>NC_134215.1:45220000-47720000 GCF_965140235.1 Caretta caretta | reverse complement strand
ACCTCAGTTGCCTGAACACCCAACCATGGGCTTCACAAACAACAAGGAGGGTTTTCTTTGTTTTGGTTTGTTTTTGTTTTTTTTAAAAAAAGACTTCAAACATGAGGAACAAACAGCTTGGCAGGTCTGAACCTGTGAGATTAAATCTTGCAATAAGTCCTAAAAATGAGAAAATAGCTGGTATTGCTACAGGGCAGACAGCAAGGAGCATTAGGTATACTGAAATATACCCCACCCAGAAGGCAGAAGATAGTTTTCTGCAAGTCAAAATAGCAGAATAAGCAAAGTAATCAACTTGATCTATATCTTGTGACTGGATTAAATAACCTGTGGGTCTGCTGTGCTGGGGTGAGTCAGAGTTACACGGGCTGTCTCCTCAGTGGGTATAAATCAGCACAGCTGAGGACTTGGCATGATAGCTAGAGAGAGCAAGATTTATTTGTAAAAGAATAAAAAAACAAACCAAGTTTTTTTATAGTAGTCAGTGAGTGAATTACTGGAGAAGGAGCTCAGTGGGATAAAAAATTTATTCCTCCACTAACACGTAAGAGAGAAACTCAATGACTCCATTATACAGAAACAATAAGACGGTTGATCTGATTTACATACAAACAAATGAAACCTAAAGGCAGCACCAGGCTAGATAATACTTTCACAATAGTGAATAAAATGGGTCAGTGGTCCTTTAAGGGGATGGATGGTCTTACAGTTAAGGCAATGGACCAGGACTCAAGAAATCTGCATTCTGTTCCTTGCTCTGCCACAGACTCTGCATGGTACCTTGGGCAAGTCACTTCCATCCAATGATTAAGCACTAGAACAGCCTGCCAAAGGAAGTGGTGGATTCTCCATCCCTTGAAGGTCTTCAGATCAAGACTGGATTCCTTTGTGGAAGAGATGATTTAGTCAAACGCAAGTTATTGGGCTCAGTCCAGGAGTAACTGGGTGAAATTTAATTATCCATGATACACAGAAGGTCAGACCAGAGGATCTAATGGTCACTTCTGGCCTTAAAATCAATGAATCTATGAAAATCTCTCTGTCTAAAATTTTCAAAAGCACCTAAGTGTCTTGGGAGCCTAAATCCCATTTTAAAAAGTGATTTAGGCACTTTTAACTATTCACATGTGTAAGTGTTCACAGGATCAGGGACTACAGACCAATCCCTGAAATCTTTACTCAGGCAAATCTCCCATTAAAGTCAGTGGGTAATTTGCTAACAGTAAAGACAGAGTAAAAACTAAGTGGGCGCCTCATGAATTGGCCCAGTGATAATTGATCTGACCTGGCTTCTGTGATGCTGACAGACGAGCTCAGGCCAGAGCCTTAGGCCAATTAACTTGTGTGTGAATATCAAAGCAGTGAAATGTATTAGCATATATTCAGGCCAAGTCACTTGTATGTTAATACAGATCAAAGGAGATGTTAATTATAGTTTTTGCCTATATCTATATCTAACACTGATCTGGTGTTTACTATTACATTACATTTACATTATGCATGCCCGGTAATTAAATAACCCTAGATCAAAGTGTGTGTTAATGTGAGAGTGTATTCAGGAGTTATAAATTCATGAAAACTAATGAAATGTTTCTTGTATTGTTTTCACTTATCTATTCCTATTATAATGTAATGGCAGGCATTTACATTATGTGTAACCCTGTAACAAAATAACTCATCAAATGCAAATGAAGAAGAATGCTAAATTCAAAGCAATTGGCCATTGTGTGAGTAAAAACACTTATGAGATTGTTGTCTGTGAAAAGAAGCTATAAGTACTGATTCAAAGGAAGATCCTTTATCTGTGGACAGTTTGGATTCTAACAGGGCAGAATAATTGAATAAGAAGATGGCGCTCCCCAGAATTATTCTGGGTAGTGCTGGAAAACTTTGGGAAACTGGCAATCTATTACATAACTGCCACCATTTGGAGTTACAAACTGTAGTTTACCTATTATTATATTTTACCTACTTTAAGAACATGTCTTCACTTGCATGTCACCGCAAAAGCATCACCGGTAAGAGCTGTATGCCTCTCGTAGAGGTGGTTTTCCTTTTGTGGTGAAACTTCTGAGCAGGGCCGTCCCTAGCTATTTTGGAGCCTTACACAGCCACCCCCCTGCCGGGGGGCTGTGTTGGGCCCCAGGCCTCCATGGGGGGAGTGGGGTGGGCTGGCCCCAGGCCTCCGTGGGCGGGAGCAGGTGGGGGGGGGGGCTGGCCCCAAGCCTCCATAGGAGACGGGGGCTGGCCACTTCCTGCAGGAAGTGGAGTGACCTGGCCCCAGCCTGCTCCACTCCCCTGGCTCCCAGCCGCGCTCCGACAAGTGCTGGGGGGCGGTTACCCCCTCCCCCCAAGCCTGGGAGCCAGGGGAGAGGAGCAGGCTGGGGCCGGGTCACTCTACTTCCCACAGGAAGTGACCAGCCCTCTCCCACCCCCACTTCTCCCCCCCCCCATCCTCCATGGAGGCCTGGGGCCCCACACAGCCCCCCGCAGAGGCCTGGGGCCAGCTCCCCCCGCTCCCGCCCGCGGAGGCTTGGGGCCCCAGGCTGCTCTGCTCTGCTGGCTCCCAGGCTTGGGGGGGACGGGGAACCACCCCCCAGCACTCGCCAGTGGCATGGCTGGGAGCCAGGGGAGCGTAGCAGGCTGGGGCTGGGTCTCTCCACTTACCGCACCCTGAGTGCAGGGTCACACCTGGCTGCAATCTTCAGGAGAGTGGGGGAGGGGCTGGGGCAGAGCAGGGGCGGGGGCCTGGGGAAGAGCCGGAGCAAGGGCTGGAGCAGCACGCAGCAGTGCAGGGCACCAGGAAATTTGGTGCCCCAAATTTCCTGGTGCCCTACGCAGCTGCGTGCTTTGCGTATGGGTAAGGATGGCCCTGCTTCTGAGTTTCACTGCAAAAAGTCATTGGCAAGTGTAGACGCTCCCATGGCTTTTGCGCAAAAAAGGGACTTTTTTTTCGCTTTAAATGGCAAGTGTAGACATGCCCAAATCCTATTTACTCAGCTTTTAGCCTCCTCAGGATCTCCCACAGTCCCTAGGTGACCACTCTAGCCAGCAGCTCTGCTGCTCTGTTGCCAGGTAAACAGACATCCACCCCTCCCCCTGTAAAGCCCCGGGAACTTTGAAACTCCCCTTCCTGTTTTCTTGGCAAGTGCTCACTGATCTGGCCAGGTGACAATGCCTGCTCCACGGAGCCAACGATCCCCTGCTCCCCTGGAGCAATGCTGAGCTACTGGAGCTTATCCGTGTTTGGGGAGAGGAGGCTGTGCAGGGACCCAGGATGCCCCGCAATCAACACCTCCTTCCCACAAGACCCATCGTCAAACTGGAGAGAGCTGCACTGTGGGATAGCTGCCCTAAACTCGGACATTCCCCAACATGGTGATGAAGTGAAGCTCTTGGTAGTTAAGTAGTTTCAAATTCAGGATCTGTCTATTATTACTATAGAATCTATGAGCCTCATTCCTTGGTTCTCAATTTTCCTTAATAACGTTGTGTCCTGGGCTTTACTGAAACTCTTTTGGAAAAAATCTGAAAGCCACCTCATCATCCACCTTCAAAATCCTCTTCAAAACTCTCCTTCGCCATGGTGCCTACCAAAAATTTGGCAAGGATTAGGAGGCTGGTATGCAGAGACCAAAGTTTCCATTGTTTCCTTGTGCTCTCCTGTCTGTCTGTATCCATCTGTTGTCTCTTGTCTTGTACTTAGATTGTAAACTCCTTGGAACAGGGACCATTTTTTTGTTCTGTGATTGTACAGCATCTAGCACAATGGGGGACTAGTCCATGACTAGGCTTCTTGGTGCTATGGCGATGATAATCAGTCCTCCTCCTCTTCCACTGGCACTGTCTTATCTGCTGTCATGAAGAAACCTGATTGGCCAGAGGTTCACATAACTTATGAATAAAAACAACAAGGAGCCCGGTGGCACCTTGAAGACTAACAGATTTATTTGAGCATAAGCTTCCATGGGTAAAAATCCCATTTCTTCAGATGCATGGAGTGAATATGACAGATGCAGACATAAATATACTGACACATGAAGAGGAGGGAGTTACCTCACAAGTGGAGAATCAGTACTGACAGGGCCAATTCGATCAGGGTGGATGTAGTCCACTCCTAACAATAGATGAGGAGGTGTCAATTCCAGGAGAGGCAAAGCTGCTTCTGTAATGAGCCAGCCACTCCCAGTCCCTATTCAAGCACAAATTATTGGTATTAAAATTGCAAATGAATTTTAATTCCGCTGTTTCTCTTTGAAGTCTGAATAACTCTGAATAAGCTTCTGAACCTTTAGAAGCTTTTCCGGTCAATACAACTGAACATCTTCTGCCTCAACCACCATTACTAGCCTTAACCTGATATCAAATCAGAGCTCCCCTGACAGGAACCATGGCAAGAAAAAAGTGTCTTTCTCTCCGATGAAAGAAAATAGCAAAGCATTTCGAATTGCTCTTGTGTAGCATAGAGATAAGGTGGGTGAGGTAATATCTTTTATTGGGCCAACTTCTGTTGGTGAGAGAGATGAGCTTTGGAGCTCACACAAAGCTGGGTGTTAGATAGTCATACATTGAGAATGTCTATGTTAGCAAGCACAGAAAACCTGTTAATGACCTGTAAATCCCCTCTTTCCCATGCAGCAATTTTCAATACCTGGAAGAAAAAATGAATGAGTGCACAGCCTGGCTCTCCTAGGCATGATATTTCCCAGTGTGGTGATGGTAGGTGAAGAAGAGCTCTGTGTAAGCGCCAAAGCTTGTCTCTCTCATCAACAGATGTTGGCTGAATAAAAGATATTATCTCACCCACCTTGTCTCTCTAATATCCTGGGACCAATATAGCTCCAACACCACTGCTTACAACTTGTGTGACAAGCTATTCCAATCTTTTTGGAGACTAGAACTCAACTACAAGAACATAAGAATTGCCATACCAGATCAGAACAACCTTCTGTCTGGTGTGGTACTTTTTCACTGACAATGGCCAGTAACTATCTGTCAAGGCAGAAATGTGACACAGCCAGGGACTGCTCAGGTCACTGTTTCCCTAGACAGTTGCTTTTGCTGTATGGGAGCTAAGGCTATCTTTTTGCTTTTTCAGGTCAGTACAGACATACAGAGCCCCATTCTGTTCTGAATAATCATCATGTGGAAGAGGAAATCAGCAAGAAGCAGAAAAGCAATATCTATGCACTGGGCTATGAATGGCAGGCAACCACAAAGCAGTTATTTGCTAGCACATAACTGATCTGGTCTTATACCAGACATCAGCAAGTAATGGTACTCGCGCAGACTCCACTACTGTAGCATCTGTGCTCTGGGAGGGAGGAATGGAAGTGCTTATAAACTCACTTTTACAGATGAAGAACAGAGAGAAAAAGTAACGTACCCAAGGTCCCACAGGCCAGCCATACCAGAACAGGGAACTGAACCTCTCCCAAGTAGAGCTGAATGAATAATTGAGTTTTCTGTTTGGGGGCCAAACAAAAAAATCAGGGAAAAATAATTATTGTGGGTTGACCCAAAATGGAAAAATTTGTTTTTTCTCATCAAAACAACAACAAAAATAATTTGGGGTCGAATTAAATGTTACATTCGATTCAAAACACCTTTTTTCCATTTTATTTTGTTTCAATAGAATGTATGACTTAAAAAAAAAAAATCACGTCTTTTCTGGTCAAAACTATTCACCCAATTTGACCCGAATTCGTCAATAGTTTTGGTCAACCTGACATTGCACTTTTCAGCAAATAATTTATTAGTCTAAAATTTTTTGCCTAATTCTGCTCCCAAGTCCCAGGCTAGCTTTCCAACCATCCTAGCCTAGCCCTACTTCCTTCCTGAGCTGTCTGTCTGTTGACATGGATGTAGAGAACCTTACAAAGGACTACACTGCACACTGGGAAAGCAGCAAGGCTGGGGAATCCCCACTGCCACCATTCTGTCAGATCCATAATATGAACCCAGGTCTCTTACATGTTTCTAGTAGCCTTTGCTTAGGGCTTATCTAACACTCGAAATGTTACAGCAGCACAGCTGCAGCTGCACTGCTGTAGAGATTCAGTGGAGACACTATGCCAACGGGATGAATTTTCCCCTCAGCATAGGTACTCTATTTCCCCAAGAGGCGGTAGGTAGATTGATGGGAGAATTCTTCCATCAACCTAGTGCTACGTACACCGAGGATTAGGTTTACTTAACCACATTGTTCAGGGGTGTGGATTTTTTACCTACTTTTTAGTGCCAACCTACCTTCTTAGTGTAGACCACCTGACACTTTAATTGCTCTGAGGTGCTACCCGTTTGCTGTCAAATGATGCTATTGTAGGCCCATTTGATGAGCTTTTCCTTCATTGTGGGACCCAGCATATCAATACCACCAGTTCCACAGTTCAAAGCCAGGCTGTATTATCGGGCAGTCTCTGAACAAAATTTTCCTATCTTTCTTTGCTACCCATGGTCATACAGTGAGGTGAAGTGAGGAGAACCCATATAGCACAAACCTAGCACCAGGTTCCTCTTCCTACTACATTCCCTGTGGCACTCTTCCTCTTCCTGACATTGTTCCATCGCAAGGCCACAAGGCATGCTATCGCCCAGGGCTCATGCATGCTACAACTCAGTGCTGAAGCCTTCATGGTAGGGAGGGATTTGAAATGCTGCGGCTTCCACTGTCATTCTAAAATGCACCACTTCCTCCTTGTGAAAGACATAGGCCAAGTCTTTTTGGCAGCACATTACTATCAAAGATTGCTACCTCGAGTGGGCTTGTCCTCCACTAATCCCTGTATATTCCGCACCACTGATGGGGTAGAATGTTGTCCACCAGTCAGAACCAATATAGGTCATTCAGCAGTGGGACTAGTCATGTTCTGAGAGACTGATAGCTCCACATGACTGCCAGAAAACCCCACTTCAGCAATATTTGAATGGGGTTACTGGGTCACTGACCATCCACAACAACAATGGTTAGAACAACCCCAGCTAGTGGCACGTTGTGAGCCTGAACCAACCTATGTGGCCTGGACGAGGTCTGGCACATTCATGGGAACAGACACTTCAGTCTAGGGGACTCTTCTGAGACTTCTGCAGGAGAAGGCCAATATTGTGTTGCTATTCCAAGCTGTGTTGTGCAAGCAGAAGCCTCACTAGAAATCAGTGGAATGAGAAAGCCAGGAGAAGTAGGAAACCAATTGTCAGCTTCTAGTGAAGAGTTCTGGTAAAGATATTAGCCATGACCATTGTGTCTACCCAATAACTGTCCCAGTTCCTACAAGGGATAGTTATTGGGCAGACACAATGGTCATGGCTAATATCTGGGATGGAAGCAGCCATGGTAAGTAAGTTAGCCTGCCTTGGATGATTGGTGGGGGGCATTAGGATATGGATTTGAGGGGACCATGGGGGCCTGGCCCATGAAAGGGAAGAAGTGAGAGAGACTGGGGACTGGAAATACGAGAGGGCAGAGGCACTGGGCCAACTTCATGGTGGATGAAAGCTGATGCAACCCTCATTGACTTCAGTGACCAGGCTGAACTGGGTGCAAACAATGAAGAAAAGGCCTCTTGCTAGAGATAGGAAGAAAATGAAAGAGGAAGATAAAGACAGAGAGAGAGAGGAGAAGCAGTGAGCAGACAGACTGGGGGAGAGACAGAGAAGTAAAGATAAAAGCAGATTAAAAAAGGGAGTGGACAGAAACAGAAAGAAAGAGTGCGGGAGTAAGGGAGGGGCAGGAACCCAGATAACCACTGGAAAAGAAAGATAAAGAGGGAGGGGGTGATGGTTTGACCAAGCTACAGGAGTGTGTTTCAAAGAGCCTTTGTCCGTGTTCAGGAAGTGCCCTGGGTGTTGGCAGCAAATGAGCTCAGCCCACTCTGGGAATTTACCTGATCCTGCTGGCTTAGGGAACAGGCATGTCTTCAATCAAAGGGCCATTCTGCCAAATGTTGCAACAAACTCTCAAAAAACCCCAAACCAAAATAAAGTCCCCCAGCGGCACCCTCTTCCCAAAACCACAGGAGGGCCAGAGATGTCCATGGGCCCTTCCTGAGTGTGCTGAGGGTATCAGTTTTTAATCACCTTGCAAACTTCTGTCTTCAATAGGAAGAGCACAAGAGGCTCCCCTTAAATGCTGCAAGCCAACAGTAGTGCTGCTCCCATGCTCTTAGTAAGGTTACTCAGTGGATCCCTTAGATCCCTTAGATCCCTAGCATCTCTGCTAGTCCATCACTATGCTCTGCACGCATGGAGTTACAGGACTGAGACAGCGTCACACAGCTCAGACTCATGTTCTTTGCTAAAGTGGCTTCACCTGTAGTGTGGACAGGGCCTCAGGCAGTGGTGAGCTGGAGGGATGTGGGCTTTTCTGCTCAGCTCCGCTCAGCCTCCCGTCCTTCCTCTTCCCATTTGTCAGTTGTGTCCTGTCTGTCATGTTGTAGACCATGAGCTCGCTGGGGCAGGGACTGTCTTTTTGTTATGTGTTTGTACATGCCTAGCACCATGGGGCCCTAGTCAAGTAGGCTAACCAGACAGCAAGTGTGAAAAATCGGGACAGGGGTTGGGAGGTAATAGGAGCCTATACAAAAAAAAGCCCCAAATATCGGGATTGTCCCTATAAAATCGGGACATTTGGTCACATCAAGGTTTCTGGTTGCTACTGAAATATAAATAATAAACAATCACAACTTTATCAGTGAGGTCTAAGAGTGAAATTCACTCCTGGGCCGAGAGCTAACACCAGAGAGAGCCTTGCTCAAGACTGTTTTTAATCCTGCTCCTGTCCCACCCCGCAATACCCACTCCCACTCACTCCCGCATTGTTTCTTGCATTTCTATCCTGCTCCCACCTGCAAAAACCTTAGATCCCACAAGTCCCACAAAAGAGACAGATTCCCCCATGCTACTAAAAAAAAAATCAATTCCCCACACAAAACAGTTGGTTAAGATAGATAGATAGATAGATTAGATTAGATAGAATTCAGACACAATTTTTACCACTAAAAGAATAAAACAAATCTGCCTTAAACCATATAAAAATACTCTAACTCCTGTTGTAATAGACATCAAATCTCTTTCTATCCCTCACTTAAATTCAAGTATTAAAACCTTTATTTTTTTAAAAAGAAAATCTTGCTTTACATTGCTGAAATTTTATTTATGAGAAACTGACGAGACATTTTGTGTTTTCACACAAATTACCGCTGTCAGATTGTTGTTTTTTTGCCCACTCAAGTCCAGCCACAACAAAGTACATTTTACTTGCTTCCACTATTATGGCAGCGGGTCCTGCAGGACCCATGGGATCCTAGTCCCACTGCAGGGGTCTAATACCAGGTATATGCACCATTCTCTTAATTCCCAAATTAGGGCTTTAATGTGATTTGTGTAGATGGGGAAATTATTCTGGAAAAAAGGTAGTGTGTGAATTTAAAGTACAACAGCTATTCTGGAGTAACTCTCTATATGGAATCTTTTAATCTGGAATAAAAGTGCCTTTTTCTGGTTTATTTTATTCACTTCCAAACTGGAATAAGAGTGTCCAAACAGAGCACTATTCCAAAATAGCTACTGTGGAATAGCTTATTCTGCAATAGGTATTTTGCTTAGTTTCCCCATATAGCCAATCCCTAATGAGGTGCATGCACCTGGTGCTGGCCCTCCCTATGTGGGTGAATGTTACCCTACATGATTAAGGCATGGAACTGAGAGATCTGAACTCTCTTCCTGGCTTTTCCATTGACTTGTGTGGCAGTGGGTAAATTGCTTCACTTCTACGTGCTCCACTTTCCCCATCTGTAAAAGTGTCTAACACCACTTACTGTCACTCCTAGGGATGCAGGGATAACTAATTCAATCGCGTTTGCAAAGCACTGAATTTGATAAAAGATCAAAGATGATCTGGAGGTGGAACCTGCTGGAGGTGGAATAGCGAGTAGACACTCTTCTTGTCTCCATTTGGGTCACAGTGAACTCTTTGCAATTGTTGTTTAGGAGTAGAGGACTGGATGTGCTCTATAGCTGAGATACTGCCAGAGGCAGACATTTCCTCACATTTTTCCAACCCAGAGACTTGAACATCCCCCAGTTTCCTTTCCTCCTCTAATTTCATGCATCTGGACGGGTCTGGTCTTCCCAGCCTTGCATCACCAGAGAATACAGACAGCTATAGATCAGTCCGACGTTACCCAGACTGGGGCTTGTCTACACCATGCAGCTTTTAGTGACAAGGCTGTGTCAACACAGCCTTGTCGCTAAATGTCAGCATGTGTAAATGAGAGCGCTCCTGCGGACAAAGCCGTGTTCACATTGCCACTTGCTTCAGCAAAACTTTTATCTTTCATGGCGGTGGGGGGGGGGAGCTTTTTAAAGTACCCATGAAAGACAAAAGTTTTGTTGACAACTTGGCAGTGTAGACAAGCCCAAGCTTGAGGTATGTTCATTACTTTTCCCTCCAAGAAGGTTTTCCATTATTGTTGGGAATCCTGGCCCATCTGGCAAGCAGAAAAACAGTGCCAATGTCACAAAGCTATCAGCGAACTTCCAAAAGAGCTTCCCAAACCCTAGTCTCATTGTGCCCAGAGAGAGGTAATGATTCAGAGGCCAGAGAAGGACTCTACATATATTAAGCATGAGATGAGTAAGTGGATGCAGCTGGAGTTTGGCAGCATTTAAAAGGATTACAGATAGAATTACTGAGGCTTGAAGAAACTGGTTAACCTTATTGTCAAGGTGACATGCATGGACTCAGGGCCTGAGAAGTTAATAAATGAGCTAATGTAAAGGTAGTTAATGGCTGGTGGGACTGCAGGGCATTCTCAGGGCAGGAATGAATTCTTCCCTTTGTCTCATTTCCTTGTTCCCTGTGCATGTCTCTCCTTGTTCTCTCCTCACCATTGCCTCCCTGCCCCTTTTTTTCTTCAGTCTCCTGGATGTTCTGAAGACTTTCATCTCCTTCCACATTCTATTCTTGCTCAAGAGGTGTTTCAGCGGGTGTGCTGTGGAGAGGGAGCTGCGTGTTAGGGATTAGTGAGAAGGATGCACTTTCCTAGATTCATAGGTTTTAAAGCCAGAAAGAGGGACCATTATGATCACCCAGTCTAACCTGTTTGAACACACACTGGCTGACCCACTCACACTATGACGATCCTGTCCCAGAGAAGTGGATCTGAATGGTACTATCACACCAGGCACATAATAATATTGTTACCAAGCAGCTAGTCAATGTTTGGGGCCCTGAGAATGTTCCAGTTTGGAGTAGAAATTGATGACAGAGTCTGGTATTTTCTTTGATACAATCTTGTTTCTTTACAAGGAATTTACATCCTGCTTCTCCACAGGCAGGAGGAATCAAAATATAAACAGTTTCTTAGCTCACAGGCTCAAACTTCTTTCATCCAGCACCCCCTATCCAGAATCTTTCTCAACGCTTTTTCCAGGGTCACACTTAGTTTACAGGCTGCTGCTTGGCTTGCTTTCTCTGCTCTCTATGGACATGTCTACATTGCAATAAAACACCCACACCTGGCCCATGTCAGCTGACTTGGGCTCGCAGGGCTAGGGCTGCAGGGCTACAAAACTGCAGTATGGATGTTCAGGCTCGGGCTGGAGCCTAAGTTCTGGACGTGGGTCTCAGAGCCTGCAGCCTGAAGCCAAGCTAGCAGACATGGACTCTGAGACTCAGTGCCACGGGTTTTTTATCGCAGTGTAGACATCCCCTATGAGGCCTCCTGTCCACCAGGTTTTGATCTGCCAAGGCACCTGTGGTCATCTCTCAACCAATTTCAAACAGGACAGGGTAACTGTATGGCCAATCTCTTTAAATGGGGTTTATCTAATGACCCGCGATGCAGCTGCGGTCAACTTCAGACTATGTCGCATACCAGTGTTGAGTGCCCAACTGACTTATTTCGACGGCCGGCTACTGGCTCTTCACCTGGCTGATGATGATGCCATTAAATGGCTGGGCACATTGCGTGTACTGATGATGATGATTAGGCCTTGTTTTAGGTGTGACTCCATAACTGTCCCTTACAGCAATCTTAAGGGAAGGGCACATTCGTACATCAGTTTCAGTGCAGTTTTAATTAAACTCAGAACAAGGTTTAACCCAGCTCATAACAATATTCTACCTTAAATCTTTTGCACTCCAATAGTAGCCACTTCTAGAACATGGACTTCATTATCCCCTGCCTGACCTGCAGCAGAATGCGGCTGTGCAGTCATGAATAAACTCAGATGCCATACCACCTCATCATCAGTAATGAAGGGACAAACATCATTATCATTTTATGTAATGGAACCCCTACCAGCCTTATTAGCAGAGATGAATTAATAACTCATAGTGACTAGTCCAGTGGTTCCCAAATTGTGATCTGTGCAGAACTGGCTGGTCACACGGTCCTGCCTCCTCTTGATTTTTTCCAGCTACTGAATCCCATTAAAAGGCAGCTAAAGATACATGAAATAATGTCCTAATGTTACAGTTATACATAAGTTATTACTGTAGCTGCCAGAGTAATGTTATGAGACCACAAAGAGCAGTGGGCTGCATGACAGCCAATCAGAGAGGACAGGGTCCAAGAGACAATCACTCTTTAAAGATGTAGTCCACAATGTAAAAAGTTTGAGAACCCCTGACTTATTAAATGAATTCATCTCCTCGTTTTGTGTTCACAAATTGCCTGCAGTTTCAGCTTTCCTTTAATTTGTTACTCAAAACTGTTCACTGAATAACTTCTGTAAATAATTCTTGGTTCCTTGATAAGTCAGGAATGGTTAATTTTAACATAATAATTAGCATTGATAAGCTGTCATCGAGGTGCACTCTGCTATTTGAAGGAGTGACTTGTAGCTATGACACTGGACTGATACTCAGGAGATTGGGGTTCAGTTCCAAGTTCTGCCACAGAATTCCTTGTGTGACCTTATCTCATGCCATTTAACTTCCCTGTGCCTCCATGACCCATTTGTAAACTGGGGGCAATAATTCCGCCCTAGTTATTCGACTGCAAGTTTTGTTGAGCCAGACGCTGGCTCTCACTGTGCGTCTGTGCAGTGGCTAGCACAATGGGCTGTGATCACAGCTGGAGCCTCCTAGATAACATAATCTACATAATATAGACATAATACAGACATGCCCCTCAGATGAGTGTTACGTATATACGCAAACAGAGACAATGACCAAATATTATAAAATTTAATTGTGTCTAGCACTGGAATAGCTATTGTATGGGGACAATCCCCCACAGGCAAAGGCTGGAGTGCATGTTCTAATAGGATATATCTGCCACTAACATCATCCATGATTTAGTAGAAAGTGGATCATAACTTTAAAGTTAACCCAAGCAGGAGAATAAATCATTAATCCATTAGTGTGCGGCTTTTCTCTCTCATGCCCTGCCCAGTTCTCATCATGGCCAAACCTTTTGGAGATCCCACTGCCTCATGCTTCATTTAATGAGCAGCAGGCTTGGGATGATTGGCTGGCTTGGCTGCAGTAACTCTTGGAGCATGGCCCAGGGTCAAAGTGAGACGTCAGGAGATTCTCATAATTAGCCATCTTACCATGAAGGCGTTTCAAAGAAAAACAACAACAAGAGAAAGAGCCCTTTGTGAGTGAGATCTTGGGCAAGGGACCAGCCAGCTTGGCTGGGGTGGAGGCATCATTGATGTTTCTTCTTCACTGCTGAGACCAAGGGAGAAGTAACAGGAGTGGGAGAGAAATCCCCATTGAAGGACTTCTGGCAGGGATTCTCAAAAGCTCTCACTCCGTGTTTGGCCTAGTTCTGCACCCATTGAAGAGCATGGTGTGACAAAGCTCTGTCCTTGCCTCCATGGGTCCCATGTTTCCTGGTGGATTTCACTAGCCTCAGAGGCTCACTGTGACCCTCCACGTAACCCTTCTCTCTCTAGAGACAAGGGTCACAGTCTACTGAGCCATTTTCATCATAAGTCAGCGAGGGAGGTGAGGAGAAGTTATCCTTCCTTGCACAGTCTCTGTTGTCTCCCCAGTCTCAGTGATTAATCAGGGGGCAAAGGTGGGGGGGAGAGCCCAGGCCAACCCTCTACTCCGGGCTCCAGCCCAGGGACCCTAATAGTATCAGTTATGGTAGCTGACGTTTTAGAAACATAACACGTACAATTCCCTGGGCTACTTCCCCCACAGCAGCCCTCACTTCCCCAAGCTCTACTTCACCCTTACCTCAGGGCCTCCTTCCTTGTGCCTGATATGGTGTGTACTACTCAGCCTCTCCAACAGCGCAACTTCCTCCCACAGCTCCTGACATGCACACCCACCTGACTGACTGGGAGGCTTTTAACTAGTTTCAGCAAGCCCCTGACTGGCTTCAGGTGCCCCAATCAACCTAGCCTTCTCCCTGCCTTCTGGAAAGTTCTTAATTGACCTCAGGTGTCTTAATTGACCTGGAGCAGCTGCCATTTCACTTATCCTGGTACCAGGGATTGGTTTAGCCTGGAGCTAATATATCTATCTCCCACTACTTTTCCATAGCCATCTGGCCTTGCCTCGTCACAATGGTAAGACTGCTGGTGACATCAAGAGGGGTCAAGTTAGGCCAATGCTCAATGCTCTGAAAACCGCGCCAATATTAACCCCAGTTTATCGCTACAGGAGACTTTACAACATCAGAGTGACACTCCCAGAAAGGCCAGGGCCTGCTTCTATGAGGCTCTGAGTGCTCTGATCTGACCCTGGCGTCAGTGCGAGGTGTGGGCTATCTGCACCTCACAGGATCAGACCACCGGTATGTGCCAAGGATTACAGATGGGTTTCCTGACTGAATTTTAGTTGGACACCTTCCACACCTGTCACCTGAACATAGCAGCTGTTGCGGCAGAATCAGAACAGTTTAGCTGGGTGCCAAAGTCCCCAGACTGCAAACAGCTCATGGAAAGCCTCCTCTGGAATAAGTGCTAAGTACCTGGGTTATAGCCAGTTTCTACAGGACCTGGGGTGGGAGGTCCAAGCAGAGGCCAGCTTCCAGCAGTAGCCCAGTCCCCCAGTGACCCCCTGCAGTGCCATTCCAGCAGTTCTGCTCCTTCTCCAGATGCATGAATGCCTCCTCTTGCCCCCCCTCACACATACTCACCTTGTTTCTCCCCCAGGGGACAAGCTCAAGGAGGCTGCATACTGCTGGAGGCTAGACCCGAGGGTTGGCAGCCCTATGGATTTGGGTGAAAATCAGAAAAGCTGAAAGCAGGAAATGGAGGCATCTGGTTAGCAGAGCTAGCAGCTTCAAACACCTGTGTCATTTTCTACAGACCAAAGGACCTGCTGATAGCAGCCATTAATACCTTCCAGCATAATAACACCCTCATCTCAGCATTAATACCTTCCAGCATAATAACACCCTCAACTGCCCTTCCTCCCAATACAGTTTTAAGATGTTGTCACACTGAAGGAGAAAGGGGTGGGGCAGGACAGAGGAATGAGGAGGTAAGGGAGTTTGCAAATAGAGCCCCTGGCATGAGGCAGAGAATGGGGGACCCCGGCATGGGAAGAAGGTGGCACACAGATCTCCTGGTGGGGGAAGAATGGGGGATCCTGGTGGGTGGAGAAAGGGAGGAATGGGGGTAAAGAGAGTTCATACAGAGCCTCAGGTATGGGAGCAGAGAATGAGGGATGTTGGCATGGGGGAGAGTGGTGGGGGGCACACAGAGCCCCTGAGGTTGGGGAGAATGGGTGACTGTGGCAGGGGAAAATGGGGGGTGTAGTCAAAAGACAGAGCCTGAAGCATGGACCTGGTGCAAGACCTGAGGTCTGAACCAAAGTTATGCTATGAGCAAAAGTCAGGCCCTGTCAAAATGCAGATGCTTGCCTTCAAGTTCAGTGTCTGGTACATGAAGTTACAGATTCAGTGGCTAAAACACATAGAATTATGTAAACACATTCCAGCAGGCAAGTGCATGGACACCCCAACCTAGTACATTCTGGGTTGTCAGAAGGGATGAACAGGGATGTGTTGTCTGAAACATCAGGAGTAAAGTACAAAGTCAGGTGGTGAATAGGGATGTTTTATCTGAAGCATCAGGAGACAGGTACAAGGGGAGGTAACAAACATGTCATGAAACACGTGAGATGGGAGGTAAATTGTTTATCCCAGATTGTTTGTCTCAGTCTGTAAATGTTGGAAAGCCTCATCTTAACCTTTCGTCGGGCATACAGGGAGATGGAAAGTCCCACTGGTTTCTGAGCTAGTCCATTGTAACAGGCATACGTGTGTTAGTGTACCAGCAGCACATCTAGGGCACTAGGACCATGCTTTGTTAATAATGAACCTGGCCAAATGCCTTCACCACCGAACTGTGTCTGTGGTGGTCTCTTTGGGCAGTTTGATCAAGGTGTGCTGGGTCGGCTACCTGGCCAGAAGTGGCACAGCCCACAGAGAGAACTAACTGACAACAGAGGAATGAGGGGAAGGGGGCACAGGTAGAATGAGGGGCATGGGGAGTGGCTGGGAGGAATGGGGGACACAGAGCCCCTGGCATGAGGGCAGGTGCGTGGGGGAGTTCCTGCAATAGAGGGGGATAGGAGGATGGCATACAGGGAGCTTGTGGGGGGGATGGAAGGAGTGCAAGGAGCCCCTGGTGTGTGCTGTGAGCTCAGTGGACAGAAGCAATAAAGTGTGTGACTCCCTCGTATTTTTTACACACATTTACACACATTTTTTTAGAGGGAGGCAGGGAACCTTTCTAAAAATGGAAGCAGAAAAAACATCCCCAAAACACAAAACTTCTGAAAATCTGAAGAAAGAAACAAGGCCAGGATGCAACATGGCAGAGCAGAACCAGACCCCAATATGCCTAGCTAAAAAATGCAAAGCGAGACTCAGCTGTTGTGCAGCAAGTATAAGGAGGAGAAAAATCACATCCTTGTCTGGCTAGATGCCATGAAATGAGAACAATTCACTCACGTAGGTCTTGGTTTCTGCGGCAATGGCATGCCAAATATTGCTCAATGCTACTAATTGAATGACAGCTAGAAGGCAAAGCTATATCGGGGTTTACTTATCTCAGTAGCTAATAAGATTGTCTGATGTGCATATTTCATATTTTGGGTGTCCAAAATGCCAGCCAGTATACTTGAGTTTTGCACTCATAAGGGCGGTTATTTCTCTGCAGGATGGTGCTTCCCTTCAGAAGCCTGGCGGCCATGGAAATGCACTGCAGGATTCTGGTAGATTTCAGTTTTTTAAAGCCTTTAAAGTTCTCTTCAGAGATGGAGTGTTAACCCTGGTGTCTTGGGTAATTTCCAAGTCAGGAAAATGGACTCTGGCTTCCTAAATTCTCCCTGCTGTCAGGGTTTTCGTATCACGAACTGGGCTGAGACAACTGCTTTTTGAGGAAAGGGCTGTTTTTGTGGTTAGAGCATGGGCCTGGGACTCAGGAGATCACATTCAATTCTGGGCTCTGCCACAGATTTTGTGTGTAACCTTGGGCAAGTCAAGGGTCTACTGGGTGCTGAGGACTTCTAAAAAAAAAATGGCCAGTTCTTTTTGGTGCCTAAGGGACAGCTGAGTTCTTCTGAAAATCAGCCATTAATCTCTCTTTGTCCAAAATGGGGATGATTATTCTAACATTGCTCACAGCAGGGTTATGAGGAACTAAGCTGTCAATGTTTACAAAGTATTTTGAAATCCCCTGGTGAAAAGCTTGGTTTCTAAGCAGACCATTGTTTTCAGATGGGTTCAGCCAATCAAGCTCTATGCCTTGGTACTTCACATTGGTTGATTTTCTTTCTCCAGATGAATTCACTGGATACAATCCTGGCTCACTGAAGGCAATGGCAAAGCTCCCTATCACAGGCTACTAGCGCATTAATCAATTTCTATAAAACACTCCATAATATATTAACACTGAGCTCTCCACCACAGGGAAGTGTAGGCCTCCTGAAATACCTTCCTGACCCCAGACAAGGGGCATGATTCTCCATTGTCCTAAGACTCCTTTATGACTCCGGCACAGGGGTATGCTGTGACGACCTGAGCACTATTGTGCTCTATCTCTTCTGGCTGTTTATGAGCTTAGGGGGCCATGGACCATCTAAAAATATGTTAGAGCAAATGTGACCTAGCTGGAGAGGCTCCCAGCCAGGCCCAGAAAACTGGGAGTGCAAAGGTGTATCCCCTCTCCCCATTCATGCATCTCAGCTGGAATATAGAAGCTGGCCCAACATCTCCCAGCCTATCCTCCCACAGACTGAAATTGTCCCTCTAATTGATGCCCCCAACCCATTGTCATCCTCCACAGAAAAGCGTGGGCAATCAAATGAGGCCTGCATATTGTTCTAACCGAGTGAATGCACATCCATGGGAATTGATTCTCCAAAGTAGCGTATCCTTATGCCCAGTTTGAAAAGCAGTAACTTAGAACAAGGGGAGAAATAGTTAAGGAGAGGGATCTACAGGAAATAAACAACAAAAATGGGGTTTCAATTATTTTTGCAGCGTCTGGGGGGGGGGGGGGGGTGGCAGGAATCATATCCAGTAAAGTGTTACTGAAGTCAGAGACGTTTAGTCAGCTGTTTGATTCAGCCAGTTAAGCAATAAGCACTCCTTGCCAGTTGTTGCCAGTTGTTCCCAGTGAGCAAAGATTGTGAAATTGATTGATTGCATAAAACAGATGTTAACATTTTTGTAACCTGAAAACACACAGGCATGAAAAACACATTCCCCATGTGACTCCCACAAACTCCTCCTGCACACACGTGGATGCTAATGAAAATCAGCAACATGAATGCAACAGCGAAGATAGCCAAAAACAGCCAGACAACAAGAAGTGGTAGCTGGCCTTCTATTGGATCTCATAGAGAGCCAGCACAAGGTCTATGAACCACTTAAATCCCAACCTTGTGGGCTGAAGTGGGATTTAAGTGGTCCACAGACCTTGTACTGGCCCTCTGCACAGGAGTGGATTTCACCCTGAAAGCAAAGCACAGGACTCTGATATTTATGACCTATGTGCCTTGTAAATTGTCATCTTTATCCTCCTGGGAGCCCCATGTCAATGTCAGAGTTATGTAATGTTCCGTTTAGTCTTTTTGGTGTTATTCTCACATGTACTCTTGGCTTGTTCCTAATCCTGGATATGACTCAAACACTATCTTGAAAAAGCATCGCAATCACAATTAATCCATTCTTAGAAAGAGCTAGTAAACACCCCTTCCCTCCTGTCCATCTCCAGCAATTGGACAGGTGGAAGATAAAGGCCCTTTGGCACTTGATCAAAGCAGGAGGGGATAATCCCAGTG
Organism: Caretta caretta; assembly: GCF_965140235.1. Taxonomy (NCBI): domain Eukaryota; kingdom Metazoa; phylum Chordata; order Testudines; family Cheloniidae; genus Caretta; species Caretta caretta. The sequence continues at coordinate 47,700,736 of NC_134215.1, read as the reverse complement.
TCCTTGACCAGCATTCCCTCTCTCAACAAAACAGGTTCCAACGTTCAAAGCCCCATGAATCGAGTACCAAGCACAGTCTCCCCATTATGTATATACCATGCTCAGTATCATGTTATCAGTTACAGACCAGCCACCACATCCTTCTGAGCAACTCACTGTGGTTCTAGTATATAGATCCCTGCTTTGTAAAATGTTTTGTGAAACCTTAAACATGGAATGATCTAATCTAATCTAATCTATCTATTGGGTTTGTAATGTGCCAGGGGCCAATGCATGACTACAAATCAATTCTAATCTCATTTTAAAAGTTTTAAAACATTCATCAGATGTAAAGATGGGTCACACCTACCTGAAATTCATGCCCAATACAGGGGATCTGTAAAAGAGGTTAAAACAACAGTGAAAAACCCACATACACACAAACAAACAAAAAGTGTATTTAAATTTCCCTTTTCATGGCAATTTGCTGGTTTTGTTGTTGAGGCGCTAAAACTGATTTGAAAGATAATTATGCATCTACACAATATATTGCCACCGTCATTTAAAAAAGCATTTGGATAGATCCAAAGTTGGTATAAATTGGCTTAGCTTTAAAGCAGGGGTTCTCAAACTGGGGATGAGGACCCCCAGGGGGTCGCAAGGTTATTATATGGGGGGGTCGCGAGTTGTCAACTTCCACCCCAAACCCCGCTTTGCCTCCAGCATTTATAATGGTGTTAAACGTATAAAAAAGTGTTTTTAATTTATAAGGGGGGGTCGCACTCAGAGGCTTCCTATGTGAAAGGGGTCACCTGTACAAAAGTTTGAGAACTACTGCTTTAAAGCAGTGTTAATGGATTTACACTGGCTGAGGATCTGGATCTTTAACACAGTCCAGAAAAGGCATTATTTTTGCTATTGTCTTCTGGAGAATCCAGAGGAATGTTAAAATGGAAGAGACCAGAATGTAGTTTAACCCTCAGGGGAAGAACTCATAAATTACTACATCTGCATTGCTTCAGCAATAAGGATGGCCCCAGTGGTCTGTTATCCCTCACATGATGACTGGCCTGGACAGTTAAAAGTTAGAGGGGAAGAGGAGGGTAGGATGTCTTCTCCTTATCTGCAAAAAGTACAGGAGGACTTGTGGCACCTTAGAGACTAACAAATTTATGAGAGCATAAGCTTTCGTGGGCTACAGTTCACTGCATCCAATGAAGTGGGCTGTAGCTCACAGAAGCTTATGCTCAAATAAATTCGTTAGTCTCTAAGGTGCCACAAGTACTCCTGTTCTTTTGGCGGATACTGACGAACACGGCTGCTACTCTGAACCTGGTCCTTATCTGATAGATAAAGCTACAGCAGTTGTAATTGATATAAAAACCTGAGTCATATAAATAAGTGTAAAACCTCAGGGACCTGAGCAGCTGTGTTTTGTAATATGCTCCATGGAGAATAACGGGACCATAGATGTTAGTGACGGAAGAATCCCATTTGACCACCCAGTCCGTCTCCCTGTCCGCGCAGGATTATTCCTTATTGCAAATGTATTAGCACTTTTGCCAGTTTAAGGGCCTAATTTTCAGGAGACTGAAAGAGTCATGAACATTGGTGAGTGACCCTTTGCCTGCTTCATCTGAACTTAAACTTGACGCAGTCACAGATGGGATTTTTCCAGTTGGATTGTGCTATTTCCAGCCCCGGAGGGATGGGCATGTGAGGAGGGTGGTGTGTGGAGGAAGGTCTCCTGCATAGAGCCTCCCTTTCCATGCTGAATGGCTGGGGTACCATCTCCACAGCATCGCCTTCCATATGAAAGCTCTTCTATTGGTGATCCAGGATGGAGCCTCCAGCACAAACTCAGGCTGAGTCAACCAGGCTTCCTCCTTCAGGCTCCCGGGTGGTTCACACACACTGAAGGAAGCAAGAGCTGCCATAAAATAGCAGAGGCTGTATCATGCTTCCTGCAGGCTCTGTGCAGCCAGAGCTTTGGCCAGTTCTGCTTGGGGCCAGTTCACCCTACAAACTATTACCATGTCTGAATAGGATAGCCAGCGATTGCAGATACTGACACGACGCTGGACACAGCTTGTCTTGGTTTACACTGATTGTTAAGTTTCAGAGGAACTTCATGTTAGCTAACAGGGTGGTTCAGACACAGTGACATTAATGTAGGGTGGCCACTCATGCACCTCCAGAATACCAGACATTCTTGTTCTACCAGGAATGGCGTGACCCCACCCCACAGGTGTGATCTCATGGGAACAGTTTGTGTGAGGTCATGTTGGTTGGGGGCAGAGCAGTGTGCTCTTCCGAAAGGCATCCCCTGTCCGTGATACTGGACAAAACCAGTTTTATCTCAGTACCGGACAGGGGTCAAAGCATTTAAAATTAGGGCTGTCCAGGTTAAAACCGGATGAATAGCCTGCCTACTTTAATGTAGACAAACCCTTTACTGATCACAGGACCATAGCCATGTCACCAGCTGATCACCAGCGTAGCTGCGTTTGGGATCAGTTGCACAAGATCCTTTCACCCCACCTCCTCTCAGACCTAGATAACACACCCCGCAAGTGGGGAGCAGCTAGCAGTGTTGCAATCTCCCCCAAAGCAAAGGGCCCTATGATTTTGGTCCGGTTTAAAACTGAACGGCAGGAGCTGAGAACAAAGGCTTCCCTAGAACACTGGCTGGGCTTGAAATTTGTACAGCCGGGATTTTGAAAGGCTCTTCGAGCCAGCAAAGCAAACATTACGAAAGAATTATTGAGTCATATAAACAAGCAACTAATTAAAACATTAAATAAATCTTACACGTACATAACCTTTCTATTTAAACACCGTCCAGGCTGGCTTGGCTCCCAGGCATCTGACCCAGTGGGCCTTATGATCCTCTTTCTGTGTGATGCAATCAAGGGCTTGCTTGGGCCTGTGTATTTTTTTCCTTCTTCTTCTTCTTGTTATTTATTTATGTTGTTGAATTTTGTGCTGGTGAAAGGTGCCAGTTTGAATACCGTGAAGACACACAGGTGTGGTGCAGGCAGCACCACCATGCCTCTTAGCTCTACCCAAGTATAAACTTCATAACTCTGGAGTCAGGAGAGCTGGGTTCTATCCTTGGCTCTGTCACTGGCCAGTGCAGTGACACTAGGCAAGTCACTTTGGCTTCCCGTGCCTCAATTTCCCCATTGGTAAAATGGAAGTAATGATCCTGACCTCATTTGTAAAATGCTTTGAGAGCTACTAATGCAAAACACGATGTAAGAGCTGGGTATTATTACTGTTATTCTCGACCAAATAATAACAATTATTAGAGATGGGTGCGAGAAGTAAAGTTTGAAACTGGATCCGAACTTCCCTAAAGTTTGGAGGCGTTCAGATCTGGGGTATTAAGAATAATGGTGTACCCCTCTGTAGCACCTGGAACAGCATGGCTCCAAAAGTTCAAACATCATGTGAGGCCTGAAAAAAATCAAGAAATTATTGTTTGAATCATGAGATATGTTGTAAGATCATATATTTTAAGTCCTTTTGCTCGCCTTCAGGTTTACTGTGCCTTTTTCAAGCTTCTGTCACCAACCAGGGGAGCTAGAACCATTCAAACAAACAAAGTTGACAGGCTTCAGCCTGGAGCTTTAAGAAAAGCACCAAATATTGTGAGACATAGGATCAATTTGTGAGAGTTGGAAGTACAGCTATCTGAGGGCTTTAGAAATCTGAACCGGTCAAACCTCAGAATGTCCCTGGGAAGCTGTGTTGCCAGTTCTCAAGATTTTATCACAAATCATGCACTATTCAATGGTTTTTCAAAGCTCCAGCATCCGGAATCATGATTACCTGAGAATTACAGCTTTAGTTTGGGGGGAGGAGGGTAAAGTAAGCTTCTCGCCCTTGTGGTTACAGACAGAAGCTTGGAAACATGACCCAAGTCTAAAGACACAGAAACAAGAAGAAAAAATAAATTGAGCCCCCAAATTACCATTTTTTTCAATCTCATGATTTTTGACTGCTTTACCTTCATACTAAGGTGCAACATGGAGCTACCAAGGCCCCAGGGTCTATCAGAATGGTCACTGAGAGGGCTTTGGGTCATCTCAAATTGATATTCAGGTCTGCTTCAGGCTGGCATGACAGTTAATGCATGCATGACAACATGTATCCATAAGAGTTAGCAGGAAATTCCTGGTGTGTTGCATGCAGCACAAACGCAGCCATGAGTGGCAGAACACCCCTGCCTGAGGGGGCAGAGAGTGATAATTTCATAACCTCGGCAAACATGACTGATCAGGGGCGGGGTTGAGGGTGCTCAGGAGCTGAAAGCGGGTGAGGGGAACTGGAACTGGATGGTGATGGCAGAGCTGAGGCATAGGTCCGGCAGCCAGCGGGCTCTAAGCCCCTGGACCACAAGAGAATTGTCAGTGAAAAGTGAGTAACAGACTGTCGTCATTCAGGCCATGGCACAGGGTGAGTAATGGGAGATGTCTAAGAATGCATGGATGCAGGATGGACTGGCAGTATTGCCCATTGGCTTTTCTACACCTTTTGCTATGGCTGCCTTCTTGAATGGCTACCTACCGTGCACGCTGTGTAGACCTGGGTGGCTACCTCTGCACGGGCACGGCTCTGCGCATCTCCAGCTCAGAACTGGAATTTCCAGTACTAGGAGGGACTCTGGTACCGCCTTCTCTCTTCCAGGATCCACAGCGCAGGTCGGGGAGAGGAATAGCTCAGTGGTTTGAGCATTGGCCTGCTAAACCCAAGGTTGTGAGTTCAATCCTTAAGGGGGCCATTTAGGGATCTGGGGCAAAAATTGAGGATTGGTCCTGCTTTGAGCAGGGGGTTAGACAAGATGATCTCTTGAGGTCCCTTCCAACCCTGATATTCTGTGATAACCAATCCCTGTCCTGCATTCCACCACCAGCCAAGGGATATTATCTTCCCACCAGCCACAGGGACTGCTCCTCCCAGCCAAACCCATTCCCACCACAGCAACCCACCCCAGGCAATAAAGGAACCCGTTCCCCAACCTACCATCCAGCACAGTGTGAAAGCAGGCTACCCCGTAGCTAGCCAGCTACCCTACAGCCAGACAGAAAACCCACCTGCCATTACTACTGCTGCTGTGTGGAATAGGGGCCTGGAAGGGAAGCCACCTTGAGGAACCTCGAAGTGGTGCTGAGAAGGGGAAAGCACGGTGGATTGAGAGGCACTGGGTCGGCAGGTGATTAAAGGATGGATATGTTTTCGGGGGTAGAGGCAAGAATATGGGATTGATGGATTTCTTTTGGCGGGGTGGCTGGGTTGGAAGTATTACACCTAGGAGATGTCACAGGTATCACTGACTTAGGGAGTGTCTTGCGCACATCCCTGGCTCCTACAGGTTCTATTCACTCTATTCTAGAGTTTCATTTTGAGTCACAGGTTTGTCTGAACCCATGTGGCCAGAGTTGAAAATCAAAATGAAATTGGCACCTTTTGTTCACTTCTCTGGGTGACCCGAGGGTCAGTGGATTCTGGGAGTGGGGCAAAAGACCCTGTCATGTGACCAGCTGCTATATTTCATTAGGAAACCAAGCAAAACCATGTAACTCAGTCTTGAAAAGTTCACCTCAGCCCAGACACAACAGGCAGCGAGTTATATACACTCATGGTGCCTGGGCTCCAGCAATATTCCGGGCCATGGGGCCCGGCTCCACCAATGCTTGGGGCCAGGTCTCCTCCCCAGCCCCACCTGCTGCCCCCCCGCGCCTCCCCTGAGTGTCCCCCAGCCTCCCCCAGTGAGGCTACAGTGAGGGGCAGCAGCAGGGGAGGAGGCGCACATGTGATGGCAGCCCCCACTCCCAGTATCCACCACAAGGGAGACGAGGAGGCTTTCTGGACCTGAGAGGGGCCCTAGGAGCACGTGCAGTGACAGTGGTGGGGGTGAGTGTGCTGCTGGGGGAGAGGGGGGCCCCTCCCCCAGAGCTCACTGCTGCTGGCGGGAGAGGGCTGAGGGGAGTCCTCCTCTCTGGCCCCATTCCCGGGGCAGCCTGCCTGCACCCCAAACTCATCCCCAGCCCTGCCCCACCCCAGAGCCCACACCCCCAGCCAGAGCCCTGACCCCTCCAGCACCCCAACCTTCTGCCCCAGCCCTGAGCCTCTCCAACACCCCAAACCCCTCATCTCCAGCCCCAGACAGAGCCCTCACCCCCTGCAACCCAACCCTCTGCCCTAGCCCTGAACCCCTTCCACACCCCAAACATGTTATCCTCAGTCCCAGCCACAGCCCTCATCCCCCACACCCTAACTCTCTGCCCTAGCCCTGAGCCTCTCCAACACCCCAAACCCCCCATTCCCAGACAGAGCCCTCACCCCCCATACTCCTACCCTCTGCCCTAGCCTTGAACCTCTCCCACACCCCAAACCTCTCATCCCCAGCCACACCCCAAACCCAGCCCCATCCCTGCACCTCCTGCCTCCTCCAAACTCCCTCCCAAAGCCTGCCCCCTCCCTCCACACCCCCTCCCATCCCCAAACTCCCTCCCAAAGCCTGCACCCTGCACCCCTCCTGCATCCCAATCCCCTGCCCCAGCCCAGGGCTGGCACCCCAGACCTCCTCCCCCACCCAAACTCCCTCCCAGAACCTTGGGCAGGTAGGGGGAGAAGTTTTGGGGGGGGAGGTGGAGTTTGGGTGGGGGAGGGTTCTGGGCACCACCAAAATTTCTACAAACCTGCCACCCCTGTGTGTGTTGCTTCTTGTGCAATAAAAGCAAAGTATTTTAATGGTAACTCATCTTTATTTGTTTCCTACAAACTGAGATAGCAGGCACTACTAATACATACACAGGCAGTTTAATCATTTGCGTACAGGAATGTAAGGCCCCAGATTTCACCATTGCTTCCTAGGAAAACTACATGTAATGTAACATTGCAGCACCAATCATAGAGATATAGGTTACTGGTTCTCATTTTCAAAGTGTTGCCTCACAGCCTCCTGATTCAAATTGTCCCCTGTTGGGTCCCTCTGATAGCCCTGGTATCTGGCTGCTCAAAATCAGCAGCCAAGCGGTCTGCCTCAACACTCCCACACTGAGCAAACCTTTCACCCTTAGCTTCACAAAGATTATGCAATGTACAGCACATGGCTATGACCATGGCAATAGTATCCTCATTGAGGTCTAACCTGCCATGAAGGCATCGCCAGCATGCCTTTAATCTGCAAAAGGCACATTCCACTGTCATCCAGCACCTACTCAGCTTGTTGTTGAACCACTCCTTACTGCTGTCCAGGTTTCCCGTGTAAGGTTTCATGAGCCATGGCTGTAAGGGGTACACCGGATCTCCCAGGATCACTATGCGCATTTCAACATCCCCCACTGTAATCTTCTGGTCTGCAAAGAAAGTCCGCGTTTGTAGCTTTCTATACAGGCCAGGGTTCCTGAAGATGCGTGTGTCATGCACTTTCCCAGACCATCCCGCGTTGATGTCAGTGAAATGCCCACGGTGATCCACAAGCACCTGCAACACCATGGAGAAGTACCCCTTCCTATCGATGAACACCATTGCAAGGTGGTCTGGTGCCAAAATTGGAATATATGTGCCATCTATCGCCCCTCCAGTTAGGGAAACCCATTTCTGCAAAGCCGTCCACTATTTCACACACATTACCCAGAGTCACAGTCCTTCGTAGCAGAATGCGATTTATTGCCCTGCACACTTACATTAATGCAGCCCCAATGATCGACTTCCCGACTCCAAATTGATTCACAACCGACTGGTAGGAGTCTGAAGTCACCAGCCTCCACACAACGATTGCCATGTGCTTCTCTACTGATAGGACAGCTCTCCTTCTTGTGTCCTTGTGCCATAGAGCTAGGGCAAGCTCCGCACACAGTTCCAGGAAGATGGCTTTCCGCCTCTGAAAGTTCTGTAGCCAATGTTCGTCATCCCAGACCTGCATGACGATACGATCCCACCATTCAGTGCTTGTTTCCCAAGCCCAGAAACAACGGTCCACCATCTGCAGCTGTTCTGTGAACGCTGAAAGCAATCTAAAGTTGCTCCTATCCATATCACACAGCATGTCAGGCAACTGGGAATCTTCTTATGCTCAAATAAATTTGTTAGTCTCTAAGGTGCCACAAGTCCTCCTTTTCTTTCTTCAGTTAGGAACTTCGTGATTAACTGCACGACCATCCACAATGTCTTAATGACAGTTATCAAAGCATAGGAGAGCAGTGTGGGATCCATCCCTTCTCACAAAGATGCCGGGCTGCACAGCAAACAAGGGCTGTTGAAAACTGCCGTGAAAGAAAACTGAAAGCCCAAGGAGTGCTGGGACAGAAAACAATGCATCATGGGACATTGAGCCCGGTCCCAAGATGCGCCGTGATCTGCTCCACCTTCCCACAAGACCTACTGTCAGAAGGTGTTGAGGTGGACTGTGGAATAGGTACCTACAGTGCATTGCTCACACTGTCGATGATAGTGCCTCAACTGTGGATGCGCTCTGCTGACAGAGGGAGCAAGTATGAACATTCAATACCGATTTTTATTATATCGCTTTTTGAATGTCGACATAATTTTTGTCGACAAATCCCCTACAAAATGGGGAATAACTGGCTAGGCAGTAGTAATGTAGGAAGCAGTTGGTGCTGGCCACAACAGAAAACTGAACTAGATGGACCATAGGTCTGATCCAGTCTGACAATTCCTATGTTCCTATGCAACAAGCTGTTGGTTTCAACTAGGGTGACCAGATAGCAAGTGTGAACAATCGGGACGGGGGTGAGGGGCAGTGATGAGCTGCCAAAATCTTAACAATGGGTTCCCTCCTCACCCCCCGACGTTCCTTGACGCCCCCCCCCCCAGGACCCCTGCCCCATCCACCCTCCTCCCCTGTCTTCTGACTGCCGCCAGAACCGGGCAGAAGGGTCTCGTGGGCCACCGTAGTGGGTGCTCACCCCACCCCTAAGAGCCAGAGGCACTTGCTGGGGGCCAAGGTGGGAGTCCCGGCGGTGCTTAGCTGGGGCAGCTCCCAGGAAACATCCAGCAGGTTCCTCTGGCTCCTAGGGGTGGGGGAGCGTAGCTAGGGGGGGAGCAGGGGGAGAGACCACTCCCCCATTGATCACATCAAAAGTGGCGCCTTAGGCCGCGACTCCCTGGGTGCTCCGGGGCTGGAGCACCCACGGGGAAAATTGGTGGGTGCAGAGCACCCACCGGCAGCTCCCCACCCCGCGCCCGGCCCCAGCTCACCTCCGCTCCACCTCCACCTTCTTCCCTGAACGTGCCGCCCCACTCTGCTTCTCCGCACACACACCCCGGCTTTCCACGAATCAGCTGTTCGGCGGGAAGCCGGGGAGGGCTGAGAAGCAGGCCGCAGCTTCCCGCTCAGGCCGAGGGTGGCGGAGGTGAGCTGGGGCGGGGAGCGGTTCCCCTGCGCATACCCCCCCACACCCCTGGGTTACCTGCTGCGGCACCGGCGGCCCTCCTCGCGCTCCCCCCACCCCCACGCCCAAGCTCACCTCCGCATCCCTGGGCCTGAGCGGGAAGCCGCCGCTTGCTTCTCAGCCTGCCCCAGCTTCCCACGCGAACAGCTGATTCGTGGGAAGCCGGGGCGGGGGGGTGCGGAGAAGCAGAGTGGGGCGGCGCGTTCAGGGGAGGAGGCGGAGGTGAAGCGGAGGTGAGCTGGGGCCAGGGGTGGGGCGGCGAGCTGCCGCTGGGTGCTCTACACCCATCAAATTTTCGACTTGGGTGCTCCAGGGCTGGAGCACCCGTGGAGTTGGCACCTAAGGCGCCACTTTTGGCCAGTTACATTTAGAAGCCCTTTTAGAACCGGTTGTCCCTCGTGGAACAACTGGTTCTAAAAGGGCTTCTAAATTTAACAACCGGTTCTAGTGAACAGGTGCGAACCGGCTCCAGCTCACCACTGGTGAGGGGTAATAGGTGCCTGTATAAGACATAGCCCAGAAATATCATGACTGTCCCTATAAAATTGGGACATCTGGTCACCCTAGTTTCAACCCAGTTCTAGTGGACATTATAGTTGGCACCACCAGGCTCTCCTAATGGCAGGCTCTGTAGAGAGGCCAAGGATTTAAAGGACATGGGGAATGAACTCCCTTCTCAACCCCCAGAGTTGGGTCCTTCTTCCTCAGGATTGAGCCATTGAGCCAGGAGGCATGAAAGCTTCCACTGATGCTCATGTGCTGTACCTGGGACAGAGGGAGGGCTCCAGTCTCCAGGGTTGTCAATGTGGTGCCTTTCCCAAGCTGCTAAAGCAATCTAAAAAATGATCATAGAGACTTCAGGGAGCAAACAACTGTTTTAACTCATGAGCTGGAACAGAAGTCAGAAGTTATTCAGGCAGCTAGCAAGAAGGCCCATTCCTTTGGGGAGTGGGGTGGGGGAGGGGGTTGTCATTGGCGTAGACAAATAGAGGACTGTCTTATCCAATGTAGACGCTAATGGTAAGGACTTTAACAGGAACCTCTTTGTCTTCCATGTGAAACTTTAGCTTATGGCCTTGTTGTATCAAGGATCATTCAGCTGTCTCTACTCCTTGTTCTCGTAGCTCCCTTTACTCCTTACTGGAGCCTAGGGCCAAACTGCCTTGAGCCAACAGAGGTAAAAAACACATTGACCCTTATTTTGCTGGTTTTAAACAAATGCTTCTATAGCTGCCATGGACCAGGGCCATGGCTGGCTGAGTTGGTTGCTGTGAGAAGGGTTAATAGATGATGAAACAGGAGGAACAAGTTGTTTTCCCTTCTGATGAAGCGAACTGAGGGGGGAATTCTTTTGGGAGAACAATGGCATGTTCACAAGGCTGGGTGGCTCGCCAACTCTCCAGGCCTAATTGTCACCATGTCCCTGCCAGGCAGCGCGTGTATGTGTAATTACAGGGCTGACACATGACCAGGCTGCAAATAATTCCCTGAAACAGCTGGGAACAATCATTAGCTTCTGAGCCCACGTGAGCCATTCCAAGGCATGTAGTGGCTTCATGGCACAAGGAGAGTGAGGCAAACTTGAGAGTGGTATCCACGGTCCAAAACCCACATCTGGTTTCTGGCCCAAGCAGTGGTGTTATTTTCAAGCACGCAGGAGCAGATCATTAAACTGGCACTTAGAAAAAGATTAGGCCAAATAAGCCCCAACGCCATCACAAACACACTACCCTAAACTGTAAATTAAGACTGGGTGTCTGTCTAGCTCAATTAGAAGTCATAGGCTTGATGCAGGAAATACTGGGTGAGGTTTCCTGACCTGTGTTATGTACGAGGTCAGACAAATGATCATAATGGTCCCTTCTAAAGTGGACAATAGTTGGCAGGTTCAATGGAGAAGCCAAAGAAAAACCAAATCCTCCCCTCCCACCCAAGAGATGGTTCCTTCCAGATCAAGGCTGGAAACTGATGGGTTGTAGGAGGAAGCCTGTATTGCTTCCACCCGAGCTATATTCTCTCTCTGTGGCTGTCAGTCCAGCACCCCTCGGCAGCACTAAGAGCTTGAGCCGATGCCCATTGATGTCAGTGGAAAGGCTCCCAGTGATTTCAACAGAAAGGCTCCCAGTGATTTCAACAGACATTGGATCCGACACTCCATTCACTCAAAAGATGGTCAGTTACTCTATATGCCAGAACCTAAACCAGGGGACAAACTCATCTCTGGTGTAACTACACTGACTTCAGTGCAGTTACACAAGGGATGAATCTGTCCCCATGCCCTGGGTCCTAGAAGAAGCTAAAGGATATCCCCCCCGAGTAGTTCCACTTTATTGGGTGTTTCTTGTCCCATTCGTTATAATTACTCATTTTCCTAGTTGGTCTGACAGAGCCTGACTTTGTCATCAACTTTACAGGATGTTGCATGAGCTCTCTGCTGGCTCAGGACCCAGTTCAGCAAAGCCTGCACTTAATCCAATCCATATTCAGCAAAGCACTTTAGCACATGCTTAAACAAAGCATATACTTAAGTCCCATAGAAGCGAATGGGTTTACGTCATGTTGTTAGTACCTGTTAGGAAGTATAAACCCTTTTGGTCATTTTCTTTCTGTATATTTGACTCATTTATGTATTAACTATATTCTTTAGAATCTTTATGACATTAACAAAAAGAATGTTTAAATTCTAAGGCCCAGAATACTAGCCTTTAACCGACAAGTAACCCTATTCAGGAATTCTATGTGTTAGGCTGTATCTAATAATCTTTGGTGTCTCCATGTCTATAAAATTCCAGATGTTCATGGAAACCATCCCCTTTATATATATAATGTTTCCTATTGGGGAATCAACAGGGAAGAATGAGTATGGAGGAAAGAGGACACACTGAAAGATATTAAATGTCATCAGAGCATATGGTTCTGGGAGAATACTTTTGGCAAAGAGGGTCTCTGTCTAAAAACCCTATATAATGACAGAAGTTTTGGAACTTAGTTGAGGAACGAAACTGCGCATCCCACCAGTTACAGTGAAGAAGAGAAACAGAGCCGGCTCTTTACCTTACATCCAGGGTGGTAATGTATCTATTCTTTCTGTATTCTGTACAGTGCTGTACTAATCTCTGATTGATAATCCTTGATTAAATAATTCCAGTTGAGCCTGTTATTCAACAATCTTGAATCATCATTCACTTCAGACACACAGCGAGGTGCTTAAGTGCTTAGCTGAATAGAAACGGACCACTCAGGCCTTTGTTGCGAGGGGAAGGTGGCCAGGCTGGGATGAGTTTCATTTCAAAGAGAAAAGGAGTACTTGTGGCACCTTAGAGACTAACCAATTTATTTGAGCATGAGCTTTCATGAGCTACAGCTCACTTCATCAGATGTATACCGTGGAAACTGCAGCAGACTTTATATACACACAGAGAATATGAAACAATACCTCCTCCCACCCCACTGTCCTGCTGGTAATAGCTTATCTAAAGTGATCAACAGGTGGGCCATTTCCAGCACAAATCCAGGTTTTCTCACCCTCCACCCCCCCACACAAATTCACTCTCCTGCTGGTGCTAGCCCATCCAAAGTGACAACTCTTTACATAATCAAGTCGGGCTATTTCCTGCATAGATCCAGGTTTTCTCACATCCCCCCCACCCCCATACACACACAAACTCACTCTCCTGCTGGTAATAGCTCATCTAAACTGACCACTCTCCAAGTTTAAATCCAAGTTAAACCAGAATATCTGGGGGGGGGGGGGGGGGTAGGAAAAAACAAGAGGAAACAGGCTACCTTGCATAATGACTTAGCCACTCCCAGTCTCTATTTAAGCCTAAATTAATAGTATCCAATTTGCAAATGAATTCCAATTCAGCAGTTTCTCGCTGGAGTCTGGATTTGAAGTTTTTTTGTTTTAAGATAGCGACCTTCATGTCTGTGATTGCGTGACCAGAGAGATTGAAGTGTTCTCCGACTGGTTTATGAATGTTATAATTCTTGACATCTGATTTGTGTCCATTTATTCTTTTACGTAGAGACTGTCCAGTTTGACCAATGTACATGGCAGAGGGGCATTGCTGGCACATGATGGCATATATCACATTGGTGGATGTGCAGGTGAACGAGCCTCTGATAGTGTGGCTGATGTTATTAGGCCCTGTGATGGTGTCCCCTGAATAGATATGTGGGCACAATTGGCAACGGGCTTTGTTGCAAGGATAAGTTCCTGGGTTAGTGGTATGTGGTTGTTGTGTGGTATGTGGTTGTTGGTGAGTATTTGCTTCAGGTTGCGGGGCTGTCTGTAGGCAAGGACTGGCCTGTCTCCCAAGACTTGTGAGAGTGTTGGGTCATCCTTTAGGATAGGTTGTAGATCCTTAATAATGCGTTGGAGGGGTTTTAGTTGGGGGCTGAAGGTGACCGCTAGTGGCGTTCTGTTATTTTCTTTGTTAGGCCTGTCCTGTAGTAGGTAACTTCTGGGAACTCTTCTGGCTCTATCAATCTGTTTCTTTACTTCTGCAGGTGGGTATTGTAGTTGTAAGAAAGCTTGACAGAGATCTTGTAGGTGTTTGTCTCTGTCTGAGGGGTTGGAGCAAATGCGGTTGTATCGCAGAGCTTGGCTGTAGACGATGGATCGTGTGGTGTGGTCAGGGTGAAAGCTGGAGGCATGCAGGTAGGAATAGCGGTCAGTAGGTTTCCGGTATAGGGTGGTGTTTATGTGGCCATTGTTTATTAGCACTGTAGTGTCCAGGAAGTGGATCTCTTGTGTGGACTGGACCAGGCTGAGGTTGGTGGTGGGATGGAAATTGTTGAAATCATGGTGGAATTCCTCAAGGGCTTCTTTTCCATGGGTCCAGATGATGAAGATGTCATCAATATAGCGCAAGTAGAGTAGGGGTTTTAGGGGACGAGAGCTGAGGAAGCGTTGTTCTAAATCAGCCATAAAAATGTTGGCATACTGTGGGGCCATGCGGGTACCCATAGCAGTGCCGCTGATCTGAAGGTATACATTGTCCCCAAATGTGAAATAGTTATGGGTAAGGACAAAGTCACAAAGTTCAGCCACCAGGTTAGCCGTGACATTATCGGGGATAGTGTTCTTGACGGCTTGTAGTCCATCTTTGTGTGGAATGTTGGTGTAGAGGGCTTCTACATCCATAGTAGCCAGGATGGTGTTATCAGGAAGATCACCGATGGATTGAAGTTTCCTCAGGAAGTCAGTGGTGTCTCGAAGGTAGCTGGGAGTGCTGGTAGCATAGGGCCTGAGGAGGGAGTCTACATAGCCAGACAATCCTGCTGTCAGGGTGCCAATGCCTGAGATGATGGGGCGCCCAGGATATATGCCATCATGTGCCAGCAATGCCCCTCTGCCATGTACATTGGTCAAACTGGACAGTCTCTACGTAAAAGAATAAATGGACACAAATCAGATGTCAAGAATTATAACATTCATAAACCAGTCGGAGAACACTTCAATCTCTCTGGTCACGCAATCACAGACATGAAGGTCGCTATCTTAAAACAAAAAAACTTCAAATCCAGACTCCAGCGAGAAACTGCTGAATTGGAATTCATTTGCAAATTGGATACTATTAATTTAGGCTTAAATAGAGACTGGGAGTGGCTAAGTCATTATGCAAGGTAGCCTGTTTCCTCTTGTTTTTTCCTACCCCCCCCCCCCAGATATTCTGGTTTAACTTGGATTTAAACTTGGAGAGTGGTCAGTTTAGATGAGCTATTACCAGCAGGAGAGTGAGTTTGTGTGTGTATGGGGGTGGGGGGGATGTGAGAAAACCTGGATCTATGCAGGAAATAGCCCGACTTGATTATGTAAAGAGTTGTCACTTTGGATGGGCTAGCACCAGCAGGAGAGTGAATTTGTGTGGGGGGGTGGAGGGTGAGAAAACCTGGATTTGTGCTGGAAATGGCCCACCTGTTGATCACTTTAGATAAGCTATTACCAGCAGGACAGTGGGGTGGGAGGAGGTATTGTTTCATATTCTCTGTGTGTATATAAAGTCTGCTGCAGTTTCCACGGTATACATCTGATGAAGTGAGCTGTAGCTCACGAAAGCTCATGCTCAAATAAATTGGTTAGTCTCTAAGGTGCCACAAGTACTCCTTTTCTTTTTGCGAATACAGACTAACACGGCTGTTCCTCTGAAACCTGTCATTTCAAAGAGAAGATTAAGGGGTGACTTGATTACCATCAAAAAGTACCTACAAGGGAATGAATATTTAATAATGGTTCTGCAATCTAGCAGAGAAAGGTAGAACACGATCCAATGGCTGGAAGTTAGAGCTAGATAAATTCAGATTGGAAATAAGGCATACATTTTTAATAGTGAAAGTAATTAACAATTGGAACAGCTTATTCAGCTTCATGGTGGATTCTCCATCACTGACAATTTTTAAATCAAGAGTGGATGTTTTACAAAAAGCTTTGCTCTAGGAAATATTTTGGGCTAAATTATCTGCTGTTGTAAATGCGTGAAACTCCATTGAAGTCAATGGAGTGGCACCCGTTTACACTCATGGAGAATGTGCCTGCTTACCTCTCGTTATGTATCCTTTCCAAACTTATTCTGTGAACATAGAATGATTTTTCTGGAGAATTTACAAGTAAATCCATTAATTAGTTTAACTGATAGTTTTTAATTGGGCCCTTTAAGACATTTTCTTTATGCATCTAAGAACTCATTAGAAACTTTCTCAGATGTGAACTGGGATTTCTGAATCTTTAATGGACTGGCTGTAGTGTTTAATCTTTAACAAAGATAGCACTTATTTAGCTGAAATGCCTAGCTCAAAAGCTAACACAAAAACAAGCAAGAGTTTTCAACAAACTGGCTAAAAATCCTTTTCTCTTTTAGTTAGTCAGATTTTCCTGGCTTGGGATCTCTGGTATCAGAATCTTATCAACTCTCCAGTTGCCCATAGAGTTTTTCAGGAAAAATGGGAGACAAGATCTGAATTTCTGATTTAAAAAAAGAACAGGAGTTCTTGTGGCACCTTAGGGACTAACCGATTTATTTGAGCATAAGCTTTCATGGGCTAAAACCCACTTCATCAGGTGCACAGAATGGAACATATAGTAAGACGATATATACACATACAGAGAAGATGAAAAGGTGGAAGTTGCCATACCAACTCTAAGAAGATAATTAATTAAGATGAGCTATTATCAGAAGAAGCTAAAAAGTGATAAAGAAACCCTTTTGGCCTCCTTTAGAAATTAAAAAAGCAATAATAAATAAAATAATAATAATAAATAATTAATAGGGCTGTCAAGCAATTAAAAAAATTAATCACAATTAATTGTGCTGTTAAACAATAATAGAATACCATTTATTTAAATATTTTTGGATGTCTTCTACATTTTCAAATATATTGATTTCAATTACAACTCAGAATACTAAGTGTACAGTGCTCACTTTATATTTATTTTTTATTACAAATATTTGCACTGTAAAAGAACAAAATAAATAGTATTTTTCAATTCACCTAATACAAATACTGTAGTGCAATCTCTTTATCATGAAAGTTGAACTTACAAATGTAGAATTATGTACAAAAATTACTGCATTCAAAACCAGAACAATGTAAAACTGTAGAGCCTACAAGTCCACTCAGTCCTATTTCTTGTTCAGCCAGTCGCTCAGACAAACAAGTTTTTTTACCTTTGCAGGAGATAATGCTGCCCACTTCTTGTTTACAATGTCACCTGAAAGTGAGAACAGGTGTTTGCACGGCACTGTTGTAGCTGACGTCACAAGATATTTATGTGCCAGATGCACTAAAGATTATATGTCCCTTCATGCTTCAATCACCATTCCAGAGGACATGCGTCCATGCTGATGACAGGTTCTGCTCGATAATGATCCAAAGCAATGCAGACTGACGCATGTTCATTTTCATTATCTGAGTCAGATGCCACCAGCAGAAGGTTGATTTTCTTTTTTGGTGGTTCAGGTTCTGTAGTTTCCTCATCAGAGTGTTGCTCTTTTAAGACTTCTGAAAGCATGCTCCACATCTTGTCCCTCTCAGATTTTGGAAGGCACTTCAGATTCTTAAACCTTGGGTTGAGTACTGTAGCTATCTTTATAAATCTGATATTGGAACCTTCTTTGTGTTTTGTGAAATCTATCGTGAAAATGTTCTAAAATCAAACAACATATGCTGGGTCATCATCCGAGACTACCATAATACAAAATATATGGCAGAATGTGAGTAAAACCATGGGGCAGGAGACATACAATTCTCCTCCGAGGAGTTCAGTCACAAATTTAATTAATGCATTTTTTTAACGAGCACCATCCTTATGGAAGCATGTCCTCTGGAATAGTGGCCAAAACATAAAGAGGCATATGAATGTTTAGCGTATCTTGCACACAAATACTTTGCAATGCCGGATACAAAAGTGCCATGAGAATGCCTGTTCTCATTGTCAGGTGGCATTGTAAATAAGAAGCGGGCAGCATTATCTCCCATAAATGTAAACGAACTTGCTTGTCTTAGCGATTGGCTGAACAAGAAGTAGAACTGAGTGGACTTGTTTTACATTGTTTTGTTATGGAGTGCAGTTATATAACAAAAAAAAAATCTACATTTGTAAGTTTCACTTTCACGATAAAGAGATTGCCCTACAGTACTTGTATGAGGTGAATTGAAAAATACTATTTCTTTTGTCTGTGATTTTTACAGAGCAAATATTTGTAATCAAAAGTAATATAAAGTGAGCACTGTGCACTTTGTATTCTGTGTTGTAATTGAAATCAATATATTTGAAAATGTAGAAAAACATCCAAAAATATTTAATACATTTTAATTGGTATTCTATTGTTGAACAGTGTGATTAAAACTGTAATTAATTGCGATTAATTTTTTTTATTTAATCATGTGAGTTAACTGCAATTAATTGACAGCCCTAATAAATAAATATTAAATTATTTATGTCAATACCATACTTAAAAATTCCTGTGCTTTACAGATCACCGTTAAGAAGCAATTGCATGGCATATACACAGACGCCCTCACACACAGGATGAGATTTGCAGAAATAGACATTGGCCCTCATTCTCAGTTACATTTAGGCCACTTTGACAGTGTAAAGATGGCTTAAATGTACATAAATAGCCACCTGAAAATATCCCTAATGCAGGGGGCCTCCCCGCTGGGTGTACAGCTGGCGTAAGGGCTGTACATGAGCTCTACTCCTAACCCAGTCCCAAGCATAGACTGCATCAGGAGCCTGGCCAACGTACACTGCACTATGGGTATTCTCTGCTTCCCAAGGCATCAGGGGGTCCTGGGAAACAAAGTGTAAATTAGAGCTACTTCTGGCTGCTCTAACTTACACCTGAGGCAAGGTAGGGCCTTGCACAGCCCCAGAATAACATTACCTATACCTCAACCTGTCTCTGCCACAAGGGCAGGGACGGAGTAACTGAGAATTGAGCCCATATGAGCACAGGGGAAGGCCAAGCTTTAATAAGGCAGCACCACCAAGCAGATCATTCCCCTTTTAAAGTGCAATTACAAGTCCACTCTAAAAGGAACAGAAGAAAGGTAATTTATGCAAAGCAAATTAGCAGCCCCAAAAAAAAAAAAAAATGCAGTGAGCGCAGAAACAAGCGAACAACCAACATCAACAGTTTGGCTTGGCACAAATTTTCTCAGAGCGCCAAAAAACAAAGGACCTCAAACTTTCCTCTTCAGAACAGCATTCTCTGTTTGTAAAATGTTTGGTGAGTGCTGTGGTCTGACTCACAAGCAGAGCCTGGCACCTTCCCTTTATACAGTGCCAAGTGAAGAAAACCCACCATGCCCACTCCACACTCAGGTGAAATAAGGAGTTAACCTTGTCCTGCATTAGGAGCAAAACCCAGCCCCTTGGTGAGAAAGGATGTTGCCAGAGAGGCTGCGTGGGGAAGGGAAGGAGGGTTTTCCCACACATCATCAGGGACAGGTGAAGGGTCCAACTGGGAAAGTTTCTAGAATCTGTCAGCAAAAAGGACCAGTGGGAAAGTGAAATAACCAACAGCAGGCGTGCACTTTGGAATGTTTGATGGTTCCAATGAGGCATTGCTTGTTATTTAATAGCCTTGCAAGAATATGCGTGGGTAGAACTAGAAACAAGCCTCAGCCGCATGGAATATCCCAACTCTCCTGCTTGGGCAGCTCAATTCAGCGTCTTTAAAAAGCAAGTGCTATTTTCCGCCCCTCCAAGCACCCCCTCCCCCACACCAAATTTGCCTAGAGATTGTCATGCCTGGAACAGCACTGAGGGTCACCTCTGAGTACCTTAACAAAAAACCCGAAAGATAAACCACCAGAGCATGCCCAGATACATCCCAGAGTGGGAAGGAAATGTTCAGTGCGCAACATCACACTCCATACAACAGACTCAGACCACCACCTACAACTGCATTTGAAATAATGCTGGCCCTGGAAGATGCTATTGAACGTATACTGACGGGGAGAATACCAGAGCCCAGGGGCTTGGCAGAGAAGAGCCTTCCCTTCCTACCCCAGCCAGCCCTCTCAAGGTTTTAGACTGGCCAGATTAGTGGTGCCAATCTGGTGGTAGAATTCCCTCCCCCATTTCCAGAAGTGGGCCATACCCCTCCATGCCTTTTGCAGGCTTCACATTTAGAGGGAGTAACATACACTGACATCAATGGCCCAGCCCAGGGCAGGAAAGAATTTGTAGCTAAGGCTGCACGAAAGGGTCAGAACCAAGAAAAGCTGCCCAGACAGTGAAGTGAAAGAAACACAAATAGCCCTCCCACGGTTTCACATCACTGCTTTTAGTAATCACAGCTGTTTTCACTTCTCCCTAGAGCCTACTATTGTTCCTCTGAGGGTCAGTTTTGGTTCCTCTTACCTTCCATTCTTCCCTATTTCAAGGCTGGCCTAGTCTTCAAACCACCTCAGCTTTTACTTCCAGCTTCTAACCACAGAAATCCCACCAGTTCCCATGTGCTGCACTGATCAATCTCTAAGCCCCTGCAAAATCTGCAGAGGGATAGGAAGTCCCACAGAAAGCACCTCCAGCTGCCAGGTTTTGGCACTGGCCCAAGGAATGAATCATCTTGCCCACAACAACTGGAGATATAGACAAAGATGGGAAGAACCAAGATTCACCTATGCCCCAACTCTCTCGCCCTGAGATGTATGTAATACACCAACTTGAGTCTTATAGGTGAGCATGAGCCCGGCTCGGTACTCCACAGGAAGGTGAACCCCCCCCTCCCCCTTCCCCCCCGCAGCTTGCTGTCACTGTGATCTAGGAAAAGGCCTTCCTGACCCTAAAGAAAACACAGAGAAATAAAGTGGAAGAGGAGGATGGGAAATCATAACCAAAAATGGTCAGGGGATATCCCCTTAGCTACCTTGACATTCTAGGGCAGAAGCTTCCTGGCCTGGAGCAGGACAAAGTGAGGGCACAGGAAAGAAAAGGTTCCTTTAGGATTTCTAGGCCCACAATAACAAATCCAGGCCAGATTCATTCCTGGTGTAAACTCCACTGATGAGCCCTGAGTTTAGTCCTACAAATAATTCTCTGAACTTCAGATACAGAACACGGGCACCTACATACTCAGTGAATGCAGCTGGCACTGCAGGTCTGGGAAGTCATTTGACAAACTGACATCCTTTATTACATTACTTATCTTTTACCAATATCAATATTGTCTCAAACCAGACATAAATGATGCCAGGCTGTGACTTGCCCGTGCAAGTCCACAAAAGCTCCATATAAGTGAAAGGCATCTTGTGACTTCACCTTCTTTCTTAGCATCACTTCTTTGGCTCCTGACCCAGTTTTTCCACATGTTGGATGAATCAGAAAGATTTTTAAAAGTCACTCAGCCCACTGCTGAGATGATAATGTTTTGATGGGCTCCAAACCGATGAGCATGTGTTTCCCACATAGATTCATAAGCTCTTCACAGGGAGAGGAGGAAGTGACTGGAATAGGTAAAAACGCAGATACATGCGAAACCACTTCAAGGAATTTAACCAGCAAGGTCAGCATCCCTCCTGGTGTGACATGCAGTTTTCCCTTGGCTAGTGTCAGCTCTTCTGGCTATCAACTGCCCAAACAGCGTTGGAAAGTCTGATCATGTGATTCAGCTCTGAACAAAGCTGTGCCCAACAAAATCAGTGGAACAAGGCAACTACTTTGTTCTGCTTTCGTTTATTTTAGTACCAATAAATACAAATGATTAAGAAGAATAAATATTGACTTCCACTGAAGTAAGCTTCAGGGTTCATTGACCACAGGGGAAAAGACTGGACCTTGTGCTGAGGGTCAGTGACTACCTAGAGCAGTGGTCTCCAAACTGGGATGCACGCACCCTTGAGATGATCCCAGGGGGTGCGCGGCAGCAGGAGCACCGCCAGATGGCACCTCGCCATTCTTTTTCTTTGGCAGCAGCTCTGCACGTCCACGGCTGGTGTTCCCCTCTGGCGGCGCGTCTGCGGCAGGTCTTCCGGTCTTCACCCTAGGGGTGCGCGAACCAAAAAGTTTGGAGACCACTGACCTAGAGGGACTATAAATCTTGATACTCATCAAAATATAAAGTCAATGGACCAGATCCTGGAGTTTGACCCTTCTGTACACAGTGCTGTTCAGGAGAGAGTAGTTAACAGAGGATTTAAACCACCCCAATCCTTAAATTGTCAGTCTGGTCCAAAGGCACATCTTAGAGTACTCTTGGGGCTGCTCTAAATTATGTTGGCTGCCCAAAGTCAAGAGGGACAGCTCCAGCAGCCAGGGTTCAGCTGGATGCAATGGCACCCAGCCATGCCACCTATGTCAGGGGGCAGAGAGGGGTGAGGAGTCAGAGCCACCATACCAGCAATAAGCCATCTAGGGACTTCCCTACACTGATGGAATACTCAGGCAGCCAGACCAGATGGCTTCCTGGTACCTTGAGCTTGTGGACTGGTGCAAAGTGGCTGCAGTGGAGGACAGGAACTGACCTAATACATTTTGCTACATACGTCCCAGTAGCAATATTTTCAACAGAAACCTCTAAATCTGGGCCCACGATTTTGTGTACATGCAAAAAGCCCATGTTTGCACTGGCAAATTATGTTTTGCTATGCAAATCTGGCAGACTGACACCTACCTACTACTGTGTGGGCGAAAATACAAGGTGCTGGCTCGCACAGCTTTGACCCCTCCAATTCAGAAAGCCATTTGAGGCCTCCAGGAAAACATGGCTCTGAACGCCCTTTATCAGAAATCTCTGGATGATAAAGCTCTTGAGCATCAAAATAAAAAAAAAAATTACACTGTCATTTTAAAGAGTAGAGAAGGCTGAGGTTCAGAAAAAAGCTTTGATGAGGCCATTAGAGAGCAGGAATTTGCATATGACGTCCAATTGTCTTATCAATGGTGAATAATCATTTTCATTCAGCTGTAAAACAATCGCAATTCATTCACTGATGAGAAGCAGTGTGGCTGTGCGCTGGACTGGGACTCAGGAGACCTGGGTTCTTTCTTACCTCTGCCACTGGCCATTAGGCATCTCCATTCATCTTTCTGTGCCTCAGTTACCCCATCTGGAAATCAGGGTAAAATGCTCTGAGATCTACAGATGAGACATGCTAGGTATTATTATTTAAATTTTGCAACCTTATAGGTCAACAAAGCTCCAGCCCTCAGCACCGTCAACCCCTGTAGAAATAAACAATTGCAATGACCTGACTTGACACAAGACTGTCATCAGCCAGGCATAAGACACAATTTTCTTCTTAGTGTAACCATGGTACAGCAATTACTTCATGTTTATTCAGCACCTTTCACACAAAAGAATTGGACTCCAACGTGTTTCTACACTCATATACCAGAGGCTCTCTTTGCTCATTACTGAAATAGAAACCTCCTTTGGGGTGGGATGCAGCTTGTGAGTTACCAGCTCCAGGGACACTGCATAACATTTGTGATGATCCAGTTAAATCGACAGGGAATATTTAGGACAACTTTGGAGGCAGCATTTTGTCAGAAAACCAAAGAAAAGTTGTCAGAAAACTCTCTTATTGAAAGTGTCATGGGATTGTTAGTGCCATCAGAGGCAGCATTGACTAGCAGTTACACCACCAGACTGGGAACGAGGAATTCCTGGGTTCTATTCCTGATACGGCCACCTCTGCGTAGCTTTGAGCAAGATTTTCAGGGGTGCTGAGCATACACAATGCCAAACAAGTCATGGGAACATAGGAATTGCCAGAATGGATCAGACCTATGGCTCATGAAAGTCCTGTATTGTGTATCACAATGCTGGCCCGCACTAGAAGCTTCAGAGGAAGGTACACAAATCCCATAACAGGCAAATGTGGGAGAATCTTCCCTGCAAAAGGGCCCACCCCAATCTCTAACTCCTTTCCAACACTCTTATTTTATCCTTAATTATTACAACTCTGGATATTCGTGTTGTCCATACAAATGTCTAATCCATCTTTGAAGTTTACCAAGTTCTTGGCCTAAACAACATCCTGTGGCAATGAGTTCCACAGTCTAACAATGTGTTATGTGAAAAGGAATTCCCTTTGATCAGTTTTTAACTTGTCCCCTTTCAATTTCATTGAAGGCAGTGGCTGCTGCAGGTGCTTAGCAGTTGTAAATCAGGCCTTTCTGACTCAGTTTCCCACCTGTACAATGGGAGCACTAATACTCCCCTATTCCGTTACATAGGTGGGGTGCTATAGGAATTAATGAATTTGTGTTAGTATAAGCTCTAATTACTCCTTTTAATTAAAGACTCTATGGACATGAGAGGATATTATTTGCCATCAATGCCACCTAAAGCATGATGCACTTTCCTATTGCTTTCTCCCAGTAATTTTCCTCTTCTAGATGATGTTCACCTGGGGAACCAGAGCCAAGAACTGCTCAATTCTGTACAGATGTTTAGTGAGCCAGTAAAACTGAAGAGCAACCTCCAGGCAGGGGTAAAGTTCTCCACCAGTATAGTGAGCATGCTAATATTTTGGATCAAGTTTTCAGAGGAGCTTCAACCTGGTTTCCATTTGTGCTACTTTGCACATGCTACCACATGTATTTTTAAATACCATCACCTGTGCACACAGGTGACAGTGCTCAAAAATGAGTGTCGAAGTGTTCACACACACACACACACACACACACAAAATGGAGGCCACATTTGAATATTCCTGGGTAAAAGCCATAGTTACGTGTCATGTGTGGGTGGGCTGGGAATTTCCTTAGTTCAGCTTCCCTTAGTTAAGTGTCCACTGCAAACCCCACTGGGATATCTTAGACAAAAACCTCGCCTAAACAAACAATAAAACATTGGTCTAAAACCTATTCCACCAGTGGATCTCAACCCTGTTCTGAAAGGGCCACCTCTAGGAGTGAAAGGGGAACCTCTAGGAGGATGGAGCTCAGAGTGTGTGGCTCAATTCATCTTTATTATTATTATCACTATTGATTTGTATTGTGGTAGAGCTGAGAAGCCACAGTCATGGATGAGAACCCCATTGTGCTAAGGGCTGTACAAACACCGAATAAAAAGATGATCTATGCCCCCTAAAGCTTACAATCTAAGTAGATATTTGGCTTCTCTGCTGAGCTTTCCAGTGAAGGGACCAATTTTTTTTTTTTTTAATGAAGCAGAGGAAACAGGCTGAGATCCACCAAGTTCATTTCACACAGACCACTCAACAAAATCCAGATGGTTGCAATTTACAAGACACTACTGACCTGGACCAAATTCAAAGAGACTAAAGGCAAAAGGCTCCATATTACCTAAGCCACCCAATTCCTGGTACGTAGAGTTTTTTAGCTTTTAGATATATTTAATTCATAGCTGTAGCAGGGAAAGAAAAATAAAATAGTGCAAAGCCCACAAATTGCTCCTCAGCACATCCGGGCAAACAAGCCATTGTGATGTTGAAGGCCTGTGCAATATGCAAAGCCCAAAAGCCCAGATGGTGACTCAGCAACTCTATCTGCTTGGTCTACCCTTTGATCCCTGGAAAACACACGCCAAACCCACTCACATTTTATAAAGGCTTAGAATAAACAGTAACAAATTTGCAAGGCCAGTTTGCAAATGATTTGCATGTGGTATTGACATTTGCAAACACAGTCTTCACCTGCCTCTGAGCTTTGGACCATGTCTTTCCACAGAGCCTATAAAATCCCACACCTTCATAGCTCCACAAAAGATCAATCTCTTAGCAGCAACAGGCTGGAGAGGCTAAAATGCCGTAAGAAAGGAAACGGCAAAATTCCCTCCCCTTTTCTTTGAGTGGGGGAGATGTCTTCGGGTTTCTCACCCTCTTTGTCAGTCATTTCTGATCTGTGTTATTGAGCACCCAGCACCATAAACGTGCATGGTATTTTCTCTATCCAGCAGGGGAAGAGCCCACCTTTGTCCAACCCAAGTCTTGGAAAATTCCTCAGCCCATGGGCAAGCATATGCATTCCCATCCAATGATCATGTCACCACCATGCTAATTATCAAACCTACACATTAGGCCCTGATGAATAACCTATTCAAATAATATTCAAATTCTGGGAGTTGCAGAAATCTGTTGCTATTCAGCCCTTCAAACAACCCAGAGGAATCCTGAAGCCCTTGGCCCCATCAAGCACTCCCCAGGTCTCTCCTTTGTCCCCAAAAGAAGAGGGGAGAAGTGGGTACCAGCTTCCTTCAATTCAGGAAGTGAGAACTTGTTCCTCCATCATGCAAAGAGAAAGGAGAAGCTCCTATCAGGCATCTGGTGTATGTATTCTATGTATCCAATGTCCTGCACATAGAATCATAGAACTGGAAGGGACCTCGAGAGGTCATCTAGTCCAATCCCCTGCACTTAAAACAGGACTAAGTATTATCTAGACCATCCCTGACAGGTGTTTGTCCAGCCTGCTCTTAAAAATCCCCAGTGATGGAGATTCCACCATTGCCTAGGCAATTTATTCCAGTGCTTAACCACTCTGACAGTTAGGGAGTTTTTCCTAATGTCCAACCTAAACCGCCCTTGCTGCAATTTAAGCCCATTGCTTCTTGTCCTATCCTCAGAGGTAAAGAAGAACAATTTTTCTCCCTCCTCCTTGTAACAACCTTTTATGTACTTGAAAACTGTTTCATGTCCCCTCTCAGTCTTCTCTTCTTCAGACTAAACAACCCCATTTTTTTCAATCTTCCCTCATAGGTCATGTTTTCTAGACCTTTAATCATTTTTTTTGTTCTTCTCTGGACTTTCTCCAATTTGTCCACATCTTTCCTGAAATGTGGCACCCAGAACTGGACACAATACTCCAGTTGAGGCCTAATCAGCTTGGAGTAGAGCGGAAGAATTACTTTTCATGTCTTGCTTACAATACTCCTGCTAAAACATCCCAGAATGATTGCTTTTTTTGCAACAGCGTTACACCGTTGACTCATATTTAGCTTGTGATCCACTATGACCCCAGATCCCTTTCCGCAGTACTCCTTCCTAGGCAGTAATTTCCCATTTTGTATGTGTGCAACTGATTGTTCCTTCCTAAGTGGAGTACTTTGCATTTGTCCTTATTGAATTTTACCCTATTTACTTCAGACCATTTCTCCAGTTTGTCCAGATCATTTTGAATTTTAATCTTATCTTCCAAAGCACTTGCAACCCCTCCCATATTGGTATTGTTCGCAAACTTTATAAGTGTACTCTCTATGCCATTATCTAAATCAATTGATGAAGATATTGAACAGAACTGGACCCAGAACAGATCCCTGTGGGACCCCACTCGTTATGCCCTTCCCACTGATAACTACTCTCTGGGAACGATTTTCCAACCAGTTATGCACCCACCTTATAGTAAGTCCATGTAGGTTGTATTTCCCTAGTTTGTTTATGAGAAGGTAATGTGAGACAATATCAAAAGCCTTACTAAAGTCAAGATATACCACATCTACCGCTTCCCCCCATCCACAAGGCTTGTTACCCTGTCAAAGAAAGCTTATTATCTTCTAGGTGTTTGCAAATTGATTGCTTAATTATTTGCTCCATTATCTTTCCGGGTACAGAAGTTAAGCTGACTGGTCTGTAATTCCCCAGGTTGTCCTTATTTCCCTTTTTATAGATTGGCACTATATTTGCCCTTTTCCAGTCTTCTGGAATGTCTCCAGTCTTCCATGACTTTTCAAAGATAATCGCTAATGGCTCAGATATCTCCTCAGTCAGCTCCTCACCTATTCTAGGATGCATGTCATCAGGACCTGGTGATTTGAAGACATCTAACTTGTCTAAGTAATTTTTGACTTGTTCTTTCCCTATTTTAAACTCTGATCCTACCTCATTTTCACTAGCATTCACTATTTTAGATGTCCAATCGCCACCAACCTTCTTGGTGAAAACTGAAACAAAGTGGCTTCAGTACAGATTAAGGCCTCTAGGCATTACTGTAATACAAATGTAATCATTAACATCTAAGTAATGCTGCCAATTACTGCTCCTAAGACAGGACCTCTTGAATTGCCAGAGACTTAGGGAAGGTGCATTCCCACATAATGACAAGGACTTCTCACAGCAACCGCAGGTATCATTTACAACCCATGGCTCATAAAGGTCCCTTCTTCAGACACTGGTGTCCTGTTCAGAACCAGTGCCACCTCTCAGCTGACCAGCAGATGATGTCCAGGGCCTTGCTCATCAGCCTCCAAGTGAAGGAAAAAATCCCTAATGCAGAATACGGGCCTATTCTAAGAGTAATTTGATTTATATCTTCCAGGGATCTCAGCCTGTTGCGTGTCTGAAGTTAATGACGATTCGAGATTGTTCAATAACAGGCTCAATTGGAATTATTTAATCCAAGATTATCAGAAATTAGTACAGTACTGTACAGAATACAGAAACAGACACCCTGGATGTAAAGTAAAGAGCTGGCTCTATGCCTCTTCTTCACTGTGTAGCCCATGGGGCTAGCCTGCAAGCTTGCTATATTATATACTCGATTTTCTTTATTGGTTTGATTGATTGTATTATTTTCTTGATTTATGTTTTGTACTGAATAATTCCAGTGCACATTACTTGGCTGTAATGCAAGGAATCTACAGGCCTGTATCCTGTATGATTAGCTAGAGCAAGTTAGCATAAGTGTTTGTACCTTTTGGCATAGATAAATGGCCTACTGGTTGCGCTTTTATTTTGGGGAACTGAATGGAGAACTGAACAGAGAACTGAATGTAGTTATCAAAATTGTGGAACATAAAGGTACACCACAGAACATGGAAGTAATGATCTAGGCCAAAGGTAACAGTTTCAAGGATGAGATAATCGATAGTAATATGTATGGATATGGTATGAATATGTCAGAATATGCTACCCTATATAGTAAGTGTACCCAAAGATTTATCTGAGTGAGGAAATAAGATTTGGGCATAGAAGGTTGGGCATTGATATGAATATTCAGGGCAGTGCCAGGACCCTATAAGATCCATGCTGGGTGGTCGCTTTTCCTCTTCGTTATCTTCTGTTAAGCTATCAGCTCAGTTTTTGCAGTATAGCTTAGCTACTCAACACTCAAACCTGATCTCTACCAGCTGGGGATTGAGGAGCCTGGACCATCGAATTCATTGGGCATGCCAGAGATGAGGCTGGCCCTCTGTCTCCCACTACCAGGTCTCCAAGGAAGGGTGTGAGTATGCTAGTTTAAGTAGCCTTTTAGAAAAGGGATGTTATCACCAAGGACTATAGAACTGTATTACTTCTTTATGGCTCAGTGGTTTATAGCTTTGATTACTTTCTCATTTATTTTAATAAAGATCTTGAAATTTTGGTTTTGTCCTAAGTGTGAGCATCCTTGCCACACATCCCAAGGGTCCCTACAAGACATTAAACTCCCTATGTTCTCTAATTCTGTAGCCTGAATTTGGGACAAGAACCTAAGTAACTTCTGGTCAGATCATTGGCGAGCCATAATAAACTAGCCCTATAAATTCAGGTCAACAATTGTAACTGGTGGGATGCGCAGTTTCATTCCCTAACTAAGTTCCAAAACTTCTGTCATTATATAAGGTTTTTAGATAAAGACCATGTCTACCCTACAAAACTACGTTGACTTAAGTTATGTCAGCATACAGCCGCCACAGTTATTACATCACTTGTACATGTGCACACGATGCTCCCTGTGTCAACAGTGCACGTCCTCACCAGGAGCGCTTGTATCAATGCAGAGTGCAGTGCACCATGGGTAGCTATCCCACTGTGCAACTCACCACCATCCAGCGCAGGGTGTTTTGGGAAGTTTTTTCAATACTTCATGGGGCCAAAATGAGTTGCAGGGGTCACTGGGAGCATCGGTTCAATTTCCCATAATGCAATGGTCTCCATCCCATAATTTCATCTGCATCCCATTATATTTTGCACCTCTTTTCAAAATCCCCACAAACCCGCACATCCCTCCTCACTGTCCACCGTCTCTGACAAAAGCCTGGACCCTGCACAGCTCAGCACTATTGTCATGAGCGTTGCAAGCACAGACACCCCATCCTGCAATATTTGAAGAGCCACAAGAGGAGCCACAGAGAACATGATGATTCCTTGGAGGCTAAATTGCTTTGGGACATAGAAAGAAACAATTCAAGGTGGTTGGCAGCATTCACGGAGCAGCTGCAGATGGTGGAGCACCGGTTCTGGGCCTGAGAAACAAGCACCGACGGTTGGGATCGCATTGTCAAGCAGGTCTCGGATGATGAGCAGTGGCTGCTGAACTTTTGGACACACAAGGCCATGTTCCTGGATCTGTGTGCCAAACTAGCTCCAGCCCTCCAGCACAGGGACACCAAAATGAGAGCCGTGCTGACAGTTGAGAGGCGAATGGTGACTGCATGGTGGAAACTTGCAACATCAGAATGCTACCAGTCAGTCAGGAAGCAAGTTTGCGTTAGGAAATCTACCGCAGGGGTGGTTGTGATACAAGTGTGCAGGGCCATGAATCATCTCCTGCTATGCAGGACTGTGACTTTGGGCAATGTGCAGGACACAGTGGATGGTTTGAACACAGGCTTGTTCAGAAAGCTGCAAGCTGGGACTGTCTTTCCCAACCAGCGGATTACCACTGGGAATGTTGAAATGCCAATAGTGATCCTGGGAGACCCAGCCTCCCCTTCGCTCCCATAGCTCTACACCAGCCACCTTGACAGCACCAAGGAGCACTTCAACTACAGGCTCAGTAGGTGCAGAATGACAGTTTAATGTGCCTTTAGTCATTTATGGGTCCCTGGCATTGTCTATTTAGGAGATTGAACCTCAGTGAAAAAAAAAAAATCCCAAGGGTTATCACTGCCTGCTGTGTCCTGCATAATATCTGTGAAGCAAATGGGGAAAAGTTTCCACTGAAGTGGAAGGCAGAGGTGGAGCAGCTGTCTGCTGAATTTGAAGAGCCAGATACAAGGACTATAAGAAGAACTCAGCACAGAGCTACACATCTCAGGGAGGCTTTGAAAGACCATTTTAATAGTAAGCCAGAGTAGTGTGTGTTACTGTAGTGTGCTCTATCTGGCCTTGCTCTTTTTCAGCCCAGCACGAATCTTGTAGCGAGTACTGTGTGTATAGGAATATAACATTTTCAGTGCACCTATTAATATCTGAGAATGTTATGGGTGCTCTGACAAAATGAAGTAACAGAAAATTGATGGTTGTCAGACATGATCAGCACCAGTCAACATATGTTGCGAACTAATAAAGATGAATTATGTTCCAAAAAGCAGAGTTTTATTCTGTAACATGAACCAGGCAAATAAAAAAAACATTTAGAACTTAGCAAAACTTAATAAATGAAGGGAAAGAACAGCCATTCCCACTTCAGGTGCACGTACACCAACCACGGCTTTCACAGGTCAGTGTATGTACAGCTGTGATTGTTTTTAATGTCCTCTTAGGTGGAGAGGCAAGGGTAGTGCAGCAGCCCCTGATGTCATGTAGAATGTTGGGGGGGGGGGGTCAAGTAGGAAGGTCCCAACATTGAGTTGGCTATGGGCTGCAAAGAGAGGAGAGCATGGAATTCTTGGACCTGCAGGTCCACCAGAGTCTGCCACATCTCTGTTTGCTGCTCAAGAAACCCCATTATGTCCTGGTGCATCTCCCTCTCCTTTTCCTGCACGGACTCCAGCGAGTGCGTTCTTTTTGCCTTCTAATCTGCGATAACCTCAGGGACGGAGATGATATGGGGAGCGTAGAAACATTTGCACCTGTAGGGGAGATAAAAAGGGAGAGTAAAATTTAAGATGATATATTTTTGAGAACAAAAGGTATACTCTTTTACAGTGAATCAAGCAATTCACAGCAGACAGCACATGTGCTTTAGGTACAAGGTCACATTTTACCTTTTATATTGAGCACCTGCCAGTATACATCACACATTGCTGGGCAACAGAATTCGGTTTCCAGGGCAGCCATGGTAAGGCACAGGGTACGCGGGGTTGGCTTCTTATGCATAACATGTGGGAGTGGTTTCAAACTGCAGCGCTATCCTTTCCCATAGCGAGCAGTGGGTTGGGTTTCACATTTAAAAGGAGGGGCTTCAGTTTTCGGGTGGATGTACAGCACACACCTCCCCCCACCCCACTGCATGGCTATTCTCCAGGATGATCCTATTTTAGCTAAGCGCAAACAGCCCAGCATGAACGGGGTCTTTTTACTCTTGCCTTACAAAAATTCCCCTATTTCAACCTGGTGACCATGAATAATATCACTCTCCTGAGGCTAATACAGAAAGATATAGACCGAATGTTGCTTGAATGTGACCAAAACCCAGGACCGTTCGCTGCCATGCTTTGTGCTGCAATGATTCCAGAATACTTGCTATTGGCTTGCCGTGGTAAAGTGTCCTACCGTGGAGGACGAAATAACGCAGCCCTCCCCAGGAACCTTCTGCAAAGGCTTTCAGAGTACCTCCAGGAGAGCTTCATGGAGACGTCCCTGGAGGATTCCCGCTCCATCCCCAGACATGTGAACAGACTTTTCCAGTAGCTATACTGGCCTCAAATGCATCCCAATTCTTCAGGGCAAATCATTAACATTAAACACTATTGCTTTTAAACCCTGTACTGTAGTTACAAATGTGCACTCACCAGAGCTGCCTTCTCCAGCTTCAGGGTCGGGGATCCAGCCTTCAGAGGGTATTGGGTCCAGGGTGATGAAAAGGTTCTGGCTGCCGGGGAGAACGGATTCACCACTTGCCTGCTGCTCATTCTCCTCCTCCTCATCCACAAAATCCTCCTCCCTGTTGCGTGAGACTCTCCCCTGGCAGGTGTCCACAGACAGTGGTGGGGTAGTGGTAGGGTCCCCCCTAGAATGCCATGCAACTGATCATAGAAGTGGCATGTATGGGGCTCTGACCCGGATCACCCGTTTGCCTCCTTTGTCTTTTGTAGGTTTGCCTGAGCTCTTTAACTTTCAAGCAGCACTGCTGTGTGTCCCTGTTGTAGCCTCTCTCCACCATGCCCTGTGAGATTTTGCCAAATATATTGACATTTCTTCTTTTTGCTTGGAGTTCAGCCTGCACAGATGCTTCTCCCCATACAGCAATCAGATCCAGTGTTTCCCTTTCGGTCCATGCTGGAGCTCGTTTGCGATTCTGGGGGGACTGCATGGTCACCTGTGATGCTGAGCTCGCCACACCGACCAAACAGGAAATGAAATTCAAAAGGAACATAGAAAAGCTTTTTCTGTGTACCTGGCTAGTGCATCAGAGTTCAAAGTGCTGTCCAGAGCAGTCACAATGGAGCACTCTGGGATAGCTCCCAGAGGCCAATACTACCGATTTGCATCCGCGCTACCCCACAATTTGACCTAGCAAGGTCAATTTTAATGCCTCTCCCCTCACCGGGGAGGAGTACAGAAGTGGATATTAAGAGCCCTTTAAGTCGATGGAATGGGGTTGGTTGTGTGGACGCATCCATTTTAAAATCGACCTAACGTGGCTAAATTTAAACTAACCCCATAGCGTAGACCAGGGCAAAGAGTCCTGAAAGGGGTACAGTAGCCTGGAAAGGTGGAGAGACACTGCCATACAGCAACTGTGCCTCA
Organism: Caretta caretta; assembly: GCF_965140235.1. Lineage (NCBI taxonomy): Eukaryota > Metazoa > Chordata > Testudines > Cheloniidae > Caretta > Caretta caretta. The sequence goes on along the minus strand of NC_134215.1, from coordinate 47,667,296 downwards.
GGAATTGACTCTAATCAGAAACCACGGCAGAGAACAAACTTCAGCTCCTTGCACAGTTCCCATGCAATAAACCACTACCACTACACAGAACCTTGCATAACAAAATCTAACAACACAGCATGTCTTCCCAAGACTGAACATTTGCTCTCACACTAAGAAAAAGAACTCGGAAGACTGTACGTAACAGCACCGCCTCGTGACACCTGCCATAACAATACAGTTAACCTGTGTCACCAACTTTTACAAGAATTATACACCTAGAATTAGAATGTCTACACTTCAAGCTGGGGTATGATTTCCAGCTTGAGGAGACACACCTGTGCGAGCTCTAATTGAGCTAGTGTGCTAAAAATAAGAGTGTAGCCATGGCAGCATGAGGACCAGGAGGGGCTAGCCACCCCAAGCATGTGCCTACAGTCATAGATGGGATTGTACTCGGGGCAGCTAGCTCTCCCTGCTGCTCATGCCACACAGCTACAAGCTATTTTTAGCTGAGGTAGCACAGGTATGTTTCCTTGAGCTGAGAATCACCCCCTCCAGCCTAAAGTGTAGACACCCCCTAGTGCCAGAGAAATAGCACCCACAATCAGCTCAGACATCTAAGGATTGTCACGTGACCCAATGTGACAGCATTATAAAGGCTCTGTCTATACTGCAACCCTGTTGGGGAACCCAGTTACAGTGTAGTATAAACCAAACAGGTTACACCATGGTTCCATTAAGATGGAACCTTAACCATGTCCTCAAATCATCCTAAAACTTTAAGCCATCCCTAACCAGTCATTTTTGATATTTTCAAAGACATGGTTACAACTTGGAGTCCAAACAAGCTGAAGTTCTTTTTAACTCATGCAGGGCAGCTCTGAGAGTTGCATGTACAGAGATAAAGCAGGAGCAACGGCTAGGTCAGACCTAGAAATGACTTGATATGCTGGTGCTGCTCAATTTCTCCATCTTTATGATGAGTTTCCCTTTTAAGGATAAGGTTCTATTTTCCATTCCTCCACAGTTTCAATTTCCTTTGTATATCAGAGACTTTTATTTGCATATGGTCAAACTGTGCCTCTTGAAACACTCAAAAGATTATTTCTCTTAAAGCAGAATCAGTTTCATAATTTACAAGGATGCCAAAGCTGATTCTGATGGCATTCTCCAAGGGTTATATCATTTGAGGTATGTAATTCAGAAAGACCTCGGCCACAGAGGAAACCTCATATAATAGGTTTTTGGAAGCCAACATGCATGGAGACTGTCTTGATTTTTCATCCAGCACTAAATAGTGATAATTCCTTGGTTGAATATAGTTTGGAGAACAAACCTGTTATCTGATAAATAATGTCACCTGAAGCTCGTATTATGAATCTTCCACTCTCTCCTGATTGCTGTTTTCAGACTTTTTTTTTCTCCTGGTGAACATTGGCAACTAGAAGTTCTCCAGTTTTGTCAACTGCAGAAATTCAGTGGTCCAACTGCTTGGATATTCCAAATATGGCTAATTTCACCAAGGCTAAGGTTATTTTGAACATTTGAAATGATACATGGTGGTATTTTGTGCTACCAGAATATCAGTCTGGTCATTGTGAAAAACGTACCTGATCATTCTTGAAATAATGAGACATTATTTATTTAGGTCATTTACATCTTCTGTCATATGTGAATCTGGTCTTTCACTGTGAATTACTATTTAAATAAGACCTGGATTGTTGATGAATTCTTATCCTGACTTATAAGGCTTATTACCTTGTGCTCTTTTGTCAATATGAAATAGTGCAACTAGAGAGGTTTCATAGTTGTAGACAGTTGTGACAGAGGCCCATTGGCAAAGGGTCCCCTGTTCTTTGTAAACAGCTCTCACCTCAGATCTGACAAACTCATCACACCAAACACGTCTTGCAGGGTATTTATCCATAAGGGATATCACATGATGTGTCTACAGAAAGCTCATAATTTGTCAAGACTCCTAATCATTGTGAGATGTATGTATGGGTAATACTTAAGGGACAATATATTTATATTGAAAATATGCTTTATGAACTTGGAATAAAAATTAAAGATTAGTCACCAGGATGTCTCGATAACTGTCTATTCCAGCAAGGGGGTGTTGTCACCCTGCCTGTCTGGCCACTGATGCAATGCCAGGCACAACTGTTTAGCATTGCACAATACAAAGACTTTCAGTGGGAAATCATCAGAAACAAGGACAGTCAAAACCACTTAAAAGTAAAAAAGAATCTTTACAACAAAACAGGGGTTCACCCTGTCTATGAATAAAAATAAAAGATTGCTCTCAGTATAACAGAGTGAGAAGAAAGACACCCTGCATCCATTCACTGAGGAAACCCCTTGAGGTGTTGGGATCAGGGGGCATTCATGAACACTTGTATTCTGTTTTGTCTGAAATCAGCCAGCTCTGCAAAAGACAGAACTTTTTTTTTTTTGGGTGGGGGTGGGGGGGAGAATCTATTTTATTAGATAGGAAAGGTTATCATTGACCCAGAGTAGACCCAGGTTGGCATTTTATGTTTTGTATTGTAACCACTTGTTTCCATCTCTCAACTTTCTAGTTAAATATTGATTTTTTCTTAAATATAACTTACTTTGGTTTATTCTAAGTGTGCACAAGTGCTGCTCCTTCCCTGGACTTCTTCCTACAACTCCTGGTTCCCCCCATTTCTCTGGACGTACCAGATCCAAACCCTCTTCCCTCCTCTAAGGGAGCAACTGCCACTTACACATCTCTGCAGCCTCCGGAGGGAATGACTGCCCTTTCCCAGCAGGAACCCCTTCTGTTGCCAGCTTCCTGGCTTTATAGACCCCACCTATTCCTGCACAGCTACACCTGCTTGCAGTCAATTCCCTGCTCCCTGGCTCTTCCTCCAGGTGCAGCTGGTGGAGTTAATAGGCCTACCTGGCCACCTTAACCCCTTCCAGTCCTGCCTGGGGTGGACACACCATCCCAGGGTGCACCTACTGTTAACCTGAAAGGTGAAGAAAGGGCAGGCATAAGCCCAGAGGAGAATCCTGAGTAACTGAAGGTCTGGCAGTGTCAGGAAGCTGACACCCAGCTACCACAAGAAAGACTCCTTCTCACTAAATGCAGGGAATAACAAGGTGACTCACAGTCCTGAGTGCCCTGAGAATGTCACAACAGTCATTGCAAGCGAGCTCTGCCGTGGGAGAGGAGTTTTCACTACCATATGCCCACTGCAGTGGAAGTTCAGACTACAGACTTTGAACATGCACATCATCTATTAGGCTGATTGATGTGCCAGAAGCTCTTAGAAATTCACCAATGGTTTGTACCAGCATTAATGCTATGTATGGACTTTCAAGGCTACCAACCTGACAACACAAATTTATCCTCTTTATCTCGTGATTCCTCAACACACTAGTTCCATTTCCACATACTGGTCTCAACTTCAGGTGCTATAAATGTGTCTTTCCCAAGGGCCAGGTTCTGATCCCCTTATTCCTGTTGGATAGTACCTTACTCTACAAATAGTCAGTGGAGAAAAGAAGCTACTCAATATGAGTGAAACCATCAAAATCGGGCCCTGAATGAGATTCTTTCCCCCCTGGCTAGTTCATTGTCTCTTTCGAATTTCTCTTGCTGTAGTTGGCATGTTTTTCCTATTACAGGGAAGGTATCTTGTTGTGAGTCTGACATTCCATATCTGCAGTATGTTTTTTTTCTCTCTAAGGGTTCATCTACACAGCAAAATTGACAGACTAGCTATTGCAGAATAAACTATTCCACAGTAATGATTCCAGAATAGTTCCCCATGTGGACACTTTAATTCCAGAATAAGAATGTCCACATAGGGCACTGTGATGGGGCAGTTAGGAAGGGGTTAAAGAACTGCTCTGGTCACAGTTAGCCCCCTCTCCTCTCCACGGAGCAAATGAGGCTTGTCAAGCCTTGGAAGGGCCAGGCCCTTAAAAGGATCATCCCAGTTCAGTGAGAGGTGGCACTTGGAAGCAGAGCTAGATTTCCCAGACCCAGGAAGCAAGCGTTACTTACTAGAAAAACTGCTTGACAGCCCTGGCTGACCAGGCCCTCTGAGGGAAAAGGGGGACCAGCTTTTCTTTTTGGAGTCCTGAGGCTCAACCTGGGTGTTTGGATACACCCACATCCACTCCCAGGAACTGTTTCTCCCTTACACTGCATGGGGCTGCAGGGTCACTGCCTTTTATGTGCTGTGGAAGTATTTTGCTTTTTTCATTTGAAGTACTTTTCACCTCTAGGGACGGGGGGGAGATTCCCTAAGAGCCACAGTAGGAGGGCTGTGCCCTGAACTCTGAAACTAATCTCCAGGAACACTGTTGTTCGGGGAAGGAGGTCCTAGACAAGAGAGGTGTCCATCCTTGCCCCAAGGGATGTATAACCTATCACAGGTGCCATTCCAAAATAGCTGTTGAATAATAGCTTATTCCTCAATAGCTATTCCAGTCAATGACCCCTTGCAGACAAGCCCTAAGCAAAAGGTTCTCTATCTTATCACTGCTCTATGATTTGTGTTTATACGGCACACCTGCAGTTTGTTCATGCCTGACTCATTGTCTTTGGCAAGAAGTGCCAAGATTTTAAGTCCTCTGAAGTGTTGCTGGAGTTCCATCAGGTCTCTTTAACTGTCCAGATAATCATAATAATCTTAATTATTAATAATTATAGTTATTATAATTAAGATAGATCACAATTATCTTCTGTTTTAACTTCATCTTCCAGGTCAGCAAAGCCGCAAGCCTTTCCTAAAGTTCTTGGCTGTGTGGTGAATTTGTCTATGGATTCTGTCTGGTGTTGTGCTAGGTTCCAAAACAGGTATCTGGCACATGACAGATTTCTCTCTGGAATGAAACACACTGTTAGTGCTTCCCAGCATGTCTCAGTCACTTCTTCTGACACGTTCTCATTCCTTTCATATGCTTTCCAGCAATAGCACACTTTTTATCTTTGTTGACTCTTCACTTGAGATGTCTATATATACCGTGCTCAGCCATCGAAAGCCACCAATACCATAAGTCAGGTACAGATATTTATCGCTGCCCGTGTAAACTGAGGAAATTAATGATAGCGACTCACTCAGTTTTGCTTAATGCAAAAATGAAAATAAAATCTCCTTCCATATTCTAGTCAAGAGCTCCACCATTTGGGCATTAGTGACCAGTTTTTACAGCTCCAACTAGCTGGTGTACTTCTCCCGCCAAACATCAATGCGCACTCCACCACAGTTCAAGTAGTATCCTCCTCCATCTGGTTCAGAATGTGCCAATTTCAGTTTCCCCAATTCTCACTTACACCAGGGACAGGGTAAGTCCCTACGTGGCCCCATAATACAAGGCCCTTCCCGTCTCACAGACAAGAACAGAGTAACTGAGAAGCAGACCCTCTGCTCCTTTCAAGGGTGTAGAAACAGGATGGACCTTAGCTGGGTGGCTGGCGAATTCCAATATACTTTCCTGAGTCTGGATACGAGCAGCTGATGCTCACTTACACAAAGGTCCTGGCAGTAAACTGGAGTAAATGTAATTTATGCCCGTGTTAAAGCCCCTTTGAACTGCCAGAATGGAGTAACGGGGCCTTAGTATAAATGAGAATGAGGCTTTATTCCCTGTCTGCGCTTGGGGCCAAGAACACCAGACATACATGGATGTGTATTGTGGGCAAGTGCTCTGTCAATTCTCACCTCCGCGAGCCTGCATGGAGATACCTTTCTGTAAAAGCCTTTCCTCCCACCCTCCTCCTTCAAACTATTTCTCATAGAGGAAATGTTTTTATGAAAAAAGTTACTTTTGTTTGTAAAAAGCGATTTCAGTAGAAGCATTGTAAGTGGGAAGCCTAGAGGGAAGAGTACCAAAAATACACGACTGTCTCCAACTCAGATTTATGTTATCACAATCTGATGCTCCAGGGCACGAGATATTTGTTTTGTTTGGACCATAATAACCCTTCTTAAGTGGTTCCCAGACACACCCCGGGAGTGTGATTCCAGTACAACAATACATGTCCTGTCATGCTTTGCTGCTCTAGTGAATCGGAGAAATTTGTTGGAAAAGAATCACTGTAGCCTCATTCAGCCAGGGCAGGATAACTGCTTCTCCTCCTCAATGCGCACACGTTGTGATGTACTCTTGAGGTGAATGCCTGGACCCATTTAAATCAATGTCCATATCAAAACTCCCTTCAATAAGGCCAAGAGTTCACCTTTGGTATTTCTTTGTTCATTAAAGGTATCCCAGAATGCATCACTGGGTCTTGTTATAAATACTCTGATATCTGGGATGTCACACTGAAAAAATAAATAACACTAGTTCCTCTTATATAGCACTTTTTCATCAGGACATTTCAAAGAACTTTAACAAAGGAGGAAATATCATTACCCCCATTTTACAGATGGAGAAACTGAGGCACACTGTAGGATCTCTTCACTGAACCAGGAAACACCGAGAGGATTTTGTGGGGAAAAGGAATTTAAAAAAAAAGTCAAACCCGATTTGTGTACTTCATGCTTTCCACAGCATGATTAGTGGGGACAACACATAATTCAACTGCAGAAGTCATGGCTACAGGATGTCATTGAGGACTTAGCAAGACTCAAAAAAGGAACTTGATTTTTTATATGGGTAAAAAGAATATCCAAAGGTATAATCATTAATGCTAACAAGTTTTGGAAGGGACATAAAACCTCATGCTTCAGGATTTAAGACAACTTTTAAGTACTAAAGATCAGGGTGAGATCTTCATGGGGAGCAGATTATCCCCACATCTGCCTACCGTTGGGTTCTTAAACCTTCCTCTGAAGCAGCTGGTGCTGGCCCCAGTCAGAACCAGGACACTGGACTATATGGCCTCACAGGTCTGGCAGTTCTTATGCACTTATTCAATACTATCAAGGTTTCTCTTTCTGTGTATTTCTACTTAACCATTTTCATGGCATCTGAACGCAGTGGTGCCTGGGAGTACTTCAGTTGTCATTTTCATTCTGTGAGTCACCTTTAACTGATGGGGCATTCTTCCCATGTCTCTTCCCATTTCCATTTCAAGTTACTTTTACCTCCCATCTCTGAGCCGTCCTTATTTACAACTTATTGGCTACTGGTCCTTGCAGCCAACATTTGATGTGATTTGATTATGATGTCCTTTAGGATCTTCCAGCCTATTTCCATTCTCATCAATATTAATCATCTACACCACCACCCCACAACGCATCTTGCTCTCTAGATAGCTTCATCCTCCAGAATTTGCTTAGCTGAAGACTACCACATTGTAGTGCTGTGCTCAGTCAATCCATTCCTTAGTGTTATGAGTGTGAGTAGTTTGTGGCCACTGCCCCAAGCTTCCTTCCTGTAGTTTCACACTCAATCAGTTCTTTCCTAATTCTAAGAAGAAAACCAGGGTGACTTCTCCTTTGCCAAGATTCTCTACTTTGTGAACCATAAAAATGGCCTTTATGTAATGTATACACCTGGGCTGTGATGCTTCTTTGAATGGACTTCATACTCCAGAGCTTTGCAACCCAACCTGACCCAACAGGACCCGAATACAAGTGTCAAACCGAGGTTGGGTTGGGTCTGAAAACAACCCAACCCTCCCAGGCTGAGGTTGGGTCGTCCGTGCTCACCTCCTCCTGTCGGTGGGGTCGGCGCTGCAGTGGCTGCATGCCCAGCTCCTGCCAGCCACTGCCACCTCACTGCTCCCTGTAGCAGGAGTTGGCATGGGGATCGGCAGCAGGAAGCTCCTCCCAGGCCAAGCCCCAAGGACGAAGCCGCAGAACTGACACTGGTTCCGGGAGGAATGTCAGATTTGGGTCAAGCTGGGTCTAAAAACGACTTGACACTCTCGGGGGAAACAAGGTGGGGGAGGTAATGTCTTTTATTGGACCAACTTCTGTTGGTGAGAGAGACAATATGTGCTAACTAGGGCTGTTGATTAATGACAGTTAACTCACACGATTAACTCAAAAAAATTAATCACGATTAATCGCAGTTTTATTCGCACTCTTAAACCATAGAATACCAATTGAAATTTATTAAATATGTTGGATGTTTTTCTACATTTTCAAGTATATTGATTTCAATTACAACACGGAATAAAAAGTGTACACTGCTCACTTTATATTATTATTAGGGCTGTCAAGCAATTAAAAAAATTAACCATGATTAATCGTGAGATTAATCGCACTGTTAAACAATAGAATACCATTTATTTAAATATTTTGGATGTTTTCTACACTTCCAAATATATTAATTTGAATTACAACACAGAATACAAAGCGTACAGTGCTCACTTTATATTTTTGATTACAAATATTTGCACTGTAAAAAACAAAAGAAATAGTATATTTCAATTCACCTAATACAAGTACTGTAGTGCAATCTCTTTATGATGAAAGTTGAACTTAAAAATGTAGATTTTTTTGGTTACATAACTGCACTCAAAAACAAAACAATGCAAAATTTTAGCACCTACAAGTCCACTCAGTCCTACTTTTCATTCAGCCAATCGTTAAGACAAACAAGTTTGTTTACATTTACGGGAGATAATGCTGCCCACTTCTTATTTACAATGTCACCAGAAAGTGAGAACAGGCATTCTCATGGGACTTTTTTAGCTGGCGTTGCAAGGTATTTACGTGCCAGATATGCTAAACATTCATATTCTCCTTCGTGCTTCGGCCATCATTCCAGAGGACTTGCTTCCATGCTGATGATGCTCGCTAAAAAATAATGTGTTAATTAAATTTGTGACTGAACTTCATGGGGGAGAATTGTATGTCCCCTGCTCTGTTTTACCTGCATTCTGCCATATATTTCATGTTACAGTAGCCTCGGATGATGACTCAGCACATGTTGTTCATTTTAAGAATACTTTCGCTGCGGATTTGGTAAAATGCAAAGAAGGTACCAACAGAGCCGTCCCTTGGGTAGGGCGAACTGGGTTGACCGCTCCAGGCCCCGTGCTTTGGGGGGGACCCTGCAAGCCGGGGCGATTGGCTAGCATGGTCGGTCCCAGAAGACATAGGCACAGGAACTAGGGCTGGCTTTCAGCACCCCTATTAAAAATGTTCCAGCACCACTGCTGGAAGACAAATCCATCACTTCCGCAGGGCCTGCCATCTTGTTGACAGTTAGGAGAGACAGCCCCCAGCTCGGCCGCCCGCCTTTTGATGCAGCGAGTCGCTCACCCTGGCTGGAGCCCTGAGCAGCCATGGCACTATATTGCCAACAATAGCCCTGCAGTAGGCACCGGCAACTGCCAGCAGCAGCAGGCGGCCCACCACCAGGCCAGATACATCCTGCTGGCCGAGCCGCCGATGCAGAGCGGGCCCCCAAACTGGCAGAGGCTGATTTGTCTCAGGCCCCACACTCCCTAGGGACAGCCCTGGGTACCAATGTGAGATTCTAAAGATAGTTGCAGCACTTGACCCAAGGTTTAAGAATCTGAAATGCCTTCCAAATGTGAGAGGGATGAGGTGTGGAGCATGCTTTCAGAAGTCTTAAAAGAGCAACACTCCAATGCAGAAGCTACAGAACCCAAACCACAAAAAAAGAAAATCAGCCTTCTGCTGGTGGCATTTGACTCAGATGATGAAAATGAACAAGCATTGGTCCGCATTGCTTTGGATTATTATTGAGCAGAACCTGTCATCAGCATGGACGCATGTCCTCTGGAATGGTGGTTGAAGCATGAAGGGACATATGAATCTTTAGCATATCTGGTGTGTAAATATCTTGCTACGCCGGCTACAACAGTGCCATGTGAATGCCTCTTCTCACTTTCAGGTGACATTGTGAACAAGAAGCAGGCAGCATTATCTCCTGCAAATGTATACAAACTTGTTTCTCTGAGTGATTGGCTGAACAAGAAATAGGACTGAGTAGACTTGTAGGCCCTAAAGTTTTACACAGTTTTATTTTTGAATGCAGTTATTTTTTGTACACAATTCTACATTTGTAAGTTCAACTTTCATGATAAAGAGATTGCACTACAGTACTTGTATTAGGTGAATTGAAAAATACTATTTCTTTTAATTTTTACAGTGCAAATATTTGTAATCAAAAATAAATATAAAGTGAGCACTGTATACTTTGTATTCTGTGTTGTAACTGAAATCAATAGATTTGAAAATGTGGAAAACATCCAAAAATGTTTAAATAAATTGTATTCTATTATTGTTTAACAGTGTGATTAATCACACGATTAAACGTGATTAATTTGTTTAATCGCTTGACAGCCCTAGTGCTAACTACTTATGCTAAACAATCTGATCCACATTGCATTTAGATGGGAGGCTCGGAGAACCTTTCCCAGACCTGAAGAAGAGCTCTGTGTGGCTCGAAAGCTTCTCTCTCTCACCAACAGAAATTGGTCCAGTAAAAGATCTTAACTTACCCACCTTGCCTCTCTAATATCCTAGGACTGACATGGCTACAACTATACTGCATTTGACACTCTTGTGTTTCTCCCAGGTATGGTCTAGGTCAGGCTTTAAAATCAGGCCTGAGCAGACCTCTAGACTGGGTAGTTACAATGCCCTGTGAATAAAACGTAGTTCTGAGTGTCTTAAGAGTTGGTCAAGAAATTTCTCATGAGCACTATTAGTCTATTAGGTACTTACATTACTACAGTATCTGAGGACCTTACTCTCTTTAATGCATTTATCCCTAGAACACCTGTGTGAAGTAGGGAAGTCTATTATCTTGTTTTTATTGATGAGCAAGTGAGCCACAGAGAGACTCAGGGCTTGTCTACATTTGAAACACTACAGCTGCCGTGTTGCCACTGCACCGCTGTAGCACTTTGGTGTAGACACTCATTACAGCAATGGGAGGGGTTCTCTCATTGGCCTACTTAATCCACTTCCCCAAGAGGCAGTAGCTAGATTGACAGAAGAATTCTTCCATCGACCTAGCACTGTGTAGACTGGGGCTTAGGTCATCTTAACTACTTTGCTCAAGAGTGTGGATTTTGCACACCCGAGTGATGTAGCTGGGTCGACTTAACTTCTGAGCGTAGACCTGGCCTATGTGATTTACCCAAGGTCATCCAGGAAGGCTACAGTGGATCAGGTAATTGAAAATAGGTCTCCTGAGGCCCAGGCTAGCACTTCATCCACTGGACTATCCTCCTCCCAAAACCTACAGCAGACAGTATTGTAACCTGCCTACATGCTCCTCCAAAGAATGTCACCACAACATTGGGCTTAAGACCCTCAGTTCGTTTTTGCAGGATCAGGGCCTCAGTCTGCATGTTTATTCAGACCTGGATTTTTTCCATCAATGAGCACAACCCTGGCAGGGGCAAGCAGCTCTGTTCACTGCCACCACCGACGATGGCTCCAGACTGGGAAATCAAACCCAGGCCTCAGTACAGAACATTAACATGGAGGAGCATGTCCCCAGGGAGTTCATGTTCCTAATTAAGCATCATTATTTCTGGGAAGAATTTTTTGTGGGTGATCATTGCACCTGCACATTTTAATTGGGAGTTAGTTAGTTCAAAGCAGAGATATCGCTGTAATTGCTGCTGACTAGTCTGTACAAAGCTTTTTGGTCTCAAGACCCAAGGACTTCCCTTATCAAATAATTCTGTAGCTAAGCTGGCTTTTTATCTATAACATAACTGGGGGAAGACCTGTAAAGGACCTGAGAGTGAAAGGATGCTGCAGCTGGAAAGTAATACCACAAAGATGACTGAGAAAAACCATAAATTGCAGATCAGAAGTTAAAATGCAGAACAGAGTACAGAATAGACTAGATTAAGAACCATTTGAGAGAATGAGCATATAAATCCATATAGAATGAGCTCTGAAACCACCACAAGGGAACACAGCTGTTAACTTTGCTAGTTTAAACACCCTACCCTATGTTAAGGAAGTCAGAGTGTATCTGAGACTTCAGCTAATCATCCAGATCTCTTACCATGAATCCCTCCTTCCAATCCTAAACACAGTGCAGCTCTGAGCCAAAGTTATAGTGACTGTCCAATGTAAGGGGTCCAGTGCCAATAAGAACTGGACTAGAAACTAGTACAGAATCCCCTACTTTCTGATGAGCTGAGAAGGCAAATCATACACCAAATCCATCACAAACATGAACAAACCTAAAAAGCTCAAGTTCTTTCAATAGATGCAGGGCTTTAACATAGAGAGAACATAACACTGACCCTTGAGAAGGAAGGAGGATTCAGAGGATCCACTCTGCTCCCAGATCCTGCACCTCTTTTTTGTGGAACCTCCGACAAATGAGAGTCTGTAAGCAACATCTAATGAGGGAGAACTATAACTAGCCTTTTATGCACGAGTCTGACAATCTCAGCTAAGAGTTTGGCTAATAGTTAATTTGAGCTGCTGAATTTAAGCACTAAGTGAAAATCTGCTTAATCCTGTGTTCCAGCATAAAACTGTAATTTGATAGTATAGCATGACAGGCTCCTCACCTGTGTCAGAGACTTCACAGCCGACCAGCACTAGAGTCAATGGAAAACCACAGCAGGGAGAAGGAAATGGGACACAGCACGATGGACTACTTTGGCTTTCCCAGGCCAATAGACAGGGCACACTGCTCTGATCAGTTTCCATCAGCTTCTAAAACAAAGAAGGTAAGTGCTATGAAAAGGCACAAAAGGGTGGGACTCAGGAGACCTGAGTTATTGTCTCAACTCTACCACTGGCCTAATGGGTGACCTTGGGCAAGTCACGTCCCCTTGCTGTGCCTCAGTTTCCCCCACCCTTTGTCTTCTCTACATTCTAAGCTCTCTGAGGCAGGGGTTGACTCTCACTATGTGTTGGCACAGTGCCTAGCACAATGGGGCCCTGATCTTGGTTGCAGCTTCTGGGCACTACAGGAATAAAAACAATACCTATGGGTGGAGCTGGAGTCTAGTTTTGTCCCCAAGTTATCCACCCACAAGGCCTGCGCACTGGAAAGGTCTTTGCTGAGTCTTCAGGAATGAGGAACTGGCTTTGCAGCTGCACAGAGCCCCCTTTGGGAAGAGGTGGACTGAAGCTTGTAGTCAAAGTGGTCCGGGCAGTCAGTCAAGCAGCATCATTTCCGTTCGGCTGAGAAACTGGGGTTTGTGTTAGTGTACGCTTGGTGTAATCTTTTTACCTACAAAGAATGTACCCACAGGCCTGTCTCCCTGAACACAGCAGAAACAAACAACCGTAGGCAGTTTCCCTGCTTGGAAATCCCCAAGTTAGCCTCTCCAGCAAGGTCTGTGCCCAAGAAGCTATGTCCCTCTGCTTCCTCTCACAGTCACATTCTCACTCCTTTACCGGGCTTTCTTCAACACACACAGTTTACAACTGATCTCTTAGACCATGTCTACTATGCAGATCTAGATCAGTATAACTCCATCACAAAGGGGTGTGAAAAATCCATCCCCCCCACCCTGGACAGCGCTGTAGCTACTGCCTCTAGGGAGGTCGATTAACTCCCCTGAAGGGAGAAGCTCTCCCATCGGTGTCCTAGCATCTTCACTAAAGCACCACAGCATCAAAGCTGCACTATGCTGTAGGTGAGGACAAGCCTGTCGCCCCTGCATTTGCCCTGTTAATCTACTGGGGCTAGTTCAGGGCCCGCCATGCAGCCATTGCTTTGTTTACTACACAAAGAAGCTTGATTGCTCCTTCTGTGGAGCATATAAGGGCTTGTCTACACTGGCAATTAACAGCGCTGCAACTTTCTCTCTCAGGGGGGTGAAAAACCTCCCCCCTGAGTGCAGCAAGTCTCGGGCACCAGTGTAAACAGTGCCCCAGAGCTGGGAGCTTCGCCCCTCGTGGAGGTGGGTTTTTTTCCCAGCGCTGCGCCTCAACCACACAAGGCAAGTTAAGAGTGCTTCGTACACACACAGGTTTTAACAAAGGTTTCAGAGTAACAGCCGTGTTAGTCTGTATTCGCAAAAAGAAAAGGAGGACTTGTGGCACCTTAGAGACTAACCAATTTATTTGAGCATGAGCTTTCGTGAGCTACAGCTCACTTCATCAGATGCATACCGTGGAAACTGCAGCAGACTTTATATATACACAGAGAATATGAAACAATACCTCCTCCCACCCCACTGTCCTGCTGGTAATAGCTTATCTAAAGTGATCATCAGGTGGGCCATTTCCAGCACAAATCCAGGTTTTCTCACCCTCCACCCCCCCACACAAATTCACTCTCCTGCTGGTGCTAGCCCATCCAAAGTGACAACTCTTTACATAATCAAGTCGGGCTATTTCCTGCATAAATCCAGGTTTTCTCACATCCCCCCCACCCCCATACACACACAAACTCACTCTCCTGCTGGTAATAGCTCATCTAAACTGACCACTCTCCAAGTTTAAATCCAAGTTAAACCAGAACATCTGGGGGGGGGGGTAGGAAAAAACAAGAGGAAACAGGCTACCTTGCATAATGACTTAGCCACTCCCAGTCTCTATTTAAGCCTAAATTAATAGTATCCAATTTGCAAATGAATTCCAATTCAGCAGTTTCTCTCTGGAGTCTGGATTTGAAGTTTTTTTGTTTTAAGATAGCGACCTTCATGTCTGTGATTGCGTGACCAGAGAGATTGAAGTGTTCTCCGACTGGTTTATGAATGTTATAATTCTTGACATCTGATTTGTGTCCATTTATTCTTTTACGTAGAGACTGTCCAGTTTGACCAATGTACATGGCAGAGGGGCATTGCTGGCACATGATGGCATTTATCACGTTGGTGGATGTGTAGGTGAACGAGCCTCTGATAGTGTGGCTGATGTTATTAGGCCCTGTGATGGTGTCCCCTGAATAGATATGTGGGCACAATTGGCAACGGGCTTTGTTGCAAGGATAAGTTCCTGGGTTAGTGGTTCTGTTTATGGTATGTGGTTGTTGGTGAGTATTTGCTTCAGGTTGCGGGGCTGTCTGTAGGCAAGGACTGGCCTGTCTCCCAAGACTTGTGAGAGTGGGATGACCCAACACTGTAAAAAACTGTACACGACACTGTAAAAAACAGTCTGAAGGGTCATGTGCTCATCTTCTAAGGATGAAGGGACAGAGAGAATCCTTCCAACCAAGGGTAAGTCTACACTTGCGGAGTTTTTGCGCTGTAAGTTTCACGGGTGACAGGGAACCGGTGAAAGAAAAGCGCTGGTTTGTGTACTCACTTAATTCCTCAGGTGTCAGAGAGTGTTTACATGAGCAGCACTTCCATCGCGGATGAGAGCAGTGCTCTAGGGCAGCTATCCCACAGTGCAGCGCTCTCCAGATTGACGATGGGTCTTGTGGGAAGGGGGTGTTGATTGCGGGGCATCCTGGGTCCCTGCACAGCCTCCTCTCCCCAAACACGGATAAGCTCCAGTAGCTCAGCATTGCTCCAGGGGAGCAGGGGATCGTTGGCTCCGTGGAGCAGGCATTGTCACCTGGCCAGATCAGTGAGCCCTTGCCAAGAAAACGGGAGTTTCAAAGTTCCCGGGGCTTTACAGGGGGAGGGGTGGATGTCTGTTTACCTGGCGTCAGAGCGGCAGAGCTGCTGGCGAGAGTGGTCACCCAGGCACTGTGGGAGATCCTGCGGAGGCGAAAAGCTGTGTAAACAGGAAGAATCAGGAGCGTAGCTAGTGAGGGAGCAGGGCAACGGCTGCTCTCCCACCAAGCGGGCGTGGCGCCTTTTTAATTTTTACTCACCCGGCAGTGCTCTGGTTCTTCGGCAGCGGGTCCTTCGCTCGCTCCAGTCTCCGGTGGCGCTTCGGCGGCAGGGGGTCCTTCAGTGCCGCTGAAGACCCGGAGCACCGCCAGGTGAGTCCAAGCAGGTGGTGCCTTTTTTTATGTCCGCTCCCCCTCTTCTCTCCACCTGGCTACGCCCCTGGGAAGACTGCGTCTTCACTTGCACGTCACCGCAAAAGCATCACTGGTACGAACTATATGCCTCTCATGGAGGTGGTTTGCTTTTTGCGGTGAAACGTCTGAGTTTCACTGCAAAATGTCATTGGAGAGTGTAGACGCTCCCATGGTTTTTGCACAAAAAAAGGGACTTTTTCCGCTTTAAATGGCAAGCGTAGACATGCCCCAAGGCAGGGTGAGAGAACATCCCTGCTCTGCAGAACAAGTGAGAAAAAGGGATTGGAGAACTTTAAAATGTTTTCAGAGGCGCTTTTTACTTTCAGGCCTGGTCTACACTACAAAGTTAGTTCCATGTAAGTCACTTTGCATTGATCTATTTGTGCATGTGTCTATGCACAAATTTGTTTCAGGCTGATGTAACTGCCCCATTATGGCACTGCAACCACCTCCCCAAATGGCGTAGAGCTATGGTTGACCTACTGAGGATGACAGTGCAAGCATAGACAATGCATGACCTGTGTCAACCCTCACAATCCTGCAGCAGCTGTCCCACAATGCCTCATTCTCTGATCACCATTGTAAACTCAACTGCCCAAGAGTCACAGGCCAGAAGCAACCCTCTCCCCACATTCTGAAATGCCTTTTCCTGACTGCCCTCCTTGGCAGCACACCTAGCAGCTCTCTCTTGTGGTATGGCAACCATGCCAGCTCCACTAGACACACTCCTGCCTGGAGTGAACAGGAACTATTAGAGCTCCTAGACTGGCTGGGAGAAGAGGCTGCGCAAGCATAACTACAGCCCAGCTGTGGAAACATGGACACCTACCAGCAGATTGCCTGGAGATATAGGCAAAGAAGTATGACTGGGATGAGCAGCAGTGTCATGTGAAAGTCCAGGAACTTCACCAGGGATACCACAAGGCGGGGAGCGCAACAGTAGATCTGGTGCTGAGACACAGACCTGCTGCTTCTACAAGGAACTTATTTGGCAGAGACTCCACCAGCACCCCACAGACCCCTGTG
The DNA here is from genome assembly GCF_965140235.1 of Caretta caretta. Classification (NCBI taxonomy): domain Eukaryota; kingdom Metazoa; phylum Chordata; order Testudines; family Cheloniidae; genus Caretta; species Caretta caretta. Next base: position 47,650,469 of record NC_134215.1, on the reverse strand, counting down.
GATGCTTCAGAGGAGCCCGAGATAGAGACCCCTGTTGTGAACAGTGAGGGGAGGGGAGGGAAACACTGCAGGGGACTCTAGCCATGCTGCGTGCCAGGATCTGTTTGAGTCTCTGCCACAGTCTAGCCAGTCCCACCAGGCAAGCACAGATCAGCCTGATGAAGGGGAAGAGAACTCGGGAGTGCGCATATATTTTTCCTTAGAGCATTGAAATTTAAAGATGGTGCCTGGCCCATCCCCAAGTTAACAAGACAAAGGTATCAACTTTTCATTGTTTTATTTGTACAAGAAGAGGTGGAGGTACAACCAAGAAAGGTAGAGTTGGCACCTGCCTTCCTTTCCCCTGTTGGGTCAGGCAGGGTGGGGTCCATCTGGAGCACTTTTTATATGCATAAAAATGTACCTTTTATCCTCCTGAAAGATCGCCATGAAAGGAGATACTATGCAATCTGCTCCCAAAAATTTCTAGGAATGGCTGACTTATTTCTTCCTCCACGGTAAGACACTTTCCCACACCACTTTGTGATGAGTTTGGTTGGTGACATTGCAGTAAACACGCTAGTGGCATATGGGCCCGGGCAGCTTCAGGATGCCAGCAGCTGTGTTCTCTGTACCTTTGTTATCCTTCATAGTGAGATATCAGCTAAAATCACTACCTTCTGTTGAAACTAGTGCCAATAGTCAGTGCCATTGGTTTATGCTTAGATCCATGGAATAGGGATGAAAATTTTATAGCTTTGTGCAACAGAAAATCACTCACTATAGCTGGGGTCGAGAGTGGTGCTGTGCTGTGGTGCTCCAAAGCTGGTGTCAATAAGCAAGTCATATTAACATTGTTGATGGGAATAAGGAGAGGGAGTTTGAAAGTTTTCTTTCCCTTTCCATTGCGACTGTAAATCACAGTATCTGTCTGTTTTTATGAGGAGCTTCTGGGGTGTCACGACCTTCAGGGTGCCCCCTCCACACCTGCAGAAAGCCTATCCTGTTGAGAAAGAAGAGGATGGCTGAGGACGTGTTTCGCAAGGTCCTGCAAGCCAAGCATCAGACTGTGACCAATGGATCTGGAGGGCCCATATGACCGACAGCATGTAGAAAGACACAGAAGATAGGAAAAAAGCCCAGGCGTTCCATCAGGAAAAGGAGAGGGAAATGCACCAGGACATAATGGGTCTTCTCAAGTAGCAAACCCAAATGCTTCAGATCCTGGTTGATTTACAGGTCCAAAAATCCAGAACTCTCCACTCTTTGCAGTTCTTGAAGAATGCCTAAACCCTCTGAACATACTATGTGGCATAATGGGGTGCACCAGTACCCACACCACTCCACACTGGAAGACAGCAAGGAAAACCACAGCTTCATATAACACTGACCTGTGACAACCACAGTTGGTGTGTGTATACCCACGACGGACTACATTTGTGGATTCAAATGGACTTAAATGTTTCCTTCCTTTCTAATTTTAAATTTGCACCTCATGAAGTTATGTTAAAAATTCATAAAACATTGCCTGTGGATTTTTTTGCACATTATTTTCTGCAGTATTTTTTCCTACCAATTTAAGTTCTATTTTTGGAGGATCAAATTACCTTTATTAGTTCCAACATATATCGCAGAACGGTGTTCAAAGGAAACAGTACTTGTAAATGTACACCAAGCATCACAGAATTCACTGCTTCTGGAAAACACCCAGTCATATTTATAAATGTACAGCAAGCACCACACAATTCATAGCTTAAGGGCGTCACATTATTGATAGCTTAAGGAAAACACACAGTCATATTTATAAATGTACAGCAGGCACTACCCAATCCTAAGCAGAAACCAAAACTCCAGCAGAAAACACTACTGGAGCTGACTGTTAAAGTGCTCTTTCAGAGTCTCCCTCAAACACATAGATCCACATTGGGGTTCTGAAATAGCCCTTGTGTCCGGGTGTTCAAAGTCAGCAGAGAGCCACTCCATCTCTACCCTTCACGTTGGAGGCAGCTTTTCCTCCTTTGCTTCACAGATATTATGCAGGACACAACAGGCAGCTATAGCCATTGGGACATTTTTCTCACGGAGATCCAATGTAGTGAGTAAACAACGCCAGTGTCCCATCAGTCTACCAAAAGCACATTCAGCGGTCGTTCTGCACCTGCTAAGCTGGTAGCTGAATCCTTCCTTAGTGCTGTAGAGGTGGTCAGTGTATGGAGCCAGGAGAGCAAGGGGTAGGCTGGGTCCCCCAGAATCACTGTTGGCAGCCGCATTTCAATATTGCCAGTGGGCACCCACCAGTTGGGAAAGAATGTCCCAGCTTGCAGCTTTCTGAACAGTCCTGTGTTCTTAAAGATGCGAATATCGTGCACCTTCCCTGACCAGCCCACATTGATATTGGTGAAGCATTCCAGTGATCCACCAATGCTTGCATAACCATAGAAAAGTAACCTTTTCCATTGAGTACTCTGGGGCAAGGAGGGTTGATGCCAAAATAGGGACTCCCCCACTCCCCTGCAGTTTGTGAACCCCATTGCTGCAAACTCATCCACTATTTCTTGCACATTGCCAAGAGTCACAGTCCTGTGTAGCAGAAGACAGCTAATGGCCCTACACACTTGCATGACAACGGCTCCAACTGTGGATTTTCCAACTCCAAAATGATTTCCCACTGAGCAGTAGCATTTTGACATTGTGAGCTTCCAGAGTGCAACCGCCACTCACTTCTTCGCTGTCAATGAAGCTCTCATTCTGGTGACCATGCGCTGGAGGGAGCTCAGCCCACAAATCCAGGAACTTGGGCTTTCACATCCAAAAGTTTTGCAGCCACTGCTCATCATCCAAACCTTCACTATGATGCAATCCCACCAGTCAATGTTCATTTCTTGGGCACAGAAGCAGTGCTCCACCATTTGCAGCTGCTCTGTGAACACCACCAACAACCTTGAATTATTTTTCACTATGTCCTTCAGCAAACCATCTTCAAAGAAATCATATCCTCTGTTGTTGTGGTACTTCCTTTGGGTCTGCCAATACAGGAGAATCACCTCTCACATTTGGTCATCTTTACACAATTCCATCACTATAAAGTTGCTATCACTCTGTGATCTTCCCTGTACTGTCCTACTGTTTCTTTAAATGACTCTTCATCTTTGTCACAGGCATGGTCGCCCCATTGCATCCCTTCTTGGTCAACTCCTTGCCTCTGTTCCCTCTTCTGGAGTGGGTTTCCCTGGCTTTTCCTGCATGAGTTGATCACTCCCATTCCCTCTGGCCAAAGTACTAAACAAATTTAAACCCTTCCAGTGTATTTAAGTAACTGGTCAGACCCTAAGCTGGCTTCTCTCAGCTGGCCTCTTCAAAGGCCCTTGCTTTGGGTTCATCTGGGCCAGCAGCAAAGTCTTTAAAAATCAAGCAGAAACTCAATGGAGTCACAGTCTTCTTTTCAGGGTAGCAAACCGAGGGCTTCTCCCATCCCGGGAACCCCTCAAAAGAATTAAAACTACAAACAAAATCAAATATTATTAAAGCATCTTCTGTCCCTCTTTGAGCTTGAGCGTCTCGCCCTTCTCAGGCTCCTCTAGAGCTCTCCATCGCTCTTCAGCAACAGCAGTCCACAGGGCTGCCTGCCTGGACCCTTGCCCTTGGTTCAAGGCCCACCAAAGGAGCTAGCTCCACTCCTATAGTTCTCCCCTCCAATTCAACTTAACTGCTGTCCTCTATAGCCAGTCTCCAATTGCTTGTATTTCCTCCTTTTAAATCCAACATGCAGTCCAGGTGTAATGGGGCAGGGCTAGCTGAACAGGGCTGGCTGGCCAAGGCCTCCTTGTTACAATCCCCTTTATAAAATATCATTTAAGATCTCAATTCCAGCATTACCCCCCTTTGATTTCAATGATCCTATGTCATTTATAGGGCTATACTGGGACACTGTTCTTGAATCCTCTATCTAAACCATTCTATAGGATGAGTGTTTTGTTTTTTGCCACTCTACCACAATGATGGATCATTGTAAAATAAACAATGGCCAAGAAGAAGCAGTAAGCAAAAGGAATCTTACTTCTATGTGTGGCCGCATTGTAATATAACACAGTCCTTTGGGATGTTACATCTGGCCATAAGGGTTGGATGTTGCCATTTCTCAAAATTCAGTGCAGTCCAGATAAAAAATTCAAGTACATTGCTGGTTAATTACATTCAGCTTTGCCTTTGTCAGATAGCAGAGTAGCAGCCGTGTTAGTCTGTATTCGCAAAAGGAAAAGGAGTACTTGTGGCACCTTAGAGACTAACAAATTTATTTGAGCATAAGCTTTCGTGAGCTACAGCTCACTTCATCAGATGCTCACGAAAACTTATGCTCAAATAAATTTGTTAGTCTCTAAGGTGCCACAAGTACTCCTTTTCTTTTTGTCAGATATGCTACAGCTAAAGACTATATGTTTATGGACAGGTGTTATTCTTAATCATCACCAATAATCTAACACCATTAGTGCTTCTTCCTAAGGTCGCAGCCCACTCAGAGCTGCAGGGAAAGCCTTTGCGCAACCCCTGTGATGTTGAGATCTCTCTGCCTCTTGCTGAGTTTCCTGCTGCTGAACTCTGTAATATCTGCTCTCTTCAAAAAGAAAAGCACCTCACTTCCTGTTGCAAAGAGCTTTCGAAGATGTAAGCCACACCATTTCCCTGGCTTGCAGAAAGGCGTCTCCAGCCTAACAGCTGCAAAAGTGTGAACCCCACCACCCACCTCAAACAGGAGTCAACCCCGGAGCCAGTGCACACAAACTTCTGGAGTCAGGGCTTTTAAAAAAGATATTTCACAGCATTTACTACGATGACAAGCACCCTATAAATACCTATTAAAGATAGCAGAGGAAAAATATTTAGGATCATATTCATCTCTGGTAACTCTACCAGATACCATGGTGATAGATGGGCAGGCAGATCAATCCTTATATATATATACACATATAAATGATCTGCAAAGGACAAAGAATTGGGTTTGTGTTTTTTTTTTTAATTGTTCATGTTGTAATAAAAGAAAGTGTGAATATGGGAGATTTATTTTTGACTTGCTTGTTTTTTCACTTTAGTACTATCAGAAATATCACATTGTGTGTTCTCTGAGGTTTGTTGGAGATCTCTTTGGAGGTTTTAGGCCTTGTTAGAGTAGGCTTTAGAAGGCATTTGCTAAAATGTGCTAACAGCCTCATGTTGACAAAGTAGTGCGCCTGTGGGCTTGTTTTCACTGGAAAGTTATTTCAAGTTATAACTTCAGTGCTGTCCCTAGCTTGTATCCGGTCCACACATGAAAACCCTTCATTCCCTCATGGTGGTGCTTTTATCTGGAGTGGGCTGACCTGAGGAAGGGTAGAGCCTGAGATGGCACAATTTTTAGGCTCCTAACATCACCACTCGGTAGTGTGGACACAAGCTAGCTCCATTTGATTGCCTCCAAAGCATTCCCACAATTTCTTCCATGTGCCCAGAAAGAATAGAAAAGTTCTCCCATAATGTACTAGGAAAGAACTCACAGAGCACCAGACGCAGCTTAGTGCAGCACAAAGAAGCATGGAACGTGCACCCAGAAATCTTAATACCCCACACAAGTGACTGCAGTACCAGTGTGGATGCAGCAACTCAAGTGTTATTTCACGGTGTGGTCAGGTCACTCTTAGGCCAGGTCAACACTAAAAAGTGAGGTCTACCAAGCTACGTCGCTCAGGGGCGTGAAAATTCCACATCCCCGAGCAACGTAGTTAAGCTGACCTAAGTCCCTATGTAGACCTAGCTAGCTACCGCCTCTCGGGGGGGTGGACTACCTATGCCAACAGGAGACCCCTTCCCGTCAGTGGAGTAGTGTCCATACTGAAGCACTGTAGCTGTGCTGCTGTAGCGTTTCAAGTGTAGACAAGCCCATACCCTCACTCAAGCTAGGCTAACTCTAGAGAAGTAACTCAAGTGTAGATAACTCAAGTTAACCCTGCAGTGAAGACACACCCTTTAACATGAATTAAACTGGATGAGTTTCTAGGCTTTAACTCAGCCAGCATAACTAACATGTGTTAAAGGCACATTGCCTCGTTTGCACTAGTCTGTTCAGATGTCAGCTAGCCTTCCAAATCCTACTCTAGATAAAGGCCCTAGATATGGATCCTGAGTTTTCTCAGCCCTTAAAAGCAGGGGGAATGGGCACTGAATCTTTAACATAAAGAGCTGTAGTTCCAATTACTTTTTCAGGCATTTGAGTTAAAACACGTGCTGCTCCCCCACCCCCTCCAAAAAAAGAAAAAAAAAAGAATTCTAAACAAAATGGGAACAAACAACATCAGTTAATTGGCTTCCACTTGCATGCCGTCTGTGATGTCACAATCATACTAATCCTCCAGTCATCCATGGAGATTTTCAAGAAAAATAGGGCAGATAAGGCTAGAATTTATAATGTCAAAAAACCAAAACAAACCTCCTCCCCCCAAACATTTCAGGTCTGCTGTACATCCAAAAGCAGCAAAAAAAAAAAAAAAAAGGGAAAAAGTCCAGTTTTCCTTCTTCTCTGTTTCAAAGATCACCTTTATGAGATATCCCTCATTTGATGCCTAATATACTGTTACCCCTTTTAGACCCAAGTGGTTAGCCAAAATTCAGGGTCCTGCACGCTGTTTCAGTTGGCAGGGAAAAACTGATGATAGAGCAGGTGTCTTTGATGCAACTCTGTTTATTTACAAAGTATGTATGAAGTCCTGTTTGTCTGAGCACAGGAAAAATTCAAACAGGAGGACACAGTTTCTTTGATCACAGCTTCAAGCCCCTTTCTAGCCAGAACTCAGCCCAAAAGCGCACTCTTAGTTTTTTCCTCAGATCTACACTGCTTCTGTTGTTGTGCCTGATGCTTCCTTGTTGCCTTCTTTAGTCTTTCAGCCTCTCTTCCACAGACAAAAATTCACAAAACAATACCCAGCAAAACCCCTCTGTCCCCATGTGCACGGTAGTCACATGTTCCTGTGTTTTGGATGGAGGCTGCTATTGTTTCAGCTATGTGGCTCCATACAGGAGTCGAACTGTCTCTTACATTTATCTCAAATGAAGAGTAGCTGTTACACCCACTGGTTTCAACAAAGTTTAAACTAACCCATGCTGACACCATGACCCATATCCAATAAGAAGGTACTCTGAGGAGTGTCTACTCAGGTTTCCAAGGATCACACAATGGCACACTAATGTCTGATATTGTACCACAGGTAAAACAGAGTGGGGTCCTTTAAGAAAAAGCTCCATCCTTTATTTTTCAGGCAGTTCTCTCTTACTTCCTTAAGTGGTCATCTCACTGTCTGCTCATATTTCCTCATGCTATGGATCATGTTCTACTTTAATGTATATCTATACAACTTCATTGACATAATCTCCACTGAATTCTCTCTCTGGGCTCTGAAATTATAAAATTCCTTTTATTCAATGATCTGCAAGTGCTTTACAATTACGTGAGCCTCACAAGATAGTTTTGTGTTATTTCCAGTTTAGCTGGTTTTTTTTTACAGATGGGGAAACTGCAGCACAGAGAGGGTAAGTGACTTTTCCAATCCCACAGAGCAAATCAGTAGCACAACCAGGAATAGAACCCAAGAGTCCCAATTCCCATCCCGTTGTAACCACCAGCAGAACACATTCTCTTCAAAGGTTCTGTAAAAAGAAAAGGAGTACTTGTGGCACCTTAGAGACTAACCAATTTATTTGAGCATGAGCTTTCGTGAGCTACAGCTCACTTCATCAGATGTATACCGTGGAAACTGCAGCAGACTTTATATACACACAGAGAATATGAAACAATACCTCCTCCCACCCCACTGTCCTGCTGGTAATAGCTTATCTAAAGTGATCAACAGGTGGGCCATTTCCAGCACAAAGCCAGGTTTTCTCACCCTCCACCCCCCCACACAAATTCACTCTCCTGCTGGTGCTAGCCCATCCAAAGTGACAACTCTTTACATAATCAAGTCGGGCTATTTCCTGCATAGATCCAGGTTTTCTCACATCCCCCCCACCCCCATACACACACAAACTCACTCTCCTGCTGGTAATAGCTCATCTAAACTGACCACTCTCCAAGTTTAAATCCAGGTTAAACCAGAACATCTGGGGGGGGGTAGGAAAGTCACTCAGTGAGGGCCTGATCCAAAGTCCAGTGAAGTCAATGGAAGCCTTTTCTAGTGATGTCAATGGGCTTTGGATCAGACCCTGTGTCACCATTACAAAGCTATTCTAATAGACTAATAATAAGAGACTTTCCCCACAAACATGGAAAAACCCCACAAGACAGTCACCCTCACAATATAGCACTGCTAAAGGTAGGTCACTGATGGAGGCCAGACAGAGGACTAGAAGCCACCGGGCCACCGCCATAAAACGAGGATTCTTACCGCTACTGTGGAACAGTATCACCCAGCCGAACATCCCTGCTACTCTTAAGGCTGTGTCATTAGACTCCCTTCTGCCCTTATCCCCAGCAATTCTGGGCCCCCAAGGGGCCCACTCTACATCAGTAAAGAAGCCAAAGTGGGAAAGTTCAGAAGCCTTTTTATTTGTGTAGCGTCGATAAGGAAACTAAACACTCCATGATAACCTTTCGTGCTAAGGAGCTCAAAGGTTGCCTAATATGTAGGTTCTGTACAGAAGGTCTTATATTTGATTGTGACTAGTTAAAAATAAACTCTAGGATCTGTAAACAAATGCTGTGGTCTGCTGCTGCAGCACCCTCCCCAGTCCACTCCCGTCCCCTTCAGGTAGAAGGATTGTATTTCAAAGGAGGAGGATGAACTGTGGGGCCCTCTCATGTCTAACTGCTGGTGTCCATGGTCAGGATTTCCTAACTTCCTCATCAGGCAGTTAATTTTTCAATTTCAAAAGGAGTGTTAAAGTCTCTTGGGAACAGCTTCCCCAGGCTTTCCAGAGTGGCCAGACACGCTGATTCTAAGACCTGCAGCGCCCTGCCAGGCTGAGCAAAAGTTCATTTTGGTTTACGTTTGACGTCTGCATTTCCACACATCAATGGATACAAAAGGGCAAAGGTCAATACAAGGCCTTGTGTGCTCTCTTTCAATGTATTTTTTTCTCCTGTGATGTTAAAAAACAACAACATTCAAGTAATTTAGAAAGTGCACATCAGGCACCAAAAACATGCAAAGACTGAGTCAAACGGCCTTCAAATGTAAAATTGTACCCTTTTCCCATTATAGTTTCTTGGGGAAATATCAATAATATAGGGCTTCCTGCTGGAAAGGTGAAGACTAGAACAGCTGCTATAGGAGCTTTCCAAAACCAGTGCTCTTACAACATTCACTACAGTGACTTTTAGTGGGAGGCTGGGAGCATTGCCATAATAAATATTTTTACACCAGTGGTGGGCAACCTGCAGCCCGTCAGGGTAATCTGCTGGCGGACCGCGAGACAGTTTGTTTACATCGACCGTCCGCAGGAACAGCTGACCGCAGCTCCCAGTGGCCGTGGTTCACCGTTCCCAGCCAATGGGAGCTGTGGGAAGCAGTGGCCAGTACGGTTCATGGCCTCCACTTCCCGCAGCTCCCACTGGCTGGAAACGGTGAACCGCGGCCACTGGGAGCTGCAGGCAGCGATGCCTGCAGACGGTTGATGTAAACAAACAGTCTCACAGCCCGCCAGCGGATTACCCTGACGGGTTGTTTGTGGCCCACAGGCCGCAGCTTGCCCACCACTGTTTTACACCATTCTCTTCTCTGACTCCTCTTGATGCTGGACATAGAGCAACTAAGAAATTCTCTTTTCAATGTTTCAAAAACTATTCCATATAAAATACTCAGGATAAAGAGGCCTAGTATGATATAAGTCCCTCTCTATACAGATGTTTGTATGTGAACTGTGTATAAGGTATGGCAGACGGCCCCCACATAATCATATATAGAAACTTGACTTCAGTTTTGGACGGTCTATAATGATGTAAGAGGTTTTAATGTAAGAGCAGCTGATGGCACTGGAACCCAAACATCTTATTCTTTCAGTTGATGGCAATGTTCCTGGAGGCACATGCCACCTCAGCTCCCCATTGCTTTCATCCTCACACTGAAAAACTGTCAAGAAGGGGGGCAAACGTGATTTACATCAAGGAATCATCTCTGTGTCGGCAAGTCCCGCTCTGAAAGGATCACCTTCACCTTCTCCACAATGGTCCATACTTCCGCCATGGCACCTCGACCTGGAGAGCAAGGTCACACACAGTAAAACTCAGGTCCCAGGGAGGCTGCACAACTGCTAAGCATTGACATACCACAAGCCCTGCTGAAATTTGGCCTTGTTCCTTCCCATACACACAGCAATGCAATGTTCCAGTGTATTTTCTAAACAGTGCATTGCAGCGAGTTACACCAGATATGCTGGCAAGACAGAACAAGGCTAGTGTGAAGATCAGTTCCCACCATAGGCACCGACTTTTGCTCATGCCGGTGGGTGCTCGACCCCCGCATCTACCGTCTGCCCCGCCCCCATTCCAACCCCTTTCCCAAAGTCCCTGCTCCAACTCCACCCCCTCCCTGCCCCTATTCTGATTGCTTCCCCAAATCCCTGCCCCGGCCCCGCCTCTTCCCTGCCTCCTTCCCTGAGCGCACCATATTCCTGCTCCTCCTGGAGCTTGGCGGCAAGCGCTGGGAGGTAGGTGGAGGACATGGCGCGCTCAGGGGAGGACGCAGAGGAGGAGGTGAGGTGGAGCGGGGAGGGGAGATTGGCTGCCGGTGGGAGCAGAGCACCCACTAATTTTTCCCTGTGGGTGCTCCAGCCCTGGAGCACCCATGGCATCGGCGCCTATGGCTCCCACTGCCAAACTCCAAGGGGCCAGACACTGCCACAAATTATGGGTCCTCATGAGTGGCCCACCTGATTCCCATAGTGGCCTGAATATCAGAAAGCAACTGTGTTCCATATGGGCAGGTGAAAAATACCCACGAACTAGCCACAGAGCCTCCTCGATTCTCCAGGGTCTATGTGGATTGTGTGTCCTGGTTAAATGCCAATTGGTTGATTAAAAAAGTTGAGTAGAAATGACCAAAACAAATTAATGTGAGAATTTTTTTCATTTATCTTCTCATTTTGAAACCCAGAAACTTTATTTCTGTGTGAAATTGATGCAAAATGGCCGTTTTTTTCTATGTCAAAACCATGAACACTTTGTATTTTTGTACGCTTTCAATATACAATGAAATTAAGACTATTTTCAAGTGAAAATTGTCCTGACTTTGCTTTGGCTTGCATCCTGAACTAATTCTTGGAAATGTAAGGACAAGAACAAAACGTAAAAACTCTTCCTTTGGGATTGGTTACTTGCCAGATGTGCACTAAATCTTTCAGTGGAGATGTTGCTTTCACTCCTGAAGTCTTTTTTCATAGATTCATAAATATTCAGGCCTGAAGGGATCATTAGATAATCTAGTCTGACCTCCTGTCAAACACGGGTCATAGAATTTCATCCAGCTACTCCTAAATTTCGAGCAATAATTTGGTTTGACTAAAGCATATCTTCCAGAAAGGCATCCAGTCTTCATGTGAAGACTTCAAATGTGGAGAATCCACCACTTTCCTTAGTAATTTGTTCCAAAGGTTAATCACTTTCACTGTTAAAAAAGTGTGCCTTATTTCTAATTTAAAATTTAATTACCTAATTTCTAGTTAGTTACCTAGTTCCTAATCAGAAATTAGTTACCTTAGACTTGCTTTAGGAAGGCCCCATAATTGTCAGCACCTGTTGGTGACTGATGGTTTTGAAAGAACAAAGGAACTATTTTCCTAAAAAGCTGAAAGAACCTTCATTCTCCACTAGGATTTTTCAGACTCATAATTCCCAACAAGTGAACTCCTGCTGGTGGATTGCATTGTAGATAAGGAATAGGCAGGCTTGTGTGTTAATCTCCATGCTGTCTAACCCTGAACAGGTGGAGCAGCGCCCAACAGATATGGACAAGAGACATCCTCTTGGATTGCCTCCTTACCAGAGGCAACGTGTGGGAGGAGGGCACACGGGGTCACGTGCCCCCCAGATTTCTGCCTTCCATTTCCAGCCAGGCATCCACCAGCACTGGGGGGCTTGCAGGGCGGAGCCATCGCAGTCCAGAGGGCTCAGCAGAAGCAGCTGAGTCCTGGGGCTCTCCATGGAGGGACATCCAGCTGGGCAGCACACTGGAACTGGGCAAGGCCACTGGAGCAGGTAGTGGCAGCAGGCAGGGAAGGGCCGTTGCTGGTGCCTGGCAGCAGAAAGCTGGGCTGGGGGGGACCAGCAGATCCATCGCTACCTTCCCTGAACCAGCTGCAGGTGCTGGGCACTGCAAGGGCTTCAGCGGCCACAAAGCCCAGCCAGAGGTGGCTCAGCAAGGGAGGAGCAGCGCCACATGTGGCTGCTGCTTTGGGCACAAAGCCTATTGGACAGAGCAGCCCCATGCTCCCTGGGGCCAGGGCCCAGGCCTGATAGAGGTGAAAAGAGGGCTCTAAGCCCCTGCCCACGGGGCTGCCAGGGAGCCTGCAAGTCCAGGGCGGGAACAGGCTGGAAATCACTCCCCAAACCCCACTCCAGTGCTTATCTGCGGGGCAAAGAGGCTCCCCATGCCAGCGCTGCACAGGGCTCTGGACAGCTTTGGTACATGCAGGGCACGTCTCCTCCTGGACCACGCCCTGTGTGCGAGGGTCTTGGGTTTTCCCGGAGTGCTGTCCTGGCCAGAGGCAGAGGGGAAGGAAGGAGTCCTCCGGGAAGGCTGCAGGTGTTCTGAGTGCTCTCACGGGGACTGGTTCTCCACACAGCGGCTGGGAGCGGGATACACCCTGCTGGCAATTTATGGAGAAGCAGCGGGGTTGGGGGCGGGGACAGCAAGAGGGAGAGCTGCGGGAGGAGGCAGAAGGAGGAGAGCATGCAAAGGGGACATGGGTGGGAAGCAGAGCCAACACATGGAGTGGTCAGGTCCCCCCTGAAACCTTTGAATTGTGCCTTCCACTATCAACAGTTACATGTCACCTCTGCTCCTTACAGTTCTGCATACAGAGCCATTAATCTTCATGATCCATAAATAACATTTCCAAGACCTGCCTGTGTTTTCCCAACTACTTCCATTTCACCTTTGGCAAGTCACATCTGGACTTTTTAGCTGTGCAAACCTTGGTAAGCAGTGTGTCCTGAACCCACAAATGATTCGTACAGGGTGAAGTCCACCCCGACACAAAACCTATGCACCTCTGAGAGACAATCACAAACAAAATAAGAAAACAAATAAAATAGTCGTGAAACAGAAGAGAAACATTCTGCAGTTTAACCACGATGAAAAGCTTAGCTAGGCAGGCTCTACTAATAGCTTATGACACAGAATACTGGTTAAGCAGGATGAAAAGTGTAAGCATTAGGATACTTTGCCTGAGTCAGCTGCTGCAGGCCAGTCTGTCTTACTGTCCCCGAAAGATTAAGCAATACAGTGATAAAAACACTTGAGCTCATCTGAGCACTGTTTACATTACAGCATCCATTGAGGGAGTGGAATCTGTTGGGAGTTACAGATCCAAAAATCCGGGTGTAGACACGGTTAGAGACTTCTTGGGTCTAATAGGGGAGAGAAATTACAAGGGAAAGTAATTCAAGCAAAGACTGTGTGCTGACGCCCTTGCTAATACTGAGGTTTTGCCCCAATTCCAGCCATCAGTGGCCTGTCATCAGTGTAACTGCACCAACACAAACCTGTAGACTAGACAGGCAAAACAGTGACTGGTGCAAATTGCAGCTTTCTTTTTCTACTCTACGGGTTTGAACCTTGCTGGCATCAACAAGTGGGATCAGAGCAAACTTCAGTGTGGACAAGACCCAAAAACCACAACTGTTTCTGGAGATGGAGGTGATTGATGGGTATAAGATATCAGTAGTGAGGGATACATAGGAACGATGATCCAGTGGCTAGGGTGCTCGTTTGGGGGACCTGGCTTCAATTCCCTGCTCTGCCACAGACTTCCTGTGTGACTTTGGGTAAGTCATGGATCCTCTCTGTGCCTCAGTTCCCCACCGGTACAGTACAGATAATAACACTGTCCTACCTCACAGGGATGTGTGAGGATAAATACATAAAAGATTGCGAGGTGCTCAGATACCACCACGGTAATGGGGGATCTTAGTTAAATAGATAAAGGAAAAGACAAAAAAGGGAAGGCATGTTGATCCAGATGGCTTTTTGCCAAAGTCTATTGTGTGGTTTGACCTCGTTTGAGTATTTCCATTTACAGTAATCATGGACATGTGAGAAATTTGATGTGATGAGCTGTAAGAACCCTAGCAGAACAGTTATGGCCTGGTGTGTTTTTACTGATTTAAATAACTTACAAATCTGTTTATCCAACCGCAAATGTATATTGGTATTCAGTTCCAAAAGGCCTCTCTTTTAGAGATGCACATTATTTACCTGAGAGATCAGGAGGTGTGAAAGCCAACCCTTACTCAGCAACCACAAAGACTATTTTTAAATGTGTCTTATTTTCCAGACAGATTTCTATGCACTGTGTCAATGCACACCATAGAGCTTGGTATCAAACTATAAAGCAAAGTTATTAAAATATTAACACAGATGTGCTTGTTCAAACATGATTCTATACAGGTGCTACAGCTGATTTATTGTTACGAATAACATGCCAAAGAAACAGCTTTCCTTCTCTATCCATATATGGCCCACATTACTATAGTATCTGAGTGCCTCCATTTTTTAATGTATCTATCCCTCACAACTCCCCTGTGAGACAGGGAAGTGCTACTGTCCTCTGTTATCCCCACTAGGGCACAGAGAGACTAGACCAATTCACACAGAAAACCTGTGGCAGAGCAGAGAATTGAATCTGGGTCTCTCAAGGCCCAGGATAGCATGCTAACCACTGGCCCATCCTTCCTCTCTCTCATGCTTTTATCATGAATTACTACTTGGCAACATTTATTTTTCAAATCTTAGGTTGATTTGAGTTATTGAAGCTAAGATAAACTAAACCCCTAACCCCAAATTCCTACTCCTGATTCTGCTTTGGATTCCTAGCATCTCACAGTGTCTGCATGAATTTTGAAAATTGGCAAGAAAAGAAATATTTTCTTCACGGCTGGTCTGAGACCCAATTTCAACACATTTCTGTAAACTTTGGCTATGGAGGGTTACAGCACACACTGTACTTGTTCACCTCAACCCAACACACTGAAGTTCACAGGATGAGAAGATTCTCTCACCGTCAGCGTAACATGTCCATGATCATCATGAGAGAAAGCACACAGGAAAGTAGCCAGAGGCCATGCTAAAGACTGACCTTCATCCCCACACACCAGCCTCTTCACCACACAAGGGATCTCCATGTAGCCAAAGTCCTTTAGTTGCTCCACCTGCTGAGCTGTAATCGGATGTTCCCACATGGCTGTGTTCATAGCAGGGCAGAACAGCAGGGGTTTTGTCATATCCCATGCGCGGATGACACAGGTCTGGGGGAAAAAAAAAAAAGACAAGAAATCCAGCCCTAGCCTGTTTGTTGCCTTTCCTATTTGCATCTCCTATCATGCTGCTGCAGAAGCCCTTTGCCAAGCCGAAGGTACCCAAACTTTGCCCGGCCATGCTGGAAACTTGTCAGCAGCTTCCGGACTTGCAACCAATAGGCACTCAATGACATCAGATTGCAGCAGCCTCGTTTCTAATAGGGAAAAGGGGGCAGGGCTACAAAGAGTGCAAGTCCCAGAACAACATGCTTCATCTTTCCTTGAGTCAAGTGAGCAGCGCACTCAGATCCAGCTGGAACATTACAGTTGGCACAAGCCAACAGCCTCTTTGGGCTGCACCTCCACAGTAAAGCTGAGGGTGGCCACAAACCATACTGTACAACTCTCTAGACCATATGTGAGGGAAGCCAGATGTACAGTCATTTTGCCTAAGTGCTGTGTCGACTGGATATGTCACTTTTGCAATCAAAAGAAGCATCCCATCTTCCATGGATGTAACTAGCATCAAGTAGAAGAAACATGGCTGGCCTATATCAAAACATGCCCTCAGCTTCCCAGCCATCAAACAGCTCCTACATATTACAAGGGATCACCTCAGAATCTACAGTGACAGAGTTTGCAGATCATTAATAGAGGGCGCAGTCAATTCTCTGTCTGGCTTCTTGAACCAGCAAGATATTATCATGTCAGATAGGCAGATAGGGTTTGCTACAGCATCCTAAAGACAAAAGGACAAGAGGAAGTTGCTCACCTTGTGCAGTAACGATGGTTCTTCGACATGTGTCTCCCTAGGCGTTCTCCACTGTAGGTGTATCTGCGCCCCCGCTCTTCTAATTGGAGATTTTAGGTAGCAGTGTCCATTCAGCCCACACATGCACTCTCCCTCCCTCGTGGTCTGCCTAGAGGCTATCTAGTACTGCACAGGCGAACCCCCCTCAGGTCCTCCTCTACCACAAATCCCCTTATGGAGAACGCTAGAGGGAAGGAGGACGAGTTGTGGAGCACCAATTGGGGGACACATCTCAAAGAACCATTGTTACCGCATAAAGTGAGTAACTTCCTCTTCTTCTTCACATAGTGCCCCTAGGGGTGCTCCACTGCAAGTGACTTTACAGCAGCATCCCCCATGGAGGGCCGAGGCTTCGGAGTGGAGTCTGTTACTACAGAGAGTACTGTGGAGTCGAAGATGCCATCGGAGTGACAGCATAATATTCTGCAGAAGTGTGGGCAGAGGCCCAAGTCGCTGCTCTGCAGATTTCTGAGATAGGGACATCATTAAGGAATGCGACCAAGGTAGAAATTGACCTCGCAGAGTGCGTATGGATTCTAGATGGAGGAAACAGGGTGTGCCCTTGATAACAGTAATTAATGCAACTAGAGATCCATTTGGATAGTCTTTGAGTCAATACTAATGATGCAGATAAGGAAGAGACAACTGTTCACTCCGTTTGTCGCCAAAGACGGTTCGCTCGCGCGAACAGTTAGACAGCCTCGAGGAAAACCACGAGGGAGGGAGAACGCATGTATGGGCTGAACAGACACCACTACCTAAAATCGCTGATTAGAGGTGCAGGGGTGCAGATACACTTACAGTGGAGCACTCATTGGGACACTACTCAAAGAACAACTTGCATTTGTCCTTGGAATAGTATCTCGACTGTAGTCATCTTGTGTTCAGTAAACTTTTTATCTGTTGTTTTGTGCTGTATGATGTGAACTTTCTCCAGTACAGGCAAAATCTAATTCTGTTAGGTCTGATCCCCTCCAAGCTTCCAAAGGAAACCATAAATGGCCTGTTTTGTACATCTATGCTATTTTATTTTCCTCCCAAAAAAGGCTAGCAGTTGTAGAGTTGTAATCTTGTGTGTCACTGACCGATGGGATCTGGCTCCTGGGCCTTGTCATGCTCCTCCTGCTAAGCCGACACCTCCAGAGACATTCTACATGCTCACACAGATGAAGCCTGTCACTCCAGCTGTATTTTACTCATTTACGGGCACTGTGGTTTTCCTTAGCACTGGGGTTCAGCCACTCAGAGTTTCATGACCTGAATGGCACCTGTCCACACAAATTTCCTTTTGAGATTTTGTGTGCCTACATCCCTAGCTCCATCCACCCTCCACTCATTTTTGAGGGACACTGAACTGGTTACACCAGCGCTGCATGTGGAGATTTGCATTCTCTTTGAAGATTCCTTAGGTGCCTAAAAAATTCTGTGACCTTCCCTATCTAATGAGCACCTATCTCTGGTCCCAAAGCACTTGGGTGTACAGGGGGCTCTTGGGTAGTCTGTCTTACCCAAATGCAGGAGCTGACTCCCTTCTTCCACCACCGCAAGCTACTTGAGGTATCAGAAAACAGCACTGCCCAAAAAAAGACCTGTGGCTGAAACTGGAAGTGGCTGCAATGTGTGAGTGTGGGTGGGTGGATGTCCACGTTATGTTTTTAGGTGAGGGAGTGAGGACTAGCAGGAAGTAAACAAACTTATCTGATCTCACAGGTGTCTTTCCAGACTGCATCTAAAACACAGAAAGGAAGGGGAACTGGAGAGTGAGAAAGTGTGTGTGTGAGATAGAGAGAGACAGAGAGATGAAGAGGATATAAGGTGCAGGAGAGGAAGAAGAATCATGCATCAGGCAAAGGAGGAGGAGGAGGAAATATAGGGAAAGGGATGGCGGGTGAACACCATGAGAGAAGGGCCAGGGAGATGAAGAATGATGTGGAGGGAGGGGGAGAGAGAGAGAGAGAGGTATAAGGAGGGAGGCATTGAAAAGAGCAGGCATTATTAATTATTATTATTATTAATAGTAGTATTTTAATGCCTCGAAGCCCTAGTGATGGATCCATGTCCCATTTCTCTAGGCACTGTACAAACACAGAACAATATGGTCCCTGCTCCAAAGAGCTTGCATGAAAAGGAAAACAGAATAGAGGCACAGTGGAAGAAATAGAGGAATGAGGAAATAGAGCATGAGAGATGTCCTCAGCCAGTATTCAGGGCAACTAATGGTCCAGATGCGGACAGTAACTCACCAGTAAGTTGTCACAGATGCCATTCGCTATTTTTGCAAGTGTATTTGCATCAAGAGGAGCCACTAGCATCAGGTCGGCCCAGCGCCTCAGGTCGATGTGGAGGATTGGGTCCGTACGCCCTTTCCACAGCTGTAGAAAACAGAGGAAGCTGGATCACTGAACCCTTCTGAGACAGTCACTCATACACAGAGCGCTTGGCACTATACCAACCCCACATGCATAAATGCCATGTCAAACCATGGGGAAAGAGTAACATCCACATGGAACAAAGCCCAATCTCAATGGGGCTCTGAGACAGCAGGGCTGCAGCTGCTTCTTCGTATTTCACTCTTCTCTTGCTTCACGCTTCCTATAGTTACTATTTATATTGTGGTAGCACCTAGAAACTCCAATCAAAGATCAGAGCCTCATTGTGCTAGGCACCGTACAGATAAACATCAAGGAAACTGAGTGCTCCCTGGAGCAGTCTATCTACATGTCAGACATCTACATCACCCTGCATGCCAGCACAGGCTTCCCCATCACACTCACCACAGGGCACCTGTGAATCTCAGGAACAGCTAGAAAAGCTTCCTGAAAATTTTACCCTGGTGACTAGTCTGCTTTGAACAACCCTGGCCAAAACCCCATAGAATAGACCAGCTGGGGCCAGCTAGGTCTTTCTTGCTCCAACCTTTGTAACTCTGATCATTCTAGTTTACCCAGAAGGTTTATGCTGCCCTGGAAATTCTGTGTGACAGACATGGCGATTTCCTGCAATATCCTGAGCAAACTTTGCTGAATTAATTTAAACCCTATTGAATTAAGTTTAAGTATCTTTGGAGCCCTTCGTATTAAAAATCCAATACGTATGTATTATTGTGGGATTGTACGTATCTTCACTAGGGTGGAGACTTGTAAACCTTGGGAAATGTTGTGAACTTCAAAGGACTATTTTAAACAAAGTTAAGTGGGGTTCCTCAGAAGTATCTGGGGGAAGATATATAGGTCACAGTTCAGTGCAACTGCCCCTGTATTCTCCCTCTATGATCCAGCAAAGGAAACCCACTCTCAGGCTTCCAGATCCCCAGCCACAGCCTCTCTTGGTTGGAGACACACATCTCTCTCCCTCCTGACTGGGGTTTTTCCAGACTGCACAGCTCTCTGCCTACACTGTGAATTCCCCAGCAAGTCAGACTGCCTAAGCTAGCCTGCTTTGCCTTTGCCTCAGCAAACAGTGTAATTGCCAATAGGTATAAATTACAAAATGGCTTGTCCTAAACAAGTACATTTATTCTTAAGGTGAAAGCACTACAGAGAAAACATATTAAAAAAGTTAAAGAAACTACACATATGCTGCATACTAATCAGCTTACCGGAGATCACCTCAATTCCAACAAGGGCTCTGACATGTCGTTGGTCCTTCAAACTCCACCATGGGGGTTTTCTGTGGTCACAAGTTCATACTGGCAGTTAGCTCAGAACAAGCACAGCCTGAATCTGAGAGTCACCCCTTTACACAGTTTGGGTCTTTGATCTGCAGAGACCGTGAATACTAAGTAGCCAGACAGTGGTCCCCTCCTCAGGATGAAGCTTCAAAAGGCTGGGTCTCTGTACAGCCAGAAGTAGTCATTTGCATTTACCAATCTGCAGGTATTTCCTAGAACCCCACTTATATTTGTTTGTCTGGCACATTGCTTAAAATATTCCTCTGAAGCTCATAACATTTCCCAAGTTTTACACTGGCCATGTCTCCCACAGAAGAAGTTACATACAATCCCACAATAAAACAAACTTCACATTTAAAATACAATAGACTGCAAACATACTTAAACTTAATTCAAAAAGATTTAACTTAATCCAATCAGGTTTGTCCTGGATATTGCAGGAAATTGCTATATCTGTCACATCTGACCTCCATGGAGCATCTGAGCTGGTAAAATGTCAAGAGAAGCAGCAAATGAGATGATGTGTCTTACCTCCAGAGACCAGGCACAACCACAGGCCAGTGAGAGGTGTGCATCAGGGCCACAAACTGCTCATTCTATGAGTCACACACAACCACAACAAAGAGGCAGCATCCGGAATAACTAGTGCTCCCCACCCTTCCCAAAGTAGAGCTCTTCACTCTCTTTTTAGTTTTTAAGTACATTAAAGAGTCTCACTTTCTTTTTAAAATAACTTTTTGTATTTCATTCTTCTGGAGCCAGGCAGGGCCATCCCTAGCCATTCTAGGGCGGGGGGGAGGGAAAGGGTGTGTGGCTCCAGGCCTCTGCGGGGAGGAGGGGGCTGGCTCGGGGGGCAGGAAGAAACCGCCCCACAGCACTCACCGGCGGTTGCTGCACTTCCCGCCGCTGGTGAGTGCAGGCCCGACCCTGCTGCAGTCCTCAGGGGCTGGGACAGAGCAGGGGTGGGGCTGGGTCGGAGCAGGGGTGGGAAGAGGCGGGGGCCATGGGGAAGAGGCGGAGCCCTACACAGCTGCGTACTTTGCATATGGGTAGGAATGGCCCTGGAGCCACGTATAATGCAAGCTGGAGCTGTGCAGGCTCCTCTCACACAGCTCTGTCAATGCACCTCAGTCCTGACCTGCAACACCCCTTGCCCAGCTCTGCCAATGCATCTTAATCCTGATCTGCAACATTCCCTGGTATTTCAGTACTGCAAGCCCATATGGCACAGCCAATGCACCTCAGTTCTGACCTGCAGCCCCCCTGCTATTCCAGACCTGAGCCGCAACAGAGCTCTGCCAATGAACCACAATGATCTCTGAAATGACTGGAAAGCTTTCTGTTCATTCCCACTAACATGCCTTTCTGTGAAGGAAAGCAACATATGCTTGTGGGTGCAAAAACAGAGGACTGCTTACATGGTGATGAGCAGGTCTTCTTGTACGCACTCAAGGTGGGAGAACTGCAAAGCTGAGAGAAGGGAGATGCAGAGAATAGAATGTGGGTATTTATTCAACCACCCCTTTGCAGTTAGGGTACCTCAAAGTGCTTTAGAAAGCACTGGACAAACAGCAGCCATTCTGCACTTGGCAACAATTCACACACTGTCTGGAACAGGAGAAGCTGGTTGACAGACTAAGGGCATGTTAAGAAGTCTGAACAGCCAGAGTATCCCTTACTCTGACTGAAAAGTGCACTGGGAACTTTAGCTCACAGAGAACCAGCAGAGATAAGCCAAAGAGATTTTGGGGTATGTCTATACTGGCAGTTACATCACCAGCAGTTACAGCGCCACTCAGAGAGTGCTGAAGGGAAACCGCTGTTGTGTGTTCACACTATCGGTTGCCTGTGCAATAGCATGTTCACACTTGGGGCACTTGCAGCAGTATTCAGAGCGGTGCACTCTGGGCAGCTATCCCACAGAGCATCTCTTCCTCTTCTGCCACTAACAGCTGTGGTAAGACGGATGGGGTTGCGGGGCATCCTGGGTCCTGTCCCAATGCCCCAGGATGCATTGCTTTGCATCCCAGCAATCCCTGTGCTTCCATCTGCATTTGGCGCCATCTTTCAACAGTTTGTGTACTGCGCGCTCTGCCTCTTCTGTCTGCAGGAATGGATCACGCATTGTTGACCAGCATGCTCTCACTAACACGTCACGAATGGCTGTGGAGTTATTCCTTAAACTACAAAGGCAAGAGGAGTTTGACATTGATCTCGCCACGTGTGGTAGCTACGACACAAGATTGCTTGTAGCATTCATGGAGGTACTGACCACATTGGAACGCTGCTTCTGGGCTCAGGAAACAAGCACTGAGTAGTGGGATCACATCGTCATGCACATCTGGGATGACGAGCAGTGGCTGCAGAACTTTCGGATGAGGAAAGCCACATTCATGGGACTCTGTGATGAGCTCCCCCCCAGCCCTGTGGTGCAAGGACAAGAGAATGAGAGCTGCCCTGTTGCTGGAGAAGCACGTGGCAATTGCACTGTGGAAGCTAGCTACTCCAGACTGCTACCAATCAGTTGCTAACTAGTTCGGAGAGGGAAAGTTGACCGTTGGACTCGTGTTGATGGAAATGTGCAGGGCCGTTAATCGCATCCTGCTCTGAAAGACTGTGATTCTGGGCAACGTGCGTGACATTGTGGATGGCTTTCCACAAATGGGCTTCCCTAACTGTGGAGGGGTGATAGATGGCATGTATATTCCAATTCTGGCACCAAACCACCTAGCGACCAAGTACATTAATCAGAAGGGGTATTTCTCAATGCTTCTCCAGGCACTTGTGGATCACGGTGGGCATTTTCACAGAGATTAACGCAGGCTGGTCCAGAAAGGTGCATGACACATGCATCTTTAGGAACACTGGCCGGTTCAGAAAGCTGCAAGCAGGGACTTTCTTCCCGAACCGGAAGATCACCATAGGGGAAGTCGAAATGCCCACTGTGATCCTGGGAGACCCTGCCTACCCCTTAATGCCGTGGCTTATGAAGCCATACACGGGGCACCTTGATAGCAACAAGGAGCGGTTCAACAACAGGCTGAGCAAATGCAGAATGATTGTTGAGTGTGCTTTTGGCTGTCTAAAGGCCCACTGGCACTGCCTACATGGGAGGCTCGACCTGGCCGATGACAATATTCCTATGCTTATAGCCGCATGCCGTACGCTCCATATTTGTGAAGGGAAGTGTGAAAGCTTCACTCAGGGATGGACCGCTGAGGCTCAGCACCTGGAGACTGAATTTGAACAGCCAGAGACCAGGGCTATTAGAGGGGCACAGCATGGGACCATAAGGATCAGGGATGCCTTGAGGCAGCAATTTGAAGCTGATATCCGCTAATATTTGTTGCTATGCTCGGAAGTGCAGTGCTTGTAATGACAGGAGGTGATTGTGACTGGTGCAGACGGTGCACTATGAAGGTTTA
The DNA here is from genome assembly GCF_965140235.1 of Caretta caretta. Taxonomy (NCBI): domain Eukaryota; kingdom Metazoa; phylum Chordata; order Testudines; family Cheloniidae; genus Caretta; species Caretta caretta. The sequence goes on along the minus strand of NC_134215.1, from coordinate 47,627,109 downwards.
AGAAAATTGCCTGTTGCTTTGCAGGGCTCTGTTTGCTTTCACAATTAATGGAATAAAGATTGCTTTCAAACCAAAACAATTCTTTCATTAAAAAACAACAACTGGAGGAGAGAGACAAACAAAAAACACATCAGCTCTGTGGGGGACGGGGGGAAGGGAGGGTCCCAGGAGGAGGTGGGGTCCCGGGATGGTTAAAGATTTGTGTATGTCCAGGGATCATATGCAACTTTGCCCTTTGGAGTACAGTGCAGCAGGTACTGTACTTCAGCAGAGCTAAACTGCAGAGGGACGGGTGTTGAGTGCAGTGGGTACTGGGAAGCCGCAGGGCTGGACTCTGTCAGGGCAGGGTTGGAATGCAGCGAATACAGACTGGAGCCAGGAGGTTGATAAGAGTGTGTTGGCGGGGTCTGGGGGGCGCATGGGAAAGAGTTTTGTGACAGTGGCTGCAGAGGAGGGAGGGCGTGGAGCTGCTCGGTTTGCAGTGCTAGTAGCACCTGGAGCACGTGCGCTTGGCGCTCCGTGGCTTTGTTCTGGCGCGCCACGTTCTCCTTTTGGTCCCTCTTCTCGCTGTCCCGCCACTCCTTCAATTCTTGTTTTTCGGCGGCAGAGTGCATCGTGACATCACGCAGAAAGTCCTCTTTAGTTCTCTGTGACCGCTTTCTAATTCTGCGCAGCCGTTCAGCCAGCGATAAAGAGGGAGGCTGGGCTCCCAAGGTCATCTCTGTGAAGCCAAACTGCAACATTTTACAGAAGCGGTATTGTTTGCAACACACAGACCACTGATTCAGTGATTCAGAACACAGCCACTGTTCACAGACCTGTCACTAACTGGCTAACCCCAGGCAAACACACGAGCCACAAGACCCCCAAAATGGTGAGTAACCGCAGGGGCAGGGGAAATCATGTTCCAAGACCGAACTGTACACTGGGCACGTGGCTCTTGGGGAGAGCCAGCACTGTAGGGGGTAGCCTGATAATCATTACTGTCCACACATTTTCCACAGGATGTGATCATTATGGAAGATGTCTCGCTGCTGAGGGTGAGCAGGGAATCAAGGGAGGGTCTTCTCCAAGACTGCAGCTTCCGCTCTAGCCCTTATGCAGCTCGCCTGTGTGCAGCAATGGTCCCCCCCAGTGACGGCAGAGTGGTGCAGAAAAGTTACCCTTAATGGGGTGTGGCAAATTGCCGGTACGATTATGATCGGTCCCACACTTCTTCTTGGGCGGCCGGGGGGGGGGGAGGGGGGTTGTGTTCAGGGCGCAGTTTCCTGCCCCTGAACTAGGGTATCTACTGTCCCACTAGTAACCCAGAGAAGGTTAGTGGAGAGGGAGGGACCCGGGCCCAACCTCTACTCCAGGTCCCAGCCTAGGGACCCCAGGGATAGTGGTAAACCACTTGAACTAGTGCTTCCTTCCCCTGGGCTACTTCCCTCTCCTGCTCTTCAGCTTGTGGGGCTTCCTGCCCTCTCTCTCTGCACAAGCCGGGTGTCTCTTTACCTAGGGTCTTGGTCTTCTAGCCAGCCACGGCACTTCTCCAAACTCTCCTCTACTTCAACTCCTCCAAACTGCTCTCTGCTCCAACTCCAAACCACTCTGCTCCAATTCCTTCCCCTGGCTGATTGAAGCAGGGGGTTTTACCAGGTGACTAGCTTCAGGTGCTCTAATTGGCTTCAGGTGCTTTTAATTAATCTATAGAAACCTTTCTTCCCTTTCCAGGGAATAGGGCTTCTCCTCATCCTGGGACTTACATATCTCTCCTATTTCTCTCTCCTGCTGCCTTCTGGCCATGCTGTATCACAGGGGCAAGAAACAAAGCAGCTCTGCCAGAGAACCTGTAGCAGAGGATTGCCCAGTATCTCCATGAGAGTTTTGTGGAGATCTCTGAGGCAGATTCTCGTGAAGTGTGGGAGTCAATCAACACCCTGTTCTACCACTCAGACTAGGCATGTGGTGGTACACGAATCATACAGACACAAGCCTGCTTTCTGCAACCCTCCTGCCCGCAACAACTCGCTTCAGCGATTCCCAAAAATTAAAGCCACTTACCAGGAGCCTCCTCCTCTCCAGTTTGCACTTCGCCAAGCTCCGACAGCTGTGACTGGCTAGCCTCCTCTGGGGTAGAGAAGAGCTCCTGGCTGTATGCATCTCTGACCTCCGAGTCATCCTCCCCCTCTGGGTCCCCCTGGCCCACTCCACATCCTCATCCAAGACTTCCTCCTCCTGGCTCGGTCCACTCTCGACTGGCACACAAGCCACTGAAGTCTCCACAGTAGTCTCACAGTGGAGGTGGGGTTGCCACCGAGCATCGCGTCCAGCTCTTTGTAGAAACGGCCGCTCATTGGCGCAGCACCGGAGCAGCGGTTTGCCTCCCACACCTTGTGGTAGGCGTTTCGCAGCTCCTTCGCTTTGACCCTGCACTGCACTGTGTCCCGGTCATAGCCCCTTCTGTCATGCATCGTGAAATCTGTCCATGGGTATCATAATTCCTACGACTGGAGTGCAGCTGGGACTGGACAGCTCTTCTCCCCAAGTGCTGATGAGACCCAGGTACGCCCCGAGGGGAAGTTAGGAAGTGGCCCAGGGACAGACAACCCTAGTCTGGTTGCGTTGTTGCCGTAGACCCAGTCAGCGTGTTGTGGTCAGGATCGCTGCTGACCCAGTGGCAGACCCCTCTACTGCTGTTAGGGCCCTGGGCCGGGATGCAGTGGAGTGGGTGGGCCTACATCCCCTCTGCCACCCCAACCCCTGCTGTGGCGGTCTCCCCCCTCTAGGCTAAAAGGCCAGTGCTTTTTGGGCATCCGCCGGAGCTAGGATGCCTGAACCCCTTGCTACTTGACCCTGAAAGCAGGCCCGAGCTATAGACTTTCATTGCCCTGCCCTGACTAAGGGCCTGGCTTTCCTACCTGTGTTTCGTTGCTGGGCCCTTACCACAAGCCTGAGTTATAGACTCAAGCGGTAGACTGTTGTCAACCCGCTAATGCCCCATCGTAGGCAATGAACAGACATGTGGTGAGGCAGAGTGGCCTCCCACGGACCCAGATGGGGAGGAGCCCCTGCTGCTAATCCACTACAGTCACAAAGAGGTAAAGTGACTCACCCAAGGTCACAAGAATGAGTCAGTGGCAGAGCCAGGAATAGAACCCAGATCTCCGTCTCACAGCCCTAATCATAAGATGATAAAGAATGGTACAGAGCAATTCATTCACGCAGCACAAACTGCTGCCTCCGGCTGCCAGAAACATAATCTGGAACTATTTTTCACCACACAAACCATCTGTTTTGATTGGCTGGATTTCATGTTATGATCCAGGATTAAGAAGAAAGGCAGTTCAGTGCCATAGTCTCCAATCTGGAATCCTAACTAGTATTAAATTACAGGAGGAAAATGAATGGGAGGGAACCATCCAAAACAGCAAAACACTGAAGTTCTGAATGAGTTAGGACTCCGCAATGAAACTGGGCACAGATGAACTTTTTCTCCGGGTGCCCAGGCATCAGATCTGAGGCTGGGAATCTAGAACTTCTATTACACTCCATATGATGTATAATAAGCCTGGGAAATTCAGTGGTGCTGGAGGTTATTGAGTCATATGCTGAAGGTAGATTTTAAACAGGGCTGGATAATTGTATTACTATTAATAACGTCTGTAGATTTGCAGGCTAAGATAATGATAGGGGTAATCAAGCTGCTGTCCTCTAAATTGGATGAGGCATAATGATTGCATTACTTCTGCACCCATCAGGGGTGCAAGTTTGTAGAAATTTTAGTAGTGCCCAGAATGCCCAGAGCCTGCCCCTCCCCACCTGCCTAAGGCTCTGGGAGGGAGTTTGCGTGGGGGGAGGAGGTCTGGGGTGCAGGCCCTGGGCTGCGGCAGGGGATTGAGGTGCAGGAGGGGTGCAGGATCTAGGAGGGATTTTGGGTGCAGAAGGGGTGAGAGGTTGGGCTCTGGGAGGGAGTTTGGGTGGGGGAGGGGGTCTGGATTGCAGGCCCTGGGCTGCGGCAGGGGATTGGGGTGCAGGAGGGGTGCAGGATCTGGGAGGGATTTTGGGTGCAGAAGGGGTGAGAGGTTGGGCTCTGGGAGGGAGTTTGGGTGGGGGAGGGGGTCTGGGTTGCAGGCTCCTGGATGGAGTTTGGGTGCTGGGTGCAGGCTCCGGGCTGGGGCAGGGGATGAGGGAGCAGGAGGGGGTGAGGGGTGCAGGCTCTGGGAAGGAGTTTGAGGGCAGGCTCCGGGCTGGGGCAGGGGGCGAGGGGTGTAGGCTCTGGGGGTGTGGGAAAAGGGTGGGGTGCAGGGGGTGAGGGGTGCAGGCTCTGGGAGGGAGTTTGGGGGTGGGAGTGGGGGTGTGGGAAAGGGGTGGGGGTGCAGGCTCCTAGGCAGGGTGGGCTGGGGGTCTCCTAAGCAGGGTAGACTGGGGGTCTCCATGTGCTGCTACCCCCAGGAACTTCCTATTGGCTGCAAGGTTCCTTGGGGCAGGAGCAGCGCACATAGACACAGACCACCCCCCACCCACGGACTGCAGGGAGGGGCCGGCAGCCACGTGGATGGAGCAGGCAGGAAGCTGCTCAGCTCCACTGCGCTGTCAGTGGTAGGTGGGGGCCCCAGGCCATTTTAAATCGCCCGGGGGACGTACAGGGGGGAGTGCCCGGGGACGGGCCAAGGGAGAGACCCGGCCTCAAACATTGCTGGAGCCAGATCAGGAATATTCCTGGTGCCCAGGCACCCCTGGCCCATAGAACTCGCTGCCCATGCCCCACAGCTCTTCAGTGGCTTCCTACTCACTTCCGGCTGCTATTCAGGGAGATGGGGATAGCTCTTAAGTCCTGAGTGGTCAGAGACCACCTCTTACCCTAAACTCCCTCCCTCATCCATCTGTGTGTCAAGTGGTTCTCTGGCATAGTGAGGGCAACCTTTGTTTTAATACTTTGTTTCTAGTGTAGTTGAGACCATGTGATTTGGGAATTGTGCTACAGTCCCAGGTCATCACAAACAAAAAATGTGACAACATACAGATGTTCCCTACCCATGCCAGAAAATTGCACTGGCACAATTGGACCTATAGTGTAGAGGGAGTGTGCCCGAGAGACTCAGATACAGGAAGTGACCAGTGCTTACCTAGACCCAGCAGTCTTAGAAGCACATGAGATCCAGTGCTTGGGTCTTCTCACAACATACTGGTGTCTGACCAGAGAGTGCCACAACCCGGCCCAGTCCCCCTACCCATTAACAATCTTTCCTTTCTTCCACACTTAGCCTTTCCTCTTTATTTAGGAATTTATTTATTTATTTATTTCCTGTATATTGTAAGCTCTAGGACAGAGCCTGTCTATTATGTGTTTGTACAGTGCCTACCACAATGAGGTTATGATATTGGTTGGGACCACTAAACACTACTGTAATAATAATAAATACCACCATCCAGAGAGGGCAACATCATATTATTTGCATGTTTTTAATACTTTCTACTTGGATTCAAAAGCTCTGTAAAACTGAATGAAATCAGTCCATCAGCCTCATTCTGAAAAACTGATCACTTGAAGGGGACCAGGAAGGAATTCTTTGACTACCCCAATTCCAGCATCTGCACAACTGACCAAGTGCATTATGGAGGGAGAGGGTTTTGCCTTGCTCTGAAGTATCAGCTATTGGCCATTTCTGGAAGACTAGGTCAACTGAATGAACAACCAAATCCTATATAAAAAGTGAAGCTGGCATGGGACCTAGGTGTCCCCTGCAACCATGGAGAATGGATCAGATTGGGTAGGAGAGGGATACTGACCTGCCATTCATCAGTGTCACTGTAGAGGGTTACGGGAATCTCCTGGGGGTTGTAGAAATGTTTTGCCCTCTCGGTTGTTACCACACGCACTTTCAGCTAATGAGAGAAAAGGAGGAGGAGACTCAAACAATTAGCTTATAACATAAAAGCCCTAAGGCAGGAAAGGGAAGGAGGACTTGGGTGGCAAAGAGTTTTATATCAGGCCTTTACACCAAGATTTCACCCTACAATTCATATTTGCATAACCACTTCCAGTCACTGCTGAAAGGGCAGGCACCAACAGGTGCAATGCAAGCCAGATACTCATTTCTGTTCTTCACATGAGCAGGCTGGGCCTTAGTCATTTGGTTCCTAGCATATGCAAATAACCAACCAGCAGTTGGGCCAGTGAAGATGACCAAAACAGACAGAAGAGAGGTGTGGTTTAGAAAAGAGGGCTGCCAGGAAAAACAAAGCTCCCTACAAGATCCTTGTTTGATCATGAGATGTGTATGGAAAGAGGGCATGAAAGTGCCTGGCTCTGGAAGGCCCTCTTAACCATGGCACCTCATGGCCCTGAACAAGAAGACACCATAATAAAACTTTTTGTTTCCCAGGGCTATTTCTGCCTGGTAGGATTTTTGTTCATCCGTCTGTGTCTAACTACACCTGCTGCATTTGCAATCAAACTGCATGTAAACAGTCTGCCTGCCATGGGAGATTATGGGTGTAACTCAATGGTTTTAACTGCAAGGAGGCTTTTCTCAAATTTTCTGGCTGTTGTCCTAGCACCAGTGAGGATGTACACTTACTACCTATTATGGAGTGTGACGCTGGCATACCAGGTGCCAGCTTATGCCAAGGTCCCCATGCCTCAACTGAATACTTACAAATACATGGCTGAAATCAGTCAGGCTCACCTGTGTGTTAGTATTGTTAAGATCGGTACTAGAATAACAATGCATTTAGTGTTTAGATTTTATGGAATGCTTGTAAGTTGCTGCATGCATTAATCTCACTTATATCTGTATCCCAAATCATAAGGTAATATTTGAGTGTTTTCACTGTAAGCTTCTGTGTAAATCACCAGACGTGGGAGAGACATTAACTCGTGTAAAGTGCTTATCTCCAACAGAAAGTGGCTAACAAGGAAGGCTCATCAACAGCAGATAGACTAGAGTGGAACATTAAAAAGGACAAAAGACTTTGTTCTTCACTGATGATGGCCAGTATATGCTAGCACTTCCTGCCATTATTTCCACCAGTGGTGGGAGAATTTGAAAAAAAAACCTCTGTGTAGGCACATCCATAGTAATATACTTGATTATGGGCTTTCTAGGTGTACTCATCATGCTAGCCCCTATACACCTCTGTTGTGAGCAAAAGCTACTGACAATTTCCAACAGCAGCAGTTGAGGCTTGGGAACAGGGTAACCTATCTCCCAAACAGTGACTGTTTTATAGCCTGTTTTATCTTTTATTGTCTGTTTTATCTTCCTAGGCTTATCTACCTCCACCATTGTTTCCTAGGATGACCTGGGGCAGTGGAAAATTCCAGCTCCAAAACTTCACAGTCTTTGATCACTTTTGCTGTTTATTTCAGAATCTAAGGAGGGCTTGTCTACATAGTATATACAGGTAAATTTCTCTATGTGGGTATATTTATAGTAATATAGGTGTAGCAGTACATCACACTGGGTTGATATTCTTATTCTGGACTAAAACTGCTCTTTTCCAGTTTAGTTTATGTTGCTTTGAAAGTGGCAATGTCAAAGCATAGTGGGGGCACGTACCTACGAACTGCAATCTAACAAGCAAGCAGCTAGCTGGAGTCAGCCAGCACTATCTGAGCGCATGTCTTTCAGCTCTCCCTCCTCCAGGCTGGGTTCTGTGGTTGCTTCTGTAAAGGGAAATCATGTCTTACTGATCTATTAGAGTTCTTTGAAGTGGTCAACAAACATGTGGACAAGGGGGATCCAGTACTTAGATTTCCAGAAAGCCTTTGACAAGGTCCCTCACCAAAGACTCTTACGTAAATTAAGTTATCATGGGATAAGAGGGAAGATCCTTTCATGGATTGAGAACTGGTTAAAAGACAGGGAACAAAGGGTAGGAATAAATGGTAAACCTTCAGAATGGAGAGGAGTAACTCGTGGTGTTCCCCAAGGGTCAGTCCTAGGACCAATCCTATTCAACTTATTCATAAATGATCTGGAGAAAGGGGTAGACAGTGAGGTGGCAAAGTTTGCAGATGATACTGAACTGCTCAAGATAGTTAAGACCAAAGCAGACTGTGAAGAACCTCAAAAAGATCTCACAAAACCAAGTGATTGGGCAACAAAATGGCAAATGAAATTTAATGTGGATAAATGTAAAGTAATGCACATTGGAAAAAATAACCCCAACTATATATACAATATGATGGGAGCGAATTTAGCTACAACTAATCAGCAAAGATATCTTGGAGTCATCGTGGATAGTTCTCTGCAGACATCCATGCAGCGTGCAGCGGCAGTCAAAAAAGCGAACAGGATGTTAGGAATAATTTAAAAAAGGGATAGAGAATAAGACGGAGAATATCTTATTGCCTTATATAAATCCATGGTACACCCACATCTTGAATACTGCGTACAGATGTGGTCTCCTCATCTCAAAAAAGATATACTGGCATTAGAAAAGGTTCAGAGAAGGGCAACTAAAACAATTAGGGGTTTGGAACGGGTCTCATATGAGGAGAGATTAAAGAGACTAGGACTTTTCAGCTTGGAAAAGAGGAGACTAAGGGGGGATATGATAGAGGTATCTAAAATCATGAGTGGTGTGGAGAAAGTGAATAAGGAAAAGTTTCAGAGTAACAGCCGTGTTAGTCTGTATTCGCAAAAAGAAAAGGAGTACTTGTGGCACCTTAGAGACTAACCAATTTATTTGAGCATAAGCTTTCGTGAGCTACAGCTCACTTCATCGGATGCAAAGGAAAAGTTATTTACTTGTTCCCATAATATAAGAACTAGGGGCCACCAAATGAAATTAATGGGCAGCAGGTTTAAAACAAATAAAAGGAAGTTCTTCTTCTCTCAGTGCACAGTCAATCTGTGGAACTCCTTGCCTGAGGAGTTTGTGAAGGCAAGGACTATAACAGGGTTTACAAGAGAACTAGATAAATTCATGGAGGCTAAGTCCATTAATGGCTATTAGCCAGGCTGGGTAAGGAATGGTGTCCCTAGCCTTTGTTTGTCAGAGGCATAGGCCTGGACTCCTTGGGTGCTCCAGGGCTGGAGCATCCACAGAAAAAAAATTGTGGGTGCTCTGCACCCACCGGGATAATCAGTTGTGGCAGCTGCAACTCAGCTCTCGCGCATGCGGAGCCCCATGAACTTTTGGCTGGTGGCTGGATTAGCTGTTTCTAACCAATTAACTGTAGTGCGCAGCCACCTATCAGCTGTTTTGGCAGGGAGCCACCAGATGAGCCGCGTGTGGCTGCAGTTTCTAACCCAGCCCCCATGGCAGGTAAAAGTGGTCCATTTCCAGGGCAGAGCAGGCTTTTACTCCTCCCTGAGCAAGAACTTGATACGGCTATCCGGAGGAGCTGGATCAGCAGCTCCTCTCTCCCCCTTGGCTCTGGGCTGTGGGAAATGTAAATTCCCCATTCTGTGGGCTGCTGTTGCCCCGAGGCTGGAAGCAGCAGAGCTGTCTGGATTGCTCTGTCCGCCCCACCCCTTCGCACACAGAGGGAGTCTTTAATGAGTTTCTCAAATGCCCCCTCAGGCTGAGTGGCTGAGAGCCTGTGCAAGTTAGAAATCCCCCCCACAGCCAGCAGCAGTGCTAGCAGCCCCTGGGCCAGAGGTGCACTCAAAGCACTTCATGTGGGTAAATAGCTCGCACCCAGCTGATAGGATGAGACCCCGGAGAGAGCAGTTTCTGGCTAGCCTTGGCCAAGAGAAGGGACGTGGTGAGTGCTGATCTCAAGTCTCTCCCACAAAGTTGATCGGTTTTATTTTCAGCGTCAGTCAGTGCTTCCCTGAGACATTTCAGTTGCTCTTGATGGAGATCAGAGGAAGTATTATTGTAATTACCCCTGCTTCTCAATCTTCTTTCTTGAAATAGTCAATGGATCCTGGGGACTTTTGTTAATTTAAAAAAAAAACAAAAACCCTCCCGGAGTGCTCTTAATTCTACCTGGTTGTTACAGCCTTAGAACGGGTCTCTTGAGTAACTTCCTTAACATTTGAGTATGCCCTTTAAAATGACATTGTTTAGAGGAAAAAGAAAGGGAGGACTTTATAAATAAATTTGTTGGTCTCTAAGGTGCCACAAGTCCTCCTTTTCTTTTTGCGGATACAGACTAACATGGCTGCTACTCTGAAACCCATTGTTTAGAGGGCAAATTTTCTTAACATTTAAGACATATAGTGTCATATTGTATTTTCACTAAGACACAGTTAAGAATCATCCAGTTCAGTCACTGTAGATACATACTCAGGATTTCTTATATTGTAAAACTGAACTGTTTCCAGAGCTAAAACAGCCTTTTAGATCAGTCATTTGTTAATGCAAGTTCAATTTTTAAATTTGTTTTTATGTTTTGAATCTTTATACCTTTAATATCTTGAACTGGAGTGTGTTTTCATTTTGTGCTGGAGAAAGATCAAATGCATTGTATAAATAGATTACAATGTTTTTAAGACTTTATTTCTAATAGCTGAGTAACTTAATAGGAAAAGAAAGCACACTGACATTGGAAATATATGATAACATTTGTATCTACTGGAAATACACCCTCAGGCATCTTAGAAAGGAAGTATTTCTTCCCACAATACATAGTCAATCCGTGGAACTCATTGTCAGGGGATGCTGTGAATGCCAAAACCTTGATACCTCCATTGCCCCCATCATCACACAGGCATAAATGGACTTAGCCTGCGAGGCAGGGAAGCATTAGCCCCATTTGGAAGGGGGGATCTAGGGCACCAAGAGATGAAGTGACTTTCCTGAGACTAAGCAGGGAGTCTGTGGCAGAGCAGAGAATCAAACTCAGAACACCTGAGCTCCAAGCCTGTGCTTTAACCAGTAGGCAACCTTTCCTACCCTGAAGAGGGGAACCTCCTGTGTCACTTTGAGTGAGCGGGTGGAGTCAGGTGCTAGACCAAGCCACCAGGAGGGGGGAAGCAGAGAGAGGCAGCGTGGGGATGGGGCCTTGGGCAGAGTGGGGGTGAAGCCTCAGGGAAGGGGTAGGGCCAGGTGGGGCACCCACTGGCAAAATGAAAAGTCAGCACCTATGGTCAGAGGGTGGAGATGGATGGCAGGAGACAGATCACTTGACCATTACCTGTTAGGTTCTTTCCCTCTGGGGTACCTGGCATTGGCCACTGTTGGCAGACAGGATACTGGGCTAGATGGACCTTTGGTCTGACCCAATATGGGTGTTCTTATGTTCTTGTTCTTCACAGCAGGGCACTTTCCAGTTATTCTGCATCATACCCTGGGACATTATGCTCTTTCTGAAATGTTTGCTCATTTTCCATAGCTTTCATTTGAAATCACACACACGTCTGGCCCTTCCCAGTGTCAAAATCATTTTCAGAGCAACAACCAGAGTTTCTCCATTAACCTCACTTTGCACAAAACTGTTTCCAGCCAAGCAGCAGCAGCAAAGGTGCTAACTGCACTTCTACCCTATTTGCCTCAATGAGGTGTTTACCTCAGAGCCCACACAGCCTATTTAAATGCTGATTTTATACAGAAACTGCATTCTTTAGACTTGTCTACAAGGTGTGTCAATGTGCACTGGAGCGGTGTAAATTGTAGAACATTCTAAAATGTTGTGCTGAAACTGCCCCACGTAGACCCTGCTGACACACTCTGAAATGACACACCTAACGTCTGTTGATGTAGTCCCATTCTACGTTAAAATGCGCTAGGAATCTTTTGAAGCATGCTAGCGTAACTGGGGCCAGATCCATACTATAGACTTTAGCCAGAATACTAATATTGGATGTGATTTTTAATGACATTTCTATATTAATAAAAGCCTTAGCTTAACCACAAAATATTGGGTTCAATGCAGGAATCACTGGGTGCAATTCTCCTTGTTCGGTAACTGGTATAGACTATACCAGCAAAAGCACTGTTTTGCTGCTATAAGCTGCAACTACACTAAGGCTATGTCTACATCGCACTTTCGGCAGTAAAACTCTCTAAGTTTTACTCTCTAACTGTCTCTAAGGTGCCACAAGTACTCCTTTTCTTTTTAGTAAAACTTTTGTTAGTCAAGAGTGTGAAAAAAACACACCCCTGACTGACAAAAGTTTTACTGACAAAAAGTGCCAGTGTGGACAGCACTTTATCAGCAGGAGACACTCTCCCAGGGCCGGCCCACAATATTTTGGCACCTGAGGTGGGGAACTCAAATGACGCCCCGATGCCCCCTCACTTGGGCCAAAACTTTGAAAGGTCTCAATTCTGCTTTCTTCCTGTTCTGCTCCTCTCATGGTACTGCTTTGCTACCCACCCCAATAAAGGAGAACGAACAACTTAAAATGCCTTGTTCAAAAATTTTAAGTAACACTTAACTTTCACAAGAAGAAAAGGGGACTTGTGGCATCTTAGAGACTAACCAATTTATTTGAGCATAAGCTTTCATGACCTACAGCTCACTTCATTGGATGCATGCAGTGGAAAATACAGTGGGGAGATTTTATATACACAGAGAACATGAAACAATGGGTGTTACCATAAACACTGTAACAAGAGTGATCAGGTAAGGTGAGCTATTACCAGCAGGAGAGGAAAAAAAACCCACAAACTTTTGTAGTGATAATCAAGGTGGGCCATTTCCCAGAAGTTGACAAGAACCTGTGAGGAACAGTGGGGGGGGGGGGGAGAGGAATAAACATGGGGAAATAGTTTTACTTTGTGTAATGACACATCCACTCCCAGTCTTTATTCAAGCCTAAGTTAATGGTGTCCAGTTTGCAAATTAATTCCAATTCAGCAGTCTCTTGTTGGAGTCTGTTTTTGAAGTTTTTTTGTTGAAAAATTGCCACATCTATAATTGAGAGATTGAAGTGTTCTCCGACTGGTTTTTGAATGTTATAATTCTTGACGTCTGATTTGTGTCCATTTATTCTTTTATGTAGAGACTGTCCAGTTTGGCCAATGTACGTGGCAGAGGGGCACTGCTGGCACATGATGGCATATATCACATTGGTAGATGTGCAGGTGAACGAGCCTCTGATAGTGTGGTTGATGTGATTAGGCCCTATGATGGTGTCCCCTGAATAGATATGTGGACAGAGTTGATAACAGGCTTTGTTGCAAGGATAGGTTCCTGGGTTAGCGTTTTTGTGCATCCGATGAAGTGAGCTGTAGCTCACGAAAGCTTATGCTCAAATAAATTGGTTAGTCTCTAAGGTGCCACAAGTATTCCTTTTCTTTTTGTTGTGTGGTTGCTGGTGAGTATTTGCTTCAGGTTGGGGGGCTGTCTGTAAGCAAGGACTGGCCTGTCTCCCAAGAGCTGTGAGAGTGATGAGTCGTCCTTCAGGAATTTAACTTTCAAATGCCTGGACAGCAAATGTAACTTTTCTTGTCTGCATAGTAAACACTGGTATTTTTATCTGTTTGAATAATCAAAGTGGTTCTTTCCATGCCTTCTTGGTTGCAAAGATTTGAACTTCTTCCTGAAGGTCCACAGTCTGGGCCAGCTCATGCTCTATTGAGATGAAGGGGGCCTCCAAAAAAGTCTTTACACTTCACAGGAAGGTGAACAGCACCTCATACATGTGGAGAGATTAATGGATATTGATGTCAACACAAGTGCTACATTTGGGGGGAGGAATAACTCAGTGGTTTGAGCATTGGCCTGCTAAACCCAGGGTTGAGAGTTCAATCCTTGAGGGGTCATCTGGGGCAAAAATTGGGGATTGGTCCTGCTTTGAGCAGGGGGTTGGACTAGATGACCTCCTGAGGTCCCTTCCAACCCCGGTATTCTATGAGATGGTTGCAAGGCCAACCAACCTCTCCTGTGTCATTGTGGAGTGTAGATGTGTTTTTATTAACTTCAGCTTGGAGAAGCTGCATTTTCCACTGGCAACTGTTACAGGAAGCGTTAGACGTATGCGCAGAGCAACAAAAGCATTTGGAAAGAGTGTGGTCATCTTATTTGGGCATATATATTCCAGAACAACCTTTGGAGTTATTCCTGCTGAAATGTATCTTGAAAGGGCTTTCAGTTCATCATCTAAATCACTCGCATCAATATCACGCATGTCATCTTGTGTCAACTCTGTCTCTAGTGCCCTGCACTGCTAGTGTAGGTCTTCTTCAGATATAGGGAGGAGTTTTAGAATATCATACAACATCCCAAATATACTGCTGTGTTGCTTGAGCTGCATGAAACGTTCTTCAAGTGACTGTATTGCACAATCTAGCACCTGGTTAATCAAAATGTCTTCTTTGGTGACTCTTGTATTCTTGAATGGGTGGGAAAATAGCTTCAGTGTGAAGTTCCCCTGCCAACTTCTGTGCACTCTTCAGAATGTTTTGAAATCCCTCATCTGACCAGTAAGACTGTAGGTATGACTTTGCTTTGTCCAGTTGTTCCATTGCTCCAGCTATATCAAGGTCAACACCTTGAAGTCTCTTGCTTACAACATTTATTTCAAACAGTATGTCATGCCACAACACTAAGCCACACAGAAATTTGAAGTTATGTATGTTTCTGGTGATTCCATTCCCCTCTGCCACTGTTCTCCCACGAACAGTTCCTGTCATAGCGTTATCCTCCATAATGGCAACTATGGCATCATCTATCTTCCCAGTTTAGTGTTTGATAGGCTTTATCGCCTCCACTTGACTTTCCCATCGTGTTGCACTCAGTGGTTTCAGTGTCAGAGAGGATGTTCCCAGATGTTGCTTCAAAATTTGCCATCAATGAGTTAATGCAGAGAAAAATACATAGATGCTTTGAATTACATTAAAAAATTCAGCAGCCTCACTAGAAGCTGATGCTGCATCACTGACCACCAAGTTCAATGAATGAGAACTGCATGGGACAAAAAAAACTCGAAGGTTTAACTCTCAGATCCATGTCTGCACTCCTCTGTTCTTTCCTCTCATGTTGGCACCTCTCATGTCAGCTATCGCAATTCCCATATCTTCCAGCTTTTTAAGAAGCACAATTGTCATACCAGCTCCTGTAGTATCATCAATGTCAATAAATTCTAGAAAATGCTCTCTGACAGTCACCACTGCAGAGACATTTTCACTAGGTTCTGTTGTTGTTACAAAATGCACCATTAAAAGTCATTTGTTCCGTATGGCTGATGTCAGAGGTGCAGTCCAGAATAACAGAGTAATAACCTGCTGACTTCAGATCAGCCACAATCTTCTGTTTGACGTTTGTTGCCAGTAACTGAATGATCTTATTTTGAATTGTTTTTCCAAGGTAGTGGTGTGTGTACATTTCTTAGGTAGTGACTCTTCTTAGATGCTCCTGGAGTACAGCATCAAACTCAGCCATCAGCTCCACAATTTTAAGAAAGTTTCCATTGTTTGGCACAAACCGCTGATCTGAAGTGCCATGCAGTGCTAGGTTTTGGGTAGTAAGCATTCTCACAATCGCAATGAGCCTTTTCAGAACATTTTGCCAGTAAAGAGACTCTGATGCAATCTTCTCTTGATGCTGATCATCTATGGTGGCCTTTAACCTCAGTCTCATCTCAAGCTCTTTCCACCTATGGAATGCTCTCTGGTGATTTGCTGCCTTCTCATGGCATGCCAGATTTCTAGCCAGATTTTTCCAGTCCTTTGTTCCTGTAGAACCCAATGTGGCTGGAACATTAGACTGGAAGAGTTTGCAACAAAAACAGTATGCAGCATTCTGAGTTTTTGAGTACATAAGCCATGGCCTCTCCCCTTTGTCACCATTGGGGATTTCATCCCAATAATGTGTTGGATGGAAACTTCTATTTTCATTGTCTTTGGGGAACATGAAGTTTTTCACTTGCTGTGGCCCATGCAGTACAAGGAAGTCCCTCAGGCTACTGCTCAAGTCGGTCCACAGTCCTAGATCATCTAGACTTAAGGAACTAAACTCAGCAGCAGCTGTTTCTTGTGCCTCCACCACACTCTTCTTGGATCTACACTTTTCTTCAGGAATGTGAATGGTTACATCCATTTGAGATGGAGATATGGATGCTGCAGTAGTTGCCAGGTCACCTGCACTCTGACTAACTGGAAGATCAGGCATCTCCTCACCACTCACATCCTCACTGGGGCCAGAAGGCTCACCGTGAACTATGTGTCTATGTATCTCAGGAGAGCTCCTTCCTACTTAGATAGAAAAGCTTCCTTTGCTTTCTTTCTTTTTCTGAATGCTGCCCCAGAGGACATCAGAGGGGTGTTTTCTTCTTTCACTCATGACTACTGTTCTGTGCCAGCTATACTGGCTCTCAACACTCGGTTGAAAAGGACAAATAAGCAGGCTGGTAGCAGGGCCTGAGTGAGGGAAGATATCAGCGTCTTAAGGGCCTAACTGGCTCCTACTACTTCAGTTGACTGCCTGTTCTCCTCAAGTGAGTTCAGGGAAGCAGCAGGAAACAGGAAGCTCCCTGAGAAGCTGGTGTTAATCAGTCCAGGCTCCTGCGGGTGCTAGAGAGGTACATAAGAGGCTCCTCCTCCTCCTCTCTCTCTTTGCAGCTTCTGCTGCTTTCGGTTATTCCCTCTCACCTTTTCTCCTGCCTGCCTTTTATGTCTCTTGTACCCTCCTTCCTCCAGCACAGCACTCCACAGTCTCTGTGCATCTAGAGCAGAGAGAATACACATGCACCAGCAGCAGACACAATTTTCTACACTCTGGGTCCTAGTGGCGTCCCCACACAGTCTGGCACCTGAGGTGCCCGCCTCAGTTCATCTCATGGTTAGGCCATCCCGGCACTCTCCCAACGACAAAGCTACTGCGCCTCGTTGGAGGTGGTTTTATTTTGTCGGCAGGAGAGCTTTTTTTCTGGCTAACAAAGAGTGGCTACACTGCACACCTTACAGCAGCACTGCTGTAGCGGTACACCTGTGTCGCTCTAAGGTGCACAGTGTAGACATAGCCTTAGAGGGCGGTATAGCTATAACTAAACTTTCTAGTGTACACAAAGCCTACACTGGTTAGGGGTGTGATATATTAATTATTATTATTGCCAATGTAGTTATACCAGTAAAAGCTCTAGTATATATACAGTTATACCAATATAAAGGTGCCTTATAGCAATATAGTTTATTTCAGTTCCTGAACCAAAATAAGCTACATTGATATAAGAATTTTCATACTGATATAATTGTGTACACAACAGGAGTTTTTTGCTGCTTTAACTATACCGGTACAGGTAAGGCAGCAAACCTTTCTAGTGTAGACAAGCCCTTCAAAACAAACACATAGCTGCAGCCAAGGCACTTTTAAAAACCACTCACTTTCTGCCATTTCTTTCACAGATTTTAAGGCCAAAAGGGACCATTCTGATCACCTAGTTTGACCTCCTGTATAGCACAGGCCAGAGAAGTGAACCCAGGGATTCCTGCATTGAACCCAATATTTTGTGGTTAAGCTAGAGTACATCTTTTCAAAAGACATTCACTCATGATTTTAAAACTCCAAGTGATGGAGAATGTGTGTATATAAATCTCCTCACTGTATTTTCCACTGAATGTATCCGATGAAGTGAGCTGTAGCTCACGAAAGCTTATGCTCAGATAAATTGGTTAGTCTCTAAGGTGCCACAAGTACTCCCTTTCTTTTTGCGAATACAGACTAACACGGCTGCTACTCTGATTCCTGGGTAAGCTGTTCCAGTGATTAACTATTCCCACTGTTAAATTCTTTTCTGCAGGGATGGGCTTGTTGCTTACTCATTCTAAGTGGGACTTTCATGTCCCTCTACCTAAGTTGGAAAGAGATCAGTATTCTTTCCTTTCTACATATCTGTAACAGCCTCTGTTTCCCTTTATAACAGTTGTGTTGCTTGATTTTAGGGGATCAATATTATTATTTATATAAATTAAAAGGATTACCAATTGATCTGACCAGAAAATATGGTTCTTGTCCCGAAATCAGGCTACACAGAGTCTTGCAAGGACCCTCGGGATGTATGACAAGGACACTTATGCTGAGAATACAATACAGCCGTAGATATTTTTACTGACATAAGTGGAAAAGTAATCAAGTGGAAAGTAATCAACCAGAATTAAAAAGGAAATAGGACTGTTCTAGAGGTACACGTGGTATCCTTTACTATAAAACTTCCTAGATTAACATACTGTCATCCTTCCTTGAGAACCTGGTGGTAAGAGACAAAGGACCAGCCTCATCTCTGGCATGCCAAAAGAGTAGGTCCAGGTTCCTCAATGTTTGAGTGGAAGGTGAAAAATTTAGGAGGAGCTAGAAAGCTACAAAACCAGAAAACTAAGCTAAAAAAGACCCAAGAAAAAACTAACCTAACCCTAATCATGGTGGTTTGCCCTCTTGTGTACCCAACCTTCCATGTCCAATTTCCTCACCCACATCAAATCGGGGTGTTCATTCTCACATCTGTTATTTCTGGCCTGAATCAGTTTGGTGGCTATTTCCATGTTCTTTGTGGTGTACCTGTTAAGTTTATAGAGCACAGTCGCTTCGCAACTTCTCTATGTCAAAGGTCACAAACATATGTACGCTAACTTGCTTTAACTCATCATACAGGATGTGGCCTGTAGGTTTCTTGCATTACTGCCAAAAACTACTCTAATACAAAGCTATAAATCTATTATCAACAAACCCATAAGAAAGGATATAAGCAAGCAAGCAAGCAGGCCAGCCCTATGCGCTACAAAAGACATTCAATCATGATTTAAAAATTCCAAATGATAGAGAATTTAACACATTCCTGGGTAAACTGTTCCATTAATTAATTATTCCCACTGTTAAATTCTTTTTTGCAGGGATGGGCTTCTTGCTTACTCATCCTAAGCGGGACTTTCATGTCCCTCCACCTAAATTGGAAAGAGATCAGTATTCTTTCTTTTCTATACACCAGTAACAGCCTCTGTTTGCCTCTATAACAGGTAAAATAGAAAATGAGCATATGACTCCTCTGTTTAACTGCTGATACAAGCTGACGTACACGTCATCTGGTAAAAGAAGTGTGCTGGAGTCACAAGGTGTGTGTTTTACATGAGGAGATTCAGCAAATACCCAGAGGCTAGTGGAGTGGCAGTCTTCATCCAGGGCTAAGCTTGGATCTCCTGCTTTGCTGTCTCTACACAAAAACCACTAGCCAATGCTCTGCCAGCCTGATTTTTGCCCATGTTTACATGTTTGTGCCATTTTAAAGAGTCAAGAAAGCGGTGACTTGACTTATATTAGTAACCCTGAGCAAATACATACGTGACCATCAGAATTTTCCACTGGCCTGGATAAAACAGCACTTTTTTGTACTTCAACAGCCGTTATGGTTATGAAGAAAACTTTTAAAATGTTAACTGATGCACTGTTAACATCCTGAGTCTGCAGGAGCCTAACCTGATGGCTATGAGATGTACTAACTACCTCATTCATCTCAACGAGTGGTTGAATCTGAAACCTAATGATTACAACATTGATATTTAAATTGTCAACTATTTCACTGCTGATCATTTAAGCAGAAAGTTCAATCTAACTTGCTTAGCCTACCACCCTAAACCTCTCAGCACATTTCCTAATGATCCAAAAACTTCAGCTGTTTTCTACCCAAGTTCCTCTGACAACTTTCGTAAGACGGTTCTCCGTTGTCAGCACAAAAATCTGCAGCAAGTTAAAACTGAGGGCCTGATTTAAAGTAATTGGAAAGACTCCCATTGACTTCATTTGGCTTTGGCTCAGGCCCTGAAATTGTACAGACAGTAGAAAATAAATTGAATTTATTGCCAAAATAAATTACCAGGGCTCCTACACCAAATGGATTCTTTATATTTCATTCAGTGAAAACCTCTATTTTTAAATTTAAATGAAGTTGCCACAAAATCTGCAGACTCCTGCACAGGAGGATCACAGAATCAAGGAGCCTTGCTATCAAATTTGGATCCAGCTTGCTGCAAAGTTTATGATCAAAATATTCACAGAGAAGGGATGTGCTTTGATCTAGACTCCTTCAGAATGGGTAGTTTTTTCTCTTCCGGTCACCTATAGAGTGGAGGGAGGTCCTTCGGATACCAGTACAGGATTGGGGGGGGGGAATGCTGTGGGCTCTATCGTTCAGGCAGCTCCTGTTGCTAAGATGGAAATCCAGAAAGCTGTGGATGAGTGCTGGGGGAATGGAAAATCCCTGCATAACCTACATTCCATACACGCAGCAACACATGACCTGAGGTTCTGACATGACCTCTTCCTATCTCTGCACCACTTTCTTCTGTCCGTTTCCACCCCCAACCCTTCCCAATCTGGTCTGGAACCTTAAGTCTCTTTTAGTTACTGGAACTGAAAAGCTTAACTAAGGCCCCCAACATGCCAGCTGAACTTTGTTTCCAACAGCTGACAAGATACAGCACTGTTACCCTGAAGCTCTGTGTACCTTCAACAGCCTTTCCAGATTTGCTATTACCACCAATCAGTTTCACAATTACATTTCCAAAATATCATCTCCTGTGTATGAATCTCATGGAGTACCTTGAGCTATGGAGTGAAGGAATCCCAAATATATGAATCATCCAAAGGGTATTAAACCAGGCCATCTAGCAACCCAAGCAATATAAGTGGATTATGTATTTGGCCTATGTTTAAGAAAGAAGGTGCCACAAATTCTCTCTCTCCCCTCATTCTCTCTTTTTTAAATGAACCATGATAATTGGGTTCGTTCCAAAATGTGAGAGCATTCTGAATTTTCCTTTTACTTTAGCAAAAGCTATTATATTTCCCTTTTTTTGGAATGTAAGTCTATTCACTACTGGCTAATACTGCCATCTGCTGGAAAAATTGGTTACTGTAGGTAATAATATATTTTTTTTAATGACAGGTTTCAGAGTAACAGCCGTGTTAGTCTGTATTCGCAAAAAGAAAAGGAGTACTTGTGGCACCTTAGAGACTAACCAATTTATTTGAGCATGCATCCGATGAAGTGAGCTGTAGCTCACAAAAGCTCATGCTCAAATTTTTTTTAATGTACATACAGATGCTTCTTTATTTTTTAAGCTTGTCCTCTTCCATCTTATACTAGCATCCAACTTTAAAGTTCTATGTCTCAATTACTGAGACTATTTATATGGCACGATCTGAACCATAAATTTGGAGTTTTAGAGAGCATATGGCACTTTTTACTATATGTATCTCTTAAATTCAGATTTGACGACTTTACTGACATCTAAGTTTTGACAGCACTGAGCCCTGCAAAGCCCACATAATGCTGAGACACAAAGCTGGTTTCCATCATGTATTGTGTGATACCAACAAAACGGTCAGGTAAGCTCTTACTGTGAGAATTTGTGAGTTTTTTTATTACTGATCATAGGAAAAGAGACAGAAAAATGCCAAGCCTGATTTTCAGACCCCAGGACCAGCATCTAGAATCAGCTTTAAAACTCTAACTGACCCAATCTGATCTCCACTAAGAGAGGATAAAAAGGAAACAGGAAGATACCATTTTTACAGTTTCTCTTCTAACTCACTGGAGCATAAGTTACTTACCCCAGGAATCTCCAGCAATTCTGAGACAAGAATAGGCAACTTCAGGGCAGCCACACTTCCAGTAACACCCACCAGGACATTGTACTTCTTTTGTGGTGTGGGCAAGCTGTTTTGTGGGGAAGGCTGTGGCTCTGTAAGGGTTAAGGGCTCCATTATGCACCTTGACGACAATCAAATCTACAAACAAGGAGAAACAGACTTTACCAGCCCTCCTTCAAACTCAGAGCTGGATTTACCCAATGATAGATGTGCAGAGAAATTGGTGATTTGCTTCCCTACACAGAATATCAGTAAGTGTCCTCATAACACTCTTCAGTTCAGAACAATATAAACTGATCCATGAAGTGTCACACTTCTTTTAGTAATCAGGTGGGAAGGTCACCATAACATTCTGCTCCTCAGCAGTTAACGTATTATTTTAAAGGTCACATCAGGGTTAACTGTGAAATTAACTTAACAATTTAAAAAATATCAGGTATTATGGCTCAAAGCACTCAATGTGCATTCACCAGAAGGGACTGCTTGTGATCAAGGGTTATATGAATGATGGCTGCCATTTTGGAGGCCACCAGAAATTGATCCAGAGCTAAATGGATATGTTGCTACAGCATGAGCTAAAGAGTCAGGTTCTGTAGTGTGGGGATGTAACAGACTCACATGCTCTGTGGATTGGGCATGGAGGGACACATGTAACACACACTCACCAGTGGGGTACATTTGCAACATGCAAATCCTCAGAGTCGGGAACTCTGATCCACCTCTCATTGAAGTAAATCGGATCCTTTCCACATCTGGAATAGCCCAATTGGTGAAAGCGAGCTAGCAAAAGTATTTACAGTATACCAGGAGGTAAAACAGGTGGTCTTGAGATAACGTTTCAAAATCTTTAGAGGAATCCCATATTATTGTCAATTAACAGAGAGGCACAATGGAAGGGATCCCTTCCAGTGTTATGAAGGGAAGCAAAATTATCAACATTATTGAAAAGTGGAAGGATCTTAGTAGATCCTAAATCAGGTCACCTAGTTTTAGGCTCAATCCTGTGAGGTGATAAGCAATCTGATCCTGATCCAGAAAAACCCTTAACCACTTGCTTAACTTTAAGTACATGAGTAGTCTGTGGCCCCCACGGCTTGGGATCAGTATACTCAGTACCTTGCAGAATCTTCACCATTAAATAAGTTTTTAGATAAAAGACTTGAAAATAGACAGCTTAGATTCATGCTTCAGGACCTGTCAGGCTTTGTTCTGGAAGGTCAACAGAAATAAATGTAAAGAGGCTACTTCACTTGTCCAAATTGGTACAGGATTTAGAGTCTGCTGTTAATATGGAAAAGGCACGTGACTCAGTTGAGCTGGATACCTTCATTCTCTACCAGGAATAACAAAAAAATGGTTATTTACCTCTCATAACTGTTGTTCTTCGAGTGATTGCTCATGTGCATTCCAATAGGTGTGTGCGCGCGCCACGTGCAACATCGCCAGAAGCTTTTCCCTAGCAGTACCCGTCGGGTCGGCTGTGGAGACCCCGAGAGAGGCGCCTTCATGGCGGTGTATATATGTCCCTGCCGACCCGCTGCCTGCTCAGTTCCTTCTTGCCGGAATACTCCGACAGTGGGGAGGCAAGCAGGATTTGGAATGTACATAAGCAACACATCTCGAAGAACAAGTTATGAGAGGTAAGCAGCCATGTTTTCTTCTTCGAGTGATTGCTTATGTGCATTCCAATAGGTGACTTCCAAGCAGTTACCGTGGGGGAGGGGTAAGTTTGTGGGGGGGGGGGGGGTGAGAAAACCTGGATTTGTGCTGGAAATGGCCCGACTTGATTATCATACACATTGTAAGGAGAGTGATCACTTTAGATAAGCTATTACCAGCAGGAGAGTGGGGTGGGAGGAGGTATTGTTTCATGGTCTCTGTGTATATAATGTCTTCTGCAGTTTCCACAGTATGCATCCGATGAAGTGAGCTGTGGCTCACAAAAGCTTATGCTCAAATAAATTGGTTAGTCTCTAAGGTGCCACAAGTACTCCTTTTCCTTTTGCGAATACAGACTAACACGGCTGTTACTCTGAAACCCTTAGGAATGATATTGCTAACCCTTGGTGCTTGGCTCTAAAAGATAATCCAAAATAAAGGAAATTGGGGCTGATTGCGGCTCAGTTCCCCTTTGTCGAGACCAAATGGAGAAACGCTTCCACTTAGCCAGGTACGTGGCTCGAGTGCAGGATTTCCTACTCCCCAGCAGGACCTCCCTAACCGAGTGCGAGCACTGAAGCACAAGAGGGTTCAGCCATGGAGCTTCCATGCCATGAGGTGGAGTGACTCCAGGTTGGGGTACTGTAGACGGCCGTGGTCCTGTGAGATTAGGGTTGGACAGAGAGGGAGCGCTACTGGTCTATTCACTGAGAGGTTCAGTAACATGGTGAACCAGTGGTGGCGGGGCCACGCTGGCACTATGAGAATTAAGAAAGCCCTGTCCTGATGAGTCTTGAGGCGCACCCTGTGTATGGTGGGAATGGCGGGAATGCGTACAGCAGGTGACCCGTCCATGACAGGTGAAAGGCATCTGCGGTGGAGCCTGGGCTGTGGTTGAGGAAGGAGCAGAATCTGGGGCACTTCCTGTTGCTCTGCGTCGTGAACAGGTCCGTGTGGGGAGAGCCCCACCTCTGGAAAATTGAGTGAGCGATGTCCGGTCTGAGGGAACACTCGTGTCCATGGAACAAGCGACTGAGGCAGTCTGCCAGCTCGTTCTGCACCCCCAGAAGGTGCGACGCCTGCAGGTGTATGGAGTGGGTGATACAAAAGTCCCATAGCGTGAGGGCTTCTCGACAGAGGGGAGAGGAACGAGCACCACCCTGTTTGTTTATATAGAACATCACTGCAGTATTGTCCATGAGCACCGATACGCACATGCCCTGCAGACAGGCCTGAAACGCTAGGCATGCCAGGCAAACTGCCCTCAGCTCCCTCACGTTGATGTGCAGCAATAGCTCTGCATGGGACCAGAGGCCCTTGGTTCTGATATTGCCCAGATGCGCTCCCCAACCGAGCGCCGAGGCATCTGTGACAAGGGAAAGCATGGGTTGGGGGTTTTGCAAAGGGTACTCCTGCACAAACCAGCTGTGGCTGCAGCCACCATTGGAGAGAGTGGAGAATTTGAGGTGGGTGGGTCACGATTGAGTCCAATGGGTCCCTACCCAGTCTGTGCACCTGTGCTAACCATGTCTGGAGGGGCCAGAGGCACAGCCTGGCATGCTGTATCACGTACGTACAGGCCGCCATATGCCCCAGTAGTCTCATACAATTCCTGGCTGTGGTTGTGGGGAAGTGGAGGAGGGTCTGGATAATGTCCGTGAGCGCTTTGAAACGCAGTTCCGGAAGGCATGCCCTCGCACACGTGGAGTCCAAGAGAGCACCGATTAACTCTATTGTTTGTGTGTGGAATCAATGTGGACTAGGGCTCATTTAATACAAGTCCCAACCTGTGAAACATAGCCCGGGCCAGGGATACGTGCTCCACCACATGTGCTTGGGACTCATCCTTGATGAGCCAGTCGTCCAAATATGGGAACACCTGCACCTGCAGAGGAAGGCTGCCACTACCACCATACACGTGGTGAACACCCGGGAGGCCACTGAAAGGCCAAATGGGAGCACCCCGAACTGGTAGTGCTGACCATGAATCTGAGAAAGCATCTGTGGGCTGGAATAATAGCAATGTAAAAATACGCGTCCTTCAAGTCAAGGGCGGCGTACCAGTCTCCCAGATCCAGGGATGGAATGATGGCGGCCAGAGAGACCATGCAAAACTTCACCTTTTTTATGTATGTGTTGAGGTCTCGTAGGTCCAGGATAGGCCGAAGACCGCCCTTGGCCTTGGGGGATGAGGAAATAGCGGGAGTAGAACCTCTTGCCCCTGAATTCCTGAGGAACCTCCTCTATTGCCCCTAGAGCTAGGAGCAATTGTACCTCTTGTAAAAGGAGTTGCTCATGAGAGGGGTCCCTGAAGAGGGATGGGGAAGGGGGGTGGGAGGGCAGGAGGGAACAGAATTGGATAGAATATCCCGCCCCACTGTGCTGAAGACCCAGCAGTCTGACGTGATCTGAGACCAAGCACGGTAGAAGCGGGAAAGTCGATTCACAAAGCAAGGGGAAGGATCCAAGAAGACGACTGGTGCGCCGTCCTCGTGCGCATCTTCAAAAGTTGGGTTTGGGGCTGGGGGGCTGTTTGGTTGAACCCTGGCCTTGGTCCGAGGAGGATTGCGGTGGGCGCCTCCTGTTATTTCTGCCCCTCCTCCTAGGTGGATCCCGCCGAGGGAGCCCCGGGTAGAAACGGGACAGGGGCTGAGATCTAAGGGGCTTTCTCTGAGGCACTGGGATGTGTAGCCCCAGAGACTTCAGAGTTGCCCTTGAATCCTTCAGGCTGTGAAGGCGCATGTCCGTATTTTGAGCAAACAGGCCCGCACAGTCAAAGGGGAGGTCCTGAATTGTATTTTGGACCTCAGGTGGGATCCCTGAAACCCGAAGCCACACACTGCGCCTCATAGCCATGGCGGTGGCTATGGTTCTAGCTGCAGAGTCCGTTGCATCCAGGGCTGCCTGGAGGGCCATCCAAGAGACCACTCTACCTTCTCAAGGAGCGCACAGAACTCCCTGCGAGAATCAGCCAGGATTAACTCTTGGAATTTAGCCAACCATCTCCAGGAATTGAAAGCTTATTGGCTAAGCACCGCCTGCTGATTCGCTACCCGAAGCTGGAGCCCCCCGGTCGAATAGACTTTACGGCAAAAGAGATCCAGCTTCTTGGCGTCACGTGACTTAGGTGCGGGGCCTGGTAGACCCTGCTGCTCCTTGTAGTTTGCCACGTCAACCACCAGAGTCCCCGGTTGGGGGTGGGTAAACAGGTGCTCATAGCCCTTTTATGGCAGAAAGGAGCGTCCCTCGACCTCTTTAGCCACTGGTGGTGTAGAGGCCAGGGTTTGCCAGAGCACCTTCATGGTGTTCTGAATTGTCCTTATGAGGGGCAAAGCTACTCTGGAAGGACCCTCGGTGGTGAGGATGTCCACCATCGGATCTGAGTCCTCCATAACCTCAACCTCCAGGCAGAGGAGGTTAACTGCTACCCTCCTAAGCAGGTCCTGGTGGCCTTTGGTATCCATTGGTATCCTTTGGGCCTTTGGTATCCTCGTCCAGCGAAGAGAAGGAAGAGGTTCCTAGGACAGGGTCTTTCTGCCCCTCGGGTTCTCTGGAGGCCGGGTCAGGTGCCTCAGAGCACCCTGCGACCGGAGGTCCAGGTGCCACCGACGTCGGTGGAGGAGGGGACATTCTTGACTGTGGCCACTCAACAGCCCTGTCCTGTAAGGGATCCTCAGGGGCCCTAGGGGTGTGGCGTTCCATCGACGTCGCTGATGGAGGGGTACGGGGGGGCCGATACCACGGATACCAGCCTAGATTCCTGACCTTGAGCCTGGTGGTAGGCGCAGGGGGTCCAAAAAGGCCATTGCACTGGGCCCTGTCACTGGGGTGGCCAAGTGGCGACTGGTGCCGGTTGTTCTGCCAACCTATGGTGCCGGGATCGGTGCTGGGACTGGGAGTCGTAGTGGCTGCGTCTGGACACAGACGATTCCACGTCTGACTCTGACGAGTATTCTGTACCCAGCCACGGGGGAGCGGAGCCCGACAGGGAGCAGCATCGGGGAGACGGAGCTTGGCGCCACAACATCATGAGCTTCCCCCGATGATGAATCCACGGCTTCGGCACCGCCATCAGCATCGGTGTCATGACAGGTGTCGTAACTGCCCGCAGTACTGGGCACAAGGCCACAGTCGGTGCCATTGCCCGTGCTACTGGCGGAGCCTGAGTTTGCAGGGCCGGGTACTGCGCCGTCATATCAATGAGGTCTTGAGGCGCCCCATATGTGTCCGGAGTGGAGGGGAGCTCAAGCTCTTCCTCCAAATCGTCGCAGGTAGGCGAGTCCATTCTCGCCGCAGTCAACGGCGCCGGTTCTTGGGGGCCAGACCGAGGGCGTCCCGCCGGAGGACGCACCCCACTGGAATCCCCCCTTGGCTTCCTGACAGGGGAACGTCCCCGTCTGGTTTCTTTTTCTTATGCAGTACTCCCTTGAGACTGTGAAGAGTGCCACCGTGAGGCACTGGCCTTGCGGGCTGGGGAGCGATGCAGGTGCTCCTTGGCGGAGTCCTTCCTTGGTGCTGGGACATCCCGCACCGAGGCGGGTGTGCTGTGCACCAAGGGTGCCAGTGTTGGCTCAGGCTGTGGCTGAAGGGCCGACTCCATCAGGCTATAGTCCCGCTCCCTCTTAGTCCTGGGTCTGAAGCTCCTGCAAACAGGGCACTTATCTGTCTAATGGCCCTCCCGAGGCACATGAGACAGGCGGCATGCGGATCACTTGTTGACACAGGTTTTGCACACCTCTCGCATACTTTAAACCCCTGCAACCGAGGCACGCCCGGCGCGGGGAGAGTATAACGGGAAACACCCCCGCCCCGAAGTAAGATAAACTAATCTAATCTACAACTATTAACAACTAACTAACAACTATTTACACTAGAAACAAGGGAACCACTAGGTAAGGCACTTGCAAAGCAAGAGACTAAGCTGTTCCAACGACCGTCATGGGCAGTAAGAAGAAACTGAGCAGGCAGCAGGTTAGCAGGGACATATATACACCGCCATGAAGGCGCCACTCTAAGGGACTCCACAGCCGACCCAACGGGTACCGCTAGGGAAAAGCTTCTGGAGATCGTGCACACGGTGCGCGCACACACCTACTGGAATGCACATGAGCAATCACTCAAAGAAGAATGCATGTGGTTGTTTTTTAATAAATCAGTCACATGTATGCACCTTGGATCTCATACAAGAGTTATCAGCATCATCACTTGCTTCATAGGAGCATCAAGAACCCAGTTAGAGATTTGGATCTCATACAAGAGTTATCAGCATCATCACTTGCTTCATAGGAGCACCAAGAACCCAGTTAGAAATTAGACTCCCTGATGTAATAGGTGGGCAAAACAGACCAACGAAGTGGAGGATGAGATAGCCATGAAGCAAACACAGTTTAGCAGAAAAGCAGAAGTCACATCTTGCCACTTGCCTAACCAATGCCAGCCAAGAGTGTTAATATCTTATGCATCACAGCAGAAGCAGATTAGAGTTACCACAAGCAATTACACTTCCTGAAATAACTGATGTATGAACTTACGTTTAAGGCACAAGACTAGGATTCAAGTTTGAATCACTGCCCAGTTCTGTAACAGAGAACCTGTGTGACGTCCGGCAAGACACTTAGTCTCCCTGTACTTCTGATTTATAAAATGGGGAGAATAATATTTCCTTTCTCCCACCCTTTGTCTGGCTTGGTCTAAACTTAAAATTTTAGGTTGACATAGCCACATTACTGAGGCATGTGAAACTATGCCAACCTAAGCCCCGCACAGGTTCAGCTAAGCCAACAGAAGAATGCTTCCATCAACCTAGCTACCGTCACTTGGAGAGGTGGTGTTCCTTGTTCGATGAAAAAACCCCTTCGTTAGCTTAAATTGCATTTACATTGCAGGGTTATGGTATCACAGCTACAGCACCACAGCAATGCCACTGTACTGCAGACACAGCCTCTCTCTCAATAAGTGTTTGCACAGCGCTTAACACAATAGGTATGTGATCTCTGCTGGAGCTTCTAGGCAATATTGTGATATAAATAGTAATAATAATGACTTTTTCAGGACTCTGAATCACTTGGGAGACATCCATTAAATAGTAAAGATTACTTAAAACACCTCTCTTTAAAATGAACTTCAGATAAATTTGGGCAAATGGGTGATGGGTCTCTAACAATAAGCAAGATATGGTAGTAAGTAATTTGAATAAATTACCCACAAAAACAAAGGGACCATTTATGTTTATAGAAAGATCTAATATCCTAAAAATGAACACGCTCCTGAAATTTTTATGTTTTCCATTGTTTGCCTATGAACTTATGACATTTTTCCAAAATACTTGATCGATTATTTATAATTTAATGAAAAACAAAATCACCCAGGGCAAATTTAACCCCTGATCCTGCAATTCACTGCACAGAAACTAAGGCCATCACACATGAACCACTCATCGTAACAAATTTTTAACTTTGGCATGAGATTTTAACACATTAGAAAATTAAAATTCATTTTCATTATGGCCATTATATTAAAATGACTGAAGTCAATGGAAATCTGCTCAGATCGCAGTGGTCCATCCACACACCATAAGTTGAGGGATCAGAGCCTAACTTTGTTAATGCTGTCTTATAATACAAGGGATATATAGGTAACCCACCCTCCAAAATATTGCTCAAAGGTTCAGTTTCTTTTGTCTTGGGAACAGGGACATTCGATTTATGTATTGGCTAAGGTAACTCAGGATACTGTAACATCTTATAATGTTTTATCTATATTCAATTTAAATGAAATTAAGGCCATCACAAATGATTCAGTAGGAACAGGGGTTGGGTTTTTTTTGGCATAACTCCCATATGACTATTAAATAATAACTCTAAATCACCAACCTATCCCTGTCCTAAACTTTGCAAAAGAAAATTACACAATTAGGTTAATAAATATCATTTTGAAAGATTAATGAAAAAAATTAAAAGTGTGATATTCCAGCTAGTTATTTCTTCTGATTCTTTATTTAACTGGAGCTTTGGGAAATTAGCTGGAAGAGCCTTAAATGAATATTTTGGAAAGTAAAATGATTAAAATACAAGCAAGAACTAAAGGACTGATAATCACGGGGATACTTTGAAAGATTGCTAGAGAGGTGGAATACAGAATTAACTACAATTGATTAACTAAACTCATTTGGGGAAGACTGAGATATAAACAAATGTGTAGGAATGCATATTACACATAGGATGTTATTTAATTTTCAAAACATATATAACACTCAAACAAATGAATATCTATAATCTAGGTATTTATACCACACTAAACATTTTTAAATAAATATATAAAGCTAGTGGTGGAAGCTGGGGGACGTGATATACAACTTCCCAGACTAAATGTAAAATAAATGTTAGGAATTTCTGGTTCTGATCCAAAGTCAACTGAAGTCAATGGGAGTCTTTCCATTGACTTTAGATAAGACCCTTTATGCATGTGGTTTGGAAATGTAGAAGACTGCAAAGCTTTGGTTACAATTATATACAAGATTTGCTGGATGTGTTTGGTTTATTTAGTCCAAATGTTTGAATTATATATTATTTTCCAAATGCTCAAAGTGCTACGCCCCTATTATACGTGGAGTTGGTAGTGACATCATAGTTAAGGTTACCAAACCCCTTCCACTTTAATGCACTGTTTTCAAGTCTTTATAACCTTGCCAGACTTCAATCATTTGGGCTGAAATGCTTGGTCTGGTCTTTGCCTCAGGCTGATTTTTGTTTAATAAAAAAACAAAACAAAACTGTTCTTCAGAATAAGGTCAGAGTTTTACATACACTCAGAACATCTTAGAGAGGTTTGCTGCTAAAATCTCTGAAGATTTAGTCTGCATTCAGCATGCTCCCTAACTGCACAGACCTTGAGCTCCTGAGAGAACACTGCAACAGCAAAAGCTGCTGTCCCTTTGGCCTATGGGAAGGCATGCTGAACTGAGAGCCGGAAGGGCGCATGAGTTGTTGTCTCAGCTCTTCCATCAATTGGTGTCGATAATTCCACATTCTTCACAGTCCTTATTATTGAGCAAGGCCTCATTCCCCTAATTTAGAAGGCAGATAAGTATAACTCCCCCCATTTTACATGGGGAAAATGAGAGGTTGCACAAGGCCACTTCAGGAAGAGCTGGGAATAAATCCCTTATCCAGATCCTCAAAGATATTTAGGCGCCTAACTCCATTTGGAGGTGCATTTTAGAGACACAGTACAGTCCCATGTGTCTCTAACATCTGACCAACATCTCTGTCAGCCATGTTACTTTCAGAATAAATGTGCCACTCTATGTGCTTGGCTGTGCTTTCTGTAACCATTGGACCTCTCTCATCTCCACAGACAAGAATGAAATCCAACAATATCGATGTCGTCAGATGCCACCACTGTGGTGCTCTGCTCAATGTTGATAACAGTCAGCTGAGTGCGTGTGTTCCCACTGTGTGCTGCCCCGACTCTGCAGGTTGCTGACACAGCAGGCCCCGAGAGAACCCCCAATGACCGCAGACTCTGATAAGGTATGAAGGCACCCAGCCAGGTTTATTGCCAAACAAAGTACAGTAATAGTTTCCCATAGACTCTACAGGGCATACTTGAATATGTGCTCCCTGATAAGGGACCGGCTCTGTCAGTGGTGGGACTTACCACTGTCCCCTAGGCCAGACAAAGATATCCACTCAGGGATGCATTACTATACACAGGTACAAACAAGTTATACATCACTCCTGACGCACTGAGGTACAACCCCTCTATGCGTTACGGTGCTGCCTCTCTCCTGGTACATGTTGGTTCAAACAACTCTATCCACCATATTATCCTTTTGACCCTGTCTTTAGGATGGGTCAACCTGTTACTCATTATCTCTGTGGAATGTTCTTACCAGAATGTTCTGGTGCCATCCTGGCATGTTCATCCTATTAGTGCTTGATACCTTTTCGATATGTGTATACATGCAATAAGCAGCCTTCTTCTTGACAACTTCTGTGAGCAGGGCCTGCCTCTGGCTCACAGCTTAACTTTGCTTTATGTTAGAATAGTCTTGACCATTACTGTAGTTCAGGCCTCAGGCCTTACACTGGGTCTCTGACAAAAGGGTTTATGTTTCAGGGCCTCATCTTACTACATTCCCCCACTTTTTGTCTTTTTATGGGGTGGATGTTTACCCATCATCCCAGAAAAGCATAATGCATGGACTAAAGATAACCCAGTGGGCTAAACACTGTTATGTGGTTATCTTATTTTACCATCCATACACTCCTGCCCCACCTGTCTTTAGTCTGCACATTCCGTCATACGACTGATGGACAGATTTTATTTTCCAACTGATGATAGTCCCTTACAGTGGGCCTAGGAATGTTAGGCCCGGGACCATGACTGAGGAATGTAGTATTCAGGGGGCACATATTCATAGTATGTCCTGTAGAGTCTGCGGGAAACTATTACTGTGCTTCATTTGGCAATAAACCTGGCCAGGTGCCTTCGTACCTTATCAGAGTCTGTGGTCATTGGGGGTTCTCCCGGGGTCTGCTGTGTCAGAGATCTGCAGAGCCGGGGCAGCACACAGAGGGAACAAATGCACGCAGTCAACTGTTGTCATAATTGAACAGAGCAGAGCACCACACCGGTGGCATCTGATAACACTGGTGACCCCAACCACTGATCTGGTGAGTAAGCGAGCTGTCCGCTGTAGGAATCGCTGTCTAACATGATAGAAAACCACAAGCTAGGGAACCCCCTTAACCCCTCCCTGCAAATCCCCACAGAGTTTAAAAAATATAAAGGGGAAGAAACATGTAATGTAATTTGTAAGGCTAGTGCAGAGACTGTAGCCTTAAACTATAAAATACTGCAAACTATAACGATGGCTGTTAATGGTTAAAACTGCAAGCCACAAAATTGGTGGGGCAAGTAACAGTAACAAAGAAAGAGTTAAAAGAATCAAAAGAAGCTACACAGCCCTGGAATGCTCCCACCCCTCCTTGCAGGGTGGCAAGCAGTCCAGAGACAACCAGCATTGGAACAGAGTAAAACATTGAAGACAGCTGCAAGGAACCGACAAAAAATACATGTGCCGTCCCCTGTTATAAATATTGGTGGTAAACAGCAGACTTCAGGTAGCGACCCTGTGCCTGAAGAATGGGGACAGAAGTGGAAAAAGGTGGCCCTAGTAAAATTAAAAGATGAAACGGGGTCCACTGCTGTGCAACCACTACCTTATGGTAAAAGCCAGGTTCTGGTAAAACCTAAAGCAGGACCTAGACTGGTGCCTGTCAGAACGGGACAAGTAAATGCACAGATGGAAAAAGCAGCACACAGTACTTTCACTGAACTGGTAAATCAAATGAAGGAAAAAATGGAACAGTTCACAGAGCACATTACAAGACAGGAGCTGCGACTCAATCACAGGGGAGTGAATAAAAAGGAATTTCAAAGTCAAAAACTACAATTGAACAGGTTAACACCTAAAATTGATGCATTAACATATAGAGTTACCCAAAACCGGTTTCAGAGTAGCAGCCGTGTTAGTCTGCATCCGCAAAAAGAAAAGGAGTACTTGTGGCACCTTAGAGACTAACAAATTTATCTGAGCATAAGCTTTCGTGAGCTACAGCTCACTTCATCGGATGCACGTGCCACAAGTACTCCTTTTCTTTTTCCAAAAACAGCTAAGTGCAGGGAAGAAAAGGACACTTCTGCAATCTGTTTGGCATGCAGACAAAAACAGACAGTGGGGGAACAAATTCAGGTTTTACAAGAGCAGATAATTACCTCCACTCTCATCTCAGAGCCAGGATAAAAACCCAGGGTGCGGTTTCCCAACTGCTTTTACCCACAGAACCACACTCCGCACTCAGCTAAAAATATAACCCCCTTTCTCAAATATTTTTACATACCAGTATGTTTTCTTTTATATCCTTTATCAATTTCCTAAGCTTGCTGCTGCTGCCTGTACCTTAAGAGTTAATGTCTCTTGGCTCAAGTCTCACTACCTTCACCTCCACGCCCCTGCTTTTTCCATGCCTCTCCTCACTTCGACTCTTTCTCTGTTTTAAAAGTTAAAAGTTATAGTTTTTACAAAAACCTCCAAAAGATAAAGCAATTGAAAACAGAACAAAACAAGAAACAAAAAGAAAACAAGGTAACAACTTTACTTTAAATAAATCCGGTAAATTAATTATTTTAACCCTTCAGGAATGCAACAGCTAGAATTATTCCTAACTTTCTTGAAAATATGGTTGCCAAGCAACAGAAATGCCCACTCTGCTTCTAATCCTAACCACTCACTAATATATGAAACATGGGCTTTTCTTATTTCCATATAGCAGAGTTTTAAAATAATGTTAAATATAAAGTAATTCAAAATTCCTTGTTACCAAATTAATACAATAAATTTGGCAAATATTAATATATTTGTAATCAATTGTTAAAAGTTTTAAATAAGGTAAATAACTTGTTTATTCAAATGTTTAACCCTTTTTATTTTTGTTTACCTTATTTTATATAGTTATTAATAGAATTCTGTCGCCATTTCTTTTTAATTGCAAGTTTGTCCTGTATGTCATCTGTGTTGTTTGTTGTGTGTGTCATGTGACTGCTTTTTATTATTTTTATTTTGTTGTAACAAAAGTCAATGTTATACCCTTTTAAAAATATATGTATATGTGGTACTGCACTATTTTAAGAAGCAAAGGAGTACTTGTGGCACCTTAGAGACTAACCAATTTATTAGTCTCTAAGGTGCCACAAGTACTCCTTTTCTTTTTGCGAATACAGACTAACACGGCTGTTACTCTGAAACCTGTCACTATTTTAAGATCATGGTTGGGGTATAATCATAGTATTATTAATACCAATTTTTTTGTGCAAAGTTCAAAAACGTTTCAGTTACAAATATATGTACGTATATTTCTGCCTCAACAAATAATGCAATTGCAAACAAAAAGAATTCTCTTTTATTAATCACAGTTTTGTTTTTTAATTTTTTTTATTATTCAAAGAAAAAATGTAAGGGGAAACCTCAACATTAGAAAAAGATAATATTAACAAAATGTCAAGTTCTTGTTTGGGTTTTTATAAACTTGTTTGCACTTTTAAATATAGTTATTAGAATAAGATAGCAAAAACGTTTACAAATAACAATTTATGCATAAAGCTAACCAAACAATTTCAACAGGTTTCCACTTTTGGCTCCCAAACACAGCAAAGCATCATGAAAGTTTAATATCCTCAAAGTATTTGCATGGACCTGTATTTAAAATTTATTTGGTTTGATTTCATACACTTTTCTTTTGTTATGTTATGTTAATGGGAAGCAGTGGTTGTTAAAGTTTGTGCTTCTAAACAGTTAACAAGAGTGATATTGGTATCACAAGCAAATTAACTCTAAAAAGCGTGGTAAAAATTATGTTATTGACTCTTTTGCTAGCAGAATGTTCAGCGGGGGGGAAAAAAGCAATGCACCTTCTCACAGAAGATTGTGAGCATTTATTTTAGCAGTTAAGCATTTAGTATAAAATATTAGTAATGCACCTCAAATGAAAATGAATGTCTATACAATTGCAAAAGTGTAGCTTGTGTTATAAAAGACTCCGTCCCTATTACATTGTCCCTATTACATTGTAAACAAACTAAGTTAAACTTTGTATTAAGTTTGGGTTACTGAAAACAAAAACAAAACAAAAATTTTTACTATGTTAACTAACAAAAGTTGTTTAAGTTGCATTCCACAGACCAAAGACACCAGAAAATATCACACCCAGAAGACACCAGAAAATATCTGTACACAGTGAAAAAAAACCCAAGCATCAAAAAAAGAAAAATGAAGTGCTTTATAAATAAGAGACTGGTCAAATACACCTCTTATCTACCATATATGGACAATTACGTTAACAATCAGCTAAAAACCACTAGCTGGACCAGGATAAACTGTCATTTAATTTCAACTTGGTTACTGTGTAAAAACAACTGTATTATTGCTGTACTACTGTATTATTGTTGTACTGTTGTATTATTGCGGTATTGTATTATTGCTGTACAACATTTACAATGTGCATAACCTTGCTAAACTGTTTAACCAACACACAGGTAAAAATCAACAAACAAAAGGCAGCAAACATGAAGGCAAGGAGAAACAAATTCGTTAAAAAAAAATTGTTACATGGCAACTACAAATTAGGTATATAAATTCCCTGTTAGTACCGGTCACAATTTGGGATCAGTAACACTGCATCCTAACTGAGGCACATGTTATTCAAAACAGTTTTGTTCAGTGTCTGGGTACAAATACCAAATCCTGACACAGCAATATTTGAGAAATTGGTTACTGTCCATTCAGTAGGTTTTCTGAAAAACATCATCCATAAAAACAACTGGATCTATGTCAGCTACTGGCGCATCACGGGGGCAATGGAACCCATGGAACAGAGAAGCTAGCCATTCCTGTTTTCTGCCCAGCAAAGCTTACCAGAGGGCGATGACCAGCAGTAAGGGTAACCCACAACATGAATGCCCAGTACTGGGTAGTAACTAATTACAAGACATTTGTATATAAAGGCCTCATTTGTAGTGTCACTACTCCAAATTTCTGTTTTACTTCTCAGATGCATAATACCGTGGAACACACTATAACAATGCCTATCCCAGTATTTCAAAACACTCAGCCTACTACTAATGATGATACAGGTGATAACTGCAACTGCCCTAATAGGAGTGTGTTTCTATCTGTGGCACCAAAGTAAAAAGGCCAGAGTACAACACCAGACTGGAAAAACATGGTTATGCTTGCATATAAGGTGGTGTCATATGTACATATACATACTATACATATATACCCATATACACTACAAATATATATGCCATATCCATATTATTCATATATATTAATTATTTGGGAGTGCCTCTAAGGCTCAGTTATAATACTACATTCCTCAGTCATGGTCCCTGGCCTAACATTCCCAGGCCCACTGTAAGGGACTATCATCAATTGGAAAATAAAATCTGTCCATCAGTCGTTTGACGGAATGTGCAGACTAAAGACAGGTGGGGCATGAGTGTATGGATGGTAAAATAAGATAACCACATAACCGTGTTTAGCCCACTGGGTTATCTTTAGTCCATGCATTATGCTTTTCTGGGATGATGGGTAAACATCCTCCCCATAGAAAGACAAAAAGTGGGGGAATGTAGTAAGATGAGGCCCTGAAACATAAACCCTTTTATCAGAGGCCCAGTATGAGGCCTGAACTAAAGTAATGGTCAAGACTTTTCTAACATAAAGCAAAGTTAAGCTGTGAGCCAGAGGCAAGCCCCATTCACAGAAGTTGGCAAGACGGCAGCTGCTTATTGCACATATACATGTGCCAGGATGGCACCAGAATATGCCGGTAAGAACACATTCCACAGAGACAATGAGGAACAGGCTGACCTATCCTAAAGACAAGGTCAAAAGGATAATATGATGGACAGAGTTGTTTGTTCGAACCAACATGAGGAGAGAAACAGCACCATAACACGTAGAGGGGTTGTACCACAATGCATCTGGAGTGATGTGTAACTTGTTTGCACCTGTGTAGAATAATGCATCCCTGAGTGGATATCTTTGTCTGGCCTAGGGGACAGTGGTAAGTCCCACCACTAACTGAGCCGGTCCATTGTCAGGGGGCACGTATTCGAGTATGTCCTGTAGAGTCTATGGGAAACTATTACTGTGCTTCGTTTGGCAATAAATCTGGCCGGGTGCCTTCATACCTTAACAGAGTCTGTGGTCATTGGGGGTTCTCTCAGGGCCTGCTGTGTCAGCAATCTGCAGAGTCGGGGCAGCACACAGAGGGAACACACGCACGCAGCTGACTGTTATCAACATTGAACAGAGCAGAGCAACACACCGGTGGCATCTGACGACAATCAACTCCCAACATTCCACTGCTATTTAGCAAATAACTGTGAGAAACACTGGAAAAATGTGTCATATTCCCCTCTAGTGGTAGGTTCATATAGAGGACAGCAGCCTACTTATGCTATCTGGTAACCCTTTAGTTCAAGCAGCAGAGTCTGTGCTGCAGATCTAAAAATCTTGGGTTTAACCCATGCTTATGCCCTATGCAGGTGGGGGACTCAATATGGTTCTATACAATGGAATTTTGGGGGAAGGACAGTGTTATACCTAGGAAATTATAGATTAAAAAAAAAACTACCGTGAAGAATATTAAAACCACAAATTCAATCAGTCAAAGGTTAGGAAATACTAAGAAACAAGAGCAGGAACAGACAAATTGCTAAACAAATATCTATGTGAAAAATGCATTAAAGAAATAACAATATTCTACAAGAAGGCCCTAATCCTGCAATGAGCTCCATGGAAGACTGAACCCATGTAGTGATCCAGTGACTTTAGTGGCACTTCACATGGGTGTAGAGGTTGGCCTATGCAGAGCTCATTGCAGGATCAGGACATAAGTTTCCACAACAATACAGCATATAATAGGATTTTCTGCAATGTTTGGGACCATCATGTTATTATACTAGAGCATTTTTATTTTTTAAGGATGGGAAGATCTTCAAAGAAAAATAGAGAAATAAAATATGAAAGTGAAGCAGAACTGGGTCCAAACATAGAGCCCTTTGAAGTTATTTTTATTAGATGTCAGTAGCTGTTTAAGAAATTACAAGCACAAATTATTTTCCTTTGTATCCCCTCCATGTTATTAAACTACCAGTTACAGAACAACAGTGTTCATGTTACTGATGAATCCTCTTCCATCTGAAACACTGCTGGTTTCATCTACCCTTTCTTCTCAATAGGGCTGAATTCATCAGTAAAATTTGCCACAGCAGAACTTAACAATCTCTCTTTATATACATGTTTAGCAATGTAAAAATATTGGTCCAAATTCTGCTTTCACTTCCACCAATACCACCCCATACACATGAACAGAATTACATTGGTGTAACAGAAGAGAATTGTGCCCTTTTTCAATAATCTTTGCAAGTCCTCTTAAAATGTGTCCATTCATCTGTTTATCCATGTGGTGTGTTCACTGCAAACACATTACAGTCACATGTGCGACAGAAAGAAAATGGAGAAAACAGTAGAGTGCCTAGTTAGACAAGAAAAATCATAGCAGATCTTTACATTGTGTGCAAAAGGGCAGCATGTGTGTATTATAGCTAGACATTACTTGTATTCTGATAAGTGTCCACAACATTCTCCTCAAACAACACAGGAAAGGACAGACCAGGGATAGGCACTCACACTGCCCCGGTCCTGGCCACCGGTCCGCGAGGGCTCTGCATTTTAATTTAATTTTAAATGAAGCTTCTTAAACATTTTAAAAAACCTTATTTACTGTACATACAACAATAGTTTAGTTATATGTATATATACATACATATAGAAAGAGACCGTCTAAAAACGTTAAAATGTATTGCTGGCACGCAAAATCTTAAATTAGAGTGAATAAATGAAGACCCGGCACACCACTTCTGAGAGGTTGCCGACCCCTGGTATACACGGTAGCCTGAAGAACTTGCAGTCTAATAGCCTGCTGCTTCAAGAGGTTCTTTGTACGTTTCATGGACACCTGTAGCGCTCACACTGCGTCCCTTTGCACACAGCGTCTTGCCAGGAGATCACGCCTGACCATTCAGGGTCCAGCACATCACTGATTACCGCTGCTGGTAGGACACCCAACGGGCAGCAGCCAGTAAAACACAGGGCTCCGCTTTTAGCCCCGCACCCCTCCAAAGAGTGTGCTGGGGTGCGCATGGGGCGAGGAAGGGGTTCGCCCCCCCCCCCCCCGCGTGCCCAGAAACGGGGAGAGGTATGGAAACGCCCAGGCGCTAAGGAGGGATGTTTTGTATCACCTACTAGATCATGGCGGGGGGCGGGGGGGAGGTGCAGTGAACGCGGGGGAGGGGCCGTCATCCCGCAGGGTGCTGCGCGAGCGTGGAGGGTGGACACGTCACTGACCCCGCATTTAACACGGCAGAGGCGGCGAACGTCCCTGAGCCCCCCTTCCCCCACCCTCCTGTAACCATGGCACCAGCCAACCAGGGCGCGAGGGCCACCTCCAACCCCCCGAGTTACTGGGGCACTGCCGGTCCAGTCCGCCCCGCTCAACCAGACAGACCCGCTCCCCCGAACCTCGCTCCGCTCACCCTTGCGGCGGCGCTCGACCCCGCACTGCCGGAAGTGCTGCCTGCACCGGAAGCGGCCGCGCGAGCAGAGCATGGTGGGAGATGTAGTTCTCTCCTGCGCCTGAGGCACCCCCCTGTTCCCACCCTGAGCGCGCGCTCGTTCGCCCTGAGCCCCTGACAGCGCCATCCCCCAGGTAGCTGAGTCCTTCCGCGGCGGGCCGGGGCTGTGTGACACGCGGGAGGCCTTTCCGCCCCCAAGGCAGTGACGTCACGGGGGTCCCGCTTGACATCACTAGGGTGACACGACGAGGAAAGCAAAAAGAAAAGGAGGACTTGTGGCACCTTAGAGACTAACCAATTTATTTGGCATGAGCTTTCCTGAGCTACAGCTCACTTCATCGGATGCATACCGTGGAAACTGCAGCAGATATTATATACACAGAGAGATCATGAAACAATACCTCCTCCCACCCCACTGTCCTGCTGGTAATAGCTTATCTAAAGTGATCATCAAGTTGGGCCATTTCCAGCACAAATCCAGGTTTCCTCACCCTCCACCCCCACAAACTCACTCTCCTGCTGGTAATAGCCCATCCAAAGTGACAACTCTCTTCATAATGTGCATGATAATCAAGGTGGGCCATTTCCTGCACAAATCCAGGTTCTCTCACCCCCTCACCCCCCTCCAAAAACCACACACACAAACTCACTATCCTGCTGGTAATAGCAAAGTGCCTCTTGCCCCTCTACCTCCACTCTGCACCCTCGGCTCCGCCCCTCCCCCTGGCCACACGCAGGAGCGCCCGGCGCTGGGCTCCCGCTGCGTGCACACGCGGTGGCTGTGACGTGACGGTATCCCCGTCCCCATCCCTGCTCGTCTGCTGGTGGCAGCGCGCTGGGCCCTGGGCCGCCCCCTGCTGCGCCTCTGGGCCCCGGGCCGCCCCCTGCTGCGCCTCTGGGCCCCGGGGCAGGCGGGGGCCAGAGACAGCTGCATCGCCGCCGTGGCACACCAGCTCCGGGGCCCACGAAATGCGCCCCAGGAGGGCTCAGCGCTGCCCCAAACCCTGCGGCAGAGAACTAGGCCGGCCAACCCAGCTCCAGGATTGTCCGGGAGGCTCCAGGAATTAAAGATTCTCTCATGTGATGAAAGCTCCAGACAGATGGTCACCTGACACTGACACCCCTACAGCGCGTAGGGCAGGGCCCTGCCCTGGGCCTCGGAATCGGGGGTGCACCTGGCAGGTGCGGCCCCGCAGCCTCAGCATGGGGGCAGATTGCAGCAGCCTGGTGCATGGAAGCACCATAGGGTCCCCATTAGTCCTGCAAGGTCTCATCCCACCTGAAAATGGTAGGGTATGAGCCTCCCTCTTTTTCCTAAAGGGGGAAATACTCAATGGAGCGGTGTTGGGGGCTCTGCTGCTATGGCAGCTTCAGGTTCTGTCACAGACCTGAGCTTGGCCTCCAAGAGCCCTTCCCCACAGAGCCCGGCTGCTAAGGGCTCCCTCTGCTCCAGCAGACTTGGAGGCAATGGGGACAGGCGGCCGAGGGGTGACAAGTACAGTAGCTAGCAGTGCCCAGAGACCACTGGGAAACCAGTGCTTCCTCCAGACCCAATCTGTTGATGAGCAGGGCAGTCTGGCCCCTCTCTGCCAGGAATATTGTTTGAAAGTGGCTCCCTCATAAGAAGTGGGGTCTTCAGCAATGAAGGACTTCCACCCCCCCCCCCAAAAGACCCAGAGCACTGCCGGGTAAGTAAACATTTAAAAGTCGCCAAGTAATTAAAAAGGCAACACTTCTGCTCGGTGGGGGAGCAGCTGCTGCCCTGCTCCCCCACTAGCTACACTACTGGGTGTAGGGTAGAAGTGGTCCCCAACCAAAGTCCTGGACCTCAGCACCCTTAAACTTTGGATCCAGATCCAAACGTCTCCACTTCCCCCGGCAAGTGGATAGGGGGAAAATCACCCTGGCCACAACCAAAGTAATTGTCCCTATGCAGTCCCCAGTGCACAGGGCAAGAATGAGGCCCATCTGTGCATTTCATAGCACATTACAAAGCAGCCCACAGTTATTCCAGTGTTATTGACATCTTTTTAGGATCATAAACAAGCGCCATTAGCTTCCCCAGGTGTAACGGGCACAGCCAGATTCCTGCCACCTCTTCTTCACAAGGACTGTAATCATATGCGTTTGAACAGTGCCCAATGCAATCCTGGGGCCTGATCCTGACAGACCTGTAGGTACTAACACAATTCAAATAATGGAAATATGCCCACTTTGTCTATATACAGGAACTGTTACCATGATATTGAAAGATTCAGTTCACACTCCCAAGCCCACAGTGAACTATCACATATCAGAGGCCCGTCTGTGAGCAGCAATCCCACACCAAGGTTCACTGCGTCATTGCTGGACATTC
This sequence comes from Caretta caretta, assembly GCF_965140235.1. Classification (NCBI taxonomy): domain Eukaryota; kingdom Metazoa; phylum Chordata; order Testudines; family Cheloniidae; genus Caretta; species Caretta caretta. The sequence continues at coordinate 47,584,417 of NC_134215.1, read as the reverse complement.
ATCTGTCACACCAACAGACAGATTGTCCTCAGTGTCTGCTCCTCCAGGAAGCTGTTCCTTTGTCCTGGAGCAGACAGACAGCAGAAACAGTGACCCACCAGCTCTGAAGTTGAAAAAATTCAGAGAGAACATTAATAATAACAACACAGTAGCTCTTCATTCTCTCCTTCCCGATCAGCCCAACTGCATCCAGCTCACCCTAAAAGTAGTATAATAAATAATTTATAATAAAGATATAAAAATAGGGTTCAGAATACCCTGAAAGGAATAATGTAATTAAAAATAACTAGTAAGCATTAAGGCTAAGAATAAAGAGCAAATGCTAATTACAATCCATGGTAAATGCTAATAAGAATAATGAATATTGAATGATAATAGTAAATAGTCAATTCTAATATTATTGTTCATAATAAAAATAAATAGTGAATGCTAATAATAATAAAACACAGACTTGAATCCTATAGACTGTTAATAGAAATCAGGGCAGCCTTGCAGGTAGTCTCTGTCCTGGAGGTGTTTAGGCTCTGTGTTCCTGTGTGGGAATGGGGACATGGGCCGCAGGGGCTCTTAGCAGGACTGAAGAAGATAGAAAGCCAAATCAAGACTATATCCTGGGGCTTTGGACCTCTCATCTCCCACTTAGGGGCTTGCACATTGGCTTCAAAGGGACAAGAAAATCTCTCTCCCCCAGTAACAGGCTCCTTTGCAAACTGGATCCTGTTTGAGAGCAGATGGTCCCATATTCTTAAGGGGATCATTTGATCATGACTTGGGTCTAAAGTGATCCACCCCACTTCTCATGGGTGCATCATAAGCTCCACTTCACCTGGGCATGTGTGGCTCTGCTAGGGGCCAGATCCCAGTCTGAGGAGCCAGTGATACAGCCTGTGACAACCATTTCAGGGAGGGAGGCCTGAGAGTCTTTACTCCACCTCTCCCAGGATTGTAAGCGTGAGACATCTGTCACCGCCCCGCCACCATCCTGGGAGGAGCAGCCAGCTCCTCTCCGTACCCCTCAGGAATTTGTGCTGGGCCCACCCACCAATCCTGCTTCTACAATGGGGTTCAGGCAAGTAGTAGGCCACTTCTCCCCCAAGCCCTCAGCACCTTTTGGGGATGGCCATCCCATTCTACAGCAGAGGATCCACCTGGCACAGCCCCTGCAGCCCCCCACTGCCTCCCAGCAGGCTCTTGGGACTAGGATACCCCCAGAGGCTTTGTGCAGGGCCAGTTTTAGGGATGGTCAGTCAGGGTGGTTGCTTGGGCATCAACTTCCAGAGGGTGAAACATTAGTCATCCATTTTTTTGGTTTGGGGTTTTTTTGCTTGGTCACTCGGGCACCTTCCTGAGTGGCAAAACACCTAGGGCTGGCCCTCATGGCCCCATAGTGAAGGCTTAGATGATGGGTGTCCTGAAAGGACCAGTCATTCCAGTGATCAGCAGGAGAAGGCGCTGCAGACAATCCCCCCAGCCAGGGAACCCCACAGGAGAGAGAGGCAAGAAACAACAGGGGATCCTGGTGGGGCCAAACCAGCTACTAGAGCAGAGAAGAAACCACTGGAGACACACTGTCCCACCCCATGTGACGAGGCTCTGGGGGCAGCAATGCTGAGAGGGACCAGGAATAGGCAGAGCAGGGAGCACATCTGGTTACAATCCCATATGGGAGCCACACAAGGCCGGTGCAACTGAGGCCTGGATCTCAGCTGAAGCCTCTATGAGGTATCGAATTATTAATAATCATCTTTGCACAACCTGAGTGGGAATCCACTGTACTGTGCTGAGGGCAGAATTTTCTCAGTTCAAAACGTTACAGCTTATAATAGTTATTGTGATGTTTGGTGCCAGTAAAGAATTATGTTTTACAGAACAAGAGTACCTTCAAAGCAACGTCATCATGATGTAATATGATGGTGGGGCCTACAAGGGGATCAAACCAACATATTGGCATTATCAGCATCACACTAATCATATTGTGATATAACAGTGCAATGTCCTCAAAAAATTTGTGGGCCATTTCCAACTGGGATCATCCCACAAAGTTCAGGATGGGGGCAACCACGCCCTGTGATATTTCCTACAGTCACAAGCCAAATTACTTTCAGCTCTCTTAATTTCTAGCCTATGCATATCAACTATCTGCCCCCAAATTCTGAGCTTGGTAGTACTGGAGTTTGATTGAAAAGGGCAGTAGGATTCTTCTTACAGTTACTATACAGCAGTTTATAATATGTGGGCTGGGACACAGTAAGTGACAAGGCAGGTCTTCAAGAATCAGAAGCCTACTTGAAGACACAGGTCCAATTTCTCCTGTCTTACACTCCATCCATCCCCATGCATTCAGGCCAGAATGTGCCCATAGACTTGAACAGAGCAAGAACAACTGTCATAAGATTAAAAGAAAAGGAGGACTTGTGGCACCTTAGAGACTAACAAATTTATTTGAGCATAAGCTTTCATGAGCTACAGCTCACTTCATGGGATGCATTCAGTGGAAAATACAGTGGGGAGATTTATATACACAGAGAACATGAAACAATGGGTGTTACCATACACACTGTAACGAGAGTGATCAGGTAAGGTGAGCTATTACCAGCAGGAGAGCGTGCGGGGTGGGGTGGGGGGGTGGAGTTTGCCAACTGTGTCCACCTATCTATTCAGGAGACACCATCATAGGGCCTAATCACATCAGCCACACTATCAGAGGCTCGTTCACCTGCACATCTACCAATGTGATATATGCCATCATGTGCTAGCAGTGCCCCTCTGCCATGTACATTGGCCAAACTGGACAGTCTCCACATAAAAGAATAAATGGACATAAATCAGACGTCAAGAATTATAACATTCAAAAACCAGTCGGAGAACACTTCAATCTCTTTGGTCACTCGATTACAGACCTAAAAGTGGCAATTCTTCAACAAAAAAACTTCAAAAACAGACTCCAACGAGAGACTGCTGAATTGGAATTAATTTGCAAACTAGATACAATTAACTTAGGCTTGAATAAAGACTGGGAGTGGATGGGTCATTACACAAAGTAAAACTATTTCCCCATGTATCTCTCCCCCCCCCCCCCCGCTGTTCCTCAGACATTCTTGTAAACTGCTGGAAATGGCCCACCGTGATTATCACTACAAAAGGTCCCCCCCGGCCCCCCGCGCTCTCCTGTTGGTAATAGCTCACTTTACGTGATCACTCTGGTTACAGTGTGTATGATAACACCTATTGTTTCATGTTCTCTGTGTATATAAATCTCCCCACTGTATTTTCCACTGAATGCATCCGATGAAGTGAGCTGTAGCTCATGAAAGCTTATGCTCAAATAAATTTGTTAGTCTCTAAGGTGCCACAAGTCCTCCTTTTCTATCTGCCATTTTGTTGCCCAGTCACCCAGTTTTGTGTGATCTCTTTGCAGTCTCCTTTGGACTTAACTATCTTGAGTAATTTTGTATCATCTGCAAATTTTGCCACCTCACTGTGTACCCCTTTTTCCAGATTATTTATGAATGTTGAACAGCACTGGTCCCAGTACTGACACTTGGGAGACACCACTATTTCCCTCTTCCATTCTCACCCTTTATTCCTATCCTTTGTTTCCTATCTTTAACTTGAGTGCCTGGCAATGCTTTCAGAATCATCTAACAATCCTTAAATTTACTCTGATGACACGCCTTTTGTTATCTTAAAAAGAAAAGGAGGACTTGTGGCACCTTCTCTAAGTCCCCCTTTTCTTTTTGCGAATACAGACTAACACGGCGGCTACTCTGAAATGTGTTATCTTAATCACCCTCCCTCTGTGTATAAACAAACTCCCTGGCCCAAAGGCAGAAGTTCGGAGCAACACACAGCTCGTCACATAGCACACAAGCTGTGTTGCAATTAATAGCTCCGTCTGGGGCTAGGGTGTGTGCTGGGAGCAGACCTCAGTTATGAAACTCAGAGGGGGTTAGAGCCTCACCTGTCCCGCCTAAATGGCCCACCTGCCAGGAAATGAAAAGTATGAAAATGTTAGGCTCGAACTGGTCCAAGGCAAGTGAGTCAGCCCTTATCACTGCAAGACCTAATCCCGTTGCTTAGGCCAGTATGAACTGGGAGAGCTACAAGGCAGCATGTTTAACTAGTGGTGGAGGAAGAGGGAGTGGTTCAGGTGGCTGTCAAGAGAACCCTAGGATGGATGGGTATTGAAGAGTAGTAGAAGGAGCCCCGTCCAGTCCCTCTCAACCAGAAAGATGGAAGCTACAAAATGAGTGCTCCATGGTGATCAGTATTGGAGGGTAAAGTGGGAGATCCTGAGGGATGCAGAAATCCTGGTACAGGCCTATGCATTCCTGAAATCACCTCTAAAGTCCTAGCAATTACCAGGCACTGTTGACTGTTCCAGACTCAGCATGGCTTTTCACAGACATATTTGTTATAGGTGGATGCTTTAATTCAGCTGATGACCACAGTTCTTATGCAGGTGGTGATGAGAACACAGATGCCTACATATTGACACTGGGGCCTCACGGGGTGGAGGGAAATCCTGTCTCTTTCCCAGTGTTTTGTTTGTTTGTTCATTTATTTACTGTGGGATGGATGCATGAGAGAGTCGGAAGTAGGATTCATTACGGGACACCGAGAATGGGAGCTGCAGTATCTGACATCCCTAAAAAATCATTAAACTCAAGACTCAACTCCTACCTGAGTATTGCAGGAACCCACTTTGGCACAGCGAGGCTAACCCTCGTGCTTCTGCAGTCGTAATAGTTTCCTAGTTGCCAAAAGGTGGTGGGTGTAAGCTTTTAAGCTCTTACCTCAGATATGCCGGGCTAACTGGATGTCCATGGGCATGATGGTGACTCTCTTGGCATGAGAATAGCGGACAGGTTGGTGTCCTCAAAGAGCCCCACCAAGTAGGCTTCGCTGGCCTCCTACATGGCCATAACAGCCAAGCTCTGGAAGTGCAAGTTGGTCTTGAAGTCCTGGACGATTTCATGGACTAGGCGCTGGAAGGGCAACTTGCAGATGAGCAAGTCAGTGGATTTCTGGTAGCAGTGGATCTCTCGCAGGACGACAGTACTGGGTGGGTAATGATGAGGCTTCTTCACTCCCCCAGTAGCAGGAGCGCTCTTCCAGGCAGCTTTAGTGGCCAACTGCTTACAGGGGGCTTTGCCACCGGTGGACTTACAGGCGATCTGCTTGGTCCTGGCCATTCTCAGCAACCCTCAATCACAACTCTGAGGTCATAGCAGGCACTGGCTGTGCACTCAGTAGGAAAGGAGATAGCACTAGGCTCAGCAGACAGTGATGTGGGATTACTGTGAGGAAGTGATTGGTATTGGGTGGGCAGCAGCCACTAAGATGAATCCGATGGAGGACATTTTTTGTCCTAGCTGCCAGTGATGTTGTGAGGGAGCCAACGCTGCTTTAACTGCACTAGTTGCAAGATAAAAAGACTTATGCTAGTGTCTCAGGAGGCAATAAGTTCAAGTAGAAAACAGCAAAATTCAGAGTGAGTTGATGTAATATATAAACTCTCAGCTAGCTGGTTACAGCTGGCCTTCAAAACCCAGAGACAATATTACACAGGAAAAAGCAGGAGCAAGAAGAGTGGATTGCTCAAATTGTGAGCCATTAGAAAATAGGAACATAGGATATTAACTAGATGGACCAGTGGTCTGATCCAATATGGCAATTCCTATCTCCAACACTGGCCAGAGCCAGATGATGGCATAAGAATCATAGACTTTAAGGCCATAAGAGACCATGATGATCATCTAGTCTGACTTCCTGCACATTGCAGGCCACAGAACGTCACCCACCCATTCCTGTAATAGACCCCTAACCTCTGGCTGAGTCACTGATGTCCTCTAATCATGATCTGAAGACTTTCTAGTTACAGAGAATCCACCATTTACACTAGTTTAAACCTGCAAGTGACCCATGCCCCATGCTGCAGAGGAAGGCAAAAACGCCCCAGGGTCTCTGCCAATATGACCTGGGGGAAAAGTTCTTTCCAACCCCAAATATGGCAACTGGCTACACCCTGAGCATGCAGGCAAGACCCAGCAGCGAGACCCATGGGAAAGAATTCTCTGTAGTAACTCAGAGCCACTCTGTAGTAACTCTAGTGTCCCATCCCCAGCCATTGGACATATTTGCTGGTAACCATAGCAGATCAGCTACATACCATTGTAGGCAGTCTCATCATACCATCTACTCCATAAACTATCAAGCTCAGTCTTGAAGCCAGTTAGGTTTTTTTGTCCGCACTGCTCCCCTTGGGAGGCTGTTCCAGAACTTCACTCCTCTGATGGTTAGAAACCTTCATCTAGTTTCAAGCCTAAACTTGTTGATAGTTTATATCCATTTATTATTCGGTATATGTGGGGTAGGTGAGCTCCAATAGTTAGAGACTGCCTTAAGCATGAGATTTAATCTCTCCTTAGCTCTTGACACTCCACAATTTTATGTATCTCCATTGCAAATTTAAAAGCAAAATGTTTATGAGGCAATGGTGATGTGATACAGACCCTTTGAGTGCTGGATCACTGGTCTCATCTGGAATGACACTGGCAGTAACCAAATGTCATCACCTGCAGATGGATGATTTTTGTCATTGCAAAAGGTCTTTGTGGTTTCCTTCCAGCTCCTAATGTGTAGGTACCCCCTTTACATGTCAACCCCATATCTGGCAGGCCATTGGACTGCTATTAACAGACAGTGAACATCATCGAAATGGCCTCTCTAAACTAAGTGTAGGAAAGCTTGCACTGCTGTTTCCTGTGCTGTAACTGTCCTCTGGATAAAGAGGAGACTTCAGTCTTAAGGAATGTCAAGCCACACTTTTTACCCACACAAAACTGACTTATAAAGAGCAACAAACAACATTTTCACACCTTGCTTTAGAGAATTTTTGTTTATTGTTATTCTCCAGAATGACACTGATTTATCAGGACAGACACGGAATGACTCAAGGAAACAGCAGCTTTCTGAATAGTCACAAATGGTCCAAATATTTAACCATCCATCCAATTTGTTTTACATTTTAAAAAAACCCTGACTGTTGATACATTGAAAGGATTATATGGCAACATCACTACACTGAACTATGCTGAAATACACACTGGTCATAGAGGTTTTTCTGTTCTCTACTATCCAGCTGAACTCCGACTAGAACCTGTCATGCCAGAGCATTCTCTACTGTTTGTTACAGAAGCAAAACCCACCATGATTCAGTGCAAATTTCCCACAGAACCTTCTCAGAAAGCACATTATTAGATTCCAGACCACTTCGCCTTAAGACTGTTTATGTCACAGACTAGGCCATGCTCACAACCACCACTTGCCTCCACCGACAAATTAAAAGTTACATATGGCGTGCAATGTTCCAACTAGAGACTGGACTGAGCTAGAATCGTACATACATCCAGAAGTTTTGGGAGATGCTAGGTTGGATCTGAATACACAGACGTACACCCACCCCTCTAATTCTGGATCAGGGTTGAATCCAAAGAGCAATGGGACCTTTTATTCTCCAGGATCTTGTTTGGCTTGGTGTACTCCAAAGATGATGGAATTCTCCTGAGAGAAGATTGCTGGATTTCAGCCTTCAACCTTCACCCGACACAGATCCAAGCACCGACTCTCCTCAGCCCACCTCTAGTTCGAACACTGAGCCTAATTCTTATCCAGCGCCCAAAGGGCTCTCTCTTACGATTTGAAGAGATTTGTTCTCATGCTGTTATGGAGCCCCATGTCCCTTTTCTCATTCTATGCCTGGCACTTTACTCCCAGGCTGTGAGGTTTATTATTTTATCTTTGTGTTACAAAGGTGGGCCTGAGTCAGTTCCGTAAATGGGGATGGCATATGGTGCTTTAGTGTAGTTAATCGTAGAATACCTGCTTCAATACAGCAGCATGTCCTTAATTATGACCATCTGAAACTCCACACTAGTTTAGCAAATTCTTTCCAGACAGAATTAGGAATAAAACTCCATTTTAACAGAGTGAGGAAATAGCTATAATATATTAACTTGTGAGTGTCTCAATTCATGAAATGTTTTTTATAGTGCCACAGCGCCGATCTGTGCACTTAAGAGTGTTGGCCTCTGAAAGTTGTTTCCAGGGCACGAGGATGAAGAGGACCAGAAATATTAATGAACATACCTCATCATTTAAAGAACTTGTGCAGTTTGCTGAAGTAGGTTTTCAAGTCCTCAGAAAATTATTCTATTTACTCCAGCAAGGATTCCATTTATTGTTGTGTTTTAATAAGACTTTGAGGCTAGCAAGAAATTTGCTGCTGGGAGGGGGAAAAATAAGAGAAAGGGAAAGGAATAGAGCTGTGAGAAGATAAGAGCAGAGCACCAGGCATCAGTGAGCTTTCAAAGCACCCATCTACACTGCAGTCTAATCCATGCAGGATTAACCAGTTTTTATTAGATCTACACAAGAGGCGAGTGGATTACTCCAGGTAGCCAATGAGCAGATGGTGGAGATTAGCTGAGGGATGAGCCCTGGAGAGCAAAGAGTGAAATATTTTCTATATAATACAGTCTTTAGACCAATGATAGGTCTCTGGAAAGACCTATGTTAAGTAGTAGGGGCTTTATGCTAGAGTTAAAATCTTAGCATACATAATTTAGTGCATAATAAGGTTGGACACAACGCACTCATGAGGTATAGACAAATGGACAGTGCTCACAGATTCTAATGTTTTGTTTTTCATTTAGTAGATACAGTTGGAAAGAAGATTGTGTGATTTACTTAACAATATTCATATTTTTAATAGGCATGAAACACTCCCAGTTGTGTGGTCAAGGAATCTAAATGCCACTGTTTGCAAGATAACAAAATACCTGTACCTCTCAGAATGGAAGTTGGGCCTACGATGCATCACTGTGGCTTAAGATTTTGTCATAGTAAAATTATGCGTAATTCACAGCACAATCACAGTAAAAACAGATAGTTTCACGCTATGGTCAGAGCAACTTTGTGGACCCTGCTGCTGTTTGCTTTGATATAGTCCTCTTTGGAACAGGTCTAGATCAAAGCTAACGAACTGTTAATCTGTGGCAACAAGGTCCACATAAATGGCAAAATTCACAGTTCTGTGCCAGTGATGATCACTGTGACATAATCATATCTTTATAGCCCCGCCTTTCGGAATTGGCTGGACACACGTAGAACATAAAACTCAAGACAGAGTGAGGAATCTCCAGACAAAAAGATAGAGAATGGGGGTTGCAGATTTGTGAGGAATTTAACTGTGTGAATACTTTATAGCCAATGAACTGTTGCTATTTTGAAGTAACACCCCCCTCACCCTACCTGCCAACCAAAAAGCTACATTGGCATCCAATTTGCCATTGGAAATGCTGACTCCACCAATGGGCCAGAGCAGATTGTAATCTCATATTGGTGAGAATCTACTGTGAATCCTTTGATTTCACTGGAGTTTCTCCAGAGTTAGAGCAGTATCTAAACTCTTGGCACCATTCGGCTAGCAGTCACAGGTTAAGTACAAACAATAATTAAATCAAGGTACCGTATTCTGCACAGCTTCTGTCATCGGTGGCAGCCATACTGATGCATTCTGTGTCATTTTACTGAGGATCAGTCACATTCATAGATTTTGGGCATGTAATAGAGAGGAGGGTTGGCTAAAGCTGTATGTTTGTGTTACTGCGTGTTTTAATAGGTTGCCTTTCTTACTATGAATACAGAAGGCGAAATAATCACTGTTAATGTCTACATTCTCAACCAGGGGACTAACAGACCACAAGGTTTGGTAGAATACATTTTAGACTAGCTATAATTAATTGCACAATATTTAAAATCTGATTAAGTATATAATAGGCTCAGTGAAGGCTTCCTTTCCTCCATAAGATATATACATTTTTATCATACCTTTATTTCACAGCCTTGTCAAAAGACAACTGGCTGCTGCAGAATTATTTAAGTTGCATCCTTAAAAAGGAAACTTCTTTATTCTTGGTTGGCTTTGCTGGAAAAAAATCATTCATATCGGCATAATTCTTGCATATATATTTCATATACAGACATTATTAGACAGCTAAGAGAAGGGATTTTGATGGCCTGAAAAGCAGGGCAACTAGAAAACAAATAAGCTGTGGAATGTTGAGTCACTAAATTACAGGACCACCACTTGCCTGCTGCTACAGGTTTAAGACTTTGGGGAGCATTGATCAGGGAAGAAAGGAGATACTTGATCAAAGGGGCCTGATTAGATTAAATGTGAACTAATTTCCGATTATGGTTTGGTGAAAATCTGGCCTCCCTACTTAAAGTGCTTTCAAAGTCTAAAATGTCTCTCTCTAAAAATAAGCATATTTCACCCCTATTCCTTCCCAGTAACATCCATTGCCTCGGAGTCAAAATATTTTTCTTTTAACCGCCGGGGCTATAAATTCCACCCAGGATCTGAAATTGAAGTTGTTGTTTTCTTCTGCATTTTATATCAGCAAATGTGACAGTGCAAATTTAGTTGACCACTGCACCGACAATGTGCAAGACGTCTGAATCCAACTTGCTCTCCCCTAGCTGCATGGGGTTTTCAGGGCCAACAGGAGCAAACACTTAGACATTAAAGTTGGGATTAGCAAGCAAGCCTGATCCCAATGAATTTCAAGGGAAGTTGGGTACTTCACTCCCTTAGCCTCTGGTTTTCAAAGGAGCCTAAAACCAGCAGATGACTTGATAATTTGAAGGGCCAAATCCTGGTCACACTACTTACATAAGCAATACCATTGAAGCAATGTTTCTAGTAACAAGATTTGGCCCTTACTATTCCAAAGAGTAGATCTGTTGAAAAACACTGCACCAATTTTACAATCACTTTTCCCACCTGAACACCTTAAAAATATAGGGCTTGGAGTGTGGAACTCAGACCAGAGCTTTTGGAATGTACCAAAGTTTCACACTAAAGGGAAGGTCCACTACAATTCAAACAGGGCAAACTCCCAATACTGCCTTGGGGCCCTTGCTGTACAGTTACACACCAATACTGTCTTCCTCACAATACATCGAAGAATAAATGATTACAACACCATGTATTAGGAGAACCTGTTGTCTCTGAACCTAGGAGGGACGATATGGACCGGGGGCCCCTCCTGGCTTCAGAGAATTTAAGTGCCAAATCAGCTAGTAACTTGCTACAATAAAAATAATTCCTGGGATTGGATGAACTGGTACCAGTCCTTGCTAGAGACAGCCACTACTAGCCACACATTAGCAACTGGAAGTATTAGCCACTGGAACTCCCAAGTTGTTAGGGATCTTCAGTTTTGCTCTTGACATTTTGGTAAGCTTGTTGGGGTTTTATTTTTTTTGCTGATGTTATTACATACACCTATCACCACAGTAATTTAAAAATCACCACCGTACACTACTTCAGAGGGGAACACAAGCACACAGTTACTACCACACAGCACGAGTGTCCTGCAGGTCAACTCACAGCTTCTTCAAAATGAGAAAAGAGAATCAGAAAAAAGAAAAAGAAAAAAGAAACCAACCCTGTTCTAGAGTAAAGGGAAAAAATCAAGTATCTTACACTTCCCTTATTGAAATGCTTACACAGAACTGGCTCAGCAGTATTCTCCCTCTCCTCTCCCCACCTCCCCTCCCCACCCCACCTCAGGACAGAGTCTTCTGCTCACATCTCATTGGAATAGGTGTAGTTAGGAGTGGCAGAATACTGTGTTTCGTGCTGCATCGTGGCCCCTTGTGCAGCTCCGACTGCCGCGTTGTGCGCTGCCTGTTGTACATGCGGGTTCTTCCAAGCTCCCGTGGTCCACTCTTCCTGTGCTTTGCTGAAACTCCCTCCACTGCCCCGGTAAAATTTATGCACCTGTTTATTTAGGCAGGGTAGAGAGAAAAGAAATCACTGATTCACAGAGGCGAGTCCCCAACTATTGTTTTTAATTGTCTGGCTCACCTGACAGAACCTAACACAAAGTGTCCAATCCCGAGAGGTGCTGAGCACTGGCAGCTCCCATTGACTTCATGGGCAGTTGTAGGTGCTCAACCCCTCAGGATCAGGACCGAAACCGACAGATGTTGCAACGACAGCCCTGGAGACGGGGACACTCCACGCAACAGCCCTGGCGGTGCAACTCTTCTCACCAAAGAGGCTCAACCCTGACCTAATGGGACCCACTCTGATGGGTGAAAGCAGTTCGTCCTCCATCTCCATTTAGTTTTTGCGCTCTACATAGACGGCCAACAAGAGAAGCAAATTGACCAATTGGGACGGTAGTTCATGATGTGGGTGACTGTTCACTGGAAACCGTAATGAGACAATCAACTCAGTGCACATATGCCACCGATCAATCACCTGAAGGTAACTATGTTTGGTCACTATAGATTGGAACAGACAACCTACCCTATTACAAGTCTTCCCCAGAGTCATTCAGTCCCCTCTATATCTATATTCCTAAGGCAGGAAACAGGATAGAACGAAAGTTGCATTTCATCAGACACCTTTCACAAACACCTACCTCATTTTCTAACCTCAAGAGCTCCCGCCCGTCTTGCTAACCTCAGAAAACTCATGTCTGTGCTTTGGGGGATTAGAGAAGTTGTAATTAAGACTGAGCAACCCACACATCAAAGACAGGAAAAAAATAACGTGAAGGCTTTAAAGATCTCGTTCCTAGCTCTAAAACAAAGATCACCATCAAGGAACCAATCACAGGGCAGCAGACCTCTGTAAGTGAGAATGAAGTTCAGGAACAGGAGAAACGGGAACTTTGGGGCTTTAATGAAGACTTGAGTTTGGTTTATTTTAGATTCTTGCTAAACTTTTTAAAAATGCTAAAAATTTCTTACCAAACGTAAGAATTTCCCAAGGGAGCCCAAGCTATGCAAGCAAGCAACATTCCTATTTAAGTTATTCTTGCCCAGCTTCTAGGACGAACTGAGCAATAAGAGTTCTTGTCTGTTTTTTTTTTAAATTCAGCAGCCCACAACCTGCATCTTGCCAGAGCCTAAGGAAACTCAAATATCAGGGGTCAAGTCCTGTCCTAGATCTGACAGCACTAGATTTGGAGAAGTTCTAAGTTTGGCAAAAACAGTTGTTTCAGCCCTAAATGCTACAGTGGCACCAGAAATTGTGAACAAAGGGTTGCTCCTAACAGACCAAAGGATGGAAAGTACCCAGTGGAGCTCTCTCTAGAAACACCATGAAGCAATGAACATCCCAGCTTGACCTCCTCCCCAGAAGGCCACCCAGAAAATGTCACAATTTCGGGTCTCTAATCCAGCACTCATACCATACTGAGGGCAATGAAGGAGAAGACTGCCACGACTGTAAACATGATGGTGGGGATAAGCATCACCACAGCTGCACCCACACTGGTCCCAAAGAAGGATATTGCTGCGATCCAGCCACTGCAGGGAGATGAAAAAGGGCTCTGGTTAAACAATGGCATTGTTGCAGCCATGCATATCCAGTAGCTATGTTTTTTTACCCATTGGCTTTGTATGCTGCAAGTGGCAAACCTCACTCTAAAATGATTCTTCTCCCAAACTCTTCAGTATCTTGGATGACCCTTTCCCTGGCTGACAAAAGATAATGCTCAGCCATTCCTGAAACCAGCAAGCACTTAAAGGACCACCCCAAAGCCTCCTAAAAGAACTAGATAAGTTCATGGAGGATAGGTCCATCACTGGCAATTATCCGGGATGGGCAGGGATGGTGTCCCTAGTCTCTGTTTGTCAGAAGCTGGAAATGGGCAACAGGGAATGGATCACTTGATGTTACCTGTTCTGTTCATTGCCTCTGGGGCACCTGGCATTGGCCACTGTCAGAAGACAGGATACTGGGCTAGGTGGACCTTTGGTCTGACCCAGTATGGTCGTTCTTATGTTCTTTTTATGTTCTACCTCCTTCCTCAGCCACATCACATCCTCCATCACCCTTCTCCTCCCACTCCACTAATGCACTCCTTCCCTACTCCCACTTCTACCCACTCAATGTCCTGAACTAACTGAGCCAGGGGACTCTGGAATGTTTTTGTTCCTCCATCCTAAGAGGAGTCAGGTGTGCCTAGCACCTGAAGAGAAGAAAGGTTGAATGTGACAGATTCTTGTCTTCCTTACCAGACTCCCCAGCCAGGGATCCCCACCGCCTGGATAATGCTGATCACCAGCTGGGCCATGAAGGTGAAGAAGAAAGCCATGAAGCTGAAAGAACTGTCTGTCCTATAAGAGAAACAACTTATCGCCATCCTCCTCCTCACTGCTACCCGTGTCTCAATCGGTACTCGAGCTGCACTCCAAATGGCAGCAAGGAAGCACTCGTCACCCTGAACACCCAGTATCTCTGCCACCAGCTCAGCTAAACAATCCCTTTTATTCCAGCAGAGATTTTTTTCCCCCATGATGTGACGGATGAGAATGGGGATGGATGGTCCAGTGCGAACAAGAGCTGCCCTCAAAGAATAGTCAGGATAGTGACATCACAGCATAAGGAAGGAGAAAGGAAAATGTGAGGGGCTCAAGCTGGGCAAACAGGCTTCTCTGGCCTTTAAGTTATGGCAGCAGGTAGATGGTAGGTCAGGTAGAGGGGGTCTGAAAGGTGGTAAGAGTTTCACATTCAGCCATGTGAAGCAGTCTGTGCTAACTCAGAGGGCAGAGCTTCCCCAAGGCTCTATGGGCACGTCTACACAGGGACAAAAAACCCGTGACTGGCCTGACTCGGGCTTGCAGCGCTTCTGGGCTGAAAAATCTGCTGTGTAGGCATTTGGGCTCAGGCTGCAGCCAAAGCTCTGGAACCCTGTGAGGGGTGGATAGTCCAGCTGGGGCCCTAACATCCACACAGCAATTTTAAACCCCATAGCCTGAGCTCCATGAGCCTGAATCAGTTGACCTGGGCCTGCTGCAGCCATGCTCAGGTCTTTTATCCCTGTGTAGACGTACCCTATTTAGCTACATACATAGCCCTAATTACCATATTATTAGAGCACCTCATAGTTAGCAGATTTTATCCTCAACACCCTTGTGAAGCAGTGAAGTATTATCCCCATTTTGCAGCTAGGAAATGGACAAAGTCACACCAGTCTGTGTCTGACTGGGGAATTGAACCCAGCTCTCCTGAGTCCATGTGCAGTGCCCTATCCACTGGACCATCCTTCCTCCTCGCAAGCAGGGTGGACAAAAAAGAAATCAATGATTTAAAAAAATAAATAAAATCTTTTTTTTATTTTGTTATTTAAATTAAAAATAAACCTGTTTAAAATGAAATTAGCTAAGGACTAAAGTTATTATAAGCTCTTAAAACATTTAAATAAAAAATAACTAAGCTAAATCCATAAGCCTGTATCAAAAACTGAGTTAAAGGCTGTTTTTCTGTATTAAGAAAGAATCAGGGGGACATCATCTAGCTTTTGAGGTCAAGCTTTATAAATATGGCACAGTAGGTCATGTACTGTATTAACAGCTTGTTTTGTTTAATAAAGTAATTTAATATGCTGTTCTGAGTGTTAAATTCAGTTCCAGTTACCATCACAATGCAGCTTGACACAAATCAAGAGCAAAAAGTAAATTATCTGGCAAATATGCAATATACCATTCACCATTTTCTAAGATACTAAAATGTACAATGAATAAGAATCTGAAAATATTAAGCTATATAACTGCTTAAATACACGTATATAGTTATAGCATACCCTCCTAGGTAGCAAAAAAGATGTACCAAAACTAATGTAAAGGTTCTATTTAGTTGTAAGTGAACATGCTTTAATGGTTATACCAACCAATGAGAATGCACCTCTCTTTAGAAAATGACTGAAGTACAAATGGAAAAGCTGATTAAAATGATTAACTCAATGCTTTCCACTTGGTGATTTAAAATCGCATTGATTTAAATCAGTCCACCCTGCTCTCAAGTAGGGAACTAATGAAGCATTCAGCAAGCTGCAGGGGACTGCTAGAATGGTGTACTTTACATTTGGTGATGCGTGGATTGCTCTAATCTGCACACATAACCAATACAAATACATGCTATCCACCCCCAAAAGGTTTGTAAAAGGAGCCTCTAGTAGAAAGAAAATATTCAGCACCAAAAAAAAAAGTGTCAGATCTCCCCTGCAAGCTGGGGCTGCAGAGAACTGAGTTTCTGGAGCTAGTGTGTTCTCTACTACAAAGAGAGGTCCACAGAGCCACATCTCTTGAGGTAAAGGGATAGTTGGATACCCAACAACTAGTGTAAACTGCCACAGCTCCATTGACTTCAATGGACCTTTGCAGCTTTACACCAGCTGAGGATCTGTCTTCAGGTTTCCTGCGAATGAATCTAGTGTCAGGAAAAAGGAATTTGAAAGAACCTCAACTTCCAATACCTCTTCCCTCACACTTTTGCATCGTGGCCCAATGAGACCTGAAAGTCAAAGCATGAACCTTAGAATTAAAGGCCCTGATTCAGCAAGATACACAAGCATGTTCCTACTTTCTGTTGACTTCACCGGAACAAATCACATGCTTAAAATTAAGCGGGAGCTTAAGTACATTGCTAAATCAGAGTCAGAGAAGGAGCTGTTTAGCTGCTCCCTCCTCTTTCTCTCGGGACTGAAGAACCCTTTGGTTATTGACTCAATGCAGAGGATCCTAGAGTCAGAGAAGCGTGCTGTAAATGCTAGGATTGCTGGAACCCTGTAGTTCTTAGCTGGAATGAGGGGGCTGTGATGTTAGGAAGAAGCACTTGCAACTCATCTAAATATTGACCTATCTTCCCATCTCCAGTTCTAGTATCAGAGAAGGGCTCTCAGAGTTTCTCTGATCCCCAAGGCATTTCTCTTTAGGAGCCTCCACATTCTGCAGCAAAAGCACAAAGTCTGTCAACTTGACAGAAACAGAGCTGGAATGTATCCATTCATTATGCACTGTACCTGTGGACTCTAGTTCAAGTTACCATGTGATAGAACACAGCATTCAAAGTTTTCTGTTCACATATACTTCCCAATCTCCCATGACTCACTATCAAGAACTCCACTCAGAGAGAAAATATATATTTGATATATTAGTCTTTATGGAGAGCTGAGATCTTAATCCTGAAATCCAAGTTTTCAAGGTAGGAAAGTAAAGTTAAAGGTGGGAAGGGAAGGGAAGGATTCCCAAATAGAGGTGACCAAGTCTAAGCATTGGTTATTCATGAGAAGAAAGGAGAAAGACATTGAGAAGCTGTGCCCAGCTGTGACCACTTACTTGAAGGCTTTGTAAATAGGTCTAAACCAGCAGACATAGGAGCAGGGTGTAAAGAGCAGGAGCCAGAGAATTGCCAGTCCAAAATTAACAGCTGCACCGCCTCCAATCAGCCATGCGAGGCAGCCAATCAGATTCACTGCCAAGGTGATGCTGTTCACTGCAAACATATACATACAGACACACAGAGGGAGCAAAGTAGCACACTGCAAGAAAGTAAGCTGTGACTGAAGGGGCCCTTCAGATGGCTACGTCCATGGGGTTCAGAAATGTTCAGGCAGGTTTAATCAAAGGGTGGGATTTTGTCTTCAGTTTTATTCTTCTTCTCCCGTCTATAATTGTCACAGTTACTACACCCAACAGGCTCCCTGGAGCAATGGTTCCAAGCTAGCTGGAGCAGGCTGGCATCTATGAACCTTGGCCCAATTGTGGGTTCCCTGCATACGTCACCCATTACAGGAGGTGAGAGTCTGGGGGTGGCGGAAAAGTACAATCATCTACGAGTTGGAGTAACTGAAACACAATTATCTTCTCTCTTGCCACCAAAGGATGATAATGAGAGAAGTAAAGGAAGCTCCTCACTTGCCACCAGCAATGGCTTCTAAAGGGAGTGAGCTGCCAGGCGAGTTGGACCAAGCAGCCAAGCTGCCTTTCCCAGGACAAATCTGCTTGAGCCATTGGACACCAACTGACTGATTCTGAGAACTGAAGTCACAAGTTCCTGGCTGGTCTATGGCACATCCAGATCAGTTCAACAGGAAAAATATTTCTCCAATAAGATACTAGGAGGCTAAGTGATACAGGCCTACTACAATGAAGGGAACCCTACCAGAGACTAGACAATGCAGAGGAGAATCTGTCATCTGCATTCCTGTGCCTCAGAACTTCAGGATGAATCTTTGTTTCAATCAAAATTAACACCCTCCCACCAACCAATGTAATGGAGCAGCCAGCTGGGATGCTTCGCTGTACAAGATGAAAATGTTCAGCCAACCCAGTGATCTGACTGGCAGGACATCCACATGTGCAGTACATCATGCAGCACTCAAGGACATCCCCTCACTGTCTGAGGCCCCCCCAGCTTTTTTTTTTTTTTTTTTCTTCCAGGGGATGGTTTGGACTCCTTTCTGACACGTCTTCTCCCCAGGAAACAGGCTCACCTAAAGGGTCTCCTTGGACAGCACGTTAATAGAAACAATCTCAACAAGTTCAACAGAGATGTGGTGTTTGTGCTTTTGCTTTTCAAGGCTTGAGAACAAAAAGGGGCCTATTAAATACAAGTGTAATGAGTGCAGCCAAATCAGGGATGGGGCATCAAAGTGACTGCACACCTCCCTCCCGGCACCCAGCAAAATACACTTAACAGAATAATTTGTCAATTTCACTATAACAGCCTCCCTGAATGAGGAAGGGGAAAGCCAGCACAGCTCCAGACTCCTAGCAGGACACAGAACCAAAGCTGAAAACTGAGCAAGGCAGCAGGGTGGGAAGTCCATTGGAGGAGATAGATGTATGAGTTAAAAGCACAAGCACCCAGTCCCTTTGGTGCTGATTCAGCTCCTTCTAACCTGCACTTGGAGCACACACCACTCCCCAGGGAAGGCTGCTTCAGTGCAACACTCCATTTTGCTTTCAATGTTCAGAGAGAACACCTGATAAGGAACAGAGGTCATCTTAAAGGCAGGGGCTGCCCGGCGCCTGCTCCCACAGACCCTGTATGTGTCATCCAATCACCCAGTAGTATCCCCCCCGCAAGGAGGAGGATGGAAATGTTCATTAACAGCTGCTCCTCTCCCTGCTTCCATCCCACCCCATCTCAGAACTTCTACCTAAAAAAATCATCTGCACTGTTCTGGTTTACATAGCAGCAAACTCAACAGTAAAGCTTCAGAAACAGCGTGGGTGTGGGGAGGGAAGGGAGGGACACAGATGGAACAATCTTTGATCTCATTTAAAAAAGGGCAGTGACTTCAGTCACTAGGACTGTCACCGCTACCCAGAAGTCCTCAATTTAGGCACAGGTCAGGTGGAGTAGCCATGCAAGCTTCTCCGCCAGGAGTGCTGTAACCTCAACCTGGAGGGATTTCCTCTGGGAACAAGTTTAGTTTCCAAGGGCCATTCAATCCTTGGCTTCTCCACTGGGCTAGCCAGTAAAGGGGCCAAATCATGCCAAATGCAGAGGTGGTTTCTCAGAAGTGGATTTCTGATTAAACATTTCCTGCGTACCCCAATTTGTTCGGGCAGTTGTGACACTGACTCTCAGCATTGGCCGGGTTTCCTAAGCTCCACACCAGGCTTCAGAAGGGGGAAAAAAACACACCTGAAGGAAGAGCAGCCCAAAGGGGGTGTAAAACCTATTCTCTTCCCCTCATAGGGAAGCCTGCCACTCTGTCTGCTTTACTTGTCCACAGGTCAAACTAGTAGATGGTCCCTATCCAAGGGAAATCTATTCCAGCTGCCAGCTAGTTGCATCAGTGGCATTAGGAACTACCCAAGGGACCACAGCTTGGTGGAGAGCACATCACACAGCAGCTGCAGAAGGGGTAGGTGAGGTTTGGCTCTGAGGAAAGCCTCAAGCACCTGCACCTTGGGGAGCAGGGTACTGCAGAGGTTATACTTTTTGGCTGGGTGAAAGAGACCGCACTTTGCATCAGTGGCCCTGTACACATTAATTTAAAGTGGCATTTCAGCTTCAGAGGCAGCCATGCTGCTTTGGGCTGGATGTGGAATTTGCAAACTGGGAAATGGGGGAGTAGTGACCTAAAACACCGGGCTGGAGGACAGCTCCATGGCTTCCACCTCAATCTGGCTCAAATTCCTGACTCAGGAGGGCCCTGGCAGGAGTCTGGGTGGTGAAAAAAAAAAGAGGCTCTCCATTTGCAGAAACCTTGCATGGGTTTTTTGGCAGAGAAGGGAGCATCCAAGCACAGATATCGCTGCAATATAAAACTCAGATGTGTGCTGGCATTTCCCAAGTGATGAGCTCTCTGGCTGAGGGAGCCTGACAGGGAGAAAATCAGAGCAGTAAATCCTTCAGCAAAGAGAAGCTTGTTGGCTGATCTGTTCCACCTCAGGGCAGGCTCTGTGAGGGAGCAGAGTTCATGAGTGGTCTATGGTTTGTGACATACACATGATCACCTAGAGCAGGGGCGGGCAAACTTTTTGGCCTGAGGGCCACATCAGGTTTCCGAAATTGTATGGAGGGCCGGTTAGGGGAGGCTGTACCCGCTCCCATCCAACCCCGCCCTGCTTCTTGCCCCCTGACAGCCCCACCGGGACTCCTGCCCCATCCAACTCCCTTTGTCCCCTGATGGCCCCCCCGGGACTCCTGCCCCATGCACACACACCCCCCACTCCCTGTCCCCTGACCAACCCTGGAACCCCTGCCCCTGACTGCCCCCAGCCGCCCCATCCAACCTCTCCTCTCCTTCCTGACTGCCCCCCTGGGATGCCTGCCCCTTCCAACCACCCCTGTTCACAACCCCTGCCCTCTGACTGCCCTGACCCCTATCCACCCCCCCACCACCATCCGGAACTCCCCTGCCCTCTATCCAATCCCCTCCCTGCTCCCTGACCGCGCTGCCCAGAGCGCCAGGACAGGCAGCCACACTGCCCAGCTGGAGCCAGCCAAGCCACCGCGCAGCATAGAGCTGCTGCTAGAGCACTGCGCCGCTGGCTGAGGCTGCGGGGCAGGGGAAACAGCAGGGGAGGGGCTGGGGGCTAGCCTCCTGGGCCAGGCGCTCAGGGGCCGAGCAGGAGGGTCCCGCAGGCCAGATGTGGCCCGTGGGAATAGTTTGCCCACCTCTGACCTAGAGGGTTGGGGAGGACTCCCTGAGACGAGTTCTATGACTGGTGCCAGCAGAGTTAAAGCTAGAGATGAGCTCAAGCCTTTCAGAAAACCAGATCCCAATGGGAACCCAAACACTGTGACTGGGGCCTCTTTATAATGGCCCAGCCCAGAACCCCACTCCCCAGATATGGAGAAGCTGAGATTTGGAGCTGAATGTCAGGACCCAGATCCCATCACTAGTTTAAACCTCTTCGGAAATATGCAAGAGGCAAAAAGTCCCTAGACTCTGGGGCAGGATGATGTTTCCCTTAGTGCCACTCTGTTCTTTACACTAACACTTCTAGAGAAGAGCATTCAGAGAAGCAGGCATGAGCATTTCTCTCTCGACCCATCTGATCCTTTCCCCTCCTGCAGACACAGGGTGCCTGCCCCAGGGATGACTCACACATCCAGAGGTAGTAAAGGCGCTTGGCCATGGTGCGATGCTGTGGTGGAATGTCATCATCAAAATCCTGGTAGAAACATGGCTTCAAGGGGATGAATCTTGGAAGCGGAGGAAAATTGTTCACCTTTTCTATGACAAGAGATAAAATATGTATCACTGAACAGAACCCAAAGCAAGTCTCCGTTCCTCCAAACTGATCTGATGTTGCTGATTGGTTAAAGTGCTGATCTAACCTGAGCAGTGACTTTGAAAGTGGCCTAGTGGGATTACGTGTTTGTGTCTCAGCGATTTCCAGATCAGATTTGCTCAGTTTATAAGTAAAAAAAGATGATTTCCCCTCATTGCCAGCCTTGCAACTCAGCCTGAGCTCTGACAGTCCAGCTGGGCTCTTTCTTTCCACACACAATCACCAGGAATAAAGATCATGCAGACCAAATTATACCCTTTGTGACACATGAGCCCACTGAAGCCAATATGTTACCTTCATTAAAGCACTAAGCCCTTTAATAGAAAAAACAGTTCTACAAGAACCAGCAGAGATTTTCCTTACCTGCCATGGTGTCTGTCCGTCTCTACTCCGCAGCTAAGTTAGTGAACAGCTCGCACCTCTGCCAAAACTGGAAGAAATCAAAAGACAGTAACGACATTAAGGAAACAGACACTGAGAACAACAGGAAATAATGTTTCCTCTACGTTCAACCACCTCCCAGGATTTACTCTGTTACCGGAAGTTCAAATGTCCTAACACCATAATCCTTCCCCACCATCCCACTGATTCAAGCCTGGGGAAATTCATGTAGTCTCTTGGCATTTCTCCAATGTATATCCTCTCCAAATTAAGGGAGTATATTGAATCCTCTCCGGCCTCCTCCTCTCCCCCTCCAAAAATCGCAACAACAACAAAACAACTGGCTTCGCTGCAACAGTACCTGGGATGATCCTCAGACAGAAAGATCCCAGTTACCTTCAATCAACATGAAAATAACCCCCAGTACAGTACCCCTTTACAGAAATAACTGGCTCCCAGGGACAGTGCTATAATAAGGCATGGTTGAATTTCCCATTGTTTATGCTATATTTTGTGTGTGTGTGTGTGTGTGTGTGTGTGTGTATATATCCCTTCATTTTCGATTTTTATTTAATTTTTCCTCGGAATTTATCTGTGTTTATTATTACAACAGCAAAAACAGGTGCAAAAAACTCTTAATTTTTCTAGGCAAATATCGGGGTTTATTTTGGTCGATGGAAGGCCGGGGGGAAAGTATTCAGTAGATTAATGCTTTGATTAACAGAATTCAGTGTGGTTTGCTGCAGAACTAAAACAGAACTCAAAACAGAATGCCACCTCTGACTTTAAGAAAACAATATATCTCTAATCCCCAAACAGTTTACTGTTGCAGACTTAGAACTATTAGCCTATAAATATTTACATTTAATAATTGCGCCACACCATTTGAGGCACATATACTCAACTTCCTCCTTTTCTCCAGTTTGTTTTTTTAAACTTTCAAATATTTCCTTGAGTTCTGAAATGTATTCTGATACAGATTTTTGTTTTCTTCCCATTTTAGTGTGTCAGATCTTTACAACATTATCTGCTAACAGCTTGAAATGTGTACATGGTAGGCATGAGATTCACCAGTTTGTTCAGGTGTGCATGCACTTCAGAGCTTGTGTGCATGACTGTTTGTTTATTGTGTTTATCTTCTAGACTAACACACAGCCTTCCTTCAACAGGCAGCTTTGCATATATACGCAGACTAATACATTATCATAATACATATATCTCATTCATATATCGTAATACATATATCTCATTCAATATATTGTATGTTTTCCTAAAAAACAAGTTATTTTTTATATATTTGAATGATCCAAAAGTAGGGTGAAAATCAAAAATACTTTTTGTAAAACCTGGGATTTTTGGGGGGTAAAAAACGGGTAAACTGTAAATGAAGGGGCGTATATATTAGACACACGTCTCTACAGTATTTATGCATATACGCAGATCTATTGTTCACCCCTGGGAAAGCCATTAGTATAGCCCACTGGCTACAAAGGCCTAAAACACGTGTTCCAACTAAAGTGCTGGCTGCAGCCAGAAGAGTAAAAGCAGATTCAGCAACGTGGGGCAGGGAGAGGCTTAGGCCTGGTCTACACTAGCCCGGTAAATCAATCTAATTTATGCAACTTCAGTTACATACTGAAGTAACTGAAGTCGACGTAATTAGATCCATTTATCGCAGTGGCTTCACTGCACTGTGTTAACGGGAAAGCGTCTCCTGTTGACTTCCCTTGTGTTTCTCAGGGAGGTGGAATACACAAATCGATGGGAGAGTGCTTTCCCATCGATTTAGCGTGTCTTCACCAGACCCTTCATCAATTGCAGCAGTGTGGATCTACCGATAAGTGTAGACGCCCTCCTACTCAAGTGGCCTATATCCACCTGTAGTCTATTCCAAGGAGAGACAATCAGGCTGGAGAGCAGGACAGAGACACATTCAAAACACCGAGCCTACCACTCTCTAATCCATGGGAGTAGTCCAGTGAAGCACCAGGGAGCACATTGTTCAGTGTTTGCTAGAAGCTGGGAATGGGTGACAGGGGATCGATCACTTGATGATTACCTGAGCTGTTCATTCCCTCAGGGGCACCTGGCATTGGCCACTGTCAGAACACAGGATACTGGGCTTGACGGATCTTTGGTCTAACCTAGTGTGGCCATTATTATAGCTCTCTGGGAACAACCAGCTCAGCTCTTGTAGCTTGTCATGGAGTCACCGGGCAATGCTCTGGAACTACTCCATACGAAGCCAGTCAGGACTCTGGGGGAGCATGCCTCCTCTCTGTGAGCATACTGTCTCCAGGACAAGAAGCTTACACAGCTTTGATCTTCCTGAGTCTGACCTCGGAGCATTCAGCATCTCCTTCCACACCTTGCGCTTCCCACAGCGAGTCCGCACAGGCAGGGCTCCTGGAGAAGCCAGTGGGTCCTGCACCCCAATTCCGCAGTCAGACGTGACTCTCAGCCAGCCAGTAAAACAGAAGGTTTATTAGACAACAGGAACATGGTCCAAAACAGAGCTTGTAGGTACAGGAAACAGGAGCCCTAAGTCAGGTCCATCTTGGGGCCAAGGAGGCCAGAGCCCCATCTGGGCCCCCCTCCATTTCCCCAGCCAGCTCCATACTGAAACTCTCCAGCTCCTCCTCTGGCTTTTGTCTCTTTCCTGGGCCAGGAGGCCATCTGATCTCTTTGTTCTCCAACACCTTCAGTTGGCACCTTGCAGGGGAGGGGCCCAGGCCATCAGTTGCCAGGAGACAGGGTGTCGGCCATTCTCTGTGCAGACAGCATCACACTGTCCCTCTAGGGCTCTGCAACAATCGCACAGCTTATCCCCCCCGCCAAGATACTTAAGAACTGCATAGGGGAAACTGAGGCATCCATACAATATTCAGAGAAAACATTATGAATATTCCCACTTCATCACATCACTACACAACAATCACAAGTTTGGGTTTGTATTTTCCTAGAGACGGGTAAGAATCAAAGCCCAGACTGTGAGCAGTTTGAAATCCTGATCCAGGGACATGCTGTGGCATAGGATATCACCAGAATAAGACAATGAGCAGTGGAAAGCAACACAAAGTTGTATCATCCTCAACTTACTTGCATTCAGAAATTAAAGTGCTTGGGAACGTTTTTGCTTTATAAAGTGCACCAAGTTCTGGGCACATGCAGAGTTTAAAAAGCAATACACTGTAAAATAAATGAATAAATCTCAAATGCCTTACACTAGTCCCTGAAGGTCAGCAGACTTGGGCTTGGTTAGAGCAACTGGGGGAGGAGGTGGGGAAGGAGGAAAAGGAATGAGAATTCTAGAGTCAAGGGCCATCCACTTAGAACACCATGTCCCCAGGCATTTAAAGGTATGGGCTGACTGCTCAAGGACCCATAGTGACCTCAGCTACTACTGCTGTGCATAGGGAAGGAAAGTCTCTCTCAGGAAATTAGATTAATAGAGCTACAGGCACACACAGGGTATTAGAAATTAGTATAAGCACCATGAACTGCACCCAGAAGGCAGAGCATTTGTCAGAACACCGGTTTAATATACACACCAAGGTTGCCAAATAGGTCAGTCGCCACATGGAGCATGTGTCTGCTGAAGTTGTAGAGCTCTGAACTAACTGCATCACAGCTCAAATAGTCTAGCTTCCACAACGTCCTCATATGTACACTGAGAAAGAAATGGGAGCACACAGACCCTTGACTAGAACCCCACTTAAGCCTGCACATGAGCCCACAAGACAGGTAAGCCATTGCTTCAAAACACCTTCTGGGATCCTTCCAGAGAGGAAAACCAGAAGCACTCAAGAGCGGTTCTATCCACCCAATCATGGCTTTCAGTCAGCTAAACAAAACCTCACAGATAATGGTACCAAAGGCTGCAGGCAGATCTAAAAGAAGCAGGATAAAAACCTGCCCTTTGACCATCATTAGGCAGAGTTTGCTCACCAACTAGGCTGCAGTAGTGTCAATTGCATGTCACACTACCCAACCCAAAAGCCAGATTGAAAGGGATCAAGGAAATCTAAGGGACTCCAGGTGATACCAAAGCTGCACTAGCGAGATTCTTAATTGTAGCAGAGGCCTAACCACCACTCACTCGAGTTACACTGACACCTTGCCCTCTCACAGGGAGGCATTATTCTCAATAACAGACTTGGTACCTGTTTGATTTCACTAACAATGAGGGACATATGTTCATCTTGTAGGTCTCTTTCTGAAGCTCTCCCAGTGTATTTCCTTGGTAAGCTTCAAAGTGATAGTGCTTAAATGCTATAAAAAAACCCCATAAATAGATATGTACAAATAGCACCTTATTATTAAGTCCTTGTACCAATGACAAGCTGGACCTAAATTTTGCAGCAAGACAGCTTCATTAACATTTGTAAAAAAGTGAGGTTTCATTGAATTAAGTATGGAAATAAATAAGTCAGTTCCGCAGCTCCCGTATTATTTGGATAAGAAGCTCAATTGGATACCATCTCCACGTTTTCAATTTTTACCATGCTGTAGATTTTTGAATCTACAAGAAGAGGAGAAGAGGTAGACAGAAGAAGAGATGGACTGACAACATAAAAGAGTGGACAGCAATGGACTGTGCGGAGACTCAAGCACTGATACACAATCGTCAGGAGTGGAGACAATTGGTTGATTGCTCATCAGTGATGGTGCCCCAACGACCAATGTGGTTATTGGAGTGATGATGAGATTTTTGCATAGAAAACAGAAGAGCATCACAGAATGTGCCAGGGGAAAGTGAGGTCCTGATAGCTGGTGCTTTTGGCACCCAGGAGGATGCAAAAGAAAGTCTGGCATTGGGGATAACACACACTGCTTCGGCATTTCTGCCGAGATGAGTAGCTGAGGCCTCTGACTGCATGTGCCCAAAACACAAGACACACTGGGCCTGATTTTTAAAAATAGATGAGCACACATAGCTCCACTTGCAGACAGTGGGAGTCGGCGCTACTCAGCAATTCCAAAAGATCAGCCCCAAGGGTGCTCAAGTTAAGTGCCCCATCACTGATGCACAGAAAATTAGCAAACGTTTACAAAAACCCTAGCACACAAATCTGTAAAGCCCCTTTAGTGATCAAACCCAAGTATGGGGCTTAAACTGACACTAAGTCACTTTCACATAAACAAAGTCACCCAACACAACCATCCAAACCCAGTCTATTGTCCCCTTCACCTGAAAATCTAGTACAGCTATTAAGTTCATGCTCGGACAGTCAGCTTGCTGAATATTCTTGTCCCTCTGTTATTATTTGTGGTAAAAGTGCAGTTGAGACAGGGTCATTTTCACCAATGGGGCCTATCTAGCCCTCCATGCGCACAGACAAGGCCCATTAGGTTAACTAAGAGTGATGAAAAGTTAAACAAATACACGACACATATTTGGGACAATATCCTAGCCCTCCTGGAGCCAATGGACATTTTGCCATTGACTTTAATTGGACCACCATTTGGCCTTCATAAAAAAAAGTAACGGACATTTTCTCTTTATGAAGTGAAATTCCCACTACTGCCTGCAGATCAGTTGCATGTGGGCTCCACATTCTCAACATCAGGGCCCGGTTTTGCTGTATAGACAATACTATACACAAAAAAGCACTCTCTGAATCTATCCTAAACATTTATCTGACATGGCTAACACCTCCAGCTCCCTAAAATGTGACATACTGGGTGGTAATAGGGCTTACACTAATTCACACTTTCCCCTTGATAGAGAAACACATACAAGTGAGAAAAAGGACCATAAAAATACGCAGGTACAATATCTTCTCCCACAACCCTGCCATTCATCTTCAGGGAGGACTGTGGTGGAGATTTCACTGGAATATTCAACTCCTCTCTCTCCTGCAATAGGGAGGTCTGTGGTGAGAGTCACTGGGATATTAACCCACCTCCCACATGCAGTAGGCACAGAGTCCCAGTGTATTTCAACCGGGGAGCGTTTATTCACCCGCCTACCACTTTAGGAAGGAATTTTCTCTTGCATTGTAATTGGAGCTGGAATCAAGACACAAGACTCACATCTGGTTAGCCAGTGCCCCAGCATGCTAAGGCATTCAGATCTAGGGTTTTGGTTCAGCACATTATAAAGATGGACAAAATACAAATCCAAGTTCCAATTTCAAAACACCGCACAACATCAGCAAAGTAGGTTTCCTCCGCTTGGGCTCATCTTTCATTGCAATACACATGACAGTTACTCACTGCATGTTAATAAACAAGCCAGTTGGGCATTCCACTGATTAGGTCACTGTGCAGAAGGCAATCAGGCCTTCCAAAAAAAATCCCTGCACACTGAGAGAGAGAGAGAGAGAGAGAGAGCTATTAAGTGGTGGAAGGCCCCTTCGCATGTGCACACACACCCACAGAGGGGGACAGAAGGCCCCTTTGCATACACACACCTGCAAGGGTATTTTTGTTCGTTTGCATGTATGTGGACTTGCACACACGCACAAGAGGAGTGGTGGGTGGCCCCTTTGCATGCATGCACATACAAGGAAGGGAGACCCTGCTGAACGCACACACACACACACAGGGGAAATGGACGGCCCGTTCGCATGCGTGCTGGTGCACACATACACAGGGGGGTGGGCGGCATATTGGCAGACACGCTCCCGCACGGACTGGGGACTGCACGGCCCCTTCTGGGTGCCTGCATGCAGATGGGCTGGGGGGGCACAAGACACCCCCCCCCGGGCACGGACGCGCACCCACGGGTGGGGGGGCGCAAGGCCCCTTGGCACTGGCGCGCACCGACGGGTAGGGGGGTGCAGGGCCCCTTGGCACGCGCATACTGGCAGCGGCACAGGGGCAGCCCCAGCCCGGCCGAGCCCCGCAATGCTCGGCCAGCGGGGCTGGAGCCGCTGGGGCCCGGCTGACGTCACGGCGAGGCTGACAGGGCCCGCGGGACTCACCTCCCTGCAGCGCCCGTGCAGTGCAGAGCGTCAGGCCCTGCAGCCCTTCCCCGTCCCGGGCAGGAAGCTCCGGTTCCGCGCCCCACAGCCGCCGCCGCCTCCTGCCGCAGCGACCGCGGCTCGCGCCTGGCTCCGCCCACTCACGCGCCCACCCCCGCCAGGGGCGGGGCCCGCAACTCTCGCGAGACCCAGAGCAGCCCGGCGGCCGCTGTCCAGGGTCCTGAGCCCGGTGGCGGCGCGGAGTCCGATCCCCACAGCCCGGGCTGGCTCCGGCGGCGCCCAGCGCGAGGGGAAGGGGTACAGGGGGGACCAGGCTCTAATCTCTGAGGCGGGAGGGTCCCCCAGGCGCTAGGGCACAGGGGGTACCGGGCTCTAAGGGGGGCAGAGGTGACCAGGCTCTGAGGAGGGTGGGGTGCCCCAGGCTCCAGGGGGGAGAGGGTACCGGGCTCTGAGGGGGCCAGGAGGGCCCAGGCTCTGAGGGGGGGAGGCCCAGGCTCTGAGGGGCCGGGGGTACTGGACTCTGAGGGGGGCAGAGGTGACCAGGCTCTGAGGAGGGTGGGGTGCCCCAGGCTCCAGGGGGGAGAGGGTACTGGGCTCTGAGGGGGGCAGGAGGGACCAGGGTCTTATTGGGGTGGGGTGCCCCAGGCCCTTGGGGTGCCCCAGGCTGTGAGAAGGGCAGGAGGGCCAAGCTGTGGGTGGAGCAGGGGGGCCCTGGCCCTAAGCGGAGCAGGGAGCACAGAAGGGCCCACTGGTCTAGGGGTGTCAGGCTTTAAGATAGGCAGGGCAGGCTGGAGGCCCCAAAATTATACCACTACAGGATTCTCCAGTATCTTTCAATCTGTTTAGTTTATCAAAAAGAAGACTGAGAGATTACTTGATTATACGGTATAAATACATTCATGGGGACTGTGAAGCTTAATTCCATCACATTTATAAATGGTTTTTAAGATTTTCAGATGGAAGGTGCCATAGAAAATCAATGTATTATTATTAATAATACAAGAACGATCAAAATTATTGAAATATGTATTTAGAGTCCTCAAACACCACAGCAACACCAATGTAACATGTAGTGTTTGCACCATTCATGTTGATTGCTCTTGATTATTTTATTTTATTTTTGTAATTGTGATTTGGTGTTTAATCAAACAGAGATAAACAGCTCAGACAATAGGAACTATAACAACTCTCACACACATATTCAGTGACTTTATGGAACGCTTCCATTGGAACTATGCAGCAGCATAATACTTAACTCACTTCTTCTGACAGCAGTGCAATTCCTAGGCAGAGATAAAAATAGTAGGCATGACACACAAAGTAGTCATTTTTCAGAGTGGTAGCCATGTTAGTCTGTATCAGCAGAAAGAACGAGGAGCACTTGTGACACCTTAGAGACTAACAAATTTATTTGAGCATAAGCTTTCGTGGGCTAAAGCCCACTTCATCAGATGCATGCAGTGGAAAATACAGTAGGAAGAGATATAGACACACAGAGAACATGGAAAAATGGGGGTTGCCATACCAGCTCTAACGAGACCAATCATTACGGTGGGCTATTATCAGCAGGAGAAAAAAAACTGTTGTAGTGATAATCGGGATGGCCCATTTCAAACAGTTGACAAGAAGGTATGAGTAACAGTAGGGGGAAAATTAGCATGGGGAATTCGTTTTTACTTTGTGTAATGACCCATCCACTCCCAGTCTTTATTCAAGCCTAATTTAATGATGTCCAGTTTGCAGATTAATTCCAGTTCTGCAGTTTCTCGTTGGAGTCTGTTTTGAAGTTTTTTTGTTGAAGAATTGTGACCTTTAGGTCTGTAATCGAGTGACCAAAGAGATTGAAGTATTCTCCAACTGGTTTTTCAATGTTATAATTCTTGACATCTGATTTGTGTCCATTTATTCTTTTACATAGAGACTGTCCTGTTTGACCAATGTACATGGCAGAGGGGCATTGCTGGCACATGATGGCATATATCACATTGGTAGATGTGCCGGTGAACGAGCCTCTGATAGTGTGGCTGATGTGATTAGGTCCTATGATGGTGTCCCCTGAATAGATATGTGGACAGAGTTGGCAACAGGCTTTGTTGGAAGGATAGGATCCTGGGTTAGTGTTTTTGTTGTGTCATGTGTGGTTGCTCGTGCATATTTGCTTCAGGTTGGGAGGCTGTCTGTAAGCGAGGACTAGCCTGTCTCCCAAGATCTGTGAGAGTGAGGGATCGTCCTTCAGGATAGGTTGTAGATCCTTGATGATGCACTGGAGAGGTTTTAGTTGGAGGCTGACAGTGACGGCTAGTGGAGTTCTGTTACTTTCTTTGTTGGGCCTGTCCTGTAGTAGGTGACTTCTGGGTACTCTTCTGGCTCTGTCAATTTGTTTCTTCACTTCAGAAGGTGGGTATTGTAGTTGTAAGAACACTTGATAGAGATCTTATAGGTGTTTGCCTCTGTCTGAGGGGTTGGAGCAAATGCGGTTGTATCTTAGAGCTTGGCTGTAGACAATGGATCGTGTGGTGTGGTCTGGATGAAAGCTGGAGGCATGTAAGTAAGTATAGCGGTCAGTAGGTTTCCAGTATAGGGTGGTGTTTATGTGACCATCACTTATTAGCACTGTAGAGTCCAGGAAGTGGACTGGTCCAGGCTGAGGTTGATGGTGGGATGGAAATTGTTGAAATCATGGTGGAATTCCTCAAGGGATTCTTTTCCATGGGTACAGATGATGAAGATGTCATCAATATAGCTCAAGTAGAGTAGGGGCGTTGGGGGATGAGAGCTGAGGAAGCGTTGTTCTAAGTCAGTCATAAAAATGTTGGCATACTGTGGGGGTAGACATACCATGCGGGTAGCCATAGCAGTGCCGCTGACTTGAAGGTATACATTGTCCCCAAAAGTGAAATAGTTATGGGTGAGGACAAAGTCACAAAGTTCAGTCACAAGGTAGTCATTGTGACAATCTGCACAGATCATACCTGCCTTCTTATTGCTTGTTTTATTAGCAGAACACAGTGAAGATAACCTACTGAAGAAATAGACATAGTCAACAAGGACTTTACAGTTGGATAATAGCACACCATGGGAGACACATCTCCACCAGTACAGGCAATGGTGCATACTGCCTACCATCTTACTCAAGATAGGTCAGGCGAGATCAGTTTAGTGAAAAACTGTGAAAGAAAAACCAGGATGCCACAAGAAGTTGTGCTGGTGATTCAGGATATGGTGTTCTTCCTTCCGAATCAGTACCAAAATAATACCCTAGCCTCATGTTATGAGCCACAGTGCTGTTGATTTTTCTTCCTTTCACATGAAACATAGAAGAGAATACCTGACCATTTGTGGTCGTTAAAGATCTCATTGCACTTTTTGCAAATCCAGTGTTAATCTCTATCCTGGCCAGATTCCAGCCTGGGTCTGTTATTTGTTGTTGTTGTTATTATTATTTCTAGATGTTCCAATCAGGATTAGTGTCCCATTGTTCAAAGTGCTATACACATATATAATGAAAACATGGTCCCTGCCCTAAAGAATTTACAATCTAACTATATGACAAAAGGCAACAGGTGGATACAACAAAGAGAGGGGTGGAGTGGGGTCGGAGCACAAGGTAACAGTGACCTCTTCAGCTGAATACAGGATTCCCCTTCATTTTACAATTCACTGTTGATCTCAGTTACACTAATGTTAATATGGAGTAATTTCAGTGCAGTTACCATGGCTTTACACTACTGGAACAGAGAAAGCTCTTGCTTCACCTAGTCGAAAAAGATAAGCCATTTGCAGCTCTGCTTCTGAGAGTTCTGGAGACTCTGCTTTTGTGTTCTGATCATTGTAGGATAGGAGGTATAGCAGTCATCACTGGATGAAATCCTGCCTATTGAAATCAATGGGATTTTGACCACTGACGGTGGAGCTAGACTTTCACTTGTGTCTTGTTGGAACTATTTGGTCTATTACAGGGTTGGTCTGGTGATGAGATTGAGAGGAGTATTTCGCTCATATTTGTCCTTTTAACAGGCCAAGTTCTCAAAAGCAAAATAAATTAAATTCATGGTGGAAATATTTTCAAACGACAAAAAATAAGGCAACAAGAAATCATTAAAATGCTAATCCCAGTGACAGCTTTACTTCTGGACAGCATCCTCCACAAAATAACTAGGTCTGAGACTGGGAAGAAAGTACCTGGACTATGGTGCACCAATGGATCAGTGGACTTTAATCATTGTGAACAATCGAACCAGCACCTACTACCCCATGCCATTTCAAGTAGTTGAATTGGTTTGGACAATACCAAATTTCACTGTGGATATTCAACGGACACACAATATGGACAAGAGAACACAAAGATTACAAGAGCAACTTGCTGCAAGTGCCAACAGTTGGACACACTTACAATACACACTAAAGGATGGCACTGACAAAATTTTAACCCTATCAAAGGAGGAGAAGCAGCGTTTTTGGTGGTGGCAGGATGTTGAACCATACTGCAGTGGTCAGGACTTTCGGTGTTACTGTGGATTATCATAACAGCTGGTGTATTGTTAACTGTATTTGTGTTACATTGCATATGGAAACGATCAAGGGGGGCACAACCCCCTAGAGAACAGCCACTAATTATAACCTATAAGTAATATAGTAAGCCTCCCCCCCCCCGCGCACCCACTGTACTAGACAACCTGGCCCCAATCTTCTCATGCCCACTATATGGGAAGTCTGGAACACTAATTGGAATAGGTATGGTATGCCCGTACAAGAGAAGGTACAGGGCACAGTACTACACAAGGGGCAGTGGGACAGACAGAGCATTGACACCTTCCACCTTGATGCCTGGGCCTGTCAGGAAGTGTGTCACCATATGTCCTATGCTTTTCCAGGGATACCTGGGCAGGAGGATTCTTCCCTCTCCCCCCCATCCCTCGCAAAAAAAGGGGTGGAGTGTTAGGATATAGATATGCAGGACTGCCTGTAAAGGCCTATACGTTAAGAACGTAGGTGTATTTTTATCACTTAGCTAGTTATAGAGGTATAAAACAAAGAATCAAAATCACAGTCTGCCTGTGTATGGGCCTTCTCTCACTAGGATAGTCTGAGGCCTGGTTCTTAGGCTAAGGTCTTTGTCTAAGCAGCAGAGGCAGCCATAAACTGAGAAGCTTATGGTCACATCCTCACATTCCAAACTAGTCACATTGAAATAAGGTGCTATTGGGCTGTTAGGAATACAATCCTGTCCTGATAATGCCTATCACCACCAGATAAAGATGGTTAAAGAAAACTTAGTTAGATAGCATCCTGTCTGGCAAGAAATCACTTCTCAATAGTTGTGGTTGTGAAACCCTCATTTCTGTATGTTTTATCTTTATGGCTCCCACTTTTCTATTGTTAATCTGGTTCTCTAATTTTTTCTGTCTGCTGTATAATTAATTTTGCTTGGTGTAAGTTAATTAGGGTAGTGGGATATAATTGGTTACAGGATTATGTTACAATATGTTAGGATTGGTTAGATAGACTTCAGTAAAATGATTGGTTAAGGTATAGCTGAGAATATTACTATATAAATTAAGGGCAAGCAGGAAGTAAATTGGGATTCGAAAATAAGGAAAAAGGAACTTTGATTTAAGCATTCTGGAAGTTCACCCCAATAAA
Organism: Caretta caretta; assembly: GCF_965140235.1. Taxonomy (NCBI): domain Eukaryota; kingdom Metazoa; phylum Chordata; order Testudines; family Cheloniidae; genus Caretta; species Caretta caretta. The sequence continues at coordinate 47,549,837 of NC_134215.1, read as the reverse complement.
CATTGAATTGTTTGCACCTTCAGACTTCGGGTATTGTTGCTCTCTGTTCATGTGAGAAGGACCAGGGAAGTGGGAGGGTGAAGGAATAAGCCCTCTAACAATGAGATTGAGAGGAGGATTTGGCTCATATTTGTCCTTTTAACAGGCCAAGTTCTCAAAAGCAAAATAAATTCATGGTAGAAATATTTTCAAACTACAAAAAATAAGGCAACAAGAAATCATTAAAATGCTTATCCCAGTGACAGCTTTACTTCTGGGCATCCTCCTCCACAGAATAACTAGGTCTGAGTCTGGGAAGAAATCATCTTGTTCATCCCAAGAAAAATCCCAATCAGTTTAGCTTGGTGTCTTTCCCATGATCTTTCCTTCTGTTGAATTTCCAGTTGCTTAGCTCTCGCAGCTCGTTTAACTAGATTTAGAAGGAATCTTTTCAGTTATTGATTCCTCTCTGTTCAAGTCTGGGATTCAAGATACTTGGGCAGCCAAGTAAAAGTTTGAATTCCATCCAATCCATTTAAAAGTATGTTGTAATAGACATGAATGATACTGCAAACTAGGGTCAGGATTAACTGCAGTAGTCTACCCACTTTTGGTGCCTTTAATCTTGTGCTCTATATTTTTATTAAATGCTTAGGGTCAAATTATGACCATTCCAGAGGTATGAACTAGGGTTTGGAGAGAATGCAAAGAGCATAAAGGTGAATTCAGAAATAAATGGAATATAGCATGGCATTAGAATAGAGATGTATCTGTCTAATGTATCTAGTGTTTATTATACACCAATTTCTGTGGTATGAGTACGACCAGATCATCAAATCATACAAACAGGCCACAGACTCATGAGTCAAGATAGGAGTCAAGTTTGCAGTCTTGAAGATGAGGAGGAGGAGCTTGAATGTGATACAGAAAAAAGAGTGGAAAGCCAGTGAAAGGATTTGCGGGAGAGGGAAGAGGAGTTTGGCTTGATTGACGCTGCAGGAAAAATGATAACTTTAGCATCAGTGTTTTGGATTGATTGGAGTTGGGAGAGGTGAAATGCAGAGAGGTCAGGAAGAAGATTGCTGCGGTTGATGCAAAAGAAGCCCAGGGTTTTATTAGCAGAGATGGAAAAGAAAGGACAGACAGCTTATGCACTACTGACTGTGTCTCCCAGAAGTGCTGGGATTCTTGGGCAACAGCTGCAAGATGGCCTCAAAAGGGCACACCATGCCCACACAGCAGGTCATAAGTGAAAGCTCCTCACTAATACAGACTCTGAATTTGGCTGTCTCATCATAGTTCTAGTGGACAAGTGGGCACATCACAAAACCACCAGCACAACTGGTACAGATTGGGGTCCACGTTTTCAGTCTCAGCAGTGCAGCCAAGGATTCTCTGAGGCATGGCGGCTGAGCTCTCCTCTCAGCTCTGGAGATGAACCCTTCAGGGGTATGTGCCTTCATGAATGGAGGGAGGAATCTTACACTGGCACTAACAATAGTATAGCCATTCTGTACATATTATTATTCTTTATATTGAAGTAGCACATAGAAGCCCCAGTTACAGACTAGGATCCTATTGTGCCAGGTGTTGTATGAACACAGAACAAAAAAGATGGTTCCTGCCTTGAAGAGCTGACAATCTAAACAGAGACCTTCAGCCTCCAGCCCTGTTCACTAAAGCCCTGTTCATCCAATGAAATGAGCTGTAGCTCACGAAATCTTATGTTCAAATAAATTTGTTAGTCTCTAAGGTGCCACAAGTCCTCCTGTTCTTTTTGCGGATACAGACTAACACGGCTGCTACTCTAAAGAAACACAGTGTTTTTCAGTAGATCAAAAGTAACTGCTCAAGAGAGTCAGAAATGTATGTCTGCCAAGAACAGAATATAATCAGGAGAAAGACAGATGGATCCACCTCTCAAAATATTGCAGACAGAGACAAGGAAGGGTGTAATGTAGCAAAATGTCTGTTTTAATGCTCTCCATAAATGTCAGTCAGTGATAATATGCAAACCGCACTAAATAATAATAGCCATTAATATTGTTGTTTGATGTTAATTAACTTCCATGCTTCTCATCCTTTGCGATACCACAACCCTCTTTTCCTATTGGGAACACCCTGAGAGCCCCTCCCATTTAACAATATGGGAAAATCAGTTGGGTTGCAATTCACAGTTTGAGAAAACAATTAATTAATATGTTGTATTTGCATAGTTCCTTTCATCCAAGGATCCCACCTGGGACAAAAATCATTATTTTGTAGGGAAGATGGGTAAAGGATCATTATTTTCATTTCACAGATGGGGAAACTGAGGAACTGAGAGAATAACTGAACTGCCCAAAGTCACATAGTGACTCAATGGCAAAGCAGAGGACCAGTCATCTAACCACTAGACACGCTGCCTTTAGCTTTAACAACTCAAGTTCTAAAGGCCTGGTCCAATGCCCATTAAAGTCAATGGAAGTCTAATAATTTTGAATCAGGTCCCACATGCAGAAAAATGAAAGAGAGATACAGAAACATTTTTTAAAAACCCAAGAACATATTATTTTAAATCATCTATTGAAAACCATGATACCTTGCATGAGGACTCTAGCTTACTGAGTAGTTAATGCAATATGAAGTGTTGTTGCTATGGTGGTCCCAGGATATTAAAGAGACAAGGTGGGTGAGGTAATTCCTTTTATTGGACCAACTTCTGGTGGTGAGAGAAACAACAGAAGTTGGTCCAATAAAAGATATTATATTACTCACTTTGTCTCTCTAGTTAATGTTATGTCTTACTCAGACCTCAAGGCGGTGCTCTGACACTTTCTGCACACCATATTCTGTGTTCTGTCCTGTGAATACAAGTTAGAATATCTATATATGCTCTGTTTAAAATGAAAGGCATTTGCAAACATGAAAGATCCTCGCATTCTTTGAAATCCTGGTAAAATGAAACAATGATACAGGACTCACACAGCAGAGTAAGGCCTTGTGGCATACACAAATGATTGGATGCATCCATCTTCTGGAAGGGAGTTAACCATCATAAGTGTATACGAAACTCATCTGTTGATTTTACCTGATCACAGAGTATCATCTTAAAGATCCATTTGTTAGTTCACACACTTAGGAAACAGCTCCTCCCCCCTCTCTTCTTCATTTCCTGTCTCTCTATCTGTGATTTCCACTCTGTCTTTCTCTGCTACTTATTCTTTTTCTACCTGTCTCTCTGCCTCCATCCCTCTCTCCCCACTTCCATCCATCTGTCCATCTGTTTCTGCCCGATACACTGATCTTTTCTCAGGTCCTCCATTTAGAGTTTTAATATAGCCATTTCTGCAAAGCTATTTTCCCCAAATTTCCATCTGTTGACAGGTTTTACAGAAAAAGATGTTCTGAAAGCAGATGGATATTAGCTCACAACAGCTGGGCCAGGAATGATGTTCCCTTCCATTTTAGGTAAATTCCTTTCCTTATCTACCTTGAGTGAATTTAGTTCTGGCACTGAACTGGCACCCTTGAAAACTTCAGCTCTGGTACATTGTGGGCAGCAGCAGTGCATGCTTCCTTCACATTGCCTTGTTAATATGCATCCAAACTGATCTCTGTTGGCAGAGGCCAGTGACTGAATGGGCCCATGGAGACTGAATTACCATCTCACCCCTAGAAGTTGAGACACATTGATATAGCCACATGGGAAGCTTGCCTTGATGCTGCTAGTGCTGCACAGAGCTTGTCCTGGGGTTTCAATCCAGCACTTCACAGCAGCGTGCAATTAAAAATCATCTCTATGTTGATGACTTGAAAATCTTGCATTCCGCCACTAACCGGTCTCCTTCCATCCATTCCTATGTGCCTCTTGGATGCTTTGTCATCGTCTTAAATTGAACATGGCTAAAATGGAACTCTTTTTCTTCTCTTCCAAACCTTCTCCTTTTTTCCCCTTCTCTTCCTCTGTTGACACCATCATTCACTCCATCATTCAAACCCTCATCTTGGAGTTGTTTTTGACTCCTCCCTTTTATTTTGCCCCACACAGCCAGATCATATCCCAGTCCTGCCACTTCTTCCTTTCTCAGCATCATCAAGATCCATCCTTTCCTTTTCCTGCCATCACTATTGCCAAATCTCTAAGGCCATGTCTACACTACCACTTTTGTCGGCATAACTTATGTTGCTCAGGGATGTGAAAAATCATAAGTTACACCAACATAAGTTACACCGACAGAAGAGCCGATGAGCTTCTCCTGCAGACAGAGCCTCCACTGCTTGCGGAGCTGGTTTTATTATGCCAACAGGAGAGTTCTCTCCTATCAACATAGACCAGCTACACAAGCGATCTTACAGCGGAGCAGCTGCATCGGTACAGTCGTGCTGCTATAAGTTCTCTAGTGTAGACATGGCCTAAGGGCTTGTCTACACATACAGCACTGCAGCTGCACCACTGTAGCACTTTAGTGAAGACACTACTATGCCGACAGGAGAGCTTCTCCCATCGGCGTAGTTAATCCACCTCCCTGAGAGGCGGTAGCTATGTCAGTGGGAGAAGCTCTCCCATTGACATTGCACTGTCTTCAATATTAAGGCAGTATAACTATGTCGCTCAGGGGTGTGGACTATTCACACCCCTGGGCAACGTAGTTATACCGATAAAGGTCTGTAGTGTAGACCTGGCCTTAGAGTTGGCCCTCACCACTTCTGCTGTGCCAATGCCTCAACCTTGCCTGCCTATTTATCAGCTTCTCATACAGTTACCTCTGCATCTTCTTCCATATGTCCCCCGAGCACGGTTCAACTTCCACAAGTTCACCCTCAAGGCAGTACTCTGTTCGCACGTAATCACCTTGTAAAGACTCACTTCTGCTATGCTACCTATAGTGAATCAAGTTGACATATATATAAATTGTATATAATTTGCCTTTTGTTCCCGTTCCCTTCCCCCTAATTTCTGTCTGTTTGTCCTTAAATTGTGCGAGTGCCTCCAGGACTTTCCTTCCTGAGTGTTTAGAAAGCTCCCAGCAGATAAGAGATACTACTGTAAATTATTAGTAGTATATAACTAGGCTTGGAAGAATTAATTTTTTTTTTTTGTAATTTTGATGGATAATATCCATGTTCATTTTTAAGCATTTTTTAAAATGTTTATCTATTTAAATTTTCAGTTTCACAGTGGGTTCCAGGAGGCTCCCTGCAAATCCGAGGGGCGCCGAGATACCAGATCCCTATGGGTACTAAGCGAGGGGAAGGCTGCACTAGCCGGGCAGAGCAGAGACCACTCCCATCCCCACAGTGTCCTTGCCCTGTTTGATTACAATTGATGGATGTTTTATTTAGTTTATTTCTGTGTGTATGGAGAATTTGATTTTTAAGTACAATATAATATAGAATCCTACCAAGGCTATATATAATAAGTAGGGCTTCTGACTGTAGGTTTTAACCAACAAACACCAATTAACCCCCCACCAGATAGAGAAAAATGAAATCAGTGTTTATCCAATAAACACAAGAAATGCTTAGTCAATTCATGTTAATATCACCTCTTTCCAGTGCAGTTTGTTTACATAGGCAATGTCCCTGCTCTGTACCTAAGGGCTTGTTTACATAGAGCAGTAATGAGCACTATAGGGGGTGTGATTTCTAAACTGCACTAATGTGTTGCACATTAATTGGTCTGTGTAGACCCTCCTTGTGCACACTAAAGGTTCCCTAGTTTGCTTTAATGTAGTGCTGTTTCAAACAGTACTACATGTATATATAAAGAGAAAGCCCCCCCAACCCCCAATTTTTGGACATATATATGGAACTTAAAACATGTTCAAAATATATCCTGAATAATTAAATTAATAAACCCTCCAAAACAGAAGTCCTATGTGATAGGGTATTAACCCCACACAGGGCCTGAAAGGGTTAATGTGGGCCTGTGAGGCCAATTAGGGTACTTGGCTGTACCTGGAGGGAGAATCAGATTTAACTGAATAAGAGGTCTGATGGGTTGGAATAGGTTGGATTGTAAAGCCAGGAAGTTTACATAGAAAAAGGCTGCAGGGAGAGAGTCTTCAGTCACTCTCTAGGAGCCGAGAGGAGAGGGAGGTGAAAACCCAGGAGGGAGAATAAACCTGGGGTTTTAGCCCTAGAAGAAGGATCAACCCCAGAGAAATTGTGGGGAAAAGAATCCTGAGAAGGCTAGATAGGAAGAAGCTCAGGGAAACAGTAGAAAGGGATAAGTCTGTGCAGACCTTGGCTGCATGTATAGGCAACCCAGAGTAGAGGGTGGACCTGGGTTCCCATATTAGCCACTGGGAAGTGGCCCAGGAGCGCTGGAGATGCCAACCAGACAGCTGATCTTGTTACTCTGGAAGGGGAGGACTATAGTGACCTAGCCAGAGGGCTGAGTCATGAAGAAGGAGCACCCTGAGCCCTGGAGGGGTCACACGGTGCAAGGAAGGGGGTGTCAGACCTGAGTGGCGCTAATCCCCAGAGGTGGCCACAAGAAGGCACCTCTCAGGGTGAGTGAACCGTGTCACACCCTAGTAATGAGCAGGGAGGATCAGGTCAGGAGAACAAAATCAGATGGATGTGATTAATTTCAGCCCCAGCCTTTTCAGATTTTTATTTCTGACATCTTGATGCAGTGGCTTTTGTAGATGACCCCTAGGGGCCTGTCAAACCATAGGTACACAAGAAAATAAAGAACTACATGTGCATACCTGCAAGCACGCAAGCACACACACACACATACACACACACACTTAAAGGAAAAGTTGCCCACCACAGTTTTGGAAAAGTTGTTAAAATGCTATCCCCTCTCAGAGAAGCAAAGGCATAGGTCTGATCAAAGGCTGACAATATGGAATCCACACTGACAGATCAATACGTGGGTGGGATCCTTAGTCTAGAAGAAATATATTGTAGACTGATGGTGTCTGGCATTTAGGCAAAGTGATGGATAGTAAGAAGGAAGTGCTTGAGCTCTTTCTCTTTTCCATCAGTGTAGGGTCTTAAGCTGTAGCCTGTGTTCTCCCCAGTGCTGCTCTGTATGAAACCACATCCAGCCCAGCCTCTCAGGGTATGTCTAAACAGCACACTAACCCTGGGATCTGACTCAGGTTTAAGCCCAAACCTCCCTTCTATCCAGACAGAAATTAGTTTGACTTAGGCCAGCAGCCACTCTACTCAGGACCACAGACCCTGCTAGGGGTAGGTCAGAGCCCAAGTCCCTTTGTAACATGAGTCAAAGCCCAGGCTTTTTGCAGTGTGGACACAGCTCAAGCCCAGGTCCCCAAAATCAGGTGTGGAGAGTCTGCCAGCAATATCCCACAAGCCCCTGGGGTTGAGCTTCCCAGTACTTGAATTCCAAAACTTGCCACTCACTTCCCAGGAACCAGAAGCAACCTCCTGGTTCAAATGTAGCAGCTCAGCATTTAACCCTTCATTTCCATGTGGGCTGCTCAACTGGAAACACAATCAACGCTGACACGTATTAGCTATGGACAGCAGTACGATGAAGTTCTAACGGGCCAGAGGAACACAGCCAAATTCTGGTTAATCTCTGTGCAAGGCAAGCAAAACATACGACGTTAGCAACAGTTCGAGAAACGATCATGTCTACAAAACTGTATCCAAGAAGCTGGCAGCACTGGGGATTGGCTGGATAACAAAACAACACAGATAATACATCAAGCAGCTGAAGACCGAGTACCACAAAGTCAAGGATGCCAACAGCACAGCTGAGAACTCTCCATATTCATGTCTCTTTTATGAGAAATACAATTGGTTACTTGGAACTGTAGCGAGCACTGAACCCACAGTGGTGCATAAGAGTCTCCTGAGCAGGGATGGCGACCTTATTAACTCTCCCCTGCCCCCATCACAGGCACCACTGGAGGAGAGACAGCCACTAGATGAAGGGCAAGAAGTGACTCTGGAGCTGAGGCCAGCAATCGAAGAGGTTATGCCGCTAGAGCAGCTACCGCACATCCTGAGTCTGTACTTGGAGGACCTATTTGGGGATGGCCATGGGGTGCAGCCTGCTGAGGAACCGGCATCAGAACAAGCACCAGAGCAGGAGCCAGATCCTGGTAAGTTTCTGCTGCCATATTTATTGTTATTAATATATAGATGGGAGGAATTTCTGGCTAGTGAGCCTGTTAACTTATTTATACAAGACAGGATTTTTGTATGCTGCCATTCTGGGTGGAACTCAAGCCATTTGCCTAGTACTCCCCACCCCCTTCCCACAATGCCAGTGGGATTCAAAATACAAGCTGCAAAAAGAAGAAGAATTTAATGAGCATTTTTCCTAAAATTGTTACTAGTTAATTACTGATTTTTATACTTATGGTTTGGGGCTCCACAATTCATAGCCTCATGTACCTCTCCCATCTAATACAGAGTACCTTATAAACTGGCTACACACACACTGTTCCTGACTATTGTGTGGGATTTGTCCCCAATAGCAGTGAAACAGCAGAATGCCAAAGCAAAATACTTGTCTTTATACCTACAAAAATGCTTGCTCGATGGGGAAAAAATGTGTATTTGGCGCTAAACTGAAAATAAACAGAATTTAAACACCTGGACAAACTGGGTGGAAAATGCTACCTCATCAGAATGGTAACTTTTCATGTCCACTTTGCACGGGGATAAATAACTATATAAGGTGCAGGGAAATGAACAATCAGACCCCTGGCTTTTACTCATGTAGTTCCCTTGTGGTTGTGTTCTTCACTGAGTGAGATTCCCTTTGGTGACTCATTGATCCAGATCAAGCCAAAGTTCTACATTTATTATTTCGCTAGGTACTAACTATTCTGAACTAGCTAGCTTTGCTTCTTCCAACCCTGATTGTTTGTTTGTTTGTTTGTTTGTTTGTTTTAACTAAGCCTTGATGCTTGGGAAAAATGTTCTAATAAATTCACTGTCGTGCAACAACTGGTGTCTTTTTTAATAGTGAACTAACAGAGAAACATTCCAGTTTCCCAGTTCACGTCCCATTTTACCAACGTAACACATATCAACTCATTTCTTATACCAGTGATGTAGACCACATAGGCAGGGTGCAAAAAAAGACACTGGTGGACCCAACTCTCATGTACACCACTCTGGCAGTGCACAGGGTGTAAATATAAGTTAGATTTACAATAAAGTAGAGCTGGTTGAAAAATGGATTTTTCAGTCCTGCAAAAATAATTGAGAATTCAAAAAACATTCCTCCTAATTCAGGATGAAAAGGCAAAATGTTGATTTATTTTGTGAAAAAAAATCTGAAAAAAATTAGTTTGGGGACAATCAAAATGTTTCTCTTCAGTGAATTTGAAATGTTTCTTTGCAGTTTCAACCCTTTTTATTTATTTTATTATAAAATACCTTTTGAAATGAAAAGTTGTTTTGAGATGAAAAATTGAAACTTCATTCCTAAAATGTCAAAAAGGCCATTTCAGCATTTTCAAAACTTTTTTTCAATTTTTTAAAAAATATTTTTGCCAAAATTGATACAATTTTGTGAAAAATGTCAATTTTTACTACATGGCATTTTCTGGAGGAAAACTGTTTTGATGAAAATTTTCTGGCGAGCTCTACTGTCAAGCCCCTTTACACTGTTGGAGTAGTGTAAAGGGGATAGTGTAAAGAAGAATTGCCCTCTCTCTCTCTTTCAGTCTCTCTGTCACACACACACTCTGTAAATAAGGATTATCTTGAGCTCTGCTATTTTCCACTCATGCTGGAGATGACCTGGCATAGATCAACTGGCTAATTGAAACATAAGCCTGTACAACTGAAGTAACCTGCTTCCATTGCGCAGTGAGCAGTCATGCTCGATGGTATTACTTGCAATTACTGGACTACTGGGAATCAAGGACCTGTTTAAAAGGGCTATACAAATACAAATGTAGTGACCCTTGCATGTCAGAATTATTGGTAGAGATTCTAGGGTGCTTTAGGCAGAAACATTGTACAGGACTGATTCTACTCCTGGCTTTGCCATGGACTTGGTTAAGCTACTTCCTCTTTCTGTGTGCCTCAGTTTCCCAACCTGCAATGTAAAAATTGGGTCTACCTCACAGGAGGGTCATAAGCCTTAATTTATTACTCGCTGTAAAGTGCTTTGAGATCTTCAGATGAAAGGTATTAAAGAAACTCAAAAAGGAGGAGAATCAAAAGGCAGGAGTCTAAATGCCACTGAATGTCAATGGCAACTGGGTGCCTAACTCCCATTGGTGCCTTTGAAAATACCTCCAGAACTATTAGTGCTGTGTTCATCATTGGGCAGAGAGAGGGGTAATCTAGTAGTTTAAGAATGGGGCTGAGAATTAGGAAATCTTGAGTTGTTTTATGTGGCTTATTAACAATTATTAATTTATATTTCAAATGTAGTATAAATCAGTATGGGCTAGTATACTTTCCATGGCCCTCATTCAGCAAAGCACTTAAGCACATACTTGACTTTAAACACGTGCTTAACTCCCATTGACTACAGCAGGAAAAGGGGAGAGGAAAGATTACTTTAAAAGTGAGGGGGAGAGGCAGGGAGGATCAGATGGGAAGGTCGCAGTCATTACAGTATGATGGGTGGAACTGAAGAAGGAGGGTGAGGTCTCAGGAAGGTCCTAGTTTGGTATGACACCTGGGGTTGAGGAATGCAAACCAGAGCAAGGCTGCTACCTCAAACTGTGTCTCAACATGCTTGTTAATTATTAATTATTTATTATGTATTATTTTTTTGTTTGTAATGCAGTAGGGCCTAGAAGCCACAGTCATGGCCCAGGACCACATTCTGCTAGGTTGTGTACAAACACAGAACAAAAAAATGGCCCCTGCCCCAAAGAGCTTACAATCTAAGAGACAATAGGTAGAGACAGACAGATAGGGAGCACAAGATCTCTTTCCTACCGCTCTGCCTGCCTGCTGCATCACTTATTGCTAATGAAACCTGGCAACAACGGTTTGTCTGTAAGAAGTTCTGGAGCACAGTAACTTGCACAATAGGCACCGACTCCATGGGTGCTCCAGGGCTCAAGCACCCACCGAAAAAAATAGGGGATGCTCAGCACCCACAGGACTGGATTAATCTTTTGTGGGCCCTGGGGGTGGAGAAGAGCACCCACCGGCAAAACCAAAATTCAGCACCTGTGACTTGCACAGTGAACCACGTCACACAGACAGGAGTTTAGCCCAGCTATGGACCTGGTAGAAGCAAATGAGTTATTACAACTGCTCAGCCAGAGATCTACTGGCCCTGGAGTAGGGCTCTCCCATGTGGAGCCAGCCTTGGGAAAGACACAGGAAAGAAAAAACTAAAGGAGTCATGAATAGTGCATTGGCTCTCAGGTCACGTGAGGGGACCACCCAGGGAGACCAGTGCTCTGATGAACCCACAGGAGGCATCTACAAGCCAACAGATTCAGTGGAGAGTCAGAAAGTACCCAACATGAGTCTGTCGAGATGTCAAGCTTGCTGGAGAGCCCAAGGACAGAGAATCATCCTGAGGCCAACTCTGCAGGTTGAAAGAGACTCTGAGACTCAGCTTGCAAATTAATAAAGAACTCTTTCCTATACCTAGGCCTGCTTGCAGCAACACTTATAGCTGATGGAGCAGTCATTACAGCAAAATTGTCATTAGTGTTGCTGATTACAGAATGGAGCCCTAGATGCCTGTGTGTTAGTAGCTTTGAACTGCTGGCATCTCTGTTTGAATTTTCTTTTTATTAGCAGGGTGAAGGGGACTCTTCCAAAATCTCTTGAACCCTTCTGGGTGGATTTGTTGCCTGGGGACACCATGGCCACTCTGTGTCCCCTCCTGCATTGACTGTACCCATTATGCCGTGTGAAATGGAAGGAGGTGAAGAAGACTGATTGTAAAGCACCAGGGAAGGGCATTCCTTAGGCATTTCCATTTGGAAGGATGATTGCATGGGAGCCCCTGTATTCTCATCCCTTCTGCCTCCCCCTAGCTTTTCCAGAGGGGATCGGAAGAGCAAGGTCAGGGAAGCAGCTGTTTTAATTGAACCTGAAACAAATTGATTCTTTTCCTGGGTTTATAGCAGCCAATTGGAAGTGAAGTGCTCCTGAGCCCCTACAGCAGTATGGTCCCAGAGGCAACTCCCTTGTCTCAGATGGTTTCCTAGCCGCTCTTTCGCTGCTCATATCCTCTGCATGCATTAAGCAGTTTAATTTCATGCAAGATTAACGAGTGTATTATTATCACATGGAGTTTCTTTCCTCAGAGAGAAGAACACATTCGTTTATTTACTCGCCTTAAAGTGCTTCCCAGCAGATGAGGACTCCAACTCGTCTGGACAAGCCCTGATACCGCTAAACACTGGATCGCTGCCACACATGGGACTATCAAATATTCAGCCACTTGAACATGACCTCTCTGTTGCCAGCAGGACAGATGCATTTAGGAGCACAGGGCTGATCCTGCAAAGTGCTGAGTGCCACTTGAAAAAATCAGCATGTTGTCAATTCCTGCTGGAGTCAATAGGAGCCAAGAACACTTATTTAGCACCTCACAAGGCACTGGGCACCTTTCAGGATCAGGCCCACAAAGTTTACCACACTGGATCAACCAATGTCCATCCATTGCAGCATCTTGTTTCCAGCACTGTCCAAAGCCTGATGATTCTGAGTAAGGCAAAATGTCCCTAGTAATGCGTCTAGCAAGTTGCATGGCACTATAAATGGGTGGAAGGGGTTCATTCCTGACCTCTGATTGGTTGATGCTCTGGAGAATGAGAGATGATTACAAACATTATAGGACCAAAGAAAGTCTCTTCTGAGTGCGTGTAAGTAACACAATTCTATATACTTTGAAATTATACCTGAAGTGCATGGCATGAAAAATACTAGGAGCTCCTTGAATCAAAGTACTGAGGCTTTATTGAGAGCTACACAACCACCAGCTTTATTGATCATGCCCACCCTGCCTGGGGACCCACCCAACACTAACCAAACTCTCAAAGTCCTGTTCCCCGCCGCAATGGGCGCTCAGTATAAGACCTGGCTTGGATTCGGGGGGGGTGGGGGGGTGGGCTGGTTTCATAGATAGTTGGCCCAAAATCCGGGTTAGGATTGTGAAGTAGATTTCCCCAGAACATTACAGATACAACCTAACAGGATCGGATATGGCATATGTCCTCACACAAGGAGCATATGGCTCATGCAGCAGGAATCAAGTCTCATACGGTTCAGCTTGCCCATGCCCAGGCTGCAATGTGATGACTGGCTGAGACCCGAGAAGGGATGATGTGACACAGAGATTGAGAGAGGCAGAGAGAGCGACCTTGTTGTATCATATGCTTTGACTTTCCGAATTACTCCAGAACAGGGTCACCTCGGATGAAAGAAAATAGACTGCATGTGGCAGACAAAATCTCAGGTTACTCTGCGCTCCTTACTTTCTCCCCACCCCAGCTCTCCGTTATTAATATGGTTCCTCTTCCCTGTCCCCTCTCTCTTCCTGGTCCTCCTTATTTTAACCAGTATGTTTGCCTGGAGCCATGCCACCTTGTGTGGGACTGTCAGTGCTCAGAGACTAAGCAGAATTGGGCCAGATCAGTATTTGGATGACACAGCATAAGGAGCATTCAGGGGCTGCAGGGAAGGGTGTTGGTGAATCAGCAGGTGGCACTCTCTCCCCTGAGCCAATGAACCTATGTGGTGTCGAGGGGCACTTTGTCAGGCAGGCTTAGGTCGGACATACTCCCCAAGGTTCCGACCTCTTGTCATCATGAGGCAGGGCATGGCACTGTTTGTAAGAGTATAGGCTTACGTATAGTTATTATATATGTTTGTGTGCTGTAGAGGTGTTAGCCTCAGTGCCCTGAGCAAATGCTTTCTAAGGAGTTTGCATTCCACAGCTTCATCTGGATACACTTCCTCCCCTGAAGCTCTTACCTTGTGGTGCTGAATGCTATCAAGCAACCGCTGCCTTCCTGGTTATGGGTGGGGGAGTCACCCTGAGATGCCCCCTCACCAAGGTATCATGAGATTTACTTAATGGGTTTTATCGACTGCCACCTTTATTCCTTGTCCAGCTTCAACTGTTCAGCTCCTTTACCCTTTAGTTCATCCAAGTCCCACATCCTCTTCCTCAGTGACTTCATCCCACTCTTCTGCTACCTCTAACTTCCCTTCCCTGACCTCCTCATTGGTCCTCAGCTCTAGACTGATGGCACCACTCACTTCTCTGGTCTTTCTTGTTCTCCCATGCTTTCACAGAGCTCTCTCTCTCACAGAGCTCCCTTCCTGTGATCAACACCTCACCTCATTTACCAAATTCACTCCCACCTGCCTGGTGCAAGCCCACAATGCTTCTTGTCTCTCCTACCAATTTATATTCCTGACAGAGCTCCCTCTGTAACATCCTTCCACTCCTTTGCTTCCACCTTCAACTCTAGTCTCTTTTCTGGCCTTGCCTCCTCTCCCTTGTTGCTCCATTCTGGCCATCCCACCAATCTCTAGCCCTGTCTCATCACTCTGCTTCCTCTGCTCCTGTTCCTGAAATGCTGAGACTCTCTGGAGAAAATCGAGGCACCACTTCAACTTCCACCACCCCCACCTCATTCTCTTCATCCATCTTCTGTGCTATGCAGCTCTTCTTCTCCCCCAAATTGATTCCTGTGACTACAGTTCTGGACATCTCTTCCCCACCTTTGACTCTCTCAGCAAATCCTTCTCTCCCCAAGAATATCACCAGCTTTGAAGTGGAAATCAGCACCATTGTCAGGAACTTTCACTCTCTCCTACCCAGTACCCCTTCTTCCTTCGCTCAAGTCTCCACTCTGAGGGGCCTCTCCTTCTTTTGAGGGCCAACCTTTCACCCTGCCCCCTTGACCACATCTCCTGGGGCCTGATGGCCCTGCTCCCTCCCTCACCTAGTGTTCCTTGTCCTTAGCCATCAACAGGCTATGGCTGCCCTTAGCCTCAAAAATCTCCCCATAGCCTCAACCGCCCCTCCAGTTACTGGCCCATCTCCTTCCTTCTTTCCCCCAGACTCCTAGAATGTGCCTCTGCTCTCACTGCCTCCATTAAAAGAAAAGGAGTACTTGTGGCACCTTAGAGACTAATAAATTTATTTGAGCATAAGCTTTCATGAGCTACAGCTACTCTGAAACTGCCTCCATTGTCTTTCTCATTTTGCCTCTGATCCCCTGCCATTGGCTTCCTTTCCCCACTGACACTGCCCTTCCCAAGGTCGCTCACCAACCACCAGCTCTGGACTTAGCCTCTTTTCCAATCTCATTCTCCTTGGTTTTTCCCTCATCTTTGACACACCTGATTCCCCTTGGTCAGCTCTTGACATCAGTACTGCAGCCTGCCTGAATCCCACTACCCTCCTCTCCAATCCCACCGCAATGATGGTGTGTGGAAACCATCTCCCTCACCCATTATATCTCCCTCTTTGATCCCCTTTGTTAGCTCCCTCTCACAGCCTATAGCAAGTTCAAGCTCCTGATCCTCACCACCTTCCAGGTTCTATACCACTGTGCTGTGACCTACACCTCAATTCCCCACCCCTGCTAATCCCCTGCCTGCTCTACCCACATCTCTCACCTAACCATCCCCTTTGCATTCCTGTCCCTCTCCCTTCTCTGTGCCTTCTTCCACACTGCCTTTTTCAGCTGGAATTCCTTCCCACTCATGGGCTCTGATCTCCCACAGACAGTCACTTATCTCCTGTGGCAGGAGAACATGGCTCCTGGTCTTGCAGCATCCTTCCTTTCCCTCCTTCAAGTCTCCCCTCTGAACATACTTCTTCCATGAAGCCTGTCAGTGTCAATCCACTACCCAGGGAGTCATGTTATGTATCTGTATTAAAAAATCCCACTGCCTTGCTATGCAATGCATCTGCCTTCTGCTCAGCCAGACCTTTCTGTATCTGCATGGTTGTCTGTTGCTTCTCTATTCAGTGGTAAGCTCTTCCATGCCCGGCATGGAGCTGAGTACCTCCACTCAAAAGTAATGATAAGCAATGGAAGTTCAGAAAACACTTTGAGATCTTCATGAGGAGAAAAGGTGCTTAGATACTACAGCGATGGGCACTATGGAAAAACCGATGACAGAGAGATCAAAGTATTATTGTTTTTGATTACTCTGCCTCATTGTTTCCTCCCACCTTCTCTTATTCACTCACTCTCTCATACTTCTCCATTATTTATTACTCTTTCTCCATTCTCTCTCCTTTCATCTCACCTCTCCTCTTTTTCCAATGTATTTCTAATTAATCTGTCTCTGATTTTCTTCCCTCCAATGTCAGTCTGTCTTTCCCATCTCCTCCCCATCCACCCACAGCCCCCATCCTCTTCTCCAGCTCATCTGCATCCCATCTCCCACTCTCTGTTCTTTATGCATGAGCTAATTTCCGCTATTCCTTCACATGGGCTAAACGATCCACTCTGTTGTCCTCCAACAAATAAGCTGACAGGGTAATGAATGGCTTTGGATGGTAATTAGTGATGGAGTTGCTAATAATGAAATTCATTTACATTTTAAGCACTGCACAGAGAGAGAGAGAGAGAGAGAGGAAGTAGGACCCTGTCATTAACACCCCCTGACATCCCTTGCCTTGGGGGGAGCTCCCTACCAATCAATTTTAGTGATGCGTAAACTGTTTAACATGATTGCACCTCATCTTCCCCATTTAGGAGGCTGTAATAAGCAGAGTTTGTTAAGCAGCAATTAGACAATAAATGCTGCCTTGGATTTAAATACCCAATCAGTGCAGCACTGTGGAGGCAGGCTCCATAGAAACACATAGCGATTTCAGGATGCATCCAACCACTGGAGAAGAGGTGCCTAATTCTGCACTGGACCATCAAGCCCTTGACTGGCTGCTTTGCTTAGCATCATGTCAGGCATTAGCAGGCATAAATATTAATATGGAGACAAATGCTGAACACCCACAACTGCCACTGATTTCAAAAGTGGGGAGTCAGCATACAGCATCCCTTGGGATCTGGTCCATATGGCATGGACTGGATTGGGACATATAGCTATAGCCCTATGCCACTGTGAGGCATTGTGCATGATGCCATTCAGAACTCAGGGAGAACATGCATGCTACACCACCTTTGGAGAAGGGGTTACATCCACTCCCCTCTGCACTCAGCCAGCTCCACTGGCCGATTCAGAAGGGTTGGGATGATTATTTGTATTGGTCCAGCCCTCCCCCCAAGCACCATGAATTGCCATTGTTCCCAGTTCAAGTGCAGAAACGGTGCGATGGGTAGAGAGAGATAATCTGGTCCCGATACATATGTGGGGCCAGATCTTCAGCTGGGGTAAATGAGTAGAGCCCCCTTGACTTCAGCACAGATAAACCCATGAGAAAATCTCTACAGCAGGCAGTCTCTCTCTGCTCCTGATCCTGTATCAACCAGGGCACAGCTTGATTCTCAAGACTCTTGAGAGATGCACAGCATTGTGCTGAAGCAATATGCATTTCTGGAGCTGTTTAATGTCTTATCAAGATTTGTCATCTTCTGTGCCCGCCATAAAGTTTATGTATTGAGTTAATGAGAGCTGCCTCTGCCTTCCCGGCCCTTTATTCTGTGTCAATACATTCCATGAACAGTTGCCAAACTCCTTCCCATTTGTTTTCCTAGGCTTTTAGCCTGAAGATGCATCTTTTTAAAAGAAGCAATTTGTGTGAGAAGCTTAATTCATCCCAGCCTGACTGAGAAAGGAGCAGAGCCGCTTTGTGCCTTACTTGAGAATTTCA
This sequence comes from Caretta caretta, assembly GCF_965140235.1. Classification (NCBI taxonomy): domain Eukaryota; kingdom Metazoa; phylum Chordata; order Testudines; family Cheloniidae; genus Caretta; species Caretta caretta. The sequence goes on along the minus strand of NC_134215.1, from coordinate 47,532,145 downwards.
CAAACATTCATCAGACATGAGGGAGAAAAACAACATTGTTTTTCATCATACGAATGAGGAATTCATGTTTTAAAAGTAGCTACTGTGCAGGATCACTACAGCGTGGCACTCGACAGGGACATTGGAGATAGCTCAGTGGTTTGAGCATTGGCGCGCTAAACCCAGGGTTGCAAGTTCAATCCTTGAGGGGGCCATTTAGGGATCTGGGGCAAAAATTGGGGATTGGTCCTGCTTTGAGCAGGGGGTTGGACTAGATGACCTCCTGAGGTCCCTTCCAACTCGGATATTCTATGAGATCTGGTTTCGTTCCCAGTTCTGCTACATACTGCCTGCATGACCTTGGCCAAGTCAATTAGTCTCTCTGTGCCTCAGTTCCCCACCTGTACAATGGGGACAATTTGTCTTTTGTCTGTATTGCCTACTTAGACTGAGATGCAGATTCTGTCCCTAATTGGGTGTATATGCAACCCATAGTACAATGGGGCTCTGATCTCTCCTGGGGTACCTGGGTGCTACCTTTATACAAATCACATCATTAAGGGCAAATCTTTAAGACAGTGGCACTAGCCCAGTTCTACTCAGCAGGATAGAGTGGAATTTGGATCCACTCCCCTTGCAATGTGAGGAACCCAACATGAGGACTCATTGGGCAGGAGAGAACAGGATAGAATGTGGGGCATCTACAACTGTACAGATTCACTAGCCATCCCTTAGCTAGTACATGCCATCTGTAGATCTCAAGGCCATTTACTAGGTATTATTAACTCTATTTTACAGATGGGGAATTAGAGAGACAGAGAATTAGCCATGGTCATACAACAGATCAGTCGGAAAGTGGACTACAGCTCTCTGATTCCCACACTAGTGCACTGTCCTCCAGATCACACAGCCTCACGGGAAGGTGCCCCTCACTTCTCCCACCACTGTGGAGAGCAGCCAACAAGCAATTCTGTTCCCACTCCACACTCTTGTGGGGAAAGATTCCCTCCGCCTGCAGCACTGTGGGAAGCCCATGTCCTCAGGCACAGGTTCCAGGTTTTGGCCATAATATTTTAACAGGTCAAAGACTCAACTGCAAGAATCTTATCTGAAGGACACTATCAGTCCAGGTTTCCCAGACACTCACTGAATGTGGACTGGTCTTTGGGGTGGATTGGATCTGAACACCACTTGTAACTGCACAACTGGGTTTCATCCAGGCTCCTGCTGACATGAGATCAGGTAGATTTTTAGTTCAGATGAAAATAAGCCATGGGTCTCGAGAGGCAGAGCAGACTCAAGTGAAAGCCAATACTCAGGATGTCTTTTCATCTCACAATTCTGCATCTCAGCTCTGCAACGCAGTGGAGAGAACCGCACATGCATTAGGGACTATTCCATAGGGGGAAGTGAATTTAGTGTGAGGAAAGGTGCCAGTTTTGGAGGCTGAAGTCTCTCTTTAGCCATGGCAATGGTACAGAACAGGCAGCATCAGTGCAAACTTCTGCATAGACCTGGAGAGGCTGGAAGAGGATCTGAGGGGAATCCAGTCCCCATTGCCGATTCAGATCTTGGAGTTCCTAACAGATGGTCTCATTCGTTTCCATAGATGTGCCCACAGTATTTGCAGGCACCTCCATATGCCCATGCAGCAAGGCAATTAGTCACCCAGTGTGCATGCAAAATCTACGTCTGGGACTTTCAAAAAAAACCTAAGGGAGTTAGGCTCGTAATTCCCCCTGAAATTCCATAGAAGTTTGGAACTGAACTCGCATGGCTTCTTTGAAAATCCATGGCTAGGTGTTTGCAAAGATTGCTGGGCTAGGTAAGGAAACCAGCTGAATATTTGTCCCTTAGCATTAGATCTGTGCTGGGGACACCTGTCCGTGAGATTTTGCACACAGACCGCTAAGAGCTGACATCAACTGGTGTAAGCTACAAGGGAATCTCCTCCTACCTTCTATGCAGTCAGTGCCACTTGGTGTTTAGGATGGTCCTTTACTGAACCCTGGCATTGGGCTGGATTTCCTAATAGCAAATGCACATGTGTTTGACTAGGATATGACCAATTGGCTTTGCCAAGGGACACTCACATGCCATGCGACCTCCATCACTGGGGCGGTTAATCACAGCATAGAGGTGAGCCTGCCTGCCCTTGGCAGAGCACAGTGAGACAGCTGGGGAGGTCCTGAGGCATGGCTGGCTAGCTAAGCACCTGGCTGCACAGACAGGATAATTATTTGCTTAATTGGGTGCCCAGGCCCACTTGTGCTGCTTGCAAAGGGAGACCATTGTGATTTATTTGAGAGCTCATTTACATCTTGTTTCTTGCTTGGCTCCAATGAGAGCTCAGCCCCCCCACTGGATCAGGCCCTCACTCTGCATGTAGGGTACCCATGGCAAGGGTGGCATTGGTATTCGTGGGCTCTGTTGCTTGGGGAGACAATCAGAACCCTTAATGCACATGATCCCAAATAACTGCTTGCCTCATTCCTGGCACTGACTTTCCAGGAGCCTTCCCACATCCCCTGAGAGTCAGCAGGGGATCACGAGCTGGATCTTCACTCCTCTCTGTTGTGAAGTGTTGGGAAAGGAGCCAATGGGCCAGGGAACTTGCTGCTCTCCTCCCCCATGTCTGGGCAGAGGAGCTAGCAGTCCATGGGGGCTCTTTCCTCCTCCTCCTCCTCCTCTCTTCTGAGGACCCATGTGTCTGAACCCTCCCAGCCAGAGGCTTTCCCTCTCTCCTCTAAAGGGCAGGGAAGATTCACCCTGGGGATCTTCCCTCCCTTTCCACATCACATGGTCAGGAGGAGGGGTGTAGCCTGATCACTCCCAGGCAGATCTGGGCTCCTCTGTCACAGTCAGTAAAGACTAGAGCTCCATTCTCTCTTGCATTTAGCACAGGGAAGAGGGAAGTAGGCAAAAGCCACCTTTGTGCTCTCCATTGTGCCAGGGCAGGCTGGGTTGTCCGCCCTATCCCTCAGATGTAAGTCAGAGCAACCTTAGAATTGCTCTAACTTATGCCTGCCCAGTGCTGGGGCTGGGAGTGCTCCAGCCATTCTGCCTGCCCAGAGCTCGGGCTGGGGGTGTTCTGGCTACGCCACCAGCCCAGTGCTGAGGCTGGGGCTGGCAGCTTGGGCGGGGGTTCTGGCCGGCCGGGGGTCAGGCCAGGCGACGCGGACTGGGGTGGCTGAGGCATGCTGGCTGGGGGGTTGGGCCAGGCGGCAGAGCCCAGGGAGGCTGGGGCCACGCTGCCTGGTGCTCTGGGGCCAGGAGAGACTGGGGGTGCTAGCCTGGGGCTAGGGGCTCCCTTGGGCACTGAAGGGGTGGGGCCTCCCCAAACCAGGGGTTCACCCACCACCCATGCATGTGGGTGCCAGTGGGCGCAGCAATGCTAATTCTGCTTGCAGAGCACTGGGAGCCTCACGCCACCTCCCACTGGATATTTATCCTTGCCTTCCCGGCGAGGTTGCTTTTCCTCCTTCCTTATGTCTCTTTTATTGTGTTCATTCACTCCGTCTTTTAGGCAGCGGAATGAGGACATCACCAAATGGCAGGCTCTCCATCCCTCATCGCTACTCGGTGGGAAAGCATTACTGTCAATGCACAGAGGGGCCATTCCCTCCTGGGAAGAGATCGAGGGTAATATGGTCCTCATGCTCATTTATTGCAGGGCTCGTACACACTGCCCCACCGCTGGACTCAGACACTGACCTAGGCAGCCCACTCACCTGATCTCACTTCCTCCCAAGAGACCCTAGGCAGGGATGGGCCAACACATCTCCTGGAGTGAGCAGAGGATTCAGTCCCTGTGTTCATGCACCATGCTGCTCTGAATTTATCCTGACCCATCTCCTCCCAGAGGGGCATGACTGGAACTCCATGTTCAGTCAGTCCGGAGTTCATTTGGCTGCAGCATTGGACCAGCAGGACTCCAGGGCACTATGGGCATTCACCTACTGCTCTAACTCTGTATCCTCAGTACCCCATCCGTCTAGCCCCTTTCAGACTCCCCTCGATGGCAGGAGAACTGTTTCCATGTTTACTCATTTTCTCTCCACGTTGCTCCAGCCAGGGCCTAGCTCAGCCCTAGCATTCGTCCTCCGGTTTCTAGGAAAGGGGCAATTGAGACTAGGAGGTCTAGGCTGAGTTGTCCCCAAATACTCTGCTCCGGCGGCTGAAGAGGGAGATTGAATCATGCTAAAAGCCTTATAACCTACATGGGGATGAAATGTCCTATGCTGATCCGGGGGCAGGGTCTCCCTGAACATCTCACAGCAGATTCCCCATTGACCTGGGGTCAGGGATTGAGGTACAGGGCTCCCTGCACCCATCACAGGAGACTCCCTGTGACAAAACTGGAAATTTCCTGTAATATTTGTACCTCAGTTTCCCCATATGCTGCATTGTTACCCTCTGGGTGCAAAAGAACTGTTTGCTCTCAGGGCACGGTAAAAGGCATAGGTATGAATGCCACCTGGTTGTCTGAGTCAGGATGGGTCATTCAAAAGGACTGGCTGAGAGCGATGGATTTCAATGGAGAATCTGAGAAGACAATGGAAAACTCAGTCACCAGGACATTTTAAGGAAGGGCCACTGAGATCTGTGCCCCTTGTGGAGGTGCACGGTGTGGGAGCTGACCCAGCCAGGCAGGGAGAGGCACGAGCAGCAGCAGCTGCCTGTACTTTGCTGACATTTGCAGTTAGCAGTTAATGTCCTTGAGCTGGAGAAATCGCCCATGGGAAGGGGCCAGTTTCTCTTTAAGGGGGCAGGACTCCAGAAGCATCATGAAGAGAAAGAGTACCGTTCCCTCTCCCTCCCCACAGCTGCTCCTGGACTAGGGAAAAGTCAGACTCTCCTTTTGCCAGAGACTGAGGGAAGTGCAGCTGGGGGATGAAGCAGAGGGCTCCGGGCTGGGCTGGGAGGCTGATCAGGAGTGTAGGGAGAGGGAGGAGGAGAGCAGGAGGGGGAGGAGGAGGAGGAGAGGAGGAGGATCTGCTAATTACACAAAACAGCTCTGGGGGCTGCTGAAGTCCAGAATGAAGCAAAGAGCAGCAGAAGCGAGTGCTGCAGTGGGAGCAGAGGAGGCACCGGCAGGAATTCCCACCCGGGGAGAATTCTGCAGCTCCATCCCTTCTGGGGACTGATTCTCCGGCACAGCCAGGAGGGGACTATCTGGGCTTGACAGAAAGTCCTTCACCTGGGGAGGGAGAGCGCTGAGTAGCCAGTCAGAAGAGGCAGAATCATGGAAGAGCAGCACTAAATTAGTCCCCTTTCTCTGCTGACCTGGACCAAAGGGAGTTTGTAGCCAAGGATAGTCTCTGGGATGGATGCTGGCGTTTAGACATCTGATCTGACTCATTTTCCCTCCAGGAAGGGCAAGTGATGGCTGCCAAAGGGGTGGAATCCACACCCATGCCCCCCGTAGCCCAGTCCAGGATGGAGAACTTCAGGAAGGTCAAGACATCGGAGCAGGATAGCCCACTGCCCTTCCCTGACCTGCCCCCTGGCGTGGTGGAGATGAAAGTGAAGGAGGGCAGCAAGATCAGGAATTTGATGGGCTTTGCCATGGCCAGGATGGAGCTGAAGGGTACCCGGCAGATAGTCTTCAGTGGCTGTGGTCGGGCAGTCACCAAGACCATCACCTGTGTGGAGATCATGAAGAGGAAGCTGGGGGGTCTCCACCAGGTCACCAAGGTGCGTTACAAGACCCTGCTGGAGGTCTGGGAGAACAAGGACCCCCAGCCTGATGGCCAAGTGGAGAACCTCACTGTCCACAAGAATGTGCCCTCCATCTGTATCCTATTGTCCAAGGACCCCCTGGACCCCAATGAGATGGGCTACCAACCTCCGGAGCCCAGGGATGGGCTGTGGGCTGAAGAGGGGGGAATAGAGGAAGATAGACTCAGTTCACCCCCACAAGGGGTGAAGAGACCTTTGGCACTTCCGCACGGGGAGCTGGCTAACAAGAAAATGCAGGTACAGGTACCGGAGAGTCAAAAGGGCTTGGGGACTATGGACTACATGCTGGACTATCATCACTGACTCACTCCTACCCCCCAGAGAAATAACCTAAGCCATATGTAGTGTACATAGAAAGGAGATTATATATTGAAGACACTCTAAATTTTTAGATGCTTTGTAATCAATAAAGGGACGATGAAGCCAGTGCCTTGTTTGGTCATGAGTCCTGATGATCTCGCGTGTTGCGTAGCTTTCCCCACAAAGACTCTGATTCGTAGACGCTGCTGCTCCCCTTCACTTCCCCAGCCCCCCACCCTCTGCTGCTCTTAGGGCTGGGGGCAGTGATCAGCTCTGTTCTCAAGCTGCAGGGAGCTGGCTAATTAGAAGGAACGTGATGAGAGACATCAATCCAGTTGTGGGAGCAGTAATGCACCAGGAGCAGCTCATTTGCATGTGGAAGCATGGGGTGGTTGTCATATATTGGGTGGGTACAAGGCTTTGCATACAGTCATGGGTGCCATGGGTAAAGAACAGGTTTCCTGCCCAGAGAAACTTGCAGACTGAAAGGCACAAGAGGGCAGGGTCTGACAGAATATGCTCTAGGATGTGGCACTGTGTGACCACTGAGGCTGGAAAGGGTTAAAGCCCAATGATCATATTAGCTGATGCTGAGGTGAGAGGAGGGTCCTGCTGGGGTTGCTGACCTCAGGTTGTGTGTGTGTATCTATCTGCACATCCATTTCCTGATCCCTCTCCAGGGAAATGGAAATGTGATAATTTTAATCTAATATCCCTACAGGCCATAAAGGTGCAATTTGATCTGGGGGAGCTCTGAGGCGCTAACTGACTGTCAGTAGCACAGCATGCAATCTCCAGCAAAGGCTTCTCCATTTCAATAACTGCTAATTCAACTTGGGTATGTAATGCTCAAGATCCAGGAAAATCCACAGTGCCAAAACTTTTTTTCCCTCACCTAGGCTGGGAGCTCCTGATGCTGAACCTGTGCTTTTGTGTGTGCAGGAATTTTGAGAGGTTTTTAAACCGTTCCTCAACCTCTTCCCCTCCACCTCCCCGGCCCAGCCCCTCTTGCTGCAAAGGCTGCAGTCTCCCCAGCCCTGAGAGTTCCTGCCTCTGCTAAAGTGTTCTGCTTCTTTCTCCTCCCATGTGTGTGTAAAGTGAGCAACTCTCTCTTCCCCTGACACTGAGATGGTGTTTATCAGCCACTGTTCATAACACAAGGCCCACTCTGTGCCTTCAGTGAATGTTTGTATTTCTGTCGGGAGCACAGAGGATGGAGGTAGGGAAGAATTAATTGATTCTGAGTGTGATTGCTTATATCTATAAGTGTCCGGCTGCTGTGGAACGCAGCCATTTCTTCTTTAGCTACAGGGTGTGTCTCAATCCATAGACAGGAACTCTAGGCTTGGAGAGCTCATGTGTCTCAGATGATTGAGAATGTATGTCTAACAGACCCATTGCTCTTGTCAGTGGGACAAAGAAAACCCTCAGGAAAGGAAATAGGTGTAACTGGTCTGTTTCTAACCACAAGTGGAATGACTTGTTTGAGTCTCAGTGCCCTGACTAATTGGTGACAAAGCTCACAACTGAGATGTGCAGGTTGTCCCAGGTGGTGGCCCAGACAGGAAACTGAAATTGCGGGGACTTAATATGAAGACCAGACTCTTCTCCCACTCGAGCTGAGCGGGAGTTCCTCCATCATAGGCATTTCTGAAGCATTGTGGCTAAAGACCTGCAATGAATAAACATGTAACTCAGATCTTCCCTGACCCTGGGAAGTGAACAGTAGTTGAGGGCATTCGGTACCTTGAAAGATTGGTCCCTAACATCAGGAGATGTGGGCCTTCTACATCCAGGGTGGAGTCCATTGGCAGAGCACTGTGGACACCTAACATCGGTGTCTAGAGACTGAACGGCTCCCAAGCTGGGGAAGGTGAGGAGCAGTGAGAGGAAGCCCAGGAAAACATGGATGTGGAGACAGTTCCTGTCCTGGGAGGGAATGTTCTTCAGAGTCCAGCATGGGGGGCTTTGTAGGTGGGACTATGTGGAGGTGCTGCACCTAACGCTACAGGAAAGAATCAAACAATCCAGAGTGGGTGTTGTAGGGAATACAAAAGCTGTTAGTCACGACTCCTTTATGCACAATGTCTGGGGGTTGTCAGATCCACCAGGAGATGCCTGAGACATCAGGAAAGATGGTTTGCTTGAAGCTTGTTGGAGTAACACCTTCATTACTGGAGCTGCTTCAATTACAGACGGAGAGGAGCTGTCAGGGTTATTAATGGAGGGCTCAGCAACTCATGGCTCTGTGATTCATTTTGAATAAAACACACAAACAAGCAGATGGGTTGTTTTCTCCTCTCACCATTTATTGAGTACCAAGCTCTCCATTTTCCATAAGCTGTGAGCCACAGGGCATTGATGCATCTGAAACCACTGTGTCGCCTTCCTCTCTAGTGTGTATTTTTCAGTAATTATTTTATTTTGTCCTCTGTGGTTTTGGACTCTGCTCTGAAGTAGCTGAAGCCGAGCTATCCTATGCATTCCATTCTTGGGAACCTCACACAAAAGCTAGTATACAAGGGCTATGTATTATCATGGTTTTTATCTTGTGAAGATCTTTCAGCTTTTCAAGAAAAGGACTGATTCTACCTTGAGCAAGAAGGAAAGGAAGATGGCTTAAGTAATACAGGGCTGATCTGAAGGTCTATGGTTCAAACCCTCCCACTGATCCAATGTGGGTGAATGCTATGGTTGTATGTGATGGAATTGTGGTCGAGCCAAGCAGTGTGACGTAATGGCTGGGGCCCTAGCCTAAGGCTCTGGAGACCTGGGTGCTGTTCCTGGCTCTGCCACTGACCTGTGTGACCTTGGCAAGTCACTTCCCCTGTCTGTGCCTCATTTTCCCCTCCCATCCTTTGTCTATCTCTTGCTATGTGTTTGTATGGCATCTACTGCAATGGGGCCTTGGTCAGGGCCTCTAGTACAGCAATACCAATGATTATAAAGGGTCTGACTCTGCTCTCAGTGTTTTTTAAACTTTTCCAGAGGAGCTATTTATACCAGTGTGAGAGGAAAACCGAGCTGATGAGAGTCTCTCATCAAAATCTTGGTCCAAGTTCTCTGCTGTTGTTAATGGTTGCAGCTCCCCTGACTTCAATGGAGTTTTACCCATTTATACCAGCAGAGAACTTTGCCCTTTGTTCTTATTCATACTAACTACCCTGGAGCTGATTCTGCTCTCACACTGACTTTACACCTGTGTAATTCTATTGGCTGCCATGGGCTCACTCCTGATTTACACTGTTATAAATGAAAGCAGCACTGGGCCCATTATTGTCATAAACACAAATAATTCCTGACAGCAGTATGGCTCAGCCTCCAAACTGGGGGGAAATGATCCTACAGCCTGGAAAACTGAGGAGAGCTCTCTGGTTCTGTCTTAGATAGGTGAGCAAGCACATCTAACCCATCTATCTGTCCAATGATCATCACTGTGACATCTGAGCTTGTTAGAGAGTTAGTAAATCCACTGGGTGATCCAGTCCTGTCCCTTTCACGTCTTAAATTTAACCTGTAAAAGAAACAAAGATTGGGCTTCTGTCTATTTGATTAGAAGTTCTGAAAGATTTTTTCAAAAAATAATAATCTGTTTTTACTTTAGAAAATCAGGTCTTATCTACCTTGGAAGTTTCTGAAAAATTAGTGAAACTATGCCATACACAGGAGACTGAACAATTGGGATGGGGAGGAATTTTTCATCAGACTGTTCTGTTTTATTAATCTAATTTCAATGCTCAATGAACACTTTGGAGAAAGTACATCTTTGTTAAAACTCTTCAACTAAGCCAGTGGCTCTTTCCAGATTACTGTTCCCCTTTCAGGAGTCTGATCTGTCTTGCGTACTCCCAAGTTTCACCTCACTTAACAACTACTTGCTTACAAAATCAGACATAAAAATACAAAGGTATCATAGCACATTATCACTGAAAAAGTGCTTACTTTCTCATTTTTACCATATGATTATAAAATAAATCAACTGGAATATAAATGTACTTACATTTCAGTGTATAATATGTAGAGAAGTATAAACAAGTCATCATCTGCTTGAAATTTTAGTTTGTACTGACTTCACTAGTGCTTGTTATGTAGCCTGTTGTAAAACTAGGCAAATATCTAGATGAGTTCATGGACCCCCTGGAAGACCCTGCTTACCCCAAGAGGTACACGTACCCCTGATTGAGAACCACTAAGCTAAGCTGCTGAGTGCCTGTAAGCACATGTGAATCTCCCAAGAAGTCCTCCCACAAAACCAGGGAAGAGGGGGCTTGACATTCCTGATATTTCTGAGGTGAAAAAAAGGGAAATAAAAAAAAACAACTAATTTTTTTTGTGGTCATCTTTATCCATCATACTACTGTGACAGTCTCAAAGTAGGGATGGGGGAGCTTGAAAATAGAGGAGAGTCTTTCCTATTGAGGGGGCTTGATCTCCCAGTTTGGGTTGAAGAGGTTTTTCATGGAGAGAGAGTGACCTCAGATGTTTCTGTCTAGGACGCTCAGCCCTTAAAGGCACAGTCCCCAATACCAAAGTTTTCTCTCCCCTCACTAGTCCTGCTGTCTCTGCGGTATGGGGTGAGATGGCCACCACCAGCCACACCACACAATCTCTGCTCCAACAGCGCCAGACAGTCCAAGGTGCTTCCTACATGTCTTGGTCCAAGTCTGCACTAGAGACGATTTGCCCATATAGCTATTTGGCAGAACCATCTAGTGTAGATGCAACGTATGCTGGCAAAAAATGCTTTTGCCGGCATAGCTTATCCTGGTTTGGCAAGCGAAATAAGCTATAGTGGCAAAAGCACTTTTTAGCAGGTATAACTGCATCTATACTAGGGCTTTTGCAAGTATTGAAATGTCATTTAAAAAAACCCCCACCCCTAACCGATGCGATTATACCAGCAAAAGGTTCCAGTGTAGATTTGGCCTTGCTTGGCTCTGTGTTCTGTATGCACTTGTGGGTATGCCCTGTGGTACATTTCCATGTGTTGTCTGGCTATGTTGTGAATTCCATTGGAGCAAGTTACACCAAAAGTTACAAGTGGCTAGTTCACTTTTGGTATGGAAAAGTGGGTGTGGCTTTCCCAACAGGAGGTGTGGCCAGGGCTACATCCTGAACTCGACATGTTCCCTGTATTTGCATAGGACAGATATACATTTCTCCTTCTGCCCCTCTTTGTATCTAATTCTGCTGCTAATGAGAGGTTATTGTGCTTCGGGGGACGATGTATTTGCTGAATGGGCTGATGCCAAATTGAAATAGCCCATTCTAGTGATATGCATGTCATATTGATAATATATATTGACTTATTTCTAATCCAGATCAAGACCCTGTTGTGCTAGACACTGTTCAACACATAGGAAGAAACAGCCTCTGCCCCATGGAGCTTACAATCTGTTGGCAATATGGTCCTGCTAGAACCCCTCCACATTAGGTCATAAGCTCTTTGGTGTTCAGGTTAATGTCATTGAATGGAGGAGCTCTGGTTTCCAGCTGATTGACTTTGAATGGCCTAGGTGCTTGTGATGGGAGATAAATCTTGTTAGCTTAACTCTGCAGCAGACGTTACTGGTTGTACAAAACAATCCGCTGTTTTCCAACTTCAGCATTTGTGAGACCGCTGTTCTGGAGCTAATAGGTATGCGTGGCTACGGCCGGATTGAAATGGGAAGCGCTAATAGATAAAGCATGCAGCGCTCTCTCTCTCCACGTAGGGCTTGATTTTCAAAGGGGACAAATATCGTCAGCACCCAGGGACTTCAATTTGAGATGTGGCTGCTCAGCACTTCCAAATATCAGGCCCCTACTGTACAGAGTGTACAGCACTCGCTCTTCTTATCCCCTTCAGACTGACCTTTCTCACAAGTTATCCTCTCCCGGGATTCAGCACCACAGTCCCACCCTCATATTGCCTGTGTGAATGCTCCTGCTGAAACACCTGCTGGCTCCCATGCCTGCTCCCTTGACACAGCAAGAGGGATCTCCCGTTTGACATGATTGTTTTGTTATAGGCAAACAGCTGCATACTCAGTCTCCAGGAGTCATAAATGAGGCTACTTTTACTACATTTGAATAAACGTCACCTTTTCCTTCTATGAAACATCTGCCTCGCCCTATTGGAAATTCTTAGTGAGATGACAGGATGCAATTTACTCTTTTCTAGCTTTGTTCCTCTTCTGCCCTGCTCACGTTTTTATTGTAAAGGGAAAATCTGGTCTCGTGTATTTTAAACGTTGAGTGTTTCCCTTTGTTTGGGGTTCACGATTTTTCATTCTTGTGTCTGTGTGTTTGTTTTGTGACTTTGTCATGTGGGGTTTGTATGTGGAGTGTTTGTGTTTGCTTAATGTTTTTAAAAGGCATCTGTGTGTATCATGAGGTATCTCTTACCGGCAGGCAGCCAAAACTTAGGGCATTTCTAAGCAACCCATGGTGCCCTCTGCTTCAGTACCTGACTGTTATCTCTGCCAGGCAATAATGAATGTGAATAATCCCTAACAGGCGACACCCCTCTGCAAGACGCATAGCACACGGGCATGAGGACATATGCTCATACCTATTCAGAGGCAGCTATTTCTTTTGGAACTTTCAGGACCAGATCCTAAGGTGGTGTAAATCAGCATAGCCCCATTGACTTCAGCAGAGCAGCGCTGATTTACATCAGCTGAGGATATGGCCCTCAGTGTGTTGATCAGTGTGAGGTAAACACCATCTCAGCATCCCCTTGAATAAGGCAGGACGGTCTTTGGTTAAGGCCCTGGACTCAGGAGATGTGGTTCAGTTCCTGACTCAGCCATAAATTTTCCTGGGTGACTTCAGGCAAGTCACTGATCCTCCCTCCCTCATAGGTCGTTGGCTAACTCTAAAGAAGATAGCGCTACTGCAACTTTAAATTAGATTGTGATCAGAGAGCAACATACCTCTTTCCATTCTTCCCTTCTCCAAGCCTGGGTTCCAATCACACTATACTTTGAGGGGGATCCAGACTCTACCAAGGAGGAGCACATGGATAATTATTCCATTTAACAAATGGGAAACTGAGACACAAAGGTATTAAGTGATGTGGCCAAGGCTATACATTGAATTAGTGGCAGAGGCAGGATTAGAACTCAGGAGTTCCTAATGCCCAGGTTGGTATGCATGCTGCCTCTTTGGAGAGCTGCTGGATGTGTTGTTACGCAGCACAAGAAGCTCCTCACTAACATCAGAATAAATCAAACTGTCACTTGTTCTGTATTACTGAGCTGCTCAGCCTCTTGTTCTTCACTGGGGTTCAGAGCAAAGGAGATGGTATCAGATTCAGATGTCTCCTGCGAGCTGCTCTTACATCTTGCCAAGTGCCCAAGTGGAACCTAACTCTGCAGCATCAGGCCAGAAATACTGAGGTACAGCAGTGCCAGGCTGGTGCCAAAGTACAAAAGGGCACGAACATTTATATGGCAGGCAAGGTTACAGTGAGGATGCAGTAGGACTCAATTCATTGTTGGGCAGTCTAGGGTCAGAGATGATGCAGAGCAGGCAGGTGTATGAGTTCAGTCGGACACAATTCCTCTCTGGGTATGGCAGGATCACTCGGAGGGAGAGGTGCAGGCAATACAGAAATGGATCAACTTCCTGTTCCAATTTCAGGCAGCTCTTGCTCCCCAGTCAGGCAGATATGACAGTGCCCCAACTTTTCCAATTGCTCCCCCCACTCTGAAACGAGGCCGGGAAGGGGCTCAAAACCCACAATTTTTAACAGTAAAAAGCCAAGGTGCCAATTGAAAAAGGAGAAATGAGGGGGCTTGAGGTACTCATCAGAACCAAAACTTCCAGGGGAACCAGGACTAGTACGGAACAGGAGATGGAGGATCGAAAAAATGGAACCTTCATCCGCAAATGAGCTTGAAGCAGCAAAACCGCCTCAGGGAACATGTGCTGCTTGGCCAATTTCTCTTCAGAGTTAAAAAAAGCAATCTCTCAGATGCCAGTCTGCCTCCTGCTTTCCCGCCCTGTTCAGCTTGTCGGCTGGAACTGCCGCTCCAGCAGCTTTTGCTTTACGTTTCATTGGTGGACCTCGAATCTCTCCCTCAGGACAGGAAAAGCGGTGGCAGCTGGGACGTCAGCTGTCAGGGCCTGGTGGGGAAAGAGGGCCAAAGCCACGGCATCTCTCAGGCTGGGTGAAACTCATGAGGGTCAGTGCTTTGGTATGTGCTCAACTGGTTGAATGTTCAGCCCAAGCCTCTCAAAACCTCTCCTTCCTGAGGATCTTATGGGAAGAGTCTTTCTCACGTGGCCTCTACCCAGCTAGAAACTAGAGTGGGGGGGAGGGGCTGGACCCACTAATCAAAACTCAGTTCAGACTCTCAGAGTGATGGTTCTAAGGGGTTCTTGTCTGATCAGACCCAGTTGCAGAGCTACTCAGGAACATGTGCCTCTGAAAGACAATGTGCAAACCACCTCTGAGCCCCATCTGGTGCTCCCCCTACAGGGATAATCGCCTACACTTGATTCCTCCCCTTTTTGCCCTGTGCCAGTCGCATCTCTGTTTGTTCTCTGTGTTTAATTTTATTTTAAAATCTCTTTATTGTCTTGTCTGTTTATGGCCAGATTAAATTAAAACAGAAGTCAATAGGAAGAATCTATTTATTTGAATGGGCATTGAATTACACTGTAAGCTCTTTGGGTCACTGACTCTCTCGTGCATTTGTACAGTGCCTAGCACAATGGGACCATTATCTCACTTGAGCCCTGTGGATGCTACTGTAATACAAATTAAAGTAATAATTAATGTACACCAGCCAACCCCTTTGGCAGGAGGCTTGATAAATAACATTATTGTCATTGGGCAAAATGTTCAAATGCACATTAGGGATTTAGGAGCCCATGTACCATTGAAAAAATCAATGTGCTTTAGGCTCCCAAGTCACTTATGTGCTTTTCAGAATTTTTCCCATTATCCTGATAAACTCAAATTAATAAAATTCTAGCCACTCTCCAACAAAATAAAAAAATGGTGGTCATCTCATCTCTGACTGTACAGAGATTATTAATTCCTTGTGCCATGTAATTCTCTTTATCATAGAATCATAGAAGATTAGGGTTGGAAGAGACCTCAGGAGGTCATCTAGTTCAACCCCCTGCTCAAAGCAGGACCAACACCACCTAAATCATCCCAGCCAGGGCTTTGTCAAGCTGGGACTTATTTCTATCTAAAAGAATTGCCTATCTAGTGTTCTCTCTGCATCAAGGTCAAGTCTGAGAAATTATTGTAGACCTAGAGAAAATCCCCATTCTGATGATTTATGGCTTAACATCCAGGTTCTAATAGACAAGGCGGAGATCATATCCACCCAGGCATTCAACCTCCACAACCCCACATTCTAAAAGCTACAGGGACTCTCTGATGGTAAACTAAAAATGTCTACATAGCCATCTGCCTCTCTTTTCAATAATCCAGACTGCCCTGTGTGTCCAAGATCATCTGCAGTCATGTGAGGGACAGGAGGGTGGTGTGTGTAAAAAAGGGGTAAATAACTCTTAGCCATTCAGTCTGCACCCTCTCTATATCATTTCCCAGTTTAAAGCAGCAGGGAGACATGTCACTTTTCCAGCTTGCCACTAGGGGATAGCAGTGCCCTAGAAAGATGAAATGTCCGATCTTTCTGAATTCCAGGCTGACCCATGTTCAGTGCTAGCAGGTCTAGAAATTGTCCAACTGCTGGCAGTGGGTGAACTCAAAGAGATCCAAGCACTGCATTCTCTCCAGGGAAATGGAAAAATCACCTGGAATGATTATGACTGCCATGAGGAGTAAGATCCTGGTCTTGCTCTCAATGAAGGCAACAGAAAACCATGCATGGGCTTTGATGCAATCTCAAAGGAAAAAAAAGCTTAAAACGAGCTAGCTGTGATTTTGAGCCTGGGCCTTTCAGATCAGGCTCTCTTGTGAAGACTCAGGGATCTGTTCTCTGAAGAGTCGGGGATGTGTTCCAGCCCTGTTGAGCAAGCGTTACTGTTCATGTTCCCAATGCCACCGTGTGGGGAAGATCCTTTAAAAGAGACATGAAGTCGTAAATCCATGCAAATCATTTAGGAATCACTATTTTTTTTTCTGTCTGAAGTTGATTTAGTGCTGGCAAACGATACTGGATCAACAGCCCTAGAGACTGGGACACAGCATGGATCCCAGGAGTGCTAGCTTTCCCCATACTGCCCCACCCATGTACTTCCACCCTATTCTGGAGTGGGAGTTCATTCTCCCGAGCCCATTCACTGGAGAGACTAGCACTGTGTACCTGCCCATGAGCAACTGGACTAGGACCATCAATCTCATTTCACATCAAAAAGGCATCAGATGGTCACAACTTTTGGTCGCTCCCCACCTGGTCTGGCTTTGAGCCAGCAGCTCCATGTCCCCAGTAAACAATCCTCTAATCAGTCAGCCTCCGCTCATGGTCCTGCACTTACACAGCATCCCAAAGAGCATAACAAACTGATGCATGCACCTCTGGAGGTGAAACAACACTCAGTAATGCGACACAGCTGCAGCAGCATTACACAAAAGCTTAGGACAGGAAGGGAAGAAGGCAAAGAGAGCTGTCAAACCAGCAGCCACAGCAGGAGCTCAGATCACAGAGACACTTCTCGGCCATGATGTAGAGGGGCCCTGATCCTATTTTAGGCACTCACATGGGCCCCATGACCCTAATATCTGAGCACCTCCCAATCTTTAATGTATTCATCCTCACAACGTCCCTGAGAAGCAGGGAAGAGCTATTCCCTATTCTACAACTGAGGAATTCAGGCACAGATCCACAAAGGTATTTAGGATCCTAACTTCCACTGAAACCAATGGGGGGCAAGGTGGGGGAGGTAATATCTTTTATTGGACCAACTTCTGTTGGTGAGAGAGACAAGCTTCCGAGCCACACAGAGCTCTTTTTTAGATCAGAAGGACTACAACTACGCTGCATACGCTGTAATGAATGGAAGTTGAGGAGCTTTGAGGCCTAAGAGACTTAGGAATCAGTGGAAGTTTGGAGCCTAAATAGCTTTGTGGTTCTGGGACTAAGTAACTTGCCCAAGTCACGTGCAGTGTGTGGTGGGGCACAGGACCTCCTGAGTCCTACGTAGACCATGTTGAAATACTAGTGCGATACTAGTCAGTGCTCATGGCCTACCGGCACATGGTGTGACACCCAAGTTGCCCAAGAGCTCTGCTTGGGGAAACTGGGGTGTCTGGACAGAAGGCCTCAATTTGCTGTGCTCCTAGCTGCCCTTACTTGCACCAGTTGTAGACACATTCCCTACTGGCCTTCCCGTCCCCCACCTGGCACTGAATTTCCCTCTAGCTGGCGAGCCAGAGGAACGATGGGGAGGTGTGTGGAGTGGGGAAGGTCATCCATGGACTCGTGGGCATGGCAACAATTGGGGCTCAACTGAACAGCTTTGCAGAGGACCCGAGACTGACTGAAACCAGCCCTCAGAATAGTGGCCAAGAATTTAGTGACTGTGGATACCTCAATATTGGGGGGGCCCAGCCTGAGGTGCCTTACAAGGGTCTGATATTCAGAGGGTGGGTGCTCAGCACCTTCTGAAACTAGGCCCCTTTCAAGTGTCTCTGGTTGGAAGCCCCACAACCCAAGGCACTCCAAAGCACTAGCCACTTCTGAAAATCTTGGCCACTGCATCCAACTGACCCAGCAGAGGAACGTGAGACAGGCATAGTGCAATGAACTGAGTTGGAATTCAGCCAGGACCCTGGGATGGCGAGCCCTACCCTTGCAATATGTGCCCTGGGATCTCTCAGAGCTGCTTAGGAGCAAGACTTAGGCTTTGCAGTCTCACCCAAAAGGCAGCTGTCAGGAAATATTTAAATAAGCCTTCAACTGGTCTCTCGTCCGGAACAGGGACTATTGGAGCTGACGTGGCAGGCCAGCCCTAATAACCGGTGATGGATGGATAGATGATGAAGGAGCACGGTACGGGGGTGAGAAAATGCATTTGCTGCTCTTGGATTCAGCCACATGCTCTCTGCCAAACATATTAGAACAAGAAGAGGCCCTGAGAGGCGCCAATGGATATTGGGTTTGTTTTCCGCCCTGGCTCATTGTGATGCATGGGCAATGTCGGCCACGACTGAGACTTAGCTGTTCAGACAGCTCTCGGTTGCTGTTTTTCAGCCTGATGTACAGAGATTGGAGGGGATGAACCTCCGCTCGCTCCGACATCAGCACTCGCGCGCTTGCTGCAGTTACAGTAGCCGCCGATCTCTGTCTTGCAGGATTACAGGGCAGCTCACAAGGGCTGAATACAAAAGGGAGTCAAAGATGCCGCAAGCTCTCAGTCTTTTCACCCCCATCCTCTCCCCTCTGCTGCCAGCCCTGAATGGCTTTTTCCTATCAGTGTCTGCAGGCAGCCAAATGTATTAACTCTCTCCGTAAGCCCTGAGCCTGCAGCAAGAGAGAAATCCCTTCAGCTCTGCCTCGCTGTCTCTGTATCGCCCCGTTATCTCTCTGCCTCTCCCCTGGCTTCCAGTCCAGCTATGTTCTGCAGCACAGCTGCTGCTAGGAAAAGATGTCAGAGATCTGGAAGGGGGTACGCAGAGGCAACAGTCACATTGCACAGAAGGAAGGAAACCTTTTCTTTTCAGCTCTCCTTTTGTTTTGCTCTGGTTCTGCAGGGCTCGCTTTGAATCTCGGCTGCAGTAATGGGGGAGATGAAATGACTATGGAAGGAGAAGGAAGAGAAACAGGGAGCGAGGGAGACATGGGGCTGTACCAGAGGGAGGATGCAGGAAATGGTTTTGTTTTAGGATGACCTCCTTATCTCTTAGGAGACAGCTGCTTCTCAGGGCCAGAGGCAGTCGCTTATCTGCCTGTGGCACAGATTGATTCATTGATTCATTCGCTTATCTGGCGCCTGTGTAATTGAATATTAATTTCTGATTGTTATTTTTTGCTCTTATCTTTGCCCTTTTGTCATATTCCAGGCTGTGGGGAGGAAGAGGAGTTGGGATGGAGGGTGGGGAAATAGACCAGGACACAGGGATGAATGTGCCCAGCCTAGATGAGACAGAATGCTTTGCAACTATGGATGTAATGAGTTTGTTGGGGCACAGGCCAATAATGCAGACTGGAGGTGATTCTTTGCAAGGGGAGTTGAACTAATCCCTCATTTGGTTTCACAGCTTTATAGAGTTTAAAGCCTGAAGGGACCATTAGATCAAACTAGTCTGACCTCCTGTATATCACAGATCATTACATTTCATCTAGCTACTCCTGTACTGAGCCTAATAACTTGTGTTTGGCTAAAGCAGATCTTCCAACAAGGCATCCACTCTGGTTGGAGACATCAAGAGCTGGAGAACCCACCATTCCCCTTGGCAGTTTGTTCCAGTGGTTAATCACCCTCCCTGTTAAAAAGTCATGCCTTATTTCCAGAGTCTAATATCACTTCAGTCGCTGGATTGCTGCTCTCCTGTCTCTTTATACATCAATGGGTTTAGATGCTGGATTTTCAGCCCTGGTGACTGAAATCCTCAGTGCACAGCCCAGGTACAGAAGGGGAAGTAGCAGGCCAACCTTCTGCACTGTGCATCCTGATGTGGAGGGAGCATCCACAGGGACTGAGGGACTGAGAGCTCAGTCCAGTGTCCACAACCCATTCAATCTTTAGCGTCTCTGCTGAGAGCAAACAGCAGCTGTAGCTATATGAGCTGGGACAACAGTTAAACCTCCTGCTTCAGGGCATCAGCAGATGGGCTCGGAAAGCAATTTCCCCCACGGTGGAATGATTGTAGAGGTTTATAGTGATGTGTACTGCAGGGGTTTACACCTTCCTCTGAAGCATCTGGCATTATCCAGCACTAACTGGTCCATTGGTCTGATCCAGTATAGTAGTTCCGATGGTCTTACATCTGCTAACATGTGCATGTACTCTGCAATGGGGATAGTGGCTTTTGTGATATGGACACTCATCCATTAGGAACAGAAGTGACACTACCACCTCCTTTCATGTAGACAGTGGCCAGCTAGGAAAGATTTTTGGTGACTTCCACCCTCAGTTTGGTAACCTAGAGTTCAAAGGCTCTTCAGTCCATTTCCAATCCCACAAGCCAGGCTCTGCCCCTGCTTTCCTTTGACTGTGTATCATCTTGGCCAGGGCATATTATGCTGCAATCATAAAATCAGGAGTGGCTTGGCTTTGATCCTCTGACAACTATCACTCTGCGTTCACTGCAGGAGACAGAGTGGACCTTGAACCCAGCAACACCCATCCAGGGCTACTCTGTAAAGTTTCTAATCCTTCCTCAATTGAGTTTGGTCCAAATTCTCATAGCTCTGCAGAGATTCTAACCTCATCAGTTCCTCTCTTGGCATTCCTTGTAGGAGAGCACTCAGTGCCACCCATCCCTGAGAGACAGGCATTTGGGGTTGTTCTTTTGTCAATTATGGTACGTACCTCAGCTATAGGAAGGAGATTTATCTCTGTATTTGTACCTGGTTCCAGCAGGCTCAAGAGGCTCTCCCCTGGTTCCTTTCTAGTGAACCACCACCACTTCTCTCCCTCTATTGTAACTCTCTTCGGCCATCACCAATTCTGGGCTCCCACTCCAGACTGGAGGGTGACACTTCTAAGGACGACACCAGGGCTATTCCGTGGATCAGCTAGCAGGAGACACTTGGAGCCTAACTCTCCTCTCACACCAATTTCACACTGCTGAAGCTCCACTGACTTCAGGGTAGTTACTTTCTAATTCCCCTCTGTAACACCAAGCCCCTTGCTTTGCAGATGCTTGCTACTCACACCTTGCCATAGTGAGAGTTCCAACTCCATGAGCAAGAGTCCTGAAGTTTTATCTGCTCTGCGACATGTAGCAGCATGAACTGAGCTGCTAAATCATCCCACCAGCTTGTCCTCCTTGACCTCCTAGAAGAATGATTTTCAGTTAGTGCTTGGCAAACAGTTCAGACAAAAAATCAGCCCCTGCTTGAGCCAGTCTTGTTGGAGTTCAGCAGATTAAATCCAAAGATGATGATACTAGTGATATTTGGCACTTCCATAGCACCATGCATGCAAGCGGAATAAATTGTGGCCACTTACATGAAAAGACACGGTTGCCAGGGAGGATCGAATCCTGGAACTTCTGCAATAAAAGCACAAGCTGTTCTGCGAAATAAGTTCCCTGGTAGCAAGTAGCAGGTCGTGGAGTCTCTGGGTTCAGCCACTAGAGGGAGACATAATCACAAGCACTAAACTAGTGCTTTACAAGAGGCTCTGAA
Source organism: Caretta caretta (assembly GCF_965140235.1). Lineage (NCBI taxonomy): Eukaryota > Metazoa > Chordata > Testudines > Cheloniidae > Caretta > Caretta caretta. Next base: position 47,510,861 of record NC_134215.1, on the reverse strand, counting down.
AATGACATAGGAGGGTAGGTATCAACCTCTCTGTGCAACCATTTGTCCATCTGTAAAACGAGGTCAAGTGATTTACTGAAGATGAACCGCAAGTCTGTGGGAGAGCTGGGGACAGAACCCTGTTGTTCTTGACTCTCAATCCCCGATCTTAACCATTAGGCATATAAGGGCCTGATTCTCTTTTATATCACACTGGCAATGTCATGGGACTTAAAGTACTGGCACGCGCATGTATGTATGTGTGTGCAGGCGCATCACTGACCTTTATTGGAGGAAACCAAAACTGCTCGACTGTGTGTCATAGTCCCTGTGTTGCTAACACCCAAGGGAGATTCTCCTTTCGCTCAATTGAAAGGGATCTGCAATTTCAAAGCAGGACAGTGTTGGTTCTTAATAATAATTTATATCCAGTCTAAGGCCACTTTCCATTGCCAGAGTGGTGTAAAGGGGCATAAATATACATGAGTCAGCCCTATATGTGTTTAAAGAAATAAAGAAAGATTACAATTCTTAATGAGCTATTAATGTCAGCTCCAGTGCTAACCTGAGTGTTTTGAATTTGGGTGAAAGATTTCTGCCTCAGGGTCCAACCTAGCTTCTTCTGTATCACTCACAAAGCAACATGCTTGAGAGAGTTCAGATATATCAGTATACTGGAACATACTCATGGCCACACAGGAACCTCATGGCTATCGCTATGCTGAACATCACAGCCATTCAGAGGTATACAGAAGCAGTGAAAATTAGTGCCAAGACCTTCCTGCTCTGAAATTACAGACCCTTCTACTTGATCAAAAGGAGAAACCCACTTATGTGTTAGCAGTACAGGGCCTATGATACACAGATGACTGAGCAGTTCTGGTTCCACTGATAAGGGTTAAGTTCATTACCATATAATAACCCACCTGCCCACTCTGCCTACCATTTCCCACCACAAATAATGATACAAAATCCTCATTCTTCTTCCCCAGAAAGTGACAGAAACTATAGGATCTCAAAACCCCTCCCTGCTATTCATTACTCTCTGTTGAACTACCGGGAAGATGGAGCTGAACTGATTGATGGGTTTAATTTGTGCTGGATGGTGCTGTTCTGACACCAACAAGAGAAATGACGGATGCTTTTCCACTGAACGAGTGGAGTCTGTCGGCAAAGTTGGGGCACTTGGGAAGACAAGCTGTGTGAAGTTCCGTCTAGATACTCAAGGAGAAGTGAAGGGGGAGAGAGGGAAAGAAGGGAAACACGGTGCAAAAAAGGAGTGGATTGGTGTAACAATGAAAAGCAACCAAGAAGAAAAAAACCCACGTGAGGTGTAGGCCTGTGAAATCACAAGTCAGAAGCTAGAGGAGAGATCGTCGCCAGATCAACAACCCCACCCCTACCTGCTGCTGCTCAGGCTTTCAAAATGCAGTGATTAGCACTGGTAAGAGCAAGGACCAATCTGTGGTTTTGGACTGAAGATTTTTGCTTCTTCCTGATCAGTTTCACGTGCTCTTGGCCTTATGGCTCTCGGTTTTCTTGGGCAGCAGCATGGCCTGGATGTTGGGCAGGACACTCCCTTGAGCAATCGTCACTTTCCCAAGCAGTTTGTTGAGCTCCTTGTCGTTAGGATAGCGAGCTGCAGATGGCAGGGAATGATTCTGGTTTTTTTGTTGTCCCGAGCAGCTTTGCCGGCTAACTCGAGAATCTCAGTGGTCAGATACTCCAGCACCGTGGCCATATACACCGGGGCTCTAGTCCCCACCCGCTCAGCATAATTACCTTTGCGGAGCAAGCGGTGCACTCGACTCACCGGGAACTGCAACCCAGCCCGCGAGAAGCGAGATTTCGCCTTAGCCCTTGCTTTACCTCCTTGTTTTCCTCAGCCTGACATTGTAAATCATGAGCCAAAAACTCCTATGCTTTGTTGCTGAGCACACTTCTCACCCCAGCTCTGCCAGTGCATCTCAGGCTCCCTTTGGTCTTATATATTTGTAGAAGCTGTGTGAGAATTACAGCAGGACAGGGATACCAGTCCCTCTGCCTGCAAGCTCCTCCAGTTCAATCAGCTCCTTCCCCCCTCCCCTGTGCCCCCTGGATCAGATCAATTACCTTTCCTAGCCGCTCTCACAGTGTCTTGTGCTTTCTCCCAGTACTGAAGAATGCTTCCTTTTCTCAGCCTCATGTGCTGCTCCCATGGTCCCAAAGACACTTGCACTTCTCTTCTAGCGCACACCTCAGCCTAACAACCTCGGAGTCCTCTTGCCTGCACAGCTCGCTGCTGATGCAAGGTAGCAGCCTCTGTCCAGCACCAGCCCTGGCATGGCAATGCTTGCAAGTGACGAGCACGTTCTGGAAGAAGGTAAAGTTGCACCTATCTGGGGAAGTGCTAAGGTGTCCTCCCATAACTGCTACACCCCTCTGCCCACTGCAGTGCCCTCGTATCGGCAAATGGGCCAATAGGGGCTGAGGTGGGGGAATTCTCTGGCCCTTCTATGGGCTATGCTCATCACCTGTGAGTATAAGCAACTTGTTATGGGGCTCTCCCACGAGGAACACCCGCAGCAGACAGAGGACCCCAATAGCCATCAGTTCCACCTCTCTGAACCTGCTCCCAGTGGCTATTCTTTCTACCAGAGGGAGGCCCAAATCCTTTCATGTTGAGCACTACGACATTCTCTGGCACTCCACAAGCTATTTGGCTTATGCTTATTCCTTGCCATCTTAGCCATGACACTTAATTTTGTCATGTGGCTTGGAGAGGCAATGCCACTAAAGCATCGTTGTGCCTTCATAAGTCTAGCCCTGCCTAAGTCTTTCCCAAACAGGGATTCTCAGCCATGCCAAATTATTTGGAGGTTTTTGGAGGAAAGGGCAGCATAGGCTATAATTAAACAGGGCCCAGATCAACCAGAATCTCAGGAAATTTAAATAAAAATCAGGCCCTTCCTATACATCTTGTCTACTTTCTTCAAATCTCACAGAGACTCTTCTGCCCATTTCCCCACTGGTTTTGGATAGGCTCTTGGGGCCTAATTCTGCCAAATAATGGGCACAAATATGGAAATCAGTGGGACTTCTGTCCAACTAACTGATAGCAGAATTGGGCCTTTGTTTTCTCACTCTCCCTGCTGTGTCGAGACCTCTCAGATTGCCAAGCCCAGATTTCAAAGATCTGTCTGGCCATCTGTCCCATGTTCACTGCCACAGAAGCTGAATGCCGACATTAAGGACTGTGCCCACATATCTATTCAGGGGACACCATCACAGGGCCTAATAACATCAGCCACATTATCAGAGGCTCGTTCACCGGCACATCTACCAATGTGATATATGCCATCATGTGCAAGCAATACCCCTCTGCCATGTACATTGGTCAAACTGGACAGTCTCTACGTAAAAGAATAAATGGACACAAATCAGATGTCAAGAATTATAACATTCATAAACTAGTCGGAGAACACTTCAATCTCTCTGGTCACGCAATCACAGACATGAAAGTTGCGATATTACAACAAAAAAACTTCAAATCCAGACTCCAGCGAGAAACTGCTGAATTGGAATTCATTTGCAAATTGGATACAATTAATTTAGGCTTGAATAGAGACTGGGAGTGGCTAAGTCATTATGCAAGGTAACCTATTTCCCCTTGTTTTTTCCTACCCCCTTCCTCATGATTCTATGATTCCCCCCCCCCCCGCTTCCTGTTAAACCCTGGATTTGTGCTGGAAATGGCCCACCTTGATTATCATACACATTGTAAGGAGAGGTTTCAGAGGAACAGCCGTGTTAGTCTGTATTCGCAAAAAGAAAAGGAGTACTTGTGGCACCTTAGAGACTAACCAATTTATTTGAGCATGAGCTTTCGTGAGCCACAGTGAGCTGTGGCTCACGAAAGCTCATGCTCAAATAAATTGGTTAGTCTCTAAGGTGCCACAAGTACTCCTTTTCTTATTGTAAGGAGAGTGATCACTTTAGATAAGCTATTACCAGCAGGAGAGTGGGGTGGGGGGAGAAAACCTTTTGAAGTGATAAACACCTATTTTTTCATGGTCTGTGTGTATAAAAACATCCTCACTGCATTTTCCACTTTTATGCATCCAATGAAGTGAGCTGTAGCTCACGAAAGCTTATGCTCAAATAAATTGGTTAGTCTCTAAGGTGCCACAAGTACTCCTTTTCTTTTTGCGAATACAGACTAACACGGCTGCTACTCTGAAACCTGTCATTAAGGATCTTGTCTTATATCAGGAAAGCTCCTCGCAAGCAGGAAAACATCCTCTAAGTCATTTCTCCTCAATACTTGCTTAATGTTTTAAATGATTTTTAATTAATTTTATATGCAGGTTTATATGTATGTTTCCAACACTAGAGCCTGGGGATTTCAAATTCTGCACTATATTGGCTGTGTACCAAGGATTCTCTGCATTAGGAAACAGTTTGTTTGTTTTTAAATACTATAACCCAAAACAAACAAAAAAAAACATTTAAAAATAGCCTGCAGGCATCTGGCTACATAATAGGATGACCAGATGTCCTGATTTTACAGGGACAGTGCTGGTATTCGGGGCTTTGTCTTATGCACCTGTTATCCGCCCCCCTGTCCTGATTTTTCACACTTGCTATCTGGTCACCCTACTGCACAGCGTCTTAAGGGGCTCAGTGTATTATCAAAAAGAAAAGGAGTACTTGTGGCACCTTAGAGACTAACCAATTTATTTGAGCATAAGCTTTCGTGAGCTACAGCTCACTTCATCGGATGCATACCGTGGAAACTGCAGCAGACTTTATATATACACAGAGAATATGAAACAATACCTCCTCCCACCCCACTGTCCTGCTGGTATTGTTTCATATTCTCTGTGTGTATATAAAGTCTGCTGCAGTTTCCACGGTATGCATCCGATGAAGTGAGCTGTAGCTCACGAAAGCTCATGCTCAAATAAATTGGTTAGTCTCTAAGGTGCCACAAGTCCTCCTTTTCTTTTTGCGAATACAGACTAACACGGCTGTTCCTCTGAAACCTGTCAGTGTATTATGTTCATCTTAACACTTGAAGCTGCTGCTAATAATAACAGTTAGCACCTTGATCCTGCAAACTGCTCTATGTAGGGCAGACCCCCTGTGCTTATGCAGAGCAGTGTACAGGGACGGTTCCTTATGTAGCATTTTCTTGGCTAGATCCTGGCCCATACAGTCCCTCTGCACCAGCCTTATAGCTGCCCAAAGGAGCTAGCTCTACATCAGCCCCTTTACACTGTCCCCAGCATAGGAGGCTTGTTAGATGCAGGGGGGGCGGGGGGGTCAGAGCATGTTGTGCTCTGACAGTTCCAAACCAGCAGCTCCTAGGGGCTTCATTACACGCTGGTGTAACTTTGAGTAGCCTAGAGACTGCAGCGACTTTCACCCAGAGCCAGACTGGCTCTCAGTCAGTCCCAGGAGCCATGGGGGGAAGGAAAGGTGTCATGAAGCTCTCTCTTCCCTTGCCCCACGCTCAGGTGTACCGAATGTTGCTCTGTGTATTGAGCCCTCTATTTCCAAAGCACATAAACACCAGTCACCGGAGGTACGCATTATCATCAATTTATCATAGATGGGGAAACTGACACCCAGAGACTGGCCCAAAGTTACAGTGATTCAATAGCATGGTTAGGATGAAAACTCAAGAATTTACACGACTTTGTCTCCTAAGGTTACACTGCCTCTCCTCGGGCCATATTCAAAACCCACTGAAGTCAGTGTGAGCCTTTGCAGCCACTCCAGCTTTGGATCTGGCCCATAGTCACTACCACACCAATGTCACAAGCCCATTCACTTGGAAAAGTTATTTTTAAAAAAATTCATCTCAAAGTGTGTATTGACAAATGATTTATTTAGATGGGGTCTGAGAGGCTCAGGAGCTTTGTAATGAGATACAGAGCCTGATTCAGCTCCCGAAACTTAGGGCCCAGATCATCAGGTGGCGTAAATCAGCACACAGGAGAAGCTCAGAGTTCCGAACATCTTGGGAATGGAGGTTGTTCGTAACTCTGAAATGTTGGTAACTCTTGAATGAAACGTTATGGTGGTTCTTTCAAAAGTTTACAGCGGAACATTGACTTAATGCAGCTTTGAAATTTACTACACAGAAGAAAAATGCTGCTTTTAACCATCTTAATTTAAATGAAACAAGCACAGAAGCAGTTTCTTTACCATGTCAAATCTTTTTTTTTAAACTTTCCCTTTTGTTTTGAAGTAGTTTACATTTAACACAGTGCTGTGCTGTATTAGCTTCTTTTTGTCTCTGCTGCTGTCTGACTGTGTACTTCCGGTTCCAAATGAGGTGTGTGGTTGACTGGTCAGCTTGTAACTCTCCTGTTTATAACTCTGAGGTTGTACTGTATTTCTGTTGAGTTTAATGGAGCTACTCGGAGCCTTACACTCACACCATCCAAAGATCTGTTTTTTAAAAAGCCTAACTCTATCCCTACAAAGATAAGAATAACTATTCTGAATCACATCAGTGATCCTACCGACTCCAATATCCTGTCTCCCATAGTGGCCGATATCCGTTGGGTGGTTTCTTTCTTTTTCCATGAAGGGAGTTAGGCGCCTACATACATTTTGAGAATCTGGGCTGAAACCGATAGCTTTGGAAATTTAAATCCTCTATCTAGAGAACAGTGGCAGTGCAACCTTTCCCCACCAACATGCTTTAACTCTAACCTAGAAGGGCCATACTGGGGGTGAGGATAGCTCATTTTCAATCACTGCTGAACCTTTGAGCTCTGCAGAGACTGCTGACAGAGGCCAATTATTGTTCACAGTAATTTTGTTCTTGTGGCTTGGACACCTGCTTGCTAGAAAGTGAAGTAAAGCTGCCAAGTGGTTTCCCTGAAAGATATAAACCAAGTGGTAATCTTTTCTGTCACAACATGCAAAGTGCCTTCAAAATGGTGACCTATAGGTGAAAAGCATCATCTCTGTTTAGCAATTCCTTCGGCCATCCTGTCTCCTCGTGTATGTTAGCACTTTTGCTATATTTGAGGTTACAATTCTACTTCCATTTTAACCCTATTTTCACCCAATCTATTTTCTGAAGAAACAGTTTCAAAATTAATACTATTCATACAAACGTGGGAACCAAATCCTCTTTATTCCTCCAGCAAGTATGTAGTACAGCATCTCTGCAAGGGAATCAGACACCAGGATGATGGGTGCAGTATGCAAACCTGAATAGTTTGATATTATTACCAAAAAAAACCATACAAAAATCATGAAATTAGGAAGATGTGCACTTAACTTCCCTACTCAATCTCATTGTTTCTGTTCTCATTTTGCTTTCTGAAGGATGTCTGTTTAGGCCCTGCCTACAAAGACGTACACATATACAAAGCACATGAGCAGTCCCACCAAGATCTCACAACCTTAAAGTTAAGCATATGCATAAATCTTTACAGAATCAGAGTCTTCAGTTATCAGTGGTTTGAGGTGGAGGCCTTGGCATAATTATGATATATTTTATGCAAGATGGCTCATGTAAGATATCATTGGAAAGGTTATAATTTACTGAATGTTATTATCCAACCTGTATACATGTATCATTTCTCTATCTAAAGTTAGGAATATTGACTATGTAACAATTACAATTGTGTATGTATTTGGGAGACACCCACCAGAGAACAGGTCATCAGCTTTGATGGGTCATTAGGAAGAAACAATAAGATTTCCAGGATACTAATCTCTCTCCTTCCTGAAAGGTGTCCTGGGATTTAGCTGTGACACTACTAGGACAGGTTTCAGAGTAGCAGCCCTGTTAATCTGTATCCGCAAAAAGAAAAGGAGTACTTGTGGCACCTTAGAGACTAACCAATTTATTTGAGCATAAGCTTTCGTGAGCTACAGCTCACTTCATCGTATGCATTCAGTGGAAAAAACAGTGGGGAGATTTATATACACAGAGAACATGAAACAATGGGTGTTACCATACACACTGTAACCAGTTTTTGAAAAACCAGTTGAAGAACACTTCAATCTCTTTGGTAATTCGATTACAGACCAAAGTTAAGCATATGCCACTAAAAGTGGCAATTCTTCAACAAAAAGCCTTCAAAAACAGACTCCAAGGAGAGACTGCTGAATTGGAATTAATTTGCAAACTGGATACAATTAACTAAGGCTTGAATAAAGACTGAGAGTGGATGGGTCATTACACAAAGTAACATTACATGTTTATTCCATACCCGCCCCCACCCACTATTCCTCAGTTCTTGTCAATTGCTGGAAATGGCCCACCTTGATTATCACTACAAAAGGTTCCCTCCCTCCCACTCTCCCTCCCCCGCCCCTTGCTGGTAATAGCTTCACCTTACCTGATCACTCTCCTTACAGTGTGTATGGTAACACCCATTGTTTCATGTTCTCTGTGTATATAAATCTCCCCACTGTATTTTCCACTGAATGCATCCGATGAAGTGAGCTGTAGCTCACGAAAGCTTATGCTCAAATAAATTTGCTAGTCTCTAAGGTGCCACAAGTCCTCCTTTTCTTTTTACTACTAGGTCAGATGGTCCTGTCACCTGGTACTAAACACTATCTTGGACTTCTAGTAATTTTCCACTAAAAGGAAGGGGAAGTCAAGACTGGCGAACAAAAGATCCCCGCCTTATGTAAATTTTATTTAAGGCTGGGGAGGGAAGGCAAACAGGACTTTCCTCCATTGTCTTCCTGCCCAAGAAGAAAGACTGCTGACAATACCTGAAGGGACAAAGGAACTGAACTGTGGGAGAGGCAAGGGCTGAGTCCAGACTGTTGTGAGTGGCTTTGGCTACACTTGCACGTTATACCGCAATAAAGCCTCCCAGAGCACTCTGACTCCCTGGCTGGAGTGCTCCTGGTACTCCACCTCCCTGAGAGGATTAACTGCTGTTGCGCATTGGCTGAGAGGCTCCATCTCCAGTGTAAACGGGGAGTAACGTTATTACGCCCTGATTGACCTCCAGAAACTCCCCATAATCCTTTTAACTGAAGCATCCTCTCTTGTTTTGTTGTGAACTCCGGATGGGGAAGTATGTTTCAAAGCTCCATTGGGGGAGCTGCTTATCAAAAAAGCAAACACAGCTACTGTTTGCTTTGAATGAATGAGAGGCAGGCAGGGGGGCTCCGTTTGGAGTGCCCACAGCTAATCTTTGCTTGAAGAGGGGGGTCGGGGGTTGGGGTCCGTTTTGGCAAGCAGCTGCTTATCTTGTCTATGAGAAAAAAAAGAAACAGCTGCCATTTGCTTTCAGTAAGTGAGAGAGAGGCAGAGGGGGGTCTGTACTTACAAGACAGCATGCTGACACACTCTCAGCACCCCAAAAACCCCCTCTCTCCCCCCCATTTGAAAAGCACGTTGCAGCCACTTGAATGCTGGGATAGCTGCCCATAATGCACCGCTCCCAATGCAGCTGCAAATGCTGCCACGACAGTGCGCTGGCAGCTGTCAGTGTGGACAGACTGCAGCACTTTCCCTACTCAGCTGTAGGAAGGCGGGTTTAACTCACAGCGCTGTACATCTGTAAGCGTAGCCAGAGCTTCACTAGCACTGTCAAAGTGCTGTGGATGTGTAGTCATGGCACCAACGCGCTGTACTAAAACACCTCCATGAGGGGAGTAGCTCCCAGTGCTGGGAATGCGGCTCCCACCGCAGGTGCGCTATGTACACTGCCACTTTACAGCATTGAAACTGACAGCATGCAGGGTGGGTGTTTTTCACAGAGAGAAAGTTGCAGCACTGTAAAGTGGCAGCGTAGAAAAGGCCTAAGACAGGAATCATAGAATCATACAATATCAGGGTTGAAGGAGACCTCAGGAGGTCATCTAGTCCAACCCCCTGCTCAAAGCAGGACCAATCCCCAATTTTTGCCCCAGTTCCCTAAATGGCCCCCTCAAGGATTGAACTCACAACCCTGGGTTTAGCAGGCCAATGCTCAAACCATTGAGCTATCCCTCCCCCCAAAGTCCTCCCCCCAGGAGTCTACTCTGTAAAGAGAAATAAAACTCTAAGCTACAGAAACTTTAGAACTTGCCTAAAGCAACATTTAGGGTGAGGAAATTACTTCTTGAAATCAGTCTCTTTAAGATCTTAAGCTCAGTATGTGTTTTCTTTTATTTGCTTGGTAATCTGCTTTGTTCTGTTTGCTATCCCTTAAAATCAACCTTTTATAGTTAATAAACTTGTTTGTGTTTATTATTAAACACAGTTTGTGCAATTTATAACAGGGGGGGAGCAAGAAGTTGTGCATCTCTCTATACACATTGAGGGAGAGGGCAAATTTTTATGAGCTTGTGCTGTGCAGATCTTTCTATACAGCACAAGATATTATTTTGGGTGCACTCTCCAGAAGGGCGCTGCACTTGAGTGCTGGGTGATTTCCTAGCCGAGTCCTCTCACGGAGAGCTGTTTGCAGACTCCGTATTTCTACAGCTCTGCAGCCCTACCTGTATGTGTGTGTGTGCGCTGCCAAAGGCCGGAGAGCCTAATTCAGCAAGACAGGGAGGGGGAGCCTAGGCTAGTAGAGCAGGCAGGTTCAGTTAAATCCCAGTACATCCCGCGGCACCCCCGGGAAAGGGGGGGTCCAACCCATCACACCCACCTCCCACTGAACTCATTGGGAGTTAGGAGCCTAAATACCTCTGTGGCGTTAGATACCACCTGCTAGCCCCCACGTGCCAGGAACAGGCTTTCTCCTAGGGAGGACGCACCCCAAGGGAGAAGCCCAGTCCCCCCCCTTTTCTTGGCTTGGGGGAGCAGCGCCCCTCGCCTGTCCTGGGGGAGCAACTTCAAGCCCCCCTCCTGTTCCGATCTGCCCCCGCTCTGAGGCAGGACGGGGGGGCAAGGGGAGGGCGGGAGCCTGTCCTACTCACCCCCCCGGCCCTCTGCGATCCGCAGCGATCGCTCCCCGCCGGCCTCCCCTCAAAATGGCCGCCCGCGCCCCTCCTCCCCTCCGCTCTGCAGGGCTCCGCCCCCTTGCGGCTCCCCGCCGTCACGTGGCGGGGGCGGTTTGTCCGCCCGGCGACGCCGTAGCTGCTGCCCCGCCCCTTGCCCTCGGTCCAGGCGCGTGGTGGTGGCCTCTGAGCGCGGCCGGCGAGAGGAAGTCTCGCGCCCCGGTTGTCCCGTCCCGTTCCCCAGCCCGCTCCGCTATGTTGGGAGCCGCCCTGCTCCTTCGCCGCTGCACCGCTGCCGGCCTCCGTGGCCTGGCCCGGGGGGCCCGACAGCCGCCCGGCGCCGCCGCCGGTGAGTGAATGAGCGCGCGCGCGAGCGAGCGGCGCCTTCTTCCCTCTTCTCCTCTCGGCGCTGGCCCCGGGCCGCTGGAGCCCGGCCGCACGGGTGCCCCCTGCCCGGTCCTGCCCCGGCCCCCTCAGCTCCGCAGTCCCGGGCCGCGGGGGAGCGCGGGGGCGCCCAGTTCCGGGAGCGCCCAGCGGCGGGCCTCGGGACGGGGGGGCGGCGGCGGCCCGGCGGCGCCGTGTCCTTGTGGTGACCTGCGGTGTCACTCGAGGACTGGCTGCACCTGTGGCCTAGTGCGCGCCGCTCGGGCCCTGCCCAGCGCCTGTGGCAGCCCGGTCCCCCCCGCGGCTCGGGCCCCGCGCCCCGCGCCGCCCCGTGGCATGAGTGGGGAGGGGGGCCCGGGCTAGGACACCGCCCTGCCCTGTCAAGGTTATCGCTTAAAGGTCGAGCCTCCGGTGCCTGTGCCGGGGTCCCCCGCGTGCCGGAGCGGGAGCCGCGCCCGCCAAGGAGCGCTGGGGATGGCTGCATCCGTGGCCGCCACGGGAAGGTGACATTGAGCTGGCTGAAGGAGAGAGGGAGGTGAAGCCTGCACGGGCACCTGTGCTGGCCTCCCTGTAAGGGAGAGGAGGTAGTGTGGGCCTGATTCTGGCTCCCCAATCATCCCGATGGGGAGCGGGTCTCTTTCGGGAGGGGCAGCAAAGGGGGTCCAGCCCAGCCGGCCTATTTCGCAATGCCGCTACCTCTGTCTCTATTGCCAGTTTCGCTTCCTCTTTCATGGTTCAGAGTAGCAGCCGTGTTAGTCTGTATCCGCAAAAAGAACAGGAGTACTTGTGGCGCCTTAGAGACTAACAAATTTGTTTGAGCATAAACTCAATCTGTTAGTCTCTAAGGTAGCACAAGTACGCCTTTTCTTCTTTCGTGCTTGTCTCTGTCCACTCCCCGTCTAGCATTTCTGCAGTGACTTTGATTTGAAGATAGTTGGCACCACTTGCAGCCACTGTTTGGGCCTTTCTATAACAAAGCTAACCTGTCTGTGGCATGCAAATCTTGATTTGTGTAAACCACCCTAGTTTGTTCTTCCAGTTTTATGAAAAATATATATTTTGGTTAATCTCACATGCCTTGCAACCAAAGGGAAAACAAATCTTGAGTACAAGAACAAGTGTTAAGGTTTACTAATCCTCAGATTAGTAGCCCAGTGACATGTCTGTACAGCAGTGGTTCTCAACCAGGGGTACACAGAGATCTTGCAGGGGGTACATCAACACGTCTAGATATTTGCCTAGTCTTACAACAGGCTAAGTAAAATGCACTAGCAAAGTAGTTCCAAACTAAAATTTCATACAGTGACTTGTTTATATGGCTGTATATACTATACACTGAAATGTAAAGTATAATATTTATATTTCAATTGATTTATAATATGGGAAGAATGAGAAAGGAAGCAATTTTTCAGTAATAGTATGCTGTGGCACTTTATTTTTATGTCTGATTTTGTAAGTAAATTGTTTAAGTCAGGCGAAACTTGGGGGTATACAGGACAAATCAGACTCCTGAAAGGGGTACAGCAATCTGGAAAGGTTGAGAGCCATGCTGTACAGGATACTGTGAGATCTGCTAAAGAGCATATTGTGCTCTTGTCTGAAATGACTAGGGCTATTGGTTGCAAAAATGTACCACTTGCAAATTCAAATCTGTGTCTACAGTAAACTTACAATCTATCCCAGGAATGACTCCTGATTTATCTTTGCTTTTTCAAAAAGAAAATGAAAGTGGACTGAGGAAGTTGATATTGCTGCATCCCTGTTTCTAGGAAACCACTTGAACACTTCAGAATATAAACAGCCAGGCTACCCTTAAATCATAAGTTTGAAAAGAATACTTATGTAAAATTTGTTGCTGTATCTTCCTCCTTTTCTTCCTGGTCTTCAATTCTGTATCTTGATGTGCACTCTGCTCATCAAGGTTAAGCTTTCTCTGATTGCTTTCAAACACCTATGTTTAAATCTCTGACCTAGGCCTGGTCTGCACTAGAAAATTAGGTTGGCATAACTATGTAGGTCAGGGGTGTGAAAAATCCACACCCGTCCAAGTGATTTGGTTAAAACAACCTAAGTCACTGTGTAGAAAGCACTAGGTCAATGACAGGTTTCAGAGTAGCAGCCGTGTTAGTCTGTATCCACAAAAAGAATGACATAATTCTTCCATCTATCTAGCTGCTGCCTCTTGAGGAGGTGGATTACCTATGCAGACAGGAGAATCCCTCCCATTGGGGTAGGTAGTGTCTATGCAAGCATTGCTGAGACGCAGCTGTGCCACTGTAACATCTTGAGTACAAACAAGCCCCTCGTCTCCCTTCTCCTACACCTCTTCTGGTTCCTCGTCTTTGGTATTCCATCAGTGCTAACCTTCTTACACCCTTTCACAAAAGTCTGTGTGCTGCCCTCTCTGCTACCCTATATGCTTGAAATGTCTTTTCATGTTTCCAATTCTCCATCCTTACCTCATTCAAATCACTCCTAAGACCCACTTTTGCAGAATCACCTCCACAAAAATGTTTCATGCTTTTAAAAAAATTATGCCCCCAAGATGCATTTGTCTAAACTGAGTAACTGTATAAGAATATCTGTAAACTTGTATTTTCTTCCTCCTACTTCCTGGTGCGTGCTTCATTGCTGTATAATTTTGTCAAGTGCATCGCTAGACTGTAAATTCTCTGGCACAGAGACCTGTCTCTTGTTTTTTGTGAAATGCCTAGCTAGCACACTTGAGTATGGTGTACAATGTCCTGTCTTGGATATTTGGGCTGTCTCCGTAATCATACAGTTTTGGGCCTCCTGAAGGTGGGAGATGTCCTGATTTTCTTCTTGTGACTGTGGATTCCTTTCAAGACTGCCTTTTTAGCCTTCAGAGCCTTGGATTTTGCCTCTGTCTTAGCAGGGACAGCCTCCTTCTTCACCTGTCTTCTGTCTCTGGGCATGTCTTTACTCAAACTTAACTTTTTTAAAATCGCTTTAAATGGTCTTTTTAAAAAAAAAAAACAAAAAACCTCCACTTCCTCTCCCCTTCCCCCAGCACTCTTCTGACCTTGTCTTTTTTCTACCAATCTATTTTACTTTTGCTTTTGTTGTGTCCCTGTCATCCTCTGGAGGCAGCTGAGTGCAAGTCTGAATAGAGATAGAGTATGGAGTATGTTGTATCTCACCAAATAGAGATGGAGTATGTTGGATAATAGGGGTAACAGTGAATTTGAGGCTGTCTCCTTCTAAATGTGGGTATGTTGACACATCTTCATCACAGTATTATTTTAGTATGTATATCACATTCCAGCTTGATCTAAATATTTTATAAATGTCTGTCAACATTTTGGAATATCTCCTATAAAAGGCAGGTGGTAAGTATTATCCACTTTTACCTATGACTAGACAAGGTGTTTGGAAGCTGTAACTTGCCCCAGGTCTTGAAGCAAGTCAGCAGTAGAGTTAGGAATATATCCTGGAAGCTTTGAGTTCTAGCTCCTGGCTCTTAATATTTAAGTGCGCAGGTATCTATTTCTAAAAGATGGCCCATAACATATATTTTGTAAACATGCAGTTTTAAAAACTAAAACCAATGGACATATTTTTATGGCACTTCTTAAAAAAACTTTGTTTAATCTTCAGTAATTGCAACTCAAAACACAGGCAGTGAGAATCTGAAAGTGACAATGACTTAACTGACTTCTATATAGGTTGTAATACTAGAGCAACTTCCAGTAATGCATTAAGCAATATGGCTGTTTGTTGTATTTGTTCTGCCATCTTTTCCCTTGGAGAAGTGTGTGCAGTAGACTGTTGTATGCTGGAATTTTTTATAATACATATGTTGCTATATATGTCAGAAAAAGCAAAGTCAAAGAAATGCGCCTTTTGCTTATAGTGGAAGGTGGTGAAGATTATGATGGTGTCCCTAGGCTCTGTTTGCCAGAAGCTGGGAATGGGCAACAGGGCATGGATCACTTGATAATTTCATGTTCTGTTCATTCCCTCTGGGGCACCTGGCATTGGCCACTGTCGGAAGACAGGATACCGGGCTAGATGGACCTTGGTCTGACCCAGTATGATGGTCCTTAGTTCCTCTGAGAGCTCATTCCACAGTCTTGGGTTGATGCCTGAGAAAACTCTCCAATACTTCCATTTTCCAACTTGAGATTTTGGGGGAGGGGAGAGGAAAAGCAAATTGTTTTTTTAAAATTTACACTTAAATTTAGTACGCCCACATATAAGGAACATTGTTTGAAATATGATTAAGTTGACAGCATCCTTTTAACATAAGTAGCCATCATTATAGAGGTATACTACATTTAAAGCATAAAAAATCAAGAATATGCCAAGTGAGGGTCTGATCTAGGTAAACCAGTTGCCTGATTATTGCAAAGTGGTTCAGAATACCCTTCATTTCTCTTTTCTCCCAGATCCCTGGAATACTTGGATGCCTGGAAGGTGAAGGGTTGTCAGTAATTCCAGTCAAATTTAATGAGTTTCATTTGACTTCCAATTAGCTACAATGCAGCAGTATACCTGAGGGAGTTCATTGTCTATCCTAGTAGGAAGGCATTATAATAATGTGGAGAGTTGTATCTTTTTAAGAGAACTCTATTTGATTTCTAAATCAGTAATTAGTAATCTCCATTTTGAATGATGCAATAATCTGTTACATTTTGGGGAGCATTGACTACCTTGTGAAAGCTTTGTTCAAATGATGTACTGAATCAATATCTGGCAAGAATGTGTTGCACTCAGGTCATTCTGTTAAACATAACTTTAGTCTGACTCAGCGTATATATGTATTGGAGAGAATGATGTTCAGGAGAACATTG
The DNA here is from genome assembly GCF_965140235.1 of Caretta caretta. Lineage (NCBI taxonomy): Eukaryota > Metazoa > Chordata > Testudines > Cheloniidae > Caretta > Caretta caretta. The sequence continues at coordinate 47,494,779 of NC_134215.1, read as the reverse complement.
TTTTGTATTTTGCATTTTTTTTGTAATTAGGATCCACTGTCTTAAGTCATGTGTTTTTAGGAAAATTGTTTGCTTCATGCTTAATGGTAAATTAAATTTCCTAGTGTCACTTCAAGCTAGGGGAAAAAAAGGCTAGTCAGCATGAATAAACCAAAGTCTAGCATAGTAGTCCTTAACACGCATTAAACATTTATGAAGTGCTGTAAATGCAGATAGCACTTTACAAAACATAGAATAAGACATGCCCTCTCCCCAGAGATCTTAATAAAACTTTGGTCAATATGAACAAAATATGTTGCATCTAAGTTAGAAAGGAACAAGTCTTAACTTCTTTCCCCTTTCTCCTAGACTCTTGTCTTCAGGGTTGGCAATTAGTGCTATGCTCCTGAGTGCAATTACTCTTTCAACAGTGCCAATCATAGAGTGAAATTGATGGGTCTTAGTCATTATCTTCTGTGGGTGGAGCAGCTGGGGAAGCACTTACTCTTGAGAGTATTCAGAGCAGCAGCAGTGTTAGTCTGTATTCGCAAAAAGAAAAGGAGTACTTGTTGCACCTTAGAGACTAACAAATTTATCTGAGCATAAGCTTTCGTGAGCTACAGCTCACTTCATCGGATGCATTCAGATGAAGTGAGCTGTAGCTCACGAAAGCTTATGCTCAAATAAATTGGTTAGTCTCTAAGGTGCCACAAGTACTCCTTGTCTTCTTGAGAGTATGGATCTAACTGAGGTTTTGCACAGCAGCTAATCCCATAGCTGTTAGTTGCTGTTGGCAAAGGCTACTTGTTCTCCCTTGCTTAGTGTTCGGAAAGCCTCTTGTGATAAAGAACAGTATTAGGAGAGGAAACTAGATTACAACCATATTAATTGAATTCATCTTAGAATCCAGCCCACTTTTATTTTATTATATTTAAATAACAGTTTTTAAGAAACTGTCAGATACTCAAGTTTCAGTGTAAACTTAGTGCTGGATGACAACCCCAAAGACTGAAGTTCTGTGCCGACTCACTGCATAGCTGTAGTAATGATAATGTAAGTTTCCCCTGCAAGGCTTCACTATTCTATTCTCGGGGTAAGAGTAGTTCTGCCTCGATGATGCCCTTGGAGACAGCAAAGGTGTGTTTTTGGGGACTGGATATTTGTACACAAAGGCACTTTACACAGGTCACTGAACAGCCATTAATGAAAATTAGCTTTCATCCACTATTGAACCTGGTTACCCAGACTTGTGTGTATCGTGCTACTCCTTCCTCTGAGTCATCCAACAGTTCTATGATCTCAGTGTTTCTTACTGTTAGAAATAGGATTTAGAAACTAGGAAACATTTCCCCCCCTTAGATTACAAAACCAACTATTTAACAATTGTAGAGCTTACATGGGGAAATCATTCCAGAATAAAGTAGGGTGTAAACATGAAGCACAATAGCTATTCTGCAATAACTGCCTGGGTGGATGCTCTTATTCTGAAGTAAGTGCCTACATAGGGAGCTAGTGTGGAATAGCTATTCTGGTCAATTTCCACATGTAGACAAGCCCTTAGGAGGCAGGAACAGTGGAATTCACTTTCTCCTCTCCCACCATTTCATTTGGAGCAAAAATTGACATAGTGTTAGCTTGCAAATATCCTTATGAAGTCGTCATAAATGATGACAGTGTTGCCAGCTAGATACTGTAAATAGAGCTTCCTTAACTCTGACTTTCATTTTTGACTGGTTTGCTCTGCAGCAAAGGAGCAAAAGTACTGCAGTGGTCTGTCTTTTTCCATTTGGGGACCTGGAAGCCTTTTTTAAAATGAGTTGTTCAACAGATTCTAACAGTTTCAAGGTGATCACTTTTATTAAGTATAAACTAGTGCTTTTTTGAGAGCTGGTATAACTACATTTTTGAATCCAGTTTGTAAACATTTTGTAGATTTTTCTCTTTCAAAGGAAGAGCAAACACTTGCTTGAAAGGCCTTTACTTGGACCATCTTACCATAGAGCACATCACTGGGACTTTAAATGTACTGAATTAGTTTATGTACTTGCTGCATCCTGACTAAGGTTATGTCTACACAGTGAAGAAAAACGCACGGCTGGCCCATGCCAGTTGACTCAGGCTGCGGGCCTGTTCCATTGCTGTGTAGACTGGAGATCGAGCTCTGGGATCCTCCCACCCAGCATAATCTTAGAGCCCAAGCCCGGAAGTCTACACAGCCCTGCGAGCTCAAGTCAGCTTGCATGGGCCAGCTGTGGGTGTCTAGTTGCTGTGTAGACATAATGACTTCATAGCTGCAGTCTCTTGGACCTAAGTTTTTGAATTAAATTTCCTCTGTTTTCACTTCAATCCTTTCCTATTCCTTCGTCACACAGCTGTGTTGCCTGCTCGTTGCTACTCTCATGGGACACAAGAGTCAGATGAAGAATTTGATGCTCGCTGGGTGACGTACTTCAACAAACCAGATATTGATGCCTGGGAGCTGAGGAAAGGTATGTTAAAAGGGCAGGAAGGAATGTCTGATATTGAAATACTTGTGGCTATGGTAATATGGGGAAACCTAAACTGCTTTGAAATATTATGACCACTGAACGTTACTACTATGTCAGAAAGTAAAAGCTTATGCTATAGCAGGGCAGATGTGCTGTGCTGTAGGGGGGAGCTCAGAAATTGTCCTAAAATTCACTTCCATAATACCGAACAGTACGGTCTGTGTATGTTTTCTAAACTACCTTGAATGACACAAACTACTACACTTACTGTAATATTAGACATTTGTGAAGGAGTTAAAAGAACCCAGGAAACTTCAACGTAGTCGTCTTAACTTACTTAGTGCTAACCAAGGGCATAGGTGATGGGGTCTTGCCTTTTCTAGGTGGTAGACACCTGAGATTAGGGAGTGGGGTTACTTGTGTAGTCCAAGTGCAATCAGTGTGACTTGCTGCTTCATTGTGATTGCTTTGTATCAGCACTCTTAAGATGGTCAGTGATGTAGTACAGTGGCTTTCAAACTTTTTTTCTGGTTAACCAGTTGAAGAAAATTGATGCCTGCGACCCAGTGGGGCTGGGGATGAGGGGTTTGGGGTGTGGGAGGGGCTCAGGGCTGGGGTGCGGGGGTGAGGGCTATGGGGTGGCGCCGGGAATGAGCGGGTAGGGGATCTGGGCTGGGGGTTTGGGATGCAGGAAGGGGTTGGGGCATGGACTTACCTCTGGCAGCTCCCAGTGCAGGAGCTGGTTAGGGCTCTAGGCTGGGGGTGCAGGCTCTGGGCTGGGGCCGGGGATGAGGGGCTTGGGGTTCAGGAATGGGTTGTGGCACAGACTTACCTCTAGCAGCTCCTGGTCAGTGGCGCAGCTAGGGTGCAGAGGCAGGCTTATAGCATGTACAAAGTGAGTCTAATAAACATTATGCTAGTGCAGAAAGGCTTTACTTTCTTGCATCTTCATGGCAAACTCTTGAGATGAGGGAGGAGGATTACTGTGTAGCCCAAGTGAAATATCTGCTTAGATTTCAACACATTAACTACAGTCTTACACTGGGATTTTAAAGAATCTGATTAAATTTGAGATTTTTTTTTTCAGTAGCTGATAATTAAGTCACTTGAGTAAAAATTGATTTTTTGGGAAAAGTAATTGAGTTCAGCTGTTGCTTAACGAATGTGAGTAACTACACAAATGGAATAACCTTTGGAGGTTGACTATATAGCTTAAGAGTGGCCATTACTTACTGGAAACCTGTATAATAGCTCTTCTAGTTGACCTGAGCCTTTGGTCTGAGCCCTGAAGTTTTTTTATAATGTCAACTGTTGTGGAACCTAAAACTAAGCTCATAAACTTGTGCTTCTAAACCTGCAGAGAGTTGAATGCAAGAGCGAAAGATAAGGAATCGCGCTCTTTGTTTAGAAGTTTAAAAAGGAAAAGTGGAACAGAGACATGGACAAAATTTTTTTCCTTCAATGCATTTGTATGAGTGTGCTTGGTTAAATGTGATGGTTCTGTAACTGACAGCAGAATGGCATGTCAAGGTATGTAGTCTGACTTTTTAGGAGCATGGATGAAACTGGGGCTCAGTGGCTTAATGAAACCTATCTTTTCTGTTAAAGCTTTTGTAGATAATGAGATCACATGACTAGCATCAAACTACAATGGCAAGGAGAACCCCCCCCCCCTACCCCCCCGGCTGAACTTTGAAAAACTCTCTCACAACAGGTTCTAACCCTCCTTTTACCACTTAGATAATGAGGGTTTCTCAGGCTGTCTTTCTTATCTTCTCATTCTGACAGGCATGAACACTCTGGTGGGCTACGATCTGGTGCCAGAACCAAAAATCATCGATGCTGCTTTGAGAGCATGCAGACGGTTAAATGACTTTGCTACTGCGGTCCGCATCCTAGAAGTTGTAAAGGTCAGTATAGTGGTGACTTGGGGTATGCTGGAAATGCTGCTGCTTGTGCCTTCGTGCTGCTGAAAGGGTTTTAAAATGGAGATGAGTCTCCTAGCTTCTCATGTTGCATTTTCACCCACTTAAGCAGGGGAAACCCCCAGTTTTCTGATGGAACTGGAACTAGTAATTAGACTAAGGTCGCATGGTCAAAATCAGTTTTAAATTGTTGCTGTTTAAATACCAACAGAAAATCCCTCCTGTACAGGATCACAAGTGTAAATGCAGTGGATACTGCTGTACTTCTTCCTTTCCCCCTCTTGACCCTCCTCTTTAGAGGAGAACAGAATAAAGAGGTGAGCCTTTGCAACCCACACTGGAAAGTATGAGAAAAGGAACATGTCCCCTCTTCTTCACCAGGCAAACTTGTAGGAGAATTGTGTGCTAATGGGGCCTGACTTTCAGAAGTGTTTATGCTGGACATATCTTGTAAGGGAGACCAAATTGAGACCTTGCCTATCACCAAATCATCCGAGACATACACATGAATATAAAGAGCACAGCTGTGAAAGTCAAACAGCTCTGTACAACTGTAGCATTTTTTCAGGGAATTTAACAAAGATGACCACATGCTAAACTTATCGTCTCTCTTTTCTCTGTGCCATGTCTTTTTTGCTCTCCTCCTCTTCCCTCTATGCCAGGATGACCGGCCACTGAGATGATTCTTTAAAATATTTCCTTTGGGGAAATGTAAGGAATCAGATTGGTTTATAACCCCCCTCCCAAACTACTTCTCCCCTAAAACCCTGTTTGAAAGACTTTTGTGGAGGTGACTTCTCGTTAACCCCTGAACAGACATGAAACTAAAATTTTATGTTTTATAAACTGACCCTTTCTTTGGACTTGTTTAGATATTAGTATATCTCTTACTCTTTTTTGCCAAAACAATCAACAGGCATCCCTCAAACCGGTCTGTAGAGCATGTAGAGGTGTGTGGAGAGCCAGCTGTTCACCTAGTGCTGTTTTTCCTTGTTTTCAGTTTGAATATTTCATTACAGATAGACTGGGAGGGGGTTTGCTGAAGCACTCGGCTTTGGCCTAACTCTGCTTCCATTGAAGTTAGTGGAAGTTCTGTGCTGTTCAAAATCCCAGCCCACCCATTTATTTTTCATGTAAGCAACTGCTGTGGTTTGTTAGGCAATGAGGTAGCCTGCATGATAGTGAATGGGGGAGGGTAGTCCACATAACTGTGGTTGGGTTGGAAGAAGTCCACATTATGAACACTCAAAAAACTCTACAGTAAATGAATGAATTTAGCTACTACCTCTTCGTACTATACTCCAGCCAGATAAGTACAGGCTGTGGTTAGCAGATTTCAGTGTAGATATTCTGTGGAAGGCTCAGCTGATTTACTGTTCTTAAGCAGTGGTATAATGTTACCTTTCCATCTAATTGGGGACAAACTATTTTATCAGGAAAAGAAAAGGAGTACTTGTGGCACCTTAGAGACTAACCAATTTATTTGAGCATGAGCTTTCGTGAGCTACAGCTCACTTCATCAGATGTTTACCGTGGAAACTGCAGCAGACTTTATATACACACAGAAATCATGAAACAATACCTCCTCCCACCCCACTGTCCTGCTGGTAATAGCTTATCTAAAGTGATCAACAGGTGGGCCATTTCCAGCACAAATCCAGGTTTTCTCACCCTCCACCCCCCCACACAAATTCACTCTCCTGCTGGTGCTAGCCCATCCAAAGTGACAACTCTTTACATAATCAAGTCGGGCTATTTCCTGCATAGATCAAGGTTTTCTCACATCCCCCCCACCCCCATACACACACAAACTCACTCTCCTGCTGGTAATAGCTCATCTAAACTGACCATTCTCCAGGTTTAAATCCAAGTTAAATCAGAACATCTGGGGGGGGGGGGGGGGTAGGAAAAAACAAGAGGAAACAGGCTACCTTGCATAATGACTTAGCCACTCCCAGTCTCTATTTAAGCCTAAATTAATAGTATCCAATTTGCAAATGAATTCCAATTCAGCAGTTTCTCGCTGGAGTCTGGATTTGAAGTTTTTTTGTTTTAAGATAGCGACCTTCATGTCTGTGATTGCGTGACCAGAGAGATTGAAGTGTTCTCCGACTGGTTTATGAATGTTATAATTCTTGACATCTGATTTGTGTCCATTTATTCTTTTACGTAGAGACTGTCCAGTTTGACCAATGTACATGGCAGAGGGGCATTGCTGGCACATGATGGCATATATCACATTGGTGGATGTGCAGGTGAACGAGCCTCTGATAGTGTGGCTGATGTTATTAGGCCCTGTGATGGTGTCCCCTGAATAGATATGTGGGCACAATTGGCAACGGGCTTTGTTGCAAGGATAAGTTCCTGGGTTAGTGGTTCTGTTGTGTGGTATGTGGTTGTTGGTGAGTATTTGCTTCAGGTTGCGGGGCTGTCTGTAGGCAAGGACTGGCCTGTCTCCCAAGACTTGTGAGAGTGTTGGGTCATCCTTTAGGATAGGTTGTAGATCCTTAATAATGCGTTGGAGGGGTTTTAGTTGGGGGCTGAAGGTGACGGCTAGTGGCGTTCTGTTATTTTCTTTGTTAGGCCTGTCCTGTAGTAGGTAACTTCTGGGAACTCTTCTGGCTCTATCAATCTGTTTCTTTACTTCTGCAGGTGGGTATTGTAGTTGTAAGAAAGCTTGACAGAGATCTTGTAGGTGTTTGTCTCTGTCTGAGGGGTTGGAGCAAATGCGGTTGTATCGCAGAGCTTGGCTGTAGACGATGGATCGTGTGGTGTGGTCAGGGTGAAAGCTGGAGGCATGCAGGTAGGAATAGCGGTCAGTAGGTTTCCGGTATAGGGTGGTGTTTATGTGGCCATTGTTTATTAGCACTGTAGTGTCCAGGACAACAATTTCCATCCCACCACCAACCTCAGCCTGGTCCAGTCCACACAAGAGATCCACTTCCTGGACACTACAGTGCTAATAAACAATGGCCACATAAACACCACCCTATACCGGAAACCTACTGACCGCTATTCCTACCTGCATGCCTCCAGCTTTCACCCTGACCACACCACACGATCCATCGTCTACAGCCAAGCTCTGCGATACAACCGCATTTGCTCCAACCCCTCAGACAGAGACAAACACCTACAAGATCTCTGTCAAGCTTTCTTACAACTACAATACCCACCTGCAGAAGTAAAGAAACAGATTGATAGAGCCAGAAGAGTTCCCAGAAGTTACCTACTACAGGACAGGCCTAACAAAGAAAATAACAGAACGCCACTAGCCGTCACCTTCAGCCCCCAACTAAAACCCCTCCAACGCATTATTAAGGATCTACAACCTATCCTAAAGGATGACCCAACACTCTCACAAGTCTTGGGAGACAGGCCAGTCCTTGCCTACAGACAGCCCCGCAACCTGAAGCAAATACTCACCAACAACCACATACCACACAACAGAACCACTAACCCAGGAACTTATCCTTGCAACAAAGCCCGTTGCCAATTGTGCCCACATATCTATTCAGGGGACACCATCACAGGGCCTAATAACATCAGCCACACTATCAGAGGCTCGTTCACCTGCACATCCACCAATGTGATATATGCCATCATGTGCCAGCAATGCCCCTCTGCCATGTACATTGGTCAAACTGGACAGTCTCTACGTAAAAGAATAAATGGACACAAATCAGATGTCAAGAATTATAACATTCATAAACCAGTCGGAGAACACTTCAATCTCTCTGGTCACGCAATCACAGACATGAAGGTCGCTATCTTAAAACAAAAAAACTTCAAATCCAGACTCCAGCGAGAAACTGCTGAATTGGAATTCATTTGCAAATTGGATACTATTAATTTAGGCTTAAATAGAGACTGGGAGTGGCTAAGTCATTATGCAAGGTAGCCTGTTTCCTCTTGTTTTTTCCTACCCCCCCCCCCCAGATGTTCTGGTTTAACTTGGATTTAAACCTGGAGAATGGTCAGTTTAGATGAGCTATTACCAGCAGGAGAGTGAGTTTGTGTGTGTATGGGGGTGGGGGGGATGTGAGAAAACCTTGATCTATGCAGGAAATAGCCCGACTTGATTATGTAAAGAGTTGTCACTTTGGATGGGCTAGCACCAGCAGGAGAGTGAATTTGTGTGGGGGGGTGGAGGGTGAGAAAACCTGGATTTGTGCTGGAAATGGCCCACCTGTTGATCACTTTAGATAAGCTATTACCAGCAGGACAGTGGGGTGGGAGGAGGTATTGTTTCATGATTTCTGTGTGTATATAAAGTCTGCTGCAGTTTCCACGGTAAACATCTGATGAAGTGAGCTGTAGCTCACGAAAGCTCATGCTCAAATAAATTGGTTAGTCTCTAAGGTGCCACAAGTACTCCTTTTCTTTTTGCGAATACAGACTAACACGGCTGTTCCTCTGAAACCTATTTTATCATTAGCAATAAGTGGATCAAACTGTAGATCCTGTTGTGAGTACATGATTCTCAGACACAGACATAGTCTGGCGTACAGTGCAACATTGATTTTTTTTTTTGGCCATCTCTTTGCTTTTGAATTAATTTTTCTCCTCTTCTGATTAGGACAAGGCAGGCCCTCACAAGGAAATCTATCCTTATGTTATCCAGGAACTTAGACCAACTTTGAATGAATTGGGAATCTCCACTCCAGAGGAACTGGGCCTAGACAAAGCATAAACATAATTGGTAAGGGGGACTACGCAGCCTAAAACTCCTTTTAAGGGTATATAGTAGACTTCCTTGGATATAAGGAACTCCTAAAGAGAAGGGAGGTGGAATGCATGTTTCATGGGTAAGACTTTTGGGACTTGCATTACCTGGCAATGTGAAACAATTCAGTAGTGTCTACAGTAAGGCTATGCTCAGTGAAGAGTTCAAAGTTCTATTTTTAGTTATATATACAGAATGAGGGTGTCTCGAGTCCAATTCCTAATTGTAATGTGTTCTGTGAAAAGAAACCAAAGGGGCTGTGGGTGAGAGACTGGTGTTGCAGACTAATCTGAGCATGGTTTAGTAAGTGGAGAGAGGCTTTTGGAACAGAAATCATTGTAACGTTCAGTTACTGAAATATTTGCCCCAGAGTCTCTAATGCATCCTAAAAATGAAAGGAGGTTAAAATTGAGGCAGATGTCTTTTTAAAGCCAAGGAGCCTAGACTCCATTCCTAAATGGAAACTTTAGATGGTGCCTCTAATAAAAGTAAGAGGGCCTATCAAATGCATTTGTCCAAATACAGCAAGAAGACAGAAGATATATAGAGAGAAACATTTTCACGTGTTGACAGTTTTGATCACCTAGCTGTAGTACTACTAAAAACTAACAACGCGTTTCTGCTGCTTGAGGGGGGTCAGGGGAAGAGGCAATATTCAGTGTTCTAGATGTTTGCTTGATTGTCACAATTACTAGTCTTTAAAGAATCCTCATTTATTTTCAGTGTTGCAGCTTTGAGTCTGTTGCCTTGATTATAAGCTGTTACCATACTTGCTCAGAAGTATATCTGACTTTTGCTATCCCAGCAGTCTTTGCAAGAAGCTCTTTCCTTCCATATGGAAGGATCATCCCATATGAAACTATGCTAATCTTTACTTTAATGTCTCAGTTTATCTAACCCTTTTAAACAGAAGATAGAACAGGACACTAGTGGTTCCCTATGTTGGGAAGTGGTCGCATTGCTGGCAACATCTATCCACAATAGTGAAGCTGCTAATGTAGAAGGGATAAATCTTCTGCACCTTTCACAAAGTGTGATCTGGCTCCACACAGTGCTGAAGGGAACAGTGCTATTTTCAGCTGTTTAAAAAGCACAGCACTGGCACAGCGGACCCCTTGCTTACAACATAGTCAACAGGTCAGTTTCATAGTGTAGCTAGGGTTAGGTGCTCTGTGGGCAAAACTCCTGTTGGCTTCAGTAGTTTCAAGTGCAGGACCAAGTCCTACTTATTAAGGCTTGAAATCCTTGGTGGGAGGTAGGGCAGGGGAAGGTATTTTCAGTGCTGTAAAGATGATGGATCTGTTTTTATGGTTAAACTTCAAAGCTGGTATCTTCCTCAAATTCAAATATGACATGAATGGGAATCTAAATCCTGTTTTAAAGTAGTAAGTTGACCATTGTCTAACATTAGCTAATGCTTATGTTGCTACATCACTGGCTGACAGCTTGTACCAAAAGGCCCTCAGCTGGCCAGTGGGTATCTAACACAATAGCAAGTAAGCTGCAGGCACTGAATGTAAATGTTGATTATTATGTAGACCAGAGTGAAGCATAACAGGACTTTCAGTGATGATGCAACTAATGCATGTCAATTTGTTTATTAGAAATGGACTTCACTCTCGGAAAATAGTGGGTTATACAGAAGAGTTCTTAAGATTAGATATATGTAACCTTAAAGCAGCTCAGACTTTGCATTTTCACCCATTTTAACAACTTCAACAAATTGGCTTGTTTAAAGGGGTAAAAACTGAGTTTCTAACTTTTTTTTAATGCCCTGGGTGGAGTGGTAATACTGGGTCACTGGTGCTGGTACTGCTCTTCTGAAGAATTTGACTGTTAAACCTGGCAATGTGTTGATTGAGTGATGGGAAGAACACCATATGGTCTGAAACTACCTGAGACCACCTAAAATGGTGTGGAAGTATTGGCTTGCTTAAAGTAATTTTTTTAAACTAATCCCTTATCTGTTCTCTTCCAGATGGGCTGCACGTGCATTTTATTAATGCTCCCTGATTGTACACAGTCGCCTGGAGACACAAATGTTAAATATTACCTTATTTGAAATAACTTCCTTCTTTATTGAGTCCCAGTGTATGTAATGTGAAGTTGGACCTAATAAAGGAGAAATGGGTTTGAACTGAGCTTGGTCCTTGTTACCTCTGTGGTGATATTGGAGAGAAAAAACAAAAAATGAAATTTCCCAAGAGCAAAGTAAGTAGCAAAAATACACTTTGGATAGAGCCAACTTGCTATTAACTGTATAACCCACTCTGAATTCATCCAGCAACAATGCTGGTTTCCAAGGCCAGCTGCAGAGTTCCTAGATGGGATGTTATATTCACATCATGTGAAGTTTACTAGAATTCTAAGGATAAAAGTACTGTGTCAGTTGGCTTCTTTGAACTACCTAGCAATGTAGATTAATGCAATGAGGCATGGGAGGCTTTTGCTTGGTTTCGCTGTACCCCAGAATGTAATTTAAGCAATCAGTTGTGTGCTTGCTTGACCACTGGCTGACCCAAGTCTGTTGTATGTGACTTATGCTTACACACTAATGCTTGAACTTCAGTAAATCAGGGCTTCTTTTCTCCCATAGAGGACATACATGGCCTTAAATGTTTTTAAGGACATCCGTTTTAACCTGCTGAGTTTTATTTTTTAACATAAAATGCTAATTGTAAGCTCTTCAGGGCAGGAATCCCATCTTTGCGTTTGCTAGGTATTCTACAAAGTAGAGGTCCCAATCCTGACCAGGACTTTGCGGTGATATGGCAATACAGATAGTGCCACTTATCTGTTTTTCCTCTCTTTAGGGATCTTTATTTCCCTCTCCTCCCCACCTCCCAAAAAACAATCAATATAAAACTGTTCCCTGATGACCTCACCTGCTGCTCTGCCAGGCATGGAATCTTTCAGAGGGCCTGAGGCAATGACATGTGCATCATGAATCTGACTTGGAGTACAGTCCAAACACCAACAGGTGTCTAATATGAAAAAGGAGTGTGCAAACATTCTAGAACTGTTCACTGGGGAGATTGCGACATCTGCCTCTGTATAATATGATCAATACCTCAATCATACTCTCTTTGCCACTGCACAGGGATGTTAGCCCTGTCCACATGAAGGAGAGAGTAACTGTAGCCAGCAGCTGCTCACAGGCAATCCTAGCCAGATTAGAATTGGGCAGCAAAAACAGACTGATAAGGGAAGCTAAACAGCAAGAATATTTAATACCACACCTTATATTTATTGTTGGGTTCTTGGAATGAACCACGCCAGTTCAAACAGTTTTTCTTTTCGAACAGTGCTGAGATAACACTGACTTCAGAAGTGTAGGAGAGAAGAGCAGTTGTTACAGCTGAGTAGCTACTTCCTCTGTATTCTCTGTAAATCTATAGCAAAACTGAAAAAGTAACCTGAAGATATTAACAGAATTTATCCTTTCATAAATCATCTTTTGACCCCAGGCTTTTACAGTTAAAAAAGGCAATGAACAAGATTAGCCTAATCAAAGTGTAGGCTTGTTCAAAGCATTTCACATACGCTTGGTAACTACTTGACCAAATCAGTGTAGTCTTTGCCAGAAGACGTGTCCAGAGGGAAATCTTCATGAGGGAACGAACCAAACTTATTAAAATACTACGGATTTGATCAGATGAGTTTATTTTGGACTCTTTCTGCTGACCCTCTCACTATAGAAAAATGGTGTAGTAGTCACTGTCTGTCTTGGTCACTATTTAAAAATAAGACTCAGGGGGTCACTGTCCACTTTTCACCTGGAAGTCCATCCTGTGCTGAATTGCTGTCTGTCAAGAGAGCAGCAGAAGCTTCCTGAAGAGCGCAAACAGCAATAGTAGCGGTCTAAAGATGTATAGCAGTAGGTAAGGTGCACCCAGGTGTTATACCACCTGCCCCCATGCTCAGTACTCTTGGATGTGTAGATGGAGAAATAGCCCCTTCTTCCAAACTCAAACATAAAGGGAGACCTCTGCACCACTCTAGCACTTTAGTGAAGACAAGCCCTTAGACCTTTGCAAAGAAGTTTAGTTTATCAAACCAAGCCCATGCTGGCCAATAGTGAAGTGCTAATTAATCAATGCTAGTTCCCCAATCTGCTCAGATTTTTCTGACAAATCACCTAGTTTTCTCAGCTCAGGTGCTTTTAATTCTATCCAATTCTTTGTACACTGTTTGGAGTGTAAGGCCTTTAGGTAAGGGACCTTACGGGTGATTTTCATGGACAACTGACAATTAAATGCTTAACTGTCATTTGTGCCTTTGAAAGTCTGCCCTCTTGTTTCCAAAGGCTCTGTATGAATAAGCCTTGCCCAATGAATTCAGTGCTCAGTGTATTTGGAGAGTGGGCATGAATGGCAAACCTAACCCCCCATTAAGGCTCTTAACTGTAAAAGGAACAGGACTTGATAAAGGAAGACGATGAAAATTAGTCCTCCCTTTGACATTCCTGGGGTCTCAAGTTTCTTACTAGTAGCTATTTGTATTCTCATTACTGACCTCCAACTCCACCTTTTTGGAATTATTAGTATGGGGGGGAAATAACCTTAATACACAAGTTTCCACTGCTAGAAGCAGCTCAGATGTTATGATGAAAAATCGTTTTTGATAATTTCAGGGGGTTCTCTAATGAGTTTGTTCACAAAACTTACACTATTGGCTGTAGCCTCATCTAGGAAGAGTCTAAAACTATCATGCTGTCCGAAACCCCATACTCATCCTGTCTGTCGCTAGATGATATTGCGTCTCATTTCTTGTGAACATTAAATTCAGATGTCTTTTTTTTCTTAAAGCACCAAACCACACATCTCTGGTTGTTCATTCTTTAGGACTCTCGGAACAGAAATGTGAACAGCTTTACTGCTAACAGCTTTACTGGTTATAAGCTAGCTTTACTAAGATTGAGTTCCTGGGTTGGCAGAGTTCATGTGGCTGGCCACTTGAGGTCCCATTGAAGGGCCAGTTCTGTCTGAGTCAATTGCATCAAAAGCATTTCAAGACCAACAATCCTTCAGAGTGGGAATACTACCTTATTAATGATAAGACAATCTCATTGGGTTAAGAAAAAGCTTAGCTCTCGCAAATTCCACTGGTCCAAGCAAATGACCTCCACTGTCTTCTATGCCAGTAACCAATCGTGATTACTTACCTATACTTTTTACTATATCTATGAAGTCCTAAAGAGAGAAGTCACATTACATATGCTCTTGCAACTGGCTGGGAGGAAAGCTGGAGATTTTTCTTCTCTCTGTAAAAAAAAAAATACTATGAACTGTAGAAGGCTTGTAATGGGACTGGCTTGAAGTAACATACCTGAAATGCAAGTCACTGATTTCAATCATATTCTGGTTTTGAGAGAATAATGAAAAGCTCTGTATTGTTGGGAAATGTGAACATACCAGTAACCAGTCAGCCAGAGTACCCATCATGATACTCTGGGAAATATTTCATCAGACTTCACCTGTGACCCTTTCAGCTCTGGTTCAGGGTAGTCTATTTTCCAGTGAGACATCAAATAGGAAGGTTTCAGTGCCACATTGTCATTGGAGAACTTGTGGGGTTGGATCCTACAAGTACATGGAAAGGGATACCCTTTTTAGTCCCCTCCCCAAAAGAGACACCCCAGGGACAAGTTGGGGAGTTCATTTGGACCACCTGCAAATTCAAGGAAATTGTTCCCTGGATGACATGGGGTTACACATGAACATCCTCGAGCTCAGAGCCATCAGACCGTCCTCTATGGTGTTCCTACTTGTCCTCCAGAATTGAGTAGTGAAAATCTTTGCAGACAACTTGACAGCTATGCTCTCCCTGAACAGGGCGGGGGGGGTGTGCCTACTTCTTGCCCTTCTGCCTGGAGATCATTACATTCTGGACTTGGCCCCATCAGAATGGGGCAACCCTGATGGCCTTTCATCTCCTGAGAGTCAGCAACAACTTAGGAGAATTCCTGAGCAGGGGATCTGTGACCAATCACAAATGATCCTTGCATAGATTCATCACGGGCCTGATATTTCATTGTTGCTGATTCCCTGTAATAGACTTCTTTGCTATGGACAGGATCTGCTCCCTACAGATCCAGGAAATCCTGACACAGAGCAGGAAAACATCTACCAGGAGAATGTATTCATCTAAATAGAAGAGATTCTCGATATTGGCAGCCCAATGTGGTTTGGACCCAGCCCAGGTCTTGATACTAAAGATCCTCAACTACTTACTACACTTAAAACAGGCTGGTCTTTCATTCAGTGCTATTAATGTCCACCCTGCAGCAGTCTTAGCTTGCCATCTGCCTGTACAGTTGTTTGGTCATCTCTTACCCCATGGTATTGAAGTTTTTCAAAGGGCTATTACACACCCACTTGGGACCTCCTGAGGCTCACGGAGCTACTGTTCAAACCTCTCTCAGCCTGTCCCTTACTGCACCTCACTCTACAGTCTGTTTCTGGTAGCTGTCACTTCAACCAGAAGGCTGAGTAAGCTGCAGGCTCTTATGGCTAAATCCCCATGTGACATTCCATAGGGACAAGATGGTGCAAAGATATTACCCGAAGTTCATTCCTAAGTTGGTCTCAGATTTTCATACACACGAGTCAACCCACTGTTTTCTTCCCAAAGCCATGCTCTGTTCTGGGTGAAAAGAAATTACACACACTATATGTAGTCAGGATTTTGCTTTCTTATATTGTCAGGACCAAGCCATTTAGGCTGTAGCCCTGTCCGTAACCAGAGCTGGGTGTTCTAAAGCTCAAGCGCTCTCTTCACAAGGAAGGTCACGATGGATAACGTTGTTATAGGTTGGATCCCTTAGGAAGTCACCTGATGTACTGAGATACTACTGACTCTACGTGTTCTGCCTACATGAGCTCCCTTTTACCTGTCTTGCTGAGCCAGGCTCTTAAAACTTCCTCTAACACATACACAGGCAGGGACGCACTCCCAGCTTCAGATTAGCTCTGGGAAGACTCAGCTTAAGGGACTTTCTCTAGCACTCAGATGTCCACCTCCCTTGGAGTACAGACCCAAAGATATATTCACCTCTTCCCTCAGTGTGGAAGAGGGTATGTACAATTTCTAGCCTCCCACCCCCCCAGTTAGATATCACATAAACTGGGTTATATTATAAATCAGAAATAAATTTATTAACTATAACAGGTGTATTTTAAGTAGTTAAGGAGGTAGCAGACAGAACAAGGCAGATTACTAAGAAAATAAAACAAGCCTGCAAACTCAGCTTAATACACTAAAGAAACTGGTTACATGCGTGTTCTCACCCTAAATGTGGTTCTAATAATCATTTTCACAGGCCAGATGCCCCCTGGATAATCTGAACATCCAGTGGCACTTTTTGTAAAACAGAGCCATGGGCTAGTTAAATAAAGATCCACCCTTTTAGCGGCCGGTCACAAATGCATTTCAGTCAGTTGATTTAGTTGGGGTTGGTCCTGCTTTGAGTAAGGGGGTTGGACTAGATGACCTCCTGAGGTCCCTTCCAACCCTGATATTCTGTGATTCTATGATGGCAGTTTTCATAGGAAAGAAAATATGAAAATGCTTATATTGCCGTTTCCTTCCATTACTGCAGAAATCTAATGAACTACCAGCATGATGTGAAGGATGGGGCTCCACCTCCAGTCACAATCAGCATTGTCAGTTAACAAGTTCTCACAATCCTGTTTAACCAGAAGGTTTCCTAGAGAAGACAAATGAGGTCACACAGTCCTTTTACGTCTTTATCCAGCCTGTTTAGCCTATCATGTCTCTTTCATAGAATCATAGACTATCAGGATTGGAAGGGACCTCAGGATGTCATCAGAGAATATCAGGGTTAGAAGGGACCTCAGGAGGTCATCTAGTCCAACCCCCTGCTCAAAGCAGGACCAATCCCCAATTTTTGCCCCAGTTCCCTAAATGGCCCCCTCAAAGATTGAACTCACAACCCTGGGTTTAGCAGGCCAATGCTCAAACCACTGGGATATCCCTCCCCCCAAATTCCTCAAATACATCTCAAACTTTTTATGATACATTCATGGGTTGAAGCATCTGTTGCTTCCTTAGGTAGCTGCACCGTAATTGACCTCTGTGTAAATATTTATGTAATATTGCTATCTGATGGGGCAGTAACAATCCTTTTGGGCATGATGGTTTGTTTTCTATGCTACCCTGAGCTTTCAGTAGGCTTTCTGCAGCTTTGCTCTTCTCTCCATTCTTTCTCCTTCCCCAGTTTTCTGGAAACTTGGGCAGCCAACAGGAATCATAATATATTTCTATGTTCGTTAAAGAAGCCCATTTCTGCAGGATAGCAGGCTATCTAGTTCAGAATATGTACTATGCTAAGACTATTGCAGAATGGATACAGTTCCTTCTACTCCATGTAAGTGTTGGGGGGGGTTGGGTTTCTGAGAGGGGAGGAATAGCTCAGTGGTTTGAGCATTGGCCTGCTAGACCCAGGGTTGTGAGTTCAATCCTTGAGGGGGGCATTTGGGATCTCTGGGAAAAATTGAGGATTGGTCCTGCTTTGAGCAGGGGGTTGGACTAGATGACCTCCTGAGGTCCCTTCCAACCCTGATATTCTATGATTCTAGAAGTGAGCAAAAAAAGGAAGCTGAAGTGTATCTATACCCCAGGAGAGGGTGGTCCCATTAGAGATGGATGGAGCAGAGTAATGAGGATCTGAAACTATGAAAGGACCCCTCCCCCCCCTTTTTTGGTGCTACTTTATAATGTATAGAGAAGAACCTTTTCTGCATTTTGTTTACATGAGAAATTCAAGTCCCAGCCTGCCCTCACTCGCAGCTGCATAAGGGGGCGTGAAGAGCAGCCCAGGACAGGAAAAGCTGAGAGGCGAGGAGCCTGGCAGTTCACCGTTTGCTGGTCCCTCTCTGCTGTGCCGACACCCCTTCAACCCTGACGCCCTGCCTCGTGCAGAATGCCCCCGCCCCACTGGCGCCCCGCACCCAGCTGTTCCTGGCTGGGTTAGTTACCCCCCAAGCAGCAGCCAGGAGCCAGCTGTAGCGCCCCCACGTGCGAACTGCCCGGCCCCTCCTCACTTCCCCCACGTGCAGCCCCGAGGGAGGGGTGGGGAGGAGCCAGCCAGAGCCAGGGCCTGCAGCGCCACCTGCTGCCTCGTAGGAGGAACGCACGTGTCCCAGCCCGGGAAAGGCATGGGAGACGCACCATAGAGACCGCAGCACCAAGAAGATAGTCTGGGATCTTCCCCCGCCCCCGGCTTTCGAGAAGGGGAGATGAGAACGTTCCTCTATTTCCGGGTGAAAGGGATTGGTCATCTGGGATTGGCTTGTTTGTCCCACAGCAGCCAATAGACATCGGTTTGAGGGGGCGGGACTCCGCCGTGCAAACAAATAGGTCGCCTCGCTTTCGGTTCCGTACGTCAAGGTTGATCGGCGAGACGGCGGCTGGTTAATTATTCATGACCCCTGGGTATGCAAATGAGGGGGTGGGGCTCCGGCACCGACAATTATGGCGACGGGGGATGGCGGCGGTGGCGCGAAGAGGGCTCCCGGGATCCAGCCTGGAGCCAGCGCCGGGACGGTGAGGTGCTGCGGCCCTGGGGAGTCTGAGGGGAGTGTCCGCCCGGGGGGCGCCCCTGCCACCACCCCTGCCGACCCCGCCGCCGACCCCACGGGGCGGCGCCTCCCCGAGCGGCCGGGGCTCGGGCGCCTAGTCGCGCCCGGCTCCGCTTCCCGCCCCGCGCTGACCCGAGGCGCCGCGGCTGCGAGCAGAGCCGGGCCCGCGCCCAGGCAGCCGCGTGGGTCACTCGTGGGCGTCACGGGCTCGCGTCTCCCCTCGGGAGCGGGGTCCGCCCGGCGCAGCTGCGTTCGGCCGGCGCCGCCCGCCCGCCCCCGGTCCTCGGCTCCTCCCGCTCGGACGTGGCTGGGGCGCTAATGGAGCTACTGGCTGTTTGCGGGGCTTTATTTGTGCTGCGGCTGGTGTCATTCGCTGAGCGGGGCTCGGTCTCCCCGTAGGCCTGGAGAGATTAGACTTGTCCGTAAACGTCAAGTTCACTTACAAATGCTTTAATCAATAATAATCGAAACTTACCCCTAGGCAAAGTAGGGAAAATACCGCTCAAGAACAAGAGCTGGGTTTAAGAATAGTTGCTTGGTATATTTAAGTTCTAGAGCTTTAGTTTTTTAATCTCATTCGCTACTGTCACTAAATAATTGTCTGACCTCCCCCAATAATTGCCAACAATGGTGAAAATGTAAATAGATGAAAATTGGGGGCAGGGAATGCTTTAAAATATCTATCAATATTATCCATCAACATTTATTTTAAAAAAACAGTTTCTCCCAAGCCTGTTCACATGCATAAAGATATTCAGGTGTGTGTTTGCAGAGCTAGCATCAAAAACCACAGTTACATCAAGAATTAGTGTTATCTCCTTACCAAAACTCATAGTTACTGTATGTTTTTATTAATTAGTCCAGTGGTTCTCAACTGGGGGTCTGCAGCCTCCTGGGGATCCGTGAGCCCTTTCAAGGGGCTGTGGGGCCCCACAGCTGAAGCCCAAATCCCCAGTGCCCCCTGGGGGGCTGAAGCTGGGAGGCGTGGGGCTGAAACCCCAATCTCCGGCAGCCCCCGGGGGGCTGGAGTTGGGGTGCTGAAGCCCCAATTCCCAGCACCCCCTGTGGGGTAAAGCCGGGAGGTGCAGGGCTGAATGCCGGAGCCCCGAGCCCTGGTGCTTCCTGTGGGGCAGAAGCCCTGAGCCCATGGGAAGACTTGGGGACATGGAGGGCATTTTCCCCAAAAAAGAACTGCAGCACAAGAGCATAGCAGTCCTGGGAGAAGCTCCACACCACTGACTCCAGAGGGAGTCAGTCCAGTAAGAGTTCACTGGGTGGGGAGACTCTGCTCCGTAGCTGGCAGACCCCTCCGGGAACAGGGACCAGCGGGGAGTCCTCCCAGTATATAGCCTCTAATACCCCTGTCAAGGTTCCTCCCCCACTCTGAACTCTAGGGTACAGATGTAGGGACCTGCATGAAAAACCTCCTAAGCTTATCTTTACCAGCTTAGGTCAAAACTTCCCCAAGGTACAAAATATTCCACCCGCTGTCCTTGGACTGGCCGCTACCACCACCAAACTAATACTGGTTACTGGGGAAGAGCTGTTTGGACGCGTCTTTCCCCCCAAAATACTTCCCAAAACCTTGCACCCCACTTCCTGGACAAGGTTTGGTAAAAAGCCTCACCAATTTGCCTAGGTGACTACAGACCCAGACCCTTGGATCTTAAGAACAATGAACAATCCTCCCAACACTTGCACCCCCCCTTTCCTGGGAAATGTTGGATAAAAAGCCTCACCAATTTGCATAGGTGACCACAGACCCAAACCCTTGGATCTGAGAACAATGAAAAAGCATTCAGTTTTCTTACAAGAAGACTTTTAATAAAAATAGAAGTAAATAGAAATAAAGAAATCCCCCCTGTAAAATCAGGATGGTAGATATCTTACAGGGTAATTAGATTCAAAAACATAGAGAACCCCTCTAGGCAAAACCTTAAGTTACAAAAAAGATACACAGACAGAAATAGTTATTCTATTCAGCACAATTCTTTTCTCAGCCATTTAAAGAAATCATAATCTAACACATACCTAGCTAGATTACTTACTAAAAGTTCTAAGACTCCATTCCTGGTTTATCCCCGACAAAGACAGACTATAGACAGACACACAGACCCTTTGTTTCTCTCCCTCCTCCCAGCTTTTGAAAGTATCTTGTCTTCTCATTGGTCATTTTGGTCAGGTGCCAGTGAGGTTACCTTTAGCTTCTTAACCCTTTACAGGTGAGAGGAGCTTTCCCCTGGCCAGGAGGGATTTCAAAGGGGTTTACCCTTCCCTTTATATTTATGACAACCCCTCTCCGTACACCCTGAGCTACACCCTACCTGCACCCTGAACTATCCCCTGCCAGCACGCAGCCCCTAGCCACCCCCCCTCCCTGCACCCACAGCTACCCTCTATGTGCACACAGCCCCTAGTACCCCTGCCTTGCACCCTAAGCTGTTCTCAAACTTTTTGAGCTAAGCCCTCTGCTTTTGAGTTGTAATTTTTGGGTTGTGTGTGCCCCCCTGCAACCCCCCCCAGCTGGTTGGCCTGCTGAGGTGAGTCAGGGGGTGGAGGTGGTGTTACCTCCCTGGACCCTGCGATGCAGAGGTGGCTCGAGCCCAGCTGGCCCCTCCTCACCCAAAATAGAAGTCCAACTAGGCCTACGCCCAAGGCCCCTCTGCCCGCACTGGGCCCTGGAGTTTTATAGCACGTTGAGGGGGGCCTCAAAGAGAAAAAGGTTGAGAACCCCTGCATTAGTCAGTCCATAAGAATGGCCCTACTGGGTCCTTTAATATGCTAGGATATGTATCATCTGGATTGGCTGATTTATAAGTATCACATTTTCCAAGTGTTTCTCTACTTGTTTTTTATTAAGTTATTTTTGCGAAGTTTTCTTTTTGTTGAGAACTCTGTAACGATTTTTGTCACAAATCTCACAATATTTGGTGTTTTTCCTTAAGGTCCTGGTACTGGAGTCATAAGAGTACATGAGAATCTCACTTTTGTTTTTTAAATGATCTACAAGCTTAGCTTTCTTATCAGGGTGGGGATAAGCTTGAAAAGGCTAAAAAAGCCAAAACCTCAAATTGGCTTTAAAAATCATTAGATTTAAAAAAATCTCATGATTTTTGAATGGTTGGGTTGGCAACAGTGCAATTGTGAAATCCCTTTTTCTATATTTTTGGGTGAAGACAGATTTACAGGGAAGCTTATTATCACAGCCATATGAGTTGTCTTTAATTTAACATCTCCAATCCCCTCCCAAAAATCTCATTTCCCACACTTCTCCCATCTTTCCAGTTTCACAGCACGCACAGGGCCTGGAAGAGAGTAAGGTTTCCCCCTTTCAGCTCTCTTGAATTGCTGTGGCGAGAGGTTGCTGTGGTCATTGAGTATGTTGTTACAGCAATGGGTGCCCTAGAAATACTGAAAATAACTGCAGACACCTTGAACAGCATCTGTATCTTAGTGATGCTGGCTGACCTGCTCTGCTCTTGCTTGTTATCTCTCCTGCAGGCTCAGATGGAGAACAAGAGGACAAACAGGGAGAGTGATGTAGTGGAAAAAAGGGGCCCATACATCATGACCAAAGCTTCCTCCATTCATGCCAAACTGCGTAAGTAATGACCTGGTCTGTCACAGAGTCCCCATCTCCCTAGCAAGTTCCCATCTGAGGGTCAGGGGAGGGTAATGGTTCAACTCAGCCCAGGTTAGTAGTGACTGTAAACTGTACCATCTGTGTAAAATTAGTTGAATTGAAATTTAATCCAGGTTTAGTAAACATTTTGTGGTTTTTATCATTGCAGTTGCTATGGTTAATGACAGTTTTAGCAGAGAGGCCAGGGACTGAATGGGTCATGGAGCCTGCCTCTGTTGGAGGTGGTTGTGCTTGGGACAGGTGACAATCCATTGGTGGATAGCATGGCAGAACCTAGCACTGCCTGTCCCATGCCTGTTTTGTGACTGAAGCCTTCTGTCTCCAGGCCTCTGTCTAGCTCTTTCCCAGTGCCAGCTCAAAATATGTCTTAAAAGAAAAGCACATGAGTAGCCCACTGCAGAGACTTGATGGGTCCCTCGCGTTGTAAACCTTGCACTGAGGGAGTTCAAATTATGCATTGCACTGCTTGGTAATAGATGGAAAAAAATTAAGGAATGTTCTCCTTAAATCAGAAGTTAAAGCCTAGATCTTTCCCTTTAATTAGAAAAACTGGTCAGCTAGATCTTCTGTTTAGTGCCAGAAGTTTTGATCAGATTAAACCATTTGTATTAAAACAAAGAGAACTTTTATCTTTTAGCACGATCAACTTGGATTGCTCTAGGCAAGTAGTACTGCATAATTCTGTCATAACTGGCTAGAGAATATTGCCATTGGATTACTAAGGAAGGGATCATAATTTGAATGGGATGGAATAGCTCAAGACTTCCACATAAGATAAAATCAAAGCTGACTGCCCTTAATATAGGCGAAGCATTTTGAAATTCTTGTGGTAGTTTCACCCACCATTTGTCCATAAGGCTTCAAATCTGGGGGCTTTGAACCCAATTGCTGTCTAAAAATTCAGAAACATCTGTGGCCAAAAGTGCCTTTCATGTCCATCTGGCTAAGCGACTGCCACCATTTCTCTGATGTGGGTCTTTCTAGGGTTGTCCTTTGTAACTTCCAGGCTAGGTAACTGCCATATGCACCTAGGAGTTACAGATGGTGGAGAATGTAAATGCCTGATTGCTGGGCAGCTTGAGTTGCAGGGAGCTCATGGTGCTAATTCTCCAGACTGCTCCTTGCTTGCTTTTTGGCTGCAGTTCAAAGTATTGTGTTTGATTGCCAAAACCTTACACAGGTTGGGTCCTGGCTAGCTGAGCCCTATCTACTGCCCATGCAACAGAAGTCAGCTGAGGTACTTTTGCTGACATCCCTAGATTTGACCATGTGGGGACTGGAGATGGGGAATGCTTGGTGAAGGCTCTTGACTCTGGAACTTGCTTCACCACCACTCACTCACCCTGGTCTGACGTTTTCTCAGGCTATATATTAAACCCTGAAGGCAAATCTGTTTCCCCAGGCTTTTGCAGAGGTGGGGGATATTTCTGAGGGTGACATGTATCAACTGCTATTAATCTACTTCTAATGTTGGCATTAGTCAACAAGTCATGTGTTTAATATTGTTCGGCACCAAAGCATATGTGACTGGCAGGGAAAAGGGGACTTTTAAATAAACAAATGGAAAACACCGCAGTGTGCGTCTGACCACATGGATAACAAAATCATATGTCTCTTTCAATCAAAGTGATAAGAATAGACATGTTGGAATTGAGTTTCTGTACCATATATTGCATGTGAAAGGCATTGTAAAGCAGCTGCACTCTTGTTAGCGATGACTTATGACAACTTGCCCCAGGAGTATGGGTCAGTTGGGTTCGGAGTTGTAAGTATCCTTGTTTGGGTTTCAGAGAGGCATCGAGAAATGGCAAAGGCGGTGCTGCGGAGGAAAGGCATCTTGGGGGCAACTGTTCTACAGCAACCAAAGCCAGCAGCAAAGAGGTTTGAGCCCATTTCTTTTCACTGTTGACAAGCTGTATTTTCAAATACGTCTGAGAGACTGGATGGCTCAGAGGATTAGGAGCAGGATATGGGGTCTTTGACCTCTAGGTCACTCGTTTTAATTCAGGTGTATAGTGACTGATAGGTCAGCAGTATATGTGAAATGAGTTAGTGTCTCCTGTCAGTTCCCAGTGTGTGTTCACATCACAAACCACTGATCACTGTTCACACTAATTGGGTGCTGCCCCATCCCTTCCTCTCCCCACCCCCTTGTTGACAGCCCCAGCCAAGAGGCAAATGACTGCCTGAATTGCCTTCTTGCTCCTAGAGGTGCTCCCTCCTGGTCAGGCATGAGGCTCACTGGCAAGGGGCAGCATAAGGAAGCTTGTGATGCTGCTGCCTATGGTGTAACTGTTCTGTGGCTAAACAGAGGACATCACTCTCTAGAACAACTCAACTGGTGGGTTGCAATCCCCATGGGGATCACAAAAATCAATCAGAGGAGTCACAAAGTATTGAAAACTTGATTACAATCTTAAGCAAAGAAAATGTCACTTCCCCCTCTCCCTGCATACCCTTATCCTTCCTGTTAGCCTCTTATAACACAACACGCACATTATATCGGCTTATAATTTGTTAGCATTGATCCATGTATTGTAAATGGAAGAGTAAAAAAGCAGGCCGTGAAAATTGTTGACTTTGAATGAGGAGTTGCCAACAGTTGGGAAATGCTGCCCTAGAGCTGTCAATCCGGTACATTCACAAACACTAAATCCTTTTAACAAGATATGTATTTCTCCTCTCAGTCAGGAGGATAGTGTGGCTTTGAGGAATTAATCAGCTAAATTTATTGCAGCACCTGGAGTTGGAGTTAATTTCCAGCTGCTCTAGCCCATTGTGGCTGTGAGAGTCTTCCTTCTTCAGATTAGCAATACTTAGGCCAGGGTTAGTCAATTATTTTTTGTTACGGTCCAACTTTCTTGCTCAAGGTCCAGACTCCAGAGAAAATAATAAAAAATAATGATAATAAATAAATAGATTTCAGGATCCATTCATAAATATCTGGTGGTCCAGATTTGGCACGTGGTCCAACTATTGACTACCCCTGACCTAGGCAGTAAAGTGAGAGAGGACATCTCTAGTGTCTACTGTTGTACCTCCTATCCTGTGTTCTTAGCCTGGAAGACAGTCAGATCTGTGATCACCCTTCCCCATCTAGATGTCTGTTGCAGGCTCATTTGTGCACCTCTCTCCAGGTCAGTGAAGTTTAACAAGGGCTATGCTGCTCTCAGCCAGACAGCGGATGAGAACCTGGTGTCCCTTGATTCAGACAGGTGAGAGCTTTGTGTGTGTCAGTGGCTTGGTGCTTTGAGGTAGGTGTACTCAGGGGTACTGAGTGATGCCTGCTTGGTGGATCTGAGCCCCTGCATAGCAACACTTTGTTCAAAACACAAGTTACTAACTGACTTAGCTGTGCCAGCCTCTGTTTATATGGAGATTCCTTTTTGAAGGGAGAGAAGTCCACTTACATTAAGGGAGCTGACCTGGGGCTGTAAAGTAAAGGGAATGGCTGATTAGTCACCTTTGTGACTGATCTGCTTGCCTCCAGCAGTACAACCCCAAGGGAGCTGGACCTGTTAACAACCTGAGTTGCAAATTCTATTCCGATCTTTGTGAGGCTGATGCCTTGCTGACCTGTAATTTAGGCTCTCGTGGGCACCTGTTGGAGAGGGTGATGCAGGACCCCTTTACATTTGCGCTGCTAATGAGTGTTTCAGCAGGACTATGCTGACACTGAGGTCCCTGCTGAAACGCTCATTAGCAGTGCAAATGTAAAGAGCCATTCCCCACTCAATCCCCAGGAGCTGACATCAGCTCCTTCACTTCAGATGCCCTTATTTGCTTGCTGGGCGGGGGAGGAAGTCGTATACTCTACCAGACTCCATGCACACCCCACTGATGCAGCAGTTGATGCGCTTCACACATTCTCTTGCTTACCTGACTGTTGCATTCCTCTCTTAGTGATGGGGAGCTGGAGTCAAGATGTTCCTCCGGTTACTCCTCTGCAGAGGCAAGTCCAGAGTTTTGTTTTGTTGTATCTCACATGCCGTATGATTCACATGGATCCATTCTCAGTCTGCCCCACCCCAACTATCCCCTTTGTCCAGTTGCCATATATTTGATAGCGAAGAGTTCAGTATGTGGAGTATAATTTAGTTTACTCCTCTAAAGCTGTTTGTGGACTTTGCTGAGCTTGGACAGTTAACTAGACTGGTCAGTTTCAAATTTCCGATTCTCCTGCCATAGCATAATACCGTTCTGGTGGCCAAAGCTGCAAGGGGATGCTTAATTCTCCTCCCCCAACCCCAAAACAAATCGACTACAGTTTTATTTGATACTGCTAAAAATTCCTATTTATCTCCTATTAGGGTATGTAAACCCTGTCTCTTTCCAGACCCTGAAGCAGTTTGTCCCAACCTTAGCTTTGTAAAGGGCTTTGAGTGGCAACCCTAACACTGATCTGTGGGGTGTTCATCAGTGTCTGCAATCCAAGAGTTAAAGCTCTCTCCTCAAATGTGCACCTTCTCTGCTCAGCTGGTGTTGCTTTCTCTGTGGGAGGCTGCTGGGTGGGAGCTGGGAATCAGGAGCAATGCAGGGAACTTGGGGCTCTTTGAGTTTAAATCAGTATTTTTTTTTTTTTTTTTGCTAAGACTTGATCTTAGTTTTAAAAGTTTCTTTCAGTTTAAATCAACCCTCTCCTCCTTTCATCCCTCTAACCAGGCCCATCTTGATTGCTTGGCTCCTGAGAGAGGGGGGTGTGTGTGTGTGTAATAAGAATGCAAGTGAAATTAACTTGCAAACTACAACCCCAACCACAAGAGGGTATGATAGACATCAGATAGTACAGGGAACATCTTTTCGTTGGGGCTGGAGCAGTGGAGGGCTTCAGTGTTCCCAACTGACTGACTTGCTTCAGGAGTTCTTATCTCTTCTGTTGCTCACTCAGCAGGTGAACCAGGATTTGAGCCGTCAGCTTCTACAGGACGGGTACCACCTAGATGAGATCCCGGACGATGAGGACCTAGATCTCATTCCCCCAAAGCCCGTTGCCTCGTCACCTTGTCCCTGTTGCTTCGGAGAGTCTCTCTCCTGCACAATCCAGTAGGCACTGCTCAACTGGGCCAGCACTTTCTACCTTGTTTCTTAGGACATTAGCATGCCTGATAGAGGCAACTGCATTCAGCACTGAACATTGACAGAAACTGAAGTGGGCTCAGTGACTGGAGAACTGGACGCTGCCACTGCTGCAGTTATTGGCACCTGCTCAAGTTGAGCAGCAACAGTTGATTATCCCAAAGCTACTTTTTGTTACATATAGTGATATAATATATAGATATTATGTGTAGCTGTTCAGGTCGCCTGGATGCAACTGGTCACCTCATGCACTGTTGGAGCATGGAAAGATGCTTCATGCTGGCTAGGGGAGGAGGGAGAAGAGAACATGTGGGTACTTCCACTCTTAAAGGAGAACTCCAAAGCTGTTTGTAAAGGAGAACAGCAAAGGTCTCAAGTCAGTAATCTAACAAGCTGGAGAAATGCAAATGAAGGCACTTGAGTGTCTGCAAACAATCATTCCTGTTCCTCATCTTCCAAGGCTGGGGTTTGGGATCTGGTGCTGCCTTGGGTGGTTGCCATGTCCTTATAGACTCTGAACTCAGGATCTAGCAGGTAAGCAGAGAAGGAACTTGTATTTCCATGTTGAAACAAGCTACTTGAAAGGCTCTTGAATGCTTTGATCCAGTTTTCCCACACGTTCTATTAATCCTGTGGGATCTCAAATGGTTTGCTTTTATTCTTTGGGGTTCATCTCTTTAACTGGTTGTTTTTATTATATAACTAAAGCATTGACTGTCCTTTATTTAAAAAACAAAAACAAAAAACCTTTGTCTAGGGGCTTGGTTAGAGCTGCTGTGAGATCCTGGATGGTAGCATTACTACCAAGGCACTACACTTTGAGTGTATCTCATAAGCAACCTCAGGCTCTGGCCTTTAATCCTCACTTCTGTAGAGGTGACCTAACAAACTCTCTGCATTTATTTATTTATTTTATTTTGTGTATTCACTAGTCCTGGCTTGAAGTCTGGGGGGCCCCCTCTGGGGCAGAGAGGTTGAGGTAGGCCAGCTGAGATGGAATTCCTCTGGGAAACAGCAGAGGTTAATGGAGGAGGAGGAGGGCTGCCTAATAAGTGTCTAGTTAAATTAATGGACGTAATGCATCTATAATTGCTCTGGGTTTGCTTTGAACTAAATCTATACATAGTGATCAAAACCAAAGCTTGCTGCTCCTTTTGAGTACCATGCCAGGCACTGTGAAGTGACTGGGTGTGGTGGAGATGAGGGTTAAGGCAGGTGTAGGCAGGGTCTTGAGCTGCTTTATTTGAGAGGCTCTCTGCTAAAGATTGCCATGTTGCCTGCTGAGAGCGCTCTACATTCCATGCATTTGATCTGATTAATCAGGTGACTGGTTTCTAGTTGTCTGACTGGACCAGTGGCACATGGTATTATATAGAAATACTACTAACATCTCTTGCAGGACATGTCAATTTCTGTTATTAGTGGGGTTTAGGGGCTTCTGACTAGGTCATAGCAGTTTTACTCGGGGTTTACTCTGCCATGGAAGGTCTGAATTTAAGAGTGAGAAGTTTTAGTGTGAATTTGGCTGATAACCTTTTAGTTACAAAAATACAAAATCAGGATGGAGTCTTGTGCTGCTCTTACTCATGCTGCTGACTGTGAATCTGTGCATCATGGCATACAATCAGGATTGCTTCCCTTCATGAGTGTGGTTTTTTTGTTTGGTTGGTTTTTTTTGGTGAGCCAATCCCAAATTTGGTGGGCTGTTGAAACAGTCCTGAAATATGTTGTGCTGATGTGATCTCCTAGAACATTATGATACAAGGAACTGACTTCCTCCAAGAGGACAAAATTCATAAAGATGGATTTGGTCTTTGTCCTAAAAATGAAGGAAATTTAATTCTTTCAAAAAAACAACCTGCATCAATGTAGCTTGAAGATTATGAGCCTCCTCCCACAATGCTCAGCATTAATTTCAATTCCATTGAATTCTTTGCCCTCCAGGACAGGAATAGCAAACAAAACTGTGACTTCCCTGCCATGGGCTTACTATGCACACTAACAGTAATTGTTTGTAGTGGATTGTTTTATGCAGAGATTATGATGCTATGGAAGTGCTTGAAGGGCTGTTTGGTTAATATTTAAATGTTGTTTGTTTTTTTCTGCTAGTCAGATGGCAGTGAGGCTTTGAGCTCTGGAGTGTAGTCTCTGTACCACCGCTGTCCTAGCCCTGTCCCTTACACTGTCTTCATTAGTATTCAGCTGTGTGAAGTGATTGAGTATTCTTGTCCAGAATGTGGTGTCACGGCCAGAGAAGGGAGCAATTTCCACGTTTTGGTCATCATGTAGATCTTGCGGAACTGAGCATAGTCTGACACTAATGCTGCAGCCTAGAGGGCATGCTGGCTTGGATGACAAACCTTCACACCCTACAGCGTCAGAATGACTCCTGGATGTAATAGGGGCCTCAAAGACAGGATGTTTTGATGCTAAAATCTCAGATGGCACATATCACCACCTGTTGTTGAGGCTCCTGTCTCTGCCGGCTGAAGCTGATTAAATTTATATATATGAAGTGTCTTGAGTTCTCTCTCCTTGTGACCTTTTTTCAGCTGGATGGTCCCAGACGAGTGCACTTGAGCCCATTCTGTTTATATCTCCTCCTTGAGGAGAGGGTTGTTCTGTAAGTACCTGTATGGGCTGGGCCTAGAAGTTGGCTGACGCTGGCTGCTTTCAGTGGCACTTTCCTGACCCCAGCAGTTGAACAAATGAGCTTGGATTTCACATCACCTCTAAAAACGTGGGCCACACCAAGTGTGCTGCCTTACTTAGGGCTGTATGTTGCAACTAAGGTCCATGTGTGGTTGACAGCAGTGAAGAGGTTAGGGAGGCTTTACTTCTCCATCAGCACAGGTACACTCACATTAGTAGTGGCCTGAAAGGTTTGGCTGCTTGCCTTTCACTTGTTAAAACAGGGAGTTGGAATATGATGCTGTGCCCTTTCCTCCTAAATCTCAGGGCCTGAATTACAGATCCTTTTGCTGTGGAAAATACTCTCCCAGTCAATTGCAGGGAGCTGTTTTAGCTAAAAGTTAATCTGTTCTAGTCTAACTTGCTTTAATGGTACTTGTTCAACTACCAAGACAATACAAGAGAGTTGTGGCTATGAAGCAGTCTTTAGTTCAGAATCTCTAGGTTAAGTTGTGAGCAGATTATATGTGTGGGTTTGGGGCAAGGACAGAAGACAAGGGGGAATCTATCTGACATGAAGTTAAAAAGCTGCCTTAAACAGTCCTGCTGTGAGATGCAGAGGACAACCAGCTTATAAAGAAATCTAACGTCTTAAGTATTGCTATAGAGAACTATGACAAAGTTTTGTATATTCCTGGTCAAGGGAAGTGTTTTGTTTATAATAAACTTGATCTTGTGTTACACAAGCAGTGTGTCTTGCTATAGTTGGGAACAATCACACACAGTTCTTGGTGCAACTGAAAGAGTTCCTGGTTTGATTTTTAATAGAGAACTGGGCAGAATTCAGCCAGGGTTAGGTCTCCTGGAAGCTATTTATGACTGGCATGAAGTACTATAAGCAAGGACAGGTTTCAGAGTAACAGCCGTGTTAGTCTGTATTCGCAAAAAGAAAAGGAGTACTTGTGGCACCTTAGTGACTAACCAATTTATGTGAGCATAAGCTTTCGTGAGCTACAGCTCACTTCATCGGATGCAACATCAACATCCGATGAAGTGAGCTGTAGCTCACGAAAGCTTATGCTCAAATAAATTGGTTAGTCTCTAAGGTGCCACAAGTACTCCTTTTCTATAAGCAAGGAGTAGGTGGGGGACTGCTCAGAGCTTTGATCCTGGGTAAGGGAATATCCTCCTCTTCCAGGGGTCACAGGCACATTTTGGTTATCTTCCTAATACCCATTTTGAAATAAAGTGCAGACCAGGGCTTGTCTTCTGCAGTGACTCTTTATTTATTCCTCTTTGTTACAACATTCCAGTCCATGAATATACCTTAGCTGTTGACATACCATGCTGCATGGTTCTTTGTCACTGGTGCCCCACCTGTGCCACCCTGCTAAATGGATTTATAGCTCTTGATAGAGCAGCACATGGTGGACAAGTCAAACCAGCACAGCCAGGTGTGTTGGAAGAAAAATCTCACTCACCAGTGGTTCATAAATACAGGTTATATGCCTAAGGCTAGCTCCTCCTAGGGTTCAGTTCTTTCCTCAGCTTTCCTTCTCCCCCCCCCCCCCGAGCCTATTTAACTCTCCACTCCATGCATCCAATGTAGTAAAAGCTCATGCTCTGATATGTCTGTTAATCTATAAGGTGTCCCAGGACTCTTTGCTGCTTTTACAGATCCAGACTAACATGGCTACCCCTCTGAAGCTATTTAACTCTTGGGGCTCCAGAATGAATCAAGTTAAGAGCACAGCTTCATTCTACAACAACACTGTGTTCCCCTCTCAACAGAGGAATTGCCTAAAATATTACATCAAAATAGGAGCTTTTCCTTAAAGCCAAACAAAGGGGGGATTATTCTACTGGAGTGGAGTTTGATGCTATGTAATTCTCACTGGGTCCCAAGGTACTTAACCTAGATTAATCTGATAAGTGATAGATGAACCACACCCCCATGGAACAAGGAACTGAAGAGGGACGGAGCCCTGGCTGAGTCTCCATGGTTAAAAGATTGAAATGAGCAACAGGCAGGTGAAAGAACAAGGATCAACTCCACAAATGGAAGTTTATCACCACACCTGGCTGCTGCAGCCTGTGTGTTCACAGCAGATCATTCTGGGTTTAGAAAACTAAAGTGAATTCTTTAATACTGATGGCCCTATGGTGCTGCCTGACCTAGACACCACAATGGGAGCAAAGGCCGTTTAAGGGCTACACATTGGGACTGCCATTAAGATGTGAACAAACCACACCTAAGCTACCCTTAACGTTAGCACTGTGGGTGCACATCTCTTCTCTTGTGGAATGATGCAACCAGGTCACTTCCCACCAAAAATGCCAGCAACTGCTATCTGGAAGCTTAAGCCAACCACTCCCTGGAGGGATGACCTCTCCTGTTATAGTCTAACATCCAGCCAATATCTATAGCTGTAGGCACACTGAAATAGCACCAGGCTTTGGTAGTGTCACAATCTTGCCAGGACAGAGTACTGGGCTGTAGAAAGCCTGGCCCTATATAACTGATAGCACTAGCATATGAACATGGGAGTCATGGCTAACCAACAGAATGAAATCTAGCAAGAGCAACCTGTTGGGTCCAGCAAACTGAACTAACCCCCCTTTGAGCTTCCCCCTTCAGCACTGGGTCCAGCAAACTGAACTAACCCCCCTTTAAGCTTCCCCCTTCAGCACTAGCTCCAGCAATCTGAACACAGTTCCAACCGTTTCCTCATGCCCCAGCGAAGGGCAAGGATAACATCATAGCACATTTCAGCCAAGGAGTTCCAAGCACTTCAAACATTCATCCATGCAGCCTCAACACTCCTGTGAGGTAGATCAGTTATTCTCATTTTGCAGGTAAAGGAATGGAGGTACAGAAGTTAAGTGACTTGCTGACAATCCTACAGTGAGGCAGAAGCAGGAATAAAACTCAGGAGCTCTGATGCTGACCATTACTCTAATTCCTCACCACCACAGCTTCTGCATCCAACTATTCTCAGAGATGCCTGCTTCAGAGCAGGATAGCCCCTTACCAGTCTTAAAAGTGCACAGTTTGCCCCCCCCATCTTGCTTTAGGGAATGTGCCTTGCTGTGGCAGAATTTACAGGGGGAGGGAGGGAGGGAGGGGAATTCTCACAGCCCCCACTTCATTTGTTGTTATGAAGATAGGAAGTTTAAGCCCAAGGCAATTCTGTTGGCAGTGGTAGAGGAAGGCCTGCATGAAGAGTCTGGCTGATCCAGCACAGCTTAGCGTTGTGCCCCCTCCCCACACACACACCCTTTCCCTTTAATTGCCAAAAGCACATTTGGTCACTTTGGGCTCTCTATAAGCCTTACTCCACCCCTGACTCTCCTCCACACTCTACCCCTAGGAGAAATGGGTAATTTGCACGTGCACACAATGGAATAACTATCATCCCCAGAAACAACTGGATGGGTCAGGTGCTGCAGCCTTTGGAAGAGCAGCTGTGGAGTGTCTAATACCCATCTCCAAACTAAGGCTTTAGGCCAAGGATCAGGGGCCTCAGTAAAGTGGGCACATGGGAGAGAGGGTTTGCTGGCTGATGGGTTTGCGGATGCACTTGCTGTTCATGAAAGTGAGTCAATAATGCTAGCATGTGGCAGGCACAGAGGAGACTTTGACAGGCCACAGATTCAATCCCACTTGTCAGCCTATCTGATGCAGGAACTGCTTAGGACAGATTGGGGCGAGCGCCACATGAGTTCTCCATTATACCCAGCACCTATTTCAAATACAAGACAGCAAGATGATCAAGGCCACTTGAGATGGAACCTTTCAACAGAGTTCATGGGAGCATCTCTCCCCTGCACAGCACAGGAATCTGCTTATGGCTGGGGACTAGTCTCCTCCCAGCTAAAAGGGGAAGGGCTCCACTGCGAACAGGGGATCACGGGGCTTGAAACTGCATCGCTAGGCATGGAAATTGACGAGCTAGGAGAAAAAGCACGGAGAGTTTCCTGCAACAACCGAACAATCTTATTCTATGGCTTCCCCCCGGGCAGGCTGGCACAGCATCCCCTGAGCAGGAACTCACCAGCATTCCCTTGCAGTACTGTGCTTTCCAGTTGTGGTCGGAGTCCCTTCCGGAGCTATCTTACCACCATACAAATCCCAACCACGCTCTCCCTACCCCCTTCCAGCTACAACTCCATGGCCCACTTGAGCCCAAAAGGAGATGTCACCGGGCAGGTAATGCTCTGCTGGCACTACAGGACGCACTGTGTTAGGGAAACTCACCTACTGCTCTCCAGATCCGCTTGGAGCAGACATGAGAGCAGCTGCCGCTCTAGTGTTATATAATGGGAGGGGGGAAGGAAATGGACTCTTCCTCCCAGCACGTCATTTAATGCTGGGAGCTGGAGAGAGGCAAGTCAGGGGACGGGAGTTGGAGTTGCTGCTTCTACAGATTGGGACCCTGCTGCTTTGGATTTGGACACAGTGGTTTGTGGGCGAGTTTCAAGCTAACCCATCATGCGCAAGTCTAGTTTGCGCGGACCAGTTTCTATCTATTCTAAGTGGAGTCACAGCAGGGGAGGTGCCAAGCGTCCCAGGCTAGAGGAGGCAGCAGGCTCGGAAGAGCAGCATTCCATCCAGGGAGGACAGGTGCAGGGAGACGCTCTCGTTGGCGGAGATGAAGATCACTGAGCCCCGGCGCAGGGTCATTTCAGAAATGGCGGCGGTGGAGGTGCCCACGGCCGTGCCTTGGATCACCAGCAGGATACTGGCAGAGTCGATGGCTGAGATGAGGTACAGCTTAATAGCGGAGGGAATCTGCAGTGGAAACACATTTGGCATGGAAACCAAATCTGGGCTCAAATTCCGATCCACGTTTCTGCCTCCTCAAGGACGCAGCAGGTACTTGCACTCGTGCCTCAGACGACCCCTGGCCCCTGCCTCTGCTCACAGCAGCCCGAGCCCCATGAGCCCTGGGAGATCACAGCATAACCGAGAGCGGCCAAGCTCCAGATGTTGGAGTCAGTCTCTAGCACCCTGTTGAGAGGTGAGCAGCCAAAGACGGTGCAGCGATGCCCGTGCAGCTGAGACAGCACCAGGAGAGGGAGGGAGGGAGACAAGTGAATGGTAGAGCACAGCAGGAAGAGGGGAAAACCAACAGTGGTGCAGCCTGTCATTACCTCCCTCAACCGAGAGCACGAGGCCTAGCTAAACACCCCCAGGTCTCAGCTCTGCGCGGCCTTCTAGCTCTGACACCAGGCCAAGCACTGAGCAAAGAGAGCGGCTTGCTCTGTTTAGCACCTCCTAGTGCTGCTCAGACTGGGACTTGGCTGATAACATGTGACCCAGGAAAGGGGTGGGCGTATCTCCCCCAGCCCTGCATTCAAAGCAAAGTGAAACTTGTCAACACCAGCGCAGCAGCAGGATGGGGGAGGGGGAAATGGAGCAGGACCCAGAGGCATAGAAGGCAAAGCTCCCTGGAGGACATGGGACACTCTGGCTTCAGGGGGCAGGATGGGTAGACACACACCATCATCTGTCCCAGAGCCAGCTAGCTGAGTCCAGTGATACTCAAGAGCTGCAAGTGGCTCTTTCATATCTCCTGGGGCTCTCTGCAGGGCCTGATATTAAAACACTGTGATTTAATTATTAGCCAGTCTACGTTATTAACCAATCAGGATGCTTTTACTATGTTATTAACCAATTAAGTTATCAACTTGCACTAAGTTATTAACTTATTTGCTGTGAGAATAATATATATTAAAGAACCTACATATTTCCCATCATACTGTTTAAATAGGACTGTTTAAATACATCATACTGTTTAAATATAGTATTATAACCAGGTACTACTGTGGGTCTTTTGGGTAACGTTGGTCACTAATGTGGGTACTGAACCACTGAGGTCTGAGTATCATTGATCTCCTTATCCCAGCGCCTTATGGTCTCAAAGTAGCACAGTGTGGCTTGTCCCAGTTGAGCTGACCCCATGATCCTACCTCTAGTACAGGAGGTGGGAGGGAAGGGGGAACTCCGACCGGCTGGGGAGGGGATGCAGTGATCTCATCTCAGGTCAAAGCATTGGGGGGGAAGGGGATAAGAGTTGGATGTTAATGGGCAACCCAACTGATGTATGTGTTTTTTTCCACTCCTTGACTGGGAAGGAGTCTCTTCCCTCCCACCCCACGTCACAGTGACATGGCCTTTGGCAAGGGAGGCTTAGGTGTAGCTTTAGCTTTTTGCAAAGCCACTTACTGCTGCTCGTTGAGAGGAATGGAGAAGTTGCTAGAGAGATCCAAAGGCAAGGATGCTGTCTCTGTTTGCTCCCGTTGGAGGAGATGTGGCAGTCTGTCTGATGCTGCTACTAGACCCCCTTTTCCCCCAGTTAATTTGCTGATCCAGGGTCCCCACTCACCTCTATTTTCATGACGGTGAAGTCTGGCACAGGCGGGTCATAGAGGTAGACACAGGGATCCAAGCGGCTCTGCGTGGGGGCAAAGACC
Organism: Caretta caretta; assembly: GCF_965140235.1. Classification (NCBI taxonomy): domain Eukaryota; kingdom Metazoa; phylum Chordata; order Testudines; family Cheloniidae; genus Caretta; species Caretta caretta. The sequence continues at coordinate 47,458,234 of NC_134215.1, read as the reverse complement.
TTGGAGCTGCTGGGTGCTGGGTTGTAGTTCAGCATTTCACACAGGGTGAGCACGTCAATGAATTTGGGCGTCAGGCCGGCTCGCACGGTATTGTCGGAGCATGCCATGCACTCGATGCAGTCTGGGGAGCAAGGAGCACAGTGTCAGTGCAAGAAGGTGGGACCCTCCCGATCAGAAGCCAGGTGTCTGAACTCGGCTCCAGCAGGCTCCAGGCAGGAGGAAAAGCCTTCGTCCCTTCACAGCGGGAGAGACTAGGGATGCCTGGCTCAGGGAAACGTGCCATCCCATCATCTCAGAGACACTGAGTAAGAGAACACGTCCTCCCCACACCCCACAAACAGCTGCTGTCAATGCCAGGCTGGGCACCTATGGGGTAGGGGAGCAGGTGGCAACATTGAGCCTGAAACACCTCCCTCCACAACACATCAGAAAGCACGATCCGAGCGGCAGCCTCTCACTCCATTGTCCGTGGAGACACTTAGTGGCGACCTCACTGGAAAAGGCCAACGAGCCACCCAGTTTGGTATCCCGGGTCCCACAATGGCCAAGGCAGGGTGCTTGAGATAAGGTGTAACCTGGAGATCAGCGTAAGTCATGGATCATGATGATTGGCAGCGGCAGCCTTACCGTAGCCAGGGTTACAAAGTGCCCATCCCATTATAGGAGCCACTATCCACCGATGAGTGGCATCACAAATGCTATTATTCATAACGGTCTCAATAGCATTGGCGAGGCACGGGAACACACCCGCCCAGCCAGCACTCAAACTCACCTCCATAGAGGTAGGCATGAGGCTCGTTGGCTCCCAGGAACATGGACTCTCCTGGCTGCAGCATCACCAGGTTCAGGAAGTAAATGGCAAAGCAGCCGATGTCTCCCGGGAACTGCGAGTGCAGCTGCAGCAGCAGCTTCCCGCTGCTCCCCGAGGTGTCCTTCCCCGCAGCAACTGTGGGGGACAAGGGCAAAGCCAGGTTAGCAGCAGCCCCACAACTTAGTCCCTTCTGCGAGAGCCCCTGCTTTGCTTACAGCCCGCTAGCGGAGGCAGTACAGTGCTGCCAGCCCAGGGGTCAGGTGTCAACGGCTTTGGGGTTCCCCCAAACCCTCCTCATCAGGAGGCCAGGGCAGGCCTGGACATTTCCGGCTGCACATCTGAGTCCCTCCAGATCCCCAGAGATGAGACGAGCGAGGACAGGTGGCCAATGAGGGATTCAACCTGCCTGGGTGTGGTTATGAGTCAGACCTGATTAGCCACGTGAGCCTCACCCAGATCCATCCACTTCCAGAGAGACAGGGTCCAATGTCCCCAGGCTCTGCTCTTGGGTGGGCTGGCTGGCTTTTCCCATGCGGGATCATATAGTCAGAGTATAAGGCCAGAAGGAACTGATTACCTAGCCTGACCTCCGGTAGATCACAGGCCACCCACCCCACCCTGTCTCACTAAACCCAACAATTGATCATGGTGGAGAGAGGCTGCTAGTGGCCTGTTCTCTCCCACGGGCATCTCCTGGATAGCAGAAATGCTTACTCCCCACCCCCCCAGACACAAACCCTGCCAGCTACGATACATCACCACACACCTGGACCTACCCCTTCACTCCACTTCCAAAGCCCTCTGCCCACCTGCCCATTCCACACACATGCCACACTCTCCCCAGCATCCAGCGGCTCCATCCTTTCTTTCTCATGTCCCAGTCCTCCCAGGGAAGGAGAGGAAGAAGGTGGGCATCCAGGGACAGATACTCATCTCCATATCTCCTTCCCCACATTTCCCACTCCAGCCCCTCCCTCCTCTTCCAGTGGGGAGCAGCAGGTCAGGAGGGGCATTCTCCCGCATCCAAGAATGGCCTTTTGGAGCTGATCCTCCTCCTCCTCCTCCCCGCCCCTGCTCGAGCAGAGACTGGGGCAACCTCACTTGGCCTGAAACTCCTTCATTAGAAAGGAGGCCTCTTTGGCTTGGCTCGCACTTCCCCTCCATTGGCATAAAAGGGCTCCTTTGTATTTCCGCTCTGGGAGCCTCCCCGACAGAGCCCCAGCAACCTAGAGGAAAGAGAGACTGCCGAAGATCTGGCATAAGCTTGGGGGAGGGCAGTGTGAGCCTGGCAGACCAGGTGCCAACTCATGCCAAGGTGCAGGCCTCACTGCACACTGACAAATGCAGAGCTGGAAACCAGTCTGGCTCCCTGTGGGTTACGATAGTGAAAACAGATACGAGAATTATAAGAATGAGGTTAGTGTTTAGATTGTGTGGAATGCTTGCAGGCTGCTGCCTGCATTAATCCTACTTGTAGTATCTGTACCCCATGGTATAAGGTAATGGGTGTTTGCTAGAAGTGTAAAATAAAAAGAAAAAAAGGAGGGACAGTAAGGAGAGACATCACCAAGTGTGAAGTGCCAGTTTACCACAAGAGGTGTCATCTCTCCCCAGCCTGGCCTCTAGACACCAGACAAGCCATTGTGGAACATCAGTTAACAAAAGACTTTGGCGATTGCTCCCCCCACACCCGTGAAGAGGGGATATGCACAAGCCCGCATCCCATCACAGCTTCAAAGCTGGGGGAAGGGCATAAAAATCCCTGCCAAGGAGGAATTGTTATGACTATGCTGCCTGGAATTCAGAGAGGGCAATAATTCTAAGCATAGGCATAAGCATGCTATGACTTGGGTTAGCCCTAAAGGACATATAGAGCTTGCATATTACAGCACGCGTCTGTTACCTTTTGAAACCTAAACCTGTAACTCGTGTATGTTTACCTGCTTTAACCTTGTAAATAGCTCATTTCTTTTTCCTAGTTAATAAATCTTTAGTTAATCACAGGACTGGCTACAAGCATTGCCTCTGGTAAGAGATCTAAGGTACAATTGACCTAGGGTAGGGACTGGGAGTAACCTGAATATTGTTGGGATTTTGGGCGCAAGGGAGCTTGTATCACAAAGACCGGTTTGCAAGACAAACTGGAGTGCCCCAGTGTCAGAGGCTCCATGTTAAGGCTGTTTTAGGGCTTTACGAGTTCACACTTGTTAGGTGGTTGGTGAAATCCATGCATAGGACTCACAGCTAATTTGGGATTTGCGCCCTGCTTCTTGACAGTCTGCCCTCACTCATGGTTGTGGGCCATGCCACACAGACGGACACTCCTCTCCTACTGCTTGTCGGGCAAACACTTGCTGGGTTGGTTCAAGGAGCAGATCAGCCTTGACGGGAAAGACCACGCTGGGATAGAACAAGCTCCTGCCAAGAACGCTCAGAGCTTTGCCCTGCTGGTGCAGGGAGGGCAGGAGGCAAAATCCTCTCCATGCTTGCTATTCTTTGGTTATAAATACACATGCGCACTCCAGGCCCACATGGCTGCTCCACTCAGTTTATTTTTACTGGATAAACTATGCACAGGGAGGGATCTGAAGCCCCTGGTGTTGTCCCCAAGCCAAAACGTTACTCGTGTTCAGTGCTGAACTCACAAATCAGAGGCCTTTCGTGGTGGTATTGCTCCAGGGCAACTTACACAGCGCCTGTACAAATACAGAGGGAAGGGCTGAACTGCAGCCACTTTGGGAACGCGAACACCCGCAAAGCTTCCCAGGGCAGGCAATGAAGAGGTGTCACACTCAGGTAAAAGTCAGAGGGCGGAGCGTAGGGACCCAAGACCGATCGCTGTCAGGACGCTAGGGCTACACATGCGTCTCACAAGTGACTTAGGATCTTTAACACCCCCAAGCAGTCAGGGACCACATACCCCACCGTGCGCTCAGCTGATCCGTCCTCTCAGGGGTTGTATGGTAGGGAATATGGTCAGGCTCGGGGGCTCTGTCTCATAAAGCTCCTGTTCCAGGATGGCCTGCCCCTTTAAAGGCCAGATGCTAGCCAGCCCTGTTCAATCAGCCCTGCCTAGGCCACAATTAGCTGCCTCCCAGTGGGAGTCAGGTGGCAGCCTGATAAACACCAGGCCTCACAAGGGGCAGGGAATTTAGTTTGGTGAAGGAACTCTAGGGAGCAAGTCCTGACTTCGGCTGGAAGGACACCAGGGAAGTGGCTCGGGAGTCAGCACTTTGGGTCTCTCCACTCGGGGATAAAGGGAGCCCAGAAGGCAGGCTGAAGAGGAGCCCAAGTTAGGCAAAAGAACTTTGTTTGGACATTTGTTACCCCAGAAGGGGAATGAACTCAGAGTGACCCAACCAGAGGATTAATCCACGAATGTCCAGGACAGACAGGAAACCCTGGTGAATGGAAACTGAGGCAGGGAATGGCAGCAGGGCCACGTTTGGCCAGCAGGGGGCTCTACAGGACAGGTGCATCCTGTAGCCACTCCCCATTTCACAGACTGTCACTGGCCAACCAGCAGACAGCTAGGTCTCTCCTACATGAGCAAAGCAGCGTAGAGCTCGGAGGTTGTGTGCACTTCAGGGGACGTTTCCTGCCTCTGATGGCGAACCTGCTTTCCCCAAGGCGCTCTGCCTGGACTGGAATGGCAGGGGGAGATGGTGCTGTTCCTGCAGGGAGGCGGCTGACAATGTAACAGCCTCAGCTAGCACCCACGAGACCAAACACCAGGAAGCAAAGGGCACAGCCCTTGGTTATTCTGCAGCAAGGTTGGTCGGCTGCACTGTGGGAGGGATAGTCCAAAGACTGGAGCTGGGGAGGAGCTGGCAGTGAAACTTGCACTCTGTCCTGTGTGTCATGCCCTCTCCACCTGCAGCATCCCCCTAGCGAACCCAGACATTACACCCAATATGATCACCACCCACCCAGGGCGTTGTTAAAAGCCCTGACAGTGAGAGCCAGTCAGTAACTACAAAGATGCTGCCCCCTCTTATCCACTCCAAGATGCCTGCTTGCCACCAAAGATCCATGGCAGCTCCATCCCCTTCACTAATCCAGGGCATTGCCAGGGTCAGCATGGGGCAAGGATCCATGCAGGTAGCCTCTCAGTCGTCCCAGCTCCAAGGGACTTTCCTCCCCCTGGACGGACAGGAAGAAGAGACAGCCACATCCCTGACACACATATACCCCACCCCCGGGACGCGGGGCTCTCCATGTCACGGGCAGGCGCCGAACAAACCTTCCTGGGAAATCCTCTTCACCAGCATGTTCAGCTGGTCCACAAAGACCTTCTTTTCGCTCTTCATCATCCTGGTGAAGCAGATCCGCAGCGCAGCAGACACGCCCCGGGGGTCATTGCACACGCTGCGCTCCAGCTGCTCCGCTGCCACGTTGCCGATCAGCGCCCGGAACTCGGGGACCTCTGCAAAGGGCAGGTGCCTGTCAGGGGCCCAGGCTGGGGTAGGATAGCAGGGGCAAACCCACCCACTCAGCTACCCCCACAGGGATGGGCTGCTAACACCACGCCCCCTTTTACAAAGCGTCTGGCTTAGGGTCACAGAGCTGGCCATAGAAGCCAGGAGCCCCTGCCCCATCCCTGCCTTCCCAGGGCCCAGCTTTGCACTCTGGTGCACACTTATGCATTTAAATCTCTGTTTTAGGCACCTGTGTTTGAAAAGCCTGTAGAAGGGATACAGTAACTGCCAACATGAAGGTGCTAGCCCCAGGTCCAGGCTGGCTTAGTGTCTCCGAGCTGCTCTGCTGAGCCTTATCCCAGGTGATGTTCTGCATTACGAAGCTAGGGCAGCAAATGTGCTGCTCCTGCCATCCGGCAAGGGCAGCTTCCCTTCGGGGGGAGAGGGGCTCAGCAATGGAGCAGCCCCCATAATCACGGCTGGTCAGTCGGAGTGATCAGCCCCCTGCAGGCAGGCCCAGGACGCTGAGGAAATGCAGGTGCACTCCCCTGAGAGGGGAGTGCAAGACTGGGGCCTTATGCATTGGCATTTCTCCTCCCTGCAGGGCTCTGCTTGGAGGGCCACCGCCAGGGGCTGGAGGATGATATGTCCAGCCCAGCTTCAGAGATACATTGAAGGGGATCTTATTAACCCCTGCAAGTGCTCAGCCCTCCCCTTTTGCCCCACCCCGCCACCATAGCATCTGACCCTCTTTGTCGGCAGTCCCAAGCTTGGGAGCTCTTTAGCCCCCCCTCTCCTGCCCTGCCCAGCACATCCCCAGCCAGCAGCACCACCTGGTGCTTACTCTGCAGAAAAGCCACAATTTCCTCCACGGGCCGGAAGCCACACATGCCCTGGAACGGGGTCAGCGCAATGGCCATCTCTGGCTTGTGATTGGCATCTGGATAGTGCTCAGGAAACTGGGCGTGAAGCTTCCCCGCCAGCTCCTAGAGAGGAGAGACGAGGACAAAAAGAGTCAAAGCCCGGGCGATCCCCCCTCAACAACTAGGTCCCTCCTCGCCAGCTCACGCGCTGGGAGGCTGCATCCTGGGGAAAGAGATCCCACAGGGCTTCGGGTATGCCAGCAAATGGATTCAATGAGGAGAGCCAGTCCTGCCCCAGGGGTCAGAGTGACTCATCCCGGGCAGAATTCTCACTCCCTGGGCTCCCTCACTGCACCATCTTCGTGGCTTCCCAGAGAGGGGCTACGGCTAGCTACATACCAGGCTTTAGCCCAAATGCCCAACCAGTGAAACATTCCCACTGAATCCCCCCACCTACCTCTCTTCTCTGCCCACTGCTGCGGCCCCCACCAGGACACTTCAGCACCGCAACTGCACATTTAAAAACACAGGACGCTGAGGAAATGCAGGTGCAGCCAGCAGACACGGCAACACTGCAGCACCAAGGAGATCTGGGATACAAGCACAGGCTAGCAAGGGCTGGGCTGATGTCCCCTGCGTTTAGTCCGCTGTGCACTTCTCACCAGGCTGAATAGAGGGGGCTCGGTAGTAGGCATTGGCACTTGCTGCTGAGCTGAAGGCTTCCTGTCAAATGACTCTTTCTGCATTTCTAATTTAAAGCTGCTTTTTGATATCAGATGGGAACCAGTTGCTGAGATCATAGCACTTAACACCCCTCAGCGAGAGCTCCAGCCCCATGCTCTGCCCAAGAGGAGCGTAGTCGTTCTCCCGTGCTTCATTCAGTTATTTCCTCCCCAGGAAATGGGTGGAGAACAAACATCTCAGGGGCGAGGGCCTAGCCTTATGACGCAAAAGGAATGTTTTATTGCCCTCATGCCCTCTTCTTGTTATAGAGTAATACAACAGCTCCTCAAACGAGCAGTCAGAGCTGGCCACGACACCCAGTGGCTGATTCAAGCCCAGTATTTAGGTTTTGTACAAAGAGCTTTTAACAAAAGTTTATGACCAACAGAACTGTTGCCTTATGTTTAAAGCCCCTCGTACGCAACATACACTGGCTGATCTGCATTAAGCTATTACAATTCATAGTCGCACAAAGCAGCAGTGTACATAGGAGCACTGCCAGGGCCCGATCAGGCTCACTGCTCAACATGCCAGACCGGCATTAGATGCTCAGGGGGCCTGACTGGGCCAGTTGTAACAGGCGAAAGGTCAAAGACGACTGGTGCTGAAGTAGACACCTAGGCCTCACCCTTACACTACACCTGGATGGGTGCTATTTCAACGGTAGCCTATTGTGCAGAGGACACAACAGACACTTATGTTCCTGTTGTTCTTATTTCTGTGCATCGCACTGGGCGTGTCCCTATACTGAGGGAGGCAACTTGGGAGAAGCAGTGAAGGCGTTTTACTGAATGACCTGTTCTAACATAGAGCTACTCTGCCATGTGCTCCATGCTCTGTCACAGCCATTGAGACCAATGGGGTCAAAATACAATATGACCTGATGGTGACATGGAAGGGCTCCTTCTCAAGACCTAGAGGCCATGCTGTGTTCTTCCCCTCCAGCCACCACAGCACGTTTGGGGCATCCATGCAGGTGAGAAGCAAGATGCGTCTCATCCCAGGGGGGCTGGATGAGTGCAAGTTGAATGGTACAGAACAAGGAGTAATGGTCTCAAGTTGCAGTGGGGGAGGTTTAGGTTGGATATTAGGAAAAACTTTTTCACTAGGAGGGTGGTGAAACACTGGAATGCGTTACCTAGGGAGGTGGTGGAATCTCCTTCCTTAGATATTTTTAAGGTCAGGCTTGACAAAGCCCTGGCTGGGATGATTTAGTTGGGGATTGGTCTTGCTTTGAGGTCTTGACCTCCTGAGGTCCCTTCCAACCCTGATATTCTCTGATTCTAAGGGGGGATTGTTTTTGTATCTGCGCTGGCTTTGGAGCAAGGTCTGTCTTTAGCTATGCTCTGTCAGGTACCAAGCAGCCTCTGGGCATAGAGTGCAACAGCCAGGTGTTGGCAGCATCTGCAACCGTTCCAGAACTCAGTGAGTAGGGGACCATGGCAACCGTTCCAGAGCTCAGTGGGTAGGGGACCATGAACATGGTGCACTCCTGAGCATCATGCCACGAGAGCAGTCCTGGCTCAGCAGCATAGCTTACATCAGGGACATCTGCAGAGAGGCTGCCTGCAAGACCCCAGCAGTGCACTCAGAGGGGGTTCAGAACAGCTTCTTACCTTATTGGGATGGGCCTGTATGGACAGGGCTGTGTTAACCGACAGCACTTTGAATAGGAAAGGCAACTGGCCCTGGAAAGTCTCCTTGACCTTGGATCCCAGGCATCCAGGATTATCTCCTATCCACTGTCCTAAGGTCTTCTGGGGAATTCGATTATCCAGAATAACAGCATCGCCTCTGGGGTGGGTTCCCATCCAGAGCTGGAACAGGCATTTGTGGGATGGAAAAAGAGGGACAAGACAAAGCCATTAGCATCTCCAGCATGGTTCTCGACAGGCTTACAAAATAGGCCAAACAGACAGGGTCAAGGAGAGGGGGAAAGGAGGTAGGGTTGTCTGTACTTGAATTCTCAGCTTTTGCTTCCTGCTACAGTTCAGACTGAATATCAGCATCCCCCTTAGTTTCTAAGCGCATCTCTCACATCCACCCACCTACAATTATTTCCTCATCTCCCAGCTAGGTCAAAGTATACAGAGGTCTGATCTGCCAGGCTTGATCTTGATCTTCTCCTCAGTGCCTTTCGAAACACAAGAATTGCCACAGTGGTGCAGACCACCATTCCATCCAGTCCAGTACCCTGCCTCCCGCAGCAGCAGATATGCAATGTTTTAAACAAAGACCAGGTCCCCCATACCCACCCACCCCTTCCCCTTTGCCCACTCTGTCAGCATTGCACTGCAGCGAAGTGCAAGGAAAAGGGATTCAAATTCCTGCCTGACCTCAGCTGGTGATCTGCTTATGCCTTGAAGCATGAGGATCAAGAGCACACTTGCCACTATAGATTCTATTCATGTGTGTAATAGCTGCAATGTTCCAAAGGAAGAAGCCAACTTTTGGCCTCAGTCATGAGGGTGGAGACAGGGGAGGGAAAGTGGCTGACTCTGGGATCTCAGCAAAACCTGTGTCACAGAAGAAGGGCAGAGAGAGGGAGCTGGAGGCTTACCTCAGCATATGGCTTGTCTGGATCGATCTGTGCCAGTGGATCACTGCTAGCCAGCAGCTTGGCCACTTCACTGTCCAGGCCAATCTTCCCCCAGGCATATTTCTGCACAACGCAGGACAGGGGAAACACTAAGCAAACACAAAAACAAAGGGTTATCCAAGGACACGGCAGGCAAAAATCACCGACTCACAAAATGGCCTGACATTGCCAAATCCCGGCCACCTGGCTCCCCCGGCTAAAATTCCTGTCCGTACTTTGACCCCCCTCTTGCCTCCACTGCTGCAACCTTCTTCCCTCTGGGAAGCTGCACCCTCCAAAATATTGTCGCTCAGATCAATGCAGCATCCCATCCACATTCCTCTTTCGGCTCCTCCATCAAATTCAAGCTCCCCATCTCTAGGTCTCTGCACAACTTATCCTGGCCCCTAACTGCCCTGTGTCCTTCTCCCACGCTCATCCTCATGCTTCCTCCAATGCTGTTCCTCATACTCAGAGCAGTCTTCCTCTCCCATACACCCAAACACTTTCCCCTCCTGAAAACTCACTTCTTCCATTAAGACTTTTAAACAACATCCACCAGAGAAAACGATGGATTATTAGGATTAGTTGTATTACAGTAGCCCCTAGAGGCCCAGGAGAGACCATTTTTATAGATCTGAATGGTCCTGCGTCTCTAATTTAGAACACACGATCCTTGGAGCTGCGATGATGTGTTTTGCAGAGCATTGAGCACATGCTAATGGCATGGTTCTACAGCTCCTCCACGTCAGCTCATAAGAGCATAAGAACGGCCGCACTGATCCCTCTAGTCCAGTATCCTGACTTCCAACAGTGGCCAGTGGCAGATGTTTCAGAGGGAATGAATGAACAGAACAGTTATAGAGCAATCCACCCACTGTCATCCAGTACCAGCTTCTGGCAGTCAGGTTTAGGGTTGCCAGAACATGGGGTTGCATCCCTGCCCATCTTGGCTAATGGCTATTGGAGTACCAATCCTCCACGAACTTATCTAATTCTTTTTTGATCCGTTATACTTTTGGCCTTCATAACATCCCTTGGCAACGAGTTCTACAAAGTGACTGTGTGTTGCGTGAAGAAGTTCTTCCTTCTGTTTGTTTTAAACTTGCTGCCTATTAATGTTACTGGATGACCTTTGGTTCGTGGTAAATGAAGGGGTAAAGAACACTTCCCTATTCATTTTCTCCACACCATTCATGCTTTTAGAGCCTTAGTTTTCTCAATACCCTCCAGTCCAAACCCACATGCTCTGGTCTAGCACCACACAGTCCAGTTCTACGCATGTCCACTACCTCAAGTCCAGTATGTTTCACTGCAAGACAATTTCAGTTTAGAGCAACAAATGTCGGTGAAAGATCTGTGCCCCAGTGTAAGACATTCAACTATTCCAAGAGCCTCCAGCTCCAAAACTGGCCAAACCTCCTCCCCAACATGGTTTAAAGTGTGACTGTGTAAATATTGTATTTTCCACTGAATGCATCCGATAAAGTGAGATGAAGCTCACGAAAGCTTTTGCTCAAATAAATCTGTTAGTCTCTAAGGTGTCACAAGTACTCCTTTTCTTTTTGGGTAAATATGGCATCCTCACACCCCAGATCTGCCTCGTTGTCTTTGAGTCATGCCTGCTGAGCCAGACAAAAATGTGTTTACACTGCCATTCGCACAGCCCACACAGTAGTGGGAAGGTAAGCTGACTTCCACTCCTCCTCATGCGTCAGTCACATTGCTGATAGCAGAATCTTTGATCTTCGGGGTCCTAAGCAGACTTTGCAGGCCTGGCTGAACCTGCGTTCTTGGATTCACCAAGTGCTCACGCAGGGCTTGGCATCCCTGGTAGGCCTCGAAAACTCTACTTGCCAGTGCTAAGCAGGAAACTTTCCCTAACAAGTGGAAAGGGACAAGGAAGAGGAGGGTGGAGTAAGCAAAGCCATTGATTTCTGCAGAATTTAAGCTTTCGTCAAAAAAAAAACAAACAAACAACCAAACCCTTATTTAACTCCATATACTACAATGATGGGGACCACAGGAGAGCCTGGACAGACAGAGAGGGTGGGAGCGACACATGGCACCTAGAAAATCACAGGAACGACACTGTGATCCACAGAGCTGTTGGGCCACTAGGCTCCTATACAATGAGTGGAGATAGGCACCGTAGAATGCGATCCACAAAAGCCAGCATGCTAGGCGAGGGGCCGCCTACAACTATCAATGGGAGATGTTGACAAGAAATGATATGAACAGGCATCTCCCACCTGTTGGGAGAGTGTGCTAAGCACTGAGCTATGGGATAGTCTGATATACCCTATATATATATATATATATATATATATATATAGGGCCTCCCTCAGTCTCTCCTGTTCAAGCTGTTCCATTGTGGATAAATAATTAAAGAGTGATTGGAGCAGAGGGCCAGAACCCGGGACCTCCCACCTTCTTGTACAGTGCCCGAACCAGCGAGCTACAGAGTTTGTCTCTCACATGGCAGTTTTGTGGATGGCAGAGGTGTGGGCAAAGACCATGACACCCATTTTCCACACACAAACGGAAGTACAGAGGAGAGGCTGCACCAACACCACATGTGGAAATCAGCAGCACTCAGGAATAGAACCCAAGAGTCCAGACCCCCAGCCTCTCCCCACAAACCAACGGACCCCAATCCCTTTCCAGAGACAGGAATAGAAGCCTGGAGTCCTGCCCCTGTACCTTCCCTTCCCACCCACCAATAGAACCCAGGAGTCCTGCCTCTCAGCCCCCCATCAATACACCTTTCATGTGAGACCCAGGAATAGAACCCAGGCGTCCTGCCCCGCCCCCACAGAACCCAGGGCGGTGCTACCCCAGCCCCAGGGACGCCTGGCCTAGGAGCCTGGCGGTGACCTGGCGGATTCCCTGCCGGCATAGGAGGTGCCATGTGCCCCGCTCTGCAGGGAGCCGGCCGCTGCCCCCAGACGCTGCCGCGAGGAAGGCGCATCCCCGGACGGGGGTGTCTGAGCAGCTGGGGCAGGTTCGAGCCCAGCCCCTTCCCCAAGGCCATGGGACCCACCCGCCCAACATCCCCGCCAGAGCGACTCGGCCCCGGCCGCCGCTCACCTCTCAGCTCCGCCATGGCTCCGCCTGGTGCCCGCTTCCCCAGCCTGCACCGCCCCGCCGGCCGAGCCAGGGGAGATCCGGGATGGAGCGGCGGCCACGCCCCTCCCGGCCCGGGCACGCTGGGAGAGGTAGTTCCCTGCCTGAAGCCAGCAGCGCCGGGGGCAGGGGGCGGAGCCCGGTGTCGTCGGGCCACGCGAGCCCCCCACCAGGGTTCCACTTGGAGGCGTGGCGCCGGCCCCATTGTTCACCCAGCCTGGGCAGGGTCCGCCTGAGTACATGGGAACACCCTCCTCTGTGCATGCGGGCTCCTGCGGGGGAAACCCTTCCCTCACATACATCCTGCCATAGTGTGGGGCAACGCCCTGCGCGCACAGCCCCTCTCCCCACATATGCAATCCTCTTCCTCCCTATATGCCCCCCCTTGTGCACAGACTTCCTCCCCATTATATACACCTCTACGCGTGCAACCGGTGTGCACAGCGCCCTTCCTCACTACATACACAAGGATGTGTGCCACCTCCGTATGCACAGCCCCTCTCCCCACAGGCAACCCCCTTCCTCACTATACACAGCCCCATGAGTGCAACCCCCTGTGCACAGCCCCCTTCCGCACTATATACACAAGCATGTGTGCAAACCCGTGTGCACAGCCCCCTCCACACATATACAACCCTCTCCTGTGCAGTCCTCTTCCCCACGATACACACCCCCTGTGTGCAAAGCCCCCGTCCCCACTATATACAGCACGTAGCATGTGTGCAGTTCCCTTCCCCACGATCTACACCAGCATGTGTATAACGCCCCTAATACGTGCGCGGCCCCTTCCCCACTCTATGGAGTCTGTGTGCAACCCCCCTTGTGCACAGTCCGCTCCACCAGAGGATATGCAACCCGCCAGTGCGCGCAGCCCCCTTCCGCACCATATCAAGCCGCCCCATGTGTGCAAACCCCGACCTGCCCAACCCTTTCCCTCTCCCCACTATTGGTAGCCTATTGTTTGTACAGCCCACCCACTTCCCTAGGTATGCACAACCTCCCAGGCGCGCCGCCCCCTTCCCATAGCAACCTCCCGTCCTACCACACCCGCCCCTCATGTAACGCCAGGCCCCGCCCCCACGCGCGCAACCCGCTCTCCCTCAGGTACTCGAGCGCACGCGCACACTCCCGCGCGCCGTCAGACAGACGTTACAACGGGCCCCGCCGGCGCGCGCGAACCTCGCCGCGTCTCTTTCTCCTGGCGGCGCATGCGCTAGGGTTCACCCCGCTTGTGAGGTCACAAACTCTGTTTGTCACGTAAAAGAGACAAGTCGATGCCCCGCCCAGACTGAGTGGGGCGCACGCGCAGTCTCGCTCCCGGAAGTGTCCCGTTCCCAGGGAGCAGGAAGCGAGCGAACAAACGGACGAGCCGGGCGGGCGGCGTAGGCAGGGAGTCGGACGTTGACCCTGACCCTGCCATGTCGGCCTACGACACCAATCCGTTCGCCGACCCGGTAGACGTGAATCCCTTCCAGGTGGGAGAGCGCGTCCGAGCCCCGCGGCTCCCCGTCCCCTGCCCCACCGCCAGGACGTGGCGCTGAGCGAGGGGCCGCCTGCCAATGGTGGGGCCGCTGTGATCCGCGCCGCCCAATCAGGGGCGAGAGGGCGGGACTGATGGGGGCATAGGGGAGGCCCGATCCTGTGGGGCTGTGCCAGCCCCGGGGGAGTCCCAGGTCTGCGACGCGTATCGGGGGAGGCGGGACCCAGCAACAAGTCGGGGAGGTTCAACGCTGCCCTGCCCCCCCTCCCCACCCCAGTACCTGCCCCATCAACTCTCCGTTTCTCCCACTCCCCCCTCGGGGTCCCTGGCCCGTGCTCCACCCTCCCCTAGCGCCACAGCCTGCCTGGTGCCTGCCGCTTGTGCGCTCCCCTCTCGGCTCTGTACAGTCTGGGGGGCCTAGTTCACCCACCTCGCAGTGCCATGCACCTCACCCGCCATGCACCTCAGAGCCCCCCTTTCTGCGGCCCTGACCCAGCAGGACACTGCTCCAAGTCGCAGCCCTGCTGGGTTAGGGCATGCTCAGTGCCTTGGGAGAAGTAGGCATTGGCTGGGACAGTGACAGGCTACTGGTTTTGCAAGTGGTTCACAGGTGTAGCTCCCATTGGCTTTTCTGGGTGTTGCAACCACATACGTGAGGGCAGGCTTAGGCCTTAGTCTCATACACAAATATAGATGAGCAAAATGTAAACCACTGATCTAAATTAATCTGAGACCGCATTATTTGTATTACGACCCCTGCTGAGAGGAGAGCCTCCATTGTGCTCGCTGATATTCCATACACATAAGAGATGCTCTCTGTTCCAAAGAGCTTACAATCTAAATAGACCAGACAAAGCGTGGGAGAACAGTAATAGTATCACTCCTGTTTTATAGAGAGTTAAGCAACTTGCCCAGGGTTATGCAGGAAGTCTGTGGGAACTCTGGGAACTGAACTCAGATCCAGTGTATTAACCACAAGATTGTCCTTCCTCTTTTACCTTCTTGAAGCTTATCTTGGGAAATAGTCTTTATTAAGAACAGACACTGTATTTCAAGTGCATCCATGTCCTGTGGCCCCTTTTAGGAAAGATCACTGTTCCTTTTGTATTTTAAGGGCTAGTGGTTCCCAATCTTTTTGAGCAGCTATTTCCACTTATTAGGTTAATATGTTGGCTGTACCAGCCAGTGCTGGCTGTCTCCCATTCAGTTACGCTGGCAGTCACCCACCATATTGTGAAAATATGGTTTGTAACTGGCCCAGCTCTGTCATAGACACCTTGTGGCATGTTCTCCATTTACTGTAACCAGTTCTATGTTGGAGCGTACACAGCAGTGTGAGTGAGAGGAGAATCAGGCCCATTGAATGAGTGTGTGCAAGTGAATGGGAGTCGATCATGGGACAGTATTAGGATGTAGTCATCGAGGCTCATAGTCTACCAGCATTGCCTCGTCTACATGCATATTCTTGTGGTAAATGTGCATACCATGCTCTTGGTTCAAAGAGCGCACACTTTCTTTCTGCAAAACTTATTCTGATGAGTGAATGAGACATTAAAATCTCTCTGGGTGTACATGACATGGTGTCAGTTACTGTGATGCAGTGGTACAGGAGGAAGCTTTAGCAACACTGGATTGCAAGTGTCAGGACAGAGTTGTAGGTGTGTTAAATATTCCTGTCAGATAGTTGCATTGCTGCACTGTGGCATAGCAGCTGTTGGTTGGTTCACATTCTGTGTTGACTTGTGCAATGTTATGTCCATATGCTCTAGGGGTCCTTCTCCTCTGGCAGTACTGCTCAGCATTCAGAGTTAAGTGTGTATTCTAACAGAGGTTTAGCCTTGGCAGCCTAAGAGAAAGGACTTCTTTCTGAGGTGCTCTGGAATCCTGCACATACTCTAGATGTTGCCTGGATTCTTTCTACGCTGAGTTGATGTCTGTGTGTGCTGCCTTGAAACCTGCATTTATTTACCTAGGGAGTTGGTGGAGGGTTCCAAAAACAGTCTGTTGACCCTGAGTAACATGGCTGTAGATGTGAAGATAAATGTTAACACTTCACATTTCAGAAATTTGTTTCTATAAAAAGTTCTTTACCTTTATTACATGACAGAAAAGTATCAGGGTATAACAGGAAGCTGCATCTTGGTGCATATCCTCTTATTTCATAGACAGCTTTTGTGATATTGCAATCTGGTGAGCCAGCAGTAATTAAAATCTTAATAACAAGATTTTGAGTTCATTATAAACACAAGGGGCGTAGAAAGCAGAAATAATCTTGTGCATACTCAAATGAAAACAGAAGTATTTGAGAACTAGAAGTGGCTCATGATTTTTTTAATCACCTTTATTCGGCACATTTAGTGGCTTGGAAATATGGATATTGTCAATTTGCATACGGGGGCGTGTAAATACTCTGTTGGTTTGTGCATCATCATGCTGCCACAGAATCATTGACCAAACCGGGCTGTGCTTGAGTTTAGCTCATTGTTCAAACAATAAGATCAGATTGCCATCCTAGAGTCACCTGCCTCTAGATTCTGTCTTCTAATTTTTTTCAATAATCCACGTAAAGCAGGTGACAGAGGAAGTCGGAGGTGTGTATTTGCGCTGGGTGTATGCCAAAGGAATGCTTTCCATTCCTGCTGAATAACTTCAGTTTCTTATATTCCTTCTCTCCATGCAGTCAAAGATAGCTTCAATTGTCTGTTTTTCCAATGGGGTTCTTATTCATCCACTGTGAGGCTCCTTTTTTGGGGGCGGGAAGGGGCGGTTCTGTCTTATGTGACTAGTATAATATGAACTTTTCTGGACATGCTGTGTCTAATGTAGTGAGCAAGCTGGGGGAAAAGATTCTGATCACTTGTCCAAGGGCAGCTGAAGCTTCAAATTTGGTTGTCTGGCAAGAAAATGGGCTCATCCTAATTTTAAGTCTGTGGTATCATTAAATAAATTAAAACAAAATATTGTAGTGTGACTGTAGCAAAGAATTAAGTCACTTTCTTCTAACACTGAACAAAGAGCTTTATTGGAATCAGAAAAATAGCAGCATCACTTAAGCTTGTCTGTAGCTTCTGACTACAACTTTCCCTGGCCCTCATCCAATCTGATTTCCTGTTGCAGATTAAAAGAAAGGGTACAGATATCTTCACAGTTGTTCCTGTAGTTGTTTAACGACATTTCTTTGCATTCTGCATGTTCTGTTTTGGACTGTGGGGTCAGGGTTTCTCATTCATGTTCTCTGTTTTCTAAAGCGAGTGATTCTCACTTGGGTTTATGTTCAATTTTGTGTTGCTTTAATATAGATGAAAATGCCACTGTCACCAGCAGTCTGATGGACTCAGAAGAGAGCCTATGTAATCTGTTTCAGTTTCAAGTAAAAACTCTAATGGCTAAATAACTCTATACACATTAGAGAGACAAGGTGGGTGAGGTAATAAATTTTATTGCATCAGCTTCTGTTGGTGGAAGAGACAAGCTTTGGAGCTACCAGAGTTCTTACACAGAGCGCAGACCTGAAGAAGAGCTCTTTGTAGCTTGGAAGCTTGTCTCTTTCATCAATAGAAGTTGGTCCAGTGGAAGTTATTACCCTCATCCACCTTATCTATCTAATATCCTGGGGCCAACACTGCAAATAGCTATAGACGTTGTCCATTTGATTGAAATCTAGATCATGGTTATGCAGAATAGCACTAATCCAGTTTGGCATTTTAACAATTCACATATTGTGTTAATGGGCCAATTCTTTATCATACTTTTAATCCTTTAGACAGTATGTGGATTCAAATAATTGAAACCAGATATATGATGGTGGTGGTTGACTGATAGCAGCTTTGGACACGTAGTCCTGAATTTTCTGCAGCTTTGCCCCTGAAGCCCCAGCAGTGTATTTACCCTTTGGGTTTGTCATGCCAAAGGGTACCTTTTGGGCCTCAGTCAGGTTCAGGACTGTCTATTGCTCTGGTTCTCGCACAGCAAACCCTCAAACAACAAGGTTTCTTTTCCTTGATAAGTAGGAGATTTAATTCATAATACTGATAAGGTCAATCATGAAATGCACTGTACACTCATAGATGTGCTTGATTTGATCTCCTGAAAATCTGACTCTCATTCTGTGGTACATTCCACAAAATGACAGCCAAATGACTTTTTGTTAATTTCCCCAGCAACCCAGTATACATGGCAGATCGCTCCAGAGTAGCGCATGTTTGCCTCAAAGGTGTAGATAAGAGCTTGAATCTCCAGCATCCTTTGGGACATAAATAAAATTTTAAATTATAGTCAAAATAAATTCAAATTTCTTAAGAGGGTGGGATAATCTTTTGAAATACAGAATAGCAAGTGCAAAATTGTGACTGATGCCATGGTCAATAACAGCATGGGGAGGATTTTGACTTTACTTAAGCTTACGCACTGTCTACATGAACACCTCTACATTCAAGCCAGCCAGTTGAGATGTGAGCTCTTCTGCCTTCATCTCCGCAACTCCTAAAGCTGTCTTATTACCTTTGTGATTCTATCAGCTGACCCAGATTCCAGGTCTTACCAGAAGAGAGTACAAGTTTCCCATCCTGCACAAACCTGATGTACTCCAATTCTTGCTCAGCCACAGAAGTTTTTGGCTCTATCAGCTAGCACAGTAATAAAACTAGCTTTTTGTATGTATTTGTGATGCTTGCCTTTAAAAGAAACACACGGTCTTTGCAACTGAGTCTCTAAAAGTTTTTTAGTCTGTGTTAGTAAAGTTTGGTCCAAGATCAAGGCCATTTGGGGCTTGCAAACTGCAGCATGAAGTAAAGAACTAAAATCCTGTTTATTGACTGTATATGGGAAGCTAAACAAGGTAGTAAATCTTTGAGTCTCCTCATGGCAGCTCACAGAGCAATCTAGCAATATGCGTCTTGTGAACAAAGTAACACTTTTTGCTTCCATGCGTTTCACGTGAGCAGCATGTGGGGAATGAAAAGATCTTACTCTCGCTTCAAAGGACTGACATTATCAAATTCTTCTTGTACTTTCTAGGAACTACCAAGCATTTCATCTTTCGGATTTGAAACCTAGGGATAGCTTACAATGACTTCTAGAAAGCGTTTCCTAAATCAGCAGCTCCCAAACTTTGATTCACATACCACCTTAAAAAGTTGTCAGGTGAATTGACAGAATATCAGACTCAGAAACCACAGTTTGGGAACCCCTGGTATAAATATCTCATACTTTTAACAGGTTTTAACAACGCTCCACTGTGCCATGTGCTTTAGGAAGTGAGAGAAAGAGATTTAAGTGTAGCCACCTTGGTTCTGTTAGAAACAGAGCAAAAGTTAGGCTAACTATAACCCTAATAACGCAAGACTTGCAAAGGCAGGACTGGGAAAAGCGTATGGAAAATTGCTAAGCTGTCTGACCTTGTTTTTAGACAAAATAGAATGTATTTGTAGCAGAAAATCATTAATAATAATAATAATAAGATATCAGGAAGGAAAACGTATGAACAAAGTGCAATTGCTATTCGTCAATGCCTGTAACGAAAACTACAAATATCTGTGATAAACCGCTTGTTGTTCGGAGACTTGTCTAAGGCCAGGGTAACTCCTGCCTTGCAGTCTCCCCCTGCAATTGCTTGAAATAAAAATTGTCTGATTTATTGCATCCAAACAGAGAGAGAGGATTTGTTTTCTTCCACAGTAGCTACTATGTTCTAACTAACATGTTTTAAAAGTCTAGTGTAGACAAGGCATACTGCCTTCAAGGTGTGCAAAACTGGTCAAGTTAAAGTGTGAGGGGAGCTAATGCATCCTCATGTCACACCTAAATTCTAGCCTAGACAAGAATCCATGTCTCTGATAGGAAAAGGACAGTGCTCTTGCAGGGTTTAAGAGGGTTATTGAGTTTTGTGTGATATGGGAAGGAGGAAGTGTCTGGAAAGGAAAGACATGTCAGAAAGACAAGTCAGAAAACTCTTTTTCCTTTTCCAGGTAGAAGCTGACCAGATTCTTGTTAGCTTCACTTTGCTACTTGGGAAAGCCATGAACAGATGCAGAGAGGGTCTGTCCATGCACTCAGGAAGACAGCACTGTCAGAGTTCACATGTGGAAGGTTTTCTTAGGATTACAAAGGAATAGGAATTGAAACTTTGATTTAAAAAAAGGCTAAATTCTTAAGAAATTGATGGGTTAGGCTCCTTCCTTCCCCCAACCGCTCCATCTCCCAGGCCATTTGTGGTTAAATCCAATGAAGGTGTATTGTCTGCACACTTGGTTAAACTGGTGCTCTTCTTCCACATGTGCTTCACCCTATGGATGAAGTGGTTGAGTAGAACATGCACCCTTTGTTCTGAGAATTCCCTGCCTGCAGAATTGCTCATATATATAGATTCCCTGGAATGTTTCTGGTACCCTATTCTGCCTGGTGAATTCAATTCAGCATCTAAGAACCTGTACCTGTTTCTGAGATTTCATCCTGGAGTGATTCATAAACTTGTGTAACCAGTTAGGCAGGGAGTGTCTAATCTCTAGATGTGTCTAAAGTTACCCATTAAACGGAGCTTTTTTTATATACACTTGATCAGAAAGCTGTACTGGAAGGCAAGAGACCTGCCTACAATATGTTTGAGACAAGTCAATTGGCTTTCCCAGGGTTTACAGCTCTGATGTCATGGAGCTTAATCAACAGGAAACTTGGCTGACCTTTACATATCTGATTTTGCTCTTCCTCCTCCCCTGCCCAGCCTAGCCATTACTTTTTGCCCCATTAACAACAAAAATAAAATGGCTTGTGCTGATAGATACATTGGTTGCTGGAGAGGAGAAAGCACCTTGCTTATGCAGAACTCCAAAGGTAAAATTACATGGCTGTTCAGTTTGTGAGCAAGGCTTCTACAGAGAAGCAACTGTACATAATTTTATCTTTGGGAGAAAGGATGCTTGAGGGTCAGCAGCAGTCAGTGTCTGGGCTGTTAAAGGGAGAACCTTTAGCAAGACACAGCTTTGCTGTGTATACCTGCTTTCATACAAACTGCATCACACGAGACTTGGGTTAAATAATGTTCAACAGAGGGAAGAAGAAAGTTGTCTTCAGAAAAGATAGAGGTTTTGCATAGCAGTATGATTATGGGAAGGGACCAAAAGGAGACTGGCACTGAGTGGAGGAAGGAGAAACTGATACTCCAGCTGAAATCTGGGTTTAAATTTACAAGTATGGTAGTGTGATCAGTTAACCTGAAACCATAGGCTCACTCTTCATAGCTTTTTTGCCTTGTCAGAATGGCTGCTTTGGGAGATAGTTCGGTACTCCAGAAGAGGGCTGCATGAAGCAGTTTGTGGTATCAGATGTCTGTCACCTAGCACACCTTTCTACCTGAAAATTGGTTCAGCTGCTCTCTGCTGCACTTGATTGAGACTCTGTCATCCTGAGGACACTGGAGCCTTATGCAAAGGCAGACTGCAGCATCATCTCGGCATGGACTACCAGTTTCTTCAGCTTTTACAAAAGGCTTCAGGGTAGCTGTTGTCTAGTGAGTAAAGTTCAGGGATGAGAGGAAATCTGGGTCCTAGTTGGCAACTGTGCTGCAGACTGATCTCTGGTAAATTAATCTCTCGGCCTCAATTTCACTAAGTGTTTACGACATGGTATTGCTTTCAGAAGCTCTGATCAGTCACTGGTTTTGTTTAGCTTGACAAATATAAGGAACATGTGGAGCAGGTTGTCTAGAGGCTGTCTCTTTTTTTCCCTTTAACTCCTACCTTTGTCTTAAGTCCCTTTCCCTGTTCTCTTTCAGGATCCCTCAGTGACACAGCTGACACATGCTAACCAAGGCAGCTTGGATGAATTCAATCCCTTCTCTGAGAACTCCCGGCTGGTATGTGGCTCATGTGATTGCACCAAATATCTACATACCTGTTGTTGTATCAGGAAACTGGGTCCTCTGATAGAGGGGACTATAAGATGAATGAGGCATTCACAGATCTGTCCCTACTGGACAGTGACTGTGTTACATACATGCACAATACACTTCTCATGAGACTCCCAAGAGCAGAGCACTGATGAGCTCCCTGCAGGAATTCTCATGGCCAACGCAATCCCAAAGTGGGAAGCAGAACAAGTCTCATGCCAAGGGATATAATTAGGGCCCTACCAAATTCACAGTCCATTTTGGTCAATTTCATGGTCATAGGATTTTTAAAATCGTAAATTTCACAGTTTCAGATATTTAAGTCTGAAACTTCAGGCTGTTGTACCTGTGGGGGTCCTGACCCAAAAGGGGGCCATAGAGGACGTTGCAAGACTATTGTAGGGGTTGCGGTATTTCCACCCTTCCTTCTGCACTGCTGCTGGCGGCAGCTCTGCCTTCAGAGCTGGGCTCCTAGCCAGCAGCCTCAGAGCTACCTATAGCTGGGGGAAGTTCTCAGAGATAGGTCTGACCTGGCCCAGGGAGCGACCCCTATAGGGGAAGAGGAAGTCCCATCCCTCCCCAGCCTGGCTGGGACTAGCATCCGGAGACCGGAGCATGGTAAGAGCCCCCAGCCCTGCCCCTTCCCTACACTAGCCAGATTTCACAGGGGAGATCAGATTTCACAGTCCATGATTCAGAAACATAAAATAAAGATGCTTATGCAGGATGGTGCCTGGTGTTCCTGGGACTCCAGATCTGCCTTCCAATTTGGCACACACCTACTTGAAGGCACTTGGTGTTCAGCGATTCCCAGAGCTAATTGGAGCAGAGTGTGTAATGCTCATTTGCTGTGTCACTCTTCGTCTAGACAAATGGAGCTCAGACAGTTCCAGCGACGCAGCCTGCTGGCCCTTCGCAACCCGCTGTCCTACAGCCATCTGTGGAACCCACTCCACAGGTAGTATATCCAGCCTCCACCTTTCTGCTGAATGTCTGTAGAGCTCATACCTTGGCTTCCGCCAAGCAAAACTATTGGAATACAAACGAGCCTCTATCGTCTTACAGGCCATCAACAAGACTTTTCTATAGGGATTGGATTAATTTGGGTGGGGTATGGGAGGCTGCAGCTGACCAGCTCTGCCCTCATTTGTATTTATTACTTTGATTGGCATTGCAATGGGGAATATTTAATAGCCTTGCAAATAATTCTGAGAAGTAGACCATGTAAAGCCCCCATGTCTTTCCCTCTGCTACTGAAATTAACTCTGTTTTTTGTCCCATTCTGCTTGGCCTTCTCGCACAGTGCCACCCATAACTTGTTAATGGTGTTAGCTTAGTTTCAGGGAGTGAATAGCCACACTCAGCTCTGTGAGTGTGGACACAGTGCAGTTGTGTGTTGCAGCTGCTGCTTAGACAGGCCACCAAGTACCAGCCGCCAAGGTTCATCTCCGCGAGCAAGAATTCAGAGAGACAGAGGCTGCTAGGAGAAGATTTCAGTTCTCAGAATAGCAACAAGGTAAAAGAGATCCAGGGGAAGGTAGGCAAAGTACAGAGAAGAGAGGGGGCTTCACTGCCTTTTTCTTGGACCTCCAAAATCTCCTATCCCAGGTTGGGAGGTTGCCTCTTTTTAGACTCGCCATACTCCGTAAACCCCAGGAGTCCACTGTCTACTCTTCATTGTAAGGACCTCTTAGCTTTGCCTTTACACCTCACCGCCAGAGCAGACTTGGGCTCCTGGCTCTTGAAACAAATTGGTGCTAATTTGGAAAGGATCCAGAATGGGTAATGAGAGAGACTCTTGGGGAGAGGGAGTTCTTATCTTGTTTGTTTTGTTTAAATTATCTTAGTGCTGGTGAAAGGTCCCAGATTAGCAGCTCTGAAGCCCTCTAGTTATCCATGGGAGGGTGGGGGGGTAGCAGCAGTGCAAGTTTTCCCCACCAATGTGTCCTTTTAAGGGGGAGACTGTCTTCATGGTTCATTCAGCCTTTGACCTCTCTGCTGAGTCAACTGGGGAAGGGGGTCATGGTGTAGGTGATTGTCTCCCTTCAGTCCCTCGTTGAGCAACACATTTCAGAGACCACAGAATGGATTTCATGGGAAAGTGATTTGGTCATAGCTGGCTTGGGCTGAGTTTAAATGCAAAACCTAGGGCTGAAAGCCTCTAGGAGACCCAGGAAGAAAGCATAACAGCTAAACTAGAGCAGCAAAAGGATATTGGTCCAGAAGCACAAGCTTCTGGGCATGCTGAGATTCTCAGTAGTTAATGTGAGGACAGCAAAAAGTAATGGCCTTAAACAAACAGGAAAAGTGGATGAAGTAGCTCAAAAGACTCTCTCAAGAATGAGGTTTTCTGGACAGTAGAATAACTTGCCAGAGAAGCTGTGGAGTCATGGATCCACAGGATCTGTTCTGTGCCGAGCCTTTAAACCGGCTGTTGGAGGAGCCCCTTTAGCATGGCAGAACCCCAAAGGATCCCACTCCTTCCTTGAGGCTTGGTCATGCAGCCTCACTATCTCCTAGACTGAGTGTATGGGCTCCAGCCCTCCTGTTTCACACCATGAGCTCTGCCCAGTGAGTCCAACTGAAGTAGACTGTGTAGAGACTTGTCCTGTCTTCAGGGACTAATGAACCCAAGCCAGTATTTGTGGTGACAGCCAAGCAGCATTTTCAGAACAGAGTAGGATATTTTAGTCGGCTGGAACACGGCACTGGAAGTCCCTACGTTAGCATAGGGAAATGAAGGTTAAAGCATAAACCATTCTGGCCAAACCAGCATGATTCACAGCCAAGCTGTAGTGAGCTCCATTGCAGGCTCTCTCTCTCTCTCTCGCCCTGACCTCCATAGTCAGTCCCAGGAGAGCAGCCAGAACCAGAAGCCCACGCTGTATTCCTTGCTGGTCACCCCCCCAGTCTTTGTTCTTCAGGCAGCGCCATGCATGAGTCATGGAGCTTGAATTGTCTCTCTGGACCCCTTGTTAATCTGAATCGGTTTCAAACAGTTCCTTGCCTACTCCATTCATTCCTCCCAGACAGCGAGGTGCCACATATACCAGTGTCTCCTATGCAGTTCCAGCAGCATTGTTAACCCTTTTGCCCCCACTGGGTAGCAATGCAAAGTATAGAGGGAAACTGAGGCACACACCGGCTTCATAAAAATATTCCAGAAGATTCCCACTTTGTCAGAGTCACCCTCACGGAAGAGATGGGCAACGAGAAGGGAGCTGCTGGTGGATTCTGTAGAAATCTATTACTAACATCTTACCACGATGCAGGCAGAAAGTTGAAGGAGGTCTCAGACCCAACCATGAATGTTCTGCTTCTGAGATGTCCTCAGCCTTCTGAATGTTGCTGGAACACTCATTAGTGTGTGTGCATCCCCCACTTCCCTTAGGAAGGGACCCTCTCCCCACTGAATGGCTCTTTGGTTCTGATTGCTTTTTGGTGACTCTCCATGCAGGCTGTAGTCTCAGCAGCCCAGGATGGACTCCTTCACCAACAGGAGGAGCTGGAGAAGAAAGCAGCAGAGTTGGAGAGGAAGGAGCGAGAGTTGCAGAGTAATGCAGCAAACTTTAACTGTGAGTAGTGTTTCTTTCCCTGTCTAAGAACCCATACTGTGCATCACACCTGTCTAAGCCTGAGTGTACAAGAGTTCCCCTGGCCTGTGCATTCTGACGGGTGTCGGACCCCATTATATTGTGCTGGGGCTGAGTTTGCATGAGAAATGTCTAAGTGCCACAGCAATGGAAATTTACACACACCGTTTTAATGCAATTCTGAGGCATCCCACAAGGGGGAGAGTGATAAAAGCTAAAGGCTGGGATTCAGGAGACCAGCTGTATGTAACCTTGATCCAATTGGACTTTGTGCTTCATTTTTCCTACAATGGTGTGTGTGTGTCAGGGTGGGGGGACTGCTACCTAGCTCAGTCCCATACTCAATCCGTTAGACCATGTGACACCTCTTACCCATTTGTCTCATGCACATGCTGATGTTCTCAGGCACTCACCTGTAAGCGGCTGTTTTATTATAGGTGGAGTTTGTGGTACCATCCGCAGTTACGGTTGCCTGCATTATAAGATCCTGTTTTCAGTTGCTTATAACTTTGCCAAACTTTTACTGTTCAGGCTAAAATTGTCCGTGCTGTGTGTGCCTAAGGCTAACTTTTTTTGGAAAGTTTTAGCTAAAATGATTCAGTGATTTCTGAGAATGAGGTTCAGGAAAAATTCCTTGTTTTATCCATGTTAAAATATTCTTTCAACCGTCTTGTTGTTATGGAGCTCTGTTGCTCCACGCTTTGGCAGCATAGTTGCCCTGGTGTCAGTCCCCATAAAATTCACTAAAATTTGGCCAATTTTGAGCCTCTGAAAAGGCTGTTGGCACATGTTCAGTAGACCCTTGTTAGTTTGGCAGCAAAATTCTCAGAAGAGTCTGTCTGTACTGAGCATACTGCAGCCCAGAGAAAGAAGGCGCAGGGAAAGAAGGGTCTATAACCACTAGACTTCACATCTAGGAGCCCTGAGTTTCTGTTCCTCTGCTGTCAGCAAAGAACTTCAGAACTCACTGGCAAAGCGTCTGTCTCATTCCCTTCTAGTAGCTGGTCCACACAGAGGATAACAGCCTGCTACTACTTCCAGTTACACTGTTAGCTCAAGTGTTAGTGGTCCGTTCTGCAGATCTAAAGGTTTGAAGCCTGCTGATGACTCAAGCTGGTGGTCAGTATGGTTCCGCATAATGGGATTTTTGTCAGTGTTTTTAAAAATTAGGAGATTGTAGCCTTAATCTTTTAACAATTTTTTAAATGCCAAGTCAAGCATTCAGGTTAGGAAATGCCAGAATTAGGTTGCCCGTGTCACTGTAATTCAGCCCCCTTGTGAATATGCACTGATAGTCTTTAATTACATGATCACGTACTATTTCTTCCACAGAACCTTTGCCCCTTTCACTGTATAGGATGGATGGTGCCCTGGGAATGCAGCAGGATTGTGTGTAATGAAGAAGATAGTTGTCTGGGACACTCGCCTTATTTGTTGTAGAAGTTGGAACGTGTGTAATCAATGAGAGAGGCAGGGTGGGTGAGGTAATATCTTTTATTGGGCTAACTTCTGTTGAAAGACAAGCTTTTGAGCTACAGAGCTGTCTCTCTTACCAACAGAAGTTGGTCAAGTAAAAGATATTATCTCACCCCCCCCCCTTCTCTCTCATATCCTGTGACCAACTGACTACAACTACACTGTGTACATGTAGTGAATGAAGCAGAGAATTGCAGAAGAAGAGAGAGAGTCTTATTGATAAGGAAATACAATCCATTTCTCCACAGCGGTATTCTAGCCCTGCCTCTGCCACAGATTTCCTGTGTGATGCTTGTCAAGTCACTTAAAACAAGCTTTTCACAGTTGCCCGCTAATTGTGTGTTCCTCAACTTTCTGGATGCACAACATAAGACACTTGGAGCCAGATTTACAGAAGTGCTGAGCACTCACAACTGCAACTGAAATCAGCTAGAATTGTGCTTTGGACACACTGTAGAGCTGGGTGAAATTTTTGTGGTGCAGTAAATTCCTTGAAAAATGCATTTTTGGGGGCACCGAAACTATTTGCAAATTGGGTGAATAGTGTTAGCCAAAAAAAAAAAAATCCTGAAGAAGAAACCTGGAACTATCAACATGGTTCATTTTGAAATGTTGTTTTGAATTGACATTTTAAAATCAAAACAGTTTTTTTTTCCCGCATGTCAAGAAAAAACAAAAAATTGAGTTTTGGTTAGAAACTAAATGGTGTTTTGTTTTGTTTTTTTTTAATTTGGTTCGGCCACAGAACCAAAATATCAATTATTTCCTTGGCTCTAATATAAAGTGATATCTAATGCTAAGTAGGGCTGTCGATTAATTGCAGTTAACTCACGCGATTAACTCAAAGTAATTGCGATTAAAAAAATTTATCGCAATTAATCACAGTGTTAAACAATAGAATACTAACTGAAATTTATTAAATATTTTTGGATGTTTTTCTACATTTTCAAATATATTTTCTTACAATACAGAATACAAAGTGTACAGTGCTCACTTTATATTATTTTTGATTACAAATTTGCACTGTAAAAATAAGATATTTTTCAATTCCCCTCATACAAGTACTGTAGTGTAATCTCTTTATTGTGAAAGTATAACTTTCAAATGTAGATTTTTTTTTTTGTTACATAACTGTACTCAAAAATAAAACAATGTAAAACTTTAGAGCCTACAAGGCCACTCAGCCCTACTTCTTCTTCAGCCAGTTACAAGACAAACAAGTTTGTTTACATTTATGGGAGATAAGGCTGCCTGCTTCTTATTTACAATGCACCTGAAAGTGAGAACAGGCATTTGCATGGCACTTTTTTAGCCAGCGTTGCAAGGTATTTACGTGCCAAATATGCTAAATATTCGTATGCCCCTTCATGCTTTGGCCACCGTTCCAGAGGACATGCTTCCATGCTGATCATTAAAAAAAAAATAATGCATTAATTAAATTTGTGACTGAACTCCTTGGGGGAGAATTGTATGTCTCCTGCTCTGTTTTACCTGCATTCTGCCATATATTTCATGTTACATCAGTCTCAGATGATGCACAGCACTTGTTCATTTTAAGAACACTGTCACTGCAGATTTGACAAAATGCAAAGAAGGTACCAATGTGAGATTTCTAAGGATAGCTACAGCACTCGACTCGAGGTTTAAGAATCTGAATTGCTTTCCAAAATCTGAGCATGGTGAGGTGTGGAGCATGCTTTCAGATGTCTTAAGACCAACGCTCCAATGTGGAAACTACAGAAGCTGAACCACCAAAAAAGATGATCAGCCTTCTGCTGGTGGCATCTGACTCAGATGATGAAAATGAACATGTGTTGGTCCACACTGCTTTGGATCGTTACCAAGGAGACCCTGTCATCAGCATGGTCGCGCATATTCTGGAAAGATAGTTGAAGCATGAAGGGACACGTGAATGTTTAGCGCATCTGGCACATAAATATCTTGCGATGCCGGCTACAACAGTGCCATGCGAACACCTCTTCTCACTTTCAGGTGACCTTGTAAACAAGATGTGGGCAGCATTATCTCTTGCAGATTGTAACCAAACTTCTTTGTCTGAGTAATTGGCTGAAGTAGGGCTGAGTGGACTTGTAGGTTCTAAAGTTTTACATTGTTTTATTTTTGAATGCAGTTATTTTTTGTACATAATTCTACATTTGTAAGTTCAACTTTCATGATAGAGATTGCACTACAGTACTTGTATTAGATGAATTGAAACATACTATTTCTTTTGTTTTTTACAGTGCAAATATTTGTAATTAAAAATAAAGTGAGCACTGTATCCTTTGTATTCTGTGTTGTAATTGATATCAATGTATTTGAAAATGTAGAAAACATCCAAAATACTTAAATTATATTCTGTTATTGTTTAACAGCATGATTAATCTTTTTAATCGCGTGACAGCCCTAATGCTAAGTACTTTGGGAAATCAGGCCCTAGGTGTCTCACATTAGGCACCTTAAATTATTGGACATTTTTGACAACTTTGGCCTTAATCTCTCTGCCGCATTTTCCTAACTGTAAAATGGAAATGATGCCACCACCTTTTCTCACAGGGATGTTGTGCAGATAAATTAATGTGACAGCCACACATTGAATGAGGACAATACAAAGTAATATTGAATACCCATTCACTGAATGAGGCAGGGGAACAAATAGTATGATCATGTAATTAAAGACTATTGTAACACACACAAGAAGACCAAATTAAGGTTGCACAAGTAACCTTAATTCTGACGTTTCCTAACTCGGATGTTTGACTTTGCAGCCTTAATGTTCTTTTATTGGAATTTTTGTAATGTAATTTGATATAGTCTCATCTGAGTACCTTTCAGTAGCACACTAAGCAAAGTGAGTGACACCTGTCATGCGTGGCTAAGGACGAGAATTGTGTGTGTAGTGTATCGTAGTGTTTAGATTCTGGGAGGGTTTTTTGTGTTTGTACTCACTGCTATGTGTGTTAAAGAAGGCAGTTCCAAGAAGTGCGCTTCGCACTTGGAGCGGAAGATGATGTTTGTGATGGTCCTTTGTCCCTGCGGGAGTTTGTTCCACAGTCCTGGCCTAACCCCCATGATATCAGAGGCCTCTAAAACAACACCTGACCTATTTCACTGGTGTCAGGTTCCTAGCAGTGTTTATCCATCCATGAATGAAGCTCCTGATGCAGGTTCACTTCTAAGGCTCAGACTATTCAAATCAAATTTCTTGCCATGGTCTGGTTGCTACATCATCTTCCAAGAGTACAGTCTTAATATATACTGACTACTAGTCTGCTTGCTTGTGAATTATCGTGCTTTAGGGAGTCTGTCGAACCAGGGTACTCTCTTGAGGGATCTCTCCTTGTTTCCTTTTATAGCGAGACAGAACAATTGGCCACCCTTTCCCAAGAGGTGTCCAATCAAGCCATGTTTCTATCAGGACTTCTCTGCAGACATCCCAGCCGATCACCAGCGTACATGCAAGATGCTGTATTACTTGTGGATGCGTGAGTAACCACCTATAACTGGCACAATTGGGGAAACAGTGTTGAGCTAGAAGGACAATTTTGAATGGTTCTTTCTCAGGAGGCTTTCTATCAAATGCTGACTTTTCCATAGCAACTATTGATGCTGAAGTCATCTGTAGGTGACCTTAGTAGCTGTAAAATCCTGGTCCTCTGCTTTTTAAAGACAGATCTAAAAAAGACTCTAGTTAAATGCCTAGTTATTGGGCTCGATGCAGGTATTTCTAGATGAAATGCTGTGGCCTGTGTTATGTAGGACTACGTAATCATAACGGTCCCTTCTGGACTACGAAATCTATGAATCTGAAAGGATGGTGGATGTGTTTAGCTATAATGCATCAGGGAACCCAAACTCTGCTCCCCTTTTGATATCTGTCTACAACATCCCACACGATTACTACTTTAGGTGGAAAATAATCACAGCCCCAGCAGGCAGTTAAGAAGAATTAAGCCTTTAGGCTGGAGAGATAAGGAGCAGTATCAGATGGGACCCTTACAGTAAGATCCACCTTTCCATGCAGACAGCCCTTGATAGGGAAGGGAAATGCTGAAACTATGGCTCACGTGCTATCTAGTTTCTATAGACAATGTTGTGCATTGTGGTCCATGAGAGGGCAGTGATGCTTTGGTACTTTGTGGGTTTTCCGAGAGATTACTCATCTGTTTCCTTTCTTCTCTCATCCTGAACAGTTCATTCAGTTACCCTGCTTCTAAACCTGCTTGCCTGCCTGGCATGGTTCACCATCCACTCCTACAGAGGAGTAGACTTTGGTCTCTCAATCCTGTGGTTTGTTTTGTTCACCCCTTGTGCTTTCCTCTGTTGGTATCGACCCATCTACAAGGCTTTCAGGCAAGTACAGTTTTTCAGTTTAACAGGGATATGGCCATTACTGGGAGGAAGTGCTGTTTAATCTGATCATAATGTGTATTCCTGGGGGATTTTCCAAGTCTTCAGTACATTAGATAGACCTAAACCTCCCTTACAGACTGAATGTTGGGGGTGTGTGCTGCAGGTGTGGAAGAGAGATTGATCTTCTTGTGCTCACTGTGATGAGCTTAAACTGGATAATGTTAACGGTCCATTCTCACGTTAAAATCTACAACCTATTGAGATGGATGTAGTGAAAGATCATCTGACTGCAGCTAAATGTGCCACATTAGACAGTAGAAACCTAAACTAACTCGGAAATGCCTGTCAATGAGACATTAACACATATCCAGTGTCCAAACCCCAACTAATTATTTGGTCCTAGTTACTATTCATGGTCAGAAAATTCTTGACAGTAGTAGCCCAGTAAAGCAGACGGGTTGTATGTGGGTTTTACCATCATACATACCATATGGAATGAGTGAGTGCATATTGCAGCCCCTGTGTTTAATTCTCTTGCTGCATGGCTTCCTCTTGGTGCCACAATCCCTACCCTTCATGCAATCGTCAGCTGGAGGGAGGGTTCATTGTGATTGTTGCCCATTTATTTACGAAATGCTTTTTTGTGATTTGTATCGTGCGTCTGTCCTGGGGATTCCTGGATTTCACTCGCCCCGTCTCTCACCTTGCAGGTCTGACAGCTCCTTCAGCTTCTTTGTGTTCTTCTTGATCTTTTTCTGCCAAATTGCAATCTACATCATCCAGGCAGTTGGCATTCCTGGCTGGGGAGACAGGTAAGCATGACTTACAGTGTGTGCAATGCAGCCCTGAACTGGCACCTTCTCAACAGGACTGCAATTGTCTGAAGAGTTTCTGTTCTTTGCTTTTTGTTCTTAAAGCTGTCTGTTCTCTTCCATTTCTGTCTTGGTGCATGGCTTCTGCAGAGTTCAGCTGGGTGCCTTTCTCTGCCACGCTTCCTATTTTAGTCAAGTCAAAGGCATGTATTTCCTCTGCTGATATTGCCTGACAGTTCCCAATCACTCCTTACTGTGCTGTCTCCTGCTCTTTATTTCTAAATGTCTTTCTACGCCTATGTGGTGCCACGGCTTCAATGGAAATCTTGTCTGGCTACTCTAAAAACCCACGTAGCCTGCTTTGGTGGAGGTGATATTCTATAGATCAGTATGTGCTAATAATCTAAAGACTGGGTACCAGAATCCATCTGTCAGCAGTTCTGATCCCCTGTAAAACAAGAGCAGAGCTTTCTTAGTGTGTCGCTGCAAATTAAACTGAGACAGAAGTGGGGTGGTTTTTTCCAGCTCCACCCCCCACCCTCCCCCACTGTTAACATTATGCATGTGAAGAATAGTGAAAAGGTCAGAGCTGGGAGCTTAGTTGTGGGGGCACCTTCAGGTAACAACTGCAGTGAAATCGCAACCTATTTTTGCCCACAGCCTGGAGAATGGCTCCTGGGCAAAGTCTTCCCTCCCTCTCCTGGTTCTTTGACCCTATCACTGCCTTTTGAGTCACAGTCGGAACTCCATTTTTAGTCTGACTTGGGCAAGCACTCTGGTTCCCAAGAACCCACTGATCTGTAGAGAGAGCCTCTCCCAGACAGACAGTATTTTCATCAGTGGCTAAATAATGTGATTTGTGGTTAATGCTACTTGAACACAGTGTAAAATACACAGCTAATGAAACACGTCAAATATTTCCTTCTCGCCAATTGCTTCTCAGTCTCCTTTGGCAAAAGATGATCCAGTTTATTTAGCAGTTGAAATTAAATGCCCTTTTCTAACGGTGAGAGGAGGACCTTTGTCCAAATAGATAATTCTGGATTCTAGCTAGGTGTTTTAGTAGTCCTAATCCTTTGCACTTTATCAGGGATATGGCCATAAGGAACTCCAGGGATTAATCTCAGGAACTGGCATCTACTAAGGAGCTTTTTATCCAGCTCTTACACTGTGCTCCTTCATTCTATTTTCTTTGTTTCTTCCACTCCTCACAAATATTTCCCCAGCCTTGCAAGACTCTCATGAAAATACTGGCCAGGCTAGAAATCTACTTGCTTGTCCTTTCTCATGATGATAAACTAGCGAGTAGAATTTTACAAGAATACTTTATCCATAAAGGTGTTTATGAAGGTCCCAAGTGCTTTGATTCATGCATGGCAGCAGAGCCTGACTAGTGTGGGGTCTCTAACCATATGCGGAGGATATCTGAGGCAGGCAGGGTTAGCATAATACTCTGTGCAGGCGTCAGAGAGACTGCTTCTGAAAATGAGTGGGTCAGAATTGCTACAAACAAGTGCCCCAGCTGCATTCTGGGCCTCAAGTCCCACAATGTTAACTCTTTGGAGTTGGATTTTGTACCTTTCTGTGACCGTGGCCCAGTGATTCTCCTCCTTTCCCAAGTCCGTTGTGCTTTTGGCCATTCTTCTCCAGCTAGCAACCATTTGTGTGTGTGCGTTCCACATTGGGTTTACTTTTAGGGTATGTCTACACAGCAGTGTAAACCCAGGCTCAAGCCGAACCCCCCCCTCAGCCCCCTCCCCGGCATCCGCACACCAATTGTGCAAATTTAGGGTTTGGACCTAGGGTCCCAGGACCCTGCAGGGCTGGAGGGTCCGAGCCCATGTTAAGCTGGGACCTAGGGTCCAAGCCCTATTGCTTTCCTGTGCACGCACAGCCCCATCTTGACTTGGGTCCCAGAAGTCCTCCAGACATATCCCAGAGTTCCTGGCGGCAGAGGAGTAGCAGTGCAGGCAGCCAGCACAGCGGCCGGAAGCACCATTACTGCCTGGCTCATTGTACTCCATGATCCTGCTATGGCTCCTCGCTGGTGCACGGAGATTGCCAGGAGCAGGGAGCAAAGCTGACCAGTGGGTGGCAGCTCCCAGTTGCCAGGATGTTGGGGGTCATCCCCCCCAGCCATGCTGAGTCAGAAGCTCTGCCGCTTCCCTCCATGCCAGTAGCTGCTTGGTCCCACTGCACCCCCTGTCCGTGGCTCCCAGGTCCTCCCTGCTGCTGTGTGCGCAGGGGCGCCTGCACTTTGAGGGCAGTGAGTGGGAGCCAGCCCCCAAACTTCCCCCCAGGGAGCCCTTATCCCTGCCAGCGGGGGCAGGGATAAGGGATCCCCAGGGCTACTGGAGTACATTGCACCCCAAGCCCTAGGGATGCACTTCACTGCTCTGCAGCCAGCAGTAGCCAGGCGGGGGGGAGGGGCATGTTTTTCCTCTGACATAAACTGTAGCTTTCAAACTTCAAAACAAATAAAAAACCAACCAACCAAAGACACCTTCATTGAACCGCCCATTTTAAAATTTAAGAATTGCAAAGTTTCAGTTTAATAGTTTGTCAGCCCTGGAGCCTGATGTCCTAATTCTCCTCAGAACAGGGACACCTGGGGATTTTCCCACTACTGTGACCACCTAGAGCTGGAGAGCCCACTTCTCAGATTCGATGGCTGTTCAGTATGAAGCCTTCTCACACTACAGCCATTCTGTTGAGAGGCGCTAATTATGTAGCTGATGACCTTGTGCTCCTTATGGGCAGCTGAGTCCCATCAATAGCAACACCACAATTAGGAAACGGGGTGGGCAGTAGAGTTTTCCCACAGTGCACCACCTTCCTAGGGCTAGAATGTCGACATGGGGGTGGGGGCGGGGGCTAGGCACTGTGGGATAGGGTTACTTTGACTCTTGTCCATGCACTGCAGTGTGAATGCCAGAGCCCTAGGTTTGAGCACAGGTCTGAAAATCCTTAACCTAGGGTGAAAATGCAGTGTAGACACTGAAGCCCAGGGTTCCCTGACACGGGTCAGCTGACTTGAGTCCCACTAGGCTTACATTGCTGTGTAGACATACCCAGACTGCACTGTGAGAAGGGAACTGTACAAGGGAATGGGAAGGCACCTCAGTGGTCCTTTTCAAAGCTAGTCTAGCATCTAGAATGGGTAACTTCCTGCAAGAGACTGAATTCAGTAAGGAATTTTTCCTGTGGTCTGATATTCCTGCAGCAGCTCCACTTGGCTGCATGTCCTCTCTGGTCCCTCAGTCCTCTTGTCATCAAATAACCCCAGTAACCTAGTGCTCTCCGAGAGTCTTGTCTGTTCTCTTGTCCCTGTGTATACCTGGTACTCTTCATGTGATGAGCCCTCTTTCTTACAGTGGTTGGATTGCAGCTCTGGGCGAGACAAGCACAAACTTGGCTGTGTCCATAATCATGATGGTGGTGGCTACATTCTTCACTCTGTGTGCTGTCCTCTCACTCTTCCTCCTAAAGAAGGTAAGTTACTGAAAGAGAAGAGCTGCTCCAACTTAGATCCTGCATCCTAGGGGCAGCTCACCACCAGTAGCAAAGGATTTCCAGGTATTGAATCATAGTCTCTTCTAGAGTTTTTTGTGGTTAGTAACCAGCTTAGTTTCGAAGGAAGGATGAAAGTAGCAAGTTTGTCAAGAGCTTTTGGAAGGCATGTTTTCCTGTTCCTCCTCCTGGATTTGTAAAAGTCCCTCACAAGAAGCTGTGATGGAAACGTAAGTAATCATGTGGGTGAGAAACTAGCTAAGAGACTGACAACAAAGTAGGAGGAATATGTTGTCTGTTTTC
Organism: Caretta caretta; assembly: GCF_965140235.1. Classification (NCBI taxonomy): domain Eukaryota; kingdom Metazoa; phylum Chordata; order Testudines; family Cheloniidae; genus Caretta; species Caretta caretta. The sequence goes on along the minus strand of NC_134215.1, from coordinate 47,422,306 downwards.
TATATGGCAAAAGGTTACCACAAGGCCAGCATTTAATATCTAGAAAAACAGGGGAGAGCAGTGAAGTGGCAAGATTGGCAGATGCCATTTAGGTTAATTGAGACTAGAACAGATTGTCAGGAAGTTCAAAGGGACCCAGACACAGTAGGAGACTGGGCAGTATGAGGACAGATGAAATTCAACATTGACAAATGCAGGGAAATGAAACTGGCAGGCATCGCATGAACTGGTCTTAGACATTACAATTAATCTAGAACCCAGCAACCACTTGAGAAATCTTGGGCTTCATTGGGGATGGGTCACTGAAGGCCTGTGCTCAGTGTGTAATGGCAGTCAAAAAAGCAAACTATGCCCTGATGCATAAAGCATAGGAAAGAAAAGAACATTGGCAGGATCCTGCCACCCTGTGAATGAGGTAGATGGTACAATCTAGCCTGCACTGCTGTGCTTGGCTCTGTACAGCAGGGGTGGGTGGTGGAAAAGATTACAGCTATGCGCAAGAGACTTCCATACCAAGAGTCAGTGAAAAGATAGCGACTGGTTAGTCTAAAGAGAGGATGTGGTAGAGGTAGACAAAATAACAAATGGGCTAGAGAACAGAAATCTCATCTCTCTCTGATCACACTTTTATCCAGTGCATAATTGACCTGTTCACTGTCCCAAGATCTCAGGCCAAGAGCTAAGCAGAATTTCAGAAAAGATCAAACACTTACATGGATCATGAGAACAACCACAGTTACACTAGATAGGATAAAATATATAAGGGCTGTGAGTCTTCCTGGTTCAGGGAATGCGCCACTTGTTAGCTTCTTCCTAGCCCATCAGTTATGGGCACATTATTCCATAATTATCCATCAAGAAGCTTCTTGGACCTTCCCCTGAAGCATCTGGTCCTGACCAGTTTTGGAGATGGGACACTGGGCTGACCTGGGAAAGTAATTCTTACATTCCTCTGCCAAATACTTCAAAACCATCACCACCACATGGTGCCCATTTAAACTATGCCATGGTCTGCCCCCTGCAGCCATGAGCCAGTTCCCTCCCTCTACAGCCTGCTGTCCGGGAAACACATCTACCTCCTGTTGTCCCAGTTTTGCTCCAAACACGCCCCACCTGCCTTCCTCCTGCAGTATCTGGATGAATGTTTGCCAGATATCAAAGACAACTGATTTGATACCTGGGGAATCTTGGAGGTGGAGGGCAGGGGCGTGAGTGAATTCCATAGTCGCTGCCTCCTTGAGTCCTAAATGACTCCTGGGATGATGTCCGCCTCTGTGCCATCAAGTACCATCATACCCAGGTCTCTTGTGTGACCCACAATGTTTAGGGGTCAGGAGGTCCCTGGTTATTCATCCTCCGCTGAGTTGAGTGCTCTAATTTGTAATGAGTGATGATCTCCTCCTCCTGAATCTTCCACAGCTGGTACTGGACGTGATTTGGCTGCCAGCCTCTCTTTTTGCTCGTGGCATCCCTTCATGCCTGCAAGGCTAGCTAGTGATGGAACTAGGGGGAGAGGGATTTGCTAGCTTCCTGTGTGCTGTCCTGAGGTTCTGTCAGCGGCCGGAAGTCCCGTAGAGAGGTGGTGCTGGGGCAAAAGGGAGAGTCCTTTGGCTGACAGATTCTCTCTCCTTTCTCAGGTGCACTCTCTGTATCGCCGGACAGGAGCCAGTTTCCAAAGGGCCCAGGAAGAGTTCTCCCAAGGCATCCTCACCAACAGGAACTTCCAGAATGCAGCTGCCGGGGCTGCCTCTTCAGCTGCGCAGGGCGCTTTCCGGAGAAACTAGCCCTTCCCATGGGCACCTCCACCGTGCCCCCTTCCCCTTCCTTTTCCATCACAACCTGATCTTAAGATGCACTTTCCACGGGCACCATGCTAACTCCATGACGCCGGCTGCTGAGATGAGAAGAGGTCTCTGTAGCATCAGCTCGTCTGCATTTCTGGCGACTAGTTCTTCTTTCCTTGCTTTGGGGTGGGGGGATAGGGAAATATTCTCTTAAATCAAATATAGCTCTCCTTATCCAGGACAGGTTCGACATTTCTTTTACTACCTCTCCTGCTTGCCCGTGCTCCAGTGATAGAGAGCGGAATCTCATCACTTTTTAGCAACTCTTCCATTGGGCTTTGCTCTGAAGGATTTATTTTGTAACTTACATGAGGTGGGTGTTAATAATAAGGGAGAAAGCTGCCCTTTGTTTGAAACCTCTTACTGCCTGGCTCCCATGGGGTCCGGTTAACGTGTGGCATAAAGAGTGCTGTTGGGGAACTGCTCTTTGCCATCCCATCATGGTGCAAATCTCCCTCCCGCTTCTGTTTTTTCTCACCTTGGGGGAGGGTCCTACCCAAGGTTGTATTATGGAATCTTATTCCTGTAGCCCCCAGGAGATGTGTGGAGGGTTAATTAATGGAGTGCAGCCTTCACCATAGCCTTAAATCTTGTGGGGGTGGGGATAATCTCTGTACCTCACCAGCCACTGTAGCAGCATTTGAGAGACCAGCGGCTTCATGGGGGACTCTGCGGGGTTGGGTATGTGTCCCATGGGATTTAAGACGTGGTGCAGTGAATTGAGCCAGCAAACCTTTTTTGAGAGGAAGTGATCTAGACTTTATACAGCTTGCTCAGCCCCTTGTGAGTGTGGTGCCGGGTTCAGAACACTACATATGCCTGCAGCTGGCCCTTCCTCTTCCCTGCCCAGCTTGTTCTCCACATTTGAGAGGATCGTCCCATGGCGCTTTGTGATTCCAGGGGAAATTCGTACGTTTCTCAAGAGAGAGAAGTCTTGGTTGCAGCATATTCCTTTTTGAAAGCAGTGTCTGTGCAAAACCCTCTCGGGGCTGTTGCTGGAAGCACTTGCCATCTTTTCTGGACTGCATGCCTCTGTGTTTGACCTTGAGCAACTGGTTAGTTCTTGAGGTGCACTCCTGAGAGCTCTTGAGATGGAGGAGTGGAATCTGCTCTTTCTTTAGATTTGTGATTTCTGCAGTGAAAAAAATACCTGCCCTTCACCAGCTGCTTTGTCTCCCCACCCCTTGATGGGTGTTGAATTTTTAGTATCCTGGTCTTACAAGCCCCTTTTCTAACAGGGAAAAGTGTGGGGGAGATTCACTTCTCCACCAGCAGGCTGAAAAGGGATTAGGAGAGGGGAAAGCAGGAGTGCTCCTATGCACTGAAGAAATCCAGGAATGCTGGGAAAGAGTGGGTAAAAGCCCTGAAAATAATGGTGTGATCATTTGCAAATTGCTTATAATTGATGATGACAGCATCGGTGTGGCTGTGCGATGCGGAAACTCCTCCCCAGACTCAGCCTTGATGCCTCTCTCTTCAGAGGCTGTGGAAACTCTTCAGGGCTTGCTGAGTGCATCTGGAAGCTCCTGCTCTGAAGTGTGTTCAAAGTAATTATTCAGCCTGTCTAGAAAGAAGAAAAAGGCCAGCCTCCAGGACCCTGAGCTGTTTGCTCCTTGCTGTTGCTATCATTGGCGTCCGTGCCACCCAGTCTGTTGAGAATTTTGCTCTTTCTGCAGAGGGATTGAGTGGAGTTGGGGCGGGGGGAGTCTACTGTGGAATTGGGACCCTTGGGGGTTTGCTTACATCCATATTTGATCTGGTTAACTAATCAAAACATAGTTAATTAATCCCTATCAGATTAGGGCCCAGGCCATTTGGTTTGTGGGCTCTGAGGAAGATGAAGGGCAGGGGAAAAATTGGGAGGAGCAAAGTGCTTGATACCTTCATGTGAACAAAGGAGCAGTTAGTTTCCATGGTGTGTGTTATATGGAAATAGTGACTGGGTCATCATTAACCACCCCCCTTCCAGGGTAACGGTAAACCAGGTCTGTTTGAGCTGATCCAGTGTACCTGGTGAGGTTTCCTCTAGCCTCTCACTTGTTTGAATGTACATGATGATGAAAAAAATAGACTTTAAAATCCCCCCCTTTCTGATGTATTTCCCTCTCTAAACTTTTCATGTAAAAATGTATATGTCAAGTCACACTTTTGTGCTTAAATAAAAAACAAAATAAACCTAACCCCCCAACCTTTCTGAACATCTCTGCTGGTTTTGAATGGCTCCCGTATGAGGAGAGATTAATAAGACTGGGAAGTTTCAACTTGGAAAAGAGACAACTAAGGAGGGATATGTCTGAGGTCTATAAAATCATGACTGGTGTGGAGAAAGTAAATAAGGAAGTGTTATTTACTCCTTCTCATAACATAAGAACTAGGGGCCACCAAATGAAGTTAATAGGCAGCAGGTTTAAAACAAACAAAAGGAAATATTTTTTTCACACAAACACACAGTCTTACCCAGTATAGCCGTTCTTATGTTTCAGCTAGTAGTGATCACACACATCCATTCCATATGTTAGCCACAGAAGTCCTAGGCTAGCTCAGAGGAGAGCCATATGAAGATTCATCTGAAGCATGTTGCTGTCAGTGCTGTGCATTTTGGGGTGGGCCTCTCTATGGCGCATTGGTCATGGGGTGAGAATTGTTGTTTTCCCTGAGCTGGCTTGCAGAGAGCAAAGTGGTGTCAGAGATCCATTGCGAATGAAGCCCTCTTCCCACTCTGTCCACATGTGCACTCTTGAGACTGCCTCTGCTTCAGGGTTTACCACGTTTATGGAAGCCAAGCTCACCGTCGGAACAATGAAACCAAGGGCTTGTCTACACTTGGAAAATTATCAAGATAACTACTCCAGAATGACAGGTTTCAAAGTAGCAGCCGTGTTAGTCTGTATTCGCAAAAAGAAAAGGAGTACTTGTGGCACCTTTAGAGACTAACAAATTTATTTAAGCATAAGCTTTCGTGAGCTACAGCTCACTTCCATACAGCACCTAGCACAATGGGTTTCTGGTCCATGAGTAGGGTTGCTAGGTGCTACGGTAATACAAATGAGTATCTGGAGTAGTTATTTGTAGCATAAACCCTCTAGTTTTGGTATTCATAGATTACAACCAGAAAGGGATCATTGTCATCTAGTCTGGCCTGTGTTACATAGGTCCCAGGACTTCCCTGAGTTAATTCCTGTCTGAACAAGTCTCAGGAAAAACTCCAGTCAGTGTTCACACAGGGGCTTATACCAAAATAATTCCAGAATAGCTATTTCAGTAAACTTCCACGTGTAGGCAAGCCCTGATTGTGCCCCATTCACTTCAGCTTCACCATGTGGCATCTCCTGAGCGCCTCTGATCTGCCACCCCACGCTTCAAGCAATTCTGGCTTAATTAATGATGGCCAAAACATGGCTCCAATGGTGACTTGGGTTCGCTGTGTAACATTTCTGCCACATGAACTGCCTCAGATGCACAAGGCTGCCTTCTCAATGTAAGAGCAAAAGGTATAAGTGGGTAGGATGGTGTCTGGAGTGATGCTTTCCACCCCACAAAAAATGTTGAGGGTTGCAATTTTTCTCCTCCCAATATGGAATGAAAAGCCAACATTTCTGAAATGTGTCATGAAGTGAAAGTGCAAAATATTCATTTTGGGTCAATCCAATTTTTTTTTGTTTTTGATTTTTGATCTTCAAGTCAAATGTTCGTTTTTTGGGGTTTTTTTAATCAAAACCTTTTTGTTCTGAACCCCCACCATGGGACATTTTAACAATTTTGGAACTCTTTTTGGTTTTGTTTTTTGTACACAACATCGATCGATACAAGTTTGTGAACAATTTCACATGAATCAAAATGGCCCGCACAAAACCTGTGCCGATGAAAACCGATCTCGCGGCTCTGCTCCTGAAGACATCTGCTGCTGCACTCGGTAGGTGTATGCCGTTTCTGCCATAGTGGCCCAAGATCTCTAGAGCAGAGCTTCTCCAGCTGTGGTATGTGAGCTCCCTGTTCCAGCCGTTCACTTTGCCAGGACACTGTCTGGTATGTCAAACGATAAAGTTTGGGAGTTGCTGCTCTACAGCCCTATGCTCCCTGGCCTTGCTCCCTGGGCGTTCCTTGACGCCTGCCCAAAGTAACTGCAAAGTGCTCCCAAATCAATATGATGGCATGTAACATCCATTTTGCATGGGTGGAAATGGCTGTACAAGAGGCACAGAGATGAAGAGTCAGGGGCTGGTCTGAGAGAGCGAGAGCTCCTCTTCCATGTAACCATGGCATTGTGAGTGATGATCTGGTGCTGCCCTATGGATAATGTGGCCTTGACCTCCCAAACTTCTACCCACCATCTTCCTCCTAGCTGAGGAGTCAGTAAAAGGAGATTAAATCTATGCTAGTTAGCCTGACCCTAAATTGAAAAGGAGAGGATGGAACTGGATCCTCCTCCTACTGACCCCACATAGAGGATACAAGTACTTAAGCTAAAAGAGGTTGCCACAGAGCATTTGATGGGAGCGTAATCTGCTCATCTTTAAATACATTATATCTGTGCTGTGAACACCATGTGCTTTAAATGCTAAGGTTCCCAGGAAGGTTTGTAGCCAGCCCCTAACTTTGATCTGAATCTGGCTGCTTATTTCTAAAAACTGTGCTAGCAACATGGCAGGTGAAAGTAGTGTTCTTGGTATTATTAGTCTCTGTCTAACCAGCCCATGAAAAGTTAACTGCTGGGAGATGCAAGGAAAACTTAAATTAGTCTCTCCCCCTTCAGTGCTGAGGGGGAGGGGGCCAACCCTCTCACACTGCAGTCCTCATGACTTCAAGAGGGAGTAAGTGTGGGGAGAGATTAGACAGCTTGGGGTATTGTTTCTTACAGGGGCCATGGGTGCCTTGTCCTGGGATCCCTCTGTTTGCCAACAGGCCACTCCCAAAGAGTGGGTCTCAAGCTTGTATCTGTCTCCGCTCAGTTGTGAGCAGTGGATATCCTTGGAGCACAAACGTGCTCCACGACCTTTAGGACCGTCTCTGCAGTAGGTCTATGGTGTGCTACTGGGCGTGTGTGAGACTGGAAGGTACTTCCCACTCAACAGGACTGAGCAGAGAAGACTGCCCCTTTTTGAAGGAAAGGCAGATAGCACAGTTGTTCAGGTGGGGTGCTGAGAGACAGGAGCAAATACCATGGCTCAATGCATCATGTGCCATCCTTGCCAAGGGTACTAATGTAACCAGCTCTCATTGCTTTCATACCCCACCTGTTTCACTGCAGCACTATGGCTTGGGTCCGGCACTAATCCCCCTCTAATAAGGTGACACTTCCTGGCTTTTAAATGAGTTGGTTATGACTAATCTTACCACTTTCTAGTCAGGTTGCTAGCACTGGTGCTTTGCACTTAGTGGTGGAGATGAGAGGTGGGCAAGCTCTAAAGCAACAGTGGGGGAAACAGTGGTTACTTAATATTGCAAAAATATTTCAGCAGAATCCCTCCTTGTCTCCTGACAACCCTTCTCTGCCTGCTCCCAATGCACTGTCACAGACACAATTTCCTCTTACTCTAGTCTAAGGACACTTGTTCGTTTTAGATCCAGGGTTTGGGGGGGTGGGCGTTGGTGTTTACAGGACACTATATACATCGAAATGGGGCATGGTTTAAAAAACTGGATTTTTCAAAGATTAACAATGTAGATAGGTTGCCAGGCTGGCATCTAACATATTTAAATATATAAAGCTTGGGTCTTTGAATATGTCAGTCCATTTAAAATCTTAAAGGGACACAACCAAGGCACAATGAGAATATTTTACTTGCTGCTGTTACAAACAACACCTTCATTCACTGCAGTTGCAAGAGATTATATGGAGATTCCCCTCCTTTCCAGTTTACAGTGTGCATCTGCCAGCCCTCTGTCTAGTCAGTTTCACTCACGCCCCCTTGTCAGTTATTCCCCAACCCTGCAAACATTGGTGCAGATTACATAAACTGTCTTGTTGACTTCAACGCCTGAGTAAAGGGGCCCACGTGCAAAACTGGGCCCTTAGGTCCTGATCCTGCAAGCTGTCCCGTCCCATGCCGGATTCAGGGGTTGTGACTGCTGCGGGGGAGGGGGCTAGTCATCTCTGCCAGCCAGCTGTGAGATTTCAGGCCCCCTCCAGAGGCTGCTGCTAAGGGCTCTCCTGTCCCCTTGCAGTCACCGCCGCCGCCGCTGGGAGCAGGGCAGAGGGCTCCCAGGCAGCCCGTCTCTGTTCTGTGCTGTCAGGGCCCTTTAAGAGAAGCAGGAAGCGAGCTGCCCGCTTCTGCCTGCCCCTCCCTGGGAGGGGAGCCGTGTGCGGAGGGGGGCTCTGTGCTCCAGGAGGGGCCGGGGCCGGGGCCGGGGCCCTGCCTCCGGGGGCTGTGCATGGGGCAGGCGGGATGGCGGGGGCTGGCTGGGCACCGCCACGCCTGGAGGAGTTCATCCTGACCGAGAGGCTGGGCAGTGGCACCTATGCTACTGTTTACAAAGCCTACAGGAAGGTAATGGGGCTGCTGGGCACAGCCAGAGGGGGATGGGCTGGGAGATGGGCAAAGGGGGGGGGGGTCTTGGGGGTGGAGAGCGGAAGAGCACGAGTGGGAGCTTGCTTTAAACAGCCCCCGCTCAGAGGCCCTGTCTCCCAAGGGAGCCTCTCTGGCTCTGCCCTGGGGGCCCGACCAAGGACCTCTCTCCCCAGGCCCTGCCAGCTGGTCTGCCGGTACAAACCCATTCCCTGGCACGGAGCTGGAGCACTTTCAGCCTGGCAGGGACAGCAGGGCTGCTCCTTCAGTCTCTGACTCTTCTGGTTTCAGAGGAACAGCCGTGTTAGTCTGTATTCGCAAAAAGAAAAGGAGTACTTGTGGCACCTTAGAGACTAACCAATTTATTTGAGCATGAGCTTTCGTGAGCTACAGCTCACTTCATCTGATGAAGTGAGCTGTAGCTCACGAAAGCTCATGCTCAAATAAATTGGTTAGTCTCTAAGGTGCCACAAGTACTCCTTTTCTTTTTGACTTTTCTGGGTGACTGGGGGCAAGCCCTCGCCCCGTGCCTCAGCTTCCCCATTTGTGAAAAGCGATATGCTCCCGGGGAGGCTGTGTGTCGTATCCTTCTTGCCTGTGAGAGCTTCTGGGGAAGGGGCTATAGAGGGACAGAGCGTTGTGGATAATGGTTCCCCTTAAAGGAATGCCTGCCTGGTGTGATTCGCGCTTGTATTACCCTATGGGGAGGTGTTTCCATTGTGCTGCCCCCTACTGTCGTTTCCTTGGGGTCAGGGGCTCTCCTTCCCCATGAGGGTTCCTGGTCAAGAACCCCATCATGCCCCATTCTTGGAGGCTGTATTTCTAAACCAGGCAGTGTCTTGAATCCTGCCTCTTCTCCATCCCCCCTGTACCCCCCCTCCCCCAGCACTGCATCTTCTGTGATTGCAGAGGGGCGGCTGAGCCGGGGCTCCTCTGGGTTATGCCGGTGCCATATGGTATGATTGACTTGGGAGGTATGGACGATTGATGTGGGATTGAATCGCTTAGGTACTACCTGGCCCCATTACCCACAGTACCTGCGCACCTCACGCTCGCTAATGTATTTATTCTCTCACACCCCTGTGGGGTCGGGCGGTGCTATTATCCCTATTGCTCAGATGGGGACATTGAGGCTCAGAGACGCTAAGGTTATGTCCACTGCATGCTAAGCCCGGGCTCTGCCTCTGAGCCCAAGCCCTGCTTCCTTCCACACACAAATCCGTCTGACCCGAGTCAGCAAGCACTCCAGATCCGGGTCCAACACCCTGCTGGAGGGGGCGGGGGGTGTCAGAGCCCTAGTCCCATTGGGACCTGGGTCCATGCCCTGTCGTTTTGCAGTGTGGGCACAGCTCAAGCCGCAGACCTGAGTCAGAAGGGCTGCGTAGTGCAGCATGGCGGATGTGGTAGCACTTCTGTGAGACCCGGGTCCAGCAATTGTAAACGCAGGTTTACAGTGCAGTGTGGACACTCAAGCGTGGGCTTGAAACCAATGCGTCCACAAGCCCGTGTCCCATAGGCGCTGACTCCGTAAGTGCTCCAGGGCTGGAGCACCCACGGGGAAAAACTAGTGGGTGCTCACCGGCAGCCAAGCTCTGCTCCCTGTCCTCCCCACCTCACCTAACCTCCCCTCCTCCCCTGAGCACGCTGTGTCCCCGCTTCTCCCCCTAACTCCCAGCGCTTGCTGCTGTGAAACAAGCTTCTGGAGGGAGGGAGGAGGAGTGGGAACATGGCGTGCTCAGGGGAGGAGGTGGGGCCGGGGTGAGGATTTGGGGGAGGAGTCCAATAGGGGCAGAGTTGGGGTGGGGACTTTGGGGAATGGGGGTGGGGCAAGGGCAGGAGGCAGTGGGGCAGGGGTGGAGTCAGGGCGGGGCTGGGGGCAGAGGTGGGTCGAGCACCCACCGGCGCCAGAAGAAGTTGGCGCTTATGCCGTGTCCTACAGATCCGGGTTTACAATGTGGTGTAGACAGACCCTCAATGACCTGCCCAAGATCATGCAGGAAGCCTGCATGGTTTCCATTCCCTTTCCAGAAGAACGCCCGGGAAGTGGTGGCCATCAAGTGTGTGAACAAGAAGAGCCTGAACCGGGCATCGGTGGAGAACTTGCTGACGGAGATTGAGATCCTGAAGACCATCCGCCACCCGCACATCGTGGAGCTGAAGGACTTCCAGGTGAAGAGCGCTGACTGGGGCTTCGTAGAAGATGCGGGGATTGCTGCGGGTTGGCTAGTGGGTCTCTCCAGCTTCTTGAGGACTCGGAGGGCTAGCTTGGGGGCTTAATGGGGGGATGTGTGACTGGAAGCATGGGTGCCGACTCTGCAGGTGCTCTGGGGCTGAGAAAAAAAACAGTGGGTGCTCAGCACCCACCGGCAGCCCTGCGGATCAGCTCTTTCCCCTCCCTTCCAGGGAGAGGAGCGAGGGCAGGGGGAGGGGACGGAATGGGGTAGGGCAGGAAGGGCCGGAGTGGGGGCAGGAAGAAGCAGGGTGGGAGCTTGGGGGAAGGGGTGGAGTGGGGATGGGGCCTGGGGTGGAGTGGGGGTCTAGCACCCCCCAGGAACTGGGGAAGTCAGTGCCTCGGGACTGAAGAGTTGGAGCAAGGGGCCTCCTGAGCCAACAGCCCTGCCAATTCCATGGACTGGTTGGCAGGAGGCACCTGGGCAATGCTTGTGGTTGGGCCACATACACAAGCCCAGTGCAACCCCACTGGCTTTCCTGGGGTGTAAGTGTGGATGAAGCCAGGCCCCCTGCCTGCAGCCCTGGAGAAGCAGGAGTTAGCCAGGCTAATGCCTGGTACTCCCACCTTGGAGTTACGGGTTAGTTTTCCCCGCTCCCCATCCCTGTTGTGTCACATTTGGATACAAGATAACCCAGCACCCGTCAGCGTGATGGACTCTGTGTGTGTCTTGCAGTGGGACAATGACAACATTTACCTCATCATGGAGTTCTGCGCTGGGGGGGATCTGTCCCATTTCATCCGGACGCGGAAGATACTCCCAGAGAAGGTGGCGCGGCTCTTTCTGCAGCAGCTGGGTGAGGGGACCCCACCCCTCCCCTCTCACCAGCCCTTGGCTGCAGATCATAGAATCATAGAATATCAGGGTTGGAAGGGACCTCAGGAGGTCATCTAGTCCAACCCCCTGCTCAAAGCAGGACCAACCCCCAATTTTTGCCCCAGGTCCCAAACGGCCCCCTCAAGGATTGAACTCACAATCCTGGGTTTAGCAGGCCAATGCTCCCTCGTCCTTGGGGGGTAATTGCATGATACTTTCACCGCTTCCCAGGTGCAGCAGCTCTGCTCTTGTGACAAATGCCCTGGGGTCCCTAATGCAATGGGCAAGCAGGGGGCATTTGGATCAGGGTGGGGAGGGAAAGCAGGGTAAGAAGGAACGGGAGTGACTGGTCAGGTGGAGTCGTTGAAGGAAGTGGAATCTTGGAGGTGGGGGGAGGGCCGCAGAGTGGGGTGGAGATGATGTTCTGCTGTCCCTCCTATCTCACGCTGGATCTGTTGGTCCTACCAGCGTGTGCCCTGAAGTTCCTTCACGACAGGAATATCTCCCACCTGGACCTGAAGCCTCAGAACGTTCTCCTCAGCTCCGTGGAAAATCCTCATCTCAAGCTGGCAGGTCAGCGTGTGGGCAGGGGCTGGGTGGGACAGGAGTCTGCGGAGGGGCGGCTGGGTTTGTGTCACAGTCTCCGGCCTCGCCCCCTGGAATTGCAGGCAGGAGCGGGGAAAAGGGAGATGCTTCGGTCACTCCTCCAGCTGATGAGTGGCCTTGACAAGCTTTGTAGCCTGGCGCCCTTTTAGCTGATGGCTATAACGGGGAGCTTGGAGGGTGGGTGTGGGTGGATTTAAGGGGAAGGGAGGTCTCTGGATCCCCATGGGGAATGGGCCTGAGCCCTCAGCTTCCCGCTCTAGTAAAGCGAAAACCCCTTTGTGAGTTCTGCATCCACTCTCCACCGAGCACGGGTGGCAGCATGCTGGCTTCCTCACATGCCGTCCCCCGCCCACATGCTGAGGGGAGTTCAGTCTCTGGCTTCCATTTGGCCCTTGGATTCTTTGCCAGCAAGGCGCCCGGTGGTTACTGTCCTGCGTAGCTGGACTCAGACCTGCCAGCTCGTTCCACCCAGGCCATTGGGTGGTAATAACTTTGAGCCACTCTGGACCTGGGCTGGATTTGAACTGGGCGAAAGGCTCCATATCCCATTACCAGTCCCCTGAGCCATCCATCCTGCCCCGAGTGAGCTTGTTCTAATGTGGCCTTTTGCGTCTCCTTGGCCGTTCCCCTCTCTATTCTTTCTGCTCTCCGCAGATTTTGGCTTTGCGCAGTACATGTCTCCGTGGGACGAGAAGCATATGCTCAGGGGATCCCCACTCTACATGGCCCCCGAGATGGTGTGCCACCGGCAGTATGACGCCCGCGTGGACCTGTGGTCCGTGGGGGTCATTCTTTATGGTACGTCTCCCTGCCTCTGGGCTGGTGGGTGAAGGGGTCAGTCTCTGTTTGCATAAGTGAGATTCTTCAGTCTTTGCCTTCTAGCTGCCTGTATGTTACAGCCGGACCGCTGGAGCCATGGATCTACTAGTGTTGCCATTACGTACCTGGTACCAAGTGCTGGGCAAACCCCAGGAGAACTGAAATTTCAGTCTGGATAATCTCCCCAAAGTCTGGATCTCTTGGATCAGAGTTGAAAATCTCACTGAAACAGACGTCTAGGACTTGATCTGGGGTCTTCCCACTCTCTGTGTAGTTGTTTCTGTGCTGTGCATTTGTCGCATGAACACGATGAATTTTGCCCCTAGGAGATAGGGAAGTGCTATTACTTTCGTACTACAGATGGAGAACTGAGATGCAGAGAGACAAAGGCCCAGATCCTCAAAGGTTTTCACTGATTTCAATGGGAGTTAGTAGAGCCCTGCAAATCTGCAGATCTCTGCTTTATATCCACGTACCATGCTTGTGGAGCGTGGATTGGATGTGGATACAAAATTTGGGCTCTAGAAGTTAAGAACCTAAATACCTTTGAAGATCTAGGCCTAAATAACTTGCTCCACATCACACAGGAGGGAGTCTGAGGTAGAACCAGGAACTAAACTGGGTATCTTGAGAACCAGTCCAGTGCCTGAGCCATAAAACTGCCCTTAATCCCAAGGTCGTTGTGAGATCTCCTGCAATTTTTACCATCAGAAACAGCCTTTGGGATTTTCAGAACTTACAGTGATTTCCCCCTCTCCCTACCTCCCTTCATCAGATGACCCCAACTCTGAGCTGTGTTTGCTCTATCTCTCTGAATAAGGCAGCAGCCGCTCCCCTCATTCTGTACCGAAAGGACTAACCCCCAGTTTCCACCTTCCCAGAGGCGCTGTTCGGGAGGCCGCCTTTTTTCTCCAAATCATTTGCTGAGCTGGAGGAGAAAATCCGCAGCAACCGGGTGATCGAGGTAACATTGGGCCAGCCAGGGTGTCTCGGGGGCGGGTGATGTCTGAACTTGTATGGGTAGAACTGGCAAACAGGAAGCACTCTGATCCAGCACACTGCAGCAGTGACTATTCTAATGTGTCTGACTCAATCAGGGCAGGCGAAGGCAACTCTGCTTTCACCGAGGAGCCTGCGCGGGCAGCAGGAGTGTGTGTCCACCCAGGGGCGTAGACAATCTGTGCTGATCTGGATTTGCTCCGTAGCTTGCTGCTCCATGGAGCACTGTGTGGCTCGAGAGACCTGGGCCTGCATTCCAGTCCTGAGACTAGAACTTCCTGAGAGAGAGGACTTCAGGGTGGAAGGAGGGGGCAGGTGAAGGAGAAGAGCAAACAAGTCACATAAGTCCAGTGACTATTGTTCCCCCTGGAAGGGGGAAATAATAGACACTGGATGGAGAGTAAGATGAGGAAAGTCCCAGACACATGGGAAAACCACAGAAATAATTGATCCACGGAGGGCAGTGGCTGGAAAGGGACATTGTTGAGTCAAATTTGGTCCAAAGTGTAGATTTTGTGTTACCCCCCCCCACATCCGAAAACTTTCTACCAAACCTAAGAGCCGTAGAAATATTTCTATTAAGTTTAAAAAAAAAAAATCATTCAAGGGGAAAGAGGATTTTAAAAACCAGCAGTCATTCCCCTGGGGAGTCTGCAAGGCCAGCTGCATGGTGCCCAAAAGTGAAACTGACTTGGAACAAAAATGAAACGGACTCCAAACAAAAGTGGAAGGGACTTGTCTCCTTGCACTGGCTGAGCAGAGGGAAAGGTCAAAGGCAGCACTAGGGCAAGTGAGAAGTGTCAAAATCCTCTGAATAGTCTTGGGTGTAACCCAAATAAGGCAATTGGAACAAACTGCAATTTTTTGGCTTGACAACGTCCAGTTTCACCAGCCCCCGAGGTTCAGAAATCACCAGTCAAGACCCTGAGAAATTGTGAGATTGACTTGAAGATTGAGATTTTTAACAATAATAAATGCTGTGTTCTTTTTGTTTCTCCCCTGGCTTTGGTGACTTGAAGGGATTGGGTTTCCAAGCTTTTTTTCCCCCCACTATCAAAGAGCTGGATTTTTTTTTTTTAATCAAATGAAAACTGAGATTCTTACATAATCATCCAGCTTCAGGTGCCGGGGCTTTACGAAAACACCAAATATTGTGAAAGTTGGCAAAGCTGAGTGTCCCTTTCAGAGAGACAAGGCCTGTTGTCTCAGTCAGACCGTGCTGTGTTCACCTCTGTTTTGGAGTTGGAGCAAGCTGCATGCCCCGGCCCCGCCTTCCCTGTCATTGCTGCTCAAAGTGATCACCTGTTTAAAAACCAGACTAACTCCCAGCCTCAGCCGGTGACGCTGATGAGTAAAAAGACATGACTGGCTCTGCTGGAGGGCAACCAAAGGGCTTTCTCAGAGACAACAGATCTGTTACAGGCAGAGCAGAGTCCCACGGGGGAGGTAAATGGATCCCACCAACATTGGATGTGGTTGTGGTCATGGTAAGCAGCCACGTCCGCATGGAGACGATATCGTCTCACCTTCCTACAGCGCCCGTCCTCCGAAGGGATCACGAAGCGCTTGGCTGGCCTTCTAGGCAGGAATCGCATCACTGCAGTGCAGGCTCCAGCTGTGTTCCACTCCAGAGCTGTCTTCATGGCCCGTGGCAGCACTACCTGAGAGCCCCTCTTTAATGAGGGGATGATGATGATTTCGCTGCTAGACCGCCTGCCCCACCTGTTGTGCCTCTGCCATCCGCTGGCAGGCCTGTAATCAGTGGAAGGCGAGAACATGCCTCAGACAGGAGGTGGTGGGTGAGCGAGGCCTGGCAGGGGGGCAGGCTGGCCCCACAGCAGGTGAATTCTGCGTGGACTCCCCTGGAACCAGGCAAACTTGAGGTTAAGCAGCATCACACCTGTGTGACTAAAAGCCCAGAGATGGGGTGTAGCCCAAAAGGGTCTCCTGTGCTTGGCCCCAGGCTGGCAGGGGCTGACAGCCTGCTGAGCCCCGGGGTTGCGGGGAAGGAGCGCACTTTATCACTGCTTCACTTGTTGATGGCTGCAGAGGCCCTGCCCGGAGCAAGGGGAGGACCATCCATAGGCCTGGGCTTTGGGGATCCAGTGTCTGCATCGGGCACTACTGCAAGGTTGTCATGCCCAGTTCTGTGCCCTGCCTCTGATGATAGAGACACTGGTAACCTTGGAGAGCCATGTCCAGGTGTGAGAAGTGATCAGTGGAGGGGGCAGGGGAGGAGTGGCTGGGAGATCTCCTAGGGGGCCTCCTGTCCCCATTGGGCCCCCGTACAAGGGCAGTCATATCTGCAGGGGTGACCCTGGCTCCTTCAAGCTGGCCAGGCCTCAGCCATTCAAAGTCGCCGTGTGCAGCTGCCTGTTGTATCTCTCTGTCCCCCAGCTGCCCTGCCGGCCCCGGCTTTCCCAGGGGTGCCGGGATCTCTTGCAGCGCCTCCTGGAGAGGGACCCGCTGCAGCGCATCTCTTTCGAGGAGTTCTTCACCCATCCCTTCGTGGACATGGAGCACATGCCCAGCGCAGAGAGCCTGTGCAAAGCGGTGAGTCTGACTGACGCCGAGAGATCACTCGGGGGCACGGCTCTGAGGGAGCTCCCATTGGATTTGCCAGGCACTGACCCGGGGCACCGCTGTGAGAGAAGGTTACAGTGCAGTAGGCCTGGTGTATACCAGATCTGAGCCTGATCGCTCTGCTGGTGCAGTACAGATCTAGCCTTGCCCGCCTCTCTAACCCCCTCCCCTGCCCTCTTCTCTGTGCCAGACCGCGCTGATAATGGAAGCTGTAAAGAAGGATCAGCAGGGAGACCCCTCAGCCGCCCTCTCTTTCTACTGCAAGGCCCTGGAGTTTTTTGTCCCTGCCCTGCACTGTGAGTGACTAACCCTGTTTCTCCCGCATCTGCCTCTTGTTCTTCGTGGGTGGTGGGAATGGTACCAGGCCCCGCGGGGATGCTGCCCACAGCAGTCGCTGGCGACAAGGGCTCGCCTGTTGCATGATGTCACCAGTTCAAGTAGCTTCGCTATAAAATGATCCCCCACCTGAATCCCTTCTCCTCAAGGGCCTTTATCATCGCCCCGCTCTGCTCTGGCTGGGACCGGCCCACCAGTCTGGGAATGGTCTCTCAGGGGAAGAGTGGGGATTTGAGGATTGCTGAAACTCTTATTTGGGGGTTGGGAGGAAGCTGGAAGCAGATGGGGCTAATTAGTGTGTGGGTCTCACACACACAGCCATTCACCCCGGGCCTGGAAACCACCTTAAGTAAAGGAGCTTCGTGCGGGCCAGAAAAGGCCAAGGTGTTGGCTGGACTCCCTGACCCTCCAAGTGTTCTGCGTGGGGTGGGTGGGGGTTAATGTTCTGAGGGTCATTAGACCTAGAGGAGACTCTAACACCCTGGGCTAGGGGTTGGAGTTGTCAGTGTGAACTCATCCCCCATCTTATCTTCCGCAGATGAAACTGATGCTCGCAGGAAAGAAGCGATCAGGTCAAAGGTCAGTGACCGACCATGCTAGAGCAAGGTTGGTCAGCGGTTAGGGTGCTAACCGGAGACTTGAGAGACCAGGGTTCAAGTCCCTGTTCAGCCAGACTCTGTGTGACCTTGGGCAAGTCACTTAGCCTCTCTTTGCCTCAGTTTCCCCTGCTGCACAGTGGGGATAACAGCGCTGCCCTACCTCCCAGGTGGGTGTGAGGATAAATACACCAAAGACTGTGAGATGCTCAGATACTGCAGTGATGAGGGCTGTATTATTTCCTTAGCTACATAGATCTTTCCAGGTTGGATGGGTGAGGCTGGCAGGGGAGGTAGGTAGATGGGAGCTCAGGCTGGAGAAGGTTGGGAACTGGCATGAAGGTGAGAGGGAGCATCCAGGGAGGGTGGGCTGGGTTGGGAGTTGTGTGAGGGTGAGAAGGGAGGGTTGGCCAACAGAACAGTGGGTCCTGCACTATCTGTGGGTACGTCTGGCGCCTCCTGTGGGATCCTGGGTATGGTGTCTCGCTGCCCCCATGCTCCTCCACACACCCCTCCTGTGAGAGCCAGCTATGGGTGCTGTGCCCTTGGAGCCAGCCTGGGGGGGATAACATGCTAGGGCACCTCTAAGGCTTGCCGCTGCTTCTGCTTTCCTCAGGTGGGTCAGTACATCTCGCGAGCAGAGGAACTAAAGACGCTGGTGACGTCCAACAACAAGACCCTCCTGCAGCAGGGCAACCCCGCCAGGAACATCCTCAAAGGTAACGCCCTGGACAGGCCAAACCTCCCTTCCACCCCCAGGGATGGGCCTAGGACAGCTTGTACCATGTGACCAGAGTGCAGGGGGTGGGGCTTAAAAGGGGGAGAGAATGCTGACTCCTCTTGGGAGGGCGGGGCTTGCAGGGGTGCTGGTAGCAGGTAGAGAGGGCTGCTCCGTTCCCCCTCGCAGTAGTGAATCCTAGTTTCCCTCCCTGAGCGGGGGTATTCCCTCTGCCTGGGCTGCTCTGAGGCCTCACCCTTTCTTGGACCATCTCGTTACAGAGATGTCCAGGGACAAACCCCGCCTGTATGCTGCGTTGGAGGTGGCGTCTGCAGCCATGGCTAAGGTGAGTCCCGGGGTTAAGGGACAGGGTTTGTTGCTTTGGCTCATTGCTGTCCCTCCTTAGCCACCTGATACGCTGGCAGCGGAGGAGGCTAGAGACAGGGTGAAGACCCCTACACGGATAGGGGCAAAGCTTGGGACCAGCCTGGGCAAGATCACTGCTTGGAAGGAATTAGTGGGCACTGGGATCCCAAATCAGTGAGGGCCATAGGTGTTTGAGTAATAATAATAATAATAATTTATGCAGCACTTTACAAAGCAACCCTATCGCTATCCCCATTTTACAGATGGAGAAACTAAGGCTCAGGGTGGTGAAAGAAATCTCCCAAAGTAACCTAGTGAATAAGTGGCAGAGTCAGGAAAAGAACCCCAGAGTTCTAATGCCCAGTCCTCCAGCCAATAGGGAAAATTCCCTTCCTGTGACATCACCCACTACGTCGCTTCCTCTTGTAGGATTCGCAGCAATGTCCAGCCAAAAGGCAACCTCCCTTCCATGTATTCCATGTCTTGGGAACCTGATCAGCTTTGCCAGCCACAAACTGCTGGCTTGCCTGCAGACCCTCTTTAAGCCCATTGTCTTGCTGCAGCTATTCTTTCACATCAAACCTAGTGTAAGCTACACTTTAAAAGGCATCCACTTGTCCCTCCCCCAGAATTGCTGGTTGGTTATATGGCAGGTGGGGGAATCAGTTGCCACTCAGCAGACCTTACGCTCTACCCTTAACGCAGCAACACTTCTGCGCTGACCTCAGAGAGCCCGTTGCAAAATATCAACCCAGGTAATTTGGGAGAGGGGCAGAAACAGGAGTGCAGAGGCCAGGTTTGTCCCTCTGCTTCCATGGCAGATGCACGCCAGGGGGCGGCCATCTGAGCCTGTCTGAACGTAACCTTGCAGCACAGACTGATTTGTGTCTTATTTCGCTGGACTGGAGAGAGAATGAAAACTGAGACCACCGAGTTAATTATTCTACCCCAGAGCTCCCGTTGGATGGGAGATGTAGTAATACAGTAACTCCTCGCTTAACGTTGCACTTATGTTCCTGAAAAATGCGACTTTAAGCGAAACGATGTTAAGAGAATCCAATTTCCCCATAAGAATTAATGTAAGGGGGGGGGGGTTAGGTTCCAGGGAAATTATTTTTGCCAGACAAAAGACTATATTTTATTTTTATATATATATAAAATACACACACACACACACGCTATATATATATATATATATATACACACACCGTATAAGTTTTAAACAATTTAATACTGTACACAGCAAGGATGATTGTGAAGCTTGGTTGAGGTGGTGGAGTCAGAGGGTGGGATATTTCCCAGGGAGTGCCTTATTGCTAAATGATGAACTAGGACTCAGCTGAGCCCTCAAGGGTTAACACGTTGTAAATGTAGCCTCACACTCTACAGAACAGCGCGAATGGAGGGAGGAGACACAGCATGGCAGAGAGAGACACACACTCTGTGTGTGTGTGTGACACACACACACATTGCCACTTTAAGTACGCTGACTCCACTCTAAGTACACTGCCTTTTTAAGTAGATCAGCAAGTTGAGACAGCAGCTGCTGCCAGCAAGTTCCCTCCGTCCTGAGTCCTGTTGTGTCCCCCCCTGCTCTGTGGAAATGGAACAGGAGTGGGACCGGGGAGGGGGACATCCTGACATTAGCACCCCCTCCCACCCCCGCACAGCAAGCAGGAGGCTCCCGGGAGCAGCTCCAAGGCAGAGGGCAGGAGCGGCAGAGAGCAGGAGCAGCACAAGGCAGTGCGGGGAGGGACAGCTGAACTGCCGGCAATTGGTAGCTTACTGGGCGGCTGCTGCACAGGGAACTTAGGGGAGCTGATGGGGGGCTGCTGGTCCACCTTGGTTCCAAGCGCCCACCACTAGCTCCAATGGGCTGCTCTTCCGGCAAGCAGTGGATAAAGCAGGCAGCTGCCAAACAACGTTATAAGGGAGCATTGCGCAACTTTAAACAAGCATGTTCCCTAATTGATCAGCAACATAACAATGAAACAACGTTAACTGGGACAACGTTAAGTGAGGAGTTACTGTACGCTAGAACGGTGTGTGTGAAAGCTATGTCTCCCTCTAGTGGCTGCCCAAGCATCTGTGGCAGCCTCGTCCTTACTCACAGTTACAGAAGTTTTCCTTTTGCTTAAGTAGCAGAGAGGTGGGCGTTTGATGCTGAAGATCCCAGGTCTGAACCCTGCTGAGACCTGTGGGCACCTGGCCACTGTGTTACGTAGTGTCATGGTTCAGGGCTAGCTGCACCTTTGATCCCTCTCATTCTGGCTGAGTGCACCCAGCTCTGGCGTCAGGCCTCTTGCCCACACCGGGGCTGGGGTGGAACCGCTGGAGTCTCCCACTTAGACCAGATCTCAGTTTCAGCCCCCACCCAGGTGTACTAGCTGGGATTGCTCAGCAAGTCCAACTGGGCTTGGCAACTTGCAGGACTTCTGGTTGGTCGGGAGCTGTGGTGAAAACAGAGCTTCAAAGCAACCTTTTCAAAACAAAGTATTGTTTAATCTCAACAGCAGGAACAAAGGGACAAGAGAAAGGACAACAAACAGTTTACGAGCATATCTGTTTTAGCTAAGGCTTAGGTAGGCCTAGCTTCTCTAGACACCCCCATTTCGCAGACTGGGGTTCAATCTGCTTTCCCATAACTCTGTGTCTCCCCCCCCGTGCCCCACGGGCTCAGTTTTTATCCACTCCAAAGTTCTTTGTTTCAGTTTCCCATCTGGACTTCCCCCTCCCTTACCAGTCCAGGGACTGTTGAATTCAGCATGGTCAGAGGCAAACTTCAAAGGGACTGATAACTGCATTGTCCCTTTAAGTGTCAGGGAATGGAGGGCTATTAGAGTGTCTGTCTGCTTTCCTGCCTAGTGGGCAAACTAACGCCTGAATTAACCCTTTGTAATCATAAAACAAACACACAGACACTCATAATAGCCATGAAATATTACAGGCAACATCCTTTACACATGCTCACAGAAGCGAATGGCCTGTGCTCATATCTCTGTCTATTTGAGGATTTCTCTCTCCAGGACTCAGGAGATGTGCTGGGTGACCCTGGGCAAGCTACGTCACCGCCCTGTGCCTCAGTTTCCCCATCTGTGAAATGGAAATAATGATCCAGCCCTCCCTTTGTAAAGTGCTTTTAGGTCTACTGCTGAATAGTGCTAGATAAGAGCTTGGTACTGTCAGTGTATGAGCTTTCTCTCCTGCCTCTCCTCACTGATGTTATGCAGTGTCTGGGAGTTTATCTGTAACCTCCTGGGGTCTCTGTTCCAGGAGGAAGAGGGCAAGGAGGACTCTGACACACTGGATCTCTACCAGCAGAGTCTGGGGGAGCTGCTGCTTATGTTAGCTGGTGAGTTACAGCCTGCAGTGGGATTCCAGCTGGCGCGGCTGGAATCTAGCTTAGCAACAGAGACCGTGCATGCTGCTATTCTGTGCAGCGCTGGAGGCTAACGCTGTCTGCTCTCTCTCCAGCAGAACCTGTGGGCAGGAGACGGGAGCTGCTTCACTCGGAGGTATGAAATGGGGTTGTCCCCTTCACCTGCTCTCCCAGAGGAGCAGCCCAATGGGGATTTCGGTTACAGGCTCCCTTGGCTTTAGCGTTTGCCTCCATTCCTTCCTGCTACGGCTGATGGGATGACCCACGGCCAGATACTGAGAGCCCTTTGCCAGTGGCGAGATCTCTGCCAAGGGGAGAGGCAGAAGTTTCATTACTCCAGGCCAAGTTCTGGGTCAGCGACAATCCTGCTCTGACCCCCCTAGGGACTGGCTAGATCAGGGGTGGGTTTGCGGGGGAGCTCAGTGAATCACATCCCAATAGGTGAAAAAGCAGCATTATCCTTGGCTCAGGAAGATCTAGCAGGAACCTGGCCAGGAGATGGAAGGAAGAACTCACATGGGGTTGCTGCCTCTCCTACCTGCTGCGCAGTTCTAGAGCTGCTGCATAGGCCCCATCTTGCCTCCGCTTCTTGGAGTGGTGGAGAGGAGGAGGAACAGCCCCACAGCCCAGCAGCAGCCCTCCGTCACCTTCCCTGGTTTCCGCCTGGCACCCAAAGCCCACAAATCTTGGCAGCTGCAAAGGACTGTGGGATATGGTGGGTCGCAGGACAATTTTTTGTTGTTTTTCAAATAAAAAGCACTGGTCTAGAGTGGATTATAACAGTACTTAGCACCTGTTGTAGAGCACATTCCATCCCATTTTACGAATGGGGAAACTGAGGCAGGAGGAAATCACTTAGGTAGTCTGTAGCTGAGCTGGGAACAGAACCCAGCTCCCCAGGGGCCAGGCTGGTGCCCTAACCACTAGACAGCACTGCCTCCCTTGCACTAAACAAGCTCGATGAATCCAAATCAGCCTCCTTAACGCTGATGCTTCACCTCCCAGCTGCACTCCCATGGTGGTCCTTGCAGCTACTGGTAGAGTCTCCTGGATCCCAGCTGTCCCCTGCCCCCCGATTCCTCCCCAGATGATCCTCCTGGCTGAGGAAGGTTGGTCCCAGCTCTCTCCTGAGGCTAACCATGTTGCTGTCTCCCAGGGAACCAAACCAGGCTCCCTGCCACTAAGCTGCCAAGCCAGCCTTTCCCAACCCCCTGAGCCAGCATCATTTAGCTGCCGGCTCACGCTCAGCTGTGACTCCTGGTCAAGGAGCGGGACGAGTGATTGTTTGTGTCTCGCCCACAGATTCAGACTCTGATGGGCCGGGCTGAGTACCTGAAAGAGCAGATCAAGGTACAGCAGGGCTGGGGGTTGTGGAGGAGGATTCATGCGTGGAGTGGGGGCTGCGGTATAAGTGGATACTTGGGAACGTAAGAGAACGGCCTGGGTGGGATGGGGGGACGTTGGGGGCACTTGCCAGGTGTGGGAAGGTGGGGGCGGTATGTTGGGGTGTCTGGGGACTAGATAGCGACTGGCCCCTGGATGCAACGTGTGATGAGAACCCCCCTCTGTGTTCCAGATGAGGGATGCGCAATTCATGGGCAAGGAGATGCTGTCGGAGTCTGTCCGGAGCTGTGAGTGTGATTGTGCCTTGTACAACACCTGCCTGTCCCCCTCGCTGTTCCCTACTGCCAGTCCCCACCGCCAGCTCCCCTCTGCCTCCCATTAGCACTGTTCCCCTGCAACCCTGCCGCACCAGTCCCTACGCAGCTCCACGCCAGCTGCCCTCCCTTCTCCACCTGGCTGTGTCTCCTTCAGTCTGCCAGCTTCTCGCTGCTCTGTCTGCCCCGCTAACCCTGCCCGTGGGGTCTCCCCTCCCGTCCTGTCCCTCTGTTCTGCCTCCCACCCCATGGAGCCTCTGTGGAGAATGTGCAGGGTCCATGTGAATGTCCTCCGTTGCCATCTCCCTGGCCAAGCCCCTCTACCCCCCAAGGCTTCTGACCCCTCTGCTCAGAATTTGATTTTGGCTCCCCGCAACCCACTGCCACCTTCTGGCTGTCTCACCAGCTTCCACCTAGGGCCTTGGCTGCGCTTGCTCCTACTACAGACCCACACCCACCTGCCATCTTCACCTCTCTCCCGTCTCCCTTCTACTTCTGAATGGTTCCTTAAAGTCCTCCCACAACCCCTCCTGCCTCTCCAGCTACTACCCACTCTCCTCCTCCTCGTCCCCTCCTCGAACCTGCTGCCTGCTCCTGCCCCACTCCCAGCTCTCTCCTGCATCCTCTGTAGTCCGGCTTCTGCCCCGACTGGCCCAGCTCTCACTGAGACGGCCAGTGACCTGCTCCTGGCCAGTTCTGTGGGCCTGTCCAGATGCTCCTTCAGTGTCTCTCTCTGTGGCCCCATGTCCTGCTGTCCATCAGTGTCCTGTCAGGCTCCATCCTTGGTCCCCTCCTGCTCCTGCCATGCTCCATCCCTGGGCGACCCCATCCGCTCTCACGCCACCAATTGTCAACTCCTTGCTGACAACTTCCAGATATGCCTCTGCTCCCCCGTTCAGCCCTGCATCAGCCACTCCAGTAGTCCCTGCTCTGGGTCCTATCTCCATGTGTGTTCATCCTGCCCGTTGCCTGTCTGATCACACCACCCCCTACTCCCACCTGCTGCCTGGCCAGCTCCTCGGCTTAGATCTCCTTCGCCCCTTAGTGGCTCCTCGCATCCTCTCGCACCACCCCCTAGGCCAGGAATAGCCTGGTTCCGGCCTGGGCTCTCTGCAGCCTCCAGACACAGCTTCAGCGCTGCCCACCCTTCTCAGCCCCTCGCCCGACTCTCCCAGTTCCTATGTCACGAACAAAAATCCAAATGTCTTAATGCTGCTTAAGCCATTCCTCTCCCTTTATCTACCTCGCCTGGCACGCGAGATGCACACATAGCAGTCGGCACATCCCCTGATGGTTCCCGTGCCCCTTCCGCCGTCTCCTCCCGGGCTGTTACATCTAATCTAGACTGTACGCCCTGCGGGGAAGAGACTGGTTGTCTGTACTTGGCTCTAAAATGCCACGCCTCCCTTGTGCGGCTTACAACCACCCCAGGTGGTGAAGAGTGGCCGGATTTAAGAGCAGGTGCCCGGCCAGCCCCACCCCTCCAGGCTCCTGACCCGCTGTGTCACTTTTCAAAATCCCATCCTGGGATCCTTATGTTGGAATCAGGAGAAGTAGCAATACCCAGAGCCAGGAATGGAGAAGAGGTTGAAGCCTAGGTGTCTCCCCTGCTCCTCGCTGCCTGGGATCGGAGGTGGGGAAGGGGCTGTGGCTGTCCCCTCTGTTCAGTGGGGTAGGGCAAGTGTCCCTATGCATGGGGATGGGGCTTAGGGAAGGTCTTGGTGCTTGTCCCACTCTGAACCTGGAACGGTTTGATGGGGAAGAGGGCGCGATCGTCCCCTCCCCGTTTGATTGGGGTAGAAGCAGGCCTTTGTGCCTTCTCTCTGCAGCTTGGGGGAATCCACAGGTAGCTGCTAATCCCTATCCTCTTTGTGCTTGACTGGTTAATTGGAATAAGCTGCCAGGTGGGACCATTTCTCCGTCCCAGAGGCTGGTAGCTCCCCGTGGGGGCAGGAGGCTGCTGTGGGGATCCTTTTATTTCTTCTTGAACAGATCTGGAGCCATAAGGAGGGGTCTGTCTGTCCTGCGACCCTCTCCTACGCTTGACAGATCACAGGGGGATGCCCTTTCCCTTTGTCCTGTCAGCAGAGGGGAGGGGCAGAGGGGGGTGGGCAGGTGTTCAGAGGGGCCCCCAGAGGCAGCCCTTAGAACTGAAATAGACATGGGGCGCTTGGCTCTGTGCCTCCATGGGAAGGGCCAGTTGGAAAGGATAATGCTCCAGAGAATGTGCTATAAGGAAGGGCCCCTTCCCGCACTGGGCATGGGCCAGATCCAACAGGGCCAGGGCAGAAGCTAAGGGGCATGGATGGCTCAGTGCCTCTCCCTGCTCAGGTGACGTGTTGGGACTGGGATGGGGGGAGCAGGGTGCTATCCCTACAAGTACCTCTGCACTGGCTGATCTGACCCGTCGTCCAGATTTTTCAGCACTTGGGAGTCCAGCAAATCTGTGTGATCCACTGAGCTGGAAAATGAGAGCTTTGTTCTCCCTGCCGGGATGCAGCATGGAGAGCCAGGAGGGGACGTCCTCTCTCTGCTGCCATTGGACTCGCTCTCCCCCGGTTTACCTGTATCCCCTTCCCACAGATTCTCCTCCCTGCTCTGCACAGTCATGTGACCAGCAAACCTGGCGAACACCCCCCCCCCCCCCCGCGCCCCGAGCTCTTTTCTCCCCTGCTGCACCCCAGGCTGCGGGGAAGAGGGGGGCTGTGGGCGTGTGACATGCGTGACAGCCTGGCACGGCAGAGGGAGAGCTCTGCTCCAGCCCCGGGAATAGTCCAGGAAGCCTGGCTGGGTGTCAAGAGGATTTAACCCTTTAATGTTTAGTTGGCTCTCACCTCATGCTCCCAGGGTGGCATGCTGGGAGCCAGGCTCTGTGCAGATACTTGTCCGCACTCTTAAAATTATTTATATTTTTGATAGCAGTGAACTGAAATATTTTAAATACCCCCCCTCTCCCCCACCCCAGGTCTAAGATCGCTGCTGGGGAACGAGTCACTTCTCTCCTGAGTTCTCTGCCGAGGCCTGAGCTCCTGGGCTGCTTCCCCCTGCTACGGTCTGTGGCCCTGCTCGCTCTTACATTGAAACAGGGATCCACGCTCCCTGGACTCCCATTGCTCGGCCAGCTCTCGGTGGCTTCATGATCTGAAAAATAGTCTCTACTCCTTATGGGTGTAAACATTCACATGGTGAAGGTTTACAATGTGTAAACGGGGGTAGCGGTGTATGCCCGAGTCTTCAGGCAGCCTGAAACAATAGCTCTGAGAAGTGTGAATTGCTCCCATTCGATTCTGTGGGCATGTTGACTCTGAAACCTAATGTTGGCTTATGTGTCCATGTTGTTAACTATAACACCCCTGATCAAAGCACCCGAGAGAGAGGGAAGACCTGCACAGTCTGCTGCGAGTGGCGTCTTCTTTCCGTGACCGGCGGGCAGCGCTTGGGAGGGTGCCGCCCTTTATTTTCCCAGCCTGACCCCTGTAGGAGGAAGAAGGAAGTGCAAGCCCTAATGTGCTGTGACTCACACACTCATGCTATTTGCTTTTTGTCCATTTTCTGGGCCCTGTCTGTGCCTGCCAGCCTGAGTCTCTGTATATTTTAATGACACAGGATGAATTCTTGGCCTCGTGTTTACAACAAATGACGTTGTCTCGCCAAAATGTCCCCTCCCAGCTACTGTGCAATGTGCTAGTTGGTTGCTGCTATCCACCCCAGAGGTGGCTGCATTTAATGGTAAATTGTACATATATGGCTGTGAAGTGCTCTGGGCTCCTTGGCCACGGAAAGGCGCTATATAAATGACAGGACCCAGCTGTTGTCCTTGCAGTATGTGCAGTGAGGAAAGTGGCACCTGGCCCACCTGAACAGGGGCTTGACTCTCAGTAGAGGTCTCATAGATGTCTGTTACGATCTGAAGACATGAGTGAAGGCCAGGATTTTCAGAGGGACTAGTGATATTTTGGTGGGTGTCAGACCTGAGACCCTTTTAAAGTGCTAAGCAGATCTCCTCGGAAAATCTGATCCCTTTCAAGTGCATCGAGTCTGGCACCCAAAACCACTGGTGACTCTGGAGATGCTCAAGGGACAGTTTTCAGAGGAACAGCCGTGTTAGTCTGTATTCGCAAAAAGAAAAGGAGTACTTGTGGCACCTTAGAGACTAACCAATTTATTTGAGCATGAGCTTTCGTGAGCTACAGCTCACTTCATCAGATGTTTACCGTGGAAACTGCAGCAGACTTTATATACACACAGAGAATATGAAACAATACCTCCTCCCACCCCACTGTCCTGCTGGTAATAGCTTATCTAAAGTGATCAACAGGTGGGCCATTTCCAGCACAAATCCAGGTTTTCTCACCCTCCACCCCCCCACACACAAACTTCCTCGTGGCTGGATTTTACTAAAACTAGACAAGCCATTTACAACGCACACTTTGCTTCTCTAGAGTGAATTTGTGTGGGGGGGTGGAGGGTGAGAAAACCTGGATTTGTGCTGGAAATGGCCCACCTGTTGATCACTTTAGATAAGCTATTACCAGCAGGACAGTGGGGTGGGAGGAGGTATTGTTTCATATTCTCTGTGTGTATATAAAGTCTGCTGCAGTTTCCACGGTAAACATCTGATGAAGTGAGCTGTAGCTCACAAAAGCTCATGCTCAAATAAATTGGTTAGTCTCTAAGGTGCCACAAGTACTCCTTTTCTTTTTTCTTCAAGGGACAGTGTTTGTGGCTCCCATGTGTTTGCACCCACAATTATTTGCACCTGCAAAATGGGGAGGCTGGGCTTCCAAATGGGGTTGTAGCCTTTCTGTGCCCCCCCCCCCCGCCGCCCTGCCCTGGACCCCCGTCTCTCAATCACCACGTGACCAGGCCATTGATCAGCACCTAGAACATAGGGGCGTGTGAATTTAACACTGAATGGAGGGAAGTGCTTCCCCCCCCCCTTCTGTCTCTTTCTCCTTCCATCTCTCCTTACTCACATGCTGATGGAGGAAGGAGGTCAGGGGCTAATGGAGTTTGCGAGCAAAGTAGCTTTTCGGCTGCAGGCCCCACTACTGCCGCTCCCCTCATACGTGAGCAGATGGGGAGTGGGGATTTGATTTAGACATTATAAGGTTAGGATGGGTAGTAAATGAAGGGCTCAGCTCATCACATTTGACATAAAAATGCTTCCTGGAGGCCTGGAGGGGGCATTTTATGATGATGATGATTATTTTAATCCTACATCTTCCCCGCAATAAGCTCTTGAGCGGCGTAGAATGGGGTAGCCATGGGATTCCGGCATTAGTGCTCTGCAGTGGGCATGGTGCCATAAACCAAGCTCCTCTTGCAACAGCTGTGGGGATAGTCCTGTGTGTCAGGCATACTGACTCCAAGTGACCATCCACCTTTCTGTCTGGGGTAATCTGTGCACAAGAGCTCTCTGCCCCCTGGATGCATCTGCTTAGCAAACTCAGGACAGTGCCGCTCGGCATCTGGTAAAATGATGCTATATTATAGGAGTATCTTCTACTGCCCGGTCTCCTCAGTATGGATGGATCTGCATATCTTACATGCAGTGTGGAGGGTTAAAAGCAGAGAACCAGGGAGCCCCAGGGTTGGTAAGAAGATATGAAGTCTTTCCCTGTCCCCTTGATCACGAAAGCTCAAGATCACTTGACCTTCAGCCCAGTGGTGAAGTGACCAAAAGCATTTTCCGCCTAATGGGTAGCTGGTTACATATCCTGAAGTAAACTGGTTCCATAGAATCATAGAATATCAGGGTTGGAAGGGACCTCAGGAGGTCATCTAGTCCAACCCCCTGCTCAAAGCAGGACCAATCCCCAATTAAATCATCCCAGCCAGGGCTTTGTCAAGCCTGACCTTAAAAACTTCTAAGGAAGGAGATTCTACCACCTCCCTAGGTAACGCATTCCAGTGTTTCACCACCCTCTTAGTGAAAAAGTTTTTCCTAATATCCAACCTAAACCTCCCCCACTGCAACTTGAGACCATTTCTCCTTTTCCTGTCCTCTTCTACCACTGAGAATAGTTTAGAACCATCCTCTCTGGAACCACCTCTCAGGTAGTTGAAAGCAGCTATCAAATCCCCCCTCATTCTTCTCTTCTGCAGACTAAACAATCCCAGTGCCCTCAGCCTCTCCTCATAAGTCATGTGTTCCAGACCCCTAATCATTTTTGTTGCCCTTCGCTGGACTCTCTCCAATTTATCCACATCCTTCTTGTAGTGTGAGGCCCAAAACTGGACACAGTACTCCAGATGAGGCCTCACCAATGTCGAATAGAGGGGAACGATCAAGTCCCTCGATCTGCTCGCTATGCCCCTACTTATACATCCCAAAATGCCATTGGCCTTCTTGGCAACAAGGGCACACTGCTGACTCATATCCAGCTTCTCGTCCACTGTCACCCCTAGGTCCTTTTCCGCAGAACTGCTGCCTAGCCATTCGGTCCCTAGTCTGTAGCTGTGCATTGGGTTCTTCCGTCCTAAGTGCAGGACTCTGCACTTATCCTTATTGAACCTCATCAGATTTCTTTTGGCCCAATCCTCCAATTTGTCTGGGTCCCTCTGTATCCTATCCCTGCCCTCCAGCGTATCTACCACTCCTCCCAGTTTAGTATCATCCGCAAATTTGCTGAGAGTGCAATCCACACCATCCTCCAGATCATTTATGAAGATATTGAACAAAACCGGCCCCAGGACCGACCCCTGGGGCACTCCACTTGACACCGCCTGCCAACTAGACATGGAGCCATTGATCACTACCCGTTGAGCCCGACAATCTAGCCAACTTTCTACCCACCTTATAGTGCATTCATCCAGCCCATACTTCTTTAACTTGCTGACAAGCATACTGTGGGAGGTGTCAAAAGCTTTGCTAAAGTCAAGAAACAATACATCCACTGCTTTCCCTTCATCCACAGAACCAGTAATCTCATCATAGAAGGCAATTAGATTAGTCAGGCATGACCTTCCCTTGGTGAATCCATGCTGACTGTTCCTGATCACTTCTGTCCAGTCCTGTTCTTAACAGATAGGTCTCCGTATGACAGGAGCCTACCTTCGCTGTTGGCTCCAGCTGCCTCGTTGGCAGCCTTAATAAGAATCAAGTGGTTTAAGAAACCTGAATGATCCAGTCGCTCCTACAGGAATCCCTTTGAACAGGATGTTGCAAGCTTGCACCATATGTGATGTACCTGTTCTGTAGATAAACAGAGGTCTTCAGGGCTGGTGTTCTGTTTCCTTTCACCACCCTTAAAAATTCACTTCCTACAGGAGCACTGTCGGCTTTAAAAAAAAAAAAAAAACAGACAAGATTTCAAGTGACTTAGTGGTTTCAGGTCCTGCCCCTAGTTCCCACGGCCAGATTTTGTGATTGGTTAGTAATCACACAGCCCAATTTAAGTTGTTGGTTTTTTCCCCTTCCTTTGCTATGTGAGACCCACATAAACAGAGGAATCTGTCTGATGAAACAGGGGAAAAAGTGAAATTGACTATTCACAATATGCAAAGCGAAGACAAAAACAGAATGATATTTCTCTCTTATAAGTAGTAGTCTTGGAAGAGTTCGATTTTATTGGTAAATGTTGAAATGCATCAATTTTACCGTACACACACAAACCAAAAAATATTTCCATCTATAATAATCAAAATGTACAGACAGGCAAAGTAAATAAAAAATGCTGCTTTGAGCAATTGTTAGTTTGACTCCAGGATATTTACTTTGTATATTCGAATGTGATGTTGACAATTTGTGTTTTCACAGTTCTAAATTGTTAACTTTTTGAATCTCAACATTTCCCGTCCTTCAGTAATTACTGTCTCTCCCCACTCCACCCTTTCATTTCCCAAAACTTGGACAATTTAAATTGATAAAAGTTTTTAAAAAAAAATAGCTGAAAACCTGTAATTTTGCGCGAGAACATTTTAAAATAGATAAAAATCTTTAAAAATCCTTTAAAATAAACATATGTCAAAATTATCAAAAAATAAAATCGAATTCCACCAAGCCTCATTATACTGTAGATGTCATTCCAAAATGTTACTTACAATTGCAAGTAAACCAATTTCCAACGGAAGTGATGTTTTTTAAAGTTGATGTCCTTTAAAAAAAAAAAAAAGGAACAGCGCTGTTGACCTGATCTAAAGCCCAGTTCGATCAATGGAAAAGCCCCATAGGATTTGGATTTAACCCAGCTCTTGTAGGTCGATCTTCCCAAGTTTCCTAGGATTGTTCCCATTGAGGGGGCGTGGCAATCCAAACCCAACTCACTGCATTTACATTCTGACCCATTTCAAGATCCTAAGGACCTGATCCAGTGGCCATTTAAGCACATGAGTCTTTGCTCTGGCTTCAGCAGGTGTTGTTGGATCAGACACAGATTTCCTCGGGCGGCAGGGAGAGCAAATGGCAGAAGCCAGGCTGTCAGAGAGCAACAAGCCAGCTATCTCTGCAGAGATCTGCTTGCTATGGGGCTGCAGCTTCCTTTGCTCATAAATCCCCCTGGGGTCCAGAGTGGAGCTGCAGGCATGCAGCAGGAGTTAAGGTGGCTATTGGCCAGGCTGTGAGCATGTCATCGAGGGCAGCTGTGATCCTGGCCATGCTCTCCCTTCTGCCCTAGAAAATCTGGGGTCTAATCCAACACCTGATGAAGCCAGAGCATGACC
The DNA here is from genome assembly GCF_965140235.1 of Caretta caretta. Taxonomy (NCBI): domain Eukaryota; kingdom Metazoa; phylum Chordata; order Testudines; family Cheloniidae; genus Caretta; species Caretta caretta. Next base: position 47,390,185 of record NC_134215.1, on the reverse strand, counting down.
AGGCCCTTAGGATTCTGAAATGAGGTGAACGGGGTTGGGATGGAAATTAGCTGCGTCTTTATGGAAAGCGGTGAATTGTGTTGCACAAGCAATAACCTTTGAGCTCCTGATGGCCTTGCAGAACAGTCGCTCTTCCTGTCAGTTTAGCAGCCTGCACCGTTCAATGCTGGATGAAAAAACACCAAAGTTCGTTCGTTCCAAAGGCCCTTAATCAGTGGGCCCTTTCAGGTCAGACTCAGCACCAGCATGGCTTGCACTTGGATGCTGTTAAACCTTGTGGTGGGGATGGCTTTCCCTGGCCCTTATTTCCCACTGCCTTCCTGACTGTGAACCCCTATCCCTACAGAATGAAAAGGAGGAGAAGGATGCAGCATGTCACTCTGTCCAGTTTCCCGCATCCTGGTTCCTGCTCCCTTCCCCACATTAGCAGGGAGCACAGCTTGGCTTAAGAGTAGCTCTGAGAATTGTTCTTCCTGAAGGAGCTGGGCTGGAGGTTAAGTTTTAAAGGCAACGGCTTCTGATTGCAGACAGAACTTTCCATGATCAGCAAGGCTGGGAAATAATATAGAAAGGCCCTGACGTTGTGTGGTTATATTGGTTTTAAAACCTTGCTTGCCTGTGTTTTCTGGTGCCTTGCTAAAAATCCAGATTTGTACAACCTGTAGAAAGTTTTGAGTTCTGTAATTCAGAGGAGCACTGTCTGCACAATGGGGCCCCGATCTTGGTTGGTCTGTAGGCAGTACCATAATAAGCATGATCAATAATTGTCCTGGAGTCCAGCAGGCCAGGAATGAACAAATATTCAGTCTGATGTCTCAACCATGTAATTTATTATTTTGTTGTTCCATGGTAGCAGATCATGGCCCCAATGACACCCCAGTGCCTGCACTGAAGAGTTCACAAGCTAAGTAAATAATCTTCCATTTTCCGCCCCCCCCCCCTTGTTTCCTCTGTCACAGCCTGTACTCTGCAGTAACACCCAGGTGAGCATGGCCCCCCGGGGGATCAGTACAGCACCCAAGGCAACAGATACCATCCGACCTCCTCGCCATCAGCCTCCTCATCTGACTTCCCACCCAGGAATCATGTGCGTGCATCGCGGTTTGCGTACGTGTATTAACAGACACTTGGCTGGTTTCTATACACGCTGTCACACTAGTTCCAGAACATGAGGTTATCTAGAGGGTTTCACTTATATGCACTGTCTGGTGATTTTACGTATGTATATACGCAGTATATATGTACAAATCATTGTAAAAAATGGGTTTGTCGTATGTTAACCAAAGAGAGAATTAAAGAAGACCTTTTAGTATTTAATGTCAAGGAACAACCTTAGCTCCATTACTGACCCCTGCCTGGGTAGCTAGGGGATAATGACAAGATTTAGAGCTTAAAGGGTTGATCATACAAACAGGGCATTTGTGTGGTGTTGCTGTAGACTACTGGCCTTTAGGGACCCTGTGAGGGACATAACAGAAGGCAGGGGGCTTTAGCGGTACCTTCCTTAAGGATTTGCTCTCTACGGCTGCTTCTTCCACACTCACTGCCTCTCCGCAACAGAGTCGTGGATAGAGGGGCTGGGAAGGGTCTGAGGGGGATCTGAGGAAAGGGTCTAAGTCCCATCCCCCTGGCTGCAGGATGGTATGAATGTATTTCTGCCTAATCCCCAGTTGCACACTTCGATCCCTCCAATCAGGGGCTCCGTGACTGCAGCAGATGGCCTATTCCACCCTCGCATCTCCTTTCCTGTTTAAAAAGCGGTATAAATATTGTTTTCTTCATTTTAACTCCTGCAGATTCCCCCCCTTCCCCCCCTATAAACTCTCCATCATCCCCTGCACCGTGTGCTCATCTTTCCTTTCGGCCATACATGTTCCTTTCTCCTCACAAATCCTTGTCTAAGACACCTTTTTAACAAAATCCTGTCTCCTGATTGGCCGGTGATGTACAACCAGCACTTGGCTCCCTGTCCACAACCTGAGGGAAGAGAAAGGAAGGAGCTTGCCCCTCCTTGGCCCCACGGGGCTGAGCACCTCTTGTGAGAGTCCTGGTGTCTTTCCTGAAATCAGCGAGAGCTGAGAGCACTCAGCACCTTGCAGGATCAGGACCCTCGGGATCTATGGAAGAAAAGCACTTAGAAGGGCCTGATCCAAATCAATGGATCAGGCCCTTAGTCTTAGTATTATCTACTGTGCACCTTTAATCCCGGTAAAAGCCACACCAGAGCATCTCCCAGTGACTGGAATCTATTTGGTGGAGCTTTTACCAATTGTGTTTTAGTTATTCAGGGCTCTATTTTTTTAAATTGAATCCTAAGCTGACTGTTAAACAGACCCGTCAGTAGTAGCTTGTTTTTAAGACTGACGGGATTGGAAATCCAGCCAGCCGCTTAGAAAACACTCACTGGTATGGGAAGGCCAAACGACAGCTAAAACTGCAGTTTGCTCCTGAGGGCTGGGGACAGATCCATGAACTGGATGCTTAGGTGAGCCATGGCGCTCTGAGTGGAGGTGATGTGCCATACCGTACCGAGCACTGACATGCGCAGCACTCCAGGTCGGTCGTGGCTAGAGCTGGGTGAAGAAACTTTTATTTTTTCCAGTTAAAAATGCAGATTTGGCAACACTGAATTGTTTCACGAATTCATGGTGATTCTGCTGAATTGTTTTGGTCTATTTAAAAAAAAAAAAGGGGGGGGGGATGGGCTTGAAACTGCTTTGAGTTCCAATCTGTCTCTGAATTTTATTATAACGTGGTCAAAATCAAAACATCATGTTTTGATTTTGTTAAAACAAAATTTCATTTGCCCCAAATCCATTTTTGTTGTTGACCTTCCAGACTTGCCAGTGAACCAAAAAAATCGATTTGCCCAGCTCTAGTGCTGACTCGAGTACTACAGATGTGCCTTCGTCAATGGATCAGTCAGCTCCCTGCTCCTACATCAGAGATCTCAATCAGTCTAGTCGCTCCGTTTGGGGGCAGAATTTCACTGTGTGCATCGTGTGTCCTCCCCAGTCTCTTTCTATAATACTGTGTCCCTAACAAGCATTCTCTCAGGCTGTAGCAACACTGTCCTGAAATGGCTGGGGAGAGATTAAGCAAGCTAGGGGACCAGAACAGTTCATGCCAACCCTAAGAGCATTGGTCCTACATTTGTGTACTGTATTGTCTGAAGCCAAATACGCCAGCTTGAATTTCTCCTGACTAATTTTCCTGCCCTTTATTTCTGTAGATCCTGGACTATCCCAGACAAGGGGAGTCATTTGCTATGGGGCAAAGGGGGCAGTTACCCCTCCCAGACCTTGATTTGCCCCTCCGCCCTGACTTTTCATAGGTATATATGCTCCATTTCTCCTCCCCCCCCCCCGACTTTGCAGGATATAATAAAATCACATATAATGTACTATATGCTGACAACTTTCCCCGGCTCCTGCACTCCCCTGAAACGCTGCAGGCCCCTGGGCCAAACTCATCCCACTGGAGGTCATGACAAAATTCTGATTGGGATGAGGATTTGGCCTTATTCCCATGCCCCTATCCCTGGGTGCTGAATTGCTAACCGCCAATTCCCCCTAGCACTGGGTTTATTGGGTCTTGCTGTTTGGAACTGCTTTGAGCCACAAGCCTGACTGATCCTTTCCTCCCTGTGACAGTCTTTACTTATAGACATCACTTAACCCTGAAACCCCCAGCATTAGTTTGGACTGAACTGACCCTTACCTCATCTCTTATTTTTGGTTATGATTTTTCTTTTTGTCCTGCTTGTAGAATGTTGGGCTGACGAGTGAGCTCCTCAGAGCCACGGGCAGCTCCTCTGGCTCTGGCCACTGTTGGTTTGAAACGTACGGGAGGGAACGGTAAATGGCAGTAGTAGCTTGGCAGGAGGCAGCGCTCTGGGAACGGGCCCAGCACCGCTCGGAGCTTTTCTCAAAGTCTGCTGCGTTGAAAGAAAATGTAATTGATTGGTGGCTTTATTAAATAATTTTCCAAACACTCTAGTCCCTAGTTCCTTTCTTCAGGGCCCAGCTCAGACACAGAACCATCATTTATTCAGCTGGACACAGACCAGATATTGCATTTTGTAGGGGATGAGCATCTCTGTTCACACAGGGTCTGATTAATGAACCTTGCAGCCCCTGTTCCTAATACTGACCCAGCCCAAGCGAATAGCAAACCCACCCGCCCACATTTGCTGTCAGCCACCAAGAATGACTTTACTGGGGGCTTGGGCACCTGCAATTATTCTGTGCCTTGCATAATGACAGGTTTCAGAGTAGCAGCCGTGTTAGTCTGTATCTGCAAAAAGAAAAGGAGTACTTGTGGCACCTTAGAGACTAACCAATTTATTTGAGCATAAGCTTTCGTGAGCTACAGCTCACTTCATCGGATGCATGAAGTGAGCTGTAGCTCACGAAAGCTTATGCTCAAATAAATTGGTTAGTCTCCAAGGTGCCACAAGTCCTCCTTTTCTTTTTGCAATTATTCTGTGTCCGCTCCCCTCTCCCACAACTCCAGAAAGAATTCTAAGGAGATTCAAGACACCCAAACCAGAATTTTAACATTGTCAAAAACTTTTATCAAAATCGTACAAAAAATACATGTTCTAACGCTGAATTAAAAAAAAATTAAAGATTTTATAGTGACAGGGTTATGCTTATTTTACAACTTAAATAACCTCCAGGTTGGCCCCCTACTTTCTGTACAAAATATGTGTGCAGGACAAGACGTTCCAAGCAATATACATATTCACGACGGTTAGCCAAAGTCTGGTTGCAGTTGAGGATCTGCGGCTTTGCACGCATTAAAAGCGACGGAGCACCTACAAGAGAGGGCAGATGGGTTTTTTAAAGTAGATACAAAACATGAGTAACCAGAGGGTGACCCTTGGACCAACTCAAACCTATGGCATGCTCTAGAGTCTATGGCTACATCTACACTGCAATAAGAGACCCACCCGATGGCTGTGGCTGGCCTGGATCAGCTGACTTGGGCTCACAGGGCTTGGGCTGTGGGGTTAAAAATTGCAGTGTGGACATCTGGGCTCTAAAACCCTGTGAGCGCAGGTAGGTCTCAGAGCCTGGGCTCCACCCTGAGCCCAAAGGGCTGCACTGCTATTTTTAGCCCCACAGCCAAGCCCTGTGAGCCTCAGCCAATTGACCCAGGCACTGAGACTCAGTACATTCGTTTTTTAGTTAAAACAAATTGTGAGCTTATATAGAAGTTAGGTGTAACCCTAAGACTCCCAGCACACTTTGGGGAGTGCTCCGTTTGTCTGGATGTCCCTGTTGTGGCACATCAGGATGTGAGCCACAGGAGAGTGTATTACTTGTACACCCAGCGTCCAATCTGAAGTCATTGGAAAGCGAAGGACTACAAGGAAGAAGCATGCTACAGAGAAACAGAATCCCAGTGGGTGTGCACGGGAGTGTATGGTACGAGAAACTAGGATTACCACATAGACCTGCGGGCCTTGGTGTGATCACTGAACAGTTATTGTCAGGGTTATAAAAATTCTGCTAAATTTAATTCATACGGAGAAGTTTCCAGGGCTATGGACACAGGGGAGCAGGAGGGAATAAGAAGCGAAGTGCTCAGCTTGGATGGCAAAAGGGTGCTCACATTCACCCCAGACTATTGGATTCCTCTTCTCTTATTTCCCTAGATCTGTGATGGCCAAACAGGGGTTAGGGGCGCTCACCACTGATGGGCTTTTAGCACCTTTCATGCCCTGGCCTGTAGGCCCCAGCAACTAGGAGGTTGCAAGAGCAGGTTTGCCATAGGCTGCTAGTGGGGATCAACCAGGTAATTAGAATCATACAAGATTAGGGTTGGAAGGGACCTCAGGAGGTCATCTAGTCCAACCCGCTGCTCAAAGCAGGACCAATCCCAACTAAATCATCCTACCCAGGGCGTTGGCAATTATTTTAGTTCATTCTGCCAATACCTCTGTGAGATAAAACCCATTTCATAGATGGGGTAAACTAAGGCAGAGAGCGGGCCAGGCCTTATTGACCTTGCAAACCTGTGTCTGGAACACGTGCCTCTGCTAACTCTGTTTTGCTGCCAGTGCTTTGAAAGCCACTCTCAATCTTGGTGTTGGATTTATGTAATTTTGCTTAAGGTCACCTAGTGAAATGCTGGCAATAGAATCCAAGCATCCAGATTCCTCATCTTCAGGTCTAAGCACTAGACAAGACACATTCCTCCCAACACAATATTGCCAACTCATTGCGAAACTATTGCAAGTCTTACGCTGTTCTTAAATCTGTCATCACATAAGACTCTAGACTTTCATTTCTTTAATGAAGGCTGGGTGTGGATGGGTGTAAAAACACAACCCGCGAAAGGCTCAAAACCCAAAGGCAAAGAAAAATAACTCCTAATTTTTTAAATCTCACAATTTTTTTCTAGCCAGTCTCGATTTCTTGGAGCCTGACTCATGAGCCCTGAACAGATGGGGCAGTGTGGGGCCATCAGTGCTTTGTAACCAGATGTTTGAAGATTTCCTGGCTTCTGTTAGCCCTAGTGTTTGGAATGGAGAGCTCCCCTCTGAGTGAATACCTATGTCCACAGGTATGAACCACACACAAGAGCAAGGATCTTGTGGGGATTATAGCATTTTCTGATCCCTTCAGTGCCCCTCAAACTAGCTCTACCCCTGGAGCTGAGAGTTTAGGGGAATCAGTACATAGAAAACAAACTGAGTCCCTAGCAGGGCTCACCCTGCTAGGCTTTAGTCACCTGCTGCATCTCTCCTCCAGCGAAAGGAAAAGTGATGTTGCCAGGGTCCAAAGAAAAGGTCGCATCTCGGCCTCTCCAGTCACCTCTACCCGTACGGGAACCTCAGCCCGTGGAGAAATGCTGGACAAGCAGCCGGAGTCCTAGCGCCGGGAAAGGCGCCTCTAAACGGAGCCCTGCGGGGGCCTTCTCCAGTGGCTAGCGTCCCTGAGTGTCAGCCGGGACCCCAGCTCCAGCTCACGGCAGCCACCTCCAACGCTAGGGGGCCCCTCCGCGTGGGGCGGCGCATCAGATCGCGCCGACCCCCCTGACTCAGCCCCGGGCCAGGCTCCGGGCAGCCCGGCCTAGGGCCAGGAGAGGAGCCGGAGCCCCAGCGACAGGGCCGCCAGTGCCAGGGCGCGCCAGGCCGGCGCGTCCCGAGAGCGGGCCCCGGAGCGCACCCAGGCGCCGCCCGCGCCCGGCCCCTCGTCCTCCTCCCGCAGGAGCCGCTCCTCGTCCCGGTAGTCCTCGTCCGGGCCCGGCTCGGCGGGCGGCCCGGAGCACAGGCGGCCCATGTTGGCCTTGAGCACCTGGCAGAAGGGGCGCTCGGGCCCGTCGCAAACGCAGCGCTCCAGCGCGGGGCCCCCGGGCGCGGCCAGCAGCTGCCCCATGGCGGCCCGGCAGGCGGCCGTGCAGCGCCGCCCGTTGAAGAGCTGCCCGCAGCGGGCCAAGTAGGCGGCCAGGGGCTCTCGGCAGGCGGGCTCCTGCTGGCAGCGGAAGCGGGCGGCCGTGCAGCCCAGGCCGCTGCGGGAGGGCCGGGGCAAGCAGGGCTCGATGGCCGCCTTCATCAGCCGGCAGCGCGCGTCCTGCCCGCACTCGCAGCGCTCCAGGGCCGGGCCGCTCCGGCTGCGGTTCAGCCGCCCCAGCGCCCCGATGCAGTGGCTGGGGCAGCCGCCGGGGGGCTCTCCTCCTCCGGCCCCGGCCCCGCTTAGCACCGGCTCGCAGGCCGCCTGCGACTGGCTGTAGGCGGAGCCGCAGTCCGGCTCGTCCTGGCAGCGGAGCAGCGCTTCCCAGCAGGGCTCCCCCGGGGCGCCGCCGCCAGCGCGGCCCCAGCACAGCAGCAGCGGCAGGAACAGCCACATGGAGCGAGCGGCGCCCCGGGCTCCATGCGCTCCAGCGCCCGGCTCCGCCTCCAGCCTGCGCTCCTACGCCGCGGCCCGGCAACAGCTGCCGCCTGCTCCGCGGGGCACCGCTCGACCGCAGTCCGAGCGGGCCGCCTCTAGGTGACTCGAAGGGCCCAGTGCTGGTGCCGGGCTCCCCCGGTCCTAGGGCAAGTGGCCGTCGGATCCCAGGCTCACGTTGGGCTGGTGCAGTCCGGCCCCTGGTTGCGCGGGCCGCTATCCGGTGCACGGTGCAGTCAGGTGCACGGTTGCACGCCCCGCTGTCCGGTGCAAGGTGCAGTCAGGTCCTGGTTGCACGCCCCCACTTTGCAGTGCAGTCAGGCCCCCGGGGGCATGTTCTCCCCGGTCCACTCCGCGGTCAGATCCCCGGTGCAAAGTGCAGATGCTACGCTGCGCTTCTACCATCCCTCTGGGTGAAAGGGGGGGCGGCGACGACGACCCACACACACCAGTGAGGGGGAAATCTTTTCCATTCATCTTCCAGGCAGTTGCAGACCCATTGTTCCCTTTCCCCTCCTGTTGCAGCCCCTTCCCAGAGCCCCCTCCATCTCTCCGCCTCCTTTCCTTCTGCTCTCCTGGCCTTCCAGTTCCTACAGCTGCCACTGTGGTCTCCAGGCTTTCCCAAAATGGGGCAGGAAGAGGTTCCTGCTAGTCTCTGCAGAAACGGGCTCACTGCACCTGTCTTCCCCCATCCTAATAATCACACAGCCATTCTTGTCATGCCTCAAATGGAGCTCTTCTGCTCAGGGGGCATTCTTGTCTGGCTCATCTTTCTGCAGCCAACATCAGCTCGGGGCCCCTTTGCACGGTGCCGGCGGCAGAGGTTGGTGTGGGTTAGGCAGAGGCCACAAGAAGAGCAAAGGAGGAGCCTCTGGAGTGGAGAGGCCTGCAGAGGCTAGCTTGGACGGTTGCTGTCAGTCTAGGTGTGGAGGAGGCAGAAGAGTGGACTGGGAGAGCCCAGTTCCTGTGTTGCTCTGTGCCTTGCACAGCCATTTAGGCCTGTGCAAAATGCTGCCCAATCAGAATGACAGACAGAGGGAGCCTTTTGCACTAGGACAAGTGCAAACCGCAGGGCAGTGGTGAGTCGGGCTCGGAGTGTGTGTGACTGGGGCAGTGGTGGTGGTGACTGTAAATTGAGCACTGACTAGCAGAGGGTGAGCACTAGTCGGCACTAGGTAGGTCACGCTGCTATGCACAAGTGGTCTTACCTACAGGCCAATTGATTTTTGTGTCCGATCTGAGGAAATGTCCCTGGCCAGCCTTGCCAGGGACCTGTATAGGGAGGGCCGTAGGGCTGGGCTTGTGGGGAGGGATAGACACACAGAGGTGTGAAAGTGAGCTCTGGGTGTGGAGAGGTCTGTAGTGGTCTGGGGGATTGCTCTGGATGTGGGAACAGAGTGTGCGCGGGTCTGTTGCACGGAGAGTTTGCAGGGCTGGTGTGTAAGGGGTGGTAGTGGCCAGGAGTTTGCGTGGGGGGGGAGAGAGGGGTTGGATATGGGTTTTAATCACTGCAAGTAAAAGGGGTGAATAGCATTTTCTGGGCTGGTTCATTCCCTTTGTCTCCCGTGGGCCATGCAGCGAGCTGGTGCCTTTATGGCAGAGAAGATTGTTCACGCCTTGCAGCCTGTCAATAGGGGCCTTTTTCAGATGGCCTCTGTTTTACTGCCATTGCCTTGACAAAGCGCACTTGAGAGCCTGCAAAGAAGTGCAGTTCACTCCATTCCCCCCAGCCATTGAAATGGAAACGAACCTGATTTCCCCACCCTCTGGGCTTTCAGGAGGCAGGGGGCGGGGGCAGCAGCAGCCCCCAGGATTCTTGCCAGCTGCACAGTAACACAAAGAAGCCTTCCTGATTTCCCTTGGGGAGTGTCCCAGGGAGGAGGGAGGAATGAAGATGGATTCCAGAAACAACCTCCATCCGCCCCCACCCTCCATACATTAAACTAAAGAATCTGGAAGGACAAAAGGTCTGATCCTGAGAGGTGCTGAGTGCTCTCAGCTTGGGTCCCAAGGGCTCTGTCTGAGATGCTGCCAAACCACTGAAGTCAGACTGGGTTGCGTTTCCTTTGAGGCACGTATTGCACCCTGAGAGCTTATCTGCACCGGAAAATTCCATTGTGTTAGAACACGGCCTTGTGGAGTCATGGTAACACATTCGACACAAATTAGCACATGGTGTAGACCCAGACTGTTGTGCATAACATTGTGGCAACAGGTTGTGGTTAACCTTTAACAAGCTGAGACGACGTTAACTATGACCGTTCTTGTCTACACTGAGGCCATGTCTATGCTAGGGTGTGATTCTAACCTGTTACCTAATGGGTTGCAATCCTGGTGTAGACAAGGCCAAATTTACATCAGCCTAGGGTTTACCTCAATCAGCTAATGTGTTAAAACTACACTAGGATTTTAGCTGGTGTTAAAGTGATTTGTACCTTGTGTTAAGGTTTTTTTATTCCTAGTAGACAATCCCAGAGTTCTAAGCTGTGTTTAACATTGTGTTCATTAGCATGATTCCTCGAGGTTGTGTTCTAACATGTAGCTGCCCCGTGCATGCAAACTTTCAGGTGTGCTAGGAAGCTTTTATCAGCATTGATTTGGGATAATCACTTTACTTGTGAGTGGTGGAACCATCTCCGACTCATGACTTTTGCAGCTCCAATCCATCATCCATTCTGGATGGATTTTACAGGAAAATTGTTGTAGAAATGTCATAAAAAATGATTTGCACTGCTACTAGTCCTGTTTTTTCTATCCTTCCTTCTTTAAATGACTTCAGGACCTTGAGTCCAGCCATTCAGGCCTCAGCTTGAGGGTCGTGGTAGAGATTCAGCTGAACATGAGCTCCGAGTGCGATGCTGTGGCCAAAAGAGCTAATGTGATCCTGGGCTGCATAAACAGGGGAATTTCAGTTAGGAGCAGAGAGGTTATTTTACCTTTATATTTGGCATTGGTGTGACTGTGGCTGGAATACTGAGTCTGGTTCTGGTGCCCACGGTTCAAAAGGGATCTTGAAAAATGGGAGAGGGTTCAGAGAAGAGCCATGAGAAAGATTAAAGGATTAGAAAACCTGCCTTACAGTGATAGACTCAAAGAGCTCAATCTATTGAGCTTAACAAAGAAAAGGTTAAGGGGTGACTTACAGTGTATGCGTGTCTATCTGGGGAACAAATATATGATAATTGGCTCTTCAGTCTAGCAGAGAAAGGTCTGACATGATCCAGTGCCTAGAATTTGAAGCTAGACAAATTGAGAATGGCAATAATGCATGATTTTTTAACAGTGAGACTCATTAACCCCTGGAACAAACCATTGGAACGAGGGTCAGGGTGGATTCTCCGTCACTGGCAATTTTAAAATCAAGGTTGGATTTTTCGTCTCGGAGATCTGCTCTAGGAATTATTTGGGGGCAGGTCTCTGGCTTGTGCTATACAGGAGGTCAGACTAGATGTTCACAGTGGTCCCTTCTGGCCTTAGAACCTATCGCTCAATTCTAAGTAATACCTTTTACCTGAAATCACTTTTCCACATACGATGATGGCAGGATGTTAAGATCTGATATTTTATGATCTACGGCACCACAGTTAAAAGTCCCTGAAAGCAAGAGGAAGGATGGACCAGGCCTAGGACTTGGGAAACCTGGGTTCCCCTCCTAGCTCTACCACTTAGCCATTCTGTGCCTTAATTTCCCATCTGTAAAATGGGGATAACAGCACTGCTGTACTTCACAGGGGTGTTCAAGGATAAATACATTACAGCCACTACGGTAATGGGGGCCATATAAGTACCATGGTAGACAGACCTTTCTGACTGTAGAAAGTGCCTGGTTTTAGCCTGGATAGGTGATAAGATATTGAATCTGGAATCTGTCACTGAATATTACATGTCCCGGGTCTCAGGTGAGTGTAATTTTGGATGATGATAAGGGGAATCTCACATCCCTGTGAAAGAAGGAACATTTTTGCTGGTAGTTGTTTTCAGATGGCAGCAGCTGGGATACACCACGGGCTTGCATTAGTGGATCTATGCTGATGGCTGAAATCAGGGCAAATCTCCCATCTAGACAAGGCCTGAAATAGATGGAAATGTGCTGCATTTAAGTATCTGTTCTCAGCTGAGCCTTTGTTACACTCTCCCATGCATTTTTGGCAGGGTTAGTACAGAATCTTTACACGTCAAGGAGCCAGTTTTGCAAACCAGCCCCAAATAGAACTTTGCCTGGAGTCAGTGTGGGCATGGCTGACCTTAGACGCACTTGAAAAATGAGAGGGACATTCAGGTGAAAGGAGGACTTGCAAGCACACATCTGTCCTGAGATAATTTGCCTCCCACCAATAAAGTCGTTAGCAGCTGTCCTCTTACATTTAAAACAGCTGCTCTCTAGCAGTCTAATAATACTCTTGCATGAGTGCAGTGGCATGGCACAATGGAGGAAGAAACAAATTGCATTAGCAATACTGTGCACGAAAAGGTTATTATAGCTGAGATGGTGGAATCTAAATCCACCAATACTGAAAGCCTGGGAGACAGATTCTTAGCTGGTGTAAATGGGTGGAGCTGTATTAAAGGCAATGGAAGTACACTGGCACAAACTGGCTTTGATGGCGCATCACCAATTTATATCACTGGGTAATGCATGGGAGAGGTAGTGGGAACAGCTCTTTTGGTATCAATGGAGCTACCTTGATTCCCCTCAGCTGAGGAACCGTCCCGTGCCTTTTCAGGGTCTGCTGCACTGACTGAATGCTGACAGAGCAACGTTTCAGGAGACACGGGAGAAATGTTTGGAACTAAAATATAATTGACGCAAAGAGGAAATAGAAATTTGTTCCTATACTTGTAGAGGAATGCTGCACACAAAGGATGGGAAAGTCTCTTCATCTCTGTGTGCACAGCACCCAGCACATTAGGAATGCAGATTAGGGCTTTTGGGTACTACTGTTCTATAAATAATTGCTAGTTAATCATCCATTTTTTTCTTTTCCTCATTTCAGTCCACAGTCGAGGTGTTGTCTGGATCTGTGTGTCTTTTTTTCTATTGTGCAGCTTCACAAGTCACATCTCATACCAGTGCAGCACAGCTGGACTGGGGGTTTGCACTTGTTTTTCTGGTGCAAAAAAATCCCAGTGTAGATGGGCCTAAATAGGCTAAACAAAGGTGGATCAAATCTCATGCATCAGGGCCCTCAGCTTGCCAAGATGGGGGTCAGGAAGGAATTTCCTTCTCTGATGTATAATTGGCTAGGTGTGTTATCAGCAGGGATTGATTAACCACTAAGAACAATAGACTCATGCCCTGAACTCAGGTCATGTGATGATTGGTCCTGCTTTGAGCAGGATGTTGGACTAGATGACCTCCTGAGGTCCCTTCCAACCCTGATATTCTATGATCTATTCTATGATGCTAAAGTAAAGACACTCTTTTCCTTGTTATCTTTATCTTACCAGATTCCTAAACTGTTTTTCATAAAGTTATCATAATGCAGCTGCATCAGAAGTTGAATATAGGCACTGAGTTTTTCAAAGAATGTATTCACAGGGTAGATGAGGCCCTAAACTGACGTCTCAGAAAAATGGACCCCCCTCATGGCCCCTAAGAAGAGGTAAATGTGTAGCCCCACCCCAGTCATTGTGGCATTGAGGGCACCCAGCCCCAAAATATGGTGCTACAGGGGCAATACACTTGAAGAACTGCAATTAATGGTGGGTGATCTTTTTCTCTTTTATCCCTTTATCCCAGGCGATAATGTGTTTAGGGCCCTGTTTGCCTTAATCTAACGCTAATGCTTTCCACTAGGCATTTTGCTTTCCACTGAAACATTGTGGTGGTCACTTTTGTGGTAGCCCCTCATACTGTCAGCAGTTCTGAATGCCAGTGAGATCTCTAAATGCTAAAATGTGGGTCAGAGCAGAATAGTTTTGTACCCAGTGTGATGCCAGGGGTGGTGTTCAGAACCAATCATTCACACTCATTGTTCTGTGCTGGAGGTGTATAATCGCTGAGAGGGAACTCTCTACACACCAGATGGCTGGGTGTTCAGATACATAAGTCTGTGCCACGAGTCCTGGAGAACCTTTGAAAGACTTAGCAAAGTCAAAGTTACTGAGCAAAGGAGACTGCTAGATTCCTAGGCTGCGTTTTGAACCCACTTGTTAACTACAGGCTAAGGGGCAATGGTAAAGATATACTTCAGAAAAGCTGCTGCAGATCCCCAGACCTGGGACGCGTGTGGGCCCGAGGCTATTAGATTTTGTGGGGCCCCTGGGGGTTTGGAGTGGGGGAGTGGGTTCAGGGCTGGGGCACGGGATTGGGGTGCAGGAGGGGTTGCAGCTCCAGCTAGGGGGGTGGGCTCTGGGTTGGGGCCAGAGATGGGACAGGGGGTTGAAGTGCAGCAAGAGGTTCAGGGTGAGGGCTCTGGGTGGGAGTTTGGGGGCTCTGGGCTGGGGTAAGGGGTTGGGGTGCAGGAGTGGGTGCAGGCTCTGGCCGGGAGGCACTTATCTTGCAGAGCCGGCACTGGGGGTGGGGGCAGCTTGCAGAGATTCTCTGAATACTCGCCTAGGGACTGCAGGGGCACATCAGCGAGCCGGTGCTCATGGCTCCAGCTCTGGGGGAGGGGGCACCACGGCTCAGGGTCCAGTGTCCAGCCTGTGGTGCAGTGACTTGCTGCGGGCCAGATTAAAAGAAGCAGTGGGTTGCATGTAGCCCTTGGGGAATCCCTTAGCCCGAGGTCCTGGGCTGGCAGCCCCTAAATCCCCTGCATCCAGCCCTGCTGGCTGACTTTTTGTGCTGGGTTCGCTCTGTAAGCTTGCAGGGATAGTCAGTATCACCTGACATCCCTCTCATGGAGGAAGCACGTAAGCCTCCTACTGCTCACTCTGCTGAATCGGGCCTGCTTAGTGAGTCTGGTTGTTACAGAACCAGTCAAATGTATTAAATCTCGTATTCAGACATGGTATATGTTAGCTACCGTCTCTGTCCCTGAAGGCCCAGGGTCAATTAGGTCAAAGGCAGCATATCTGACGGGTCACGTCTCTTGCAGATATTTGCAAGGCCCTGCTGGAAACACCATTCCAAGCTTTAGGCAGCACTGCTCTCCAAATTTGGCGTCTCATTCTGATGTCCACTTTGGTGGAGCAGTGTTGAAATCTTTGTTGAATTAAAATCAGTCCTCTTTTGGGGCTCCTCCCAAGAGGCGCCAGCCCCAAAGCAGAAGGAGAGTTTACTTACCAAGAACCGTAGTTCTCTGAGTGCTTTGCCTCTGCAGATTCATCCTTCTCATTCTCCTGTCCCTCTCACTTTGAGTATTTGCGACAGTAGCCTGAAGTAGAGGAAGGCCCTGCAGCGAATGGGGTGGCTTCCTTTTATATTTGTGCCAAACACGTGGGCCCCTAAGAAGAGGTAAATGTGTAGCCCCACCCCAGTCATTGTGGCATTGAGGGCACCCAGCCCCAAAATATGGTGCTACACGGGCAATACACTTGAAGAACTGCAATTAATGGTGGGTGATCTTTTTCCCTTTAATTCAGACTTGGAGCAGCTAATACGCTAGGCTTCATAGATGCATGGATTCTAAAGCCAGAAGGGACCATTGTGATCATCTAGTCTGACTCTCTGTATGACGCGGGCCAGAGATCTGCCCCAAAATAATTCTTGATGCGATCTTTGAGAAAAAGCATCCAATTTTGATTGATCAGTGCAGACATCAGGGCAGCAAGCCCCTTCCCAGCCCTCCCCTCCAAAGTACTGGCCACTGATGGGAGTGAAGCTTAGGAATTGGACAAGAGGCCATGTCAGTTGCTGGCAAGGTGGAGGCTGCAAGGTCCTTGCACTTTCTGTATCGTAATAGGAACAATGTGTCGCATGAACAACCTGGCCATGGTGCATGGGCCCAAGGCTGGGGAGCACACTGCTCAAACCCCTTCCCCTCTATACCTAGGTGCCAGCCGTGGGCACCCGTCAGAGCTCGCCACCAAGTTACTGCCTGTGTGCTCAATCCCCCTTCAAATCAGGTACCAAGCCGGTGTGTATCATAACAATAATTCTTCTGAACCTACATTTGAAGAAAGACATTTTGTCAGTTGAATTGAACCTTGTCACAGGACTGTTGTCGTCTGCTGCCCTAAGACAAACGTCAGCAGCCAAAAAGAGATGGTTATTTTTAAATCCAGAGGTGACAGTGTCCTCTTTCAGTGTCTCTAAATCGTCTTTGCAGAACAGTCTTGAACATATACCAGCTTGGGCACAAAATCCACTTGCCCGGGCTATTACTGAGGGAACTGCTAGTGATATTTGACTTGCCCCCAGAGCGTGGGTGAGTAGCGTTTTGCAAGGCTGATGTAAACTAGCATCAATCATGTGAGGTATTAGAATCAATTGTTTTGCCTGACGGATCCTGCTGTGATACAGCAGCCGTTGTTTATTGTCTAGTATGATTGATGTGGGTTTTCTCATTGAATGGGGCACACAGTTGTGCCATTCCCTGAGCCAATCAGAGAACAGTGGTTCTATGAAAATACAGCTCCTTCTAGCGTGTACAACCCTAATTGGCTGATGTGTGCGTGTGTGTAATTTTTTTTTTTTTAAAGGAGTTCATCGCTAAACCAGGGTGAGCCATCCAGCCGGTAGACTGGTTTCATCTAACTGGCTGGTTCAGGTTGCATTTGGCATGCCACTGTACTTCTTGTTATCAGATGATAATGGGATTAATCTCCTTCAGCCTTATAAGAGGACACGTCCTTCTTTAGAATTCATAATCACTCATTTTTGTCATGTAACTTTTGATCTACGGCTAAAATAGGAAATGTAAGAGAATTCTTTGCCAAAGTTGCCATGTCTCTAGATTTTGGATCAGGGTTTTTAGTTCCACTCCCCCCTTCCACATTCACGCGGCCTAATACAGCTGTTGTCTTTTCACTCTGCTACTCCAGCTAGAATTTACTTAACTGGCCAGCGCCATGCTCCTGTTTGGACCCACATCTGCAGAGGGAAAGTGCACTCCTGGACAGATGTGCAGATGCATTCTTAAGTCTAAGTGGATAAATGCGTTTTGAGGTTTAAAGAGCTTTCTAATGCTAGCTTTCTCCCCCACTCGTCTATCATTAGCGCGGCCGTGACAGCTGCCCTGGGAGCTGTCTGAAACAGAACTGGGTTGATCAGTTGATAGGCTACCATAGGGGTTGTTTTGTTTTCAACGTACTTTCATTATCTTCTGCAGAGGACACAATCTGGAGCAGAAGGGTAAATCTGAACCCAGGTATGTTCTAAAGGAGAGATGCAGTCAGTGGCCATTCTCTAAGGGCATTTTCTTCCCTTCACAGTGGCTTGTTAAGATAAGAGTTGCATGTTGTTTGGGGTGTCAATGGCAGGTGTGTACTTAGCAGCTATCCTCTTGGCACTGCAATTATCCGTAGTGTGACCCTGCAGTCCCGTCCTGTGCTCTGCTAAATTGAATATAATCTGTGGTCTGCGCTGTGGGGTCAAGTCAGAGGTTCCTGTCTGGGCAGATCCCAGTCAGCATGCGTCAAGGCCTGAAAAAAAGCTTCCAAAATGTCACTGCGCATACTGAAGCTAATGACGTGTTGGGCCTGGCAGTGCAGCGAGCATTGCCTTCTGCACGAACTGAGCAGTCCGTGGTGCGACAGCGTGGAGTCAGCCCAGGTGGCGGGCACGCCAGGCCCCTCTTCTGCCTGCGGCATCTGTCAGGCAGGATCACATCAGGGTCAGCATCACAGACTTACTGATGAGGGAATAATAGACCGCCTGGATTATCCAGCCTAGAGCCCCTGCAGAAAGCAGGGACCCTGTGCTGTACAGTGGATACACTTATCCTTGTCTTGGGAGGCTCTTTCGTGTGCCTTATCAATCCCACTAGGTGATCTAGCCGTCCTTATCCCCATATGGATTTCTAAGACAGCTGCATCCTCTCATCTCCTGTAACCTGTTACTCCTGGTTTTATTACTAGCCACAAAGGGGGTCGCTTGGTGACACAAATGGCTGCTAAATGTAGAGCAAGTACACTGACATCCCTGTGTTTCAGCCTGTAGATTACTCTGCCATAGAAGGCCAGAAGGTCAAGTAATATAGCTGGGTTTAAAAAGAGGGTGGGAGAGATTAGATAATTTCATAGCTGCACGAGCAATAGTGGAATCTCCCTTAATTCTAAATAATCCTAAAGAGCTTTAGAAATTTAGCTGCAGCAGCCCTGAAATGCAGCCATCTCCGGAGTGGAGAGCAGCAGGCAACCAATACATTGCATCTAGATGAGAGGAGGGAAAATTTTGTCCAGGGACAGAGGAGCAACATCATCTCCACTCTAAATAAAAAACTTTGTGTGATCTTTAATATCCAGACAGGTCAGATAGGTTTCTAAAGTCTCATCCTAAAGACCCCTATGTGGCAAATTAAATTTGATCCTGTGCTCCCGGAAGAGAATACTGTGGTGTATTGAAAACTAGGTTAAAATTACAAAACTATTACTTTAAGTTTTTAAGGGTTTTCCTGGTCCTGCTTGCAGGCTAGGGGGCTCTGTAGGGAAGCTTGCGATCTGGGTCTTTCAGCAGTTAGTCTGTAAAGAGCAAGGAGGGGTGAGATGTGCTTCGCTGCCTTAGGGACCAGCCTGCTTTATCTCCCAGCTTTTGGTGCTTGTGTGCAAAGGTTCTGGATTTCAAGAAATAAAGTAGGGGTATGCGCCAACCTTCCAGAAAGAGCATTGTATGTTTTAATCTAATTTCTCTGTTTATGTGCCTAGAACATAACAGATCCTGATTTTCGGGGATCGGGAATTATTTTTGTCCCCAAATAGAGCATCACTCTGTTGTCCAGTTGCTTTGTGAGTTGGATATTTATTTATTTTTAAACTATTTATTTAGGAAGTTATAACAAGTTTACAAACTCTTGCTGTGTAAATATCAGAAACAAAGCAATCGTTATGCTAGTGAACTGTTGTTTAAAGGGACATTATAGGGGGAATATAATTATCCAATCTTTCTGTTTAACAGGGTGTTACTCTATTACAAGTGAGCATCATTACAACACCTATGTCATTTCTAGTGATTTTATGAAATGGGGGTAAATCTCTATATACATGAATTAGCAGGCCAGTATGTCTATCAAACGTTAATATTCAAAAAAATTGGATAGGTGTGCCGGGTTTTTTGGGGGGTTTTTTTGCAGGTGAACGTACTTTGTCTGAGTACTGAATAGAAGGGAACGATGAAGTGAGCTGTAGCTCACGAAAGCTTATGCTCAAAAAAATTTGTTAGTCTCTAAGTTGCCACAAGTCCTCCTGTTCTTTTTGCAGATACAGACTAACACGGCTGCTACTCTGAAACCTGCAAATATCTTAGTGTCTCTCTGTCCTCTGTCTGTTTTGTTGGGTATGTAACTGGTGTGTTAATTTTTCCATAATCACAACCTCCCATCGCTTTTGAACCAGTCCTCAATAGTTGGGCTATTTTTCTTTTTCCAGTGAGAGACTACCAATAGCTGAGAAGCTACCGGCAGATGAGGGATTAATTCTTTGTTTCCTTTTGTGTGACCATTTCCATTAGGAAGCCCTAGGAGGTTTGCCAAAGGATCATTGGGTAATAAATGTCCAACCATTTGTGATATTTGGTTACAGATTGCATCCCAAATACTCTGTAATGACTGACCATGTCTGCCATATATGCATAAAATCTCCTCTTTTACCACAATTCTCCAATATTTGTCCCCATTCAATCTTGCTCTATTTTTTAACCTGACTGGTGTGAGGTGCCATTGAAACGGTATCTTAATTCCATAAGAATCATTGGCTATTGGCCACTGCTTGAAGCAGGAGAGCAGGCTTGATGGATCCATGGGTTGAGCTGGTCTGGCAAATCCTATATTCCTGTTTGTTTCCCTGGTTTCAATTATCGCCCTTTACATTTGCTCTTTTAGTTTCCTCTTCACTGGGGAAAAAAACATGATCAGAAGAGCAGAGCGACTGGAACTGCTGCTCTCTGACAGCAGCAGTTGGGGCCCAGGACTGAGACGATAAAACAAAAACCCTAGAACCAAAGGTTAGGGATTATATGGGATTTATGGTACAGTGGAGGGAAAATAGATTCTCTGGCTTAATCTCCAGTAATGCTTTGTTTAAAGTTATTAGGCTGTGTTTTATGGCCAGTCCTTTCATGTGGCAAGAAATCCAGGGCCAGCTTAGAGCTGCGAGCCAGCGAAGGAAGAAAGGGCTTTCATGCAGGGTGGGGCCACTTGTCTTTGCGTTGGCAAGAGAGCCCCAAGGCCCGACGGAATGCAATGCACGGGATGATGCTGGCAAGTGGGAACTCGTGTTTTCTGAATAAATGGGGTCATTGACCAAACAGGAAAATGGAGTCCTTTTAAAAACAGATTGTGGATCTCTATGGAGAGACTCCTCAGTATTGAAGCCAATGTGGATCAGAGTTGTCGTGAAGGCCTGTGCAGCGTGCATGTACATTCAAGCCAATCTAGAAACTAATATCAATGGCTGATTTAAGGAGCTGTGCTGTCTAAAGTTGCACCCTATAGGTTATGAAAAGCGCAGGCATTTAGGGACAAATTATTCATTATTATTTGTGTGCTGGTTGGTAGTGCTTAGGAGCCCCAGTCACGGCCCAGGCCCCCATTGTAATAGGCACTGTACAAATACAGAACAAAAAGACAGTCCCTGCCTGCAGTCAAACTTATGTAACCCCCCCATTGACTCCACTGGAATTGCACTGACGGAGGGGGGGGTCAACTTTTTGTCGATAAGGGTGAATATAGGGATAACAGCAATGGTACCTGTCTAAGAAAGGGCTGTTTTAAGAATGAACTGTCTTTCCAACGATGTTGGTGTGAATTGGAACCCCTAAGTGCTTGAGAGAGGTTCTTATTCGGAGAGTCAGAACACCCAGACGACACCGTCTGCCTGTCGCAGCGAGGAATGGAGTGGCGCTAGAGAGAGCTGATGAGGACCTAGTGCTAAACAAATTCCCCATCCCATAGGGTAGAGCTACTGGTTTCTGTTGCCGTATCAAGATCAGACCCATATACTGCGCTGATGCCCCTCTGCTAAGCTAGCTGGGTCATTGTTAGCGGTCTGCCTAGTAGGTATTTCTGCTGCTGCTGCGTCCATCACCGAGGTATCGGAGCCCAGGGTTTTAATCAGCCACACATGCAGCTGCTGTAGCACTGGGCAGCCATTAATTACTCCCCACAGCATCTGTCTGAGGTAGGTACTGTGAATCTTCTGATCCGTTTCGCAGATGAAAATGCTGAGGCAAAGGGTGGCGTTTTCCAGCTTGGCTTCCTAAACTGAGGAGCCCAGCTGCATGCCCAGAGAGGAAGGGAGGGATAGCTTAGGGGTTTGAGCATTGACCTCCTACACCCAGGGTTGTGAGTTCAATCCTCGAGGGGGCCATTTACGGATCGGGGCAAAAATTGGGGATTGGTGGAGGTTGGACTAGATGACCTCCTGAGGTCCCTTCCAACCCTGATAGTCTATGATATGTAGGCACCAAAATAAATGGTCTGATTTTTCAAAGGTGCCGAACACCAGCAGCTCCCACGGAGCAAGCCCAGAGACGCTGGGCCGGATTCCCTGCTGGCGTACACTGCTGCAGCCCCAGAGATTTAATGGTGCTGGGCTAATAGACACGAGCAGATCATTTGTCCCATTAGCCAAAATGCTACTTTTGCCGTCATTCTATGGTATGTCCCAGCTTGGACACCAACACAAATGCTGCTGTGCAATGCAACACAACAAGCTGCTCTTACCGCGTCCGAAATACCAAGGCACGGCAATGGGCCAGTGATGTTCAGAGAGCACAGGGAGCAGCGCTGACTTTCTGCTGTTGTGGGGACGACATGAAGAAGACATGCAGTAACTGCAGGGAATTTGTCCCATACTGAGCGGTATCCTAGTGCAGGCTCAGAGACTCCCAGGAGCTTGTGATAGTTTATAGGCACCTATGTTTAGCGCATGATCATTCCAGTCAGGATAACATGCTGCTTTCTTGTCACACGACCGGAGGTCATATTGCCTCCTAAAATAAACCAGAGGAACATCACAGGGCCTTGGCAGAGCTGAGATTTCAGAGCTATTGGTAAAAAAATCCCAACCTGAACAGAGATCAGAGAGGATAAAATAGAAAAAGGAAAGGGAGGCAGGAAAAAAGGGAGATTAAAAAGATACACGCACAGGGCTAGCTTGTCAGTGAGTGTAAATTGGCAGGTCTCCGTGGAAATCATGTCAGTTTCCGCTCGCTGAGGGTCTGACCCCTTTAGTAGTGTGTGTTAGTGTGCACACACTCTGATGCCAAAGCTGACTTTCCCAAAATTGCTCAGTAATTTTCTCTAATTGAATGAAGATTCAGGACTGTTCAAGCCATTGGCAACACTGAGCCCCTATCAGTAAAGCATCTGGATTTGAAATTAGCTGGAGAAATGGAAGAAAAAAAAAAAAAGACAAAGCAGAAGAGAGACTAAACAAAACACGTGATTTCTAGGAACAGTTTGTCTCTGGAGCTATTCGGTCTCTTAGAGTCCTCCCAGCCCTTGTATATTTTAACTGTTTGTGGGACTGTTTCAGATGGAAATGATGCCTGTTTGGTACAATCATTCAGCCTTCCTGCCCTACAAAGCCTGCTCTACCCAAGCTTTTGGTTTAAGAATCATTCACTGCCAGTTAAGCCCCTCTCTTTTCTTCCTTGACAGCTGCAGGCCCCACCTTCAGGGAGGCTAGCTGCAAGGGTACGTTTCACTGACCTGTAAAGGGAGGCGCACCATTGCCCAGCTTCCTGCCTATATATAGCCAATCTGCCGAGCTGCCTGTTATGAATAAGCAATAAGACACAGCAGTCTGCCTTGATGTTCTTTGCTTCTACTGCCCTGAGGGGGGACGAAGCCCATGGCAGGGTGACTTTGACTCTACAGACACCCTAGATGTGGGTGAGATCCTTCTCCCTAAGCTGCTCACTGCTCTTATAAGTGGCGTGGTTTAAAACAGAAAAGTTCCTGGGTTAATTAAGACTGAAGTGCAGATATGCTCTTGATTCCTAAAAGCTGAACCCACAACCTGTCACTGCCTAACCCAGCACTTACTGCAGCAAAAGGATGTTTTATTTGTGTTGTTATTCTTCCTTCCCCTCCCTCCAGCGAATGTAGTGGTGATGATCCATGGCAGGCTGACAGCCCTAGGTGTTGCACTGCTCAGTACAACCTCAGGATAAGCCAAGAAGGGCCTGCAGCCCTAGCAGTTTCATCCATGCTTCTCCTCCAAACAGCCTCATTCTAAAGGTGAGACCATAGGTCAATTTCTATGCCTTGCTTTGTGGCTGGGATGGTAGGTGTGGGCTCCAGGAGGCCCTGGGTGTGTATGATGATTATGACTTGGTTGTGGTCTGACCATGCCCTCCTCCGATTGGAAATTGGGGTTCACCCTTATTCCCACCAGGGTGGAGAGGGCTGGTCCACTCACCGAGACTGATTTCAGATTTCCCTGTGAGATTTCCCTGCATCTGCTGGTCCTCTCTATCACAGGTCATTATGATCCTCCAGATATTTGGTATTCAGATGACCTGCGACAGAAAAAGCACACCAGCTGGAGGCTAGAGTACCGTGGTGAGCATCAGTTGAGACACAGAGAGTTTTTTAAGTCCTGTGCTGAGGCTGTGTTGGAGGCAAAGAGCTCTCTTCCTTCTCTAGAGTTCACAAAGGTCCAAGTGGTGGAGTTACTCCAGATAGCGGACAGATAAATTGAGGAGTCCAGGCTTCCCCACTTAGAAACAGTGTGAATGTTTCTTGAGCGGAGTTTTCAGTTCGGTGGACAAGTTATTCAGATTTGGACTAGGCTAGCTGCCGTGGTAGTGGCAAATCCACATTGACAAAGGCACCTCTTCACTGCTGGAGTTCTAGGAATGGGAAGTTCTAGGAATGGGGGAACTCGCTGAGAACAGAGCTCACGGTCTGGATGTGTGTCCCTCTCGTCTGATAAAGCCAACCAGAGTGGATTGTTGGTGGAGATCACGAGTTTAAAGTCAGACGTGACTGTCACATCATCTAATCGGACCTTCTGCATATCACAGGCCATCAATACCGTCCAGCCACTTCCACTCCACGTCCAATAACCAGAATTAGATCAAAGTATTATAGCTCCCAGGACGTAGGCACTGACTCCATGGGTGCTCTGGGGCTCAAGCGCCCACGGAAAAAGCCAGCCACAGCTGTTCAGCGGTGCCACAGATCAGCTGTTTGGCAGCTGGCAGGAGGCACTTGGGGGAGGGTGAAGAGCAGTGAGTGGCAGGTGGGAGGGGGGCTTCAGGGAGAGGAGTGGAGTAGGTGCGGGAAGAGATGGAGCAAGAGTGGGACCTTTGGGAGAGAATGGAGTGGAGGCAGGAAGAGGTGGAGTGAGGACAGGTCCATGGGAAAGGGGGTGGAGCGGGGGTGGGAAGAGGTGGAAGGAGGGTGGGGCCTCGGGGGAAGGAGCAGAATGGGGGTGGGGCCTCCGGGTGGAGCACCCACGAGGAAAAATAAAAGTCAGCACCTATATCCCAAGGCACTAAACTATGGTGTGCCACGGGCAGAGAACAAGGGGCTGCTCTAATGCAGTGGCAGGGGCTAGATGAAGCGAGCTATGCCCAGATGATCCAGGCTTCCCAAAGGAAAGGCAAGATGGTGGCTTCCTTTGCAGGAGCAGTCAGTCATTTGGTCCGTGCTCCAGAAATGTCCTGTGTGGCTGCGCTTTCCAATTATCACCCCACCTCTCGTGGGGAGGCAGTTTTGATGTTATCCCGAGAGGCTGCAGATTTCCTCCATCACGGCGAATCCGACCTCTGGGCTGCTTGTGACCTGTGGGGGGCGTCCTTGATGGGTGCTGTCTCCCTGGCGCTGTCTCTGATGAATCTTTCAGAGGGCTCAGAAACCCTGAATACAATTGGCCACCAGGCTGCATTGGATGGGGAGAGGGGATGTGCAGATATTTTTTGTACTGTTCCAGATGATCAGGACCTGCTGTGGTTGGAGCTAAAGCTTCACTTCCTACTCCTGAGCCTCACCGCTCGGTCGGCCTACATTTTAAGTGTGACCGGGCCTCATGCTAGATCGTGGGTTCTTGACTTTGTGACCAGTTGGCCCTTCCCATGTTGCTAAATGGGAGAAGGGGCCCAGCTAAACCCTAGCTAGATGGGAGGATGGTCCTGCACCATAAAGAGAACCACTGGCCTTGGTCTGCACTTAAAAATTATATATCAGCACAGCTTTGTTGGGCGGTGGTATGAGAAAAACACACCCCTGACTGACCTACCTCTGCTGACAAAGCCCCCAGTGCAGATGCAACTATGCCAATGGAAGAGCACTTCTGGTGACACAGCGAACGTTTGGGGAGGTGGTATTCCTGCACCGCTTTAGGCAGCATCTTCCCTCGGGGGGCTATGCCGGCACAGGCTCTGTAGTGTAGACATAGCCTAAATGATCATAATGGTCCCAAATGGCCTTAAAATCCAAGAAATAGCCCTGTGCCTCAATTTCCCTATCTGTAAAACAGGGATAATAATACTTCCGCCTCTCCCAGAGGTGCTAAGGCTCACATCTGTAAAGTACTTTGATGGAAGGTGCTCTGGAAGTGAAAAGTATTTCTTACCATCGTCATTATGAGATCTGGCAGAGTTGCCTGGAGATTTAAGCATTACCCACCTGGACAGGTTATCCTTTCCCAGACATTCTTTCACCTGGAGAAGGCATCTTTTAGAAATCTTGGCAAAGGTTGGAAAAAGGCGAAGCACTTCAGACATACACACACCCCACAGACAGATCTGAGTCCACTGAGTTAAATGAGGCTGGAAATGAGTGGCAGGGAATGGACCAGTTGATGCTTACCTGTTCTGTTCATTCCCTCTGGGGCACCTGGCATTGGCCACTGTCAGCAGACAGGATAGTGGGCTGGATGGACCTTTGGTCTGACCCAATATGGCCATTCTTATGTTCTTAATGCTTTTTAAAAGGGATCACAGTCTATGGTAGTTTGCTGAGTCCATCCTTGGCTACTGCACAAAGAACACTGACTGTACAGGGGGGAAAAAATGGCCCATGCTGGACCACCCATCTTTTTAGCATGGCGATACTGGTGAGACAGAAATGCATAGAGATCTCCTGGTATTTATTCCATCAGCTATATCAATACCATAGAATAAGGAGGGTATATAAGGGGTAGAAAGTCAGACAAAAACTTGGCATGGTTACATCACAATGTATAGATAGATTTTCCTCTCATTACACAGAGTAGGCCCCATATTGTAGAAGTGACACGGCATTTGAACGCATTTCCAATAAGTGACATTTCTTACACGGAAGGGCGATTGTGGTCTAAGCTGACTGAGCCCCAACTGGTCTGGGCTCTATTCCTGACCCTGCCACTGACTTGGGCAAATAGCCTAACTGCTCTGTGCCTCAGTTTCCCCTTCTCTAAAATGGGACCGATATAGCTGTCCCCTCCTTTGCCAAGTGCTTTGAGATCAATGCATGAAAGGTGCCATCAAGGCAAAGTAGTTGTATTATTTCTTGGCCTTAGTTACATGGATGTGGGAAATTTCCCTGTCACGGCTTGTCTGGAAAGCAAAGGGAACACTGGGCATCGCTTCCAGGAGGTTTGCTCCAAATCTCCTTCACCAAGATGGGAGTGAAGGCAGAGCAGCAATGCCAGTCTGCTCCTCTAAAGAGGTTCTTTGCTCCCATTCACAGGCATGGTTCAGCAACCCGCATCACAACCCTCCTGCCTTTCTGCACTGAAAGATTCAAATGGACAGAGGAATGTGGTCCCCCACGTGAGCAGTGGCACAGGCAGGTTTAGATCCGACCTCCGGAGGGGTGCTTGGGGGAGGACAGTGCTGCCTCCCGACTCTGGCCTCGCACTGGAAACCACACTTCCAAGAGGAACAGAACACGTAAGTCTGTTTGGGGGAATCTAGGGGGAGCATGGGTTCAGAAAAGGTATCCAACTCACACAGGTAAGGGTGACAAACTCAGTGGGGTTCCCACTGGTTAATTTTCATACACCATCGTTTCCCCCAGACCATCCATTGCTTCCCTCCTCCCCCCAACACTATATGGTTAAGAATGGGGTGTTATGTCGAGGGAACCAGCTGCGTCACATAACAGAACACTTTTCAGCTGAGTGCTTCAGGTCCTCTAGCGTGGCCTGGGCTTTATCCTTCAGGGAATCAAGGTCCAGGTTCTGGATGTTGGTCAGCTGTCCGATAACAGAGTCCTTTTCCTCTTCCTCCTCGTTGTCTTGCTCTATCATCTTGGCCAACTCCTTTGGGAGCTCCACGTCCCCTCCTGCCAGCTGGATCTGACTATCATCTGTTTCATTCTACAGGGTCACATCAATCAAAGAGAAGAACATGAGTGAGTAGTTCAGAATCAGGCTCTGGGACAGAGATAAGGAAGGAGAGAACAAGTAGGAAGTGGATGAGATTAGAAGCCCCAGTTCAGCACTGAACTTAATCACTTGCTCAGCATTAAGACTAACACGGCTGCTACTCTGCAAACTGAAATCAAAGAGAGTGGAACATATGCCTCAATGTTTTGCTGAGTAATGCTGGATTTCAGCATATGCTTAACTTTACTCAGGTGCTTAAGTCACCTGCTGAATCAGGACCAGATTGGGAGCATCAATACACTGACGAACCACAGGATGACTTTGAAAGAGTTGGCACAACAGCTGGAGAGGGTCAGTAGCTACTGCAGAAAAGATTCACGGAAGAAAATAGTCGATGTATTTGAACAAAAATATCAATGCGAATGAGAGCTGGGTGAACGAGGCAGAGAGACTCGTGAATTAATATGTGTTCCTTCACTTTGAACATCTTTCCCCCTCTTGTGTGTTTACAGAAACAAACCCCTGAGCAATCCACTTACCTGTCACTAATGGTGGTAGAAAATGATTTTTCCCCTGTGTATAAGACGTGCATGTCTGTTTATCCACTAGGGACACTGAAACAATATCAAGGGGCTGAACTGACCTTTCAAATCTAAATCAACCCGGGGCAATTTAGAATATTCACAATCAAGTCAGAGAATTTTTAAAAAGCACTTTTTTGTTGAATGCACTTAAAGAAACCCTAATCCTAAACTCTTCAGTTAGTCCATGAACAAAGAAGGAGGCTGAATTTTCATAGATTAAATTGTTCCCAGTGAATCATTCATACAGCTCTAAGCAGACATACCAAAATGGGAATTAGCCTAAGAAAGAGCAGGTGAAATGGAGGGGCGAGGCAATGCCGGTTGAAGGAAGATATTGTTACTCTACTGTCAATGAAATCAATGGGAATTAGGTGCCTAAATACCTTTGAGGATCTAGGCTCAAGTGGCTGACTTCAGTGGAGTTCCTCCTGATTTGCTATTTATATTGAGGAAGCAGCCAAATCCCTGGTGAAACAGATCAGTGAGAGTAGCCGCACAATGGGGCTTTGCAGACAGAAAGTGATTTTGAGCAGGAGAAGGTGAGTTGACAGTACAGCAGAATGGCTCACATGACAGATTGCCGGAAAAAAAGATGTACACGTTGGCCTATTACTAATTGCCACTCAAAGGGACTGCTGTCTTCTGGCCAGCCGGACAGGTGGCTGCATAGTGCAGTGGTATTGCTTGCTGCTAGGCATTAGCAGGTGAGCATCAGCACAGGGTTCCCGGTGCAGAGCTGTAGGGAAGGCGTGAGAGTGTTGCACTGTGGTTTTTAAGAGGCTGCAGAGCTGGTATTGTATCTAATCCACCAGCCAGATATAAAAAGGGGTCTGATTAATGAGTTAGAGGAACCCATCAGCTAGAAAAATGTCTCACATTAGGTGCATATCTGGTGGTCATCACCGGGGCAGATGGAGGTGCTGGTAGCGTTGCAGTTTTTCTATATCACATAATGGTTAAATGTCATCAGGGAGCCAATCTGAAGAAAACCATAAAAATCACAAAAAGGGTAATAATTTCAAGATGCAGTGTCTAATTTTGACCAAAATTGGCAGAAACCTTCTAAATACAATTGATAGCACAATTATATACTCAGAACAGTACTGGTTTGGAAAATTTGGGAAATATTTATCCCCAGCTGATATATTTGATACATTTTCTTGTCCTTTTAGGCCTTTGGGTAAAGCAAAAGTCTGTAGTCACACAACAATATGAGCTTGTTTCTACCATGTAATACCTCAAAATGTTTGTCATTATTTGTAGCATGGACTGATGCTACAAGTCTGCTAAAAGTCTGCTATTTTATATTTTATGACTATGGGCTAGTGTCTGATGATCCACCAAATGAAATTAACGGGCAGCAGGTTTAAAACAAATAAAAGGAAGTTCTTCTTCGCTCAGCGCAGTCAACCTGTGGAACTCCTTGCCTGAGGAGGTTTTGAAGGCTAGGACTATAACGGGTTTAAAAGAGAACTGGATAAATTCATGGAGGGTAAGTCCATTAATGGCTATTCACCAGGATGGGTAAGGAATGGTGTCCCTAGCCTCTGTTTGTCAGAGGGTGGAGATGGATGGCAGGAGAAAGATCACTTGATCATTACCTGTTAGGTTCACTCCCTCTGGTGTACCTGGCATTGGCCACTGTTGGTAGACAGGATGCTGGGCTGGATGGACCTTTGGTCTGACCCAGTATGGCCATTCTTATGTTATTCCTGCATTGGCAACTGATGTTAATGCAGCATATACCATGATGATGAAACATTTTGAGGAGATGCTCCACTCTCTGAGCCAAGACTGGGCCTATGTCGTGTATGATGAAGCAATCTACTGCAAAGCACAGATTATTAAATGGAGGAATCAAAAGGAATTTAACCATGACCACATTGATGTGGGAGGCATGAATCGTGCAATGAATTTTGTGGGTGATATAGGCAGTGTGATGCAGGAAAGTGGGTTTGAAGACATCCTTGTGGAAGCCAGCAACTATGGTGGTTTTACCATCAGCCATACTCTAAGAGGGAGAGCATATAACTGTGGTGTTGGAATCCACAAACTTATAAATGAGGCAATGAATTGCTTGAAATGGATGGCCCTTGGCCATTCCATGAACAATGGTGTGAAGATGGGGAGAGATACATCTTGGAGAAAATTCAAACCCTCGTTGAAGCATTTGAAGCTGTGGGGAAGGCACACAGAGAAGACAGAGTGGAAGCACAGAATGCTGTGGCAGACTTCATGAACAGAACCCAATCAGCTCATGGACATTTATGTTACCCAAGGAACAATCTGTTCAGATACATTTCTGTTCTGGGAGAACTATGTAATGGATTTCTCCCAGCTACTGATGGATTACAGAGCAGCAAAGAGAGATGATAACAAGGCTAGGGAACTTGAGACATTTGCAGTGTGATCATGTGAATTATGCTAGGTGGAGATGTGTAACTGTAGCAGAAGCCAGATTTCTGGAGGAGGAGAAGCCAGCTATATATCATGCCCTAGCTGATAGCCAAGGAGCAGTCTACCGGACTGCCAGACCTTTCAGTGGCATATGGCATGACATGGCCGTCGAGCAATCTCTCAGCAAGGACTGTGGGAAGCATCAGCATCTTTGACAAAAGATAAGGCTCTGACCAAGTATTACCTGACTTCACATTTGAGGCAGTTGTAACAGCTATGACAAAACAAATGTGTGGAATGCAGCCTTCAGCAACAGAGCTCCACCAAGAAGCTACCACACAGCGCATGGCGGCAGATGAAACTGCTGTCCCAGATATTAGAAAAGTTGTGACTGAATGACCGTTCCTTTTAGCCCTGAATTTGGAATGAGCCCAGATGACAGACAGCCACATGTGAACATTGTAACCTCTCCTGGGGCCCCACCTGAAACTGCAGAAACGTTGTGCATGAGGAGAGAGAATGGCCCACAAGAAAGGAAGCAGTTTGTAACCAGTAGGCTGCAAAGGGGTGAGATAGATCTCTTTGATCCCATAGAAAGGTCTAATCTCAAATCACTGGTAATCTCAACAAGACAATCAAACAAAGAAGCAGCAGACAGCACAAGGGACCACTACTGATTGTCAGATATCCCGCAAGCTGACAGTTGTTGCCTAGCGCAGAGATGTTGGTAGCCAGTGTATGATGAAGTGTGAGCTGGCACCTGTTCCACTTTCCTTCTTCAACTTGGATAGAACTCTAAAGACCCCAAAGAGCAGCACACTGTCTTGGCTGGAGAAAAATGGATCCATGATTGAGTTACCAGCCACCTGTGAGCCAACATTAGCTATTACTGACATCATGAGGATTCTGCCGATGGTGTGCACCAACCCTGCCAAATCAAAGACTTTTGGGGAGCTGTCTGATGAGCTACTGACTGGGGAGGGAGGTGTCCTAGCTGTGGGTTCAAGAGTGATTCACATGTTTTCTGTGACCCAATACATATTTAATAAAAGGGGGAAGTTGAGCTGGCAGACCCCTGTTTGCATCCTTTCTCCTCAAACACAGAAGAGAATGGAACCAGGGCCTTCAACAGCCCAGCTGAGTGCCCTAACTGCTGGTCTAGAGAGGGCTTCTCATGCCAGGCTCCTCTTTTGATATTTAATTAAAGTGGACCAGCTTCAACAGGAAAGATTGAAGGAGCTCATGACTTGTTTTTCCTCAGGCAGCTGGAGGAGTTGAACGAGGGTCTTCAGCGTCTCACCCGAGTACCCTAACCACTACAGAGGGCTACTCTTGCTTATTTTTGCCCAATTGATATTTAATTAAAGCCCAGGGGAGCTTGCTGTTCAAATTGCTTCTCCTCATCAGGAAGCTGGAGGAATCAAACTAGGGTCTCCAACAGGCTAGGAGAGCACCCTAAGCACAGAGGGCTACTTGTGGCTGCTTTGGCTTACTTAATATTTAATTAAAGTGAAACAGCTGCAACAGGAAAACCTGTGGGAGCCCCACTTCTGAACACGTCATCACCCAGCTGTTAGGACATTCACTTGTGAGGTAGGAGAGCCCCTGTTCAAATCCTGTCTCAGCAAGCAACAGGGCTTGACCCAGAGTCTCCCGAGCCTGGGTGAGTACCCAGACCACTGGCCCACTGCATGATTCTCACACTCTCTCTGGCCCAATAGTTCATTATGGAATTAAAGTGGAACAGCTTTGACAAGAGATGAGCCCACATCAGAAGATCCCTTAGTTCAGTGATTAGGGCTCTCACTTGAGCGAGGGCAGCTCTCTAGTCAAATCCCTTCTGCACACCAGGCAGAGAATTAAATTGACCCAGGCTCCCTGTATTCAGGGTACATACCCCAACCATTGAGTTACAGTCTAAGGGTGGCTATCTCCTCTCCCCCGACCTTGTATGGCATTAGGTAGCCTATGAGTCTGGCTACCAGAGCAGGCCCCCCAGGGAAGCTATGCAGGGCCCTGCTTATTGCCCCTGGTTTGAGAATCGTGCTGGGGCTTAGGCATGAGCAAGGCATCTGGTTCCTAGCAGGAGGTACCAGAGCCTGAAACGGGGACTTAACCTCCTATGTCCCTTTTTGGAGCTGGTTTTGTGTGGTCTGTGTGCCCACGCTTAGCACCCCTGAATTCTGGGCACACACATGTTCAGCTCGCGCCCCAGCACAGCACTGCGTGCCTGCTGCATCAGTGCCGCCTAAAACGCTGCTGGAGTTCTCTCCTTATAAAGCCAGGGCAGGGGAAAGGGCAGCTCTGTTCACCAAATGACCCCCCAAACTGTACCCCGGATGATATTCTGAGTCTTCATCGGCCACACCGGGTCTCAAACCAATCTGGCTCTGCCTTTGCATTTTACAGCATTTTAAAATTAAACACAAGTCATTTGCCAGGAAGGGAGTTGTATCCCAGGCGCCCCTTGACCATGACCTCAAATTTGCACCACACGCATGGTACCCAAAGCCTTCTCCTAGCATAGACATTTCCAAGCCAGTCTTACTCTGCCTGTGACCTGTAGAGTATCCGGCATTCCATGTCTGGCTCACAACAGCACCACTTTGTAGAACCAAAGGGACAGTCGAACGGTGCTCGGATTCTTGGCCGTCGGAGTTGTGTGTTGGTCATCTCAGGGGAAGGCTAGTGAGATACATTCGGTATGAACACTGCTCATTTCCCCCTTAGCTTTGTGCAAAAGAAACATGATTCTTCCCATCCCAAGAACAAGTGGGAAATACCAGCTGTGGGGTGTCAGTAACCTAACTGCAGGCTGTCATTTATAAGCCTGCTCCCATCACCCACAGGATGAGCAGTTTTGAGGGCAAAGAGCAGAAGCACTCAGCCATGGTCACACATCAAAGATGATCTGACAGTCCAGGAGGTAGCCCCGTCTCTGCCTGTTGATGGCTTATTGAATTAGGCCCATTACTTTGAATTCATGGCGTGGACAGAGCTGACCTCACCAGAGAGGTAATGGGGACCCAAGCAGTAGCTGAATGAAGTAGCCCTTGCTCAGGATATTATGAAGATTTGAAGGTAGCTAACTGCAGTCCAGCCCATTGCTGCTTTTTCAGAGGCAGCAGCCTCTGTCTTACAGGTATCTTTGTTACAGTGTGATAAGAAGGAAGCATCTCTGCATAATGGGCACTACCCGTTGTTTGCTCAGGACAAAACAAATGAGAAACTGCCACCAACAATGGCCTCCTTCAGGCAGCACCTGACACATGCTAATGATCAGTCACACATATGGAATCATGCACCAGCTCAGTATCTTTGTGTTCCCTGTCAATAACGGATGGGTGATGGATAGCAGGGGACAGCTTGTTCCTAAAATGACGGTGTTGACACCTGCTCCAGAAGCCACCCTCACCTTTGTGCAGTGTGGCTGTGAGAGGACCTGTGCAACAGGGAGATGCAAGTACAACAGGGAAGCTTTGGTGCGCTCTGGTGCATGCAGCCGTGGCAGGGCCGAGTGCAGCAACAAACAGCGTATTGAACGCATCAGACACAGATTCTAAGGGGGAGTAGAAATGCTTCAACTATCTGCAAATCATGGGGACTATTTTAGTGAGTAAATATTGCTCGAAGGGGTGCTGCATTAGCCATTTAGTGGCTCATAGTTATATGGCAGGGTTATGTAAGCATACATGGTTATACTTTGTTATGCACACGATATATCAGACAAGACTTTCTAAGCCCTTCTTCTAAGAGTCATTACTGTTATATAAGCGATTTACAGATATTGTCATTGTAGTCAGTGATAGTAAGACGATAATAATTACTTGAATATTGCGTGTAGTTCTGGTCACCCCATCTTAAAAAAGATATATTGGCATTGGAAAAGGTACAGAAAAGGGCAACAAAAATGATTAGGGGTGTGGAACAGCTTCCATATGAGGAGAGGTTGATAAGACTGGGACTTTTCAGCTTAGAAAAGAGACAACTAAAGGGGGATATGATCGATATAAAATCATGACTGGTGTGGAGAAAGTAAATAAGGAAGTGTTATTTACTCCTTCTCATAACACAAGAGAGAGGGATCACCAAAAGAAATTAATAGTCAGCAGGTTTAAAATGAACAAAAGGACGTATTTCTTCACACAACGCACAGTCAACCTAAGGAACTTTTTGCCAGAGGATGTTGTGAAGGCCAAGATTATAACAGGGTTCAAAAAAGAATTAGACAAATTCATGGCGGATAGGTCCATCAATGGCTATTAGCCAGGATTGGCAGGAATGGTGTCCCTAGCCTCTGTTTGCCAGAAACTGGAAATGGGTGACGGGATGGATCACTTGATAATTGCCCTGTTCTATTCATTCCTTCTGAAGCACCTGGCATTGGCCACTGTCCGAAGACAGGATACAGGGCTAGATAGATCTTTAGTCTGACCCAATATGGCCATTCTTATGTTCTTACAGTTGTACCATGAGTGCTTTAGACTTACATCTCCAGCTGAGCAGATAACCATGTTTTATAATTAAGGGGTAGGGGCCTTATTATCTGCATAGCTTCAGAAAAATAACAGACAGAAAAACATTTCTCAAATTAGTCCATTCTACAAATAATGACAATGTATTACATGGTACAAACAAGCTCATATTGTCGTGCAACTACAGATTTTTGTTTTAACCAGAGGGGTGGGGGAAGACGGGAAAATGATAAAATATACCACCTGTACTATTTTGAGTATGTGGTTGCATATCAATTGTATTTCAAAACTTTCTGCCAATTTTGGTTAAAATTAGACAATGTTTCTCTGAGTTGTGGCCCTTTTTGTGAGTTTCTGTTTTTTTCCCCCAGTTGGATGCCTGATAACATTTAAATATAAAGTGATATAGAAAGAACTGCACCAGTTCCAGCATCTCCATCCACCCTGGTGATGAGCACCGGACATGTGCCAAGCCTGCGATAGCAAAGACATTTTTCTAGCTGATGGGTTACCCCTTAGTGCCCCAAATGAGTCTGGGCTGGTAGACAGGTAGGTAGACAAGGGAAGCAGCAGGACAATCAATTGCAGTAGAAAGGCTTGTGGATAGAGGAAGGCTGAGTGAGAGAGGATGTGACTAGAAGCACAGACTCTTGCCTTAGTGGAAGTATTACCCTCCTGGGAAACTGACTAGAGTAGAGTGGTTCCTAGGAATGCAAACACTTACTCAGCTGTAAATAGGACACAATCAGCCAGGCCCAGGGCTGATCCCTTCTCTGAGCTCATGCTTCCCCAAGAGCGTGGGGGTGGTGTGGGGCAGGAATCCTACCTCCTGTACCCCCATCCTGGTGCCTAGCTGGTAGCCAGCCCAGAGACAAGCAGTTGGAACGAATGCTCTTGAGGAGCCATGGGCTGGAATCCAGTGTTCCCCCTGAATGCAGGGCTGCTGATAAGGCCACAGAGCTGGTGCGCGCACCTCGATCTTTACCTTGGGGAGACGGTACTTGTCTCTAAAGTGGGTCCGGAGCGTGGCTCTCTCTGCTTTGCGCTGAGTGAACTGGGCATCCCTTTCCATCCTGGAAACAACATTAGAAAACAAAGGCTGTCAGCCTGCTCCCGTTCTGCTCGCTAGGCCGGACTGGGTGAGGAGGTGTCCAATGCAGGTCACTAATGCCCATTCCCTGAGCTCCTGCATGCACTGAATGGAAGCCCTGATCTGACGTGAACAGGTCTTAATTCGCCAGATGGGGCTTGAAGGCTGCTTTCCAACTGGCATCCAGAAGAGGCTTCCCCCACCTGAGCCTCTGTCTCCTACAGCCACACACAGGGGAATACAGCAGCAGCAGGGGAAGGAGTTTACTGCCAGTTTCTATTGCAAACGCCTGCCTGGGCATTGTACACAATCTAATCAGCACATAACACTTGAGGAAAAAAACCGGCCAGTGTTTACCGTCAAGAACAAATACATCGATGAATCTCCCAGAGTTTGCAGCTATTTTGGGCCATCTCTCAGGATCCTGCTAACTTTAGTTTATTTAATGGTCAGCCAACTGGAGGCTAGAAAGCTGGAAATGGACACAACCCTCTCTTCAGCTTGCTTATTTCTTTCTTCACGTCAATTATCTTTTCACCTGAAATTCATTGCCACAGAAATCAATCACTGCATGAGTCCAGTTTGAGCAATGCAGCAAGCGGGCCTGGACAAATTCAGTGACCAGACTGAAGCCCTTTTGGGCAGGTGGGGGGTAAGGGAGGCGCTTTCTCCAGGCTTGTTTCTGTCAGGTTTGAAGGCTCTGCGTGTGCGGAGGAAGCCTGACTACAATCTGGCCCAGATTGCGGTGACGCCCTTGGGCATGCGATTTCACGCCCAATGCCTTCAGCACCTACAGACATCCGCCAGCCTCCGCCCAAAAAGCAGGAACCAGAGACACCAAAACCAACTTCGGGGGAGCGCCATAAAAAATAACGGTAGCGGAAGGTGGCCCGGGAGGAGAAGACAAACCCATCCCGCCGGTGCGAAAGCAGATTAAAAGATAACGGGTGCCATTAAAACTAAAATTCCCCGCCTTCTACAGCCATTTGAACCTATTTATGGCGATGTCTTCTGGCGCTTGGCGTTTCCTTTGAAAAGGCAAAGGCAAGGCGGCCATCTGCGAGCCCTGGGTGTAAACCACTCACCCAACCAAAGACCCCCCCCCCCTCCTCCGGGCCCCGCTTCCCAAACTGCAGGTCTACGCTGGCTCCACCGCGAGTTTCGACCCACGGACACTCGGGGGGTTGTGGGCGCGCTGAAGTTAGCTACAGCCCCGCCGCGCGCTCGGCCACGGGGGGAGCTGGGCGTTTAGCCTAATTAGCTCGGGACAATGAGCCTAATTCAGCGGCAGCCCGCCGGTTTGCTGGGTCACAGGAGTCGCGGAGTTAGCTGACTGCCTGGTCGGGCTCGGCGCTGCTGTAGAGGCGGAGACGCTGGGGAATTTGCCGTACTTCCCCTCTCCACCACACCCCGCGTTTTCCATGCTCCCTTGCCACTTGGAGGGGATTCCTGCCCGGCATCTCCCCTGTGGGGCAGTCCCGATTTGCCGGCCAGGAGCCCCTCGATGCATTGAGCGAGAAGCACGGACGCCTCTGACATTTTTGGGAGGGGGCGGGGGGCATGAATCTGGTGGACAAGTTTACCAGGCTTTCTTTAACCTGCTCCCGAAGGGAAAGCCCCTTAGGGGAGCAGAGAAGGTGGGTGAAGGGCTCCCACGGTCCGAGGGCACCTGTCCCACGCGGGAGATGAGGTGGCCAGAAGGGTCACGCACCGCCAGCCCCCCAGGCGCGCTCCGCACTTACTTTTCCTCCACTAGCTGCTTCTGGTATTCTTCATACTCCTCCCGCGTCATCCCCTGGGCTTCGGCCGGGGACTTCTCGCCATCCCCCTTCTCCTCGCCGCCCAGCCCCCCGGCCAGGCTCTTCAGCTGGCCGCCCACCATGGACTTCACCATGAACGCCATGGCGGGGCGGGCGCTGGGGCACGGCTGAGCGAGAAGCAGCGGCGCGGCTGGAGCGCTCGGCGTCCGCTCGGCTCCCGGCGCCCGGGCTCAGACCAGCCGCGCTCCGCCTGCCATGGACGAGCGGCCCCGGGTCAGCACCGCAGCCGATGGACAGCTCCGAGCGCCTCCGCCTCGCGCGGCCAGCGCCTCTGCGGGGTGCGCTCGACGGGCTCCGGGGCAAGGTTCAGCACCGCAACGCGTGGACAGCTCCAGCCGCGCCGGGTCGCTTGTGGGCCGGAGCGGGGAGAGGGCTCCCCCCCTTCTGTAGGGGAACGTGACTCCAGCGGTGCTGAGCCAGTCTGAGCTCAACTCGCAGCCTCCCCAAGCTTTACTCTGCCCCGCCCACCACGCCCCTTTGGAAAGGAGGATTAACTTGTTTACTGGTGTGACGCCAGCAGACCACATGGCTCCAGCTCCGGGCTCCTGCTTACAACCCTCGCCCTGTGCAGCTAAAACATGGGGCGGAGGCGAGCGAGTGAACATCGGGGAGGCTTTTTTCACACCCTGGCGGCAGCGTGTGTGTGGCTGGGAAGGAGAGCGAATAGATGGAGATGTCTGACGGTTCGGCAGCGCATCGCTATGGGCGAACAGCGGGCGAAAGGAATCATCAACCAAAAGTCAAATCCAGCCTCATCACTGTGAGAGCGATAAAATCGCCCCCTCCCCGCCTTTAAAGGGTGAGTGTTGGCGCTGAGGGCAGTAGCTTGCCTCACCAGAATAGTGCTAACAATGGCAGTCATGAAAGTTCCCAGTGTTTTAATGGAGGGGTTCTCAAACTTCATTGCACCGTGACCACCTTCTGACAACAAAAATTACTACATGAGGGCAGGGGGTGACCGAAGCCTGAGCCCACCTGAGCGCCACCACCCCAGGCAGGGGACGGCTGGACAGTGGGGCTTCGGCTTTGGCCCCAGGGCCCAACAAGTCTAACGCCAGCGCAGGTGACCCCCGTTAAAATAGGTCACGACTAGCAACCCACTTTGGGGTCCTGACCCACAGTTTGAGAACTGCTGGTTTAATCTGCTAGATTAAAACCAAATAAATAAAACAGCTCTACTGAGCCTGAGCAGGGGTTTTGCTGTGGTGGCGATTACTGATGCTTGGGAGACTCGTGGGTCATCAGTGATGGCTTCCAGCTCAGCCTGCCTTGGGGATGCTTGCTAGAAAGTGAGAGGAAGCCATTTACAGAGGGAACTGCTGTGTCCGCGTGCAAGATAACGCCAGAGGTCAACCCGCCTCTTCGATTTGTTGTTTGGCAAGAAGGGGGGGAAAGAAAAAAAAAAAACCTTGCAAAGATCGAGCCATCTCAACAAGCCAGCCAGCTCTTGCAGTCACTGCTGCTTCGATGGAGACAGGGCAACTTTCACAACGAATCAGTGACTGCCAAAACAATGTGGTTTCCAGACAGCAGCTTCAGCACCATAATACATTCAATCACCCAAACCACACGTTAGCCCATGGACCACAACACACAAACGTGGTACAACGGGTCCTTTACTTTAGCTACAGTCCCAACATCAAATGGGGAAAAAATGTAACTGACATAGACAGTGGAGCCTTGCCCCAAATCTATCAAGTTCAGAATAACATATGCTTCGGTCAGTTCACTGATGGACACAGCCCAAGTTATTTGCAGGAATAAATATGTTTTTTTCTCCCCGACGGTGGGTTTTTCCTGATTTAGACTTTCCCCTTAAAAAAAAAATCATTCCTTGATGGCCCCCATCTGCCTTCTCGCTGCAGTGAGAAACAAGGAAAGCCCTTTCAAATGCATTCAGAGAATAGAGAGAGAGCTCAGAGCTACAGTTAAAGAAACCTTCCTTAAAACAGGTTTTAGAGTAACAGCCGTGTCCTCACTGTATTTTCCACTGCATGCATCTGCTGAAGTGGGCTGTAGCTCACGAAAGCTTATGCTCTAATAAATTTGTTAGTCTCTAAGGTGCCACAAGTCCTCCTCTTCCTTCAAACATCATTCCAAGGGTACAGGGAGGAAAAAACTCAGCTGCAGTCAACAGGAGTCTTTCCACTGACTTCAGTGAGTTTTGGATCAGGCCTATATAAGAGAGCAATGCTTTAACTTAAATGTAAAAAAAGTACTGGAAATCGCATAAGGCTTCATTAAAGTGCTCGCTTAAATCAGGAGGCATAAGGGGGAAGATCTTTGGTTTCACTCTATAATTCTTTCCTCCCCTTTCGAGTTCATGAATAATAAGCTTATTCTGACCCCTCTATTGAATCTTTTACCTACTGCAAGATCACAGACTTGGGGTGGGGGTGGCGGGGTGCAGCTAATGATGATCCCCCAAAAATGCACCTAACTGCCAGCTGGCATCGTTGTGATTAATATACATTCTTTGCTCTCTCTTTCTCTCCCAAAACTGTGTAAGAATTGTTTTATTTTCAGTAATGCAATCCCTGTTTGTGGCAAATCATTTGGATTCCTGAATATAAAGACAATCTCTGGAGATTAAAATGACTGAACAGCTGTGACTCCGCAGAACATGGTGAAGGGGGAGGGGAAATGACTATGCCCCTAGTATAGCTACAGGCAAAACTTTCTCTGTTAAAAATCAAGATTTTTTTTTTGCTTGAATAATAATCTGGGATTTGAAGGTCATTCATTAACTATCAGGCAATGGTACATTTAAGGACAGAGGGGTTTGCGCTAATCAGTCATCAGTGTTATTATGAGTCCCGATCTGCATATTTTGTGACTAGTAATTTTGTATGCCTCAGTTTGCCATGGTTGAGATGTCTTAAAGGAGGCTGCGTTTAGACGAAGACTGCTCAGCACTATCTGAAAATCATCCCTTTAACGCACCTCAAGTTGGGCACCCCAAATCATTAGTTACTCTGGAAAAAATCAGGCCCCTTTTCTTACAGTAGGAGGCGCCCTTCTCAGCTGTCCAGAGACGCTAAGCAAACCTTTTTCACTGGCTTTGGGGGTATTTTTCTCTTGCAGTAGTCCCTAGAGGGCTCAGTCATGGCCCCTGATCTGAAGGTCTTACAATCTAATCTACATTACCACATTTACAGAAACAGCTCTTAATTTTATTTTTAATTTCCCCAGTGATCCGGCATTCCTCGTGGTAGTGAAATGGCTTTAGAACAATGGAGACCCTTGGAGCTTTCTGGCTGGCTGCTGGTGATGTCATACCCATCGCTGTAATGCCCAGGTCTGACTGTTTTCCTTATGTGCAAATTACATAGCACAGAAGCCAGTGTTACAGGTCTAAGAGTCACTCAGCTCTCAGTTCGCTATGCCTACGTGGAGTGCATTGTTATGGTCCAGAAACATTCCTACACTTCTTGGGCCCTCTTGATTACTTAATGATGCACTAGCAACCAATGCAAATAACAGAGTAAGCAACAGTTAACAGTTTTGGGATTGCTACCTCAGGTCCAGCTGAGTTGTGCTTGATCAGAGGGGGTGGGGAGAGGCAAAGATGATGATACTTTACCTATATCATCCCGTCCCCCAATCCTGGGCTTCTTTGAACCCTGGCTCAACTTCAAGCAGCCTCCAGACTTAACTGGTTTGAGGAGCTGGCCCTTGGTTTTTATCAACCCCTGACAGAAGGACTTTTGCTTATTCAGGATATCTAGGAAAGGTTTATAAACCCTGCTGAACTTTTCATTCTGCGGTAGCAAAACAGAGCAGCAGCCTGAGTCTACCTTCAGGTGGGTTTAATGGGACACATATGGTCCCATTGCCATTTCTTGTTTTGCACAGATCTGAGACCAGCTGCGAAGTCTGGACCCAGAGATGACTTGCCCCCAAAGTACAGAGGTATTTGAATATAGGACTTTCGTTCTGGCCTCTCTCTATCATTGTTAATTCAAGTCGGACTCCATCACTGAGTCAGGGTCTCCATACCTGCTCTACACCAGGGGTTCTCAACGTTTCTCTTTCTGAGGCCCCCCGCCCCCAACTTGCTATGAAAACTCCCCGGCCCGCCTGTTCCACGACAATGTTTTTCTGCATATCTAGTAGATTAAAAGCCAGGGCTGGCATTACAGGGTAGCAAGCAGGGCAATTGCCTGGGGCCCCACATCACGGGGGGGAGGGGGAAAAGAAGGGGGACGGCACAAAACTAAGTTGCTCGAGCTTTGGCTGCAGCCCAGGGCAGTGGGGCTTGGGCTTCAGCTTCAGCCCCAGGCCCCAGTGAGTTGAACACTGCCCCTGCTCTCTGGTTTATTTTGGCGGACCCCCTGAAACCTGCTCATGGGCCCTGGACCTCTGGTTGAGAGCCACTGCTCTTGACCACAGCACGCTAACCAGAAATCTAGGGCACATAAAGTGCCCAGCTCTGCTTTGATGCATCAGATGAGTCCTTCAATTCCAGCCGAGAGGGAGCATTGTCTAGCAGTTAGAGCAAGAGACTTGAAAGCAGGACTGTTTTTTTTCCCAGCTGGATCAGAAGCGTCAACTAAAGTGTAGCCTCCTTGTCTGAGAAACTAAGTGAAAGTGGCTTCTGAAGAGCTGTACTGCTTGGCCGACCCAATCAGGAATGCAGGAGAAACACCAGGTGACAGGAAACCTCCATGGGCAATTTGCAGACACAAACAACACTGGAGTGAACCGCAGCTGGCTAGAGATGTGGGTCAGACACAGGTTAATTCCAAATACTTCTGTGGTCCAAGCCAAACAGCTCACACCACTCAGACAATACAACTCATTCACAGGGCTCTGATGAGGCTTCATTAGAAAATAACATTTGGGGGCTGATCCTGCCCCCCCCCCCGGCTGTAGCTCATGAAAGCTTATGCGCAAATAAATTTGTTAGTCACTAAGGTGCCACAAGTCCTCCTTTTCTTTTTGCGGATACAGACTAAAACGGCTGCTACTCTGAAACCTGGATACATATAAATACTGTTAAAGGCAAGGGGAGAATTTTCCTTGTGTAGGGCTGCTGTATGCTGCTAGCTATCTTCGATTCTTACCTGACCCCCCATCACTACAGTATCTGAGCTC
Organism: Caretta caretta; assembly: GCF_965140235.1. Classification (NCBI taxonomy): domain Eukaryota; kingdom Metazoa; phylum Chordata; order Testudines; family Cheloniidae; genus Caretta; species Caretta caretta. Next base: position 47,347,462 of record NC_134215.1, on the reverse strand, counting down.
CTCCCAATCTTGAATGTAATTCATGATCATGACACCACCACAAAGCAAAGTGGCACTGCTGTTCCTATTTTACAGATAGGGAACTGAGACAAAGAGAGGCTAAGGCGCAGATCCTCAAAGATATTTAGGTACCTAATGCCCATTGAACTCAATGTGAGAGAGGCACCTAAATACCTATGTTGGGCTCAGCCTTTGTGGCTCGCCTGGGGTCACACAGGATGTTTGTGATAGAGCAGGAAGTGAGCCCGCTAGCCCAGGCAAGGGCTCTAGCCACCAGACTATGCTCTGGTCCATCCTCCCAGCCTTCTTCAGCTACCACCCTAGGTGATATAGCTTGAGTGGGGCTAGAGATGGGAAAAGAGCAGGATCTATAGGAGTTCTGGCTGCTCCAGGCTGCAGCCCAGCCCAGAGGCATCCCAGGTAAGGCTGCTGCCAATTAAAGCAGCCCCTGGGGTGTCTGTATTTTACACCGTGGTTTCACGGGACACCCAGAATCCAGGAGTCACAAAGACAATTTAAAGTCACCTTCCCCACTCCTCTGAGGTGTGGCATGGAATCTGCCCTGTGGAGCTTCAGGCAGGGGGGCTGGAACATCTTTTATAGTGGGGGTGCTGCTGATGGAAACCATGTACTTGGTGTTTGTTATTACTACTTCAAGCCAGGGGGTGTGACAGCCCCCCCAGCACCCCTAGTTCCAGCACTATGGCCTCAGGTGCAATGGGATACATCAGTGAAAGCATCATATTACTGCTTATCAAGGTGTACATTTGCCACATCATGTTTTAATTGTGGTTATGTAACTTACGTGTTTGAGAAACATGAAATGGGGAGCTACAACATCACCCCCTGGATTATCACTGAGTGCCGAGCTCGGTGATAACTGATCCACACTGCTTAGTTTAGAAGGGAAAAAAGCAGGAGGGCCCAGATCCTTAAATGTATTTAGGTGACTAACTCCCATTGAAATGAAGGCACCTAAATACCTTTGACGAGTTGGGCTGAGGTGGTCTTGAGACCCATAAGAAGAAGTAAGTGCAACTGGTGAGCAATGAAGCTTTTGATGAAAATGCTAAAGGAAACAGTGAGAGGTTAAAAAGCAGAATTAAGACTAATACAGGCTGCAAAAATGAGCCTTAGGTTAGTTGCAGAAAGCTGCAAAGATCTCCCTATCCTAGGACAATGTGCCTGGACTGATGTAGGTGTTACACAGATCAATCAACAGCACCCCGGCATTTACTTTTATGGGGCTTGGGGGTATCTTTCCCCACAGCAAGATCTTCCAAATGCCCCACATTGGTTGCCTGCCCTTCCACTCCATTTGCCAGGTAGGCCAAGAAGCAGTCAGGATCGAGGTGAGAGGTGGAAGAGAGAGAGAGAGAGGAATATGAGGCTTTAACCTCTCATCTTTCTGACAGGCTGAATGTTCTCCACTTCAGTCCCCTCTGCGCTAAGGGTGTCTCCAGGCTGGGAGTGCCAGCACACTCCTCCCTGAATTAGAATACTGTCATGGCAACAAGCTTCATCTGAGGACAAGAAAGGGGTCCCCCTCTCACCATATCAGTCAGTAAGGGCTATGGGAGCGGCTCAATGCACCTCTATCCCCCAGGGGTGGACACATCTTCTTCCATAAGCTTTACATCTAGGCTCTCATCTTCTGAAGGAAGGCCATCTGGATACTGGGGCGAGAACTCACATTCCCCCATGGAGTGAGGCCTGGGCTGCTCCATGGTGGGCAATTTAACATTCTCTTTTCTCTGGGTAGCCAAGCTGTTCCTTAGCCAGTAAATATATTCCGGTAAGTATGAATCATCCTTCCGCGAGGACTCTAACATGTAGTAATTAGATGTAAATCCTTGCATGACCCATTATATTAGCTTATGCTATATCACATATCTTCATGGATTATAAGGAGAGAAACCTCACCCAGTGGAAGCCAACCTAACACAAGTTGGCAGAAGTTAAGAGCATCCTTTCCTCATTTTGACATCTGATTTGAATAGGAGGCAGGGCTAGGAGCAGAGCCGTTTGCCTCCCATGCATTTGCTGCTAAAAGCACTGGCATTCAGGGACTGTTTCAACACAGAGAATCTTAGAAATGTAGGGTTGGACAGGACTTAAAAGGGTCATCTAGTCCACCCCCCTGCACTGAGGCAGGACTGAATAAACCCAGAGCATCCCTGACAGGTGCGTGTCCACCCTGTTTTTAAAACCTCCCATCAGGGGATTCCACAAGCGCTGCATCAATATGTGGGTCTGAGGAGACCTAGCTCCACCAGGCCATGAGGAGCAGTCAGGATCCCCTGCATTAGAGCATGCCCCAGCGAGAGCTCACGTTCACTTGGCACTGAGGAGAGATTTGGAGAGGACTAGACCTCTCGTTTCTCTTCTAATGTGGAAGGGTTGTTCCTCAATGTTATATGGTATCTTTGTGGGGATTACTTAAGCCTGCTATGATGAGGTCTCTCTCTACAGGGACCTTTGTCGTTCATTCATGCCTGATTCTGAGGTGTTTGGGCATTACAGTGATGCAAGACATAAGTCACTAGATCTGTATTTCCAAAGCTCGTGCACCTTAGCTTCTCTGCCTCCAGTCTTCCAGCAGAAGGAAGGTTAATGCTGGGAGTTGAGATGCTGGATGTGATTAATGAGAAGCGGTCGTTAGAATACGTATTTAGAACCCGAAGCCCAAGACACTGCACACCCTGCAGAAATCAGTCTCTGTAAGGTCCCTGGGAGAGTCACCAACTCCTTTCAGCAGGTTAATGGTCTCCTCAGTGGGACAAATTCTCCTTTCAATTACACCAGCGGAACTCCACTGAAGTCAATTAAGTTGCACCAGGGAGGAGAAGTTTGTCCAACATGTGTATAGCAATAGGCCCGGTGAGGAAGTACATGGCCTTGACTTTTGATGTGATCTTCAGAAGCCTTTGCCCTGTGCCCAGAGGAGGAAAAAGGAGGAGTCCTTAGATGATGCCCACCCTGTTTCCTTGGGACATTTTACTCTTAAATCCATGGGGAGATTTTTAGAGCTTCCAAGACTCTGGGTTGCAGAGTTCAGTCCTTGAAAGGTGTGTGTTGGAGTCATCAACGTGGGCGAGGAGGGGAGGGAATGAGAATTCAACTCTTAAAAAAAAAGAAAGAAAAACAGAAGAGCTCTCTGCCTGGAGAAGTCACTTTTCTTATGATCAGGACAGTCACTGTGATATAGGAGCCCAGATCTTCAGCTGTGTCTAAGGGTAGGTCTACATTGCAATGTAAGCCCAGAGTTTAAAGTCAGGCGCTAGCTGAACCCCCGTTCCGTCTACTCTCAAATAAGGCTAATCCAGGGCTTCTGGGGCCCCAGCACCCTATGGAGGTCAAGTTGGGACCCAGGGTTCAAGCCCTATTGCTTTGCAGTGTAGACGCAGCCTCACTGGACTCATGCGCTGGGCGGCCACCAAAAGTAACCCACAACTCCACGAGCTGACTTTCTTTGTCCTCTGGATGGTCAAATTTATTGGACTGGCAAGTTTCCCCACACTGCACCACAAAGACAGGCCTAGTGGAGCCACATGTTGGGAGGGCACCAGGATGTCTGGGATGTGAGTGGCTGGCCTCAGGCCCACATAATGCAGCGTAGACACTGGAGCCCTTTGGTTCAACACTTCCTAACCTGGGGTTACAAGTGAGAGTAGATGCTCAAGCCACATGTTAACAAACTCAAGGTCTGCTAACTTGAGTTCTACTACTGGTCTTACATTGCAGTGTAGACGCACCCAAAGGGTTGCTCAGCAATACGCAGTGCTGTCAAGCCACCTTTGTTCTCCCTTGCTCCTGGGCTGGCTGTGCATTGGGCTAGCCCCAGCATACTTAGAGCAGCCCAAAAGCTACCCTAATTGGTGCCAGCTGCCAAGAGCCCAAGCAGTCATCCCGACAACCAGGCACCACCAGTGTTCATGAAAGCATTAGCCATGCTCTCTTCAGCCAGCTGTGCCCCCTAGACTGATGGCAGGAACTGGCACGCTGGTGCCACCCAGAAGGGGTGAGCTTCCTCCAGGCAGCCATGCCAGCTTTGGTGCAATGCAAAGCAGCCTGAACATAGGATAGAATCTGGGTAAGAGTTCAAAATTCGTGCCCTACACAGACATAAGATCAAGTGGCAGCTTGCAGTGAGAACAGTCTCCTCCTTCACCCAGACAACATATGGGGAGAAGATACAGAGGAGCTCAGTGGTGGAAAAGGACAAGCTGTTTTTATACTGAAAGCAAAACAGGAATAATCAGACTGAGCCTTTGTATGGCACTTACCAATCTCTGTGCGCTGCAGGGACATTAACAAATGGATCCAAGGAAAGGAGCATGTTGCATGTAGGCACAATATAAATATTGATTGGAGAGCTTAAAATAAAAGGGAAAGGAAGAGGGAGAGCTGGGGAAAGTCAGCAAGGGGTGAGTCACTTTCCACTGATGTTTTCCCTCTCTGATGGAGTGAGTAAAGGTTCCACAATGCCCATGTTCCTTTCAGTGACAGCAAACACCTGGCCCCTGGGGCCAGTACATTAGTGAGCAGTGAGGATTGAGGACAGGAGTGAGCCTCCTACCCAGGTGGGTGCCCGGGATGCCCAGATCTCACTCGCCGACACTGCTAAGTTGGCCGCAGAGCGGAGCGGCCTGACCTGGACAACTCACAGGCTTGCAGACAGGTTGGTCTGCTTGGTAATACCATGCCTGTACTGTCCCACCCATGCTGGCCACGTGTGCCATGCAATCCATACAAACCCCACATTGGCCCCTTTCCCCCAATCCTTGGAGCATGGACAGACTGGGGTGGAGGGTGAAGGGGACAGGGTGGACCACAAAGCGAGTGTGACATCTTCAACGTGGCTGGGACTTCTCAAAGTGAAATGTAGCCCAGGCTGCAGAAGCCCCTCCAGAAGGATGATCACTCCGGCATTTATTCTAAGTCACCACACAGGACCCCAGCGAGGCTCCCCTGAGCAAAGCTACTGAGCCACAGCAAACAAAGGAGCAAGGATTCTCCGGAAGCTCCAAGCCTTCTCCGGTGATGCCATGTCACGTAGACACCAGAAAGAAACAGGACGCACCACCTTCTTGGGGCTTTCCTGTCACCGCCACACACGTACCCTTGGCCACAGGAAGGCCCAAAGCTGAGCCCTGCTACAAAAGGAGATGCCAAGATAAAGCTAACTGTCGCTACAGGCATCGTCGCTGACCCGTGCTGACAAAGTTTTACCCCTTTCAATGTGAAGAAATTCATTTGAATTACAACAGCTGTCTGAGCAAGGACAAGCATGCACAGTAATCCTCACTGCAAACAGCCAAGTTGCCTTTTCGGCTTTCATGAGGCTGCCTGACCTGCACCCTTTGCAAACAGCACCCCCGGGGGCTCTTTGCAGGGTACTGGGCATGCTGTCAAAGGCTGAGCTCCAAGCGGGCAGGAATGAACTCATGGACACGACACACACGAGGCATACGCATGCACAGCAAGTGACACAAACATGCATGGACAGACACATACAGCAGTGGATCGAGCCATGTAAACAGGCACATGGGGGAACATGTGCTCCCTAAATACCCAGTGGCAGCTAGCAGCTCCTGACCTCAGAGGAACATGAACACACACACACACACACCCCAGAGGTTTCCCCATAGGGGAGCTTTCCATAGTTCTAGTTTCACCTCTCTCTCTCCTAAGACTCAAAGAATGTGACCTACCGGGGATATGGATGTCTCTGTACATCACGGTAAAAATATACACACATGCTGTGGGGACATGTGGAGGTATGGGAGTGCACAGACGCACACTCGATCTGAGAGGGTTTTGCAGCATGGGCACAGAGGACGTGACAGAATGAGTCTGACTCTTCGATTGGACCTAATTAGAGCCAGCAGTATCTGCTGAACGGTGAATAAAAATAATTAGGCAGGCAGATTGCGAGGGAGCCCTGTGAAATTTACAAAATTCTTTTCTCTGGCAACTGTGACATACTTAACCCCGATCCACATCACAGGCATTTCCAATAGATGACTGGGATAGCACCTTAAGTGGACGCAGCACTTTATAAGAGAGGAGCAAATGGGCTGCATGCCCTCAATGGGTTTGCAAGTCTAAAAAATGCAGGAGCAGGGGGGAGACAAGCAGGACAGAAGAAACAGAAAGCTGCGCACAGTCCTTACAGCTGGAATTTCTCACGGAACAGATGGGGTTTCAGACATTTTTTCGAAGAGGGAAAGGGAGGGAGCTCGGCATACATCACTCAGCAGGCTGTTCCAAGCATACGGGGGCAGCACGAAAAAAAGCAGGAATTCAGGAGTGAATAAAGACGACAAAGGGGGCAGGTAGGAGATCAGCTGGATTAGGGAGATAAGGGGTAGGAGGAGAAAAAGGTAGAGATGGTGTCAGAAGTTGGGTCCAGGAGAGCTTGGAAGGGAAAGAGAAGAGGAGAATTTTACAGTGGAAGCCAGTACCGAGATAAAAGAAGTGAGCAGCAGGGAAGAAAGAACTGGCATTCTGGGTGGAATGGGGAAGGATAGGAGATGGGCAGGCTGGAGAGAAGGACGACGGAATAGTTGAGGCAGGAAATTAGTAGAGTAAGAACTAGAGTCTTAGCAATGGGGGTGAAGAAGAGACAGAAAAAGAGATGAACTTCTGGCAAAAGCCAGGATGGAAGATGAGTCCCAGGCTCAAGCCAGGGGGCCTGGAAGGCTGATAATGATGCTGACAGTGATGGAGAACAGGGAAGTGAGAGCTTGGGTGGGAAGATGAGTAAGGGCAAGACATCCAACAGGAGATGGTAGAGAAACAAGTGGAGATGCAGGTCCAGGCAGATGGTGGGAGGCTGAGGGGGTGTTTATCACATGCATTTAATTCATTCCTGATTTTATGCTGTCATCTGCGCCTGTCTCAAGGTGCAATATTGGTGCAGGATCCGAGGTGCTGGAGTGGCACATGCAAGTAATTTTAGAGGATCTAATATAAAAATAACCAAGATCATTGGTGTCTAGCGATTTCAGTACAGATTTGAAATTATTTCTGTTTGGAATCGCCATGACTTTTTGGTCAAGCCTTTCACCTACACTGTCCCTCGCTACCTGGGACTGAAGGCAAAGGTCACAGGGAGGGGAAGCTAATCCACCATGTGGTGGCCCATCTCCTGAGAAGGATAGTCTAACACTAGATATCCACCGCCTCCCCTGGCTTCCCACCCAGATGGTCCTCACCTATGGAGTCCTTAATGGGCTAGGCCCATGCTGTGTAAGGTATCATCCTCTCTCTCCATGTTGTGCTGTGGTAGCTATGCCCAAGGCCAACCTAGTGGCAGGTCTTTCACACACCAGAGACCTGCCTGCCAGACAGAAGGATCAGCCCCTCATCTTTATGGCCTCCCCTTACACCTCTTTGGCAGTGTGAAGGGACAGTCAAGTGAGTGTCACTGTAATTTCCTCCCAACAGAGGGGTGTAAAGGGGCCATGGTGCAGTGAGAATCAGGCCCATTTTTGTTCAGAGAGCTGATGCAAAACTCATCATGACATGTAGGGCTCCCCAAATGACAGAGCTGAAGAGAAGCCCAGAAGCCCATTGCTACAGAGGGCCGCTTATACTGAGAAGAAGGGAAGGGAAGAGGTGTCTGGTCCTACTTCAAACAGACTCGTCATGATTCTCAGACCCTAGGTTCAATGGCGATGGGCACTTTAGAAATGCTGAAAAGGACGGGATGAGGGAGATTCAAAACGTAGCCAGCACATTGGTCCCTCATCTTCTGCATTGACTACTACACTCCCCTCCCTTCCAGCCCCCTGGAAGCCACATTACTCCCCTCCAGCCTCACCATGCATGTAGCTGCTAAAGTACAGTTCCTTTCCCATGGATCCCGTTAGCCCTTAAAGTAACACACTGAAACGTAGGAAAGCACCGAGTGAGTGCACGTGAAACACACAGTCAGCCCGTTCAACTTCACACCTATCTCTGAGTGATAACTGATGCTGCGTCATCACAAGCCATGGTGTTATCATCTCCAGATCCTGGACCACTGACTATGTGAGGAGGATAAAAGTGCATGCCCTTGGCTGTGCATTTAAAAGCAGCCAGACAGCTGAATGAACTGGAGTTTGCTATTTTTAAGACTCATCCTTTAAACAGGGGCTTTCCCCAGTGATGGAGTAGCAGGCCCAGAAATGATTGGGTGAGTTTCTCTGGTTTGTGTGATGCAGGAGGTCACAGTGGTCCCGACTGGCCTTATCATTACTGAACCTATGAAAACATTTCTTATGGAAAACCCACCTCTGAGATGAATCCCACTTGAGAACCCAGCTTCAAAAAGGGAGGAGAGCCTGGTTCCATCTTCAGACACACATGACCGTGTCCCTTAAATTTTTCTGTGGCAGCTCGACCCTGCAGTGATGGGTAGATAGATGAGCCGGGATAAAGGCTGTCTTCCTATTAAAGGGTTGGGTCAAAACCATAGGCTGAGCCTTGGAGCTGCGCACAGCAGGGAAATGAAAACGCTCCAAATCAAACGACAGCATCTCAGAGAGACAAACTCTCTGCCTGGTGCCAAAGTGCATAGTTGGGGATTAATTTACCATCACTGCCTTGAGAGCCTTTCTTCTGCTGGGAGCTGCAAGCCAGGAGCCAACAGCAATTGCAGCACACTCACTGGACCCTACTTGGTCTCTATAAATCAGGACAACTGGACAAACCGGAGAGAGTCAAGAGAAGAGCAGCAAAAAGGATAAAAGGTTTAGAAAGCCCAACCTGTGAGAAAAGGTTAAAAAACCCGGGCATGTTTAGCCTTGAGTGAGGGGGGACCTGAGAACAGTCCTCAAATAGATCATGGGCTGTTAAAAGGGGACGTTTTAATTGTTCTGCATGGCCACTAAAAGTAGGACAAGAAGTAAAGGGCTTAATGTGCAGCAAGGGAGATTTAGGATAGTGTAGCAGACTGTGGACTCACCAGTGTGGGCACCTCCTGCTGGTTGCCTTGGGGATTAGCTCAATTCCAGCTCTCAGAGCGCCCTCTGCTGGCTGGTGTCTCACCTGCCTCAGGCCCTCGTGTCCCTCCTGAACCCCGGTGCCCTTCAACTCGGGGTTCTGCCCCCAGCAGTGCCCCCACACTCTGGGTCTCCCCTCCCAGGGGAACCCCTCATCCTCTATACCCACCTTGCCTCAGTGGCTACTGCCAGTCATCATCTAGCCCCTTTTCTCTGGAGCAGACTGCAGTCTCTACTGGCCACTCATCACTGGCAAGGGGTTTGGACCAGCTGCCTCTGCCTATCCCTGGGCTGCACCTCTTTAGCCACAGTATCTGCTTAGATCTTATAGTCAATTGTTTGACAACACTGGTTCTTTATGAAATGTATTCAAGAGACCTACGACTACACTACATACAAATAACCAGTGTCAGTCAGCTTTATTACTATGGTACAGGAAAAGGTTCTGTAAAACACCAGTCTCCCAGGAGCCATCCAGTGCAGTAATGTTACATTCACCTTACGCGGAAGGTGGGCTCGCCACGTTACACATTTCAGCTGGTATCATTTGTACAATTTTACAAGTTACACATCTATTTACTGGTCACTAAATCCAGCCCATCAGTTTGCCCCAGTTCTCTAACTGTTCTTTCCTCATCTTTGGTTTGGATACCAGTATTCAAGGTACTGGTTCATGGAGGTACTTCCCTAGCTTGTACTAAGACATAGAACGAAAGTATCTCGAGTTTGACAGGTGTCCTATCTGCTTATGCCAAATGCTTACTTCAGCAAATGCAAGGAATTATGGGATACTTAGCTTATGTGACCAGGAAGATGGTATAAGCCAGTTTACGCTATATGACTGTTACAATATTCGTGCTTAATGTTATTGGTGCTTAATGCTTACTAACATAGATGGTGTGGATAATGCATATTATTACTAGGATATATATTTATATGCTAGCCAGCATATATTAGGCAATAAGTTTAATATGAGAGTATACAGGGGGAAATTAGAGCCTGTGATATACAGGTCAGACGAGGTGATCTATGAAACAATGCAACCTGCCATATAGTTTGGGGTGGTTACCCTTGCTGGGTAATAAAGTTGCAGCCTCTTTATTTAACCATACTATGGTCACTGCATCTCACTGTTTCTGTGGCCATTTCAACACTTACTTTAAATATTTTCTATTAAGAAAGATGCACTCCCCTGGTACAGTTGCTTTTTATCCCCCCAAGGTCACTGGATCATGAGTTAATCAAAAACTTAGTGGGCAACTACATGGCTTTTTAACTGACTCAATGGACGTCACAGCTGATGGCCAAATGGTGGAACCCTTCCCTGGAAACTCACAAACTAATTCACTCAGAGAGAACAGGGGCATGGTCAGAGAGCACTGGAAAAACTACACTAAAACGTTAGGTCTTCACAAAGGGATGTGAAAAATCCATCCTGCTGAATGACGTAGTTAAGCCAACTTAACTCCTGGTTTAGACAGTGCTCGATCTACGGTAAAATTCTTCCATCAACCTAGCTACTGCTTCTCAGGGCGGTGGATTAGCTACAAGGATGGGAGGAGAATCCTTCCCGTGGTTGCAGCGAAGCTTCCCGCTGCAGTGTTGTTAGTGAAGACATACCCCAAGCAAATAAAGTCCAGTACATTTCATATGAGCAGCACCAAATTCAGCCCATACCTGTTGGCTGCAGGCAGATGACATTAGCTCGTAGCGAATAAACAAAATAGAGGAAAACTAAATGGATCCAAATGGGCTGGAGATTTGCCAGCGTACTTCTCTCTGCTGGTACTTGCTTAAGGAAGCGTGCTATTGCATGTGGATGGAAAGGTGAGTGGGTAAACAGTGTTATGGGCTGGTTAAACCTCATTGAAATTGGGGGTGCAACAGCCCCTCTTCATTATTGACAAATATAAGAAAGAAAGAAAAAAGAAACAAAAAGCTCTTTTAATGAACCACATAGTTGAACTAACAGCAGCCTCTACCGAAAACATAGGCACAGACCACCATCCAGAACAGAGGCCAAGCAAGGCACATGAGGGGTTTGGTGGGTATTGTTTGGTTCAGGGGGTGAGAGACAGAGAGAGAGAGAGAAGCTGGAGAAACAGCAGAGCAGCTGAGAGGAAAGCAGCAGAAAGCCAAGGACACAGGCAGAACAAGCACTGGGAATGTGCCCCTGAGAAAAGACCGGAGAAAGAGCTTTTGGGCTAAGTGCTGGATGGAAAGAGGCTTGGAATGGTGAGCAAAGAATTAGTCTCCTGCTGTGTTCAGGGAACCAGAACATCCTATAGTCTTTGTATGGAAACAGGATTGCATCAGAGATCCCTGACGCCATCATCAATTTCTCCTCCTAACTGAAACAGTCCGCAGGAGCTCAAATTTTAGCTAATCACCTGGGTCAAAAAAAGGGTAATCACAGGATGCTGGGGACATGCAAGAACCTGTGTGTGCTCAGACACGCTGGAGGCAGAACGCTGTTGGGTGGGGTCTCCAGTGGGCCGTCTGATACGCATTCCTGCGCATGTGTGCGCACGCGGAATTCACACAGGCAGAGAGCCCTGCGAGAGGCTGGTCTACATGTAACGCTTCGGAGGAGATAGCTATGGCGCTCAGTAGCGCACTGCTCAGGGAAGTGGTGCTTCTACAAAGATGGGGAAAAAACCCCTTCCAACATTGTAGCCTGCATCTACATGGCGGGGTTACAGTGGCATAGCTACAGCACTGAGGTTATATCACTGTAGCACCCATTGTGTGGACGTGGCTTGGAACTGCATGTGAGTGTGTACATAGACCAGAGAGCTACGTACATGTGCACAGTAAGCATGCGGCAAAATTACATGGAGGTGTCATTTTTGGTTTTTGGCAGCTCCTGTCAGGGTCTCACTGTTCTAGGAGCTGTACAAACATGCAACAAAGCCCTAGACCAGAGGTGGGCAAACTACAGCCCGCGAGCCACATCCGGCCCGCGGGATCGTCCTGCCCGGCCCCTGAGCGCCCGGCTGGGGAGGATAGCCCCCAGCCCTTTCCCCCCGTCCTCCCTCCCCCGCAGGCATGCTGCTGCATGGGCAGCACAGTTTGCACCCGCCCACCTCCCAGGCTTTCCAATAAGCCTGTCCTGCCGTTCAGAGCCGCCTGGTCGGGGGTGGGGAGCAGGGGGTCAGATAAGGGGCAGGAGGTCCTGGAGGGCAGTCAGGGGACAGGGGGTGGTTGGATGGGGCAGAGGTTCTGGTGGGGGGGGGGGGTTGGATAGGTGTGGGAGTCCTGGGGGGCCTGTCAGGGGGCAGGATGTGTGTGGATAGGGGTCAGGGCAGCCAGGGGACAAGAAGCAGGGTGGGAAGGTTGGATGGGTCAGAGATTCTCAGGGGGGCAGTTGGGGGCGAGAAGTGGGAGGGGGTGGATAGGATGTGGGGGCCAGGCTGTTTGGGGAGGCACAACCTTCCCTACCCAGCCCTCCATGCAGTTTTGCAACCCTGATGTGGCCCTAGGGCCAAAAAGTTTGCCCACCCCTGCGCTAGACCCTGCCCTGTGGACCGTGTACCTGACCAATACTGGGCATTACATTTGTGTTTGCAGATGTGTGTTACTGCCTCTGTGCCATGGTGTCATCTGGAGCTAAGGGAATCCAGCATTCGCGGCCATTCAAGCAAACAAAAGTGGCCGTGCTTTGATGGTTCTCTATTTATTTGCTTTCTGGGACCATTTATACGTATGAACTTTTGTTGACAAGAACCTTCACAGAAGGAGAAAAGAGTCACAGTTCCTTGGTGAATACGTAGCTGCATAAAGATTCAAGCCAGAAGGCATCACCCAGCCATCTGTGGATCTGGGAATCACCCACTCAGGGAGCAGAAACGAGACTGTGTGACCAATTGGCACCTTGCAAAGAGCAAATGCTCAAGCTGCAGTTGTGGGCAACAGTCTGAGAGCAAATTTAGGTTTGTAGGAACCACTGTGGACTATTTGGGCACAATGAACAAATTAGTTAAGCTCAAAATCTATGCCTGCATAACTGAGCAGAGCACAAAAAAAAAAAAAAGAGCGAATCTAAAGCCCATATGCGCACTGAACTTCGGGCGCACACACATCTATGCAAGCAGGTCGGTTGAGGAGTACGGATCTAGAGGCGTGTCCACGTGCAGCGGAGTCTGGGAATACTTGGGGCGGATATTGCTGTGAGGAAATATTTCCTATAGCTCCGGGGAGGCCCCTTGAGCCTTCCTGCCAGTGAACATTGCCCACAGTGACACCCCCTGCTCCGAACCTCCTTGGGACCTTTCCACAGCCGCAGGAACAAAAGCTGGAGCCTGTCAGTGGAATGAGGGTGGAGGTTTCAGTTACCCTGGGTGCGGGGGACCCACATCAGCATGGACCTGGCGCCTCAGAGCAGATCTGAGGGTTTTATGACCCATTCCCAGTCGAGGAGGGGGATGAGTTACACAACATGCCCCCCAATCCATCTCCCACACACACCCCACAGGCCCAGGGTGTTAAGAATGCATCCTCAGCCTCGCTGGTAAATGGCCTCTTGGCTTTAACCCAGACAGGTGAAGCAGACGGGGGAGACCTCTACTGCACTAAACCCGTGGCATGTCCTCCATGGCCCCTGTGCTCGTAGCTTAGCCTACTGCCTGGTGCCTCAGCTGCTCCGCTCCTGCCCTCACCGTCCAGCTCAGAGTCTTAGTGCTCCTGTGAGCCTCACGGTAACACCTAGATGCCTCAGCCGAGCCTGGGGCTCCATCATGCTCCACGCTGTACAAACACCTAGCGAGCGGCAGCCTGACGGTTGGTGGTTGCCACCGCTTGACAGGTGCCACCCCGTGGAGCATAGCAGAAGGCGGAGCTAGAGCTGGGAGGAACAGCCAAGCACCCAGGACAGTCACAAGTGAGGAGGAATGGCTGGAGAGAGATGGCAGCAAGGTGTGGGGAATCAGGGCAGGGTAGCAGGTCTTCTTATGTGACTGGCATATTGGTGACATACCCAGTATATTGGCTACAGCTTGCACAGTTTGGAGTGGGCTCTGGAGTTCCAGCAAGCAGGACGGGGTTGGGATCCAGAGTCCCTTGTGCTCTCGTTCCACCTTCTAAGAGCCAGGGCCAAGCCGTTTACAGTGGCTTGGGCAGTGCTGCATCACGACAGGGCACTTATAAGGCCATGCTCCTAGGTGGGTTGTTGGCAGGAGAGATTGAACATAGGACCTCTGCAGCTAACTGCCTGAGCTCTGCTACCTGTTAGCTGAGGCCATAGCAGGCTCCTCAACCGCTTACTGTGGTCCTGCCACCACTAGGGGGAGACAGAGGGCCACACCAAGTGCAACACACACAATACATTGCCTGGCAAATTAGCTGCCGAATAAGCCAACACAGATGTGTTTAAATGAGTCAGGGTCAAGCAGTAGATGCCCAAAGAGTTGTAGGTCCTTTTCCCTAAACGCTCCCTTCTGCTCCAGTGTCCATTGAGAATCTGATGGATTTGCGATCCCTTGGCCAAATCCTGCTTTTGTTTAGGGCTGTAGAACCGAATTGACATCAATGAGCCAATTCTGCTGTTACCCCAGTGTAACACTACTAGTGTCAGTGGGGGAAGCACAGGGTGTGAGCCAAGGCAGAACTGGTCTCAGTGGACTTGCATGATGTCACTGAGAGCAACAACGTGGCTCCCAGGGCTCTACAAGTTCTCAGTCTACCTTTCGTCAGGCACATCCAGAACATGGCACTTCACAAGCTTAGCACTGCAGCTTCTATTCTGTGGCCTGTACGTGTCTGGTAGTGGACGTGCAGGTCCGATGTGACTAGAGCTGGGCAAATAACTGATTTTGAAGTCTGTTGTCAATTTAAAAAAAAAATTAAAAGATATTTTGGTTTTGAACAAAAATTTTAGGAAAAAAGAAAAGCTTCAGGTCAACATTTGATTTCGAGTTTGATCATTTGGAAACATTTTTGAATGTTTAAAATAAAATTAAAAGGAAATTGACCCACAAAGTCACTTTGAACCAACCTCCCCCAAAACATTATATTACCTTCAGATTATTGTTGTTTTTAAACTGATGAATGAGGCAGAATTGATGTGAATTTGCAAAATAATTCAGTGTCACCAAAAGAAGTTTTGGTAAAATTTTTTTGACCAGCTGTGATTGTGATTCTGCTCATGGCTCGACAGTTTGTGCAGCAGAGACCTCTGGCTGTTGAGCAGAGCACCTTAACAAGTCAGTGCCATAAGGAGAGTGTGGCACTCTGTGCTCCAAGCAGCACCCTGGCCCCCCCCATATAATTCTGATGTGCCTTGTGAGGTATCATTCTAAAGGTCTTGATCTGTTATACATAAATATGCTGTTGGATAGTATGTACTATCATTGTATGGGAAGTTATGAAGTTTTGCTATGTATGTGTTACTGAAATATACTGTAAGATTGGGAACACCCACAACCAGCCTTTCAGGTGCAACAATGGAGCAGCCAGAGGATGTTGTGAAGGCCAAGACTATAACAGGGTTAAAATAAGAACTAGATAAGTTCATGGAAGGTAGGTCCATCAATGGCTAGTAGCCAGGATGGGCAGGGATGGTGGCTCTAGCCACTGTTTGCCAGAAGCTGGGAATGGGTGACAGGGGATGATCATTTGGTGATTACCTGTTCTGTTCATTCCCTCTGGGGCACCTGTCATTGGCCACTGTAGGAAGACAGGATACTGGGCTAGATGGACCTTTGAATCTGACCGAGTATGGCCGTTCTTATGCTGGTGGTCCATTAAAGGGAGTTCACACTCGCACCCACTATCCCAGGAACCACATACAATGGAGACTTCTCAGAGATAGCATATAAACAATGAAGACTGCTTGACCCACCTCATAGCAAAGGCTTTTTCCAGCAAGCTGGAAGAAGCTATAAAGGAGGGGGAAGTGACATCATCAGTTGGCCTCACCCCCCCCCACAAGTCAGCTCCTGGAAACACATCTGGAGGACAAAGACTGAGCTGGGGAGGTTTACGGCTTGTCACAACATCACAATGTGAGAGGGAGCCCAGGTTGGTAAGCCAGAGGGCCCAGTGGTATCCCAGTTCCAGGTTGCACCCTGGGGAACCTGTCACAGAGAGAAAAAGGAAAGGCATGGACTTAGGCCCTGGCTACACTAGAAAGGGTTTGCTGGTAGAGCCATTCTGATGGAGATAAATTGGCAACCCTCTAAGTGAGGATGCAGTGTATACCAGCAGAAGAGTTCTAGCTAAACCGGTATAGCTTTTAGCAGCTCCCAGAATGAAATGAGATGCAGCTATACTAGGGCTGTTGCCAGTCCACCTGTATCAGATAGGAGGTGTGACCGACAGCTACGCCAGCAAAAACTTAAATGTAGGTGTGACCTTAGACTTGTAAGCCCTTTGGCCCAGGGACTGTATGTGTGGGGTCCTGACCCTTGACTGGGGCACACCTACACTGCAATAAAAACCCCATGGTGCCAAGTCTCAGAGCCCGGGGCAATTGACTTGGGCTTTGGGGTTAAATGTAGCAGTGTAGACATTCAGGCTTGGGCTGGAGACTGGGTTCTGAGACCAGCTCCCTAGGATTTCAGAACCTGGGCTCCAGCCTGAACCTGATGGTCTACATCGCAATTTTTAACCCTGAAACTTGAGCCTGAATCAGCTGACTTGGGCCAGCTGCATCTGGGCCATGGGTCTGTAATTGCAGTCAGTGGGCGTTGGACAAAGCCCATGGCTATTGTTAAGTTACTTCCTTCTCACAGCCTGAGAGGAGAGATGGCCCCTTCCCCCCATCTATTTCTCGTTCTGAGGCCCCAGCTGGGTTTCACTGGGAAGTGGAGAATGGCTGTAACCATCAAAAAGGCACAGGCGGCCCCATCAGAGCAGGGTGTTGCACAGACAGCATCATCCTAATAAATAGTTACAGAGCAGCCAAGGGAAAGAGACACACAAAAAGGTGTAAGGAAGAGAGAGACCGAGGGTATGTCTACACTGGAAACTTTAAAGCACTGCTGTGGGAACGCTCCCGCGGCGGCGCTTTGAAACGTAAGTGTGGTCGCGCACGAGCGAGCTCTCCCAGCGCTCCGGGTAGTCCACCTCCACGAGGGGATTAGTGCCGAGTGCTGGGAGCGCACCTAGATAGAGCACTATAAAATGTAAGTGTAGACATACCCAGAGCTTTTCATACACAAGAGGTGCTGGCTGATGGAGCAGATAGAGGCAGACCACATGGGCTGCACTGGAGCTGGCTCTTGCGCTGACAGAGGTGAGATTGTGGGGAGGGATTGAGCTGAAGGAGAGCAGTGGAAGACTTGGGCCCAGAGGTAGGTCAGAGCAGACCAAGGCCATAGACACGGCTAGGCACAAGGGTAATTTGGAATCAGGTGCTAGAAGGCCTGATCTGTATTTGGGGGAGGCATGCGACTCCATATGCACCTACTGTTCAAGACAGGGCAGCGGGGGAGGGAGACTGGAGCTAGCAAATGTAGAGGATTTATATTTGTCCTTAAATCTGTGACTTGTTCTCTCCCAGCTGACATATCTTCCTGTTACCTGCGCTAAATGAGATGATTAACGAGGATAAAGGCAGATGTAAAAATATTTTGAGAGAGAGACAGACTCACACACAAAGGAGAAAGGGAAAATATCTTATTTTTATCCACAGGGTGAAGCTGCCATGGAATATTTTGCATTTTAAATGTTTAAAGCATCACTCCTGTGGCTTTGACTTTAAATTATTTTAATCTTCATAAGCCCTAAAAGTAAGCAGCTTACCGACCTGCGGGCTGCTGGAGCGAAGAATGAATTTGTGGGATGGAGGGGACCTATGGGGGGCTGGAAGTAATGCCATGAGCAAATCAGACCACCAAACCCCCTGGCCTAGACTCCTTTAGGTCTCAGGAAGTGCTGGGAGGGAAAGGGAGCGGGGCCCACGGAATCAGTTGTTGTAACCTGGGTAGCACCTTAGCAGATTTCTTTCTGGACACTAGAAAGGATTCTGGTTTCTCCTAGGAAGGTGCTTGATTTCAGAGGCTCATGGGAGCTGCGGGAGGAGGGAAATGTTCCACTGGCCTCCTAAGGGAGTGGGTATAGTAGTGGGAAATCTCTTTGTTAGCCAAGGAACACTCCCAGGAGCAGTGCTGGCAGCCTTAGGTCTGGACAGCCATCCAGCCCCCCTCCCCCCAGGGTCCTGCCCCCACACACCTGACCTACCCATCACACCACCAGGGGCTGGGAGATGGATGGAACCCCACGCTTATTCTTTTCTGAGGAGCCCTGGGTCAGCCAAGGTGATCAGGAGCCTCCTCGGGGTCCGCCTTGGTGCCCCATACTGTGGCTGGAGGGTATTGTGGCCACACAGTGAGTCTGTCCAATTGGGGGTGGATTTCCCTAACCCGCCCCCCACCCCTCTCCCAATGCCCCTGACTGAGCCTCCACTCAGAGTGGTGTCCACTCTGCTTGTGTCTCTCTGAGATAAGGCGACACATTCTACCGCCTGCCCCCGATCCACGTGAGGAACCGGTCGCTGGGCTGCCCATCTTGCTGACTGCCTCTTTCCAGGATGCCAGCTGCTGTCTCTCCTCATTAGCGAGAGCCAAGCCCTTTGGTGAACTGCTCCCCAGCTCACTCTGCAGCCAGGATTCCAGGAGCTTCCTCCTGCAGCACATGGGCAAATCAAAGCACCAAGCCCAGCAACAAGCTCCTGGGGGGACAGTGGTTGGGCCTGCTCCCTCTGGGGAGCGTGCCCAGGACACACCCCAGGCCTGGCTGGAAATGGTTTCATTAGTACCTCGTCATTCCCACTGGGATTTGCTGCTGCACAGCACAAGAGAAACCGTCGTCTCTACAAGCAGTGCCCTTGCGCCGTCCCAGTTTGATAAGCTGTGAGGAGCAGTGGCATGAGTTCTGCTAGGAAAGTGTCCCATTGCTTAACAGCAGGGAAAGAGCCCTGACCCATCAGGACTGGAGTCCTAGCTGCTAAGGTTCAAACCCTGCCACCATCTGGGGGTCACTGCCTGCAGACCCAAAGCTGGGCGAGGCAGGATTATGGGAGCCACTGCACCTGCTACACAATGCAGAGTCAAGGTCCTTCCGGATTCCAGCCCAGCAGGGCCTGGGAGCAAGTGCAGAATCAGGGATGGCTAGGATGCAGAGCCATGCACTGCCCCCAGGGCGTTAGAGCCAAGAGGGGGTTTCTGCAGCCGTAGCAGCCTTGCAGCGACTCTGTTGTCTCTGTGAGGGTTGGACTCTCCTCCACCTTTCTCCCTATCCCTAAAGCTCCCCTGCGCAGAACCCAGCCCGACTCTCCTAACACTGCTCTGCACTTGCACAAGTTAAACATACTTAAAATCCGGCCTGATTTCTCTCGCCCTGACAGTTCCAAGGCTGAACTCTGCTCTGAGTTGCTGGCGAAGCAGGCAGGATAGAAATAAGAGCTTTAGGCCACAGAATATTTGTTTAACACTGAATAATTCTCCCTGGCGGAACGGAACTATTTTAAACCTGCCGAGCTCCGAGTGAGAACAGGCTCCAGAATGCATGGCGCCCTCAAGCCGATTCCCTTAAGGAGACAGGCAGAGCTGCTAAAACCTCTGTGTCAAACCCTCTTCCATGTCAACCATTCTGAGCTAAGAACCCTCTACAGAGATAAACCTGCAGGGCTGGATTATGGAGCTTTATGGGGGTGGATGCTATCTGGTCTCAGCAGGCTGGATTCTCCCCTCTCAGTGGCAGGAGCTCAGTTCTAAAGGGTTCACAGCTCTGAGATGGTGTCCTTACCTTGGAAGAGGCTAGGAGCTGGAATGGACCTGGGCTCAAACTCTGATCCGAGACCATGAAGACGGGCCTCTTCTGAGCCAGACGATAGCATCACACTTGGGTAACGCCACCGGCTTTAGTGGAGGTGCTCAAGCTTTATGCGGACTCCAAGCAGCTGAGGGGTTTTATCCTTTACTCCCAGAGAGTCTCCAGTTCCCAGAGGAGTCAGCCTGAGGCTCTTCTCAGCTGGCTCAACCGTCCTTCCAGGGCAGTTGCCTCCTGAGAAGGTAATGGCAGCAGCTCCAAGACCCGCCCTTTAGAAGAGACACAGGCCGTGTGACCTGGTGCAGAGCTCTGGTAATGGGATCCCAATAGGAGACACCTGGGACTTGTAACACCAGCAAAAGGCACCGGAGCCTTCTCAGGTTCTTCTCCCTGGAGAGCAGAGGGAGCGCATGGAGAGCTTTCTGTTCATAGCAGCACTTGCCACTGTAAAAACCAATCTCTTCTTTGTGTGGGCAGGAAAGAAAGGGCACATGGAGATCGCTTAGGCGGACAGCTGTGAAAGGTCCATATTCTCCAGCTACCCTGTTCCCAAGGGTTCCAACCCATTCCACAGCAGCAAGCCCAGCTAGCTGAGAATGGCACAAGCTCCTGTGGGCTCTAAATACTGCCAGCTCAGTCACCTGGTTAACACTGCAAGACAGGAGTAGGTGTACAACGTGCTCAGTCCTTGCTTCTTATCTACCCATTATAAACAGGAGCAAAATCAGAGTAGGCACCTCTGAAGGCAAGAAAGTTCGACTGACGGAAAAAGATTTGTTCCCCCCTCCCCCTTAAAATGTGGTTTTCAGTGGGGAATCTTGTTTGCTAGTGGATAGAGCACTGGAACTCAGGAGATGTCGGTTCTATTCCCATCTCTGCCATGGTCCTGCTGGGTGCCTCAGTTTCCCCAGCAGTAAAACACGGATAATGACACTGACTTCCTTTGTAAAGCACTTGGAGATCTACTGATGGAAAGTGCTGTGTAAAAGCTCAGCAGCTCCCAGTTCGTTCACAGCAGCAAGGGGCACTTCTTGCTGGTAATAAAAGGTGAGATAGAATTGGAAAGCCAGTGCACAGCAGCCACCTTTGCATTGCTCCCTGGGTTCTTCCATAGCCCCATCACTGTAGTATTGGCACACCTCACAACCAGTAATGTATTTATCCTTGCTCTTCCCTGGGAGGGCAGGAAGAATTGTTATGTCTATTTTACAGATGGGAAACTGAGGCATGGAGAGATTACAAGAATTGCCCAAGGTCACACAGAAAGCTATGTTAGAGACAGGATTAGAACCCAGATCACTTGAGTCCCAGTCCTGGTGCTCTTATGGATGGAGTCTCTTAGGGGGCCTGTCAGGCATAGGTAGGTAGTATTGTCTCTCCATCCTTCTCTCTCTTGGCTTCTGATGAGACCTGGGCAATTCCAATGGGGTTTCTCTCTTTGCCTCATGGGTTGGGAGAGAAGTTTGCATTTCTCAGTGCTTCTCAAGAGCGGAGGTCTCCATTCCTGATCTGCCTAGAATCAGTGGGACATGGAGGCAGGGGCTGAAACACAGTTGCTCTCACATTACTGGAAGTCACCCGGTGACGCTGTCACACAGAGTATTATACATTCTGATCATCAAAATGTATGGGAGTTAGATCTTGAAGAAATGCTTACTGTAGACTGTGATGCAGTTCTTTTTAGAAACTGAGCATCAACACCAGTGAAGTCTTACTTTCCTATCTTCTGCGTGAAAACACCCTTTCTTTTCAGCGTAGCGCTGTCACCTACAGCTGTACCCATGCGAGCAAACAAATTACAGTGCAGGAACATGACTGTCTCATAACCACACGAAAATCTGCTGCCAACTTGCTTTCGGGTCTCAGCCACCAGGATGAGAATGACTGCTCTAGAGAAGCGTGGCTTTGGGACCGGACCTAAAAGCAGAGGCATATGAAGTAGACACCTCATTTGCTAAGCAGCAGCTGTTCCATTGCATTAAAATTTATTGCAGAATTAAGCACATACTTTGAAGTGTCATTTCCTCTCGCCACCAGATTAGAATTAAGTGATAACAACCTGGCAGAATAAGCTGGCTCCAGAGTGGATAAATATCCAGGCCACAGGCAGAGCAGTTTATCCACATGACAACCAGATTGTCGCCAAGTAACACATCATGGCAGCATTGTTATGACTGTTACATTACCTGGGCTTCAATGAGTGGCTTTACCCTCTATGGGAAGCACTGGGGGCGAGGAGGCAATTGGAGGAGACAGTCTAATCATCCCATGTGCAAAGGGGCCCTGTGCCAGCAGTGGAAATGTTCTGAAATTAAAGATGGTCTCATTCGGGGCCCAAGTCCAAGTCCTGCCACTCTGATGGATAGTAGCAGCAGTTGCAATTGAAATCCACAGGAGTGGGTAGAAATTGAGTAGGGGCTTCACAACTGGGCTCCTCAGCTAGGGAGAACAGCAGTTGCTTTCATGCTAGGATAGCTAAAATAAAAATGACCATATAGAGGACCAGCTCCTCAGCTGCTGTGAATGGGAGCCATTCCGGTTTATGTCAGCTGAGGTGCTGGCTCATTATTTTAGCAATCTGAGATCGAAACCAGACTGGAGGCCTGGAAGTTAGCGATGGACGAGACTGCTTAGGGTCAATGCAGGATTGATCCCTGCAATACAGTCTGGAGTCCTTTGTCCTGCCCCAAGTGACAGAGCTCCCAATGCTGCCCTGGGGAAGCTGTTCCAACCAGACAGAGAGCGTAAGTAGAACTGGCTGCGATATGGATCTCCAGTTCTGTGACAAATTTTGAAAAAAAGTCCCAAATGGGGATGAAAATCCAAAAACTTGGATTTGGCGGGGGAGCGTGGGTGGAATTTTAACTCTGCAATATTTTGCTGCAGGTAGGTTTTGGCATTTCCAAAATGAAATATACTCCCAGACTTCCCAGCCCGCCAGGCGGGCGGCCAAGGAGCCAGGCAGGCTTGCAGGAAACCAGGCAGGTTTCCAGCAACATCTTTGAAATCAACGTGTTCCCACAGTCCGTTTCAAGTCTGACGAAATTGGCTTTTCTGATGGGAAAACCTTTCCACCGGAGAATTTTCCACCAGCTGGAATCTTAAATGCTGTCACTTTAGGAAATATTAATGCAAGAGGCTCACCCTTCCCCCCACCAGCAACGCTCACAACACCATGCTGATACCCTACGTAGGCTCCCAGTATCCTGTTCCCCACACCTATTGGGAATCGGGGGATGGGCCCGTGCTCACGGTTCTGCGAAGGAGCCGCCAGCTAATATCCCCAGTGAGCTGTGGGACCAGGGTGGAATACAGACTAGCCCACTAGGACTTCTCATCCTCCACAGGTGGTAAGAGGTCCTGCCACTTGGTGTTGGATGAATGGCGTGGAGCATGAGCATGTAAGCTGTTTCCTGGGCGCAGTTCAGAAATGGACTAGCTGCAGGTCACACAGCCAGCTTGGGTTTTTCGGGTGGGAGGGGGTGGAGCAGGGGCCCAATGACAATGTCCAGAGGGACAGGAGTGAGGGGCAGGTGGGGAGTACTCTCCCGCAGGACCCACTCAAGGAAGGCCCGAGAGGTGGGCGATAACAGTATGACCACCGTGTGCAGCAGAATTGTGTCTTCCAAGCCTGGGGGGAAGGGCAAGGTTTGCTCTGTCTATGTGTACACATCTGTGTATATCCTGCCTTGGATACTGCACCAGCTTCCTCTTTGACTTCCCAGATGCACACAACTCCCCCCACTCAATACATACAAAGTGCAGCTGCTAAACTAATTTTCATTGACTATCCTTTGGAAATACTGCGGTACTGTTTTACAATGTACTTTCTTTCCAGGGGAGCAGTTGCAAACATGGGGGAGATTGTTCTCTGCCTCAGTCTCTCTAACTAGAGTTGTCTTGGGGTACAGTTGCTGCCTAGGAACCAGACACTGATCTTTGAGCTGAGCTTGTTTAACGAGGGGGCTGGCTGTGCACTGTTTGTGTCCACTTCTGTTCAGGGACTGGTGTAAATAAAGCAAGTCACACACAGGCAATACCTAAACTCGGCCTTAGTGATGTCTCCACCACGGGAAAACCAAGCTGCAAGATCCCAGCATTTGCTATCACGTGGCAGAGAGACAACACTAATAACGTGATGTGTATTGATTTGAATTTCATGCCTGCTGGATCATAAAGCACCATGCTGCACACCTAAATAATATTACACAATGCTATTAATGGGATTTACCCCTGCAAAAGAGATCAGATGAGTCTCTAGCGCACCCTGCCAAATACGTCCCAATAGCGAGTCACAGAGGGGGAAAAAAGGGGTGGGGTGAAAGAATGGCCGTTTTTTCAGCCCCATCCATCAGCTCTCACCCTGTGCCTCATGTCCCCCTAGTGCAATCCAGCCAGCACTGATCGCTGTTTCTAGTAGGGCAGGGCTGTGAATTCCTTTGCCACGTGACAACACTGTCTCTTCTTTTTGACACCTGGTCCCTGATTTCGTGCTTTGATTAGTTTTGGCTTTCTACCTGATTTCTCTACTGGCAGCTACATCACTGCACCGGTCTCTCCTCTCAGCCCCACCAGCTCTCCTTTTGCTGCCCTACATCTTTGCTGGCCTCTGGCCGGCGGACACTGCTCTTATGTTGCACAGCAGAAATTCCCTAAGGCTTCTCGTTCACCTGGTGCCGGGGACGTGCATGGCTCTGCTACTTTGCTGCCATGTGCAGGATCTTCAGGGAGGGCTTCACCCACAGACCTTAGCTCCCCGCAGAGCTCGGCTCTCTGACAAGCCCAGCTCAGCCAGAAGGTAGGTGCTGAGTAAGACAGAGCCTGGACTTTGACTAGGCAATTGTCAGTAAGGGAGATGGATAAAGAGGCAGGAATCCCCTCCCTGGAATTTACTAAACTAGTTTAACAAGGGGAATAACCTTGCGAATTCAGGGCTGTTTGCCTCGTGAGCAAGACAGGGCCTGTGTGTGGCGGACACAGAAGAAGCGTGGGGACGCGCATATGTTGCCTCGGCATTTCTGCTGCACTAGAAAGCTACAGCAGCACCCCCAGCAGCCCACGCTCACTAACAGGCACTGCATACTTTGTAGCTCTGTTTCGCTTGCAGGCCAGGCCCTTAGGCCAGCACCTGTTCTGCCTCCAATCATGCTTAGCGCCTCCCATCTCCAAAGAGCTGTGCAGACACTGATGGACTAACCCTCACAGCACCCTGGGATGGGAGTTGGGGGAGCAGTCTCAGCCCCCCCTTAGAGGGGGAAACTGAGGCATGGAGAGGTGAAAGCCCCAGTCCTCAAAGGGCTTCAGGCTCCTAACTTCCATTGAAAGGGGGAGGGATAGCTCAGGGGTTTGAGCATTGGCCTGCTAAACCCAGGGTTGTTAGCTCAATCCTTGACGGGGCCATTTAGGGATCTGGGGCAAAAATTGGGGGTTGGTCCTGCTTTGAGCAGGGGGTTAGACTAGATGACCTCCTGAGGTCCCTTCCAACCCTGATATTCTATGATTCTATGTTAGGAGTCTAAATCCCTATGAGGATCTGGGGTTAAATGACTTGGCCAAGGCCATCCAGTGAGCCAGAACTCAGGAGCTACTCACGCCCCGCTCAGTGCTGCAGGCCTTCCGGGACGTGATGTGCGGAGCTCGGGCTGGATAGGCGTGAGCGGGAAGGCACAGTGTGTGTGCCACGGTACACTGTGGGAGAGCGAATGAACCAGACACAGCCCTTCTCCCACCAGACAAAAGGGATGGAGAGCCGGTTTGACCAGCCAGCGGGGGAGTGCCCTGGGGCAGGATTCCCAGCCCCAGCTCTGGGCTAAGGGGGCGTCTGGGCATAGCCAGAGCCTGTGGAATAATCTCTAGGGGGCTGCGATTGCTGGAACAAGCTGGAGTAGCTCGGAGGCTGGACTTGCAGCAGTTCCGCTTCTGGGTGCCCCCAGTGTTGTGCAGGTAGAAAGATGCTGCAGTCTCCCCAAAGGCCAGGCCCGGTGGGGGTAGGGATGGGGTGCATGCACACAAGAATGCACTGCAGCTGGGGGGATGGGCAACAGAGCCCGGTGGAGCAGTGGGTATGGAGAGCTGGGGTGTGTGTGCGGTGGGGGTGTATTTGGTGAGCATGTGGGGGTTTGCATGGGGCAGTGGGAACAGGACCTCCCCTCCCTCGAAAAGCAGCTTTCAAACGACCCCCATCGTTTGATGTGATGCTGGGGTGCTGGGCCAGTGTGCTGAGGCTGAGCCCACAGGCAGGTCACTATTAGTGTTAATTAGAGAAGGCCAAATTAGTCAGAGACTGGAGCCAGTGAGTCACTGAGCCAATGAGCCCATTCACAGGGAAGCTGGAGAAGAGGTCACAAGATGGCATGCATGGGGGGGAAGAGACGGACTGAACTAGAAGTCTAGGAAAACCTGGCCAAAAGGGTCCTCGGAGTAGACACCCTGCCCCCCTTTGGAGATACAGGGTGTAAAGGCATGGAGACGCTGCTCTGGATTGGTGGAGGGCGTAAAACCCTGTAAATAAACAACAGCGGGGTGTTTGCCAGCACGAGGGCTCAGAGCAGTCTGTGCTCCTGGAAGAGGTAGGGGTGCAGCAGGGCCGGACACATTACAGGTGCACAGAGACAGGCTCCCTACCTGCAGCCAGCTCTGAGAGGATGGGAAAGTGCCCCATCATCCCTTAGGGCAGGAAAGCCCTCAGCATCCTTTTAGGGCCAGGGGCAGGGTCGGCTTGCCGGCTGATGGAGTTCAAGCTCTGTCTGGGGAGGAAACGGCCCTGGCCCTGTCTGTTCTTGCTGCAGCCGGGAGAATCAGCTCATCTCCTTCCACGAGCGATTCAGAATTGGGATCTAAAACAAACAGCTGCGAGGCCGGGGGCGGGAGCGAGGCGCATGTGGACAAGAAAGGCCCACGGGCCTTCTGCATGGCTCACTTGCTGCAAGGATCCTACGGACGCCTAAGCGAAAGGGGATTACTTTGGTCTCATAAGCAGCAGAAGGCGGCCCTTCCCCCAGCATGCAGCCACAGAGACACCCAGTGGTCACACTCGTATTCCTCCCTTACTCCTCGCTGCCCTGCATGTCCTTCCAAAAGTGAAGAGGCCCAGCTCCCGGCACAGCATCCCTTGGAGGTTCCTCCTCCATTCTCTCAGCCCAGCCCTTTCTACAGGGATGTATCTTCTGTTCTGGCCCCCCTGCTAGAACCTTGCCCCTCTCTCAAGCGGAGGGCTGGATTTTGAAACGACTGCAGGAGGTTCCAGCTTCCCCAAGGCGGTGCAGGGGAATGGCTGGGTTTGGTTACATTCACGAGGGACAGACCTCAGGAGGAAGCAGCAGTGTTGACTGTGGTAGGAACACGCTTGCTGGCAACTCGGCCAGCACCGGAGCAACCAGGCTGGCCTTCTCCAGCAGCCCCTAATGCCCTGAAGCATGAGCTGTGAGGAGAGCCCCAGGGCTTCTGAACCCCCTGTTGTAACCAGATGAAGATGCCTGTGTCAGCTCAGCACCCACCGATCCTAAAACGCGACAGCTGCTGGCATGCTGAGACCATATGACTGCTCATGCTGACCAACAGTGTTTCATGGGGATCTGCCATCTTCGGTCTCCACCCGCTGCCTTGTCTCCTACTGGAGCGGTCGCTCTTTGGGGCAGGGACCTGTTCTGTGTTTGTTCTGTCGTGAGGGGGATGCGGAGGTGCTCCCACAATACAAATAAAGCACGATACCAGCACATTCAAAAACAGAAATTCACCGAGCGTGAGAGCTGCTGCAGGGCGGACGGGGTGACCCAGACTGTAGCTTTTTAAGGCAGAAAATGTCTAAAAAAAAAAAAGTTTTGTCACAGTAGGCAAAGCTGTGACCCAGCATCCTGAGAACACTCAGGCGAGAACTGTTCCTGCCCTGTATTCCTCTGGCCCAAACAGATCTGTACCATTACCCTGCTATTATCCCACCCAAGGAGGGATCCACCTCAGCTCGGAGAGGACCCGCCCCATGGGTCCAGGGGGGGAACAGGGTTCCCTGCTTGAACTCCAAGCTAATACCCGTAAGCAAGCGGCTGCTGGAGGCCCCACGGTACAGTGCCAGGTGCTACCACTGGGCTAGTAGCGTATGTCTGCTCAACCAGGGGACTGAGCTGATTCCAGGCACCCACAAAGCCTCATGCCCTTAGAAACCTGGTAGTGTCTCCCACCATCCCTCACCAACATGGGCCCCAGGGGCGTCTGTGCCAGTCCATAAGGCGCATGGATTCTGCAGCCCTGAGCCCTCAATCCTGCCTCCACACCAGCGCTGCTTCCTCTCAGCCCAGAGAGCCTCCCAGCAGCACAGCTGACCCACATCTTTTCACGAGCCCCGGACTCCAGCAGCTCCCGACGCTCCCCTCAATCTCTCCTGCAGCTTCTAACTGAAGCCAACACGGCCGCAAAAAACAAGTGCCTTAGCCCAGATTTCCCAGCCCGTCAGTGCATCTACACGGGACGATCCCCTGACCTTGCAGTGTTCTCTCAGAACCCAGCTGCAGGTAGAGACCTGGCTTGGCCTAGCTTTGCATTTCCCCTGCTTATAAGTTCAGCCTGAAGCATCAGGAAAATGAGAGGGGAGGGGGAAGATCATAGAGTAGAGGCTACTGGGAGAGTGCATAGGAGGGAGGGATGGGATTGGCTCAGGGTTTCAGCAAGGGGATATGGTGCTATTCACCTGCTTGGATCAGGCCTCTCCCTCTTGAGCTAAAGACCTTCCCTAGCTAGCACTTGTAGCTTCTTTGTTGATCAGCCACTAGAGGGCACCATGACATCACAAACCAGAGTATCACACTGGGTTCCTCCAGGCTGAGTTTGCAACATAGCTGAGGAAACACTGGGAAGGTGTTTATCGATTCATAGATACTAAGGTCAGAAGGGACCATTATGATCATCTAGTCCGACCTCCTGCACAACGCAGGCCACAGAATCTCACCCACCCACTCCTGGGAAAAACCTCCTCACCTATGTCTTAGTTTGTTATGTTATCCCTGCCTGGGCAGCGTTTGCCTTATGTATAAAGGATGCCAGTTTCCAGGCGGGTTAGCTGTGGGATTTTATGATCCCTAATGTACTTTGTATTTAAAACATCATTCAAGTGAAAAGCTGCAAGGAGACAAGCTAAAACACGACCCAGATGCAGGAGAGCCTAACGTAAGGCAGCTGCAAAAATACAGGCTAGATGGTTAGCTTTCTCCAACCCCTCGAGCTAGCAGTCCACTGCCTCAAGCTGCCAGCAGCCAGAAAGCTGCAGAGGCATCAGGTCAGGAATTTCCCAGCTAAACAATTTTCAGCAGAAAATGCCAATTTATACAAAACAGAACCCGCTCGGGAGAAAGGCGTGATGGTGCCAAATCTCCCTCTTCAAACACTTTTTGGAGGAAAAAAAACTGGTTTCAAAATTGGCTGCCCCATTTTGACATCTTCAAACTGCTACGTTTGGTTTTTTTTTGGTTTCAAAACTTTCGTTCACCATTTATACTAAAAAGGTTAAAAAAGTGTTAAAAGGTGAAAACTGAAAGGAAACATTTTGGTTGATCTGATCTGAATTCCCTCCCCCCGGTTTATCAATTTACAACACTTTTTGTGCTGGATTTCCCCCCATCCCCACGCCACCTGAGTCAGAATGAGAACAAATTTCAGAATCTTGAAAACTGGTGGGACGAGAAAAGCTTTCCGCACCCTGCTGTAGCTGCTGTTAGTCACTGTACCACTGCCACAAGGAAGCTGGGAAACCACAAGCTGAGACGTGGCCGGGGAGATGTACATGGGTAAATTCCTGCAGACAGGAATGAGCAAAACTGGAGAGCTTAACCGGTCTTTAAACAGCCACCCTGTCTTGCACATGGGACTATGGGTACAAAGCCAGACCAGAAATAGGGGGGTTCAAACTCCCACAAGAATCTGGCTCAATCTCACTGCAGCCATGGACAGGTGGTGGAACAAGCTGGTCATAAAATGGCAAAGCTGTTTTGGTCGGTCCATTTACCTGGTGTGAGCAATGGGTGCAGCTGAGCTGGGGACGGACACATTTTCGCTGCTCCCCGCAGCTATCCCATTGCCCACACATGCAGCTAAACCACGTTCAGCCTTGATGCAATTGCACCTATTGCTCATGTATTGTAAACGACAGGTAACTTTATACCACAGACAAGGCTTGCAGTTTTAACTAAGAACAAGCGTGGCTCAGTGGCTAGTGCACTGGACTACTGCCTCAAAGACACAAGAGTTCTAGTCCCAACTCTGCCTAGGACCTTGGGCACCCCGTGGAACAGCTGTGGTCCTTGTGCAAGGATATGGAGTTGTTATCGCTTGTGAAAACCCCACTTTTAATGCAAAGAACACAGGCGCGTCTCTGGCTCACTTTGTTCAGCTGTGAAATAGGATTAATGACAACTCCTTGGGAAAATACTTTCAGATCTAGGGCTGAAGAGAGCAAAGTATTAATATTCATTCCCGTCGCACTTGCACTGGCCTATGCCAGGATTAACGCCAATGAAGTCAGCACTTATCCTGGCGGGAGAGAGACGAGAATCAGGCCCCAGGGTCACAGAAAGGGGTGAGTGTAGCAGAAAAGCAACTAACCAGGGGTAAAAATAAAAGCAAGCAACACTTCCCCACACACCCCTTCTTAATCCTACCCTCAATATACCTGCAATATGGCTATTCCATGGACAATCACCGTCACCAGATGTGCCAGACAAGGGTAGATTTGCACAAACTTCTAACCATATATAACTCAGAAGGGAAACTGGTCTGGCCTTGTCACCAGAGCTCAAGACACAGCCTTTTATCTGACTGTAGTTGAGGTGTCAGTGTTACCTACCTGGGAGACAGGGAGAGAAACACCGTCCAGACGGCCAATACTTCTGCGATGTATAGTTTTCTTGAGAGCTAGAGCCCAAACAGGTGGACCTGCTCCTAACACAAACCCCTACAGCTTGCCCACTCTGCTCCTAGATGGCGCAAGTAATGGCCTGATCCACCCATTGCAGTCAGTTATCATCTTGACTAGCCAGCTTGATCATTTCCCGGTCCAAATGGAGTCCTTTGCCACCTCTGCGCCAGATTCCTTCAATGCTCATTCACTGGGGTTAGCTTCAGGGCTGCAGCAAGATGCCGGTTCTGTATACCCTGCCCGCTTCCTCTTCTTAACGTGTGGAGTATGTTACATTGCGGTGCACTCTGCAATCCACGGCACTGCTGAAGAGCTAACCCACCCCAAGCAGCCTGGCCCCCCCACCTACGATGTCATCTCCCCCCTCCCAGACACCCGCCGGACTCCACTGGAGATTACATTACAAGTCATCAGGTCTGACCTTTCAGGAGCCATTTTGCTTCCCCTTGCAGGATCGTTCGGACCGGAGTCTGATGACCTCCCAGGGACAGTGCAACACCCAGCTGTTCACGCAGGATTTTGCTTCACAAAGGCCTTGTGGTCAAAGTACCGGATCGGCACTCTAGAGCACTGAGTTCAAGGGCCAGATCTGTCTCAGACTCCCTGAGCAACCAGGGCAAGTCAATCTTGCTGTGCCTCCATTCCCCATCTGTAACCCCCCCCCCCCCCCACTTGCAAAGCACAGAGTTTTGCCGCTGAAAGGGGCTATATAAGAGGTAGGTTTTTATATGCCTGGAGGTTCGTGACAGGGAAAGATTCGGCAAGCCATGCAGATGGCGGTTGGGTCCCTAGGGTGGCAAAATACCAGATGTGGGACTCATCCCCATCATGACTCACCGTCAACGTCTGGCAGTGCAGAGCCCTTCTCCCTCAGGCTGGCCTCTGGCTGAGCTGCGCCCCATAGTGGGGAGGCAGAGAAAGACACGCCTGGAGTTGTGTGTCCTTATGGAATGGTTTTATTACAGTTTAATCTCACAGTTGGCAGCATTACATGAGAATAAAGCACTGGACAGGACTGGAAAAGGCCTCTGGAGACGGCATGCAAAACACTGCAACAAGTTAAAGCGAAACAATTCAACAATCGCCCTTGGTTTCTCAGTTATTTCACCCGGTCAGTTAGCAGACTTGGGATTTTCCTTCCTTTCAGGTGGGTCGATTTGTTTCTTTCTTTTTTAAACCTTTTTTTTAATTTTTTTTTCAATTACATTAAAAAATAAGAGATTCGTACTTTAGTAAAACCCCAGCGCTCGGCTGGCCCGTTTCCATTTGAAATAATAAAAAATAACCCAACAAAACCCAGAGAAAACAACTGAATCGGAAGTTTTTAAGCAATTGCAGGAATCGTGTGAGGAGCGGGAAATACCCCCAGCAATAGGACACCCCCCATTTATCCTCTCTCCCCTCCCTCACCCCGGCTTCCCTCCTCGTGCTGCATCAGTTGTCCCCGCCCTGTGCCCTGCTGTTGCGATCCTGTGAGCTGGAGAAATGGAGATGTGATCGCAGGGAGAAATCGAGGAGGAGAAACTCTGTGGGGAAGGATCAGTGGTGGGGAACAGGGAGGGAGTGTGGGGGTAACAACATGCCGCTAAAATTTCCCAGTTTGATTTCTACAGGGACCAGGTGGTGGGGGCAGCCTCGATCAATCCATCTCATTCCCGCATCTCCAGCCGGCCCAGCCTAAGGGACCCGGGGAGGGGGAGGCAGACCCAGGGCGGGGATATGCACAAGTCCAATATGTCTCTCTAGGATAGTTCCATGAGTGGAGCAGGTCCAGCAGCTCGCTCAGTCCTTCTCCCCTCCCCCATCTGGCCCCTCCCCCACCCCGCTACCTGCGCAGGGGGGTGGGGCGGGACCGAAGGGAGAAGGGGGGTGTCTTCAGGAAGTCCCGCCCCCCCGTCTCACAGGTAGAGCTCGTTGCCTTTGATATGCTCTAGCTGTTCCCGTAGTTGGTGGAAGGATGGCCGGATGACGGGGTCCAGGGTCCAGCAGTTTTTCATCACCTCGTAGACGACCTGGGGGCAGCCGTCAGGGGCGTCCATCTTGTACCCCTTCTCCACACGGGGAACGACGTCCTTCAGAGGCTGCGAGGGAGAGGGAGGCTGGGAAGACGGCTCCTTAAGCCCCTGGTCCCTCAGTCATACTGCAGTAGTCCCCAGGGGCCCCCACCTACCAGGATCAGGCCCCCAAGCGCTACCGCTGAACACAGCCCACGTTCCCTGCCCTGGGAGCTCACACGCTTTCACCCCCTCCCGCCTTCGAGTCTCTCCACTGACTCCCCTCTCACCAGCACAGACAGAGGGCTGAGGCCCCTCCTGGCTTAGCCCCCAGATCTACTCTCTTAGCCAGTCGTCCTCCTCTGCCTTTGCCCGGCTAACACTTCCAGCCCATCAGTCTGCTTCTCCCTCGGCTCCTAGGGAGCTTAACCCTCCCGGCTTCAGCCCTAAGGGCAATCTCAACTAGAGCTCCGGATGGATCTCTGTGGGGGGCCGGTTCTGGCCCATCTCCTCCTGGGGGGTCTGAGGCCTTCCTCTGCAGCAGTGGCAGAGATGGGACGCGCGCTAGATGGACCTCAGAGCCGAGCCCAGCTGGCCTCGCCTAGGAAATCAACTCCCTGAAGCTACGTGTCAAGCCAACCCCTTTCTCCTCTTTCAGACACACCACGGCCATCCAGTAACAGCCCGGGGGCTGGGGAACTACACCTAGTCAAGCTAGTCTATAGGAAAACGTTCTTGTGGGATAGATACCTTGGCCTCTCTCTCTCTCCCCAGCCCCTAATATTTGCGTTCTAGTAGCACCCAGAGATCCCCAGGCAGAGATCGGGGTCTCACTGTGCTGGGTGCTGTGCGGACACCCAGGGAGAGCGAAGAACTTGCAAGCAACAGATAAGGCTGAAAGGGGGCAGGAGAAACAGGGCTAGTCTCCTCACTCTACGCTTGCACGGCACCTAGCATAACGGGACTCTGATCAGGGCCTCTAGGAGCTCCTACCACAATCTCATTTCAAGCAAGACATGGCCAGCCGCTGTACCAACCAAAAGGAGAGCAGGTAGCTGGGAGAAGGCTGCGTGTCTCCCCAGACGCCCGCCCCCCAGGAAAGCTGGGAGCACCGAACCCTTGGTCTCCACACCGCTACTTGGCCGACGTCTTGTCGGCGCCTGAGGGGAGGGATCTGAAGAAGTGGTTCTGTGGATGGCGCTCCACTCCACGGGTACGAGGCAGAGCAGGAGGAGGGTGGATGGGCTGGGGCAGCAGCGGCCCAGTGAATGGAGGCAGCTGGTGCTGCTGGTGGCAGTCAGGGACAAGAGCAAAGCAGCAGGGAGGGGCAGCCTGGATCTGGAGGGGGCACTGGGCCAGGAGGGCGATCTCAGCAGCACAGTTGGGGGCGGGGGGAGGAATCGCAGTCACTGAGGAGGGGTTCCAACAGGGAGAACGAAGATGAAACAATGGGCAGGGCCTGGGGCTGCCTGGATGGGCGGGGCAAGAAAAAGGGAGGAGCCAGAGACCTGAGTGACAGGTAGCTCTCCCACTCAAGCAGGTCTCCACTCCCACCCCAAGAAGTGGCTTTCTCCACTTGCCAGGGCTCCCGTTAGCCCCCTCTGTGTGGGGGGCTGTCTCCACCCCCGCAAACGCTGCACAGCCCCCGGACAGTGGGGGGCTGAGGGCTCACCCCCCTTCAGACCCTGTGCCTGGCTGCTTTCTGCGCAGCGTGTCCAGCGAGTGACACCTGCACTTCCAGAGGGACAGACGCTAGGCAGATTGTGAAAACCCCAGAGCCTCCCCTCCGCCCGCCCCCCCCAAAATCAGGCCCAAGGTGGCTCAAGCAGAGGGGCCGGGGGAAGGAGTGAGGGAGGGAGCGGGAAGCTGCCCCCTGGGGCTTTGCCCTCACTTACGATTCTCGGATAAGGCACTCGCCCGAAGGAGTAGATTTCCCAGAGGAGGATCCCGAAGCTCCACACGTCCGACTTGGTGGAGAATTTCTGCAGGGGAGAGAGCCGGCAGCAAAGGGGTCAGGGGGATGGCACAGGGGGTGGAGCGGCTAGCCAGCAGGGGAGGACCCACAACCAAAAAGTCAAACCCTCCCATTTAATTCAGCGCTGCGTTGCCTGCCCGCACACGCTGGCAAGAGTGCCCTGTGCTGGGAGGAGAGGAGAATCCAGCTCCACCCTGGCTTTCAGCTAACCGCCTTAATTGCAGCCAGCAGCGGTGCTTTTATCTCACCATTGTAGCTCTCCAAGCAGCCTGTGGCCTCCTGCAAACGCTCGAGCTGCTTCCCCAAAATCCACAGAGGAGGGGAATTAAGAGACTGAGCCCCCATCTCCCTCCCTGGGCAGCAGTGTCCATAACAAGGGAGGAATATTTCCTCCCATAGCCCTGGGGGCAGCTCTTCCATGGACCCCTGCCCCATGTCCTCTGAGCTGCATAGGGGCAGGACTGTTCTGCTTTGCACAAGCCTGTCTGGCCCTGCAAGGGGAGGACACATCTCCCCAGGCAGGCACACCCAAGAAGGAGTAAGCCCATGGGCAAGGCAGGTGACCAGCTCTCCTAGTCACTATGGAAGGCAGAATCTAGCCACTTATATACAGAGCACAGGACTGTGGGCACTTGATCACTGGGGCAGCGCTTGGGGGAGGTAATAGGGGGCGTTGGGGAGCCTGCCCTGCCCTGCCCTCCGCTCACCTTTTCTCTAAGTGCTTCCGGAGCCGTCCATTTCACCGGCAGCTTCCCTGTGTCCTGAGTGGACGACGCCTCCTTCGTCAGCCCAAAGTCGCTGACCTTGGCGATGTTGTCCTCTGAGACCAGCACGTTCCTCGCCGCCAGGTCCCGGTGGACGAAGTTGTTGGCTTCCAGGTACTCCATGGCTTCACAGACATCTCTGGTGGGTGGGGGAGAGCGCGGCAGGCTTAGGAACCCAGCGGGGTTCGGGGCTGATTGCTGGCTGGCTGTTTATCCACAGCAGTTACAGAGTGAGGGTGTCCCACCCCTGCTGGTGAGGCTGGAGGGACCCCTTTTGAGGAGGTTTGTCCCTAGTGATCATTCAATCCACAGCCCCCAAGGAAACAAGTTCATGCCAATGACCGTGGCGGTTTGGTGCCTTCTAGGAACTGGCCTGAGACCCACCTCACTCATTTCACAGAAGTCACTGACCAGACATCCAGTCATAACAACTAAGTCACTGGCTGGATTTGAACCTGTGACCTAAGGGAGAATGTACACCAGAATCCCATCAATGGTCCCCAGGTGGTACGGGCCCCCTGTTCGCTGTTAGCCCCCCCCCCATCCCTGGGTCCGAGTCACTCTACGTCACCGGAAACCCACCAGGCTGCTTGTGAAATACCCAGCCGGCGGGTGTGAGGGGGAAAAGCTACCAAGGAGCAGCAAGCCCTGGGCAGGACTGGGCTAGCGGCGGAAAGGCAGACCTGGAACGTGACTGCAACGTCACGAGCTATCCTGCTGATGGAGGAGATGGGACAGAATGGGGCTGTACTGACTCTGCGGGGCCAGGAGGAGGATCCTGCAGGACAGAGATCAGACTCCAGGCATGCCCAGGGGGCAGATCTGCTGTGCAAGAAAGAGCCATTCATGCACGAGAGCGAGATCCTCACAGGGCAGAATCAGGAGGGCTGGTTGGGATTCCCGGTGCTGCTACTGGATTCTTCACGTGGCTGTGGGTCACCTAATTCCTGTTTGCCTGAGCTGCCCCATCACCCCCCACAGGAGGCGGGCTGGGAGGCTAAGCTCATAACACCTGTAGAGCGCTTTGAGATCCTCGCACGGGAGGTGTGAGGAGAAGCACAGTTTTATCATCACCAGAGGCTCTGATGCCGAGAGGCTCAGAGGCATGTGGTGAGCGGATCGTTGGTAAGAACCCCTGGCTACCCCACCATGCGCTCTGGGACCCGGGTCATGGAGGCCCAGCTGCGTACTTACAAGCAGAACTTCAGCAGGCAGTCGCCCCCCAACACAGACCTCCCTCGGGATCGCAGGTAATCGACTAGGCTTCCCTGGCGAGAGAGCGAGACAGGACCATCAGAGCCCACCTGCTAACCCCCGACGCTGCCTCGACAGCCCCCAGCCACCCTGGCGCCCTGCTAAGCAAAGCAGAGCCTGGTTGGATCCGGAGGAGGATGGGAGACTCTTCGGTGGTGCTGGGGGGAGCAGATGGCTCTCTTCTCCAGGTCAGTAATGGACCCACCCACACAAGGCACTGGGGGTGCTGAGTTACTGCAGGGGCCGTGCCAAACGGGCAATTGCCCACGGTGCCTGTCACAAGCCGGGGCCTCCCAGCTGAGCTCCCCCTGGGATGAAGGCATCCTGTATCGCACCTGGTCTAAGCAGCTGTGGGGACCAACCCCGAACCTGCCCCCAGTGGGTGCCCGTGCTGGGGCCTCCTGTTTGTGCCCAAGCACTAGAAACACCAGGCCCCACCTCTCAAGCGCCTGTGGAGAGACAATTGCAGCCAGCGCTCCAGGGGGTCCCACCCTCCCACTGCAGGGAGGCTGCCGGCTCTGTTCACAGGACCCATAATGCACCAGGAGGTGCCCGCGATCTGCCAGGATTCCCCGAAGCATCTTTCCCAGTGCCGGGTAGGGGTGTCCAGTGCCCCCTGGGGTGTCCAGCGACTCACGGACGCGCTCGGCGTAGGACGCATGGGAAGCGGCTTGGTGGGGTGCTGTAGACGCAGGCATGGGCCAGGATCGAGTGACACAGACCTGGGGAAGGGGCAGCTAAAGAGAAGGGGGATTCCAAGCCTGAGCAGTTTTCTATTGGCTGCACTGCTTCCTGCATGCACTGGCAAACTTCTGGGGGCAGGAGCCGGGGCGGCCGGCACTCAACAGGCCAGTTCTACTCTCGATGCCAGGGAAGAGGGCTGTTGGATTTAGCATGGAGCCTGTTTGATCCCTGCTGCCAGGCCTCACACAGGGCCCCCAGGGACCGGCTGGCTCCCCCCCGGCCGCAGAGCCTCACCTTTGCCATGTATTCGGTGACGATGTAGAGGCCGCTCTTCTCCTCCACGATCACCCCCAGCAGCTGCACCAGGTTGCTGTGTCGGAGCTGCCTGCAAAGCCACGGGGCACTAGCTCAGAGCCAGGCAGCAGCGGGCAGATCTGCGCTGGCCCCAGGGAACAGGGACACGGGTGCAGACACAGAGCTGGTGCCGGGCGGCTCGCCGTTCCCACGCACCATCCACCCCAAGCCCAGTCACACCAGTGGGTGCTCCTTCCTCCAGATCCACCCCACCCCACTGCCCTAGGCCTGCTCTCCTCACGCCCCTCCCCACCCCGGCAGTGCGCGGAGCTCCCAGCCTCCCCTTCCGTCTCCGTGTCCCCTGCCCCCCCGCCCCGACACTCACGTCATCACGGAGGCCTCCGCCAGAAAGGCCTGCGCCGTGGCGTCGTGTTTGATGCACTTCACGGCGACCTTGTTGCCGCGGTAACCGCCCAGCATCACATCTGAAAGGAGGAGACACGGGCAGAGGGCGCCTCACAATGCCGCAACCCCTGCCCAGGGAGACCCGCCCCCCGGGCCCCTGCGGGTTTACTCGCTGGGGCGGGGAATCAGTTTGGGATTCCGGCGCAGATTGAGGAGTCCTGAGTTCTAATCCCAACTACGTGACCTCAGCCACATCCCCTCTCTGCACCTCAGTCTCCCCCACCCCGTAACGTGGGGACAAGACCAACCTACGATCTTGGGGCGGTGCGGGTCCAAGAGCTAAGCCAGCCTGCTGCACCGGTGGGTCAAGACACTGGGCTCTCACGGCCCCGAAGAGCTTCGGGAGCCTCAGCTGGAGGTGCCGGGCATGGGCAAAGGGTCACTACAGCCAAAGCCAGGGAGCAGCCGGACACCCACTGGATTCCTGCTGCCCCCCAAGAGCATCACCCCCTCAGGGTGGGGAAGCCAGTGGGGAAGGAGCCAGAGGGAGCCCAGAGCTAGAATGGCCTGAGACTGGATCCCTCCTCTAGGGGAGGGGCTCAGCCCCCAATTCCCCTCCCTACCCCCAACGGCAGAGCACAAGAGCCGAGCCCAACTGACCTCCGAACTCCCCTTTGCCGATGGTCTGCAGAAGCTTCAGGTCCTTCATGTTGAGGGCCCAGCCACCTGGAAGGGGAAGGGAGAGGTGAGCAGGCAAACAGACCAGCTGGGATGGATGGGGTTGGGGAGGCGAGTTGCTGACCGTGCCGCGCCCCGCTCGAGGATGCACTCACTTCTGGAGAACTCGTCCTGAGCCGCAATTGTCCCCTCCATGAGTTTGGGTTTGATGAGGCGCGTGCAGAGCCCGTCGGCATCTGTGGTATAATGCTGGCGGGAGGAGAAGGCAGGAGGTGAGATCCCCACCCAGCCAGACCTCTGCGGGGGCAGGCGGGGCCCTGACTTAGGAGACCCGGGGTCTGATTCCGGCTCTGCCACTGACTGGCTGTGTGATCCCAGACACCTTTGCTCCACCTGATGCACGGTTTGAGGCCTGATGTAAGGCCCAGCTCCTGCCATCCCAACGCAGGGCTGAGGGGAGAGGATACCCCAGGGCACGCCTGTGGCTCCAGGGGAGAGTCCAAAATGGGGAAGGTGGGGGGAGGCCAAATGAACCAGAGAGATCTCCAATTCCCCTTCCTATGTAAGGGATGGGATGGGCCAGGCAGACTGATTCTCCAAGGGAAACAACCTGGGTTCCTTCCCCCCCCAGCCAGGGCAGCAGCGCTGGGCTGCAGGGGCTCACTGAGGGAGGCCCCCCATTTAACCCAGCTCTGCCACCACAGGGCTTGTCTGATGTTCCTCCCCAGTGATTTTTAGTGCTCACAAAGGCAAAGGAGCGATAGTGGGGGGTCTGGCAGAGAGCAACATGGGGCAAATGCCTGATCCGTCTCCTAGCTCTAAAATCCAGACTGACAGCCCTCGCCTGGGTCTGGTCCCAACCCCCAGCTCTGCCAACGCCCCCCCGTCCCGATCCGCAGCCCCTCCCCTGCCCTGCCAATGCCCCCCCGTCCCGATCCGCAGCCCCTCCCCTGCCCTGCCAACTCCCCCCCGTCCCGATCCGCAGCCCCTCCCCTGCCCTGCCAACTCCCCCCCGTCCCGATCCGCAGCCCCTCCCCTGCCCTGCCAACTCCCCCCCGTCCCGATCCGCAGCCCCTCCCCTGCCCTGCCAACTCCCCCCCGTCCCGATCCGCAGCCCCTCCCCTGCCCTGCCAACTCCCCCCCGTCCCGATCCGCAGCCCCTCCCCTGCCCTGCCAACTCCCCCCGTCCCGATCCGCAGCCCTTCCCCTGCCCTGCCAACGCCCCCCAGTCCTGATCCGCTGCTCCTCCCCTGCCCTGCCAAAGCCCCCCCTAGTCCTGATCCGCTGCCCCTCCCCTGCCCTGCCAACGCCCGCCCGTCCCGATCCACAGCCCCTCCCCTGCCCTGCCAACGCCCCCCTAGTCCTGATCCGCTGCCCCTCCCCTGCCCTGCCAACGCCCCCCAGTCCTGATCCGCTGCCCCTCCCCTGCCCTGCCAAAGCCCCCCCTAGTCCTGATCCGCTGCCCCTCCCCTGCCCTGCCAAAGCCCTCCCGTCCTGATCCGCTGCCCCTCCCCTGCCCACATCCCCCAGTCTCACCCTGCAGCCCCCCAGTATAGATATTCCACCACTTCCCCCAACATTCGTGCTAATGGCTCCTCATTTTGGACCTGTGTTTCCCCTGGCTTTTTGAGCCTTGCCGGTCTGTGCCAATTTCCGTGGCCAGGGCGGGGAAAGAATTGGCAGAGATACCAGAGGAAAAAATGTGGGTTCCAGTGTTGCTCAAACGGTGCAGTGGCACAGTCTGCCCACCAGGGGGTAGCACGAGGACAAGAACTGACCAGCTGGCCTTAGTGCAAGGGCCTGCAGAGGAGCTTGTCCTGCAGGCTCCTGTCTGAGCCTCGGAAACAAGGGTGAACTGGGGAACACATACACACACTGGGCAGACGACCCCCTGCTCCCCACGTGCACCCAGCCCTGAGCTGCCTGCCTTCCTTTACAGCACCAGGTGTTGGCTACAGCAAGGATTCTGGGCTAGGCTGATCTGGAGGGTCTGCTCCAGCCACGAGACGGCCACATCCTCTCCCCTCCACCCCCCAGGGCCATCTCTGCCCCAGGGAGTTCCAATGGGCACTCAGAACAAACACCAGCAGAGCCCAGCCCCCACCCCAGAGCTAACCAGCTGGACAGGGGAACACAGACGGATGGGACCCTACCAGCTCATGTCCCTTCACCCCCTTGTGAGCCTAATGGTGCCCTGGTGACCTCAGATCTGCCATGTCCACCCTAACCTGGAGGGCACGGAGTAAAGATCAGGGTGAGAAACCAATGCAAATCTCAAGAGAAACCAGTGCAAA
Organism: Caretta caretta; assembly: GCF_965140235.1. Taxonomy (NCBI): domain Eukaryota; kingdom Metazoa; phylum Chordata; order Testudines; family Cheloniidae; genus Caretta; species Caretta caretta. The sequence continues at coordinate 47,306,457 of NC_134215.1, read as the reverse complement.
TCTCCCTGGGCTACTCCACCCTCTGGCAGGATCCCCACCCTCTTGGAGCCAGCCCCCTGCCCCAGCGCACTCGGCTCCCAGGAGAGGCACGAGACTTTCGGATTCCATCACACAGCGAGGAGCCTCTTCCTGCCCAGGCTGGGGGCGGGGCAGGCCCCTGAGAGGCAGGAAGTGCTCAGCAGGTTTGTCTGAATCATTATCAGGGCAGAGCCAGGCTGAGCCTGGCTAACCGCAGCCTGCACCGAGCGCTTGGGAGGCGGGGGGGGGAGAGAGAGAGAGAGAAGCTGGGCTCCTCAGCAGGGGGAGGGGAGGGCGCAGCTACTTGAGTGCAGATGGGAGGTATCTAGCCCAGTGCTGGAGAGACTGGTGGCCTGCATTTGCCTCTAGGGCCGGTGCAGCGGGAACCTTCCCATGACCCACTGCCCTCCTGACACACCGCCACCCTGAGTGGCAGATGCCCTCTCTAGGGCTGAAAGACAGGAGTTGAGTCTCTGTGATCCCCTCTGCAGAGTCCTGCCAGCATGGGGTGGTGGGTGTGCGTGAGACAGAGATCACCATGTGCCGCGGGGACAGAGCGGGGTGCCTGGAGAGCGACACATGGAGAACAAGGGATTTGGAAAGCAAATCTTTATGCAAACTCAGTGCTGCTAGGCAGGCAGCTTGGGGCGGTGACTGCAGGGAGCGGGTGCTGGGAGTCCAAGGCCATGGGCCATTTTCATGGAGGGCTGGGAGACCTGGCCAGGCCGAGCTTTTGAGGAGCCCCTCCTCCACAGCTCACCTCCACCAGCTGCATGAGGTTCTCGAAGTAGACCTCCTCGTCGATGCTGAGCTTGCTGGAGGAGTAGATGATGCGGTAATGCTCCACCTTCCCCTCGCAGCTCACACACAGGGTGTAGTCCCCTGGGTAGTTGGTGCTCTCCCGCACCAGGAAGAGGCCTGTCTCTGGGGGGTACAGCAGCCGCTCCGCCTGCTCCCGCGTGATCTTCCCATGGAACCAGCTGGGGCAGGGGGAGAGAGAGCAAAGGGGTAAATTCACTGCCCCAGTGTGTGAGGGACACAGCGAGGACAAGGGTTCTTACGCACAGTTCTTACGCACAGCCAGTGCCCATCAATCCAGACCTGCAGCCCCCATGCTATCCCAGCCTGGCGCCCCCACAGCTCTGCCAGCCCCTCTGCGATCCCAGCCCGGTGCCTCCACAGCTCTGCCAGTGCCCCTCAATCCCAACCTGCAACCCCCCTGATGTCCCAGTCCCAATCAGAAGCCATTGTCCAAGGGGGAATTGTTCAGCGGACATTGCCAGTGTGGGCGTCACTCAAGCCATGGGGAAGAGCTGGGGCTGAAAGGGGAGGGTCTGTAAGGAAAATGCAGGAGGGTGACAGAACAGCTGTTAAGAACAGAAACAGCTTCCTGGGCACGCAGGGAAATGGCCCCTTCCCCATCTGCTTTGGCCATGTCCCACCCTCGGTGCTGCCCGTGTAAACTCAGACCAGTTCAGCCACTGACACTGAGCCTCGGCTGCAGGACAGCAAGGTGCTGAGGTAGGCACAATGTGCAAGCCAGGCACAAGACAAGAGATAAGAAAGGCGCGTACACAGGAAATCCTGAGAGACAGTAGGAAAGGGACCTAGCTAGCCGGCAGTGCAAGTTTCCTGCCGGGGTGCAGGGCATTGCCGGGGGCCAGAGCATGCACATGCTCCCAGGCAAGGAAGCGAGCAGATGCATGGAGCCCAACAAAGGCTTTAGGATGCTAGCACAGCGTGGAGGAGCACCCAGAGGCAGAGAGACTGCTGGCACCCAGACTGCATGAGATGAGTACAGATCCAGGGGGAAAAACACCAGCAGAGAATTGTAAACCACACGGGCTCGGGGTGCTGCTGATCCGCACTCATCTAGTGCTGTGTAAAGCCCCGCACGTCCCAGGCCTGTGGGTGCTTCCTCCATCTCCAGAGACTTGTAACTGCCTTGAATGGCGGGACCAGCTGCTGAAAAGTGACCCCAGCTGTGGGACATGGATCTAACTTCACAGTGCTCCGATGGGAGGAGAGGTCAGCGTTCCTGGCTGGGAGATGTGTCTGCAGGACACTGGGAGAAGGAGACCCAGGCACCCCGAACAGACGTCCCAACCCCACGTGCATTTCCCTCAGCGCGAGGTGCTCCCGATTGGCCACCCCCAGCGCCTGCAGCCCTTACAACCAGAGCCTCTTGTAACAATCAGCCAGGCCACACACACGCACTCTTGTGCCCAGAGCCCCAGGGAACACACACACACGCTACTGGGACCGACCCAGCCCCAACAGGTGTGAGCACCAGGAAGTGCAGAAACGGAGTCACCAGAGCACGTGCAGCTCTCCCGGCTTCAGCTTTCACTACTGACCCTCCCCTTACACAAGACAGTGCCCCTCACTTCGCCTCCTAGGACTTCCTCTGCCCCGCGCTCCACACACTGCCCACTGAGCCCAGCGTGAGCTGGTCTGCGACAGCCACTGGATGCAGACACTAATCACCACTACATCAGCTCCTCTGGATTTAAGCCCTCATTAATTGCTCTGGCTAACTGGCCTGAGCGCCCTCTACTGGTGAATGAGAGTATAATCCACCTGCACACTGCCCCCATATACCCAAAGGAACACAGCTAGGTGCAAGTCCCATACGAGAGTGGACTTGTATTTGGCAGCTATGGGTTAAGCAAGCCTAGGATGAGGCCACTGGACTGGTGACCCATGAAATGGGAGGTAGCAGGCATGAGGGGCAGCATCACAGGGGCATTTTCCCCCACACACTTGGAACATTAGGGGGATAAGGGCTCAAAAATCCCATGTGCCTTCTCTCTTCTGGCTGGTGGGAAGCCTTTATAGCTGCAAAAAAACCTTCCAAATGTGACCCGATGCTGCATTTGTCTTCCTTAGTCTGCAGACAGATAGCTCCAGTGCCTCTGTAGATGCTCATAGCTCTGGGAAGCAGCCACAGAACAAAGTTAACAAGATTCTGGTCAGTTTCTCTGCTGTTACTCAGAGCCTTAGCCTTGAAACTGACAGAAACCAGGTCAATTTCCCTCTGCTGCTGGGAAAGCCACAAACCCAGGTACTGATGCTGTTGCATCTTTTTGCTGGCTCTCTCTCTGGTACAGCAGCTTTAGCCCTCTGGTTTGCAGGTCTCCAGTAAGTTTTTCAAGCCCTGTGTTAGGCAGCACTCAAATCATCAGTCCAGCCTTGCTCCAGATCCACTGTCCTGCTGCCCATGGCCACCAAAACGCAGCACAGGATCTGGGTGGCAATTGGTAAGATAGGTCTTGTTCCTAGTTCTGCCCCTTCCTCTGGATACTCACGGCATCAGACTGAGTTTGGTTCCGGCTTTCACTCCTTCCCTCTTCTGAACGTAGTTGGCAGGGATGATCCCCTCACGGCCCACCTTGTTTTTGGCTTTGTACCAGTTGGGATCCTGGGAAGGGAAAGCAGAAGTGAGCAGAGCCCCCCGTGTGTCTATGCCACCCACAATACTATCCCCTTCTCTCCCACTGAGCAATGTACTGCCATAGAGAAACTTACATCTACACAGTGCCTTTTATCTGGTGGAATCCTAAAGACATTATGCATGCAGCCACCTCTGAGGTGTCACATGGCAGTTGTTTAACAGCTCACAGTAACACTACGCAACAGTTTAGCTCGGGCCCTGAAGACGACAAGAGTCCATTTACATTTGCAGAACGTAATCCCCGGGGCTGGAATCCGATCAAGGCAACAGGGTTAACAAGCCTGTCCTTTTGCAAAACAGAAAGAAAAAAAATGCTTTGGCACCTCAAATGAGCTGCAGTGTTTGGTGCGTCAGCTTTTCACCCCATCTGTAGCAAGGCACTGCTAATAGCCCAGCACCTCTTTGCACTCCAAGGCCCTGGCTTCCCACTGATGCAGGAAGACACGTGCCTCCACTCTGACTGAATGCCTGCGTCACTGCCTGCAGCACCTCTGGTTTTCCTGGAGGTCCCCCACCCAAGCACTCACCCAGCCCAACCCTGTTTAGCCGATGAGACAAGACCAGAGAAGGCCTGGGCCTACACAACAAACCAACCAGCGCTGCCTGCTCACTACGTGGTCTAGCTCATGGACAGACTGCCATCCCGCCAGCCTGAGCTTGGGAACACTTGAAACGGGACAGCAGCACGGCTGCACTTCAGCATACACACAGCCTACACCAACGGGAGGGGGACGTACGTAAGCCACCTCCCTGAGAGGCAGCAGCTAGGCCAGTGGAAGAGTTCGTCCCTCGACATAGCGCTGTCTGCACTGGGGGTTAGGTCGGCTTCACTACGTCGTTTGGGGCACGGATTTTTCAGAGTGACGTTGCTGGGTCGACCTAACTTTTTAGCGTAGACCAGACGTCTGCCTGCAAGGGCCATGCTGGCCATGCCATAGCTCCACCGTATGACTATAGAGGCCCAGCTCGGGGGCAGCAGACACTGGTCAGCCCCACCTTCCCTCGTGAAAAAGGCCCCATCAGATTTATCACCTGACTGCCATTAACTGCAGATCAACCCCCTGGTCTCCAGGTGTCACTGCTCAGACCCTGCCCATGGTAGGTCTAAATGAGACACCCCGGCCATCTCTTGGGCATCTGATGGGTCGCAGCATTGTCCGTGCACACAGAGTCACTCCTGGCAGAGTCTCACTTTAAACCCACGTGACGGCCTCCCTGGGACCCGCCTGAGCAACTTACATTTTGGAGAGGTTTAAATAACGATCACATTAATTAAAAAGGCAGCCGGGTTTCCTGTCTCTTCTGCTCCCCTGGGGAGAGAATCCAGGCAGGGCTCCTGCATAATGAGCGTACCCCAGTGAGTACTGGCGGCATCGCATCTCTCTGCAGTGGGCCCCCCTCTGACCCCAAAGCCAGCAAGGGGGTCTCCCTGTTTTTCAATCTGTGGATCACTTTCTGATCAAATTAAATCACCCTCCTTCCCCCACCTCCTACTATTTGGGTTCCCAAAACTTTCTGTCCAGCAGCCCACACCCCTCCTCTGGGTGTCTGATGGCGGGGTGGCTATTCCACTCCTCCTTCCTGGACCGCAAGCCGAGAACCAGCGCTGTGAGGGCACTCCAAAATGGGATGCAGAGACGCAATCCCTCCAGCTGCCTTAGGGGTTGCCCCAGGGAAGGGGCAGGGAATTGCCAGCACCCCTGAAGCAAAGGGCGTGGCGAGTTACCTTGGTGACGGCGACAATGGTGAGCACGTCCCCTTTACTGAACGGAAGGTCCTGCTCGGCGGTGCCTTGGAAGTTATACTTGGCGATACATTCCGTACCGGACGGCCAAACGGCCTGCAAGAGGGACAGAAAAACAGGGCCTCAGATGCTGACTGTACTCGGCTCCCACCACCAGAAGGAGCCAAACCTCAGATTCCACCCCCGGGGGGTGGAAAGTCACACATGTGGGATCCCATGTGCCCAGTGAGTGTGCAAGAAATGCTAGCGGAGGGTTGGGGGTTATGGGCTGGGTATACGTGCTGGTTAATACATACAGCCATCCTTAGCTGTGGGCTGACCCTGGCCCCATCATTTGGCTTGAGAACTCCCAAGGGCCCTCGGCTACTGGCCAGGAGGTTTCATTAGCAAAGCCTTTCAGGGCCAGGGGAGGTGCCATGGCTGAGCGACCTCTGGTCTCTAGAGCCTCATGTGGAGCTCAGGGCTTCTGCCCCATGGAGGGCACAAAAGGAAGGGGGAAAAGTCCTGATTTAACCCTTCAGCTCCTGAGGCTGGGAGGACAGAACACACCATGCTAGTGCCCTTGGGGGTGTGCAGGCATACTGGTGCCAAGCGATTTACACTGGGTTCCAGAAACCAGTGAGCGCTGCAGAAAGGAGCGGCCTGCACCTGACCCCCAGACATGGGCCCCGCCAGCCAAAACAGGGCTCCAGCCTTTGCCTGTCTCTCCTCCCACCCCACACAGGCCTCAAGCAACTCTGGCCTTTCTCTGTCCCCAACCCCCACCAAAGCACTGGTGGCTCTGGCTGTTACCTGCATTCCTGACATCGTCTCAGGCGGGTCTGGGGATCAAATCTCACAGGAGGGACACGTCACTTGGCATGAGATCTAGAGAAGTGAATGAGAGAGGATGTGCTGAAAACGAGCTATGTCACACACCCAGCCCCATGGGCAGCTCCAGAGGCCTCCGCCCACCCCAGAATTATCCATCTTATTCTTCAACACACAAAGCAGGGCTTGAAAAATGTTGCCAGACACCTACTACCCTGAGGCAAGGCGGGAGCGGCATCCCCAGGGAGGTTGCAGAGCAACACCCTGGCGGAGAAGGCCAGTCCCCACCCTCCGGCTGTGGGGAAGGTGGTGTCTACACTCCCTGCATGGGGAGCTCCTTGTTTGGATCAGTCTCTGCCTAGTGGATGCCTGATGAATTCAAAGGCCTGACCCTCCGGCTCCTGGGTTATTAGAAGGAAGGATCTTGTACTCTCTCCCTTCCCCCAGCCATCTCACACCCATAGCCCTGACTGCTGTATGCACAGAAGCTTTCTGCTGTCCTACCCTAACACTGCCTCCTGCATGCTCTGTGGGGATAGCTATTCTGCCCTTGTTTCATGAGTCCTTCCCCTAGAGACAGCTCTAGGGCCTGTCTCTGCACCTAGGAGCTGCACCAGAGTGAAACTGACACAATTCTTCCAGGCTTCCCCAAGGGATGGGACAGCAATCCTGAAACTGACCAGGCATGTCAATTACTTCTGCCTCTTGCTGGAAGGGCAGGGCTGCATCAGGACAGATTCTGACCCTGGCAAAGATCAAGAAGGGCTGGTTAAGTTCGTTAGGAATGGTGGCTTAGCCCTGCCCCCCTCTTTTCCACACATGCCAGGAAAGCACCTTGCTCACCGCCAGGGAGCAGGTGAACGGATTTCCCAAACAGCTTCTCCCACTGCGGTGACACTGGGGGGGAAGCAAGGGCAGAAGCCGTAGCTTCATGCAGGCGGCTGAAGTCTCGGAAGCCAGCCGCTAGCATCGAGCCCTCCCCTCACCCAGTCTCCGTGCTGTCGGTGGCAGGAGATGCGATGCTGTGAGTACCCCAGGGCACCAGTGTAATTTGACAGAACAAACAGGAAGCGGTTGGGGTAGGCGGATGAGGCTGCTGAGCGCCATTCAGAAATGCAGAGGCCCAATCTGCACCCAAGCAAGCTGCGACTGCTGGGAAGAAGCCTCCCTTGTGTGCTAGCTGTGAAACAAACCGGGTTCTTTGGCGCACAAGCTGCCTGGTGGAGGTTTCTCCCCACTCTTTGGGATGCTGCGGGGGGACAGACAGGGTGGGGATCATGCATGTTTCACTGCCCCTCCCCCGGATCTAGGTCTCAGCCAGGCCAGGGAGGGTAGGGGCGCGTGTCTGTGGGAATTACCCTGTCCCCTGGCTCAGCCTTTCAGACCATTGCTGGCCTGATGGAGCTCTGGGAAGGGGCATGGCATGGCCTGTCTCAGCCCAGCTCTGCTGCAGCAACTCCGTCTGGTGGGGGGAGGATCCATACCTGAGTGAGGATTTTGGTTTCATCCACTTTCAGCTGCTGCAGGTCTGGGGGAAAAGGGACGTGGTTTCAGTCCCTGACCTCCCTGGCTATCCATTGGGGGGTAGGGCCAAGACCAGCATAGGCAGTAGAGGGTCTCAACTCAGCTTAACCCACTTCCCATTCAGCTCTTGGGCCAATGAGATGAACAACTGTCCCCATCTGGCGGGGAGGAAGGAATACGGCCTCCACCTGCTCCCCACAATAGTGCTCCAGTAGGTCACTGTGCCACAGCCTCGATACAGCAATGATGGGCACGTTAAGAGTGGCAATGGATGCCAGGTATGTTGGCAGGGCAGAGCCCAAGATGGCAGGAGCTGACCTATAAAATAGGATAGTGTTCTCCAACTTTCCATGGGGGTGGGGGGTGTAAAGGAAGGAGATGGGAGAAAACAGTTTAATTTGAGGGTAGGTATTGTATCTGAGTTTCGCTGGCTACGGATCCACTTCACTGGTTAGACTGGAAGCCCATGAACTCGGACTAAGGGCTGAAAGATTTCCCCTCCCTACCCCCCAGAGAGATTCCTCCCTCAAAGCTGGGCAAAACTAACTGATCCAAGTGTACCCAGCTCCCGCACTAGGAGCGGGCTACAGAGCACACTTTAAGGTAGGTCAGGAAGGGGAAGGACACCCCCCCCCCCACAAGGGGACACCACTTACACACTCATAAGAGATCAGAAAGTAGCAAAACACATTTTTAACCAAGCCAGATACATCAATTAAATTCCAAAGCATCCAAACAGTCTATGAACTGCCACCTCCAGCTGACAGGTTCCTAGTCACTGAACCATAGATAGGAAGGCTAAAGGGATTACTGAGATCCTCACTTTTCTGCATGGCACAGGCCAGAGAACCTCGCCTAGCAATTTCTGCACCAAGCCCAAAACTTCAGCACTTCTGGAGGAGCCAACAACCCAATTCACAGCCCTCCCCTCTATGGATGGCGGGGATCAGCATTTCCAGTTTGTGCATGGAGGGGACGTCCACGCTGCATTGTACCCACGGCACTCAAGCCCCTGCTTGACCATCCCACTCTGCATTTACAGTTGCTGGACCCAGGTCTCACAGCCGTGCTAATGCGTCCGTATTGCACTACACTGACCTTCTGACTCGCATCTGCAGCTTGACCTGCCTCCACACGGCAAAATGACAGGGCTTGGGCAGGACTTGAGCTTGGCCCCCACCCGCGGGTCCTAGGACCCACGTGCTGAGTGCTTGCAGACCCGAGTCAGAAAGATGTGTGTGTGGACAGTGGGAAGGGGGTTTGGGCTCAAACCGGAGTCTCGGGGCGTGGCCACGCTGGAAACTTCAAAGCGCCGTTGCGGGAATGCTCCCGTGGCAGCGCTTTGAAGTGCGAGTGTGGTCGCCCGCGAGCGCTGGGAGAGAGCTCTCCCAGCGCTCCTGGTACTCCACCTCCACCTCCACGAGCCAGCAATCACACCCCTGAGCCAGCAAGTTAGAGCGCTACAAAATGTAAGTGCAGACAAGCCCTCAGCCTTGGTTTACAATGCAGTGTAGACAATCCCTTAAAGTAACAAGGTCACTCCTATGGGAAAACCACGCTGGGGGAACTTTTTAGTGACGTTGCCCGCAGTGGTGCACCTTGGGAGCTATTTTTGCAGGTAGCTGGGTGTAAACAGCGGTTCGTTCTCCTGTTTCGAGTGCAGCACAGCACACACAGCCCCATCTCCTGCTTCCTGGCAGCAACGGATCCCTGGATTCCCCCAGAGTAGTGGTTCTCAACCCGTGGCCCGCTTGCGGCCCAATCAGCACACAGCTGCGGCCCACGTGACATCCTCAGGGCCATACAGGTAGCATTGTTATGCAGCCCACAGTGGTAAACAGATTGAGAACCACTGCCCCAGAGGATACACCCCCCCCCTACAATTACCAAGTGTAGCCAATCCTCTGTGCTACAAATGATGCTGCTGATTAGCAACAACCAGCCACCATGTGGGCTTGGATCCTTCAGAAGCTAAAGGCTGGCTCTCCCTTCCCAGGGAGGAGGGATAAAGCTGGCTGTGTGTGTCCCCTTCTCCCTGTTCCTGGCTCGGGGAAAGTTATTACAGCAGGGAAGGGCAGTTCTGGGGACCTTTCTCCCCAATCCCCACCTCAGTTATGTCCAAGGAGTTGGGGTTTTTGGTGCAGTATCTAAGCCCCAGTACAAGTCTTCCCGCTGTTTGCCAATTCCATTACTTCTTGGGTGTGTGGGTGGCTGAGTGATGACCAGTTATGTAGCATTAAAGCATCATCCAGGCATCAAATCATCCTGCAAGTCAAGGAGGTATCAGCCCCACTGTTCACAAGGGGAAACTGAGGCACAGAGCGGGAGCCCTGCTCGAGTCAGTGGCAGAGTCGGGATCAGAACTCGGAAGCTCCCAGTTCCTTACCCAATCCACTAGGTCACAACACCCCCTGGCCCACATCACACGCCAATCAACGGAGCTGGACTCCAAGCACAGCCCCTCACGCACTGTCAGCAGCGCCAACCAGGAAACTGCTCGCACGCACACGTACCACACACACTAACGCTATCCACTAGCTAAAGGCTCAGCTGACACAGGTACCTGTGCGGGCAAGAGGCATAGGCAGCTACTGAAAGGTGTGTAACTGGAGACCAGACAGGAGAACATTTCTCGGCAGGCCCTGCTCCAGAGCGGCAGGAGGTTGGTTGAGAATCATCAGACTGGGACAGGGAGGGCTTCCATTAGAATGAAGGAAACTGAGGGCACAGGCAGCCTTGGGGGGCTGAGAGCCACCTTCGGTTCATGGGGGCTTTGTTGCCAGCCTGTTCTGTTTTTCATCAGCATTTGCAGAGGATGTGCTGTTCTAAGCAATCACTCCCCCAGTTCACCAATTCACAGAGCCACAGATGGCACCTGTTAGGCGACCCCCTTCCGTTCCATTGCCAATTGTTCATACTGCAGCAGTACCTAGGGACTCCCCGATTGAGATCAGCGCCCCACGGTGCCAGGCACCATATGGACACACAGGAAGAGACACATAGAAAGGGGAAGTGGCCTGCACACACCTGTCAGTGGCAGAGGCCTGGTCTCCCGAGCAACAGACCAGTGCCTCATCCACGGGATCAGTGCAAGATAGAACCCAGGAGTCCTAACTCCCAAATTCCATCTCCCACCCCACTGATGCTCTAACCACTCGATCCCACTTCCCTCATGAAGCCAGGAACAGAACCCAGGACCATGCTGCCTTCACGAAATATCAGGTAGGTTTCCTGGGCTCCCTTTTTCACCATGCCTGCCTACCAGGGATGTACATCTATACTAATATCTCTGTCCTGTATGTCCCAAACTCCCCCGTCCTGCCCAATTGACGGATGCTGTCAGCCAGCCTGGGTGGGGTTGCCATTTGGATTAAAAAAAATAAAGGAGACATTTGCTTTGGAAATGCAGTGCCTGCTTCTGGACGCTCCCCCGACATACACTTTGTTTTATGATGCCCCGAATGGTGTTCCTGTTTACAGATCAGCCCCTTTGGGGAGCACTGAGGCTCGGCAAAAGCATCAGTAATCCCGGTGAAAGCCAGAGAGAGGAATACTGTAAGTTGCTGCACCCTTGGTGAGAAGTGCAATCCCACAAGCTTTGCAGAGCAACATCTCTACAGAGGTGCAGCTGGAGTCCACTACCAGCCAGCAAAGGATGGGAAAAGGAAAGAAGAGAAGACTTGAAACACCCTATTGTTCTGGTCAGATGCTCATTCATTCCAACACCAAGTGGAAAAGAGAGGGGAATGATGGTCCAGTGGTTAGAACACTAGCCTAGGAGACCTAGGCTCAAGTCAGTGCTCTGCCACAGACTTCTTGTGTGACCTTGGGAAAATCGCTTCGTCTCTATCCGTCAGTTCCCCATCTGCTCAATGGCCCACAGGGATGTTGCGAAAACAAACACGTTAAAGATCAGGATGGGCTCAGATAAGCATTAAAACAAAGAGCGTAGCAGGGCTTTCAATTCAATGCCTTGGGCTCCAGTCACTCAGACCAGTTCTTCATCCCAAGAGGAAGCACAAGTCTGGTTGAATTCAGTTTCACTAGTCCAGGCCTTCACAATCACCACAGTTTGTCTGATATCTAAGCAAGATATCAATCAATCAAGGGCACTTCTCATACCTTAACCAGGGATCTTCACCTAAGCAAAGTCTGGCTAATGAATATTTCATTTATTAAAGCTTTTCTAAAACCCCAGAGATCACATTTCTTTTTAACTCATGACCAGCCACTGGAAAAGTTCACTGTCCTCAAACCACATGTACTGATTCCAACACTATTTTTAGTCCTAACAGGTCACCATTGTTAAATGTATCTATCTGTACGTTGCTAGCAGCTTGATTAACAGATCTAGATGCGATGGTGCGAGGCACTGTACAAACATATCACAAGAGACAGTCCCTGCCCAAAGAGCTCACAGTGCAAACAGACATCACAGACACACGGCCGGAGAAAAGCACTATCCTCGTTTTCCAGATGGGGCTCTGAAGCACAGAGAGAGGATGATTCTGAGGGCTGAAAACCTGGGCATTATCTTAATTTATTAAAGCTTTATTACATGCTGACGAGTGACTGTGATAATGCCCTTTTGTGATTCAAGGGTTGTTTTCTCTCTAACCGCACAGCTCGGTTCCTTCTAAGTGCCAGCCCCACACAGTTAACTTGGGTCAGGCTGGCATCTTCCACGCTCACGCGTCGCCAAGGATCCAGATTCTACAACTGGCATTTAGTGAACAATGTTGCAGCCGATGCAACAGAATCCAGAATTCTGCAACAGAAGAGAATTCTGGAGCCAGCATAGAACCCAGCTCCCTCTCCCACTGCTGTGTCCGCTCTATGCTTGGCACCAACATCATTCGTCACTCAAGTCAGCAGAGGGTGATTCTGAGTTCACCCAGAAAGCAGATCTGGAGAGTGACAAATAAAGGGAGACAATTCTACTGTTAAAATCACGTCCTTCTGGCTGCCATCTTGCTTCACCAACTCACACTTCAAGGCTGGCATCATTTTGGCAGCTAGTATCTTGTGACCACCTGAGCTGGAGATTGGAATTTAATACCATTTGAAAGCTATGAATCCCAGCTGCTTTTAGATGACATAAAACATCAGTTTCTAGTGCTACCTGTTCCCTAGATAACAGTTCCCAAATTCAAGCTGGAATTAAACTGGTGGAGAGATAACAGACAAGAAGATAACCCAGGGTTTGTCTACATTACCCGCAGGATCGAGGGGCAGTGATCGAGCCAGCAGGGCTCGATTTATCGTGTATAGTCTAGACGCGATAAATCGACCGCCGAGCGCTCTCCCGTGGACTCTGGTACTCCACGGGAGTGGGAGGCGCAGGCGGAGTCGACGGGGGAGTGTCAGCTGAAGACGCCGCGGTGAGTAGATCTAAGTACGTCAACTTCAGCTACATTATTCACGCAGCTGAAGTTGCGTAACTTAGATCAATTCCCGCCCCCCGCAGCGTAGACCAGGCCCCAGAGACCATTTAAGATCTCATGTCTTACAGTATTACAAGGGCTGTACCACTGAAAAGATACGAATCCCAGATCTTCAATGCTGTACGGCATTTGTTTCCAGCACGGGAGGGTGGGAGGATTCACAAGGTATCAGAGCTTGAACTGTCACTGGTCCCTCAGAAGTAGCAGTGCTATTTGAAACCAGTCCAGGACTTTTCATAACGAGTCCCAGAACTCCGAGCCCCACCACCGTGATCCCGGCTAGAACTGATCAGTAGAAATCTTTTCATTATTAACACGACACAAACCAAACCAAAATAAAAACAGGAGTTTACTCAGTTCCTACAATGTCTGCAAAGATGGAGATCATCCCTCCTTCCCCCCATCCTTTGTCTTGTCTATTTAGATTGCAAGCTCATCAAGGCAAGGACTGTCTCTTACTAGGTGTCTGTACACCTGTACACCTGTACAGCCTAGGTAGGGCACCGATCTCATTCCAGCCTTGAGGTGCTACAGTGCTAATAAGTCATCATCATCAACCCAAACCCTGCAGCACACAGCTAATCCACAGAACTGGGAAGAGTGAAACCGACCAGCTGGATGTCGGTACTTGGAACGACTCAAGGGCAAAGACTAAAGGAGCTAAGTGATTAACTGCTCAGTAAATGTTTTAAATCCTTCCGTTTAAACCATCTCCGGTGTTGCCAGGGCCAGAGCACATTAGGGTTTTTAAATACGATTTTACACCTGGCAGCGACACTTTACGAACATTTCTGAGCCTTTTACTTTCCGTTCAGATGCCGCCAACGGCTCTGCTTTACCCTTTAATGACGCAGGCTAATGCTGAGGGGCCAGATCCACAGCTGCTGCAAATGGGGAGCTACGGTGATGTACACATGCTGAGAATACAGCCCGTGGTGTTTAACACTCTGGGGGCTAAGCCATTTCCAGTTGGGGGCAGCCGCTGGAGGATGCTGAACTGGGGCGGAAGGACTGACAGAGCCCCATCTGCCCATGCTCTTGGCGTGACTGCTTCCATCTGGCCATGGACCAGCAGGGTGGGAAGTGGCTTCTACGGGGAGCAGGACCCAGAGCCCAGAGGAAGCAGCCTCTGCTGGCAGTAGAGCAGAGACAGACAGGTGGTGGAGGTGGTGGAGTGAGGCAGTGGGCTTCAGTCTCTGCAGGCAAGCGTGTTTAACAGAGGTGTCAAAGGGGAAGCAGACTCACAGATGGCATGGAAGCAGGGCAGCGGGGTTTGTAAAGATCACAGGGGAAGGCAACCCAAATACACACAGTTCAAGGGTTCATGCTACAGCCTGCTGAAGTGAAAGCTGGCAGGGGGCCTCCGACAGCGTGGGGACATGGATCTCTTCTGGCCATGGGAGCTGGGGCCTGCAGAAAGGTCTCTTGGCAAAGAGCAGGGGCGTGTTTTCCCATCACTTGGTGGGGGTGGAAAAGCGCACACACAAGCCTGTGTGCTCCCACGCCAGCATCACTGCGGCGGACACAGGCAGTTCAAGCAGCATGTGGGAGGCCAGTGTTTCAACAAGCTCAGGGGGTTGGATCCGTTTCTCCTCCTCCTCCATTTGTTGCAAAGAAGGCAGCAACAAGGCAGAGAAGAACGCCGCGGCCGCCCGCTCTTGCGGAGCACTTGTGCCTCCGTAGATCGCAGAGCACCTCACAGACGAGGTCAGCATCATTTGGCACATGGGGGCTTGGGGCGCTGAAGCGACTTGCCTGAGGTCACCCAGCAGGCCAGTGGCAGAGCCAGAAACAGAACCCAGGTCTCCTGAGTCCCAGTACAGCTCTCTCCTCACCAGGCCACACTGCCTGTACTGCTCACTCAACGGAGGGCTCGAACCCAACAGCCTGAGAGTGAGTCTCATGCTCGACTGACAGAGCCAGTCAGGTGGAAAGTGAAATAGGCCAACAAAGCCCAAGAAGAAGTCTCTTCCGAGTTCTACCCACATAGTCTTATTCCACCCTCACGTGCAAGGGGTGCTCTGTTCCAGCTGGGGGAACCCCCGGCACGCTATCTGTTGGCGCATTTCCCTTCCCTCCCCAAGAGTGGCACGTTATTGGTATTTCCCTCCCTCGCAGCTTCAGCTGGAGCACGAAGGTTGCCTGAGAGTTTCCATTATAACCCCCCTTTCTCAGTCACTCTTAACTAACCCAAATTCTAATCTTTTGGGCTGAAATTTTCCAGGCCCGGTCTCTGACTGAGGGGGAATGGTCTTGGGAAATTTGAGTCAAAACCTATCTGGCTTTTTGTGAGATCTAGGCATAGGTGACAACTCCAAGAGTCGTCCAGAAAAAAATTAGCGGGTGCTTAGCATCATCTGCAGACAGCTCCCGCCTTGCCCACAACACCTCCCGCCTGCGGCCCTGCTGATCAACTCCTCCCCCTCCCTCCCAGCGCCTCCTGCACACCACAGAACAGCTGTCAGCGGTGTGCAGCAGGTGCTGGGAGGGAGAGGAAAGAGCAGGGACGGGGTGCGCTCAGGGGAGGGAAGAGGCAGGGAGGGGGGGAGGGGGTGAGAAGAGGCGGGGCAGGGGTGGGGGATTGGATGAAGGGGGGAGTGGGGGCAGGGCTTGCGGTGAAGGAAGTTGGCATCTATGGATCTAGATGAGCTGGGCGGGGGATGGTGGGAGACACTAGTTTTCCCACAATAAAGAAATGATCATCAGCTTTATAGGGCAGAGACTGTCTTTTTGTTCTATGATGTACAGCGCCTAGCACAACAGGGGTCTGGGTCCATGTCTGGGGCTCCTGGGTGCTGCAGGAACACAAATAATAAATTCTAATAAACGATGACAGCTCTGTCTATCCAGCCCTACGCACATGCTCAGGGAGCGACTGCTGTAACCGACGAGGCTCAAGGCTTTGTGGCCCTGACTCTCCACTCCTTGGATCTGCAGTGGATGCCCTCATGGCAGGAGAGCTCCATCACAGTGGGGGGGCTCTATCCTGGGAAGCAGCGACTACGATTTGGGGGTCGTGGTGGATAATCGGCTGAAATGAGCTCCCAGTGCGACACTATGACCAAAAGGGCAACTGCAATCCTGGGATGTGTAAACAGAGAATCTCGGGAAGCAATAGGGAGGCTATTTTACCTCTTGTAAACTTGTAAACTGTGGTGTGACCGCTGCTGGGATACCCTGTCCGGGTCTGGTGCCCACAATTCAAGAAGTGATAAATTGGAGAGGGGGTCAGAGAAGAGCCATGGGAACGATGAAAGGATTAGAAAACCTGCCTCACAGTGATAGACTCAAGGAGCTCAATCGGTTTAGCTTAACAAAGAGGTTAAGGGGTGACTTCGTTACAGTTTAAGTATCTACATGGGGAACTAATATTTAAACAAAGGGTTCTTCCATCTAGCAGAGAAAGGTCTAACACGACCCCATGGCTGGAAGCTGAAGCTAGACAAATTCAGACTAGAAATAAGGTGTATGTTTTTAACAGTGAGAGTCATTAACCATTGGAACAACTTGCCAAGGGTCACGGTGGATTTTCCATCACTGACCATTTTTAAATCAAGACCGGCTGTTCTGCTAAAACCCTGCTCTCGGGATTATTGTGGGGCAGGTCTCTGGCCTGTGCTGTACAGGTCAGAGTAGATAGTTCCTTCTGGCCTTGGAATCCGTGACTATGAATCTTGCTGTGTCTCAGCTAACCAGCACCCTCCTCCCTCTTCAAACCTCCTTATCCTGGAGCGAGCGGGGCTCCACTGTTGTGAGAGGCCGGTGCAGGATTTCAGTGTAATTGGAAAGGGCTCCCCAGGGCACGGCAGTTAGTGCTGAAGTGCAGGGGAGAGATGTTAATGACAGCAGCATATGGGCCCTTAGAACAAAGGGAGGCAACCACGCCACTCCCTGGGGAAGGGCTCAGTGAGGGGAGAGGTAACGCACCACCCGCATGGAGAGGGGCTGAGGCAGGATCTGGACCCCTTTCCATGGCCACTGGGGACTAGAGCTAGGATCTCCCTTTGCCCTGGGGCTGCAGCAAGCCACTTGTAAACAGGAAAGCTGGGCGTGGGGTGGGGTGGGGCTGGACAGGGGATTGGAAACTCATGCCCCCAGTCCAGCCACATTAATGTTACCCTCCCATCACTATGTAGCACACCCCACTGCCTGCAGCATGGGAGAACCCTCCCTCACAATCAGCTCAGTCCAGTCCCAAACCCACACAGGCCTGGCAGGTCCCCTCACAAGTCAGGGCAGACACTCACCCCCAGCAGACCAGAGCTCACGCTGCCCGGCTGGAGGGAGCCATCAGCTACTGCATGGGGAAAATGAGAGACTACCCCCTGCTGGTAGCAGCCAGAACTACAGCCTCCATCTTACACCTTGATTCCACCATTGTCCACTCAGCACAATGGGGAGAAACAGCCACCTCCTTCCAAAAAGAACAGGAGGACTTGTGGCACCTTAGAGACTAACCAATTTATTTGCGCATAAGCTTTCGTGAGCTACAGCTCATTTCATCAGATGCATTCAGTGGAAAATACAGTGGGGAGATTTATATACACAGAGAACATGAAACAATGGGTGTTACCATACACACTGTAACCAGAGTGACCACTTAAGATGAGCTAATACCGCGGGGGGGGGGGGGGGGGAAGAGAGAGAAAACCTTTTGTAGTGATAATCAAGGTGGGCCATTTCCAGCAGTTGACAAGAAGTCTGAGGAACAGTTCAGGGGTGGGGGGGGGAGGAATAAACATGGGGAAATAGTTTTACTTTGTGTAATGACCCATCCACTCCCAGTTTCTATTCAAGCCTAAGTTAATTGTATCCAGTTTGCAAATTAATTCCAATTCAGCAGTCTCTCCTTGGAGTCTGTTTTTGAAGTTTTTTTGTTGAAGAATTGCCACTTTTAGGTCTCTAATCGAGTGACCAGAGAGATTGAAGTGTTCTCCGACTGGTTTTTGAATGTTCTAATTCTTGACGTCTGATTTGTGTCCATTTACTCTTTTACATAGAGACTGTCCAGTTTGGCCAATGTACGTAGCAGAGGGGCATTGCTGGCACATGATGGCATATATCACATTGGTAGATGTGCAGGTGAACGAGCCTCTGATAGTGTGGCTGATGTGATTAAGCCCTATGATGGTGTCCCCTGAATAGATATGTGGGCACAGTTGGCACCTCCTTCCACTATCCTGCCTGAACCAAGGCAACTCAAGAACTAAACCTGGAAACAGAACCTGCCACCGATCAGGGCAGCTTCGGTGGTTCCCCCCGCTCCCAGCTATTAACCCTAGCCTATCTAGCCCTGAGCCATGCTAGAGAGATCGCGCCCTGCTGGCACCTGGAATTCTTTGAGCTCTGCGATCACTTTGTCCAATGGTATCGTCCTCCACCCACTGCCTCTCATTGGTGTACGGGCGTGTGTGCACGGAGAAGCAGCAGGTTTCAGAGTAGCAGCCATGTTAGTCTGTATTCACAAAAAGTAAAGGAGTATTTGTGGCACCTTAGAGACTAACCAATTTATTTGAGCATGAGCTTTCGTGAGCTACAGCCCACTTCATCGCTACAGAAGAGAAGAAAGGACAGACCAGAGCAGAAAGGGTTTTCCCTCGCAAGCCCCAAGAGCAAGGATGGCCCAGCAACTTGGCCTGGGGCGAGTGCGCTGGCCAGGTGACCATCAGAAACCACAGCAATGGGCTGAGATTATACCGGGGTGTGTACGTGGGTGGGGGAAGAATGGGGATCTCTCAGAGAGATTCCTTCACACAGAACTCTGGGAGACTCAGCAGGTGCGGGAACGGCCACGCAAACCGATTGGTTCCCGTAAGGATCCTTCTCCCAGCCCCTTACACTCTGACTCCATGCCCTGGGAAGCCCACCTGCCCCCTCAGCCTCCCAGACACCCCTATACGGGCCCTTCCACGGCAAAGCCCAGCACACAGCAGAATCCCGAGACTCCAGTTTGCTGGGTGTCAACTGTGCAGGGGTTGAAACCAAACAAGTTGGGGGGCCAGCCGGCTCGGGATCCCTTCTCCCACCCCCAGAGATCCTTGCACATGAGAGATGCTACAGGCCTCACACCCTTAGAGCTCCACGGTAAACGGCCCTCGGACCCAACCTCACCTAGAAACGCACCCTGCAGCCTGGCTGGGGGAGGCCAAGGGGACGGTGACGTCAGCTATGCTCTGGCAAGCCTGAGGACAGCGCCTGCCAAATACAGCTGGAGAAAAATCCGCTCCTCCTAATAGAAGAAACAGCTGCAGGAACTGGAGGGGGGCGGGAGGGGGGTGGGCTGATCCATCAAGGGAGGAGGCCACTCCCTATAACCCCTCCCCCCAAAGCCTACTGGGGAGAGGAGGGTGAATCCATAAAGCATAACTCCCTTAGGCAAGAATTTTCCAGTCTCCTCAGCCCCCCACCACACTGACTGCCACCACTGCACCAAAGAGATGCCCCATAGATTCAATAACCAAAGCTCACAACACCCCAGGAAGAGGGTGAGCTATCACAGATCAATGCCATTACTCCCACCCACATCTTCCAGACAGGGAAACTGAGTCACGCCTTGTCAGACTGACATCCTCTGCATGACCAATCGCACAAGTGGAAATAGAATCCAGGTGCCCCAACTACTAGCTCCCAAATGCAAAGCAATACCACGGGCCAGTCTCCTTTATGATGCCTAGAGGCAGCCTCAGGGGGGTCCCCCCAGCTCCGCTGCTTCATTTTTAACCTCAGACTATCTAGTCCTGGTGGCCCTCCTCTCCTGGTCCTGGGGGACCCCGGAGGCAAGCACAGAGCCACCAGTAGTTTGAAATCCCCTAGATCACTGGGGGATCTCCTGAGATGGGGACAGGGAGAGCTACGTCTCAGGTGTCAGCTGCTGGCCCCCCATCACTGCCGCATCTGAGCGCCTCAGATCTTTGACGCGTTTCCCCTCACACAGCCCTGGGAGGCAGGGCACTTCTAGTCCCCCCCATCATACAGATGGGGAGCTGAACCGCAGGGAGCCAGTACGCTGGCTCACCTTGAACTCCCACACTGGCTGCTGGGGCAACTTCCCCTTCCCTCCTCTGCTTGGGCATATCCCATGGCACCTGCCCTCCTTCTGCATCTCTGAACCCGGAAGGTAGATCAAGCTTACCCTGCCGCTGGCTGAAAGCCACCTGACCAGAAGGCACAACAGACTTGCCAGCTGCTTCTTCCCATCCCACCCACGACACCTGTCCTTCTGCCCCCAGTGGCTATACTTAGTGTCTCTGCCGCACGTGTGCCGCTCATCGAGGGGAGGTCCCTGGCATAGTGGAGCTAGAACCTGCTATAAATAAGCATGGTGCTAGCAGGCATCTGCTTCATCCCCCAGACAGCTGGGAGGAGAGCTCCCCACGGCAGCAGGTGCATCGGCCCAGGGGCTGGACGCCGGGTGCTACTGACAATCAAACAGCAGAGCAACTGGCATCTCGAGCGCGTGGAGCCACCGAGCTTCCCGGGTGAAACGGTATGCACATGGAAATGCGGCTTCGTGCCTGGGAGACGAGGTGACTGCGGTTCGCAATGCCATGGACAGCAACAGATGGGGCACCACCTTAGGCTAAATCAGCTCCTGGGCTGGACACTGGCTTGCTGTATTCGACTGCACGGAGCCAATGCACAGCTAAGGAAGAGGGAGATTAAACAGTCTATGCTACCCAGCATCACCAGACAGGGACTCCTCACCATGTGGGATTTCTCCCTAAGCCAGAGAGAGCAGGCAGCCCTTCAGGGGATCCTGACTCTGCATGGCGGCATCGGGCTGAGAGAGGCCCCGCATTGGGATAAGTCCCTTGCTGCGTGGGATTCGTAACAATCCTCGCTTTGTTCTTGCCGTCTTGACCCCCTGGAGATGCATGATGTCATTGGCCAAAGCATCAAATGAGCCTTTCTCGCCCAGGCCCGTATGCTCAGGGCGGGCGAAGCGTGGGTGCCGAGCAGCAGACTATTGATTTAACACAGCCAAGGGCCCTGGAGCAGGGAGGAACGGAAGACAGACCCTCTCTGAAATCTCATTCCCAGGCTACAAAGGGCACAGAAATTAAGAGTTTTAAGGATCTACTTTAATATGAATCCTGCTAATTAATGACATACGCACACACCCCTCTTGCCATTTCATATTTTTGAAGCACTTAGAGGCAGTGCCTTTGAAATGCTTGGCTCCAGGATTCACGCCAACTCCCACAGCTGGCCACAGCATGCCAGGAACTTTGCCACAAAGAGGGGCAGCAGGCAGGCGGCCTGCCTGGCTTGAGGGCTGGGCCTAATTTGCAAGTGCAAACAGAGGAGTTTTAAGCAAAAAAAAACCCAAAACCCTCAACATTTGCTTGTGCTCCTATCTTCCTGGAGAGAAGACCAGGGATCAGCCTTTAGAACCAGGTGCAAAACTCTCTGGGGCATTCTCACAGCCACGGCTAGGAACAGCAACAACCAGGACTGAAGGCAGAGGAGAAGGCGGAGAGACAGTGTGGACCAGTGGTTAGGGCACTGGACCGTGCGTCAGGGGTGGTGGGTTCTAAACCAGGCTCTGGCTTGCTGGTGAGTCACTCCTTTCTGAATGCATCCGATGAAGTGAGCTGTAGTTCACGAAAGCTTATGCTCAAATAAATTGGTTAGTCTCTACGGTGCCACAAGTCCTCCTGTTCTTTTTACTCCTTTCTGTGCGTCTCTTGCCCCCTCACCCTTTGTCTGGGGACACCGACACACAATACGCTGCAGCTGCATTGCTGTAGCATTTCAGCATAGACACTACCTATGCCAAAGGAAGGGGTTCTCCCATCATCATAGGTAATCCAGCTCCCTGAGAGGCGGTAATTAGGTCTCTATAGCTCGGGGTGCAGATTTTTCACACCCCCGAGATGTGTAGCTATGCTGAGGTAAATTCCTAGTGTAGACTAGCCCTCGGCCTTGTCTAGATTGTAAACTCTTTGGACCGGGGATTCTCTCCATTATATGCATTGCCTAACATGATGGGGCCCTGACCTCAGATGGGGCTCCTGGAATACACCTAACAACGGGGTTGTGGCAGGAGAAAGGAACAGGGGGAAAGAGAGAGACGAATATCGAAAACCCCTCGGTGGCAGCGGGGCTGGAGGAATATTAGACCACTGGCCTTTCTGGGTTTTGAACTCTGCCACACTTAGATACCCTAGTGAGAGGGGCAACCTACAAACCCAGCAAGAGAGTGTGTGTATCCCCGTGGGCCTTGCCTGCACTAAATACAGCTCTGAAAGCCTAGACAAAGCCTGGTCTTTAGACAAACACCTGTCAGAGCTGGTCTAGGTCCACTCAGTCCTGCCTCAGTGCAGGGGGCTGGACTAGATGACCTCTGGAGGTCCCTCCCAGCTATACATTCCTATGAGTCAGAGTCTGTGGTCATCAGCTTCAGTGCCCCCATCCAGCAAAGCACCTCTGGATGGCCACTAGCCACGGTTCGCCTCCAGGGGGCAACAAACCCATCACCATAAAGGAGATGTCACTATCCAGAGAAAGGTGGTGAGGAGAAGGACCCACCTGGGCCCAGAGAAAGAGAACCAGCAGCACCCAGGGAGCAGCCAGATGGAAGCCAGCTACTGAGCACTACTATCAGAGGGGAAGAGGAAGCCTCCAGACAAATAAGGCAGAGGGGCACTCACTGTAGCCCCAGGCGTCACTTCCCTTCGGTGAGTCAGTTTCCCCCATCTATAAAACAGAGACGACTCTGCAAGCTGCTTTGAGATCTAGGGTGAAGAGTGCTACTCGGGTGCCATGCAGAGCTATATTCTGAACTGGACCCCTCAGCTTTACGGGACCCCCATTGCATCAATCATCCCAACAGGTGTCTTGTTACAGGCTAGAACAAAATTGTGCAGTCCCAAGACCACTCAAAAGCCTGGCTCCTTTCCCTAGTACGTTACATGCACACAGCATACCTCGCAGGTTGTGATCCTGGAACACACATGCCCAAGGGGCAGGATTGAGACAGGTGCTTTAACAGCACTTTGCCCTCCTGCCCCCCTTCATCAGCAGCTTTCCAAACACTGTCACAGATACTCACTACGGGCTTTTGCGCTTGGGAATATCGACTGGCTCTAGGAGAAGAACTGTCTGTGAGCAGAGAAATTATTCCAGAATAGTGTGTCTACCCAGGAAGTTAGTTCTCTATAGCATGAAAGTTAATGACACTGACCTTTCACATGCCAGACTAGAGGATCATAATGGTCTCTTCTGGCCTTAATCCATGGATAGTTATTCTAGTACATGTAAATCAGTCAGTTTCCCTCTATAGACAAGCCCTAGTTCTCATAGCAGCCTGGGGACGTGGGTAGATAGCCTCAGTTTCCCTGTTTGTAAAATGAAGGGTGCTAAGAGATTTGCCCATGGTCACACAGCGAGTGGGTATCAAAGCTGCAAATAGAATCCAGGAGTCCTGGCTCCTGTGTCTCTGCATTAGCCGGACAACACCCCCTTCTCCGTCGTTTGGCTTGAATTAAATGGAGTTTTTTGAATAAAAGAGCTGAGAATTTAAAGATGGTTTTTATTGGGAACTAAAGTGGAGACGGATGGGGAAACATGGATTCAGACAGCCCTGCCTGGGTGTCACATGCTCACGTGGCTCAAGGTGCCCACACCAGACCGACATGGAGAGCAGAGAGGTGTCAGGCTCTTGGGCAGCGTAGGGAATGGGGTGTGGAATTACCCCGGGGTTAAATACAAGCTAATGCCCTCTTCCCGGATTCTGGTGACCGCAGTGGGGCAAAGCTCAGTCCACACATCTTTCCATGGAATGGCAGGATAACCCCAGGCTACAGAGGGGACAGGACACGACAACCCCAATGCCCCAGAAATGCAGACATCGCCGTTCCCTTCATGCCGCCTGCTGCGGGACACTCCCCGCCCCCGCCCCCCCGATTGCTCTGGCAGCCAGCGAGGTGGGGAACAAAGGGCAGCGGCTGCACAAAAATAGAAAAGTCTTTATTAATTTATAGGGCAGATTTAGGGCAGTTTGAAGCCTCCATGCAGCAGCTCCTCCTCATGGCCCCGACAACAGCTGCTCTTGAGGACTAAAAATACTAGGGAAAGGGGAACTGAGACAAGAGTTGTGTGTTGGGGGTGGGGGGGGGGGCTGCACCGCAGGGAGGAAGAGCCTGGAGCCAAGATGCAGGCGTGTTACATAAGAGCCCGGTGCCCAGCAGAGACACTGCTTCATTGCTCGCCCTGCTCCCATGCAAGCACCCCGCAGGGCCAAGACGGGGCCCCCTCATGGCAAGGCACCCCGGAGCCAGCAGCACCCAGACACGGCTTCTTCCTGCTCTGGCACCCCGCCGCACCGAGATGCAACCCCATCCCGCACACCACCTCCCACGCTGCATCACAGCACGGCACCCAGGAACTCGCAATGCCAAGAGGTGGCTCCGTCACCCCGGCAACCGCATCACTCGGAGCCGGCAGCATCGTCTGTGCGGCAGCTCAGCGCGCTCCCCAGGACTGCAGTCTTCCGATCTGGCCGCACCGCCTGCTAGGAACATAGGAGCAAGTGCAGCGCGGAGACGCCAGCCCGGCGCAGGAGCAGCATGGGAGGGAGAGGCCTGGAGGTGGTGGCCAGGCTCCAGCAGGGAGAGATGGAGCAGCAAGAGACGGAGCAGTGAGAAGTGTGGCGGGGGGCACGCTCTCCCTCCCTTCCCAGTGCCTCCTCTGCGGCAGGCGGCCCAGGCTGGCCCGGCCCATCAGACGCTGGTCAGGTGAAACAACCCCTCCCCATTCCAGTGGCTGTTCTAAGGCTGTGGGCATGTCTCGGAGCCGGCCTGGGGGAAGGGCTGTGTACACAACTCCGGACTGAGAACCAGGTGCCACAAGGCTTCCCAAGGGGGACCAGATTCTCAATGGTGGGTCGATCCCCAGAAAATGCTCCTGCCCTCCCAGTACCAGTTTGGAGCCTGCAATTTACTGCCATAACACTCAAGAGCTGGTGCAGCATCAAAGCACTTAAATTAACCAGCCTTTCCCCAACTTTGCAGTGCCCCTATGTGGGGGGGGGGGGGAGTGTAATTATCCCCACTCTACAGGCATGGAAACCAGCACACAGAGGGAGAAGCGAAACCTCCTCAAGGCCCCAGGATCCTCGCACCCAATGCTGTTCTCTCACCATTGTTCAACACTGCCCTTCTGGTGAACAGCCATTTTGGCCATTTCCAATGTGCCTCCTGCCTTGGTCTCCAAGTGCCGAACGCAGGCAGCGTGGTCCGCCCACACCCCACAAGCTGGAAGGCTCCAGCCCAGCTGCAGCCGCCAGACTCTGGGCGCATTTTGTGCTGACGGGACCATTTTCGCCCAGCGCTCTCCTCTGGAGATACAAATCGCGCCCGCCAGCCCTTAGCTGCTCACAGAGTCTGCGTTCAGAGCCGGGGCAAGGAGCCAGGCAGCAGCTTCACACCCACTCCCCCAGCCAAGCTCTCATCCCAGCCACACGTCTCTGCCACGGTTTAATGCGTCAGCCAGCAACTCTCCCCCTCCCCCACTCTATGGCTATCCTGGGCAGCCTGGCGTGCTAACCTGGGCTCGTTTAGCCCCAAGGTTGGATTTTTTCTGGGGGCGGGGGGAATTTAGAAAGGGGGGAGAGGAAATGGGAGAGGCTGGAATTTCTACAGCTGAACAGTGAAGTTCTCAAGCTCCTCACCTCCCCAGAGCAGGGCAGGCTCTTCTCAGACACCAGTTCCCAGCGGATCTCTCCCCCCCCGAGGCCTGGAACCCCCAAGAGACAGCAGGTTTGGGAGTCTGGAGAGGGAGGGCAGGGGGGCGTCAATGTGGGGGCACAACCCTGGTCTTGGCATGTGGAGG
This sequence comes from Caretta caretta, assembly GCF_965140235.1. Classification (NCBI taxonomy): domain Eukaryota; kingdom Metazoa; phylum Chordata; order Testudines; family Cheloniidae; genus Caretta; species Caretta caretta. Next base: position 47,280,629 of record NC_134215.1, on the reverse strand, counting down.
GGTCACCGCTCACAGCCCTTCGCACAGGTGAGGTGATTTCCCTCCACCCCAAGCCCTCTATGCATTTCTCCTCTCCCCAGCAGCGAGGAGCAGGCTCAAAGCTACATGCTACCGACCCACAGCAACTGATGCTACCTGAGGCAAGCTTTCCCTGCCGCGATGGAGGAAGCAGGGAGCTCAGAGTCTGGGGGAGAGCAAGCAGGTTTCTGAAGGGATACAGAGCACAGGGAAGGCGGCAAAGGCCTCTTAGTGGTGGGTGTCCAAAAGAAATCCAGGAACAGAAGCAGCAGAAGATGCGAAGAGGAAAGAGATCAGCTGGAGGAAGGAAGGTCACAGTTACTGGGTGGGATGGGAAGGTCTAATGCTGAGGCCCAATGAAGCTTGTCAGACAAAATGGCAGAGTCAAGCATGATGTGACAGCCTGACTGGGGGAATGTGGGGGAACCATTAGTCACAGCTGGGAGGGATCATGACCTGACCCGAAGAGGAGGAGAGATTGCGCTTGACTAGCCAGGGAGAGGCAGGCAGAGGATGCGCAGTTCACAGGCACCTCCAGCTGGAGTCTCGTGGATCTGGAGAGCCCGTGACATGAGCCACGAGGGGCCAAAGGGCTCCTGAGCCAAAAGGCCCATGGAACACGTGCCCCAAAGCAAGGAAAGAGCACAGCAGGGAACCCGACTGCTTCCTGGAGGGAGAATGGCAAGGGACGCGATGGGGACTGGGGGGGATTTATCAGAGAAGATTAAAAGAGCTGAACGTCTTAGCTGCATGCTGCAGCTAAGTGTGTGAGTGTGTGTGTGGGGGAATCATTTAGTGGGCTACGTTGGTGTGTTACTTAGGTGCAATGGGATGGAATTTGTTGACTCTTGGGGCGGGGACGACTTGCTAGCTGCTGTGATGTGGAAGCCCCGTTGCTTGGGACTTCAAGCCCAGAACATACCCAGAAGGGGACAATCCCACACTGGCTCAGAGACATGGTCTGGCTGATCTGATGCCTCTTCTCTATAGGGAAGTCATGAGGATTTCAGCCCCCTTTCCCCATGCGGGCACAGTACAGCTGCTGCTAATCCTCTGGGAGATTTCCCAAGTATTGCTCGGAAGACTTTGCTTCTACCCTCCTTCCTGTCCAGTCTCTTGGTATGGGCCAATATCAGCACAGAGAGACCAACGGGACCATTAACCCATCGCTAACCTCCTCCTGAGGCTCGGGTCATTGCGAGGGATCTGCTGCATCTGGAAGGCAAGCAAGCAGCTCTGGGGACTCGCTGGAGCCACCAGCTGCTAGGTGCAGCAGCAGATAGACAAAGGAGCCATTTGCCCCTCCCGCTGGCTGGTGGCTGGGCAGTTACGCTACAGCCAGGCAAAGGATGGGACAGTGGGAAACGCCCAAGGATGACGGAGCAGGTCTCGGTCCCTTTCTAGACTGATCTGCGTGGTTGGGGACAGGATGGGGAGAAAGGAAGATGTCATACTAGATAGAAAGAGAACATAAAAATACTTCATTGAGCAACGAGTGCCTGGGAAACCAGACACCGCCTGGGAGGGGCCATACCTCAGCCAGATCAGGAGACCCATTGCGCTCGGTGCTGTACAGACATACAGGAAGAAATACCCTTGCTTCAAACAATTTGCAAGCTAAGGCCCCCCATCCTACAGTCAGGTCCAGGCCTCGCACCTGGGCAGAGCTCCAGTGAATTCAGTGACAAAGGGGCTCTGCAGAGGCTCACCTCGGGGATCTGTGCACAGGTGCATGGCCTACGCTTGTCGATATAATGTATAAACCCCGAGGCCATGTTTACACAAAAAGGTGCATTAGTTAACCTGCGTTAAAACCTCACCATAGATGGGCAAGTTGTAGTTTTAACACATTAGCTAGTCAAGGAAAACCTTGACTCCCCTCTAGCACTGGCCGCTAACTGCTAACAAGTGCTAAAATACAGATCGTCCTGTCTACACTGCTAGCGAACACATGTTAAAAAATCCACCATTTTTCCTAATGCAGACAAGCCCTAAGACTTGAAGAACCCGGAGGCTGCAAGTTTGGCAGGAATCTCTGTCACTTAATGAGTCTAGAGGAAATTCCCTCTGCACTTCAGCAAGTGGGAGAAGACAGAGACTCAGAAGAGGTTGTTTTTAGTGTGTATTTAAATCTCTCTCCCCTCCCACAAAAAATAAAAATAAAAAAAAGACAGCCACTGTCAGAGACAATCTGTGCCTGCCAATGGGGTGGTGGGGGGCAGAGGGAGGGCAGCCGGCTTCAGCATGGAAGCTCAATCTGTGTGACCATGCTCAGTCCAAGCCAAGCAGCAAATTGGTGTGTGTGTGGGGGAGAACACGTGACCCTGCATGCCCCCCTCCCCATGCATCACCTCTGGCCACTGGCACCATATAAATGGGAAATATTGCTTTTCTTTGCAGCCTGTGGACAGGATTTTTCAGCTCGAATTCACGGACTAAAAGCCCTTTGTTAACAAAGGGGTAAAGTTGCCCTACCACAGCATCCAGCTCAAACTTCAGAAAACAAGGAAATGAAGAGTTACGCTACACGCCCACACAACCTTACCTCTGCCCCACTGGAGCTGGCAGTGAACTGGGAATTATTTGCATGCACTGCAGCTGCAATGGCTGCGTTAGGTGTAGCTAGACTGCGTGACGGAGGAATCAGCTGGAGCAGCTTGGAAGGGCTGTGGCAGTGATCTGAAGGGCTGTGCCCCTCTAGGGGCAGCTGAAAACCCCTCTCCCTGACACCTGTGTGTGTGATCATGGAGATGCACCTGTACCTTGAGAAATGCAGACGGCCTCTTTTCAGCACTGTGCTCTGGAGTAGGTTGAAGGCTGCAGAGTGCAGTGGTTTGAGGAAGTCACTGCAGGCTTGGTAACTTAACAGGGTGCTAACTGAGTGACAGCTGTAGATAAACAGGGAGCACAAATGGTCTACCTTTTCCTATGTATTGAAAGCAAGCAGTGACAGAAGAGCAGTGAATGTGACACTCAGAGCATCCTGCCATTAGGGTACTACCAGCCAGTTAGTAATATAAATGATTGCCAGTTACTATCTTTGTACGCAGCCATATCAGTCCCAAGATACTAGAGAAACAAAGTGGGGGAGGCAGTATCTTTTATTGGGCCAACTTCTGTGGGTGGACGTGACAAGCTTTCGAGCCACACAGACCTACTATTCTGGGAGAGAGCAACAGGGTGTGGAAATCTGTGGAATCAGACAGAAGTGAATTTCTGCCCTTCCGGCTCACTGGTGCCGATTACATTAACGATAGCTGAACTCATCTCGTACTCCTAACGTCAATCATTTTCCTGAAGTTTCGTCTACTTCTTCCACCTGTTTAACTTTCAGTTAGTTTAAAACCAGATTTTAGTTAAACCAGCCCCCAAACTCTATTGTAAACACTTCACTTTAACTGGACTTGTGCCGAGTTAAATCAATAAGAAATCCATTTAACCTAAATCGATATATGCCAGGTTTAAATCAGAGTGTCCCCAAAGGTCTTGCACTGGTTTAAAATTAACTGATTTAAAACCTTGCCTTTAATTAAACTGGTGCAATTATAGGCAGGGTCTTACTTGCCTCTATACTTCAAAACACGGGTGTAAAGGAAATTAACTGCCCCAAAACTGCAGTCGACTCAGATCTACACACTGCTTTGGAAATATGCAGATTGCAACCAGCTGTTCTCCAAAAAATGCTATTTAAGGAGTTAAAAAAAAATAACCCACAGAAAATCTAAATATAAGTCACTGGAGTTTCTCTATTTAAGTGTATCCCTGCAGCTATAGCAACCCAAACATTACAACACGATGAGATGCAGGAAGGAAAATTGACCAGTCTAGCGTCCCCACCCAAGCAGCAGCATGAATGCAAAAACCACCAAATTATCACCAGTGCAAACACTAAGGGCTTGTCTATGGTCTGGTCTACACCTAAAACTTAGGTTGATCTAGCTACATCGCTCAGGGCTGTGAAAAGTTTAAAGCCCTGTGCAACCTAGTTACGTCGACCTAACCCCCATGTCTGTAGACACAGCTAGGTTGATGGAGGAATTCTTCCGTTGACCGAGCTATCACTTCTTCGATAGCTGGATTAACTGCATTGATGGAGAAACCCTTCCGCCGATGGAGGAGCTGTGCTGCTGTATTACAGACAAGCCCTCAACTTAAAATGTTTCACGCCAACAGCAATGTCAATAAAGGGTGTGGGGTTTTGCCAACAGAGCAATGCCAGTAAAAGCCCGACTGTAGAGACAGTTATACTGGGATCAAAGCACTTTTGCTGATCTAGTTTACGTCACTCACCGAACTGGTAAAAGCTACACTAGCAAAAGCACCAATATGCTGGTACAACTGCAATGTTTAAAACTTAGCACCAGTTTATAAAAACAACACCACCACCACACCCCTGAGTCAACAAAGCTATGCTGGCAAAACCCCCAGTGCAGACGCAGCTACGCCAACAGAAGAGCGTTTGTGGCATAGTTAATGTCATTTGGAGAGGTGGGGTTAGAAACTCCCGTGGCATATGCTGCGTCTACCCCAGAGGGCCATACTGGTACAGGCTGCAGGGCAGAGCTGGCCTGCGTCTACACTGGGAAGGTTTGCCCCGTATAGTTATACGTGCAGAACTCAAGTGTAGACAAGGCCTTACAGTCAGAGTCTGAGGACAGAAGGGAACAGCAGACGATTCTATCTGACCTGTCTATCACAGGCCACCAATGCCAGACCCAGCACCTGCACACAAAACCCAACAACGGAAACTAGACCAACAGGAGACTAGACCAGGGGTCAGCAACCGATGGCACGCGAGCCGATTTTTAATGGCACGCTGCCGCCTGCCGGGTCCCAGCCACCGGCCCCGCTCAGCCCGCTGCCGAACCCAGGCTGGCAGTCGGCTGAGCGGGACCGGCGGCTGGGACCCCGGCAGGCAGCAGCGTGCCATTAAAAATCCTGCCCTCCCCGACCCACTCTTCTCCGTCCCCCTCACTGTGGGGGCAGTGTGAAGAAGCTTGGTCCTGCCGGCTGCTGCTGCAGGGCAGGCAAGCTCCCCCTCCCCCGCCTCTTCCCCCAGCATGCTGGGTTCCTGCCCCTCCTCCTCTCCCTCCCCGCCGCCTGAGCCGCAGCACACTCGCTGCTCCAGGGTGGAGGCAGAAAAGAGGGGTGGAATCAGGGCATATTCCCTCCAGCCCCCTGCCGTGAGCCACTCTGGGCAGGGGGCTGGGAGCACCCCATGACCCTAGCCCACACCCCCAGTCCTCTGCCCTGACCCCTACACCCCCTAGCCCTGACCCCTGCACCCTCCACACACATTCCCAGCCCTCTGCCCTGACCCCTGCACCCCCCTTCACACACCCTCAGCCCTGTGCCCTGACCCCTGCACCCCCCACAACCCCAGCCCTGTGCCCTGACCCCTGCACCCCCCACAACCCCAGCCCTGACTCCAGCTCCCCCCACACATCCCATGCCCCCAGCCCTCTGCCCTGACTCCTGCACTCCCCACACATACCCAGCCCCCCACACCCAATGCCCTGACTCCTGCGTGACCCCCCACATTCCCACCCCCACCCTGAGCACCAAACAGGAGCTCCTGCACACACACCCCACATTCCCACCTGCACCCCTCGCGCCAAATGGGAGCTGCCCAGGTAAGCACTCCACACCCAAACCTCCTGCCCGAACCCTGAGCCCCCCTCCCTCATTCTAGTTCCTGGCCAGACCCTACACCCCAACCCCCAGCCTGCTCCTTCACCCCCAGCCCTGTGCTCAGTGCACTCCCACCCTCAGCTCAGTGCAGAGAGAGAGAGAGGAAGAGAATGGGCTAGAACCAGGGAGAAGGTAGGTACCCACTCTGCGTGGGCAAGGCCAGGATCCCAGACCAGCAGCGGGCTAAGTGGGGCCGGCAGCCAGGACCCTGGCTGGCAGGAGCCAGCGGATGGAACCCCAGACCGGCAGCGGGCTGAGTGGCAGCGGGCTGAGATGCTCAGCGCACTGCAGGTCTGGGGTCCCGGCTGCTGGCCCCGCTCAGCCTGCTGCCGGCCTAGGTGAACGGAACCCTAGGCTGGCAGCGGGCTGGCGGCGTAAGATCAGCATTTTAATTTAAATTAAGCTTCTTAAACATTTTGAAAACCTTGTTTACTTTACATACGACAATAGTTTAGTTATATAATATAAAGACTTATAGCGAGAGACCTTCTAAAAAACGTTAAAATGTATTACTGGCATGCGAAACCTTGAATTAAAGTGAATAAATGAAGATTCGGCACACCACTTCTGAAAGGTTGCTGACCCCTGGACTAGACTATTATGTACCACAGGCAGAGAGTAGGAGGGATCCGGGTACATCAGTCCCCGCAATGGCAATGATTATGTGAGAGACACTCAGATAATTCTGGCAAGTGACTAGCATGCACATGCTGCAGAAAAAGGGAAAAATCCCCCCGTCACTGCCATTCTGGCCCCCGGAGGGGGAAGGGGGGGAGATTCTCCAGTTTTAATCACTGCAGACATCAGGAGCACTTGAAAATAGGAATTACCCCACAGGGTCCCTAGAACTACCCCTGGGGCCTGCCCGCAGCAAGAGGGTCACACAGTTCAACTTCCCTCTTATTATTTGCACTGCAGCAGCACCTACCAGCCCCAGCCATGGATCGGGATCGCATGGCGCTAGGCACTGTCCAAATACAGAACAAAAAGTCCCTACGCCAAAGAGTTTACAATCGCTGAGGTTTTGTTCTTTCCATTACCAGTGCTTAAATAACGTTGCCATTTAAATGCTCCCCCATCAGGTGTGGGCATTAACACCCGTAGTAGGAGCTGTATGCCCTCGACTCCTGCAGGGGTTGGGCACTCAGCACCTTGCAGGATAAGGCCCGGCAGTGAGTGAGGAAAGAAGAACACAGAGCATGCACGTCTTTTGCTGCTCATGTTTGGAGACAGTCTTCTACACGGCCATCTCACCAAGCAACGGTTACAACAGCCACCTTTAGGGGAGACCAGCTCCTCGGCTAACAGATCCACAAATGTTTGGGTGGCATTTACAGAAAGATTCATTCTGTCAGAAGCAGGAAAAAAAAAAAAAAAACGCAAAACATTTGGAATTTCTCCCTTCCCCTTATCCAGGACATTCCAACCACCAGGCTCCTCGGCAGGTTTTCAGAATAGCTGCGCAGTGTTTGATTGCATAGCATCTTCTCTACTGCTCTCAATCAGCTCCCATAAGCCCTTGCATCTGCAGTATCTGAGATCATGGCGTGGAGCAGGCCAAGAACTGTCACTATTAAACGGGCCAGTCCCATGACTTTTAAACTGTGCTCATGGACAGCAAGGTGATGGTGTAAAACCAGCATCTTTACTGAACAGGTCTGCTCCTTGTCCGTATTCAAGGTTACATCCAGTTACTGCTGTGCCCAGAGTAATTTTTAACAGCAAGCTGGACTGTCGACAAGCTTCTGTCTGCAGCATCTTTCTAACTAGAGACAGTGCACAAGCTATAAAGATCACAACTTGAATTTGCAAGTTAAAAAAAAAGTTTGTCTAACTGCAAGCCCTGCAAACTCAACCTGAGACCTCAAACTGAGCAAGCTTAATCTAAAATCACATAGGCACGATCACTGCGGAAGCCCATGGTGCCTTTTGCACAGAGCAGAACGGCTCTTTGAATGCAAACATCTACGTTGAGTTTACAAATCTGACCACACAGGCATCAGGAAATGAAAAGTTAAGTCTCCCATAACAGCACTAACCTCACCCACGCTGCAAGTACTAAATATATTCAGGGTGTCCTGTTTGCAAGGGTTTCCCCCGGATTTTAGGCTAATTATGGCTCATTTTTATGAGTTAAAAAAAGCTGTTAATTTTTTTAAAAGTTGGTTTCTTTAAAAGATTCCAAATCTGTCACTCAGACCCCTCTGAAGACATGAATTCCCCCAGATGATCTCCTGGTGAAGGTGATTACAGGAGCATTACTATGGCTTGGTCTACACTATGGGGTTAGGCTGATGTAAGGCATCTTACATTGACTTAATTATGTCAAAAGAAAAGGAGGACTTGTGGCACCTTAGAGACTAACCAATTTATTTGAGCATGAGCTTTCCTGAGCTACAGCTCACTTCATCGGATAATTATGTCAGTGTCTACACCAGAATGCTGCTTCTGCCAAAGTAAATGGCCTGCTACGCTGACATAACAACTCCGCCTGCACTTATGTCGGTGTAGTAAGGGCGATGCAGTGGTTGTGTAGAGTCTGTGTTACTTACATGGTTGTTGGCTGTCATTCTTGTCAGTTTCACAGCTGTCTCTGGCTCAGAGCAGCAGGTGGGGCTCACAGCTGGAGCTGTGAAACTGACAGGAATGTTAATTTCACTACTGGTAGAATTTCACTAACAGGAATGTTAATTTCACCACCTGATGGGGAAATGGAGCTGGGGCTGGGCTCACAGCTATCCCTCCCAGCTGTCAGCTAGGCACTGGGCTCACCCCCATCCCGGGATCAGAGCCCAAGCTCAAGAACTTACACAGAATAGAATCAGGTCACGAGTGTGTCGGAGTCTCCTCAAACACAAAATAAAAGGCTAGCCAAACCACCAAGCCACCAGCCCCACCACAAAAAAAAAACAAAACCAAAAAACAACAATTTGTCCACACAGCAAAAAAATCGGCGATGTTGGGTATTTGACAAAAACCTTCTCTTATGTTTTTGGCTGGGGGCGGGGAGGTACCCCTGTTTTAACATCAGAGTGAAAATCCTGGCTTGGGCTTTTCAAAAGCAACCAGCAATTTTTGGGTGTGCCGCTTCAGACACCTTGAAGAGGCCCGATTTTCAGGAAGCACTGAGCAGCTGTGGTCTGAAGTTCAAATTAGAAACCAGGCACAGAGTTTGGAAAGGGAGAGTGATTAACCAGCGGAACTGACTCCCAAGGAAAGTGATGGATTCTTTCTCTCTTGATGCCTTCAGATTAAGACTGAATGCCTTTCCACCAGATAGACTTCAGCCAAACACAAGGTATTGGGCTCAATAGGGGGTGAAATTCGATATCATGTTTTAGGCCAGATGAGGTGATCTAATGGTCCCTTCTGGCCTAGTAATCTATGAAATTATAAATTTATGAAAATCAGGCTCTCAAAATCACTGGTCACAGTGGGGACAATCTCGACCTCTGCACCCATTAAAGCAATACCCTTAAGATGAGAGTTTCAAAAGCGCTTGGCGCTGTGGGTTAACGGGGGGTTTACCACAGACTTCAACGGGAGCACAGTCTGGGCAGGCTCGAGCACCTCTGCGAATCTAGTAATCTAACATTCACAGAGCACACGTGTGTGTGCTGGACCCAGCACACATGGCTACAAGAACGTTCACTTTTGTGCAGGTGCTCAAGCGTGGAAGCATAATTCATCACAGACTATGCTTTGGGCATTTAATTTCCTTGTATTTTGTTGCAACTGAAAGGACAAGCAGAAAAAACCCTGTGATAACTGCAGGAACCCGATGCTGTGGGATTGTGTCTCACCCATCGCTGCAGCTTTCAAAGCACTCTGCTCCTTAGAAAGGCGCACAAACCCTCACTGTGACTCACATCAAAAACAGGGAAGCAGAATACAAATCTAAAAGCTTAACTATTGCCAAAACTTTGCTATACCCACTCCACATTCAGGTTTAGACCTAGGCATGCAAACATCACTAGCCTTTTAGGGCAGTGGTTTTTAAACTTTTTTCTGGTGACCCAGCTGAAGAAAATTGTTGATGCCCATGACCCAACGGAGCTGGGGATGAGGGGTTCAGGGTAAGGGAGGGGGCTCAGGGCTGGGGAAGAGAGTTGGGGTGCAGGGGTGAGGGCTGCAAGGTGGGGCCAGGAATGAGTGGTTCAGGGTGTGGGAGGGGGCTCTGGGCTAGGTCAGGGGTGTGGGAGGGGGTCAGGGCTCTGGGCAGGGGATGAGGGGTTTGGGGTGCAGGAGCAGGCTCTGGGTTTGGGGGGGCTGAGGACTGGGCTGTGGGAGGGGGGTCAGGGCTCTGGGCTGGGGGTGCGGGCTCTGCGGCGGGGCCAGGGATGAGGGGGTTGGGGTGCAGGAAGGGGCTCCGGGTTTGGGGGAGCTCAGGGCTGGGGGATGGGATAAGGGCATGGCGTTGGGGCGTGGGCTTACCTCTGGCGGCTCCCGGTCAGCAGCACAGCGGGGGTGCTAAGGCAGGCTTCCCACCTGTCCTGGCACCACGGACCACGCTGTGCCCCGGAAGCAGCCAGCAGGTGCGGCTCCTAGGCGGAGGCGCGCAAGTGGCTCCGCACAGCTCTTGCCCGCAGGCACCACCCCCACCCCAGCTCCCATTGGCTGGCAACCGGCCAATGGGAGTGTGGAGCTGGTGCTCAGGGTGCAGGCAGCGCCTATGAGCTGGACCTGCCGTTGGCTGCTTCCAGGTAGGGATTACTAGTTTTACTACTAGTTTTTACTGGCCAGCTGCCAGGATCCCTGGGTGCTGAGCAAGGCAACCCAGTGCCTTCCATTCCGCGACCCAGTACCGGGTTGCGACCCAAACTTTGAGAACCACTGTCTTAGGGTATGTCTACACTGCAATTAGACACCCACGGCTGGCCCGGGCCAGCTGACTCTGGCTAACGGGCTCGGGCTAAGGGGCTGTTTAATTGCAGTGTAGCCATTTCAGCTCAGTCTGCAGCCCAAGTTCTGGGACCTTCCCATCCAAGCCTGAACTTCTGCACTGCAATTAAACAGCCCTTAGCCCAAGTCCCAGTAGCCTGAGTCAGTCGTCACACGCCAGTCACAGGTTTAATTGCAGTGTAGACAGACCCTTTGTAGGATATGCCAAGGGACTGTATTTCCCTTCCTTGCCCCACTCCTGCCGCTTTGAAGGCTGTAGCAGATGAGTGCACTGAAAACAGCCAGAATAGCTGGAAGTAACACAATCTGCCCAGATCCCCCGAGATTCTGAGTGCTTTCAACTTTTGGATCTAATCTAATTTACTCCGCTATTTTCTGACATCCCTTCCCCCCAAAGCAGACTCTCTTCTCATCCCACTCACTGTGATCCACAAAGCAGCAGCTGTTTATAGCTACTGCTAGGAAAAGGATAACCTATGCAGGATTTGGGGGGGGGGGGGGGGGGGAGGGGAAATGGACACAGAGGGCAGAGTAGTTGGATTACCAGCTTGATTAAAATTGAGACTAGCAACCCTGCAGCCCTTCTGCCCAAGCTGTGACCTAAGCAGGATCAGAGACCAAAATGCTGCTGGAAGTGCTATTGATGATTTGTAGATAGGGCCCTGCTTTCTGAATAAGCACAGAAGCCAGAACACTAGGGGGGTGCTGTGCTGTCGGAGGTAATATCTTCTGAAGACTTAAATCTGCACTTCCTTTTGACTGTTAAGATCCCAGAGCGCTTTGTAGAAGAGTTCATCCATTTTACCTGCTTAAAATTCCCATTACTGAGGAAGAGGAGGAGGAAGTAAAAATGTTTTCAACAGAAACCCCCAGTGCTGCATGCTTTTGTTGGTGCAAAACGACAGCTGCATGACAGTGGCAGGTGATGTCGTACAGGGTCTTCAGATCGATCCTCTGGAATTAAAGTTATTACTGACAGCGAGTGAGACCTCCTCCCAGCCCATCCTGATTACCATCAGGTCTCTCTGCTCTAGTCTCAACGCAGGTTTGGGGGGCGGGCTACAGATGGAGCAGGCTCAGAATGATCCAATAGCCATCTTCTGTTGTGCGTAGGGGGGGGGGTGGAGAAGAGAAACCCTGGAAGAAGCTGCTGCCAGCGGATCAGGGCTCAGCTAATTTGGGTGAACAGGGGGCATTAACTTGATCTGTGCTTTCTTAATAACGGGACCCTAAAAGATAACAGAGGGATTTGGTGCGGGCAGGACAAAGAATGCAGTTAAAACACCTGCACAAATTCAAGGCAAGTGGCCTTAACCAACATCATCTTGTGACTAAGGCACTGGACTAGGTGTTGGGAGATCTGGCTTTGTTTCCTGCTCTGTCACATCCCTAGGCAAGTCACTTAGCCCTGGTCTACACTAGGAGTTGAGGTCGAATTTAGCAGTGTTAAATCGATTTAACCCTGCACCCATCCACACGACAAAGCCCTTTTTTTCGACTTAAAGGGCTCCTAAAATCGATTTCCTTACTCCACCCCCAACAAGGGGATTAGCGCTGAAATCGGCCTTCCCAGGTCAAATCTGGGGTACTGTGGACGCAATTAGATGGTATTGGCCTCCGGGAGCTATCCCAGAGTGTTCTATTATGACCGCTCTGGACAGCACTCTCAACTCAGATGCACTGGCCAGGTAGACAGGAAAAGGCCCGCTAACTTTTGAATTTCATTTCCTGTTTGGCCAGCGTGTCAAGCTGCAGGTGAGTGCAGAGCTCATCAGCAGAGGTGACCATGATGGAGTCCCAGAATCGCAAAAGAGCTCCAGCGTGAACCGAACGGGAGGTACGGGATCTGATCGCTGTATGGGGAGAGGAATCCGTGCTATCAGAACTCCGTTCCAGTTTTCAAAATGCCAAAACATTTGTCAAAATCTCCCAGGGCAGGAAGGACTGAGGCCATAACAGGGACCTGAAGCAGTGCCGCGTGAAACTTAAGGAGCTGAGGCAAGCCTACCAGAAAACCAGAGAGGCAAACGGCCGCTTCGGGTCAGAGCCCAAAACATGCCGCTTCTATGATGAGCTGCATGCCATTTTAGGGGGTTCAGCCACCACTAACCCAACCATGTTGTTTGACTCCTTCAATGGAGATTGAGGCAACATGGAAGCAGGTTTTGGGGATGAAGAAGATGATGATGAGGTTGTAGATAGCTCACAGCAAGCAAGCGGAGAAACCAGTTTTCCCGACAGCCAGTAACTGTTTCTCACCCTGGACCTAGAGCCAGTACCCCCGGAACCTACCCAAGACTGCCTCCCAGACCCGCCAGGCAGGGAAGGGACCTCTGGTGAGTGTACCTTTTTAAATAGAATACACGTGTTTAATGATTAATTTGCCCTGGCATTCGCGGCCAGTACAGCTACTGGAAAAGTCTGTTAATGTGTCTGGGGATGGAGTGGAAATCCTCCAGGGACCTCTCCATAAAGCTCTCCTGGATGTACTCCCAAAGCCTTTGCAAAAGGTTTCTGGGGAGGGCAGCCTTATTCCGTCCACCATGGTAGGACACTTTACCACGCCAGACCAGTAGCACGTAGTCGAGAATCATTGCAGAACAAAGCATTGCTGTGTATGTTTGCTGGCATTCAAACAACATCCGTTCTTTATCTCTCTGTGTTATCCTCAGGAGAGTGATATCATTCATGGTCACCTGGTTGAAATAGGGTGCTTTTCTTAAGGGGATATTCCTGCTGGGCTGTTTGCCTGTGGCTGAACAGAAATGTTCCCTGCTGTTAGCCACGGGGAGGGGGAAGGGTCTAGCCACGGGGTGGCGGGAGGCAGAATGCAACCTTGTAACGAAAGCACATGTGCTATGTATGTAATGTTAACAGCAAGGTTTACCGTGAAAGAATGTACCCATTGTTCTATAAAATGTGTCTTTTTAAATACCACTGTCCCCTTTTTTTTCTCCACCAGCTATATGTGTTTCAAGGATCACAGGATCTTCTCCTTCCCAGAGGCTAGCGAAGATTAGAAAGCGAAAAAAACGCACTCGCGATGAAATGTTCTCTGAGCTCATGCTGTCCTCCCACACTGACAGAGCACAAATGAATGCGTGGAGGCAGACAATGTCAGAGTGCAGGAAAGCACAAAATGACCGGGAGGAGAGGTGGTGGGCTGAAGAGAGGACTGAAGCTGAAAGGTGGCGGCAGCATGATGAGAGGAGACAGGATTCAATGCTGTGGCTGTTGGAGGATCAAATTAATATGCTCTAGTGTATGGCTGAGCTGCAGGAAAGGCAGCAGGAGCACAGACCGCCGCTACAACCCCTGTGTAACCAACCACCCTCCTCCCCAAGTTCCATAGCCTCCGGCCATCCAGCCACTCCACCCCAGAGGATTGCCCAAGCAACAGAAGGCTGGCATTCAATAAGTTTTAAACTTTTAAAGTGCTGTGTGGCCTTGTCCTTCCCTCCTCCACCACCCGTCCCGGTGCTTCCCTCCACCACCCCTCCTGGGCTACCTTGGCAGTTATCCCCTTATTTGTGTGATGAACTAATAAAGAATGCATGAATGTGAAGCAACAATGACTTTATTGCCTCTGCAAGCGGTGATCGAAGGGAGGAGGGGAAGGTGGTTAGCTTACAGGAAAGTAGAGTGAACCAAGGGGGGGAGGTTCAATCAAGGAGAAACAAACAGAACTTTCACACCGTAGCCTAGCCAGTCATGAATCTGGTTTTCAAAGCTTCTCTGATGTGCACCGCACCCTCCTGTGCTCTTCTAATCACCCTGGTGTCTGGCTGCACGTAACCAGCAGCCAGGCAATTTGCCTCAACCTCCCACCCTGCCATAAACGTCTCCCCCTTACTCTCACAGATATTGTGGAGCGCACAGCAAGCAGTAATAACAGTGGGAATACTGGTTTCGCTGAGGTCTAACCGAGTCAGTAAACTGCGTCAGCGCGCTTTTAAACATCCAAATGCACATTCTACCACCATTCTGCACTTGCTCAGCCTGTAGTTGAACAGCTCCTGACCACTGTCCAGGCTGCCTGTGTATGGCTTCATGAGCCATGGCATTAAGGGGTAGGCTGCGTCCACAAGGATAACTATAAGCATTTCAACATCCCCAACAGTTATTTTCTGGTCTGGGAATAAAGTCCCTTCCTGCAGCTTTTGAAACAGACCAGAGTTCCTGAAGATGCGAGCATCGTGTACCTTTCCCGGCCATCCCACGTTGATGATGGTGAAATGTCCCTTGTGATCCACCAGTGCTTGCAGCACTATTGAAAAGTACCCCTTGCAGTTTATGTACTCGCCGGGTTGGTGCTCCAGTGCCAAGATAGGGATATGGGTTCCGTCTATGGCCCCACCACAGTTAGGGAAACCCATTGCAGCAAAGCCATCCACTATGACCTGCACATTTCCCAGGGTCACTACCCTTGATATCAGCAGATCTTTGACTGCGTTGGCTACTTGCATCACAGCACGCCCCACAGTGGATTTGCTCCGAATTGATTCCCGACTGACTGGTAGCTGTCTGGCGTTGTAAGCTTCCACAGGGCTATTGCTACTCGCTTCTCAACTGTGAGGGCTGCTCTCATCTTGGTATTCTTGTGCCTCAGGGCAGGGGAAAGCAAGTCACAAAGTTCCATGAAAGTGCCCTTACGCATGCGAAAGTTTCGCAGCCACTGGGAATTGTCCCAAACCTGCAACACTATGCGATCCCACCAGTCTGTGCTCGTTTCCTTGGCCCAGAATCGGCGTTCCACCTCATGAACCTGCCCCATTAGCACCATGATGCCCACGTTGCCAGGTCCCGTGCTTTGAGAGAAATCTGTTTCCATGTCCTCATCACTCTCGTCACCGTGCTGATGTCGCCTACTCGCCCCATTTTGCTTTGCCAGGTTCTGGTGATGCATATACTGCTGGATAATGCGCACGGTGTTTAATGTGCTCCTAATTGCCAAAGTGATCTGAGCGGGCTTCATGCTTGCCGTGGTATGGCGTCTGCACAGAAAAAAGGCGCGGAACGATTGTCCACCGTTGCTCTGACGGAGGGAGGAGCGACTGACGACATGGCTTACAGGGAATTAAAATCAACAAAGGGGGTGGCTTTACATCAAGGAGAAACAAAAACAACTGTCACACAGAATGGCCCCCTCAAGGATTGAACTCAAAAGCCTGGGTTTAGCAGGCCAATGCTCAACTCACTGAGCTATCCCTCCCCCTGGTATTTCAGGCAGGACTGAATTGCCATTAAACTTTTAAAGGTGCCCCTGACAGACCTCACCGAAACGACTGTCGGCCATTGATTTCACAGAGGGAGGGAGGGAGTAAATGAATACAAAACAAATCTGGTGTATTTCTTGTTTTGATCCACTCCATCTATCTTTTACATCTTTGGCTGGCAGCAGACGGTGCAATAGGACTGCTAGCCATCCTCATCTCCTGCCTGCTCGCCAGAAGACGGTGCAATAGGACTGCCGGCAGGGCTAAAGAGAACGACCTGGTCGAGTCACTCCTATTTTAGTCCCTGCGCCCATGTCTGCCCAGGCGCTCCTGAACGACCTTACCGAGGCGGCCAGGAGTACCTCGGACACGATGACGATGGCTATCAGGCCTATAGCACCGTCTGCTGCCACAAGGCAATGGGTTGCTGCTGCTGTGTATCAATGCAGTACAGCGTCTGCCAGCACCCAGGAGACGTACGGTGACAGTGAGCTGAGCGGGCTCCATGCTTGCCGTGGTATGGCATCTGCACAGGAAACTCAGGAAAAAAGGCACGAAACGATTGTCTGCCATTGCTTTTATGGAGGGAGAGAGGGAGGGCCTGACGACATGTACCTAGAACCACCCATGACAACGTTTTTGCCCCATTAGGCATTGGGATCTCAACCCAGAATTCCAATGGGCAGCGGAGACTGCGGGAACTGTGGGAGAGCTACCCACAGTGCAACGCTCCGGAAGTCGATGCTAGTCTCGGTACTGTGGAAGCACTCTGCCGAGTTAATGCACTTAATGCACTTAGAGCATTTTGTGTGGGGACACACACAATCGACTAAATAAAAACGATTTCTAAAAAACTGACTTCTATAAATTCGACCTAATTTTGTAGTGTAGACATACCCTTACTTTCTCTCTGCACCACTCCCTTTCTCCCACCCTTTGTCTGTCTTGTCTATTCAGACCGTAAGCTCACTGGGGCAAGGACGTGCTGCAGGTCTGGACAGCACCTTGTACAATGAGGCCCTGACCTCAGCTGGAGCTTTCAGGCATTACCCTACTGCAGATAAACAACAGGGTGGAAAAAATTTAACTCACTTGATTTATTTATTTTTAAATCATTGATCTGAGTCAGGTCGAGGCCTTGTAAAACCAGTTTGAAAATCTGTGTCACCGCAATTATTTTACTGCAAATTTATAATGAACTCACTGATAAATGCTTTATTTTTATATTTTTTTTACCACCACTACTGTTAGGGTATCTTAACTGAATTTTACAAAAGCAGCTTAGGTGGCATGTGGACCGCCGGCTGGGGGAGCCTAGCCATCAGCCCCTTCCCTTCCGTCCGAAGTCCTGCCCCCTTCTGCACCCCCCCGCCCCGCCCCGGAGCCCAGAGCTCTCCCAACCGCAGCCACTAGCTCCCGCCCCAGGCTAGTGCCCCAGCCCTGGAGCACCCCCAGCCCCTGAGCGCCAGGAGGGCAGACAGTGCGGTTTGAACCAGGGCCACCCCCAGGGAGACTGGACTCACTGGAACGGCCAAGCAGGGGGGAGGGGAACCTGGGGGTGGAGTGTGGGCGGGGCCACACCTGGCTGTCTGGGGAGACATTGCCTCCGCCAGCCTATGATACCCGCCGCCCATGAAAAGCAATATAATTATGTTACTGACATGACCCCCACGACCATAGTAAGTGAACACCTCTCAACCTAACGTATTTATCCTCACACACCCCGGGTCAGTAGGCCAGTGCTATTGCCCCCCATTATACAGATGTGGGAAACTGAGGCACAGGCAGATTGAGGGTATGTCTATATTGCAAGTGAAGGTGTGGACTGCAGCACAGGTAGGCACATCTGTGCTAGCTTTCATCTAGCTAGCACCGGTGACAACAGCAGTGACAATGTGGCAGCCTGGGCTACAAATCATAGCACATACCCCTTGTCCCCAGTGGGTTTGTGCTCTGAGCATGCTCACTTGTGCTACAAGCATACCTTCACTTGCAGTGTAGACATATCCTAAGGGATTCAGGCCCAATTTCTTAACAAGGGAGGATGATTAACCACTGCAACAGACTACTCAGGGAAGGTGAATTCTCCAGCTCTAGAGGTCTCCAAATCCAGACTGGATGCTTTACTGGAAGAGACAGTTTAGCCAAACACAAGTTACTGGGCTCAGTTCAGGGGTATCGGGGTGAATTCTCTGGCCTGTGTGTTATATAGAGGTCAGAGTAGATCTAATGGTCCCTCTGGCCTTAATCTCTATGAATCTGAGTCACTCAGTTTGTGGGGTAGCAGGGAATAGAACCTAGGTCTTCCCAACAAAATCTTGACAGTAAAGGCCCTGATCCTGTGAACACTTCAGCCTTTAGTCATGTGAATCATCCCACTGATTTCAAAGGGAATATGTGGGTACTTAAAATAAAGCATGTGTATAAACACTGGAAGCATTAGGGGCTAAAACTGTATTTGTATTAACAGCCTCTCACAGCAACATAAAATCTTTGTCATTTTCAAAACAAAATTGAGCTATTTAGACTTTCCGTTGGCACAGTTCCTGGGAACTTTTTTATACACACAGGCTGAAATTTCAAAACCAAGAGCCTGAAGTTAGGATGTTATGCTCATATTTAGATTACCTATGTGCTTATGAAAATGCCACCTTATGTAGCGTGTAGGAACAAGAGGCCCATTGACTTCAGACCGCAAACCCTACTGGAGGAGCACAGTGCAATCAGAGCATTTCACCTTTCGCGGCTTGGGGAAATTCAGTGTCTCAGAAGATGATCTTGGTTACAAATATAGCACGGGCTATTTGCTTCTCCATTTTGTGCTTGCATTTATGTAGTTCTCACACTAAGGTGGCTAATGAGGCTCTGGGCTTGTCTTTTTCAGCACAGTTGAGCATGTAAAGTGTGAAACTTCACAGTAGAAAGAAAAACCTATGTAAAATCAAAAATCCCCACTCGTGGTTAGGAAACTAATTAAAGAATCAAATACAAAACATCCCCTGCAGCCATTTAAGACTATAAAATGGGAAGAAAGCAAAGACTTAGCAAGATATACATTTCAAAAAATCTGATTTAAAAAAAATCAAATCACATTTTTTCAAGAAATCACTTTAAAAAAATTTAAATATTATCAATTATTTGTACCCACCCTGATCAACAGCAGCACCACCTTACCGCAGAGTGGGGACTGTCACTTTTAGAGCTAGGTAAATACCAGCTAATATACTGGTGCATGATCAAGTCTCTTTCACCGTTGCCGCAAGAACTCTAAACCTGGCTTCTTATTCATACCACAAGTTACTCCTTTGCTTGGGCTATGAGTGTCGCTAGCTTGCTCCCCCCTAAAGGCTGAGGTGTTTGTAGAGGTGTTACAAAAAGGGTTCAGCAGCTTTTTTTTTTTTAAACTACTAATTTACATCAGTTGTGCTTGCATTCCCCTTTGCATTTGCTTTCCATTATCATGGCTGGGACTGAGTTTTACAAGCACAAATCCTTGAAGAAAGTGAATTTTAAGCTCACCTGCTCAGAGGCAACTGTAAAAATCACATTCTGTCCAGCATTTACATCAGAAGCCTGATTATAAGAATTACGCGGCCAGAGAGTGATCAAGAACTATACAGCTCGAATAGCAAGCCAGAGAATCAACGAAATTCATTACACATTTGGAATCTTTTCTAATACCGGTGAGAAAAATCATGACCTGCTCATTGATATTCTGTGAACGGAATAGGTGGCAAAACTGAATAAGCTCCTCATTATGAATTATTTGCTCAAATCAAGCTATTTTAACACATCATAACTCTCCTCACATGTGCCCCTCACAGTGCCGGCTCCCAAAGTGCTTTACACTTGGGATCACCTCATCCATAGTGAAATGCAGCCACCTCAGAAGGAATTACGGATGCTGTTTATAAGGACACACTAGCACCGAGTGAACAGTTCAAGAGAAGGGGGGAATACAGTGTCCAACAAAATGGGGAATTTTAGCAGGCAGAGTTTAATTACCCATTTTCTTACAGAAGTGCCATAGGAATTCTGAGGGTATGTCTACATTGCAAAAACAAATAAACCCCCATGCTCTGAGTGTCCCTAGCCTCTGCTGGCCAGAAGCTGGGTGTGAGACGACAGGGGATGGATCATTAGATGATTGCCTGTTGTGTTCATTCCCTCTGAAGCACCTGGCATTGGCCACTGTCGGAAGACAGGCTACTGGGCTAGATGGACCTTTGGTCTGACCCAGTATGGCCATTCTTCTGTTCTAACCCCAGGGCAGTGAGATTCAGAATCCAGGTCTACAGACTCAGGCTCAGGGGCTCATTGCAGCAATGTAGACGTTTCAGCTCAAACGGGAGCTCGACCTCTGAGACCCGCCCCCACTTCCTGGGATTCAGAGCCCAAGCGGGAACATCTACTCTGCTATTTTTAGCCCTGGGGCAGGGACCCAAGCCTGGAGACCTAGGCTCTGAGCAAGACTTGCTGCACTGGGGATTTTGGGAGGTTTTTCTGCAGTGGAGACAGCCTTGATGGGCAGAACGCGGCTTTTCTGGCTCATCTCCAAGATGGTGCCTCTAGCTGCACATCACCCCCTGACAAAAATGCTAGGGAACTGCTTCTATACGGACAAAGAAAAGAGAGCCACCCGACTGACTGCCTGCAGCAGCTCTGTTTTCCACCAATGTCTCCCCTGCAAGCAGCCCCCATAAATGATCCCATTTAGCTTAAAAGCACTGATGTGATCACAACTTGGCTGCAGGCAGATGCACCTTCCACTGCGTCTCCAGCGGTTCTCATTTCTTTTCTCTTCCAATTTTTATAACTGTTCTTCTTTCCTCCCTGCATTTATTTTCAGGATGCAGTTTGGCTCTTATCATTACTTAGCAATTTCATTTTCAACCCTGCGGCTCAGAATTTCAGGAGGGCAAAAGAGGGTTAAATTGCTGGTTCCCTAAGATCAGAAAAGGTTGCAGCTCTGGGAGGGGTTAAATTGAAAGATCAGCCAACCATCAGCACCCTCTAAGAAAGCTGAAGCCTCCCCAAGACACTGGAGCACAGACAGAATTCACAGGATAAAGGATCAGAGAGGGAAAGAGAATCCAGTTCAGTTCCACCACTGCTCTACAAGGTATATGTGCCAGACAGACCTGCAACCAAGGTTCTGAATTCCCCTGCTGCTAATGCAGCAGTGCCATTTGCAAGCACCATGTCACTCACTCTCCGCACCGAATCCCCATGAGGTCCTGCCGGTAAAACCCCCCAGTAAAATTAGACGTAACCCATTCCGCACTGAAGCTGTGAGAGCCACTTCCCCAAACGTAGAAATTGCAGTAAAAAAGCCATGACTGGCTCAACCGCTCCTGTCTAGTGCAGTTGTATCAGCTTTGGATAAAATTTCCCCCACATATCTGGCCCCTACTATTCTTGGGCCTGCCTCAGTGGGAGAGTCCAGAGCCGTGGATTCCGCCTGTGCTCATGTTGGAAACTCCTCTCCACTGAAACACAGCTCTGCTGGATTCAGAGGAGGGGAACTCAACCTACAATGGACTGCTGCAGAAGGAAGCAAAAATATAGCCAGGGCATGAAGAGGAAGTTATCGACCTTTTATCTTGCTGTGCCAAGGTTCAGTGCCAGTTGCCTTCTCTCACCCACCCTGGGAGAACATAACAAGTATTTCGATCCCAGAGGGAACAGTCCTGTCATAAATCTGTTGCATCCTGGCATTGGGGAGCAATTCACTCTATAGCAAAGCAAATGAATTATCTGCCAGGCAGCTCAGCAGCCTAAAAAGGTTCCTTAAAACTCATTGGAAGTGGATTCCCTGCTAGCGAAAGGTTGATAGCCCTGGAGGGCAAGTCCCAAGAACAGGTGCAGCATGGAGACTGACAGAGCAAGCATCCCCCCGAAACCATTCCCTGCCTGTATCCCTCACAGTCCTGACCTGTAGAGGGGAGCTCAGTCTCCATAGCCCATTCAAGTTCTTGGCCTGTATGAGACAGCTAGGCAGGAGGCCAGTTGTGACCTGGACACCATAGCTGGCTTTGATAGAGAGACAAGACACATCTCTTGCACATGGGTGGCAATCAGGTTTAGAGTGGGAAGCTAGCGCCATCCTTAACATGGAGAGATGATCCATCTCCATGACAAAGGGGATTCTATTTAGAGGCTGAAGGACAGTGGTTAGCACCTGTGATTGTCCCTAGCTCCTTTGCTGTCTGCTCTCACCAGATGGAGCCTAAGCAGTCGTGGAGCCAACAGGAACTGGACTTCAACTAACCAAGTATCCCCACAGCCTCTCTAGCGGATTGGAACTGCCAGCTGGTAATCAATGCTGGCAGGACTGCCAAACGGTATTCTCTGTACTGCACGATGGGCCCAATCCAAGGCCCAGTTAACAGAAAGCCCCCCAGTGATTTCAATGGGCTTTGGATAAGGCCCTCTGAGAGCAGAAGAAAACGTGGGACTCCCATCAACACGGTTGAACTGAACAGAACTAGCTGCTCTTCCAGACTTGAAGCATCCCCCAGGGGCACCCAAATTCAACCCAACTTGCTTTGGGAGCTAAATCCCTCAGCACTGCACCCCAGCACCTTCCCCTCTTTAGGGCCCGCTCACCTATGTGGGAGAACCCAATAGGATCACCAGGTAGCAGACTGGGGCATTTTTCCTGGCAGTAATTTGAAACAGACAGGACTCAAGGAACCCTTGTCAGTTTCACACCCTCACTCCCCTTCTCCCCCCACCCCAGCAGCTCCCCTAGAAGAGCAGGAAGGCAGAAGAGTACAGACCCAATCGCACAGTACAGTCATTTGGACATAAAGGAGAGAGAGACACACACACAGGGAAGTTGAGGATGGGGGAAGAGAGGATGAGCAAAAACAGCTACTGGTGATAGAACTGGTAGCTGGAGGGAAAACACCCTTCAAAAATACAACCACCAGCAATTATTTTGGAGTCTCTATGCCCCCATTAGGAAAGGGGATCTGTCAGACCAAAGGAGAAGGGGAAAAAAAAAAAAAACAATCCAAAGAACAAAACCAACCGACACTGTCAAAATGAAAAAAAGGCAGCAGGCAGCATGAGCTAATGGACAGAGCACTGGACTGGAACTCAGGACACCTAGCTCTTATGCCTGGCTCTGCAACTGATTTGCTGTTTGGACACTGGGCAAGTCACTTCCCTTCTCTGTGTCTGTTTCCTCACCCGTCCTTTGTTTTGTCTACATAGGTTGCACAATCACTGGGAAAGGGACTGTTTCTCACTGTGCATCTGTACAGCAACTGGCACAACAGAGGCCCAACCACTACTGTAGTATGAATATAATAAACCATTTAAAAAACTAACCCTCCCTTTTAATTCTGCACCACAACCCAAGATTATTAAAATGGAATATTCAGGGAGGATTTGATTTAAAACAGTAGTCAGGAAGACTCGATTTAATCATGGATTTCTACATAAAAGTGCATTCTTGTCGGTTGTTTTAACCTTTATACATATTCTTCACAACTCAGAGATTGATGTAGGTTTCATTTTTAGAAGGTACACACTATACATTTTTAAAGTGATTTATTTTGAAAACTTTTCAGATTAGTTTTACAGCTATATCAGAAAAGGAATGATTGTTTGGTTATTTCATTTACCAAAGGTAATTGAAGCAGATATTTATGAAGTCATTGGGAGGTAAACTATCTCCAATTCAACAGATTAATCATTAATATTTGGAGGATTTTTTTGCCATGCTGTATTAGGAGGAGAACATTACCAGACAGACATTTAAATTGTTTTATTTAACTAAAACAACAATGTTCTCTATTCTGGATTTTTTTTCTTCAACAGCAAACATAGAATATTTTAACAAAACAAGCATATGAATTTTTGAATTTAGTTAAACATTTAAGTTTTTTAAAATCAGGTTTGTTTTTGTTAAAATTGTTTTTAACTAAAATAGGTAAAAAAATATTTTTTTAAAAACAAAAATTAAATTGACTACGTCAGCCAGGTCAACATGAGAAACTTAAAATATTGGCTTCTGCAGCTAATTCTGTCGTCTTCACCTTCGTTTTCCTGTTTGTTCATAATCTGGAAAAGAAAAACAAGCTTTCCTGCTTTTTCAGGTCCCAAACGATTTCTCAATTTGGAATGAATTAGTCCAAAGGAAGAAAATATTCTTTCTACACCGGCAGAAGAAGCTACTGCTGTTAAAAGTGAGATTGTCACTTCAACAGTCTCTGAATCCAAGTGCTTAAGTGACTTCCACCAGTTCACTGGTGTGACTTTCTTTAAAACATCATCAGCAAACATATATTTTGTGAATGGTTCTTATTCCCAAACTGGGTCTCTTTTATGGCCTGCTGCCATTATAGATTTTCCCTTCTAGTGAGAAAATGGTATGGTAGATCTCAAATGAATGAAGGCTACACTCAGAAAGACCTCAAGACTTCTGAAATATGCTGCTCAAACAGTTTCACTTTTGTTTCTACGACCTGTCACTCCCTTCTCACACTCATCTCCAGACTTCTTCTCCTTGTCCAGATCTATTCCACCCCCAACAATCTTCTAGCCATTGAACTTTTTGAAACTTTGCACTTTTAGAGAGAGGTAAGGGATTGACTTTGTGTACACGAATTTTCAGAGGGACAATAGGGTTGAGGTCTGTTATTTCTCACCTCTCTATATTATGTATTTATTTATTTATTTAACAGCATTTTTGCTGTTAACCAGCATGTTATCTCTGGAGACACAAATCCACAGTTTGAGAACTGCAAAACTAAGCATCTCTGATGGTATCTTCTAGGCTGAGCACTGCGTCCCATTGGGTAGATAGAAAGAGTAACCTAAATAATCTATACAGAAGCCCCTGGAACCCCGTAAGATTGGGTCCCTAATCCATGAACTATTGGACCTAATTTACAAAACTTTTCTTAAACGTTACATGAATATATGGTCTCATACTACAGAATTAGAATTTATAATCCCTATTCCATAATGAGATATCTTTGAGCGATAATGTATCTATCTTTAGATAGGTTTTTTCCTCAAAAAGCATTTTAATCAAAAAAATCCAATTTAAATAAAAAAAATCAATTTTTTAAAATCATTGATTTTTATCCACTCTGGGAATATTTCAGCTTTAACTTTTCACCTTTGGCGTTATTGGTTTACTGCTTGCGGTGGCTTGGAGACAGAGTAGGGCCGTGCCTATTTCACTGCCGGGTTCTCACGCATTGGCTCAACACCGTCTACTCAAATCTGGCCTAAAGCTTTGATCTTTGTCCTCTGCAGAGTTTGCACCGCAAACAGTGCCGAGCTGAGAACCTGACTATAAACAAGGGTGAAACTGATGGCACTGATTGGCTTTCTCAAGGTTGCCCACTGTCCCTTTCCATTCCTCAGTTTCCCCACCTGTAAAATAATGATACTGACCTCCTTTGCAAAGTGCTTTGAAAGTGGCTGATTAAAAGTGCTGTATCAGAGCAAGGCATTATTATGTGTTGTCCAACCGTTGGGAAATGCAAACAAACTGCACAGAGTGCAACACTCACTGAGTTCTAAAAGTGTTTGCCGTTTTAATAGTCTCAAGAGCCTTCAATAACACAGGAAATATGGTTATTTCTATTATTTTTATTAATATTTGGAGAGGCATGAAGACTTCCTGCCAGGGTAGATTTTACTACTCTCCTCTCCCCCACTTTAAACCAAACCGTTCTAAAGCCTAAACTCAGCAGACAGTGCTCTGTAACGTCTTGGGTCCTGATTCTCTTCCCACTTACACCGGTATAAAGCAGAAAAGGCACCACTGAGGTCAGTCAATTGCAGGGGTGTAACAGAGGAGGACGAGGCCCATGGTGTAAGACCAGCACACCGCTGACACCAGGACGCTCCATAGACCAGTCACACCAGCTGCATCAGGAATTTATTGTGCACATCCCAGGCCATCCTTTGCCCTCCCCTACACCTTATCAAGGTTCTTATAGCACACCCACGACTGGGATCTGCACATCTCCACCTTCAATTTTATCTCAAACATTAGCAGCAGCTTTGTTTACATTTCCAGACTTTTCAGAGTTCTCACTGCACAGTCACTATTTATAATTATGTGACATTCATGCAGACAACACAAGCCTCCTTTGGAGCGGTAAAGGTGGCTTTAAGCCACCTTTCTGCCATCTCGATTCTGGGCTGCTGTGCGGGCGCAGCTAGCCCCAGCCTCCCCATAGTTGCCTATGGATTGCATTTCAGCCCAGAGTCCCCAGAGCACTTAGTGCAGTGGGACATCCCCTATGCTGGGGCAGCAGAGAGCTGCTTACATCAGGTCTACGCTGCTCCAATGCTAAGGGAATTCTGCCCTGGCATGCCCTCATATGCCACTGTAGCAGCATGCCAAGGTTGGGGCATGGCCCCAAATCAGCCCCGCCATACACACATCTGGACAACTTGGAGATCACATTGGGGGGTTGGGAGAAGCAGAGGGAAGAGTTAACTGAATTTAGATCACAGCCCGAGACAGTCATTTGCAACACAGGTATTTCTAGATCCTTGGCTATTCCTAGGTGCCCAGGTAGCAGCTGCGGCCAAGAGCACATTTCCCACTTGCATCAAGGTGCAACCTCTTCTCTCCAATGCAGGGACCTTGCCACCATGACCTACGTCTATGCCACCTCAAGATTCGATTGCCGCTAGGTACGCTACATGGGCCTGCATGCTGAGGCCACCCTAACTCTGTGGCAAGCGCACGATGCCACTGCAGCCCTCTCGAGAGACGCTGCATGTCAGGACCACGTTACCGCAGTGCTCCGGGAGCCGCACTGCCTGCCACCGGACATCCATGTGGAACTCAAGGCAGTGGCACTAAGCTATAAACCTCCGAACAATTTGGCACCTGTGAGATCTCCTCTCTCCACATGCCATGCGTCAGAGTGCAACAGACTGAGCCAGAGCGCCAAGCTGGCAGGACATTCCAAGAGTGGATCCTCAATCCACCCCATCCCTCAAGCCTAGTGCTGCCCTTTCTCCAGCATACGCAGCCTCTTCCCCACCTCCCCAGTTCTGAGCTACTTGCCCCAGCACCAAGGGATCTCCCTCGGGTGGCAGTCTGCTAGGTAGGCATTACAATCGCAGCCTCGCCAGGCTTACACCTTGAGAACGGTGTGGCTGGTAGAATTTATGGGGCCTCCCGAGCAAGTGGGCTGCCCTGGTGAAACACCATCAGCGGCTCCTTAACGCATCGCCCTGTTGCCAGGTGAAGGGATAGAGCTGAGGCTATAAGGCCAGGAGCGTTTGGTCTCCATTCAGTGCTGAGTCTCTGCAGCATGGGGCCCAGCCAGCAGCTCAGCAAGCGTCAATTATTTATGAATTTTAAAGGTGAGAAAGGGAGGGAGAGAGAGAGAGTCGGGGTGGGGGAGGGGACCCACAAGACCAGAGCAGAAGCAGAGAAGGATCTTTCCTTACATAACAAAAGAGGAGCAAAGAATCAGTGAAACGGTGGCTGGGGCTTTGCTAACAGACACCCCCGCCCAGCCCCTTCTCGCTTATCCTCTCATCTCATCTCATGCGGTTCTTCCAGCCAGATGGGGGAGGTGACCCAAAAGGTGAAGAGGAGCACAGGGGAAATCCTGCAACAGCAGCCAAGGCTGCAGCAGAGGAGACAGCAATCGCGTTCTCCTCAGTACATCAGCTTGTGCGCTTGGCAGTCGGAGGCTATCAATTCCAAGCCCCACCGCAAGGGCAGTGAGCACGGAGGGGAAAGGGGGGGGGGAGGAGAACGGCGCATTCAGATTTCAAACCCAATTAGCAACTTCGCTGCACACAGAAGGGAATTTGCTCCAACCACAAACGGTGCAGCCTTTACCGAATTCACGGCTCCCCGTTTGTAGAGACCTCCATTCAAGCTGATCCCCTGATTCCAGCGGAGGACAAAGTGCCAGCTTCTTCCATGTCAGGATGGATGGGGAAAGGTGGCATTGCTTCTCGCAGAACTCTGTCCAATCACTGAAATTACAGCTAGATGAATCCTGGGGAATTATCTACAA
This sequence comes from Caretta caretta, assembly GCF_965140235.1. Lineage (NCBI taxonomy): Eukaryota > Metazoa > Chordata > Testudines > Cheloniidae > Caretta > Caretta caretta. Next base: position 47,252,779 of record NC_134215.1, on the reverse strand, counting down.
TCTACCCCCTTTGGCTGAAACAAGGTTATACCCTACAATCTTTTGTCCAGCAATCTGTGCTACCTTAAAAGAGAGTCTACTTCTAAGTGTCCCATTTAACAGGAGCTTCCTCCCAGCTCCACTGGGAGACTATTCCACAGCCAGATACATGCCTTGGAACAGCCAGTAGAGATCTGTTAGCCAAAAAACCCACAGGCCAGTGAAGAACATGAAGGGCAGCACTGCCAAGAAGTCCTAGGGTGATAAATCCAGTCCTCCAGCACCATCAGTCACTCCCAACTGCTCGGAAGAGGGAAAGTGCTGGGATTCTTACTCAGGTGCGGTCCATGGACCCTGTTCAGCAGTGGATAAAACAGGAGAGGGCGCCAAGGAGAAGGGAGTGACGCTTACCCAAGCCAGGGGGAGAGAACAGCGGATGCTTTGAACAGAGGAGGCGGAGCTATGCTCTCTCCCATTTACTTAACCCATTACACAGGAACCCATCTATTGTATCAGCCTCTGGCTAATGGGAGTCGGATACATTTGATGTTCCCCCTGCCCAGGGCTCCTGGAATTAAGGAGCTCTCTCTCCCCCTTAGGCTACAGCCTCCTGGCACTTTGAATGGAGGGTTATCTGCTGCTCTATCCCTTGGCTGCTGCGAGGGGAGTGGTTCGCTCCTCTGCTCATCTTCCAGTACCCAATTCTGAGTCCTCCCCCGTCATAAATCGCTTCCGCGCCTGCCTCTGCTGCTGCACACAGGCCTTCCCCATGAATCAGCAATGTGAAATTGACCTGTCGACTCTTGCTTTCACCACCTCTCACAAGGCCCTGAATAGCAAGGGGTAAAACTGACCAGAGTCTTGTCCATTTCAGACTGCCACTGGGCAAAGCTAGTAGCAGCAGCAGATGCAGGAGAGCTGTCTTCCTGAGTCTACAGACAGACAACATCGTATTGTCTCACATTTGGAAGATCCTTCCTAAGAGAAAAACTTTTTTCTTTCAATGAACATTTAAATTGCCGTAGGAAGTGATGGCTAGCCCCCTCTCCCCCCACATCTAGATAATGCATCCTACATAAGTTTGAGTTTGTCCACCCTGAGTTTGTCCATCCATTGAGTTTGTCCACCCTGGAATCAACAGACTTCAGCATCAGAAACTCTTCCTAACAGTCAACCTAAATTTCCCCTTTCTTAAAGAGAGACTTAACTCTTAATAAAAATAAAAACCAACCAAGGAATCACATCCGCTCTGAAAGATTTTATCTACCTCTGTTACAGAAACCGCCTACAATTACCATAACTGAAAGATCAGAGTGAAAAATATGTTTTCCCTTGATCTCGTCAATGGATTGGCTGTGTGCACTTAACAGCACTTTGGGTATATAGCCAGTTTCAATGCTTCTCTCCTATTTAATCAGCTTGGGAGGGCCTTTCACAAACCAACTAGTGTGAGAAGAAACATTTTTAAAAATGTTATTGTAAAACCACAAAAATCTGCACTCAGGGACAGGTGGAGGACCTGAAACATCTGAAATTTGGTTTTAGGTCCTCCTTGTACTGTTCGGATGTTTGCACCAGAGTAACATGACCAGTGTGGATGCCCCTCCACCTTAATCTAGAAGCACACTGGAATAAATTGCACCTGCACAGCCACATTTTTCACTCTGTCTCTACATTAGGGCTTAGCACCAGTTTAACCACACAAACCCAGGGCATAATGCCCTACGCTTCCCTCCATGTACCACTCCAATTCCTCCACCTCGGATATTTGTAGGTGGTCGTCATGTCCCCAGTTCTTTAGGACTGGTTTACACACAGTTTGCGTGCTAGTTTAACAACTTGGATTAACCCTTAGTGTGCGCACTCTTAAATCAGTTTAAAAGCTGAAGTGTCAATGGTTTAGCATAAATTCATTATTTAGTTAAGTGAAAGCGCAAACGGTAGGACACAGACCAACCTTGAGGTTTAGAACTTAAAAAAAACAAACAAACACAAAGCTACAAAAGCCAGGACACAGAACTGAAACTGCACCTTTAACTCACCCTGGGAATTGCAGCTCATACATGATCTCTAGCTCTGCCAAACACTATCCCGATCCGCAATACAACAGAGGCAGATCGCAGCAGGAGTGGCTCTGTTTTATACAGTTAGGTAACCCATCAAGTTCCGAACAGGTTTTTTGTTTAATTTTCCTTTATTTCCAGCTTAACAGTAACCAGGACTCTTGTGTGCTAGGCCAGCAAGTCAACCTCTCAAAGCGGGAGCACAGTATGCCTGACAGTTGACACAGGTTAGAAAAGCATCCACCATCTCCCACTGTTTAAACTACATTTTTCCAGCGAAGCTTCCTACCATCAGCAGAACTGCCCAAGAGTCAGTAACTGTAGAAGCGCTAGCATAGACAAGGCATCCGCTGGAGTTTTACCCACCTACACCTGCTATGACTAGTTCCAGGCAAAATGCTCCTGTAATTAGACAATGGTGGCCAGTTGCAGCCAGGTCTCTGCTAGTGCTCCCAGCACTGCTATAGGTTGGGGGAGCTGAACCAGTGGGAAACTTCTGAGGGAAAGGCCAGAATAGACACTGCCTCCGACCATACACAAAGCATTCTTGTGCAGTGATTGCACAGGGAAGCACGCCCCATGAAATGAATAGGATTCATACGCAGACTCCAATTCAGCCCTGGGGTAAGCGGGTGCCGCTCTGTCCAAGTCAGACACTGAATTAGCAGCCACCAAAGGCCTCTATTCATCTGCAGAATAGGCAGCAATGCAAGCTTCCCCTGTGCAACCCCACCAACATGCCTTCCCGCTGCTTCTTTAGGGGCGTGATCCGGCTCTGTGGCCCATTTGATCTTTCACTGTTTAGGGTCCATCTACTCTGCAATATAAGCCCCTGCTCACATTCAGGCTCAAGCTCAAACCCCCCTTCTGTCTACAGGCATTTCTGTCTGATTCAGGCCTGGGTCTCAGCACCTTGAAGGGGTGGAGGGTTTGAGCTTGAGTCCTGGGGCAGCTTGGGTTCATACTCCATCGTTTTGCAGTGTGAACGCAGCTCAAGCCCAGCCCCCGCACCCCAGACTCAGGTCCTGAGAACCCGCCAACACTATCCCACAATCGCATGGGACAGTGTCCTTTGTCCTTTCTATCCCAAGACTGGCCAATCAACATCCAGGAAAGAGAAGCAACACCCTCCCCCCGCCGTTCAAGTACAGCTGCTCGGTGTTTAACCCAACAATGGGGGCAGCAGTGAGCGATTTTGCACCTGCCCCTCGGAATTGGACTCACGCCATCTAGTCCTTTCTCTCTCTTTCAGCTGCTCAACAATTTTACAGATCAAGTGTCTTCTTTTTTAAATTCAGGGAAAAGAACAGCCAATGGCAAAACCGATCTTAATTATATTCAATTAGTTCCTTCAGCATCCTATCCCGTTACACACTTGAGAGCAATGAACACTTGCAGAAAGGTTCTATAGCACTCAAAGGCTCTGAACAGGTGGGCCACAGATGTACTATACAACCACAGGAGGCCTGTGGTTGTGATCCTGCAGTCGGAGCTGCATGGACACACACATGCATCTGAGTGGGGTCCTGCTGACTTCTGTAGGGTCCCTGATTCCTGTCCTGAGTGGGGTCTGCACAGGTGGAAGGATCCACTCACGTGGATCCAACTGCAGGCCTGGGACCATCGCAAGATGCCTAAGAGACAACAAAGAGACTATTGAATCAAAACAAGTAACCCTGCACTGGGGTCAAAAATCCATATACCAAAGCTCCATCCCAATATAATTTGAATGAGCCAAGAGATAAGCCTTCCACAAACAGAGTTAATGATGGAAAAATGTGACAAGAGGAACATGCTGAATCTAAACACCGGTTCCACTGAGTCTGGTATCCTGCCTGCAGCATACAACATGCTTCTGGGGAGCCCCTCTTGAGGAACACAGCTACAAGTGCAACTGTGTATATGTGTGGAGCAAGGAAAAATTCCTTCCTGACCCCTGAAGTAACCAGTTTATGCCCTGGAGCATGAGATTTGATTCCTGTTCTATTACCAGGCAGAACTCCCAATGATAAATGGCCAGACAACTATCCAGACTGGTTTGAATCCCAACCACGCCATTTGGCTTTTTGATCTCCCACTGACAGCCTCAAATTCCATTGGCCGACTCCACTGTGCGAGGAAACAGTTCCTTTTATGTATTCTCAATTCACTCGGCCATCGCTCTCAGCGCCCCTTGTACCCATTTTGTAATGTGATATTAAAGTTTTCACCGGCCCCTTCATAACCTTAAATACCTCAATCAAGTCTGCCTTCCACTCACCACCAATGCAAGTTAAATAACACTAGATATTTGAAGAAATCTCATCATACCTCGAGTCCCATGAAACCTATGCTCAGAGCATCAGCAAAGGCAGCACTGCTGTGCTCGCCCATCAGGGTGACATACAATAATGGCTGTTAGGGGATTGCTCTGCAATGGGAGAGAGCAATAACACAGACCCGCTGCTTGTCCTACAGACAGACCGCTCAGTTTGCAACAATATGACTCGCTTATTGTTCTGGGGGCAGAGAGGGGGGCGAGAAAAACCCCAAACTCTCCGCATTCAATACCTTTGTTGGTTTCCACCATGTGGCTCCGAAAGGCTAAGACTGGTGAGCACTGTAGCAGTGCTGTCTACAAGGAAACGGACATTAGGTGACAGCAGCAGCCTACCATTCATACTGAGTCAACATGTATTTCAACAGAGCCAGGAGTTCTAGGGCCCTTGATCCTTGGGCTTAGAGAAACCTCAGTGAATGGAATCAAACCAGCCTAGGGGCCCCGGATCCCCAACCACAGCCCTGTGCACATGAATCTTGGGTTAGAATGAGCTCTGCATATGCAACCCCATTCTCTGGGCTCCCAGGCTCACCATAGGAAAGAAGAAACGGTCAGTGTGGGGAGGAGAGAGTCCCCATTGTCTCAGCTGCTGTCATCTCGGGCACTGCCAGAATGGCTGTGAGAACCGAGCGCAGGATTGTCGCCCTGAGCAGCTACAGACAGGGATGGGCCGCCGTGGAAGGGTCAAGGTTTTATCCAGCGAATCTCTCCCTTCCCACCCGTGCAGTTAGAAGCCTCCTAGGGCTGCAGAGGAAACTTGCAGTTTGACCCTCCATTTGTTTGGGAGGGAGGAGTAAACTGATAATCCAACCATTCAAATCCACTTCAGCCACAAGCTGCCAGCCACAACAGATTTCCAAACCCAATGTACTGGGGTAACAAATGGATACATCTTATTCATGCAGAAATCACCTATGCAAACACACCTTGGTCTGATTATGGGAAGAAAGGAGATTTTATTTTGGGAAGGAGGGGAAGAGATCACAGGCCTAGTCCAAATGGGAGAGTGACTGAAGCCCTCCAAAGATCCACATTCAATCTGAAAAGTCATTTCTCTCCCTACCTCCCCATTCCGCAACCGGTGACAAACTGGGTCTAGGTGCCACAGTGGATACTGCCCCAGGCAGATCACTCCAGGAGGCATGGCAAGGAAATCGTCCATCTGTGCCTGCACAGGGGTTACAGGCCTCCTGCAAAGTCCCTGATGGCTCACTATATGGCTGGGCTGGAGTCAGACGACAGGACTACAATCACATCTGAGCATGGGGTGCACCCTGAGTGACAAGAGTTCCCAGGATTATTCAGACCCACCAGAGGAATGGAAGCTGGGGGAAACTATGATCCTGGGGTACATCCACCTAGGTGCAGCCTGGGGGGCTGTGGAACAGAGAGGGGGAGGGTGCAGCCTCGGTCCCTGTAGTAACCACTCCCATCCCTCCCCAAAGTGTGAGAGTGGTGGGGGTCTCGGGTACTCACCTCTCTGCAGGCTCCGAGCTGCCTCCGGCTCCGCTTCCCCGTCGGGAAGCCGGCTTCTCAGCGTGGGGCTCAGCCAGCTGCCGGATATTCCATGCGGCGGGGGGGCTCCCCGGGCGCTGCTGGGCCGGGGACGGAGGTGAGGGGAAGCGGGAGAGGTACAAAGGGGTGGGGTCAGGGTGGGTGTTCGGATCGCAGTGGGGCCGGGGGAAAGAGGGATCGGGGAGAGGGGGTGGGGAAGAGGAAACAATGTAGCAGCGGCCGACAGGAGGATTCCAATTTCGAACGCTGCCGGCTTCCTTGGAACGCGTCGAGCGTTCGATCCCGGAACGCCGCAGCTCTGGGGATTCGGAGAGCGCCGGGAGCAGCGCAGAGGGGCACGGGAAGGAGGCGGTTCAGCCCACTACCGGCCTGGAGGGAGCGGGGAGGCCCTGCGCGATCCCGGGGGAGGGAGGCGGAGCGGTCGGTGCGGGGCTCGCTCTCTCCCCCACCCCGCTCCCTCTCGGACTCAGTTGGACGGGAGCTCGCAGGGCCTGGTGAAAGGAAACGGAGCCCGGTCCCGGATCCGTCCGCCTCGAGCACCGCGCCTGCGCCGCCGGGGCTCGCCCCGCTCCTCGGCGAGGCGTGGGCAAGGACGGTGCGCCGCCTGCTGGGCATCCCGGCGCATTGATTCGGGGTGGTGTGGGGGGGGGGGAAGGGGATCGGGACTGGGACCGGGCGGGAGGGAGAGGCGGGAGATAACTGAGTTAGCAAATAGGGGTGGGCAACAGGTTTGAGACTCCTAACTGGTGGTGGATGGAGTGGTCATGTTTTGTCCTGCAGGCTGCGAAAAACTTGCTCAGTGGCCTGATGCTTGTGCGGGGTATGATGACATGATGCTAAGTCACGTTTGCACCGGGCTTACACGACCCCACATTGACTCTGGACCCGTTTAATATTTCCCCAGGTACATCCAAATCCATCTCGGAGCGTCTGAATGTGCCCGTCGCTGTGGTATGTAGGCACCTTATACACACGTTTTAAACCACATTGGGTCCATCTGAAAGGACTGTATTCTTCGTGGGTGATGCTGCTTCTTGAAGTGTGGTGTTCTCCTTTTGTCTCCACGTGGGAGATCAGCTATTCTACAGCCCTTGTCAGCGACAGGCGTCTTGCCCAGAGGGCGTGTCCTAATGGTGGCTCACACTGATCTTTGGTGGTTGGGAATGCCACAGTCCAACTCCAAGGCCTTCATTCTGGACTCCTTCAACTGCAGCACCTCTGCTGACCACAGCTGTCACATGGGAGCAGCAAGAGACAGGCTCCCCATAACTTTTTTAGGGCTTTGAAGAATAATACTACGTCCTAGAGGCCAATACCGGGAACTGGCAAGGGAGCCAATACGGAGTTCGGAGCGCTGGTGTGATGTGCTTTCCTCAATCTAGTGTGGTCCTGCAAAGCCGACCACGGTTGCTTCTGCCCAGCCTGGATGGTGACAAAGACATGGATCAGAGTGGCTAGGTCTGAGACTGGGAGGAAGAAATGCAGCCTTTTAGCTAACCGAAGGTGGAAACAGGCATTTCTGGCTACACCTGCTATTTGAGCGTCAAGGATTCTTTATTATTATTATAATTTTATTATTATTTATTATTACTGTAGCCGCCGGAATGGGAGCCGCATTGTGCTAAGCTCTCTCCAAAAATAGCAAAACAGAGTCCCAGCTCCAAAGAGCTTAATAAACAGACCAGGGAGGGAAGGGGAGGGTACTAGTAATCTATGAGTACCTTAGCTATCAGTGTTTGTACCACAATGGGGCCAATGTTCTTGACTGGGGATTCTAAGTGCTACTGTAAATACAAATAAATAATAATAGGATATTATTGTGCACCACCTTGGCAATCAGGTCAGTCAGAGAGTAAATACCTACCTCCACATCAGATGTCATAGCTGCTTCTATTTCCTCAAAGAACTTCTCCCTTCCTACCAGTATCATTTCTGTTTTCCCTGCACTGAGCCTGAGCCAGCTCCACTTCTCACCCACAAACTTCCCTCACTCAGGCACTGTGATGTCTGAGAAACATCACTGTCTGCAGCTGATGCACATGCTACAGGGATGGATGTCATCCGTGTATGGTTGGCAGAGGAGCCTATTGGCATTTCCATAGCACCTTTCACCTTCAAAGCACTGTACTAGCATGGACTCATGCATGATCCCTGGGGTTGCCACATCATGTCGTGATAAAGTGTCTCAATGCATTGCACCAGCCTACAATACATTTCAGGGCACTTTAAAAGGTTTCTAAGCCCAACTTCAAGGTCATGGGACGGCCACCTCAAAATCAGGAGAATCCCCTCAACATCAGGACAGTCCAACAGACAACCTTGGCTCTCAACCCCAGAGACCCTCCATAAGAAGCCACAAAATCCAAAGAGATACATACACATTTAATCCAATTTCCCAGAGAGTCAGTTGATTCTGAAAAGAGCAAAGCCTGAAGCTGTCCCATCTTGTGCTGCATGTTCTCATGAGCAACATCGGATCAGGCCAGCTCAGCATTTGGGATGTGAAACTCCCAATAAAAAGCCAAGGTGCTGCACACAGCGGTGCTGGCAATTCAGTCATGGGGAACCCATCCCTTTGATTCAGTACTGAACCAAAGCCCCAGCCTGGTGCTAACGGGCATTGTGCTATGAGAGGCTTCATGTTCTGATGAGATGTAAAGCTGCGCTTTGGACCCCATGTAATCAGTAAGGTCCCACACAGCCCTTTCAAAAATTAGACCTGTTATCCCATTTGTCCTGGCCAAGCTGCGCCTCAGATAAGTACATTGTGACACCCTAAATCATCTACAGATTCAATGCAGGAAAGTAAAGGGATCTGTCGCTTCTTGTCCTAAATTGCAACATACTGTTGCTGTGTGCTATGGAACATGAAATAACATGTGCATTGTTTGCAGATTGGTTTTTAAATTGCTTTGGACACATGCTGGGTTAAAGGCATTGTATATGTATCAAATGATTATTATGTACAGAATTGTTGTGCTGATGTGATCAGAAATAAACATGGTGTGGCTGCAGCCTGGGAGTTTAGATGAAATGGTTAAAGAAAATAACCTAGATTTGTCATAAGGTCAGGTTAAAAATGATGAACCGAGCACTGGAATAAATTGCCTAGGGAAATTGTGACCAGATTTTAAGAGCAGGTTAGACAAACACCTGTTGGGGATGGTCTAGATCAGGGGTTCTGAGCCCCCTTCCCCCAACGTGCTATAAAAACTCCACGGCCCACCTGTGCCACAACAATTGTTCTGCATAGTCAGTAGATTAAAAGCCAGGGCTGGCGTTAGTGGGTAGCAAGCAGGGCAACTGCCCAAGCACAAGGCCACAGGAATCCCCGGCCCCCACGAAACGAAGATGCTCAGGCTTTGGCTTCAGCCCCATGTGGCAGGGGTTGGGCTTGGGCTTTCTGCCCTGAACCCCAGCAACTCTAACACCAGCCCTGCTCTCTGGTTTATTTTTGTGGACCCCTGAAACCTCCTCACAGACCCCCTTGGGGCCTCGGATCCCTGCTTGAGAACCAATGGTCTACTCTAGATAATACTTAGTCCTGCCATGAGTGCCAGGGACTGGTCTAGATGACCTCTCGAGGTCCCTTCCAGTCCTACAATTCTACGATTTACACTGAGGACCCTTTACACTCTGCTTTTGATTTATGTTTGTACAGTGCAAGCACTGTGGAGTCCTGGACCAAGACTGGGGCTCCTACGTGCTACCACAATAATAATAATAATACTGGCAGAATAAAGAATCTAAAGTGGAAGTACATTACAGTTCAGTGAGAATCTGGCCCAACTAGCCCAGTCCTGGGCTCGGATATGAACACACGGTCTTCCAAGGGAGTGACACAGGTTTGTCTTGGGTATATCAGAAGACAGGATTGGGGCTGCAGCCCCTCAAAGCAGTACAAGAACTCACTGTTTGGGGTCTCACCATAGACCACTTGCTGGAAGGTCCACGAACAGCTGGCTAATCACTTGATGCTGGCTTCACCTCTTTGTTTCCAGCTGCTGTGTTGCATTACCAGGAGGACTTGTACATTAACTACCTTCTTAATGTTACATGTTCATCACTGTAGTGGCCACCATTATGTAACCGTGAGTAGGAAAGGAAGTGGTCTGTGCAACTGGGAAGGGGGTGGGGGGATGGGGGTTCGTCCAATTGGGGATGAGCAGGTGTGTGATCTGTGTGCTAGTGAATGGGAAGGGAGGTGTTCGGTTCAGGGCGACACTATGAAACAATTTGACGGCTTCTCCTTTCTGCCTGACGCAGAAATTACTGGGTGAGGTTCCCTGGCCTGCGTTATGCAGTTCAGGCTAGATGATTGTAATGGTCCCTTCTGGCCTCAGAGTCTCTGAGCTATACAACTGTCTGGAAACAAATTGTTTCTGGACTTCCCCGCATCAACTCAGACCCACTCAACAGAACTAGCATTTCAGCTAATCCACGCTGGCGTCATTGGGGCTTCTTGCTCCTTGGGCAAGCAGGAGAGGAGGGAGAGGTGCTGCAAAGTCCAAGGGCTGGGGAAGGGAACACCTCCTGCCACTCAATAGTGACCTCCCCTGGCCAATGAAGACGTTCCATTAATGGACTCTGAGGAAGTTCTATCTGACCCATCACATATAGGAGGATGGAGGTGATGATGACTTGTTTTGTGGGGCTGTTTGACAGTGAGAGGTTCTGATGGCTCCAGACAGGAGGTGGAGACCCTCATCCTATAGCAGTTAGTTTCTAGCTATTATTATTATAGTATTTATTATTAATTATTATTAATTATTATTATTATATCTCTAGTGTGCATTACAGTAGCTCCTGGAGACCCCAATTAGGATCAAATCACTGTGCTAGGTGCCCTACCAACATACAATCATACAATCCCTGCTGCAAAGAGTGGTCAGTATAGAGACAAGGTACAACAGGGTGGTGTAGAATGCAAGGGATGACAACAAAGGTAACAAAATGGAACCATTGTTGGTTGCATATGCTATAAGCTAAGGGACAAATTGTAAAGCCCTGATTCATCCTGCTGAGCAGTTGCTCACTCAAGCAAGCCCACTGAAGTCAGATGATTACTCACATAAGTAAGTGCTCGCCAGTGTGAGTACAGACTCCATAAGCTGGAACTAAGCGTTTAACTAGAAGCTTCATTGGTTTGATTCTTTTAAATAAGCGAACAAGGGATATTGATGAGTCACTAACAATCCAATCCAAGGCCTGCGCCGGCTCCCATTAAAGACAGTGGGAGTCAGATCAGGCCCTGATTAAATAGGCAAACACATTCCAGACTTCCTGGATGTGGCATAATTAGGACACATTGAGGCACCAGTCAGTTGACTCTGTCTCCCAAGATGTATTATCAGGGAGTGGCGAAGGGCAATAGAAATATCAGCAACTGCTGCTCTTCCTGCAACTGGCAACAGCACACAGCAGCCAAAAGAAGAAGTAAAACCAGTACATGAGTCTATATATATGCTTACACATGCATGCGCATACATGGGCGGAATTGTGATTTGGTGATTGGGTGATCAGTTAGTCAGGCTTTCGTCAGTGCTAGAGCAAAGGGAAGCTGAAATAACTCCAGCGGAAATGAAAACTACAAGCTTCTGGTTTTCACTGTGTAACCATTGGCTTCCTCTGTGGCAGGTGTTCACGCCCTTCACAGAAGGAAACAGCCAAAAATGCTGTCTCCGCTGTCACTGAACAAAATGTGTATAAATTGTCCACTCCCTGACACTCCCCCAAAGGCCCCATTCTCCATTTGAATGACCCCTGCATTGTGTGGGTTGTGACAATGTGATTTGGAGGCAGATCACAAAGCAAAAGTGCACCAAGATCATTTAATAGACAAGACAATGGGACTTCCACATCTCCAGCGGGGACAAAGTCTTACACAGGACAGGCACTGTAGAACAGCAGGTGCAGTTAAGCATTACAGGGATTGAAAATGGCACTGATCCGAGGTTTAGGGATTGTTGTATTAAATCCTGGACCATAGCTCAACAGCAGTCTTGGTCCAAGGCAGGGCTGTATAAAGACATAAGCTCTATAACCTGGTATCTAGGGCACCAGCTCCTGGAATCATGTGATAGTCAGAATTTTAGCTTTCATTCCAAATAAGAGGACGTGTCTAGCCATCATGGTTTTGAAGAAAAGCCCAAAAACACCTGAGTATTCAGACAGCCTCAAACAATAGCTCTTAGAAGGGTGAGCTGTCCTGTGCATCTCAGTAGGCTGTTACCTCCCATATTAACTGCTGGGGGCCCCACCAACAGCCCCCCCATCAGAGGACTCTGTGGCAGGAGCTGAGGAGCGCAGCAGGTCCAATCGTCTAAGCAGAGAGAGCCCAATTGCTAGAGTAAGTACTGGGTCTTTCCTACTCCATCCCCTCTCACCTGGCCACTACCACACCTGCCTCACTGGGTGGGGAGGAGACTCTTGATTCTTCCCAGGGCAAAGGGTCCCTGCTGCCAACCTTCCACCTACCAGACTCCTGAGATTTGAAAGAGAAAGCAAAACAGGAGACACTACTGACGAGGATCTTCAGCTTTCTCCTTTCCTCCCTGGGCCTCTCCAGGACCCAGTGCTTCTCCCCTCCCCCTTGATCTGTACACACTATGAACTGGGACAGGAACAATGTGGTGGAACTGACAAGGGTCCAGCTGGATCTTCTCCCCGCCCCGCAGCTTCCCTTAAGGAACCAGGCCAGTCCCGGTTCCATCTCAGGAACAAAAAGAGAGCAAGAGAAGAAACCTGTTAGGTGAAAAGCACAAAGGAAACAACCAGGCAACAAGATATTCAGTCGTCAAAAGCAGCGCAGTCAAAAGCACACCAGCGTCTTCCCTCCCTGAGCTAGCATATGTCACAGACTACCAGCCCAGAGTTGACCTGGCAGTGGCTGCAGAACAGGACAGTCACCCCCACATCACAACATTTTCAACATGAGGGTGAGGGCATAGCACAGCGTGATCCCCACCCTCCTGCAGCCTTCATGCCTCCTCATGCAGGGTGGATCCATTCAAAACCGGTGATGGAACAAGCCCAAAACATGGACAGGTGCAAATAGACATTATGGCCCCCAGGCGTTATAGAGGCCAATAGGGTGGGAACATGGGCTAGATGTGACTCCCCATAGGGCCTGCCACATTTGCAGGGAATGTGATGGCCGGCCTGGATGCTCTGGCTCCTTTGCAGCTTGTGCTTGATCAATCCTAGCGGGGCAACTGGGAACAGTGCCATTCTAGACACCAGATGAGACAGGAAAGGCCATTTGCATTCCAAGTTTTGTTGCTGATCACTTTCAAATGGAACCACAATGGCCCAGGGAAGATAAACTGAGAAAGTGGGGGTGAGAATCTGTAACTGATGTTGCATTCTGTGGCATGATTGAAGTTTCATGGTCCAGATTCTGAGCTGTCAATTATTATTATCATTACGATTTATTATTTGTATTGTGGTAGAACCTCAGAGCCCCAGTCACGGACCAGTACCCCATTGTGCCAGGCAGTATACAGAACAAACAGACAGTCCCTGCCCCAAAGAACTTACAACCTAACTATAAGACAAGCAACAGATGGAGACAGGCAGACAGATGGGGGAGTACAAGGAAACAATGAGACAGTATGATAGGCAGTAGTCTCAGCACATCAGCAGCTTAACCACTGTCAAGTTTCTTGTAGGCACTGGCGTTATGGCAAAGGAGGGATTTGGAGGAAGACAATGCATGACGGGCAGCAGGAGAGAAAGTGATAGAGATGGAGGGGCTGGGGGAGGGATGCCAAGAGAGGGGAGACACACACAAAGTGGCAAGCTAGGGAAATGATCCTTGCAGCAGCATGCTGACTGCTTTTGTCAAGGCCAGAGAACAGGATGTTGCAGGAACTGAGACATGCGATGATAAGCACCTGGATGGGAGTTTTAGCTGTACTGATGGGAAGACCACAAGGTCGTATCTTAGAGATGCTATGCAGAAAAAATCGACAAGATGCAGGCACCTCCTGGTTGTGAGGATTGAGAGAAAGGGCCAAGTTGAGGATGACACCCAGCTTATGGAGGTAAGTGGCAGGCAGGGTGGTGATGTTGTCTGCATTAGTGATTGAGAAAGAAGGAAGAGGGGAGAAGTTGGGGGGAAAGATTCGGAGTTCTGTTTTGGTTGTGTTTGAGCTAAGCTGATGGCTCAACCTCCATGAGAAGTCAGACAGACAGGTTGAGGTTTTTGTTGGGACCAAAGAAGGCAGGTCTGGAGTAAAGAAGTAGATCTGGGAGTTGTCAGCATGGATATAATAGCTGAATGTGTGTTTGCAAATGAGATTACAAGGTGTCGAGATGCCCAGTGGCTGCTCTAATTTACACTAACTTTGACTGACCCTTTATGGATTATTTCACCTGCCCAGGATGGCTGAAATTTTGAGCCCTGCATGCCTACACCCTGCCCTAGCAAGATCCACCCTCCTTCCTTCTCTTGGGCAGAACCTCATCATGCCCCTACACCAGAGAACAGCATAGAACCCTTAGATTGTCTATATGCTGACTTGAGAAATGCCCTGCACTTGGGGGGAGGGGGGGAATTCCACAATGGCAGTTATAGATTTAAAAAGAAGCAGGAATCCTGAAAAGGAACTGGGCAAGAACCATGCTGCAAACACAAATATGTTGCAGCTCATGAGGCCTGGAAACATTTTTTGCAGGCTCAGTAAAAATACTTGCAGGATGTCCGTTGTTCTGGGCACTGGGTTTGGACAAGCAATCAGAAATCAGTTCCTTTACCTCCAGCTCTGTCAACAATGTACAATGAAAAGAACCATCTGGATCATTTTAGACTTAAGAACACATTCACCCACATGCACCAGTCATCACCTGACCAGCTAAAGGCTGGACTTTCCAGGGTGTCTCTGCAGCATCTCTAGCTGGTTATTACATGATTGATAAAGACCTCTGGATAGCTAATGGGTGCTTAGAAATCAGCTCTTCCTCAGAAGGAAATGGGATAGCAGTGCCACCTGAAGTTAAGTTGAGAATTGCAGTCTCTAAGGTGCCACAAGTCCTCCTTTTCTTTTTGCGGATACAGACTAACACCGCTGCTACTCTGAAACCTGATCTTTGCTCTGGTATTCTGCCACCAAGGCTGCATCACATCCCAGAAAGAAAGGACAGTGCCTGTGTGTGACAGCCAGCCTGCTGTGCCAGGCCGCTCTCTGATCGCCCTCTGGTACGGAACACTCTCCAGAAACCCGCGGTCGGGGGTGGTGGTGGTGGGGGGAACGACATAAGCAGGAGAATTCTGCTGGAGCGGTTTGAGCTAGGGAGTGGAAAGCAGGGATCCCAGGAGTTAGGGGTTGGGGGGAACAGCACTGATCAGGGTATCACATGAACTATCCTCTCTCTTTCTTTTAGAACTGTGGCTCTGATTAAGAGGTTGGTAAAACCAGAACCTCAAATCCCAGCCTGCTTCAAACTTCAGGGATGCAGGATTCACATGCCAGGATCCAAATCTGTCCCTACAGTTTTGGCTCCAAATCCAGAAAGGCCCTATTTTCCCTGTGAAGAGGGTGGGATTTTCAAAGGGGCCTAGCACTGGCCGAACTCTGCCAACCATCTCTGGGGGTTTCACCATTGATTCAGCGAAAGCAGAGTTTGAAAAAACAGGGTTATTGATCTTCAGGAGAGCCCAACGGGAGGGAAGTGAGAGGCTCCCACCCAAGCTTCTCATGGCTCTGTGAAGCTGCTCTCCTGGTCCCTGCCCCGGTTTAAATTTCACATGCCTACCTCAGAGTTGCCTAGAGCTGACGGGACCCAGCTTTAGCCCACAGACATGCAGGGGTTTGATGGAGCTACTACACCAGTTTACACCAGCTCAGGATCTGGCCCCAGGCAGCTTTTGGCATTCCTGCCACCTGTGCTGCATCCAGTGCTGCAACTGAACCCCCCCCCCACACCGCTCAGTCATCTGTTCCCCCCACCCTCCTTCACACCTCCTTCACACCCCTGTCTGACACATGAACCTGGTACAGGCTTTGAGGTTTGTTTTTAAGACCTGCATTGATTCCAAGATTCAAAGTCCCAGGGCTCCTGGGCACCCAATCCTGCTTTGACTGACAGCCATTGACTGCAACTGGAGCAGGGTTTAGGGTTTATAAACAGCGCTTTCCCTCAGCACGGACACAAGGTCCCCAGAGTCCTGGGTTACCTGCCTTAACTATCTCATTCTTGGGGGCTGCGACTGCACGGGGTCACAAAGACGTATTGGGGGGGGCATGATCTCCTCCCATGCTTTATGGCTGGATGGGATGGGATAAGGAATTTTATGGAAGGGAAGTCTTGTAACTTTTTTCTGATGTCATCTGAGTGCATGGTATAGAAACAGTTGAGAACCACTGATTCATAACCATCTCTTACTGGCATTTATCCTATGTCCAAATTTCTCTAATCTGGGAAAGCATCCTGAGGCTCCTGGCTTAGATTTCTCACTCATGAGATGAGTTTCATTTGTCTCAATCTAGAGACTCCCATGGTGTTCCTTTGGTGGAGTGATATCTTTCATCCTACAAAATCCTTGGGGATGAATGAACTGGCTTGTGACTAGGGACGGAGGAGGTCCTTTTGCCTAATTTCAAAGCCAAGCAGATACCGTGGGTGTGTAGGTTTGATTTGATCACAAACTTTATCAGGCTCACATCCTACTTAGGCTAGACAATGAGAAAAAGCGAAGGGAGGAAAAAACAGAGCCAAGAGTGGGCAGAGTGAGAAGCAAATATGGGGAAGGGGGTGGGGTGGGGGTGGAAGGTGCACAGCAAGGGCAAGAGAAAAATACCAATGACTCAACCAATGCAGCCCCTCTGTTGCAGGCATCACTCCTATGCATTGGGTGGCAGAATGTGTCCTAAATAGACAGCACAGGTTACTCCTTAGCTAGCAAAACAAGTTAGTTGGGTTTTTAAATGGAATCACCCTTTAAAGATCCCTGGGTTTAAGTTACAGGGGAAGGGTTCATGAACTCAACACAGCTATGCCAAAGGCAGCTGCGCAGGTCAACAAGCACTGCCTCGGATGCCAACAGCTTTCCCATTGCTCTTTGTAAGGTTTGTGACCTTGAAATAGCTTCAGGTGTAAACTCCACTTATGTCACAATCAGCCTCCAGAAGGGGAGAGACTAGGGCCAGCGTCTGATATACTGGTGTAACTGGCATCAGAAGCTGGCCCATAAAAGCTCAGGGGTCAGATCCTCAATTGGTGTAAATTGGCATCACACCATTGAAGTTTATGGAGCAAGGCTGAGTTACACCTGCTGTCAATCTGGCCTGTGGACTGAAGATCGTTCAGTCGATCTCCCTTCCAGCACAGGATTCTTCTCAATGTTTTGTTCAGACCTATTTTAAATTCCTCCAGAGAGGAAACTTCCCCCACTTCTTTTAGGAGACTGATGCTTAGAGTTGACGGTGGGATGGCAGCTGGCAGGGCATTCTCCATGAGGGCTCCAGGGGCTGTGGAATTCCCTCCCGTCCCTAGTCCAGAATAGCCCAGACTGGTCAAGGACAGGGCCCATTTGATTCAGCTGGCCTTTGCAGAGAGACAGGGGATGGAGGCTGGGCCATGGAGGTGTTGGTGTTTGATTGCGTGCCCCTGGCTGATGGAAGGAGTGAGCTGATGTTTGTCATCCTGGTCTCCTAGTTTCAAATGATGGGCAAGGTGCTCCGAGCTGAGCTTGGGAGGTTTGTACCTCCCCCGCATGCCCAGACAGGGGTGGAATTCCACCAACTCCAGGGGAGTGTGGCCTGATTTACACCCCTGGGAAAGGAGAACCAGGCCCTTCATAGTCCATTCCTCTCCATAGCGCCATGTCCAATGCCTGTGCTGGGTGAATAAACAGGGCCTGACTCCCAGTTCCCCAAAGATCCCTTTACACTGCTCTGGCAAGGGGCCCTAAAGGGGGTGAAAAGGTGCTACCCTTCCTCCCTCAGTGCTAGTCTCTACTCCCACTCTAAGTGGTTTTGGCCCCCTGTTAACTGTACATGCCCTGTTGGGGCCCATAATCTCTGGGCAGTTCCCTGTTTAGTTGCCCATCACCGGTCTCCCGCATGGGGAGAGGGTTAGGTTGTAGCAAGATCCAGGCACGACTTCGGAGAGCTCCTGGAGATTAAACAAGATCTGGGCTGGGCTGGCAGAAGAAGGATGCTCCAGGGACAGCTGGCGGCCCTGGGCAAGAAGCTGCGGGCGCTGGGCAGGTCTTGGTGGGAAGGGACGCAGCCTTTGGCACCAGGAGAGGGGGCTCTCGGCCAGGACACAAAAGGCGAGGGCGAAGCGGCGAGCGGAGGGAAGGGGCAGGGATCCGAGGAGGGGCTGAACTCTGTCTTCGGGCCAGAGAGCCGGGAGCGTCGCTGCAGGGCGGCGGAGTCAGAGGGGCAGATCGAGGAGGAGAGAGCGGAGCTGCGGGCACCCTGCGCAGGGACGGGGAGCCGCGTCTGGGCGCCGGGCTGCCGGGCAGGGGAGCTCGGCCCGGGGGAGCAGCGGGAGAGGCCGAGCTGTCCCAGAGCCGCCAGCCCCTTGCGGGGTCCCGCATGGCCCGGCTCTGAGGGGCTGCGGTCGGGAGGAGCCCGGACGGGACGGGAGTCCAGGGCGATGCTGCGCCTGCTGGAAGCCGAGCTGCTCTTCGCTTCCCTGCTCTCCGGACCCTTCCCGCCGCTCTCCGGGGATCAGAAGAGGTGAGATGCGGGGCGCTTGGGGGCTGTCACTGAACCAGCGCAGCTGGGGGCTGCGGGGCGAGGGCCGGGCGCAGAGGCAAGCCCTGGGCTCCCGCCGGGGAGGAGATCGGGGACGCAGTGCGGGAGCCGCCCGCCCCACAGCAGCCGAGCCTGCTCCCTGCTCCGCCTGGCGAACGCCCCCGCAGGTCTGCGCTCGGGCCCGGCGTGGGAAGCTCGAACGGCTCCTTCCCGTAAGCAGCGCCACGGGCCGGGCGCCGCATCTCTGCCACGAGCCGGCACCCCCGCCTTTCCCCTTCGCCGGCTCCCGGCGCCCCAGCGCGCCCCAGCGCCAGCAGCCCGCCCTTGGCGAGCCCCACGGGACTCTGCCTGCACAGGTCTCTGACGCCCGGCGCTTGCCACTTGTCCTCAGAGCCACTGAGCTCCTGGAGCTGAGCCAGCATCTGCTATTCCAGTCCCGGAGCCCCCCCTCCCCCAGCTCTGCCAGTGCCCCCATCCTCACCTGCAGCCCCCCACCCCTCTATTCCAGTCCCGGAGCGCCCCCACCCCCAGGACTGCCAGTGCCCCCATCCTCACCTGCAGCCCCTCTGCTATTCCAGGCCTGGGCCATATTGCAGCTCTTTCACTGTAGGTCAATCCTTTGTGTGTTTTTGTTTAAAGGTGCATTTCGTGCTGGACTGACAATAGCCCTGTAGATGACAGTCCTCTGTGGATTTGTCCACAGGGCAGGCCCAGCATGTGTCCTGGCAGCAAGAGCTTCCCCATCTCTTGCCTGAGGAGAGAAGAAAGAGTTCAGTCTCCATGGTGTATTCAATCCCTAGCTTCTCTTCTGGGAGGGCCACCAAGGGCTTGCCCATTAGCGTTAATTGCATTTGGCAGTTGTGCCCAAGGAACTGGACCCATTTCGCACAAGCCACCGAGCAGCCCTCAGCTGGTAAATGACTTTCAGCGCTCACAACCTGGGCCAGCGCTGAACTAATGATCTGGCAATGAAGGGATCCATTCCCTGTTACTAATCCCCAGACCCCCTCTGCAGCTCAGAGCCCCAGACCCCCTCTGCAGCTCAGTCTGGCCTGACAGCATGAGAGTGCAGCACGGACTGACAATCGTGCCAAGGTGTGTGGTTGCTCTGTAATGTGGACAAATGGGGGACTGGAATAAACTGAGCTCAGTGTGGCCCCATTGTGTTAAGGGCTGTACAGACATGTCTGAAGACAGCCCTTGCCCCAAAGAGTTTATAATCAAAAGCTACTGCAGCTTCCAGTATCTGGATTACCACATGCCTTTGCCCAGCCGGTGGAGGAAGAATCCCGGGGCCATGTGGTTCTTGTCCCCCTGAAGGCATGCTTGGAACAGGCTTCACACACAGACACCTTTACTTACCCCTTCAGCATTTGTAACTGAGGTCAGGGAGCTGAGTTCCAGCCTGGTTTAAGAAGGACTAACTCTATTGACCCCACTGACACTGCAGCTGCTTCCATCAGGTCTGAATCTGACCCCGTGGGAATTCTGAGGGAGGAAGGACTTCAGGTTTGGGCTTTGATTCTCTTCTCACTTACAGGGGGGTAAATCAGGCATAACTCCCTTACAGTCAGTGGGACTACACCAGTGTCAACCTGGGGATAAGAGTCAGGCCCCAGATCAGGCCCATCTGTTTTGTTAACATGTTCGGTGCTGCAGAACGAGAGAGAGAGAAAGATCTGACTCACCTTCAAGACAGACAGACAGCCTGTCTGAGCAGAATGGTTTATAGCTAAGGACATAAGCACCAAAGTATTTTCTAAGGGCCAGATCCTCCGCCGGCATAAATGGGCACGCTCGCTCTGTTGACGTCAGTGGAACTATGCCAATGTTCAGCAGCTGAGGCGCCGACCTTAAATCCCCTCCCGCATGTTTTGTGGAGCCTCCAAGTAAATTGTTTTTCCTGGTGTTGCACAATGGACTAACTGGAAGCAATGACACATCACCTTATGCCTGTCAAAAAAATATCTGCAAAAGATGTTTCAGATACACCAGTTGTGTTGATGGGGCCAGTGCTGCCAAGGCTCCTACCCACAGCCGCAGGACAACTTCCTCTCCTCCCCCGACACAGGAGCACTCCGCCTTACCCAGCTCCCAAACCACCACACGGCATGAGTCTGTGTGGTTTTCCAGGCCATTAGACCCCCCCCTTCCCCCCCCGGCATGCCACTGGCTAGGAGCCCTGGCCAAGAGCAGCATATTGTTATAAACTGGGTGAAACCTAATCATGGGTTGGGTTAAAAGCTCATTGAGGTTGGTAGGTGTGAACTCATCCTTCTGTTAACATAACTGTAAACATAAATGCCACCTAAGACAAAAGGTGTGTGTGAAGCCATCCAGGCGCTTCTGGGCTGAGTATTGTTTGGGGTAGGTTTGTATGGGTGTGCAAGAGAACACACTGAAACTGAGGACAGAACCAAGAACAGAGAGGGAAAAAACAAGAAAGCCTAGGGCTTGGTCTGCACTACAGAGATGGGTCACCATAAGGCAGCTTACGTCAACTTAACACTGCAAGTGTCTACAACATTTCTCCCGCCGATGTAAGATGCCCACTACACCCACCTAATCGCTCCACCTCCGCGAGAGGCATAGCACTTAGGTCGACGCAGTGAGGGTGACGCAGTGTCCGTGTACCCCCTGCACTGCTCACATCGCCTGTTGCTGCCTTTGGCAGCCTGAGCTCTCAGCCTCATGTGGGGCTGAGAGATCAGGCTGTCAAAGGCAGCAACAGGCGATGTGAGCATAGAGTTGACAGCCCAAGCCGCCCTGCTACCAGGGCTGACAGCCAGATTCCCGCCAAGCCGGGGCTGGCAGCTCAGTGGCAGGGCTCCAGCTGTCAGTCGAGAGGGGGAGCTCCAGCTGTCAGCCCCAGTGGGGGTCTCCAGGCAGTCAGTGCCCCGCAATGCCCCACACTGTCAGTTAAATCGGTGGAAGCGCTCCTGATGAGGACATGCACCACCAACAGAGGGGGCATAGTGTGGACATAAATCACGGCAGTAATTACTGTGGTGGCTGTACATCGACCTAACTTAGGTCGACCTCTCTTTGTAGTGTAGACAAGACCTCAGTGTGGCCTCTGAGTATAGTTTGACCCTGGAAAAAGCTGGAGATTTGAGAGAAATGCATCAAAGAAAATACCAGGCTCCATCAAGTCCTACTTCCGACTGGAACATCCCCAGGGCACCAAAATTTGACTAGCGTCTCAGGTCACAAGTATCCAAGGGCACTTGCCTGTGATGTGGTCTGTTTGGAGGGACGGTTAATTCTGACAAATACAACCTTAAGGCCCTCATGTCACTCCAGACCCGAGACCAGTGAGCAAAAACCACCAAGCCATGTCTACTGGTCTGACACGTGCCTATGACACTCAGGTGGGACAGGCTGCGATGGCTTTGTGAACCAAGGCAGCCTGCAATCTGATCTGGAAGGAACAAACTAGACTTAAACTCTTCCTTCATCTTTCCTGCAGCAAATCTTGTCCCGAGAATAAAATCCTGACCATGGAATACTCCTGTACAGGAGCAGGTGGGACGCCGGCCACATGCTTACGGTAAGTCATGTGCCTATTTGGAAGCTCAGGGTGGGAAAGGGGAGGCATGTGTAGCACCCCTAGGATTTTGAAATTGGGGGGCATTTAGAAGGCTTTGTCTTTCCTATAATGAGGATAAACAAACAGGTCACAGCTCTCAGGATAGATTGACTGTGTCTAATGGTTAAATCCGGGGAAGCAGGAGCCAGGATGCCTGGATTCTATTTCTGGTTCTTCCACTCTCGTACCAAGGGCAAGTCCCTTCTGCTCTCTATGCCTCAGTTCCCAAAGCTGTACAATGGGGATAATAACTACACCACAGGGGGTCTGATCCTGCATTGCTTACACAATCACAACGCCCAGGAGGAGCCCCAGCTGGTGTAAATCAGCGATGCTCCAAGGACTCCGGTAGAGCTATGCTGGGAGTCCAGCCCAGTGACTGTGGAGAGTGTGAATGTGTGAGGAATGCAGGAGCGGGCCTGAGGGTGTTCCGGGGTTTAATGAGTTAATATTTGTAAAGTGCTTTGAGACTCACAAATAAAAGACCCCCTAAACGCTCACAGTATTAGTGCTATTAGCCAGAGCTTCTCCAGTGAAATCCTCCCGGAACTCTTCCACGGTCAGGGCTTTGTGCACTGAGGTGCCGTGTGTGATCTATAGCTCTACTGAGATCACGAATCCTGTACCAGAAAAAGGAGGTCTGAAGTGTCCAAACCCAAACCATGTGTCTCTCCGAGGCAGCCCAGCTGAGCACCAGATGTGGCCAGCTTCCCTCGGACCGGCATCATCTTCAGTCGAAAACAGTCTGAGGAGAGCGGGGCTTGGCAGGCTCCAGTCATTGCAAAGGCATTTTTTAAATGCACACTCCAGCATTTTTTGTGCATTGCCAAGGGAATTCTTGAGCCTTTGGAGACTGGAGAAATAGAGCAGCGTGGAGTTTTGGGAGAGACCTGAATAGACCCAGCCACTCGCTGAAAGAGAGATCGCAGACGCACATGGCAACTCTGTGCCCGTTGCAGTGAACCCTTGGGTCTCTCTTTGGCTATGTCCACACTTATGGTGGCGTGTCGAGTACCATCATGCCGCAGTGAAAGGCGGGCTGCACCCCCACTTGTCATTGCAGCGTGTGACTACACATCGCAGTGAAAGGCTCTGGCAGGGGTGGGAGGCCGCGGGACACTGCACTGCTAAACACAGCAGTGTAGACAGGAGTCGCTGCTTGGGTGTGCAGAGAGCCATGTAGGGTATGTACCCCGGGGGGATTCAGGCGTGTAGGGCGCTCAATCTGCCTAAGCTAGGGGTGGGCAAACTTTTTGGCCCGAGGGCCACATCGGGGTTCCGAAATTGTATGGAGGGCCAGGTAGGGAAGGCTGTGCCTCCCCAAACAGCCTGGACCCCACCCCCTCCCACTTCCCGCCCCCTGACTGCCCCCCTCAGAACCTCTGACCCATCCAACCCCCCCTGCTCCTTGTCCCCTGACTGCCCCCTCCTGGGACCCCCTGCCCCTAACTGCTCCCCCAGGACCCCACCCCCTAACCAATCCCCCCTGCTCCCTGTCCCCGACTGCCCTCACCCCTGTCCACACCCTTTCCCCCTGACAGGCCCCCCTGGGACTCCCACGCCTATCCAACCCCCTCTGTTCCCCATCCCCTGACCGCCTCCCCCAGAACCTCCCCCACATCCAACTGCCCCCTGTTCCCTGTCCCCTGACTGCCCCCTGGACCTCCTGCCCCTTATCCAACAATCTTGCTCCCCGCCCCCTTACCATGCCACTCAAAGTAGCAGGACTGGCAGCTGCGCCAGCCGGCCGGAGCCAGTCATGCCACCGCACTGCCCAGCAGGAGCTCGCAGCCCCGCCACGCAAAGCGCTGGTGACACGGCGAGCTGAGGCTGCGGGGGAGGGAGGACAGCAGCGGAGGGGCCAGGGGCTAGCCTCTCTGGCCGGGAGCTCAAGGGCCGGGCAGGACGATCCCGTGAGCCAGATGTGGCCCGTGGGCTGTAGTTTGCTGACCTCTGGCCTAAGCCATGCCACACCATCTACACGCTATATACACCCATGCTAGCTGGGTGTGCAGTGTCTGTACTCTACACGCCGCCGTAGACGTACCTTTTGATCCAGCAGATTTGTAGTCACGTAGCCCCTGCAATATGCTAGGTGCTATCCACACACACACACATAGAGACAGTACATTTTCAAAGGCATCTGAGTGGTTTAGGAGCCTAAGTCCCATTTCAAAAGTGACAGTGCCAGATTTTAAAAGGTATTTAGGTGCCTAACTCCCACGCAAATCAATGAAGTTAGGAGCTTAAATACCCTTGAGGATCTGGGCTTCAGTACTCTGAGTCTTACTGAAAGTCAGCCACACTCTGGGCTTGTCTACACTTATACGCTGCAGGAGATCCTCAGTATAGACGCAATCTACACTGACGGGAAGGATACTGCCACCAGCATAGATAATCCACCTCCCCGAGAGGTGGCTGCCAGGTCGATGGAAGAATTCTTCCATTGACCTAGTGCTGCCTACACACGAGGTTAGGTCGTCTTCACTACACTGCTGTGGATTTTTCATTAGTTTGACCTAATTTTCTGGTGTAGACCGGGCCTTAGGCTCTTAAATCACGTGTGTAAAAGGGACTTGGCCGCTCGGTCACGCAGGGCTGATCTGCACCGGGAACTGACATCAGCACAGCTACATCTCTCAGGGGTGTAAAAAGCCGCAATGCCGAGTGATGTAGTTAAGCTGATGTAACCAAGAATTCTTCCATTGACCTAGCTACTGCCTCTCGGGGGGTGTGTGAATTAACTACAGCAGAGGTTCTCAAACTGTGGGTCAGGCCCCCAAAGTGGGTCACGACCCCGTTTTAATGGGGTCACCAGGGCTGGTGTTTAGACTTGCTGGGGCCCAGGGCCAAAGCCCAAGCCCTGCCACTTGGGGCCAAAGCCCGAGCCACACTGCCCGGGGCTGAAGCCCAAAGGCTTCATCCCTGGGGAGCAGGGCTTTGGTTTTGGCTTCAGCCCTTGGCAGCAGAGCTCAGGTTACAGGCCCCCCGCCTGGGGCCAAAGCCCTTGGGCTTGGGCATTGGCCCCCTCTCCCAGGGTGGCGGGGCTCCGGTGGGCTCAGGCTTCAGTCCCCCTTCCTGGGGTCATGTCATCATTTTTGTTGTCAGAAGGGGGTCGCGGTGCAATGAAGTTTGAGAAACCCTGAACTACAGTGACAGGAGAACCCCTCCCCTCGCTGCAGTGAGTGTTGATACTGAAACATTACAGCGGTGCAGCGGCAGCCATGAAGATGTTACCCCTTGCTTTAGTTAAACTGCAAGTTATTTGGCTCAGTGTAGGAATCACTAGGTCAATTTCTATACTCTGTGCTGTGTAGGTCAGAGAACATATCCAAACAGTCCCTTCCGGCCTTACAAAAAATTGTATAAATCTATATCCGAGGCTGCGTTAGGGAAGGGGATAGCAGATACAGTCAAAATAGGTAGATTTCAGATCAGTAAATGAAACCAATAACTACCATCCCCAAGTAGCCCTGTGCCAAAATCGGTAATATTATCCAGAGGAAGAAGCAGCATGTTTCGGACACCCCACAATGGTGGGTGGGGCAAAGGAGAGGGGGAGGAGTCAAAGAGGACCCCAAGGCCTGAGTGTTGGGGACTGGGGGTGTGATCAGTAAGGACAGGGGGAACAGGGAAGGTTAGGGAGGGAAGCTGGGGAGATCAGTTTCAGTCTCAGCGAGAGGACGAGATGTGGATTGGCTGGAGAGAGGCAGGTCAGGAGAGGGGAGGTAGAGTTCTGAGTCACTGGCATAAAGATAATGGCTGAAGCCATGTCAGTGGATGAGATCCCCCAGAGGCAAGGGGTCAAGAGAGAAGAGGAGGACAGACCCTTGCAGGACACCCAGGCTGAGGGAGGAGAAGAGCCACTGAAGGAAGGGGAGGTAAGAGGAGAGTGAGGGGAGGAGAGAAGCACAAACAGTGAGTGATTATGTGGAGAGGCTGGGATGCCTGTTGTAACTAACTAGCCCCCTAGCAGGAGGAGAGGCTGAGAAGTTACTATTGCAAAGCACAAGGGTGTGCAAACTCCCCCGCCCGCAGAGCTGGAGTGGGGTAGAGTTGCCTTTCCCAAGCCAGTGTTCTGATCTGGGAGGGCAGCCCCCGGACCGGACCGTGTCTTGCTACCTGCTCTGTTGGGCAGACCCCCAAGGCTTCTGCATGCTGTCACCAGGGCTGGAGCGGAAATTGGAAGCACACTGGCTGGCTGAACCTTTGCCCAAGCTGCCTGCTGAGTCAGCTATGATTACAGGACTGGCTGGGAGCAGGGCCAAATACCTTGCAGGGCCCTGCCGAGCGGAGCTTCCCCTGAACTCTTTCATTACTGCAGCAGCTGGGCTCCAGCATTTTAATTAGTGAAATTGTGCAGAGAAGCAGAGGGGGAGCGAGGGTGGGGGGGTTATTCCATTGGGCATTTGCTGCTCCTCTCAGCATGGGCTTCCTAGCCACAGGCAGCTCTGGGCTTGGCTGGGGCTCCCCCCGAACGCTGACTCGGGGGAAGCTGAATCAGCACTGTCTATGCCCCCCAGCTGACATGCATCACATATTCTCGCAGTCCCCTCTTCAGCTCCAGCTTGACTGGCCTCAGCAGCCCCAATGTTGCAATCTGGAAGAGCTGCTGGGCCAGGTCCTTGGGACCAGCCCTACAGTACCTGGTGTAGCTGGGAGCGAGCGGCTGGAGAGGGATCTTTCTGCCAGTCCAGTCCCAACTCAAGACAGCCTCACGGCTGGTTCAAGGTGAGCTCATGCAGTGACTGCATTGCACACAGCAGCTCAGGCCTTTGTCCTTCCACCTCAGCCACACCCCTGTGCTGAGGTGGGCAGGAGGGGTAGCATAGAGCTGGCTATACTGGTTCTTGCCCACACAGCAGTTTCCCCTGTGCCAGAAAAATCTCCAGTAATTGGCAAAACAGGCCTGGAGGCTGCTTTGTGCCACCAGACTGGTGCCAAGCTGGCTCCGTGGGGACCAAGATCTGGTCTTCAGCTAGGGCCTGATCCTGAGAAGAGCTAAGCATCCACATCTCCCATTGCCATGTCTCCAGATCAGACCTTTTCTTCTGAGCCTCCCCACTGTGCACCGCCAATAGCTCCCAGCCCTGCCTTAGCCCTGGTCTACACTAGGACTTTAGGTCGAATTTAGCAGCGTTAAATCGATGTAAACCTGCACCCGTCCACACAATGAAGCCCTTTATTTCGACTTAAAGGGCTCTTAAAATCGATTTCCTTACTCCACCCCTGACAAGTGGATTAGCGCTTAAATCGACGTTGCCGGCTCGAATTTGGGGTACTGTGGACACAATTCGATGGTATTGGCCTCCGGGAGCTATCCCAGAGTGCTCCATTATGACCGCTCTGGACAGCACTCTCAACTCAGATGCACTGGCCAGGTAGACAGGAAAAGAACCGCGAACTTTTGAATCTCATTTCCTGTTTGGCCAGCATGGCAAGCTGCAGGTGACCATGCAGAGCTCATCAGCACAGGTGACCATGATGGAGTCCCAGAATCGCAAAAGAGCTCCAGCATGGACCGAACGGGAGGTACGGGATCTGATCGCTGTTTGGGGAGAGGAATCCATGCTATCAGAACTCCGTTCCAGTTTTCGAAATGCCAAAACCTTTCTGAAAATCTCCCAGGGCATGAAGGACAGAGGCCATAACAGGGACCCGAAGCAGTGCCGCGTGAAACTGAAGGAGCTGAGGCAAGCCTACCAGAAAACCAGAGAGGCGAACAGCCGCTCTGGGTCAGAGCCCCAAACATGCCGCTTCTATGATGAGCTGCATGCCATTTTAGGGGGTTCAGCCACCACTACCCCAGCCGTGTTGTTTGACTCCTTCAATGGAGATGGAGGCAATACGGAAGCAGGTTTTGGGGACGAAGAAGATGATGATGATGAGGAGGTTGTAGATAGCTCACAGCAAGCAAGCGGAGAAACCGGTTTTCCCGATAGCCAGGAACTGTTTCTCACCCTAGACCTGGAGCCAGTACCCCCCGAACCCACCCAAGGCTGCCTCCTGGACCCAGCAGGCGGAGAAGGGACCTCTGGTGAGTGTACCTTTTAAAATACTATACATGGTTTAAAAGCAAGCATGTGAAAGGATTACTTTGCCCTGGCATTTGCGGTTCTCCTAGATGTAGTCCTAAAGCCTTTGCAAAAGGTTTCTGGGGAGGGCAGCCTTATTGCGTCCTTCATGGTAGGACACTTTACCACTCCAGGCCAGTAACACGTACTCGGGAATCATTGTAGAACAAAGCATTGCAGTGTATGTTTGCTGGCATTCAAACAACATCCGTTCTTTATCTCTCTGTGTTATCCTCAGGAGAGTGAGATATAATTCATGGTCACCTGGTTGAAATAGAGTGCTTTTCTTCAGGGGACACTCAGAGGAGCCCATTCCTGCTGGGCTGTTTGCCTGTGGCTAAACAGAAATGTTCCCTGCTGTTAGCCACAGGGAGGGGGGAAGGTTGAGGGGGTAGTCACGCGGTGGGAGGAGGCAAAATGCGACCTTGTAACGAAAGCACATGTGCTATGTATGTAATGTTAACAGCAAGGTTTACCCTGAAAGAGTGTACCCACTGTTTTATAAAATGTGTCTTTTTAAATACCGCTGTCCCTTTTTTTTTCTCCACCAGCTGCATGTGTTTCAATGATCACAGGATCTTCTCCTTCCCAGAGGCTAGTGAAGCTTAGAAAGAAAAAAAAACGCACTCGCGATGAAATGTTCTCCGAGCTCATGCTGTCCTCCCACACGACAGAGCACAGACGAATGCGTGGAGGCAAATAATGTCAGAGTGCAGGAAAGCACAAAATGACCGGGAGGAGAGGTGGCGGGCTGAAGAGAGTAAGTGGCGGGCTGAAGAGAGTAAGTGGCGGGCTGAAGACGGGGCTCAAGCTCAAATGTGGCGGCAGCGTGATGAGAGGAGGCAGGATTCAATGCTGAGGCTGCTGCAGGACCAAACCAGTATGCTCCAGTGTATGGTTGAGCTGCAGCAAAGGCAGCTGGAGCACAGACTGCCACTGCTGCCCCTCTGTAACCAACCGCCCTCCTCCCCAAGTTCCATAGCCTCCACACCCAGACGCCCAAGAACGCGGTGGGGGGGCCTCCGGCCAACCAGCCACTCCACCACAGAGGATTGCCCAAAAAAAAGAAGGCTGTCATTCAATAAATTTTAAAGTTGTAAACTTTTAAAGTGCTGTGCTTAAAGTGCTGTGTGGCATTTTCCTTCCCTCCTCCACCACCCCTCCTGGGCTACCTTGGTAGTCATCCCCCTATTTGTGTGATGAATGAATAAAGAATGCATGAATGTGAAGCAACAATGACTTTATTGCCTCTGCAAGCGGTGATTGAAGGGAGGAGGGGCGGGTGGTTAGCTTACAGGGAAGTAGAGTGAACCAAGGGGCGGGGGGTTTCATCAAGGAGAAACAAACAGAACTTTCACACCGTAGCCTGGCCAGTCATGAAACTGGTTTTCAAAGCTTCTCTGATGCGTACCGCGCCCTCCTGTGCTCTTCTAACCGCCCTGGTGTCTGGCTGCGCATAACCAGCAGCCAGGCGATTTGCCTCAACCTCCCACCCCGCCATAAACGTCTCCCCCTTACTCTCACAGATATTGTGGAGCACACAGCAAGCAGTAATAACAGTGGGAATATTGGTTTCGCTGAGGTCTAAGCGAGTCAGTAAACTGCGCCAGCGCGCCTTTAAACATCCAAATGCACATTCTACCACCATTCTGCACTTGCTCAGCCTGTAGTTGAACAGCTCCAGGCTGCCTGTGTACGGCTTCATGAGCTATGGCATTAAGGGGTAGGCTGGGTCCCCAAGGATACATATAGGCATTTCAACATCCCCAACAGTTATTTTCTGGTCTGGGAATAAAGTCCCTTCCTGCAGCTTTTGAAACAGACCAGAGTTCCTGAAGATGCGAGCATCATGCACCTTTCCCGGCCATCCCACGTTGATGTTGGTGAAACGTCCCTTGTGATCCACCAGAGCTTGCAGCACTATCGAAAAGTACCCCTTGTGGTTTATGTACTCGGCGGCTTGGTGCTCCGGTGCCAAGATAGGGATATGGGTTCAGTCTATAGCCCCACCACAGTTAGGGAATCCCATTGCAGCAAAGCCATCCACTATGACCTGCACATTTCCCAGGGTCACTACCCTTGATATCAGCAGATCTTTGATTGCGTGGGCTACTTGCATCACAGCAGCCCCCACAGTAGATTTGCCCACTCCAAATTGATTCCCAACTGACCGGTAGCTGTCTGGCTTTGCAAGCTTCCACAGGGCTATCGCCACTCGCTTCTCAACTGTGAGGGCTGCTCTCATCTTGGTATTCATGCGCCTCAGGGCAGGGGAAAGCAAGTCACAAAGTTCCATGAAAGTGCCCTTACGCATGCGAAAGTTTCGCAGCCACTGGGAATCGTCCCAGACCTGCAACACTATGCGGTCCCACCAGTCTGTGCTTGTTTCCCAAGCCCAGAATCGGCGTTCCACAGCATGAACCTGCCCCATTAGCACCATGATGCATGCATTGGCAGGGCCCATGCTTTCAGAGAAATCTGTGTCCATGTCCTGATCACTCACGTGACCGTGCTGACGTCGCCTCCTCGCCCGGTATCGCTTTGCCAGGTTCTGGTGCTGCATATACTGCTGGATAATGCGTGTGGTGTTTAATGTGCTCCTAATTGCCAAAGTGAGCTGAGTGGCCTCCATGCTTGCCTTGGTATGGCGTCCGCACAGAAAAAAGGCGCGGAACGATTGTCTGCCGTTGCTCTGATGGAGGGAGGGGCGACTGACGACACGGCTTACAGGGTTGGCTTCAGGAAGCTAAAATCAACAAAGGGGGTGCCTGTACATCAAGGACTATTTCAGGCAGGACTGCACGGAGGGTTCCAATAAGAAATGGTGCACCTAAGTTATCGTTGTTATTGGAACAAGGAGGTTAGCCTGGCCTCTGATTGATACATGGCTAGATTTACCTCGCTGCACCTTCTCTGTGAATGACTGCAGTGTGACCTAGAGGAATGAGTCCCCTAGACAGGGGAGGAGGCAAATGAGTACAAAACAAATCTGGTCTATTTCTTGTTCTGAGCCACTCCATCTATCTTTTACATCTTTGGCTGGCAGCAGACGGTTCAGAAGGACTGCATGCCATCCGCATCTCATGGCTGCTCGGCAGAAGATGGTACAGTACGACTGCTAGCCATCTTCATCTCTTGCCTGCCTGGCAGAAGATGGTACAATACGACTGCTAGCAATCCTCATCTCTTGCCTGCCTGGCAGAAGATGGTACAGTACGACTGCTAGCAGTCCGTATTGCCTGCCCGCTCACCATAAGACGGTTCAATAGGACTGACTGCAGGACTAAAGAGAATGACCTGGTCAAGTCACTCCAAATTTAGTTCCTGCGCCCATGTCTGCCCAGGCGCTCCCAGCCGACGTGGCCAGGAGCACCTCGGACACGACGAGGACGACTACCAGTCGTATTGCACCGTCTGCTGCCAGAAGGCAATGGGTTGCTGCTACTGTGCAGCAAAGCCGTACCGCGTCTGCCAGCACCCAGGAGACATAGGGTGACGGTTACCTGAGTGGGCTCCATGCTTGCCGTGGTATGGCGTCTGCACAGGTAACTCAGGAAAAAAGGCGCGAAATGATTGTCTGCCCTTGCTTTCACGGAGGGAGGGAGGGAACGGGGGCCTGACGATATGTACCCAGAACCACCCGCGACAATGTTTTAGCCCCATCAGGCATTGGGATCTCAACCCAGAATTCCAATGGGCATCGGAGACTGCGGGAACTGTGGGATAGCTACCCACAGTGCAACGCTCCGGAAGTCGACTCTAGCCTCGGTACTGTGGAAGCGCTCCGCCGAGTTAATGCACTTAATGCACTTAGAGCATTTTCTGTGGGGACGCGCACACTCGAATATATAAAACCGATTTCTAAAAAACCGACTTCTATAAATTCGACCTTATTCCGTAGTGTAGACATACCCTTAGAGAGACTATTCCTCTCCTTGAGCCAGAGGGCACTTCAGCCTCCTCGTTCAAACAAGTGTTGACTGTCGCCAGCTCTGAGTGACGGGAGGCCTTGGTCCAGAGGGTTTATCCAGGAGTCTCTTCACAGCTGGATTGCGCATGTAGCTGAGAAGGGCGTCCGGCGAAGGGTGAGCTCTGCCTGATGCTATACCCAAAAGTAAGGCTTTGAGCATCCTCCCCTTCAGTCCTGGGAAAAAGTGGGGCGGGGATTGGAATCCAGCCCAAATGCAGCCGATGTGCACTACCCACAGATGCACGAGAGTTTCCATAGTCATGGTGGTCTCTGTGCCCAGCTGGAGTGACTTCTTCGCTCCTCCTGGCACAGAGTCAGCTGACCCCAGCCCAGATCTCAGTACATCACCCAAAGGAGGAGGAGGAGGAATAGGGAGATTGTGACAGAGGGCAACTTACCTAGGCACCGTGCAGCCTCAGCAGCAGTACAGTCTTACTGAGATCGGACCTTGCCGTGCGATTACAGAATGGGTGGAGGAAGGGGATGCAATGGATCTACCCTCCCTAGTTTGGTATGACATTGTGTGATGATATCCTAGGCAAGACTGTCTCAGGTGAGAGCTTCCAGAGCCAACACTGAGGTAGTCACAGCGTGAGCTCCTTGTGATGCTTCCGTCCCAGAGGACAATGTCTGAAAATGAGCCATCCCAATTCTAGGCGGAAAGTACAGCTCCAGGGAGGGGGAAGTACCGAATGACTGAGTCCAAAGGCAGAAAGTTATGGTTGGCTGGTGATCTGGGCTGGCCTGCACTGGAAAATTAGCTTGGTCCAGTGTCATCACTCAGGGGTGGGAAAAACCCTAAAGGCTTGGCTACACTTGCAAGTTAGAGCACATTAAAGCAGCCCCGGGTGCCCTGGCTCACTACCTGTCCACACTGGCAAGGCACGTAGAGCGCTCTGATTCCACGGCTAGAGCGCTCCTGGTACTCCACCTCGGCAAGTGGAATAACGTTTGATGAGCCTTGGCTGCAACGCCCGGGCATCAGTATGAATGAGGTGTTGCATTACTGCACACTGATCAGCCTCCGGAAACGTCCCATAATCCCTTAAGTCAAGTGGACACTCTTCTAATTGTTTTGTAATTGCTGCACGAATGTGGAAATGCCTTTTCAAAGCTCTGTTTCTGACAGCCAGCTGCTTATCTGCTCCGAGACAAAGCAACCATTACTGTAGCATGCTGTGTGTGAGAGAGAGAGGCGGGGGAGGAAGGGGGGTCTGCTGCTGTCTGAACTTACAAGACAGCATGCTGACATGCTCTCAGCCCCCCAAAACTCACTCTCTCTCCCCCCACATACACACAACACACTCCCTGTCACACTCCACCCTACCCCCCATTTGAAAAGCAAGTTGCAGTCACTTGCATGCTGGGATAGCTGCCCATAATGCACTGCTCCCAATGCCACTGCAAGTGCTGCAAATGTACCAGTGTGCTTGCAGCTATCAGTTTGGACAGACTGCAGCGCTTTCCCTACTGCGCTCTCCGAAGGCAGGTTTAACTCAAAGCGCTCTACATCTGTAAGTGTAGCCATGCCCTAAGTCCCCGCGTAGACAGCACTAGGTTGATGGAAGAATTCTTCTTCCATAAGCCTAGCTACTGCCTCTCAGGGTGCGTCTACATTGAACTGCTACAGTGGGAAGTGGGAACTGCTGCAGGTGTAGCGTTTCAAGTGTAGATACACTCTAGGTGTGGAGCAATGGGTGGGCTCTGGCATGCATTCGTGTCGGGTGCTGTTTCATTTAGCCTTCCAATGACCAACCTGGAGTGGGCAACTCGCTCTATTTGCAGCTGATTCTGAACAGGGGATGGAGGGTAAACAGTGAAGGCCAAATTCCATTCTCAATGTGGACCCACGGTGCTGGGGATGGAGAAGGAAGGAGCTGGGAAGGCTGCTTAGAGCCCAGTTTTATGGGCCTCTCTGCCTGGTAGCGCACAGATGGGATCTGGAGAGAGGTCTGCTCCAGTCCTCCCTCCCCCGCCAGCCCGGAGGGGTGCCATGGCTGCAGGACCCGACCTTGAGGGAAGGCTCCGTGTTCCCCTCGCTCTGGGAGCTGGGCAGTAGATTTACACTGGAGCCTTCCCAGTGATGTCAATCAGGTTGCCCTCCAGGGTGACAGCAGAATTCTTTTGCTTGGCAGAGAATGCAGAAGAATGATCCTGTGGTTAAGGTGCTAGATTTGGACTGAGGGTTCCTAGCTCTGCCACAAGACTCCCTGTGTGACTCTGGTTCCATTACTTAGCCTCACTGTGCCTCAGTTTCCCCAGATGTAGAGTGAGGATAATCATGCTGCCCTATCTTTGAAGTGTACTGTGAGGCTAATGGCGCAAACTTTCAGGAGATGCCTAGAGTCTTTGGGGATGAGGGCTGTATCCTAGACAGACAGACAGGCCGATCAGGAGCTCACACCTTGCTATCTGGCTGAATGAGACCATGCTGTAATAGGGGGATTGGGTTTAGAGAGCGGAAAGGCTGTGGAAGGCCAGGGCGTATCAGCAGATAAACGCTGGGTGAAGTGCCCCTCTCTGGCCTGCACAGCTGCTCTCAGGAACTTGGCCTCTGTGTGGACAGCAGAACGCTCTAGTCCAGGTCTGCCAAGAGGAGGATCTTTGGGCAGGAACTGGGAGGAGCGACTGGGAGGGGCTAGGCCAGCGAGGCGAGATGCTCAGGGCCCAGGCTGTGGAGGCACGAAGGGTTAAAGCCGTGCGTAGGCACTGGTGCCAGACCTCAAGGTGAATTGTGAGGCTGGGGGATGGGGGGACTGGAAGGTCATTTTAATTAAAGTGTCTCCACAGAGGGTTTGAGAAAACAAACCACAGGCTCCTCCCTGCCTCTGACTCTGCGGGAACCCAGCTTTTGCTTTTAATTGAATTACGCTGCAGACATCTCCCCTCTGCTGGGCTGGACCCTGCCTGGAGTGACACACCAGGGCTCGGCAGCAGCAGCCCAGGCAGGGCAAGGACCCAGCCCAGCAGGAGACACAGAGAACTTAAAGCCAGAGCAGGGAGCAGTGCAGGGGGTTGGCACTGGGCAGTGGATCATTTCACCTACAGGTTGCTGGCACTAATCCAGACCAGGCTGATAGTGATAGCAGTGGGACCGGTCCAGGGTTCTTTGCTCGGGGTCCCCAGCCAAAGTTCATTTTGACCCTCTCACCTGCACCCCGGTTTTCATTCTGTGTCCCCCGGGAATTCGTTGATTTCTGTGATCTGTGGCCGTGTCCTTCCCCTAGTGGGCTCTGCACATCTGCCCAGAATTCAGATCGGCTGGCAACGCCACCACCAGCATAACCCTCACCCGGACAGAGCCTGCGCAGCTCAGCAGCTAGGGTGGTGTTGCTGGCACGGGTGCTGGATCGCTGCCTCCCCAGAGATGGGCATGGCCATTTCCGGTCCCTCTCCGCATTCAGCTACGTGGGCACATGAACCCGACTGTGTCGCAGACCCAGCTCCCGAGCAGCTGCCGGGAGAGCCTCAGCCCTACCAGGCTCTTGCCTGCCCCATGGTACACCGGGGGAGGTAGAGCGGGGTGCCAAGGGGATGGGTGTATCAGAACAGGACCTCCTGCCTCTTCAGCTGGGCCCCTTCTCCAACACAGCACAGGCTAAATCTCAGCAGCGTTTGCCGACCATCTCCCACCATGGACTCGGCCCTGAAGCTGCAACTCCTGTCCAACTCGGCTGCTTTGCCGAGCTCTTTGCCGCTGACCCACCAACCAGCTGTCAGGGCGCTGGGCGGGGAGTCTTGGGTTCTGTTCCAGGCCCTGCCACTGGTCTGCCGGGTGACCTCGGTGAGTCACTTCCCCTCGCTGCAGCTCTTTCTTCTCCCCGCCTTTGTCAGTCTTGTTTATTTTGACTGGCAGCTCTTTGAGGCAGCGATCTCTGTCCAGCACCTCTCGGCACCACTACAAGAGCAATCACAATGGTGCCCGCCCCGATGCGTTCTCTCCTGAATGGCATCTCATAGACTTTGAGATTTTAAGGCCAGAAGGGACCACCAGGATCATCTAGTCTGACCTCCCGCCACGTCCCAGGCCACAGAGCCTCACCCACCCGCTCCTGAAGTAGGCCCCTAACTTCTGGCTGAGTGACTGAAGTCCTCAACTCATGATTTTAAGACTTCAAGTTAGAGAATCCACCATCTCCTCCATGCTACTGGTTGAGTGTGTCCGCTTCTGTGGTTCTATGAGGCTTCTCTCTTCCAGTGAACCTTTCCCCTGCAGGTCCCCAGTGCTCACAGCTGTCTCAGATTTCATCAACCCCCTTTGTCCCACCGTGCTTCATGCCATTGCCATGTGTAACGGCCCAGCAGAGGCAGAGGCCAGGAACGTCTCTAACAGCCCCCCCCAGCCCCCTTGAGGGTTCAAGTGGCTTTACAAAACATATTTCAGCAAGATCCCTTTGCTTTCCCTGTAACAGTCCATGTCACTGCTGCAGCTCTGCGGCCTGGATGGTTTGCATGGAGCTTATGCCCTCATCAAACTCATCTCCGCCTGCTGCTGCGCCCCAGGCCTGCAGCTAGATTAGCTTCCCTGTGTCCCTGAGACGAACTGCAGCTCTCACCCCTTTGCACTGACTGTCACTGGGGGCAGGGAAGACTGGGTTTGCAACATGTTTGTAGCAGGAGTTGCACTGGGCACCTTCTGAGGACAGCAGCCAAGCCGCTGGTACATTGGTGACTTGGTCCCATGATTAGCCGATTGCAGTATCAGCAGGTTTGTTTGGGGTTTTTTGGGGGTGGGGCACAGGATCCAGTGCTAACTGGTTCCAGAGTCAGCAATTTAACTGGGCACCTTGCTAGTCTAACTGGTTTCTGCGCCAGCTGGTGGAGCTAGGCAAGGATCATCCCATGCTTCTGTTCAGCATTTTTAAAGTGCCCATCACCCTTGAATAGAGGCACACAGGGCCAAATTCATCCTGGCACTGGAGGGGCACTCAGCACACAGACCAGGAGGGGGTGGGGGGGGAAGGTGCTAAGGTGCCTCCCCTATACGCAAGTTGCTAGGGGGTCAGTTTGGCTCTGGCCCAGGGCAGATCAGCCCCAAAACCTGCCCTCACTTGTGTCTGGCCTCTAAGGACCATTGCAACAGCTGGGAATAGCCCAGTGCACAGGAATACGCTGGCCATGACCCCTCTCTCCTCCAACATGCCCTGGCACCAGAGACTCTTATGGGGGTATGGCCTAGACCCCCGACGATATGGACTCTGCCGAGATTCCCCCTATATAGGTGGAATTCCCCAGAGCAACAGATCCAGCTGGTTTAAGGGCCCTGTCACAGGGTGGGCTGGACTCTTATCCTCCCTGCATAGGGATTCAATTGACTTTATTAACCAGATTCTCCCACCCTTGTTCTGTTCCCAGGGATGCATCTCCCCCTTCCTGTCTGGAGCGCTAAGCTGACATTGGCTGGTGTTCTCTGCTCTGCTTCCCTGCTCTCTCCCTAGAGGGCCGGGATCGCTCTGTCTCATCTCTGAGCCCCGGCTCCCCAGCAGTTCCCAGGCAGCAGCAGCTGCCTCTGTGCCGGTCTGTTCCCATGAGGTCACCGCTGCCCTGCTTCTAGCATCAGACAGATGAAACTTACATACCCCTGGGCTCGCTCTCTCTCTCATTAGAAGCATCCACCCGCCGTGCAGATGTGGGATGATGGATGTACTTCCCACCCCCCCTGCCACTGAGTGCCCATTCCCTTTCACCCAGCCCACTGTGAAATAGACATCAGGAGAGGAATTGCACTGGGGGTGATGCTACTGCCTGTACCAGAAGCAAGGGAAACCGCCAAGCTGGGATTTTTTTAGCCTGCACATCAGTCCAGATGAATAAGGCCTACCAAAGTGGGTGGTGCAGAGGAAAGCAAAGCCCTGGAATTGTGTGTGGCAGGAGAAGGGGGGATATGGAGTGAAGATCTAAGATACTCCAGGACAAACCTTTGCTAGACTGAGCAGTGGTGGACTAAATAAGTGGGAGGGTTGAAATTGTTGTTGTTAGTCTCCAGCATCAAGGCCCTCCTCTCTCAGAGCCAGGTAGCCTAAATCTGACCTAACTCCCACTGGCTTTACAGTAGTGTGGTGCCATTGACTTCCCTGGAACCGAGCTTACATGCAGATGAGTGGGAGCAGAACGCGGCC
Organism: Caretta caretta; assembly: GCF_965140235.1. NCBI lineage: Eukaryota > Metazoa > Chordata > Testudines > Cheloniidae > Caretta > Caretta caretta. The sequence goes on along the minus strand of NC_134215.1, from coordinate 47,214,443 downwards.
CAGAGTTTGGCTAGCTGCAGACTCAGGCAGGCAGCGTCACACCCCAAAAGGTTGTCTTTGCAAGCAGAGGGGCAGGAAACTTTGTTTTAAACTAAAGCTTAAATAATGGAGAGAAGGAGCCAAGTGAGAAGGTGGCTGACTGTCCTCCCTCCTCTAAAGCGGTAAATGGGGGGTATGGAGTGGGCAGCGGAGGGATGGGGGATCTAGGCTCTCAGCCCACATATCCTGGCCAGCTCTCCCTTTGTGCAGCCCTAGAGACCCAACCAGGCCCAGTAGCTAGACGGCCATTGCTCCCCAGCCGACGGGCAGGGAGGCAGAAAATACAGCAGGAGTTAGTGTTGTTTCAGGCTCTGGGGGTGTTGCTCCCCCCAGCTCCTCCCCCTCCCACGCCTGGCTTAGTTTGCTTTAGATCTGAAAGCGTTTTACAAAGATGGGAGGTGTTATCCCCTTTTAAAGACTGGGAAACTGAGGCACAGAGAGGGGAAGGGGGATTTTGCGTAAGGTTACAGAGTGAGTCAGTAGCAGAGCCAGGAATGGAGGAACCCAAAGGGCCTGGCTCTCAGGCCTGTGCTCTAACCGCTGGCTCACACTGCCTCCGACTGCAATGGTCCCCCTTCTGTACACTACAAACTGTACTCCCACATGTCCCCTCTGCCCCCTGCTCTTTCACCAGCTGCTGTACGTCCTTTGTCACTCTAAGAGTCCCGCTTCAGCCCCCAGCAGTTCTGGGACCTGGCTAGGAGAGGAGAGGAGATCCAGTAACTTTACCAAACATGGGGCAGAAGACTCATGGAGAGGTTAATTAAGCTTAGAAAGGAAAATGACGCACCGCAACAGGGGCAGATACGAGAGTAAAACAAGAAAACCAGAGCACAGGGCCCCCCCAGCACCCCGCTCCAGCAAGAAAACGAACTGCTCAGATACAGCCCGAGGAAGAAGTTGGCAGCTCCAAGCCCAACTACCTTTCTCCAGGGAAATCCCACCTGGGAGCAGGAAAGTGATGGCTCTCCCTGGTGGGCAGCACAGGAAGCTAAACCCACTGCAGTCCCAGTCTCTCCCAGCAGGAGGTGCTGCAGGACAATGGTGGAGAGGTGAAATCAGGGGGACTCCAGTCCCAGTCTCTCCCAGCAGGAGGCGCTGCAGAGAATGGTATAGCAGCTAACCCAGCTATTCTCCTCTCAGCGGGAAAGGCTACATGAAACAGAGGCCAATGATCATGCACATCATGCTTGGACTCTGGTCTGGGGACTGCAGTGCTGAAAACCAAGCGGGAAAGGAGGGCAGGTGGGTGGAGAGCACTAATGCTAGAGAGCTGAATGCCGGGCAGCTCTCTGCTGCCCCTGCTCTGGTCTCCATCACCAGCTCGCCGCCTGTCCAAATCCCAGAGCAGGACACAGCGTAGAGCCCTGCAACCTGACCCAAAGGCAACAGGACCCAGCTACAAGTGTCGGAGCCACACCGGCTGGGAGAACAACCAGACCCTTTCAAGGCTAGGCCAGCTCTCGCCTCCTGCCCATGGGGTCAGCGTGGCTGTGCCGACTCAGGTTTGGGGGGGAAGGGTCAGGGTGAGATGAGTCAAAACAATACAACGGAAGCATTTTGACTTTATCAAAATGTTTCGTGTTGATAAAGAGCCAAATGAGAAACATTTCTACCTTATCGAAACAGTGTTTCATTAATTTCCCCTTGAAAATTTGCCCAAAATGAGACATTCCCAGGAAACGTTTTGATTTAGTCAAATCAGCTTTTGCCAGACAGGGACAGACGTTCCCACAGAAGCTTTTCGACTGGCTCTAGTCCTAGCGCTGGCTTCGTTCTCAGCTCGCTCTCTCCTGTGGCTGAACTCTTCCTCCGGTGCTGAGAGCACAGTTAAAAGCAGGCGGCCTCATTCCAAACCTTGCCGGCGTGCAGGCCGTCAGGACGCCGCTCCACACAGGCATGTCTCGTGTTGACAGCCTGCCCTGGCTTTAATGAAAGCACCGAGGGCAGTGGACAGGTTTCCCTACTCAGCACATGGCTTCTGTAGACATCAACATTAAATTCAGCTAGAGCCTGGGGTACCATCCGCTCTTGCTTATTCCCTCCAGCCAACCCATTCTACCCCTGGGGGAGCAGTGCCCCATCACTAAAAGGCCCAGTCTTCTGAGAAATTAGCTTCTTCAGAGCAGCATGCTTGTGGCAGGTCGGACTCCAGCTTCAACACCCTGCCAGGACTAGCTGGGAATCCATCTTTACTCTCCACAGTGCTCTGTTACACTCAATGCCATTGTGTTCTTGTACGCCCGTCCCTTCTAGGGCTTGAGACATGGCTTTGGGAGACTAGGGGCTCAGTCTGCAGGGGAAGGTTTTTAAACTGTCAGTGAATCCCTTATTGCTGCCTAACAATCGAGTGCGTGGGAAGGGGAGTCGGACTCCTGGGTTCTTATTCTTGACTCTGCGACTGATCGCCTGCGTGACTATAGGCAGGTCACGTCACTGCTCCAATCCTCGTTTCCTAGGGGCTGGGGTCATGGGATCAAAGCCGGAAGAGGCCCAGACTCACAGTGGGTCAACAGCCTTCCTTGGGAGCCTCACAATGCCAGAAGTAACATAGAAGTGGCCTCAGAGGAGACCCAGGTTTGGAGAAGTGCGCCGGGCCGGGCAGAGACAGAGCAGGGGAAGGGAAGGGAGAGAGATGGTAGATGTCCCGCTGGGTCTTCCTCCATGCTGTTTTTATTAACTAGAGTGCAGCAGAGCTGAAGGGGACAGCAGGCATCAGAGGTGGGTTCCAGCATGATCCATTTCCTGGTTCCAGCACAATTGCCAGGGGTCAGTCACGCGGGTGGCTTGAAAGAAAGGGCAGTGCTTTGGGAACCTGGCTGATCCCGCCTCCCGCTCCCCTTCAACAAGGCCTCTGCTGAGGCCAGTCAGCCGATTCCACCCTCCTAGTTTTGATTCAAACCCAGAGATTGGGTTCTTTTCTGCCATAAAGTAGATCCAGGAGACATTGTGGTGGTACTGCCCCCTTGTGGTACAGTGTGCGACTGCCACCCCCATTGGGGGCACAAAGGGGAGGGAACAATCAGTCCAGCTTTGAATACATTTGGAAAGGTCCAGAAAAAAAAAGTCCTGTACCGGGGCTCATCAGAAACAGCTGTGGTACCGGTAGCCAACCAAGTGACTCGATTTCATCCTCAGGCTCCAGCATCAGCAAAAGTTGAGGCTGGAGAAAGATGAAGGCACAGGGGACAAGCGGGCCCAATGCTGTAGAGCGCTTCAGGGCCGAAGCTGTTCTCTAGCTACTAGAGAGGTAGCATGCTCCAGTGGATAATGCACGGGATTGGGACTCAGGAGAGCTGGGTTCTAATTCCAGCTCTGGCACTGCCCTGCTGTGTGACCTTGTCCCCTTGGTCTGGCTTGTCTATTTGGATCGTAGGTTCTTTGTGTCTCAGTGCCTAGCACAATGGGTCCCTGATTTTAGCTGCTGGGGTACAAATAATAAACAACATAAGGAATTCTAGGTTATAATCTCACAGAAATGCAAATGATAGAATCAGGCCCAAATCCTAAAGTCCTCATTTCAGGCTTGTAAATTGCAGGGCCTGAATAAGGTCCTCAGCATTCAGCCAAGACTGCTAATGCATGGCCCTGAGTCACTCCTTTCATTGGTGCATCTCCATTGATTTCAGCAGAGCGACCCTGGCCTCACTCTGGAGCAATGCAGTGAGGAATCTGGCCCTGCTTGTTTCTGCGATGTCTCCCAATTGCTTGTGACAGAAGCTAACTGCTTTTGGGCAGATGTGTGTTCGTCGCTCATTCGTTCTCGAGCTGGCAAGTGGTCCACAATGCAGCCTCCAGCGCTCACATGGTGCATTTTCAAACAAGCCCCTCTGCGTTTTCCCCCAAGCTGCCCCTCACCTGCAGGAGGAGCTCCTCATAAAGCCACCTCGGCCTCCTCCCGGGCTCTCCTCTGCCACAAGGCCTACAAGAAACTACTGGTGTTCAGAGGCCTGGAGGCCAAGAATATCCCAGTGTTCCCTTGTGCTCACCCGTCTGTCTGTACTCATCTGTTGTCTCCTGTCTTGTACTTAGATTGGCAGCTCTTGTCTGTTTGTTCTGTGCCTGTACAGCTCCTAGCACAATGTGGCCTTGGGCCATGACTAGGGCTCCTAAGTGATACAATTAAATAAATAATTGTCTGATTCTCGCTCTCTCTCCCCCAGGAGGAAGTGCTGTGAGGGCTATAGGTTTGTGATGGGCCAGTGTATCCCGGAAAGTAAGTATAAAAAGGAGCTCTCTCCCATCCTGCTCACTCTGTCCACACTTATTCTCAGGTGGCACTAAAGCCATGGATCATGTCACCTGTGAGTGGATCGTCTAGTCAGATAAATGCCAGGATGATGCCATCCGCCTGGAAAGGCTCTGGGAGACTTTGCTGCAAAATTTGGGCAGCCTTCTCCACTGCCTGCTCCAAGGGTGAAAGCTCTTGAGATGTTGGCTCATGACAGGGCTGCTTCTTGCACCATGTGATGGCAGTTCTCTGTTTTCACACATCACACCTTCAGCACCCAGCATATGGTATTTCAGCAGACGAGGCTTTCTGCATTCTGCTCTGTGTTGGGTGGGAAAGGGTCCATCGCTTTCATTCTGGAGGTGGGTCCAGGTCACAAAGTTCTGATCCAGATCTTCCCCAGAGTTCCGGGATGTTTGGAACCACGGTTTGCTCCAGGCTCATTTCTAGTCTCTGTTGAATGTGGGCCCCTCCAGCTTCTCTGCAGAGTCCAGCGCATGATGGGTCTGGAGTCTGCGCTCTCGCTAGACACCTGGGGTGCTGCTAGACAGAGGGTGGAGTGGGTCTATTACGGGATGGGACAGGTCTGACATAGTTAGGTTGGGAGGCTTGGGAGAGGAATTGGGTCACCTGCCAGTTACAGCTAGGGAGAGGGTTTGGCAGCTGGGAGAGGGAGGTGGGGAGGATGCCTGGTGGAAGGGAGAGATTGGGTTGAGGATGCTAGTTACTGGGGAGTGCCCAGCCATGAATTACTTATGCATGCAGAGGACATATGGGGCCGGATCCTCCACTGATGTAAATCTGCATCTTTACAGGGAAGTCAGAGCCAGGCTGAAGATTTGGCCCAGGGCAATGCACTGTGATGTGCGTGGGGGGGGGTCACCCTTAGTTGCAAGGCTGCGGTCCAACCCACCCTGCTTGACACCCAGGGTGAGGCGCGTGGGAGGGGTGGTCCGTACAGCAGCACACAACTTCATCTGCCCCTCTTTGCAGGCGCGGATGTGTGCGCCGACTTCCCGTGCGAGCAGCAGTGCACGGACAACTTTGGTCGCGTCCTGTGCACGTGCTTCCCCGGCTATCGCTTTGACAGAGAGCGCCACAAGACTCACCTGCACCCTTACTGCCTCGGTGAGTGCCCCCAAGGGTACCCGCCCTTGGCCTGGGCTGGTGGTAATGGCCTGGCTCCGGAATAGCTCCTGTGTCATAAATGGACACACGCGGCATCTTTCAGTGGCCTGGGGTCTGTTGGAGGACTCTGTTGCAGGAGAGGCTGCTGCAGATACCAGCCATCCCTAGGCTCCAGCGTCCAATGTAGGAGCCTAGGGGAAGGTTCCCAGAGACCCATCGCAGGGTTGCCATCCCCAAGGGATGTGTGTATCTCCTGTCCTGGGCTGTAGGATGATAGGAATCTCCCTTCTGCTGCGTCCGTTCCCCTGGCAAGGCCTCCGTGGCCCCTGGCGCTCCCCTGGCTGAGCTGTGGCTGATGTTTCTCTGTGTTCAACCCCAGACATCGATGAGTGTGTGGAAAGCGGAGGTGCCGTCTGCGACCAGCTGTGTACGAACACCCCAGGCAGCTACCGGTGCCATTGCCAGCTTGGCTATTACATAGCGTCTGACGGGACAACCTGTCTGAAATCCAGCAACGGTGAGTCCGTGGACCAGGAGAAGGATCATGTCCTAGCACTGTTCGACCCTGGGGCCACGCTCAGCCCTGGCTCAAGCAGATGTAGCTCCACTGACCCATGGCTGCAGGTCCACCCCCCCCCCATTCCTGCTGCTGACTGGCACAGGTGCGTCATTCTCTTCCAGGCACCACAGTGGTCAAGTCAGAGACCCTGATGGGCACCAGGTCCTGCTCCGTCACCTGCGAGGAGTTCACCAGCATGAAACAGACAGTCTCCCAGCTGAGACAGAAGGTGGGACAACGAACCCTGAGCCTCTCCTGGTCACACACAGCTGGCAGCGCTCCGACAGACAGCTGTCTGGGGCAAACCTGCAGAAGCAGCCCTCAACGGGACCCTGGGGCTGTCACCCCGCCACCGAGTCTCACCCAGTCAGAGCTGAAAAGAAATAGGTAGTCCAGGAAGCGGTCGCCCTGATCACACAGGCGTGCTCAGTCAGACCCGGGGCGGAAATGGATCCAAGGGCCGCATTCAGACCTGTGCGAAGTGGGCACAAGTCCATGGAAGTCAGAGCGGTTGCATCCACTTGTACCTGTGGTGAATACGGCCCACACGGCTTTTTTTAAAGGATGTGCTGGGAGGGGTGCCTCTCTGGCCACTCCCATTGGGGAGGGGCATGCAGGGGGCAGGACCTTCTCCCCAGAGGTCCTCCTTCTCTTGGCTAATCTGCATACCCTTTGCAGCAGGTTCCCATTCCCTCTAAACCCGCTAGGCGTAGGCCATGGAGCCAGGGGGACCACCCAGGCCATGACCCGACCACTATTTGGCTGGACCAGACCTGAGCAGCTCTGTGACCCCATGTGCCAGGTTGCAGTGCCGCTCACGCAGATTTGGAAGGGGTGGGTCTAGGTGCTCATGGGCCAGAGGTCAGGCTGCTGGGGAGGCTGCGAGAGGAAGAGGAGGGTCAGGTGTGTGGGGGGGAACAAATCTAGGCCCCCCCCACTTTCAATGATGCTCTCCAGCCCCTGCCACTGGGAATCACTCTGTTGACACTTTGTCCCTGGGGCATGAGGCTGCAGAAGTTGCGTGACCCTCCCTCCTTATAGGGCTTGTCTGCACTTCTTTTCCTTCCCCTTAGCTGCTGCTTCCCGTCTTGGATAACAAGAGCAGGAAGTCCTGGATGAGGATTAACCGCAAACCAGCAGACTTCTCACACCGTCCTCCTGCCCTAGGGCCCCCAGGCCCCCTGGGGCCTCCAGGTACATCTTGGGATGCTGGAGATTGCTGGGGTGGGAGACCCTGGATGCCTGTGAGGATCTGACCCAGCAATGCTTTTCATTAGACCAAGCAAGAATCCTGTTTGTCAGAGGGAAGCGGCAGGGCCGGGTTGGTGCAATCAGCCCACTAGTGCAGGAGTAACACCTACAGTGGGCAAGCAATGGACACTCTATGTCCCATGGCACCTTTGCCAAGAGCTGGGCTGGGGTTACCCTCTTGGCCGGGCTAATTTCTCAAGCCTGGATCCCCACTACCCTGGAAATACCAGGCTGCATTAGCTCTCTGGGCTTGGCATGGGATGATACACATCTTCTGTGGCTAAAGCCACGGCTCGCCCCTTTCCTGGGGAGACTAGCAGGGCCTCGGGCAGTGTAGATGGTGCAGTGGAAGACACTGCCCTTAATGCTCCAAGGATGACGGCAGAGGCCCATGCAGAGCTAATCCTAGGGGGATAATGCTGCCCCCCATCAGAGTGTTACAGCCTGCTCCCCTAAATTCGCCCTGTGCGTGGCGATGTTCTTTATCCTCGCCCTAAAACGGCAGCATCACTTGGGCAGGAGGATTGCTTCATTCCACCCCAGAGGTGGCTGCATTTCAGCAGTAAATTATCGCCTCCCAATACTTTGGCACATTTCAGGATGGAAGGTGGCTTAGGCTGTGTCTACACCACAGGGGCTGCAGCTGTGCTGTTGCACTGTAGATGCTTCCTACAGTGACAGGAGGAGTTTTCCCATTGGTGTAGGTCAGTGGATCTCAACCAGGGATACGTGTACCCTTGGGAGTGCGCAGAGGTCTTCCAGGGGGTCCATCAACTCACCCAGAGATTTGCCTAGTTTTATGGCAGGCTACATAACAAGCACTAGTGAAGTCAATACAAACTAAAATTTCGTACAGACAATGGATTGTTTACACTGCTCTAAATAGAATACACTGAAAAGTAAGGACAATATTTATAGTCCAATGGATTTAGTTTAGAGTTATATGGTAAAAATGAGAAAGGAAGCAATTTGTCAGTGATAGTGTGGCTGTGACGCTTTTGCATTTTTAGGTCTGATTTTGTAAGTAAGTTGGTTTTAAGTGAGGTGAAACTTGGGGCTACGCAAGACAAATCAGACTCCTGAAAGGAGTATGGACAGTAGTCTGGAAAGGTTGAGAGCCACTGGTGTAGGTGATCCACCTCTCTGAGAGGTGATAACTAGCTGCATCTGCACTAGGGGTTAGGTCAGCTTAATTACTTTGGTCCGGGGGTGTGGATTTTTCACACCCCAAGTGACATAGCTGGCTTGATCTACATTTTAAGTGTACACCAGGCCTTAGCTGCCACCTATCATGTGGCAGCCTTTTTAGGTGGCCTCTCTAGCCAGCAGGAGCACTTCCCTGAGTGCTACCCGTTTGGCAGGTGTCAAGGTTCCTTCCCCACTCTGAACGCTAGGGTACAGATGTGGGGACCTGCATGAAAAACCTCCTAAGCTTATCTTTACCAGCTTAGGTCAAAACTTCCCCAAGGTACAAAATATTCCACCCTTTGTCCTTGGATTGGCCGCTACCACCACCATACAAATACTGGTTACTGGGGAAGAGCTGTTTGGAAACGTCTTTCCCCCCAAAATACTTCCCAAAACCTTGCACCCCACTTCCTGGACAAAGTTTGGTAAAAAGCCTCACCAATTTGCCTAGGTGACTACAGGCCCAGACCCTTGGATCTTAAGAACAATGAACAATCCTCCCAACACTTGCACCCCCCCTTTCCTGGGGAATGTTGGATAAAAAGCCTCACCAATTTGCATAGGTGACCACAGACCCAAACCCTTGGATCTGAGAACAATGAAAAAGCATTCAGTTTTCTTACAAGAAGACTTTTAATAGAGATAGAAGTAAATAGAAGTAAAGAAATCCCCCCTGTAACATCAGGATGGTAGATACCTTACAGGGTAATTAGATTCAAAACATAGACAACCCCTCTAGGCAAAACCTTAAGTTATAAAAAGATACACAGACAGAAATAGTTATTCTATTCAGCACAATTCTTTTCTCAGCCATTTAAAAAAAATCATAATCTAACGCATACCTAGCTAGATTACTTACTAAAAGTTTTAAGACTCCATTCCTGGCCTATCCCCGCAAAGCGGCATATAGACAGACAGACCAGACCCTTTGTTTTTCTTCCTCCTCCCAGCTTTTGAAAGTATCTTGTCTCCTCATTGGTCATTTTGATCAGGTGCCAGTGAGGTTACCTTTAGCTTCTTAACCCTTTACAGGTGAGAGGATTTTTTTCTCTGGCCAGGAGGGATTTTAAAGGGCGTTACCCTTCCCTTTATATTTATGACAGCATGTAACCTAGTGGTGGTTGGGGACAGTGGGGGTTAGACACACCTCTCTTAACAAGAAATGGGCAAACCAGCCCAGACTGCCTCAAACCTGCAGCCTTCAGTTACCAGCCTTCTTGTCCTGGCTCCCCCCACATGGGGAGGGCAGCAGGCCTGGCACTCTCTGTGGTGGGCACACAGCTCTAGGGCTTCCCAGGGAAGAGGCGGGTGGGGGTGCTGGGCTGACATCCAAGTTGGATACGAAGCGGAGATGGATCCAAGCAGAGATTTCCGCTCAGGCTCTAGATTAGAAATGCTCCCTGATCTGGGAGCAGTGGGCTCTGGGGTTTGGGCTAGGCCCTCTGTAAAGATTGGATCCAAACCCTCTGGCCGGGGGTCCTGGGCCAGGGCCTTCTCTGGTATTAATGCTGTCAGTTGCTCTGCTTCTTTAAGACCCAGTTCAGAAATCAAACATCCTTTTCTATGTTAAGGTGACCCGGGAGCAACAGGTGAGAAAGGGAGTCCAGGGGCAGTTGGACCTCCAGGGCCTCCAGGAACCCCAGGGCCCCGTGGGGACATGGGACCAATGGGACCGTATCCTGACTTTGCGCATATCAAAATCGGACAAAGGGGACCAGTGGTGAGTAGCAAAAGCCCCATTTGCTGGGTCATGCATCCTGGCCCCACCCCCAGAGCGCTGGAGTCCAGCCCACCATCCCCATCGGCCAATGGCTTCTTCCCCTGCCCACACCTGGCAAATGGGCCAGTCCCACACACACAAGCCAACCCTGCCCAGTCAGGTTCAGTGCCTTCCCCCTCTCCTGCAGAGACCCACTGCCCCCAGCGCTTCCTGCCCCGCCCCTTCTCTCCAAGAGACCCACAGCCAGCAGCATTTCCCCATCACCAGATCCACTTGCTGGACCTCCAACCACCAGCATCCTTTCCCTGTCCATGCCACCAGAGCTGGCTCCCCGCCCCACAGCTGGCAGGCACTCAGCCCCACCCAGTGCCACACATGCTCTCCACCCTCCGGATGCACTTGCTGTAGACCCAGAGTCGCAATGATCTTGTTTACTCCTGCACTAAGCTCTGTGTTTGTGCTTCTCCTAGGGCGCTCCTGGGGCACCGGGAAGGAATGGCCAGAAGGTACCACGGCTTCCATTATTATCTGTATTGCCTTCGAGGCCCCCAGTGGGGCTCCACGGTGCTAGGTGCTGTACACATACACACAGTGGTTCCTACTGCAAAGAGGCTCTCCCGCAGTTCTGATTCCCAGTCTCGTGTCTCAGTTCCCAGTGAAAGTAACGTAATTCCTTTAGTGGCCCACAGCCAGGAGAAAATGAGTCTGATTCTCCAGTGCCTTGTCTCTCTGGCCATTATCTACACTAGGGCAAATCAATCCTGATCCATCTACACTAGGAAAATTAGGACCCAGGGTTCTCTGCTGGGGTCACACACCCCCGTGGTAGCAAACATGCACTTTTCTGACTGGTCCATTCTAGTCTCAAAACCAACTGCAGGGGGCATGACGCATGGGGGGCAAGTACACGCCCCCATTCTAGCTACAGCAAAACTTTCCGCACGAGCGGTGTTGTGGCCCCATTGCAACCTGAGTGGTTACATCTTGTCAACCTGCTGTTGCTTGTGCAGAACAGGTGAGGCGCTCCGTCCCAGAAGTGGCTGCATTTCAGTGGTAGGTGAGCGATCCCTGTGTCTGTACAGTTTGTTAAAAACCCTTTGGGAGTCTGCAGCATGCAAGGCGCTATAGGAATAGGTGTTGAGTTTGATTCACCTTTGCTCAGATGGCTTTATGTGTTTGAGGAGTGACGGGGGCCAACCTCTCTGCTTCCCCCTTGTGGCCCAGTCAGACATTACTCACCCTGTCAGAGTGTCTCTGACAGTCAGTCACTGCCTCTTGCAGGGTCCAGTGCAATGGGCGTCAGCCCTCCAGCTCAGCCATGTCTGAATCGCAGCCCTTCTGGGTATCGAAGTCCCCAAATACAAGCGAGCTATGAGCTCGCAACAGGGTCATCTGAGGAGTCTTCATCAGGAACCCAGGCTTCTGCTCTGGGGCTGTCTTCAAACAGCCCCTCCTTTGGTCAACCCCCGGATCAGCCATCCCATCCACTGGGAGACTCAGCCAGGCTGCCAGCTGTCCCCGACTCCTGGCTGTAACCAGGCTTCTCATCCCAAGAGAGCAGAACTCTGATCTTCTGCATGCTCAGCCCCACGCTAAGCTGGGCCTTCTCCTTTGAACTCCCCGCTCCACACCTGACATTGGCTGCAGGTGTAGCAGGGTGGGGCTCATTGGAGCCACAGAACCTCATGAAACTCCTCCCAGCCAGAATGGGGCCTGTGTGCCCCAGCATGGAGGTCATTTTATTCTCAATGAGTACGAAAATATCTTTGGTGCAAGTTGGTTTTGGGGGTGAACTCTAGCCAGCAACACAGCTTGTTCTGAGGACAAACAAGAGGCCAGACTCTCAGCAGGTGGCAATCAGCCTGGCACAGGTCAGTGCGCAGACGCTAGGCACCCTGACAATAGTTACATACAAAAGCACAGAATATCCCCTGGCAGCAGAATCCAGGAAAACATTAACTTCCCAGCCTGTCGCTGAGAAATCCTACAGCAGCTTTATCCCCACCTGAAAGACCCTGCCTTCAGTGCCCTTGTCAAATAGATGGGTTTTGACAGCGATTTAAATCCCATCCCCCTGCTCTGCCACAGAAATCATTTTGCTGCTAGTCCCCGCTCTGACCTTTGCTTTCTGTTTTAGGGCAAACGAGGATACCCCGGTCCCCGAGGGCCACCGGTAAGAATGGAAAAACAATTAGCAGCACAGAGCATCAGGCAAAGCCAGGGTCAGAAACCTCAGCTTGGGCCCCAAGTCCCCACTGCCTTGCTCCTTGGGCAAGTGAGTGTGAAATTCAACGAGTCTGATTTGTTAGCACTTGGTCCCCACTGTGTTTGGGTGTAAATGGCCGCACAAGGTTCAAGGCAGTGGAGCATCAGGCCCCAGGGGTCTGAGAAAGTATCTAAGGTTAGCCTGATTCTGGGTGTGTCTCACAAGTGTGTGCTCCCCTCCACACACACACACCCTCCCCACAATTCATCTATCTTATTTTAGTAGGCATCAAGCCCAGACAACATGCTCTGCCCTGGTCAAGACACAAAATAAAGACATTCCCTGCCCCAGTGGCTTACAATCCAATAGACACAATGGGAGAAGATGGGAAGCCTAGAGGAAGGAGTAATTTGTACACATATGGTCAGATCCCACTCTGGTGTAAACTGATGCAGCACCATGGACATCATGGGCCCTCCCCTGCTAGTATAAATCAGCGTAGCTCCATTGACTTTAATAGCTAACAAAGACCCCTCTGACAGGGAACTTTCTGTTCTCGAGCAAGGCCGCGCCCACAGAATCCAACCAACTTGAGCCCACCCTTGTGCATTGTAGCGATGGTGCAATGCTACCTCACAAGAGCCTGTTCTCAGCAAATCCATCCCTGAGGTGAGGAGGTACCTAGCAGCACTCAGCCTTACATTCCTGGCTCTGCTCCCTGGGAGCATGGAGAACGCCAGCCTCTCCTACATGCAACCAGCCCTTTCCTGCCATTCTCCTGCCTTCCCGAACACAACCTCCGTCAGGCTGGCATTGATCAGCTGGGACATGGTGTCATTGTATCATCGTGAGTCAGGGTCTGGGGTATGCTGAAACGAAACCCTGGACATCTTTATGTTTGGCCAGCATGGGAGCCTGGCCAGTCCAGTCTGAGCCACTGGGCCAGAGCTCTGCGCTCAGAGCGAGCCTCTCTATTCTCTCCCCACAGGGCCCTCCGGGCTCCTTTGACTTCCTGCTCCTGATGATGGCCGACATCAGGAATGACATCCGTGAACTACAGGAGAAAGTGTTTGGCCATCACCGGAGGATGGAGTTTGAGACGCCGTCTGCCGACAGCAGGGACTCTGAGGTGCACGAATGGGGATCCGGCCAGGAGGAGCTGCTGCGGGGGCCTAGACCCGCGCGCTCAGCCACATGACCAGGTGGCAGACACCTGCTCCCCTGCAGCTGGACGCAGGAATCGCCCACACTCCAGAGATGTTGCTTGGACACAAGATGCTCCAGAGATGTTCCGTGGTTGCTGGACACTGCAGCTGATTCGTCCCCTCGGGCCAATTTGAGCCGGCCATCACAGTCGCTGTCCAGAGCAGGGAGTCTATTTATTATGAGTGTTAAATGTTATATTTTTACACTAGAAAGAATGGAAAAGGGGTATTTTTATAAAGGTACTTTTCTGTCTCTTTGAAGAAGATGGGACATTCTCTAGATGCAGGGAGGAAGCCCTGGATTTGCTTCTCCACAGCAGCTCAGCCTCTGCCAGCAGTTTATATCCAGGGGAAATGTAGGGCAAATGAGCTGGAAGGAAGGAGTAAAACACCGAGGGCCTGATTCTCTTCTCACTCCAGTTTTACGCCAGGGTCACTGTGTTGATTTCCCTGAGGTTGCTCCCGGTTTACGCTAGTGTGAGTGGAAAATCAGGTGTGGATAATCTCAGATCCCTGCTGATGTGTCCAAGGAAGAATTCTTTACTGGCTTCAGATCTGACCCTCTGTGTAACCTTGCTCCAGAAAGCTCAGTGTAACACCTATTCTGTATGATGCTCTGGCCCTTGCTCATGATGGCAGATTGATGAGGCTGCTACGGCTGGGTCTTGTAGCTCAGACAACAGAAGCTTATGGTTTCAGATCCCCACTGCCAATAACCCGCATGGTAGAAAGAGAGAGACAGAACACTAAAGGCCATTAATAAAAGCTCACTGTGCATGCAGGGCCCTCCTTGCCTGGGGAGATGGTGTCACTCTTAGCCCTGGGCTTTCATCCTAAGGAACTGTGAACCCAGGTTACGTCCAGAAATACTAAGGGCCAAATGCAGCTGTGAATCTAAGCTGCTGTCATTTTTGCACCTCTCCTCTTGTAAATGACACGAATTTGGTCTGGCATGCCTTTACCCTCACTTCTGACTTTGGTCTCTGTAACAGGAGAGACGGCAATGCAAATAACTGCAAACAGAGGAAAGTGAACAGGTTCCTTCTCCAGTCTCTGGACCTGGGGAGAATGTCATCAGAACATGAGCAAGGGAATGAGCCCCCCAAACTCTCTAATAAAGGCCCGCTAATGGGTTGCAGTCTACGCGAATTCAGGGGTTCCAGAGAACTCCATAGACAAAACTCTCCAGTAGGTGGCAGCTGGTGTTTTGAAATCCACCCTCAATTTTAGCACAGAGGCACTGGAGACATGAACGCCTGTAATTTCTGCATAAGCAAAACTCTTGTCAGGCTGCACTGGCTCCTACAGAGCAAAGGCATGTGAAGGAAACCGTAGTGCACTCATTATGTGCAAACAGGAGTCTAGGCTCCTACACAAACACACTGCTGCTCTAAGAGGGACGGAGGCTGCCTTAAGATGTGTTCTGCTAAGGATCTGTTATGCCTCTAACAGAGGAGTAGAGAAGCCAGTGGTGAGCTTGGCCGGCGAGTGAGGAGTGCGGTGGAGTAAGTGGCAAAAGCCCAACTCTCACACTACGTCTACACTGTTATTCTCAATAGCACCAAAAGGGGCCAAATGAGATCCGGGCTTCTTCATGCTAAGTGCTGCATAATCACAGAGATACAGCCTGTACCTTGAGAGCTTCCCAGCTGCAGAGAAATGCAACTGCGAGGGGAACCAAGGGGAGGGCGTGACTGTCCAACCACCACGCAGCAGAGCTGGGACTGCAACCCACTTCTACCGATGCCTAACGTGGTCTCCTAGCCACTGGACTGTGCTGCCTCCCAGTGGGATTTCATCCACTAGTGCACTGTAGCTGCAAAACCCTACCATAGCCACTGTTTATACCAGTGCAGTGTGGCTGCAGGAGGGGATTGCACTGAGCCAGCTACGTTCGTGTAATTAAACAGGGGGCTAAAAATCCTACTGTAGGCCTGGTTTTAGGGTACAGATGGAATTTCCTGGAAAGTTGAAAATAAATGCATTTAATAGGTTAGGAGTTTAAAATTGTGGGTCAGAGCCTCAGATGGTGTGAACAGAAGACAATGGAGCTCTGCTGAGTCCTATGGCTCTGACTATGCAAGGCTTAAATGGTCCTTATCCATCTTAATTTCTTTCCCTGGTTTTATCTCTCCTCGATACTATTACAGCCCCCCATTACTTGGGCACTTCACAGTCTGTAATGTATTCATCCTAACACCACCCCATGAGGCTGGGCAGTGCTGTCATCCCTTTTGTACAGCTGGAGAAACTGAAGCAGACAGGCTAAGGACGTGTCGTCACTGGAGCGTTAACTCAGGCTCTGACTCTGGCACTTAGGACGGAAGAATCCCATGCACCGGTACAGGCTGGGGACCGACTGGCAAAACAGCAGTTCTGCAGAAAAGGACCTGGGGATTACAGTGGACGAGAAGCTGGATATGAGTCAGCAGTGTGCCCTTGCTGCCAGGAAGGCCAATGGCATTTTGGGCTGTATTAGTAGGAGCGTTGCCAGCAGATCGAGGGAAGTGATTATTCCCCTCTATTCGGCACTGGTGAGGCCACACCTGGAGTATTGTGTCCAGTTTTGGTCCCCCCACTACAGAAGGGATGTGGACAAATTGGAGAGAGTCCAGCGGAGGGCAGTGAAAATGATTAGGGGGCTGGGTCACATGACTTATGAGGAGAGGCTGAGGGAACTGGGCTTATTTAGTCTGCAGAAGAGGAGGGTGGGGGGGAATTTGATAGCAGCCTTCTACTACCTGAAGGGCGGTTCCAAAGAGGATGGAGCTCGGCTGTTCTCAGTGGTGGCAGATGATAGCACAAGGAGCAACGGTCTCAAGTTGCAGTGGGGGAGGTCTAGATTGGATATTAGGAAACACTATTTCACTAGGAGGGTGGTGAAGCACTGGAATGGGTTACCTAGGGAGGTGGTGGAATCTCCATCCTTCGCGGTTTTTAAGGCCCAGCCTGACAAAGCCCTGGCTGGGATGATTTAGTTGGGGTTGGTCCTGCTTTGGGCAGGGGATTGGACTAGATGACCTCCTGAGGTCTCTTCCAACCCTAATATTTTATGATTCCCCCACCCCTCCTCGTGTTCACACACAAAACCCTCTCAGATGCATATGGTGGTGCTTTCAAGCCAGGCAAGCTGGCCCTG
This sequence comes from Caretta caretta, assembly GCF_965140235.1. Taxonomy (NCBI): domain Eukaryota; kingdom Metazoa; phylum Chordata; order Testudines; family Cheloniidae; genus Caretta; species Caretta caretta. Next base: position 47,197,777 of record NC_134215.1, on the reverse strand, counting down.
CTGTGAGTGTAGTCTGATGCCCTGGAGGGGGTGGGGGTGGGGGGCTGCTTTCACTGGGTTTGGCAACCCATGCACTTTGCAGCAAGGATGCAGGCTAACTCACCTGGAAACAGACAGTCCTCCAGTGCCTTCCCACAATCCCCCACACACATGCCTAGAAGGACCAGCAAGTTCTCCCATAATTCACTGGGAAAGAATCATAGAGCCAATCAATTCACTGCAGTGCTAAGAACCATGGGATGTGCCCCTAGCAGGTTAGCAGTGTGGACACAATAATGCAGGCAGGCTAGGATAACCCAGGTGGTCAGACCTGGGTGTCAGTCACCTGGACTTAATCTGCCATGAATACCCTAAGTGACTTTCCCAAAGTCACAGAGGAAGCCTGTGGCAGGGCAGGGCATCAGAGCTAGGTCTTATCACTGGGCCATCTTCCTACTCCTAAGCCTAGTAGGGGGAGGAAGATGGTAGTGTTAGAATAGGTGGGTTGGCCCGCTTTACAAATGGCTTGTCAAACCAGGAACTCAATGCTGATGTGAGTGAATGCTCATGTTTAGGCCAAACATTATAAAGCACAAAGTTATGCATCATGGCTGTCTCCACTAGCACCATGGCAGCGAGTGAATTAAAATGTGTTTGTCAGGTTCCAACATCTAGAACTGGATCGTTGAAGACTATTAGACTTGGGTCATTGATGTGAATGGGAGCGGGACTGGGCCCAAGGTGCCTGGCCAGGGGTGCATGCTGAAGAGCCCACAAAAGAGGAGGCCCCATACAGTGCATCCCTTAAAATGTGCAGGTGCCTTTCATCTGAGGCCAATCGAAGCACTGTCCAGTCATTCTCTGAGCCAAACAACACCTTGGGAATTACGAGAGCGCTAGTTCCCCCATGTTACAGATGGGGAAATCAAGGCACAGACTGGCTAAGGGACTTGCCCAAGGTCACCCAGCAAGTCAGAAGCAGAGCAGAGAGAGTTCTTGCTTCCCGAGCCTCTGTTTGGTCCACTAGACCCTACCAGTTCTGCAAGGAGCTGGTGGAGACCTCTCAATGTGTGTCTTGTGAGCAGAGGGAGATGGGAATCCAAAGACAGAAGTCTAGCGCCCAACACCACTTCCTGTTCCTAGATCACTGGGCCCTAATGTGCTGTCTGCAAGAAATGGCAAGGGGACGTGTTATTGGCAGCAGGGCTCCAGAACCCTCCAGCTAGCTCCAGTCCACGAGCTAGGCCAGCTGCAAACACCTGTGTTGCCAGCAATCCGAGCCAGCCCTTCATTCGCACCAGGAGCAGTTGGTGCAGGTGGATTATGGCCCGTGCCCGGTATTTCTGGGTTCCTCCTCCCCAGCTGCTGGACCCTGGGTGGGGTGCATCACCTGTGAAGGGTGTGCAGTGGTGCCTCCTGGGAGACGAGAGGATTGTGGGCTGCAGCAGGGGCTGAAGCAGCTTTTGGGACCCGTTGGAGGAGTCTTGGGGGCCACCATGGAGGGGCCACAATCACCCCCTTGGCCTTTCTCCCCTCTCTCTCACCCCCACACCCTCCCACTTTCCCCAAGGCTGTCTCCTGTGACCTGAATGTCCTGCCATTGTCCCCCTCCCCTCTTGGGTGCACTCCCTCCCAGAGGGATCCACCCAGCCCTGGGGCAAGGGGATCCTGCCATCAACTCCTCCAATGTAATTTACACCAGTATAGGGGGTCATGAAGGGACAGCTGTGCTGAGAGACTGAGAGGAAAGACAGGTTTGAGGCAGCTCCACCGAGCCTGCAGCTCTCCTCAGGCAGGCCTTTGCGTGCAGGAAGCTCTTATCTTTCTATCTGCCTTTCTTTCCTTCTTAACCTCAGGACAAACTCCATCCTCACGCTCTCTCTGATTAACATGGCACTTCATTGTAATTCCAATTACTTGGTGCATCCAATCAAACCACCGCCTCCTCTCCAGAGAGCAAGGGATGATAACACGGAATGGGGTGTTGGCTTTGGACCATGAAGAAATGTTAATTATTGCTAAGCACACAACAAATAACCCAGTGACCAGATGCATGAGAGGAGCTCAGTGGAACAATGGAGCTGAAATTAATGAATGGCACCTTTCATGCCATCTACTATATCCCACCTACATGCCTCAGCAGCAGCTAAACTCAATGAGAAACATGTCTCAATGCAAGAAACTAGAGTCACAAAATTTGGATCTTCATCCAGATTTCAAACGTTTCAAAGCTCAGGGACACTTGGATGTGGAGTTTTGGTCTGTCACAAATACAAATATGAGCCAATCATAACATTTGAATCTGGATTCGGGTTTAGATTCTAGTTCCCCTCTATTCCCCCTCCTCCTCCACACAGTCACAATGAACCAGATCCTTGGGTGGTATAAACTGATGTAGCTCCATTGACTTCAGCCCTGATTGACACCAGCTGAAGATCTGGTCCAATACTGGAGTGTTGAGAATCAGGTCTCTGATTCAATCCCATCTCACTCCAAGCAGTTAGAGAAAGATAGATATATACAGCACTCTGGAAACACCAGACCACCTCTGTCTTAGAAAACATAGATGGGTGAGTATCACATGGAAACATACTGGGGAATCTTCCTCCAAAAGGAAGACAATGAGATACATGGGGATATTCTCCATTGTCAGCCACTCACATGGCTGCAGTAGCCAGGGATGCTCTTTCTGTGGATGTATCATCAGTGACTAAAACCCTGTGAGATCGGGTTCTCTGGGCCCAGGAGAGATCCAATGTCATGGCCTCAGACTGGAAATATCATGAGCACAAACTCCTTCATGCTAGGTCAGCGTTTGCTGGTCCATTCCCAGCTGAAACCCAAAAGTCAAGAGGCATGGAGGAAAAACGTGAAAAGAGTTTACCAAACTTTTTACAGTTCTCAGGGTTGGGTCAAACATAGGGAGTGAAAGCTGGGGCTAGTTCTTTTCTGATCTGACCGGCTCAGCCCGAGTTGTGCTTGGTCGAAGGGCATGAAACCACTAAATAGCTGTTATGTGTAATATGCTCAGAGGCAGCGTTCTCAGCTCATTCAACGCCAGCTAGAGAGATTTCTCCCCTCAGCACACTGACAGCATTCATGGGGCAGCCTGCTACTCCCAGGTGTTTGCTAGAGGATACCCCACTTCTTTCCAGGTGGAATCTTCATTAATATTAGGATAGCTATAAAGATAGCAGAAGGCAAAAGTCAGGCCTGGTGAGTGCAGAGAAATTGCACAGATCGGCCTCAATACAGTCAGGGGTTCCCCATCTTTGGGCACGTTGCCAGTCCTGATGACGGATGCTCTATTTGTCACATGAGGATCCCGCCAGTCCAATCAACTTCGAAATGGTGTCAGGCTATACAACTCAGACCCACAGTTCAAACACCCCTGAGCTGAAGGGTATTCAACCCATTGCAAGCAGTTGAATCTGGTTTCAGATCTCAAACAGGCCCAAGGTTTGGTTTGGGCTCGGGCTCATCTCAAACTGGAATGAAAAGGTACTCCGGGAAAGAGAAATCTGTGTGTGTTATTACCAGGCGTTTTATATGCCGTGCATTATGTGCCTGGGTCTGCTCCGCTATTTTCTGTATCTCTGTTTTCTGTGTGCCTGAGGGAAGTGGCATTCTCTGAAGTTGATTAGTACCACAGTGATGGGCAGCCCCAGGGGATAGGCAAGCGGCTGAGAGGAAGGAGTTAGTCTGTCAGCACCTCATCACTTCTTGTTACACAGGGACGGAACTGTTAAGAGATCTGATCTTGTATTAACATGCACTCAGGGATGGGGAGGAGATTAGAAATACCACAACACAAGTCACCGAGGGCGCCCAGAGAAAGAGGAGCCAACAGGATTAGCTCACACCTGTCCAGGAGGATCAGCTGTTTAGACAAGGTGTCCCTGGGTGATGGACAAACCTCAGAAGGGCTCGGAAGCCCACAAAGGTTTGGGCTGCACATCCAGGGCTATCCAGGAAACCGAGCCAGATTTTGGTTTATTTACTTAGCACTAACTTTCCTCTTCCATATGTTTTATAAACATTAAGGAGTTCATCTACACGTGCCTACAGGAGGAAATGATGCCTGACTATAGACATGTCCAGCAGAAAGAGACAGGACAAAAATCCAAGGGTTGGAAGCTGAAGCTAGACGCCACAGTCAGGGGTGCCCACTCTGTGTGAGGCAAGAGGTCAGACTGGAGGTTCTGAAAGGTCCATTCCAATCTTTAAAAAAAAAGAAAATCTATGACTTAATTCCCATGACTGCCCTGAGCAGCAGCCAGTGCTACAGTCCCAAGGGACAGGAAAACAGATGAAGGGCCTGGTTTTTCAGAAACGTTGAGCACCCAGAGTGATCACTGAATTCAGATGGAACTTTGGCTGTTCAATACCTGTGACGATCAGCCCGTAAGTGACTGAACCAAGATCAGAGCACAGCCCAGGGGAAGAGGCAAGATGAAGAGATTCTAAGGCCAGAAGGGACAGCTGTGATCACCTAGTCCCAGGGCTATTAAATTTCATTGCACCGCAACCCCCTTCTAACAAAAATTACTACGCAGCCCCAGGAGGGGAGACTGAAGCCTGAGCCAAGGGGCTTTAGCCCTGGGCCCCAGAAAGTCTAAGCCAGCCCTGGCAACTCTATTAAAATGGGGTTGCAACCCACTTTGGGGTCCCAACCCACAGTTTGAGAATAGCACACCTAGTCTGACCTCCAGATGAGCACTTAGGAGGTTCCGAGTCCCAGACCCCTGCTCAGTCCAGCCTTTTCTCCCAGCTCTCTTGGCCTATTTCCACTTCCTGTCCAGCCAGTGGCTGAATGTGTAGAGGGAGCAGGAAACACACAATGGGATCAGGGTGGGTGACTGTGATGAAGTGGGACTGTTCTTAATGCTTCCTCTGAATATTGTAGGGGTGCCTCAGTTTCCCCTATGCAGTTCTTAAGTATCTAGGTGGTGGGATAAGGGTGTATGATCGTTGCAGAGCCCTAGGGCAGGTGTGTGCAGGGGTCTAGACACAGAATGGCCAACACCCTGTTTCCTGGCAACTGATGGCCTGGCCCTTCCCCCCTGCAAGGTGAGAGCTAAAGGGTTGGAGAACAAAGGAATCAGGTGACCTCCTGGCCTGGGAAAGGGGCAAAACCCAGAGGAGGAGGGGCTGGAGGGAGATTCAGTTTGGGGCTGGCTGGGACATGGAGTGAAGTGCAGACATTGTTTTCTGGCTCACTGCCCCCCAAAATGGACCCAGCTGAGGGGTCCTGTTCTCTGCACCTGCAAGCTCTGTTTTAGATCATGTTCCTGTCGTCTAATAAACCTCGGTTTTACTGGCTGGCTGAGAGTCAAGTCTGACTGCGAAGTTGGGGGGCAGGACCCTCTGGCTTCCCCAGGAGCCCCGCCTGAGCAGACTCGCTGTGGGAAGTGCGCGGAGGGGCAGAGGATGCTGAATGCTCTGAGGTCAGACCCAGGAAAGTGGAAGCTGTGTGAACTGTGTGTCCTGAAGACAGGCTGCTCACAGAAAGGAGACTTCCCCAGAGTCCTGCCTGGCTTAATGGGGAGCAGTTCCAGAGCATCGCCCAGGGACTCCGTGACAACTGTTCTCTCTGTCCCAGGATCTTGCCACCCCAGGAATGTGTCCCCATTGACCATCACCTTCCGCTCCCACTGAAGGTCCGAGGGGCCTGGCCCCAGGAAACTCCGCACAGACATATAGGTTGGGGTCAGGAGTGGGAGCCCGTCCACCTCCCCACCCATCTGGCTGATGGAGTCTATGGCCTTGGGACCCAGCAAGGGAGCTACACCCTGGGGCTTTTCTGCAGGGTCCCCCTGGTTCAAATCTCCAGCCTGCTCAAAGGCAGTGAGGTGGGCATCCACATCCCCCGCTCCTTAACTAGGGGCAGCAATTTAGTCTCGAGGTTCCCTGCGGAACTGGCCCCCCAGGGTCTATCCCCACTCACCCCTGGGAGGTCCCCTATGCCTATCCGCTCCACCACCGCCAGTTCATGCTGCTGCTGCTTCTGCAGCTTTTTCCTCAGGCATTCACTGTCTCTCACGGTCCTCTTGCTCTCTCGGACTCAGCTCCAATCCCATCCGTCTCCGTTCTCCTGATGGGGAACCCGATCGTGAAGACCCCCATCTGGTCAGGGACAGGAGCCTTGGGGATGTCTGGCTCCCACTCCAGCTGCTCCCAGATCCTGCTATAGCTCCATTTGGGGTCAGGAATCTGTTCCTTAGAGCAGTCATCCTCCTCCAGCTGCACAATTAACTCTGCTTTGGTGAACTTTCCAATGCTCAACCCTCTCTTTCTGCACAGGGTTACAATGTCCTTCTTAAGGAGATGGTGACAGGCCATCGCTCTGCTCTTCCCAAGTTGTTGTGGACTCTCAGGCCTGTGTGCTCTCAGCTCCCCACGGTTTCTAGGGAGAACCTCTAGTGTGCCAGCCCTTCTTGAGGTCACCACCTCTTTGCCAGGGTCGAGCTGCAGACTCCTCTGCCCCTTGGACGGCTCGCTGCAATCCCCTGGGGAACCCTGTCACTGCAAAAGTCCTTCTCTCTCCAAAGAGCAAGCCGCAGGCTCCTCCGCCCCTGAGACTGTTCACCGCAGTCCCCAGGGGGACCCCATTACTGCATAGTCCTCCTCGCTGGTCACACACTCCCAGGGGTTAATCGCCCCCCGAAAGCACTCCTCGCTGAGCACACCTGGTCCTCGTCAATCCCCCTTCATTTTACTGCTCCCCAGTCACTTACTGCAGGAAGCGCCATCCACGGGGTACAGTACATCCCACCACTGCCACAGAGTCCCTGGGCGATGCTCTGGAACTGCTCCCCATGAAGCCAGGCAGGACTCTGGGGAAGTCTCCTTTCTGTGAGCAGCCTGTCTTCAGGACACAAAGCTCACACTGCTTCCACCTTCCTGGGTCTGACCTCGGAGCATTCAGCATCCTCTGCCCCTCCGCGCGCTTCCCACAGCAAGTCCGCTCAGGCAGGGCCCCTGGGGAAGCCAGAGGGTCCTGCCCCCCAACTTCACAGTCAGATGTGACTCTCAGCCAGCCAGTAAAACCGAGGTTTATTAGACGACAGGAACATGATCTAAAACAGAGCTTGCAGGTGCAGAGAACAGGACCCCTCAGCTGGGTCCATTTTGGGGGGCAGTGAGCCAGACAACAATGTCTGCACTTCATGTCCCAGCCAGCCCCAAACTGAATCTCCCTCCAGCCCCTCCTCCTCTGGGTTTTGTCCCTTTCCCAGGCCAGGAGGTCACCTGATTCCTTTGTTCTCCAACCCTTTAGCTCTCACCTTGCAGGGGGAAGGGCCAGGCCATCAGTTGCCAGGAAACAGGGTGTTGGCAATTCTGTGTCCAGACCCCTGCACACACCTGCCCTCTAGGGCTCTGCAACGATCATACACCCTTATCCCACCACCTAGATACTTAAGAACTGCATAGGGGAAACTGAGGCACCCCTACAATATTCAGAGGAAACATTAAGAACAGTCCCACTTCGTCACAGTGACGTTGCGGCAAACACTGGGGCTGGTTGTTATTCAGATTGGCCATCCCTCACTCCTCTCAGCAGGCACCGCAGAGCCAGGGTTATTCAGAGGTCTCGCTGCCCTCTGAACTTCGTACACTTCTGAACTCCAGCTCTAAGCCCCTTAATGGGGCAGGGCCTGAAGCTGCTCTTGGGTATTCCAACCTGTGCCGATAAAATCTCGGACATGCTGGAAGTGTGCATCCTTTCTGCTAGGGCACCCCCTCCTGCCCATGTGCAGCATTGCAGGGGACTGCCTCTCTCACTCCCTCTGGTGGCCACTTTGGAAACAGCGCTCACTCTTAGTAGGTGAATTCCCTGATTCCTTCTCTGGGTCTTCTGTGGCTTGTACCTCCCGCCAAGCCAGCCATCAGTTCAGTCCCGTTCCAGAGGTCAGCTCTTAACAGATCCTTCGCCCCTCCTGGGCTTTACTTCAGTTCTCTTACCTTTGTAGGCCCCTAGTTCAGGGCTTTTCTCCGTCAGCGAGACCTGTCTCCTCCACAATCGCCCCCTTCCCAACTGAATTCCCTCAGTCTGCTTATATGGCTTAGCTCTGCCTCTTCTATCCAGGAGGCAACTAGTTACCCCCCACCCCTGCCCCCCAGGAGCATAGCATAATTAATTGGGTCCTTTTCCTTGCCTTGCAGGTGAAGGAGTTTAAGCTTCATCCCACATGCCCTTCCTCAGGGTAACTCTGCTATCTGAAGAATGTGATATTCAGTCTGGTAATGAGTTTTTAGCCAAGATTCAAAATCAACATGAGCCCAGCAGAGGAAGTGGAGCTCTTGGATAAACCTGTGGAACTCACTGCTACAAGATGTTTTCAAGGAAAATAGCTGACATTTAAAAGAACTAGACATTTTGTTGGATAAGAGTTATAGGATCTGCAGTTATAGGATCCAAGGTTTCATTTGCAAGGGCTCTCTCCACCTTCATAGAAATGTAGGGCTAGAAGAGACTTCAAGATGTCATCTAGTCCATCCCAACATGCTGAAGCAGGACCAAATATACCTATACCAGCCCTGGCAGGTATTTGTCCGACCTGTTCTTAAAAACCTGCAGTGACAGGGATTCCAAAACCTCCCTTAGAAGTCTGTTCCAGAGCTTAACCATCCTTAAGGTAAGAAAGTTTTTCTTAACGTCTAACCTAACTCTCCCTTGCTGCAGATTAAGCAGATTACTTCCTGTCCTACCTTCAGTGGACATGGAGAACAATTGATCACGGTCCTCTTTATAACAGCCCTGAACATATTTGAAGACTGTGAGCAGGTCTTCTCTCAGTCTTGTTTACTCAGAGTCTACACTACAAAGTTAGGTCAGTAACTACACCACTCACCCCATCTGATGTAGTTAAATCAACACCTCTTCTGTCGAGGAGCTACCGCCTCTCGGAGGGGTGGATTTACCACAGTGACAGAAGAACCCCTTCCATCCCTGTAGCATCTCTAATATATCTATGCCTGTATCTGTATTTTCCACTCCATGTATCTGAAGAAGTTGGGTTTTTTTACTCACAAAGGTTATGCTCAAATAAATCTACTAGTCTTTAAGGTGCCACCAGACTCCTTGTTGTTTTTGTAGCATCTCTAGTGTAGACAAAGCCTAAATTTACCCTCTGTTTTAAATCTTCCTCACAGGTCAGGTTTTCTAAAGCATTCATCCTTTTTGTTGCTTTTCTCTGGACTCTCTCCAATTTGTCCCCAACTGTCCTAACACATGGCACCCAGAATTGGACACAGTACTCCAGCTGAGGGCTCCCCAGTGCTAAGCAGAGCAGGACAGTTACCTCCTGTGTCTGACATAGGACACTCCTGTTCCTACACCTGTGGTGGGGCACTCTACTCACCGCAGGTGCGGTGCCTCCTCCTGGCCATTCTGGGAAATGGCTCCCAGGTCAATGCCCCTTCCTGCAGTTGCATGCCATCACTCCATCTCTCTCTCTCTGGTCTGCAGGCTCTGTCTCACTCCAGGAGTTGCTACAGCCTCTTCATGACTTGGCCCTCCAGTCCCCTCCTTCAAAGTCTTTGTCACTCCACAGTGACCCAGTCAGTCTTCCCATTCACTGCCCCACCCATGCCACTTCCCCAGTGGTAGATAGGGGAGCCTGGGCCTGCCTGCTACTCTGGGTTCCAGCCCAGGGCCCCTACAACATGAAGCCAAGGTCAGGTCAGTCCTCAACCTTGCTGCTTCCTCCCTAGGCTATGTCTTACCCTGGCACTCCCTGCTCTCTGGGGTCTGCTGCCCTTTCTGCTTCCTCTGGAGCAACCATGGGCTACTCTTCTCTCTAGCCCCCAAACCCACCTCCCTTCTCCCAGAGAGTGACTGCAGCCTAGCCCTGCTGCCTCACAGCTCCCTGGCTTTATAGAAGCCCCGCCCCGCCTGTTTCTGCACAGGTGAGCTTCCCCTAATTAGGGCTTTCCTCTCAGCCTTCAGCCGAAGAGGTGAATTGGCCCATCTGGCCTCCATTAATCCCTTCAGAGCAAGTGTTGGGCGGACACCCCATCACAACACCCAGTGATATTAACCTTTTCCACAACTGCGTCACATTGTTGGCTCATATTCAGTTTGTGACCCACTATAACCCCCAGATCCATTTCAAGTAGTACAGCCCTATAAGAAGCTTAGTCCTGAAAATGCTTCTCAGCTCTGCCCAGCAGACATGTAAAGGCACATCATCCCCTCGAGGGCAGACTCATAGGTACATACCCAGCAGAATGGACTGTTGGTCCAGCTCCCGGCCTGGGTGCTTGGCCCCTGTGTCTGGATTGCTACCTCCCATGGGCTGGATTTTTCATTTGAACACCCTTTCATTGTTAGTAGTATCACACCTCGGGACCCTATCTTAGATCAGGGCCTCATTGTGCTAGGTGTTGTACAGACTTACAGTGACAGACAGTCCCTGCCCCAAACACCTCACAACTGGCATAGACAAGACAGACAAAAGAAATACAATTATGCCTGGTTTACAGACAGGGAGCTGAGGTACAGAGAGATGTAGTCACTTGCCCAGGGTCACAAAGGAATGTGTGGCAAAGCCATGAATTTAACCTACATCTCCTGAGTCCTAGTCCAGTGCCGTAACCTGACTGTGGGTGCATGCGTGTGAGAGAGTTTATTATTTATATTGCAGGATTCCATCATGGACCCATTGTGCTAGGTGCTGGCCAAACCCAGAACAAAAAGGCAGTCCCTGCCCCAAAGAGTTTATGTTATGGACATGGGCCATCTGACCTAGTGGTTAGAGCTGGAGCCTGTCCTAGTGGTTATAATCAGGAACGGTGACTGGGAGTCAGAGCCAAAGATCAAAGCTAGAGTCAGGACCTAGGAGAGAGCCGGTGTCAGGAGCCAGGCAAGGGCAAAGGGCCACAGGAGTCTGGAGTGGGACAGGAACAAGCTGGAGCAGGGCAGGGAACAAGGCAGGGGCAGGAGAGATTGCAGCTGGGAGCATAAGCATTGAGCAGCTGGTGACCTGCTGCTGAGCTTACACACAGACCTGTTGGCTCCTTGCAGCGAATGGGGTGAGTCTGCCGCAGCCCAGCTGGGCTCATTCACCAGCCCCAGACTGAGCTGCAGGAGGGCTCCAGCCCATAGTACCTGACACTGTTGAGCTTCTATCCACTTCCCTCCTTGATCAGGAGCATCTGGGAGGGAAATGGGGAGAAGCAGGCAAGAATAAGCTATGCCTGCTTCGTTCCCGCCCCTCCCAGCCAGGTGAGCAGCTCAGGCAAGGAGGGGTCCATTTCAGCACGTAGAGGAGCGTGAGAATGACATTGCGTGCCTGGGAGACAAAGGTGGCATGCCCAGCATTTCCACCCAGTCCCGCCGCACTTCCTCCCCAGGGGCTGGTTAGAAATCAAAGCAGGGAAAAAAAAAAGGGTGGGGAAAGATTAAGAAAGCTGCTGCTCTGCTTGCAACACCCTGGGAGTAGCGTTTGCCACACACAGCCCTCTGCGTGCAAGCGGTGAATAAACAGCCAGGCCATCAGACCACGCAGGGGTGGAAAAGGATGACAGCCTGGGCAAAGGGTGACAGGAGAAGCTGCCCTTCAGGCTCTCCCACGGCCTCTGCCCTGTCTGGCCCCCAGCTGCAGCTGCCCCCACTGGGCCTGCTCTGTAGATGTATTGTCACAGGCATCGGACTGGGACTCTGAGGGTCTGTCTACACTGCATACTGGTCCCGGGTTCTGACGTAGGTTTGAGCCCAACCCCCGCGTCTGTCCACACACAAATCAGCCTGTCTCGGATCAGCAAACGCTCAGGATCCGGGTCTTAGGTCTCTGCTGGTGGGGGGGCCTGGAACCTGAGTTGGTGATTCAGGGCCAAACCCTGTCGCTCTGCAGCATGGATGCAGCTCAAGCCACACACCCGGGTCAGAAGTTCTGCGCAGTATGGAAGTGTTAGTACATCTGTGAAACCCAGGTTTTCAGTGTAATGTGGTTTGTCAAGTGCAGGCTTGGAAAATCGAGTCCACTAGCCCGGGTCCCCCAGCCCCGGGTTTATAATGCGGTGTAGGCGTATCCAGAGGGGCTGGTTCTCTGCTGCCTTGTGCATTTGCACAGGTGCAATGCGCGTGTTGGGGGTGATCGTGATTATTTATTTGTATTACCATAGTGTCTGGGAGCCCCAGTCATGGCCCAGGGCCCCATTGTGCCAGGCGCTGTACAAACACAGTCCCTGCCCAAAGAGCTTACAATTGTTACCAATCTGACTCACTTTGCATTGCAGCAAATAACCACACCTGGTGAGGGCAATGGAGAATCCAGCCCAGGAAATATGGGGTCAGTTCTCAGCTCTCCAACAGATTTCCTGTGTGACCTTCAGCCAGCCACTTAGTCCCTCTGGGCCTCTATTCCCACCCTGTAAAATGTGGATAAGCATGGTCCCTTTGTCTTGCCTACTTAGACTCTAAGCTTGTTGGGGCAGGGACTGTCTGGTACTATGTACCTGTTCAGTGCCTAGTGCAATGGGGTCTGATTGCAGTTGGGGGGTCTCAACACACTTAGGCCCAGCTCCTCAAAGGTATTTCGGCTCCTATTGATTTCAATGGAAGTGAGGAGTCTACACACCTTTGAGGAGCTGGCCCTATAGTAATACAAATCATTGATAAGACCTGTGGCCTTTGCTCTCCAGGGCTGTGAAGCCAACACCCTGCACTGGCAGGACATTCACAGGAAGCATTTGTAAAGGGGTTTTTTACTCGCTGGGTGACCTTGGGCAAGCCGTGTCACCTCTGTGTGCCTCAGTTCTTCCTCTGTGAGAACACAGCGACATAGGAATCGCCACAGCAAATCAGACCGGTGGTCCAGCTAGTCCTGAATCCTGCCAGGACTAGACCAGGCCTTGTAGATCTTCATGTGGCTCCTCTTTGGCTCAGGAAGAGATTCAGGAGCTTCCATGGCATTGTCCTCCTCCTGGAGCCCCTCGTAGGGGATGATCTGGACTTCACGGTGGCCAGCACCAGATGCTCCACAAAACTCCCTAATTGACAACTATGGAATGATCCGCCCATAGGAGAAGTTTCTTCCTGACCCCCATCACTCAATGGTTCCCTGATTCCCTGAAGCATGAGGGTTTATATCCCTTCTAATTAAAAAAAATTGAATTTCTTTTTAACCTATCTAGTTGCACTTGGGATGTTCTCATTATCCATATAAACATCGAATCTTGTGGCAATGAGTTCCACAGGCTAATTACAGGTTGTGTCAAAAAGAAGGCACGCTGAATCCTACCCTGCTCCAAGGGGGAGGCGGGTTTAGTTTGTGGGGAGAAGGGGTGTTATGAGGGTTCTGAGACAGAGTGTTGCCCTGTTAAGAGAACTTGGAGACATTCCTATTGAATTGAATGATGATGCTCTATCAGCCAATTCATTTTAAAGGCCGTAATAAAAGCAATCAGCCTTGGAGAGATAAGGGCTCCTCCTCCTTATCACAATGGCAGTTCCAGTAAAGAAATAATAGAGCTGGCAAGGTACACCGGGGATTATGGACTGAAAGGTTTAATGAGGAAGATCACTAGGAAAAGACAAAGCCAGAGGGAGGACATCTCTTATCTAGGAACAGTGACTGAGGCTTTCATGAGAACAATCAATGGATTTGTTTATCTCAAGTCCCTGACAGAGAAGATGGCAAAGGGCTAAAATCCTGGACTAGAGCAACCAGAGAGCATCCTGGGAAATGGAAATCCTCTTTCTAGCTCTGTGAACTAATCCATCAGAAGCTGTTCTCTGCTGGGCTGGTGGAAGGAGTGTGGGCCTTGACTGGGCCAGTATTAATTACAGTCGTGTCTAGAAACCCACTCACAGATCAAGGTCCAAGTGTGCGAGACGGTGTACAGACAAGCAGCAAAGAAGACAGGCCCTGCCCCCAAAGCACCAACAGTCGTAGACAGGTTACAACAGGTGAATGAAGCAAATGAATGGGGTAGCCAGGGCAAGATGGAAGGGGGAGGTAGCACCAAAGTGAAGTCACAACCCTCCCATGCAGCAGGAGTAAAGGGGTGTAAATGAAAATGTCCCATGGAGCAGGAGGGAGTCTGGAATCAGACCAACGTCTGTCCAGTTGTCTTGGGACTGAGGATGGTGGCAGGTAACACATCCTCACTCTGCCCTACAAACCTAGGCTGTGCTCCCACCACCAGGAAGCGTCGATCCTTCCTGACCCCCAAACTTTCATTTCCCAGCCACGTTGTTTGAGAGGCAGTGGGCCTAGCACACTGGGAGGTGAAGGACTCCTGAGTCAGGCTTGTAAAGGAAGGTTCATGCTGGAAGCGAATTGTAAAGAGCTGGTGCAAAGCTCAGGCGGGTTCGTAACACTTACCGTTGTGAGCTGGGGGAGAATTTGCTTACTTATTGGTAGCACCCACAAGCAAAGCTGGGTGCTACAAAGACCACAGCTAGTTCATGATTTTATCATTTACCACCCAGGCAGAGGGCCAGATTCTCTAAAGTGATCAGCACCCACCCTGGGGGCAGATTGACAGTGTGGCTCAATTCCAATTGAGACAGCAACGTAATTATCCCTAGACTGGCTATGGATAATAATGCTCCTTATAAAGTGCTACGCCTAGAGATGTATATAGCAGAAAATGAAGCTGCATTATTAATTAATCATACAAAACTCATCCTTATGCTATCGAACGAGTGGTGTTATTGAATGCAGGGCACCTGTGAGTCATCAAACTATTTTATTCTGTTCTAGATCGGTTCTTATGCCGCGTTCATCACTGCAGCGTTTAAGTAGCTTCCCATCGTGCAAGGTTCAGTAGCTTCCCATAAGCCACATGAATGAGATCTGTTCTACACACCATTCCGTACCACTATCACTATGTCCGTTTGGGGTGTGATAATTTTAACTGATATAGTTATACCAGTGTAACCCCTAGTGTGGACACAGTTATACCAGTATAACGTGCCTTATAGATTTCCCCTTCTCATTCAGGAGTAGCGATACTGGCATATGTACCTTATCACCAGTATAACTGCATCCACACTAGGAGGTTGTACTGCTTTAAGTACAAGTCCTAGCACCACTCAGGGCATGGCTACACTGGAAACTTCAGAGCGCTCCCGTGGGAACGCTCCCCTGGCAGCGCTTTGAGGTGCGAGTGTAGTCACTTGTGTGCGCTGGGAGAGAGCTCTCCCAGCGCTCCTGGTCATCCACCTCCACAAGGGGATCAGCTCCCAGCGCTCGGGCCCCGTTTACACTCGCGCTTTAAAGCGCTCTGACTTGCTGCACTCAGGGGGGTGATTTTTCACACCCCTGAACCAGCAAGTTAGAGCGCTATAAAATGTAAGTATGGCCAAGCCCTCAGTTACCTGTCTCAGCAGGCATTGGAGACAATGTAAAACCTGGAAAGGACTCCTTAGGAAATGGCTCTTTTTCAGATTTTACAAAATCCTGGGCTCAGGTATCTGGAGAGAACCTTCCTGGGGTGTTTTAAGCCTGGTCTTGAGAACTGTGCTGGGCATCTGTAGAACCAAAAGCCGTCAGTGTCGCACCTCTTACAATCAGCACAGCAATCACCAGGGTGGCTGCATGACCTGACCTCTGAGGGCTAGCCCATGTGCATAGCGACAGGAGAATCGGGCTGCTGGGATGAGGGCTGAGTTCTGATGGATCCCTTACCGCAGAGGATCTAGACACTGGTGAGATCCCAGGGGCATGTTTGGAAAGTACAGCAGCACTTCCAAGCAGAAGCCTGCATACCCTCTGACGTTACAGGCCTTTGTAGCTAGGGCTGGTCTATACACCTTGAAAAGGAGCCACCCCCGACCCCCTCCAGCAAACCAGTGAGTGTTTATAGTCTAAGGGCCAAGGGGAGTTAAGCACCATAATACCTTTAAAATACCTTTGAAATCTGGCCCTTAGTGTACCCCACACATCCCTGGGACCCTAACACCCTAAATCTGGCCCTAAGTGTACCCCACACAGCACTGGGCCCATTAACAAGCCTGCTGGAAACTGTATTGAAGCAAGGGCTGTGTCATTGGATGGGTCCCAGACGGCAATGAGTCGGGGCAGAAGAGCAGAGGGTAATGCAGCATTTGCTGGACTAGCTAGGGCACCTCACTTAGGAGAAAGACCAAGGGCGTAGGAGTGAGCAGAAGACAAGAGTCCATCCAAGGGGAAAGGAGAAGAGGGAAGAGGAGGGGAGCAGTGCACTCAGCTAGAGGGAGGAGTCTTGGGCAGGGCAAGGCGGTCGGATAGTGTTTTGGTGTCTCCAAACTCCATTTAGCCTTGATCACGGTGTTGTCTGTGGTGGCCCAGAAGTACAAGCCACATGGAAATTCTGTCTAATTACTTCTCTGCTCCCCATCACCATAGTATCTGAGCACCTAGACGCCGGATCTGCAATGCCTTGGAGAGGCCCCAGGCCCACTATATGCATGTGAATTCCCAGTTCCACACTGCAAACTCCATAGCACAGCTGGGCTCAGGTTCAGTCACCAACCAAAGCACCCGGCTCCTAATTTCAGAGCCTGTTTCTTGTCTGGGAGGTGGGCCCAGTGGAGTTCCAGCTTGGGACGGGGTGGTCTTCACAATGGGACAGAGCGGTAGAAGGCGGGGTCTAGCTCAGGGACTGACGGGCATAAGGGGGTTACACTGGCTCTCATGCAATCCGTGTCGTTGGAGACTGAGCTTGTCTCTGGGTCACTGGCTCACCTCCTTGTCCCAGTGAGACTCGTTGTTCCCTCACACACTAACCCCACCAGTGGGCAGAGAACAACCTGAGAATGAGTCTAACCAGGAGTCATGGTTCAGGACTCATGCAACACACTCCAGTCCAGAGACCAACACCCCGTATAACATCTCCCCAGTCATAGCCACACGCCCTAGCAGTTAGAGCCAGCGAGGGCTCCTTTCACATCCTTCCTTCCATCACTCAACATGCATTGCACAGACAGCTTCCTCGAACAAAGAGAAATGAAGCAACAGGGTATGGGGAGGAAGAGTGGAAGCCAATAGCCTAGGACACTAAGGAGATTCCAGACACAGAAGGAAGAATTTACACACACACACACCCGCCTGCTCAGCATCCCGCAAACCTAGCCTGACGCAAGAGAGGGAAATGCTTCATGCCTGGCAAAATCAAAGCCTGGGTGCAGCCTCTGTGGCCTCGTTTACACTACCCGGGGTAGACTGGGCAGTTAAAATAAATGCAGAGCTCCCACCATTGCTACCATCTGTGGAGCTACCCCAGGGCCAGAGCAGCGCTGGGGATGTTAATAAAGATGTCAACACAGACAAGTTTGAAAGGGAGGAACCCTAAAAAGACCCAGGATTCTTCTTCAGCCCGTGCCACCAATTGGTGGGGCAACATCGCAACACAAACTCCTCCAGCACGCTGCAGCTGATCCTGCCCATGCATGGGGGTCAGCTCAGCAGGCCACATTGCTTCACTGAGCCCATTCAGAGACTGGGCTTAACCATGCAGTGATGCAGCCTTAACCGTGAAAAACAAAGGACCCCCTGTAACTAAACGTAGTCTTTCAGTTCCCCTGTTGGGTCCCTATCTGGCTGCAAGGTGCTGACTGCCCCCCCAGCTTCCAGGGATCTGAGGTCACTCAACGCCTCTCAGGAGGCATCAAGGAACAGGCCCCGTAAGAAACTGGCTGCAGTTCCCAGCGAAGCAGAAACAGGATCACAGTGCAGGAGCCCCCAACATGGGGGCAAAGAAGACCAAGGTGTGTTGGGATAAAAGGCCTTGTTCGCTGGAGTCAGTGTGCGACTTCACTTCATCTGCCTGACTTGGGTCAGATGCCTTCACTGAACCCAATGATGGTTGCATTTGCTGATAAGGGAGCCCAAGGCATTATCCTTCCCGCCTCTGGCTGGAGAGACACAAGCGCAGATAAGGAAGCAGCTGTGTTCTTTGGTGGGAATGAGCCTTTTATTGCTGCCGGCGAGATAAGCAAAGCAGGGTATGAATTTATGCTGCTGAAGTGAAACTATCCCTCACTGACAAAAGACCTCTCAGACGCAGGCTTATCAGAAGCTGCCATTTACCCTGCCATGAGATCACTGCTGTTATCCTTCACACACAGGTGCACAGAGCCGAGGCCATGAAGACAAGTTTCTCAGCAGAGGATGCGTTTGGGGTTAGATACCCAGAGCTAATCTAGTGCCAACAGACCAGGGACTGAACCAGGGACCTCCAAAGCAAAGTATGAGCTGCTACATCTTGGGCTAAAATTCCACAGCTGCCTACCTGGGGGCTGTAACAGACTCATACGCTCTGCAGAGCAGCACAGAGGGAAACCTGTAACACACACTCACCTGTGGGTTACACCAGCATCGAGAAAGAGAGGGAGAACGGACATGGCCTAGATGAAGGGGTTGTAAGCAGGTTTAAGATATTTCCCATCCACATTTTGCCCCGCAAAAGGTCCATATCTCCCTTGGGCCCCATAACTAATGGCAGAGGGAAATGTATGGAGCTTAAAGGGTCAGAACCTCTGCTGGTGTGAATCACCATCGCTCCATTAACTGCAAGGAAGTTCCAGTAGGGCACAGCATGAGAGAGCCTGAGAACCCCTGGGCCACGGGTTGTGATTCTGTCCCCAGCTAACATGCAGGAACAGCCACCGCAGACGCTCAGCAACTGCATTCAATTGCACCTCCTGCAGGCAGGTGCCTTCAGAAATCTCCCTCTAGACAGAGCTATGGCCACAAAGCATAAATAATCAAACACCGATCAAGAGGCTGGAGCTAATGCTAATACCGCAACATTGGGGCTGCTAGTCCTAGACACACTTTACTTTATGAAAACACAGTATAAACTGGTCTAGTACAATATTTGGAACCTTTCTGTGGTTCGGTGGAGAGCTCCTTCATCTATTGTAACCTAATATGCCCCAAATTCTTTTCATAGCTGTTACTCTTTAGCCAAAGGACCAAATTCTGTTCTCGGTTACACCCATGCAACCCCAATTAACTTAATGAAGAAGACAAGGAAGACTTGGGGCATGGATACAATTAATTTAGGCCCCAATTCAACAGTGCATTTAAGCATGTGCTTAAGTCTAATTGAAATCAGTGGGACTTAAACAGAAGCTTAAATGTGTTGCTGAATTGGGCCTTAATGCAGCAGAACAGGGTTGGGAATACTCATTTTCTTCTTCATTCTGTTTTGGTTGAACAAGTCAAACATAATTCACATTTGCATTCCCAGCATCTAAACCCTGCTAAGCCCTGGGAATGCACAATGCAGTCCGAACTGTTTTATCTCTGCAAATTTCAATTATCCCCAATAAAGCCTTATTATATCTATGAGGCTGCAGTCACTCCTTCTAGTGGTCAGATGACAATTCCAGTGTTTTGGCTTTTAAAGCCGTGTGGTGGATAAAGTTTCTGGCTTGGGACTGAAAACTCCAGGTTCAAATTAGGATGGGGGTCCATTTTCATGGAAACCGTCCTGTGTTAATATTATTTTGTCCTCCATGTGCTGTGGATAAATAAATACTTGCCACTCAGTTATTTTTCTAAACAAAACAGGCGTATCTGATCAAAAATATTTAATATGGATAGAAAGCCAAGCCTGAAAAAGGAAAGGCCAGCATACTTCGGAGTTCCTTTTGTAGTAGGAAGAGAGCATGAGACATAAGTCTTTGTATCAGAGGCCTGGTATAAGGCAGGACTTGCTCGCAGACTCTGGCAAGAACAGGGCTGATATTGCAGAAATACACATTCCTAAAAAGTGCTAGTCACAGAACAGTCACGCAAACACATCCTGATATCAAGTGATACCAGAACATCCCAGTATCAAGGATAGTACGAAAACATTCCCCAAGGATAACAGGAACACACTGACCCCTCCTAAAAGATAAGGTCAGGATAATAGTATGTAATATAAAAGGAGGACTTGTGGCACCTTAGAGACTAACCAATTTATTTGAGCATAAGCTTTCGTGAGCTACGGCTCACTTCATCGGATGCATACTGTGGAAACTGCAGAAGACATTATATACACAGAGACCATGAAACAATACCTCCTCCCACCCCACTCTCCTGCTGGTAATAGCTTATCTAAAGTGATCACTCTCCTTACAATAAGAAAAGGAGTACTTGTGGCACCTTAGAGACTAACCAATTTATTTGAGCATGAGCTTTCGTGAGCCGAGCTGTGGCTCACGAAAGCTCATGCTCAAATAAATTGGTTAGTCTCTAAGGTGCCACAAGTACTCCTTTTCTTTTTGCGAATACAGACTAACACGGCTGTTCCTCTGAAACCTCTCCTTACAATGTGTATGATAATCAAGTTGGGCCATTTCCAGCACTAATCCAGGTTTTCTCACCCTCCGCCCCCCCCCCACACACAAACTCACTCTCCTGCTGGTAATAGCCCATCCAAAGTGACCACTCTCTTTACAATAAGAAAAGGAGTACTTGTGGCACCTTAGAGACTAACCAATTTATTTGAGCATGAGCTTTCGTGAGCTACAGCTCACTTCAGCTCACGAAAGCTCATGCTCAAATAAATTGGTTAGTCTCTAAGGTGCCACAAGTCCTCCTTTTCTTTTTGCGAATACAGACTAACACGGCTGTTACTCTGAAACCTCTCCTTACAATGTGTATGATAATCAAGGTGGGCCATTTCCAGAATAAGGGGGGGGGGGTGAGAAAACCTGGATTTGTGCTGGAAATGGCCCACCTTGATTATCATGCACATTGTAGGGAGAGTGATCACTTTGGATAAGCTATTACCAGCAGGAGAGTGAGTTTGTGTGTGTGTGTTTTGGGGGGGGGTGAGAAAACCTGGATTTGTGCTGGAAATGGCCCAACTTGATTATCATATGCATTGTAAGGAGAGTGATCACTTTAGATAAGCTATTACCAGCAGGAGAGTGGGGTGGGAGGAGGTATTGTTTCATGGTCTCTGTGTATATAATGTCTTCTGCAGTTTCCACAGTATGCATCCGATGAAGTGAGCTGTAGCTCACGAAAGCTCATGCTCAAATAAATTGGTTAGTCTCTAAGGTGCCACAAGTACTCCTTTTCTTTTTGCAAATACAGACTAACATGGCTGTTACTCTGAAACCTGTCAGTATGTAATAGAGATGTTTTGATTGAACCAACATGTACAAGGTGATAACTGGCCAGGGGGCAGTGGGGGCAGTGACTAACTATGTCAGAGGCAGTAAGTAACTTGTTTGTATCAAGATATAAAGATGTAACTCAGAGGTCGTATCTTTGCCCAGCCGAGGGAGGAATGGAAAGTCCCGTCATTCACTGAGCTGGTCCATTGTCATGGGCATGCATGTCTTAGTATCCTTGTAGAGTCTACTGGGTGCTATTACCATGCTTTGTCAACAATAAACCTGGCTGGCGCCTTCGTACCTTAACGGATCTTGTGGTCATTGGGCGGTTCACTCGAGGTCTGCTGTGCTGTCTGTCTGCACAGAGCTGGGGCAGCACACAGGGAGAACACATACACACAGCCGAACATCTAACCACACTTTCACTGCAATGGCTAAGCTGGAAGGCAGTTTTTCTGAGTAAGTAGCCACTTAATCTAATACCAGCTAACCCAAAAAAAATACATCCTTCAGCAAAATGCTGGTCCTCCATAATTGATCTGGATCTATGAAGCCAGAGCAAGGGTAGTGGTATGGCCTAGAGCAGGGGTTGGCAAACATTTTGGCCTGAGGGCCACATCAGGTTTCTAAAATTGTATGGAGGCCGGGTAGGGAAGGCTGTGCCTCCCCAAACAGTCAGGCATGGCCCAGCCCCTGCCCCCATCCAACCCCCCCACTTCTCGCCCCCTGACGGCCCCCCCCGGGACTCCTGCCCCATCCAACGCCCCCTGTTCCCTGATGGCCCCCTGCCCCATCCACCCCCCTGCTCTCAGTCCCCTGACCGGCCCCAGACCCTTCACCTGTAACTGCCCCCCGCCGCCCCATCCAACCCTCCCTCCTTCCTGACTGCCCCCACCCAGGACCCCTGCCCCATCCAACCACCCCTTCTCCCTGACCGCCCCTGGACCCCTTGCCCCTAATTGCCCCCACCCCATTCAACCCCCCCCCACCTGACTGCCCCCCCGGGACCCTTGCCCCATCCATCCCCCCCTGCTCCCTGTCCCCTGACTACCCTCTGCCACCCCATCCAACTCCTCCTCTCTTTCCTGACTGCCCTCCCCAGGACCTCTGCCCCAGTCAACCCCCATTCCCTGCCTTCTGACCACCCTGACCCCTATCCACACCCCTGTCCACCCCCCAAACTCCCCTGCCCTCTATCCAACCCCCCTCCCCACCCCGCTCCCTGCTCCCTTACCACGCTGCCTGGGGCACCGGTGGCTGGCAGTGTGGCTGCACCAGGACAGGCAGCTGCGCAGCACAGCACAAAGCACTGGGCATTGCGCCACGCGGCGGCGTGGCTGTGGGAGTGGGGGGACAGCCTCCCGGGCCAGGAGCTCAGGGGCCGGGCAGGACGGTCCCGCAGCCCAGATGTGGCCTGCGGGTTGTAGTTTGCCCACCTCTGGCCTAGAGCATAGGGCACCAGACTAGGAGTCAGGAGACCTGCATTTTATTCCTGGCTCCGCTACTGACCTGCTGTGTGTCCTTGAGCAAGTCACTTTCCCTCACTGTGTCTGCATTTGTCATTTAGCGTGCCAGTGCTTCAGGATAGGGACTGCGGGTGAGATTTTTAGAGGCGTGCAGGCACGTAAAGAACCAGATGGCTGCCTTGTAGGACTTTCAAAAGTGCATAGATGACTAACTCCCACAGGCAGCTATGCACCTCAATGCTTTTGAAAATCCCAGTCAGTGCCTGTGTGCATCTGTTGGCACCAAGATGGCTTTAAAAATCTGGACCTGTCTTTTATGTGTGTACAGCACCTGGCACAAAGGTGCCCCAGTCTAGGGTTTCTGCGTGTAACTGGAACACAGACAATCATAGTAATCTCTTGCACTAAAGTGCACGGTGGAGCTGACTCTACCAGCAGGCAGAATGAGAGAGGATCTGTGTCTGCAGATAGTGTTTGTGTGGGGGGGAAAGGGGGGCAGAATGAGGGCAGCCAGCTTCAGTAGTGTTATTGAACATGCTCAGTTCATGTGAGCATGCTCACTACAAGCCAAGCTGCAAATCGGGGAGGGGCCCCCACAGGACCCCCCCACATGACCCCCTCCCCCCGCCCCCCAACGTGTTGCCTCTGAGAGCTGAGGTCTCATAGACTCATAGATAGTAAGGTCAGAAGGGACCATTATGATCATCTAGTCTGGCCTCCGGTGTGCAGGATGGAGAAATAATGCAAGGCTGGGGACTGAAGGCCCAATCAGGCACTCACAGGGACATCTATAAATGCAACTGCAGAGGCATTAGAGGGGCATCCCGCACTTCACTGCTAGAAGGCCACATTGTAGCTTGGATGTTTTTCATTGCATTTTATATATTTATGAAAAACACTTTTGTTATAACCCATGCATGCAAAGACCCTGATCCCCTTCTCATGCCACCATTGACTGCAGGTACTCTTGACTTGTACTGGTGTAAGCAAGATCTGCCGCTCAAGAATGTGCCCGCCTCGTGAAGATGATCCACCAGCTTTATTGCCAGAACAAAGAACTGAACACGTATTGCATTTAACACGTCAAACAAATCTAACTGCTTTCCTAATGCCAATCATCATCGGGAACAATTGCTGGGTGTTACATGATTGCATATGGGAAGAGAGTTCATCCACGCAACTCCAAAGGGGAGAGGAGGTGGTTGATGCAAAATTGGTGGGGCTAAGGGAAAAGTGTTGTCCAGGACTGTGATTAGAAGGGGAGGTGTTCAGGAGACTGTGTGCTGTCAGCCCTGCTTTATGGTTCAGGGATTCGGAATACATATTCTAGGCACATCACGAGATTGAACATGACGCAGTGATTTCCCTACACGTCCTCTGGGGGGCTGGGGGTGGTGTACACCCCTCCTGAATTTCCCCAACACCCGCCCCTCCCCCCAGTTTTGTGAACTAGTTACATGCAGTGTTGCCAATTTAGTGATTGTTTGGAAATTTGAATTGAAATTGAAACATTAATACACACTTTAAAAGCATATACAGTGTGGGATAAAATACGTGTATCTGAAAGAGTATAATAGATTTGAAAAGTATGAACATAGACTAGCTTCCTTGTACCACTGTTTATGACAATGTCAGTGCATTCATGTCGGTGATGTTGGCCAACCTAATAATTTCAAATTATGATTTGTAAGCAAAGTCTAAATGAGCTCTCCCTGACAGCTAGTGATGAGCTGGGGACTGGGGGGGAAAGGCTTCAGGACCAGATTGTATTTACATTCACACCTAATCTACCTAGGTATCCAGCAAACAGAGCTGTGTTGCCCAAGTGATAGATTTTGGCTGGGGTTGGGTTACAAATCACTTGAATGCACAGGGAGGGGGGAGGTTATTAAATGTTATTTTTATTGTATGGGTAAAGGGCAGTAGAACTGTACTTAGCCTGTGCTGATTGAGGGCATCCAGAGAGAGAGGGTGGGGACAGGTGTTTTGCTTGATGGTCTGCCTGAGTCACAAGTACTGTTTGATCTGCCCCTCTCCACTGTTTAAAGACAGAGCTGATTAGGATCCATAGATAGTCTTTGTTCTGTTAAGTGACCACTACAGCTGAAATCACTGATCATGACCTGCTGTGGGACAGTGTTTCTGTGGAAGAGACGGCCCAGTGTGCACTAGCAGCGAGGTTCCTCACTGAGAGCTCAGCTGAAATCACTGAGAGCTGCTGGAACCTGAAGAGACCAACTCGCAGAGGTCACAGTGGCAGGTGGCAGCAGAAGGTGGCAGCGCAGGGCCATTGGCAACAGAGCGATGGAGCAAACGGTAGCACAACGAACAACAGTGGCCAGAGCAAACAGTGAGCAGCTGGAGGAACGAGCAAGGTGTCTTCTTGTCCCTCACCTGGGAGATGAACTCATGCGAAAGCACCTCTGAACTCTGAATCTCCACTGACCAAGGACAACACCGGTGAGTGTTAATGAGGCTGTTGAGAATGTTGGAGACACAACACAGTTCATGCGAACAAACATGGCCGTGGCATCGTACTTTCTATTTAAGCAAGAGATACCACACACTACAAACTGGAGGCCAATGATAAGTGCATTGTCACTTGTTCATTCTGAAGTTGAACACTGGTTCCGAACAAGACCAGCAAATGCTCACTATCTTTCTGCAAGAAACTCAACTGACTGGCTAGACACATGTGGTGCAACAGTGAAAGACTCAGCAGTTGAAAAAGTGAAGAACTCTCCCACCACATTCAAAAAATTTGCATACATGGCTGATGAACACACCAATGCAAATGGGCATCAAGTATTAAGTCATTGTGTACGTTATCTTGATGTCAGTGGTAGGCCAGTAGATGCATTTCTAGATGTTCAAGTTATAGAAGACAGAATGGCTGCATCTGTGACAACCCACATCTTAGAAGAGTTAAATGCATGTCAATGGGACCCCAAACAGAGGGCTGCTTGTGTATTTGATGGAGCTGCAAACTTCTCTGGAAGACATGGTGGAGCACAAGCTTTGCTCAGCAAAAAGTGTAACACTAATCTCTCCTATACACACTGCAGAGGCCATCTACTCCAACTAGCGCTGGTATGAGCTGCAGACTCTTCAAAAGACATTTAAAAAGCTATACATTTAATGTCTTCATTATATTTTTTTCAGCAAGAGTCCAAAAAGACTGAATATCTTGGAAAATACAAAAGATACACTGGGACTGAAGTTCAAATTAGTCCAGTCTGGGAAAACCCTCTGACTTTCTCATGAGTGATCCTTGGCTGTTGTCTTAAAATTACTCCAACCATTATTACTGGCTTTGGAAAGTATCTACCAAGATACGATGGATCTAAGTAGTGAGGCTGGTGGATTACTTTTGTTACTACGTTCAGAGAAGACTATTGCCATTCTCTCTCTTGTAAGTCTACTGTTGAAACCACTGGGGTCATTAAACAATGCCATCCAGGCATCTGCTACAACAGTAGTAGATCTTTCTCCAGAAGCTACATTTGGATCAATCAAAGAGCTATCCATTGAAAAAGTACTGGAAGAAGCAAAGACTTCAGTCCAGAAGTTGACTAATGACTAATATTATATTTATAAATAAATTTGTTAGTCTCTAAGGTGCCACAAGTACTCCTTTTCTTTTTGGCATTTATATTGAATCCTTAAGTGAAGGGGACAAGAAGTGTTTGTTAAGACAACTGAAAAAGTACACAGACTTGATTCTTAAAAATCTACAACAGCGACTTCTAGATTCTATTCAGCCTCTACGTAGCTTTTAAAGATCCCTGTCTTATAAAACACTGACAGACTCACGATCTGACACCTCATCAGCCCTGACCCCGCACCGCCCCATCCCCGTAAATTCGAACCCTCCCCCCCCCAATTTCAATTCCTGGGGAAAACACTGAGCATGAGATGCCTGCATAAGATTCTGAAAATGAAGTGGGAAGACAAAATACCAAACAGAGGTGCTGAAGCACGCAGGACTGACATACTTAGAAACCACTATCAAGAAGAGGAGATTGCAATGGCTCGGTCATGACAGGAGAATGGGAGGACAGGAGACCATATCCCCAAGAATATTTTGTACAGCGAGATTTGGCATGTCTCTAAAAAGCAGGATACCACGACATGTGCAGAAATGATTTGAAGTCGTTCAACTTCAATGTAGACAGCTGGGAGGAGCGTGCAGAAGCCCGTCCAATCTGGAGGGAACATCTGGCACTGATTGCAGCAGAACATGAAGTGGCTTTGAGCCAGAGGATGGAAGCAGAGCGAGAAAGAAGAAAGCAGTGTGCTGTAATCTTGGACTCCAACTCAGACAACACCTGGAGCTGTGAAATTTGTACCAAGCTGTGTTCCTGTCGAATTGGGTTTGTCAGCCATAAGCAGATTCATCAGACACCTAATTAGACCTCTTACCAGTTTGGCAGGGATGGTTGCCAATGATGTTCAGGAGACAATCTCTTGAATAAGAGGGGGCCCATGCAAAGGAAAAGTTTGAAATTCCTAGTGACAATAAAGTTTGCTGGATTCCAGCAGCTGGGGAGATGCTCACCGGGACTCTGCTCTCAAATGCAACTTCCAGTTGGGCAGTGTTGCCTAATGGATAGAGCACTGGACTGGGCCTCAAAAGACTTGGGTTTGCTTCCCAGTTGGGTGATCTTGGGCCAGTCACTAGCCATCTCTCCCGGCCTCAGTTTCCCTAGCTGTAAATTTATGCTGATCTCATTTGCAAAGTGCTTTGGAATCTATGGATGATGCGAGCTAGGGCTGACTATTATTTGCTTTCACTTGTTCAGAAATGCAATATCATTTCATCCTCACTTTCTTCTGCTGGCACCCACAGCATTTCAAAGGTTCTTTGGAACCTGCAGTGGGATCACGTGACCTTTTTAGCATACGAGAGACATGGGTCTGAGCAACAGTTACTTGCTAACATCAAAAGGTTCCTCTATCATGTCATGCTTTCTCCCAGAATGAAGTATTAATCAGCCTAGTTAACATTCCCCACCCCTAGGGCACTTCTGCATTCCCTTACTTAATTGTTAGTGTTCAAATCTTGCCAATTATCACAAATTCTAACCTTCTCTTGCTATTTGCTTACATCCAATATGACTTACAAGCCATCGCTGTCATGTTCCTGTTTTCATGGGCTGTCTTACAACAAAGAGTTCATTCATCAAAGCTGCCTCAGTTTCTGGGGCTCTTTGGAGGAAATCAAACAGGTCCAAGAAACCAGAAAGCTAATCCATGTAAACAAAGTTGTTTTATTACCTATGTTCAGTTGGGAGTGAGATGCTGAACTCTTTCTTACCCTCCTTGACAAGCCTAGCCTTCTTCTACAATGTAATAGACAATACTGAACACAAGGGTTAGTTGTCAGTTGTCCTAGCTCCAATAAGGAGTTTATTTCAGCTGAGGATCTACCTCCTAAGATGTCCATGGACCTTAATACTCTACCTGGATGAAGGTCATCATGACATTTGGGACAAGCTTAGGTTCCAGCTTAGCAAAGATCTTAAGCACATGTATAACTTTAAGCACATGGGTGGTCCCAACGGCTTCAACTTTTGGCTGTCTGTTATAAGGAGGCATTAACGGAATACACCTTAGTAGCATTCAAAGAGGAATTCAGCAGAGAGCCCCAGCTATCATGCATCACCCCCAAAAGCAGTTACACCTGTGTGAACAAGCCAGGCTACCCTGGCATGTCTGTCATGATTATACAGGTGAGGGTGATGGAGCTAATTAATTGACGGGCAAGACAAATCAATACAGATTAGTCAGATAGAAGCTATATTGGGTCCAATTTATCTTAGCATATGCCCCTAAGGATGAAAATTCAAATGGGATCTCCCCTTGCCCCCATCCAGTGTCCAGAGGTGACTCACTCTGAACTCTGGATTGGGAAGCGCTGCTTAACCTGGAAGTGCTCACACCTCTTGTGTTTCATTACCAGGCCATACAGAGGGGTCATGTCCACCTTCTGTCCATCAGAGACGCTGAATTCCAGCTGCTGCAGCAGGGTGGTCAGGAAGAGGAAGACCTCCCATCTGGCAATGGTCTCACCAAGGCACCTCCTCTTCCCCAGGCCAAAGACCAGTATCTTCTCCCCATCGGTCTTGTTTACTTCAGTCCCTCCGGCACAGAGAAAACGCTCTGGGTCAAACGTAGATGGTTCTTTCCAAAGCTTCCTAGAATAGCAAGAGCAAAGCTCCTGAAACTTCCGTTCTGCTGATGCCTTGAGAAGGAATGCTGGAGAGCAGGGAATTCAGCTTGGATGGGTGTCAGGAACAGCTTCAGAACCGGGCCTAGGACACATTGACATCCACGCACCTTTGTCACTCAAGAATGCCTTTTCCATTTAAAATAACCTTCAGAAGGCATTGGGCCAAGTTAACATCTGTTGTAAGGCCTTGATGTTACTGGTTGGCTTTTGCACTGAAGCCTGAGGGGTTAGATCCCTTATAAACATGTTTTTAATCCTCTCTGAAGTTACAGTTAATGTTCTCATTATCCACTAATGTCTAATCCTTTTCTGAATCCTGCTAAGCCCTTAACCTCAGTAGTATCTTGTAGCAATGCACTCCACAGGTCAGTTGTGTATTTCACAGATTATAAGGCCAGAAGGAACCGTTGTGGTCATCTAGTCTGATGTCCTTTACAACAAAGGCCCTAGAACTCCCCTGAGTTCATTCTGGTTTGAACTAAAGTATATCTTACAGACAAACATCCCATCTTGATTTATAAATTGCCAGTGATGGAGAATCCACCACAACCCTTGGAAAATTGTTCAAATGATTAATTACCCTGACCGTTCAAGTTTGCACCTGACTTCTAGTTTGAATGCATCTAGTTTCAGCTTCCAGCCATTGGATCTTGTACTTTTGTCTGATAGATTGGAGAACCCTCTATTATTACATTTCTGCTCCCCAGGTAGGTACTTACAGGCTGTGATCAAGTCCTCTGATCAGTTTTAAATTTGCTGCTTTCTGATGCTATTGAATATCCCCTTCCTCCTTTATTATGAGAGGGTAAATACAAGCACTCTGTACCAAACATTATTTTGTACACTCTACCACGTCCCCTTCCTATTCAGCTGCCCTCTCAACTAAATAGACCCAGTTTTTTCAGTCTCTCTCCATATGCAAATTTTTCTAGACCTCTAACCTTTTCCATTAGCTGTTTCTGGACCCTTTCCATCCCTGCTCTGTCCTTTTGGAGATGGGGTGACCAGACCTGGACACAGTATTCCCAGGGAGAGGGTGTCATTGATGTACAGAAGAGCAGTATAATCATCCCAACTTTTCTACATGGGGAAACTGACTGGAATAATTGTCATTAGTTATACCAAAATAGCTATAGGCCAATAGTTATTCCATTATGCCGGTAAATTTCCATATGTAGACAAAGCTCTCGGTGTTTTTCCCGACCCCATTCCCTGTGCACCCTGACATTCTGGTTGCCTTTTTCACCTCCGCTGCACACGGAGCAGAGATTTCCACTGAGCTGTCTGCAGTGACTCCCAGGTCTTTTTCCTGTCTCACAAGAGATTTCTCCCTGATCCTTTCATCAGCAAGGGCTAAGGTGCAAGTCAGGCCTACAGACCCAGCAGATTCAGGGGGAAGCTTGATGGGAACCAGGGCTATCTGTGTGGAGTCTGTGGCCTCAGCAGCCCACCCAGTGCTCCTTGACAGCCCAGTTCCAATGCCCCACCCACTCACCCCTCCCCTGCCTGGCCATCTCTGTGTCTTCCCACAGCAGAAATTCCCAGTCCTGTGGAGAATGGGGAAAGCACAGAAATCCAGCCAGGGCCACCTCATCTAGGTTTGGTTTTTTTGATACAATGGGGCAGGGAACATTCCTTCTTGTTTGCTTGGAAAGTGGCTAGTACATCATGGATGCCACCACACAAACACAGCACCATCCTGATCTGCTTGTCCAAGTGCCAACCAGTCATACTGAAGGTACATGGTAGTGCCATGTTCTATGCGACTAAATGGGGGCTGGTACATTGATCTGAATGGATTGCACACTATTACCCTATCTGGACTCTGCATATACTTACTCATCGTGATTGACTTGCCATTGGTTGACAAAAACACAGAGGTCCTTCGGGATGTAGTAGCCATTCAGAACTGTATCTTTCGTTGTGCTGAAGGACAAGAGTGAAATTCTTAAGTTTAAAAAGCTGCCTCTGTGTTCTCATATTAATCAATTCCTGGGCCTGTTTAAGTCAGAATTGGGCCCAGAGGAGATCATTTTTTTGAGCATTATTGTACTTTCTAAGGGCTGGGTTTTGCATCTCTCACACTGAGCGGACCATCAATGGAGCGACATGCTGAATAAAGGTACCACTCAATGTGTTATGCCCCTATATCTCCACTGCATCCGTAGCACTTACCAGTGAGGAATGGTGAAGGGCAGGAAGGAGGAATGTCTGAACATCTCTAAGATAAAGGCTTCTGTGTAAGGCAGCATGGGCCGGTCTGAGAGTCTGGGTCTCCTCTCTCTGCCAATGGTCTGATCTACAGGTTATAAAGATGAGGAAAAGGACGGTTGGAATCCAGCCTTCTAGAGAGAGACATTTTAACTCTGTGACTGAAAACATACATTTACCTAATTCTTCCTGAATCTTCTTCTGAATGTCTGGATAAGTCACAAGATACATGAGGCTCCAGGACAAAGATGTTGTCACAGAGTCAAACCCTAGACAGACAGAGAGGAAAGACAGATACTAGATGAAGACAAGTCAAAGGGAAAATTCAAGCCCTGGGCTTTAGATTGTCATCAGATTTTCCTTGCTTGCACACCAGGTTTTGTCCAACTCAGAAAGGTGTGATAAAAAAATTCCTAGTTAAGGGTTTTTACACTTGCTCCACTCTGTGCTTAGTGATGCTGATTCGTCACTGTATTATTTCAGTTTTATACTGGTGAAACTTTAATGAAATCAATGGGGTTTCCCCAGTGTAATTTAGTGATGAGTCAGGACCAGTTCTGGTAAATAGGGATACAAAACTGTCTCTTGGGAGCTTCATTTCCCCAGAGTGCTGTCTTCCTACAAACTCTTCCTCAAATAGTAGAAAGCCTCCTGGGGTCGTTGCTGGTAGGCGTCAGGGTGAAAAAACTAATGTGATCTGTTTTCTGCTACTCAGAGCAGCTGGATGGAGTGTTCTTATGGGGGGAACAAAAAAAGGACTAATATTTATCAGAGTTTATTGGGATGCAAAAATAGAAAGTGGTTTCCGATTTGAAAGCCTGAATTGGAATGTTCTTACCGGCTCCGAAGAGGTCATTGACCAGGTTGACAATTTTTCCCTTCAGGAGCTGAATGTTGGCATTGGCTTCCACTTTATTCTCCTGACTTTGCTCAATCAAGGAGTCAGTGATGTCTCGAATGTTGTCCTGAAAGAGGAAAGTCCAGAGGAAGATGGCATGAAATTCCAGATCACTAGGCAGGTAAACTGAGAGGTAATGAAGAGCAATCTACTACTGAAGGGATGCTGTGCTGGAAAGTCTAGTACTCCCATGTCACAGAAGTGCGAGTAAATTCCAGTCGTGACAGGACAAGGAGGTCAGGAGAATATTTTCTTCCCCTACAGTCAGTAGGTAACATTTCACCGAGCCATAAAAATAAGGAGATGAGAATATACAGCTTGGAAGTGCAGGATGTCAGAATGATCCTCTTCTTGGAAAATACAAGACAAACGTGCTAAGCAAATTAACTCTTAATATGTGCCTAGGGAGAGAAACTTATTAATATAGAAACTAGGGTAATTTGGGTCCTAAGATGCTCCCATAATAGATAAGATGAAGATTCATTTGTAAAATTCCTAGAGATAATAAAATGCTATTTTGGCTAGGCAGGTTGTCAAAAAAGAAGCATAACATCCATTCACTGTGCACCTTTCCTGACTTTTATTTAGGTGGATGGTGGAATGAACAGGCTAGTGTGTGGGCGCACCATTGCCCTCTGTTGATTGACATCAGTACTGTTCAACAGTGTGTCATAGGTACTAGGCCCTGTGTTGCTAACAGCTAATGGATGTTCCTCTTTAGCTCAGTTGGTAGGGACCTGTGCATTTGGACAAGGGTATAAATTCTATCCCAACCTTTCTATGAAGTTTTGAATGGCCATCATAGTAACACTGGTGAGTGCTTAGATTTGCTACAGGACAGCCTGCTGCAAGAGGAAAAGTAACTTGCAGAAGCTGAAGAGCACAGCACAGAAGCTCATCTCAGGTGTGAGCAGATTCCCCCTAGGCTCTTACCTTCTCAAAGCTCTCGTAATGCTCTTTGACAATGTCCTGCAGGAGCCTGAGGAACCTCGTGTTGAATTCCATAAATTTCTTCATGGTGCGGTTCGGGAGATACTGGAGCACTGGGATGAAATCCACTGGATTGCCGGTGGCAACCACATCCCCAAATTCCTCCGTCACATTCGCTATGCTGAGCAGCTCCTGGTCATCATGGTCATAACGGTTGCCAAAGCACATGGCAGAGATGACATTGGCCACAGAGACCACCACATACCGAAAGGGGTCGAACCTCTTCTTCTCTTCCATCAGTTGCAGCAACTTTCTTATTAGGTAGTCAGCTTCTTTGGAGACGTGCTCCTCGAGGAGGCAGGTGGACGAAGAGTTGGGGCTGGGCAAGACAGAGAAGGTCTTCAGAGCATTCTGGGCCAACTTCCTGCGAGCTCTCCACACCTCCCCTGAATCAGTGCTGAAGGTCAAGCTCTGGCCATCTGTAATATGGTGAAAGCTGTAGAGATCAGGGCGCCCCATGAAGTCCTCCCCTTGCTTCACCAGGGCTTGTTTGATGGTGTCCAAACCACTCAGCACCAGCACAGGTCTGCTGCCGATCCATATCTGCATCACATCTCCATACTTCTGGCTCATCTGAGTCAAGGTCAGGTGTGGATTGCTCCCCAGCTCCAGCACGTTGCCTATCAGGGGGTAACCCCTTGGTCCTGGGAGCCTCTTCAGCCCCTTGGGGATCTGCTGCCGGAAGGATCTGATGACCATGAACGTCAGACAGAAGACAGCAGAGGCAATAAGGATCTCGGTGACTGAGATAATGCTCTGACTTCCCAGCAGTGACATTGCAGCCTTCCTCTTCAAGGGACTAAGAAGCCTGAGAAAATTAAACAAAAGGAGGGTGTTGGGTGTCTAACTTCCTCAGGCTGCTAAGGAAATGCTAGCCTTATACCTCAAGTGGACCAGACTCCACACAGGGCCATGACACACTCAGGCCTCCTTGCATTAGAACTTTGGGGGATCCTTTCTTCATAAACCCTTCCTGTGGGTTGGCCATTAGCGGGGATCCAGCCCTTTGACCCTAGAGCCTCTTACCTGCTGGGATATTCCTCCTACACTAGTTCTAGTTCCAAGAGCACAGGACAGGAGTCAGGAGATCTGGGTCCAAATCCTGGTTCTGCCACAAACTTCCTGGGGAACCTTGGGCAAGTCACTTCATCCCATTGTGCCTCTGCTTCCCATTGGCAAAATGGGACTAATCATATTTATTAGCTCAGGGGTGTTGTGAAGCTAAATTTATTAACAAAATGTTTGTGATGCTCTTGGGGATCTGCAGGTGGAAAGAGCTCAAGAACTGCAGAGACTTGAAGTGCCAATTAACATTTCACTTTCCTCTTTGTGGAGTTGATTGGTTTACTGCAGCCCTGCCATGGAATGAAGAGAAATTGACAGGGCAGTTTGAAATACAAAAGACCCATCAGCATTATCTGAACCCTGGGAGACATGGGGGAGGAATCTACTGCTCCATCATTATCCTCTCTGGCCACTGATTGTTAGGAATCGGGACATAGACAGTCTGGCCTAAGGTCAGAGTCAGGAGCTGAGCCAATGATTAGAGAGGACATTAGCAGGCAATGATCAGGTGCAGGACATAGGGGCAGGAACCAGAGATGAGGCAAGGAACAGGAGCAAGGCAGGAATTGGGAGCGAGGGCAGGAGCCAAGGACAAGACGGGAGTGGAGCAGGGTTGGATGCAGATTGCAGGAGAGAGGCAAGGAGCAGTGTCCAATGCAGATGCAACAAGGAGTCTACAGAGATGCTCAGACAATCCAACCAGCCATAGATGATTCGTGCCTCGTGATACTGGGGGGGGCACAATGTAAAGGGGGGGGGTCACATGAGGCCCCGGTGTCGCCTCAGGGAGGAAATTCCAGCCACACCTCCCTGGGCCACAGTGGCCATTCCTGCTGGCTCCTGGGGGCCTGGGGCCACAGGAGTGGGGAACATATGTCTCTGGGTCTGGCTGGGGCCCGGAGACTCACAGCACCAGTGTCTCCCTGGAGCTTACGGACACCTCAGCAGGGGCGGTGCAGGGCACAGGCAATGCTCCTACCTCCAGCTGAGCAAAAACCAGGAAACCTTCTCCCAGCACCTTCCCCAGTGACCCCTGTGCCCAGCCCAGGGACCACCATGCTCTCCTCATCCCACCAGAGTTACCTGCAGAGGGGCAAGAGGTTCTGTCCTTCTTCCACTGCACCTCCCACTGGCAAGTTTAGGGCTCACTCAGCCACTCTCCCAGGCAACTGGACCTGGGTGGGGAGTAGAAGGGATGGGCTGCTGCCAAGTCCCCAGCTGGGTTCTTGCAGGCAGCCACCACACTGGACAGAGCAGTGACCCAGAGCCACCATCTTCAGCCAGTGTGATAATCGACTCCATCCCACCCCTTCCACTCCCTGTCCGGGCCTGGCTGCCAGGAACAGGGGCCGAGTGTGCCAGGGGACAGGCACAGTGGGAAAAGGACGGAGCCCCTCTCCCCCAGCAGGCCGAGCAGAAATCTGAGGAGAGGGGGCAGGGACAACTTGACCGCACACACCCCACCACCCACATGTGTCGCCTATGCAGCCAGCTCACTGCCTGTCTTAAGTAGTGGATGTAAGCCAATCAAGTGATCCAGGGAGTCCCTCTAGGACTTCCTGTGGGGCCCGACTTTGCAGGAGCAGTAAGGGGCTACTTTGGCTGTCTGTTTCCCATGGTGGCGATGCAGCAGTGTCTGTAACCCAGGGCCTAGGCCCTAGACCCTCTACAGCAGAACACTCAGATCCTTCCATTGATTGCCCTTAACAAGTTGGGGCAAGATCCTCAGCTGGGTTAAACCAGTTCAGCTTAATTGATTTAATGGAGTTGGCCCAGGATCTGGCCCTAACATTTACCCACAGTGCTACAGGAGATACAATAGTTATTCCTTCAAGCCAGGGTGCCCCTGTGAGGCAACTGGTGGCTTTGACAGTGCTGCACTTCTGAAATGCATCCGATGAAGTGAGCTGTAGCTCACGAAAGCTCATGCTCAAATAAATTGGTTAGTCTCTAAGGTGCCCCAAGTCCTCCTTTTCTTTTTGCGGATACAGACTAACACGGCTGTTCCTCTGAAACTTCTGAAACTGGAGATCCTGGGCTGGAGTCTCACTAACTGGTCTCTTTATCCTTCTCCCAGCTGGGAGAGGGACACCTGACACCTGGGAGAGGGACACCTGCTGGCTGAGTGAAAACCCAGAGCTCAGCTACGGGCCCTAGGGTTGTATGCTGCCCTCCCAATTACTCCTTTTCTTATTCCGCTTCGGATACCATCACCCTACTGAAACCATTGCTCTGACCCAGCCCTTTTGCAGAGCTAATAGAACCAATATCGAAGGTGGCCACTATACTGTTGAGTTCAAAGGGATCTTAATCCAAGTATTTTCTGTGCCTAAATTGGGTGTCAGAGTAGCAGCCGTGTTAGTCTGTATCTGCAAAAAGAAAACCCAATGCACAGCTACAGACTAGGGACCGAATGGCTAGGCAGCAGTTCTGCGGAAAAGGACCTAGGGGTGACAGTGGACGAGAAGCTGGATATGAGTCAGCAGTGTGCCCTTGTTGCCAAGAAGGCCAATGGCATTTTGGGATGTATAAGTAGGGGCATAGCGAGCAGATCGAGGGACGTGATCGTTCCCCTCTATTCGACATTGGTGAGGCCTCATCTGGAGTACTGTGTCCAGTTTTGGGCCCCACACTTCAAGAAGGATGTGGATAAATTGGAGAAGGGCAGCGAAGGGCAACAAAAATGATTAGGGGTCTGGAACACATGAGATATGAGGAGAGGCTGAGGGAGCTGGGATTGTTTAGCCTGCAGAAGAGAAGAATGAGGGGGGATTTGATAGCTGCTTTCAACTACCTGAAAGGGGGTTCCAAAGAGGATGGCTCTAGACTGTTCTCAATGGTAGCAGATGACAGAACGAGGAGTAATGGTCTCAAGTTGCAGTGGGGGAGGTTTAGATTGGATATTAGGAAAAACTTTTTCACTAAGAGGGTGGTGAAACACTGGAATGCGTTACCTAGGGAGGTGGTAGAATCTCCTTCCTTAGAGGTTTTTAAGGTCAGGCTTGACAAAGCCCTGGCTGGGATGATTTAACTGGGAATTGGTCCTGCTTCGAGCAGGGGGTTGGACTAGATGACCTTCTGGGGTCCCTTCCCCTTATATTCTATGATTCTATGATTCTATGAAAAGGAGGACTTGTGGCACCATAGAGACTAACAAATTTATAAATTATAACAAATTTATAAATTTGTTAGTCTCTAAGGTGCCACAAGTCCTCCTTTTCTTTTTTAAATCGAGTGTGTATTTCACTGTCGGAATTAATGCTAACGATTTATTATTTGCATTGCAGGAGCACCCAACAGCTGTCGTCAGGACCAGGGTCCCATTGCTCTAGTACAGAAAGACACAGGCCCTGCCCTAAAGAGTTGACGAGTTTGAAACGAGACGTAAATGTAACCAGATGAGGGAACTGGGGACAAAGCATTAGTGGAGCAATGAGAAGATCACACTGTGGCATAGACCAGATAGTGCTTACCTGAATCATTAACAAGGTGCATTGGTTGCAAAATGGAGGAGGGAAGGAAATTGCAAATCAAATCAAATCAAACAAATAAATCCAAGAAAATGGTCTCCGTTTCTGATCAACATTTTAAAGCCGTTGAAATTTTTCAGCAAGCTGATTTGTTTGATTTCTATAATCTCAGGGCTCCATGAATGTCAGTGACCCCGAGCCATTTAAAATTGGCTAGTTTCTTGAAGGTGGCCCAGGCTGAGAGGCTGAAGGAGGAAAGGATTGTGACTCAGTTCAGGGAGGGTGTTTTGTGCCTGGAAGGAATTGCAGAGATATTTGTGGGACGAGTGGAGAAATGTCTGGGTGACCGATGAGCCAAGCCCATGAAAACTGATGTTTTGTTGCGCAGCGTAGTGCATTGAACTGTATTGACTGATCTAGGATTGATTTCCTGCTGTCTAACTCAGGACTAAAAGTAAAACCTATTCTACCTCCCATATGGACAGATCCTGACAACTCCATTATCAAATGATCTCCTTCCCATCGGTTTTGGATCATCCTCTAGAATTTAATCCAAAATGAGATCTCTGCTAGAGAATTCTATGAGGGGCAGTCCCAAAAACATATAGAAAAGCTCTCTCTGTTAAATTCTGTTGGTTTTTACAGGGATTTTTATTGAACTCTCTTAGATTGCTATAGAATCCTATTGGTTTCTTCCCTGCTAAATTCTATAGGGATTTGCATAAAGGCAGGTCTGCTGAGTTCTGAATAAGTTTTGTCTTGAAAGAGCCCCAGTTATTTAGGCTATTTGATGCATAATTACAGCCTTCACATACGTTCTTTGAGTTGAACGGTTAGCGTTATTTGGACCCTTGTTATCAGAATACTGGCCAAGCTTTTCCAAAATGACTAGTGGTTTTGGGTGGGCCCTGGTTTTGTGTGCCCCGGAGGGCTGGTTTTCAGAGAGTGGGTGCTCAGCACTTTCTGAACATCTGACCCCCTTTTAAGAAGTCTCAAATTGGGCTCCTGTAAAATGGAAGTCCCCAAAATTGCTTTGGAATACCTGGACCAGCGATGCACACATACAACACATCTGAGAGAGACCGGCCCTGGACAGCCACTTCCCACTGTCCCCCACAAGTATTTAAACTAACCCTTGTTTTTTAATATATTACAAAGGTAAGGGCTGTGTGAAGCAGCCTACAGTACCTGTGTGTCCCAGAGGAGGGATGGTGCTTAGGTTGGACTTGCCACCTGTGGCGAGAAGTTCTTTGGTGACGGCGTGAGGAGTCTCTCCCCAAGGGGTCTGGAACTCGCTCTTCTGGACAGTGAACTAGGTTCTCCCCCTCAGGCAGGCTGAAGGATCACTTTCAGACAGCTTTCTATGCACCTCCCCTGAAACCTGATTGGTCAATCATCCTCCTATCGCACTGCAAAAGTATCCTCCAAGCCACCTGTTTTGGAACTCCAGGCTGACTAAGCGTGAGGGGCTAGCTCAGTGGTTTGAACATTAGCCTGTTAAACCCAAGGTTGTGAGTTCAATCCTTGAGGGGGCCGTTTAGGGATACAGGGCAAAAATCTATTGGACTAGATGATCTCCTGTGGTGTCCCTTCCAACCCTGGTATTCTATGATACAAAATAATCAACAGAGTCTCCTCCTTGTGCTGGACCTGATCCAGAACCCATCAAAGAATTCCGCTGGACATCTTTCCATTGACTTTAGTGGGACAGACCCTTAGTCTCCATGGCCAGCCTCCAGCTGACCAATGCATATTTCACTCTCAGCAGCAAAGGCTGGATGGCAGAGACTGTGGTCAAGAGGACCAGAACATGCTCTTGCCCAGCCTGGCAGTTCTTTTCAGTAAAGTACTTCATTAAAAGACCATCTTCTCTGGATGTGGTTGTGAACTGATTCATAAAGAGTTTGTTCTCTCCCAACACAACTCTAGTGTCTGTGGTACTGGAGGGCAGAGTGAGCATGCGGGCGGGGGTAGGCAGCGAGGGGGAGGTGAGGTCAGGATGTCAGAGACAGAGGGCAGGATGGTGCAGTGTGGTTTGTGGTCTGCAATCAGGACAGGAGATGGTTGCGTGTCAGGAGCCCATTCAGAGGCAGCCCTCCCCTGCCCCCAGCTCAGTATCAGGTTAAAGATTGCCCAGGTTCGCGTGAGAAGCCATTTGGCTGAATTTCACCACTGTTTCCCCTGCAGCCAAACAGAGTGAGTTTGGGAACAGAAGGAGTGGAGAGTTCAAGGGGGACTGGGAGGTGGGGTAGGGAGCAGAGCCATTCGTTCCTCTGCAAGCACCTTTGACACATGGCAGGATGTGATTTGCGTGAGAAGGCAGTAGGGCCAGATAAGCAAGAGCTGCACTTTGGGAAAGTCCAGGGCAAGGTGCAACCAGCAGAAAGACCCTGACTCCTCCATGCCTCTCACACACTGAGTGAAAACCCACTGCAGACACAGAAGCAGAAGAAGCCTACCTGACCTGTTCCTTATAGGAGAAAAAAATCCTCCAGAGCACAGGGGACGTGTGTTGACTTTGCAGCCTCCAGCTCCACCGAGGGGCAAGTTTTCAGCCCCAGTCTCTGGGCTGACTTGCCCACCCTGTCTGATATGGCTACACTGCTACAGCCCCCATATAAATGAGTAGCTGTAATGTGGGGACAGAGGGGGGAGATTTCCCTTGCCTGTTAGATATAAGATACTTGAAAACCCTGTCTGCAAAAACTAGCTTCCACTCCTGGGCTTCTAGAAATTGGTTGGGCCATATGCTGTGTTTTGCGACGTGGAATCAGCTGGGGAAAGGCCAGCGGAGGGGAGAACAAATATTGATTTTATTTGATGGAGAACTTAGAGGAAACGCAGATGCGAGAACTGCAGCCTGTGAGTCAGATTTCATGGGAGCGGCCTCTGGCTTTGAACATCTCCATATTTTGGGTGCTCAGTTGAGGCCATCTTGCGATTGATGTTCAGAGGTAGAGTGTAAGGCAGTGGTCCCCGAACTGTAGGGGGAACAGTAAGGGAGGCACAGTGGCACCCGGGACAGCCCGGACAGGGGATGGGGAGTGGGGCCACCCAGCCCCGCTCTGCCCCCAGCTCCGCTCCTGGCCCCGACCACAGTCCTGCTCCCGGCCATGGCTCCTGGCTTCTGGTCCCCAGACTCGGCTCCCAGTTCCTGGCTCCTGGTTCCTGGACGTGGCCCCACTCCCAGTTTCTGGCTCCTGACCGTGGCTCGAGCCCTGGTCCCAACTCCCCACCGTGGCTCTGGTCCCACATCCAGCCCCGGCTCCCTTCTGCAGTTCCGAGGGACCTGGTAAGGGAGGTGCAGGAGCAAAAAAGCTTGGGGACCACTGGTGTAAGTGGTTTGGGGCAGGGACTGTCTGTATTTGTACAGCACCTAGCACAGGGGGGGTCAAAGTCCAGGACTGGGACCCCTAGGTGCTACCGCAATACAAATCATAACTAAATGCTGATCACCGGCAGCTCAAATTACTCCAATTAAGCTCCTTTGGGGGAAAATCTGACCCAAGATGTCTTACAAAATCAGACTGTTATTTAAGGTTTCTGCTTGGTTATACCCCACTGATTGAGCTTTTCCAAGTGGTACAGATCAGGCCCCACTCAGGTGCGCCCCCCCCATAGCAGACAGGTGTCCCGCAGGCACCCTGCCACAGTCCTTCCCCCCCACACACACCCTCAAGGGTCCTGCCAAACACTCTTCTCGTACTCTCTCAGGCTGAGAATCTCACAGGTGAAAGTCCCCCGTCGCAACTCAGAACACTGCGGGCTCTGCCACCGTGCATCACTTTGGACTCTTCTCCAGCCCCCAATGTTCTTTCAAATGAAGGGCTCCTGTGCGTACCCCTATATCCCCAACAAGAACTCAAAGGCAGCAGTAATGCAAATCACATCCACCCACCATGAGCCTAATTCAAGTCTCACGTCCCTCCTGGGTTCATCTCCCGACGCCTGGGACAGTGGCCACATGA
The DNA here is from genome assembly GCF_965140235.1 of Caretta caretta. NCBI lineage: Eukaryota > Metazoa > Chordata > Testudines > Cheloniidae > Caretta > Caretta caretta. The sequence goes on along the minus strand of NC_134215.1, from coordinate 47,156,446 downwards.
CCGCTGTCCTGGGCCTTCACCCCGGCATTCCTAGAGATTGGCAGGAAATGCCCCCACTACTACTGTGCAGGCCCTTAGCTGCCTTTAGCATCTGTTCTCTCCCAGTTCTCTGCTCCTTTACTGGATAGTGGCACCGCCTGGCCCTTTCTCTGGCCTGAGTCTCCAACACCCAGGCCTCCCTGCTCCTGGCCTGACTCTCCTTCTCCCTGGCTCCCAAGCCTCCTTATATATGTCCTGACCACAGGTGCTGCCCTGCCCCTAGTCAGGTCTCGCCAGGGCACCCCTTTGCAGTCAGGAACCCAAGTCGGTCTTTTGACATTTGCGCTTACCCTGGGAGGAAAGGAGTCTGAGTAACATGGAGGCCGAGGCTCCAACAGATGCTCTTCTACAGAGATCACAGGACTATAGTGGCTGGGTCATTACACATATTGAATCTATTTCCCCATGTTAAGTACCCTCACACCTTCTTGTCAACTGTCTAAATGGGCCATCTTGATTATCACTACAAAAGTTTTTTTCTCCTGCTGATAATAGCACATCTTAATAAATTAGCCTCTTACAGTTTGTATGGCAACTTCCACCTTCTTTGTATGTGTATATATATATCTTCTTACTATATGTTCCATTCTATGCATGCGATGAAGTGAGCTGTAGCCCATGAAAGCTGATGCGCTAATAAATTTGTTAGTCTCTAAGGTGCCACAAGTCCTCCTGTTCTTTTCACAGGACTGTATCAGTGAAGGAAACAGAGCCCAAAGGCGAAGAATGATTTGGTGCCCGTAGGGGCTTAAGGGGTTGCTGCTCAAATGTGTGATGTTCATGCCGGGCCTCTGAGCAGCAGCACCTAAGTTAACAGGTAACCAGATCTGCAATGGGAATCAGAGCAGAATTGCCTGAGCAGCCAGTGTGAGGGCAGCTTTCACATGGCCCCTCTCTTGTCCACATCAAGGGCAGAGAGGTGTGCGTGTGATGGGGTTTCCCGATCCCACACAGCGACTGAGGGAGGGAAGAAGCAGTGCTGGGCCCTTCAGCTGCTCCAAAGGGAAGAGCTGCTCCAAAGGGGACTCTGACAATCAAGCAGGGAAGGAGAGTGGAGAGGCTGGTTGAAGGGAGGAAGCTGGTTTGTAGCTTCTGGGGACAAAGCAATCCCCAGGAGAGGGTCTGGACCATGGGCAAGACCCAACCAGGAGGGTAGGGGTCTGCCCCTTTTTCCCCTCCCCCACTCCCTGCTGAGGGAGGATGTTGGGACATAGGAAGAGAGCTGGGGAATGCTCCTTTGACAGACTGAGTTGCTGGAAAGTCTAGCTGTGGGGATAGCAGGCTGTGACCACTCCCCAGACTAAAGAGAGAGCAGGGAGGTAGGAAACAGCCCAGCTGATGGTCAGCTGCAGTGACCAAGGCACTACAGACCTCTCCCGCTTGGGTCCTGGGCTGAGACCCAGTGGAGAGAGAAGGGAGAGGGACCTACCTCCCTTTCCATACAGGAGAACTCTGGAGCACTGGGAACTGATGGGCCAGGGCCTGCCCCCCAGGCCAGCTGACCTCTGAGTGAAACCTGCCACAGGGTGTCAAAGCTTCTCAGAGACCCCAGTTCACTTTCTGCCCAGGCCCCAGCTCAGACTCAGGTTAACGATTGCCCAGGTTTGCATGAGAAGCCATTTGGCGGAGTTTCCCCAGCTGCTCCCTGGCAAAGGGGGCAGTGAAGGGGAGGAGGAGCAGCAGGAGGTGAGCTGGAGAGATAGGGGAGGTGAAAGGGGCAGCACAGGGAGAGGGCAGAAGAGTTCATTCTTCCAACAGCCCTGCCTGAAACATGGTAGGGCTGGCCAGTGGGTGAGAAGGGAGCAGGGACAGATTAGCAGCAGCTTCACCCAGAGGGGAGGCTCAGGACAATGTACAGCCTTGACCATCCCCCACCCTCACTCTTGGTTGGCACTATTAATCTCTCTGTGTCTTCAATGGGCTTCCACAAGGGCTGGATTTCCCTTGCTCAAGCACAGTGAAATTCTGGGGGAAATTCTTGCCCCACTGAAGTCAACGGCAAAACTCTGGAGCCTGGATTTCCCTCTCCATGCACAGAATAGTAGAAGTACATTCCGTCATTTTCATTTCCCTAAGGGAAAAATTTACAGGAGGCAAGTGGGGCTTGGACTTTTCAGCTTCTAATCACAGATTTTAAAAATCCCGTTCGTTCCAAACACCCTCTTGTTTCCATGCAGCTCTGTGTGCCTGGGATCCGCTCCCATCCGTGGGGCCTGATCCTCCAGTCCCTGCCCCAGATATGAGGGGCTCGTGACAAATCCTGTGAAATAAGTAAGAATTGCCTGAGTAAAAACTGCCTCAAGATCTGGCCTAATAATGATCATTAATACCAGCGAATACATGAGTTGGCACTTGTGATTTCGTGAAGGCAAAGGAAGAATTGAATGGAGAGAAAAGCCAGAGGGAAATTCAATGCACTATTTCAATAGAAATATTTTCACTTGATCTAGCTGCAAAATGTGGCCCTGATCCTGCATTGGGATTTACTAGCACAGCCTGCTAGGATTCCATGCAGCAGGTCCCCAAATAGGAGGTCTACCTTAAGCAAGGTAGATAGATGGCACCAGGCCCATAGGAAGAATGAAAGCAATAAAACAAGGGGAGAGGTGGGAGAATGACAGCCCAGGGGCTGTTACTTCCCAAGACAGAGAAAAAGTGAATAACTAGTTAACTGGAGAGTTCGGAAGGGGCATGAGCAGGGAGCCTGCCCCGGTGGAAAGAGGTGTGTATTCCAGTGCCTTTGCCTCTCATTGCCCTGAGGGATTTGCAGGGCCAGCTGTCAGCTCCTTGGGAGGTGAAAGGGCAGCTTGTAGCCACCTGGCATTGGGGGACAGTGTGAGAAATGGCAGAGATGATTTAACTCTCTGGACAAACCTGCCATGTCCTGAGTATTTATGCTGTTGGAGAGATCTTAAAGGGCCAATGGGCTCTTAAGGGCAAACCAAACTAACTGAAAAGCCAAAAATTATCCAAAAATCAGCGACAGAAACATCAAAAGAAGAGGCAAGGGACTATGGGCCCAGGCCTGCAGCCTTTATTCACCTAAGAAGTCCCGCGCAAGTCCATTGAACTACTTGGATGAGTAAGGACTTCAGGATCAAGGAGAAGGACAGACAGGTAACACTGTATTATGAACAGACAATTCTTGAATTAATTCTTTGTGCATTACAGAATAGTGACCTGCTGATGGGAACAATTTCAAGGCCTGAACAGTTTATTAGTATATGAACAGTTGTACAAACTCATGGCAGGTGTCACTCTGTAATACCAGACTATGACTTCTTGTCTACAATAGGAGTTGAAGTCAAGTGCAGACAAGGCAGTGTACAGCTTAATATATGCTAAGATGGTTGAGTTAAACCCTAAGCTTTGACTTGGCCATTTTAGCACATGTTAAAAGCCGTGTCCCTTGTCTACATGAGACTTTTCAAACATGTGTTAGCTAGCATATTCTAACACAGCTTTTATCCCCATCTGGACAAAAGTCATAGGGCCAGAGGATTATGCCACATTACACCTGCTGAATAGCTGGCACAGAGTCTTCAGTGGAAAAACAAATGAACAACAACACAAACAAAAAGTAACCATAACGTTAAGGTTGCACAGTTAGAGCCCAATCCTGATCCCACTGAAGTCAATGCAAGTTTGCTCATTTACTTAACTGGGATCAGGATCTTGCCCTTAAAGCAGACAGAGCCAGCAAATACTTTGTTAAGTCTTAATGGTTAACTAAACAACGTTGTGCCTATAAATTACAAATGTACAGTCTTTCATTTTAAAGGCACATGGGACTAGAGTTTGATCTCAGTTAAACCAATGTCAATCCAGAATAAGTCCATGGGCTCAAACAGACCCACACCTGTGTAAGTGACAGGAGAACTGGGTCCACAATGTTTTACAAGTCATACTTTATCACAAGAGATTTTTTCCTATAATCTTAGTCATACATAGATTGATTTACATAAAAAGGAAGAATTTATCTTATAGTGATATTGATCTTATTGTGACAAACTCTCTTTCACATTAGTGTGCCTTAGTGCAATGGCTCTCAACCTTTCTATTGTTCCCCTTTCAGGAGTCTGATTTGTCTTGCGTACCCCCAAGTAACACTTCACTTAAAAATCTACTTGCTTACAAAAACAGACATAAAAATACAAAAGTGTCACAGCACACGATTACTGAAAAATTGCTTCCTTTCTCATTTTTACCATATAATTATAAAATAAATCAATTGGAATATAAATAGTGTACTTACATTTCAGTGTACAGATATAGAGCAGTATAGACAAGTCATTGTCTGGATGAAATTTTAGTTTGTACTGACTTCACTAGTGCTTTTTATGTAGCCTGTTGTAAAACTAGGAAAATATCTAGATGAGTTGATGGACCCTCTGGAAGACCTCTGCGCACCCCCGGGGTACACATACCCCTGGTGGAGAACCACTCCTGTAGTGCACTCGAAGTGCATTTTACCATCATCTTTTTATAAAAATGATGTGCATTTTCTTTTTTAGTCATAATGCGCCTACAGTATTGCACAGGAAGACAAATACAGCACATCTGTGTAGCTAAGACTGTGGGGGGAAATGTATTTTTCATTATTTGAGAAAGGGATGTGTTCACACAATTAGAGATTATATGGTAAGGCACAGGACCAAGGGGACCAACCGGAAGCTGCATTTCCACATTGACTGCACTTCGAGGAGTTTGTGTGAATAACTGTGCAGTCAGTACTTAGCATTAACATAGGTTTCTTGGCATGGAATTTCCTTGGTTGATTCGTTTATTCTAAACATAGAGAGAAAAGTAAAACTAAAGGAAACAAATGGTCCAGCGTGTGCACAGATACCAGGACAGTGCTGGGCTGGGAATACAGCTGAGGCCTCTTAATCATGTCCAAGTGGAGTCCAAGGGGGGAGAGACATCTGAAGTGGGCCGGGGAGCGGGAGGGGCTTCAGATTGGTGCCGATGGGTATGCATGGAATTGTGTCTGCAGGCAGGCTGTGTGAGACAGGATGGGGGGGGTTCTTCTCCAGTGAATGCGGATGTATGATTGTAAAGGATCACCAGGCATATCCCTTGCTCTGCCCGCCCCATCACACTCATCCAAAGGAGCTGTACTCTTCGCTCCTTCATGCCAGCTGCAGCTGGGAGTCTCTGCTGAGCCCATATAGGCTGGGCTGCTGAGGTTTATGGGGGGAGAGGCCAAGAATCAGACCTGCCTGCCCTGAGCCTCGGTTGCCTGACTGTCTCCTCCCCTTGAGGCAGACTTCAAATGGAGACACCGCGCCTTGAAGAGACACTTTTGTTGCGTGGCACATTCCATCCTTCCCTGGGGCTCTCCTTTCTTCTGCAGATCCCCTCTCCCAGGTTATATCACAAAGCACTGCTGGGATGGTCTGCTAAGGGTAGTGTGTTTGTGGGAGACTGATCACTGTGTGTGTGTGAGAGAGAGAGAGAGACCAATCGCAGAGTGTGTGTGTGTTACTCCTGGGGGAATTCTGCACCACTATGCATGCGCAGAATGTATGATCCCAGCAGATTTCTTTGCTTCTCTGCAGAAAAATGACTTTCTGGTGGGGAAGCAAAGGGAAGACACAAGAGCACTCATGCGACCCTCCCCAGCAGTATGTTTCAGGTGCCCAGGGTAGCTGGCAGAGAGGTAAATCACTGTGGGGCAGGAGGCAGGACTGGGGAAGACCTGGCTGGTGCTCCCAGCCAGCGCAGGGCTCAGCTGCTAGTCCAGGCTGAGCTGAGGAGGCTGGGACATCCTCTTCCCCTGCAAGGCATCCAGGGCTGGGTCAGACCAACCCCCAGATTTCTCCCCCAGCTGCAGGAAGCTCTGCAAAGTTCCCCATCCCCACTTCCTGCACCCATCACTTCTCAGCTGTGGGGGGAGGGATCCCTGTACAGGAAACTGCTCCCTCATCCACCCAACCCCTGTGCATCCAGACTCCCTCATACCCAGACCCTCCCACTGAGCCTCACACCCCCCTGCACCCAAAACCCCCCAATGAGCCCCACTCCCCTACACCTGCACCACCCTGATGAGTCACCCACACCTGGATACCCACCCCACTGAGCCCCAACCAGTCGCACCTGGATCCCCACCCCACTGAGTCCCACTCTCCCAGCACCTGGACCCCCTACTGAACTCCCCACAGCCAGACCTCCCTACCAAGCTCTATCCCCCTGACATCCAGACACCCCCCCCCCCGCTGAGCCCCAACCACCTTCACCTGGACCCCCTTGCAGAGCCCCATTACCATTGCACCCAAAAAAACCCAAGAAGCCCCTGTGCATCCAGATCCCCTCTGCACCCAGATCCCCCATGGAGCTGCCCACACCCAGATTGCCCCACACAGAACCATCTCAGCCCACACCTGGTTCCCCCCACACTAAGCCCCTCCACACTTGGAGCCTGCTTTGCTGAGCCTGCCTGCCCACATGGAGGGGCAGGGCCCTAGGGTGTTTCTGGGGCAAGCCTGGTCTTGCACTGTGTCAGGGTTGGGTGCAGCCTCATAGCTGAGTCGGTGTCTGGGGGTGGGGGAGCTGCACAGCGATCTCCTACCTCCTTGCAGCCAGTGGCCTGTGCGCCCCAGTGCCATGCTGGAGCCTTCGCATTTATTTGACAAACAAAATTTGCAGAATTTTTAAATATTGTGCACAGAATTAATTTTTTTGGTGCAGAATGCCCTCAGGAGTAGTGTGTGTATGTGTGTGAGGGACCGATCGCAGTGTGTGCGTGTGTGTGTGTGTGTCACTGCGCGTGTGGGACCAATCACAGTGAGTGTGTGTCACCATGTGTGGTGTATGTGTGTCGGTGTGGGGGGGGGCGATCGCAGTGTGTGTGTCACTGTGTGTGTGTCGGTGGGGGGCACCGATCGCAGTGTGTGCGTGTGTGTCACTGCGCGTGTGGGACCAATCACAGTGAGTGTGTGTCACTGTGTGTGGTGTATGTGTGTCGGTGTGTGGGGGGGCGATCGCAGTGTGTGTGTCACCGTGTGTGTGTCGGTGGGGGGCACCGATCGCAGTGTGTGTGTGTGTGAATACGTGTGTGTGTCGGTGTTGGGGAGGCAATCGCGGGGTGTGTGTGTGTCACTGTGTGTGTGTGTATCTGTGTGTGTCGGTGGGAGGGACCGATCGCAGTGTGTGTCACTGTGTGTGTATCTGTGTGTGTCGGTGTGTGGGGGCGATCGCAATGTGTGTGTGTCGGTGTGTGGGGGCGATCGCGGTGTGTGGGTCCGTGTGTGTGTTTCCGTCTTCATCAAACGGCAGGTTTTAGTTTAACGTCTCCTTTCCCTCCACTGCCCAACCTGCCCCGTTTCTCTCCATTGATTATCCGCCTCTTTGATTCAAACCCCCAACGAAACCCACCTCCCTCCCCAGCAGAAACGCGCGGGGGAGGCTTTACTCGTGGAAGACCCGCCCCGCGAAACGAAACGGGAGAGGGCCGCTACCAAACCCGCCCCCCGCCCTCCCAAATAGCGGCGCCCCGGTTCCCCGGGGACACGGGACACCTGGGCGCACTGCACCTGCCTCCGAAAGGGCGAGGGGTTGCCCGGGGTCCCTGGGAAGCCCCGCTCTGCCCTGGGCGTGCAGCACTTTCCCCTCGCGCCCAGGTGCACCCGGGCGGACTCTGGGTGAAGAAACAGGGTCAAAACCGGCCCCGCGTCGGTGGCTTTCCGAGCCAAAATCTGGCCCCCAGCGCCCGCCGCGGTGCCAGTCAGAAAACCTGCCCCTTGGTCGCCGGAGCCCCTTGGCTGTTCATTCCTCGCCTGTCCCTGGCTGAGCCCCCGAGAGGGCAGGGGAAGGGGCGCTCAGCCCCGCACGGGATCGGGCCCTGGCTGGCTCTTCCGAGCCAGCTCGAAGGACTCGGCTCTCGCCCAGTGAAAGGGAGCCCGCGGTCCGTCTCCGGAGCTGGGGCTGGTTGGTAACCAGGAGGGCAGGTAACAAGGTACTTTGTCAAGCCGTTTGCCATGACAGGCACGGTAGTCATTCAAATATGACCCCTACTGTACGCAGGAGTGATCTCGGCCTCCTGTGATCCCCCACCACCCAGGGAGCTTAGAGCCTCCAGGACAAAAAGCCATCTGAGCTCTAAAGGACAGTGAGAGAACAAAAAGAAAAGGAGTACTTGTGGCACCTTAGAGACTAACCAATTTATTTGAGCATGAGCTTTCGTGAGCTACAGCTCACTTCATCAGATGCATACCGTGGAAACTGCAGCAGACTTTATATATACACAGAGAATATGAAACAATACCTCCTCCCACCCCACTGTCCTGCTGGTAATAGCTTATCTAAAGTGATCAACAGGTGGGCCATTTCCAGCACAAATCCAGGTTTTCTCACCCTCCACCCCCCCACACACAAATTCACTCTCCTGCTGGTGCTAGCCCATCCAAAGTGACAACTCTTTACATAATCAAGTCGGGCTATTTCCTGCATAAATCCAGGTTTTCTCACATCCCCCCCACCCCCATACACACACAAACTCACTCTCCTGCTGGTAATAGCTCATCTAAACTGACCACTCTCCAAGTTTAAATCCAAGTTAAACCAGTGAGAGAACAATTACTCCTGGTGTCCCTCTCCTCCGCACACAGGCCCCCAAGAAGGGGTGGCAGCAGGAAAGCCAGGGTGTCAACAGACGTTAAAATTATTAGTCCCCACTCTGGGCACTCGTACTGTCACTGCACTCAAAGCAAATTGAATGTACTCTGCTATTGTGTCAATGTAGAACAAATTAGCCCACTCTCCATTGTTTCTGGACATTTCAGTACAGGAAGATAGGGTTTTTAAAAGAAATTCTAAATTCCCTACTGTGGTTGCCATGACGTAGGTTTTGCTGCAGGTCTGTAACTACAAACTCCGTCCCCCCCCCCCTTTTTTTTTTTTTTTTGCAAAGGATAAGACTGGGGGAGATGTCGAATGTTATGCTAGACCCGTCTGCCCATTATTTGGAGACGTCAGGTAACTGGTGAATTTCAAGAGAAAGAGGGAATCAGTATTATTAGCTACAACCTGCCAAGAATGATTAAAGTCCTGACACACAGAGAGCTGAGTTTTGAGAGGCAGCACCATCTGCTCTTCCAGTGTCAAGCCACTGCTGAGCACAGGCTGGAAACTGGTTAGTGCCAGGTGGATATAGAAGTTTCCTTCCTTCAGACAGATCTGCCAGTGTAACCGCCCTGAACATGATTCCAATCTTGGTTACCTGAAAAAAGGCAGAGGAAAGGCATTAGAAATCAGACTTAGTTCTACTGTCAGGTACCCTTAGGTGAATTTCATACTCCAGAGCAGCAGCTGTTAAAGGCATATCACCAGGAGTCATTCTCCATCCTGGGACCTGGCCCAGATGACAGAACACCTGTTTTCCAAAGGCCCCTTTACTGATCTCACTGCCTACAGTGAAGTGACTGCTGTAAAAGACAATCAACTCAAGGACACTTTAAAGGTCCTCACCTTTATTATATGTTTGATAAGCACATGGTACATTCTGTGTGCTTCCATAAGCAAAATATTCATAAGTAATCATAATATAATTACACTCACAGATGCAAATGCCATACAAACATCAATGCATCTTCACAGTAAATAAACAAGTATAATTACCCCCATTTTACAAACAGAGACCTACAGACACAGCTCAGGCAATACTGGTGTAAATCCATACATACTTCAGTGGAGTGGAGATTTTCACCAAAGTTCAGGATCTGGCCCACAAAGAGGTTAGGGCCAGAATTTTCAACAGTTGGGTCTCAATTTTGGTTGCCTCTGTATTTAGATGCCCAATTCAAGACACCAGGGATCTGATTTTCAGAAAAAAGCTGAGTACTCACAACTCCATCAGAAGGCAAAAGGAATGGCAGGAGATCAAAGCCTCTGGGAATCTGGGCCAAAGTGTCTCAGATTGGTTGTTTCAGCATTGCCCTTGCCAGATAAGTGAACATTTTTTGAAAGGATGTGAGCAGCCCAAGACCAAATAAGAAATTTATCAGAGCCAGAATTCAGCAGTTCCTGATTCCAAGCCTCATGATCTGTCCTCTAGACCAGGGTTCTCAATCATGAAGCACCATTCAAATTGGTGACACCAGAATTATATATAAAAAAAATCACATGGGAGACTGGGGTGGGGGAGTGTTGTTCTTGGGGTACCCAGGAGTGGGAGTCATCTTGTTATCCCTCCCTGCCTCCAGTGTGAGGGAGGCTTGCTTGTGCTTAACTGGGTACCAACTCTCTGACACCATCAGCCTATTAGCCCCTCAAGAACTCTCCTCTGGGCTATGCCTTGCAGGTTACAGTAGAGGCATGCCAGTCCCCAAGTTCCTTTTAAAGTGTCCCCTGTAGTGCTCAGCCCCTTATCCACTGAACACTCACAGGAATACCAGGTCTGCTGACCCAAAGGAACAGTGTACACACCAGCTTGAATGTTTCAGTTCAGGATTAGTACCTGGCTTATTATCAAAGCACTGAGATATATTTATAATGAAAACAACAACACATTTATTATTAAAGATTCAACATTCAGGTGATCATGAGTAAGGAAATGGGAAACAGAAGTGTTACATACAAAACAAAATCATAACAGCTTTCTAGAGACTAAACTTAATTTACAACATACTCTGCTGTCTAAAGAATCTTCTCTCATCCAAAGTTTTCCGCAACGTCTTCAACCAAGGTTGGTGATGACCCTGTGTCCATGAACGTAAATGCACTGCCTGTTTACATCCTAGAGGCAGGATAAGGGGGTGGCTTCTTTGCCTCCTACTATATGCCCAAAATTCATTGTCTGTATTCAGAGACTACATAAACCCCCACGTGGGTTATTTTTCCTGAGTGCTGCTTTCCTGATGACTTCACATCTTTTGATAATTTCCTATGGAAATGGGCATCCATTGTGCTAGTTTATAATGTTTACTTCACATCCAGTGGAGATAAAGCTGAATAAACATCTCTTGTCTAACAGAAAACCTGTTTCTCCACCTCTGCTCTGTTAGAGAATCTAAGACAATATTTTCAGTAGACATACATAGCTCCTTACATAGCATCTGTGCATACATTTCACAATGATCAGTGTGACCTGGCTTTCATTTAAGACCTCACCTGACATTCTTTAATGAACCAGAATGTAGATTATAGTCTGGGATGGGGAGGAGAGAATCAGGATATTCTTGTAATCCCCTTACCAGTTGGCATTAAGTGGTTCTTAGGTCATGGGGAGGGGGCAAGTTTTGCCCCCGGGGACACGTGGGGGGAGGTTGCAGAGCTTGCCCCATACTCTATCCTGCAGCTGCAGCAGCTTCTGCAGCTCCAGTCCCATGAGGCCAGCTGAGTTTGGCTCCCCACTCCAGACACTGTGACCTGGTACACAGGTTTACAGTGACACTCGGTTTGGCACTGATGCCCCTCCATTGGGATGACAGGGGTCGGGCCAAATTTGAGTGAGTTGCACTGCAACCCCATGCACAAGACTGCTATGCCACTCATACAAATTTGGCCCAGTCGGTCCTCCATCATGAGGTCCAGGACAAACCTGAGAGGTGCTGCAACACTGGAGGAGACAACACCTGGAGTGGGGAGATGAGCCCAGCCAGCCATGTAAAACAGAAGCTGCCAGTATGGAAAATACCGTGTCCTTATTTGGTGCTCATTTTGTTCATATGTATAGCATATATCTCGGAGAAGAAATATTCAGTAAGCCAGATAGTTTTGCACTAAAGCTATTTACTGGGTGGCAACTGGCCTTGGCAGTTTACAAACGGCTCCTGAGCCCCCAAAAGGCGGAGAACCACTGCTCATGGCCATGATGCTCCTTTTCTCTTTACTCTGAAATGGGCCACTCTCATTACCACATCAAAAGTTATTTTTCCTCCCTTGGTATCCTGCTGTCAATTGAATTGTCTCATTAGACTGACCTCACACTTGGTAAGGCAACTCATATATTTTCATGTATTTATACTTACTCCTGTATTTTCCACTCCATGCATCTGACGAAGTGGGTTCTAGCCCATGAAAAGTTTATGCCCAATCAAATTTATTAGTCTCTAAGGTGCTACAAGGACTCCTTGTTATCTTTTCTCTTCTATTATTTTAACAAAGCCTCTCAAGACCAACACTTTGTGCTTTTATTTCCCCTTCCCTCAGAAGATTTAAAAGCTCTTCAACAGACCTTAATAAAATACAATTCCCTGCTCCCCTCCCCAGCCCAGACTATAATCTACATTTTACAGTGGGGAAAACTAAGGCATAGAAAGATTAGGAGAAGTGGCCAGGGTCACAAAGGAAATACGTGGCAAAGTAGGGAACTGAAGCCAGATCTCTTGAGTCCCAGTGGTTTGCTTTAACGTCTAGAGTTAACATGCTTCCTCCAAGAGGGGATATCTCAGAGGGGGACTCCTTTAAGAGACAGGCAGCTGGCCTTTCTCCCTAAACAGGAGAGAAGGAATGGCTCTGTCAGCCAGTGTAGGGCAGGAGACCTTTGCGTGACAGTTTGAAACAGCAGAAGATTACAGAGCATGTCAATCAGCTGCCTGAGCCTTATGAAATTGCTCCCACCCCCTGCTATAAACAACCTGGCCTTTAATTTGTGGCTGTGGTGCAGCCAGCTCTACCCAAGAGGTGCCAGGTGTTTGGACTGGAGCAAGGGCTTGTAAATAGTCCTTCCCTCGCCCCAACATGTTGTAACTCGCCCTCTGCCTTTGTTAGCTCTGACCTGGGCCGCTCCCTCTATAACCCAGGGCTCCATGGGCTCCCAGATCAGCAGTCCAGCCGCCAAAGTGTAGGTGCTGGCCTCCTTTGGGCGCTTCTGGGCCTCGGCCTGAGTTCTGGACGTGCCTCGGAGGCCACTGCAAAGTGCGCTGTCCCTTTAAGAGCGCTCAGCGCGTGACGGAGTGACCAGGGAGTGAGCTGCAGGTTTGCCCGCGGAGTTCGGGCATCCCGGGCCCTTCTCACGCGATCCCTCGCAGCCAAGTGGCTGCAGCCAAGGGCTGCCGCGGCACGTCCCCCGGAGCCGGCCCGGTGCCCCCTGCGGACTCCCTGCTCGGCTCCCAGGTGTCCAGCGCTGCTCACGGGATACTTTTCAGTCCCGGCGTCTCCCTTCACGTTGGGTGAACACGGATCGCACGGCTGGGGATCGCACGGATCGCCCCTTTGCCTGCCGAGCCCCGCTGAATCTCCCAGGGTGTGATCGGTGCCCCGGGAAGTGCCAGGGCCCGGGATGGGGTGGGGGGGATTCTCTGTGGGGAGAGCCAGGGCTTCCCTCAGGTTGCACATTGGCATCGCCCTTCCCGCAGCGCAGCCTTCTGCCCCTGCCCATCTCCTTTCTCACGCGATGCCCCGTCCTGCCAAGGTTTCAGAAAGCGCCTCTAAGTCTGGAGCAGTGACCTCCCTTGTCCTCTGCCCCTCAGCTGCCTTTGACTTGTGCCCCCCCCCAGTCTCCCCTACACGCAGCGCCCCAGTCCTGTTTGTGCCTGCACGGGAAAAGCGGGGGAACGCAGCCAAACGACTTCGCACGCGAACCTGGGCAATCTTTAACCCGAGCGAGGACAGGGGCAGAAAGTGCCGCTACCTGATAAACTTTAACCCGCTGCCGCGGTCCCTGCTCATCCCTCCGCTTTCCCCCTCCAGTCCATCCCTCTCCCCTTCACTGCTGTCCGTCCGGCCTCCTGGGCCTCCCGCGCAGCCCCCAGCCTCTGGCACCGGAGTCCCCAGGGGGTGAGAAAGGGACAAGCCAAGCCTGGGGAAGAAGGGCAGCCCCTGGGACTATGCCCGGGGGTCTCACTCACCATTTCGAACTGCTTCTTTGGGTGCGTTTTCTCTGCGGACGTTATAGACAGAGGGGGTGAAACCCTGGCCCCACTGAAATCAATGGGGAGTTTTGAAATTGTCTTCGATGGGGCGAGCGTTTCACTGGCGGAGATTAGTGCTTTAGAGAGAGAGAGTTTTGCTGCCCTGGTTATTTTTGTTTCACAAACTGAGCAGAGGTGACTGTTATCCCATGCACTCGCCTATAGTCTATAGAAACCAGTGCATATTTAGCCACAGGACTCTCTGGTCAGGTTCACTCAGTCCTGCAAGCGGGGGACCCAGAGTTTCTGCGATCTCGAGTTACATGTGACAGGGGAAATTCCCCTTTCTTGAGGCTCCTGCTCCCACCCCAAATCCAACAGGGTGAAATGCTGTAGGAAAGATTCCACCCCGTGGTACACCTGTGTGGTTTCTATGACGATGCTGCTGCAGATGTTGTCCGACACTGCCCCAGAATTCCGGATGGGTAACTCTATAAACTCCCCCCCCCCATCTGACAAAGTCCTTCAGAGTGGAGACTGGATTCCGCCTCTCCCTGTAATAATGTAATTTCCATGCGGCTCTCCTGTTCTTTTACCTTCAGCGCAACTCCGGCTGCAATCTGGCTGTAAATTCGCCACAGCTGCAAATGTGATTTGGCCATTTCCAAGCAAGGGCACATTCTAACAGTCCCTGCTAGCAGCAGTATCTCCCCTTAGCAGGGGAGAGGCCTGTCCTGATAAAAACTTCAGGAAGGGACATTTGCAGGATGGGGGGGAGGTGGGGAGAGAGTAAACAGAGGAACTGTAGGGTCCTGATTCAGTCCCCATTGAAGGAGAATTTCTGCCTGAATCCAGCCCTCACCCTCAATCCGCCGTCAGCCTGGGCCTCCGCCACTTTATGAAACAGTTGCTCCAGCTCCTTTGATCCTGGAGAGGCCAATGTCTTTGCATGGAATCCTGGAAGAGCTAATGGCCTAGGTCAGTGGTTCTCAAACTTTTTTTTCCGCAGACCACCTGAAAGTTGCTGAGGGTCTCAGCAGACCACTTAATGATCTTTCCAAATGTTGTTTGTATCATTAGCTAAGTATTGAAAAGTGCTTTGGATAAAAGTGCTATATATAAAAAAAAATAATTAAAGCACACAACTCATATTTTAATATCAGTAGTCTTACCTTTCTAATGCAATGGATGTGCCCTCTCTCCCCAGCCATGGCAGCCCCTGAGCTGGGGCTGGGAAGGAGGGCTGTCTCTCCCTGGCATCTGCAGCCCTGGAGCTGGGGAAAGTCACGTCTTTCTCTGGCTGCCACAGCCCTGCACATCCCAAATTCCCCCCACCCTCTGCGTGGCTCCAATAATTAGGTGGGTGGCCCTTCATTGTCTCATGTACAGCCGCCCAGGCGCACACCTTAGAGGGAACTATCCATGGACCACCTGAATGGAGCTTGTGGACCACTGGTGGTCCACGGACCACAATTTGAGAATCTCTGGCCTACTTCATCCTTCGAGAGTTGCATCCCCCGCTTGTTTATGTCCAGGTCTTTCTGAAGAATGCATCACATTGGAGTTAGGAGTCAGCAGATCTTAATCAACCCGTTAAGTGTTGTGATCATCATTCCTTAGAACCCCCAGCAGTGTAGTAAATAGGTGCAATATGGAAATGTTTTTAAAATCCAGGAATGTGCACAATGTATGAAAAAGTTTCTGCACATGAAGTACAATCCCTTTGGCCTGTGGAAGATGAGGATGAGATAATAACATAGTTCATGGGATGTGGGATGTAACCCAAATATAGTTTCTGGGTTGAGGTACAGAGAAACCCAGCACATACATATAATCAGTTCTCCTGTTACTAATTGGTTGTGTGACTTTACAAATGAATGACATAAGAGAAACAGACAAAACCAAACTCAGCTCCAGAAGCAAGTGAACCAGAATGGAAGTGGAGCAAAGCAGCTTCTTCTATCTGTTTTATCAGCCTTTATGTTCACTTGCTGTTTTTTTTTCAGGAATGAAGTTAATTTTAAGTCAAAGGGCAGAAAAGACTGAAGAGACCCTGTCCACACTAGAACTTGCACTGTAACTACCTGAGGTTTGCAACCATGTGCACATAGGATTTTAGGGCCAAACAAGCATAATATTTGCCTTCATATTCAATAGGGTTACAATGTGTTCATAGATTTTAAGGCCAGAAGGGACAATTATGACCCTCTAATCTGACCTCCTGCATGACACAGACCACAGAACATCCTCTAGTGATTCCTACTTCTAGGCCAGCAACTTGTGGTTGAAGTAGATCATACCAGATGGAGTTAGAACCATGTTAAGACCATGTTAGGACCCCAATGTGTTTTTTTTTTAATAGTTCCCTGGCCACAATAGACACTTAAATCACCCTGGCTACAGCCATGGTTGAAAACAGTTTATCTGGTTTAGCACTTTCAGCTGTATTATAACAAATAGATCAGTCTGTTTGGGAAAAATGTGAGCCACTTCTGGATCCTGCTTGGATTAACTGACCCAAAAATGCATCCATTTTCTCAGCCAATACTTACATGGTTTTTAAAGACAGATCTAGGCCTTAGCCCTCAAGTCAATCTTAAACTTGAATTTTGCAGCTGTAACTTCTAAATGCTCCATTTTATATGCAGCATACATGTAACAAACTAATGGATTGTAGATTGTATTTTAGAAAGTACATCTCTCTCCTTTTTGTTTGTTTTGTTTTGGTGCATTCATTGTCTTTTACTGTATACTGCCTCATGGGATCAAGATGATCAGATAAGGCTACATGCCTGTGTTCTGCATGGTCTATATGGCTGTATGTGTTTGAAACTCAAATGCTATTATGCACTTCCTGCATTTAGTAGTGATATGTCGATACAGTTACAGAAATTGTTGTGTGTCCGTATTCTAAATGTAATGTTATTCAAATGTGGGATTCATAGCAAATATATAAGCTAGCTATTACACTCCATAGTAGTCAGACTAACTGATGGCAGATGAAGTCACTTGTACAGGCACAAATATCTGTGTGTCTTGCTTAGCTAAAAATATTTGAGTGGGTTGCTGCATTCAGATGGCAAAGCTCTTTGAATCAGAGATCTTGTTTCCATACCTGTCCCTAACTCAGGGAGCAAACTGTTGTCACTGTACAAATAAATTGTGATTCATGCAGGTGTGAAATGGCTGAGATGAACTCACTGTTGCTGAACAAAGATAGGCATCAGTGTGAGAGTTTGCAGGTGGTGATGTCTGGACGTGTAGCTTTATGTCCTGTTTTTAACTACTCACAACGCCAGTCAGCACTACACTTTGAATTAATGACACTTGCTCTAAAGAACAAAACCTCTGCAGGAGGTAAAGTGTTGGAGGACAGGGATTCAACCTTTTTCTTTCTGAGGCCCTCCCCCCAACATCAAAACTCCATGGCCCACCTGTGCCACAACTGTTTTTCAGCATATAGAAGCCAGGGCCGGTGTTAGGGGTAGCAAGCCGGGCAATTGCCTGGGGTCTCATGCCACAGGGGGCCCTGTGAAGCTAAGTTGCTCAGGCTTCAGCTTCAGCCCAGGGTGGTGGTGGGGCCCCAGGCTTCAGCACTAGGGCTTAGGCTTTCTGCCCTGGGCCCCAGCAAGTCTAACACCTGCCCTGCTTGGTGGATGCCCTGAAACCTGCTTGCAGCCCCCCGCCAGGCCCTCAAGACCCCTGGTTGAGAACTGCTGCTGGAGGAGACACAGTTTCTGAAGGCCCCAGGCTGATTAGCCAGGACTGGTCAGCTCTCCAGCCTGGGAGAGCAATAGTTTATAGGGGTCTTTGGGGGGGAATGAGATAAACTGCCCCCACACTGCCCCAATTCCACTCCAAAGCTGCATCAGCCCCTCCCTCCTGCTAGCTGCAGCTCACAGCTTCTGCCAAGCCCAGACAGAGCTGAGTGGCTCCTGGCTGCCAGGGTTAATGAGGACAAGTTCAAAGAATCAGCCTTGCGTGACAGGCACCCTCAATGGAGCCTCACGCACCTGAACACACCCTCACCCTGAGCCAATTTTCAGCCTGGGACCCTGCGCCTGTCTCTTTAAGGAGCAAATGCTTCTGCTGGGCCTTTTTGCCTTAGTGACTGCGCAGCCCTGGAGGGCTCCCTTGGTCCCTCCTGCCCGGAGAGGGTGCCCGAGCTCGTTCTGCTGCAGCTTGTCTATGTCTCATCCCTGGCACAGCCAGCGAGCCCCTAGGGGGTGGCGTGGCGGTTATCTGCAGTGGCATCAGGTTATATGTTCCTTGCATGCTAAGCGGCAGTTTGGGCATTGGGTAATTGTTCCCCATCAAGGGTCATGGCTGGAGTGTGATTTGGCAGGTGCGTGTGTGCGGGAAATTAGCTCAAGGGGTATTGACAGGATATTGATACACAGGGACTGTAAACACTCCCCCCTCCTCCCGCCCCCGCCCCCCTCCCCGCTGTTTTCTTGTGAGCACCTGGATCTGCATGCCAACATGCTTTAGCTCTTTAAAACCCTCCCTTCCCGCCCCCTTCAGCATCCTGCCCCAAAGCCATCCATTGACAAACAACTGGGGAGAATAAAGAACACAGGGCGCTGTCCCTTTAAGAGCCCTCCCATAGCGTGACTGAGTGACCAGGGCGTTACAGGTTTGTCCGGAGAGTTAACTCACCCGAGGCCCCTTCTCACGCGAAGCCCAGTGGCTGCATCAGAGGGCTGCCCCCTTGTCCCCTCCCCAGCACAACCCCGGGGGGATAGGGAGCGAGTCAAGGCAGCTCATCCCTCCCTCTAGGCTGCCCGCACCCGTCATGGGGGCAGGACCCCAGCCCTGCTGCCCAGGGGCCAGATCCTGCTTTCACGGAAAGCCAAGGGAGTTTTGCAATCGACTTAAAAGGGAGCAGGACCAGGTTCTCAAGGCAGCCGGCCAGGCTACTCTCCATTAGCGCAGAGCATCTCCCACCCCCAACTCTCCAGCCTCTCCCCCTCTTTAGCCGGTTTGGTGCGGGGACTTGGAGTGAATCCACCGTGGGCCAGATCCTGCCCCCCGAGGGGTGTTTTTACCCAATGACTTCAGTGGGACCCGGATCGGGCTCTGCATTAGCTGGCAATATTGCCGAGGCACCGACCGTAGGTTCTCTCTCTTTCATTGTCCACTCGATTTAACTGCAAATTAAAAGAGACCGGGCTAGTGTGGAAGCAGCACCTGGCTGTGCTGTCAGTCAAAGCCCACCAAGCATGTCTCTCCCTCCACCCCCCCCCCCCCCCCACGCCTGATCAGGGCTGCTGTGGCTGCTGGGAGCTTCCCGTGGGGCTCGGGGGCTTCCCGCAGGGCTCGGGGGCTTCCCGCAGGTTGCCCGTTCGTGCAGTCCCCTGCTCCTGCTAATCTGCCCTGCCCTTGCTCCCTTCTCACGCGATGGCCCCTCCTGCCACGTTGCAAAAGGTGCCTTTGGAACAGTGACCTCCCCTCCCCCTGCTCCACCGCCTCATCCCCCTGCAGCGCCCCCTCCCCTTCTGCTCCCCAATCTCTCCCGGCTGGCTTGTTTGCACGGGGAAAGTGGTGAAACGGAGCCAAAGCGCTTCTCACGCGAACCTCACCAATCTTTAACTTGGCCCGGCCCAGGGGCAGAAAGCTGCTGCCCGAACAACGTTAACCCCCTACGTTGGGCGCACAGCCCGGCCCCCTCTTTCCCGGGTCCCCCAACTCCCTGGAACCCTCTCTCCAGGGCCAGGGAAACTTTGCTCCCCAGTGATCAGGGATGACACCCCTACTCCGCAGCATGGGATGAAATGGCGCAGTGTTGGGGCAAACGAAAGAGGAGCAGAGCAGCGGGTCCCCTCCAGGGTGAGATGGGGGAGGGAGGAAGGTGTGTAAATGGGGCTTTCCTCCCATACCCCCACTATGAAACTTTCCAAGTACGAACCCTACTTCCCAAGGTTACTGTCTGCGCCTGGGCATGCTACAGACGCATATAGAAACACACGGGATGCGGATCTGCCTCTGACTTTAATCTGTTCAGTGGCTAATTAGTGGTTATGTCCCAGACTTGGGATTTTAGGAATCCTTGGGACTGGCTATCAGACCCCCGCTTTTCTAATAATAAAAGGCATTTTCACGTCGGTTTTCTGCTCAGCACCCTCCCCGCTCCCCAAAGGCAACCCGGGTCAATTCCGGCTGTCCCGTTCTTTACAATTGCAATGGTATGAATATTCCGTCCCTTCAGAGATAAATCAAAGGACAATGCGGTTTCTCCTATCCACGGGGGGTCAGTAACTTCAGGGGAGGAGGCTACTTCTATGGCCACTGACGAGTGGCGAGGGAGGACGAGAAGCGAAGCGCTAAGCTGTCTGCGCTAAGGGGAAGGATGTTTGCACAGAGATCGCCCGAAGAAGAGCTCTGTGTAAGCTCCAAAGCTTGACTCTTTCACCAACAGAAGTTGGCCCAATAAGAAGGTTACCACCACCTCTTTCTCTCACAGATCACAGTGACAGCCGCTGGAATGGCACCCCCTCGCCATGGGGGGCTAGTGACACCCCCCTCCCCCCAGAAGGACTGCGCCGGGCAATAGAAGAGATGACAGGGCACAGCTGGCGCCAGCCTCTGTCCTGGACGCTAGTGTGTTGCTGTACAGGGTTGTTGGGGTGGAGGGTTAGGCCTGGTTGGGTATTTTGCGCACCAAAGCCACCAGGCGCATTCAGCACTCTCGGGAAACCCTCTGAGCTGAGCTCCTGAAGCCCTCACGATCCCGGGCACAGAGATACCCACCCGACCCGACCGCCTCCCCCTCTGCCAATAGAGACTTCCCAGAGCTAGTGAACTCAAGAACCAGCAACAGCCGAGGCCGGGGGATCCGGCTTTCCAGAAGCAGGATGGAGGAGTCGGGCTCTTGCATGGACTGAGCCAACCTCCCTTTCTCCTGCGCTTCCGACAGCAGGCGCAGCGGCCCCAGCGCTGGACAGCCCCTGCTTCTTGCACTGATATCTCTCTGCGCTGCGGCTTGGAGACGAATCCCTGGCGCTCTCCAGGGATCCTGTCCAGTGCAAACCATAGCGGTTGTTGCGATGGGAAGGGAGCTGCTAGTCACTACTTTGGAGCTGGAAGCTTTGCGCACACTTTTGTCACGTGACGGGAGGATGCTCGGCCAATCGGGATGCAAGGAGGTGCATATAATGTTGGCAGAAAGTGGCACTCCCGTCAAGTTGCTGGGGAGGAGCACCTTATACCCCCCCTTAAGAAGCGACAGACCCCGGGCATCTCCGAGCTGCACCCACGAGCACCCTACTCCTTAGAAGAGCTCTCCAAGGAAAGCTGCGCCAAGCATCTGGGACGCACAGGTACCGCAGGTTGCTTTCCCCCGCTCCCCGTCTCTGCGGTGCTTTTCTGCAGATCCAGCCGCAGTGTAAACGCTTGTGGGGAGGGGGCTGATGAATGTGGCTGTCTGGTGGCTTTGCACATATAATGTAGAAAAGTCTTTCCCCCTCCCCCACTAGTGATAGAACTTATTAGACGCTCAAATTACCTGGAGTCCTGGACTGTCGTTTGATGCATTATCAGGTCGACCTCAAACCTGTTTGCAAAAAATCAGAGTGAAACCTAATAG
Source organism: Caretta caretta (assembly GCF_965140235.1). NCBI lineage: Eukaryota > Metazoa > Chordata > Testudines > Cheloniidae > Caretta > Caretta caretta. Next base: position 47,135,029 of record NC_134215.1, on the reverse strand, counting down.
CTGGAATGATACCTTATCCCCTTGAGCATGTATCTTACAGATGAAATAACACGGGGGCAGTTATAACTCTGTCTCCCACGTTCACAAGCAAGAAGTCATGCAAACAGTCATATCCAACATCCTGCAAGGATATATCTTTGGCAATAATTAAGGGCCAGGGCTTGCTCCTGTCAAAATTATTAGCAAAACTTCCGTTCAATAGCAAAAGGATGGAGCCCTAAATCTTTTGCCACAGACTTATTTGCCTGGATGGGAATCAGTTAAGAGAACTCTAGTCAAGTGTGGGTGTACCAGAGAAGCTCTCCAAAGGGTTCCAATATTAAGGCTCTGACCTCTCTTCCTTAAGATTTGGATGAGTGAGCAATATAGGCTGCTTGTTGGGGGGGATGACTCAAAACCTAGAGATCTCCTACTGAAGGAACAAGAAATGGAAACAAGGGAAGTAAATAGTCTCTGGCAAAAACTGTTCTAAACCCCACAAAAGTTGCTTTAGATCAATTCAGATGGTCCGATTTAAATGTCCCAGAAGATAGGACATTTAGAATGGAGGACATCTTATAGAGACCCTTGTTTTCAGATCCACCTCTGCCCATTGTGCCTTGGTTCTGCAGGGAAGATGTGTGTGCTCTGGGAATTGCCTGTCTTGCTTGTAGAGGTGGAAATCCGCCACTTAATGCTTTCCTAGTCTCTAATAATTTCCTTTCACTAAACAATTAGGAAGATTGTTCCTGTTTTTGCATGAAACAAGCCACTGTCCATTCAGTGATGGGCACAAAAGTCTAGTCTGGGCTTCCTGGTGACTTAAAAAAGCACCCCTCACCCAGGTAGGGTGATCAGATGTCCCAATTGTATAGGGACAGTCCCGATATTTGGGGCTTTGTCTTATACAGGCGCCTATTACCCCCCACCCCCATCCCGATTTTCCACACCTGTTATCTGGTCACCCTACACCCAGGAGAACTGACCCCTTTTAAAGAGTCTACCCATCATTTCCTCATTCTCAGTGAATGAACAGACTCTCTTCCTTCAGTGTGAACTAGGAGACGGAAAAATCTGGACTGATTTCCTCACTCACTAGCTTACATCTCTCCCTTCGTGGAAATGTGAGGCACTCCCTCTCCTATGTCAATCTTTAATGGGTGAATCAGTGACACTATAAACCATACAATGCTCTTTGGAACTGATAAGATCTAGTGTGTCGGAAACAAACACACGAAAGTAACTGGTGTCTAATCTATGTGCACTACTACACACAGGTGCTGTAAGTAGAGAGACCCTCATTCAACAGACCCTTCTGGAGAGAGGTGCACGCTGGTTGTAACAGAGACTTTTGACTAAAGCTGAACTAGACTTTGCCTTCAGATTACCCTTTTTTTTCTGGCATGTGGTCATACTAAGAATCTTACAGAGATCTTGGTAGCCCCATCTCTCCCTTCTGCATGTGCATATTCCAGGTGATCTTAAACTGAGATCAAACACTTAAGTCCTGCATCCTGTGATATTCTCAGCAAGATTAGGACCGTCGGACCCGGTGTTAGGGCCAAATTATAACTTGGGTAACTACATTCTGTACCTCAGAATTTCCCCTTGGTAGCTCCAAGTCATTAAGGCACCTTCTCTTCATTCCCCTAGTAAATGCTGGTATAATGCTGCCACAGCCTGTTAGGGAACCATGATGTTCTACTCCAGAAATTGCAACATTTCAGCAATGAAGTTCTTGGCTATTCAAAGCAAAACCCTGCATGCATTCTTTAGATGAGCTGAGGTGCAATGCTACAGGGCTGGTGACCCCTAAATCAATGGGACTCACTAACCATTTGAACAAGATGAGGAGAATTTGGCCCTGTAAGCAGGTCCCCCTTCAGTTCCTGGAAACCCTGCCTGGGTGAATTAAACAGCATACATAATCCATCAGAGCATCTGTATTATTTCTCCCTTGTGTGCCAAGTATAACACCAATTAAATATAGCAGCAGCTAGGAGTCCCCCTCCTGCTCCCTGGTTCAGTCTTGTATACAGCTTGCCTTCTTCTCCCAGCTATCCAGCTGATGAGCTAGTTACCTCATTAACTTACCAGGTTCTCTACAGGTCCAAGCAATCTCTTCTAACCTTCCAAACCTGCTCAAACTACTTAACTCCCTCATACTCTACACCATGTACCCTGGGTGCTCTGTCTAAGGGTATGTCTACATAGGGATAAAAACCCCACAGCTGGCCTGGCTCAGCTGACTCAGGTTTTCAGGGCTCTGGTTCCAGAGCTAAAAACGTGCTGTGTAGATGTTTGGATTCAGGCTGGAGTCCAAGTTCTGGGACCCTACAATGGTGGATGATCCCAAAGCTTGAGCTCTAGCCCAAGTCTGAATGTCTACACAGCACGTTTTAGCCCCACAAGCCCGAGTCCAAGTCAGGTGACCTGGGCCAGCTGCAGCTTTTATCCCTGTGTAGACATAACCTAAGTGACCAGGGTGCTAGCTTCCAAAAAGCTCTGTTTATAGTTGCTTAACTGCACACTGTCATAGGCATATAGTATGAAAAATGTTTTTGGATCCTTTTAACGGCTTCTATATAAATGTAAAGTATTATAACTCTTGGGATGAAAGGAGCAAGATCTCTGGTCCTGGGGTCATTAAGGAGTAAAATCAATGTGGCAAGTTGTTTCACTCTGGTCATTTAAAGAAATGTGGTTCAAGTAGAAATAGTCTCATAAAGCAAGTGCCCCAATCAAAATTAGAATGCAGGTTTCCTGACTGCTAGCTTTATGAAGTAACCATCAGATAACACTGCCTTATAACCTGAGGTGCCTCCTGGATTTTACCTCTTACCTTTCTTTTGTTTAATCTTAGGGTTCTTAGTCCCTTGAAGATGAAGGCTGCAATGTCACTGCTGGGAAGCCAGAGCATTATCTCAGTCACCGAGATCCTTATTGCCTCTGCTGTCTTCTGTCTGACGTTCATGGTCATCAGATCCTTCCGGCAGCAGATCCCCAAGGGGCTGAAGAGGCTCCCAGGACCAAGGGGTTACCCCCTGATAGGCAACGTGCTGGAGCTGGGGAGCAATCCACACCTGACCTTGACTCAGATGAGCCAGAAGTATGGAGATGTGATGCAGATACGGATCGGCACCAGACCTGTGCTTGTGCTGAGTGGTTTGGACACCATCAAACAAGCCCTGGTGAAGCAAGGGGAGGACTTCATGGGGCGCCCTGATCTCTACAGTTTCCGCTACATTGGAGATGGCCAGAGCTTGACCTTCAGCACTGATTCAGGGGAGGTGTGGAGAGCTCGCAGGAAGTTGGCCCAGAATGCCCTGAAGACCTTCTCTGTCTCGCCCAGCCCCAACTCTTCGTCCACCTGCCTCCTCGAGGAGCACGTCTCCAAAGAAGCTGACTACCTAATAAGAAAGTTGCTGCAACTGATGGAAGAGAAGAAGAGGTTTGACCCCTATCGGTATGTGGTGGTCTCTGTGGCCAATGTCATCTGTGCCATGTGCTTTGGCAACCGTTACGACCATGGTGACCAGGAGCTGCTCAGTATGGTAAACCTGAACAATGAGTTTGGGGATGTGGCTGCTTCCGGCAACCCTGCAGATTTCATCCCAGTGCTCCAGTATCTCCCTAGCCGCACCATGAAAATTTTCAAGGATCTCAATGAGAGGTTCAACTCCTTTTTGCAGAAGATTGTTAAGGAGCACTACAGCAGCTTTGATAAGGTAACCGGCTTGGAGGCGATTCATTTGCATCCATTTTCCTGCTCTATCCTTCATTGTCTGCTTTTTGTCTTTTCTCTTTTGCTTTCTGGCTCACAAACAAATATCAGCTGAAGCAGAGGTTAGAGAAGAGGTAGTGGAGATCATGCAACATCTTCTCTCTAGCCAAATAGCATATTTCCCAACAAAACATTACAAATTAAAACCCAATTATTTCTTATAAACAGACTATTTAGAGGCATTGATTTCTATATTTTGCTATAACTAGTAAATGTTTTCAATTGATTATAACTCTTTAATTTAAGTTTCATAGCTGCTGTAGGAAGCAATATAGTCCACTCTATTATCATAACTTGGGACAAATAGCATTATCTGTTGGCTAATGACTGCAGGGGAGAAAAGCTTATTTGCACATCTGAACCTGCAATGTAATCATGCTTCGGAGTTCACACACCTGTGACAACGAGGCACTAGACTTTCCTCCCTCCACCAGTGGACTGTTCTTGTTTAACTGCCTTAGTGTTTTGGAATTTGGTACCCTTTCCAACCTATGGACTTTCCTATTTCAGGACAATATTCGGGACATCACCGACTCCCTGATTGAGCATTGTCAGGAGAAGAAAGTGTATGAATCTGCCAACATTCAGCTCTCTGATCAGAAGATCATCAGCATTGTCAATGACCTTTTTGGAGCTGGTAAAAATACTTGCATTCAAATCCAAAGCAATCCCAGAGCTTTCTGTTCCAATTTATCTCCAGGCCTTTGATTCATGCAACTCTCATTCTCTGAGGCATAAAGGATACTTCAGTTGGCTACTGTTAGGAGCAGAGCAGTTAAATTTTTACAAACTGAAAGCTTGAAAGTTCTTAAATCAAGAGTCTTTGGCAATTCAGTCCCCCTGAAGGACTTTGTAGGAACAATAACCATGAAACAAGTTCTCCAGAGACAGTTGTGTACTGCTGTTTAGTGCTGTCAATCCAGAGTTGGGATGATAAAACTACTAGAGATGGGCCTGAACTAAAATTCCAAACACCCTTGAATTTAAGTTGTGGCACATCCACATTTTTGATTAACTTTACAGAGTTGATAAAAAAAAAAACTGCACTACTACTAACATTAACACCTTGCAAAATTGGCCAAGAAATGAGGAACATCTAAAGGCATGGGGTTGTAAATTTCCTTTGACTTGTCTTCAAGTGATGACTAAATGCTTTGCTTTTCCTTTGTCTCTATCCAGGTTTTGACACTGTGACAACTGCGTTGTCCTGGAGTCTCATGTATCTTGTGACATATCCAGAAATTCAGAAGAAGATTCATGAAGAATTAGGTAGGTTCATGCTTTCAGGTATATACAGTTTCAAGGCCTGTGTCTCGAAGGCTGGGTGCCAAACAACCTCTTCCTCCACTCTAACCTGTAGATCAGTTGATTGGCAGAGAGAGGAGACCCAGACTATCAGACCGGCCCCTGCTGCCCTATACAGAAGCTTTTATCTTAGAGATGTTCCGACATTCCTCCTTCCTGCCCTTCACCATTCCTCACTGGTAAGTCCTGTAACTGTCAAGGCCAGTTTGTGCCCTTTTTTTTGGTGCTCTCTGTGAGAATGGTCTTCTGACTCAGCCCCCTTCCTGTGCAGATCAACACAGAATTCTTTACCCTGTTATCACCTTCACCACCTCCTGATATGAAGCCAAGTAAACCATACTCCTCTGGGGGAATAGTGCAAAAGGCACCCTCCCTCCTCAAGTTGAATGGGGGGGTGAAATATTCAGCAGCACATTGGGGGAGGGATAGCTCAGTGGTTTGAGCATTGGCCTGCTAAACCCAGGGTGGTGAGTTCAATCCTTGAGGGGGCCATTTAGGGATGGGGGCAAAAATTGGGGATTGGTCCTGCTTTGAGCAGGGGGTTGGACCAGACGACCTCCTGAGGTCCCTTCCAACCCTGATATTCTATGATTTGAATTAGTTATTCAAACCCTTTCTCTTGCCTTATCTATACATGGGATTAGTTCCAATTCAGCAACTGACGTAGCTGTATTGATGTAAAGGGTGGCTTTAGTTGGGGTTTGTACCTGTGTAGCTGCACTGGTTGTTGATCGCAAGCTGCTCAATCCCAAGTACAGTTTCACTTCAGACCCTCCAATTCACCTGATGCAGGGCCATTAAGAGCTACAGCATAGTGTCTTAATGTTTTCTTCTCTTCCTTGGGAGAAACCATGTCACCTGATCACTTCAACAGGCATTTGTTTCCCGTGACAGGAACTTTCTTTGCTAGTAACATGAGTTTGAAAATTCTCCATTTCCCAGAAATGTTCACAATTAACACTGCAAATACAAAAAAAGACAGGCTATCACCTAACACAAGTCTGAGGAATGCAAATAAGATGTACAAAACAAGACACTTCTCTAAAACTGTCATCTCACTTTGATTCACCTGAAAGGGGCCTTGCAGCTTTTTAAATTTAAGACCACCTCTGTTTCTTTCAGCACAACGAAAGACACAGTACTGAATGGCTACTTCATCCCGAAGGACCTCTGTGTGTTTGTCAACCAGTGGCAAGTCAATCACGATGAGTAAGTTCAGTCAGACCAAATATGATGGGTTGGTGCTAAAATTGTTCCAATGCCTTTGTATCAATAAGACAAATCTAGATGAGTCCTAAATGACTGTACAGGATTATTGGGAATATGCTGCAGACATTATTTCTATAGAAACTCTGTAAACCGGTTGAAGTCTCTGTTTTGGGGTGTGGGGGAGGAGCGATCTCACTGAGGATTTACTGTATGACTGGTAAACTATGGGTCTTATTCTCTTCACTTACGCTAGTAGAATTCCATGGATTCAAATGGAGTTCTGACTTTCAACCTTGTGAGAGGAGAACTGGGACCAATGTGGCTTTTAGATACTAAAGTCTGAGCCTTTCCCCACACCCATATACCACAGTAACTAATGTTGTTCGTACTGGGCCTGCTGGGATCCAGTATCTTGCAGGTAGACTAGGTTTAACCTAGTTTAAGGGAAGTCATGCCTCACTAATCTTACAATTTTTTCAGGGAGTCAACAAACATTTGGATAAGGGTGAGCCAGTTGATACTGTACACTTGGATTTTCAGAGCTTTTGACAAGGTCCCTCACCAAAGGCACTTAAGGAAACTAAGTAGCCATGGGATAAGAGGGAAGGTCCTCTCAAGGGTCAGAAACTGGTGAAAGGGTAGGAATAATTGGTCAGTTTTCACAGTGGAGAGGTGAAGAGTGGGTCATCCAAGAATTTTTACTGGGATTTGTGCTATTCAACATATTAATCTGGAAAAGGGGGCAAAGTGGCAAACTTTGCAGACAATACAAAATTATTCAAGATATATGCAAAGAGTTAGAGGTATCTCACAAAACTGGATGAATGGGCAACAAAATGGCACATGCAATCCAACATTGGTAAGTGCACAGTAATGCATATGGGAAAATCCTGTCTCTCTCTCTCTTTTGCTAAATTAGATGTTACCACCAAAGAAAGATCTTGGAGCCACCACAGGTAGTTCTCTGAAAACTTCCATTCAATGCACAGCAATGATCAAAAAGACTAACAGTATGTTAGGGACTATTCAGGAAGGGATAAAAAATAAGACAGAAAATATCATCATGCTGCTATATAAATTCATGGTGCACTCCTTCCTTGAATAGTGTGTCCATTTGTGGTTGCCCCATATCAAAAAGGCTATTGTAGAACTGGAAAAGCTTCAGAGAGGAGCAACAAAGATGACAAAAGGGTACGGAATGACTTCCATACCAGAAAAGACTAAAGATTAAGGCAGTTCTGCTTAGAAAAAAGATGGTTAATGGGGGAGGATATGACAGAGGTCTGTAAAATCATGAACGGTGTAGAGAAACTGAATAAGGAAATCTTGTTTATCCTTTTACACAACACAAAAATCAAGGATCTCCCAATGAAATGAATAGACAGCAGGTTTAACACCAGCAAGTGGAAGTACATTTTCACACAATGCGCAACTAACCTGTGGAACTCATTGCCATTGGATCTTGTGATGGCCAAAAGTATAAATGAGTTAAAAAAAACTGGATAGGTTTATGGAGGATAGGTCCATTATGGATGGTCTAGGATGCAATTGGTTTTCCCAGGAAGATTTCAAATTATGAAACCTCAAATCATCATTTTTAATAAAAAAAATCGAACCCATTAATGACTTGTTTTCCCCTCAGCCGAAACTATATTGCCTTTGGTCACAAACATAAAGGGTTAAATTCATCCCTGGTGTAACTGCATAAACTTTCAAGTAAGCAACACTAGAGCTGAATTTGGCACAGAGGATTTTGTTGCTGCAGTGCTAAAGGTGAGAGCACGAATGAGTAGTAAAAGTAGCTGGATGTGAGGCTGAAAACTGTTGCCATGTTTCACACGAGTCTGTTCTGATGCTATTCATGCTGAAATGCCTGCTTTCCTAGTAATCCTTCAGATGATGGTACAACTGTGGTCTTCTCCTTCCATTTCAGGAAGCTTTGGAAAGATCCATCTACCTTCAACCCAGAGCGTTTCCTCAGTGCTGAAGGGACTGAAGTAAACAGGGCAGAGAGTGAGAAAGTGATGATGTTTGGCTTGGGGAAGAGGAAGTGCATTGGTGAGTCCATTGGCAGGTGGGAGGTCTTCCTCTTCTTGACCACCCTGCTCCAGCAATTGGAGTTCAGCATATGTGATGGTGAGAAGGCGGACATAACACCTCAGTATGGACTGACCATGAAGCACAAAAGGTGTGAGCACTTCCAGATTAAACCGCGCTTTGAAGTGAAAAGCTCTGGGTGAGCTGCAGATTCTCATTGCTAGGACATGGAGGGGAAATGCCACATCACAATATTTTGGCTTTTGGGAACTACCACCAAGACTGCTTTGAAGGCTGACATGCTATAGAGTCTAAGATAATAGAAGCCATGTTGACTCTGCATCTGTACTGACATCGTGGAGGCTTGCTCATATCTGATATGTAAATGTACTCTATCTGCTGCTGCCTATTGGCATTCAAAGACTGTTTTGCAACTGACTCAAAAATTGGCAAAGCCTACCAAGTATACTCTGAGGAGCATGCCCTATAGCAGGGGTCGGCAACCTTTCAGAAGTGGTGTGCTGAGTCTTCTTTTATTCACTTTAATTTAAGGTTTCGCGTGCCAGTAATACATTTTAACGTCTTTTAGAAAGTATCTCAATATATTATATAACTAAACTATTGTTGAATGTAAACAAGGTTTTCAAAATGTTTAAGAAGCTTCATTTAAAATTAAATTAAAATGCTGATCTTACGCCACCGGCCCGCTCAGCCCGCTGCCAGCCTAGGATTCCGTTCACCTAGGCTGGCAGCAGGCTGAGCGAGGGCCTGCAGCAGGAACCCTGGCTGGCAAGGGGCCGGCAGCCAGAACCCCAGACTGGCAGCGGGCTGAGCGGGGCCAGGACCCCAGACTGGCAGTGGGCTGAGCGGCTCAGCCCGCTGCTACTCAGCCCACTGCCAGTCTGCGGTTCAGTCCACTGGCTCCTGCCAGCCAGGGTTCTGGCTGCCGGCCCCACTCAGCCCGCTGCCGGTCTGGGATCCTGGCCCTGCCCACTTAGAGTAGGTACCTACTTTCTCCCTGGTTCTAGCCCATTCTCTTCCTCTCTCTCTGCATTGAGCTGAGGGTGGGAGTGCACTGAGCACAGGGCTGGGGGTGAAGGAGCAGGCTGGGGGTTGGGGTGCAGGGTCTGGCCAGGAGCTAGAATGAAGGAGGTGGTTCAGGGTTGGGGCAAGAGGTTTGGGTGTGGAGTGCTTACCTGGGCAGCTCCCATTTGGTGCGAGGGGTGCAGGTGGGAATGTGGGAGGGTGCAGGAGCTCCTGTTTGGTGTTCAGGGTGGGAATGTGGGCGGTGCAAGAGTCAGGACATTGGGTGTGGGGGGGCTGGGTATGTGTGGGGGGTACTGAAGTCAGGGCTGGGGTCGTGGGGGGGTGCAGGGGTCAGTGCAGGAGGCTGGGTGTGTATGAGCAGGGTGCAGGGTTCAAGGCAGGGGCCTGGGGTGTGGGGGCGATGTAAGGTGCAGGGATCAGGGCAGAGGGCTGGGGGTGTGTGAGGAGGGTGTAGGGGTCAGGGCAGAGGGCTGGGGTGTGTGGGGGGGTGCAGAGATCAGGGCAGAGGGCTGGCTGTGTGGGCTGGGGTCGTGGGGGTGTTCCCAGCCCCCTGCTCAGAGCAGCTCACAGGACGGGGCTGGAGGGGATATGGCCTGATTCCACCCCCCCTTCCCCAAGGCCCCGTCCCCACCTCATCTTCGCCTCCTCCCGGAGCAGCGAGAGCACTGCAGCTCCTCTTCTCCCCATCCCGGTGCAAGGGCCATCAGCTGATCAGCAGCAGAGAGGGAGAGGAGGAGGGGCAGGAACCCAGCATGCTGGGGGAAGAGGCGGGGGAGAGGGGAGCTTTCCTGCCCTGCAGCAGCAGCTGGCAGGACCAAGCTTCTTCATCCTGCTGGGGGGCGGGGGCGGAGAAGAGCAGGCCGGGGCGGGCAGGATTTTTAATGGCATGCTGCTGCCTGCCGGGGGCCAGGCCTGGGTTCGGCAGCGGGCAGAGCGGGGCCGGCGGCTGGGACCCGACAGGCAGCAGTGTGCCATTAAAAATCGGCTCACGTGCCGTGCCATAGGTTGCCGACCCCTGCCCTATCGTGACATCTGACACTTCAATTAGCCAGCTCCCTCATTCTTACCTGTAGAAACAACAGCATTGGGCAACATGCTTTGATCATGCAGCTACCACTGATCTTGTGAGAGGTTTTACACTGAGTATCTTGTGTTCTCTGCTGAACTTCCCTTAACATCCCTGAGGTGTAGTCCTTTTATGACAGGCACCCAGGTTTTTTTGTGTGCCCTAGTTTAGAATAAGCGACTTTGGCCTAAGATTATCTCTGAAATGTAACCAGCTGGCTATGGCTGTGAAATATATATTGAATATAGAATCAGATGTACAACATGTAAACAGAACACATTTTGCAGCCATTATTTCTAATCTCATTGACTCATCTCAGTTGTCTAAAGGTTTTGAGGAGAAACATAACCAGCCTTCTCCTAAATGGCTGGGATGAATAATTTGCAGAATGAGTTTGTGAAATTTCACGATCTATTTGTGCTGGGTGAAATGCACCCTTATGCAGAGAGCTAGCTAAATACCCATGCACTACTTAAGTCCTATTTTGAAGGCTTGTGTGAACTTAAGCGTTGCATTGAGGAATATCACCCGCTGTGTGGCTGGTCAGCTAAATCACGTGGTATCCTTCTCCCTGAAATATTTTAAAGAGGAGAATATGCAACATGCTTATCTTGTAAGAAAATTCATAAAACTGCTGAGATTTGTGAGCATTTCCTTTAATACTTGGCAATTGTCTGGATACTTGTAAATAACCCATAGCAAACAACTTGATACTGTTGTACATGAAAATAATATTAAGGCAGAGGTCTTACTAGACCAGGTCTATTCATCTAACAAAAACCTTTTCAAAGTCACAAGTTAAAATGGGTGAAAACAAAGGACAGACAGTGAGAGGGGAAACCAAAGACATTATTTGCCTTCAAATTGTGTATTGCTGCTCTTTAAAACTAGTTTTTAGAGGGAATTAGTAATAGATTTATATGTTCAGTCTAGTAAAAGGGTTATGGGGAGGAGGGAGGATAGTTTAAAGGAAGGGGGGTGACTTACTTGAGAGTCCAACAGATCCTTTGTTGTTGCCTAGGCCAGCGTCCTTTGTTCCTGTGAGGCTAGGCTGGGTTTGTCCCATACATGTCCTGATGAGGCGTGAACTGCCCCTCTGCTCTTGGAGAGTTTTTGTCTGAGCTTGCTTTAAGCCATGAGAACACATTTTCTGCCTCATAACTATATACATGAAATTATAACCTATAACATTACTATAACAACAATTACTAAAACATTACCATAACAACAATGCTCAGTACATCATGAGCCTGACATGATAAACTTTGCATTAGATACCACACAATCATATTATAAGGATGAACATGGGGGTGTACGGTGTTCCCATGAGGTACAGAATGTCACAGGGCCGCAGTTTGCCACTGCGGTGAGAGGTTGGGTGATGGACTGCTGATTTCCCCCACAAAGGGGAGACAACGGAGTTGGGGCACAGCTAAAGGGCTGTGCCCTGAAGAGGACACCGTGGTCCAGGAGTGACGCAGGTCCCCACAGACCGCAGAGACTGTGGAGAAGCAGTGACTGAAAGTGAGACACCACAAGAGGAGGGTGCCCGGCTGATGGACAAAGTTAATTCCAGGAGCAACCAGCAGTAGGTGCCACAGTGGTGAGCACAACCCGTGTCATAAATATAAAGGGAAGGGTAACCACCTTTCTGTATACAGTGCTATAAAATCCCTCCTGGCCAGAGGCAACAACCTGTTACCTGTAAAGGGTTAAGAAGCTCAGCTAACCTGGCTGGCACCTGACCCAAAGGATCAATAAGGGAACAAGATACTTTCAAATCTTGAGGGGGGGGGAGGCTTTTGTTTGTGCTCTTTGTTTACGTGGTTGTTCTCTCTTGGGACTGAGAGAGGCCAGACAGAAACTCATCTTTTCCAACCAATCCCAATCCAAGTCTCCAATATTGCAACCAGTATAGGTAAGCCAGGCAAGGCGGATTAGTTTATCTTTTGTTTTATGTGAATTTTCCCTGTGTTAAGAGGGAGGTTTATTCCTGTTTTCTGTAACTTTAAGGTTTTGCCCAGAGGGGGATCCTCTGTGTTTTGAATCTGAATACCCTGTAAAGTATTTTCCATCCTGATTTTAAAGAGATGATTTTTACCTTTCTTTTTTTTTTAAATAAAATCCTTCTTTTAAGAATCTGACTGATTTTTCCATTGTTCCAAGATTCAGGGGTTTGGGTCTTTGATGATTTTGTAACCAATTGGTTAGGATATTATTCTCAAGCCTCCCCAGGAAAGAGGATGTATAGGGCTTGGGGGGATATTTTTGGGGGAAGACATCTCCAAGTGGTCTCTTTCCCTGTTCTTTCTTTAAAACGCTTGGTGGTGGCAGCATACTGTTCAAGGACAAGGCAAAGTTTGTACCTTGGGGAAGTTTTTAACCTAAGGTAGTAAGAATAAGCTTAGGGGGTCTTTCATGCAGGTCCCCACATCTGTACCCTAGAGTTCAGAGTGGGGAAGGAACCCTGACAACCCGTTACACAGGGCCAGCATTAGGGGGTGGCAAGCAGAGGCTCAGCAAAGCTAAGATACATTCTGAAGCTGAAGCCTGAGCCTTGCTGCCCTGGGCCGAAATCAGACTCGTGAAAGGGGTACAATAGTCTGGAAAGGTTGAGAGCCACTGTACTACATCATATGCATCATGTGGTCACTTCACCAGATCAGTTGGTGGCTCTATGGTCACCTCTTTAAGGTGGCACGTGAAATGACTTGTCTCTTCGAAGAAGCTTTCCTTCCATAATGACCTTTATTGTTCCCACTGTCACCTTTAGCTACTGTAATTATTTTGTTTTTTATATTGTCATAAGCACAGACTGCAGTTTAAGTTGGCCAGATCAGCAAGTTCACAGATGAAACACAGTCTGTTCCCACCACTGAGTTAGTAGCAAACCAAATATGGCCATTTTCCTGAGTCATCCTGGGCTTCTGGTGGAGAACAGCTAGGTTCAATAGAGATGGAGGGAAAGTGGGAAACATCATGGTATCTTGAAAGTGAGAATCTGATATAAAGAAGAGATATATATGTCCAGGTCAGATGTGGGCAAAAATTAGAGTTGATTTTGCAAGTTCATCAGTTGGATTTTAGCTTTCCAAATCAAAATCCAGACATGATTAAAATCTGGATCCCATTTAGCCCAAACCCCCAAAATGTGAGATGGGGAAGGAAGTTAAATCCTTCTGATTTTGGCCTATCTTTAGTTTTGTTATGTGTGGAATGAGTCCTGTGGCCCCAAGCATGGCTGCTGGGCACATTTTGGCATTCTAAGAAGTCCCTTTCTGTTTCTTATTGTTGAATGAGAAATGATTGCAATGTACTTTCTGATTTCGCTCTTCTGTCAGTGACTCAGAAAGCGCAGCCAGATGAGCTGAAATAATTAGACCCAACCCATGCGTGACAGCTGGCAGATCTGCCCTGTACCAAACTTACACGGAATTCTGCTACACCTACTTATTATATAAGGTGGGAGGTACCAGCCATATGCTCTTATTGCCATATTTTTCATAAAGGAAACATTGGGTGGAAGAGAATCCCCTGTAAAGATGAACTGAGAAAAGTCATTGAGTGCATCTTTGACATTAACATCAATGATGATACAGGGCTGGGCCAATATAGCAGGTCTTGTGCTCATCAGGGCAATAAATACAGCTGTGAAATCAGAATCTATAATCATAGGCAATGATGTAAGCTGTTATAAAAGATGAATCTTTGGACCTATTTGGACTGTATGAAAGTAAAGAAAATGTGTAGACCACCTTTCATCGTGTTCAAGAAACTGAAATACAATAATAAACACGGATGTTCTTGACTCAGAAGCTCAGGACCCCACGTAAGCATACATCTTGTGCTTAAGGACATCCCAGTCCAGCCAAAGAGAATTCCAAAGGTGGTGAATATGTATTGTATTTCTAATGCATGAGGCACTGAAATTCCCCTAACTGGTAACAGGCCATATTACCAAGGAAGATAAATATGTCCTCTTGCTTCATCTAAGCTCCCTAGATCACACCAGTTTGAATGGCACTACGAAGCGATCTATGTCAAATGACAAGGATGTGACTAGAGAATGATTCCCTTTAATTGCAAGATGTAGCAAGGACGGTAACCCAAAAAGGAATGTTGAGATTCATGAGCTCTAAGGAGCATAAGGAGGTAGAGGGCAGTCATTTCTTGAATGAATTATGGAATATCTGAATTATGTATATCTGAACTCCCTGCTCAAAACATGGTGGCTCTCTAGTACTGCTAATAGTAGTGTGCTATGTAATCCCTAGGGCTTGCTCAGACCTCCATCTTTCCAAGGTACAGAAGCATTGACCTCCATGCAATTTATCCTGTTGTGGCTCTTTTGATAAGACCATAAAACGCAAGGTCTTGACTGTTCTGCAGGGACATTGCCCTCCCCCTCCATGACATTTAAGTAAAAGCAGAGGCTTGCTTGGGTTCTTTTGACTGACCCTCAGCGGATGCTATTCCCCTCGGTGGATGGCCTAGAAGGCCCTCGTCCTCCATCTGCATGTGTCAGGCCTGTCTTTCCTCAAGGGAATTTGCATCAATGGGGCCTCCTCCTCTCCCTGCAATGGGTGTTGTGGGTTGGGATGAAGGGAGAGGAGGAAGCCCCATTGATATGCGCCTACCTCCCCATAGCAGGTGTTGTGAGTGGGGCTGTGTGACTCAGGGACCTCTTGGTGCCAACATAAGGTTATAGGGATCCCCTGGGTCTGGTATCTACATACTAATTCATCAAAGGGTGTCCCGTAAGGTTTCTACAGAAAGTCTGTGTCACACTGATCATCATAATCATTGCAAAATGTATGTACAGATAATATATAAGGAGTTAGGTACATATGCTAAAGATTATGCTCTTAAGGTCTGCAAGCTGGGCCTGGTCATCAAAAGGTAATAAAATTTCTTTCAGGCAGGAAACGCTTGTCCACCTGTCTGCCTATTTGTAAATTTGAGTATTGCATACTTCACAATGGATGCCTATTTACAGACTGAGCAAAATGCTAATCAAAAGATTGCAAAGTCTCCAGGGAAAATTCTCTCCTGTTTACAAGTAAAGTCAATGGAATGTTGGAACTATATCCAGAGGTACAGAGGTAAACCGAGACATCCTTCACCTAGGGGACAAGCAGCCAACCTGGTTGCTGAACACTATCAGGGAAGCTTTGGATAAACTAAATGTCATTATGAAAATGTCATCTTAGTTAAATTTAGACTCTAGAAAGTGTGTTATTTTATTTGCTATTTAACCATCTGTTTCCATTCTCCTTGTTTCTTCTTGACTCGCTATTCTTTGTTAAATAAACGCAAGTCTGATTTCACCGTCACCCTAAGTGCTGTGAGTGGAGCCTGAGGTGTAACGGCCAAGCTGGGGTGCGCTGTTCCTGCAGCAGGAGCTGGAGCTGTGAATTTGGCGCATGGCATGTGCAGTGGCCCATCACTGTCCTGCAAAAGGGACTATGGTGCCCACATGCTGGGAAAGGGTCAGGTAGTGTTTTAACCCCAGGAATTGAAAGTAGTGCCAGGGCTCAAGCAACTAGGTGCTGAGGCTCAAGGCATTTTTTTTACATTCATAACTGACGCAGCAAGCCCAGAAGTGCGGGGGCTATGAACTGCCAACCAGAGGTACAGGGCTGAGCCCTAGCACAAATTAAGCACGGGGGGAAGGGCTGTGCTGCCTGTGGCCGAGGGGTGGGGGGGGCAGGGAGCTGGCTGGCAGGCTCCCTCTGGCTGGGGGCAGGTGGGAGCATGGACAGGGTGCAGGAGGCGGCCCTGCCGAGCCCCATGGCACGCTGCGCCCGCGCAGGAGCGTTCCAGGCTGCCCGGGGGCGGGGTCTGGAAGCTCCTGGAGCTTCGCTCTGGGACCCCACTGCCCCGCCCTGGAAAGGGGACTCTACCTGAGCACAGAACTCCTCCTCGGCATGAGGCACATGGAGCATGCGCACCAGCGGCACGTGCCAACAGGGTTTACACACGCGCAACCCCGGAGGGCACTCTGCGCAGGTGCATAGCCAGTTAGGCGGGTTCAGTTTGCACGGCGCAGGGCCGCAGGAGGTCCAGTTGTCTATGCTCCTAGGGGTGGGTAGAGCGTCGTCTTGGCACTGAGGCAAAGAACAGGCCTCTATGACTGGAGGCGGGTGAGCGTGGGCTCCCCCCCACCGAGGCGGAAGTGACGGCAGACGCACAGCGCCGTGGAGGCGGTGGTTCCCGTGTGCGTCGGGGTCGGTGTGCAGAGTAGCTCCAAGAGAGGCGGAGAGCGAGCCGCGGGACTCAGGTGGGGGCGGCTCCCCTGTCCCTCAGGAGTGGGCAGCGCGGGGCGGGCACGGCCTCGGCCTCGGCCTCGGCCTGTGGGGCGCCGGCAAGGAGGGAGAGGCTCCGGGGGAGGAGCTGGGGCTCCAGCAGGGGCGGTCCGTGGGAGGGGCCCCACTGAGATGCATGGGGGAGGGGGACCCCCATTCCTGGGCAGTTCCCCTTCCCGACTCTGCCCCCGTGCACGGGCGCAGCCCCCTTCTTTAATTCGTTCTCCTCGTGGCTCTTCTCCCTGTCAAGGAGTCGGACAACCTGGTGCATTTCAGCGGGGCAGCTGTTCTGCCTCCCCCTCCCCCTCCCTTTCGCCTCAGCAGCCCCAGAGCTGCTGCTCCGGGGGGCGGGGGGGAGTTGAGTCCCTTTTCCTGTTTTTGATGAGCGCCGAAGGCTCCTGTATTTCCCCGTGCCCGTTTGAAATCTCCCACCGTGAGTGATCATAGAGCCGGGCCTGAGTGCATTTTTTTGCTTTCAAGGGAGAGTGATTAAAAACAGGCCTGTCTTCTCCTGGATGAAGATGTAAGTGAGCATCCACCCATGGGATCCTAGTCCTCCATACTCATAACACACACATAATGAGGTATCCTGAAAGCAAACCATCTCCGTTAATGAGAAGCACTGTTCTTTAACCTTTGTAAGCAAACTGGAGCAGAGTTCGTGTCTTGCTATGCACTTGTATAGTGGCTTGTGCAATGAATTCCTGCTCCTGATTGGGCTCTCTTGCCATTACCACAATAAGAATAATAAATAGAAACTTTGCTGTTTCATCTGGTAGGCTGTTCTCCTGAATGCTAGGAGTAACTGTGTTCCCTTGACGACCACAAGACACTGGCACAAATTGCCTTTTGAACATCTTTGGGAAAAAGGCAGGACATTTCGATGTGGGTTTTGGATGACGCCAAGAGTGTAACAAGATTAAAAAAGGGATTGGATATTTATAGATATCAGGAATATCCAGAATTGTTCGAATTATTACCATGATTTTGGAAGGCATATTAAACTGCATGCTTCAGGGTTTATCCCAGTGCCTGACTATTAGGTCTCATCCTGATCTTTATGTAGGGGACAGGTTATTCCCCACCTACCTACTGTGCAGTTCTTACACCTTCTGTAGCATCTGGTACAGATCGCTGTCAGAGACAGGATATTATACCAGATGGACTTTGAGCCTGATCCAATATTGCAGTTCCTATAAGCTTAAATTTACAAGTATTCTTGTTCTAAAATAATAGGGTGGAGTAGACCAGTGGTTTTCAGATTGCGGGTCGCAACCCAGTACTGATTCGCGGAATGGAAGACACTGGGTCTCGGCGGCTCTGGTCAGCACTGCTGACTGGGCTGTTAAAAGTCCCGTTGGTGGTGCTGCCTGGCTAAGGCAGGCTAGTTCCCACATGTTCTGACACTGCGCTGCACCCTGGAAGTGGCTAGCAGCAGATCTGGCTTCTATGCAGGGGGGGCAATGGGAGCTGGGAGGGATCGGTGCTTGTGGGCGAGAGCTGTGTGAAGCCGCTTGCATGCCTCTGCCTAAGAGCTGGACCTGCTGCTGGCCACTTCTGGGGCACAGCGTGGTCCATGGTGCCAGGACAGGCAGGAAGCCTGCCTTAATACTCTCACGCTGCTGATCGGGAGCTGCCCAAAGTAAGCCCGAGCCCCTTCCTGCACCCTAAACCTCTCATCCCTGGCCTCAGCCCAGAGCCTTGACCCCCTCCCACACTCCAACCCCTTGCCCCAGCCCTGAGCCCCCCCAAACCCAGAGCCCTCTTCTGCACCCCAAACTCCTCATTGCCAGCCCAGAGCCCTGACCCCTCCTGCACCCCAACACCCTGGCCCAGCCCATAGCCCCCTCCCACACCCTGAACCACTCATTCCCGGCCCCGCCCCATGCCCCAACCCTCGGCCCCAGACCTGAGCCCGTACCACACCCCGAGCCCCTCATCCCCAGCTCCGTTGGATTGTGGGCATTAACAATTTTCTTCAACTGGGTTGCCAGAAAAAAAGTTTGAAAACCACTGTAGTAGACACTTGAGCCCTACTTATAATGGGAAAATGAGCTGTTGCGGAAAATAACTTTGTGATGGGTCCCCCTGAACTGGTATTGGAAACTGCTTTAGTGCGAGTTTAGACAACAAAAAAACACTTCCAGATTTATTTTTGAAAGCTGATTGAGGCTTGGAATTTTATCCTAGTCTTTAAACTGTTTTCAGTTCCAGTTGAAAGAGAGTTCTTTGCCTAAAATCATTTGTAGCAACAGTTCAACTTCCAACTCTAGACAGGGCAGCGAGTGGCTTTGGTGCATCTACACCGCACCTGGGAGCGAGCCTCCCAGCCAGGGTCCACAAACTTGTGCTAGTAGTCTAAAAATAGCTGTGTAGACATTGCTTTGACATTGCGGCTTGCGCTATCAAGCTCATGCCCCAGGAGTCAAAGCCCAAGCTGCAGCATCTACACATCAATTTCTAGAGTGATGGTATGAGCCCCACAAGTACTAGTTTGTAGACCTGGGCTGGGCGTGTTGCTCCCAGATGCAGTGTAGAAATGCCCTTAGTGGCTCTTTTTCTCAAAAGAGCTCAAAGTGCACAGCAAAGATTTTTTTTTTTTCCCCCATGTGATAATTTAGCATTTAAAAAATATTTATATACTAATCGCCTAACGTTTTTTGCCAGCTCAGAGCACTGTATAAACATTAAGGAAACTAATCTGCCAGACCAACCTGATCTCCTTCTTTGAGAAGATAACTGATTTTTTTAGATAGAGGGAATGCAGTAGATCTGATCTACCTGGGTTTCAACAAGGAATTTGATACAGGTCCACTTGGGAATTAGTTAAATTAGTTAAATTGAAGAAGGTGGGGATTAATATGACAATTGAAAGATGGATAAGGAACTGGTTAAAGGGGAGACTACAATGGGTCGTGCTGAAAGGTGAACTGTCACGCTGGAGGGAGGTTCCTAGTTGAGTTCCTCAGGGAACGGTCTTGGGGCCAATCTTATTTAACATTTTTATTAGGGCTGTTGATTAATCGCAGTTAACTCATGCAATTAACTCAAAAAATTAATCGCGATTAATCACAGTTTTAATCACACTGTTAAACAATAGAGTACCCATTGACATTTATTAAATATTTTTGGATGTTTTTCTACATTTTCAAATATATTGATTTCAATTACAACACAGAATACAAAATGTACACTGCTCACTTTATATTATTATATTTGATTACAAATATTTGCACCGTAAAAATGATAAACAAAAGAAACAGTATTTTTCAGTTCACCTCATACAAGTACTGTAGTGCAGTCTCTTTATGGTGAAAATGCAACGTACAAATGTAGATTTTTTTTTTTGTTACATAACTGCACTCAATAACAAAACAACTCAAAAGTTTACAGTCTACACATCTACTCAGTCCTACTTCTCCTTCAGCCAATCACTAAGACAAACAAGTTTGTTTACATTTATGGGAGATACTGCTGCCCACTTCTTATTTACAGTGTCACCAGAAAGTGAAAACAGGCATTTGCATGGGACTTTTTTAGTTGGTATTGCAAGGTATCTACGTGCCAGATATGCTAAACATTCATATGCCTCTTCATGCTTCAGCCACCATTTCAGAGGACATGCTTCCATGCTGATGACGCTCATTTAAAAAAATAAGGCGTTAATTAAATTTGTGACTGAACTCCTTGGGGGAGAATTGTATGTCTCCAGCTCTATTTTACCCACATTCTGCCATATTTTTCATATTATGGTCGTCACAGATGATGACTCGGCACGTTGTTCATTTTAAGAACACATTTGCTGCAGATTTGACAAAATGCAAAGAAGGTATCAATGTGAGATTTCTAACGATAGCTACAGCACTAGACCCAAGGTTTAAGAATCTGAAGTGCCTTCCAAAATCTGAGAGGGATGAGGTGTGGAGCATGCTTTCAGAAGTCTTAAAAGAGCAACACTCTGATGCAGAAACTACAGAACCCAAATCACCAGGAAAGAAAATCAACCTTCTGCTGGTGGTATCTGACTCAGATGATGAACATGAACATGCGTCAGTCCTCGCTGCTTTGGATCGTTATTGAGTAGAACCCATCATCAGCATGGAAGCATATCCTCTGGGATGGTGGTTGAAGCATGAAGGGACATATGAATCTTTAGTGCATCTGGCATGTAAATATCTTGCAACGCCGGCTACAGCAGTGCCATGCGAACACCTGTTCTCACTTTCATGTGATATTGTGAACAAGAAATAGGACTGAATGGATTTATAGGCTCTAAAGTTTTACACTGTTTTATTTTTGAATGCAGGTTTTTTGTACACAATTCTACATTTATAAGTTGCACTTTCGTGATAAAGAGATTGCACTACCATACTTAGGTGAATTGAAAAATACTATCTTTTTTTACAGTGCAAATATTTGTAATCATAAGTAAATATAAAGTGAGCACTGTACACTGTATTCTGTTATAACTGAAATCAATATATTTGAAAATGTGGAAAACATCCAAAAATATTTAAATAAATGGTATTCTATTATTAACAGTGTGATTAATCATGAATAATTTTTTAATCACTTGACAACCCTAATTTTTATTGATGATCTTGGAACAAAATGTGGGAGCGTGCTAATAACATTTATGGCTGACACACAGTTGGGAGGTATTGCCAATACAGAGGAGGACCGGAATATCACACAAGAAAATCTGGATGACCTTGAAAACTGGAGTAATAGAAATGGGATGAAATTTAATAGTCCAAAGTGCATGGTCATGCACTTAAGGACTAACAACAAGAATTTTTGCTATAAGCTGGGGACTTATCCGTTGGAAGCGACAAAGGAGGAGAAAGACCTGAGTGTATTGGTTGATCACAGGATGACTATGAGCGGTTAATGTGTTGCAGGTGTGAAAAAGGCTAATGCAGTCCCAGGTGAGGTATTTTCAGTAGAGACAAAGAAGCGTTAGTACCAGTATACAAAGCACTGGTGAGACCTCATGTGGAATACTATGTGCAGTTCTGGTCTCCTATGTTTAAGAAAGATGAATTGAAAGTGGAACAGCTGCAAAGAAGGGCTACTAGGATGATCTTAGGAATGAAAAACCTACTTTATGAGGGGAGACTCAAAGAGCTTGGCTTGTTTAGCCTAACCAAGAGAAGGCTGAGGGGAGATATGATTGCTCTGTATAAATACATCAGAGGGATCAATACCAGGGAGGGAGAGGAATTATTTAAGTTAAGCACCAATGTGGACACAAAAACAAATGGATATAAACTGGCCATCAAAGAATCAATCCTGAAGCACTTGCATGAGAGGAAAGTGATCAGGAACAGCCAGCATGGATTCACCAAGGGAAGGTCATGCCTGACTAATCTAATCGCCTTCTATGATGAGATTACTGGTTCTGTGGATGAAGGGAAAGCAGTGGATGTATTGTTTCTTGACTTTAGCAAAGCTTTTGACACGGTCTCCCACAGTATTCTTGTCAGCAAGTTAAGGAAGTATGGGCTGGATGAATGCACTACAAGGTGGGTAGAAAGCTGGCTAGATTGTCGGGCTCAACGGGTAGTTATCAATGGCTCCATGTCTAGTTGGCAGCCGGTATCAAGTGGAGTGCCCCAAGGGTTGGTCCTGGGGCCGGTTTTGTTCAATATCTTCATAAATGATCTGGAGGATGGTGTGGATTGCACTCTCAGCAAATTTGCGGATGATACTAAACTGGGAGGAGTGGTAGATACGCTGGAGGGGAGGGATAGGATACAGAAGGACCTAGACAAATTGGAGGATTGGGCCAAAAGAAATCTGATGAGGTTCAATAAGGATAAGTGCAGGGTCCTGCACTTAGGACGGAAGAACCCAATGCACAGCTACAGACTAGGGACCGAATGGCTAGGCAGCAGTTCTGCGGAAAAGGACCTAGGGGTGACAGTGGACGAGAAGCTGGATATGAGTCAGCAGTGTGCCCTTGTTGCCAAGAAGGCCAATGGCATTTTGGGATGCATAAGTAGGGGCATAGCGAGCAGATCGAGGGACGTGATCGTTCCCCTCTATTCGACATTGGTGAGGCCTCATCTGGAGTACTGTGTCCAGTTTTGGGCCCCACACTTCAAGAAGGATGTGGATAAATTGGAGAGAGTCCAGCGAAGGGCAACAAAAATGATTAGGGGTCTGGAACACATGAGTTATGAGGAGAGGCTGAGGGAGCTGGGATTGTTTAGCCTGCAGAAGAGAAGAATGAGGGGGGATTTGATAGCTGCTTTCAACTACCTGAAAGGGGGTTCCAAAGAGGATGGCTCTAGACTGTTCTCAATGGTATCAGATGACAGAACGAGGAGTAATGGTCTCAAGCTGCAGTGGGGGAGGTTTAGATTGGATATTAGGAAAAACTTTTTCACTAAGAGGGTGGTGAAACACTGGAATGCGTTACCTAGGGAGGTGGTAGAATCTCCTTCCTTAGAGGTTTTTAAGGTCAGGCTTGACAAAGCCCTGGCTGGGATGATTTAACTGGGAATTGGTCCTGCTTCGAGCAGGGGGTTGGACTAGATGACCTTCTGGGGTCCCTTCCAACCCTTATATTCTATGATTCTATGATTCTAAGTTTAGCCTTGAAATTAGGCGAAGGTTTCTAACGATCAGAGGAGTGAAGTTTTGGGACAGTCTTCCAAGGGGAGCAGTGGGGGTAAAAAACCTAATTCACTTCAAGACTGAGCGTGATAAGTTTATGGGGGGGAGGAGGGGAGATGGTATGATGGGACTGCCTACAATGGCATGTAACTGATCTGCAACTGCTAGCAACAAATATCTGCAATGGCCAGTGATGGGATGCTAGATAGGGAGGGCTCTGAGTTACTTCAGAGAATTCTTTCCCAGGTGTCTGGCTGGTGGGTTTTGCCCAGATGCTCAGGGTCCAACGAATCACCATATTTGGGGTCGGGAAGGAATCTTCCCCCAGGTTAGATTGTCAGAGACCCTGGGGGGTTTTGCCTCTGCAGCATTGGGCAGGTCACTTTGCAGGTTTAAACTAGTGTAAATGGCAGATTCTGTTACTTGAAGACTTTAAATCATGATTTAAAGACTTCAGGTAACTCAGCTGGAGGTTAGGGGTCTCACATCTCTACACATGGAAAGGCATGCACAGTTACTTCAATGTGTTGATTGAAAGTTGCACTTCCCTGAGACTCTAGAATTATGAATTGAGGGGAGACTCATGGATCAAGTGTTTAAATAAACACACAGTATGTATTTATGGGAATGTTTACCCTTTGAAATATATGCAGTAACTGTCAAACAAAGTAACTTAGTAGTTACTTTTGAACTTTGTTTTATGTTAAAACTTATCAATTAGCTAATTGTAGGATTGATAATAGTATTTTATGGGTGAAATTCTGGCTTTAGTGAGGTCAGGATTTTACCCTATATAGCTATAGCTCCATCCTTCTGTTCCACTATCACTACTCAAGTGTTTAGAATGGGAAGTGAAGACAAACTTATGTGACTGAAGCTCCAGGGAGAATGTAGGCTGGCGGAGCTAGATTCTTGAACTGGAATTTAACCAGAATACCCCTGGAAAAGTAGTTAGGGTTGGAATGCGTTACAGAAAATTACTGGTGTTTTTTAGATTACAACATTATATGGAATCTGGTTGTGTGAGACTAAGTTTTAGCAAGTATTATTTATGTAGCAACAAAACTGTGCTAGGTTCTTTACAAACAAGCCTACAGGCATGGTCTCTTTTTAAAGGGTCTTACAATCTAAATAGGATCTTAAAGTACGTATAGGTATTATCCCTGTCCCACTATGAAAAGACAGGCCACCAAAGTAAGGGCCTAAGATGTGGTCTAGGACCATGGCATGGGGGGATATAGCTGATGCTAATTAGGTTTGTCAATCTCCTGATTTCTTTTTTTCCACCTAATCCTGTCTTCATTTTACAGTGATCACGTGTCAGAAATATGGCTACAGACTGGCTTGGAAGCATTGTGTCCATTAACTGTGGAGACAGCCTGGGAGTCTATCAGGGACGAGTGTCAGCTGTGGATCAGATCAGCCAGACCATCTCCCTGACGCGGCCTTTCCATAATGGGGTCAAGTGCCTTGTGCCAGAGGTCACCTTCAGGTAAGTGTCTGCTTCTTCCAGGCAAACTTTACATATGACTGAAATTGGAGCATTTTGCTTCAAACCTCATTACTGCTTATCCTTGGCTGTAAAGTGCCTCTATTGTTAGGCTCTATACAGAAAGCAAGAGATGCTGTCTTTTGGGCTTTTTTTTGTCTGGGTTACGATGTGAACACAGATGTTGATCACAATTGGAACACATTGGTAGGAGCAAAGAAAATGGTCACTGTGTATTACCTGTCATCCAGTTTACGGTTAGATCAGACATTTGGCAGGAATTTTTGCCAATGGCAAGTTTAATGTTTGTGTTTGCTAAAGCATGATTGAAGTGAAAGTGGAGCTGTTAATCATTTAAATTAGATCCTTGCCCTGAATAAATCTGTTTTATGGCTCCAACTGCATATTTATCTTCAGATCTGTCTTATCTTCTGCCACTTTCTTTTCCTCCATCTAGATAGCTCTTGATATTCGTCTGGCAAGATCTCTTTTCTCTTTGGCATAATAATCTTGTTCTATAATTCTGAAGCCAATTGGTGCAGATTGGCCTTGGAGACACATACCAACAGCATCCGAAACTTCCTACACAGCAGTAGGCTTGTTAGTATTGCTGTTCTAGTACTAAATTAGCTGCCCTCCAGCTCTGCCCCCAACTCCCCTGTTACGTTATTGGAGAAGAGTAAAGATTAGTCACCAAATATTTTTTTCTATTATCAGTGCAAATTGGCAAAGTTAATACACAGATTTAAATGATTTCCACAAATACACAGATTTAACTATTTTATTACTAAACAAAGGTTAAATAGCTACCTTAGGGAGTCTCTCTTCCTTAGGGCTTGTCTACATTATTCGCTGGATCAACGGGCAGCTATCGATCCAGCAGGTGTTGATTTATCGTGTCTAGTCTAGACTAGATGCAATAAATCGACCGCCGAGCGCTCTCCTGTCGACCCTGGTACGCGAGAGGCTCAGGCGGAGTCAACGGGAGAGTGTCAGGCATCGACTTACCGCAGTGAAGACGCCGCGATAAGTAGATTAAGTATGTCGACTTCAGCTACGTTATTCATATAGCTGAAGTTGTGTAACTTAGATTGATCCCACCCCCAGTGTAGACCAGGCCTTAGAGAGTTGAAACAAGGGGCAGAGGGGGAGAAATAGAGAAGGAAGGATTCATGTAATGCTGATAAAGGTATTGAGGTCCATGACACATTCAGTCTTGGTAACAACATTATTTTTATATCCCAGTATAATAGATTCATTCTGAAGTTTGATTATTCTTCATAAATCTAAAGTCAAAGACTGTATCTTATAACCACTCTTTCCAGAGTGACTAGTTTACAGCTTGCACCCACTCCTTTATTACATGAAAGTGTGGATTATTTCCAGTACTGCACTGTAGTTTTCATGACCTTCAAAGGAGCTTTTAAGTGCCATCTCTCTGAGTTTCGCTATTTTAGCGATTGCTCTCAATAGAAACAGACTATGGTAAAGGGAAGTCACCTGAAAAATAAGATTAGTCATAGCACCTATACTCTTCTAGAATCTATTAACTCAAGCAGATTTCTACCCAACCATTTCCCCCCCACACTTCTGACTAGGTACAGAGCCAGTGGGATAAATTGCTATTTGGGGTTCAGTTCTCTCCAGGACCAGAAGAGTCAGATGTACTGTCTGAGGAACATAGCCTTTAAGTGTGTGTGTTCCTAATAGGCACTGTAATCCATGTTAGTGGGTTTTTTCCCCCTTGGATTCCAGTGAATTAAGAGAAAAATGTCATTCTGATGCTGCTTTAGTCTCTAACATACTAGGGGCTTGATTTCTGTAGAGCTGGGTGCCAATGTTGAATCCCACTTTGTTTTGTTCTCTTTCCTGTCTTTAGGGCAGGTGATATTACTGAGCTAAAGATTCTGCAGATCCCAGGTCCTGGGGACAGCAAACAGAGTGGGGACCTGCAGCATACCAAACTGGGCATTCCTGGCGTTGGGTGCCAAGTGGGTACCAATCAAAACGGCACTGGCAAATTGCTAAAGAAGCCTACCTCTTCCAGCAGTGCCCCCCAGGCTATCCCAAGGAGAACGGACATGAAAAATCAGGAAGTTGTCATCTCCCCACAACAGCAACAGTGCTCTAAGAGCTACATGGACCGACATTTGGAATCTGTGAATCAGTCCAAAGGTTTCCGTCGTAGACACAACTCCTGTGAGTATATTGCCCATTCAGCAGCTTTCCCTTCTCTTTAGCCCGATGTTCGTGGGCTCTGTCAGTCTAGTCCACTGCTGCATTGACTGCTGTTCTCAGATGGGTATTTAATATAGCAATTAAAATGGTGCTGGAAAGACTTTAAAAAATAGTTTGTTACTGGTATTCTTGTTTCCACACCATTAATTTCTCCACCCTGTTAAGATATTTGGGAAAATGCTACAAGCTGTCATATTTTTTTACCCCAAAAAGTTTGATTAAATGTAGATCTTAAAACTGCCAGCCACTTGTCTTAAATCAAGTGTGATTTAGTGATGGCTTTTAGCTATATCAGGGGTCGGCAACCTTTCAGAAGTGGTGTGCCGAGTCTTCATTTATTCACTTTAATTTAAGGTTTTGCGTATCAATAATACATTTTAAAGTTTTTTAGAGGGTCTCTCTCTCTGAGTCTCTATATTATATAACTAAACTATTGTCGTATGTAAAGTAAACAAGATTTTCAAAATGTTTAAGAAGCTTCATTGAAAATTAAATTAAAATGCTGATCTGCTGCTGCCAGCCCGCTGCCAGCCTAGGGTTCCGTTCACCTAGGCTGGCAGCAGACTGAGCGGTGCCGGCGGCCGGGACCCCAGACTGGCAGTGGGCTGAGCGGCTCAGCCCGCTGCCAGTCTGGGGTTCAGTCCACCGGTTCCTGTCAGCCAGTGTTCTGGCTGCCGGCCCCTCTCAGCCCGCTGCTGGTCTGGAATCCCGGTCCTGCCCACTTAGAGTAGGTATCTACCTTCTCTCTGGTTCTAGCCCACTCTCTTCCCATCTCTCTCTCTGCACTGAGCTGAGGGTGGGAGTGCACTGAGCACAGGGCTGGGGGTGAAGGAGCAGGCTGGGGGTTGGGGTGCAGGGTCTGGCCAGGAGCTAGAATGAGGGAGGGGGTTCAAGGTTGGGGCAAGAGGTTTGGGTGTGGAGTGCTTACCTGGGCTGCTCCCATTTGGTGTGAGGCGTGCAGGTGGGAACGTGGGAGGGTGCAGGAGCTCCTGTTTGGTGTTCAGGGTGGGGGTGGGAATGTGGGGGGTGCAAGAGTCAGGGCATGAGTGTGGGGAGTACTGGAATCAGGGCTGTGGTCGTGCAGGGGTCAGGGCAGAGGGCTGGGTGTGTGTGAGCGGGGTGCAGGGCTCAGGGCAGGGGGCTGAGGTGTGGGAGGGATGTAAGGTGCAGGGATCAGGGCAGAGGGCTGGGGTGTGTGTGAGGGGGGTGCAGGGATCGGGGCAGGGGGCTGGGGTGTGTGTGAGGGGGGTGCAGGGATCGGGGCAGGGGGCTGGGGTGTGTGTGGGGGGGGGCAGGGATCGGGGCAGGGGGCTGGGGTGTGTGTGGGGGGGGCAGGGATCGGGGCAGGGGGCTGGGGTGTGTGTGGGGGGGGCAGGGATCGGGGCAGGGGGCTGGGGTGTGTGGGGGGGGGCAGGGATCGGGGCAGGGGGCTGGGGTGTGTGGGGGGGGGCAGGGATCGGGGCAGGGGGCTGGGGTGTGTGTGTGGGGGGGGGGCAGGGATCGGGGCAGGGGGCTGGGGTGTGTGTGTGGGGGGGCAGGGATCGGGGCAGGGGGCTGGGGTGTGTGTGTGGGGGGCAGGGATCGGGGCAGGGGGCTGGGGTGTGTGTGTGGGGGGGGCAGGGATCGGGGCAGGGGGCTGGGGTGTGTGGGGGGGGGGGGCAGGGATCGGGGCAGGGGGCTGGAAGGGATATGCCCTGATTCCACCCCCCTTCCCCAAGACCCCATCCCCACCTCGTCTCCGGCTCCTCCCCGGAGCAGTGAGCGCACTGCACCTCCTCTTCTCCCCCCTCCCCCCCCATAAGGGCTATCAGCTGATCGGTAGCAGGGAGGGGAGGAGGATGGGTAGGAACGAAGCATGCTGGGGGAAGAGGCGGGGGAGGGGAGAGCTTGCCTGCCTTGCAGCAGCAGCCGGCAGGACCAAGCTTCTTCATCCTTCCCCTGGGGAGAGGGGGGAGCGGGCCAGGGCTGGCAGGATTTTTAATGGCACACTGCTGCCTGCCGGGGTCCTGGCCTGGGTTCGGCAGCGGGCTGAGCGGGGCTGGTGGCTGGAACCCAGCAGGCAGCAGTGTGCCATTAAAATCGGCTCGCGTGCCATCGGTTGCCCTGAGCTATATTAATAACAACATGAAAAACTGATGACAAAATCTAAATCCGTAGTTTCTCTGAGTGGACAACTGCTGTTATGGCATATCTAATTCACGATTCATTTTGGTCAATTTCACACTCAGAGGATTTTAAAAATTGTAAATGATTTCAGATATTTAAATCTGAAATTTCACGGTGTTGTAATTGTAGAGATCCTGCCCCAAAAAGAAGTTGTTGGGGGTTGCCAGGTTATTGTGGGGCGAGTTGCGGTACTGCTACCCTTACTTCTGCGCTGTTGCTTGTGGGGTGCTGCCTTCAGAGCTGGGCACCTGGCCAACATCTGCCACTTTCTGGCTGCCCAGCTCTGAGGGCAGCACAGAAGTAAGGGTGGCAATACTGTGACCCCTCCTTGCGATTCCCCTGCAACTCTCTCAAATTGGGGGTCCTGACCCAAAAGGAACACAGGTCTCCCCCCATGAAATCTGTGGAGTATAGGGTAAAAGCACACAAAAGATCAGATTTCATGGGAGGAGACCAGATTTCATGGTCCATGATGCATTTTTCATGACTGTGAATTTGGTAGGGTCCTTACTGATGGGAGAGATCATGCACATCCCACTCAGGACTGGCTTCGCTCTGAGTATTCTGCACTGGGGCATAAAACGCTGTTACGCTGGCCCTTGGGTTGTTGGGTGGAAGGGACTGGATGACCTAATCTGTCACTTCCATTTCTAACTTTTTTTCCCCCTGAAAGTAAGGTCTTATTGCTCTTTCTATGAGTGTCTGGGATACACTGGCAAAAAGCCAGGTGCGTAATGTATATTCTACACAAAATAGCTTCACATTATGATAGCATCCAACAGCATAGACAAAAAAGTCTGTTTCCATCAAATCAATGCAGGTAACTGGGAACTCTCTTAAATAAATTCCAGGTCCCTTCCATCTTTAACTTCTTTTCAGTGGGCATATTTCTTAGCTACAGTTTAGAATTCCTAACTGTGTCGGATTAGAGCCCTGCAGTGAGACTGGGATCCAGTAGATCTCTGAGAACCGGCCCCCATAATGGGGGGGTAAAAATTCAACAAACAATGCGGGTGGGAGTGGGTGTTGCAGGATGTGACAGAAGCAGATTAAAACAATAGTCCTGCGCTAGGTTCTGTGTCAGACTTCTAAGTTCTCCATGTTTGGATCGCTCTTAATTGCTTTTGCTGTGCTGATGATTGTGTATAATGGCTATCTAATGTAGGTGACTGTGTGTATCTTGGATAGAGATTAGCAAGATCAGGCAGCATGTCTGATTTCAGATTGCTAGATGTAGCCTTTTTATGAGGTCATCTATAACTAAGAAGTGCATTAACGCACTCATATCCAGGTACGACATTTCTGATTGCAGCATAGGGAAAAGTGTGTGTTTATATATGCATATCTGCTTAATTGTGGGTGAATAAATATTTTCTCCAAATCCTCAAAAAAAAAATCACCTCCAAGCTGAGGGAAAACTTGGAAAATTTCAACCTGAAAAGAATTAGTTTTATTAAGTAACAAATACCCATTCTAATTCACTTATTTCTGGTATCTTAAACCAGTGGTTCTTAACCAGGGTACGCAGAGGTATTCCGGAGGTAATCAACTCATCTAGATATTTGCCTAGGTTTACAACAGGCTTTGTAAAAAGCACTAGTAAGTCAGTACAAACTAAAATTTCGTACAGACAATGACTTGTTTATACTGCTCTATATACTGTACACTGAAATGTAAGTACACTATTTATATTCCAATTGATTTATTTTATAATTATATGGTAAAAATGAGAAAGAAAGCAATTTTTCAGTAATAGTGTGCTGTGACACTTTTGTATTTTGTAAGCAAGTAATTTTTAAGTGAGGTGAAATTTGGGTTATGCAAGACAAATCAGACTCTTGAAGGGTACAGTAGTCTGGAGAGGTTGAGAGCCACTGTCTTAAACTATAGTATGTGCTATCCTCACATGCTGCTATAAAGCATTAGAGGGAACAATAGGATGCAGACATTCTTAGAATAAAAATCTGGGGCCTGCTACGTTTAGCAGAGTTCTTAAGCACATGCTTAACTTTAAGCATGTGCGTAGCCCTATTGATTTCTGAGGGGCTGCTTATATACTTAAAAGATAAGCATGTGCTTTGTGAAATCTAGGTCTGAAAGGCTGCTTGTATGGCTATTAGTATTTACACAATGCAACCAATAAAGTTTAAGTCTGCAGGCATCCTTTGAGCTGGCTTTTATGATGTCATTGTTTGACCATAAAGGCTTACTAACACTTACAGGGGTTGTGGGCAGACATTTCTGTTTTCAAAGTGCAACTGCCCAGAGCAGCTTTCAGAATCTACATTGGCATAGATGAGAAGAGGCTAAGTATGAA
Source organism: Caretta caretta (assembly GCF_965140235.1). Taxonomy (NCBI): domain Eukaryota; kingdom Metazoa; phylum Chordata; order Testudines; family Cheloniidae; genus Caretta; species Caretta caretta. The sequence continues at coordinate 47,103,466 of NC_134215.1, read as the reverse complement.
GTTTTATGAACTATATGCTACAGTGCAGGACAACTTCTTATGGAATGGTGGTAGCCTCCCTAGAGTTAAGGTTGAAACTAGCTTCTTGCTATAAATCTGACTTTAAATCTTTTCTCCAAAAGAGTGCAAAAAGAAACCCGTGTCTCTAAAACTTTTAAATGCTGCATCTCGTCTCAAGCTTTTCTTGTAGTCTTAGTAGAATTCAGAAAAGTTAAAAATAATTTTCCTGTCATTCACTTGCAATCACCCAAAACAAGTTAGAGATTTTTTATTTTCAAGATGGTTTGGGCTACATCAAATTCATTTTGATTTTTGTTCACATTGTTGACAAATGCCAATTTTGCGTGGGGGGGAGTGTACCATAGGGGGAGCATTTCACTGAAATAGTTATTTTTAAGTGTATATAGAGCAATATTTTAAAAAGTAGACTGACCTCATCCTGGCTTCAGGTTCTGCTGCTGTTGTCACTGACCTTAGCCAGAGGTGAGAGGTAGGACAGGGATGAGAATTTAGGAGGTGGCATGGAGGTGTACCTGCAATGAGTATGGGGAGAAAAGGAGCAGCAAATGGCAAGTTGAAAGCAGGGAAGAGTTATGTAGGGGTACTAAGACACAAGTGTTGTGTGTGTAAGGATCTGGAAGACGTATGAGGGGGCTTGTGCAGGGGACTATGGAGGTGATGGAGAATTCTGGGGAAGATAAAGGGGTATGGAAATGAGTGTAAGGTGTTGGAGGGCATGGAAAGCAGGGTCCACGTATGTGCAGGGGACTGGGTTGAAGTTATTCTGACTGAGCTATAATTCCTCTACATTCCACTTTTTAAATATAGGTACTGTATTTGCCCTTCTCCAGTACTCTGGATTTCACCCATCCTCCATGAGTTCTTGAAGATAGTAGCTAATGGTTCTGAGATTGCTTCATTTGGTTCCTTAAGTACCCTAGGATGAATTTCATCAGGCCCTGCCAACTTGAATACATCTCACATATTCTTTAATCTGTTCTTTCCCTATTTTGGCTTGTGTGTTCCTTCCTCTTTTTTGATAATATTAATTGTGTATCTAGTCACCATTAACCTTTTTAGTGAAGACTGAAGCAAAATAGGCATTAAGCACCTCAGCCTTCTTAAGTAGAGGATCTTTGCTTTCCTTCGTCTTTCCGTTGCTACTAGTGTATTTAAAGAACCTCTTCTTATCGTCTTGTATGTCCCTTGCTAGGTGTAACTCATTTTTTCCCTTAGCCTTTCTGATTTTGTCCCTACATGCTTGTACTATTCTTTTGAACTCCTCCTTAGCAATTTGTCTGTTTCCTTTTGATTTTAAGGTAAGTAGAGCACTCCTAATGGAGCCATATTGGCTTCTTACTATTCTTCCTATCTTTCCTTCACTTTGGGATAGTTTGCAGTTGTGCCTTTAATATTGTCTCCTAGTGAAACTGCCAGCTCTCCTGAACACCTTTATCCCTTAGATTTTCTTCCTATAGGACCTTACTCTGACGGGTTGGACCCCTGGGATGTCACCTGGTGTGCTGGGCTAGGCACACTGAGGCAGACTATTCTGCCAGCCTGGGCCCCCTTTTATCTGGTGTTGCTCAGCTAGGCTTTCCAGCCAAGCACACAGTCAGCACAGAGAGACAGAGATCTGCTCTGAGAAGGCTCAGCCTAAGGGGCTTGCCACAGCACCCAGATGTCTACTCCACCTTGGAGTACAAACCCAAAATTATATGAAATGCGCCTTTTCCCTCAATGTGGAGGAGGGTATGCACAACTTCTTCCCCCCCATTAGAAATCACATAAACTGGGTTATATTGTAAACCAGAAATAAATGTATTAACTATAACAGGTGTATTTTAAGTAGTTAAGGAGGTAGCAGACAGAACAAGGCAGATTAGTAAGAAAATAAAACAGAGCACACAAACTAAGCTTAATACGTACACTAAAGAAACTGGTTAAATGTAACTTCTCACCCTAAATGTGGTTCTAATAATCTTCTTCACAGGCCAGATGTGCTTCCAGCATGGGTCCAGTTCTTTCCCCCAGTTCAGTCTTAGTTGTTTCCAGCAGTCATCTGGGGTGGGGTAGGAGGGGAGAACTGATGACCTGGATTACCTCACTCCCCACCCTTAAATAGGATTTGCATAAGGCGGGAGTCCTTTTTTCCCTAATTTGACATGCTCCTCCCCCCCCCCCGCCCTTGTGGAAAAGTACAGAATTCAAGATAAGTTCCAGTGTCAGGTGACATGGTCACATGCTTCTGTAGGCGCCCTTCCCCCCCCCCCCCCCCCCAAGCCATTCTTCACAGGTTAACCAGCACATGCGCAGGAAGACTAAGCTCTTTTACACTCCATTGTCTCTTGCTGATGGGCTATCAGCAGTGTCAGGCTTGTTTGTTGTTGTCCCTGAAGTGTTAGCAGGGGGGCTTCACCCAAAGTAACATAGTTGAAATATAGATACATAGTCAATATTACTAGCTTCAGATACAGAAATGATACATGCATACAAATTGGATAATCACATTCAGTAAATCATAACCTTTCCAATGATATCTCACATGAGCCATCTTGCATAAATTATGTCTGTTATGTCATATTCATATCATAAGCATATTTTCATAAAGAATATGGAGTATAATGTCACACTTACAGTTCTGAGTTTTAGTCTGCTTTTTTGAAGTCCATTGTCCTTATTCTGTTGTTTTTACTCCTTCCTTTCCTTAGAATAATGAAATCTATCATTTCATGATCACTTTAACCCAAATTGCCTTCCACCTTCAGATTCACAACCAATTCCACCCTGTTGATCAGAATCAAGTCTCAAAAGGCTGTCCTCATGGTTACTTGCTCCACTTTCTGAAACAAAAAGTTGTCCCCAATAATTTCCAATAAATTCTTGAAATGTGTGTGTAAAGTCCCAAATTACTACCAGGTCTTGTGTTTTGGGTATTTGTTGTTTGTTCTAGAAATGCCTCATCTGCCTCTTCTTCCTGACATCACTCTGTCTCTCACCCCCCTTTTTTTTCTTCTCTTTCTTGACCCAGAGACTTCCAACTTGTCTGTCTCTTGCCTTCTTTTGGACTTCAGCGCAAGTGTATATTTTCTTGGCGTATAATGCAACACCATCTTTCTTTTTTCCCTGCCTGTCCTTCCTGAACAAGCTCTATCCCCTATAGCAATATTCCAGTCATGAGATTTATCCCACCAAGTCTCTGATGTCAGTTAAGTCATAATTTAGCTTGTGTACTAATACTTTCAGTCAGGGTTGGCAATTTCCCAGGAAAAAACTAGTTTAGTTCAGAGTGCTGGTAATCGTGGTTTAATCCGGGAAAGAATAAAATTATTATTAAAATAAACTAATGAAAATTAGGGACAAATATTGAGCAATTTGATATTAGTTTTCCAGTAATATGGTCCTTTTAATTTTAATTAAAGGAAATAAAATAAAAACAAAATAGAAGCTGTATGCTGTTGCCTTGGCTACCTCAAACAGAAACTGAAACTTCGGAACTGGGGAATTCCCCTTCTTTGTTCAGCACTGAAAATGAAGTTTGTTTAGCAAACAATGAAGGGGAATTCCCAGATTCAGAAGTTTGTTTCTGTTTGAGGTAAACTGCCAAATAAACTGTCCAGTCCGATACTTGATCTGATTGGCTGGAGTGGCAACTGAACTCAGTGTCTCAAGTCAAAATATTTCAATATGAACAAATGTGAAAAACCACTTGATCCAATTCATGGCTATTTTGAGAAAGGTTTCAGAGTAACAGCCGTGTTAGTCTGTATTCGCAAAAAGAAAAGGAGTACTTGTGGCGCCTTAGAGACTAACCAATTTATTTGAGCATAAACTTTCATGAGCTACACCTCACTTCATTGGATGCATACTGTGGAAAATACAGAAGATGTTCTTATACATACAAACCATGAAAAAATCGGTGTTTACCACTACAGGAGAGTGATCACTTTAGATAAGCTATTACCAACAGGAGAGTGGGTTTGTGGCGGGGGGTGGGGAGAAAACCTGGATTTGTGCTGGAAATGGCCCAACTTGATTATCATACACATTGTAAGGAAAGTGATCACTTTAGATAAGCTATTACCAGCAGGAGAGTGGGGTGGGAAGAGAGAAAACCTTTTGTAGTGGTAAACACCCATTTTTTCATGGTTTGTATGTATAAGAACATCTTCAGTATTTTCCACAGTATGCATCCGATGAAGTGAGCTGTAGCTGACGAAAGCTTATGCTCAGATAAATTGGTTAGTCTCTAAGATGCCAGAAGTACTCCTTTTATTTTGAGAAAGTTCATGAAGATGGCAAAGAGAGTCTTAGATGCAGAAGTTGCAAAGAAAAAGTAAGTGGGAAGGCAGACTGTACGAGGAAACATTTTGCAAAATGCCGTGAAAAGAGCAAAGAGACACCGGAACCACTGACTTTGGCTAGATGTATGTGAGTATTAGAATCAGACTGAAGATGAAGGTACTTGCCATTGCCAAGAACGTCAAAAGAAAGCCGCACCCAGGTCAGCCAAAGACAACGAGGAGGAAATGTCACAGTTTTTCATCCACAAATGGGTGTGTGTGTAACAAAAGCAACTCCAGAATTGAAACAAAATGTAGACTTAAAAATTGCAGCATTTTTTTTATGGATGTAAAATTCCCTTTTCTGTTATCAAGCATCCAGTTTTTCAAGCAATGATCATCTTCCTAAGGCCAGACTAGAAAGCACCCGTCGAAAGCAGGCAGCAGGTGAACAGTTAGATTCAGTTACTAATGGTTTAAAGGTGGAAGCACTCAACAGATTACATGGAAAAGCAGTTACATTACTTCAGTCATCTAGTATTAATATGCACAATGATCCAGTGATAGCTAACTGTGGTTTCTGTATCAGTGATTGATACTGGAAGCAGTAAGAAAACTGGGAAGTACCATGCTACACTGGAAAGAGAAGCCAAAGCATTAGCAAATGAACTGTCATTGTGTTAAGAGCTACCTGACCGACAATGAGAAAAAGATGCGAAGTATGAGAAGTGATTTGGAACAAGATGGCAACACTTAGATTATGTATGTATGGATGTGCATCGCATTTGTCGAGGTAGATTTAGCCAGACCTTTCATGAAGTGCTTTGATGAAACATGCTATAAATTTGCAAAGTATTTTCGTAATACTGGTTAAAAGAATGCCAGGTTCTGTTAAGACTCAAATCATGGTGACAGACAATGGAAAAGTCAAATAACATGTCTGGAAACACAGAATTGTAGGACTGGAAGGGACTTCGAGAGGTCATCTATTCCAGTCCCCCACACTCATGGCGGGACTAAGTATTATCTAGACCAGGGATGGGCAAACTTTTTGGCCCAAGGGCCACATCGGGGTTGCAAAACTGTATGGAGGGCCAGGTAGGGAAGGCTGTGCCTCCCCAAACAGCCTGGCCCATGCCCTCTATCTGCCCCCTCCCACTTCCTGCCCCCTCAGAACCCCCGACCCATCCAACTCCCCCTGCTCCTTGTCCCCTGACTGCCTCCCCTGGGACCCCACCCCCTATCCAACCCCGCCGTCCCCCGCACCCTGTCCGTCCTGACCCCATACAGGCCCCCTGGGACTCCACCTGTCCAACCCTTCCCCCCCCCCCCAAATCTCTGCCCCATCCAACCCCCACCCCCTTACCATGCCGCTCAGAGTGGCAGGAGCTCACAGCTGCCTGGCCGGAGCCAGCCACGCCACCCAGAGTACTGGTGGCGCAGTGAGCTGAGGCTGCAGCGGGGAGAGGGGACAGCAGGGGTGGGGTTGGGGGGCTAGCCTCCTTGGCAGGAGCTCAGGGGCCGGGCAGTACAGTCCCATGGGCCGGATGTGGGCCTTAGTTTGCCCACCTCTGATCTAGACCATCCCTGACAGGGACGACTGTTCCTTCATATTTAGCTTGTGATCCACTATCACCCCCAGATCCCCTTCCGCAGGACTCCTTCCTAGGCAGTCATTTCCCATTTTGTGTATGTGCAATTGATTGTTCCTTCCTAAGCAGAGTACTTTGCATTTGTCCTTATTGAATTTCATTCTATGTACTTCAGACCATTTCTCCAGTTTGTCCAGACCATTTTGAATTTTAATCCTATCCTCCAAAATACTTGCAATCCTTCCCAGCTTGGTATCGCCGTAAACTTTATACGTGTACTCTCTATGCCATTATCTAAATCATTGATGAAGATATTGAACAGAACTGGACCCAGAACTGATCCCTGTGGTTCCCCACTTGATATGCCCTTCCAGCTTGACTGTGAATCACTGATAACTACTCTCTGGGAACAGTTTTCCAACCAGTTATACACCCACCTGATAGTATCTCCATCTAGATTGTATTTCCTTAGTTTGTTTATGAGAAGGTCGTGCGAGACAGTATCAAAAGTCTTAGGCCCTGTCTACAGTGGCAAGTTTCTGCACAGTAAAGCCACTTTCTGCGCTGTAACTCCCAAGGTGTACACACTGCCAAGTTGCAGCACCCCAACGAGAGGCATAGAGCTTTCTGCTCCAGGGCTGCAGTGCTGCGGTGCCAGTGTAGACACTGTGGTGATTCCAGTGCTGGGATTGGCCTCCGGGAGGTGTCCCACAATGCCTGTTCTCGCCTCTCTGGTCATCGGTTTGAACTCTACTGCCCTGCCCTCAGGTGACCAACCATCATCCACATCCTGTAAATTCCTTTGGAAATTTGAAACTCCCCTTCCTGTTTGCTCGGTGACGTGTGCAGTGGTCTCAACGAATCTTTCCAGGTGGCCAGGCCTGCTCCACACACCAGGTGATCCCCCATTAAGAGCAATGTCGAGCTGCTTGACTTCATCAGCGTTTGAGGAGAGGAGGCTGTCCAGTCCCAGCTGCACTCCAACTGTAGGAATTATGATCCCTACAGACAGATTTCACAACGCGTGACCAAAAGTGGCCATGACGGGACACACTGCAGCGCAGGGTCAAAGTGAAGGAGCTGTCGAACTCCTACCACAAGGCGCAGGAGGCAAACCGCTGCTCCGGTGCTGCCCCCACGGGCTGCCGGTTCTACAAAGAGCTGGACGCGATACTCAGTAGTGACTCCACCTCCGCTGTGGATACTTCGGTGGCTTGCGTGCCACTCGAGAGTGGACTGAGCCAGGAGGAGGAAATCTTGGACAAGGATGTGGAGGGGGAGGGGAACCCAGAGGCAGAGGATGACTCAGAGGCCAGAGATACATGCAGCCAGAAGCTCTTTTCTGCCCCAGAGGAGGCTGGTCAGTCACAGCTGTCAGAGTTTGGCGACGCAAAAAGGAGGGGAGGCCCCTGGTAAGTGGATCTGATTTTGGGAATCGGTGAAGTGAGTTGTTGGGGGCAGGAGGGCTGCAGAAAGCAGGCTTGTCCCCCACCGCATGCCTAGTCTGAGCAGTGGAACAGGCTGTTGATTGACTCCCTCACTTCATGGGAATCTCCCTCAGAGATCTCCAGAAGACTCTCATGGAGATACTGGGCAATCTGCTGTCGCATGTTCTTCAGCAGAGCTGCTTTGTTTCTTGCCCCATTAATGGTAACTTTCCCGCGCCACTATGCTGTCACACGGGGGGAGGAGGGGGGCATTGCTGCACAAAGGCGAGCAGCACAGGGGCCAGGGCAGAAGCCACAGATTTGGAGAAGACCCTCCCTTGATTCCCTGCTCACCCTCAGCAGCGAGATCTTCCATAAGGATCATATCCTGTGGAAAGTGTGGGGACAGGAATGATTATCGGGCCCCACCTGCGGTGCTGGCTCTCCCCAAGAGCCATGTGCCCAGTGTACAGCAGGGTCAGGGAAGAGTGATTTACCCTGCCCCTGCAGCTGCTCACCATTTTGGGGGTCTTGTGGCTCGTGTGCTTGCCTGGGGACAGCCAGTTCGTAACAGGTGTATGAGTACTGGCTGTGTTTTAAATCACTGAATCAGTGTTCTGTGTTGCAAACAATACTGCTTCTGTAAAATGTTGCGTTTAAACTTCACAGAGATGATCTTCGGAGCCCAGCCTCCCCTTTTTTTATTGGCAGCCGAACAGCTGCACAGAATTAGAAAGCTACCATAAAGAACTAAGGAGGACTTTCTGCGTGAGGTTATGATGCACTCAGCCACTGAGAAACAGGAATTGAAAGAGTGGTGGGACAGTGAGAAGAGAGACCAAAAGGAGTATGCAGCATGCCAGAATGAAGCCATGAAGTGGCACTTAAAGATTATGGAGCGCCAAGCAGACACGCTCCAGGTGATACTAGCTCTTCAAATCGAGCAGCTCTGCGCCCACCCTCCCCTGCAGCCACTGTTGCAAAACTGTTTCCCATGTGCCCCCCAGACGCATCCAACACACTCTTATCAACCTCCTGGCTCCAGTCTATACCAGCGACATTCCACTCCTCCCCCCTCACAGTCCAGCACTGTGGACTCCCACTACCGACTGCACTCAATACCCATCCCTCTGCAGTTTGGCCCTCCTGAAGTACAGTACCCACTGCACTGTACTCCAAAGGAGAAGGTTGGATATAATCCCTGGACATACACAAATCTTTAGCTGTCCTGGAACCCCTCCTCCTCCTGAGACCTTCCCTTCCCCCATCCCCCTCACTGCTGACTGTTTTTTTATTTGACTCTCTCCTCCGGTTGTTATCTTTTAATGAAAGAATTGTGTTGGTTTGAAAGCAATCTTCATTCTATTAACTGAAAGCAAAAAGAGCCCTGCAAAGCAACATACAATTATGTTAAACCCACTTATTGCACTGTCTGCACCAATCACCTCCTAGTATTACAAGCACTGCACTCCCAAGCATAGCAAAAATATTAGTGGCTTTCAGCTTCAACTTGCTGCCTCAAGGCATTCCTGATCCTTATGGCCCCGCTCTGTGCCCCTCTAGTAGCCCTGATCTCTGGCTGTTCACACTCAGCCTCCAGGTGCTGAACCTCTGAGGTCCAGGCCTGAGCGAAGCTTCACCTTTCCCTTCACAAATATTATGGACCATATAGCACATGGTTATAAGTATAAGAACGTCATCATTGGCCAGGTCCAGCTTCCCATGGAAGCAACGCCAGCGGGCCTTTAAATGGCCAAAAGCACACTCAACAGTTATTCCGCACTTGCTCAGCCTGTTGTTGAACCACTCCTTGCTGCTGTCAAGCTGACCCGTGTATGACTTCATAAGCCACGGCATTAAGGGATAGGCGGGGTCTCCCAGGATCACAATGGGCATTTCCCCTACAGTCTGGGAAGAAAGTCCCTGCTTGCAGCTTCCTGAACAGGCCAGTGTTCCGAAAGACGCGTGCATCATGCACCTTTCCGGACCAACCTGCGTTAATGTCTGTGAAAAGCCCACAGTGATCCACAAGCGCATGGAGAACCATTGAGAAATACCCCTTGCGATTATTGTACTTGGTGGCTAGGTGGCCTGGTGCCAGAATTGGAATATGCATGCCATCTATCGCCCCTCCACAGTTAGGGAAGCGCATTTGTGCAAAGCCATCCACAGTGTCATGAATGTTGCCCAGAGTCAGGGTCTTTCAGAACAGGATGCGATTAATGGCCCTGCTCACTTCCGTCAACACGAGTCCAATGGTAGTCTTTCCCACTCCGAACTGATTAGCGACCGATCGGTAGCAGTCTGGGGTAGCCAGCTTCCACAGTGCAGTCACTACGCGCTTCTCCAACATCAGGGCAGCTCTCATTCTCATGTCCTTGTGCCGCAGGGCTGGGGCGAGCTCATCACACAGTCCCATGAATGTGGCTTTCCTCATCCGAAAGTTCTGCAGCCACTGCTCGTCATCCCAGACATGCATGACTTTGTGATCCCACCACTCAGTGCTTGTTTCCTGAGCCCAAAAGCAGCGTTCCACTATGGTCAGCACATCTGTGAATATCACAAGCAATCTCGTGTCGTAGCTGCTACGTGTGGTGAGATCAATGTCACACTCCTCTTGCCTTTGCAGTTTAAGGAATAACTCTGCTGCCACTCATGACGTGTTAGTGAGAGTGAGCAGCATATTGGTCAACTGTTCGGGATCCATTTCTGCAGCCCGAAGAGGCAGGGCACGCAGTACACAAATGGTTGAAAGATGGTGCCAAACGTGGACGGAAGATTGCTGCAATGTGAAGCAATGCATCACGGGGCATTGGGACAAGACCCAGGGTGCCCCGCAACCGCTTCTGCTTTCCCACAAGTCAGTGGCAGAAGAGAAAGAGGTGCTCTGTGGGACAGCTGCCCAGAGTGCACCACTCCGAATACAGCTGCAAGTGCTACAAGTGTGAACATGCTATTGCATGGGCAGCTGACAGTGTGAACACCCAACAGCGATTTCTCTTCAATGCTCTCTGAGCGGCGCTGTAACTGCCAGCGCTGTAACTTTGCCAGCGTAGATGTGCCCTTACTAAAGACAAGATATACCACATCTATCGCTTCCCCCCATCCACAAGGCTTGTTATTCCTGTCAAAGAAAGCTATTAGGTTGGTTTGAGAGGATTTGTTCTTGACAAATCTATGCTGACTGTTACTTATCACCTTATTATCTTCTAAGTATTTGCAAATTGCTTAATTATTTGCTCCATTATCTTTCTGAGTATTGAAGTTAAGCTGACTGGTCTGTAATTCCCGGGATTGTCCTTATTTCCCTTTTTATAGATTGGTGCTATATTTGCCCTTTTCCAGTCCTCAGGAAACTCTCCTGTCTTCCATGACTTTTGAGAGATAATCACTAATGGCTCAGCTGTCTTTTCAGTCAGTTCCATGAGTATTCTAGGATGTATTTCATCAGACCCTGGTGACTTGGTGATATGTTTAATAATCAGCCACATTATCTCAGGATTGTGAGTGATCATGAGGCAGAACCTGAAGATAGGGTGGTCAGTATAATTGATGATCAAAGTATTTACCAAGAGGGAAATAACTTGATAAGTCAATTAAAACCAGTTGCAGTGGCGCTTGACGGACTCCAAAGGAACACATCAATAATTGCTGCAGTGTGCAAAGTATAGCTGGGTCTCCTGATAAATGAAGATGTTGCACCATGCAAAGTAAAAGTGCAAAAGAGATTTCCTGAGGCATGGCCAACCTCCTTCATGCAAAATATGCAGGAAAGAAATTTGTCAGCTGAACAAGAAGAAATTGCAAGACAGTGGTTGCTCAGCAAAAATCCTGACTTTCTGCCATATTTACTTGCATTTAAAATAGAAGAATTGCAGTATCCAAAATCAATGTTTTCTTCCGCCATCAAGGAAAAAGCTTTCCCTTTAATATAGTGGGGAAAAATCTAAAGAATGCTGATATTCCATCTGACTTCATAAAACTGGTAGTACAGTTGCATGTGTCTCAACTTCAGCAAGCATAGAACAAATCTTTTCAACTTTGGATACATTAATGGGGGTGGGGGATAACTCAGTGGTTTGAGCATTGGCCTGCTAAACCCAGGGTTGTGAGTTCAATCCTTGAGGGGGCCATTTGGGATCTGGGGCAAATACTGGGGATTGGTCCTGCTTTGAGCAGGGGGCTGGACTAGATGACCTCCTGAGGTCTCCTCCAACCCTGATATTCTATGAATTCAAAACTGAGGAATCGGTTCAGGCTATCTGCTTCATCAAATTTGGTCTTCTGCTACAGAATGCTGTGTGGCCAAATGGACCTGGACTTGTAGTCTACAACTCTACATGTTTCTGATTGCTTAATGCTTCAAACCTACTGCTCTGGATTATTGTCATTTTCATATAATTGAATGCTTTTGACTTTTGTTTACATAATATTGAAAATATGAAGTGAGTCATGACGTGCGACTTCCTTGGAAAAATATCCAACCAAAATGTATACAGACATCCTGACATTCAGTATTATAACAACATACATTAGTATCACGCTCACTGCAGTTTTACTTTTTATTTGTACAACCCTGAATTAATCTCTTGATCTATTGCCAGGTAACCACAACTTGAATATGTAACTAAAACTAAGTGTAATGTGTGTGTGCATTAATGTAACAATTTTTAAACTGGAAAATGCCTTAAACTGGGACTAGCTGGTTTTTCCTGAGGTGGTAAAAGGCGAGATTTTACATGGTAAAAACCACCTCTGGAAAATACCATGCCACCCTTGTTTCCAGTTCTTCCTGTTTGTTCCCAGTACTCCTTGCATTTGGGTATAAACATTTGCGATCTTAATCCTGTCTAGTTTTTAAATGTTTCATTTGTTGGTACTTCCATCACGTCCCTTCCGTAGTCTCTTAAATCTCACTTAATAAGTTTCCTGAATTTTCCTTAATTACATCCAACCACTCCAAGTTATATCCCGTTGGGCATCTCTCTCTGAAAGTCCTTCTTTGAACTTCCCAAAAATAGATTTATCCAGCTGTAATCTGAGATCTGCTTTGCTTTGATCTCACTGACTGAAGCCTGTGTGCCAGTTGCACTAGTTAACAGCACTTCGCTAGCCTTTTGGTAGCTCTGTAATTAGCCGAGTGCTTTAAACCCCTCCAATTAGTCTTTAAACACAAGAGACAGAAAACAGTTATTTTGGGGTTTTTTTTCAGAGTATGTCACTGATTTGACTTAAAACTGTCTGAAATCTTTGGAAACCAATGAAACATATGGCAGGCTTGAGTTTGAGAAATCTACAGGTATTGGATCTACGACTTTATTCAGTCATCTTCTCAGTCCCCCACAGTTTTGGTGGAGAGGTCTTGGACCCTCTCTATTAAATGTTTGTGAGTCCAGTGCATGACAACTTGGATTGTAAACAGGTCAAAACTCCTAACCTCTCTGAAATGTGTAGGTTTGGGGGATGTGTGAATCTGTCAGCAGTGGGATGCAAGAGATGCAGGGTGTGGGGGGGCGATTAAGAAGTCCATGGAGGAATGATGGAGCTTTCTCTCAGAAGGTATAGTGGCTGGGGTTAAAGCAGCTGCAACTGACCTTTCAATGACCTTTAGCGTGTTAAGTCAGGGACATAGTTCTCCCTTTACAGTGCTTGTGTGACAGCAATCAATAAGCAACAAATGGCAGTGTGGGTTACACAACAATGAGTTATGTGCAATGGTGGCACTGTGCTCATGCATGCTAGGGTTGGTAGTAAAAGCTCCCCGAGGGATCTTACAGGAAGGCAGCCAACCCACTGGAGACTTTATACTTGCTTGAATGTTTATAATTGAAAGGTAAAGAAGTTTGGGAATTATTGTTTATCTTTTCCAAAGGAAGTGCTTTTTTGTGTGTGTGTGCGTGCCATGGCAAACTCCCAAGTTGATGCCAAGCCACACATCTTTCACTTTAATAAGCTGAACAGACAGACACAGGAGGCTGGCTAGCAATGACTTTTCTGGTGTGTTGGGAGAATGAATGGGCTGGGAGGGGAGAATTTGCTTGTGTGTGTGTGTGCGCGCGCGCGTGTGACAAGAGTGAGAGAATTGTATGCTCATGAATGAGCTGGATTGAAAGCCCTGAACACGCTGTCTTCTGTTTATCCACAGAACAGGTATAGCAAAGGCAACAGCAGTATATGAACCGCCATCAGTTAGGGATCTCGGGCACTACTGATCTGCATTAGATTCAAGCCAGTGCCCTAGAGGGGAACAGCTCTGCATCCTATTAGTCTTCTGAGTTAACCATTTCCCTCACCTCATCTTTACTTTTTTTTTTTCTTATACTCCCTCCTTGTTTTCTTTCTTTTCCCCTCGTCTGTGTGGTTTATTACCCTTTTGCTTTATTCAGATCACAAACCATCCACAGAAAAGGCTCTGAACAACTCTGTGACTGAAGGTCCTGTAAAGACACAACTCTGATCTGCTTTGGCGACCATGAATTATGCAAGTTTTGTTGTTGGGGTTGTAACGGACTCATTACACAAGAGCTAACTCTGGTGATCAGCAGTATTTCAGAGCTGGTGACCATCAGTGTGGATTAAAGGGCTGCCCTCCACAATTGTGTGTGTTTAACTTTGACGGGGCATGGTCTTGGCTCCCATTCAATATGTCTGCAGGGGAGCCTGGGGGAGCTTTCCCATCATTGTTCTCTCTACTTCTCTAATGCAGTTTTCTATTCTGTCAGCATTTACACTCCATTCACTTCAGTGCTCTCTATCCCCTGGAACCACCACATGGGGATGCTTCTATGTCCATGTTTGTTTTTCAGGGCAACTGAAGAGTAGAATGCCGTTGTTTTCAGAAGAATCTGGCAGAGAGTCTAAAAACACTCATTTGGTAACAGGAACAGACTGGATTGGAGTAACAGCTGACACTGACGTGAAAGGCAGACTTCTCTTGACACTGTTCAGTGTAGGCTCTGTGGCTTATTGAGCTAGGCTCTTCAGGAGTGCTGCAGGGAATTATTTGCCTAGTTTTGGGTCTTTGAATGCTTTCCTGGAAGCTCTCTGCAATGTTACTGTATTGATCTAAGCAAAGAGATTGGAAGTGAGGTGTAACTGAAACCTTTCCCTCCCCCACAAAACTATACAGATAAATGACTGCTAAGGGGGTTGGCATGCACATTCTGTATGTTGCAGTCCCAGGTGTTAGTTCTTCTTGCTTGAATTCCTTATTTATTCCTGTTTCCTAATCTTTTGCATTTGCATGTCATCTGCCAATTTTTTTGATTCCTTTATCAGTGTGAAAAATATATTCCTCCTCTCTGTGTAGCTTCTTTAATGTAGAAAAATCTCTTGGTTCATCTCATTTTCATCTTCCAATTGCAGTAAGATGACAGCTTTAAAGGACACTATCAACTTGAAAGTCACACTTGTGTCTAAAAATCAACTGCCTGCTCTAGTTACAGATAATCTTGGATAGCTATACTGGAAAGAAATTGAGTAGAAAAATCTTTTTTTTTTTTTTTGTACAGGTAACACTGTGTATAATCAATTTCACTGTCCCTAGTGAGCACCTGTATACCATTATGCATCCATGCTGTGTGTTGTGTTTGTACAGTTCCATTAAAAAAATCATATCCCTAACCAAAATGTCTATAACTGTACAAGAATTGTGTATAGGTCTGACCTTAGATTTTGCTGGAGCTGCCATATAAGTAATAGTATTATGTAATTAATCCTTTCCCTCTAGTGTGGCATACAATTTTTTACTTGCCCAAGATGAAGAGAACTTTTTTGACAAGTTAATAAATTTCCATTAGTCTCCATCTGGACAGGCAACTAGATTTTGTGCTTTAGCTGGTAAACTTTCGTGGCAAGTTTCCACAGCTGTGTGGCAGTGTCAGGCTAGAAGAAGTCTTGTGGGTGGGGCAAACGAGACTTAAGTGCTCTGATTTTATAGAAACCTTTTAACAATCATGCCGTTTCCACAATCACTTGTTCAGAATGGCTTTTATAATACAAAGAAATAAATGCATTTCATTTAAAAACAAAACAGGTACTTCTCTGACAGTAAAATTCTCTTACGTCATCGCCACTTTTGAATTTTTTAAAGACAACCTATAATGGAAAAAAATAGTGCCCTTTTCCCTTGTTTGACTAATGAAGAAAATTCAACGGTATCTGCTTGTTTTTTTTAATTTTAGAAATACCAGGCCTTGACTTTCCTGTGTTTGCTGGAGAGGTAGTGTGTTCAATGGGATACTGGAAGCTGAGCAATTGTGGAGAAGAGCCTTTTAGTCAGAATGCTTAAAACTATTTGGTTTAACTCAAACATCTGACACATACTTAAGAGGAAAGTTTTGTGAAAGAGTCAGCATCCCTTTCAGTGGAGGGCTGGGAAAGCACTCTCACTCAATCATTTAGACTAGTCCTCCAGCAAAAACAAGGAACACACAGATTTCTAAAATAAAAAGTAAGCGAGAACCTGTCTCAGGGTATGTGCCTTTTTACATAAACAAAGGGCAAAATCAAATGACGCCTGTCACCAGTAGCACCCCCCCAATAAGTCAGACTTGTTGTTCAGTGAGCTCGTTTGTTTTCTAGAGAAAACTGTTTAAGACGCAGCTGTCTGGCGTGTGTCTCAGCAGAACTTTCTCTATCCAGAAAAGGAGTACTTGTGGCACCTTAGAGACTAACCAATTTATTTGGGCATGAGCTTTCGTGAGCTACAGCTCACTTCATCGGATGCATTGGATGCTTATGCTCAAATAAATTGGTTAGTCTCTAAGGTGCCACAAGTCCTCCTTTTCTTTTTGTGAATACAGACTAACACGGCTGCTACTCTGAAACCTTTCTCTATCCAGTGAGCCTATTGCCAGGGAGGGAAAGGGGATAGTTTGCTTTATGGCCATCTATCTTACTGGAGGCTATTCTGGGATTAGCCACTGGAGCTTAAATTGTAAACAGGTTGAGGCACTTACACAGATCTCTCCATAGATATTAACTTCGCCTTCTGAATTTATGGATTCTGTTCATTGCTAGCTTGGCTAAAAATGGCTCGATGTTCTTAGCTGCTTCTGAGTAAATATAGCAGTTGACAGCTGTAGTGAATTAATGCACATGTAGAATCAGCCTAAAATTTGATGTTCTTCCTCTGCTAAACAGGAACCTGTACTTTTTAACGGAAGTGTTTAGTGCTATGGTAGGGGAGTGGGATTTCTGTGAAGGGAGTAGAGGATCCAACACACAGCACGCACAGAGACTTTAAGAAAGTTCAAACTTTCTGCAGATTGACCTTGTCAGGTAGAGCTTGACAAAGTCTTTGATCCCAGGTGACTAATTTGTCTGTCCAGACAGAAAGAACTTGCCTAGACAAGTCTGGGGACAAGTAGCTTTGCAACAGCTCGCAACAGCTTTGCAACAGCAGAAAATTCTGCCAGTTCTGTAAATCCTGTTACCTCTGTAACAGAATCATAGTTATTTGTAGCTTGTCTTGTATTTCCCGCTAGTTGCAAATGGGAATTGGGGTACAATAGGGTAATAGCCAACTTTATAATTGGCTATTCAAGGGTTAATATATTGTATATTTTCATAGCACTTCTCGCCCCAAAGGTTACGACAGCAGCTTACAAGATACAGTGATGTATGCACATACAGCACCCCTGAAATGTGGACACATTTGTCTTGGAAAGCAACAACCACCTCAGCAACTAGTATACTGCACAGCAGTATGCAAGGATGAAAACGGGTTGACTGAGGAAAGCAGGACAAAGCCGTCTTCTCTTAAAATGCCTTGGCATCCTTTGTGTCCGCACAGACGAGACTGGAATTCCTGTTTTGTTTTTGGGGTTTTTTTTGTAAATCTTTCTGAAAGCTCCCCTGCACTCGCGTTCTGTCAAGTTTTTAATGTTGTGGCTGGAGCATGTTTAGACTAATCTGTAAGTGAAGGGATTTTAAATTCATAAACAGTGGAACCATAAATTTCATAACATGATGGAAGAAAATAATTGTGAGAATATGGCATTTTGGAAAGTGTTCCATGGAGTCTGATTGGTACAAGTGTACAATCTGGGGGCTGGACTTTGCCCACAAAGACCAGCACATACAAGTCCTATTAACAGTAATTATGGCACTTTGGGGTGCTTGTTTCAGTGGGTTGCAGTAGTTCTGTGAACTACCATTTCCAAGTGTCTCATACAGTGAATTTTTCTTCATACAAGAGCACATAGTGTCAATCAATCTTGTCATCTTGGTTGTGGTTGCAGTGCTACTTCCAAATAGGAAGAGATTCCCAAAGCAGGACAGACAGTCTAGAAGGGAACTGGAATGAGCTACCACTAGCTTATTCAAATAAACAAGTAACTCTCCTGTGAGCAAGCCAGGTATGGTCTGAGTTTGCCACTTCCCTGCAAAGAAAGCACTGCTTTACAGATTAGTTAACCTCTGTAACTAATCGGCAGTGGTGATGTCAGCATGTCTCTTTGCCAACTTGGAATCCCAACTTGTCCCTATCAATTGATTATTTTCTGTTTCTGTAAGGACTCAGAGGGGTGGTAGCTGTGGCTAATATCACGATTGTGTTGAGCACCGGTAGCATGCTTAGAATTGTCCAAACATAAGATGCTCCTGTCTCATAGAGTGTGCAGTGAACTAGTCTGTTCAATGAATAAGTGTGAGGCCATTGATGATAGGGGTTTAATGCAAACCTTTTTCCAGATCTGAAACTCTAGATTCAAATCAGTCTGGTCACAGTGTAGGGGTGCAGTTGAAACTTTTGAGCTGAGGGTCACTGTACTTTCTCTTGCTGGAAACAGTGATAAAAATGGAGGGATGTCTTTTTGTGGGTGGGGCAGCAGGAGATAAAGGGGGAAATGAAATAGCAATCTGAGGTACTGTTTCAAGCTTTACAATGTAAATGCAGAGGATAACATTTTGTCTGCCATTTTGAATACCTTACATACGGACATACGGAAAGCCCCACTTTAAATGCTCTTTATGTGACTCTTGCTGCCCATCAGCAGCTCAGTAATACTTCTTAACCCTTAACTTTTTCACTCTGTCCAGGCCAACTTTCCAGTTCAGCCATGTGGAGCCAGAAGCCTTTGATCAGATCAGAGATGAACACCCAAATTCCCTGTATTGGTGGCTACATTGCTTTCAAGGAGGCATGTAGTCACCAGCACAAGGAATTCTGAGGTACTTTGTGATGGGAAGTCTTGGTGTTGCTCTGTGGGAAAGAATTTCTACCCACAGACATAAGGGATAACGGGGAGGCAACCCAGATGAGGCTTAAACGATTTTCAAGGGGCCGTACAATAAATGTATGCACACTACTGCTGCATAGCTTGATTCTTCCTTAGAACTGGGTGAATGGGAGCGTCTGCCTAGTCTCCAGTGGATTTTTGCCTACTGCACAACTTGCTATTGTTGGCAGTCTGTTTGTAAGAGGGAGTAGCAGGTCAGCAGGATTTGGAGGTGCACTAAAAGTGCTGTGTGGGAAAGCCAGCACTATGCCTGTCTACACCACCTGTCAACATGCACTTTTGCTAATCATTCAGTATCTTGAACACCCAACTTAGATAATTGTACAAAAGGAGGCATCTGAATGAACGTTTGTTCCACTTGTGACTTGGTTTCAACCTGTTTTATTTTTTGTTTAGGGTCATCCAGTAGCCGCCACCCAAACCAGGTGACTCCAAAGAAGAGTGGCCTGAAGAACGGTCAGATGAAGAGTAAAGACGATGAGTGTTTTGGAGATGACATTGAGGAAATCCCAGACACAGATTTTGATTTTGAAGGGAATCTGGCTCTTTTTGATAAGGCAGCAGTGTTTGAAGAGATTGACACTTATGAGAGGAGGAGTGGCACTCGCTCCAGGGGTACCCCCAACGAGAGGCCAGCTCGCTACCGGCATGACGAGAATATCCTGGAATCAGAGCCCGTCGTCTACAGACGGATCGTCGTACCCCAAAATACTAACAAGGAATTCTGCACTGGTATGCTGGTCCTTTTACTTCTGAGGATGCTTATTCCATGGCTCCTCCAGGAGATAACTGGGAAGTGTTCCCACAGGGGGCATCTGTCACCTTAGTGCAACAAGCATGGCTATTCATTTACAGAGACTTGGATCCATGCACTTTACCACAGTATTTACATTATAACCCTCTTTATCTGCCATGTTTCAGACATCAAAAGCATAAAGGTAAAAGGGGATAAGCTTACAGTAGGGAACAAGGCCAGGATTTGGAGAAAAGGAGTTACAGTGGAACAGAGTTGTCTTGTGAACTATCAGACTAGGTTCATGTGACTTGTGACAATTGGAACCAAGGCTTAGCTCTCAGTAGCGTGGAGAGCCTGTGTGGATTGACCCCTAACTCTCAAGAGGGTTTGTCTCAGGATTCAGTACATGTGACCATCTTGGCACTTTTGGTATGTTGCTTGTGATATGAGGCAGTACAGTTCATGAGCTTTTGATGTTCTGCCTGGGTTTGAATAGCATCTGCCAGTAAAGCTGCTAACATGCTTTATTGTTTAAAATTTGAAATCTAGTCAATTTAAAATGGTGAGTTGAAAGTAGTTTCAGGTACTACATGTATTCCTGAATGTCCATGTCCAAATGTTGTAGTTTTACAGTCATTCTCTTTTTTTAACCACTTTTGCCTGTTGCTGTGTGAAAGGTCCAGACAAACAGGAAACTGCATGTAGTGCTGTTAGGGGCACAAAACACATTTTGATAACTAGGGAGATACATCCCTCCCCCCTCACGTCCTCCCCGTTCTGTTTAAAGTAATCTGAGCTGTTACAAGAATGTAAAACTTGATTTTTTTTTAAGCGGTGACTGTTCCTTTAACTTGAAGTTTTCATCATGTAAAATCCTGTTGACGAACCTATTAATTCCTTAAGTGGCCCAAACAGTGCATCTCAAAACTACCTGCAGCGCTCCTACGCTTTCCGGTCCTGTGCAGCGGTTAATAGCACTGTTCAGTGCAAAGCATAGTATAAGCAGTTATTGTGCAAGTTTTCCCCAACTGTGTGAATGCACCCCTGCAATTCCAGTACCAATGCCTTCCTAGCAGACAGCAAGCTGTCAGACTGAGGGGTTAGTCATGTGTGGGTCAGTGAGTTATATTTGATTGTTAGTAGCTGTGGAATCTAAATATAGAAAATGTTTGTGTTAGGCCACCTAGTCCATCTCCCTGAGGCAAGTGTAGGATTGTTCCCTACTGCACAAAGCACTAGTAAGTGTTCAACTGGTTTTAAATACCGCAAGTGACGGTACTTCCAGCGCTACCTCTGGGAACCAATTCCTCAGGCTAAGAGATTTCACTATTGGGAAGCTTTCCTGATAATCTACCCTTATTTAGCGATAATTTCAACCCATTGACACTCTTAGTTATACCCCCTTTTACTTATATTAAATAGTTTCTTTCCCTTTTTGAGTGTACA
The DNA here is from genome assembly GCF_965140235.1 of Caretta caretta. NCBI lineage: Eukaryota > Metazoa > Chordata > Testudines > Cheloniidae > Caretta > Caretta caretta. The sequence continues at coordinate 47,082,739 of NC_134215.1, read as the reverse complement.
CGCTTCAAACATGTGCGGACAGAGTCTTCTATACCCTTAATTGATGCTTAGCTAAATGATACATAGTTATAAACATCTTAATCTTATTTCCTCCAACCTCCTAATCATTCTTGCAGTTCTTCCTTTAGTACATTGGTATTTTTCTGGTGACGTGTTTAGCAGAACTGAACACAATATTCAGAGCCACCTAGACTATTACTTTCCTGTTGTTTGCCATGCCTTTGGATTTGTGGCCCAAAATTTCATTGGCCTATCTTTGTTTTGCTATCGTGTTACCCTCCAGATAAACTCTGTCCCCCCGAGTCTGAGTATTTGTTTTTAGGGATATCAGGAGCAGGCCACCTTCTGCTTCCATGTAGGGAGTCAGTTGTTGGGGATGGAGAGATTACATGCAAGAGCAGTGTTAGGTGGGAGGTGCCATGGCCTGAATCACTTCTTGCTGCTGGGAATGAGTCTGCCAAACCTTATCTCTTTGTCTGCCTAATATAAACAAGTGGAGGATGGAGAGAATTTTCTCTTTGCCTGATCAAACTGCTGACACATCAGTTAGCCCTCACCTCTAGCATGAAACCAGTTAATCACAGAACTCAGTTTCAATCAACAAACTTGTGGTTTACAAAAAAAAAAAGCCTGAAATGAATGTGCTGGACCTCAGCCAAGAAATTGGATCAGAGTTTATTTTGGAGCTGTAACCTAATGTGAAAGTTAAGCAGGGAGTATGTATAAGAGACATATAATCTAAAGGCCTGAATTTGAAATTGACAAAGGTTGGATAAACAGTTATTCTAACATACAGAGCTTCTAGTACAGGAGGTCCTTGTTTCTTGTTGTGCGGTTTATTTCCTTCCTTATTTCTACTAAGATGTGTACAAACAAGACTTGTATTTATATTTGTCCTGGTGACATCTTTTAATTCAACTAATGAGGTAAATCTCCCACATCTTTTGTAAGAATTGCATCTCCTAGAAGGCTGTATCTTCATAACCTAATACTCGAGGGAGAAGGGTGGGGCGGGTAAAAAGAGAGCAAAGCCAGAGTTTGGAAATGAAATCCTCTTCTCAACTTGGCACTCTCCTACCTCAGAACTGTTTTTGGCTCGTCAAGTGCTCAGTATATTAAACTAAGTAATGACTGAAAGGGGATCAGAGCAGTAAATTAGCTGCTCTTTTTGTTGCAGTGTGGGGCAGGGGAGAGGATAAGTGATTCTTGTCTGTATAGTTTCCATAACGCCTTAAAGTCTAGGATGAAAAGTAGTGTATAAAGCTAAGGGATGGATCATTCTACGGGGTCTTCCTAGCCTATATAGCTAACTTTCTGATGAGTCTTCCAGATGGAATTCTACCTTTGTTTGCAAAAAAAAAAAAAAAAAACAAAAAAAACTGTCACTATACAGTAGGAAATCAATCAGACATTGAATTCCCTGTTTGTGCTTACTAGGGCACATCTGCAGTCCCTTGGGGGGTGATAGAAAAGTTCCACTTCTCAGGGGTGGCAGGTTTGTAGAAATTTTGGTGGTGCCCAGAACCCGCCCCCCACCTGCCTTGGGCTCTGGGAGGGAGTTTGGGTGGGGGGAGGAGATCTAGGGTGCAGGCCTTGGGCTGGGGCAGGGGATTGGGGTGCAGGCTGTGGGAGGGAGTTTGGGTGCAGAAGGGGTGAGAGGTTGGACTCTGGGAGGGAGTTTGGGTGGGGGGCAGGGTATGGGATGCAGGCTCTGGGATGGAGTTTGGTTGCTGGGTGCAGGCTCTGGACTGGGGCAGCAGGTGGGGGTGCAGGAGGGGGTGAGGGGCGCAGGCTCTGGGGCGGAGTTTGGGTGTAGGCTCCGGGCTCGGGTGAGGGGTGCAGGCTGTGGGAGGGGGTGCAGGGGTGAGGGTTGTGGGGTGGGGCTGGGGATGAGGGATTCATGATGCAGGAGGGGGCTCGGGGCGGAGGGTTAGGGTGCAGGTGCTGGGGAATGAGGGCTCTGGCTGGGATGAGGGGTTTAGGAGGGGCTCAGGGCTAAGGCAGAGGGTAGGGATGCAGGGGGCGTGAGGGCTCTGTCTGGGGCTGGGGATGAGGGGTTTGGGGTGTTGGAGAGGTTCAGGGCTGGGGCAGAGAGTTGCGGTGCGGGGGGCAGGTGGAGGGCTCTGGCTGGCGTTGCAGGCTCTGGGGTGGGGCAGGGCTGGGGATGAGTTTGGGGTGCAGGCAGGTTGCCACGGGGCCGGGGCCAGAAAGGAGGACTCCCCTCAGCCCTCTCCCCACTGGCAGCAGTGAGCTCTGCCTACAATCCTACAATTCCCCTTCTCCCCCACCCAGCAGCACACTCACCCCACACCGCTGTCACTGCACATGCTCCTAGGGCCCCTTTCAGGCCCAGGAAGCCCCCTTGCCTCCCCTGTGGTGGGTGCCGGGCAGGGGCGGGGGGGCTGCCATCACATGTGCACTTACTCCCTTGCTGCTGCCCCTCACTGTAGCCTCACTGGGGTGGGGGGTGGGGCTGCCCCTTGCCCAGTGTGGGCAGGAGCGGTGACTGCGGGCAGGGGGGCGCCCTGTGCTGGTGGAGGGTCCCACCGGAAAAAGGAAGGGTCCGAGGCAGAAGGGCAGGGCAGGCTGGAGGGGGGCGCACTAGGACTCTGCAGCGCAGCTTGGAGCTGCAAGGGAGAGGCAGGATGCTCCGGGACCCGGGGGAGGCACGCGGGAGCAGCAAGTGGGGGCCGGGGGACACTCGGGGGAGGAGTGAGGGGCGGCAGGCACGTGCTGCGGGGCTGGGGGAGAGACCTGGCCCCAAACATTGGTGGAGCTGGGCCTCCGGGCCCTGAATATTGCTGGAGCCAGAAGCATAGCTGGGGGGGAGCGGGGCAGCGGCCGCTCTCCCACAGAGCAGAAGTGGCGCCTTTCAAATTTTTTGGCGCCTTTTTAATTTTTAGTCACCTGGCAGCTCTCCGGGTCTTCAGCAGCAGCTCAGGCGGAGTCATATGGGTCCTTGGTGCCTGGGCTCCAGCCAGTGGCATAGCCAGGTGGAGAAAACGGGGGGAGCGGAGATAAAAAAAAAAAGGCGCCACCCGCTTGGACTCACCCGGCGGCTCTCCAGGTCCTTCACTCGCTCCAGTCTTCGGCAGCATTTCAGTGGCGGGGGGTCCTTCAGTGCCGCCGAAGACCGGAGGGTCAACCCTCTTGATCTTTCTGCAAGAACAGTGGATTTAGTATCTTTGGCCTCTTCCCCTCTCTCTCGGCACAGATACAGAGTGCTCTGTGGGTAATAACTAATTATCTATTTAAACGGTTGTGATTTCCTTCTGTTTAACTTGGTAACTTCTTTCTAACGATTAAAGGGTAGCAGCTGCTGGAGTAACAGGAAGGGAGGGAAGGTTCAGAGTGACAAACCCCTCATTAGTGTTAATGGGACTGAAATCTATTATTTCTGGATATCTGTAACAAAGAGAACCCGAGTCATCGTCATTTTCTCTCAGAAAGGCTCTGTCTGAACTCATTAGTGAATCTCTAGTTGGGAAAGCAAACTTTCTAGTTATACAGGAAACCGCTACTTTTTAGTCATTTCTTCAATCTAGTCCTGTCTGTCTTGGATACGGATTGCCTTGTCAGAGCTCAGCATTGACTGACAGTGATTGGTCTGTCTGATGAATGTAATAAGAACACAGTCACAGTTGCTGTGTTGATTGACAAGTAGTTAATGTCCAGCTCTTGCCATGCCTGAAGCCGGGAAGCTCAGCCATTTGCGTGTGAATCCCTGCAGGCTCCTGCCTCTTACTCTGACACATGGCCCAGAGAATAACTTGGAGTTTTTTGAAGTGGTATCATGACCGCAAAGATCAGGGGACTGGACAGCTGTGTGATGGCACTAATTCTTCAAAAGAAACTCTAGGTCTGTCAGTGCATTTTATTGTCCATTAAATAAGTTCATCTATATAATGGGGGTGGTTAAGCACTGGAATAAATTGCCTAGGGAAGTTGTGGAATCTCCATCATTGGAGATCTTTAAGAGCAGGTTAGACAAACACCTGTCAGGAATAGTCTAGAATAGATAATACTTAGTCCTGCCATGAGTACAGGGGACTGGATTAGATGACCTCTCGAGGTCCCTTTCAGTCCTATGGTTCTGTAATGAACACAAGGCTGGACAAATCCATTTGTAGTAAAGCAACCCAATGGACTACTAGGAAGTATTGTTTGGTAGCCCAACTATTATTATAATCAACTGTATGTTTCAGATAAATAGTCTTAAATCGACCCATGACTCCTAGATCTTTTATTGCCTTTGATTCAAAATCCAATACCCCGAAGGCTAGATGAAAGTGGCTGATGTTCCATTGTCAGTTCTGGTCTCTCCTCCATGGTTATGCTCACCTATTTTTTTTAAAAGGTTAATTCTATTAACCTGTCTCACTAAAGGACAGGAGGATGCTCTGAATCTAGCAACCTTCACCCAACAGAGAGGAGCTTTTGAGATTGTTAGGGCCCAGCTCTCCAAACACTGTTCTCTTAGGGACTTGCAATATTTTATTCACTGGTTGTTCCCTGACCATTCACGTTCTGCTGAGTTTCTTCTTCATTTCTGCCCTCTTTGATTAGACAGCAGGTGAAATGAACAGATTGGGTTTTCTCCTTTGTCTCCTAAGTGACCATCTCTGTAGACTTTGGTTAAAGTAATTGTTTTGAAATGCAAAATACCGTTGCAGCTGTTTGCCTCCTGTATCTCATAAATTGTTGAAGTGAGACCTAAAGGCGGTCAGGTTGTCATCTGAGGTCAGAGGAGAAGATGATGGACTTCCTGGGTTCTTCCACCTCCACTCCCAAAACAAAGATGGTCAGTCTTGCAGAAAGAACACCAAGCATGGACATGGGTGTCATTTTGTGATTGTTAGTGTGAAAATCTGATTCAGTTCAATTCAAGGGGACTTTTTTGGCATGACAAGCTATACTAATATGACCAAAGTATAAGAAAAACACTGACTGTTAGAGGCGGCTGTGCTGTGTTTTATTATAACTTGTGCTTTTATAGAGGCAGTAGGACTTCTGGGGGGGGAACCAAGAATGATAGTGGTGAAGAGGTAGTATATTTTCTTGTAAGCTCTTCAGAAATGTAGCAGGAGTATTAGAGTGGAGAAGGCAGACTGCAAAACTGGGTCTGTTCCAGAGGAAAAACGAACACTGAAGCTAGTACAGTGCTTATCATGTCTTCAATCATCACTTATTTGAATCCATCCCTGGGGCTCTGCATGTGAATTACCCCCCAAATATATAATTAGCATTCACTCCTTCTGGCTGGCTTCTGTTGATCTTCCTCCTTTTGTTCCCAATTATACAATACTTAAAAAGAAAAGTTAAGTGTTGACAACAACAAAAATCTTGACTACCGAGAAAGCCTAGATGCCCTATTTATGAGAACAACAGGGGAGCAATTTGCGTGCTTTCTACCACACCTGCCCATCTGGAGAACTGAAGTGCACCAAGAATTTGGAGACCACTGTCATGTCCCCCCTCCTTAATCTCTTCTTTTCCAAATTTAATGTACCCAGTTCCTTCAGCCTTTGCTCATATGGCTTGAATTCCATCCCTTTGATCATCTTTGTCACTTACTTCTGGATTCTTTCCAGTTTCTCTATATCCTTTGTATACAGCGGCGGCCTAAAATTGGACACAGTACTCCAGCTGAGGCGTAACAAGTACTGAATAGAATGGTACTATCACCTCTGTTAATGCAACCCAAAATTGCATTTGCTTTTTTTTTGCAACAGCATCACATTAGCTATCCTCTAGTCACCTGATAAAGAGGCTGATTTGAGTGATGATAGGTTATATACCACAGTTAGCTCTGCAGTTTCATATCTGAGTTCCTTAAGAACTCTTGGGTGAATACCATCTGCTAGTGACTTATTGCTGTTTAATTTATCAATTTGTTACAAAACCTCCTCTATCAACACCTCAATCTGGCAAAGTTCCTCAGATCTGTCACCTAAAAAGAATGGCTCAGGTGTGGGAATCCCCCTCACATCCTCTGTGAGGATGAAGATGGATGCAAAGAATTCCTTTAGCTTCTCCGCAATGGCCTTGTCTTCCTGAGTGCTCCTTTAGCACCTCAGTTGTCTAGTGGTCTCATTGATTTGTTTGTCAGGTGTCCTGCTTCTGATGTAGTTAAAAATGTTTTTGCTGTTAGTTTTTATGTAGAATTTAAGCTTTAATTTGTAGAAGAATTAAGGTGTTTTGTTTTTTTTTAGTTAAGGTTCTGAATCAAGTGTAAACCAATGTAGTACTGTCTTCCTGAGTCTACAGACAGATGTCTTGAGAGCCTCTGTCCCTGTTCATAGCTTTACCAGCAGCAGAATGAAAAACAGAGTCTGGTCAGTTTCACGTTTGCTACTCACAATCCTTGTGTCCTACATGAAACTGACAAGAATTATACAGATTTCCTAAAGCTGCTCCTGCTTAGGAAAGCTGAGCAGCAACAGAGGTGGAAACTGAAGCGATTCATGGCGGTGGAGGAGCTAAAAGTAGAAGCTCCGGAGAAGGAATAGAACAAGACAAAATGCGCTCTCCATTGCAGTTGTCAGAGGCTCTGGAAAGGGGCAGAGAATTAGAGAATTTCCCTGCGCACCCCTGACTGCAGCCAAAAGGCTGTGGATTTTGGGGGTGGGGAAGAGACAGCTCGTCTTTTGCTTTCCAAGAGCTAGACTCTAGAGGGTGTGTGTGAAATTTCATATGTCAGACCTCTACTAGCCAGAGGCCTGTACAAAAGGTAGGGCCCAGGAACAGCACTCTGGTAGCAATCCCATCACCCTCCACCCTTCTCAGCAGTTGAGTAGTAGAGGTTGGGTAGTAGGACTTCTCATCTGGACATTGCTCCTGGACCTTGCTTTTTAAAGCCACCATCCTCATTTCTTGTATGTACTTCTGATTAGTGAGCTTAGCCCTTTGGGTAGTGGATATTAGGTTTTTTCCAGCCCTGTGTATCCTTTGCATATGCTGTGTGGTATAGTAATTGATTTGAATGGGTAACTTATTCATAGGTCTGTGCCCAGTATGGAGTGTACTTTAGAAATTATTTCTACATTCCTTGGGTTAATGAGGATTTAGTGCTGCTGTGCATGTTAAGGAATAGTTAATTATATCTGTCTTTTTTTCATGGGCAGCTATAAAATATATATTAATATTAAGGCCTAAGCTGACCTATTTTATTATCTTGATCGCTGAACAATAAAGATCCACCTTCCAACCCAAACATAATTAAGCTTGGCTGGAGTTCAATTCTGGTTACAGTACTGTTATTGTTTGTGGGTTTACACGCTATCTCCTTGATTGCTTTCCTCCAGAGTTTGTTTATCTCCATCAGCTTGTTTTAGATAAACCAGTCTGACTGGTTGGACCTTGCGTGAGTGCTAAGAAGGGAAATTTTCTTGGTGCTTGCACGCTCCGAGAAAGAGCAATTAGGACAAAGTGTAATACTGGTTCAGGCCTTGCTGTTTGCATGCTATGATGCTGTGTAATCTTACCATACCTTTCTGTCAGCTCCAAGTAATGTCCCTTGCATTAACCCATTAAGGGTATGTCTACACAACAATAAAAACCCCAAAGCACTGAGTCTCAGAGCCCACTTCAATTGACTCAGGCTTATGGAGCTCGGGCTGGAGAGCTAAAAATTGCAGTGTAGATGCCAGGCTGGAGCCCAGGATCTGAGAACTATCCCCCTTGGAGGATCTCAGAGCCCGCATTCCAGCCCAGGCCTTAATGTCTATGCTGCGATTTTTAACCCTGTGCGCCCAAGCCCCACTAGCCTGAATCAGCTGACCTGGGCCAGCTGCAGCTGTGTCACAAGTCTTGTATTGCAGTGTAGATGTACCCTAAGTGTTGATGGTTGCCAGAGCTATCAGACTGATGGAGTAGGCACGCATTGTAACTTCCAGCATCTGGAGAGGGTGCTGCTGGCTTAGCACCTCTTTGGTTGTAATATGCCAAACTAGGTTGGTGTGAAATGCAGACCTGGTGTCCCAGCCCTCTGGTTAGTGAGAACGTTGTGTAAACAGGGAATCCAAGGACCCTGTCCTCCAGCTTAAAAAGATCTGCATTGTTTAAAAGCAATTTGGGAGTCACAAGCCCCAGGTCAGAGAGGGGAGTGTATGTGAAATAACAAGTTTGGAAAGACCCTGAACTGAGGTCACTCAATCCTACCTCAGGCTAGAGAAACAAGATCTGATGAATGAGCAAAGATATGAATGGGAATGAGCTGTGGCTGAACCTTGTATGACTTTGGAGGGAAAGAGGGTGTGTGAACACTGACAGGTGCGTGACTAGTTTGACAGGTTTAAGATCGTTAGTGGCTTAGGACTCTGAACGTTCAGCTTTTTGAAGTTGCTGCTATCAACTGTTTAATTACTTCTGATAATACACATGTTTGCATATATGCTGCATATAATAAAAGCTTGATTACAGAAAAGTCTTTTAATCAGCTGTTAACATGCAAGGTCAAGTGGTCAAAACTGTTTCACGTCTCTGTAGGAGTAATGTGTCTAGTTTGTTTCAACACATTCCTAGATGTTAAGGCCGGAAAGGACCATTAGATCATCTAGCCTGACCACACAGGCCATTGAATTTCACCAAGTTACTCCAGCATTGAGCCCAATAATTTGTTTGACTAAAGCATATCTTCCTGAAAGGCATCTGGGCTTGAAGATCTTGAGAGATGGAGAATCCACCTCTTCTGATGGTTTGTTCCAGTGGTCCATGACAAGGGCTCGTGGATGCTACAGGAATACAAATGATCACCTGCACTGTTAACAAATTGTGCCTTGTTTCTAATTTGAATTTGGCTTTAACATCAAGCCATTGGTTCTTGTTTTTCCTCTCCACTAGATTAGAGCCTTTTAGTAGCTGGTATTTTCTCCCTTTGAGAAGGCACTTATAGACCGTGATCGAGACACCTCTTGAGCTTCATTTTGAGCTCGACCTGTTTAGGTTAAGTCTCTCACTGTAAGGCATCTTCTCCAGCCCTCAAAAATTTTTGTGGCTCTCTTTGCACCCTGTTTTTCAACTTTTCAACATCCTGTTTATAATGTGGACATCAGAACTGTACATAATATTCCAGTCCCCTCTTTGTATATCTACGAATTGCATTTGTCAGTTTTGCCATAGCATCGCACTGGGAGTTCATGTTGAGTTGCTTGGCTACTGTGAGGCCTACATCCTTTTCAGAGTCACTGCTGTCTAGGAGATAGTTCCCCATTCTGTAGGTATGGCCTGCATTCCTTGTTCCTTGCAGTTGTGGCTATATTGAAACCATTTTATTTGCATGAGCCCAGCCCACCCAGGAATCCAGATGACTCTGTATGATTGCCCCATCGTCATTATTTACCACTCCACCAGTGTTTGTGATCTGCAACTCCTTAAGGATAGACAAGGGCAAACCAGGGGGTTTACATTGATTGAGCTAAGGGGAACCTGAACTAGCTTTCTTGGTGCAAACTCTGACTTGCCCTTGTTGGTGCTTGGGAGTCGGCACCAGTGCAGCTGCACCACTAGCTGAATTGATGCTGTTCCTGAGTTCATATGTAGACTGCATCTGTAACTGATACATGTGTGAAAATGAATCAGGATTGATGTTTGTGACTGATGCAGAAGTAGGACAACATTAATGAAAGTACCAGATTTTTTGGCACTTTAGTCAGGCCCTCTGCCTGGCACTTCATGCCATGCCTAAGCTGTGAAAGAGAGCTTCATCTTCTCGTGAGCGATGTACATTTTTTTTATCTGTAATGTATCCTCAACATGCTTCCTGTGGCTCTCACCTGCCAGTCCCACAAAGTGACAACAGACAGAATGTTCAACAATAAATCCCAAAGCCTTCACCCATTTGGAGGCTGCTGATTGTTCCTGAATGCCTCTGGGCACTGCTTGTTCAGTTCAGAGCAGTGTATCTGAATTAGCCAAACAGAAGTGAGCCAAGAACTTGCCTGCCTGCAGTCATTCCCCCTCAAGCTGTGATTATCAAATATCACGAGCTAAGCAGAATTGAGCTGTGCTGGTATGTGGATAGGAGACCTCTAGGGAAATCCGGGTACTGCAGGGTGGAATATTGAATGAAGAGTATCCTATATCCCTAGAAAAACAACAAGGAGTCTGGTGGCACCTGAAAGACTAAGATTTATTTGGGCATAAGCTTTTGTGGGTAAAACACCACTTCTTCAGATGCACGGAGTGAAAATTACAGATGCAGGCATTATATAATGACACATGAAGGGAAAGGAGTTACCTCACAAGTGGAGAATCAGTGCTAACAGGGCCAATTCGATCAGGGTTGATGTAGTCCACTCCCAATAATAGATGAGGAGGTGTAAATTCCAGGAGAGGCAAAGCTGCTTTTGTAATGAGCCAGCCACTCCCAGTCCCTATTCAAGCCCAAATTATTGGTGTTAAATTCGCAAATGAATTTTAGTTCTGCTGCTTTGAAGTCTGTTTCTGAAGTTATTTTGTTCAAGTATAGCTACTTTTAAATCTGTTATAGAATGTCCAGGAAGATGGAAGTGTTCTCCTACTGGCTTTTGTATGTTACCAGTCCTGATGTCCGATTTGTGTCCATTTATTCTTTTATGTAGGGACTGTCCAGTCTGGCCAATGTACATGGCAGAGGGGCATTGCTGGCATATGATGGCATATATAACATTAGTAGATATGCATGTGAATGAACCTCTGATGGTGTCACTAGAGTAAATATGGGGACAGAGTAGGCAACGAGGTTTGCTATAGGGATTGGTTCCTGGGTTACTGTTTCTGTGGTATGGTGTGCTGTTGCTTGTGAGTATTTGCTTCAGGTTTGGGGGCTATCTGTAAGCGAGGACTGGCTTGCCTCCCAAGCTCTGTGAGAGTGAGGGATCGTTTTCCAGGATAGGTTGTAGATCGTTGATAATGTGCTGGAGAAGTTTTAGCTGGGGGCTGTACGTGATGGCCAGTGGTGGTCTGTTGTTTTCCTTGTTGGGCCTGTTCTGTAGTAGGTGATTTCTGGGTACCCATCTCACTCTGTCAGTCTGTTTCCTCACTTCCCCAGATGGGTATTGTAGTTTTAACAATGCTTGATAAAGATCTTGTAGGTGTTTGTCTCTGTCCGAGGGATTGGAGCAAATTCGGTTGTATCTTAGGGCTTGGCTATAGACAATGGATCGTGTGATGTGTCCTGGATGGAAGCTGGAGGCATGTAGGTAAGTATAGCGATCAGCAGGTTTCCGGTATAGGGTGGTGTTTATGTGACCATCACTTATTTGCACTGTAGTGTCCAGGAAGTGGATCTCTTGTGTGGACTGGTCGAGGCGGAGGTTGATGGTGGGGTGGAAATTGTTGAAAACCAGGTGGAATTCTTCAAGGGCCTCCTTCCCGTGGGTCCATATGATGAAGATGTCATCAATGTAGCGCAAGTAGAGGAGCGGCGCTAGGGGACGAGAGCTGAGGAAGCGTTGTTCTAAGTCAGCCATAAAAATGTTGGCATTCTGTGGGGCCATGCGGGTACCCATAGCAGTGCCACTGACTTGAAGGTATACGTCGTCCCCAAATCTGAAATGGTTGTGGGTGAGGACAAAGTCACAAAGCTCAGCCATGAGGTGTGCCGTGGCCTCATCAGGGCTACTGTTCTTAACAGCTTGTAGTCCATCCTCATGTGGAATATTGATGTAAAGAGCTTCTACATCCATGGTGGCCAGGATGGTGTTTTCAGGAAGATTACCAATGAATGCATTGTAGTTCCCTCAGGAAGTCGGTGGTGTCTCGAAGATTGCTAGGAGCGCTGGTAGCATAGGGTCTGAGGAGAGAGTCCAAATAGCCAGATAATCCTGCTGTAAGAGTGTGGATGCCTGAGATGATGGGGTGTCCAGGGTTTCCAGGTTTATGGATCTTGGGTAGCAGATAGAATACCCGGGGTTGGGGCTCTGTGGGTGTGTCCGTGTAGATTTGTTCCCGTGCTGTAGCAGGGAGTTTCTTGAGCAGATGGTGTAATTTCTTTTGGTGGCACTCAGTGGGATCAGAGGATAGTGGCCTGTAGAATGTGATGTTGGAGAGTTGCCTGGCAGCCTTCTGTTCATAATCTGACCTGTTCATTATGACTACAGCACCTCCTTTCTCAGCCCCTTTGATTATAATGTCAGAGTTGTTTCTGAGGCTGTGGGTGGCATTGTGTTCTGTACGGCTGAGGTTATGGGGCAAGTGATACTGTTTGTTCACAATTTCAGCCTGTGCACGTCTGCGGAAGCACTCTATGTAGAAGTCCAGTCTGTCATTTCGACTGTCAGGAGGATACTTGATACCATATATCCCCAGAGTTTGTACTGAGCCGTTATTCTAGCACAGCGCTAGAAGGTGCTGTATTATTTGAGAACTTTTGGTTGAGATGTTAAAGGTCTTGACCTGTGTGGTCAAAGATCCAATGATATTTTGCAAGCACCTTCTTCCTACCTGATTATCCATTCCAAACTTCCTATCCTAAACAGTTATGCATTGCTGTTGTGTGCCGTTTTATAGCTGTTGTGTTCCAACTCAAAGGGGTTTGCCTTTCTGTGGCAGGGAAGTGGATTTTCCAAAATTAGTAAAGACTGTAAAATTCTAGGGGTTCATTGCATGAAAGGTGCCCCATTAGTGCAAGATAATTCTTGCTTAGAGTTGGAGAGGGGTAGAGAATTGGGTAGTCATAGCTCCAAATACTTCAAATAAAGAATCTGGCTTGTTTTACCTGTTGACTTCTTGGGATCTCACTGTAGAAGTGAGAAAACATCTCTGCGCTGCCGTCCATCACAGCAGGGTGTTATTTTCAACACTCCAGTCCTGCTGATACAGTCTTTTTTTCCACTCAAGAGTTGGAGCAAGTCCTGGTGTGTTAGAGAATGGTGTTGCCAAACAACACACAAGTGTCTGAGAAACTCTGAGAAATACATAGAGAAACATTGAGAAATATATATTATTCTTGTGCCCAGGTGATCCTGGCAGAAGTTCTGTCCCTCTGGGATTTTGCTGTGTGGAGAACCAGAGCAGATCCTGTAATGATACAGTTCTTGTTGGGCCTTGGTGTTCTGTGACAAGATTTCTAGAGCCCTGCATGGATACAAAATTTGTATCCGCATCCGATCCGCAAAAATTGTTCTCGGATATCCTCATCTGCGGATATCTGCATATTTGCAGGGCTCTACAGATTTCCCACAAAGGGCATAGCTGAAGTGACTGTGACAGCTATCCTCCATTAGCTCAAAGATATTTGTTTTTATGTGACTTGTGTTAGGGATAATGAACTTTAACAGATAGTGAGGATGGATTGAGCAAAATGTGTAGAGGTTGGTGGTCTCATCCTTTGGAGCCTCAGGATCCTTTAATCTGGCTGGTCATTATTGTCAGGTGAAGGTATAATACCTTACCTCTCCGTGGGGTGCTTCTAGGTCACAGTTTCTATTCCCTGGCTTCCAGTGCCACTAAAGTCTGTCACAGCCATGTGCACATCCCTTGTAATGAGTTTGGAGGTGGTTTCTTTGTGTTCAGTGTGTCATGGAAGCCCCTGGTAAAGAACCCAAGTAATCTAAAGAATAAGAATGGAGTTTGCAGACTATAAGATCTTTTCCCCGTAAAGGAGTTCTCTCTGGCCAGAGAAACCTAAGGTTCGTATGATCCTTCCCACATTTATGATGATCCTCAAAGCCATGGGCTGCCCTTTGGATGGATGTCTGCAGTATTATTCTAAGCCCAGATGCCCTGTGGGCTGTCTGGTGCTGTGTAAGTACTTGAAGGATGGCTCTCATGGACTTGCAGAAGATGAGAGCTGTTAATAAACAGAACTAAAATAACTGCAGAATGCAATTGAACCATTTAAATTTCTCAGCCACACTCTGCAAAGGGCTGGTTCTTAGATTGAGATGTGCCATGGTAAAACTGCCAGTCACCAATCAGAAGCCTTTGAGCTGTTTGCTGCCTGATCTATGGCTGGATTATTCAAAGGGTCTGGCAGGAGGTAGGTCCACAAATACCATTGCAAAAACTCTTGAGAATCCCACCCTATATAGTTACAGGGCTTTAGTTGCTATCTTTCTGAGTTTAGAGGTATGGATTCCTGGCCAGGAAGCCAGCACCGCCTGCTGAGTTCAGATCACTTCAGCCAGAGAAGACATTTGGGGTCTTTTGGAGGTTGCATAAAGTCTGAGTTGGGGTGGCACAGTAGAGTGGGATTGTGGGAGACACCCTTTCATTTCTTCTGGTGGTGATGTGAAGCCGCTAAGATTTAGGGGATTATAGGTGATGTGAGTAACATGGTGCCCTTGCCAGCTATATGAATAAGAAGTTAGGTTGATGGAGGAAGAAAGTTTTGTTTTGAGACTTGTGAAGTAGGAAACTGGCTGGCTTTTATACACTATTTGCCCTCACCAATTTATCTATCCATGTATTCCACTCGCTGCAGGGGGCGATTCCACCCTGTGATTCCAGGGAAGTCTTCAGGCTCTGGGGCACTTTATCCTAGAGAGTCTGTTTAGAAACAATGGGTTTCAGAGTAGCAGCCGTGTTAGTCTGTATCTGCAAAAAGAAAAGGAAGACTTGTGGCACCTTAGAGACGAACCAATTTATTTGAGCATAAGCTTTCGTGAGCTACAGCTCACTTCATGCATCTGATGAAGTGAGCTGTAGCTCACAAAAGCTTATGCTCAAATAAATTGGTTCATCTCTAAGGTGCCACAAGTCCTCCTTTTCTTTTTTTAGAACCAATGTAACTGCTGTCTCATTAAAGAGGGAAATGCTAGTGCTTGTGGTAGTGGTAGTGGTAATCAGATAGCACTGGGTAGGACATGGAGTAAGCAGGAGTTTGGGGAAACCTCCTTCCCAAAGAATTCCCCATCTAGAATTCCCACGCTCCCCTTGCTATCCTGTTCTTGAACGTAGGTTGCTAGTTGGCGAGGAGAGGGGTCTGCTAAGACAAGGTTACTTCTGCTGTTGAGCTTCCAGGATTAAGCTACTTTCGAAGAAACCTCTTTTTTTTTTTTTTTTTCTTTTTCCCCACATTCTGGGCTTGCTTGCAGTAATAACTAAAGCCAGGAGGCCCCTTTCCCAATTAGTAATTGTGGTTTGTCCTCCAAATTTGTTTCTTAGGAGCCTAGAGGAGAATGCAGGCTGTAGTGCAGCAGCCATTCTCACACCCCTTAAAGAAATAGTTTCTGTGGCAGCATGTGGAGTAAGTGCCGCAGATGTAGCTAGCTAGTTGAGAGTCAAATGGCTGCCTCTTGAAGGGAGCTGGAGCCTGCTGGGAGCACAGTTGCTGATCCAGCCTTTAGAGATAAGGGGACCTCCTGTAGAGGCAAGTAGCCTCTTCGTTATATTCATTTAGGAGCAGTCTGTCATTTAGTTTAGAACAGATCTTAACCCTCTGGATGTGAATGATTATTCTGTCCTTCCTTCCCCTTCTCTTTGAATTGCAGACTCTGGGCTAGTCGTCCCAAGCGTCTCTTATGAACTGCACAAAAAGGTGCTTTCAGTAGCTGAGAAACACGGCCTGACTCTGGAGCGCAGACTGGAGATGACTGGGGTGTGCGCCAGCCAGATGGCATTGAGTCTGCTCGGAGGACCCAACAGGTAAACAACCCCTGCTGTGAATCTCCCCATTTGCCTTGTGAATGGAGTTTACAGAAACCAGCTTGTTCATCAAAGATGTGGCCAAATTAAATTGTATAAAATAATCTCCAGGGAAAATCTTTGTAACTGTCACAGTTCAGGACACTGCACCTGTCCAGCAAGGGCACCTGCTCTCAGGTGTCTGGCTCCCAGGCAGTGCCTTTCTTTGGTAGAGCCCTGCATCTCTCCCTTCTGACCCAGGTGCATCCAGGCTGCACTGTTCCCTGCCTTCATTGTTCTCCCCAGCAGAGACAGGCTGCCCAAGCAGACAGTTGACAGGTGTAATTGTTAACAGCTATGAGGTACCACGCAGCATTTCCTATGCAGGCCTACTTTATTCTTAAGATAAAACTCATTAAAGAGAAAACATTAAATGTAATAGAAGAACCTATACAAATGCTAATAAATTTACCAGAGTTAACCCCAACTCTAACATGGAGTAGTCCTTCAGTCCCCGCTTCCTCCCTCCCCAATCCAAGGATTATAAATTCATCACAGTTTCAGCTCAGAACAAACACTCTCATAGCATTTTTAGTCTACCCTCTGTACAGTTCAGGGGTCTTTGATTTGGAGTTTCCAGGAGCAGGTAATTAGCAGACAATGGGTTTTCCCCTCCGGGCATAATTTGAAAAGGGAGGATTTGAAGTGGGTCATTTGCATTCCCCAGGTACTTCCTAGGAAATCCACTTCACACCTATTTTTCCCAAAAATCCTTTGAAATTCCTAATACCTTTCAGAGATTGCATTGGTCTGTCTCCTAAAGAAGGTACATACATAGGGCCTGTCTACACCGGCAACGTTAAAATGCTCTACAAAACCCCACCTCCATGAGGGGCGTAGCTCCCAGTGGTTGGGCACGGTCTATACTGGCATGTTACAGCACTGAAACTTGCAGCGCTCGGGTGTTTTTTCACACCCCTGAGAGAGAAAGTTGCAGTGCTGTAAAGACAAGCCCATACAGTTCCATGATAATACATACACCGTTGCATGTTTAATATAATGGACCCCAATAATGTTCAACTTTATAGAATTAAGTTTCATTTAATTCAGAAAATTCATTCAGGATATTGCAGGGTATTGTCAATTTATCACAGTAACTACTATGTAGTACATATAGGGCCCTGCTAATCCAGATGGCCAGATGTGGCTTTGTCTCGATGCTTGCCCTCCTACTCTGGACACAGAAGCACTATTCTAGCCTGTTATGCAAACCCCACACTGTATTCATGAGTCAGTCCTCAAATGACCATGAAAATGAGAGAGTAATCCAAATTACCTAAATGCCAACCAAAGGAAGAGTTTTGCCTATAGCCTCACTTCCTTATTGTCTCTCCCTCTACATTGTATGTATATAGAGAATCAGGAAACCCTCTTGGAGAGACTGTCCTTGTTCCAGTACTCTGGATGTATTGATTTACTCATGGCTTCGCCTGGGTTTCTATATCCCAGAACCAGTAATGTCCCTCGGTCAAATACAAAATCAACAGAGGAGGGAATAAAGAATAACTCAATTCCCGGTGGAAACTTTTTCAGAGATCTCGGGGAAGATGTAACCCAAGAAAGATGAAAACACTTTATAATTTTGGATTAGCTGATCCTTTGCATGAATAACTAAACCCTTCTTTTGGTATTTATTTTAAATGTAATATTTTTGAAGGCAGATGCCAATAAAAACAAAACTCAAGAACTAAGAGGAATTGCACCATCTAGTCACAATATCACTTAGATTTTTTTTTTTTTTTTATACTTAAATCCCATTTGGAAGTCTTAATCTTTTCCTGGGGCCTGATTTGACAAGAGGTCTGATATGCAGTTGGTCCTGTGTGCATGCACACACCCCTTGTGTGAGCAAAAACCTGCCTTCAGTGTGCAGTCACTAACTAGTCAAGTAGACGCACAATTGCGATACACTTTTAAGCCTGATTTACCTGACCCTAATATTTTAAGGTATCTTCATCCCACTGGAGAGAGAGAGCATTAACTCCCTCTTCTGTTGTGTAGATAGTACTGCACTTCAATCCAATGTCTCACAAAACATTGTCTACACAGCAGCAGCGCTTTCCCTAACAATTTCTTTTGATGCTTGCTTATGCCTTGAGATAATTCATGAGGCTGCCTTGCTGGATAGAAAGTAGACGCAGCCACTTAATCTGTTATTGTACGTGAAACTGGTGGTGCATGGAGGTAATGGGAGGGCTTTAAAAATACAGTAGTATGAATTGTTTTCTACCTTTAAATGTATCTGATCGGTCTGAGGTGAACCCTAAGTTCATGGTGGTATTACTATGCTTTAAAAAGCTCTTATTCATTCATTCCTTTCTTGGGTTCAAAACAAGACCATTGGAGAGGAGCAAAATGACTCTTTTAGAATCATAGACTTTAAGGTCAGAAGGGGCCATTATGATCGTCTAGTCTGACCTGCACAACGCAGGCCACAGAATCTCAGCCACCCACTCTTGTAACAAACCTCTAACCTATGTCTTAACTACTGAAGTCCTCAAATCGTGGTTTAAAGACTTCAAGGTGCAGAGAATCCTCCAGCAAGTGACCTGTCCCCCATGCTGCAGAGGAAGGCGAAAAACCCCCAGGGCCTCTGCCAATCTGCCCTGGAGGAAAATTCCTTTCTGACCCCAGATATGGCAATCAGCTAAACCCTGAGCATGTGGGCAAGACTCACCAGCCAGACACCCAGGAAAGAAATCTCTGTAGTAACTCAGATCCCACCCCATCTAACATCCCATCACAGGCCATTGGGCATATCTACTGCAAATAGTTGAAGATCAATTAATTGCCAAAATTAGGCCATCCCATCATATCATCCCCTCCATAAACTTATCAAGCTTAGTCTTGAAGCCAGATATGTCTTTTGCCCCACTGCTTTCCTTGGAAGGCTGTTCCAGAACTTCACTCCTCTGATGGTTAGAAATCTTCGTCTAATTTCAAGTCTAAACTTCCTGATGGCCAGTTTATATCCATTTGTTCTTGTGTCCACACTGGTACTGAGCTTAAACAATTCTTCTCCCTCCGTGGTATTTATCCCTCTGATATATTTATAGAGAGCAATCATATCTCCCCTCAACCTTCTTTTAGTTAGGCTAAACAAGCCAAGCTCCCTGAGTCTCCTTTCATCAGACAAGTTTTCCATTCCTCAGATCATCCTAGTAGCCCTTCTCTGTACCTGTTCCAGTTTGAATTCATCCTTCTTAAACATGGGAGACTAGAACTGCACACACTGTTCCAGATGAGGTCTCTCCAGTGCCTTGTATAACGATACTAACACCTCCTTATCTCTACTGGAAATACCTTGCCTGATGCATCCCAAGACTGCATTAGCTTTTTTCACAGCTGTATCATATTGGCAGCTCATAGTCCTCCTGTGATCAACCAATGCTCCGAGGTCCTTCTCCTCCTCTGTTACTTCCAAGTGATGTGTCCCCAGTTTATAACAAAAATTCTTGTTGTTAATTCCTAAATGCATGACCTTGCACTTTTCACTATTAAATTTCATCCTATTACTATTACTCCAGTTTACAAGGTCATCCAGATCTTCCTGTATGATATCCTGGTCATTCTCTGTATTGGCAATGCCTCCTAGCTTTGTGTCATCTGCAAACTTTATTAGCACATTCCTGCTGTTTGTGCCAAGGTCAGTAATAAAAAGATTAAGATTGGTCCCAAAACCGATCTCTGAGGAACTCCACTAGTAACCTCCTGACAGTTCACCTTTCAGTGTGACCCGTTGCAGTCTCGCCTCTAACCAGTTCCTTATCCATCTTTCAATTTTCATACTGATCCCCATCTTTTCCAATTTAGCTAATTCCCCATGTAGAACAGTATCAAATGTCTTACTGAAATCGAGGTACATTAGATCCACTGCATTTCCTTTGTCTAAAAAATCTGTTACCTTCTCAAAGAAGGAGATCAGGTTGGTTTGACACGATCTACCTTTTGTAAAACCATGTTGTATTTTGTCCCAATTACCATTGACCTCAATGTCCTTAACTCCTTTCTCCTTCAAAATTTTTTCCAAGATCTTGCATACTACAGATGTCAAACTAACAGGCCTGTAGTTACCTGGATCACACTTTTTTCCCTTTCTTAAAAATAGGAACTATGTTAGCAATTCTCCAGTCATACGGTACAACCCCTGAGTTTACAGATTCATTAACGCTTTTATTCTCGCTGTGTTGCATTGTATGCTACTATAGACCAATGGTCTCACAGCAAAGCCTCAGAAAAAGAGAGCCAAACAAAGAAAAAGGTGAAACCATAGAACTCAAACCTGCTTGAACTGCAACACCTTCTAAGCATCCAGTGGAAGTGCCCCTTGTTTTGAAACAGAGCCCTTGTGGACAGCGTATTGATGAGATGAATAGAATAGTGCTGCAAGGTTCCAGAGTTTTGCTGTCTGTTTTACCTTTTGAGGGAAACCCTGAAGTGGAGCAGGTAGGTCATCAGTAATTTCCCAGTGCTTAAGTGCTGGACAGATTGAGATGCTGTCACCGCATATATACGTGTCTTTCCAGAGCAGGAGGACTCTGGATTCCTCATCTTCAGATTGTTAAACAGCTTAGGGAGATTTCTGGGACCTCCATGCTTTAGATTCCATTGTCATCACCCTCCCACAGAAAGAATGCAAAAGACGCTTGGGTTTTAATGGTTTCCCCCTCTCTGTGTTTCAGGTTGAATCCTAAAAATGTTCACCAGCGACCCACGGTGGCTCTGCTGTGCGGCCCCCACGTGAAGGGGGCCCAGGGAATCAGTTGTGGACGGCATCTTTCCAACCATGACGTTCATGTCATTCTCTTCCTGCCCAACTTTGTCAAGATGCTGGAATCCATCACTAATGAGCTGAACCTCTTCAGCAAGACCCAAGGCCAGCAGGTGTCCAGTGTCAAAGGTAAGCAGTGTTAGGCTTTGGTGAAAGCTGGGTCTGAGCTGAGACGCTGAGCAACGTGCAGAAGCTCATGCTGAAACGGGTCCCACTTATGAGAGCAGCACTGAAGGCCTGCACCATTGTAGCATCAAGTTTTCCTTCGAGTGATTGTGCACAGAAATGTTCTGCTGTAGGGGTGTGTGCATACAATGCACTCACCTCTCAGTGGAAAGTATATGTGCACAACACATCCCGAAGAACAATGGTAACTGTACAGGTGAGTAACCCATTTTTCCTGTCTGTCTAATTGAGCGTGTTTATTCTAACACTGTCGTGTATTCTTAGTTCAGTGGCACCACTTGGTGGTCACCAGTGGCATTCCCTCCTTTTACATACCTATGGATTATTTGTAGGGCTGTTGATTAATCACAATTAACTCACGCAATTAACTCAAAAAAATTAACTGCGATTAAAAAAATTAATTGCGATAAATCGCACTGTTAAACAATAGAATACCAATTGAAATTTATTAAATATTTTTGAATGTTTTTCTACATTTTCAAATATATTGATTTCTGTTACAACACATAAAGTGAGCAGTGTACACTTTGTATTCTATTATTTTTATTACAAATATTTGCACTGTAAAAATGATTAAAAAAATCATATTTTTCCATTCACCTCATACAAGTATTGTAGTGCAATCTCTATCATGAACGTGTAATTTACAAATGTAGATATTTTTGTTTGTTACAGAACTGCACTCAAAAACAAAACAATGTAAAACTTTAGAGCCTACAAGTCCACTCAGTCCTTACTTCTCGTTCAGTCAATCGCTAAGACTAACAAGTTTGTTTACATTTATGGGAGATACTGCTGCCTGCTTCTTATTTACAACGTCACCTGAAAACGAGAACAGGTGTTTGCATGGCACTTTTGTACCTGGCGTTGCAAGGTATTTACCTGCCAGATATGCTACACATTCGTATGCCCCTTCATGCTTCAGCCATCATTCTGGAGGACATGCTTCCATGTTGATGATGTTTATTAAGAAAATTATGTGTTTATTAAATTTGTGACTGAACTCCTTGGGGGAGAATTGTATGTCCCCTGCTCTGTTTTACCTGCATTGTGCCATCTATTTCATGTTACAGCAGTTTCGGAGGATGACCCAGCACATGTTGTTTGATTTACGAACACTGTCACTGCAGATTTGACAAAATGCAAAGAAGGTACCAATGTGAGATTTCTAAAAATAGCCACAGCACTAGACCCAAGGTTTAAGAATCTGAAGTGCCGTCCAAAATCTGAGAGGGACGAGGTGTGGAGCATGCTTTCAGTAATCTTAAAAGAGCAACACTCTGATGCGGAAACTACATAACCCGAACCACCAAAAAAAAAAAAAAAATCAACCTTCTGCTGGTGGCATCTGACTCAGATGATGAAAATGAACATGCGTCGGTCCGCTCTGCTTTGGATCGTTATTGAGCAGAACCAGTCATCAGCACGGACACGTCCTCTGGGATGGCGGTTGAAGCATGAAGGGACGCATGAATCTTTAATGCATCTGGCATGTAAATATCTTGCGACGCCGGTTACAACAGTGCCATGCGAACGCCTGTTCTCACTTTCTGGTGACGTTGTAAACAAGAAGCGGGCACTATTATCTCCTGCAAATGTAACCAGACTTGTTTGTCTGAGCGATATGCTGAAGGAGGACTGAGTGGACTTGTAGGCGCTAAAGTTTTACATTGTTTTATTTTTGAATGCAGTTATTTTTTTGTTCATAATTCTACATTTGTAAATTGCACTTTCATGATAGAGATTGCATTACAGTACTTGTATGAGGTGCATTGAAATATACTATTTATTTTGTTTTTTACAGTGCAAATATTTGTATTAAAAATAAAGTGAGCACTGTACACTATATTCTGTGTTGAAATTGAAATCAAAGTATTTGAAAATGTAGAAAACATTCAAAAATATTTAAATAAATGGTATTCTATTATTATTTAACTGCACAATTAATCGTGTGATTCATTTTTTTGATTATTTGCCTTAGAGCCTGTCCTGTTGATATTGGACTGATGCATCTATGTCAGCGTAACTATGCTGGTACAAATATCACCAGTATAGACATGCCCTTACTAGAGTCATTGTGAATCTGCATCAAATCTTTAGTTCACTTCAGATCATCATCATCTTTTTCTTATTCATTACACCAAAGTTGCAAATAACTGAAAATAAAGTTAGCCTGAGTGTTGGTCGTAACAACTGGAAGCTGAATGGTCTCAATCATCTTACCCCTGATGTCAGCTAAGTGCAGGCCTTTTAGTTTCCTCTAATATTATCTAGGGCTGTCAAGCGATTAAAAAATTAATGGTGATTAATCGCGCAATTAACAAAATTAATTGCAATAAATCACATTGTTAAACAATAATAGAATACCATTTATTTAAATATTTTTGGATGTTTTCTACATTTTCAAATATATTGATTTCAAATTACAACACAATACAAAGTATAAAGTACTTACTTTGTATTTATTTTTTATTACAAGTATTTGCACTGTAAAAAACAAAAAAAATAGTATTTTTCAATTCACTAATACAAGTACTGTAGTGCAATCTCTTTAGCATGGAAGTTGAACTTACAAAAAACTGCATTCAAAATAAAACTCTAAAATTTTAGAGCCTGCAAGTCCACTCAGTCTTATTTCTTGTTCAGCCAATCACTCAGACAAACAAGTTTGGTTACACTTGAAGGAGATAATGTTGCCCGCTTCTTGTTTACAATGTCACCTGAAAGTGAGAACAGGCGTTCGCATGGCACTGTTGTAGCCGGCGTAGCAAGATATTTACATGCCAGATGCGCTAAAGATTCATATGTCACTTCATGCTTCTACCACCATTCCAGGGGACATGCGTCCATGCTTTTGACGGGTTCTGCTTGATAACGATCCAAAGTAGAGCAGACTGATGCATGTTCATTTTCATCCTCTGAGTCACCAGCAAAAAGTTTTTTGTTTTGTTTTGGTTTTTTGGGGGGGGGCGGGGTTAGGTGGTGGTTCGGGTTCTGTAGTTTCCGCATCAGAGTGTTGCTCTTTTAAGATTACTGAAAGCATGCTCCACACCTCATCCCTCCCTCAGATTTTGGATGGCACTTCAGATTCTTAAATCTTGGGTCGAGTGCTGTAGCTATTGTTAGAAATCTCACATTGGTACCTTCTTTGCGTTTTGTCAAATCTGCAGTGACAGTGTTCGTAAATCAAACCACCATGTGCTGGGTCATTCTCCGAGACTGCTGTAACATGAAATAGATTGCATAATGCAGGTAAAACAGAGCAGGGGACATACAATTCTCCCTCAAGGAGTTCAGTCACAAATTTAATCAATACATTATTTATTTAATGATCATCATCAGCATGGAAGCATGTCCTCTGGAATGGTGGCTGAAGCATGAAGGTGCATACAAATGTTTAGCATATCTGGCATGTAAATACCTTGCAATGCTGGCTACGAAAGTGGCATGCAAATGCCTGTTCTCACTTTCTGGTGACATTGTAAATAAGAAGCAGGCAGCAGTATCTCCCATAAATGTGAACAAACTTGTTTATCTTAGCAATTGGCTGAACAAGAAGTAGGACTGAGTGGATTTATAGGCTCTATAAAGTTTTACATTGTTTTGTTGTTGAGTTATGTTATGTAACAAAAAAAAAATCTACATTTGTAAATTGCACTTTCAGGACAGAGATTGCACTACAGTACTTGTATGAGGTGAATCGAAAAATACTATTTCTTTTGTTTATCATTTTTACAGTGCAAATATATGTAATAAAAATAATATACACTTCGATTTCAGTTACAGCATGGAATACAATATATGAGAAAATGTAGAAAAACATCCAAAATATTTAATAAATTTCAATTGGTATTCTGTTTAACAGGGTGATTAAAACTGCGATTAATCACGATTTAATTATTTTTAGTTAATCGCATGAGTTAACTGCGATTAATCGACAGCCCTAATATTAACTGCTTCAACATATTGTTTCAGGGATCTGCTCGAATCTAGTGGGGGGAAATTGGATTTTCAGTGGTATTGGCTCTAAGGACACAAGTTTTTAAAATTTATTGTGTGGTGGTTTTTTTCCTCTTCTGGAAGAAACAAACCCTAGAACGAAAACCATCTGTGAAATTATTTATATTACTGTAGCACCTAGGGACCCCTGCCATGGATCAGGTCTCCACTGGGTGCGTGCAGCACCTAACGCACACATGTAACAAAGAGCTTGCAATCCAAGTTTAAGATGAGACAACAGGTCAATACAACAAACAGATGATGTGGGAGGAGTACAAGAAAACGACGACGCAGTACTGATCAGCGTGACAAGCAGCGGTTGCACCACACCCGCTGCCTAACCAATGGCAGATTCTCCAAAATGCCCTGTCCTTCCCTGTTTTCTACTTCTCTGGCTGGTAAACCAACCTCCCCCCGCGCCCCCCCTCCCCCCCCCCAGTTTTTTAATGGATCGTTAGTGACAATGACATACCACTGAGACCTGCAGTGCTGTGGTGGCTCAGCTGAGCAAATCATATTTTTGGGGTAGGGTTTACAAAAGCGTTGGTGGTTTTATAAGATTTCCTGGCAGTAGTTTCAATTAGAATCCAGGGAACTTTCCCCACCAAATTAAAGCATGTTTAGAGCTTGACAAAGGTTAGACCTAAAACTCATTATGTGGGGCCCTAGCGGGCAGGAGGAGAGGAATAGTGGCACACCAGTCCCTAGGCCAGGCTTTACACAACAAGACACTCCACATTAGAACCTGGTGTTACACTGCAGGTACTACCATGTAATCAGACGTTCAGTGATAGAGCTGTTCTGGAAGGTGGCCTCTTCAGAGGGCCAGCTGGTTCATTGAAGTGATGTCTCTCCGGAGGCCTGGGTTCAAAACTGATCAGTCTCAACCACGTCCATCCCAAAAGTGCCACACTTCAGCATGATGAGCAGAAATTGCCAACCTGCAACTCAAGCCTTTGAGTTCTATTGGCAGACGGCTGTGGGAGAGTCTATAGCTAACTGGCAAAGTCTGTTGTTACAGTGCTGCTTCTGAGTGCTAAAATGGGCCACCTCTAGGCCTCTTGCTCTGTAGGGAGATTGGAAGAATTCTCCTGGAGATGCAGGGCGGGAGGTGGGAGTACGGTTCTTTGTAGGCCGCTGCAGTTTCTGTGGAGGGGAGGTTCTCTCTTACGCTGGTCCTGGATGCACATTAAAACACGCATGTTTCTTTCAGATCTCCCAGATACCCCTGTTGACCTGGTGATAAACTGCCTGGATTGTCATGAAAATGCTTTCCTGAGAGATCAGCCTTGGTACAAAGCAGCTGTGGACTGGGCCAACCAGAACCGAGCCCCTGTCCTCAGCATAGACCCTCCTATGAGTGAAATGGAGCAGGGCATTGATGCCAAGTGGTCACTGGCCTTGGGCCTGCCCCTGCCCCTGGGTGAGAGGGCAGGGCGAGTATATCTGTGCGACATTGGCATTCCGCAGAAAGTCTTTCAGGAAGTGGGAATAAACTACCACTCACCCTTTGGCTGCAAATTTGTCATTCCATTGCATTCAACATAGAGCAGACCCTGCAGTGTATCAGCCCTGGAGGGGGAGATGGGGCGGAGTCCTGCCTAGCAAGCTGTATAAAGGATCCTGACAAGTAAACTCTTGACGCCTTAAGGATGTGAAGTGCTGGAGTTTTCTTCCAGAAGAAATATGCGTATTAAAAACAAAAAAAACGAAGGGAGCAAATGTTACTGCAAGATGCTTTCTCTCTCTCCCTCATGCCATTGGATGAAGGAATGTGGAAGAAGCTGGTATCTAACACTGGGAAAGGCAGTGCCTGCTGCCCAGCACCTGGTCACCAGCCAGAGAATGGTTAAAGTGGGTGAGAGGGTTTGTTTACAGATGCAAGTGACTGTCCGACAGCTTGGAGGTTTACAAGATGATGCTCTGTTTTTTTTAGTACTTCCGGGGGGGGGGGGGGGGATTTGTGCCCAGCAGGGGGCCCCTTTCAGGAGCAGTACCCCTCAATGATAATGTAGAAATGTCTTTGTTGCAGTTTTACTGTTTTGATTTTGTTCTTTATTTTCTTTTATGTTCATGAGAGCAATTATAGTTAAATCTCTTCCTGGAGCTGCCCGGCCCTTGTGGATGGGGCTCCCTATTTAGAAAGCGGGTGTAAAGCTTTTGTTCCTTGACTGCTTGCTGAGTGAATGCTGCCCGGAGTGAGGTGTTTACCATGGTGTCCTTCCACCAGACAGTGCTTTGGGAAGGGCATTTTCCTAAGGTGGGTTTTATTTCTCCAGCGAGCTGAGTAACCGCAGTGATTTGGAGAAGATGCGAGGGGAACAGGCAGATGTTACCCTCTTTTCTTTAATACCTTGTGCTCAGCACAGGTAGTGTTTGGATATATTATTGTAGAGCCTCAGTGGCCACCCGCAGCACACCCTGCACCTGAATGCCATGCTTCACAAGACATATAATATTCCAATCCCTTTGGGAGCAACAGCCACGTCTGGGGGAGGATTCTCCCTCCTAAAAAGCATATGTGCTTTGTTCTAATGCACTGTTCCACATGGATCTCAATGGAGTCAGTGGAAATCATGGGGCACTTGCCTCCCCTGGTTATGCAAACTGTAAAGATGAGTCAAATGCTGTTTGTCTTAGTATGCAAAGACAGCCGCGTGTGCACTCTGCATTAGGGGTGTTATGGAAGGCTTATGTTAACTCGTTCGTGGAGGAATCTTCCTCCAGGCCCCCTTGTCAGCTCCGTGTAGCACTACTAACTGTAGGGCCTCCGGGCCCAGATGATGATGGTACTGTGCTTGGCAAGCTGCTGTGTTAGGCTGTATTGCCCCTGCATGCACTAGTGCACTGAAAGCTGGGCGCCTATACCCCAGGCATCACCACTGGTAGTGACCACTGTTGTATCATGCGGCTTTCAGAAAGCTTTAAGCTTTCCAGCGACATCACACTTGAGGGGAAGGTCAGAAAACTCTGACCTGAATTACTGTAGGTAGTCTCACCCTGTTTAGTTTGCTAACTGGTTTTGGGTGGCTGATTTTTTTTCCTATATGCTGCAAGGAAAGCATTTGTCTTCATGGCACTGCCTCGAGTAAGAAGTGATTTGATGAATCTTTGGGTGTCTCTGTAGATCTATTATGCTGGACCTTTTCTTGTCTCTAAAAGTGCCAAACTATCAGGGGCTAGTGATGAGAAATATTAAACTTGGACCAAAACAGTGCTCTCTGCCTGAGGGTTTCCTGTAGAGGTAGAGAAGAGAGAGGTGAGGAATCCTTGAGCCCTGTCCTAGCAAAACAGAGCTAAGTTCCTCTGCTACTGTTTGAACTTTAAGCACAGCCTATGCTCCCAGCAAAGTTCTGCCTTCAGCATGGGACTCTACTGGTGTGGTAGGTCTGTCTGGCACTGACAGACTTCAAAGCTTCTGCTGCTGCCTTTCCCAGGGGAGGGAGATCTTCTTTTGCTGAAGTGTAGAGCAGCTGTTCTGTGAGAAACAATTGCAGCTGCTGCTTGGGTATTCAGTAACTGAACTCATGAAGAAACTGCATGCAGAGCACCCTATTCAACCAGCTGGGTTATGGGGGGATACAAGTCTGGTACTTGAATAGTGACAGGATTTTTAACATAAATCATAGAATAGCTGAGTGCACCAAGCAAGGTAAAAAAAGAGGGTGGCTGGGAAGAGACTTCCAAAGGAAATAAGATTGTTTACCTGAGCAGTGTTCCAAGTTACTGAAGTATGAGAAAATACACCAGCCTAATCTGCAAAGCACTATTGAATGGACCCTGGGGGAGGTGGCAAGCTTTCATTTCATCCCACAGGGTTTGGGCAGGGGCCTCGGAGAATAGCCCTGCTCTTATTCCCTGGTACATTTGGTATCTAGGCAGCTCTCTGCTGTATAAGGTCTTGTTAAAGGACTTCCCATGCCAAACAGCACAGAACTCATCTACCTCATGAGGATAAAGGGCCTATGGTTCAGCACATTTCTCAATGCGGAGGGTTAGACTACTAAACTGTGTCCACTGGTTTATGCTTAATGGCCTTAGTGCTAACACAGATTCTCAATGACTAAACTCTTCCCTAACATAATTGGGTGTAACAGGCTGTGGTTGTGTGGGTTTCTCTGCAAGGCTTCAAGCACCTATGCCTTAGGTAAAACACTAGTTTCAGCTTAATGCAACAGCATTTAATAAGGGATGGCACTTGCCTAGCAAGCAGTGCTGGTTAGTGACAGCATGGTGAGGGGTTATCCTTTTAAAATAAACACAACCCAAGGTTTTTCTCTGCCTTTCTCCTGTAGATCTTTGAAGTGTGCATCAGTGGCTAAGGTCCTACCAGCCATATTAGAAGGGGTAGCAAGAATTGCTCAAAGGTTATTTTTTAAATAAAGAATTAAAGTAGTCATTGTTATTGCTGCCACAGCACTTGATGCCTCTGGGCAACCGACAGGATTTTAAGTAAGGGTGCGGGCATTGACAGATTCTAGATTGACTCATCTCAAGCACAACTAAGCAGCTTTGGGACAAGTTGTGTGTTACTATGCTAAACTTAATACATTCTCCCTTTTAAGTAGCACAAGGGTAAGGGTGCTTGCTTTTCTTCTGACAAGCAGAGCTGTATTCTTGCTAGAGGAATGAAATCACTGGCCTTGTCCTAGACCAGATGCATTTTGTTGCACATCCATGTGATCAAGTCTTTAGGATTCTTGGCCCTTTTATTGTCACACAGCTACTGCAGACCTGGATGCAATAGACAACAGCAGGAAGGGATACAGCCTCCCCTTGCCCCATTTGTCAGAGCTCTTCGTTAAGATGCAGGCTTTAAGGGATGTTAACTTTTAGTGTTTGTCACGATGTGACCATTTCCACCAGTGTGTCAGGACTCAGTGGAGTAAATACTCAGGAGCTCACTTCCCAGGGCCCAGGAAAAGCAGCTGCCTGTAAATAAGCACTGGAATGGACTTTGCTTTTCCAGAAAGCAGAAATGCAACTTTCACTGCTCTGTAGTAACCAGCAGTAGATTTAAGTTCTGCATCATTCCCTCACAGCTTGTCATAAGAAAACATGCACCCTCTTTTCAGCAGCCATGGAAAAAGCCCTGGCTTCAGGCACCCAGTTCAAAGACAACTGCACCCTAACTCTGTGTAATCGAGTCAATGCTTCAGTCATATCATCATTACAAACACTGTTTCATAATTCATGCAGCAGCTGGGGTAATACCAGCCTTGAAATAAAGTGCAACTATTCCCATGTGTTCTGTGACTTATGTATATGGGAAAGGTTTGCCCCCACCTGTAAGAAAGAGCCATTCTGCACAATTAAGCCAAACCCAACATGCATTCTACTAGTTACTTCTGAGTAAGGTGCCAAGCACAACAGAAGTTACAAGTGTTTTGAAAAGGGATTTATATTTCCCTGGCAGTTACTGAAGGACTAGCAAACCATCAAAAAGTTGCCCAAATCCTCCCCTCCAATACCACAGCCAGATGTGAGATTAACAGTGCAGTACCTCTTTCCTACAACCTGCTACACACTTGCTAATGGAGGAGAAGACAAAGCAAGGTTAGTCCAATCCATGCTTGGAAATGAAGGACTACCTAGAGCCAGCAAAGCAGTAATGTCACATTCATAACAATGCCATTTTGTGGAGAAATATAAAACCACTTTTTATTTAACAGAAAAAATCTGGCAGGGTGGGATCAAAAAAATAGCTGGACACATTCATACAAGTAAATTATCAAACAATAAGAAACACTTTATTTTAACTTTACAACATATAAATATGAGACATCTGTGCTTTCCTTGTAGCTTTCTCCTCCCCCTCCCGTGCCCAGGGTCCATATCACATTGCACCAGTACCTCTGAACTCTCCGCTACAGGAGGGCTGCGTGGTGCCTCTACAGCAGAGGTCAAACTGATCCAGGAATATGTTCAAATCCAGCAGGCCTCACCACCCACCCATCTGTCATCTGCTCAGGTCACGGTTTGAGACTCGACTACACAGCAGCCTTTCCTCTGGAGACAGGCCGCTAAAGAACGGATGCAGCAGAGCATCAGAGAATGTGATCCTCTTGGAAGGATCAAACTCTAACATCCTTCTCATCAAGTCAAACAGCTGCACATGGTCCGGTGAGTCATACAGCATGTAGCTCTGAAATAGAATAGTACAGATTAAGCTGTGGAAAAATGCAGGCAAACATCTGGCAAAAACTAGACACGACCCTCCACACTATGTATCTTGAGAGCTGGCAACACTGCTACAGATAGGGCAGGGTGCTACACCATCAGACCTTTATTCCTGAAAAAGCCAAGGGAAGTTAAGAGATTTTGGGCATTTGAAGAAAGTTTCAAAGGTTGTCCTTTACTTCCTCCACGAGCAGACAAAGCTAGGGATGGTAGAACCCTGTGGCAGTGGCGAGTATCTCCTCTATTGGCTACAGCAGCAGCTCGAAGAGAATGCCGAGGGAAGTGTCACTGCTCCCCTATCAACAGTTCCACGTTTTTTACAGGGGGAAAGGAACAGACTCATGTGATTCTCTGCCAAACTGCAGGCCCTCCTTGCAACATCTGTTGAGGTGAGAGCCACCTCTGGCCTGATGTGGCCAATCTTGAAGCCCCTTCCATCTCTCCCACATTCCTGCTGCATCCTTGTCTATTAGATTAATTGTTATCCAGTAAAAACACCAGGCAAATCTCTGATGGTCTCCACTGGGTGAGAAGTCATAGGATGCCCAGTCCCGCCTACATACTACTTCCCCCTTGTAGGGAGAAATCCTTGGAGTGGAGGCTCCATGTAAGGGTACATATGATGGCTCCCATCACCACAGCATCTGAGCATCTCACAATCTGTACTGTATTTATCATCACACCTCTTGGGAGGTAGGGCAGAGCTATCACCCTCATTGGGCAGAGGAGGAACTGGGGCACAGTGAGGCTAAGTGACTTCTCCATGTCACACAGGAAGTCAATAGCTGAGCAGAGAATGGAATCCAGCTCTCCTGAGTCCCTGTCTATGGAACCAATCTTCCTCTGCCCTGTGATGGAAGGTTGGGGTCCAGCTTGTGCCCACAACAGACAAAGCCAAGGCTGCCATGCCCAGATTCAGTCCTGCACGGATCCCCTCAGCCTTCCCTGCCTGGAACAGTTTGGAAGATTAGATTCCCTGTAAGCTGAGGGTTCTCCCCAAGTCCTTTCAGTGAGCAGCAGCCACATGAGAGGGTTCCCTGTCCTGCCTCAAAGGATAAAACTAACCAGACATGAGACAGACATGTCCGCAGCTTCCCTTAAGAATAAAGGCAGAGTAAAAGTAACCAGCACATCTTTCTATGATGATTTTCACCATCCCGGTCCCTATTTCACAGCTGGGGAATTGGAGGCACCCAAAGAGACTTGCCCCAGGCCACAGCAATCCAGTCACAGATCCAGTACAGAACCCAGGGCCCGAGTTTCAGAAGTGAAGCGCATCCACAGCTCACACTGAAGTCAACTGAAGCTGGAGTGCTCAGCACTGTTAGAGATCAGGCTCCCACTCCTCATCCCATCTATGGGACTGTGCTACCACCATGGAATTCTAGGGGCTTGCTCATCTATAGAACACAGCGTATGGAGCAGTGCTGAACTGGCTGGAGGAGGAGCTACGTGGCCTAACAATTCCATCCCTAATTTCTGATTCTTACCACGCCACAGTGACACAAAGTGAAGTCTTTACTAACTGCGACTACAGCGGATTTGGGAACAGGATCTGGACTGATTGTAAAGCATTGGTTAATAGGCTCTGTAAAAGCTAATACAGCTTAAAACAATTCTGTTGGGACAGACCAGTCACTCTAGTCTCGGCAAGGTTTTGTTTTTGTGCCAAGGTGCTCCCTGCATATACGGAAAGAAGCTATCTATGTGTCTCCCATGTCATTTAGATACTGACAGCAGCACCCCCATTTCCATCCAGTGTCATCTCACTCCAAGAACGTGCCAGGTGACACTGTGGAAGCTAGGAATCTCAGCATCCACTGCAGAGCTACCTAAGCTTTCTATATAAATCAGAGCAGCGTCTCATACCCGCAGTGGTTTGCAGTTCTCTTGGACGTATCTTCCATCTGATGTGTTCTCATCCCATACCAGTCCCCCCTTGTGGAAGTACTTCTGTTTCCTGTACAATAAAAGGAACTATTCAAGAGTCCTATCTGCAAGAGACATCTGGGGGCACACACGTATGGGGTACGCGTAGCCTCACTGCAAGGCAAGACATTGGTACTAGGACTCAACTACATTACATATAAGCCAGCCAGTGCTATCAGAGGACGCTGTACCTCTTTTCCAAAGCACTTCAGAAAACTATATGCTGGGTATTCTACCAGCCCAACCAGCAATCAAGGTGGTCTTTAAAAGCTGAGCCTGGTTAAAGCCAAGCTAGATGATTTCTAGCAGCCAATACTTGGGGTTTGAATATAAATCTCGTATATAGCACTTTTCATCCACGGAATTTCAAAGCACTTTACAAAGATACTGAAGTATCATTCCCATTTCACAGATGGGAAAAACAGGCACAGAGAGGAGAAGTGACTTGCCCAAGGTCAAATATTAGGGTCAACGGCAGAGCAGGGAACAGAACCCAGGTCACCTGACTCCCACTGTAGTGCCTTAGCCACTGAACCATGCTGCCAGAAAACGACAGACGTTTCAGATTTTGATGCTGTTTGCATGAAAGTTCACTGTCAGGAACGGTGGCCCTGTCTCTGCAAAAGCATGGAAGAAATCCTAGGCAAGGCCCTCTTAGTGGTATAGAACAACAGGGTTCCATTATCTGTAGGCTGCTTGGCCATTTTTCCCAGCACCTGTACTCAACATTACTTTTATTTCAAGTTCAAGTCTTTTCTTGACCCTACGACCTCCACCCAGAACTACAACCCTAGCATTAGGATTCTGATGCATGGCCTCTCTGCATCAGAAATGGTATCCCGCCTACTCCACCATCACCAGAACAATGCAACAGCCAAGTCAGCTGCTCAGAGCTCAGAAGCTGGTTCTTACCGGGTTTTGTGGATCATCTGAGATGGGATTGGCCCAAGGATTTTTTCCATCATTACAAGGTGCTCACGATTCTCATGAGTCTGCAGAGGAAGAGCGACTAGGTTATTTTCTTAGCCTTGAAACAGTTACACAATGACGACAGGAAGGTCTAAACCCACCCTTCCAAGGATGGACTAGTAGGATAGTCTCCTCATGGTACCCAGAAAAATGTAGGCCCAAATCTACAAAGGTATTTGGGCTCCTAACTTCCAATGAGTTCAATGAAAATTAGGAGCATAAATTCCATTGTCGATTTGGGCTTCACAATTTAAAAAGGAAGGCTAAAGCTTACACAGTTCAGTCAAGGGCATAAAGGCATTACAAAAGTGTACCTGAAAGAGTGTGAAGCCACGGTAATACTCAAATAGAATGCAGCCAATACTCCAGACATCACACGGCTGTGCCCAGCCCAGCTCTGCAATGAAGAGGAGAAAAAATGACAGCTTCCAGTGACAAACATGGAGCTTGCACAAATTCCTTGCTGGTGGCCTCTAGTTTCCTTTAAAACTGGAGAGACCTAAAACTCAACTACACGCCCAGTGGATTTCTGTGGTGAGATGACTGCTTAGTCCTCTGGGAGTCAGAGTCCCGGAACAGAGAGATGCCCCCTTTTCAGTCTGTGCGCTGAAGTGGTTATTCTCTGATTAACTCAACTGCGATACCTCACACAAGCATCTCAGATCTCTGCCATCCCACATCTCTGGGCCGAGCACTCCCCCAAAGTTCTGGGCACATATTTACGGACAATATTTTGCATATAAGAAAGCGTCATCTTTGTTCCAGGCTTTGGACGTGATGCAGACCAGGTGTGCTGCCTCAGCAGTCCTAATGCCCCATCTGCAGCACCATCCAAACCTTTGCTCCCAAGAGACCCATCACAGCAGCAGGTTTAACTTTTTGTCTAAATAGGCCAGTGTAGATTGTCCCCTTTCTCCACTCCAGAATCAGAGATTTTTCCAGTCTGTTCTCTCTTGTGAAGCCCAATTCTTACCCTAATGCATCCCGTGGCCCATGCCCCAGAAAGCCATCAGTAAAGACAGAAACGTAACTCCACTCACCCAGAATCACCTCTGGCGGGCGGTAATGCCGAGTAGCAACAATAGTAGTGTGATGTTCATGGTCAAAAGTGGCACTTCCAAAGTCGGCCACACGGATGTTTGTGTTCCTAATAGATTTCTCCTCACAGTTCTGCAACACAATAAATAGCTATAAGGAACCTGGAGAGGGGGTTTCAGAATAGAGAGGGGTTCCAACAGGATCCCTCTATCCCAATAAGAGTTCCTTGCCCATGTCATTAGCAGTAAAAATGGCCACAAAATACAGAAACATTGCACTTGTATAGCACCTTCCATCACAGATCTCAAAGCTCTTTAACCCAGGTAGCCAAGTACTCTTCGTTTTATAGATTGGAAAAGTCAGGAATAGAATGCAGGCCTCCTA
The DNA here is from genome assembly GCF_965140235.1 of Caretta caretta. Lineage (NCBI taxonomy): Eukaryota > Metazoa > Chordata > Testudines > Cheloniidae > Caretta > Caretta caretta. The sequence goes on along the minus strand of NC_134215.1, from coordinate 47,047,677 downwards.
ACTTTGTCTCCCATGTCCAAGCCACTGGAGATGATGGCCCTCATGCTCAACCAGAGAATGGGAAAAAGGAAAATCTTTTTCTTGCAGAAAGAGGCAAGGAGTTCAATCATTTCACCCTCTTTCTCAGAGGCACAACCTACCTTGGTCTCATTGTACATGGTGTCGAAATCAGAATTCACAAAGAGGATGTTTTCAGGTTTGAGGTCAGTGTGAGTCAGCTGGTTGTCATGTAAAACTGCGGAGAGGGGTGGGGAGAGAAGAGAGAAAAGTTTAAGAATCAAGCGCTGGACCTTCCGTACAGTTATGTCTGTTACATAGGCCCCCTGCGAACACATGCTCCCTTGCCCCAAAGGACGGTACTTTGAACCAGAGTGCAAGGTGCTGCACCATGGCCCATGTCAACTGTGTATCAAACAGCTTCATTAAGCTACACAGAATTATCTTATTTGAAGCCAGGTTCTTCACTATATGTCATCACATTTTAACTGTTAAATATACATTTCAGTCACCCCATCGCGTTCGCCACATACAGGCAGTAAGTCTCGTCTGTGTGAAGCTTACAAGGTTTAGTTTCCCCCCTCTTTCAGGAGGAAACTGAGGTGAATCTAGAAGCCATGTCCTCAATCCACCTCCCTTCACTGTTCTCCAAAAACATCGGAATCGCTCACCTGATTTTAAACTCTTCAGACTGTGAAAAGTGAGACTAGCCAAAATGTTCAGACACTATTAACATGCATGTAAAAACAAACTGACATTTCTCAAAGAAAACACTAGCTGGCGAGTAGAACTCACCTCATTGCTGCAGACAACCGTGGCAAAGGAATCTGGGTAACTTACATCTCAAGGCATGGCAGAGCTGGTATGCCATGTGCCGGATCTGGGGGAGGGGATATGGCTGAAAGTTATTCTCCTTCAGGAATTCAAAAGTGTTCTTGCCCAGAAGCTCAAAGGCGATGCACATGTGGCCATGGAAATTGAACCAGTCGGACATCAGGACACACAAACTGGACAGAATGGATAATAAGAATGTTATTGGCCACACAACAATCTTCCAAGGAAGTAGTATTTCCATCCCTCCTTCTCCTCAAGTGACTAGCACACAAACACTCAGTTTTCAGACACAGCCCAGCCATGCTTCTCCCTAAGCAACCTGGGATTCACCTGCTCAATCATCCAGAGATGCCAAGGACATAGATATCCTAGTGTAAGCAGCAAAATTCTTACACTGAAGGGGGTGAGAAGCGGGGAATGTTTCACTATAAAGAACTGTGTTTAGTTAATAGGGAAAGATAAATTAACCCAATTCCCAGATATTTAAATGGTCAATAATTACATATTCAGGGACCTAGGAATAAGTCACAATTCATACTAAAAAAAGCCCTTCTATATTCCCAATCCCAGAGGGTGGACGAAGGAGAAGACAACACCATTTTCTAGGTAGACGGAAAAGACAGGCATTACGTTTTCATGCTCTTATCTCAGGCTCTCCCTCACACTACCTTGCACCGACCACCATCCTCTCCAAGTAGATACGTTGACAGCACTAAGCAGCAACAGCTTCTATGCAAGATATCAAACTTACTATTTGTTGTCCTTGTCTCTCTCTCTAATTTTCTTTAGGACATTAATTTCCAGTCTGGCTGCTTCTCGGTACTTTCCCACATTTCTAATAATTTTCAGCGCCACCTGGGATTTACCTCTGCAGAGGGGAAGATGACACAGGAATGGGTCAGAGGTGGAGTGGCCCAGACCACCTCAACAAATAATTGTCCCTAGGCAAAAAACAATTCCCAGTTTCTGAGATTCTTAACCCAATTTCTTTTTGGATGGAGAATGAGAAAATGTCTCTACAATAAATCCTGGGATGAGGTAGGAGACACTGGCCATTTTTCATCCCCTCCCCAAATTGGCCATGCAGTGGGAGCAAACCACAGCTGCCTATCACTGTATTAGTAAGCTATGCCCTGCTGTTGACTGCAGCATGAAACTGGGAAATGCAGCTTGGGAAAAGCCAGGATCAAGGAGAATCCATCACCCTCGCTTCATCTGCATATTCTTCCACCAGAGGCAACTAAAACCACTTTGTAGGAATGGTCCCCAGTCACCATCCCAAGGCTTGCTGGGGGCTAAGGCACTTATCCAAGTGACACCTTACTCCGCAAGTACTAAGGACTGGGGAGCCCCTCATATATCCACAGGATGGGAGAGGTGGAAATAATCCCCATATGTACTGCTGGCCACACCCCTTTGCTTTCCTCATCCTCCTCACTGGCCTCTGAGGGATTATCTCCAGTGCACCTCCAAAGGACTTAAGGAGTGGGATTTCCCTTCTCCATATTTTACACTGCACAAGAGAGGGACTCCACCCCCACAGACCTCAGGAAGGGGAAGAATGCTTTCCTCCTAAAGTCCTGTGCTCTCTTCAGCCCCATTTATGACTAAGCTCTTTGAGGCAAGGACTGTAGTTCAGAGAAGTTTCTAAGTAAACACAGGGCAGTCACATAGCAGAAACACTGACACAAAGAGGATAAGATCACTTTGGCAAACCCAGGATGGGCATATAATTGAGTGGAAAACAAGGCCAGCAAAGTAACAGCTTGGAATTTGATGATCTGCCCATTCTTGTCTATAGCAAAAGATGATACTGAGTGGAATCCAAGCTGAGGCAAACTAATACTGAATAACTGTTTCTAACAGAACTGCAGAAAGCCACAGAATACAATGGCCTCATGTTGTAACCAAGAAGGTCACTCAAGCATATCTCTTCTCTCCCCTCCCACTTTGCTAGGAACTTTTTTTTGAAGGGATAGGAAGAGCACCGGGTAGCGATCAACAGCTCCATGTCTAGTTGGCAGCCGGTATCAAGTGGAGTGCCCCAAGGGTCGGTCCTGGGGCTGGTTTTGTTCAATATCTTCATTAATGATCTGGAGGATGGAGTGGACTGCACCCTCAGCAAGTTCGAAGACAACACTAAACTGGGAGGAGTGGTAGATACGCTGGAGGGTAGGGATAGGATACAGAGGGCCCTAGACAAATTAGAGTATTAGGCCAAAAGAAATCTGATGAGGTTCAACAAGGACAAGTGCAGAGTCCTGCACTTAGGACGGAAGAATCCCATGCACCGTTACAGACTAGGGACCGAATGGCTAGGCAGCAGTTCTGCAGAAAAGGACCTAGGGGTGACAGTGGACAAGAAGCTGGATATGAGTCAGCAGTGTGCCCTTGTTGCCAAGAAGACCAATGGCATTTTGGGCTGTGTAAGTAGGGGCACTGCCACCAGATTGAGGGACGTGATTGTTCCCCACTATTCAATGTTGGTGAGGCCTCATCTGGAGTACTGTGTCCAGGTTTGGGCCCCACACTACAAGAAGGATGTGAAAAAATTGGAAAGCGTCCAGCGGAGGGCAACAAAAATGATTAGGGGACTGGAACACACGACTTCTGAGGAGAGGCTGAGGGAACTGGGATTGTTTAGTCTGCGGAAAAGAATGAGGGGGATTTGATAGCTGCTTTCAACTACCTGAAAGGGGGTTCCAAAGAAAATGGATCTAGACTGTTCTTGGTGGTAGCAGATGACAGAACGAGGAGTAATAGTCTCAAGTTGCAGTGCGAGAGGGTTAGGTTGGATATTAGGAAAAACTTTTTTCACTAGGAGGGTGGTGAAGCACTGGAATGCATTACCTAGGGAGGTGGTGGAATCTCCTCCCTTTGAAGTTTTTAAGATCAGGCGTGACAAAGCCCTGGCTGGGATGATTTAGTTGGGGATAGGTCCTGCTTTGAGCAGGGAGTTGGACTAGATGACCTCCTGAGGTCCCTTCCAACCCTGATATTCTATGATTCTACCTAGACTAAAACAGGCCCACAGACTCAGCACCAGATGCCAAGTGTGGAAGAGCTGGGGAATGTGTATCAGCATCTAAGAGAAAAGCGACAGCGACATCTGAAGAGGACAGGACAAATCCACCCCACCTCATCCATGTCTGAACTGACTGGTACATGATAGGTAAATCACTTGGAGACCAAGGATAGCATACCTGGCATGGTCCACACACTCCACAACTTTGCCAAAAGTGCCTTCACCTAGGCTGCCGACAATCTCATCTAGGAGAGAAAACAAGAGCTGATGTGAGCTTCGAGAACCTGAAGGGCATGAGGTCCTGCAATTTCACAGCATTCACATCTCAAAAAGGTATCTCCCTGCTACACTCTTTAAAACAGAAATGTCTATTGTCTGCTTCAGGCAATTACTGGTCAGCCCATTTATAAGCAATAAACACTAGAGACCCCTCCAGTACAATAAGAGAGATCTTGTCTAACATGGGGATAGAAAGTAGAGAGGTAAAGTTTTACGAAAGGTGGCTGTACATCGCTCTTGGAGCCAATCGCCGATTCTGCACACCAGGTGACCTTCCTTGTCATCTTCCACGCTCCTGCTGCGTTTACTGCTCTGTTGGCTTCTCTGCACACACCGCCCCCCGAAACGCCATCCGACCAATCGCACACAGCGGGCAGTTCCGATTGGCAGATTGAGTTGTCATTCAAAGGTGGAGACGACGATGCGTCGGTGGTTGGATTTTCCAGATCCCCGCATTTCATAAGGCACACAGCATATATAACGATAGGGATATTGCAAGGGACACGTCAAGACACAAACTAACTTCAAAACAGAAAAGTAAAAACAGCTACAGGTATGTAAAGAACTGTCTCATTAGCTACAGTGTCTGATGAAGCTGCCTCTTAGCGGGAAGTGCCACCCTCTTCTCTGGCAGGGAGCAGCAGCTGGGATGCTCCAGTCACTGGGTTCGTACAAGCATTCCCCCCATGTTTCGCCACAGAGGAGCAGATTCCTCTATGTGAATAGAGGATGCTGCCAGTAGCGCAAGAAGAGCGAGTGCTTTGCCAGTCACGTCACTTTCTCCAGTGGCAAGTGTGCCGATGGGTAGAGTACACAAGTCAGGTTGGTCAGGCTGTCCAGTAGAAGCCAGATTAGCAGTTCCCCCTTTGTGGAGTCTGGCCCGCTTTCCTTTGTATGTTTATTAATAAACACCTCCAGGTATCCCATGGTCTTGTCCCACCCTTGACTCGATACTACTCAGCCCTTCCCATCCTGATGGAACCAACAACAGAATTGATCCTATATCTGCAAGCCTGATTGGACCCATATAGGGCCAGTGTCATCGTCCTTCTTCTGCACAGATTTAAAACTTGAAAGAATTCTAGGAGCAGGAGAGTTAAGTCCCTCGAGAGCCTTATAGCTCATAGCTCCAGGTGTGCTATAGGTAAGAGCTCACAATCAAGCCCATTGCTACTAGCTTCTACTGGAAAACCAGCCAAACATTCCTGGAGGTTCCTTCCCGCCAGCAGAAACACCCCCACCAAAGCCAACAACTCTTCTGTCCAGTGACTGAACTTTTCTATTTAGTCCCTCAAACAAAACAAAGTGTAAAATTAGTTACATTCTATCTAGTGAGAGATTCCGTAACAGGGCTCTACAGTTCCATGTCTGAACTTCCTAATATGTGCTGCGCCATATTCCTTTCCCCAACAAGTCAAGAAGAATGAACTACAGACAAAGTTTAAGAGATCGTCTGAACGGAGAAAAAGTTTCAGAGAGCACTTGAGATAGCTGCGGTGAGACTTCACAACACAGAGTAGAGATCACAACAACCAAAACCTGCACAGTACCACCACACACGCACAGTTGTTATTGGAGCATTTCAATCATTTAACCTTGGCATTAAAACTCAGATAAATTCGGCTGGAAAAAAAAGAAGGAAAGTGATGGGCCATTAAGAGTTCCAAACCATGCAAGTATCCAGTATAACCACAGGGGTTAGGAATCAATCACTTTGTTTAAACTATATGAAAGCAACAAACTTGAGAACTGTGAATAGTAACGGATCCTTACTACGGTATGACAGAGGCGGTAAAGTTAAGACATTTGGATGAGTACCTCACAACACTTCCAAGTCACTCCATTGTCCTGGGATAACCCACCTCCCTTTTGCCACAAGTTGATTATTAATCATCACTAACTAGGAGAGGGAGGTTGTAGTTCACTCCAGTCAGAGAGAGAACAAGGACATTCTCAAACAAAACTTCAGTCCAAGGAAACTAGTGACAACAGGGCACCTCTCCCGAGTATTGTGGGGAAGTGGTTGATAACCAGAGTGCTAACAATTCTGAAGAATGGATTTGACACAGCTGACTCGTCCTAAAGGGTACAAGATTCTGACACAACAAACATGGAGTATCTACATTGGAGTATCTTATGCTGTCACAATGTAGCAGTAACAACTCAGGCAGAAGTTTCAATACGCAGCAGAAGTGGAACCTTCAAGCGAATAAAAGAGGAGGACACACAACCACAGTGGATGCTGCAACAGTGCAGGCCTGCATCCAGGAGTTCCCCTTGTAATTGTGCAGACAAGCATTCCATCTGGTTTCGCTGCACTCCCCCTGCACCCCCCATGCCTTGGGAAGCTAGGCTTTATTTCCAGGTGCTGGAATGGTCTGTCAAAATTAACAACTATTAATGCTTCCAGTTTAAAGACACAGTGAAGTGGAACAAAATCAAGAACAAAACAGAAGAGGGATTAGAGGTACTCACCCAGTGTATTCAGAGCTACAGAAGGTAAAAAGTTAAAACCTGAACAATCCTGAACTCATCCGGATGCTACTCACCGATGAGGCACTGCTACAAGACCTGGTCTTGCGCTTCCGGCAGCGATGCTGGTGCTTCCTTGTTCGGTGGTGCTCTCTGTCCCGTGATCTCCGGCAGTGGTGTGAGCGGGTGGAGTAATAATCCTCTCCAAAAGAGGGGCTTCTGTCTTCAAACCTGTAGTTATCACTCTCCCGTCTGTCTCTATACCTCCTTTGGTAAGGCATCCTCTCGTGGCTGCATTACAAATAAGAACCCACTTATAAACCTGGGAAGGCAGAGCACACTGCACAAACAACGGAGCACTGCTGCATGCAAAGGCAGCCTGACTACACATGTCCTTGTGCCCTCTGCAGGGCAGCGAGGAACAATGGCAGCAGATCTAGTTCTGAACTGAATCCTGATCTGGGAGTTTGCACCATATCACAGGACTTTTGGCCAAGTAGTTCAAATGGAAGGGATGTCAAAATATGTGGTATTCTCTCCTTTATGGGAAAGGAGGCTTAACGTGCAAATTTAGATCTGGGAAGGACTAGATTCTATCTTTGTGCCTCATCACCACAGTATGCGAGTACTTTCCTCACAACCCCTCACTTCCCCTATGCAGCACAGAAGCTTTTTTGTTGTGTTTTTTTAAACAGATGGGGAATTAAGGCCCAGAAAGACTAAATGATTTGCCCAGGTGAACAGAGAATCCCAGGGTAGCACAATGGGAACTTAAGTCCACCATTGCCTTAACAACCACACCATTCTTCCTCTCATTGACAGCCTGAAGATTAGAGTCCTTCATTTAATTACAAAGCAGGTGCTGTGTGTTCAACACAAGCATCCTCCGTGTTACTGCACATCTTGACCAGAAAGGATTACCTCTGTGGGCCAAAAGGACCATTCAGTCTCTATAGTCAGTCCCTGGTCTCTGATGACTGGTCAATAACACCAAAGTTATACCTAAAGAAGAGCTATGTGTGGCTCGAAAGCTTGTCTCTCTTACTAACAGAAGTTGGTCCAACAAGAGAGATTACCTCACCTACCCTGTCTCTCTAGTCTGGGACTGACCAGTTATAACATTACATAAAGTTATACCATGTTTAGAGTAAATTTTAGGCCAATTTAGTAACATAAGCAGATTTTTATACTAAGTGCCAAAGGATGCTAGACCTTCCACCTTTATCAGCTACAAACTTCTCTTCCACAATTATTTTTTAACTGAAGCCTCAACCTCAATACCAAGTGCTTCTGTTTTTAAATATAAATGTAATATAAATGATGTTACTACTTTAAAAAAAAAAAAAAGGGGGGGGTCCACAAATCTGGTAAAGCTTCTCCTGTTAGATCAGACCACTGTGATCCAAACAGTGAATCCCACTGTGACCCGGGGCCAGAAAGGATTAAGGAACTTGCAGGCTAATTGACCCAGATTCAACCTTTAGAAACACTGATAGATAATGTTTGTGTTTTTGTGTGTTTACTAGGGCTGTCGATTAATCGCAGTTAACTCATACGATTAACAAAAAAATTAACTGATTAAACAAATTAATCATAATCGCGCTGTTAAACAATACCAACTGAAATTAAATATTTTTGGATGTTTATCTACATTTTCAGATATATTGATTTCTATTACAACACAGAATACGAAGTGTACTGTGCTCACTTTATATTTTTATTACAAATATTTATACTGTAAAAATGATAAAGGAAACAGTATTTTTTAATTCACCTCATACAAGTACTGTAGTGTAATCTCTTTATCGTGAAAGTGTAACTTACAAATGTAGATTTTTTTTTTGTTACATAACTGCACTCAAAAAACAAAACAATGTAAAACTTTACAGCGCACAAATCCTACTCAGTCCTACTTCTTGTTCAGCCAATTGCTAAGACAAACAAGTTTGTTTACATTTACGAGAGATACTGCTGCCTGCTTCTTATTTACAATGTCACCAGAAAGTGAGAACAGGCATTTGCATGCCACTTTCGTAGCCAGCATTGCAAGGTATTTACATGCCAGATATGCTAAACATTTGTATGCACCTTCATGCTTCAGCCACCATTCCAGAGGACATGCTTCCATGCTGATGATGATCATTAAAAAAATAATGCATTAATTAAATTTGTGACTGAACTCCTTGGGGGAGAATTGTATGTCTCCTGCTCTGTTTTACCTGCATTCTGCCATATATTTCATGTTACAGCAGCCTCGGATGATGATGCAGCACATGTTCGTTTTAAAAACACTTTCACAGGAGATTTGACAAAACACAAAGAAGGTACCAGTGTGAGATTTCCAAGGATAGATACAGCACTCAACCCACGGTTTAAGAATCTGAAGTGCTCTCCAAAATCTGAGAAGGATGAGGTTTGGAACATGCTTTCAGATGTCTTAAAAGAGCAACGCTCTGATGCGGAAACTACAGAATCCGAACCACCGAAAAAGAAAATCGACCTTCTGCTGGTGGCGTCTGACTCTCATATTGAAAATGAACATGCGTCGGTTCGCTCTGCTTTGGATCGTTATCGAGCAGAACCCGTTCTCAGCATGGACACATGTCCCCTGGAATGGTGGTTGAAGCATGAAGGGACACATGAATCTTTAACGCATCAGGCACGTAAACATCTTGCGATGCCGGCTACAACAGTGGCATGCAAATGTCTGTTCTCACTTTCAGGTGACATTGTAAACAAGAAGCAGGCAGCATTATCACCTGCAAATTGTAACCAAACTTGTCTGTCTGAGCGATTGGCTGAAGTAGGACTGAGTGGACTTGTAGGTTCTAAAGTTTTACATTGTTTTATTTTGAATGCAGTTACTTTTTGTACATAATTCTACCTTTGTAAGTTCAACTTTCATGATAAAGAGATTGCACTACAGTACTTGCATTAGATGAATTAAAATATACTATTTCTTTTGTTTTTTACAGTGCAAATATTTATAATAAAAATATAAAGTGAGCAGTACACTTTGTATTCTGTGTTGTAATTGAAATCAAAATATTTGAAAATGTAGAAAACATCAAAAATATTTAAATAAATGGTATTCTATTATTGTTTAACAGCGCAATTAATCGTGATTAATTTTTTTAATCGCTTGACAGCCCTAGTGTTTACCTATATACTGTTAGACAAGAACTGTTTGATTACATTCTATCGCTGGATTCTCTTAATTCAGAGATTAAAAAACGGTTACCTACCTTTCGTAACTGTTGTTCTTTGAGATGTGTTGCTCATGTTCATTCCAAGTAGGTGTGAGCGCGCTGCATGCACAATCGTCAGAAGGTTTTTCCCCTAGTGGTACCCGTCGGGTCAGCTGTGGAGCCCCCTGGAGTGGCGCCCTTATGGCTGTGTATATAGGTCCCTGCCGACCCACTGCCTCTTCAGTTCCTTCTTGCCAGATACTCCTGGGTGGTTCTTGGAATGGACATGAGAACACATCTCGAAGAACTGTGACAAAAGGAAGGTAACCATTTTTTTCTTCTTCGAGTGATTGCTCATGTCAATTCCAAGTAGGTGACTCCCACTAAGTACCCCAGACGAGGGGTCGGAGTTCACCGAGTTTCAGACTGAAACACTGCTCTACCAAACGCAGCATCATCTCTAGCCTGCTGAGTAATGGCATAGTGCGACAAAGGCGTGAAGCGATTACCACATCGCCACCTTGCAGACGTCCTGAATAGGGACCTGAGCCAGAAACGCTGCAGAGGATGCTTGAGCTCTTGTGGAGCGTGTCATCAACGGTGGAGCCAGAATCTTTGTCAAGTAATAGCACGTCCTGATACAGGTCGTGATCCAAGAAGAGATACTTTGGGATGAGACAGGAAGACCTTTCATCCTCTCGGTAATGGCCATGAATAGCTGCATCGACCTTCTAAACAGCTTTGTCCACTCAATGTAAAAAACTAGCATGCATCTAACATCCAGGAAATGGAGCGTGAGTTCCCTGCTGTTAGCATGTGGTTTGTGGCAGAATACCAGCAGAAAGATGTCCTGATTCACATGAAATTGCGAGACTGCCTTTGGGAGGAAAGCCAGGTGTGGTCGTAACTGCACCGTGTCCTTATAAAACATGGTACAAGGGGGCTCAGATATCAGAACTTTGAGCTCAGACACTCTTCTGGCCGATGCTATAGCCACTAGGAATGTTACTTTCCATGAAAGGTACAGGAGAGAGCAAATTGCCAGGGGCTCGAAGGGAAGGCCCATCAGCCTAGAGAGCACCAAATTGAGAGCCTGGTGGGGGGAAGAATCAGTTGTCGTACTTGAGAGTACAGTCTGCCTAGACCAGAGGTGGGCAAACTATGGCCCGGAGGCCACATCCAGCCCATGGGACCGTCCTGCCCGGCCCCTGAGCTCCTGGTCTGGGAGGCTCAGCCCCAGCCCCGGCCCCTCCCCTGTGCAGCGCAATGCTCTGGGCAGTGGGTCTGCAGAGCCCGGCCTGCCAGTCACTGGTGCTCCAGGAAGCAGAAGGGGGCAGGGAGTGGGGGGCTGGATAGAGGGCAGGGGAGTTCAGGGGGTGGTCAGGGGTCAGGGCGGTCAGAGGGCTGGGAACAGGGGGGTTGAATGCGGGAGGGGGGGACAGTCAGAAAAGAGGGGTTGGATGGGGCGGCAGGGGACAGGGGGGTGGATGGGTCAGGGGCAGTTGGGAAGGGGGGGGGTTGGATGAGGCGGTGGTGGGCAGTTAGGGGCAGGGGTTCCAGGGGCAGTCAGGGGACCAAGAGCAGGAGCGGTGGATGGGGCAGGGGTCCCCAGGGGGCTGCCAGGGAACATGGGGGGTTGGATAGGGCAGGAGTCCCGGGGGGCAGTCAGGGAGCGAGAAGCAGGGGGCGTCAGAAAGGGGGTGGAGGCACGGTCATGCCTGGCTGTTTGGGGAGGGACAGCCGCCCCTAACCGGCCGTCCATACAATTTCAGAAACCCGATGTGGCCCTCAGGCCAAAAAGTTTGCCTGCCCCTGTTCTAGAGCTTTGAGAAAATGGCCTATGCTAGGGTTAGAAAACACTGAGTGGCCCACTGACCCAGGGTGGAGAGCCAAGATGGCAGCCAGGTGAACCTTTATTGACGATACTGTCAACCCCTGCAGTTTTAACTGGCGTAAATAGCCCAGGGTGAAGGGAATCGACATCTGCAATGGAGGAGTGCCCTTCTGAAGCAACCAAATTGTAAACCTCTTCCACTTAGCCAGGTAAGTGGCATAAGTGGAAGGTTTTCTGCTGCTGAGGAGAACCTTCCTAACTGAGTCTGAGCATGCAAGCTCCAACGGATTTAGCCACAGAATTTCCATGCCGTGAGGTGGAGAGATTCCAGCTTAGGTTACTGGAGGCGGCTGTGGTCCTGGGTGATCAAGTCCAGAACCAGGGGCAGAGTTAGAGGTGTGTCCACGGAAGGTCCAGCAGCATGGTGAACCAGTGTTGACGTGGCCACGCTGGAGCTATCAAGATTAACGACGCTTTGTCCTGTCAGACCTTGAGAAGGACTTTGTGGATGAGAGGGAATAGTAGGAATGCATACAGCAGGCACCCTTTCCGGGAAAGGAGGAAGGCATCTACAAGCGAGCCCTGGCAGTGATTCAGGAAGAAGTAGAACTGCTGACACTTCCTGTTGTGTTGTGTCACAAACAGGTCTACCTGGGGAAAGCTCCAACTTTGGAAAATACTGACTGGGACAGCCAGGCAAAGAGACCACTCGTGGCCATGATAGGACCTGCTGAGGCGGTCAGCCAGTTTGTTCTGCGAACCTGGAAGGTATGAGGCCTCCAATTGTATTGAGTGGGCGATGCAAAATTCCCACAGCTTGAGGGCTTTCTGACACGGGAGAGGAGCAAGCACCACCCGGCTTGTTTATATAAAACATGACTGTGGTGTTGTCTGTCAATACTGACACACATCTGCCCTGAAGATAGGTTTCAATTGCCTGGCAAGCAATGCGCACTGCATGCAGCTCCTTGATGTTGATGTGCAGCAAAAGTTCTGCCTAGGACCACAGACCTTGAGTCCTGAAGTCGCCTAAGTGTGCTCCCCATCCCATTGCCAATGCATCTGTGACTAGTGACCGTGTCATTTGAGGTTTGGAGAAGGGTATTCCCGCACATACTGTTTGTGGGTCGAGCCACCACTGGAGGGACTTGAGAACCGGAAAGGTAAGAGTGACCAGTTTGTGCACGTGGTCTTGGTTTGGCCTGTAGACCAGGACCAGCCAAGCCTGCAGGGGATGAAGCCGCAGTCTGGCATGCTGTACCACTTACGGGCAAGCAGCCATTGGTCCAAGTCATTTTAGGCAATTCCGCACCGTTGTGGTGGGGAATCTGCTGAGATAATTTATGATAGCACTCATGGCAAGGAAACAAACTTCCAGAAGAAAAGCCCTGCCTGGGTGGAGTTTAGGGCTCCGACAAACTCTATCCTCTGAGTGAGGGCTATAGTTGACTTTGCCACATTCAGAATGAGGCCAAGCTTGAGGAATGTCATACGCACCAGACTCACATGGTTTTCCACTTGGGCCCGAGATTGACCCTAGATTAGCCAGTCATCCAGGTAGGGAAATACCTGCACCTGCTGTTTCCATAGGAAGGCTGCCATAACCGCCATGCACTTGGTGAACTCCTGAGGAGCTGCTGAAAGATCAAAGGGGAAGACTGTGAACTGATGGATACTGTTTATCATGAATCAAAATCTTCTGTGGGACAGAATTATGGAGACTTGAAGCACGCATCCTTCAAGTCGAGGGCGGCATACCAGTCCCCCAGATCCAGAGAGGGGATGATGGAAGCCAGGGAGACCTTGTGGAACTTCAACTTCTTCATGAATCTGTTGAGGTTTCGCAGGTCTAAAATAGGCCTGAGCCCACCCTCGGCCTTGGGAATTAGGAAATATGAGTAGACCACCTTGCCCCTGAACTCCAGAGGGACCTCCACTACCGCCCCGTGAAGTAGGAGCGTTTGCACCTCCTGCACTAGAAGTTGCTCATGAAAAGGGTCCCTAAAGAGGGACGGGGAGGGAAAAGAATATCCCAGTTGTACCGTGCTCAGGTTATTTGAGCCTAAGCACAGTAGAAATGGGACAGACAGTTCACAAAAGGTGGGAAGGATCCAGGATGTGGACTGGTGTGCCACCCATGAGGTGTGCCTTTTAAAAAAAGTTCTCTTAGAAGCTGGAGACTGCCTCGTTGAGCCATGGCTCTGATTCAAGGAGTAGTGCGGAGGCCTTTGCCTATTACTCCTACCTCGTCTCCAGCTATAGTTCTATCTCTGCTGAGAGGGGTAGAAGTGAGGCACGGGCTGAGGCTTAAAACTGTTCTTCTGCAGGGCTGGCATGTGGAGGCCCAGTGACTTTAAGGTTTCCCTAGAGACTTTTAGGCTATGAAGCCTAGAGACTATCTGTTCTGTGAACGGACCCAAGCCGTCAAACAGCGAGTCTTGAATGGTCTGCTATACCTCTGGTGGGAGGCCCAAGACCTGCAGTCACCAGCTTCAGCACATAACAATGGCAGCGGACATTGTGCAGGTGGCCAAGTCCACCGCGTCCAACGCAGCCTGCAAGGAAGTCCTTGCAATCGCCTTACCCTCCTCGATAATAGCTCCAAAATCGAAATGGGAGTCTGTTGGAAGGAGCTCCTTAAACTTGGACAGAGGGAGCAGCTGAGCACCGCTTGCTGACTACCATTTGGAAGCTGAAGCCCCCTGGTGGAATAGACCTTATGGCTGAAGAGGTCCAACTTCTTTGGATTTTGACACAGGGCCTTGCTGCCCTTGCCTTTCCTTGGTATTGGCCACATCCACTACCAACATGCCCAGCTGAGGGCACGTGAAGAGGTATTCATACCTCTTGGAAGGTACAAAGTATTTCCTTTCCACCCCCTTTGCCATGGGAGGAATGGAGGCAGGAGTTTGCCAGAGGATCTTTGTGGTATTATGAATGGTCCTGATCAAGGGACAGGCCACACTTGACGGCCCTTCTGGGGGATGGCCCACCATGGGATCTGTGTCTTCTGACACTTCTGCTGCCTGAAGACCTAGGTTTTGAGCTACTCTTCTGAGCAGCTCTTGATGGGCTCTATTGTCCACGGCTGGCAAAGAGGTAGACACTACTGCCTCGTCTGAGGAGGAAGATGAAGAAGCCCCCATGGGCACAGGTTCCTCCTGACCCTCCAATTCACAAGGTTCCTCCCCCCAGTGATGCCATCTGCGTGGTGGCTGGCACGATACCAGCTGTGGTGCTGGGCTCCGATCCTTTAGGGGGTTCCCTTACCATCGAGGCAGATGGGGGGTTCCGCCTGTCTGAGGCAATGGACAGGGACCTGGAGCTCAGCCCCTGGGCTTGATGGTATGCTCAGGGGGTCCAGAATGGCTATTGCGTTGGAGCTTGCCATTGAGGAGGCCAGGGCATCATAGGGACCTGGTGTGCCTCCTCCCGCCGGGAACGATGAGAATGGTGCCGGCTCTGCCTGGAGATATAGGACTCCAACTTCAAGGCTGAGTCTGACGTTGGGGACCACGAGGGTGCTGGAGAGCAATGCCCCAATGAGGGGGACTGCTGCCGAAGCATGGCCGGTTTGCCCTCAGAGAGAACTGGCCCCTTGTCCGGTGCCAGTTCCAGAAACTGCTGTGCCACCATCTCCATAAGGTCCCTTGTGGCCTCAAAATGTATCTGGGGTAGATGGCTTGTCCAGCTCCCCCATCTGGCTCTCTTGTGCTGGGGAGTCCAACAGGACTGGACTCAACGGTTCCGCCTGTTCGGCCGGAGTCAACAGTGCCGGTGTTGCTTGAGAAGGAACTGAGTGTCTCCGCGAGCCCCATCGCGCTCCACTGCTCTGTTGGCGAACGCCCCCTCTCAGCTCTTCTTTGCTTCTTATGCGGCACCGGCAAGCGTGATCAGTGCCAAGAGGCCGCTGAAGTTGTCTTCAGTTCCGGAGAGTGTCGGTGCCGTGAGTCCCTGGGTGCCAGGTTCTTTGCCAGCACCGCAGCATCCCTTACGGGGGCCAGTGTGCTCCGCACCAAAGTGCTGGATTTCGGCGCTGACACAGGCTGTGCCAGCTGTGGGCAAAGAGCCAACTGCATAAGAAGAAGTTTGAAGTCCCTCTCCTTTTTTGTTCTTGGGTGGAAGCTCCTGCAGATTCTACACTCTGATGGGCTTCCCCCAAGTACTTTAAGCAGGAGTTGTGAGGATCTCCCCTGGGCGTAGGCTTTTGACAAGATCCACAGGATCTGAAGCCTTGACACCGAGGCATACCCCTGTCCCCAAAGGTGAGAGTGGGGGGAAAAGGGGGAAGGCCCTACAAAGTCTTAACTAAAAACTATAAATACTATGCTAATAAAAACTATTTACAAAACAAAGAAAGGGAATGCTAGGGAATCGCTTGCCCGAGGCAAGAGAAGCTTACTGACATGGACAGTAAGAAGGAACTGAAGAGGCGACCGGTCGGCAGGGACCTATATACACTGCCATAAAGGCACCACTCCAAGGTCCACAGCCAACCTGATGGGTACCGCTAAGGGAAAAACCCTCTGACAACTGTGGATGCAGCGCGCACACACCTACTTGGAATGGACATGAGCAATCACTCGAAGAATAAAAAGATATTAACATTTAAATGAACTATAAATATAGGGATATCACTGTCTCAACTTCTCTTTGAAGTATGTAGCAAATCACCTGCAAATGGCGGGAGATAGGCAATTGCCTTATGTTAAACCATGTAGCTAATTACCAGTGAGAAAATAGACGGTTACTTCAAAAGCCTATTGTTCACCCAAGGACTGGTGCTGTCAATAGGCTGCAAAAAATCTCTATACAAAAACTCTTAGGACCAGATCCTTTCATCTCAGATCTACTTAAGCTTCATTCAGGGGAAGTTTGAGGTGTAAGACTCCAGTCCCATCTGGACCACCCAGATATTGAATATTTGGACACTGAACTATAATATTTGATTCTGAAAAGGACTCTTTGCAACTCTGAAGCTCACCATCTCTACTATAAAACTGACCTAAAAACTATTTATACCTGTATGTATAATGATCTTTTAACCAATACATTGTTTTATTTTTTAATAAATGTTAGCTTAGTTGATAAGAATTGGCTGTAAGCATGTATTTGGGTAAGATCTGAAATATTCATTAACCTGTCCAATCTGTTGGGACTGGCAGAACTTTTTATATGATGAACAAGATTTTCAGTAAGCCCCATCATATTTGACTTGGCTGTCTGGGCGGGAGCCAAAGGCTGGGTTGCTTTAAGGGAACTGTGTTTTTGGCGTCTGGGTAACCAGTACAGCATTATGGAAGCTGTTTTGTTGCTGGCTTGGTAAATCTAAGTATCAGAATAACCACCAGTTTTGTCTGTCACATTCTTTACAGTTTACCAAAATTGAGCAATCTCAGTGTGGCTCCGCTAGGACCTTGGTCAAACGCACATTCCCTTAGCTAGCTGGGGCTGGGCAGAGTTTAGGCACTGACCCAGGCTCTACGCACATACTCACGATGCAGACCTCATGTTTGATATCCCTTCTGGCAGAGGCGATGCCATGGTCCAAATTTGCCTGCTAACCCCCACTCCCACAACAAAAGCAAGACCATCTCTTCTCTGGCCCTTGTATCTGAGTCCTGAGTTTAAGTCCCCTACCAACACCTGTTCTGCTGGTGATGATTTTGCACCTTCCACTTCATCAGCCCCCCTGAAGAGAAATTTGGTCAAACTGGTTTTCCTGCTCAGGCAACCTCCTTAGCACACCCATTGTCAGATTAGAGCACAATTGTGAAGGTTAACAACTCCATTTATTAGGTCTAGGAAAGACCTGCTATAGTACTGTCAGCAAATGTTTGCTTCCATATCCACACAGAGGCATTCCATGATAACAATTTCATATCAACCAGAATTCATAAGTTGTACATACAGATTCCCCATATGGTCACAGTGGTGTATGATACTGAATGAGAAGGCAGTGTTTATGTAGCAAAGCCTGTAGTTCATAAAGACAAAGGTCAGTTTATTGCCCTTTCACATTCAAAGTGAGCGTCTTATATTTTAAGATTGTCTGAAGTTTACTTTATACATTTATTTTTGATGTGCAGTTAACCACAACTTGACGCCATTCAATAGTTACATAAGAGCAACCAGCCATATCTTTAATCAAAATTTTGGGAGCTGCTAATGTTCCAGTTTGTCAAGTCTCGATTTTCTTCATTTTTCTCCCTCTTTGCCAACCAAGGGGCCAATTGTTGCCAGGCAGGATAGTGATTTCACTTGATCCATTAGATGCCAAAAGAAATCTGATGAGGTTCAATAAGGATAAGTGCAGGGTCCTGCACTTAGGATGGAAGAATCCAATGCACCGCTACAGACTAGGGACCGAATGGCTAGGCAGCAGTTCTGCGGAAAAGGACCTAGGGGTGACAGTGGACGAGAAGCTGGATATGAGTCAGCAGTGTGCCCTTGTTGCCAAGAAGGCCAATGGCATTTTGGGATGTATAAGTAGGGGCATAGCGAGCAGATCGAGGGACGTGATCGTTCCCCTCTATTTGACATTGGTGAGGCCTCATCTGGAGTACTGTATCCAGTTTTGGGCCCCACACTACAAGAAGGATGTGGATAAATTGGAGAGAGTCCAGCGAAGGGCAACAAAAATGATTAGGGGTCTGGAACACATGACTTATGAGGAGACGCTGAGGGAGCTGGGATTGTTTAGCCTGCAGAAGAGAAGAATGAGGGGGGATTTGATAGCTGCTTTCAACTACCTGAAAGGGGGTTCCAAAGAGGATGGCTCTAGACTGTTCTCAATGGTAGCAGATGACAGAACGAGGAGTAATGGTCTCAAGTTGCAGTGGGGGAGGTTTAGATTGGATATTAGGAAAAACTTTTTCACTAAGAGGGTGGTGAAACACTGGAATGCGTTACCTAGGGAGGTGGTAGAATCTCCTTCCTTAGAGGTTTTTAAGGTCAGGCTTGACAAAGCCCTGGCTGGGATGATTTAACTGGGAATTGGTCCTGCTTCGAGCAGGGGGTTGGACTAGATGACCTTCAGGGGTCCCTTCCAACCCTGATATTCTATGATTCTATGCTGGGCCAAGACCAACTAATTTAACACAGGCTGCCAAACAGATAGCAGCAACTGTAGGTCACTACTGACCTTGGTTGAAACTGAAATATAGATCTCAGATTCCTAGACTTTAAGGCCAGAAGGGACCATCATGTTCATCTAGTCTGACCTCCTGCACATTGCAGGCCAGTAGGCCCATTATCTCTGGCTGAATTACTGAAGTCTTCAAAACTTGATATAAAGACTTCAAGAACAACAAAAAATAAAAACCAACCATGGAAAGGTTAAAGAATGTAAGGGTCAGCTGGATACACTTTTTATTGCCTTTGCACTAGCAAACTGCAGTTGCAAGTTGAAACACGCAGACACCACCTGTGCAAGCTGCTATGCTGACTAGCTATCCTGTTTCAGATGCACAGTGTACCACATCGGCATGCAGCACTACTTGCAAATGTTACAGTTCCCAGCACAGTTCCCTGAAGCAGATGCTTAGTGCCTATGCTAAATTTATTTGCACCTATGCATTATTTGGTTTGTTCCAATGGATGCTTTGAACAAGGCTGGAATTTAAGCAGGGTCAAATTAGGAAGGATCACATATAGCTGAACTAAAAACAGCTCTCTTTTTTAAAATTTTAGGGTAACACTTTCACTCTACCCTAACTAACTAAATCTGGGCAGCAATTTCAGAAGACAACTTGGTTTGACATTAGAGATTTAATTCACTCCTTGATATCAGTACTGAGAAACACTGACTCCAGGGCAGGGTATTTCATCAATACTTAACGTATCTCAGTATTTTAGAAAGGAGACGTAGTTGGATATGAGATTTAACAAGAGGCTCAGAAACAAACCCATTTACTTCCAATTTTGAAGCTATTAGCCATGATCAGGAAATGCTGATAATGTTATCACCACCCAATTCTATCCCTGAAATCTGATTAGAATCTTAGAGGAGAATCCCAGCCTCCAATTAAACCAGCTCTCACCTTCTAGACCGTGATCTCCTTGGAAGATCCCTTTGAGGCTGGTATCGCAATCTTCCTTCATATTCTCTGCTGTGAGACCTCCGTCTCTTCCATTTGTGACTCATGTAGGTCTCCTGCTCAGGGGATTGATATCTCTTGCAGTGATGCATCTAGGGACATAAGAAAGGCACTTCAAGTAAAAACTGTCATTTCCTCTAGGGGCAAACATTTCTAGTTTCCTACACCCAGGTCCCCACCAACTTCTACACAGAGTTCAGGAGCGCCAATATTCTCTGAAACTTATTGTTCACATTTTACTGACTTTTTGAAAGCCTCATACAGCTCACTGCATAGTAAGCAAAAAGCATGAAAACAGAAACCATGCCCAAAGAGTTGGAGGAAATTCCCATAAAAGCCATCCATCACCAGCAATATTAATAATTAGAAGTTATAATTTTAAAAAGGCTTCACAAAGCAAGCAATGCATGTAACCAAACCCCAAAAAACATTACAGGGACACCATCAACATAAAAACCACTTTTTTTCTAAAAAGTTTTATACCCTCTTTTGTTACAAACACCTAAAATTATTGTAACTGAAAGAAGCTAGGAAAAACTTTTCCCTGTATTTTTTTTTCCAGTTTATTTGCTTTACAATAAACTGGAATCTGTTTCACTGTTTCCTCTGTATACCAGTTAGTTTACCCTGTTTCACAAAAGCAATAAGGATGAGAACACACTGTTAAACAGGAAAAGTGATTGTAAAACTACAGAAACTGGCAGGGAGACTCAGGAGCGGATGTAAGACTTGACACTATTTTAACTTTTTAAAAACTGACTATATTAAATAAAGTGTCCCTTTAATACAAAAGAGCACTGATGCTCTGTTTAAAAAAAAAAGATAAATGACACCTAAATAATCAGACACAAAAGAGACGTGGATGGCTCAGAGTATCTGTAAGTAAAGACAGAACCTTTCACTTCTTGATCATAGTTAGAATCCAGACTATATTAATATGGTGTGAAAAAAATCAGTGCTTCCAAACAGCTTTTCACTCACATGCAAAATGGTGTTCTTGGGCCAGTTTCTAGTGGACTGGAGTCCTTATTTGCAGAACAAACAGATTTCAACGGTATCTGTTAGGGAATCTTCCACACACACGTATTCAAAAGACAAGTGAGATTTAAGAATGCAGTGGCCAGAGTAGAGATTGATTATCCAGTTTCCTCTCACTGCTTTGCCCTGCTCCAGTGCAAAGCAGTCATAAATCCTGGTTTAAATGGCCTCAGGAGGATTCCCTGGCATAAGGAAAGCCTCTAGTGGCATAAAGCAGTCATAGCAGTTCTTACGCCCCTCCCCCTCGGAAAGAGGCCCGGACAACCTGCACAATGACACTAAGCTCCTCAAAAATCCTTGTTGGTACTTCATGTAAGACAGTAGCCTGAAGGCTACTCTAGCTTGGATCACCCTGGGTGCCAGCTCCAGGATCAGGGAGCATCTGAGGACAGCTTGGCCAGTTTAGAGAACATGGGCCAGATCATCTTTTAAGTTAACAATGAAATTAACTATCACTGTTACACTGGAAGCTGGAACAAACTATAAGCCTCTTAAAAGGCCACCATCAGATCAATTTAGGGCCAAAGTGTAAGTTATAACATTTTACTGTTTTTAAAAAAGCAAGACCAACCATTTCCATTTCCCATTTAATCAAAGTGATTTAAGTCATCAATTTTAATCTTGTTTTGCATTTGTATTTTTTAGTTATTTTCCTAAAGAAAGGTTCATTCACATCAATTGGTATAATCACGAAAATGAGCTGATCTGCGACCAAATATAAAAATTTAGTGTAAGGGCAATACTACTTTTTGCTATCCAGGGAGATATGCTATATCTATTCACATTTATTTAACCAATTATACATCTTAACATACATTTATTCAGATTCTTAATTTCTACACTTTCCTCTTGGTTCTGTACATAATTTTTTAAAAAAGAGCACCATTTAATGCATTAAAATTTGAGGAGGGCTCATTGATGCAGCATTTGGGTTTATTTACATGATTTTAATAGATTAGAATAAGTTTAAGCATTACCATGGTTAGTAATTTCTAATTTAATTTCAACCATATTTTAAAAGAAAATGTATTTTAAATAAAATCTGATTTAAATAAAAACAATTTTTTAAAAATTAAAAATAATTGATTTTTATTCTCTCAGTATCCCTTGCAGTATTCACAACTCAAACGCCACAGAATTGGACTAATTCATGAGTGCTAGAAGAGAAAATTAAGTCTATTTTCTTTAGTAGAGAAATGCAAAATGTAGACATAATTGTGGAAAGCCTGTCAGATTTTGAAAGCCCTCAAGTCTGGTTAAAAAAAAATAAATCAAGTTTAAAAAAAAAAGCTGATCTTGAACTAATAATGCCCTAGAACAAAGCACTCATTCCTGGTTTCTCCCTCATCGTGTATGGATTTTCTAGATCTCTTCTGCTGCCTTATTTCTACTTTATCTCCATTTACTGTCTGAGACACCTTAAGTCCCATTCTTTTGAAGTGGAAAGCCTTAACCAGCAGCGTCAATGGTTCCTCCTACCATATTCTACCATCCCATCACGGTGACCTCACATCTACCTGAAGAGATCTAGACAAAACTTCAATTGGACCCATCAGCACAGCTTGTTTCTTCAGACAGTGAAAATGGTGGCTAGGGAACAATGCAAAACACTACTTCCCTGAAGGTGTCAGCCTCGTGATTGAGACACTAAAGTAGAACCCACAAAGTATTCAGCCTCTAAGACCACAGGTGAACATTTCCCCTCCCTTCATCCGTTTGACTACCAAATCTGTGTATCCACTTCTCTCATCTGCCAATCCAGCTAGACACAGAAACAAATCATCTCCCAAACCACTCTGTGACAAAGGGGTTTCCAGTTTCTGCTTTAACAAAACCCCGTAAGAAACACAGTGTTGTTCCTCAATGCAGCATATTACAAAGAAGGGCACTTGGTCATTATCTCAGAGTTGCAAAAAAGGACTTTGGCCCCTTTGCATCCTTCATGTGATCATAGCAATGAAAATTTTTAAATGGACATAGAAGGGTTTTAATTTTGGATTGTCAGCTATCTCACCCAATACAATTATATTATTTCTACATCATCTTCATCAGCAGACGTTCCAAAACCGGGGCTCAGCTGTGAAAATATTTGTAAATTTCAAAACCCCGCCCCCCCATCTCACAGGAGCCAGCAGAGGAACTGGTTCCAGACACACACCCTACAGCATAAACAAAACAGGCCCAGAGGCGGGGGCAGAGAAGGGGGGCGCCCCGGGACCCTCGGGGGGGGGGGTCAGCCCCAGGGGCGGGGAGCAGGCGCCCCAGGACCCTCGGGGGCTGGGGGGGGGTCAGCCCCAAGGGCGGGGGGCAGGGAAGGGGCGCCCCGGGACCCTCGCGGAGAGGGGTCAGCCCCAGAGGCGGGGAAGGCCCGCGGAGGGAAGCGCTCAAACCTGGCGTTGGCGAAGCGCGTCTCGGCCCTCAGGCCAAGCCAAGCCAGGCCAGGCCCGTCCCGTGCCCCATCCGGGTCTCCCCCCTCCCCCACTCCGAGTTCCCGGATGTTCTGGCCCCGCTCGCGCTCCCCGCCTCCAGGGGTTGTCGCGGCCGGGCGCCCAGCACTCACCGTCCCGCACCCCCTCAGAGCTGCGCTCGGCGGCTCCGCTCAGGCCCTGCACCGCCGCCACTGCTTCCGCTTCCGGCTAGACCTGCGGCGCGAGCGGGCACCCTGCGGCCACCTCCTCCAACCACGACACGAGCTGCGCGCGCACCGCCTTCCTACTGACAACCCGTCACGCCGGCAAGAAGGGCTCCTCCGAGCTCTACCTACGCTCCTGGTTCCTCTAGCCACCCGCTCTATGCTCTTGGAGGACTCCTGTGCGGAAAACCCGCTTCTTCCTGGGGCACGTGGCGGCCGGGCGGGGACAGGCAGGGGCTTGGCGTACAACCGGGCACCTGTGCAGCGTGCTCGCGCAGAGAGCGCAAAGCCCCGGGGTATTGCATTTGCTTTCCTTGGTTAACAGCCATGAATGAATTGTATTTGTTGCCAGGGGGTCGCTTGGCACAAGCTCAGCCCAGCCCCTGCCACGTCCCCTGCATTCGCACCCCGCCTTCTGGAGCGCTACACCTGCCTTTAGCCACAGCCCTGCTGCAGGTTTTAACTGCACCGTCCAGGCCGTGCCTCGCTGCAGGGCTGCGGAGTCGCACCTCTTAGGGAAAAGCCATGAAGCGCTTCGGCCCTTAAGGGTCTCACGTGTAGGGAGCAGCTTGCGGGAGCCGGATCATCTCTGTGGAATTTTTAAGAGATCCTCTAGAATTAATTCATGAAAAGGAGGACTTGGGGCACCTTAGAGACTAACCAATTTATTTGAGCATGAGCTTTCCTGAGCTACAGCTGACTTCATCGGATGCATCACAAAAGCTCATGCTCAAATAGGTTAGTCTCTAAGGTGCCACAAGTCCTCCTTTTCTTTTTGCGAATACAGACTAACACGGCTGTTACTCTGAAACCAATTAATTAATAGCTCACCTTACCTGATCACTCTCCTTACAGTGTGTATGGTAACACCCATTGTTTCCTGTTTTCTGTGTATATAAATCTCCCCACTGTATTTTCCACTGAATGCATCCGATGAAGTGAGCTATAGCTCATGAAAGCTTATGCTCAAATAAATTTGTTAGTCTCTAAGGTGCCACGAGTCCTCCTTTTCTTTGTCCTCTAGAATTGTGTATCAGGGATAGAATTCTCTCTTAAACGCCGTAAGGAGGTTTAAAATTCCATGCAAAGGATCTCATCTATACTAAAGGGACTCTATTAACCCCAATCTAGCCTACTGAAAAAACAAAACGAGAAATTTCAAGTTGCTACACATGCCCCTGAGAACCCCTGCCATTTTTTGGCCTACATCTTTTCCTCCCAAGGGATTCAACAAGGATTCCCTTCCTTTGTCTTGTCAAGTGGGTCAGGGTTTCCCTCAGCCCATATACAGGCAAGGATGGTGGGTCCCCAGGATTCAAAGCATCTGCAGGCTGCTGGCTGTCTTGACAACTGCTATGCCCCCAACTTCTGCTTTTGTCAAGACCTTCTTCTAGCAATTGTTCCCCTGATCTGTGAGTGGGATCAGGAAAGAACCCTAAGTGTGTATAGTACAGTATCTAATGTTTGAGACAGGAACTTCAGTTTAAAGGGCCTGGGGCTCCGGCCACCGCTACTGCCCTGGGGTAGTGTCGGTAGCCGGGGCTCTGGCGGTGATTTAAAGGGCCCAGGACTCCCAGCTGCCGCTACCGCAATAGAGCCCTGGACCCTTTAAATCCCTGTCCGAGCCCCGGGGCTCCCGGCCGCCTCCGCTACATGGGGGCTCCGGCAGCGGGGCTGTGGTGTCAATTTAAAGGGCCTGGGGCTCTAAATGCTGCTGGGAGCCCCAGGCCCTTTAAATCGCCAGCCTGGGGGAGCCGGTCCGGACGGCGCACCGGCTCTTGCCGGTACGCCATACCAGACCAGACCGGCTTACTTTCACCTCTGCCCCAGGGATACTGCCAGTGTTAGCTGGGCTGTGTTATCTGTCCTAGCATGTCTGCAATGAAGAGCGTTCAGTGAAGTCATGTTGTCACTCCCTGGGAGTTTGTTCTGCTGAGTTATCTAAAAACAGTCACAGCTTGCTTTTTCTGTGAAAGGAACCCTTGATCGGGCTGTTATGGGGCGCATGTGTATGTGCATGTGTGGTCACTGAGCCAGATTCATCCCTGGTCCAGGGACAGAGAAGGGGCTAGCGTCTTCCTTATTCAGGACCTGCTGAGGGCAGGTTTGGCTCCTGGTGCAGGCTAAGGTAGCTCTAAGCTGCTCTAACTTGCCTGCTGCACGGTTACAAAATCATTGGGGTGCAGCTCTGCCACCCACCTGCTGTGAAGTGCTCTAGCTCGCTCCCCCCATTCTAAAATGCTCCCTTCACTGGGGCCAACTGCGGTGCATGTAGGTGAACCGCCCACCTCACCTGCTCTGAAATGCCCCAGCCCCCACGGCCCTCAAAATGCCTCCTGTGCTGGGGCTTCCTGCAGCATGGGGGAGAAGGGGCGGGAGAGTTAGTTCTACAGCTCTGTCAGAGAGCCTCCTGTGCCATGGGTATGCCTTGGGTGGGGGCTTACAGCCTGTGTGCTCGCTTACCTCTGGTCACTCAGTATTGCCAACCCTCGTGATCTGATCACGAGTCTCACAATATTTGGTGTTTTCCTTAAAGCCCCAGCTCCTGGAGTCATGTGAGTATGTGAGACGCTCAGCTTTCGTTTTTATATAAAGCGTATTGCCCTCATGGTTGCAGAGAAATGCTTGAAAAGTCTTGAAGAAAAATACAAAGAACCCAACATGTATTTTAAAAAAAATCTCATATTTTTGCAGCCTGACTCATGAGTTTGAACATGGAGGGTTGGCAGGCTTTATCCCTGGATCTGGGAATCCCTGGCATGGCTAGTTTGCCAGCATTCAGAGGGGGGTTGGATTCCCAGCCCCCTTTCCCCCTTTGAGTGCAAACATGAATGTCAATGAAAAGCTAATAAAGGGATCAGTGGTTGCTGCTATTAATAGCCGGTGAGTCACGTACAGTATGTGAAAGAGACTTGATGGACGTTTTGGGAGGTAATTGTTGTTGGAAGGCTTGTGCAGGCAGTGGGGAATGT
The DNA here is from genome assembly GCF_965140235.1 of Caretta caretta. Taxonomy (NCBI): domain Eukaryota; kingdom Metazoa; phylum Chordata; order Testudines; family Cheloniidae; genus Caretta; species Caretta caretta. The sequence continues at coordinate 47,021,307 of NC_134215.1, read as the reverse complement.
GGAGTGCTAGGTAAATGGTGTCTGTAAAGGGATGTATAGAATAAGTGGCAGGTGGAAAGGCAGCGCACCTATAACTGCAAATGAACTAAGAGGGGATTGAAAGAAAACTGACACAACAAAAAAACTTCAAATCCAGACTCCAGCAAGAAATTGCTGAATTGGAATTTATTTGCAAATTGGATACAATTAACTTAGGCTTGAATAGAGACTGGGAGTGGCTTAGTCATTATGCAAGGTAGCCTATTTCCCCTTGTTTTTTCCTACCCCCCCCCCCCCGACATTCTTGTTAAACCCTGGATTTGTGCTGGAAATGGCCCACCTTGATTATCATACATAATGTAAGGAGAGTGATCACTTTGGATAAGCTATTACCAGCAGGAGAGTGGGGTGGGAGGAGGTATTTTTTCATGCTTTGTGTGTATATAATAAGATCTTCTAAACTTTCCACAGTATGCATCCGATGAAGTGAGCTATAGCTCACGAAAGCTTATGCTCAAATAAATTGGTTAGTCTCTAAGGTGCCACAAGTACTCCTTTTCTTTTTGCGAATACAGACTAACACGGCTGTTACTCTGAAATCTGCCACATAACAGATACGATTTGCTACCTGTTGCATTTCGTTATCGAGAAAAGTAAATTACTCAACAGAGATTTTAAGCTACTTAAATAGAATCTTTAAAATAATTAAAAACCAAATACGAAGTTGCCATCTTTCCTTGCTTCACCACTGTTCTGTCGTGTGGCCTTGGGCAAGTCACTTAATGTCTCTCTGCCTGTTTTCCCTCTAGTTAGATTGGAAGTATCTTATTTTTTTTATATCTGTGCACTTTGCCAGTCATGAGTTTAAGGCTAGATCAGATTTCTTTGTTTTAACCAGACAGTTACTGCAGGAAGGCAGAGCCAGAGAAATGAGGTTTGCTTTTTGTTCTGAAAGCAGAGAGTTTAGTTGTGGAGGAGGGTTTTGGCTGGGGGATCTGGTTAGTTACAAATTCACTGTCTGTGGCGACCCTCACCCCCCACTGCTACCAGGGATGGAGCCCCTCAACGCCCAGCTCCCTCACATGGGATCGCAGCTCCATCATCACGATTCCACTATCCCCGGGGCCCAGGATGGAAGTGGGGGAGGCAGGTTTGGGGCAGTTTTACTTTCATTCCCAGGGAAGTGCTGAGCATAGAGAGAGAGGGACAGTGGCAGGAGAGGGGCCCAGGGTGTGTGGGGAAGCGTGGGCCTGCTGCGGCTGGTGAGTAACTCTGCCAGGTGCCCCTGCCGCTCCCCCATCATAGCCGCCTACGCGTCACAATCGGAGCCAGTTTATCAGGAGAGGGGGAACAGGCACTTTGAAGCTTGTTGCCATCTCGGTTGCCGTGGCAGCAGCAGTCCTGTGTTTCCTGACATGGAGAGAGGTGGTGAGTACAGCAGCTGAGCTGAACGAAGAGACGCCCTGGAGATTCAGTCGGACGGGGTCCCCGAGGGCCTGCGGGGAGACTCGCGGAGGGGTAAGTCACTTACCAGTGCTCTGCTTGCACTCTCCCCAGTGCCTGCGTTTCTCCTGGCCAGAGCTTGGAGCAGAGGGCGCGGCCACTTCACGTTCCCCAGGGCTTGGTCTTTTCTGATCACACACCCTGTGTTGGCAAATGCAGGGCATTGTGAATAGAGATGGGGTCCAGTTTGGAGCTATAGGGCCAGCTGGGGGAAAAGGTTCCTCCTTCGGACTCTCCCCATGTTGGGAGCTGACGTTGCCAAGGAACCACTGAGCCTTAACTGCCCACTCATGTTCTTCTTCCAAGTCCACGGTCAGAGCCTCCCGCCTCCCTCTGCAGCATCGTTGCCTGTGTCACTCACCTCCACAGGGATGTTTGCTGTGGGATTGACCAGGTGGGCTCTGTGACTGGGAGGGGAGAGTGGCCTTCAGCCTTGCAACTGAGGTGGGATACGGGCGTTCCTGGTTTTGAGCTCATTCAGGAAGTCACCTCCGCGAGAGGAGATGCAGCCATCTGTCTGTGGGTTTATGCCGTGCTCAGCGCTGTGACATCTGAGAGAAAACACAAAGGGTTCTCAATGGCCTTCACCTCCAGTGCGGCTACCAGCACAGTCCAGGGGAGAGGTTGGGGTTGCAAGCCTCCTCCTGTTCCCTCTCTTCAGTGTCCTGACTATACAGATCTGCCCAGCCGATTGCAGCCAGAGGATCTGCCCCATAGCGCAGTGTGCCGATTCGCACGGCACCCTGGGAAATGGAACAGAGGATTCTGGGATGTGCTTGGAGGTGGCGCAGTAGTGAGTGACATTGCAGGGTGAGGTATCCCATATGAATTCCCTTGTTGGGTATCCACTGATTCTTCCTTTTGCTGCCCTTGGTGACAGGCCTCTGGCACTCAATGCCACAGCTGGATTGCATCTTCTCCATGTCCCATAGATCTGGATCTGTGAGATTCCCCTTGGAAGCTCCAGGGAAAGTGCCGTACGTGAAGCAAATGTCAGTACCTGAGACTCAGCTGCACTGATGACCCTTCGAGGGAGGGCACCCCCCCCCCCCATACCACTGGGCCATAAATGTCCCACCAGAAGCAGAGCAGCTTTCCTGGCCTGCCGTCCCGATACAGCGGTGATGGATGCTTCCAGCATGGCACTGACACAGGGGTCTCAGGTTGGGGTTGCCAGGATCCTGAGAATAGTAAAAGACGCCCACAGGCATCTCGACCCTGTTCTGTGTCGGAGCTGGAGAGGAGCTACACAAACAGCTACCCCTCGTCAGAGGTCCCCTTCCAAGGAGAGGTAATGGGACCAGCTTGACTTTCGTGCTGGGGGACCAGGCACCTTTCTGGGGCTTCATGGGATTCCTGCAAAGGGGTCATGTTCCACCCCTGGCCTTCTGCTTATCATACCATGTGGCTCCTAAGATAAAGCAGGCTGATGTCCTGCTGGTGATGGGTCTGGGACTCGATTCCTTGGCACACTCAAACTGCTCAGAGGGCAATATGCCAGCAATCCCCCGTGATCTCACCTCTGGCACAGAGGCCATGGGCATTACCTCTGCCACACCCCAGATTCCCTCTCCCTCACAAGCTGAACTGCGTTGCCATGAGCGTTCATGAGGTGGCTGGGTGGCAGGGGTTGTTAGTGACTGCTCCCATGATTCACTGCCTTTGTTCAGGCAACATCGCTGACATTGATGGGGAGTGATTCCAGTGGGGGACGGGCAGAGTGAAAAGGAGAGAATGTGAGTGTGTGTATCAAGGGGGGGATCAAGATGGAAGTGGCACATCCCTGTCCTCTGCATCAGTCTTTTCTTCCTCACCTCATTCAGAACCCTCTGAACGGGACGCCAGGACCCCGGGAGCCCAGCCACGCAAACAGCACATGGAGAGAGTCCAGCAGGGGCTCTCTTAGCCCCAAGCACATCGAAAGAGCCAGGTCCATGAGCCCCTTGCGAGGGATCCACTCCATAGATAGTGGGATGTAAGTTCAGTTTTAAAAGAGCTTGGGATGGGAGGGATCCCGTGGGAATCGAGTGGAATTGTTTGTGATTGAGGGGTGCAGAAAACTTGCTTGTTGGGAAGATTTGCAAGGAATCTTTCTTATATAAGTACAGTTTAGGTGGATGGATGGAAGGACAGAAAGAAATACTTACAGAGCAAGTCAGATCCTTTTCTTAAGCAATAAGTTACAACCGGAACTCCCTGCTGCTGTGTGTTATTGGATCAGCTTGCTTAACACATTTCAAAATGGATCAGACACTCACAGCCAGACAAATAGCATCTGCAGTCACACTAGGTAAGACAAAACAAGGGCTGTTCATCCTCATGCTTCAGGCCAGAAATTGATCACCACTTGCAGCCAGGAAGAAATTTCCCTGCTGGGTATAGCCCTGCACAACTCGGTGCCTGAAGAGGTTTTCTCCTTCCTTGAAAGCATCCCGCATGCAGGGGACTGGATTAGATTTATCATTGGTGAGTTTCAGGCAGGCAATTGCTATGTTCTTACACCACATATCTGGGGTTGTGAATTACTGGGCAGTAAGTTGTTTCAATCACATGAGTTTAATTGCATCAGCTGTGGAATACTGCAGCATAATTCATACTCTGGAGTGACTGGTTTTGGTTAATTTCCTTTTAAAATAAGAAATGTGTTCTTCCCCTGAGAACTATAATGGGAAAAATGTCCCTAAGATTGATTGATCTATCAGTTGATCTGTTCATCCCCATACGTATCCATCCATACAGTCATCCAAACTGAAATGATGGTTTCACTAGCATTCCTATAACTCTGATTTTACCAAAGAAAGCCCCTGAGCAAAGAGCAGAGGGGAAGTAGAGTCCAGGCCTTTAAATTTCCACTTGCCTTGCAGAAGCAGCAGGGTTTTTTTAGTAGGATCTCAGTGTAATTCAATGGAATTCACCTGTAGGACACCAGCAGGACTGGGGGTATTTTCAGGTGTCAGGACTGCAGGTGGCTGCCTAGGGTACTGCCTCTCAGGAGTCACTGGAATAGCACAGGGACCATAATGATCACTCAGCAATACTTTTGTCCCCTGCTGCTCTTCCCAAGGGGCCTGATCCTGACATGGGCTAAGTATCAGCAATTCCCACTAACATCAGAGGGAGTTAAAGGTGCTTGGTAGCTCTCGGAATTAAGCTTTGGCAGTGAAGTTTATGCCTGCTCTAGTCCTGCTCACTCCCACCAGAAAGGAAGGCCATGTTTCTGCTCAGCCATGTGTAGTGGCTGCATTTGGCTCTCAGATTCCACCTCTCCCTCCCACCATGCCTCCTTTGAAGCAATGCTGCACTTAGTGCGGTGGTTTCTGGGACACATTTGGTAACAGACATCTGGTCTTCCCTGGATTTGCCTGAGGACTCCCTGGAGGTATCAGGTGTTTACTGTTAGCTTTCTCAGCCATTCATTGAAGGAACTGGGGTGGGTATTGAATCTTTAACAAAGAGAGGTTTTCTTCTAGCTGTTTATAGGGCATCTGAGTTACATAGGAGTTATCCCTTCTCCTTTCAGTCATTCAGGTTTCATTTACCTGATACTTGGGATGACATCATCCTACTAGTTCTCCAGTTGTCGATAGAGTCTTCTAGGATATAGAGGTTGGACAAGACATTTTTCCTAATTATGCCCCAGAATCCATTGCACCAGGTAACCTTTAAAGACAAGTGGTATGACTAATGAGTTGTGAACAATGGTTTAAGGATCATCTTGTCATCATTGAGGTCTCCTGTTAGCTATCCTCGTTGCTCTGCCTTCCCAGGCCTTTCAATCAGTCGTTAAAATTAAAAAGGATGGATCTCTTTCTTGGCAGAGTTTTAACCAGTGACATGGAATGTGCCAGGAAGCATTCCAGCCCACCACTCAGAAGGAGGCATTCTTTATCTCGTCTCCCGGACTGGGGCACAGAAGAATATGGTCCCATGCGGCCACTGGCTCGAAGGGTGTGGAGTGGATTGGAGCTGGACCTGCGGGGATCTTTACCAGAGAATGTGCAGAGGACAGCGGCGCTGGGGCCCTCTCTGCGGGACACTCCTGGGGTGCTAGAGGGCCAGGCAGAAGCGCTGCAAAAGCTGGAACTCAACAGGGTGAAGTTTGAGCTACTTTCCATTAAACAGAAGGTAAACTGGAGTCTCTCCAAAGCCTGGGGAGTTTGTGAGGACCTGTCTGATTGGGACACAGGAGGAGCTGCTGGTTCTAGTCCTTCTTCTAGACACTCACCTGACTTTGGGGCTGACCCTGAGACATGCTAAGCACCTGCACCCTCCATTGGTTTCAATAGGAGCTACATGTGCTCAGGACCCCTCAGGGTCAAGCCTGATGAGTCTAACCAACTCCAAGCTTCTCAGATGCAGCACATTACATCTCAATGGTCTGGGCAGGCTGCTCACTTGTTTCCATTGGGATGACTCGAGCCAGTGTGTGCCCATCCTTCAGAGGGTGAAAGCAGTACAGTGAAGCGGGATGGTGCTGTTCACACTCTCTGTGCCTGCGTGCTCAGTGCTTGCTGAGATCAATGGAAAGATCCCACTGACTTCCGTGGGCTTTGCACTAGCTAGGCTGTGTCCCCTAGCATGTGCTCTCATTTGAGGAACTAGAAGCTTATGATCCTGAAGGTTAGAGATGCCTATCTGGGAGGCTGGAGCAGCTTCTGGCTTATCGCTGTTGGGAATAGTCTGGCCTCTGTCATGGAGAATAGAGAGTGGCACTCCTCTGGCATTGTTCTCTTCAAGGTTTAGTATAAAATTAAGCTGCTTGCCTTTGAATTCTCTCCTGACCTCGCCTTTCCCACAGCAGATGGAAAGCTCCCTCACCCAATTAGAGAAGGAAAAGAGCTGGCTGGACCTGTCCCGCTATGAAGACCAGAAACAGAGAGGGGACCTGCAAGAGAAGTACGTGAATTGGGGGTGGTGGTGGTAGGAAGGCTTTGGGTTAAGAAGTCTAGACAAGGAGTACGTAAGATGCAGGCAGCTGCAACAGGGTCAGAGGTACCGTACAGAGAGAGACGAGGGTGCACAGTGGGTTGGCGAAGACGGCAGCTTAAGGAGCTTCTTGTTTAGCATGTGAAATCATTGAGCTAGAGTGGAGGTTTTAGGCATACCTAAGGGAGTTAGGCACCTACCTGCCTTAGGTGCACCTGGAAATCCTAGTCTAAATCTTTCGGTCAGCACCATATTACCCTCCCTCAGCAGCCTGCATTCTCAGTGGGGCAGCTGCCCCAACCCAGGAGACTAGGTGGCTCGGGACTGGAGGTGGAGAGTGCCCCTAGGCATCCATGTCCACTCCAGCCCTGGCCAGTGGGGAGTGAGTGAAAGTTCTTCTCACTTGAGACCTGTTTAGTGGCTTGTGTGCGATGAGTTTCTCTGTAGAAGGTCTCAGTCCAGTCCTAGTGGACTAGTGTCCACACCAAAAACGCAGACCCCAGATTTGGCCGTTGCTGTCTCCCTGGCTGCAGAGAGGCCAGGGTTTGAATGAACTCCCCTCAGGTCAGGTTTGGTGTGTGCCCTGCTCTGTCCCTTGTACCTGTTCTCTGGATAAGCAAAGGACTTCAGTGTATAAGTCAGCCTGGCACCTTTCACCAGCACTGAACTCACCAACGTAACCTACTCTTCTTCCTTAGGGAAAGGGGTTGTGGTGGGGACAGGGGACAGTGGCTGACAGTGGTTGGCCCAGAGGTTGGGAGCGAGCATGGGGGTTGGAGCAACCTGTCAGTTTGGGTCTGGGGCATCTCTAGAGGGGGCACAGGGAGCAGCTGTTGGACAAGGGGTCCATTTGGAGCATGGGGGTGGGGACAGCTGTCAGGTAGTGCCCAGCCAGTGGACATGGTTGTTGGAAAGAGGGCAGGGGGAGGGGCAGTTGAGAAAGTGACAGAGAGATTGGGATGTGACGAATGGAAGCCGGGTGGAGCTGCTGTCTGTCTGTCTGTTTTTTAGGATCTTTAATTTGGAGATGGAGGTGGTGAAGGCCAAATCCTGCTTGAGCAGAATGAGCTGCCACTCAGTCTCCCCAAGTCCCAGCCAGAGGTTGTCTGTGGTAAGGAAGGCCTAGCAAACCCCAGTGGCTATTACCTGGGGCTGGGCCCAAACATTTCAGAGAAAGCATTGCACATAGTAGGGGATGGAGCCCTGGCATCGGGCAGTAGCACCATCAACTGCCCGCAATAACGATTGTAGCACTGGAACAGGGCCGGGGCACTTGCAATTGCATGCACTAGGATGCTGCACTGGTCCAAGGCTGCAGCCCTTGGAATTGCACAGCAGAGGTTGAAAGATTTTGGGGCAGTGGGAAGACCAAAGGGTTAATATTATGTGTCCTGATTCCTAAAGTCCCTGCAGGCTTTTTCAGGCTTGCTCTGGAGCCTCATTCCCCTGCACATACTCAGGGTAAATCTTTGGGGGATGAGTGCAGGAGTTGCCATCCCGTGTGCTCTGTGTTGGGCTCTGCTGTGTGATTCTCCCTGTTTGCTCCTGGACTCGGGACACTTGGAAATGTGCAGCTCCCAGCCAGCAAACCCACAATTAGAGGACTCTCAGGAGCTAAATATAGCACAGGGCTGGGGGAGGAGGGGAGCAGTGACCTTCAGGCTCCCTGCTGTCAGTGGCCTGCGAAGTCTGGGCAGACTTTGAAAAGCCTTGCTCCCATGGAGCAGTGGGATGGGCACTGTGATCAGAGCGCAGAGGTTAAGGGGAGGCTGACCCTGGGGCTTCCATGGGAAGGCAAAAAGATCTGCTTGCCCTTTTCTTCCCCGCCCGACCTGCTCTGCACACAGGCTAGGTACAATCCTAATCTCTGAACTCAGCGTGTGTGCAGGGAGCAATCTTCTTGAAAGGAGGCAGAGGGGGGACGGTGCTCCAGCTCTGCCCCTGTCCACGCTGACTGGCTGGCTACCGAAAGGGGAACACTTTGCAGAGGTGGGGATTCAGGTGAACCCCTCCCCTCCACCTTGTATCTCAGGGATTGTGCCCCCTTCCCCCAGTAATCTTGCGCTGGGGAGTACAGCTCCACACTGCCCCCAAGGCCAGGAGTAATTGGCACAGTCTGTCCCTTAAAGTGACAGGCACAACAGTAATACTTCCAGCAGATAGACATGCTCGTTCTTTCTCCCTTGGGCACAGGCTAGAGGCTAGAGCTGGTCGTATTAGCCATTACAGGCAGCACTTGTTAGGGACTGAGCCCCGTTTTGGTTAGCAGATCGCAGTATGGCCAACCCCATGTGTTCCAAAATCATGAGGCTGACTTAATATTCATGGCTTTTTTAAAGAAAACCCAACAGTACCTGGGTTCTTTACCGTCACCTCCTGATTACAGAGCCTTTGAGTAACACCTGGGTCAAGTATTCCAGCTTTTCTCTGCAACTATGAGTGGCAGAAACGTATTTTTTTTAACAAAGGAAAGGTGGAATTCTCCTATAATAACATGAATCCAGCAGCTGGGGCTTTACGAAAAGCACCGGGTATTGCAAGACTCGAGGTCTAATTGTGAGTTGGTCACACTAGGATTGTTCATGAGCCGAACCTGAATCCTGTGAACAAACGTTTACCCAATCACTTCCAGCCTGGGAGAAGGTTCGCAATCTGTTTGCGCTGAATAGGCAGTGCTAGCTATTTGTGAGGCGTTACTGGTCACCATACTTGCGTGGTATTTCTGCTGCCTGATTGGTTGACTGATTCTTTTTCAAATAGCAGAATGATGACCAGGGAATGTTTGTGACACTCTTGCTAATGTTTGCGAAACAGTCAGGATTTGTGAATATTTTCACCAATGCCTGGCAGTCCTGTGGAGGCTTGTGAAACAGTCAGTCATGTTCATCAGAAGGGATGGGTTGGAGGCAGGATTCACTGGGTGAGATTCTCTGGCCTGTGCTGTACAGGAAGTCAAATAAGATGATCATTATGGTCCCTGCTGGTCTTAAAAATCTCTCTCTTTTGTGATTGTAGCGAACCAAACTGGGTGGCTTTTATTCCCAGATCAAGTTGTTTACTATTCACCCAGCTCTGTGCATGCTAGGGGGTGGTTCGTGACTTTGAAGCCTCATCCTAGCTGGCTGATGTATCCATTCTGTTGATTTGTAGGAGAAGGAGGAGCTGAACCGAGAAATGACAGCTCTTCAGGAAACCCTGAGTGGTTACAAGGAGCACATGAAGGTTCTGGAAGCAGAACGGGATGAAATGACCCAGCAGCTGAACTCAGCCAAAGAGGTTAGTTCCTTGGTCCAATGTGCACAATCCCCCTGTCACTGTCTAGGGATATGACTACACTGCAATAAAAAACCTGTGGCACTGGGTCCCAGAGTCCGGCTCAACTAACTCACGAGGCTCAAGCTGTGGGGTTAAAAATTGTGGTATAGACATTCGGGCTCGTGTTGGAGCCTGGGCTTTGAGACCCTCCCCCCTCATGGGTTTCAGAGCCCTGGCTCCATCCCAAGCCCGAATGTCTACACTGCAATTTTTAGCCCCACAGCCCAAGCCCCACGAGCCTGAATCAGCTGACCCGGGCCAGCCGTGGCCATGCTGCAGGTCTTCCATTGCAGATTGGGTGTACCCAAGTGGGCTGGAAAAGGATTCACTGCACTATTTAGGCACCAATGAGTCCATGAGGTCCAGAAAATAGACACAATTAGAAACATCACATGTTGGAGCTGAGACTGGACTCCTCACTCCTTCTGCTCCAAAACCACACCTGCTACTGCCTGGACTCAAAGCAATCGCGTTTAAATTGTGTCTTGTCAGCAGGCCTGCAATGTATCAATTCACTCCGACACTCCAAGCCTGTACGTTACAATATATACCCTCACATGCTTCCTGTCCTGTCCACTCGCCTCTGTATCCTCACTGCACCCCACGCTCCTTAGGGACGGGTGAACCTCAAACCATAAACACACCAAAATTTGGATGCTTGTTCTCAGTCTACAAATGAGGCTGCTTGAGCAGCTGCCCCACCCAATCACTGCAGAGTTCCCGGAAGATGTACAAATAGTTGCTCCCACCCCTACCTGGGTGTCCACACATTTGCTCCTCCCTTCTTCCAGCTTCTCTCCAGAGGAGAGATGGGGCTTAGCTACCCCAGAAGTTCAGGCGTTTCGGTTCCCTACTTCAGAGGTTCCCTTGTTCCTTTTGCTTCCCAGGGGCAACAGCTGGCTTTCAGCCAGACCAACGAGGCCAACCAGAGAGTGACGGATTCGCTCCAGGCGACAAAAGCACTGCACAAGGAAATTGGCAGACTCCAAGGGGCTTACAACAGCACCAGCCGGGTATGGGGATGGAGGAAATGTGTGGGTCTGAGTAACGAACAGCCTGTGATTGAGCTCCCATTGGTAGCATGTAGAACAAGGTCTCCCCTTGTACTACTGGCTGATGCACCATGAGTACAAGAAGGACAAGCTGTTCTCTACGTGTGCGAGTACGGGTGTGATGCGTATCTGTGTCTGATGGGGGTGTCATGCAATGAAGTGACTAGTGTACACATGCGCTAGGGGGCTCCTTACTGGCTGGAAAGTCAGACACGTTTAGGCATTCGTGGGCTCCCTCTCCCTCTTGTGGCTGACCCAAGAAGAGGCTAAACTGTTGAGTGCTCCAGAAGTGCACTTGTGGAGTAGAAGATCTAGATTTTGGTTCCCTGCGCTGCAGTGCTGTGGTCTGGCTGGCAATCAGGATGGCTGCGTTTTCTATTCTGCTCTGTTCTGTGTAGGCTTTTATTCTGTGCTCATCACTGTAGTATCTGAGCACCTTGCAGTAATGCAATGTGACTGCACATCTGACACATGCTGGTTATTCGCTCATCCTCTCCCCAGGGGGAGAAGCGTGTGGATTGGAGGGTCTTGTTTTGGTAGGGTTTTTATTTATTTGTTTGTTTGTTTCTTTGGGGGTCTTTTGTTAAACAGACCTGTGCTCTGTGTTTGTATTAGAGAAGGCAGGTCAAAGAAATGTGCCCCGCACTTGGAGCGGGAAGCAGTGAGGTTTGGGATGGTCCTCAGTTCCTGGGGGAATTCATTCCCCTGTATTGGATCACCCCCAGAGAAGGTTCTGTTTCCTGCACAGATGAGCTTGACCCATGTTGCTGAAAGTTCCACTGTGCCAGAGGAGCAAACCAGGAGTCTTCGGCCGGGAGCTTTAAAAGGTCTTTTCGATACCCTGGGCGCAGGCCATGGAACGCTTTGAAGATAAGGACTGAGACCTTCAACTTGCTTTGAAATGCTACAGATTGTCAGGGAAGAGAGCATGTGCCAGGTGTGATGTGCTTATGGTAGCCTGTGTTGCTGAGGTGACATGCTACAGCATTCTGTATTAGTTGGAGTTTCCTAAGTGCTGAAGGTTTCACATCTAGGGATATCGCAGTGCTGTAGGCCAGCTGAGAGGTGATGAAGGCATGAGTAACTGAGGCCAGGATGGGACAGAGTCTCCTAGCCAACCAGAGATGGTAGAATGCATTACTCATGGCAGTTGCAATGTGAGAGCTCAGCATCAACAAGGAATCCAAGAATACTCCTAGAATATGCACTGAATTGATCAACTGTGGGCGTGAATCTTCAATCAAAGGAGACTGCTCCATGACTGCAAACTCCTCAAAATACTCTCTTCTGTTTTGCTTGGCTCAGCATCAGCTAGCGGTTCTTCATCCATGAGATGATTTCATCCAAGCACTGGGCCATCTTTGTGGTGGTTGCGTGGTCATATGCGGTGAAGGGTGGGTAGAGCTGTGTGTCATCTGCATGTTGCTGGCATTTGAGTCCATGTCATTGGGCCAATTCACCTACTGGCTGCATGCAGATATTGACAAGGACCAGAGAGAACTGATCCTCATGGAGGCTCACAAGTGGTGGAGATGCAGTTTGCCATCACTACTCTCTGGGTGCATCCCTCCAGGAAGAGCTCAAACCATTTTAGTGTGTTACTCTGGACTCCAGCCAACTCTGTCAGGCTAGACAGCAGCATCTCATGGTCAGCAGTGTCAAACACTGCAGAGAGGTCCAGGAGAATGAGAATAGATGTCTGGCTTCTATCCGTTGACAAGAGGAGATCATCTATCTGTGCTACTAAAGCAGTTTCAGTTCTGTGTCCTGGCCTGAATCCAGATTGTGCCGTGTCTAGAACATTAGCTTCAGTTAGATGTGCTTGTAGCTGGCCTTTAGCTAGCTTCTCTATGAGCTTCCTCAGGAATGGGGGGGTTTGACACTTGGGTGGTATTGGCTAGAACTGAAGCTTCCAGGGTAAGTTGGTTGGACTGTTGAGTGTTAGAAGGAGGACAAAAGATTCCTTTCTGAATGAGGCCTTAGCTATTTGGCTAAGGGTATTTGCCCCAGTTGTTCATGGCTTTCTGTCACATGCCAGGAAGGATTCACAGATCAGTTACAGTCTATAAATATGATTTGTTTTTTCTCATCCTGATGTGTAATGTTCCTGGGCAGGAGAAGGAGCTGCTGTCTTCCAAGGTGGCCAGGCTGGAGGAGAGAGTATCTGAGCTCACCATGAAGCTGAAGCCTGCCCTGTCCGACAGGGAGAGGTTCCTAAAGGTATTGAGTAGGCGCAGGCAAATGAGAGAGAGAGAGAGGATGGGGAGTGGTGGGGAAGAGAGGCAATGGGGAGTGGTGGGGAAGAGAGGCAATGGGGAGTGGTGGGGAAGAGAGGCAATGACACAAGAGGAGGAACAGAGTGGGAGAAAGGAGAATGCCGGGGAATCCAGATCAGCCCTGGGTGCAGAGAGGCCATTGGGAAAGGTGACTGTCAGGGCCAGCTCCAGGCACCAGCTTTCCAAGCAGGTGCTTGGGGCGGCATGCAGAATGGGGCGGCAGTCTGTGTCCCGCGGCGGCAATTCGGTGGCGGCTCCGCTTGCTCTTCCCGCCACGGTGGCTTTTCGGCGGCAGCTCCGCTGCTCTTCCGGGCTCGGTGGCAATTTGGCAGCAGCTCTGTCGGCAGCGACTGCTTGGGGTGGCAAAATTGGCAGAGCCGCCCCGGTGACTGTGCTGCTTGGCTTTCAGGAGAAAGTGGAGCTGCACCAGCAGGTGCAGGATCTCACCTTGCAGCTGGAACATGCGCAGCGGAGCCAAGAGGGCTTCAACGGCCAAGTGTCAGACCTTCACCTGGAGCTGGTGAATGCCAAGGCCCAGGCCAACCGCCAGGACCAGGAGAAGGTCCTGATGAAGGAGGAGCTGGTGACCCTCAGACAGGTGACTCCTTGAGTGACTCTCTGAGCTGGGTGCGGGAGCCACGAGTGGACTCTGCGGGCATCACCCACCGACCCCGCTCTGTGAGCACTGCTTCCAAACCCCACCCTTCTCAGTGAAATGAGGGCCCTAGGGCCACTGCCCCCTAAGAGCCAGTAATAAGCTGCTTTAGTAAAGTGGGTTTCCAAGATGCTCCCTCCATTCCCATATTCCCAACCACTTGCCCTACCCCACCAGCCACCCTAGTCTCAGGTACAGTGTTAGCTTGTGTTCGTGCCCACCACCACCCTCTGCTGGAGGACTGTAGACCTTCTCTTCTCCAACAATCCCCTCTACTATCTGAACTAGCACTGAGGTGCTTGGATCCAGGTGCCCTTAGCTTCTGTCTCCTCATGACATTCTTGTCATCTATCCACTGCAGCTTGGTGCCCAGGCTAGACTTTCCAGGAACTGGGGTGAAGCCCTGAGGCTCTATTTTGAGCTCATGGAAAAGATCTAGAATTTGTAGGGCTGTCAAGCAATTAAAAAAATTAGTCATGATGAATGGTTCAATTAAAAAAATTAATCACGATTAATTGCACTGTTAAACAATAATAGAACACCATTTATTTAAATATTTTTGGATGTTTTCTACATTTTCAAATATATTGATTTCAGTTACAACACAGAATACAAAGTATACAGTGCTCACTTTATATTATTATTTTTGATTCCAAATATTTGCACTGTAAACATGGTAAAAGAAATAGTATTTTTCAATGCACCTCATACAAGTACTGTAGTGCAATCTCTTTATTGTGAAAGTGCAATTTACAAATGTAGAATTGTATGCAAAAAAATAACTGCATTCAAAAATAAAACAATGTAAAACTTTAGCACCTACAAGTCCACTCAGTCCTACTTCAGCCAATCGCTCAGACAAATAAGTTTGGTTAAATTTGCAGGTGATAATGCTGCCCGCTTCTTGTTTACAATGTCACCTGAAAGTGAGAACAGGTGTTTGCATGGTACTGTTGTAGCCGGCGTCACAAGGTAATTACATGCTAGATGCGCTACAGATTCATATGTTCCTTCATCTTCAACCACCATTCCAGAGGACATGCGTCCACGCTGATGATGGGTTCTACTCGATAACGATCCAAAGCAGTGCGGACTGACGCATGTTCACTTTCATCATCTGAGTCAGATGCCACCAGCAGAAGGTTGATTTTCTTTTTTGGTGGTTCGGGTTCTGTAGTTTCTGCATCAGAGTGTTGCTTTTTTAAGACTTCTGAAAGCACGCTCCACACTCGTCCCTCTCAGATTTTGGAAGGCACTTCAGACTGTTAAACCTTGGGTCGAGTGCTGTAGCTATCTTTAGAAATCTCACATTGTCAAATCTGCAGTGAAAGTGTTCTTAAAACGAACAACATGTGCTGGGTCATCATCCGAGACTGCTATAATGTGAAATACATGGCAGAATGCAGGTAAAACAGAGCAGGAGACATACTATTCTCCCCCAGGAGTACAGTCAAAACTTAATTAATGCATTATATTTTTAACGGCGTCATCAGCCTGGAAGCATGTTCTCTGGAATGGTGGCCAAAGCATGACGGGGCATACGAATGTTTAGCATATCTGGCATATAAATACCTTGCAATGCCAGCTACAGAAGTGTCATGCGAATGCCTGATCTCACTTTCAGGTGATATTGTAAATAAGAAGCCAACAGCATTATCTCTTGTAAATGTAAACAAACTTATTTGTCTTACTGATTGGCTGAATAAGAAGTAGGACTGAGTGGACTTGTAGGCTCTAAAGTTTTACATTGCTTGTTTTTGAGTGCAGTTCTGTAACAAAAAAAAATCTACATCTGTAACTTGCACATTCACAATAAAAAGATTGCATTATGGTACTTGTATGAGGTGAATTGAAAAACACTATTTCTTTTGTTTATCATTTTTACAGTGCAAATATTTGTAATTGTGTTGTAATTTAAATCAATTATATTTGAAAATGTAGAAAAACATCCAAAAATATTTAATAAATTTCAATTGGTATTCTATTGTTTAACAGTGCGATTAAAATTGCCATTAATCGTGATTAATTTTTTTGAGTTAATCGCGTGAGTTAACTGCGATTAATCAACAGCCCTAAGAATTTGTAACCTGAACAGAGTCATTTCATGGGTGGGACATGCCTGAACTCCTCATGTCTCTGAACTGAGTTGGTCTATTTCTGTAGGTCATTTGGTGTCAATTGGATCTCATGGACCAGAATCCAAGATCCTTGCCATCTTGTCATACACAGCTTCTAGATTTCACTTGCTGCTGTACTGTGCATGGACATCACTGCAGTGAATTAGGCCAAGTCTCAGCTATGCACATGGGTTCCCACTGCAGGTAAATGAGAAGCTCTCCTCTGAACTGGGTCAGAGCCACCAGAGACTGGAGACCTCCCTGGGTCAGCTCCACCACCTGGAGGCTGAGAAGAAGATCCTGAACAATAGGATCCAGGCCCTGGAGACTGAGCGCATGCAGCTGCTGGGTGAACAGGAGGCACTGAAGTCAGAGATGCAGAGGGATGCTGGAGGCCAGGGAAATGATGTGGCAGCTCTTCAAACGACCTGCGAAGGGCTCAGGTACCCGAATATTGGGAGCAGGAAAGGTAGGAGACAGGAATAGAGAGGCACAAAGAAAGAGAATGAATCCCCTAGCTGAGCTCTTCATGCTACTTCTCTGCTTCTGTGTCTAGAGTGGAAGCATTAAGGGTCAGGGCCAAGATGGGAAGGCATCCTTCAGTCCAGCTGCTGCACAGCTCATCCTGGCTGTTAAATAATCTATAATCTGATGAACTGGCTTCTCTTTGCTGCAGTTCAGCCCAAAGCCGCTGGGTGCTGTCTAGCACCTTTCACACAGTGTGTATCCCATAGGCTGCCCAGAGCGAAATGATTCCAGGTGGCAGCGCGTGGTACAGATGGCAGAAAGGATGCTGGAGTGGGAGTTCCATTGGCCCCTTGGGTCACTGGGGAGGGGGCAGTGGAGTGGTGAGAGGTTTCTCACTGGATTTGGTGACGGAGGTGGAGGGAGGGAGGCTGTTCCAGGCAGCTGCAGAGGGGAAGGCTCTCTCACCAGCCCTGCTGAGCTGATACGGAGGACCAAGGAGATTGCAGAGGTGGGAGTGGGGAGCAGGTCTGTGGGGAAGACTGGGTAGGAGAAGCCCATGCAGCATCACTGGGTGCATTAGCCAGGCCCGGCGCTTTGCAGCACTCGTGCTGTTTTGCAGGGCATCGCAGTCCCTGTTGCAGGCAGAGAAGAAAGCCCTGCAGGCTCGCTGCATGGAGCTGGAGGCTGTCCTGCGGCACAAACAGGAGGAGTTGTGTGGCCAGCTCACAGAGCAGCAGCAGGTCTCCCAGCACTGGAAGGACAGATGGAACCAGGTGGCCGTGGCTCTAAAAAACAAAGAGGAGGAACTGGAGCAAGCACATGTGGCGCATCAGAGTTTGTCTGCCAAGGTGGGTCATGGCCAGTGAGCCCCAGGCCAGTTGCTGCCTCTCTGTCCCACCTGGCAGCCTTGGGATTGCACCATCTTTCCACCCCTGCCCCAGCTCTGCACTCAGCCACTCGAGTCTCCTTTCTCGTTCTCTCATCTACGCCCCAGCTAGTGGGTCACTGAGCTCAGGAGCTGGGAGCTG
Organism: Caretta caretta; assembly: GCF_965140235.1. Taxonomy (NCBI): domain Eukaryota; kingdom Metazoa; phylum Chordata; order Testudines; family Cheloniidae; genus Caretta; species Caretta caretta. The sequence continues at coordinate 47,003,988 of NC_134215.1, read as the reverse complement.
GGAGCTCCTTGGTTCTAATTCCACAGCTGCCACCAAGTCAGCATGTGACTTTGGACAAGTCACCTCCCTTCCATCTGCCTCAGTTTCGCCATCTGAAGAACAGGGAGAAGGACTCCTCCCTCATAGGGATGGTGGGAGGGTTATATATAGATCCACATACTCTTTGCACCAGTTTAACTACTGTGATTTTAATTTGATCTAGCTAAACCAGTGCAAGTTTTCTAGTCTAGACAAGACATTTGAAGCAAGAGGCTCAGAACCCCATGGTCAATACCCCCACCCAGCCCACCACCAAAACCACTGATTATATGTCAGCTTTGTACTGAGCTTCATCCTGATGTGCCCTGGAATGTAGCTAGCAAGGTGGCCAGCTTCTGGATCCCAAGGTGAGGAGCCCCTTTGACATACCTAGAACCGGACGGAAAAAGAACACAAAAATCACATGACTTTCTTTTTCTGGTTTCTTGAAATTTCTGAATTTTTCCAACCAGCTCTAGAAATACCTGGGATTGACAGGGAGGTGGGGAATGGGGTGGTTCCTTTGTCTGTCTTCTGAAGGCTGGTTATGTGCTAACATTGTGTCTGTGGCAGTGGATTTCAAGGCTTGCTCCTTCATCGGGGATTCCTGGCATGTCCCTGGGCTCTCCTGTACCCATTCCTCCTGAGGTGTCCCCAGGCACTGGCAGGGGGTCCTGGCACTGCTTAGTCAGGCCTAACCATCCTTCCCGTGTGCCTTTCAGCATACTGAGCTCCTGGAGGACTGCGAGCTGCTCCAGGTGGATGCGGAGGAGCTGGCCGAGCTGAGAGGCGCCGTGCGCAGGTAGGGGGTGAATGGTCTCGCTCTCCAGCTGTTATTTCCATAGGTCCTTTTGTCTCGCTGCTCTGATCCCTGCATTTATCCCCTTTCCTTTCCAGCTAGGGCCACCCTGCAGTGTGGTTTCCTCTCTCTTATCAGAAGGTTTTTTTTCAGACACACCATCCTGGATGCCTTGGCACAGGGCAACCACCTTAAAAATGAACTGGAGCATTCCTTGCATGCTTCCCTCCCCACTCGCCTTCAGGCTGCAGCTTCCTCTGGGCTCCAAGGACATACAGAGAGAGGCAGGCAGACGACAGTGGGCAGAACTCCTTAGGAAACCCTTTTTCTCTGGATCCATTGCAGAGGAATCCTGGACAGCTCGCTGGCATAAATGGAGTTGTGCCCGCTTCCATGACACTGCAGCTGCATTTGGCCCGTGGAGTTCTCTCCCTGACATGGCACCAGCGCAGACTTGGCACTTGATTCTGCTCCCATGGATTTCAATACTGGGGTAGCCGTAGTCGAGTGAATCTCTCCCTGCCTAGGCTTTAGTGCAGACTGTGCCGCTCCTGGGTGAACTGCAGTCTCCTGCGTGACACGGCCTAGCAAAGGCTTCACCCTGTGTCCCTGGTTTTGCATTAGCAGAGTCACAGCTGCATCGACCCAGGGACACGGCTGCTGGTGCCAGGAAGTCTCTGGTGAGGCTGGCATGCTGTGTCCCCATGTACACACCCAGGGTCCAGTTTCAGATTTGAGTGCCCAGGTCTGGGATTGGGAGCTCAGATTGGCACCGAGGTGCTGAAAATGGACATGGGTATATGTGCCAGCCTGAGGTCCCAGATACCCAAACTTGGGGGCAGGGAGGATGGAAAGATAGTGAAAAGCTTGCTGGGTCTGAGCCCAGTTGCCCCACTCTACGCAGGGTTGCCCGTGCTTCCGGCCCATAATGCTGTCATCTTCCATTCATTAGAGGGCAGTGGGGTCCCTACCCCTAGGGGGATGATCCACTGCTGCCTGGCACTACGGTGTGGGTGTGCTGCACCATTCTGATCGGGCAGTGTTTGACCCTTTGCCCTCGCTTTGCACAGGAGTGAACGACTCCCCAAGGCTCAGGACAATGGAGATTTGGGCCCCTGCAAGCCACTGAACCCAGCTGAGTCCAGGCTCCGAGAGAAGAGCCGTGGTGCTCTTTGTGGGACTTTCCAAAGCCCCTAAGTGACTTAGGAGCACACATCACGGGCAAAGTCAATGGGATTTGTGCTCCTGAGTCCTGTCAGGCATTTTGAAAGTCTCACCCCTAGTGTAAATTTACAACCCTTTTTATCCCCTAGCCTGAAGGAAGAAAATGGAGATTTAATGAGACAGCTGAGGGAGCAGCAACAGGCCACCCAGCTGCTGCAGCTACAGCAAGAGCTGGCTACAAACACAGTAAGCAACAGAGAGATGTATGCGCCCTTTTCCTCCTCCAGGGAGAACTCCTAGACACATTGGTCTGAGGGCCAGAAGGGATCATTCTGATGATCCAGTCTGACTCCCTGCATAGCCCAGCCCAGAGACCCTCACCTAATAGCCAGTTGCTCCACTCCTCTCTCTCCCTCTCATCTCCCCTGTCCTGAACACAGTGTCCAGTGGTACATCTGGGTGCCCACAGTGCTGCAGAGACACCAGTCAACCCCTGCCTCGCTTTTATTTTCATCTCCCTTTTGTAAGCTGCATACAGTGTCATATCTCACCACTTGATCCGGGGATGTAAATCACAGCCGTTATCAGAGCAGGCTGGAATGAGTGAGCAGAGTTCTGGCTGAAGCCCTGGCACATCCCGTTTCATACTTTCTTTAGCATCTGACTCAATCGTAGCAAAACAGGTCAATGGCTGTTCAGGGCAGCGCCACAAGCCAGGGTTCAGCCTCAGTACCATTGGAAGGAATGAAAAAGGTCTTTGGTTAAATACAAGCTGCTGTTCTGGCCAGTTCCAAGCCTGGGGGCTGGTGGGTTCTGGGGAGGTGAATGATTGGTTGATAACAAAGATGGAACCAAGCAAAGGACATTATGGACTCACTGTGATAGATCCTAGCTCTCCATGTGCCACCCACCCCCCAAACACACACAAGGGAGGCAGTTGCTTTGGGGTAGGTGGGTTTGTTAAGCTGGGGAAGGTGCCAGATCGGGGATGAGGGAAGCCAACACCTCAAGTTACTTGAAAAACCTCTTATATTTGTTCCTTCCAGTCTGTACCGGGATCAGGCTCAGAGAGGACTTCAGAACAAGAGGCCCTTTACAAAAAGATCCAGGAAACCCAGTGAGTTCTTGCTTATCCTGTCATGCTACAGAACTACTAGATTGACTGGCTGGGAAGTCACTGGCAGGTGACGGGAGGGAGATTTCTTGCCTGGAAGACAGTAGGGAACAGCTGTTCTTGTTAATTGAATGGCTCATCCGCCATCCTGTTGGAGGCAGTTACAAGCCAGGACTTCCCTTTTGTATAAAACTATAGGAAGACTCTAACAATGAGAGATCTTGGGTCCCTCGATATTACCCACCAGGCCCGAAGAAGTGTTGGGTGATGATGGGCTGTCTAGTCAATGTAGGCATCTGCCTCTTTTCCAAGCTCCTGCAGACCTAATTCATTCCCTGTGTAACTCTGCTGATCATGGAGTTGCTGACTTTGGATCCTGGGGCTCACAGAGTTGACCAGACTTTCTTTTAAGGATCCTGTGCCATGGTTTAGGACAGTCTCTTATTAATTGGCACACAAGTAGCAATCTACCCCCAGCTGTAATGTGTGAAATGTTGGCTCTCCTGAACCACTGAATTCAGCAGCAAAATTCCATTGGGTTGCTATTGCCAAATAAAAAAGACTGGGGCTAAGATCCTGTTTATGACACTGGAGATTTATTGGTTTACTTCTTGGTTTCGTCCGTCCTTTTCTCAGATTGGCTTCCAGGGAGTGGATATTGTGGAAATCTCTGGTTTCTCTGGAAAATAACTGGGTTCCCTGCATTTGTTTCTTGTTAGCGACAGGATAAAGAGGCTGGAGAATGAAAAAGCGGAGATGAAGTCCGAGATCAGGAAGCTGAAGGTAGGAATGGCTTTGTTCCTATCTCCATGTGCCCGATTCGTGGCAGGGACGCATGATGGTTTCAGTTACAGTCTTGGGAGCCTGGTGGAAATCTTTTCTGCTCCCTAGAAACCCAGGGAAATATCTCCTGCTGGGATCTGACTCCGCTACAGGGATACATTACAATTAGGCCATGCATTCACATGTTATTTCTACCCTCAGTCCATCTGGAGCACCCTCTCTTAGTGCTGGCTCTCATGATACCCTGGCATGATGGATGGACTTTCAGGTGATTCTTTAGTGGACTAGGTCTTCCCCTCCAGGAATGGCATCCTTGTGGATACTCAGGCTCCTGTACTCTCCGCAACATCTGCCCTTTAGGGGTCCCACTGTCACATCTTAAGAGCAGTTGGAGGTGGTACTTTTGTTATGGTGTGGAACCCCCTTGGCCTCCATCTTAGCTCATTCTTCCCCCTCCTTGACTTTCCTTTTCCAAAGGTATTTTGAGTGAGATTCTGCCTTGGGTTGGATTTCTCTACAGTCTGCCAGTCTCTAAACTACAGCAAAGTATTTCCATTTATTATTAAATTGGGGTGCCAAGGAGCCCCAGCCATGGCCCAGGACCCCATTGGGATAGGCACTGTACAAACACAGAACCAAGAGACGGTCCTGCCCCCAAAGAGCTTATGACCTAAATAACCAGTGACTGAAATGTATGTGTAAACTTCTGTATCATAATTCTGCTCCCCAGCCCTCAGAGCACACTGGCAGTGGGGAATGCGGTGGACACAAAAGGGTGAGTTCCTTCCTTGGCTCTGGTCCCCCATCTGTTCTTTTCCAGCCTTGAGATCTGCCTGGTGTGTTGTAACAATTGCCCGTTATCCAGGGGCCAGCCATGCTGCTGTGATCCGCGTGCACTGGTGTCCCACCAAGCATGGCTTTCAGGGCGGGCGGGCATCGGGAAGGTTCATACACATCTTGCTTTCTTCCCCCTCTGGCAGCTGGGCGGCGCTTCCGTTCTGCGGATTGAACTGGACGCCTGTAAGCAGGAGCTGGAGCTGGAAAAGAGCCGCAGTCAGGCTCTGAATGGCAAAGTGCAGCTGCTGCAGTCCAGGCGCTGGGACAGTGCTACTCCCCACCATGAGGTCGGTACCGTTCTAGGTGTCTCCAGAGCAGGGCTGGGTGTTGTACCCACATCTGTGCCATGATCTCTACTGAGCTATTTTCTATTGCTTGGTGCTGCAACCTCCCTAATGCTCAGCGACATGACGGTGACTCCATAGCGACTTCATTGTACATTTAAATACCCTGCATTTTAATTGTGCTCCTCAACCCTTACAGCATCCAGCCCACATGGGGCTGATCCGGCTTTGTCTCTGATCTGGCCTAGAACCTTAGTATCTCGTGACCACGGTTGCTTTTCCACCTGTTCTGTTCAGTGTTTGTATTGGAGCCGTGCAGAGTGTGTGCACATCTGTGCTTTGAATTTTGGCTGTACCCTGGTAGAACTCTCTGCTTAGCTACCAGCCAGGTGACGGTAACAGGATTCAAACTCAGTCCTTGCCACTCTGACTACAGAAGCCTCTGTCTGTTAAGCTAAAGAGATAACACTGTTCATTCAGTTGGTAGAAAGGACTGTTACAGATGTGCCAACCCTGCCTTCCCCGGTAAAGGGCAACGGTACACGTGCTACTATATCAGACCCTGTCTGACTTAGGCCCCAATCCTGCAATAGACTCCATAGTTGCAGATCTTCATGCCCCCGCTGACTGCACAGGCCTATGGTAGCAGATCCTGATGCAAGATCAGGGCTTTAACCACTTCCTGGGAGTGACTGTCTGGCATAGAAATGCAATGGAAATTGGACCCTGCAGTGTCCCTGTCCAGTCTGGCTCTAGCTGTGAGCTGCAAATAACCTCAGAACACACCTGTAGAATTAACAGATACTGAACAATAGTAGCCAAGAAGCCAGGGCTTGTGGCTAAAGCACAACCCCAACAGGCAGGAGACCTGGGTTCTGTTCCTGGCTCATTTGCTGACTTGCTCTGTGACTGTGGGCAAGTTGCGGCACCTCTTTGTGCCTCAGTTTCCTTTTCGGTAAACTGGGGTTAATGATACTGACCAACCCCACTGGGGAGCAGTGGGGCATTGACGTCACTGTCTGGGAGGTGATGTTGATGTGCTTCCGCTGCAGCAGGAGTCCAGATTCAGCCACCTCTTTGCAGAGGACAAGCTGCGAGCTGTGTGCCAGGGAGCAACAGGTCTGAGCTGCTGTTGCCTAGGTGACATCTCTGTGTGTATTTTCCAGCAGATCAAGTTCCCAGCAACCTCCAATACCACAGCAACATCTGGCTTAGAGATGGATTGTCTTGTGTCCTCTCCAGGAAGGTGAGTGTCTGTCTGTCTCCTGAAAGTCCATCAGTCCCATCCTGCATGCTGCCCTGACATACCCATATTCACTATGCCACATATCCAGCAGCATGTCTGACTGTCTTTGTGCTACTCACCTTACTCACCCCATTCTCCAGGCTGTATGTTACCAATGGCCAGCCTTGCGGGATGGCCATCCTGCTGCTTGAAAAGGGGAACAGGAAAAGGGAGACCTGGAAGGAAAGTGAACTTGGATCAGACTTTTATCTGCATGTGGGCTCTTAAAGTGATGATTGCAGCCCCTGGGGGCATTGGAGGACACCCTAGACAATGCTGTAGAGCAGAGTGAAGGTCCTTCCAGGGACTCTGCTGAAATGCGGATCATGTCCACTGATGGTGAACGGCATCTGCTTTGTATCTCAGTTCTCAGATTTCTAGTCCTCAAGGAGAACCGTTGGCCACGGAGAGCCCTCAGGGCTTGATGGCCTCAGGGGACCTGTCTGAGGTGGAGAGCCTGAAGCGGAAGCTCCAGAGGGAGACTGCATCCCAACAGGAAAAGGAGGAGCTGATCTGGACTCTGAGAGAGGTGCAGGCTGGATGTGTACTTTACAGCTGTTGTGTGTAGAGACATAGGAGGTGATGGAGGGGGAGGGTAGGAATCCCAGAGTGCTCTGCAGAGGACAGGATGGGTATCATGGAGTGTGATACCTTCTCTTTGGTCCCTTCCTGCTGATGAGTGCCTCCTTGGGAAGAGTCTGGGGGCCAGATTCTACTGTTACGCCAGGGTGAATCCACGGACAGTGGAGTTGCTCTGGGCTCATCCTGACTAATGGAGAGCACACTCTGTTCCCATGCGGCTAAGGAACTTCTCCTAACTATGGGGTTCAGGGGGTTCTGCAGAGCCCAATGACAGGAAACTAGGACTGAGACACTTGGCAGACGATAGTTACACAAAGGAAATATAGAGAGCCCCCCACTGTGGGGATGTACCAGGAGGTGGCCAGCCTCAGGGTATGGTGGGAATGAATATGTGCATCCCTGCGGGGGATGCCAAGAGATGAGGACACATGAAAACCAACCAACCATCTTCCAGGAGAAGAAAGTCCCTGCAGGCAGGCCTGGGAACAGCATGAGGAGGGCACCTAGGAAGAGAATGGGCAGGGAGGCTAAATCTCCTTTCTTTTACTGTTAGGAATTAGAAGAACTGAAACTAAAGCAGCCAGGAGACATCAAGGTGAGAGGAAACACCCTGACGTCTTTACACTGTTAGAGTGACTTGGTACAAGGTACAACTGCAGCCGTGCCAGTGGCATTCAGTAACCCATCTCGGCAGGGGTGGCCTGCAGGCTCTCAGAGCAGCCAGTTCTAGGGGTCTGATGCCACAGCTGAATGAAGCACTTATGCACATGCTTGATTTAAAGCCAGCGGAGTTGCGTAGATTTACACCAGCTGAGGATCTGGCCCTGGAGCGCTTTGTCCTTGGTCTGTTGTTTTCCTTAGTCTGAAATAAACAAGCCCCTGTTTTGCTCTGTGAGTCTGGCAGAAGTGTGGTGCACGGCTTGAGGTTCTTATCTGCTCCTCAGTACTGTGGTCTCTGAGCACCTTGTCATCTTCAAGGTATTGCTCTTCCCAGCCCCCCTCCCCCCCCGTGTGGTAGGGCAGTGCTATTACCCTGTTGTACAGCTGGGGTGCAGAGAGGCTGAGTGATGTGCCCAGGGTCACACCAGAAGATCTATGCTAGAATAAGGAATTGAACCCAGCTCTTTCAAGTCCTGGGCTAGTGCCCTAACTACTGGGCGACCCTTCCTCTCCAATGGGGAAGAATGGCAGGGTCCTGGGGAATGGAAGGTGTTGAAATAAATGGAAATTATTATTAAATGAATATAGTTGCTGCTAAGCCAAGAACATGGTGACACTGGCCATAATAATCACACGCAGTGTAGAGCCTTCCTGTGTTTCCCAAACAAGCTAGGAAACATGCAGAAAGCCTTGATAGCGGGGCTCGATCCGGGAACACACTGCGTCCACTTCTCTCTGTAAGGAATATGCTACGTTTCAAGGGTCTGAGTGTTATTCCATGTGGCACACAGCTTCCTTCCCACCTGTCCAACTTTTAGGCCACCATTTGGTTGAGCATTTTGAACTCTGACCTTCCAAGAGAGCGGCATGCAGGCCCAGGAGATCTCATTGTACGATCAAGGCCTTGGAGCTATGCAGTACATTTGGGCAGGTCTCTGACTCAGTCCTGGGAACTTTTGGAAGAGTTCTAAGAGGGTCAAAGGTTTTGCTTGAACTTGAATTCCATGGCTGGTCTATGCCTGGCACTGTGTCAGGACCCATGGAGAGGGAATGGGTGAGATACCCACCCTCATCTTCCACTGGCATCACTTCTCCTCGGTGTTGCCATGTAATGAGTATTGTTGAGAACTGAGGCGACGCATTCAAACTGTCACTCGGCCATGGATTAGCCCCAGCATGGCTGTGGAGTTTGACAATACTCCATAGGCTCACGCTGGCTTATGTGGACATCTTAAGGCTAACACCTGAAGCTGGTTGCATCCCATAGCTGGGGCTGGTGTAGGATCTGCTGATCTGGTGTGCGGCAATACCTGCTGAGTGACCTTGGCTAGAACAGCCTGTATCTTGAGATCAGGGAATGCGGCTGGTTTTATATTACATCCATTTCTAAAGCACCCATCACTGTCGTATCTGGAAGCGCTTTCATAAATGTGCTTGGAAATGGAATACTCCCTAATGGCGTCTGACTCTCTGCTCCTCCTCCACAGCTTATTGGCAGAGGAGACTCATGCCGATTTTTCTCTCTCATGCTTCAGGCCTCCCTGGAGGAAGTAGACACAGAGTTAGCGCTGGTCCGAGAAGAGCTGCAGAAGGTTTGGGACATGCTGAAAACACGTGATACGGCGCTGGAAGAACAACACCTGGAGTTAGAATCGGCCAGGAGCCAGGTACCAAACTTGTCTGAACATCCTGCAGAGACATGCCGGGTTATTACACTATTATTTGATTCCAGGAGCACTTAGAGGCCCCAGCTGAGATCAAGGCCCTGTTGTGCTAGGCACTGTACCAACACAGAGGATATGTCTACCGTGCAATCAGCAGGTGTGATTGCAGCATACCTGCGCTAGCTTGGATGGAGCCACTCACTAAAAATAGCAGTGTACCCTTGGCAGCATGGGTGATGGCACAGGCTGCCCTAGTTCTTAACTGATCAGGATTGTACACAGGCTGCAATTACACCTCCCAATTGCAGTGTAGACACAGCCAGAGTGAGACTTCCCCTGATCTAAAGAGCATCCAGTCAGAATAGACAAGCCAAAGGATGGCATGGGAAGGGAAGTGACTTGCACGTGGTCACTCCATTGACCAGCGTGGTCTCTCGAGTCCCAGGCCAATTCCCTGTCAGTGGAACCAGGCTGCCTCTCCCCTCAGACGGACTCATCTCAAAGCGGTGTGTGTTTCTGTGCCAGTATGTGTCCATTGGTTGGATCAGCTCCCTTAGTGGTTCTCCAGAGTTCACTGCACATGCCTGGCAGGTGGCTGGATTAGTCCCTGGCTGTTTCTGGAGATCTACCTCAACCCCAGTCTGAGCTGCCTACCCCCTTCTCTTGAACATCAGCAAATTAGATTGACCAGCAAAGAGCCCTCCCTACTCTGGTGTCAGGCAGGGGGTGACTCCCTGGGATAAGAATACAGCCCAGAACCAGCCATTGTACTGTCTGTGAATAAGGAACACCAGCGACAATATCAGAGGGCTTGTCTGGGCTAGCTGCTCATCTGGGGTAACTCAAATAGCCCTTGCGTAAGTAGCTAGCAGAGAGCAGGAGCGGCTGATGATGAACTAGGTGACTTCACTGAGTAACGCTAACCTGCATCCTCTGTCTATTGCCAGTACACTGAATGCAGCTCAGAGAAGCTGAGACTGGAACAACTTGTCGCCTCTCTGGAGCACCAGCTGGCGGAGAGGTACGGAGCTAGCAGGGATTCAGTCCTAGGGCAGTACTGAGCTCTGGGTGCTTCATATGCCGCCCCCACCAGGGAAACCCCAGGGGAGGCTGCGCTGTCTCCACTGCATGGCACAACTCCCCCGCCATGTAACTTTAAAAGGTATGCGCCAGAATCCTCCCTGGTGTAACTCCAGAGACTCCAGTGGAGTTGCACCGGGAATGAGCCTGGCCCTGTGTCTGTGAATAGAACAGCCATTGACCTGCAATGTGATGAGGTGGTGAGTGCAAATCTAGTAGACCTGTCCCCTCTAACATGTCTCCAGGTAGACCAAAGCTCTGCTCCACTAGCCTTTGGGAAGTTCCCAGGGGACACACCACCCCCATGTGGAAAGTGGAGATGCACGTGGGAAAGAAACAGTTTATTGCTTTTCAGGGGGGCATTTCTGTGCCTCTGCCTGGCTGCTGTAGTCACCTCATTTATAGCAGCGGCAGCAGAGGGGGCCCAGTGCCAGAGATGGTGACGTACAGAGAGATCTGGGTCCAGCATTCTGGAAGAGGGGGGCAGTTTGGGTCGAGAGTTTTGGTTCAGACCCATCTCTAGCAAACGGTTGTCTCAGCTGCGTCGAACCCCGCTCCAGCCACCAGAGAGAGGGATTGCGCTAGTTATTAAAGGGAAACGTTCCTCTTGGGCATGTGCCAGAAACTTCCTAGATGCCGCAATGTGTGGCAGCCAGCATTGAGGCCAGGACAGCCTGCCCCACAGTCAGCCCTGGGAACGCCAAACATCAGGAGCATGAGAGGCACTCCTGGTTCAGGAGGCAAGTTCTCTCTAGACCCACCAGCCAAAAGCTGGAGCTGGGCCATATCCCTAAGGTGTTCACCAGCTGGGGTCAGCACAGCTGGATCCCGAGCCATCTGTAGTACAGTGATAACATAGGTAGCTGCGGATGAGTCACCTATCCAGGCCCAGGAGCCCATCCCGGGCCAGGAGAGTGGTTTGTTAAAAACCTAGTTATAAAGCAAGCCCTTCCACCATGGGGTGAAGGCTGCCACAGGCAGGTTCTGGCAGGCTCCCCACATGGAAGCCCTATGCTGGGAGAGCAACTGAGAGCCAGTGTGTCCCTGTAGAGCTTAACTGCTGCGCTGGGGTGGAGCTGGGCCCCAGGTCTTCCAGAGCAGAAGGGAACTGATGGGAGCCCTTGGAACTAGATTGATAGGGCCCCTTTCAGCCAGAAGAGCCAGGCTGAGGGCTGGATGGCATGGAGCTACGGCCCCATGTTGGGAGTGGGATCGGCCAGGGAGAGGGGGAGGAGCAAACTAGGCTCTGCCACTTTGGGAGAGGATAGCGTCGGCCATGGCGCTAGCTCCTTGTACTGGCCTGGGTCATGCCGTGCAGTGGGGAAAACCATGGGAGACGGGCAGGGATGAGCTTTCCCTACAAGCTGCCCCTCACAATGAAGTGAGCTGTATTCTTTTGGATGAACACATCCAATGAAGTGAGCTGTATTCTTTTGGATGAACACATCCAATGAAGTGAGCTGTAGCTCACAAAAGCTTATGCTCAAATAAATGGGTTAGTCTCTAAGGTGCCACTAGTACTCCTTTTCTTTTTGCAAATACAGACTAACACGGCTGCTACTCTGAAACCTCACAAAGTGTTATCCTGACTTTTCCATAAGGCTTCTCTCTCCACCCTTAGTGGGGGTGGGGCTCCCTAGGGATCTGCTAAAGGCCCTTATGTCTCTCCACTGGCTCCAGGACACTTCAGCTTTCTCTGCTCCTGGGAGAGCTGCACCGCCAGCCCTTCCCTATTCTGGAGACCCCCTCTAGCCTGGGGGGCCTCAGGCTGGACTACCTCTCCTGCATAATCCCTGTAGGTTTCCAAGGGGAGCACCAGTTCCACCCCTGTCCGCCCATCCCTCCCCACACGCCCTGCCTGGGTTGAGGGACAGGGCAGGGATGCTGCTGCAAGGAGTGGCTGATGTTTTCCCATTGCTCATAGGACCTGTGCATGGAGAGTCCTTCTGTGCACTGATCTCTGGGGCACAATCTGACCCCGCGAGCACAGTCTCGTGGTGTGCTTCCTCGTCCTTCCTCGCTACCTACATAGTAGTCTGGGCCTGCATGTGCATGGGCTTATGTCACCCACCTCTGTTTAACAGGGAGCAGGTTGGTTACCAATGGGAGAAGCCCACCCCTTATAGCATCTTGAGCTCCCTGCTTGGGGCTCTGCTCAATGCTCTTGAGCCACGAAGCCTTATGGGACCGTGTGGAGCTGCGACAAGAGCAGTATGAGTTACATGCGGCTGGAGCCTCTCGAGACCGGACAGACCTCCAGGCCCCTGGTTACAGACTCTGCAACATAAAAGATGGTGCAACAGTGGGTGGACCGGAGGGTGGAGGCTCTTCCAGAAAACAGGCAGTTTCACTAAAGCAGGGACTTGTGTCCACAGAGAACAGGCATTGAGGCACCTTCGACAAGCAAGTGAGATGGAAAAAAACAAGCTGGAGATTCAAGCCTCTTCATTAGAGCTGAAGGTAACGCCTGAGAAAGCTGTGCGTCCGTGTCCCCCCTCCATGCAAGGACACTCCAAGGAAAGGCTCATATGATTTTGTGTGGGGGGTGTCACTAAATTCGTACTGTGATCGTAACACAGATAGGGCCAGATCTTCCTTTCCAGCTCCATCTTACCCCATCTGCACAACAGCGTCACACTATGGCTAGGACTTTCCAGAGGACTCCGCGGCAGGTCGGATTTTCGAGTGCTTGGCCCCCACAGGTGGGGCCAGATTTCCAAAAGAATCCAGCAGCCAATGTGCACCCAAGAACACGTGGCTGATTCTGAACAGCACACTCGAGAAATCTGTTCATAACCTCAATCCTCTGGAACATTGTGGCCATTGCGTGAAGCTCTTGAGATGATCAGAGAGGACAGGGCTGGAGAGAACCTCTTGTGCCGGAGACTATCCTTTGTGCAGCTGCACAGGTGTGTCCTCGGCCTATGTCTCCTCTAGTCTGCCCCTATCTCCATGACATCCCTGGGCAAGTTAATCCAAATTGTCTAGCTGCCCTAATTTACATTTTCCCCTCACACGCTCCGGCTGCTACTACTTGTTCCATGGAGAGGATGGACAGGGGAGGATACCCAGGCAGGCTGGGGAGTGGTTGGGGGGGAGGATACTAGGAGAGGCTGGGGAGTGATTGGTAGTGTGAAGCAAGAGAGCTAATTAGCACTGACGGTGGGTATGAAGCCCTGGAAATGCTCTCTGCACTCACCATCCCCTCCCAACATCTAGCAGGCTGGAGTGAATGCTGCCGATGAAGAGCAAGGATGATGTGTGATGTTATCGCGGGGGTCTGGATGGCACAGGAGACTGAGGCTGAGCTGTGGAGCCACCGGTTCAAATCCAGCCCTGCTCCTAGGGCTCTTAAAAGCTGGTGGCAGGTTGGCAGCCACCATGAAAGAAGATTGGGGTTTTGGCCTGGCTCCTAGGGGATGGAGGTGCCTGCATTTAAAACCGCACCCCCACAGCCAGCATTAGTGCAATCCCTGCTGGCAGTCGCAGCACAGAGGACAAGGATCAAATGGGCCATGGGGACTGAACTCCACACTCCTCCTTGTGGGGCTCCCACTAGGTCAAGAGAGAGGCACATTTGCAGTGTGGTGGAGGAAAGCTGGTGCAGCTGCTGCCTGTGCTATACCTATGGACAGAGGTCGTCGCTCTCCCATCCCAATAGGCTATGCTATCCCTTAGGCCAGAGCCTCTCTCCCACTGGAAATCCTGGACAGTCTGTGGCTGTCTCAGTGATTGGCCCATGCGCAGGTCACACATTTAAATGCTCCTGTCTGACCTCCCCTTTGCATCCTGACTAGCTGGCAGAAGTGGAGGTCCTGAGAGATGACGCCCACCGACGCCACCAGGCATCCGGCCCCACAGAAGTACAGAACTGGGGCCTCAGGCAGAGCCGTGACAGTCACTCCCAGGGAAAGTGCTCCCGGTGTGATGCCTTTCTGGCCCAGCTGAACAAGATGATTCAAAGTAAGGGCTTCTCCCTGTAAATAAAAGCTGCTCTGACTCACGGAGGTTAGGAGGCTCAGTTCATCAGCGTTTGCAGAGGGCCTGGAGATCCCTGATGGCAGGTGCTGGAGAATCACTTACTGGACTCTGAGTTCTTTCTTACACAAGTGTGGTGACTGTCACCTGCTGGTCCATTCTTTCTCCCTTCCCTACATGATCACCCCGAGTCTAATGTCCTCTGCTGGTTTGACTTGCTCAGCTGCTCTCTGCAGGGGCAGTGGTGGCATCTTGGTCCCTCCTGTTCTCTCCATTTGGCCCAACAGTTCAGTTTCCAGAGGACTGAAATACTTTGACTGAAGTCTTGGGCTTAATCTAGGGGGAGCTGGGTGAAATTCTCTGGCCTGGCCCATGCAGGAGGTCAGACTAGATGATAGCTCAGTGGTTTGAGCACTGGCCTGCTAAACCCAGGGTTGTGAGCTCAATCCTTGAGGGGGCAAAAATTGGGGGTTGGTCCTGCTTTGAGCAGGGGTTTGGACTAGATGACCTCCTGAGGTCCCTTCTAACCCTGATATTCTATGATCTGATGGTCCCTCCTGGCTGTTAATTCTATTGGCACCCTGGACCTGAGCATGATGGTTAACAGGAAGGCTCTTTTGTGGGGGGGGTGTGGACAAGGCACTTGCTGGCTGAGGAGTGCTGGACTCAATGTTTGCAGCTGCTGCTATAACATTTTCCTCACCCCGTCTCTCCTTCACTGTTTGCTTTGGCTCCAGGCTGTACAGAGAAAGGGGCTGCGCTGCAGGAGGACCAGGCCTTGACCTACTTGTGTGACCTGCAGGGGCTCCTCAAGGTGAGTGACAGTAGAGGCCCCCTGTGGGACAGCACAGCTCATGCAGGGGTTTTAACATCCCCTGAAGGAACTCCAGTCCATTTCTGGGTCCGTTTCTGTCCCGGTTCTGCCTCCAAAGGGCTCCCACCGGGAATGCAGGGTTGCCGGATGATGCTGCAGGGATGTGGAGAGCTGCTCTGTGTGCCATCTCAGTTGTGACCCTCAAATCTGCACCATGTGTCTCACTGTAACAAAGTCGGAGAGTTAGGGGCATGTTCAACAACCCCAGTGCCCATCAGTGGCACCCTCTGGGCACAGAGACCTCAGACATAGCCTTGCCTAGGACTTTGTATCCAACCACCTAGCTGCTCCTTTAATATTTTTAGTATGGTTGTGAGGTCCCATTGTGCTAGGCGCTGTACAGAGACTAGAAAACAGTCTCTGCCCTGAAGAGCTCACTTCACTTTGCTTCCTCACTTCTTTTCCCGTTTACACAGAGGTGGAGGGCCCACAGTTCTCCTTCGGATCCATGGCACTGGTCTTAGAGTTCCAGCCCTTTTCTTTCCATCGTATTGTCAGTCTCCCATGCCCTTTCTTGCCATCCTCTTCCTCCCAGGCTTTCTTTGCTGTTCTTCTCCCGTTCCTATCACACGTCCAGCCCACCACAAACATGCACTTTCCAATCTATCTATCGCTCACAGTCCCAAGTTCATCTTCCCCCTAATTTCTTCCATGTGCACACTGACTACCTGCCACCTGCCTGCCATCCTCCTCAGTATATTATTTTCTACTGCCTGTATCTTCTTTTCTCCCATCTCCGTAAGACCCATCGTTTCAAACCAGAGAGCAGGCAGGGACAAACACACACAGCGTACGCTTCTCATTTCAATTTGTGCCTTAATTGATGATCCCACAGTACTCCTGCCACCCATGCACATTACTCTTTTAATTCTCCAGCCCTCTCCCCAGTGGCACTAATGTAAGTAGGGGAATGGTTCCGCTATTGTGGGGAACTTTCCTGGCTTATACACTACGCTGGTGAAATGAGCTAGCGAAAGGATGAGTCCTCACTCCCACTCCTTTAACCCAGAGACCTGCCTGACCTAGAGGGCTCCCCTTCCACGCTCCTGTGTGGCAGAGTCCTCATAACCCCAACAAGGCTGGGCCCAGGATTCCTGGCAGGCTTTACCCCCAGTCTTATCATGATCACTTAGGGTAGGGGCTAAGGTGTCCCCACTCCGGGGTGCTCTCTCCGCACTGGACACTTTCCTGACCCACTGATCATTGCCTAGAGTTCAAAGCAAATACAATTTATTAAACAGCAGTCAATTTTTAAAAAATAAGGAAAAAATGGGAAAGGTTAAAGGAAAACACATCACCCCGTTCTGCAGCACGGGGACATCACAACCAGCCGTGGCTGGAATGTCAGGGCAGTTCACAACCTGTTCCTCTCGTCCTAGGCCTCATGCCCAGGCCCTGGCTGTGCTGCAGGGATGCTGCGGGTCGGACGCTTGCTCTGGCAGGGGCCACACACCTTCAGGCTCTAGGTGGCAGGACCCTTCTTCCCAGCGTCAGCCCCCCGTCAGGGTTACGATCCCCCTCCAAGTCTGGCCAGCAGAGCCTCTTGGCTGGGGGCATCTCCCTGCACTGGGCCCGCTGCCCAGCGTCCCCCTCGCTCTCCCCAGCTGCTCACCGCACCCAGCACCAGACTGCCTGAGCTCCAGCTCCAGCCCCACTCTGCCTCAACACTCCTAGAGCTTTGCCTCCTGGGCTGCTCCTCCGGCCCCTCAAGCTCCTGCTCTCTCCTTAGCTCTGCCCCTCTGGGCAGGCAGCTCCAGCTCACATGGAGGACAGGACGCCACACTCCCGACTCCCTTATTGGCCTCCATGTGTTGTCAATCAGGCTGACTAGAGCATTGGCCTCTCTCCATTGGCCCTGGGGACTGTCAGTCTCAGGGTCTTGATTTCTCATCAGCCCTTCTCCTTTCTAAAAGGCCCCATTAAGTTCCAGTGAGGGGCCAGCAGTCCCCTTACACTCAGCGTACTTCCCAAGTACACAAATTCTTTCTTCCAATTCAGCTTCTCTCCTAAAACATCAACCAACAGCGCTTCTTCCACTGTCCCTGCTTGCATAACTCCAGTTCCCTCTGTGTTTCCCTTCAGACCATGGGCTTCAAACACAGATGCCTGCTCTGCTACTGTATTACCAAGCTAAAAGACAAGGCAGACAAAGAGAAATAAACCCATTGTTGCCCTGTCTCCCATGAGACCTATCTCCCCTCTGGTTGGAGTAAATGCTGCAAATTAACCTTCACACCCCCTTGAGTTGGTCCTAAACAAACCAACATTTTACTGGCTATGGTCCAGAAACAGAGAGAAAAGCAGAGAGGCTGGGTAGTGGTTAGAGCACCAGCCTGGGGCTTGGGGGACATGAGTACATTTCTGCCCTCTGCCTCAGTCTCCCTGTGGGACCGTGGGCAAGTCACTTAGGGCCAGTTTTCCAGAAGGATCTAGGTGCCCGATGCAGCTAGGTGCCCAGTGGGATTTTCAAAAGCCTATTGGCATTGTTAAGTGCCTAAATCCCTTTGAAAACCTGCCCTTAATTTCTCTAGTCCAGCTCTCCAAAGGGAGTTAGGTGCCTAAATACCTCTGAGGATCTGGGCCTTTGAGCCTCAGCTACCCATCTGTATAATGGGGTTGGGAGCTCTGTGCTTCCCCCCAGGGGTGTGTGAGGATAATACATGAAGGCTCTGGAGGCACTCAGTTCCTGTGGTGCGGGGAGCCAGGTGAGTCCTAAGACAGTCAGATACAACAGCAAGACATACAAACACCATGGACTGCATCACTCAACTGGCCCTAAATGTGGTAACAAAGCACCACAGGGCACATCCCCTTATCAGAATGTCGCTCAGTCAGGTTGCTCCTGGCCAGCTCGCAAAGTTGCACCCTCTTTAGGACACCTGCTCCCCAGCCTCAGCCTGGGTCAGTCTTGCCTATTGCTTAGCCCATGAGATATCCAGATGTAGCAATGCTCCAGGCTGTAAAGGCACAATCTGCCTTTCTGGGCCTCAGTTCCCCATGGGTACAACATAGCTAATGCCACTCCTTTTCTCCTGCACTTTAGCTGGCTGGTCTGTAACATCTTTGGGGCAGGGACCAGTTCTAGTACGGTGCCAGGCACAATGGGGCTCTGATTGCGCATGGAGCATCTCAGCGGAACCATGATACAATAGTCGTTAAGTTAGTAACACCGTGGTGATGGGACAGTTCTGAGACCTTCTTGGAGATCTAGAGAAACTGCCCTTTCCAGGGAGACATGGGACAGCCCCTAATGGGCTAAGCTCTGACCACTAATCCATTCAGAATCCCTGCATTGTAGATGGTTCGGCTTCCCTGAACAGTCTCCAGGGTGCCTTTTTGACCCCTCCACCAACTGGGACGAGGAGGTGGAACTGAAATAGAACAGAGCGAGAGATCCGAGTCCATTCATCGCTCCGCCCTGCTCATGTGGGTCTGTTTCTCCGCAGAGGCTGAGTCACTGCGCGGCCGACCAAGTCACAAGGAGCCCCCAGGAAAAGAGCCAAACCCTGGAACAGCAGCATCGGCTGGTGACCGAGCAGGTAACAAACCATGCATTCGTCTTTGTCTCGGGCTCTCTGACTCATCATAGTCTTTATACTTCTCTGAAGCGGGCAGGTGGTCTCCGGGGCAAGGGAACCATCACAGGCAGAATTCTGCTGTCAGAGCAGCTGTGTGAGCATGGGCTCTGGCATGTGGCTGCGTGAACATGTTCACATTGAGGGGAGGTAGCCAAAAGCCCTGACTGAAGTTGCATGAGGCATTTGAGATTACAGGGATGGATGGAATATCCCAGCTAGCCGGAGCAAGGCACAGGAAGGCAGGGGTGGCTACAAGGAGCTTGGGAAAGTGTGGGGGTATCCCAAGGACCCAGAATGGATGGAAAGTAGAACAGGCTTCCTAGTTACTGTCCAGAGCCTCTTGCACCTGGAGATTTAGGCCAGTGCCAGTGGGGGCTCATAGAGCCCCTGAAATTCACTCTCTGCTGCTCCAGCAGCTCAAGGGCTTGTTCAGACAGAGGCAGCAGCTGCAGTCAGGGCACAGGAAGCTGTCGAGAGACCAGAAGGACAAGTGCTCAGTGGAGCAATGGGTGAAGAAATCTCAAGTGGTAAGAACTGCCTACCCCTGTCCCCGCCCCACATTAGTCCAGCTCCATGCAGCCCATCTTCACACCCAGGAGGCGACTGCAGTAAGGCCGGTGCTGGTTTGGGGTGTTGGGACACAGGCAGCAATTGGGAATGTGGGAGTCGGTTGACTCTGAAGGGCTGTCAGGTATGAGTCACGAACCCAGCAGGTACTCCTGGTATCTGCCATGAAACCACTATCGTCTTTGGTCTCATGTGGTTTCTACAGAACACAAGAGGAGCCATCAAGCCGCACGGGAAACCTCCGCAGGAGCTAAAAGAAAAGCAGCAGCCTATGCCAGGAGATCTGGGCTTCTCCAACAGCACCGATGAAGCGCAGAGCCTCAGGCTGCAACTGCAAGAGAAAACAGAAATGGTATGGCCCTGCCCTGCCCCAGGGAACGCACCACAGCTCAAGGGCAAGCCCGGTACTGAGTGGGGAGCTGTAGATCTGGCTCTCCTGAGGCAGCATCAAGCTGGCCAGAGGCTGCAAATCAGTTTGAGCATCAGTGCAAACTCCTCCTCTGCCATCCACCATTATGGAAGGATCCCCAGGCCCATGTGCTGCAAGAGCCCATCATGCTCTGTGCATCCTACTCCACACCTTTATCCCTCTGTATCAGATTCTCTGTCTGCCTCTTATGGAATCTGCCATTTTCATGGCCTCCCGCTAAAATATGTAGATGTGCAAGGGGCCATCCAGGCAGCATACCCACCGCACGGTTTCTAACAGAGCTGCTCTGCATTGTTTCCAGATTTCAGCCATGGCCTCTGAGATCCAGGGACTGCAGCAAAAGAACGAACACCTGATGAAAGGTAGGGTGGCGGCATTGCCACGGCACCAGGCTGCTGCTTGCAGCTGTACTGCAGGGCAGCGGGAATGGGGTGCTGGGCCAGCAGAGACCGAGGTAGGCTGCTCATTTAAAAACAAACAGTAAAAAGTGAAAGCTCAAGGCCTTTCTGCAGACTAGGGCCTGATCCTGGGAGATGCCGAGCGCTCTCAATCCCACCTGGTTTTAATGGGAATTGAGGTCGCTCAGAACTAGATCCTCAAAGATGTTTAAGGGACTAACTCCCATTGAAATCCATGAGAGTTAGGAGCCTAAATATCTTTGAGGATCTGGGCCCCAACGCCTACATGAAGAGAGACAATCTCTCTCCAGATTAAGGCCTATGTTAGGAATCACCATGTCTCTGAACAATCCAACAATCCTCCATGTCTAGGATCCTGCATCTAGTTTCTGGATGCGTCAGAGGAAGGCAGGACAGCCTCCAGGGCACTCAGCGCAAGCACAATATCATGCCATGACGGGAAGGCATGTTTGAGCTGGGATGTTAATAGCCTTTGATATTTTTACCCTAACATATGTGACCTCAGCTGCTGCTATTTTATAGACTAGATTTCAGCATTTACCCAGCCGTTTGCCTTAGTAACATCCTGTGGCAGTGAGTTCTGCAGCTTAATGCATATTCTGCAATTTCAACCTTACCTTTGGCAGCTGTAACTGGTTTGCTTTATAATTCCATTGAGTTTCCCGCTCCCTTTCCTGCTCTTTGATTGGAAAAGGTGACTGGGGGTCTCTGCTTGACCATTCATGGTGTTCCACTGGGAGAGCACAGTCCATCCTTGCGAGAACCCATGACTGCAGCGGAATTGCAGCAGGAGTTAGTCCCAGTGGTCTAGCACTCCTTGCTGAGGCCGTTGAAAGGAACTGCCGCCTAGAGTTTTGCAGTGGAATTGATCATCTGATGCCCGTGACAATCTCCTTCCTCTTCTCCTAACAGCGAAACTGCGGTTTCAGCAGCAAATCCAGGACATCCGCAGCCTCCAGCAGCAGCGACAGGAAAGGAGCGCCTCAGACCTGCTGGTTCCTAGGCTCTCCAGCCGGCAGGAGCTGGAGTTGGGGCTGAGCCAGTGGAGTGAAGGCTCTGCACCTCCGTCTGGCGGTGATCCCCATGCCTCCTCCCTCTGCCCCCTACACAGCAGAGCGGCTCTGTACCTAGCCAAGCTGCCTGAGGCAGGAGACGAGCTGTGTTGCTTCAGTTCTGAAAGCAGTGGCGGTCAGTCCCACAGGTCCCAGGCAGGGTCAGAACCGCCAGTGCTACCACTGAGCAAGCTCCCTGCTGATCCTGTAACCGGGAAGCTGCCTCCTCCTTCCACGCTGCCCCTCCCAGCCTCCAATTCCGCATCTGGCAAATCCTCCCCTGAGGCCCGCTCCTCCCCAGTGAGCCCCCGGAGTCAGCCTGGCAGCCAGGAGTCCTCGTACACTCCCAAGGGAGCAGTGCTGCTCTCGCCGAGACCCTTTCGGGCACAACGACTGGGCTCGCCCTTTAAATTCAGAATGAGCCCGGAGCCCCCAGGGGAAAGCTGTGGCAGCTGAAGCACCCTGTCCGTTGAGGTCAGACTAGATGATCACAACGGCCCCCTTCTGGCCTTGGAATCTATGAATCCTGCATGGCTGGGTACACGTGGCTTTGAATGATCTGCTCTGTGCCCTCTCCTTATCTTCTGAGCTGTTTGCCGTAGAGCCTGGCTGGTAAATGAATGAACATAGCATGTTCTCTTGGAACTGGCTGTTTCCCCCTCGCAGCGGGGGAAGGTGGTCTCCTGACCCTTTGGGTTGGAATTCAGATTGGGGGCATTACAGGGGAGGGGCTGTTCTTGCACTAGTTGGGCAACTAAGTCCAACAGTCCTCAGTGCCCCGCACACCTGGGCCTCCTGGAGCAGGGAGCCACCAGCGTGGTCTGTGAGCAGCAAATGGTTCGATGTACGCTACAGGTTCTTCCCCTCCCCTCCTTGCCTGAGCATCTGAGCACCTGCAGCTCATGCGTTAAGGGATTTGACTCACTTTTGCCATGCATAGTTCATGCTTTCGCTCGTCTTCTCCCCAGGGGAAGAACTGTGTGCTGTGGAGTGTTGGAAAACATACCCCCTGCTCTGTGTTTATATGGGCAAGGGCCGGTCAGAGGGGTGCGCCTGGCACCTAGACCATGAGGTGGGGAGGGTTGTGACGGTCCTTAGGTTCATCCCACAGTCTGAGGCTGGCCCCCAAGACAGCTCTGCCTCCTGCACAGCCGAGCTTTACCCTGAAGTTAGGAAGTGCCTTGATGCCACAGGAGCAGAGCCCAACCAGGTCCCAGCCCAGAGCTTTAGGTGATCTTCTGCATAGGCTAGGCCTCTTCTATTCCCCTGAGATGGGAAGCTTGCTTTTCTTTCCCTGGACAGCTCAACCTCCAGAGGGAGAGGAGGCTGTAGATAGAGTACCCCAAGCTATGCAGGCTCAGCTGCTGCATTGAGGAACAGGCAGCAGAGCGGGCCCATGTAGCTCACTGCCTCCAGTTCCCTTCTCCCTAGCAGCCCTGCCTTCAGAGCCATCAGGCAATGATCACTCCATGGGCCCCCTTTTGCATTGTAAGCAAGATCTCCCTTACTGCTCACTGCTGTGCTGCCATAGCCCTTCCAAAGCACCAGAAGACTTGGTGGAGGGGGCAGGTTCCCCACTGGCAGTGTTTGGGTTTCCCGGGGAGGTGGGTTTCAGTGGTGGGCAGCTAAGGATTGTCAGCATAGTCACAGATGGATTTGATTTTTGTGAAGGCCTGATGCCCTCTAGAGCAGGCCTTGATCCTCTCCCCCTGCCCTCCATGCAGCCCTGTGCTTGCTGTGAAATCCCCTTGGCATCAGGCACCGATCGCTGTCCCTGCAGCTGATTTCTGGGGTGGGAGCGAATCCCCACCCTCATTATTCTGCTTCCTGTGTGGATAACGTGTCTGTCTTCCATAAAGGACTGGAATGTGCTGTGCTGCCTCAGACTGTTCTTCTGCTGCGCCCCCAGGGACGGGAGGCTGGGCATCAAGGCTGACTGGAAGATGGCCAAGAAGCTAATAGCAAGGAAGCCTTTTTACTTGAGTCGGGCAGGAGTTCTAGATCTAGGGGGAGGAGAGCCAGGTTCTAGTTCAGCCCATTGCTGTACTAAGGGTGCAAGTAGGCTTCCCAGTGTTTGGCGTATGAGGAGGGGGGGGGTTGGCTTCCTTTTCCAGATGGGGACACGCTGCCGATGAACATCTCACAGTTAGTGCCCTGTGATTCGCTCACTATTAGGGGTTTATCCTGCCACCCGTCACCGCTGCATCTCAGCCCCTTCGGTGTAAAATCAACAGCAACTGGAAGGAAATTAAACACCTTGTTCCTCCTCAGCTTCAGTATCGCCCACATTCTGCCCTTCTCACGAGGTCGCCAACATGGGCCTGTGTCAGGCAGGCCAGATGTGGCACAAGGACACCATCTCCACCGGCCCAGGGACCATGGCCGTTTGAACCTGCACAGCGACGGCAGGGCTGGAACGCCCACGCCGCGCACAGGCCACAGGAGTTAAAGGCGACTCATAATAATAGAGGGCCTATGACACACAGGTGAGCAGTTCTAAATCCAGTAAGGAGAGAGCAATGCTGCAGCTACACAACAGCAGTTCCTCCGTGTGTACATACACACCTACAGTCCATGTACATATACGTCCCCTCAACACAACCAACAAGCCAGATTATTTAACAGCACCATTCACCACCGAGACTTGGGAGTTTAATAACAAAAGCCCAAGGAAACCCCCTTAATATTGTTCTGACATCAATACAGTCGCATGGCAGGAAATGACATCATGGAGGCAGTGATACACTTTCAGAACAAATTCCTTTTATTTATTTAAAGGGGAAAAGTGGATGGAAAACACAAAGGTCTGAGCCAGCAACCAGCTGTGGGGCTGCAGGCCTGGGTCCTGCACGATAGTGATGGCTCCCTTCCCAATGATGTCACTTCCTGTCTGGCATCTTGGGAGCCTAACAAGCCTCTATGGAAAGCTGCTGTGTTTTAAAAATAAGTTTCCAGGCTAGTACCTTCTCATGTCCCTGGGAGGGTGTATTATTCATTGACTGGGGACTGTGTTAAGTATCCGACTGCTATGGTTGCAGCTTGGTTTGATAAGAGGACATGAATGAAGAGATGCTGGGGTGATGGGTTGGCCTTTGGAATAGGCATAAAACTACAGCTGCATTTGGCAGTAACAGCCCAGCAAGCTGCAGCTGCTCTATGCCAAGCTGGCACTGCCAGCATTACCTCAGTGTTGTATCGGAAGGGGACCACGGCTTAATAAGGGATTCCCTCTGAAGATTCAGTGACATCAGCGGAATCACAGGAAGATGGGCTCTCCTGGATCCACCTGCAGAAGCTCGTCCCTGCAACCTTCTTTTTTTCACGTTGTAGCCCGGCCCTCCAGCAGCAGCTCTGAACTCCAGAACTGAGGTTCCAAGTAAAGTGGGGAGGATTATGCACCAGAGAGATGCATCCAAGGGCAGGTCCAAGGTGAGATGTGCAAGAGTTCGACACTCCATTTTGAAACAATGAGGTGGGAGAACGGGATGGAATCTTGTATTTTATGCAGGAAGTTGGGGATAGGGAAAATGGCCTTCCAGCCCTTCTGTGACCTCTTCCCTGCCCATGCTCAGGGCAGATGGGTTCCTCCTTCACAGGGACCCCACAGATCAGTGCTCTACACAGTACAGCTAGCTTGGGCTTTTTTACACAGAGATCTAGAAATCAAGGCTGACATTTCATCCATGTGTGGTCCGGCCATTCCCTATGAGTGGGCTGGAACAGACTGGAGGTTGTTCTGACTGTAGCACTGATTGTACCTATTACGCTGAGCAGAATTCACATAAATGCAGCAGGGGCCACACCCAGCCCAAAGGAGGTGTAATTCTACTGACTTCATAAGAGCATCAAGCATGCGGTAAGTGGTCATCATAACTACAGTGAAGTCAATGGAGTTGCGCCTGGTTATCCTCAGGCTGGATGTGGGTCAGGGCCTCCAAGACTGTCTTAAATTTGATCACAGGTTACTGTCTTGGTCTGGGGAGAGGGGACAACAAGCTTTGTTGGTGTGCCAGCCTGGAATCCTGAGCAAGCCTGGAACATGTGAAGCTTGCTCCTTCCATCTGTCAATGCTCTTTCCTCTCCTCTCCACGCTCTGACTTCCCTCTGCTCCCTTCCCTGTCTCATGTCCCTGGGCCCATCTCCTGCCCTCCTTTTGATGCCACTGCTGCCAGTGCTGCCTTCCCCTGGGCCAATGTCCCAACAGCAGCCAGGACTGACAGTGGGGCTCTTTCCCTTTAATTTCAGATATATGCTCTCTATCAAAGATACTTAACAAGGAAAGTCTCTGGCTTTGCTTCGAGTTCCTTGCTGCTCCAAGTCTTGGTGGCCTCGAGGCCATCCAGGGCAGCACAGAACAGACTCGCACCACGTAGGAGACGAGACTTCTGACATGACTGCAGTTCTTAACCCAGCTGCACAGCCAGCAGGAACCACCCGCTCGTGCATTGGCACTGACTTCCCCATCCTGCTCCGACTGAGGAGCTCCAGTGAGACACCTGCCGACTGGCCGTAGGGAACCTCAAGGGGAGAGGCTGAAAGCATTCGGCTGAATCACATGCCACCGTGCGGATTCCATGTGCCCTCGGCGGCACATCTCCTTCCAGTGGAGCAGCCCTGCCTCTGGGACGTGGGGTCCAATCAGCACTCTGCCCAGGGTACAGCTGCGCGTATAGAGACGAGTCTTTGGGGAGGAAGGGGAAAGGCAGCATGAGGCAGGGAGGAGTCAATGGGAGAAGCAGCCAGAAGGCTCGGCAAACAGCCCTTCCCCTGGAAACGCCATCGCATTCCGACAGCCCCTTGCAGACAGCAACTAGTCCCAGCATCTCCTCCACAAATACCACCTGTGCCAACACCCCCCATAGTCCCTTCCAAATGCCACCATGTGCCAACCCCCTACAAGTGCCAGCTGCCTTGACAAATCCCTTAACATTCCACTGAGGAGCCAACCTTACCACACCAAAAACACTTCCCTGGGGCACTGAGTGCCTACTGGTACCAATCCCCCTGAAAATGCCCCTGAGCATGAACCCGCCCTAACAAACCACCCGGCTCCAACAAACCTCCCCGCATATGTCACCACCCATTTGCCAGCCTGCCCCTGCAAATGCCCCACTATCACCTGCCTGCTCTGGAATTGGTGCCTGCACTGATAAATACCCGCCCCCGCCCCTGCCCCCTTTATGCCCTGCAGCATGCTAATATACCATCTGATACACACTGGTCCCCACTCCCGCTCCTGTCCCTCCGACCTGCATGATGGTGAACTCCAGGCACAGCTGCTGCTCCTGGATGTCTCCTTCAGGGATGCTGAAGAGGAAGGGCATGTTCCACACAGGGTTGTAGCTGGCTATGGACTTGGTCTCCTTCCTGTCCATGACTCGCCCATTGTGGTAAAGGTGAATGACAACGTAATGGTCTGGGAATGGAATTGGAGAATAAGGAGACTGCCGACAGCGCGGGATCTGCTGTGAACAGACACAGGTTTGTTCTTGGACGCAGTGAGGCTCAGGAGGAGGTAAGTTGGGGCATCTGAATAGGTGTGTCCCGTCTCCCAGAAGCTCTGTGTCAGACCCTGTGGAGCTATCAGGATAGAATGGAGAGAGCTTTGAAGCAGTGGACACTCCCATCAGTGCTGGTCAGAGGGCCCCGGGCCTCGGAAGGTCATTTAAACAACAGAAGGCCTCTGAGCCAACTACTCTCTTCACTAGCGGCCTGCAACATTGGCCTGGCTAGAGGATTCACAGCCCTTGGGCTTGGGAAAGTGGGATGCAAAGAAGGGTTAGAACAAAGGGGCAGAGAGGACCCGTGCCTGCCAATAAGGGGGTGGGGGAGAGGGAGGGCAGCCGGCTTCAGCAGTATTACTGAGCATGCTCAGTATAAGCCAAGGAGCAAAGGGGGGGGGGCATATGTCACCTCATGCCCGCCCCCCTGCCATGTGTCACCTCTGCGAGGGAAATTGGAAATCCCACAACTGTGATTCCCCCCCATTCTGGATCCCTCACTTTAGCCCACATCTCCCCTGTACCGAAAATATCTTCATTTTAACCATGGTCCCAGGGGTGTCACCATGGGCATGCTCCTCATAGGGTTAAGTGTGTGCTGTACGGGACATTGGGTGAGGGGCTGATAGGGCCTATAGCAGAGATGCCCGGACTCCATGGTCCAACGGGTCTCTAACTGAGAGGGGCATGTGCCATAGCAGATCCTGGGGACTTTTAAATGATTGGTCCCTCCAAAGTCCTTCCTGCTGCCAAGACCTATTGAACCTGGTCTGCCCCTCAGCCTTTTAGAGGGGTTCCCTTTGCACCTCCCTACCTGGTGCCCCTGGCATGCGGGTGAGCCGACCCAGATTCTCTGCCTTGCGGACCAGCACCTTGATACGATTGGCCAGAGCCTGGTACTGGAGGAGAATGAAGAGCTGGCCCAGAGACGTGGATTGGGAGCACGCAGCGCCATAGCTCATGTCCTGGGTGCTGAGACACTGAAACAACATGGGCAGCAGGGGACAATGCAATACCTTCCAATCTCACCTCCTCCCCCCAGCCTCCAGGGCACCTAGCAGCCACTGAGACAGAAACAAAGGTCAGGCCCATCCAGGAGCTTCAGGATGGCAAGTCCTTCACGTTCTTACCACAGCCAAAGGATTCCCCACCCGCTTTCCCCTATCACATATGCCCTCCTGCCCAGCTGCTCTCCTTCCAGCTAAGGTGGACTTAGCTTCACCTTGAGCTAAAGGAGGAACTCTTTGGACCTGCATGATCAGACATGAGCTGGCCTAGTGTCCCATCCAGCAGAGGGAAGTGGTGATACACCCAGTCCTCACTTGTCCCGCAAGGGGAATTCCACTGAATGACAGAGAGGTTCTGTAATGAAAAAGTCCGCCCCTTGCATCCTTACGGGTGGACCTTTAAGTCTCTGGGGCCCTGGAGACCTCAGCCAGCACTATCCCCACTGGGTGCTAGTAGTTCAGTGACCCAGTCCTGACCTTTTTGAGTTTGGTTTTGGTGGTTGACAGCTCCCGGGTGTAGCTGGAGGCCACCTCGGGGTTCCAAGTAGCCTGAGCACATGGGAACATCACTTCCCCGACGAAGGAGTCCCTGAAGCTGTGAAACTCCTTCATGTAGACAGCAAAGCGCAGGGTGAAGCCCCTCAGCTCCTCCAGGTGGTAGCGGCCGAACTGGAACTGCTCTCGGAACTCGGGGTTGAGGCTCTTCCTGCGCACGGCCGTCCGCTGGGGCTCGATGAACTTGGGGAGCAGGTACACCTTGACGTAAGAGTCCCGGCTGCTCCGAAAGCCCTTGGGCAGGTGGGACACGCTGCTCACCGTCACAGTGAGTGTGGCCTCGGGCTGGGAATAGAACAGGATGAAGTGGAGCTGGGGCCGCTGCTTGCGGCCAGCGCTGGAGAGCCTCCCTGGCATGGTGGATGACTGGCGGACGCTGGCTCCCAGAACGGGAAGAGTCAGCAGGCTGCTCTCGTCAGTCTCCCCAGAGATGGTGAACCGGCGCTCCCAGCCTGGCTCTGTCTTGGAGAACAGGTCAAGCTTCTGGGAGAAAGGGATGCTGGGTAAAGAGGCCCTCCCACGCAACATGTTCCGTGGCGGGCTGCCAGCCCCAGGAGAACCCTGCGAGTCATTCCCTGCACATTCCAGCACCTCTCCCTCTAACTCCACGTACTGTTGCTGGATGGGCACGGCGGTGGTCTGGGAAGGCAGAGCAGGACCCAGCTCCACCAGGGTGTGTGTCGGTACCTGCTCTTTCCTGTCGCTCTGGTTGTGCCTCTCGCTTCGACGCCAGCACATGGCACAGCTCAGGAGAAGGCAGAAGCACAGAAGAGCCAGCCCCACTCCGAGGAGCACCTGCAAATGCACTGAATGGAGCAGAGAGGAATTACAGCATGAGCATATGAAAGGGGCTGCAGGTAGCAGAGCTCCTGCATGAGCAGAGGCATTTGGCAGAAGGTGACTAGCCAGTGGGTGGGAAATGTGATTAAGATGTAGCAGTTTGCACCTGTGTTCTACAGCGATGGGCCTATTACAAATGCCATAGCTAGACTGATTGGGCAGGTACCTCCCTCAGCTCTTCAGAAATCAGCAGTTCACATCACTACGCCAAGGATGAAGTGATCAGAATCATCCTTTATAATAATAATACCCAGCTCTTTCCAAAGGAGGTCAGCACCAGGATCACCATTTTACAGATTGGTCAACTGAGGCACAGGGTGGTGAAGAGCCCAAAGTCACCCAGCAAACCAGTGTCAGAGCCAGGTATAATGATCTTAAGATCTATCACACACACACACACACACACACACACACCCCGGAACAGTCAGAGCCAGCGGTCCAACTCTGTGCTGTTACTAAACCAAATCTGTCAGCCCCTCTCCCATCACCACACAGGACGTGCCTGGAAAGATTAGTGCGTAATGGTGAGCGATAGAGGAAGGAGCGGGGTCAGAGAGCTGTGCTGGGGGCATCAGCATCTGCAGTGCTCCATTCTCTCCAAGCACCATTCCCGAGCAGAGCTGGACTTATTACATCAGATCAACACATCAGTCACAAGACTAAAATAAACCCAGCCTCACCCTAAACAAGATAATGGCCATGGAAAAAAACCTCCTCTTATCAGCCCCACAGCCGCGTTGACGCACTGTTTGTGTAAGACACATTATTGACTCCAGTCAAACGTCCAGGGGAAAAAAACCAGAATCCTCTCTTCGGCCTTCTTTCCAAGTCAGTGGGTCTGAGGCTTCGTTGACAGCCGTGGGGTGACCTCACATGTGCTAGAGGAAGGGCAAACAGCCTGGAAGTGGAGGTGTCCTGACACAGACAGCAGCCAGTTCTGTGTGGTGTGGCACGTGGCACTGCTAACACAGCATGCATGGTAGGATCATGATGGTAAACTCAGCCTTGCCATTGTCCCCTGACTCACAGAGGACTCTCAAGGTTCCCTCAGTGCCCCAGTGATTTCCCATCCTGCACTCACCCCCCCATCGTGCTGTCCATGCCAGCCTAGGAGAGCTACATGTGGCTCCCCTCACTACCCATCCACACTTGTCTTACTGTGAGTCACCACATGAGACACCTCCTCCCACCCCCAGTGTTTGAGCATGATGGCCCTAACCTCCTCACTATGGCTGTGGGGCCAAGAGTGAAGGAACATGCTGACATCCTGACCTCAAAGCCTGGCGTGGGAAGCAGGTTGTCGGAGCTGCAGTACCAGCCTGTAGCAGAGCCAGAGCTGATCCACCTTGGATGCCATAGTAGATCTGGATCAATAGGTCAACCCGGGTGTCAAAAGTCACCAAGCTTCCAATCCCCTATGTGGAGTAAGCAGGACAGGGGACAATCTGCCCTAAAAAACAACAAGGAGACAGTGGCACCTTAAAGACTAACAGATTTATTTGGGCATAAGCTTTTAAGGTGCCACTGGGCTCCTGGTTGTTTTTGTGGATACAGACTAACATGGCTACCTCCTGATACTAAATATTTAAGGCAGTTCCCATACTCTTGATCTTTGGATGGAAACTTGGATCTTTAGTCCTTTAGTTCTAGTACATGGTTTGTTTCTTTAACAGCACGAAATGAGACTGAAATTTTGAATCAGAAAACAAAACGGATGCCAGGATACAAGACTAAGGAGACTGCTGCCCTGCCAGTCTGAGAAGACTGGGCATCCGTTCAGGCCTTGGGGAGGAGACCGAACGTAGTCCATCTAGGCCATTCTCTCATGCCCCTTCCCCGCAATGGACTCAGGCTGAGGACTATCTAAGGGGTTTGTGTTGCACCCCAGGGTGCCTAAAGCAAGGCCTATCGTTTCAAACTTGAGTGGCTAAAACCTGATTCAGATAAAAGGCCTGAGCTGAAGAAGTGCCGCGTCCCCAGAGCCCTTGTAAGCTTCAGCAGGAGCTGCAGGTGCACAACACCGCTGAAAAACCAGCCCAGACTTGTAGCTAAGAGCCTATGCATGGTTTCAGGAGCCCGACCTTCAGGCTCCCAAACTGGAAAATTTTGGCCTGAGTCCATCAGAGAGTCTATTCAGCTCAGTCGACAATGTTCCCTGGGCTCAGTGCCAACAAGCCCCGGTCTAAGTGACAGAGGAGGTGTCAGTCCATGGCGTTCCAGCTGCAGCATGACTCAGAGCAGCTGCATTATGGCTGGTTTGCATCTCAGCAGCCTGCAGGAGCGACCGATGACTTTCCTCTCACTACTGGGAGGATGGCAGCGGATTAGGGAGTGAGAAGGAAGGGGAAAAACTGGGATTGTGCAAACACCTCTGTCTAGCTCTAGGTCACAAGGAACAAAGGTCCACTCCCCCATACAAACAGATCTACCAGGCTGGAGAGCGACATGGCAAGAGACAAGATACAAAATCCATTTACCAAGGGAAGGGAGGGGTGGGGGATGGAAAGAGATGAACCTTGCTGATGTTGTTGAGCAGGACTTGGATGAACAGCCAGAGGAAGAGGATAGCCACCACCCCTTCTCTCATTCCTTTGCAGAAGAAGATGGACTGGCAAAGGGTGAGAGCTGGGTGCTCGGGATCCACATACGCCATCCTGTTGGCTGCAGAGGGAGCAGGAGCGGAGCAGGAGCTCTAGCTGGTTGTCGGAGCTGCGGTACCAGCCTGCAGCAGAGCCATCAGGCAGAGAGTAGATCCCAAAGGCTAAGGGAGAAGATCTGTAGACTGGGTTCCCATTCAGGGGAATTGCTTTCCTCCTGCTGAAGATTTCTGCCCTGGTAAAGCGTCCTCAGGGCCTTGGGTGGGAGGAGGACACAGTCCAGCCTGCCTGTGTGCTAAGCAAGAGCCAGAGCGGCATTGTTCACCAGCAGAGCCTATGCTTCGCCAGCTTCTGGTGGGACCCAGCAGGCA
Organism: Caretta caretta; assembly: GCF_965140235.1. NCBI lineage: Eukaryota > Metazoa > Chordata > Testudines > Cheloniidae > Caretta > Caretta caretta. Next base: position 46,971,949 of record NC_134215.1, on the reverse strand, counting down.
GACGGCATGAAAGCACAGCCCCAATCCCCCAGCAGGCTGCCAGCTATCCAGCAGCCCCCAAGACCACCTGCCAGTGCAGATGTCAATGGCCCTCTTTAAATAGTTCCAGGGACAGATGCAGAAGGCAGGGAGTCCTCTCAGTTGCCGTTAATAATGAGTGTGGCTTCTGCTCCAGTCAGTCCAATCCAGAGCCCTCCTCCCTGCCAAGGCCCTGCCACTTCACATCAGCAGCGACAGGCTAGCCAAGCAGAACACAGCTGCTTTTCAGTTGAATTGCTCATACAACATGAGCAGCCAGAGGATTGGTGCCCCGTCGTGCTAGGTGCTGCACATACACAGAGCAGGGTGCAGTCCCTGCCCCGGAGACCTTCTGAGCCAATTTAAGACTGGGGGGAGGGGAGGGAGGGAAGGAGCATGCACTGCGTGGAACAGGAAGGACAGTGAGGGCAAGAGACATTGGTATAAGGTCACAGATTAGTTACATTCATGTTTGTACTACATGTAACTTGTTACATACATGTAACTAGTCTATGATTTACTGCTGCTATCTTTGAATCCCCCATTCCCTCCACTCCCCCACACTCGTCACATCCGTACTTGTTACACTCATGCACCTTTGTTTATTAATGGTATCAGGATTCTGACTGGCCTGGCCGTTCCCTGTTGGTAATTTACCAGACTTCACCACCTGGACTCCATCCTCTCTGCTGCTCACTTCGGGAGCCCAGCGGGGTGCAGCCCCTTCCTTTCTTGCTCTAATATTTCTGAGATACTTGCCTGAAAACCCTACCTATTTCTGAGACTTACTGACCCTGCTTTTCCTCTCTCTGTCATCACATGCCCCAAACCCATCCTGGACCTTTTATAGATCTGAGACCAGACCATTGTGATCCTCTAGTCTGACCTCCTAAATAACACAGTTTACAGGACCTTCCGGGATTCATTCCTGTTTGAACCAAAGCAGATCTTTTAGAAAAACATCCAGCCTTGATTGAAAAATTGCCAGCAATGGAGAATCCACCACAGCCCTTAGTACGTTGTTCCAACGGATCATTACCCTCACTGTTAAAAATGTGCATCTTATTTCCAGTCTGAATTTGTCTAGCTTCATCTTCCAGCCACTAGATTTGTTATGCTTTTGTCTGCTAGATTGAAGAGCCCTTTATCAAAGTTTTGTTCCCCATGTAGGTACTTATAAACTGTGATCAAGTCACCTCTTAACCTTCTCTTGGTTATAGACTGTATAGACTGGCTCCTTGACTGTATCACGATAAGGCAGATTTTCCAATCCTTTAATCATTCTTAAAAAGAAAAGGCGGACTTGTGGCACCTTAGGGTATGTCTACACTACGGAATAAGGTCGAATTTATAGAAGTCTTTTTTTAGAAATCGGTTTTATATATTCGAGTGTGTGTGTCCCCACAGAAAATGCTCTAAGTGCATTAAGTGCATTAACTCGGCGGAGCGCTTCCACAGTACCGAGGCTAGAGTCGACTTCCGGAGCGTTGCACTGTGGGTAGCTATCCCACAGTTCCCGCAGTCTCCGCTGCCCATTGGAATTCTGGGTTGAGATCCCAATGCCTGATGGGGCTAAAACATTGTCGCGGGTGGTTCTGGGTACATATCATCAGGCCCCCGTTCCCTCCCTCCCTCCGTGAAAGCAAGGGTAGACAATCATTTCGCGCCTTTTTTCCTGAGTTACCTGTGCAGACGCCATACCACTGCAAGCATGGAGCCCGCTCAGGTAACCGTCACCCTATGTCTCCTGGGTGCTGGCAGACGTGGTATGGCATTGCTACACAGTAGCAGCAACTCCTTGCCTTGTGGCAGCAGACGGTACAGTACGACTGGTAGCCGTCATCGTCATGTCCGAGGTGCTCCTGGCCACGTCGGCTGGGAGCGCCTGGGCAGACATGGGTGCAGGGACTAAATTTGGAGTGACTTGACCAGGTCATTCTCTTTAGTCCTGCAGTCAGTCCTATTGAACCGTCTTATGGTGAGCGGGCAGGCGATACGGACTGCTAGCAGTCGTACTGTACCATCTTCTGCCGAGCAGCCATGAGATGTGGATGGCATGCAGTCCTTCTGCACCGTCTGCTGCCAGCCAAAGATGTAAAAGATAGATGGAGTGGATCAAAACAAGAAATAGACCAGATTTGTTTTGTACTCATTTGCTTCCCCCCCTCCCCTGTCTAGGGGACTCATTCTTCTAGATCACACTGCAGTCACTCACAGAGAAGGTGCAGCGAGGTAAATCTAGCCATGTATCAATCAGAGGCCAGGCTAACCTTCTTGTTCCAATAAGGACAATAACTTAGGTGCACCATTTCTTATTGGAACCCTCCGTGAAGTCCTGCCTGAAATACTCCTTGATGTAAAGCCACCCCCTTTGTTGATTTTAGCTCCCTGAAGCCAACCCTGTAAGCCATGTCCTCAGTCACCCCTCCCGGCATCAGAGCAACGGCAAACAATCGGGCATCTGAGAGTGCTGTCCAGAGCAGTCACAATGGAGCACTCTGATGGGTCTAAAACATTGTCGCGGGTGGTTCTGGGTACGTATCGTCAGGCCCCCGTTCCCTCCCTCCCTCCGTGAAAGCAAGGGCAGACAATCATTTCGCGCCTTTTTTCCTGAGTTACCTGTGCAGACGCCATACCACTGCAAGCATGGAGCCCGCTCAGGTAACCGTCACCCTATGTCTCCTGGGTGCTGGCAGACGCGGTACGGCTTTGCTGCACAGTAGCAGCAACTCCTTGCCTTCTGGCAGCAGACAGTGCAATACGACTGGTAGTCGTCCTCGTCGTGTCCGAGGTGCTCCTGGCCACGTCGGCTGGGAGCGCCTGGGCAGACATGGGCGCAGGGACTAAATTTGGAGTGACTTGACCAGGTCATTCTCTTTAGTCCTGCAGTCAGTCCTATTGAACCGTCTTATGGTGAGCGGGCAGGCGATACGGACTGCTAGCAGTCATACTGTACCATCTTCTGCCAGGCAGGCAAGAGATGAGGATTGCTAGTAGTCGTATTGTACCATCTTCTGCCAGGCAGGCAAGAGATGAGGATGGCTAGCAGTCGTACTGTACCATCTTCTGCCGAGCAGCCATGAGATGTGGATGGAATGCAGTCCTTCTGCACCGTCTGCTGCCAGCCAAAGATGTAAAAGATAGATGGAGTGGGTCAAAACAAGAAATAGACCAGATTTGTTTTGTACTCATTTGCCTCCTCCCCTGTCTAGGGGACTCATTCCTCTAGGTCACACTGCAGTCACTCACAGAGAAGGTGCAGCGAGGTAAATCTAGCCATGTATCAATCAGAGGCCAGGCTAACCTCCTTGTTCCAATAAGAACGATAACTTAGGTGCACCATTTCTTATTGGAACCCTCCGTGAAGTCCTGCCTGAAATACTCCTTGATGTACAGGCACCCCCTTTGTTGATTTTAGCTCCCTGAAGCCAACCCTGTAAGCCGTGTCGTCAGTCGCCCCTCCCTCCGTCAGAGCAATGGCAGACAATCGTTCCGCGCCTTTTTTCTGTGCGGACGCCATACCAAGGCAAGCATGGAGGCCGCTCAGCTCACTTTGGCAATTAGGAGCACATTAAACACCACACGCATTATCCAGCAGTATATGCAGCACCAGAACCTGGCAAAGCGATACCGGGCGAGGAGGCGACGTCAGCGCGGTCACGTGAGTGATCAGGACATGGACACAGATTTCTCTGAAAGCATGGGCCCTGCCAATGCATGCATCATGGTGCTAATGGGGCAGGTTCATGCTGTGGAACGCCGATTCTGGGCTCGGGAAACAAGCACAGACTGGTGGGACCGCATAGTGTTGCAGGTCTGGGACGATTCCCAGTGGCTGCGAAACTTTCGCATGCGTAAGGGCACTTTCATGGAACTTTGTGACTTGCTTTCCCCTGCCCTGAGGCGCATGAATACCAAGATGAGAGCAGCCCTCACAGTTGAGAAGCGAGTGGCGATAGCCCTGTGGAAGCTTGCAATGCCAGACAGCTACCGGTCAGTTGGGAATCAATTTGGAGTGGGCAAATCTACTGTGGGGGCTGCTGTGATGCAAGTAGCCCACGCAATCAAAGATCTGCTGATATCAAGGGTAGTGACCCTGGGAAATGTGCAGGTCATAGTGGATGGCTTTGCTGCAATGGGATTCCCTAACTGTGGTAGGGCTATAGACGGAACCCATATCCCTATCTTGGCACCGGAGCACCAAGCCGCCGAGTACATAAACCGCAAGGGGTACTTTTCAATAGTGCTGCAAGCTCTGGTGGATCACAAGGGACGTTTCACCAACATCAACGTGGGATGGCCGGGAAAGGTGCATGATGCTCGCATCTTCAGGAACTCTGGTCTGTTTCAAAAGCTGCAGGAAGGGACTTTATTCCCAGACCAGAAAATAACTGTTGGGGATGTTGAAATGCCTATATGTATCCTTGGGGACCCAGCCTACCCCTTAATGCCATGGCTCATGAAGCCGTACACAGGCAGCCTGGACAGTAGTCAGGAGCTGTTCAACTACAGGCTGAGCAAGTGCAGAATGGTGGTAGAATGTGCATTTGGACGTTTAAAGGTGCGCTGGTGCAGTTTACTGACTCGCTTAGACCTCAGCGAAACCAATATTCCCACTGTTATTGCTGCTTGCTGTGTGCTCCACAATATCTGTGAGAGTAAGGGGGAGACGTTTATGGCGGGGTGGGAGGTTGAGGCAAATCGCCTGGCTGCTGATTACGCGCAGCCAGACACCAGGGCGGTTAGAAGAGCACAGGAGGGCGCGGTACGCATCAGAGAAGCTTTGAAAACCAGTTTCATGACTGGCCAGGCTACGGTGTGAAAGTTCTGTTTGTTTCTCCTTGATGAAACCCCCCGCCCCTTGGTTCACTCTACTTCCCTGTAAGCTAACCACCCGCCCCTCCTCCCTTCAATCACTGCTTGCAGAGGCAATAAAGTCATTGTTGCTTCACATTCATGCATTCTTTATTCATTCATCACACAAATAGGGGGATGACTACCAAGGTAGCCCAGGAGGGGTGGTGGAGGAGGGAAGGAAAATGCCACACAGCACTTTAAGCACAGCACTTTAAAAGTTTACAACTTTAAAATTTATTGAATGACAGCCTTCTTTTTTTTGGGCAATCCTCTGTGGTGGAGTGGCTGGTTGGCCGGAGGCCCCCCCACCGTGTTCTTGGGCGTCTGGGTGTGGAGGCTATGGAACTTGGGGAGGAGGGCGGTTGGTTACAGAGGGGCTGCAGTGGCAGTCTGTGCTCCAGCTGCCTTTGCTGCAGCTCAACCATACACTGGAGCATACTGGTTTGGTCCTGCAGCAGCCTCAGCATTGAATCCTGCCTCCTCTCATCACGCTGCCGCCACATTTGAGCTTCAGCCCTGTCTTCAGCCCGCCACTTACTCTCTTCAGCCCGCCACTTACTCTCTTCAGCCCGCCACCTCTCCTCCCGGTCATTTTGTGCTTTCCTGCACTCTGACATTATTTGCCTCCACGCATTCGTCTGTGCTCTGTCAGTGTGGGAGGACAGCATGAGCTCGGAGAACATTTCATCGCGAGTGCGTTTTTTTTTCTTTCTAAGCTTCACTAGCCTCTGGGAAGGAGAAGATCCTGTGATCATTGAAACACATGCAGCTGGTGGAGAAAAAAAAAGGGACAGCGGTATTTAAAAAGACACATTTTATAAAACAGTGGCTACACTCTTTCAGGGTAAACCTTGCTGTTAACATCACATACATAGCACATGTGCTTTCGTTACAAGGTCGCATTTTGCCTCCTCCCACCGCGTGACTACCCCCTCAACCTTCCCCCCTCCCTGTGGCTAACAGCGGGGAACATTTCTGTTTAGCCACAGGCAAACAGCCCAGCAGGAATGGGCTCCTCTGAGTGTCCCCTGAAGAAAAGCACTCTATTTCAACCAGGTGACCATGAATTATATCTCACTCTCCTGAGGATAACACAGAGAGATAAAGAACGGATGTTGTTTGAATGCCAGCAAACATACACTGCAATGCTTTGTTCTACAATGATTCCCGAGTACATGTTACTGGCCTGGAGTGGTAAAGTGTCCTACCATGAAGGACGCAATAAGGCTGCCCTCCCCAGAAACCTTTTGCAAAGGCTTTAGGACTACATCTAGGAGAACCGCAAATGCCAGGGCAAAGTAATCCTTTCACATGCTTGCTTTTAAACCATGTATAGTATTTTAAAAGGTACACTCACCAGAGGTCCCTTCTCCGCCTGCTGGGTCCAGGAGGCAGCCTTGGGTGGGTTCGGGGGGTACTGGCTCCAGGTTTAGGGTGAGAAACAGTTCCTGGCTGTCCGGAAAACCGGTTTCTCCGCTTGCTTGCTGTGAGCTATCTACAACCTCCTCATCATCATCATCTTCTTCATCCCCCAAACCTGCTTCCGTATTGCCTCCATCTCCATTGAAGGAGTCAAACAACACGGCTGGGGTAGTGGTGGCTGAACCCCCTAAAATGGCATCATAGAAGCGGCATGTTTGGGGCTCTGACCCAGAGCGGCTGTTCGCCTCTCTGGTTTTCTGGTAGGCTTGCCTCAGCTCCTTCAGTTTCATGCGGCACTGCTTCGGGTCCCTGTTATGGCCTCTGTCCTTCATGCCCTGGGAGATTTTGACAAAGGTTTTGGCATTTCGAAAACTGGAACGGAGTTCTGATAGCACGGATTCCTCTCCCCAAACAGCGATCAGATCCCGTACCTCCCGTTCGGTCCATGCTGGAGCTCTTTTGCGATTCTGGGACTCCATCATGGTCACCTGTGCTGATGAGCTCTGCATGGTCACCTGCAGCTTGCCACGCTGGCCAAACAGGAAATGAGATTCAAAAGTTCGCGGTTCTTTTCCTGTCTACCTGGCCAGTGCATCTGAGTTGAGAGTGCTGTCCAGAGCGGTCATAATGGAGCACTCTGGGATAGCTCCCGGAGGCCAATACCATCGAATTGTGTCCACAGTACCCCAAATTCGAGCCGGCAACGTCGATTTAAGCGCTAATCCACTTGTCAGGGGTGGAGTAAGGAAATCGATTTTAAGAGCCCTTTAAGTTGAAATAAAGGGCTTCATTGTGTGGACGGGTGCAGGTTTACATCGATTTAACGCTGCTAAATTCGACCTAAAGTCCTAGTGTAGACCGGGGCTCTGAGACTAACAAATTTATTTGAGCATAAGCTTTCATGAGCTACTGCTCACTTCAGCGGATGCATGCAGTGGAAAATACAGTAGGGGAATTTTATATACACAGAGAACATGAAACAATAGGTGTTATCATACACACTGTAACAAGAGTGATCAGGTAAGGTGAGCTATTACCAGCAGGAGAGGGGAAAAAAAAAAACCACAAAAAAACTCTTTTGTAGTGATAATCAAGGTGGGCCATTTCCAGCAGTTGACAAGAACGTGTGAGGAACAGTGGGGGTGGGTGGGGGGAATAAACATGGGGAAATAGTTTTACTTTGTGTAATGACACATCGACTCCCAGTCTTTATTCAAGCCTAATTTAATTGTGTCCAGTTTGCAAATTAATTCCAATTCAGCAGTCTCTTGTTGGAGTCTGTTTCTGAAGTTTTGTTGTTGTAATATTGCCACTTTTAGGTCTGTAATCGAGTGACCAGAGAGATTGAAGTGTTCTCTGACTGGTTTATGAATGTTATAATTCTTGACGTCTGATTTGTGTCCATTTATTCTTTTATGTAGAGACTGTCCGGTTTGGCCAATGTACATGGCAGAGGGGCATTGCTGGCAAGTGATGGCATATATCACATTGGTAGATGTGCAGGTGAACGAGCCTCTGATAGTGTGGCTGATGTGATTAGGCCCTATGATGGTGTCCCCTGAATAAATATGTGGACACAGTTGATAACGGGCTTTGTTGCAAGGATAGGTTCCTGGGTTAGTGGTTCTGTTGTGTGATGTGTGGTTGCTGGTGAGTATTTGCTTCAGGTTGGGGGACTGTCTGTAAGCAAGGACTGGCCTGTCTCCCAAGATCTGAGAGAGTGATGGGTCATACTTCAGGATAGGTTGTAGATCCTTGATGATGCATTGGAGAGGTTTTAGTTGGGGGCTGAAGGTGACGGCTAGTGACGTTCTGTTATTTTCTTTTTTGGGCCTGTCCTGTAGTAGGTAACTTCTGGCTACTCTTCTGGCTCTGTCAGTCTATTTCTTCACTTCAGCAGGTGGGTATTGTAGTGGGTAATGTAATTAATCATTCTTGTGGCTCTTCTCTGAAGCCTCCCCAATTTCTTAACTCCCTTCTTGAATTGTGGACACCAGAACTGGACAAAGTATTCCAACAGTGGATCTTTCCTAGGGATCTGCATCCCTCTCCCCCCACCCAATATCCCAGACTTAACCCTATGTCATAAATATAAAGGGAAGGTGAACCACTTTTAAATCCCTCCTGGCCAGAGGAAAAGACCCTTTCACCTGTAAAGGGTTAAGAAGCTAAAGATAACCTCGCTAACACCTGACCAAAATGACCAATGAGGAGACAAGATACTTTCAAAGCTGGAGGGGAGGGGGGAAACAAAGGGTTCTCTCTGTCTGTGTGTTGTTTTTGCCCAGACCAGAGCAGGAATGCAGGTCAGAACTCCTGTAAAGGGCTAATAAGCAATCTAGTAAGATATGCGTTAGATTATATTTTGTTTAAATGGCTGATAAAATAAGTTGTGCTGAATGTATATTCCTGTTTTTGTGTCTTTTTGTAACTTAAGATTTTGCCTAGAGGGATTCTCTATATTTTGAATCTGATTACCCTATAAGGTATTTACCATCCTGATTTTACAGAGGTGATTCTTCTACTTTTTCTTCAATTAAAATTCTTCTTTTCTTTCTTCTTCTTCTTCTGATTGCTTTTTCATTGTTCTTAAGATCCAAGGGTTTGGGTCTGTGTTCACCTATGCAAATTAGTGAGGATTTTTATCAAGCCTTCTCTAGGAAAGGGGGTGTAAGGTTTGGGAGGATTTTGTGGGGGGGAAAGACGTTTCCAAGCAGGCTCTTTCCCTGTTATATATTTGTTAGACGCTTGGTGGTGGCAGCAATAAAGTCCAAGGGCAAAAGGTAAAATAGTTTGTACCTTGGGGAAGTTTTAACCTAAGCTGGTAAGAATAAGCTTAGGGGGGTTTTCATGCAGGTCCCCACATCTGTATCCTAGAGTTCAGAGTGGGGAAGGAACCTTGACACCCTATCTCTTTCTTAACCATGCACACACATTGTTCCCAGATCCCCACAACACTATCCATATCCCTGACCTCAAAAAGATCAACCCAGACCTCCACTGGTTCTGCATTTGCTCTCCCTCCCTACACACATGCCAAAAACCCCGCTGTCTTCACCGTTGAGCCACATTATTTTTGAGCTCAGAGCAGATGGATTCCACCTTATCAAATGTCTTACTGGAACAGTTACACACCTAATCATACCAAAGTTCAGAAGTGTCCAAGACAAGGTTGCATGTGGAATCTTAACTCTGCCCCCTTGGGCGTATGTATTCTTGCAGTAGCATTAAACCATGTGATCGTGCAGTTCTCAAACAACACAATACAGTACAACAGTTTTCACAACACATGCTGTGTCTTGCAAAGTTTTAATTCCTTGCATTATCATAATGGCCCAGCATACTTTTATTGTTTAATTCTTTTTTACATACATCTTTATGGTCTCTATTTTAACAACTTTGTCAGCACCCATCTGCTGTACATTTTATTTTCAACAATTAATTATGAAGCTAACTTAGCTGTGAATTTAATTACCCTATCTATATTCCAGCAAGATGGCAGTATTATGCTAGCTAGGTACTTACACAGACCCATTACTGATGTAGCTCAGAATATCTGTGCTACGATGTGCTATGGTATTCTGGGTATGTATGATTTTGTGTGTATTCTTCATATCTGTGAATTTCATGGACTCCAAGTGGCACACACAGAACACTACACAGCACTACAACATGCTACACTTGTGGATCTAACGTATCTGGAAAAATTAGATATAACATGTGATCATGTAATTGAAAGGTGGTATCATAGAAGCATGGGCACAAGGGGGCAGAGTTAAGGTAACACATGCATTTCCTCAATCATTTCCTGACTTTTAAATCCTTACCTATGCAACCTTAATGTTCTATTAACAACTTTTTTGGGGGTTTTTTAATAGCGTTTCCTAGGTGTTTTTTTCTTGAAAAGAAAATGCACAGGATGCACTCCAGGACTTCAAAGCTGCATTGCAATGCAAATAGCACAGGTAAATTCCATAACCAGGAACTCTGGCTACGTGCCCCCTCTGATATATCTCCCACTGCAACTCCCATTGACTTCACTGATGCAGAATCAGGTCCCTTCGGTGCTCTGAATTTGGGTAAGACTCCAGGTAAATGGATTTCTCAAGCGCCACCAAAGCAGAGGCCTCTCTGATTCAGAATAGGGCTGCCAGGTGTCTGGTTTTCTACTGGAACCCCTGGTCGAAAAAGGACCCTGGCGGCTCCCGTCAGCAGTGCTGACGGGGCCGTTAAAAGTCCGGTTGGCGGCGCAGCAGGACTGCCTTGGCTGTGCACAGCTCCCTGGAAGCAGCCGGTATATCCGGCCTCTAGGTGCAGGGGCAGCCAGGGAAGCTCCGTGTGCTGCCCCCACCCCAAGTGCTGTCTCCACAGCTCCTATTGTCCGGGAACCACAACCAATGGGAGCTGTGGGGGCAGTGCCTGCAGGTGCAGGCAGCGTGCACCGTACAGTGCCGCCTGGCCATGCCTCCGTCTAGTGGCCGGACAAGCCATCTGCTTTAGGAAGCAGCAGGGAGCCTGCCTCAGCCCCGCTGACCAGTAGCCGCCTGAGGCAAGTGCTGCCTGGCCAGAGCCCTCACCCTGAACCCCCTGCCCCAGGTCGGAACCCCCTCCTGCACTCCAACCCCCTCTGCCCCAGCCCAGAGCCCCCTGCTGTACCCCAAATCCCTCATCCCTGGCCCCATCCCAGAGCCTACACTCCCAGATGGAGTCTACACCCCCTCCCGCACCCCAACTCCTTCCCACCGCCCACAGCCCCCTCCTGCACCCTGAACCCCTCATTTCTGGCCCTATCCTGGAGCCCTCACCCCCTCCTGCACCCCCATTCCCTGCCCCAGCCCAGTGAAAGTGAGTGAGGGTAGGGGAGAGCGAGCGACGGAAGGAGGGTGTAGTGAGTGGGGGGCAGGGCCTCAGAGAAGGGGCAGGGCAGGGCCTTGGGGCAGGAGTCGGGGCCAGGGTGTTCGGTTTTGTGCAATTAGAAAGTCGGCAACCCTAATTCAGAGCCCTTCTTCAGCAACTATGAACCTTACGAGTCTGGTTAGAATCCTCCATCAGACCCACTTCTCCCTACCAATTTGTGGCAGATTAGCCATTTCACAGCAAAGCTACTTGTCAGCTGCACATGGACAGAAAACTGAAGTTTTACCAATGGGACACGGATGCAGAGTGATTAGATGACTCAGCCAAAGTCACTCAGCGAGTCAGGGACAAGAGCCAGGACTAGGGCTCAGGAGCGCCTGGTTCCCAGGCTCCAGCTATAACCTCAAGATCAAGGGCAGATCATGTCCGGAGCTGAAAGCATGCCGAGTGCTGTGTACCTGCTATCTGAAGCAGTGCTAACGCAGTTAAGCAGAGCTGGCAATACCCCATAGACCTGCACTGGTTTATTTTTGTTTCACTGAGACTTGACGATAATGCCCTGGATAGCTCACGAAAGCTTATGCCCAAATAAATTGGTTAGTCTCTAAGGAGCCACAAGTCCTCCTGTTCTTTTTGCGAATACAGACTAACACGGCCGCTACTCTGAGCCCTGGATACTGATTGACATGCTTTGTTAGTTATTAATTCTTGTTCCACCTGCCCTGATATGGGGAACTGGAACTGCTCCAGTAAATGGGCTGGGAGGTTTGCCTCATTTCCCTGTGATCTCTTAGCTACCTTATTAGCCATGTCCTCATCTAAATCGCTGTTTTCAAAGCACTGAAGAATCACAGCAGATATGCCTACGTCACCGCCGTCAGAACAAGACGGGCGGCAGCAGCAATCCACTCATGGCACGACAGCCTCTCATCTCAGGACACCACTAACCTCTGTGAGACAGATACCAAAAGGTCCTGCACTTAAAGCACAGACAAAAGAATTATGCCTCTGACTTTTATCTTGCCCTGGAGGTTGGAACAAATGGCTCCAGAAATCGCAGTCATTGGAAACAAATGCACAATGGGTGCTAACAGATTCCAAGTACTCTGGGCCAGATCCCTAGCTGGTGTAAAGTGGCAGAGGCTGCTGCTGATTTACACTAGCTGAGGATCTGGCCCTCTCGTTCTACAATCCTAAGTCACGGAGACAAACCCTTCACAATCAGCCTTGGTCCTTGTTCTTCGTAGTGCCGCTTTCCCCTGTTTTACTCCCTCACAGGTCGCTAGATGGCAGAGAGAGAAAATAAGGGGACCAATATTTGCTTAGGCTACAGAGTTGTAGCTATAATAAACATTTGACATTCTTCACCTGACACTGCCAATATAACTTCCTCGTCTCCTTGCCCAAAGTCAGCTTGGAGGCCCTCCCAGGTTTTACACAGCAGGAAGCACTGGTAGTTAAAGCCATGCAGCAAGTGTCAGGACACAGGGGTTCTATTCCCAGGTCTGCCCCGAATCACTCAGAGAGTTACTTTGTTTCTCTATGCCTCAGTTTCTTCCCCCTGTGGGTAATGTCTGCCTACCTCACGGGGGTTTGAAGGGGCTTAATTTTTAATGACGTGATTGAGACCCTCAGATGGAAGGCCACACATGGCAGTATGAAACAGGACCTTTAATAAGGCAGCAACCACCTTCGCCAAATCACACTGTAGATAACTAGCCGGGGCAGGGGATGGGCCCATCTACACTCTAACTGTGATTCAAGCAGTCATCTTCCAACCCAGACACAACATGGTTCCTCAGGGTAATAGCTGTGATCCTGAATGATATTAAACCCTTGACCATTCAATTCCTTAGCGTACCTTGAGGGTGCAGTTAAAGTCCTTTCTGTAGCTCAAAATGGAGCCACATTCAATAAATGGCCAAGCCTAGTACCTAGATAGCACTTCTAGTCTGTAGATCTCAAAGCATTAGCCCTATTTTACAGATAGGGAAACCAAGGCGTTAAATAGAACCCAGGTGTCCTGACTCCCTGCCCGATACTCTGTGCACTGGACAATGCTGGGCACAGCCCTCCAGCAAAGCTGTTCTAATGAGATCCAAAGGCTGGCTTTATACCACACATCACAAGTGAGAAAAAATATCCCTGTCTGCAAATGTCTGGGAATTACATCTGCCTCCTGCCCTGTTAGTAGCAATAGTTTATTCTTCCGCGTAAGGATCTTAATGCACACATAAATGAACTGAGCCTCCCTGAGGTAGGAATTACCCACGAAAAGTGCGCTAGCCAGACACCTTCTTTAAACATGGCTGCTGGCAGGACAAGTCTGTACCTCTGCCTGATCCCCCCCACAACAACAGCTCTGGGGCATGAGGCTCCAAGCCCTTAGGAATGGGTGCTGGTTGTGTCTTTCTGGGGCACCATCCTGGAGCTGATCTTCCCAAATGCTGCTGGGAGCCCTGGCCTAGATCCTCAGAAGTATTCAGGCTCCTAATTCCCATTGATTTCAGTGGGCATTAGGAGCCTAAATACCTTTGAGGATCTGGGCCTCTCGTCATTCTAGTGCAAAGTGCTAGAAAGCAAAGCATTCCCCTCCCCCACTACTCCTGCCACCCCCTAGAGCTCGCAATGAGCTAAAACGAAGCTGAAAGAGGCTGAGAGCTGAGGGAGCAGCAAGCAGGATTAGAGGAGGTGGCAGAAAGCCTGCTCATTTAGGAAGGACTTTGCTTGCTGGCATCAGCCCCCACCCAGACATGATCTCTGGGTCCACAGCATGGACGCGATCAGCAAAAGCAGCATTTCCTGAGAGGGGTCGAATTAGATCACACAGATTGTTCATGCTCTTTATTTGCAATGGAGCTGTCAGTATTGGTTATCAGCTATCAGAGTTGGTATGGCAACCCCCATTTTTTCATGTTCTCTGTATATATATATCATCTTCCTACTGTATTTTCCACTGCATGCATCCGATGAAGTTGGTTTTAGCCCACGACAGCTTATGCCCAAATAAATATGTTAGTCTCTAAGGTGCCACAAGTACTCCTCGTTCTTTTAGTATTGGTCTGTCACTCATCTTGGGCTTGGATTTGAAACACTCTGCTGAGGATTTTGGGGGAGGCTTTAACTGTGAATACTATTGCAGAGAGCTGCAAGCCTAAGCGTGTCACAATGAATGTAGGAATGAACACAAATCTGGGAGTCAGGAACTCCTTCAATCTAGCCATGGCTCTGCCCCAGGCTTGTGACACTTTGGACAATCATGCAAGTTTTGTGCCTCCGTTTCCCCCTCTGTAGAATCAAGATAGCACTTATCGTATAGGAAGCGCTGCTGAATGATGAAAGGAAAATCAGAAGGAAGGAAACTGCACCACTCATTGCTTAAAAGCACCCCCACTGCCATCTGTACCTGCTCAGGAGATCACACGCCATCCTATCAGACATACATCTGGCCACCATTATCCATACATTGGTGACTGACACTCACTTCTGGGAAATGTGGCCATGCACCCTTGAAAATACAACACCCAGTGGCCCATCCAGCTAGCGACAGGTCAACTTTGGGGTTCCTCTTTCTGTGCAGACTCCCTTTTGGTGGATACAGAGCCCTTTGTCTTGACAGTCCAAGCCCTCCCTGGGATCAGCTCTTGGAAACTGCCCCTCCATTCGTGGCCACAGACCTCCCACAAAGCAACATTCCAGCAGAGCAACCAACCCAGAAAAGGTAGGCTTGCGTGTGCACAAGACAGATCTGTCCCAGGAGCTGGACCTAGGCTATGAAACTCACTCCTGCAAGCGGGAAGAGTGAGCATGGACTCAATGTCTTTTCACACACACACACACACCCAGCCCCCACCCCGAGTCTCATTTAAAGTGCCCTGAACATGAGGACCGACCTGGTAGGACGCAGGTGGGAAAGTGTCCGATTATTACAGACCTCATTGGCCAATGCGAGAGAAGCTGCAGAGGAGAAAGGATGGCAATGAACTAGTTAATTCAAGATGGGACTGGCACTCAAATGACTCCATCTGGCATAAGCTTTCCACCTATTTGTTTTGGTCATGTAGGGTATAATAATGACATAATCACGACGCTGAATCCCATTGTTTGCTTCTTCACTCAATCCTGGATTAATAGCCTTGGAAACTGAAGTTCTCTAGGTTTATACCAGGCATCAGCTGTGCAAGATTCCCCCACAACAGCCTGTCAACATACTTCAACCCTGAGAGGGGACATCTACCACCAGGATCCAGTGACTCTCCCTGATTCTTGGCTGAGATGCCTAACAAGGGAGACAGTGCTAATTGTGGTGCGTTTCAAGAAGTGGACACTCCACTGGGCTGATCATCAGATGATGACAGTAAACAGAGCTCTGTATATAATGTGATCACTTGGCCATGCAAATTCCATGCATGCATGGCTGCCCGCCTTTCTGAAGCTGCTACAGAATTTTCCTCCAGAATCCAAGTCTAATTTAAAGAAGAGAGTAACTATGGGTAAAGTTTTGACCTAAGTGATTTTGGAGGCCAAATTCCATTGAAAGACAATGAGACTTAGGCTCCTAAGTGTCCACATCACCTTTGAAAATGAAACTTCAGCTCCTAACTCACCTAGGAGTTTTAGAACATTTTATATGAAAAAGCCCTCAGAACACAAACGAATGCAGCAAGATCTGCCTGAGTTTGCAGACAGCCTGAAACAAAAGCTCTGAAAAAGGTGTGAGCTGCACCATTCAGCTCAGTATCTTGATCACCAATTTTGTAAGGCACCCAAGTCCCCATTTAGTAAACTTAGTTGGGCTGCCTGGGGAAGGCCAGCTGCAGTGGAGCCATCCACTGAGAGAGGCCAGAGAAAGTCCAAACTACAGGAGAAATGGTGGATACAGTAAGTACGCTAAACACCTTGATCCAAAACCTCACTGAAGTCAATGCAAAGACTCCCACTGACTTTTATAAACTTTGAATTAGGCCCTAAGTGAGGAGCTATGTAAAGTCTGATTCTGGACAGAGCATTGTTAGAGGCTGAGATTGGTCTAAGACCGATACAGGGGATCTTAATGTTAGGAGGGGGGAAAAAAGCAGCGTCTTATACTGTGGGACTGTGCTGAGTCGGGGTTTTAACATGCAGGCCTTTTCATCTGCACTAAGCTATCTTTAGCTCCTTTGTTATTTGTGAGGAGACCAAGCAGCTTTTGAAGACTGGGTTCCTGCTTGGCTGAACAGTGAATGGCCTGTATTAAGAAGGCGAAGGGGGTGGAGGGGGGATCAGTGATGTGCAAGGTTTTATATTGCAGTGGAGACCACAGAAGTTAATACCCAGGGCTTTCAAGCTCTGGGAATGCGAGTCAGGAGAGCCAGAATATGCCAGGTGTGGATTCCCTTGCTGTTTGTGCTGTATATCAGTGCTGATACACTGGAGATAATGGGAAAGGTGCATCAGTGGCATAGGGGTTAGAATCTCCTCCCATTCTAATAGCTTTCCAGCTATACTAAGTAACCACCAAAGCCACCTCTCCTGCCCAATCACAGCGTGCTGTGCTGCTAGTGGGGAGATTCTCTATAGGTTGAGTGGACTGAGGGCTAAATTCAGCCCTTGCATAAGTAAGTACAATTCTTTCCAGGGCTGATTTTGGTCCCCAGAGGATACTAGAGTAAGGAGTTGGCTTCGTGGGGAAATTGACCTATACCTATTGCCAAGTAAACTATTCCAGAATAGTTCTCTGTATAGACAAGGCCTCCGAGCAATATATGACCGGTCTGCCCAAAGCTAACAAGATGGAGCGGAAGACGAACTGAATACACCAAGCAGATCAGGTACAGGATTGTGTACACCACATGTGTAACATTTCACATTGCAACACCCCATGTGCATTGACAGGGCAGAAAGTGGCATCCTGCACTCAGTGCAGTAGAGTGGAGTGTCTGGGAGATGCTTACATGCATTAAAACTTTACCCAACACTGAATCAAAGAGTTGAGCACAGTGTGTAAAACAAGCCAAGGAAATGGCCAGTTGAACTGCAGAGGGATGTGCCAGATAGCCCGGATTCCACTGAGTTGTTGCTAAAAGACGCAGACGGATGAGTGCAGTGGGATAAGGAAAAAATGAAATGCACTTTTGCACCTCTACACACTAGGGGATCTGGGGGAGGGGGGGAAGGAGATTAAAAGCCACACAGAGTACAGTGTGACCCTGAGAAAGGACTATAAAAATGGTCCCTTTCTACTCAGCAAATCTGCTGTCTTAGAAAATAAGCTCCTGCTCCTTTTTCCTCCCATTAACCCTGCAGAGCCAGGAAGTCTATAAAGAAGGGAGCTGGATTCTATCCCGGCTCCTGTATCATGATAGATTTGTTAAGCAAGGCCCAGTTGCAGAACTGATGTTGCTAGCGATGCGCGAGCCAGAAAACAACCCAACTCAGATGCAGAGCTTTTATGGCCAGGAGGGACCATTCTGATCATCTGCATAGCACAGGCCAGAGACCCTCGCCCAATCGTTAATGCATTAGCCCACTACTCAATGTTTAGACTCCCATTTGCAGAAAAACTGTCCCTTTACTGGTAAACAAAGCACTGTTGACTTGAAATTAGCAAGAAACACTAAACACAGAAGCCCATGATGCCATTAGAGTCTTCTTTTTCCAACAGAACCACCCCAAACAAACGAACATTTAAAAGCAGCAGTCAAAGAACTGGTAGGATTTTCCAGCTTCCTATGACAGGCCAGGTGGCACAAGGATGAAGTTAGTGATAGACCAAGCTGCCATTGTTGAAGTTCTCAGTGGTTTCTTTAGCTCAGTCTGATCCTGCACCGCCCTTACCATGGATTCCAAGGTGAGGTTTTACCTGACTGAGGAGGCCAGGGCCCCAAAAGAGCAGGTTATAACTTGTGTCCACAGACAGAAGGGTTAAAAAACGTTACACTTCAGTCATCCAGCCTGACTTCCTAGATCAGAGGTGGGCAAACTACAGCCTGCGGGCCACATCCGCAGGACCCTCCTGCCCAGCCCCTGAGCTTCTGGCCCAGGAGACTAGCCCCCGGCCCCTCCCCCGCAGCCTCAGCTCACTGCGCCACCAGCATAATGCTCTGGGTGGCAGGGCTGCAGAGCTGCGGCTGCCTGTCCTGGTGCTCTGGGCAGCGTGGTAAGGGGGCAGGGAGCAGGGGGGTTGGATAGAGGGCAGGGGAGTTTGGGGAGGGTCGTCAGGGGGCGGGGGTGTCGATAGGGGGCGGGGCGGTTAGAGGGCGGGGAACAGGGGGATTGAATGGGGGCAGGGGTCAGAGGGGTAGTCAGGAAGGAGATGGGAGTTGGATGGGGCAGTCAGGGGCAGCGGGTCCGGGGGCAGTCAGGAGACAGGGAGAAGGGGTGGTTGGATGGGGCAGGGGTCCCGGGGAGGCTCAGAAAGGAGAGGGGTGTTGGATGAGGTAGCGGGGGGCAGTCAGGGGCAGGGGTTCTGGGGACAGTCAGAGGGTGGGGAACAGGGGGGTTGAATGGGGGCAGGGGAGCAGTCAGGAAGGAGTGGGAGGTTGGATGGGTTGGCGGGGGGCAGTCAGGGGCAGGGGTTCCGGGGGCGGTCAGGGCAGGGAGGAAGGGGTGGTTGGATGGAGCAGAGGTCCTGGGGGGCAGTCAGGAATGAGAGGAGGGGTTGGATGGGGTGGTGGGGGGGCAGTCAAGGGTGGGGGTTCCGAGGGCTGTCAGGGGGCAGGGAGCAGGGTGGGAGTGGATGGAGCAGGAGTCCTGGGGGGGCCATCAGGGAACGGGGGGGTGGGGGGTTGGATGGGGCAGGAGTCTTTGGGGGGCTGTCAGGAGGCGAGAAGCAGGGGGAGGGGTTGAATAGGGGGCAGGGGCCGGGGCACACCTGGCTGTTTGAGGAGGCTCAGCTTCTCCTAACCGACCCTCCGTACAATTTCAGAAATCCAATGTGGCCCTGAGGCCAAAAAGTTTGCCTGCCCCGTCCTACATCATCCCCACCTCTCCCTTATCTCCCGCAAGCTGCTGCTTTAACCCTTTGTCCCACAGCTTGCAGGGTATAGATGAGAGGGCGCCAGACCTGTGTTCTGTTCCCAGCTCTGACACTGACTCGCTTTGTGCCCTCAGAAGAGTCCCTTAGGCTGGGATTTTCAAAGGCACCTGAGGGAGTTGGGCACCTAATTCTCCTTAGATACTTTGAAAATCCCAGCTTTAACCCCTCTGTACCTCAATATCCCCATCTGTAAAACAGGGAGACTGAAGTCCAGCCCAGCTCTGTAACGTGCATTGAGTTCTACAGTGGAAAAGCGGCTAAAGACTATTACTAATGGCTCTGTTAAACAACACTGACTTTTGTTCCACCTCCAACTCCTGACCCTAGCCCTGGCATCTTGAGTTACTGTAACGCCCTTCCTTTCTATTGTAACCTCGAAAGTATTGATTCGGATTAAAAACCTGCCAGACACTAGTTGGCACATTGTCAGTCCTAGAGATGGTGAGATTGCAATCCTGTTCCCCCCGCCACTTTGTCTCCTCTGAAGAGCTAAACCAAGCTGTCCCAGGCCTGTATCCTGTCACCTGTATAGCACTTGTACTGCCCTTTTTTTCTAGGCTCTTTTCTTACACAGTAGGGCCCAGACCACAAAACATCCAAAGGCCTATGTAATGCAGCACTATTGCACCGTATACATTACACACAAACAACAAACTACCTTAGAAAAACAAGACTGAGACTGCAAAGTCAAGCCCTCAAAAATTAGTAAATGCAGAATTTAGGTTGCCTATGCAACCTTAATTCCCCACCCCCCCTTGTGCATTATAATAATCTATAATATATATGATCACACGCTTTTTCCCCCAGCCTCTTTCAGTACCCAGCATGGACGGTGCTAATTGAATGAGCAACTTTCCAATATTTTGTTTTATCTTTACTGCACCTGTGTGGCACCAGGCCTTATTTATTGTCCACTATTTATTGCAGGCTGCTCTGAAGGTAAAATTATTAATTTCCTCATGGGCTTTTCTGTGGCATTCATTGCTATAGTACCTGAGTGCTTCACACACATCAATTAATTTAGCCTCACAACACCCCTGTGAGGTGAGGGGCGGTTGTTATGGGGAATGCAGGCCCAGAAAAATTAAAGTCAGAAGTTTCCACTAATTTTGGGTGCCCAATTTGAGACACCTATGCCCTGATTTTCAGAGTCCTTAACTTTCTATAGTACTTTATATGTTCACCACACAGTCCCACAGACTTCAGCTGTGGCCAAGAGTGCCCAGCACTTCTGCAAATCAGACCCCGGGGTAGCAAGTCAAGTACCCAGAAAATGAGGAATACACAATGAGTGACCACCACCTGTGAAGTATGGTTTAAATGACTTGCCCAAGAATCACACAGGAACTCTGTGGCAGAGACAGGGACAGAATCCAGTCTCCAAAGCAGCATTCAACTCCCTTAACCATAAGACCATCTTTTCTCTTCCTGCAGCCCCCTGCCTCATTCACTATGCAGAAGTCGGCAGGGGCAACAGACGAGACAGGTTCTTGTAGTCAACAGCCTCCTTCGCTACATAACCCTGACGCATCCCTGAAGGAGGTACCCATCCTGTGCACTAAATGAGGCAGGGGTCCTGTGGAAAAACAGTATATGGTCATGCAATTAAAGACTGCATGATAATGCACAAGGGGGCTGGATTAAGATTGCACAGACAACCTTAATTTTGGCATTTCCTAACTTGTCAGTGCTTTTCTTTTCAGACTTAATAGTGTTCTTTTAACAGAGGAAATTACACCCATGCAAAACCCTGCTTTTATAAAAAAACAAAGCAAAACACCTTATTTTTCCCTAGCCTCATCCTTGGAAATGGCGGACCCATTTTCACTGAAATTTCCCACAGAAAATCAGCCAGACACCCAACATGAAAAATTTCCTCCCAAATGGTGAACCTTTAGCAAAATAATAAGCAACTCAAAACAGGGTTTTATAATGGAAAATGTCAGGTATCCTTAATAATATACAGCAGCCCCATCTATAATCTCTGAAGACAACACAGCAGCTTCACATTACAATATCCTAGTTCTTTAATCCTGTCTTCTCAGGGATGCCAGATTCTGCTTTCTAGATGGCTATCCACACCCCAGCTACAGTTGCCAACAATAAGTGCCTCTTCTAAGATACTAGGACTCCTCTATGTTGGTTAGCTAGGGTTCCAATGGGCTCCTCTCCAAACCCTGCTGCCGCACCAGCACGCTGGCTCCTACTTTGGATCCAAGCACAGGCAATCATCCCTGCTCATATGCAGAGGCTGCAGCCAGCTGAACGCCACCCCTTCGTACAGGAGGTTGTTCACTCTTGCTTCCCGAGTCCGCCTTACCTGCTTCATCGCTCAGGCTTCTGAGGTGAGCGGTGAAAACTGACGAGTCCTGAGGTGACCCCAGCAGGGCTGACATGGGGAAGTCTGTATGCAGTGTTGTCACCACGTTGGTCCCAGGATATTGGAGAGACAAGTGGGGGGGAGGGGAGGAGGGAGAGGTAATCTCTTTTATTGGACCAGTTTCTGTTGGTGAACGAGACAAAGCTTTCGAAGTTTGAAAGGAACGAAATGAAGCCACCGAAGGACACTCCTGTGCAGGGCAGGGAGGGAGGAAAGAAGAGAGAGGACTCTGCTTTCAGTCGCTCATTGCCTGGAGAGGCTGGGATAGCAGAAAGCAGGTGAGTCTGGCAGCAGCGGAGAGCTCTGGCAATCTGCGCTTGTCTGATACGCAGAGGCCAGGAACTGCTCCAGGCTGGCAGAGCTGAGCAAACAGATGGAAAATTCCACCTGTTTACTCCCCTCTGATTCCAGGGGAGGACAGGCTGCTCTGTCCTAAGGGCAGCAGGGGAGATGCAGGGATAGTCTCCAGCACAGGAGAGAGGAAAACTGGCCTGAAGCACTTTGCTGCGGGGTGCTTCAGAGCCCATCTGAACTCCGCCAGGATTCTTGGTGGGAGTGGACAGGAGGGCAAAGCTTGTTGGGATGAAGCCAGGAGAGCCATTCTAGGCTGGGGTAGGGCAGAGCATCCACTGACACCTTGGGCTCCTGCTGAAACGGGTACTGGTGGAACCAGAAGCCCATCTCCCCAACAATCCTCATGCCTTTACTAGTTACCAAGCTGCAAATGCTTCCCCAGCCTCATAAATGGGCAGTCTGAGCTCTTCAGCCATCCGGTGGGTTTACCACAACTGGACTGGAACTCAGGAGAGATCCAGATTCAAGTCTTGGCTCTGACACAGGTTTCCTGTGTGATCTCAGGCAAGCCACTTACTATCTCTGTGCCACAGTTCCCCAGCTGTAAAATGGAGCGAATGCTTCTTTTCTCCCACAGTTTGGTGATACTACAGACCTTGACAGAGACCCTTGGGTTTGACAGTCACTATGATGGGCCTGGTATCAGAACCTACATAGATAATTTTAGTTCAAGGATGCAGAATTTGAGCTCATTGTGCATCTGCCCTAACACTGGTGTGGGAGGAGTGACCTTTACATAGCATCTTCCATTCACAGATCCCAAAACACTCGACAACCTTCTATTGACAGTCACTTCACCCGCCACTTGGAGCAGCAGACATCGAACAGCAATGCTATGCAACAACTCAGGTCAGAAAGCGAATGCCACTGCCCCAGCCAAATACTCACAGAGCCTCCTTTCTCTTGAAATATATCCATCCTGCCTTAATTAAAAGGGGAGGAAAAGGAGCAGATCTGAGGAAAACGAGGAACAGGTCAGTTGCCTGACACTGCACCATCCAAACCAGGAGATTTAGCTTGGGTGCAGCAAGATGCTGCCCTGTAATGAGACTGTCCTGAAAGACATAAGAGAGGAGTATTATAAGTATGCTTGAAGGGGTGTCTGGTGTGTGCAGGGCACTGCTTCAAGTGGTCAGCAGACTGCCTTGTCTCACATACACACTTCACTATTACCAACGATGAAGCAAGATTTTTTGAGAATTCTTCTGGGCTAAAGAGAGAGAGGTGGATTGGTTGCATTGACATCAGCCAGGGCAAGAAAGAAGGGTCTTCTTGTTCCATTACCATTAAGATGGTCCTATCCAACGGCCAGAGGGGCCCCACATAGTGTAACTCACCTCAGGCCTGACACATTGACCCAACACGCTGTTGGCATAACATGTACCTCAAAGGTGTCGGGTAACGGATCATAGGTAAACCAGTGACACGCTGGTCCTGAAAATCATTGCGTGATATGTGTAGAGTTACAGATGCGTGCTGAAAATATATTCTTAAAATGTGTTTGGGAGGCAGTGTGTAAAGTCAGTCCCCCCTAGACAAGGGAATGTGGATTTATTTACCTGTCTGACTGGCTTCATTGAAAGCAGAGGACAATGAAAGTACATTTACATCTAAGGTAAACAAAGCCATCAAGCTAAACAATTGGGGAAGAAAACCCTTCAATGATCACATCAGCAGATAAAATCTGCACCCCAGGAAGCCTTCCTGGCTCTTCAGGAAGAGATAACAGACTTGAGTAATATAACGGGGGCAAAATGACATTTTAGTTCCCCACGAATGTGGAGACAAAGGGAACAGCCCCTAGTCTGAAGGGCCAGGGATGTTGGTAACTTCATATAAGAAAACTGCTTAGGCAAAGATTGTAACTTGCTAAAATAAAGTGTTAGTTACTAGAAAGTGTGTTTTGTTTTGTTTGTAACCAGACCTGCCTCTTTTATTCTTGCTTAGTATCACTTAAATCTCTGTTCTTTGTTCATAAAAAACTTTTTCTTAGTTTTTCTACAAACCGTCTCACTGTTATTATACTGAAGTGTGCATCTCCAGCTGGTGTGTGCACTGTCTTTTTGGAGGCAACGAACTTCATAATGTCTGTGATTGTCCAGTGAATGGAACTGGATATTGCAGGGAAATATCTCTGGGGAACTCAGGAACTGGGGTTCACAGATTGTTACCTGCAAGGTAAGTTTCAGACTGGCAGAGTCTTGACAAGCGGGCAGGTCAGAGAACTGACACATAGCTTAGAAGCAGCAAAGCTCTCGTTCTTGGCTATGGCAGAGGGGTACCACAGTGGCTCATAGTTCTGGGTGTCCTAAGCAGGATGTCACACCACCCTTCTCCTCATTTCCCATATTCAGTAACACTTGTCCAACCAGGAAGCACAGCAGTGCCCATATTTCAACAGCAGGTCGCTGACATTGCATCCATCTAGTGGCAACACATGAGAACTGAAAGCAATTGGAACTTCTGCTAGGCCCAGATGCTCAGAGTCTGGAGGGAGATCCAGGAAAGAGCTACCCAACTCTTCCCACTAAGTGCAGCAATGGGGTTCACATGGCAGGAACTGTCTTGGAGCGTGCCTGCTCCAAGATGGATTCTGTATCTAAAGTTCCCAAGGAGGGGGAGGGAGCCTGCAGAGTGGTCTAAGAGGGTTGTAACTAGGAGTAATGAAATGAAACTGAGCAAGAGGGAACTTGAGCTGGATGGTGGGAAAATATTTCCTAACTCTAATATCTATTTGCCTGTAGAATAGTGTCCCAAAGGGAAATGGAAACCTAGTGCTAGACATTTAAAAGTGGATTAGAAAAAGCACTCCAGATAGGGCTTCCTTCTGCAGTGTTCTGAGTGCCCTCAACTCCCATTGGCTTAAATACAGGAGCTCATTGCTTTGCAGGACTGGGCTTCTTGTGAAAGGAACAGTCCCACACTGAACCTAGGCTGACCAGACAGCAAGTGTGAAAAATCGGGACAGGGATGGGGGGGTAATGGGAGCCTATATAAGAAAAAGCCCCAAATATTGCGACTGTCCCTATAAAATCGAGACATCTGGTTGCCCTAACTGAACCAGAGGGGGGTGGGTAGGGGAGATCAGATGGCATCCAAGAGGTATTTTCCTTCTCTGGTTTCTATTATGGAAGTTATGTATTTGTGCCAAGTGCCAGAATGAGCCAACTTCCAAAGCAAGGCCATCACTGGTGACAGGTAAACTCTGATGTGAAGGAATCGGAACTAGTTTCCATCCAACTGCCAAACTGGTTCAACAACTGGAAGAACAACTCTGCGGTCTCCTGAGTAACCAGAAAATAGTTGAAGTATTATAAAGTTCTTATAATCACTGAATAGTACAGTTGGAGGGATTTGGAAACCAGTTCCTGCCTCCTACAGCTAGTTCCCACACTACATGTGTCACAAATTGATACTTTTCCGGCTCACTGCCCCCCAGGAGACTCTAGGGCTGATCTAAGAATACCTTGCAGATCATCCCAGGATCTTCAAGCACTTGACAAATCTAAGCCTCCCAACCCTGCCACAGAAGTAGAGGACGATACCCAGAAATCACAGAATTCTGCAGCACACTAAAGCCCAATTCTGAAACAGCAAACGTCAAGTTGTGGCCCAGCAACATGCCACTTAAGTCATCTCGTAAAATTCCACTCAGAAGTGAGTATGAGCGAAACACATTTAAAGTTACCCCAATAAATTAAAAATTAACAAAACAAATTTTTGTTCATTAATTTATTGGGATAATTTTGTGTTAATTTTCAATTTACTGGGGTAGTTTTAAAATGTTGCTCAATTCATCCTCAAGTGCCCTACTATCATGACACGGGCAAGGCTGCATCCTCTCTCAATCCACATACTCCACTGTCAACAGCAGAGACTTTTCAAAACCAGACCCATCACTCCTGATAGGTGTGTGAGTCTGAGACAAAAGGACCATCACCAAGAGGATCTCCCAAAGGATTGGATGGAAACGTATATATGACAAGCTCCAACCCTGAACTGTAACGAGATAAAAGAACCCTTCGCAAAACCTAGGGACCATCAGACAAAGAAAATGAAAAAGAACTTGGCAGATTCGTTCAGGGATCAGCCTTGACACTTACAGATCCATATCTGTAAGTGTTAGTTTACTTCCATTTTAGTCTTTGGGGGTACTTCCCCCACACTAACAGGTGCAGAGGGATAATATGATTTTCATCAGTGTACATCTAGGACCTGGAATCCACCCAGGATTAAATTCCTAGCACTTTATGTTAAAAAACATACCAAATTCATTTTAGCTCTCTAATATTCTCTAAAACTGGATAGGAAAAGGGCTAAGAACCCCAATACACAGCTTTGGCATATATTGCTGGAGGTAGTTAGGGGTGGGTGGGTGGTTGTGTGCATATGTCCTTCTTTCTCTCTCTCAGAAGGAGCCATCTCACACTGGGATGGGGTGCGCCTACTGATCAGAGCTGGGAATCGAGTGGCAGGACTCAAGTTCTATTCCTGGCTTTACACTGATGTATGTGTGGCTTATGGCATGTCACCTTGTCTGTGCATATTCATTTAGCCATCTGTAAAATGCAGATAATACTCATTTGGCTCAAGGCTCCGACGCTTAATGTCTGCCAAGTGCTTGGAGATCCTCTGATGAAAGGCATTATAGAAGTACAAACTGTTACTGGTATCTGGCCCCTTACCATGCACAGATCTGTAATGGGAGGCTGTTAGCTGCAAGGTCATAGGCATAGTGGCTCATAAAACTACTGCATCTTCCATTTGTGTTTAAAAAGTCAGCTTGAGTCCAGAAACCTGGAGTGGCAAGTTTGATTCCCAGCCCAGTCAATGGAACAAAACATATTTGCAGGGTCATCATATGAAGAGGTAGAAGTTTATTGGAATATAAACATTCAGATAACATGTAAGATAGAAAAACCCAACAACAACATATACAGACACTTGTTGGAAGCAGACGTCTGAGGTATTTATCCACTGCCTAGGCTATCACATTTTTTTTAAATAGGTAACAAAACTAGTAGCAAGGCTGCTGCTGTTCAGTTAAAATGTCTTCTGGTTTGAATCCATTTGGAGATCATACGCAGCAACCAAAGGACTATGTGACACATTCACATTTGTTCCAGGAGCTGATTGCGAACAGCTCCGCCTGTGCAGTTTGAGGCTTGTTTCTGAGCTGGACTCCATCCTTTCCATCTTCATGTACTACCAGAAAACACTGGTATTGAATGTAAGAGGACAGGAGGTGGCTCTCTGTGTGGACCTGGTTTGGAAACCAGACAGCACGTCTGCACCCACTTCATTCTGAAAACAGAGCGCTAGGCTGCTGCTGCTGGCCCACTGCACCTTTGCCTCCAGATGGCCCCTTTTAGCTGCTTGTTGCGAAACCCTAATTGCTCTGGAGTTTCAAGGTGATTAGACACACTGCAAAACGGAACACTTCACACCAGGAACAGTCCTTCCTGCAATATCAAAACCCCTGAGTGCCATACAATCTTCAACATTCTGAGTTAAATGGATTGGAGCTGAGGAGACACGCCCCCACTCCCAGCCCTCCACCCTGTATCTGCTGCTGGTTTCTATACCTCTGTCCCTAAAACCTGGCAGCTCAGCAGGAATATCTGGATCTAAGCAAAATGTGCATCAAGCCAAGTGCTAGTATCAAGCTCAGGCTAGGGAAAGGGTTAGTATTCACAGTCTGAATGGCTGATCCTTGTAGCCAGCTAATGAGAGAATAGTTTATTGTTGCAGCTTATTTTACTGAGGTATCTGTTACACGTCCCAACTTTATTCTTTCCCTGAATTTGATAAAAAACAATCTGTTAGTTCCTGTCTATTTCCAGACTAGCTGTGTAAAGCTTATAAACATTAATACTCTAGTAGTGTCAAAGCAGTTTATCGGTTCAGTGATTCGAGCAGCTTTCTGTGCAAGAAAACACAATGGTAGCACGTGATACGCAAGCAAAACACCCAATATTAACCTCTGCTCCCCAGGACAAGAGAATAAAGCATAAGGAAAAGTAGGTATTCCCTAGCCCTATCCTTGGGAAATAATCCCCACCCCCACCCCCAAAAAAGAAACAGGACAATTATAAAGATCCCCCGACTCTGGAAAAAAATCTCAGAGTTTGAGACAATGAAATGCCCTGGAGGTCTGCAAGATTCACAAATGCATCAGGGCCAAAGTCTGGTCCCCACAAATGCGTGGGTGCATACAGCTTCCACTGAAGGCAATAGGAGAGAGGACGCCCCAAGGCAGAACCTGCCTCAGGACAGGTGCATTATAAATAATTTGACTGCCTGTTAAAAAGAAGTCACCGTGTCTGCTAATGAGACCAGCTAAGCCGTATAATATAAACTAATACACACGGGCAGGGGAGCGTCCTACAGCAGGTACCTCCTGAGGCCTAAAATGCCACCACAGGCTCAGATCCACTCTCACTGGAGCATCAAGTTGGGGAAAAAGCTTGTCCATTGCAGGGTTTTATTGCTGATGAACTCAACCAGCAAGTGATTCTTATTCACCATCAAGCCTGACTGACTGTGAGGGATGGGTGTACTTAGTTTTAAATTGAAATTATTCAAAGCACATTCATTAAATTTGTATATGCAAATCAGACCTGGCCCTTGGGCTTCTAAGTCTCCAGCCTGGCCTTTACTGTTCAGTGTCTGGTCACCTGTTCTATTGTACATGCTCTTTCCATGAGTGGTAATGGATCATATCACAAAGAAGCAGAGAATTCTGGGACTAAGGGGACGTGCCGGTGCCCACAAAGGCACTGCTGCTGCTGCTTTTGGGGGACAGGGCTCCCTGTCTGAAGCTGTGATACGTTACACAGTAGATATAAAGATGGAGCATCATGGTTCTCCTGGAATATTTCACCAGGAGAGAAATTACCATTTCACCAGCCAGTTAGGACACCCTTCCTCTTGGAGCCATCCGCAGTGATTGTTACACTGGGGTTATTTATTGATTAGCCACCTATCATTGGGAAAATACTCTTTTAAACAATTTGTTATAAAGTTACCTCCAGTTTTTTATAATGGGCCTGATCCAAAGTCTACTGAGGTCAGTGGAAAAACTCCCTATTAATCATAGAATATCAGGGTTGGAAGGGACCTCAGGAGGTCATCTAGTCCAACCCCCTGCTCAAAGCAGGACCAATCCCCAATTTTTGCCCCCGATCCCTAAATGGCCCCCTCAAGGACTGAACTCACAATCCTGGGTTTAGCAGGCCAATGCTCCAACCACTGAGCTATCCCTCCCCCTGGAGGGATTAGCTTCAGTGGGCTTTGGCTCAGGCCCAGTGTGCATCCCCACACTGAGGTTAAATCCTGTTGATGTTAGAAGGTGCTTTGTTCACAGTTCGGAGCTTGCTCCAGCAGCCTGACCCGAGACTGGCTCCCAAAGTGGTACCTTACAATTTCAGTACAGAGAACCTCGGATCAGTTTATAAGCTCTTACTTAAATGCACTTTCGGACTACGGGGAGGCATCTGTGACACTTATGGGCTGGAGAGAGGGGAAAATGTGCAATGGCTTAATTTCCAGCTGTGCAGGCAAGCTGACTTGAGGTAAGTTATCCTAGTATTACAGTCCATCAAACCTCTTAATGCAGTTTGATCTTGCCTCGAGGTGTTGGGTGTTCTAACAATGTCACTAAGCTGTTCGGCTGCCCCTGGGTTGAATTCTCATCTCAAACTAATTTTATACTGGCTTCAATTGAGTTAACTCATAATTTACATCCAGATAAGTAAGAGGAGAATCAGGCCCCTTGCCTTCAAAGGGCTGTAATACCAATCTGATAAGATGGTTCTGTCCCATCTACACAGGCAAGAGCCAATTGAGTGATAACATGGCTAGGTGACTGTTAGGCCATCCTCCAACACTGACTGCTTGCCTGTGTAGAGCAGAGAACCCCTTAGATTCTTTAAAAGAAAAGGAGTACTTGTGGCACCTTAGAGACTAACCAATTTATTTGAGCATGAGCTTTCGTGAGCTACAGCTCACTTCATCAGATGATGAAGTGATGAAGTGAGCTGTAGCTCACGAAAGCTCATGCTCAAATAAATTGGTTAGTCTCTAAGGTGCCACAAGTACTCCTTTTCTTTTTGCGAATACAGACTAACACGGCTGTTACTCTGAAACCTTAGATTCTTTAGACACCGAGAGCAGAACTGGGCTAGTTATGACCATGTAATGCGTGGCTGTTGCTAACAGGGACTGTTGCCTTAGAACTATGATTGAAAACTGTCCAATAGATTGCTGAGGGGGATCGTTCTGCAGCAGGACTCTCTGAAAAACCACTGCCCAAAGAAACCGTGCTAGAACCCTGCGAGCAATAACCTTTCACACACATGGTGGGAGCTAGCACGGCTTTGCTCCAAGTACAGACAGATCTGAAAGGGCACTGCACGCTGCGTGTTTCAGTGGGTAACATGACAGCCCAACAGACCATGCTATAACAAACTAATTTCAAGCCAGCTGATCATCTTGCCTGTGAAGAGAGTTACAATGTCGATTAGACTTATGTTACCAAATTGTATTTCAACCCCCTAAATATGGGGATGGTTGCAGAGTTTGGTAACACAGGCCTTTACAACGTAAGTGAAAGCAGAACCTAGAACACATTCCAGTATTTAGGTCCTGTCTGCTCCATGAAAAGCTACCACAATGCACCATTTGGGTACAATACGGTAGCACACAACATGGTTTGGTCTCATCGCATAAACAGGACTCAGGTGTATTTTTATCTGTGTGACCGAATCCTACTGGTAAAATCCAAAGCTGCAGCACAATTCAGGTGTTTGGTCCTGCCCACACTGGAAGAGTGAACTGTACTTTAACACATCAGGAGGCCTAGCAAAATCTATAGTGTAGACAGGATTGTTATCTTCAAAGCTGTTCTACTAAAACTTGCTAAAAATAAGCCCAGTACTAGATCACAGAGTTCTGTAACACACATTGGGACCACTTGAACCCCACTGGGGACACCCCACCGTTCACTCTGAGGGGAAATCCTGAAACTCAAGCCAGCCTGAGAAATAAAACTGCCCTCTTTTCCTTCTCTACCTGCATCTGTCCTCCTCTATTGCCCTGTCCGCATGCCCAGCTCCTGGGTCAATGCTGCTGGAACTGTCTCCAGGCTATGCTAAGGACAGGGAAGCCACCTGCTCCTTCACTCAGCTTTGTTGTCTTTGGTGCTACAATAAAAAATAAAAATTAAAAACAAAGTCAGCAAAACACATATAAAAACAAGCTTTAAGATATGCCAATACTTCCTGAAGAGGTAACACAATAACAAGTCCATATCTGAGGTATTTCATCTGCTCAAAAGAACCTGACTCAGGCCTGCATGATGGAAGAGACATCACCAGGGCGGGGGCGGGAAGGCTCAGATCCACAGACTGTGAGAACGTCACCAGGGCAGGGAAGAACCTGTCCTATGTGCTGCGGGAGGGGAGAGGACAGCATGGGTGCCTGCGTGCGGGGAGTGCAACAGCAAGGAGCTGGGTCAATGGAAGTGAGCCAAGGAACTAACTTGGCTGACAAAGGAGGAATGATGGACTAAAGCAGCCCTAGCTCCCCACATCGGGAATTTACTGGGAATGGGTGGAGATTTTCTTCCCTCTCTCCGCAACCAGAGGCCCATGTCCTCATTCAACTGGGATGCACCCATGTGGAGCTGTCCCAGGTCCAGCTCTTCTGTCCCTTTAGCCCAGGTGAGCCTTGTGAATGATGGCTGTGATTTGGAGTATGCTGCAAGATACCTGGCAAGAGCCCAACTGAAAAAAGTGTGTAGTACATGAATAGACACAAACACACAGCTCAGCAGATTGCCAGCATCACCTCGTATCTCCTTTGGGTGACAGTGGCCCGCAGCTGATGTGTCTGTGTGGGGACAGGATGGAGAGGCTAATGAAACACACAGGAGAGGAAGCGCTGCACGAAATCACCATTTGGTGCAAACCCAGTTCTATCAAGGGCCAAGGGGCTAGAACTAGGAGCAAAGGGATGACATCAAGCAACAGAAAAGTCAGGATGACTATCAAGATAAAGGCTGCAGTGGTGAGTTTATTTAGCCTGTCCAATGCTCCCGCAAGGGAAGCAGTGCAAGGGCCATTGGTGGGGCATTTAAAACTAGGCGGGGCAAAGGCCTGGAAAAAACAGTAGGGTCCAGGTTTGCACTGGCCATGGGAGATGACTAGCTGGACTAAAGACCGTATCCATCTCGGTGTATCAGATACAGAGGTGGGAGAGTCCTCCGTGTGCTGCCAGGACCCTAGAGAGGTAGATGCCAAAGGAGGAAGAAGTCATGCAAGTCTCCTGTGAATCCAGCATTAGTGACCATTTGCCCTTCAGCCTAGTCTAACACACAGGAGACAGCATCAGGAGGCTGAACACAGTGGAGACAGAATGGACGACTAGATGAGACTTGCTCGCTATCAACCTGCACAACTCCTCTGCAAGCGACCGCAAGAGGGAACAAATACAAGGTGAAAAGAGACCAAAGTTGCTCTGGGTGTAGGATTGTCAATACACTATGTTATATTAGGGAAGTCCACGCAGCTGTTGATTAGAGAACAGGAACCCTTCCCTCACCCCAACTACTACCTCCTTGCTCCTTCCGCCTGCCATGATGATGTCTCAGTCATCTGCAAACCCACAGCCCCTAGAGACAATCCCTGATGGAAAAATGCCGCATGCCCCCTTCCCTTCGCCCCAACCCCCCAGCAGGAACACAGTCAAACCTGAAAAAATAATCAAAAAAGCTGGACAAACAGGCAATGCAAACTCGCCAGCACAGAAGGTTTCATCGTCTGGCCATTGACCAACCGCAGAGCAGGTTCCTTGAGATGAGGTAATCTGTGCGACTCCTTCCTGGCTCGCTCTCTGCCTTGAACGGAGAGGGCAAAGCTGCCTGAGGCTAATGAGAGAGACAGCCCGCTCCCCCATCCATCAGAGAGACCAGCTGGTTGAGGGCTCTGCGCTGGGGGTGCCCCTGGACGAGGTTGGGCTAGGAGAGCAGTGGGAGCTGCTGCTGCTACTGCAGGTGCTTTGAGTGCTGGATCCTGCAATTAGATGGACGACGGGCTTCTGGGCAAACAGAACTCCTGCAGGACAGAGACGGATTTGGAACCGGGTTACTGGGACACCAGAACAACATAGTGCTTAAGGAGAAGCAACTGGCTAGCCCACACCTATGTACGTGGCTGGAGAGGAGAAGAGTCTACCAACCCCAGAGATTTTAGAACAGGGCTCAGGGAATTCTATCAGCGAGAGTTAGCCCAATCCAATCAAGCAGGTTCAGGAAGCTGCAGCAACAGTGCAACTGGAACGAATACAGCAGAACTTGCTTAGAACAAAGGCTGATAGAGTGACGCTTTGCTTGAAAATCCCCAACAGCTTCGATGCCGTTTTCAATACACTTTCGCTCCGCTAGAACTGAGTTCCACTGAGCTACGCCACTGGGAATGCAGCACTCTGCACCCACCTAGAGAAGTGTTAAATGTGGCCTTCAGAGGGGATCACCATCCAACTGAGCAGGAGTGAGGAATGTAA
Organism: Caretta caretta; assembly: GCF_965140235.1. Taxonomy (NCBI): domain Eukaryota; kingdom Metazoa; phylum Chordata; order Testudines; family Cheloniidae; genus Caretta; species Caretta caretta. The sequence continues at coordinate 46,938,482 of NC_134215.1, read as the reverse complement.
AGAGAAACTGACACTCCTCAGAAGGGGGTGAAGAGAAGCTAGTCTGGTTAAAGCTGCTTCTCAGCACGAGGAGAGAGAGATTCCAAAAGTTCCCCTTCACTCAGGGCTGGCGGTATCTCCTATAGCAGCAAGGGACGAAAGGCAGCCCTGGTACCACACTCAGGGTGAAGGTAGGGAGGGATGTCTTGCCAGATAGTTCTTTCTCGCATTACAGTGAAATGCTGCTTGTACAGAAGCTCTGCAATCAAAACTACTTCACTCTATGGGTGTGTCTAACCTGCAATCAGGAGATGCGGTTGCAGCACACGTAGACAGACCTGAACTAGCTTTGATCTAGCTAGCTCGAACAACAATATAGTGAAAGCGTGGCTGCATGGGCAAACCCCACCCACCCAGAACCCTGCGTATGCACTTGAGCAGCCACAGCCTCAGCTGCCATGGCTTCACAGATATCATTACTCAAGCTCGCTTTGGCCTCGCTAGACCCAATCTAGCTCAGGTATGTCTACACGGGCTGCAATCACATCTCCTGACTGAAGTGCAGATGTACCCTCAGGCAGAGGACCAGTGTACACAGAGATCAAATCCGAAAACTGGGCAAAGTGATCAGAATATCTATAAACAGCACACACAAAGGCGGAATCGCCAAGCAGTAGCATTTAGAAGGATCTCGAATATATTAAAAAAAACATAAGAAGGGGCCATCTTGACAGAGCGGTGCAGAGGACTGTGGAAAAGCAGCTCCTGTGTCAACTCAAGGCTCTCTCAAAGCAACGAAAGTTTTGGGTTTTGTGTTTGGCAAATTTATATCCATTAAAAGTATCCTGCATTCAAACAAGAGCTGCTTTCCCCTGCTGCACCACTGCTCTGGGCAGCTGTTGCTTTCTCACCAGCATAGATTGTGCCGTTAATCTCCACAGACATGTTAATACTCCCAATGCCGCTGGGTGACAAATGCAATGCCGCCGCCGCCGCCGCGGCATCTGGTTTATCTTCTGTTGGGGAAAGGAGAGTTGTGAGTTAGGTTGCGCTGGGTCTCCACTGCACTACCCAGGGACAATCTAGTGCTTAGAGGGTCCTTCTTTCACCTCCCCTCTGCAGTGAAAACTGAACCAAGCCCTCCCTGCCCCCCAGTCCCACAAGGCCGACTCATGAACCGGTGGCCTGCTTTGTGGGGGGAAGGACTCTGAAATTTGGAAGCACATCGCTCCCGCCTGCCGGCCGTGAAGTACACTGGACTGCTTACAATCAGCTTCTATTAAATGACAGGATTTCAAGAAAAGCAGAATGCAGGAAAGTGTTACGTAAGGTTTCCCCATACAGCTCTGTCAGTACACCCCCTCACGCCCAGAGTAGCGAGTCATAGGGTGCTGAATGAAGAAAAAGGCTTTTGTAAATGTGAAGAGCTGTCTGACGTTTGACAATACTAAACTTGTTTCATTTGTGACCACTGCCAGATCCCAACCCTGGCCCTTCAGAGGTAACTGGTTAGAAACCCACTGATTATTTGATACATAGGTAGCATGTAGCTTTATTCAGCTTCATTCTGAAACCTCCACTGCTCTCTCGGCTCTCGTCTGAGCCTGAATATCTACACTGCAGTTGTACAGCACCGCAGCTCAAGCCTGAGTCAGCTGCCACAGGCCAGCTGCAGGTGTGTGCCAGTGTTTTATTGCAATGTAGACATACCCTCAGTTAGCAATGGCTAGGCTGTAGTACCGCTGCCTGCCAGCTGAGGGAGCAAAATCTTCTGAAATACCAGACTCAGGAGAGGAATAAGAGACAGAAAGAGACGTTGAAAGAAAAGGAGTACTTGTGGCACCTTAGAGACTAACCAATTTATTTGAGCATGAGCTTTCGTGAGCTACAGCTCACTTCATCAGATGTTGACATCTGATGAAGTGAGCTGTAGCTCACGAAAGCTCATGCTCAAATAAATTGGTTAGTCTCTAAGGTGCCACAAGTACTCCTTTTCTTTTTGCGAATACAGACTAACACGGCTGTTCCTCTGAAAAGAGACGTTGGTCACCTTTAGAACAGGTCACACCTTGTCCTCCCTTGATGAACATACCTGGGGACCCCTTTTTAAGCTGCTGCACTAGAAACTAGATACATTACAATTCTGTGATATCTGTGGAAAAAGACATGGGATTGTTCCCCCATCACCCGGCTTTGTGGGACATCCCCTGGCCCTAAAATCCTGCTCAGAGTTTGTGAAGCAGCAGCATCACATCGCAATGACCTCTCACAATGAGGTGCTGGTTTTGTGTTAGTGTGCAAATGCCAAGTAAGGACAGAAGAGCTTTTCCTGTGGAAATGCACAAGGGTGACACCTCAGACTAAAATCTTCTGTGTAAATCTTACACGTTTTTCCAGTTCCCATCTGATGTTGCATTCCTTCTGGGATATCATGGCTGCTGTCTCAGCAAGGACTGCTATTGACATAACTAGTATTTAACCCAAGAGTGGTTCTTAAGATAATAGGAACAATCCCTAGCTTTTCTATAATGTTTTTCGTCAGTAGATTTCAAATCACTTTACAAAGGAGGTCAGTACAATTATTTCCATTTTACAGATGGGGAAACTGAGACAAAGAAAGAAAAAGTGAATTTGCCCAAGGTCATTCTGGCAGAGCCAGAAATAGAAACCGTCTCCCTTGAATCCAGTCCAGCGGTCTATCTACTAGGCCACATTGCCTCCATCAGCGTGTTTTTAGGTGTAGAGGCTACAACTGCATCTTAATGCCAGAAGCAGTGCGAGGAGAGATAAGGGAAGGACATTAGCAAGGTGGAGAGGATTTAAGGCATACCACAAAGTTTGCCCTTCCTCTCACACACTATTCCTTTTTAAGGAAGTTTAAGTGTGAAATTTAAGTAGGTCCATAGTCTTAGGGAAGCAAAATCTTGGTCCAACTGAAGCTAGTGACAACGCTTCCATCAGCTTCAGTAGGGCCAAGATCTGTCTGACCTCATGCCACATGTATTTCTCTCAACCAGAGCTTCACACTGCAGCACTGCTCCTGTTGAATAAAGTGCAATGGCCAGCAGAACAACCCTTTCCCTTCCCCCACTCAACGTCAACCCTTTGTGGCCTAGTGTCTGCCTCAGAAGGTGCAATTAGATGGAGCTTGAGCTCTTTAATTTAAATGGATCAAAACGTTTGAAGAAGAGAAAACAGCTGTTGGACTGAAATCTTCTGAGACACTGCTGGCTTCACTCTCCATCTAACTGCAGCCCCCAGGGCAGATAGGTGGAAGTGCTGTGCTGTTTAATCAGCTTTGGAAGTCACATTAAAATTACATTGATTCTGACAAGTGACCTTTAAGGATGGAATCTCCACTTACCCAGTACTTTCAGTGGTAGTTTCCCCTGGCCATGAGTGCGGCTTACACTCAAACCTCTAACTCAGCCTGCAGGGGCCTGGAGGCTACGATTTGGGGCAGTCACCTCCCAACAGAATGCCAGGGGCTTTTCCCTGGAGGCTGGGAGCAGGGCAGTGGCATATTAATCTATACTAAGGAGAAGCAGGGTCCTCTCTCCTTGGAAGCAGTTACTGGCAATACTATCGCTAGCCCCAACCTTATCTGAGATGTCACGTGACCCTTTAAAAAAGCCCAGACTCAGCTCTGGATAATAAGTAGGGCCCTCAAGCAACAAATGCAGATCCCCATCCAGCTTACTCCCCACCTATGACCTGGGCTTCCTACACACTGTATACCCATGACATCCTAGCTGCCTTCTGAAATCTGTATATGAAAAGCTGCCGCCTTTAGTGACAGGGAAGCTAAGAGGTGGTGCCACACCTTAGTCTCCAAGACAGGCGCAGCAAAGGGAAGTTTGGGAATTCATGCCCTGCGGCAGCACATTGGCACTAGAATCAGAACAGACCAGGGTAAGGTACTCTGGCTGATGGGCTGGGTGGGCGCACCCAAAAGAGTGGGATAGGTTGCATAAGTGCAAGGGTGCCACTGCCTAAAGTCCTGCACTGAGGTGAAGCCCACATACCCAGGGTTTAAAGAAAGACTTCCTCTCTTTGGGGTGCTCACTCCAGCACACAAATCCCCCCTCATTTAGCATGGGAGCCTCCTCACCCCTGCCATTGATTTTGATCTTCATGGGGATCTGCCGTGCCACACTGAACAGGTTGCGCTGAAGTGCCTGCTGGACAAGCCGCTGCTCCTCCTCTGTCATCCGTGAGAGTTTCTTCTCCGGCGGCTCTCCAGCCTCCAGCCTTTCCCGCAGCTGTTCCAAAGTGGCCGTCCTTGCTGCTACAGTTGCCTGCTGGTTAGCCAAGGTCACTGGCATGGCAATGCGATTTGGCATGGACACAGTCAGAGGGATGCCATCGCCTAGAAAAGCAATCAGTCACTCAAGCTCCGCACAGAGTTTCCCAGTGCAAGCATTTAGCTTTTGAAGCCCAGTGTGGAAGGGGGACAATGGGACAACAATGCTGCTCTGAGGAACCAAACACTACTAGTCCATTTCATGGCAGCCTGTGGCCTGTTCCCACTGTACGGGACTGTTTCTACCAACATCAGCTCACGCTTCCAGGGCACAGAAATCCCGCCATCATTCCCAAATGGAACTGCTACTCCTCAAACAGAATTACCTTCCTTGCTCTCTTTGCTGGAGTAATCTTAACTCCATTTTGGTGTAGTCTGCCTGGCCTAGATCCTCAAAGGTATTTAGGCTCCTAATAGCCACTGAAACCAATGAACATCAGGAGCCTGAATCCTTTGAGGATCTGGGCTTCTGAAACTCCTTCGGAGACTTGCACTAAAGTGAGCAGATGAGACACCCCCTGCCCTTTCTTTTTTCCTCTGAAATTTACCAGAATATTTCCAATCCGCCCCCAAGATGGGGTGGCTGCTTATTTTCACAACCTCTAATAGCATCACTCACACTTCCTAACAGGATTTAGCACTTCCATCACAGTTTTGACCTTCACACAACTAACAAAGATTAGCTAATTAATCTCCACCACATTGCCGGGAATTACCCACCATTTTACAGATGGGGAACTAGGGATGCAGACAGGTTAAGTGACTTGCCTAAGGCAGCAGAGGAAGTCAGACCTGGAGCTGGGTCTAGAGCCCCAGTAACTCCTGGTTGATCCCAGTCCTGTCCTCATTCCTCTATCCTTCCCTCTCTCATCCTGCTCTGCAGTCCTGGGTGATTAGTCAGTATCAATGACAATGCTGCCGCTACTGACCCAGCGCATACGTAAACTGGTTAACCTGGAGCTTGACGGCTCTGTATCCCTGAGCCATCCAAGTCCTCTCACTGTCCCCAAACTTTCTTTTACCCAAGTTTGGCCAGACATTGAAATTGAATTTCACCCACTGCCTACTCCCCCCACAGACATTCTCTGTCCTGCACAGAGGTCAATAGCAGACCTTTCCTGATAGCTGCCGCTGGAGAGAGACGGGAGTTGCTGGTTCCACTGCCTGGGGTCAGGCCGATGATCGGGAAGCGGATCTTTGGAGGAGACAGGAGGGAAGGAGGCCCTGTGGTGGTGGGTGAATAACTGAACAAGGAGGAGCTGTAGCTGGGCCGTCTGCCTTCCCGCCTGTTGCCATCGATCGCAGCCTGCAGCTCAGCAGGAGAGCTAAGGGACTTCTTCTCACATTCGTAGGCATATAAGTACTTCATATACCTGAGAGAAACACATGGAGAGGGGAGATCAAAGCAAGTGTACTCAGCAGCACCTGAAAAAAGTAGATTATGGGAATTCTCATGGTACTAAGCATTGCTCAGGAGTGCTTGCAGGACTGGGCCCTTTGAAGACCTAACTCTGCCAACCACTATTCATTTTTGCTTTGCGGTCTTATGCTTAGTCTGCCACCAGCTGTATAGTTTGGGTGTCAGGTGTCATTTTCAAACAGATGACTTTCATGGACTCATAGTCCAGCCTTTGCAGAGGACAGCACCCTACTACATGATGCTACATATGTAACTCTAAGGAAGTTGAAAGAAAGTGTGTGACATAATATTGTCTTTAAGAAATTTTGCATGGTCATACAATTAAAGATCATAATTTGAATGCTTATGCACAAAGGGAACAGTTAAGGGATCAATTCTAACTTTCAAATTGCTTGACTCGAGTGATAAGCTGTACAACCATAATCGTCTCTTGGTTTTGCCCCCCTCTCCTGGAATTTCTTTGGTGGGTTTTAGGGGTTTGTTCTAAGTAAATTACATAGAAAAGAAAAATAAAATAGAGCAGGCACCTCACTCTCTGAGACAGCAAAGCTCTTCTGATTGGAAGAAAATTGACATAAGCAACGTGAATTCCCTTATCTGAACTTATGTGACTAGATTACTGGTGCCCCCTTGGCCCAAGCAACTGAGGAGGGAGATGCTTTCCTGAATGGCCGTAGGGAGGGTCACTGGAGAAATTCTCCTTTCTCTGAGCCCAAAGAATTGCCAAGCTCCCAAGGTGCATCAGAGGAGGGCTCCCACCTAGGCAACTGATCTAGTGCACATTAGGGGTCCCTAGCCCTTTTGCGCCTTCAAGGTTCAGAAGGATAGGGGCCAAAGCTCCCATGCAGCCCTTGCCAGAAGCCAATATATTTAGTCACAGACCTAGTTATAGATTTAAGGGATGATTTGACTACAGTCTCTAAATATCTACATGGGGAACAAATATTTATCAGCAGGCTCTTCAGTCTAGCAGAACACAATCTAATGGCTGGGAGATGAAGCTGAACAAATTCAGGATAGAAATAAGGTGTTCTTTTTTAGCAATGAGAGTCATTAACCACTGGAACAACTTACCAAAGGCTGTGGTGGATTCTCCATCACTGACAATTTTTAAATCATGACCTAAAACCTCAGCTCTAGGAATTATTTGGGGCAGTTCTCTGGCCTGTGTTATACAGGGGGTTAGACCAGATGATTACAGTGATCCCTTCTGGCCTTGGAATCTATGAATCTACACCTTCAGTATATTTTTCACTATGTTCCTAAATTAGTTGCACAGGGTCCAGCAGCACCTTCTTTCTCTGTGTGCTTTAAGAACATGGTGAAAAATCCCATATTAACTGTACTAGGCATGCGATTTTTAAACCTGGGCACAACTAAATTTGACTGAACACTCACAAGTACTTATCCTCACTGAGAGCTGTTTCCATGCCACATTTCAACTTTCTATACCCAGCTGTTTTGACTGTTTGAAAAAACGTAATAAAACTCCCAAACTCTCCTTGTATTCAAAAGAGGCCGAACATGGTTTGTCCAAGCTTTTTTTTTAAAAAAAAAAAAATCACTTTGGGAAGAGGCCACGCCTGGAAAAGTGTAGTGAAAAGGCACGTTCCAAGAACTGCCAAGCTATGGAGAAGCAGTTTAGAATGAAAAGACTTTACTACTCTCCTGCTCCAGTGATAAGACCAGCACACAGCTCTTATCCAGCACTTTTCATGAGTAGATCTCAAAGCACACTCCAAAGGAGGCCAGTATCATCATTTTCATTTTACAGATGGGGAATTGTTTTTTACCCTTCTATAGAGCCTTTTCCAAGGCTCTCAAAGCACTTTAGGAACATCAGTGAAATTTGTGAGTATCTCCATTTTACAGAATGAGAAACTGAGGGATGGAGAGGTCACATAATGAATTCGGGACAGAGCTGGGAATCCCCGAGTCCTGATTCCCAGTGCCCTGCTCAAGTCACTGAACCACACTGCCTCTTAGCCTGAACAAAAATGTTAGGAGCCACCTTTGCCTGCCTCCATGTTGCCAGTTCTATTCCTCTCTCCCTAGGTTTAGTGCTATCCTATCTAATCTATATTAAGTATTTATGGGGCTGGGAGCAATTACCACAGTATCTAGGTGCTAAAACACAAGTGGAAACTCAGAAGACTATTTGATTATTATTATTTATAATGTTTACTACACTAGTATCTTAGGCCAACCATAAATGGGCCCTCATCATGCTAGGCACTGCACAAACATAAAGCAGCAGATGCTCCGTGCCCCAAAGCTTACAATCTACCAGACCAGACACAGGGTGGGGGAAGGGGTAACCATGTGATTGCAACAAATGGCATGGTCGTTCCATGATTATTACTTTTGGAGGGGTGGAGGCTGATTTAGTTTGGAGGGGATCAGCTAAAGAGAAAGACAATTGAAGAGAGAGGGATCACTGAAGAGAAAGGAGGTGAGGGGGCAGAGCAGGGGGAAAGAAGGTAAGAGGCGATGGTGTGGCGCGAAGCTGAGGTGAAGAGACTATGGGGAACAAGGTGGAGGAAGGTCGAAACAAACAGCCAATCAGGTCCATTCTTGCCATAGAAGGGGACAATTTGCTTATTTCTTTCCCCTCATCCCCCCTCTTCCTTTCTCCTCTCTACTTTTCCCCCTCCCCACTTCCTACTGTTGCATGCAGGAGGGCTCTATACTTACTGGGTCCGAAGTGTAAACGCTGCACTGGTGATGGAGGTGGGCAGGTTAAGGCCTTTGGTGATCTCCCGCCATATCTTCTTGTTTATGATTTCCACCAGCCCCCCTTTCTCAGTCACCAGTTTGTAGAGCATATAGAGATCCAGGATCTGCTTCGCCATGATGGGGATCCGATTGATGGGAGTTCCTGCAATATCACAACAGGACGGCAGGGAGGGGATCATGGAGACAGAAAATGAGGACAAGAAACAGTCAGGCAGGTTGGAGCTATTGATCTTCCCGCTAATGAGAAATGAAGGCAATCTTGTTTGTAACCTGACCAGAATGCGCTCTGTAGGCAAGAAAATGAGAGCGACTTAGCTACACACCAAGTCCTGTTCATGGAAAATCCTTTCCTGCAGGCAAAAGCAATTACCAGACAAATCAAAACATGCAGCTAGGCAGCAACTTGTGGAATAGGCAAACTCAGGGGAGGGGAAGTAGAGGGTTTTTCAAGTCAGGACCGGAGATGTGAAAGACAGCAGAGGAGCAGCACAGAGGTTTGATCTATGTGAGCTTCCCAGTGCACTACTAGACACAACAATTTGTTTCATTCATGCTCATGAGGGAGCTGAAGAACCCACAAAACAGCTCCTAGCAAAGAACAAGACCTGCTTATGCATCAGGATTCTCTGAGTGGTTGTCAGAATATTCTCTTCCTCTTTTATATTTTCTGTACTTAATATGAGAGAGCAGATGTGGAAGGGAATGATGATATTTTGGCTAAGATCTACTCTCCCCCTAGCCACACTCCCCTTTTGCAGTTTCTTCTGCTCACGCTCTTAGTACAGTACTTTTGGTCTTACTCCTGTTTCCCCTCCCTTGAGTGATCTTAACCCCCTTCTCCCATTTTAAGCTCTTCTCTCTTATTCCTTATTTGGTGCTGACACTCTCCCTGGCAGAGGGAAGCCAGATTACAGCTGCCTCCAGAGTCCATCAGAACTGTTCCTGCATAAGCCAGAGAGGGTCAGTGGATGATCCCCCCACTCTAATGCTGTCGCTACACTGCTTCCAGCCTCCCCACCACCACCACTACAAGCATGGGGAAGCTGAATTCTGATACTCTCTATTACTATGTCACTGCTGCCCCCTCTCTTTTTTGGGGGGAGAGGGGTGATTAGGGAGCGAGAGGAGTTTGGACGCTTACTCCAGCACTCTGTCTCGTTCACCTCCAACCACAATTTGGCTATTTTATGCATTATGAGCACATTTGCAAATGATAAGTCCCCCGACTCCCTCCCGCAGCTTGTGTTTAAAGGGACGTTGTTGCCCAGTTGATTTAGAGTCAACATCTAGGCTTTCTAAAATTAGGTTTAACAGAAATTGAAGATCAACTGAAATCTGATTTCTTTTAAAAAATTCAATTTAAGTGGGTTTTCTGGAAAACGTTGCAGACCTTCCCTTGCTGCATTTGCAATCCGAATACAGTAGCAAGAAACTAGTGCCTGAGAGCCAGAAAGTGAAACTAACATCCATTTTCATTGTCCAAACTGAGTAAACAATCAGCATAGAGAGTGAAATGTACATTAGATTTCAGACTCTAGGCTTCCTTTTGCAGCGTGCTGTGGGACAAACTTCTGTTCAGTTTTAGTAAACTCACAGGTTAACACAGGTATGAAAATCTGATTTTTAACCAGCCAGTGCCCCTTTCCCAGAACTTAAAAGCAAGAAGCTGCGATTTCAAAGTTGAAACTAATGAAATCTAGCTAACAAGAAAGAAAAATGTAGGCATGGCAAATATTTCATTACATAGAAAATGCCATACTGGATCAAAGCAATGATCCATCTAATTTCACTGTCCTGTCTAGGACACAAGTCAGTACCAAAATCTTTACAGGACAGAATAAGAAACTCAGTAATGGACAATTGCGAAATAATTAGTCCACAGAGGAGATTTCTTCCAACACCCAACAGTGGCATATGGTATACGCCATAGAGCAAAAGACTTTATGGCCCTTATAAATGGTTTTTATTCTGCTTTGTGTAAGAGTCCATCTAAACTCCACCGACATTCCCAATGCCCCAAGTGTGTAATCTTTTTTTAGAATCCTGTTATGCCTTTTCCCCTCAATACCTGCTGGCACGGAGTTTCACCAGCTAATTATATGCTATATAAAAGACATCCTTTTGTTAGTTTTAAACTTGCTATCTTTCAGTTGTACTGAGTTGTCTCCTTGTTCTTGTATTATGGGAGAAGGTAAATTGGAACCCTGGACTGACCATGAACTATTCTGTATACATCTATCATATATCCCCGTTTAGTTGTCTTCTTGCCACAGGGGAAGCACCTGTAAAGCAGTAATGCCAGCCTGTTATCTATCAGTGGTATCTCATCTGCCGTTTTCATTTTGCATCCTATAGTTCCCTCCAGGACCAAGACTGTAATCATTCCCAAACAATGTAAATGTGTTTGGTCCCCATTCACCCTAATTAGCCAGTCAGAGTTTAAACCAAGGGCTGGTCTACACTTGAAAATTATGACAGTATAAATGTGTTGGTTAGGGTGTGATTTATTTTTTTTACTAGTATAGTTCCACCAGTACAACTCCTAGGGTAGATGCAAATATACCAGCATAAATATGCCCTATACCAAGATAACTTATTCTCCTTCCCATACGGCAAGCACCTTTATACTGCTAGAACTGTGTCCACATAGAGGGGTTATACCACTTTAACTATAACAGGATGAGTAAAGCGGTACAATTTTCTAGTGTAGACAAGGCCTAAGTCAGCTTGAACTGTGTTAAGATTTGTAAAGAAGTTCACTTAGCATGGTTAAAGGTTCCGCGCAGACAGAGTCAGCATTTCCGTATAGAAAACTCTGTAGGAACAGTCTGGCAAGAGCATGTGCTCCACCTTCTCGCCACAGCCCTCGTTTAATAGAGCTGGTGGCTTATGTCAATGACTTGTTCGCTTATTTTCCTTGGAGGACTTGCAGACACTGAACTCGGAACTTTCAACTTCTCTGCAGGGCAGGGTGTGTGAATAAAAGTCTTATTTAACCCTCTTTCATCCCACCCCACAAATAGGAAGAGAGTTTGTTTTTAACCCCTTTACTGCTGGATATTTCTGACAAGGTGGCCACTTTCAATGGATGCCAGAGTGTTCCAACAAAGTAGATAATTACAAAAGTTGCACTGATGATGCTACGGTCCATATCAGAGCCCAGTTCTTTGGTCAACAATGACAGGGGAGGGCACAACTGGAGCACTCCTCCCACTTCTTTCCTCCTCCCCCGAGACCATCTTGTGTTGCTCAAAACCATCCACTCTTCCCCAATCCAATTTAGAGAATAGTATTAGCTCGCTCATAAGGGACTTTCATCCAGCTATGCTTGGACAGTGGCCAGATGGGACAGCTGGAACATGAAAGAAAGGGCCATTAATAAGGTTCCTCAGGAAAACAAGGGGTTGGCAAGGGGAAATACTGAGATATTACAGATTTTTTTTTGAAACAGCTTTAGCCAAAATCACAATTTTTCACCCTCTCTAGCTCCTCTCAACCCATGATCTCAAAGTACTTTACATATATTAATGAATTCATTCACCTACCTCACAGAGGGATTGTGAAAATATTATCCCCATTTTACAGATGGGGAAACTGAGGCACAGAGTAAAAAAGCTAGTGGAGGAACAGAACCCAAATCTGCCTTCCCATACCCAGCTGTAACCACCAGGAAATACCCTCTTCCTCTGGATAGCTTTTAAAAACAGGACCCTTATAGAAAAAACGAGGAGTGCAGTGGCACCTTAAAGACTAACAGATTCATTTGGGCATAAGCTTTCATGGGTAAAAAACCCACTTCTTCAGATGCATGGAGTGAAAATTACAGATACAGGCATAAATATATATTGGCACATGAAGAGAAGGGAGTTGGGAGTTACCTTCTCTAACTCTAACCTAACTCCCTTCTCTTCATGTGCCAATATATATTTATGCCTGTATCTGTAATTTTCACTCCATGCATCTGAAGAAGTGGGTTTTTTACCCACGAAAGCTTATGCCCAAATGAATCTGTTAGTCTTTAAGGTCCCACTGCACTCCTCAGTTTTTTTGTGGATACAGACTAACACAGCTACCCCTCTGATACTTAGGACCCTTATAGGAACTTCTATAAGAGTCTATAAAAAATGACTCCAAAAACCCACAGAATGAGATTTTTAATGGATTTTCTTTAACCATCCTGCAGAGTTTTACAAGAGAGACACCCTTTCTGTTACATTCTGTAGGAAAGCTAAAACCACAGCATAGAGGGAAGTGGTCATGTTCTATGAAATGCTACGGGACTTTCCATAAAAGGAGAACGTTGAGTAACATTCTCTTAACTTGCATGAGCTAGGGAATGCAACAGGGGTTGTGTTTTGGGTTCCCGTAAGCTCTGGATGCTCTCCACTGGTTTTGTCAGCCAGAGCAAAGCACATTTCACAGGAGCGGATTACGAAACGCAGACAGTAAGTGAGGAAAGGCTGCTCTTTGAGCCCCTCCCCCAGTCCTTTCAGAGGAAGGGAAAGGTGATAAAGTCTTTATTGGAAACCTCCAGCTCTGAACACAGAAAGGCTGAAAAACAAGTAGCATCACGGGACAGGAGGAGGCTGGAGCAGAGCGGATCCTTTCACAGTCGGCTGCAAGCCTTGTCAGGGCCAATGATGGATTACTGTCATCTGGCAGCATCAGGATTAATGATCTGGAGGTCAGAGGGGAGAATTCCAGAGGGAAAGGTCACCGACCTGGGGCACAGCATAAGACTTGTTGCTGTTTGATGGCAAACTCATTTTACTGTACTTTCCAGCCTGTCTCCCTCTATTCTACCAGCTCACAAAAACGCCTTCTGCAGCCGCTACACTGGCTTTGGGGTCTCCTTCAAATCAGAGAAGGGGTGGCAGGGCTCCTCTCCACACTGTTGCTGCAGGAATTACTACCTTTTCCTCCCTTGAAGTGAGCCCACTATACAATCCCAGGCCACCTCACCTCTGATACCAAGTAATCAGAATCAGACTGGGGCCTAGGCACTATAATAAACAGCAGGGAGAAGCATTTGTATCCCACGGAAAAGGGTTGCTGCTCAACTGACATGATGGGATTCTGAGGAACACAAATGTCCTCATACTGCAGTCGTGACCAGAGGCACCAATGAAAATGGGGGCTCTGCTGTGCTAAATGCTGTACAAACAACCAGGCAGATTGTCTCTGTCCTCTAATATGACAAAGGATCAAGGGCAGGACAATGGGAGTCAAGATTTTAAAATGGCTCAATATTTTGTATATATTATATTTTAAAAGAAAGGTTAGATCAGTTTTCCTTGACTACCCCACAACCTAGCCATTACTTGTAGGGATCACTGTAGAGGTGGGCAGGATTTACAGGATAAGATAGCTCTTCTAGATCAATCCAGCCAGGGCGCTCCTGGAGCAAGCTCGTAGAAAGCATGAAAATGTGGGTGGGAGAAGTAAGCAAGCTGGGGGCTGAGTCAGGTATCTCTGGAGATGGATGGACAAATAGGGAGGGGCAAAGTTGTTCCCACTTTCAAAATCCTCTGCAAGACACCTGAATTTGAGGATATGAAAAAAGGAGAAGCCACCGAACAGCCCGTAGGCAGGTGGATTTTGTGAAGGGGAGGAAGTTGTAATTACAGTTGGGGTTTCTTGAAAAAATCATGACTGTAGTTATGACCGAGCCACCTTTGCAGCCCCTTCTTCCCAACCATACCATTCCCCTCTCTGAAAGCCTTCTTTTACCTTCAAGAGAATGTAACTGAATAAATACACAGAAGCTTAAAGGTTTTATTCTGATGGTTTTGAATGTCTCCCTTGTTTGAGAAGCATATGGGGCTGAGTAATTGGCTTGCTCTTTCCTAATTTTGGAGAGGTGTGTGGGGAGTGAGGAAGAAGAGAACCTTGGAAGTATTCTTTTAACAGGTTTCAGAGTAGCAGCCGTGTTAGTCTGTATTCGCAAAAAGAAAAGGAGTACTTGTGGCACCTTAGAGACTAACAAATCTATTTGAGCATAAGCTTTCTTTTAACAGGTATTCTTACAACTGGAGGCCAGGAGTCTACAAGGTCCCATGGAAAGAGCACTGGTGAGCGAGTCAGAAGACCTGGGTTCTTTGCTCTCCTGCCTTTTTCCTGTATGACTTTGGCTAATCACTTTACTGATTTGTGCCTCGATCTTCCCATCTGTAAACTGGGGATAATGTAATTTATCCACGTGTTTCAAGACCTACATTTTGGAACAAAATATTCCCTCCTCCTGCCCCTTACACATGCCTCAGGATGGCTGGTCTTTGTGGGATTTTAGCCTGGGACTCAACCAGAGCAGCGACCTATCCTTCTTCTCCTCTTTACCCTGTGCCAACACTTCTTTGAGAGATCGTTTCTCGGCCAGGTTTGGGAGTTCTAACCTGGTTTGATTAAAGAGAGGTCATTACCCTTCCTTTGTCACAGCGATTCCCTGGGCAATTTCTTCACACTCTTCCTAGTGATGTACTCTTTAAATCTCTCCCTCATACCTCTTTAAAGATTCCCTTTCTAGAGAGACACACACTAGATAAGGATGCCGCCATGCAATAACATTTTTCAGAATGTCTTTCATACAAACTTTAACAAAATGCTTCATAGAGTTAGAGAGAGAAATGAATAGGTAAACACAAGACCATTGTCAATAACTTGCCTACAGATACAAGATGAGGGAAGAGATGCTATTCGAGACTTCAGAATCGGCGGGGGAGCAGACCAACAGTGCGTGAAGGGGTAGGACAGAAGCACCAGAGATCAGAGGGAATGGAGAAGGAAGAGGGTGAGGCCTGTGAGGCAGGCTGGAGCAAGCCTGTGGAGATTTTAAAAAAATGAGGAAAGCAGGAACTGAATCTTGAAATGAAATGAAAACTAAATTAGTTGGGGAGGGAGGGCGAATGCGGTTGTACTTTTTACATGTGCACTATCCCTCTTTATTCCTCTTCTCTCTAAATGGAGTCCATTGATTAAATTAATCAGCAATATGCAATTAACATTAGAAGTCCCCATTCCAGGCTCCTGTTTTACTTGGAATCATCTCCAAGCACAAAATCCAGGGTTTTAAGCAGGGCTGGTTATGCTGAACCAGGGACCATACATGCAGCAGTCATTCAAACTGTTCCCAGTTCCTCCACATGAAAGGTTCCGTTGTCACCTCTATTGCGTAAGCTGCCGACGTTAAAATGAGAAAAGCAGCTATGGGGAAATGAGAATAAAGGATCTCTCTCTGCCAGCGCCATCACTGATCTAATCTCTCCCCAGGTTTGCTGCATTTCCACAGCGGGCATTCTCACCTCCCAATGGGAATGTCACCACCTGATCTGCAAGCCTGCGGATCATCAGAAACTCCTATCAAAGCAGGAGCTGGGACTGAGGGTAATTAATCATGTTCTATTTGACAGGAGGCCCAGTTCTTATCTAGACCCCTAGAAATGCCATCGGTCTCTGCTTCCCTCCTCAATAAGTGAGACTGACAGTTAGCGGCCCCTTATCAGATTTCAGCTGCTGAGCCGGAGGCAGCCTAACTGGCATGTGCACACACTTTCCCAGTGACCACAACCCTAGTATACTGACCAAGCCTCCAACCATTTTAAGTTTCAGGGGAAGGGGGCTACTACATCCCAGTGTCAAGTGCACTCCCATCCCAGTCGAGGTCCCATGGAAATTTACTGCTCCTCATATTAAAATCAAATAAAGTCCCACTGTTCAACTGCTACTGACACAGCTGGGTCCAATAGATTTGCTATTTCCCATTTCTCTGCCAGATGTTGAACAGCTTTGCAACTGGTGGGGTTTCCACCCCTACGACCTTTGGACTAACAAGCAGAGGTGGGAGATGAACTCTTCTTCACCAGTCAAAGAGGACACATGAATACGTTTGAAAGAAATGCAAAGGAATGAAGGAAGCGGAACAGACATACAGCCACAACTAGGCTTAGCTGGGCAACATAAGGCCAGCTGCTTACGGATTGTGGCAGAGGGTCTGGAATGCATGCCAAACAGTTCTGCCTTTTTGTATTTGCCTACCTACCTGTAAGGCCCTCATCACCACAGTATCCAAATGGCTAGGTTTTGAGTTGCTTGAGCACAGCAAGAGTCATTAATCACTTGATTAGAAACAGGCTGCCAAGTCAGCTAGGAAGCCAAAGAGCCCAGAGCATCCGCAATGACTAGGAAGTTCCAATATAAAGAAGATCTTTGGGAGGAAAGGATTTGGAACACTAATATCCAGGTTATGCGACAATAGATTAACTCTTCACAAAATCTAAATCCTCGTGGCTAGGTAGGAGTGAACTTTACATCCTCAATTCTGCATTCCAGGGAGAAGCTTAATAGGGAGTCCTTAAATTGGTTATTTTAGGAGAAGACTGATGTCAGATTGGCATATTATAGGGAGGGATACAAAGCAAACTATGTGGAAACACATTCACACCAATTAAGAGGAGTTATTCATCCCAACTCCAATCAGTAAATATTTAAAGTTTTAACAATTAGTTACCTTAACTCTGGATAAGTTTAAAAACAAAGTCTTCTAGAGTCCAGCAACAAAAAAACTTCCACTCTAATTTCCTATTAATTATAGGTAGAACTGGTAGCACTACTATGCGAATACTCAAAAATTCCCATTGTAAGACCCCGTTTTCACTTGCTTATAACTTTTTAACCTTTGACATTATCCATGCTGGGTGTTTGCCTCAAGCTTTTTTTTTTTTAAACAGTTTCAGGCTGTTCCAAGATTAGGGAAAAAACACATTTTGCCAGTATTAAAAGTTAATGTTTCCCTGCTTTGGAGCAGGGGACTTAATATTTGGCAGGGGGTCTCTCATGTCACAGCTGTGCCTTTTATCAGCCGCAGGAAAATTTGGCCAAGTTAGAAGTCTCTGAAAAATCTCTGCTCGGGAAAGACTTGTCCGCGTTTGGCAGCTAAATTCTCCAACGAGCAGGACTTTCCCAGCAAGTGCTCCACCCCGTTACCAGCATCCACTGTGATGCCGAGCACAGACGTATATGAACACACATGCACAAGGGGGCCGAATTAAGGTTGAATGGGTGATTTTCATTCTGGAATTTCCTAACTTGAGTGACTAACTCTGCAACCTTAATGAGATGAATGATGGTGCAGTGGCTAGGCTGTTAGCTTGGGACAAGAGAGATACAGGTTCAATTTCCTGCTTTGCTACAAACTCCTTGTGTGATTTGGGGGTTAAACAAGATGACCCTTGTGGTCCCTTCTAGCCCTATGAATCTATTAATATCATATACAGTGTGATCCTTCCCTCCTTAAGTGCTCAAGGCCCCTACAAAAGAATGCAATATAAATAAAAGCATATACAACTAACACACAAACAAGTAATCAATAATGGGGAGAATAGTGAGTAAATGATGTGCCCTGCTTCACACCTATCCATCATTTTACACAGGAACCCAGTTACCACAGTTCTCAGCTCCTTAAATCAGATCAACTGGCCAAAATAAGTAGCCGATTCAGTGATTGAAATAAATCCTGAAGTGAGCTTTATACAGTTCAGGGTCCAGGTAGCATAGAACAGAGGTTTGTTAATTTAATTCAGAACATCCACGTTTTATTCTTTATTTGCTCACGAATCATCTCTCCTGAGAGCAATGACTGAGAACTCTTCTTTCTGGAGTAGCATGCTGAGGGAGATTTCTTCACCGTGGAACTTCTGCTTTCGTGCTAGGAGACACATCTGCTCTAAAATCACTTACTCTGTCTGCTTAACAGTGACAACAGGAGTGGAGAGTTTACATCCAATTTAGAGAATTACATTATTTTATTCAGAAAACAAGATATCCTTGCAGGAGCAAAAGAAACTTGTGAAGTTGAGAAAGGGCAGATGGAGGGGGTATATCTTGGACATGTGTATGATAAGCACCAGTGTTGCCTATAGATAAAAGAATCCATCAGTAAATGCTTTTGTCAATACCATGTATTTGCCATGAGTATTTCCATATCTAAAAGGAAAAAATTAAAACCACATGCTCAGGCTTACAAAGTCCCTCCTATGTATATGCACATCAAAAACAGAATGGCCAACCCACCTGGGAAAACCAAGGTCACACAGTAACCTTGACCAGAATTAGCAGAGTTGTACCATCAGAGAGGGTTTATGAGATCTTCACAAAGGCAGTACTTTAAATGAACAAAACAGCCTTCCTTCAAAAGGAGCCTTTTCTGATGTGCTAATACATGCAATCTCTTAGGCTGCCTCAGAGTGTTACACCACAATATTCGGTTAGTTCTCTTCCACACACAGTCATTTCTCCAGAGTAACTTCTTGCAAAACACTAGTGATAATCCCAATAGGATAGTTCCATTATACTAGAACACCTCCAAGAAGTTTTGATGGCAACATGGTGAAAACAGGGAAATGGGGGGAGGGAGAAGGGAGAGGAGTGTCATGAGGAAGACCATCACTGTGTACCTAATGCAAAGTCTGTGACTGCATCAGTATGACCAACTGGGGTGGGTTCCTTAGCACTTATTTACACTAAATGTGGACACATCCAGTGTAAGGCATGCACTAAGAGGGTTCTGAAAAAGGTAAAATATACTTCAGAGTGCTATCCGAGTATATTTCATTGGTCAGTGAAACAAAATTCCAACAGATCCAAGAGGAAAGCATAATGAGATCAATCATGCAGTGAAAGTGGACCCTGAAGATGCTAAAGATTTCATACTAGAGCAGTCAGGAAATGACTAAATGGGGGGAGGGATAGCTCAGTAGTTTGAGCATTGGCCTGCTAAATCCAGCGTTGAGAGCTCAATCCTTGAGGGGGCCATTTAGGGATCCAGCGTTGAGAGCTCAATCCTTGAGGGGGCCATTTAAGGCAAAAATTGGGGATTGGTCCTGCTTGAGCAGGGGGTTAGACTAGATGACCTCCTGAGCTCCCTTCCAACCCTGATATTGTATGATTCTATGAAGTTCAGAACAAAGGCCCATAGAAATAACTGTGGAAGTGAGCTGTAGCTCACGAAAGCTCATGCTCAAATAAATTGGTTAGTCTCTAAGGTGCCACAAGTACTCCTTTTCTTTTTGCGAATACAGACTAACACGGCTGTTCCTCTGAAACAGAAATAACTATTTCTTTTACTGGACCAATTTCTGTTCGTGGGGGAGAGAGAAGCTTCTGAGCCACATAGAGCTCTTCTTCAGGACCCGAAGAAGAGCTCTGTGTGTCTCAGAAGTGTGCTTCTCTCACTAACAGAATTTAGTCCAATGAAAGATATTACCTCACCCACCTTGTGTCTCTCGTATCCTGGGACTGACTCAGCTATAACTACACTACACACACGTTTCTTTTGCCAGCCTTTTCTACGCCTCCATCTCCTCCCCTCTAAAGTAAAAGAGGAGGAATTGTAGGTGTTTGCAGTTCTCTGGAGAGCTGTTTTTTGGATTCATTTTAAGTTGCAAGTGTGTTTCAGAGGGGTTAGGTCTAAAACCGACTGCTTTGTGGATGTTTATCCATGCCACAATACTTCTACACAATTTGCTAGGATTATCATTCTCTGCTAAGGACTGAGATGCACTAGCAAAACTATGTGAGAAGGCTTGCTCAGTGCCATACTTAGTTGTATATGAACATTCACATCCCTAAAATTCTCTCCTTTTGCAGCAGAGCTGGAAGTCATGCCCTTCCCAACCTTTCACCCTCCCACAGTGAAGGGAGGAGGAAGATGCAGTCTAGAAGGGGAGAGTGCGAGGGTGGTGCAGCAACTTAAAGCAAGGTAAAGATAAGGGCTTGTCTGTATGGGACATTCATGCACGGCAGGTCAGTGCCTGACTTTACAGTGCATGCTTGCTACACAGTAATGTCCCACATGGACACTTCGAAACACAAATGTATCCAAGAGCACGATGGAATTTTTAGTGTGCTGTAGCAGTGTCCATACAGGATGCTACTGTGCAGTAAGCTAGTGCACTGTAGATTTATACCCAGGCTTGCCATGCACTAATGTCTCATGTGGACAAGCCCCCCAAGTCAGTAGACTGGTCACATTGTTGAGCCAGTTCAAAGTTTGTTCTGCACAACAGTCACCCGGACTGTCTGGAGCCCTCCCATGGGTCACAGCTATGGAGAGTACAATTCACCTAAATACATACCCAAAAAAATCTCCCAACAAAGGAAGAGTTACAGCTTTCCCCTCATTTCCCTCTTCCATCATTACTGCAACTGAAGGACCATTTTATCACTTGCAGCTGGAGTATTCTGTGACAACCTGCTGTGCTCTGAGGCTGATGAGACCCGCACATTTGATCTGCATTAAGCCCATTTCATGGCTTCACATTCTAGGTACATTTCAAGCAGTGGCACTAAGGGCCAAGTCTTTTCATGCTCAGAGCTCTTCAGTAGCTCCTGGGAAATCTGCTATTTGTTTTTCACATCAGGCCTCCAGTATCAACGTTAGTTACCAGTCTGCTGTCATCCCCCCCGCCACCAACACCAAACAAGGGCCAGCATTATCCAGAGTCTCTGTAATAGGGCAGGAAAATACCCATCATTATACCAATGATGCTGACAAAAAGACATGCATTCACTCCCACTTGGATTTGAGGTATAAATTAACTGGACAATGACACACACGGACGGACAGGGACAGAAACATAGCAGTTTGTTCTCAGCTCCCAGGTGCATTAAAGCCTCAGTTTGTCAGTCTCCTTCTGGTGGACTCTTTCTGAACAAGGTGTTTATATTTAATGAGAAAGGAGACTGATTTGTGTTAGGTGGGAGCGCAGAGGGGAAAAAGAAGTATTAATAATAATCTGTGTGTTCACTCTGCTGTGAGTGACTAAATGTTAGGAGCATGCCAGAGTCCATTAGCATGTTTAGAAATATGTGCATGTTTGCCAGATATGCACCAACAGGTGACTGCTCCTACTGCTGCTGTTAGCAGTACTGAAGGCATCACAGGAAAATACTAGGGTGACA
The DNA here is from genome assembly GCF_965140235.1 of Caretta caretta. Taxonomy (NCBI): domain Eukaryota; kingdom Metazoa; phylum Chordata; order Testudines; family Cheloniidae; genus Caretta; species Caretta caretta. Next base: position 46,917,090 of record NC_134215.1, on the reverse strand, counting down.
ACTCACTGTCAGCAGGACACCAATCTGAGAACCTGAACTCCACAGAGTCTCTCAACTGACTTTTTAGGGAGCTGCCACAGGAGCAATGGCTCCCAGGCAAATACCACTCCAGCCATATGACTCGCAATCTAGCTTGTTCTGCATAGCAGCAGTAAACGGATGTCAGCCATAGGAGTTATCAGAAACATTGGAAACAGCACTCTAGAATTTAACTCCCACTATGGGTAGCGCTCTTAACATGTCCTCTTAAATATCGTTCTGGAAAACAAGAGCTGCAAGAAAAGAAAAAAACTGGCAATGTACAGCTGATTCAAAGCTATACTCCTACAACAGTCAGCTGGTGACTGGCTCAGCCTCTGCACTGGGAACATGTTGCTGGTTAATAATTAAACAGTAATTGGAAGGAGGCAATGAGGTAGTGAGCAGATTTCTCTCAAGGTAACAAGAGGTTTTCATTGCTGCCAGTCACACTCTTCTAGGACTATATTCTTGTTTCTTCACTTAGACTGAAACATGCAGCTCAAGATAACAGTCATAAATACAAACTAATTAGGACTTCTTAAACCTTTGCCCATGGAGGACCCAGAATCAGTGAAACAGGGCTCAAGCTTTTAAAATGCCACAAGAGCAAATCCCCACACTGCTGGATGTGGAAGCCCTAGCAGTGTCAGAAAGGGTGTGGCATGTTACAGCCAAGCTGTGGAAGCCAAATGAGATACAAACCATGCAGCAGATGTGCCCACAATTAGCTGGAAATCTGACTGCAATGGGGGCCACCCTTTCCCCCATCCTCATCATGTTTCAGCAAGCCTTTGAGATTTTCAAGAAAGGAACGTGCCCCAGAAATACCATAGTGAAACATCAGACCAAGTGGAGGTGAGGCCCAAACTCCAGTGCAAGGCAGTTAAAGGGCAATTGGCTGCTCTTCAACTTCAGAAGACAGATGTTTCCCACAATTCCTTACCAGATTTCCTGAGAAATAAGCTGGGTAGTGACCATTTCTATAAGAGCCCTAAGGAAAGTGAGATGGTTTCCTAGGTCTAATGCACTGTCAGTTATAGAACATTATACTATGACAGGAATAAGCAAAGGGCAAGGTATTTCCCTCTTACATGTTAAATGCTCACTACGCCTGTTCCTAGAACCCAGCAGATTGAGACAGTGAAAGGAGCAGAATGTGGTGTCGCACTTTTCATCTACAGAACTTCTTCACAGCCAGCCCATAGTCCTTTCGGCATGTCTAAAGAGGCCACTATCTTTCTGTTCCAATGACAGATCTGCCTAAAACATAACAGACAAATTGACCACAGTTGTCTAGCAAAGGAATGTTATTTCAACTGTGCTGCAAAAGAGGTATTAAGAGGGTCACCCTGCCAATTTTTTACTAACCTCTGTGGGGGAAAAAACATTTGAAAGGAAAATTCATTTCAGCCTCAGATTTGTGATGGTTTGCCCCATATGACCGGGCAACAAAATGGCAGATGAAATTCAATGTTGATAAGTGCAAAGAAATGCACACTGGAAAACATAATCCCAACTATACACGCAAAATAATTGGGTCTAAATTAGCTGTTACCACTGAAAAAGAATCTTGGAGTCATTATGGATAGTTCTCTGAAAGCATCTGCTCAATGTGCAGCAACATTCAAAAAAGCTAACAGAATGTTAAGAACCATTAGGAAAATGATAGATAAGAGAAAATATTATAATGCCTCTATATAAATCCATGGTACACCCAGACCTTGAATACAATGTGCAGTTCTGGTTGCCCCATCTCAAAAAAAAGATATTTGAATTGTAAAAAGGTACAAAGATGGGCAACTAAAATGATTAGGGGTATGGAAGAGCTTCCATATGAGGAGAGATTAAAAAGACAGACTGTTCCTCTTGAAGAGGATACTAAGGGGAAGCATGATAGAGGTCTATAAAATCAAAAATGGTGTGGAGGAGAATAGGGAAGTGTTATTTACCCCTTCACATGACTGACACCCCTGGTTTGTTTGTTAAATTGATAGGCAGAAGGTTTAAGACAAACAGAAGGAAGTATTTCTTCACACAACACACAGTTAACCTGTGCAACTCATTGCCAGAGGATGTTGTGGAGACCAAAAGTATAACTGGTTTCAAAAAAATAATCTGATAAGTTTAGGGACGATAGGTCCATCAAGGGCTATTAGCCAAGATGGTCAGGGTCACAACCCCATGCTCTTGGTGTCTCTAAATCTCTGACTTGCAGAAGCTGAGACTGCATGACACAGGACAGATCACTTGATAATGCCCTGTTCTGTAATTCCCACTGAAGCATCTGGCACCAGCCACTATCTGAAGACAGGATACTGGGATAGATCAGAGGTGGGCAACCTACGGCCTGCGGGACCATGGGCGCGGCTGCATGCTCTGGTGCAGCTGCGCCGCCAGCCACTGGTGCTCCAGGCAGCACAGTGAGGGGGTGGGGGTGTTGGATGGGGGTCAGGGAACAGGGGGGTTGAATAGGAGCAGGGGCAGTCAGGAAGAAGAGGAGGGGTTGGATGGGGCAGCAGGGGGCAGTTAGGGGCGGGGTGTTCGGGGGGCAGTCAGGAAGGAGAGGGGAGATTGGATGGGGCCGGGGTCACCAGAGGCGGACAGAGGACAGAGAGCAGGGGAGTGGGTCGGTGGGTGGATGGGACAGGGGTCACCAAAGGGCCATCAGGGGGCAAGAAGCTGGGGGGGACTGAAAAGGGGGTGGGAGCCAGGCCATGCCTGGCTATTTGGGGAGGCACAGCCTCCCCTAACCAGCCCTTCATACAATTTCAGAAACCTGATGTGGCCCTCAGGCCAAAAAGTTTGCCCACCCCTGGGATAGATGGTAGATAGTCTGACCCAGGATGGCCATTCTTATGTTCTTGTATCTGTAGGCATTTATTAATCATTCCTCTTCAACTGGTAGAACTATACTTAGAAAGATACCTATAAAATATTCTAGCGGAGCAACTCCACCCCCCTACTTCTGTCATGAGAAAAACCTCAAGTGGTTGATAGCAAAAAGAGCGTGACAGTTTCCTCTCAGCTGTGTTCCTGGGCTCAGCTGAACAGAATGATATGAAATAGAAATCCAGGTCTAAGAAATGCAGTGTGGTAACAGGAAAAGAGTGCTTTGTATCTCTTTTCCAAGCCCCCATATTGCAGATTCTAGGCATTAGCATGAACACCTACTTTATATGCAGATCTTGTCCAACAGAGTGGGTGTTCACACACATCTTCCATGATGTATAGCATGAAAATAAGACACCAGGGGCTTCTTGTGGGTGATCAGTGTCAACACAGCAGCTTATTCTGAGACAGGGTGTAGATTTGTGTGAATGTTTCAAAAATTGGTTTGTTGCAGGATAAGAAGCAGAAATCAATTGTTCCAAAATGGATCTTAGAGTCTGCTTTTTTTAGACAAGTGAAAGGAAGGGTAGGGAAACTGGTCGTGCCCTTATAATCCAGGATTCAAGGACAGGACAGTTCTTTGCACAGCCCCTTTACTCTCAAAGCAAGTATCTCAGGTCATACTACTGTTCTCCCACCTGATCAGCAAGCTCAACTGGCAGCTTCATTCTCTTGAGCCAGCTCCCAGGGCACTGTCCCATTTTATATTATCCAAATAAAGCAGATGGCTCACTCACCCCTCTTTTGCATAAAGATGAAGAGGTCATCCAGGAACTCCTTCCGTTCAGGGTCACTATCCAGTTCGTACAGCTGGGGAATTAAGAAAAATAACGGTATAACCCATGCTAGGGCAGACAGAGAGGGTAAGACCACCATATATTATACTGGGCCTCATGTGATGGTGGGACAACATGCTGCCACAGAGGTAGAGGCAAATCAGTTGTAGAGTTCTGGTCTCCTCCACTGACCAGGCTGAAGTGTAGCAAGCTGAGCCCCTTTGGCGGAATTGGGAACACTCTGTACTGATCTCCTGGGGATTGTTCAGGCATGGTGCAGACTGTGGTTTGGGAGGAAGCAGGGTTGAACTCTGCCAGAGGAGTGCTGCTATAATGCAGGGCTATTGGGAGGAAGGAGTAGAAAAGAAAGGATTCCAAGGATCCAACCTGGGTCAAAGGGGAGAGAGAGAAACTACTGCAACAAACAGAAAACCAGAAAGGAAAGATGGGAAAGCCAAAAGAAATGTAAAACTCAGGTTATGTCTACACTAGAAATGCTATAGAGGTAAAGCGGTTGCACTGCAGCTGCGCCGCTGAAGCATAGACACTTACGACAGCAACGGGAGGGGTTCTTCCATTGCTGTAGTAAATCCACTTCTACAAGAGGCAGTAGGTCAACGGAAGATACCTCGCAGTGTCCACACCAGGGCTTAGGTCAGTTTAATTACATGGCACAGGGCATGAAGTTATAGCTCTGAGCGATATAGTTAAGATGACCTAACTCTATAGTGTAGACCAGCCCTCAGAGTACACTAGCTCCTCCAATTCACACCTTAAAGGCACAACGGAGGTGCAACTTCTGATCCTGTTATTCCTTCCCTTGAGTTTTCCACTTATGTGACAATCCCTGAAATGCCTTGAAGGGAAAGGTGAAAGAAAAGATATAGATCTTTCAAATCGTGCTAACAAGTAATGCCTGGTGGGAGATGCTCCTCTGAAATCAGATGGAAAGTACTCTCACTCACCTTGGCAATCAGCCTAGAACCAATGTTCTGAAGACATATTTTGGCAAAATGCCTTCGAGATCCAGTGTTTCTGATTACATATTTCTGAAAAGTTTCATATAAGATTTATTCAGAAAACAAATTCTACTTCTTAGCATCACCCTCTGATATTTCAGAAAAGGCGAAGGCAGGAGAATCATGCAACTGTTCCATAGTGAATCCAATTTTCACCTCTGGCGGACACTGGGGGGATATACCGTGACTGGCTGAAAGACACAATGCCAGTACTGCTAGCAGAAATATTCACAAGGAACAAAAACTCCTGCATGTGGAACAGAAATGAAGTCCATGTAGTTGTGGAAATCATTTCTTCTGCTGGCCATAGGTGCTCTCTTAGGGAAGGATATCAATGGAAAAGCAAAGCCTCAATGAGATAAACGTGTCTGTCTTTCTCTCAAGACATGGAGTTAGCTACTCAAAGTCTGTCTATTCCACAAGAAAATGGGTTTATTGAGTCATTTCCTCTGTTGCCTACCTCTTCTCACACACTGAGCTATTGGGAAGGAAATGCATCACTGGATTTGCATAGCAATTAGTTACACTCCTTCAAAAAGGGCTAGTTTAAATTAAATACATTGTTTATTTGTCTGACAGGACACAAACTGCTGACAGCTCAAAATTGCTAATCAGTTTCAGGAAGCTGAATCCTGTACTGCCAGCTGAAGAAGGATCCTGATCAAAAGTGTTAAATATCATAACTGACAACTACGAGGCTTTACTGAAAGCTGCCTTTTAGCCATCAAAGGCAATAACATGGCCTAACCCAACCGGTCCCCAGACACAGAGGTTGCTAAGTGAATTTCAGTGTACACAGTCCCTATTTCACATTCCCACAAGCTGCAACAGAACAGTCTGGGATTAGCAATCCCTCAACAAAACAGCGGGGAGGAACATGCTGAAAGTTATCTCTCCCAACCCCAGCTTCACATACAGTGAAATCCAATGATCAGACAGGCTTACCTTGGCAAAATCTCGAGAGATTTCTCTTCCTCGGCCTCCGTCAGCTTCTTCGCTCCAAGTCAGACTTCCATTCTAAGGGAACAGAAACAAGAGGATGACTGGACTATGGGGAGAGTGCCCTTGCTCTATGGGTGGCAATTCTAGACAGGGAGTACACATACGGGGGAGGTCACTTCTGATGTAGGGAGCATAGGGATGGAGAGAAGTATTTAAGCAGAGAATTGTACCGTATTTTAATTAAGCTTCCAAGTATGTGGCCACAGAAGCTGGCTGGAAAATAGAAATCCCTTCCCACAAAAAATGTCCGTGTTTTTTAAAATAAAATTTATTCTTAACTGTATGAAAAAAGTCAAAAATGCAAAATTTTTTGCAGGACAGAACTTCCAGAGAAATCCCATTTGGGAGCCCCAAGGCAGAATTTTTCAGCTTGCAAGCTATCTGCCTGGAAGACTCTTGTCAATTTTACTTCCTAACTGCATGCCAGAAACTGGGTACCCCTGGTCCCCTCCAGCCAAGCTGCTGGAAAATTCCTGACCAGCTCTAATGGGCACATTATTCCACCTGTTAAACATCAGTGATCTAACATTTGAAGTGGGGGATCTCTTCATTCACTGTAGCCAGGTTCACTTCATTGTTCAAAGCCAAACAAGGAGCAAGTTCAAGAACGAAGCTTCTTACTGTCTGACCATCCTTACACAGGTGCATTTTTTTATGGTCTCTAGAGCCAACATTGAAAGCAGCAGGTGTCAAGCATTCTTGTCAACTTGATCATGTTGAGCCTCATCCTTTCTGTTAGCCATCTGATCAGCACTACCATACTTCAGGATGGGAAAATATGCAGCCTGGCCTCCTCTAGTGTTCTGACATAAGCAGCTCTAAGGATAGGTCAAAGGGATGGGAAATAGGGGATAATAAGGTTGAGACCCTGCGCAGACCTCTCTGTACCAATCATGGTATGCGCAAGCTTAGGGAACTGTTGTACTCGGATCTCCTACACAGAGATAGAAAGCTCAACTCTGTTGGATTAAGGCTTGCACTTCTCATTAGGCATTATAGGGACACCACTTGGGTCTATCTTGCTCAGCAAATCACGACAGAGAAATAGTTAGCAGAACTGAAAAATAGCAAAGGCAGATCTGGCTATTTCTCAGTTGTGGGAACAGAAGGGTGATAAAACATATTGTGTAGCCATCTTCAAACCACAAACACCATAGAACAGTAGCCACTGGTACAGACAGCCACCCAATCAAGTGCTCTGGTAAATTATAAGTGGTACCTGCCATTCTGGTTACAAATGCACTGCACCTTATCTGATAGGAAGACACTGAATATGTGAAGAGATTTCAGAACAAAAATACATTTTAATTAGAGTTGCTCTAACATCTGAAATCTTGGAGTCATCTGGTAGTGATGCCAAGTGCTCTTCACCTTTGTAAAAGACAGGCAAAGCTACATTTTCCCTTTAAAAACAGCAGTGGGCTGCTCTAATGCCCGCTGATTTAGTTTGAGCCAGTAATTCCTGCTGGAAAGTCAATTATCCAGTGAGTCCCATCAGCTGAAAGATATTTAATTGGGGATTATTGCCACTTCTGTTATGTCAGCTGTTTATTCCAGCAGGTCAATTCCCCTCCCTCTCTAGGGAGAGGTCTGAAGACAGGTTTTGTTCACAGGAGGATTCATTTGGGTGTCCTTGGCTAACAGAGATTAAAAACACATATTTTTGTTAATTATGATAACATCCAGCTGCTCCTAACATCCTGCTGATAAGAAGCCAGAAAACTAAGAGCAACTAAAAACCTGGATGAATAGTGAGAATAAAACACACATGCCAAGATCTTCAAAAGTGACTAGTGATTTGGAGTGCCCAAGCTGACATAACATAAGGGAATCTGTTTTTCAGACAGTGTTAAGCATCCACCTTCTGAAAATAGACCCCCATTTAAAGTTGGGTATATTAGAATCAAAGCACCCAAATTCACTATAGGCACATTTTAAATACTTGGCCATACCTGCTGTATTCATTTTTCTCTTTTAAATACAGGAGGGGAGAGGGCAAGAGAACATGTATAAATTCCCCCAGGCAGAGAGGAAGTGTGAAAAGCAGATTAAACCACAAATATATTTTATACATAGCACACATTAGCCAACAACTCTCCACTGAGAACAGTTTACAACCAGGAAGGAAGAAAAAAAAAAAAGAAAAACATACTGTGGGAAAACTGCATGGAGCATTAAAAACACATTCTTTATTTTAAAGAAAAATATACTTTTCATTAATTTTAGAATTATGAAGTTTAAATTCTTTCATCAGAGACATCACCAAGGAGATCAAAACACAAAGAAGTAGTACTTATGTGCCCCTTAATCGCTAAATCTCAAAGCACTTCAAAAGGTGAGAAAGCATCACTACTTCTATGTTTTTTAGTGAAAAGAAGATAAAGGCCAGCTGAACTCTGTCATTGCAATGTTTAACCGTGTGACTGAGTGGCTGGATGAAATTGGCATAATTTGGCATAGCAAGCAGCAGTGAGACAAAGGTACTGAAGCTCCCAGATAATGAGACCTGGTGAAATAAAAGTACATGGGATTCAGGGCACAAGGCATGCTTCTTTTATGATGAGCTAGATCAAATTCTTACAACTCTCCCTTACATGCAATCAGGGCTGCTTCTGGGTAGCAACGGAGTATAATCCAGTGCAGAGGTGAGGGACAAGGAGACTGGAGTTAGTGGATTTCTGGCTAGTCTAGAGTACCAGGTAGACTTCATTCTCCAGTATTGTTAATTTATCCATAGAACAGGTCCACAGCATGGACAACAACAGACAAACTTCCCACTGTCCACATGTCTTGACTGTGATCTGAAGGGACTACCTTCATGACCTATCATTCTGTGGCCTCCCTGCCAAGACTACCAACAATGATACCAAATAGTGACAACTGCAATGCCAGTTTTGTGAGGTCAGAAACCAGTTCACTGAGAAACAGACCATGATCCATCAACTGATTTCACATAAGCCATCAACAGCCATCAGAATTTCACAGTGTTCCACTGCTAGTGACTTGAGCTCAAATGAAACGTGCAAGACACAGAAGGAAGAAAACAAATAGCTACCCAATTACAGATGAGAATGCTGCACAATTACTGACATATGTAGGATCATTTATTTATTATATAAAAGCTTCTTGCATGGAGGATATAGCTCTCTGCATAAACTTCAGCATATCGAACTTTCACTCTTTCTCGGAAAACATAATTACTCTATGCTGGGAGACCCTTCTCTCCATTAACAGCAGGAGCTTGAGAAATCAATATCCCTTCCACCAGGCATCAAAAGGGGGTTTTATAGGTCAGGAGATGTTTTCTGCTTCCTTTCTGTACTATTTAAAATTAATATCAAGGAATAAGCTACTGTTTTCTCCCTCATTTTGTAGCAAGGAAATTTACTTGATGTTTGAGAAATAATCATTTCCATAGTTACCAACCGGGATATCACAAACAAGAATTCACCTGAAACTTCTGACATCTGAAAAAAATTAAGTTGCCCCCTATGTCTTGGCTCAGCTCTCTGACATCATGTACCAGTAGAAGAAAGCCAGAATTCTGTAAATAGTTCCTGCCCTGAGAAAGAACTTTCAGCCTGCAGGCTGTCCCCAGAAGCTGCCTGCCCCATTCCCTTTGCCCACATCCCCAAACACACCTCTGAAGCTCATCTGCTATCAAAATGTTCTGCTCTTCCCCAGAGAGGATAGGCCTGACTTTAGAAGCAATTAGAGCATGGGCTATTTTAGGATTACTTCCTAACCACCTGGAATATCTTATTAAAGCAGAGCTCAGATGTCAAAAGCAGTTTCAGTTACCACCTACAAAAGCCATAGTTAACCCTTTCCTCAAAAATAAGTTACTGGAACAGGTCACTGACAATTACAAACAACTTGTTTTTCATTCCAGCCTCTTGAAGCCCCAAACCTCCAAATTATTCATCTAAAAACTCCTATGATTGAGCTGTTTAGAACTTGAGTACTAATATTCCAACTCTCTGTATAGTGGCCAGAGTCTAATTTCCCCAAGAACCAAAATCCTGTGTCCAACTCAAAGGGTCCAGGATGTAAAGGTTCACCACTAAAACTCAAAATATCTGCACCTCAGGCATGAGACTTGCCTCATGGAAAAACTCTCAAAGCTTTAATATAGCTTTGTTATTCAAATATTTTAATGAGACTCAGCTGAGGTCTGGTAAGGTTTATGAGACTATGAAATTGGACTTAAATCTCATTGTGTATTTATTCTGGGTGAACCTGTTGAAGTTTAGGATTCACAAAAAGTGAGGAGGCATTAGCACACTTGGAGCCTCACCTAGGTTTGCCAACGTACCTCAAACTTGATGTGCTTCCTCCATCACTACTATTTCAGTCCTAGTGTTTCCAGATAGATACTTGTTACTGGGCAACCACCATAATGTTTGAAGTCTATCTACACACTAAGCTAAATGTTGCTGTGAAAAACCCTTTTCTACCCTATCCCACTAGCTTAACAGCAAACACTGAGTTAATGGGAAATGTACAAAGGGGGTGATTTCAGGATTATCAGAGAATCAGCAGAAATTCCTTTTGTGGGTGGGGCTGAGCCCTAGGAAGTGAAACAGATGCCAGTATAAAGAAAACTGTTGTACTACAAAACACCGATAAGATCGGGATTACTGCCCTGAGCTGCAAACTCTCAGGCACTATAAGAACCAAGTTATAATTATCACATACACACCTTCCGTTGTCTGGTAAAACTTTGTAGGAGCTGAAAAATCCTGCCCACTCTTACTAGCAAGACAGCACAATTCAACATCTACGGCTTTAGAGGTGCTTTTTATTCTAGTGATCTCAAGATTAAGTGGAGAAAATAAGAAAAGAAAGGACTGAAATGCATGAATTTGGAATTCGTTGGTTACACCTTTTAATAAAGATTCCTTTAAAACTCTCTCCCAGCTGTGCAGCTGCTGCAATTTCCTGATTCCTAGTGGCACAGGAACCCAATGGAAGGCAAGAACTTCACAGTTTTTGGGTACTGCTGAATCGGGCAATTGAAAAAAGTAAACCAAAGTCTGGGCGATGCAATTTCACAATGCTGATTGTTTTTCAAAGAAATCTGTGCTTTGTTGTGTGGCTGGGCAGACAAGATTAGCACTGGTATACAGCAAAGCCATTCTCTGCCAATTTACATTGGGGATAGACTACAGGGGTCAACTGGAGAGCGATCTGCTGTTGATTTGGCGGGTCTTCAGTAGACCCGCAAAATCGACTGCTGGTGGATCAATCTCAGAGCTTCGATCCGGGCTGTAGTGTAGACATAGACCTACTCTAACTAGTACACCTGTAAAGTAGCACTGGAACAACAAGATACAGGCATTTTTAGAGGCAAACACTTGAGCCAAATTTGGAATTTATAATCCCACGCAGATGGAGTTGCATGGGATATAAACCAACACCAAATCTGCTCCCTGGAAATTGGATCAGAGCATTCTAATTAAAAAATTAAACCCCCTTGCCTTACACTTCAAAGATAACAGGGCCAACAGAACAGTGAAGACAAAGATACACAGATTTCTCCTAGATAATTTTAAAGGGATATCCATGGCCAGAAATTCGAGATCAGGTGAGCACAACTGTACGCACATTAATTTATGCATGCAATTATGCTTGTATATTGGGTATATCATTCTGTCATTGAACAGGCCACGAACATGCACAAATACCTGATTTTGTGCATGAACATCAAGTACTAGTGCACACAGATTTATCCAGATATGTGCACGTAACTGTCCACACCCAATCTTGAAAACCTGACCACAGAGTAAATTCCATTTATTTTTGTGAGACGTTTATCTGCTCTGGCTGCTTATTTCCCATTTTAAGTTACAATTTCAATGGTGACCTCAGCCATGATGCAACATGAGTCATCTGCACAGCTAAGAGCAGATAAGGAATTCAGATGGGGAATAAATGAATTCAAAGGAGGAAAAGCAGGTAAGTTCTTAAGAATCAAAGAATTTGTTTTCATGCAAAAGTTCTTTGCAATAAAGAGGAAATAAACAAACATGTGATACACACGCAGTTGCTAGTAGAGAAAATTGTTTTTCATTATATGACAGCTTTTTAAAGGTGACCCACAAGTGGAATTAGAAATCCATATTAAGAAGTGCACTGAGTTTTTCCAAATAAGGGGCAGGGCATTTAGCATGTAAAACAATTCATTTGTTCTCATGATTTCCAATCCCTTTGGATTACCAGGTATCCCCTCTGAATAGTACCCCAGCATTGATTATACTTAAAGCATCACAGCAGCCATGGAACTTCTGCCGCCCTTTCCCAGAGCCAGTTTATAGTGATCGCTCTAAGTGGGCTTCTCTTTGCAAACACATATCAGCTTTCTAAAAGTTAGGTCATGATTTTGAAGAGTTACTAGTGGTTTTGGGTACCCAACCTGAGACACCCGATTTTTAAGAAATACTGAGCACTAACCCTCTGAAAATCAGGCCCTTTTGAAGTGTTTTAAAAAGAGTTATAAGGCACCCAAGATCACCAGGCACTTGAAAATCTTGACCTTATTATTTATAGCCCATGAAGGGATAAAAGTACTAATGTATATGCTTTGATATCTACAATCAAAGTTTTGCAGTGGTATAGCGTGCTGCTGAGCATACCAGCCTGAGTTTGAAGGGGATTCTCTGGAACCTGAACTGGAAAGGCAGCAGCAGAACTGAACTGGCTGCAATCTGTTCAGCAGTGAGGTTCTTCCCAGTAACCAAAGAGACTGCCAAGCGATGCTTAAAACTAGATGAACTCACACCCAACCGTCTGCTAAAAGCAACATTTTTACCCGCAGAATTAAAATCTCATTTCTCTTCAGATGAAGACGGGCAGCCCACATCTCCCTTTCTGCAGGCGCCGTGGGAAACCTCAGCTGTCGGAGAGCTGATGGATTTACACAGGATTTGAGCAGTGCTAGAAGAGACTGAGCCTACTGCATCCGTCCGCCCTTCTTTCAGAACTGCAACCCCTTGACAAGCAGCTAACACTCCCTCGTTGTTTTGTGCTGACAGGATTCCCACCGCCCGTGTCAGAAGCTGAGCCAGCTCTTTTGTCTGATGGCTTGTTCTACAATTATTTACTTGGCTGTCCAAAGCTGAATAGGTCTCTAAAAGTAGCCAGACATCAATGCTGGTATTCATCTTTCTACCGCCCTAGTATTAGGTCCCTTCCAGAGGATCTCAGTCTTATGCTACGAAGTCAACATTTTTCTGGAAGACCTCATTTTTAAAAGAAAATCACTATCAAGAGAAGAAATACAAATGACTTCCCATTCCAAAATTAATGGCAAAAACCAACTAAATATAACCTACAAATATCATGAGATTGTCACAAAGTTTACCCCCAAAATCTGATGTGGTGGTGAATGTTCTGCCAGGCTCATCATCTGTACAGTATTAAAACAGAAGATAACATTTTCAAAATGCACCTAAGTGACTTTTGTACCTAAGTCTCACTGACAGTCAATGGGAGTTGGGTACAATTTTCAGAAGTGCCTATTATCTGCTACTTTGTTGTTCAGTTAAAAATACCACTGCTAAAATCTGTACACATTTTAAAAACATTTGGACTCCACAACCTAAAAAGTTGTTATCCCTGCTTGCTGTAGTCACAGCATCATTTAATCAGCCCCTCTTCCTAATGATGCTAGTGCATAAACAAGCAAGCAAAACAAATCTGAGCTTGAACTTACATCTTTAAAAAAAAGTGTGTGTGTGGGGGGGAGAACATTTGTAAATGTTAGAGGATGAAATGAGGACATTTAATATTCTGAAGCTTCTAAAAAGGGAAGCACAAATCATTTTAAAAGCTACGTATTAGTTAAATAAAAAGACACAGATGTGTGTGTTTTTAAGGTATTTTACCTCACCAGGAAAACAAAAAAACCATTTAAATAGCAGAAGAAAAATGTCTGCCTGCTCTTTCTTGCATTCAGAAATCACCACACAAGCTACTTGGTACTGACTTGAACCTATTTCATTTGAAGTCCGTTGTAAAACTACTAGTACCTTAAGTGTGACTAGCATCAGACAGAACCTATCATCTTGCAGTTAAATTTTCACTCTCCTGCATGGAGACTCCAACTGAGGGCACAAACAAACCAACCTTTGATACTTACCCATCCCAAAGTGAGCATGATTCACCAGCAGTATTTTATACAACCATTGTGATTTTCATATATGCATGTCAAAGTGCTTTACAAACACTGGGCCACATTCATGCATGCAGCAGAGATCCATGCAACACTACAGTCAGGAAGGCCACGGAGGTGGGGAGTAAAGTTAGTTGTAAACCCCTTTTTACACTTCCTGGATTCTAGAACAAACTTGGCAGGTCCAAAACTACATTAGGTTGCAACAGACCCCAAAGGGTCACACAGCAACTGAAGACAGCTGAAGTACACCACCAATGAGAGCTTGCAAGAATGTAAGCCAGGGTGGAGCTGTACCAATATCTCTATACCACCTGGGGAATCTTATGCCAGAGGTATTACCTGAGCACCAGAGCTGGCAAGTTGGTAGCCCTTACGGTTTGTTAGAGTGGCATAAAGGGGTTGCTATGGGGCTGTGAATCAAGCCTATTAACTTACAAAGCTCCATAATTCCTTACAAGATACGAAAGTATTATTCTGAAGCACAAAGAAAGTCACAAGGCACTGGCCAAGCCAGAAACAAAAACAGTCTTCTGAGTCAACATGTAAATATAAGCCTCTACCTCACCATGATCAGTAGCTACTACAAAGGAACCTACAATTCCACATTTTCCATTTTTTTAAGGCCACTACAATGTGCCACCAAGCCTTGCTGTGCTTTCAGCTCCCTGACTGCTATGTTATACCAAGAGACTGGAAAAAGGGGAGTAGTCTTCCCTTCAGCCACTATACTCCCGTTTAGAAAGCCCATCAAGTTCTGAAGCAATTTCTCCAAAGACCTAGTCACCTGAATGACACACCCACCTAGTTTCCTGAGAACAGTCTGAATAACTCCTCACTCAAACTAGCCACTCTTGAGGAACAGGCATTTCAGAGTATCAGCTGGCAGGCTGCCAAATCCTACAGTCGCTTAGTTAGTGTGCTCACCAGCATGGAGTCAGGAATCCCATTTACCACTGACTTGGCAACTTTCACAGAATCCTGCCAAGTGCATCAACATGGAAGCTAGCGAATCAGGATATGAGTTTGATGATATTCCATGAGCTGGGTCATGTTATGCCAGTCAAATAAGAATCTTTCCCCACTGAAAAAAAAAAACAACTCATGATGGTGTAAAGCAAAGCCCTCTTGTCTCTGACCCACAGTATCTAGGGGACAGGCTTTGAACTGTGAGTGCTCACAGCAAACACTCATCATAGGCCATCACTAAGGAGTTCCAATCTTCCCACTTATTCACAGGATTTCCAAGGGAGAAACTCTCTGTCAATAGCCAAAGATACTTCCACAGCAGAGTTAATTCAACCCACACCTTAACAGCACCTAATGGAACACTTACCCAAGCTCACCCACACTATAGCTTGTAGCAAAGAGCAGCTAATCCCAACCCCCAAACTTAAACCTTAGGACCAATCTCAACTCACCTATGGGCTGTTCCTATACCTAACGGAGCTAATCTTACCTCTATAAAGCACCCTAGCACTATACTAAAGAAATGCCCATTTATGAAAGCACACAGTAAAGTGAAAAGCTCTTGGGCGTACTGGCATATCGCTTCAAGCACTGGTAATTATAGATTCAAACCCAATAGTAACATCCTACTGTAACCATTCAATAAGCAAGTCAGCCACTTTCCATCCACTCATGAAATACAAAATGCCTGCGCTGCTCAGATGATCAGGAACGGGATATGGACTTTTTCCCCACTAGGACAGAGGTTCAAATTCTGTCCAAGTTCATAGCGACTAGAAGGGGATGGTCTATGTGAAATAAATTAAGTCAGTTACTAGCAGACAGGTACCTATAATCAAAATTCATCACAACAACAGGTACTAACTGGCCCCATGCTGAGAGTCTCAGCAGAAAGGTGAAGGAATGAATGAGCCACAAAGACCAAGCTCCTTTTCCATCTTTAGCAGTGACCCTTGTTGATCAGGGTTGACACATGTAGATAAGGGGCTTTAATTTACCTTTTCTTTGTACAGTTAGAGAGCTGCACCCCCAGAGCTGGAAAATATAGCCCCTTTCACAAGTACTAAATTCACTTTTGAAAGAAAGAGCTTTTGTTCAGAGAGAAGAAATGTCAGCACTGACCTGCTTGAGCTGCTCATCCATTCTCCAGGTCTGCCGCCCAGATGGGGAACCAGAATACGATTGTTTAGTAGTGTCTTTACCCTGTTCCTCCTTTCCCTGCTGTCCCCGCTGAAGTCCTGGGGCTGGAAGAGTAGACACCACTCTTTGGTTGTGATGGGCAACTTTCTGAGAATGAAAATACTTCAAAGTAGAACAGGCATCTTTCCCAGTCATTTCAGTGTCCTCCTCAAGATCTCCATCTTCCAAACCCTCTTCCTCTTCATCCTCTTCCTCCTCCTCCTCCTCCGGCTCTGAGGTCACACTGCTCTGATCAAAAGCTCGGGTGGCCCCAACTACAGGTGGGACTTTGGCCAAAGGACCAAGTGCTGTGCTGCCCGAAGCCCTGCCAGATGTGGCTGCTAGAACAGCCTGCTGTGCTGCCAGCTGCTGAGTATAAAGCTGCTGGGCTTCTCTCATCTGCCTCTGCTGTCTCTCTCTGGAATCCATCTGCAGAGGACCTTGCTGCTGTTGCTGCTGCTGCTTCTGCAGCTGCTCAACAACAGCCTCCAGCTTCATCCCGCAGTTAGCATGGCTGTGAAAAGACAGCTTTTCTATCCAGCAGGGCTCAAGCCCCAACCTTCAGAGATCAATAGAACCTAAAAGATAGATAAATATTTGTATGAATATAACACACTTTCATCTTTTTCCCTGTCGGAGGATAAGCAGGCTGCAAAGCCAGTCCTCTTTCCAGTCCAGGAGACCGTAAAATAAAACACCTAGAGTTTCGCAGCCTCAGGCTCAAACTTGCACTCCATTTTCAGTGTGTTTAATTGTATTTTCAAACTGAACACACAACAGCATAACCTCAGTTTTACAAACTGCAAACTGCTTACCTGAAGTATTTGTCCCCTGCCCTAAGAGCATATTCTTCACTGACCATTCTCCCACAAGTTTTACTAACTACCTTTAAAGCATTAGATTTTAAATTTAGATTTCAATCTTACTCCATATACTATTTTAAGGAACTGCACATCATAATAATTGCACTAAGTGCATGCTCTTTAAGTAAATGTATTTATAATCCTGTACCAAATGCTATTGTCTTTGCAAGTTATTTCATGGCCTCATGATTTTACAGAAGTTCCACATGCTCCTTGAGATCTTAGTAAAAACAGGGCTCTTTTAGCACTTGTTACTCTGAGTAATTTGGATGCCATGCAAGTAAAGATCATCCTACCCCCAAATAGCTAGTCACCTGGAAACCTTTACCCCAGCTTCTTCACACACAGCTCTGCCAATGCACCTAACATCCCAAGCTGGGACACTCTCTGTTACTCTAATTGGAGGATGCACAGGACTTTGTTAGCACTCCATTTTGATGTACAACATCCCCTACTCTTCCAGCATTAGGCACCTCTTGAACAGAGACTAACACACCTGGCTAGAGCCAGGTATACTGTTGAGACATACTAGGCAAATCCTGGGAGAACAATGGTGCTCCTAATTTCCAAAGGCTAAAGGAGAATGTGCATTTCCAGGCATTATGACAGAAATCAGAAATGTAAGTTGATCTAACTTGCTAAGTAGCTGCCCTTCGAGACTTACTAGTAAATCAAAACACAGTCAATAATGTACAAGAAACAAAGGAAAGGCAGCCAGCAAACAAACTAAGGAAATCCTCCTTCCACCCACATAACCAGTGCTGTGGTATGCAATCTAACCAACACCAGGTCCTTAAAAAGGAGGATAGTTTGCTAATGCTTTATGATCAAACACAAGAAAACACACTTCTGTAGGTAAGTCAAATACACTAATTGACCTAATTTCCACAAAATTCCAAAATAAGAAAAGACCTCAAATGTCCCTAGATTCTCCTTGAAGAGACTCAACAATATTTTCTGCAAACATAATACAATGGAACTGATTTTAAATTGTGCAAGGTATAATACTAAAGACATTTTTCTCTGTATTAAGCAACTATTGTCATAAATAAAATCATTCCAATGACAGGTCTATCAGCATTCTTAACTATCACACACCAGTATATCCTTTAGCTTAAAAGTGAAGCAACACACAGTTCGAATGTCAGTAACAATCATACATCATCTGGCATGTGATTAGGGCATCAAACACTCCTCAGGCACAATATACAGCCTGGCATTGGTGTTATAATACATACACATCTCCCTTGTACAATAATAATGAACTGGAATGTGGATTCTAACATTAAGCACAAACCAGACTGCGTATTACTGTGCCTAAGGCATGTGTCTACAACTCCCACAACACATCTTATTGTGTAGTGCTGCACCTGAGGCGTGTTAGGATGTCATCTATCATACCTCATATGTAGCAATACACAAGAGGGTGTGCAATTAAGACATGTCTCATGTACAATACAATAATAAGTGACTGGTATGTGATTAAGGTCAGGTAAACACACCTCAGATGCAGAAACACAAGCCCTGGTATGCAGTTCCAGTGTGTCTCACACAGCTCTGATACAATAATGCATGAAAGGTTATACCAAGATTTATACATTTCTCCTGGGTGCTGTGATTAGACATGAATGTGAAATATAAGGGCTCCAGGGAAGTTGGACTAGATGACCTCCTGAGGTCTCTTCCAATGCTTATCCAGAACCAAAGATATAGTAACCACACCCTGATTAGGTATCAGTGTGATTATAAAAAGATATTCAACATTTGTGTGTTTTAAGTAAATAAAGATATTTAGAACAAAGAGTATAAGATCAGGATAATTTGTTTTTTAAATTCTCCATCTGGGTTGCTATTACTACTTGAGATAATTAAAAACAGTTTTAACATCTGATTTTCTTTTCAGCATTAATATCTGCTTAAGGGCTTAGACTACACTGGCAACGCTAAAGCAGCGCTCTAAAAAACCCACCTCCACAAGGGGCGTAGCTCCCAGTGCTGGGGCACTGTCTACACTGGTGCTTTACACCGCTGAAACATGCTGTGCTCAGGGGGGAGTTTTTTCACACCCTTGAGCGAGAAAGTTGCAGCACTGTAAATTGCCAGTGTAGACAAGCTCTAACTTTTTGAATTACAACCAACTCTGGTCAGTGAAACTACTCAGATTAACTTTCACATCTCATGCAGTAACCCAAGCTCATGTGGATTTCCATCCTGGAAGAGCAGTTAAAGAAAAAGCCATCCCATCTGAATTTTTAAACGTTCCTTCTTTGTTTTAAAACAAGCTAATTATTGCAATTAAACCACACTGGTAATGTTCTTCTGTCAGTTTTGGGTGGGGCTATAAAAAGGACATTTTGAAACAGAAAAAAACACTGAAAAGTATACAATTCAAGCTCCTCTGAAAACAAATGAGAGGTTTTAGAAAGGAGTAGTAAGCAAAACTGTGAATGCTCCCTGTATTCTCAGACAAGCTCCACTATGGAATGTTCCTGCTCCCCCAAGCTTTTATTATCTCCTCTACATCTAGTTCTCACACCAAGCCACTGTAACCTACTTCCCTAAACCAGCCCCCTAACTAACCGCTTTCACCCATAACCTGTCACCTAACCAACTCCTCCCATCATAGTCACACTAATCAATTCCATAGTCTGTCCCTCAAACAAACCAAATCCCCCTCCCCAATAAGCAGCCCCAAACAAATCCCACTAACCCAGAGCCAGTCATTCCAACTAATCCCACAGCCTGCCCCCAACCAACCCACTCCTTCTCAACACTCATAACCCCCTCCTCATAGAGCCCCCCAACTAGTTCCCTCAGCCTCCCTATAACCAGTCACATATCCTGCCCCACAAAACCAACTCTGCCAATTAGCCCCCATAACCACCCCTTCCCCTCCCATCCAGACTCTTCAAACCACCTATAACTAGCCCCCCATAACCAACCAGCTTCTCCAAAACCTTCATAACTAGCCCTTCAACAACCCCACAGCCTGCCCTCACCCCCAGTCTCCAGCCCTACCGCTACCACACGCATCCCCAGCCCCCACCCCCATCTCTACCTCTACTCTCAAACCCACCCCCAGCCTGCCCTCACCCCCACCTCTACCCCGCCCTCGCCCCCAGCCCTACCCCTGCCCTCGCCCCCAGCCTGCCCTCACCCGCACCGCCTGCCCCCACCCCACCTCTACCCCTACTCTCACCCCAGCCCCCACCCCCCAGCCTGCCCTCACTCGCACCGCCTGCCCTCACACCATCCCCCACCCCCACCGCCTGCCCTCACCCCCATCTCTACCCCTACTCTCACACCCACCCCCAGCCTGCCCTCACCCCCACCTCTACCCCGCCCTCGCCCCCAGCCCTACCCCTGCCCTCGCCCCCAGCCTGCCCTCACCCGCACCGCCTGCCCTCACCCCACCTCTACCCCTACTCTCACCCCAGCCCCCACCCCCCAGCCTGCCCTCACCCGCACCGCCTGCCCTCACACCATCCCCCACCCCCACCGCCTGCCCTCACCCCCATCTCTACCCCTACTCTCACACCCACCCCCATAGCCTACCCTCAGCCTCCACTCCCAACCCTCCCACCAGCGGGAGCAGAGGGGCCATTACCTCCTCCGGAGCGAGGGGAGCGGGTCACTGCAGGCCCGTGCGCAGCCACTCGACTCTGACCGTCACCCCTCCCCCGCCCCCCTGAGCAAGACCGGAAACGGGGCCGGGAGGAGGGAGGGGGCGGGGTGCATAGCGGAAGCTGCGCCACTAGCCTCCCCTCCCCTCAGCAAGAGCGCTGACCGGAAGTAGCTGTCAGGAGGCGGAGTCAGCTAGCGGAAAGTCTTCGGGAAAGGAGCGGAACTGGGGCGAGGAGACGGGCCGTTATCACCAGCAGCCAATGGGCGCGCGGGGCTGGGGCCGGGTTTCCGGTTCCGGTGGTGATAAAGCGGTGCTGGACGCGGGCGCTACTGACTGCCGCAGGGAGGAGCTGAGCAGGGCCGGAGCGCGTGCGGCTGCAGGTGACGGGGACGGGACGGGACGGGACGGGACGGGGAGAATCTCCGCTGCGGTGGTGGCAGGTGACTGGCGGTGTCCAACCTGCTGGGTGTGGCAAGCAGGGCCTGCCGCCCCCGCGGGCGCCCCCCCACCCCGGCAGGAAGCTGCAGTTAACCCAGCTAAATGGGCGCAAACCCCTCATGTGAACACGCTTAAACCACGTCGGTATTGGCGTCACCTGGTGCCACACGGGGGTAGGGGAGAGGCTGGGAATGAGCCTCGGGATTCCCAGACTCGCCCGGCACAGCCGTTGTCTGGAGTGCAAAACTGCGCCACTTTAAGTAGCTCAGACTTAAACTCCCCTGCCTAGGCTGCTGCCAGTGCCTAGAGTACAGTCGCTTAACCTGGCTGAGGGCTTGTCTCTCTGTGCCTGGCTGGCACTAGGACCAGGTCATGTGAGCGGCTGGGATCTCCCTCAGGTGAGACAGCCTTATGCACCTCCCCATACAGGCCTGCAACCTTGCTCTCATGTTAGTTTCTATCCATGGATCCTTGCCCTCTTGCCTGAATGGTAATCTAAGTAGGATTTATGGGGAGGCCAGCCAGATATTGACAAACCTTCGTTCTCTGTCCCCCCTCACTGTCTCTCTCAGATTAAATCAAAATGGCCGATGAAGAAATCGCCGCCCTCGTTGTTGACAATGGCTCCGGGATGTGCAAAGCTGGCTTTGCTGGGGATGATGCCCCTCGAGCCGTGTTCCCTTCCATCGTGGGACGCCCCAGACACCAGGGTGTCATGGTGGGCATGGGGCAGAAAGACAGCTACGTGGGCGATGAGGCCCAGAGCAAGAGAGGCATCCTCACCCTGAAGTATCCCATTGAGCATGGCATTGTCACCAACTGGGATGACATGGAGAAGATCTGGCACCACACTTTCTACAATGAGCTGCGGGTTGCCCCTGAGGAGCACCCTGTCCTGCTCACTGAAGCCCCCCTGAATCCCAAGGCCAACCGAGAGAAGATGACACAGATCATGTTTGAGACCTTCAACACTCCAGCTATGTATGTGGCTATCCAGGCAGTGCTGTCCCTGTATGCCTCTGGGCGTACCACCGGTATCGTCATGGACTCTGGGGATGGGGTCACCCACACAGTGCCAATCTACGAGGGGTACGCCCTGCCCCATGCCATCCTTCGTCTGGACTTGGCCGGCCGTGACCTGACCGACTACCTTATGAAGATCCTGACCGAGAGAGGCTACAGCTTCACCACCACGGCCGAAAGGGAAATTGTGCGTGACATCAAGGAGAAGCTCTGCTATGTCGCCCTGGACTTCGAGCAGGAGATGGCCACGGCCGCTTCATCTTCCTCCCTGGAGAAGAGCTATGAGCTCCCTGATGGCCAGGTGATCACTATTGGGAATGAAAGGTTCCGGTGCCCAGAGGCTATCTTCCAGCCTTCCTTCCTGGGGATGGAGTCCTGTGGCATTCACGAGACCACTTTCAACTCCATCATGAAGTGTGATGTAGATATCCGAAAGGACCTCTATGCTAACACGGTGCTCTCTGGCGGAACCACCATGTATCCTGGCATCGCTGACAGAATGCAGAAGGAGATCACGGCCCTGGCACCCAGCACAATGAAAATCAAGATCATTGCCCCCCCGGAGCGTAAATATTCTGTCTGGATTGGTGGCTCCATCCTGGCTTCTCTCTCCACCTTCCAGCAGATGTGGATCAGCAAGCAGGAATATGATGAGTCTGGCCCATCCATTGTCCATCGTAAATGCTTCTAAAGAGGGTCTCAGCAGGTGTGCTCAGCCTCTGCTGATGGGGTTACTCACAGTAATTGTCAGGGCAAATGTATTTACCAAATTGAGTAGTTACTTGTAAACTTTGCCCTTGAAAAGCCTTTCATGTTGGACCAATATTGTTTGATTTACTCACCACCTCTTATGTTTAACTTGACTATTCCTTTGATGTACTGTGTAGTAACTATACCCCGTGCATCTTAAGCTCTGTTACAGGTTGCACATGTGATGAAGGTTACAGTTAACTGTATTAGTGGAGAGTGAGAGAGCACGCTACCTGTTAAGCTTTAGTTTTCCTGTGGCTGACTAGTGACCCTTTACTTCCCCCGCCTTAGCTATAAATTCCCTGGGGCTGGAGACTAGACTAAGGGTGGTTGACTTTACTATGTAACTTTGGTGTAATGGGATCTCAGAAGTAGATTTGTAACTAACCCTAAAGGTGATAACTGTAATGTCACTGACCGCTCCTTGTATAAGGCAAACTAATAAACTTCTGTGGTTTAAAAAGTTCTCATAATTATATGCTTGGAATCACATGGTCTGCCCACCAGGCTGAATGAACCTGGTCATCTCACTTTTCAATAAAAACCATCATATATTGGCTAAATCATAATTCTAACTCTTGCATGCCAAATTTGTGATATACAGAAGGCTGATGCCTCATTAGGAGCAGTTGTGCTGGACACATGTACTCTGCCACTCCAAAGTGGAGAGAATAAATGTAAATATTAAATTTCTGGTGATGTGATAGCAGAGTTATGAACCTCATACTCAGTTTGTAGATGGTTCCTTTTACGTGTCGTTCTCTGACATTGAAAGGCATAAAGTAAGAGAGAAGGGGGGAACAAAAGTACTCTAATATCTTGATTCAAAGGAAGCTAACACTATTTCTAATGGTGTTGCAAGTAGGGAGATATCTAAAAGCAAAACCAGTGTAATATAATGCAGTTAACTCATATATGGCCTGATTTTTTAAGTGTACAACTTTGCTGTTGTATAAAGAATACTTTCCTCTTAAGGTAGCTGAATGGCATTGGGGTGGAGTGTTTTACTGCCTCCATTGTTGGCTAGCTGAAGATGGCTTTCTACAAGGCTAACACACCAGCACAACCATGCAAAGTTGCACTAGCTGTCCTGGGAAGAGTAACTTGTGAAGAAGATACAGAATTTCCCTACATATAGTAAAATGAGACCTTAACCATGGTTTTAAAAACTGCCACTTTGACCTCCTTCTGGAGTTGTCTTGGGGTTGCGGAAGGGAAGATACTAGAGCAGCCAAACTTTTTGGCCTGAGTCCCACATCGGGTTTCCAAAAGGGTATGGAGGGCTGGTTAGGGGAGGCTGTGCCCCCTGAAACAGCCAGGCGTGGCCCAGCCCTTGCCCCCTGATGGCCCCCCTCCCCTGGGACTCCTGCCCCATCCACCTGTCCCCTGACTGCCCCTACCCCATCCACCCGTTCCTCCCATTCCTAACTGCCTCCCAGGACTCCTGCCTCGTCCAACCACTCCTTCTGACTGCCCCTGGAACCCCTGCCCCTAGCTGCCCCATCTAACCCCCCCTCCCTGACTTTCCCCCAGGACCCCTGCCCTATTCAACCCCCCTGTTCCCTGACCTCCCTGCCCCTTATCTACACCCCAGCTCCCTGACCACCACCCTGAACTCCCCTGCCCCCCCTTACCGTGCTGCCTGGAGCACCAGTGGCTGGCAATGCTACGGCCGCCACCCGCACAGCACAGAGCACCAGGTCGGGCCGCGGCTCTGCCGCTGCGCTGCCGCCCAGAGCATTGTGCTGGTGGCCCAGTGAGCTGAGGCGGTGGGGGAGGGGGAACAGCTGGGGAGGGGCCAGGGGCCAGCCTCTTGGACCAGGAGCTCAGGGGCTGGGCAGGAGGGTTCTGCGGGCCGGATGTGGGCCGTAGTTTGTCCACCTCTGTACTAGAGCTGAATACTTGCAGTTTCCTTCAAATTCTCTCAGTAGCCTACTGCAGCATAGCACAGTGTGAATTTCTAAACAGTTTAGCAGCTGCCTCTATACAGGAGATCAGGACTGACTCCTCAATCTCCCCCAGTCCTCAATCATGCAGTTTTGTATTTTAAAATGGTCTTGTTCTGTAGGTGGGCAGGTAGGGGGAAAATATTGTCCTCAAACATCAAAATCTGAGATCAGACCAATTGATGATTACCTCCCAGCTTCAGGCTGCCCCAAAATGACCTCCAGTGTTTTTAAAGACAACTTATTTGTGGGTCTTTTCTATTCTAAAGAGATCACTGAAAGATGATTACAAAAGCACAACGTGGACAGAAATATTATATTGCAATATTAGCTTGGACTGGGATCCTATGTGCTAGATGCTATACAGATAGAAGAAACAGATGGTCCCTGGCCTCAAAGAGTTTGCACTCTAATCCAACTACAACACTAACTCTACAATATCTTGATTTTTAATAAGGCTTTGGACACAATCCCGCATGACATTTTCATAAGCAAACTAGGGAAATGTAGTCTAAGTTACTATAAGGGGGGTGAATAACTGGTTGAAAGACTGTATTCAAAGAGTAGTTAGCAAGGGTTTGCTGTCAAACTGGGAGGGTGTATCTAGTGGGATCCTGCAGGGATCAGTCTTGGGTCTGATACTGTTCAATATTTCATAAATGACTTGGATAAGGACACAGAGTGTGCTTATAATATCTGTAGATGACATCCAGCTGGGAGGGGTTCTAAGCAGTTTGAAGGACAGGATTGGAATTAAAAATGACTTTGACAAATTGGAGAATTGGTCTGAAATCAACAAGATGAACTTCAATAAAGACAAGTGCAAAATACTTCACTCAGGAAGGCAAAATCAAATGCACAACTACAAAATGGGGAATAGCTGGCTAGGCAGTAACACTGCTGAAAAGGATCTGGAGATTATAGTGGATCAAAAATGAATGAGAGTCAACAATATAATGCAGCTGCAAAAAAGGCTAATGTCATTCTGGGGTCTATGAACAGGAGTGTCATACATCAGAGACAGGAGGCAATTGTCCCGCTCTGCTACACACTGGTGAGGCCTCAGCTGGAATATTGTGTCCAATTCTGGGCACTATAGGAAAGATGTGGACAAATTGGAGAGAGTCCTGAGGAAATCAACAAAAATGATAAAAGGTTGAGAAAACCTGATGTGAGGAAATGTTGAAAAATGGGCATGTTTTGTCTTGAGAATAGAAGACTGAGGGAGGACCTGATAATAGTCTTCAAATATGTTAAGGGCTGTTACAGAGAGGACTGGGATCAATTGTTCTTTGTGTCCACTGTAGGTAGGACAAGATGTAATGAGCTTAATCTGCAGCAAAGGGGATTTAGGTTAGATATTAGGAAAAACTTTCAGACTATAAGATGGGGCGGGCAAACTTTTTGGCCTGAGAGCCACATCGGTTTTCCAAAATACTATGGAGGGTCGGATAGGGGAGGCTGTGCCTCCCCAAACAGCCAGGTGTGGCCTGGTCCCCGCCCCCTATCCGATCCCCCAGCTTCTCACCCACAACAGCCCCACTGGGACTCCTGCCCCATCCACCCGCTCCTTGTCCCTAAACCCCCCCCGCCCCATCCAACCCTTCCTCTCATTCCTGACTGCCCCCCTGGGACCCCTGCCCCATCCAACCACCCCTTCTCCCTCTCCCCTGACTGCCCCATCTACCCCCCCCTCTCCTTTCTGACTTTCCCCTCAGGACCCCTGCCCCCATTCAACCCCCCTGTTCCCCACCCTCTGACCTCCCCGACTCCTATCCACACCCCCGCTCCCTGACCACCCCCTGAACGCCCCTGCCCTCTATCCAACCTCCCCTCCTGCTCCCTGCCCCCTTACCGCACTGCCTGGAGCACCGGTGGCTGGCGGTGCTATAGCCGCACCACCCAGAGCACCAGGACAGGCAGCCGATGGAACCAGCCACGCCACCTGCACAGCACAGAGCACCGGGTCAGGCCGCGGCCCTGCCACTGCGCTGCTGCTCAGAGCATTGCGCCATCGGCACAGTGAGCTGAGGCTGCGGGAGAGGGGGCACAGCGGGGGAGGGGCCGGGGGTGAGCCTCCCAGGCCAGGAGCTCAGGGGCCGGACAGGAGGGTTCCGCAGGCCAGATGGTGGGCCGTAGTTTGCCCACCTCTGCTATAAGAGTATTACAGCTCTAGAACAGACTTCCAAGGGAGGCTGTGGAATTCCCATTGCTGGAGGTTTTTAAAAACAGTCTGGACAAACACCTATCTGGGCTGGTCTAGGTTTACTTGGTCCTGCTTCAGCACCGGCGGATGGACTTGATGATTTCTCAAGCTCCTTTGTAGCCTGACATTTCTATGATTCTAATTTGGCGCAACATTCCTGATGTCATGACTCAGCCATCTCCGAAGGTCACTGTCCTTCCTGGGCCCCTGCCTGCCTGACCCACTCCTCACTACCTGCTGCCCTTGGACTATGACCACTCACCAGATTCATCACATTGTGCTGCCTTGCAGGAGATGGGTCAGAATCCAATCCCAGCCTCCCTCTTCCCAGGCTGGCAGGGATTGTGTGTACCATTGGGCTAGAAGCCAAATGAAGCAAAGCCAGTGGCACAGAGGCAAAGCAGCCCTGCTTGCTGGCATGTGCTGGATGTCAGCAAAACAAATGAGGTTGGGAAAAACTCCATTCTGTTCTCATTCACAATGCTGGAAGCAGAGCACTGCAGGCATCCTAACCTGTCCTCCACTGCATCCCTGCCCCATGGCAGGTACCTTCCCTAGTCCCGCCCCTTGCTCCATGGCAGGCACCATCCTCACACTAGAGCTGGAGCTTGCGTCAGCTCCAGCCTATGACAGGAACCTTCCCCACTGCACACACCTTCTGCAGGTAGCCACCCACAATCCCTGCTCCATGAGAGGCGAGTGCCTCTTAAATCCAGGCCTACAGGAGTATCCTCCCACAAAATATCCTCAGTGGTATTTACACTTCTAACTTCCATTGATTTCAGTGGGAGTTAGGAGCCTAAATATCTTTGTAGACCTGGGTCTTCGCTGCAGGCTGGCCCAAGGGATGTTACATTGGAGGGGAAGTAACAGGAGCAGAAACCACACCATGGTGGTAGCTATGGGAGTAAGGACAGGTGAGAAAAAGTGGACACAGTGCCAGGTGCCTGAGAATTCAGATAGCATTAACAGTATTGCTTCTCAAGACCTTACAGCCTGCACCTCCTATAATTTGTGCCTTTATTGCCTCTGTGTAGGAGCTGGGCACCATTGTACAGCACACTCATACTGACTAAGGCCCACACTTGTCAGCTCATAATATTCCAAACCTATTTTGTCATAAGCCCCCAGGGTTCCTCATTATATGGGATACCAGCTGTGTGGACATTGGCTGCAACCTGGATTTTGGCTGGATAGAGATGGGTAAATATAATCTGCCCTAGATCACAGGCAATCACATATTTTGCTGTGGCAACTAACTTTGCCATATCAGTACCTGAAAGTGATAGGGACAAAAATATTTGAGTATTGTACAACTTGGACTTCATACTAAAGTTTGATAAACTAGAAACCACCAGTCCAGCACTCTCCCATGTTCAGTACTGTGTGACACCCTGTCCCCAGGCTAGTTGGCCTTTGCTTATGCTAGCTGGACATTCCCATGCAGAATACATGTAGGCAATGAAATGGGGAAGAGCTAAAACAGCTGCTGGCAGCCTCAAGGAATGTGATTCAAACCAGGGCACATACAGAAACAGCATATAAAGTTACTATTTTATGAAATTAGAACATGTGGTAGTTTTTCCCCTGTGGAGTGATTTTGCTTGGAAAGGGAGAGAGGTAGGCAAGTTTTACCACCAACCCTTAGGACCAGATCAAGAAGGTATCCTATTTAAAGGATACCACCACTTCATCTTGAATTCATCCTTAAGACAGTTTAGCTTCACATTAGTTTTCAAAGTGAACTGAAACAGAAGCCTACCAAAATCTGACTTAAGAAACTTCTCCAAAAAGGCTGTCCAGCTGAATACAAAACTGCCCCTCCTCCAAGACTTTAGGGTGGAGTCAGTGTTTATTCTTTTGGAGACTGAGTACTGAAGGCAAGACAGGGCAGTTCTGTTTAAGATATACTGTTTGGTTTACTCTCCTCTGACTGATCTTAGAAGTGTATGACAGTTTTTACTAGAGTTGAGCATATGTTTGAGTTCTTAAGGTCTAAAAGTAGTCCAGAAGATATTTTTAAAACATCAGAAATGATATGTCCAGTCTTCCAGGCAGGACATGTTGGATACTGGAGTGAATGTTATTGTGGGTTCTTGTATCTTAGTTAAAGCAGCAGAATGATGGATCTTTAAGCCAAAGAGTAAATTTCCAGAAAGTTACAAAAATTCTTACAGTATTAAAAGAGGGGTTTAAGCAGCTTAAAAACCCACCCCAGCTTCACTCATTAGGTGAATTTCCACTATTTCTCCAGTCAATTCTCAGGGGCAGAAATGGTCTTCTACAGCAGAAAGCACACTTAACACTCGGGCCTTCATACATCATACAATCTATTTCCCCCCCCACCCCCTCCCCCAGTCCATTTCTCTTGCCCATCTTTAACAGATGTTTTACATGCAATTTTCCCCTCACTGAACAAAGTTAGTGGTACCCAGCAATAGCTAGCCATGCTTTGCTATCTGAGTGGAGGGCTCTTCAGGACCTAGCTGAAAATGCGGGTCAAAATTTCTTCTCTGTACACCAAAATAGAAGTGAGACATGTTAGGCAGGTTTTAGAAGTCCCCATGGCATTTTCTGGGCACAGTGATTAGATTAATCTGGTAGGCTGCAGTATAGACTTGCAATTTAATTATGCAAATTACTATGGAACATGCATTTCTATTAGTACTTTTCAAAGATAATTAGCTTTTCCATATCGATCAACCCAGCTACCCTGAAGTAATTGTACAACACATTTTAAATTTTAAACCACAGAAGTTTATTAGTTTGCCTTATACAAGGAGCGGTCAGTGACATTACAGTTATCACTTTTAGGGTTAGTTACAAATCTACTTCTGAGATCCCATTACATCAAAGTCAACCACCCTTAGTCTAGTCTCCAGCCCCTGGGAATTTATAGCTAAAGGGGAAAAAAGTTAAGGGTCACTAGTCAGCCACAGGAAAACTAAAGCTTAACAGGTAGCTCTCTCTCCACTAATACTGTAGGTTAACTGTAACCTTCGTCACATGTGCAACCTGTAACAGAGCTTAAGAGGCACGGGGTATAGTTACTACACAGTACATCAAAGGAATAGTCAAGTTAAACATAAGAGGTGGTGAGTAAATCAAACAATATTGGTCCAACATGAAAGGCTTTTCAAGGGCAAAGTTTACAAGTAACTACTCAATTTGGTAAATACATTTGCCCTGACAATTACTGTGGGTAACCCCATCAGCAGAGGCTGAGCACACCTGCTGAGACCCTCTTTAGAAGCATTTACGATGGACAATGGATGGGCCAGACTCATCATATTCCTGCTTGCTGATCCACATCTGCTGGAAGGTGGAGAGAGAAGCCAGGATGGAGCCACCAATCCAGACAGAATATTTACGCTCCGGGGGGGCAATGATCTTGATTTTCATTGTGCTGGGTGCCAGGGCCGTGATCTCCTTCTGCATTCTGTCAGCGATGCCAGGATACATGGTGCTTCCGCCAGAGAGCACCGTGTTAGCATAGAGGTCCTTTCGGATATCTACATCACACTTCATGATGGAGTTGAAAGTGGTCTCGTGAATGCCACAGGACTCCATCCCCAGGAAGGAAGGCTGTAAGATGGCCTCTGGGCACCGGAACCTTTCATTCCCAATAGTGATCACCTGGCCATCAGGGAGCTCATAGCTCTTCTCCAGGGAGGAAGATGAAGCGGCCGTGGCCATCTCCTGCTCGAAGTCCAGGGCGACATAGCAGAGCTTCTCCTTGATGTCACGCACAATTTCCCTTTCGGCCGTGGTGGTGAAGCTGTAGCCTCTCTCGGTCAGGATCTTCATAAGGTAGTCGGTCAGGTCACGGCCGGCCAAGTCCAGACGAAGGATGGCATGGGGCAGGGCGTACCCCTCGTAGATTGGCACTGTGTGGGTGACCCCATCCCCAGAGTCCATGACGATACCGGTGGTACGCCCAGAGGCATACAGGGACAGCACTGCCTGGATAGCCACATACATAGCTGGAGTGTTGAAGGTCTCAAACATGATCTGTGTCATCTTCTCTCGGTTGGCCTTGGGATTCAGGGGGGCTTCAGTGAGCAGGACAGGGTGCTCCTCAGGGGCAACCCGCAGCTCATTGTAGAAAGTGTGGTGCCAGATCTTCTCCATGTCATCCCAGTTGGTGACAATGCCATGCTCAATGGGATACTTCAGGGTGAGGATGCCTCTCTTGCTCTGGGCCTCATCGCCCACGTAGCTGTCTTTCTGCCCCATGCCCACCATGACACCCTGGTGTCTGGGGCGTCCCACGATGGAAGGGAACACGGCTCGAGGGGCATCATCCCCAGCAAAGCCAGCTTTGCACATCCCGGAGCCATTGTCAACAACGAGGGCGGCGATTTCTTCATCGGCCATTTTGATTTAATCTGAGAGAGACAGTGAGGAGTACAGACTCCGTTAGGTGCATGGAAGCTTTCAAGGAGACGCGATCGGCTTCCTCCCCCCTGCGCCCTAGGGCAGGGGGACGCTGCTGTTGTCTGGACCGGGATGTGGGTGCAGCAGGGCTCAGCCTACAGAGCTCCGACCCATAGGCCAGGCCCAGCCCGGCGCTGCCTCCTCGCCCCGCCCCCTCACTAGGCCCGCGGACTCAGCGGCTCCGACTGGAGACGAGGGCGGTCGAGCGTGACCCCAGCCCGGAGCGGCCAGCCCCCTCCCAGCGGGATCCCAAGGCCGCCAGCCCCGCCCTCGGGACACAGAGACCGACCCACCCGTTACCTCCAGCAGCTCAGTCACGTCCGGAAACCGCAGTAGCCTGTGTCTCCTTCCGCAGGCACCACGCGCGCAGCTTTATCCCCACCGGAATCGGAAACCCGCCTCCGGCCCCGGACGCCCATTGGCTACTGTGATGATAACCCGCCCCTCCCCACCTTCCCATCTACCTATCAGAACGTCGCTGGCCGGACCAGCCTTGTTCCCAGCAGACTTTGCGGCAGGGAGTCCGAGCCGCACGCTGGGAGCTGTAGGCGCTCGGGGAGCGAAGCAATGGCTGGTCTCGTCTCGTCAACTACAATTCCCAGCATGCGGCGCATGGAGCTCGCCGGCACTTCCTGTTTCGGGGATGGTGCTCCGGTGACTGTAAACAACATCAGGTGGGGGTTGTGGAGCCCTTCGCCGTGGCCACTGCGGGGGCTGGCCTGGCCTGGCCTTGACTCCCGCCTCGGGGCAGGGTTGGATCAGCATCGATCCGTTCCCTAGGTCCCTCTCGCCCCTGGGCTGGGCCCTAGGGTTCGGCCTGGTGTGGCTCCGTCTCCCGGCGCTGTGGTTGGGGTCTCCGGCACTCGGATCTGGATACCCGGGCAAGGCTTACCATAGACCCCACCCCTAACCCGGGCTGGGGACCAGGAAAGGCCTCGCCTAGAACCTGTCCACTCGCCGAGCTGGGCTCTGTGGTACGGCCTGGCAGAGGAGCTCCTCTCCGGTCTATCAGGGATTGGGACCAGGGCATAGGCCCACCCTTCGGTGTTGGTGACTAGGGCAGGGACTTAATGTACATATCCCCACCCAGAGTTAGGCACAGGGTATAGCCTAGTGTAGATCCATTCCAGTTATGTGGCCAGCTGAATCAAAGTCTTGCTGGGAGCGTCTCATGTTGGTTTGTTTTGTTCCCTTCACAGCCTCTCCTGGAGCTCAGAACTGGGTTTCTGAGGCTCAGTTCCTCTTGATGACATAGTTACAATGTCTTTGTCAGAGTGGCATATTGCGGTGAAGCTGGCAGATCAGCCATTGGCCCCCAAATCCATCCTGCGGCTACCAGAGACTGAGTTTGGAGAGTGTCCTTTGGGTGGGTGCAGCATCTCCTACCTGAAGCAGCTTATCACTGGAAAGCTGCAGGAGTCAGTCCCAGACCCAGAACTTATTGGTGAGTTACTGCTTTTACTGCAGGGTTGGGCCTAGTCAAGCCTGGGATCATGGTCAAATTTCAATTGGGTAATTACATACAGCAGTTTCAATTGGATATAGCTTCTTTGCTTCCAGTGTTGCTGTGTATAATGTTAGTTATTATGGAGACTTTAGCCATCCCTATTTTCCAGGTTTGCTTTTAACAAATCCTTCTAACAAAGCAGGCTAGTAGACACCTATTTCTGCTATGAGATATACTTTGTGTCTGACACCACTAGAACTCTGTGGGGTTGGGGCAGTTCTTTTAAACCGTGTAGTTCTGTGAGAGGATGCACAGCCAGGCTTGTGTCCTACGCTTCAAGGTCCCCTGGAATTTAAATGTGCAAGTGTTTATGCCGCTGAATATTTAGGAGTTGCCACTTAAATAGCTACATCATGTGGCAGGCTGATAGCATGCCTGGAAATGTACTTATCCCATAAAGGCCAAGCAATAGACCTTCCCACAGGAATACCCTCTGTTACAGAGCTGTGCTTTCTCTCTCTCAGATCTGATTTACTGTGGCCGCAAGCTGAAGGATGACCAAACCCTTGACTTTTATGGCATCCAGTCAGGCTCAACTGTTCATGTCCTGCGGAAGTCATGGCCCGAGCCGGATCAGAAACCAGGTGAGAGAGAGGATGCCTGGGTTAACCCTCTGGAACTCTTAAGTGTGTGTATGTGTGGTGCTGATCTCTTGGGGTTGAGATGGGGACACATACTCCTACTTGCCTGTAATTTTCAGGGACAGAGGTATAGTGGAAGGAGGTGAATTCCTTGAGATTGATCTGGTGTCTTCTGTGAAACCTCCAATGTCGAAGGGGAGCTCTCTGTGTCTGTTTCATGCTGACATGGGAACTGTGGAAGGAGCCCCATGATACATGGAGAAAGAGCCCCTTAGCTGAGTTCCAGTCAATTACACTGGTGCTGTTGAGGACCAAAATCAGATCCCCACTCATTTTGATCCATCTTTATTTTGCTTTTGGAGTGTTCTGTGGTCAGCATCAGACCAGGTAAATTAAAGCAGTGGCACTGGGATTGCAGATTTGGGAATGCTAGCGCAAAGGTCTTTAGATTCTTCCCCCGCACACACACTGCTCTGACAGACTGGGTTTGGCTTTCTTGGCAATGAGGAAATGGATGACATAAAGGACAGGCAGAATGAAACTGACCAATAAAAGCTCTTGATTTTTCTTCCCATCCCTTTCTGAACGTCTCCCCTAGAACCTGTGGATAAAGTGGCTGCAATGCGAGAGTTCCGTGTCCTGCACACCGCCCTTCATAGCAGTCCTGCATACAGAGACGCAGTGAGTGTGGCTTATTCTTCACCCCTAAATGTGAGTCATCCACCATGTGTGCCTGAACAAAGGAGAGGGATGGAGAGCCCCAATAACAGTTTAGTTGGGCTACCCCAGTTTTAGACTGGCCTCGTTATGTGGCGTTGCTGATCTGTTTTGATTTCTTTGGTAGGTCTTCAAGATGCTGGGGAACAAGGAATCACTGGATCAGATCATCGTAGCTACCCCTGGCCTCAGCAGCGACCCTGTTGCTCTGGGTGAGTTCAGATGTGGCCAGACAGTGTAAAGGACATAGTAAATAGGGGTGGTCTGTGGAACCTATTAATTCCTCACATGGGAGAGGGAGCGTCAGGCTCCAGGAAGAACAGGAAAAGGCAGTTTCTGCAGAGACTTTCCACCTTTGAGATGGAGAGGTCTGAATCTGTCCGGGAGTCAGATTTTACTAGTGCTATCTGTTGTTGGTAGCTACACTCGACAGGGCAGGGGCTGATCGAAGGACACTCACTTCAGCTGGAGCAGGACTGGGCCATAAGGAAATGGAGGGAGGGAGGTGTGTAATGAATGCATCTGCTTTGCACTTGCCCTTTCCAAGTGCCACAAAGGATTAATTAACTCTAATCCAGGCCCACCTGGCCTAGTGAGCTAGCAGCATCTCTGCATGGCCATGTGCAGATTCTAGTAGGACTCTGAGTTATTGCTTCTCATGGCCCTGAGCCCAGAAGAGCAGATAGCTCTGAAGAGCAGAAATATTGTATGATGCTCAGCAGCAACCATTGTTGACTCAACACATGGTCCTTGTGCTTGGGAGCTGATGGTCATGATGCAGAGCCTTGTAGGAAAGAGGTGGAAACCTTACAAGAGAATAACAGTGGAGAGATCGTCTGGAATACACATTGCTCCACTGCCCAAGGAGTAAAGCTGTTCCAGGAACTAGTGACTTTTGCTTGTGTTTTGGGTCACATTTGACAGATGTGCCTTTTGTTTCCTGTCCCTGATTCAGTACGTTTCCTGGTCTCTTTCAGGTGTCTTACAAGACAAAGATCTTTTCTCTGTCTTTGCTGACCCAAACATGCTGGACACGTAAGTTTCGAATGGCCAGTGCTGGGTCCAAGCCACCACACCACGCAATGCCTGTTTGTACAATTGCAGTCTGTTTTTCTTTAGGTGGGAGGAGAGGGTTACTCCAGTTCTCAACTACCGGTGTGGACATGCCATTCCATTGGCGTAGGCTGGGTCGAAGGCTTTCCCGTCCCTTCTTCCTGCTTCCAACCCCTCTCTCTTAGTAATAGTAGTCTGAGAAAAGACTGAGGTGGGGTGTCTGTCAGTGAGCTTCCCCTGCTGCACTTTACCGGGAGGGATGGCTCAAGAGATTTGTACTTCAATGCAGGAACTTTCATCTCTGCTTCCTGAGTTCAAATCCAGTCTTTGTTGGTTGTGGCTGACAGTTGCAACCATCTGATTGTTGCTCAGTGCCCTGTGCAAGTTGAGGTGGGGAATCTCGTTTTTGGTCCCAGTGGGCAGCCTGCATCAGAAATAGAGTAGCCAACTTTCTAATCGCACAAAACTGAACACCCTTCCCTGGCCTGTTCCCTGAGACCACGCCCCTTCCCTTCTCTAAGGCCCTGCCCCTGCTCACTCCATCACTCGCTCTCCCACACCCTCACTCACTTTCTCAGGGCTGGGGCAGGGAGTTGGGGTGCGGGAGGGGGTGAGGGCTCCAGCTGGAGGTGCAGGGTCTGAGGTGGGGCTAGGGATGAGAGGTTTGGGGTGCAGGAGAGGGCCCTGGGCTGGGGCTGAGGGGTTTGGAGTGCAGGAGGGGGTGTGGGCTCTGGGAGGGAGTTTGGGTGCGGGAGGGGGTTGGGCTGTGGGAGGGGGTGAGTGGTGCTGGTTCTGGCTGGACGGCGCTTACCTTGGGTGCCTCCTGGAAGCGACTGGCATGTCCATTCTGTTGCTAGACTCAGGGGTAGCCAGGTGGCTCCCTGCACTGCCCCTGCCTCCAGGCACCACCCCTGTAGTTCCCATTGGCTGTGGTTCCCAGCAGAGTTGGAGCTCGGGGCAGTGGAAGCGTGCAGAGACCCTCTGGCCACCGCAGTGCCTAGAAGCCAGACATGCCGGCCGCTTCCGGGAGCCACATGAAGCCAGGGCAAGTAGGAAGCCTGCCTTAGCCCTGCTGCAATGCCGATGCGGACTTTTAGCAGCCTATTAAAATCTCCCAGATTGCTTTCAATAGTCACTAGGAGATTGATGCCGATTCCATTAGACTCCTGGCCAGTCTGGGAAGGTCGGCAACCCTAATCGGAAACCCATTGCCAAAATGGGATCGAACTGGCCCCTCTTGTTGGCCAACTCAGCAGAGTGTGTAGGATTGAGTGGGCCAAGGGGAGGGCACTTCCTTCACCTAGAGATCGTCCTTCTGTATCATGAGATACATCAGCCAGGGGAGCTGGAACTGCTGTGACCTATGCTGTACCTCTTCAGTGGATAAAGAGAGGATTCCAACCTTTGGGGATGTCAAACGTGCCATCTTTCACTAGCATCAAATCCACTTAAAAAAAGAAGTTGGAGCATGATACCTGGACTGGTGGCAGGATTATTACTAGACCAGGTGGACTGGAGAGGTTACATCATCTGGCTGCCAGAGCTGGGATCGGAGATGGTGGTGAAGCATAGCCCACTGGGAGGCCTGAAATTGCTGCTCCGGGTGCTGTGGTGGCCTCCCTTCCCTTCCTCTGGTGCCACCTCCAGGTTTCTTGTTTTGTCTCTGCCCAGGCTCATCCCAGCTCACCCTGCTCTGGTGAATGCCATCATCCTGGTTCTGCATTCAGTGGCGGGCAGCACGCCTCTCCCAACTCCGGAGACCTCCTCGCGCAGCATGCCCTCCAGCTCCTACAGGGACATGCCAGGTCAGTTTGCCTGTGTGAAGCATCCAGCTGTGTGTTCACATGGGGTAGATGAACTGCGGGATCTACAGACTAATCCAGGCCGTAACTGACCCTGAGCCTTCCAGGGGCAGGTGGAGCAGGAGGCCTGGTTTGTTGAGTTGGTAACGTGCATCTGTTCTGGGGGTAATCTTTAGGGCAGAGAGAGAGAGAGAGGGATTTTCCTTCTCCTCTGACATATGCAGCACTAAGTAGAACTCATGGAATCTTCCAATTAGAGTGCAATAAATGAGTTGCTGGGTGTGTTAGGCCTGCAACCATGACCCTTCAGCTGCTGTAGGTCTTGTCAGATCCTAAGTGGGATGGAGCCTCTTCACCACTTGGGTGGGAAACCTCCAAGGAAAACCTAGGATGCTGGTGATTCATAGGTAGCACTCTTTCCTCTGGATCAGAAGTAAACCAGGGTCCCATGTAGCGGTCCTGGCCCTGTGCTGCTGAAGGCTGTGCCTTTTCCAAGGAGCCATAAAACACTTTTGAATTTTAAAGATCCCGTAGTTTGTTTGCATGAGAAGAGGTGTTTGCTCCGTTGTCCTGGCTGTATTCTAATTTGGGTAACTATGCTGCTTCCCTAAATTCCCTCCGTACTTTCACTAGGAGAAGTTATTTTTCACTCCCCCATCTAGTGCTGTAGGCACATTAATGTCTGCTGCATTCCACCCCAGAGATGACTGCATTTTAATGGTGAGTGGGCAATCCTTATAAAACGCAGTCCGTGAAGTGTCTTTCCCTTGGAGGCTGAGTGTTGTCTATCAGCTGATTTGACCTCTCTGAAGGCATGGGCGATCTAACAGTCTCTGCTGGGAGGGTAAATGGGAGCTGAGATTTTGCGTTGTCTGTGGTTTGGGAGCTTTTTTCCATTTGAATGTGTTCTCTTCTCTGGCCAGGTGGCTTTTTGTTTGAAGGTCTCTCTGATGATGAAGATGATTTTCATCAGGTAATGTTAGTGGGGCAGGTGAGGGGTCTGGGTTTGGGGGATGGTTGCATTTAGAGGCACTGTAAAATCAGAGAACCTGGAGCTGCACCCTGGGCAGGGTGGTCTTGCAGTCAAAGCACTGGATTAGGGTTTGAGAGACCGAGGTTCAGTCCTTGGCTCTGCCAGAGCCTCCTGTGTGACTTTGAGCAAGTCGCTTCTTCTCCCAGTGCCTCAGTTTCCACATTTGTATTATCTAGGGATAAAAATTCTGTCTAACTCCCCCAGACTATTGTGAAGCTCAAGGTATTAATGATTGTGAGGCACTCAGATACTACAGCGAGAAGAGCCACAAAAGTACTTAGTTAGGCTCACATAGTAAGAAATCAGTCGGGCCAGCTCAGGGAATGGTGCTTCTCTGAATGCCAGCACCAAACAGCATAGGAGCGGTGCAGCACCTTGCCTGGATGTGAAGAGTGGGTGATGCAAGTACTTCTGCTTCAGGGCAGCGCTGCAGGTTTCTTTGCAGAGGGACAAGGTCTTGGTGGGTATGATTGTTTGAATATTCAGCAATGGGTGGGGAGGGACACCCTGCCTGACAGGGATCATTAGGCTAAGGCGATGTCCCAACCCATGGCCCGTTGACAGAACCACTGAGGAACTTGATATTGGCTAGTCAATCATTCCCTCCGTATAATACATCCAGTAACTGCAAGTGTCGGATCAAAGCCAACTCCCCTGACCCCCAACCCTATGTTTTCTCTTTGTCTCCCTTCAATTTGCCAGCAATGATCACTAGATGGCCCAGACTGCTGGTGGCCCCAGCCACCTCTGAACTCTGGGTCTCTGTCACATTGTTTGTTTGAAATTACTGACACAGCTGCAGCATGATCTTCCTTCGCTGCATCTCTACAGGGCTTCCAGTGTCTCCATAACAGCTGTGATTGATACTGGGAGTTCTTAGCCTGGTGACTGCGAAGGTTAACGTTGAAAGACAGGGGAGCTGGCAGGCCGAGTTGTGCAATGCTAGTTCTAAAGGTGGTTCTGATGGTGACCTCCTGGAATCCTGAGCGCGCCTTGAGTTTCTTTGTGACATAGACGTTAAGTCATGGGTTTTCTTCCATCCCGGCAGAGCACAAGGTCCACGCCTTCCAGCAGCACTTCTGGGTCCCGCCCAGCATCGCTTGGCTACACTGGGGCTGCCGGACCCCGGCCAATCACACAGAGTGAACTGGCAACTGCGCTGGCCCTGGCCAGCACGCCTGAGAGCAGCTCACACACTCCTACCCCTGGCACCCAGGTAGGGTAACAGCACAGCATCAGGGAACCCCTCTCTCAGGTCACAAACTGCAGCGAGGTACTGACTGCTGAGAGCCAGTCCCAGCTAACAGCCCTGGGACCTGGAACTGGGCTAGCCCATTATGGCAGGAGTCTCCTCTGTACAGACCCCAGGAGGGAGAATGTGGGGTTGGGGAGACCCTTGTGGAGGAGGCATTGCCCTGAAGGTCACTGTGGTGGCCAGTTAACATTACAGCTGTGTGTGGATCCCACTAGCACTGTCTCCTGTCTTCCAGGGTCACTCATCGGGCACCTCTCCGATGTCCTCCAGTGTCCAATCAGGAACTCCCATCACCAACGATCTCTTCAGCCAGGCCTTGCAGCATGCCCTGCAGGCATCTGGGCAGCCTGCCATGCAGGTCAGTAACTCAGTCTGGTCATTTCAGGGCTCTGTGACCCACCTCTCTCTACCCTGACTCCAGCAGCTATCGCAGGACAGGAGTCTTTCACTTGAAGCCCCGCGTTGCAGGCCACTCAGTATCCAAAGGTGGTTCAGTGGCTGGCTGGAGCTCCCAGCAGGAGGTGCTGTAGGGAATGATGCAGAAACACTGGAGGTGGAGGGTATGGGGCAGGACCGTGGGGTTGCTCCCAGCAGGAGGTGCTTAGATCCCAAGGTGACAGAGGCATAGAAATGCAGTAGGGAAATGCTGCAGCATTGGAGACCATGGAGGAGGGTGGGGAATAACTTGGTATTATTTACTTGGGTACTGACAGATCCCCTTAGCTGTCTGTTCTCTCTCTACAGAGCCAGTGGCAGCCGCAGCTGCAGCAGCTGCGGGACATGGGCATACATGACGATGACCTGAGCCTCCGAGCCCTCCAGGCCACCGGAGGGGACATTCAGGCTGCCCTGGAGTTGATATTTGCAGGCGGGGCACCCTAACCCCCTCTGAGTGAGGGCAGAGTAGCATGTTTCAGAGATGCTGCTAGGTTAGGACAATTGTGAAGTTCCTGTCTCCAATCCCCACCTCAGCCCTGAAACACTTGAACAGAACTGAGCATCTCTCTTGCTACGGGCAGTGTAGGGGTCTCTCCCCTATCTTGTCGGGACACAGTTGATGGCAGAGGAGATGATGCACTATGCTGGGATGGGAACTCTGTGTCAGCACTCAGAGAGGGTCTTTCTACTGCAGTCCTCTGGGCTATAACCACCATAGGCAAGACCACTGGATTTCTGTATAGCCACAGGGAAAGAGCAACAGCCCCCTGAACCAGGAGATGCTGCAAAGCCACAGCTGCTACCACGAGGCATCTGCCAGCTCCCTCTCCTGCTTGCACTTCAATTCCTGCCACCCTAGAACGCCTCAGTCTGTTTTAGTGCGTCAGTGTTTGAGTCTAATAAAGCTGAACCT
Source organism: Caretta caretta (assembly GCF_965140235.1). Taxonomy (NCBI): domain Eukaryota; kingdom Metazoa; phylum Chordata; order Testudines; family Cheloniidae; genus Caretta; species Caretta caretta. The sequence continues at coordinate 46,876,475 of NC_134215.1, read as the reverse complement.
CTCCACTTGTCTGTCATTGGAGTTGTGACCCGGTAGATTTCAGAGCTAGCCTGAGCGGTTGTTGGGTGTGAGGCCTCCAAGAATAACCTTAGCTGCTGGAGGAGGTACTGCCGATAATGCAGCTGGGGGTGCTCTTCCCCCGGAGCCCATGCTGAACCAATGTCCCCAGGCAATGTCAGTGGAACATTTCAGTCAAGAGACAGTGCCCAGATGATCATTTGTGTGTATTAAAGGGGGGGAGGGGATTCCTCATAACATGTAGCATTTACATCCCACTTCTCATCTGCAACACCCTTTGCAACCACTCATTGATCCTCACATAAGCCCCAGGAAGTAGGTGAAAGTAGGGAAGGACAGGAACTGGCTAAAATGCAGGAGGAATAATTCCATTCTGCCCACCAAAAGTTCTCTCTTTGCTTTCCAGGGATACGCTCTTCATCCTCTTACCTTGGTTCTAGTGTCATTGTAGTGGCTGCCATATTCCACCCCACCAAACCATGCAAGGGACATGCAAGCGCAGCTGCTGAGCACCTTGCATTACAGGTCATTTCTGGAAATGTGGGTCTTTGTCTTGCGTGAAGACGAGTTTTAGGCCTCCTTAGCAGGTGGGGTTGTACAGGCATCTGTATTAAGGAGAGACTCCGTACTCTACAGCATGAGACTCCCTCTTCAGCTGAGACCTGCCCCCATCAGCTGTGGGGAACCAGTTTGGAATTTGAGAAATTCACAGGAGCATGCAGCCACCACAGGGTGGCAGTAAAGGCACATCACATCGGAGTTAATCCGAGGACCTCAAAGCCTTTGACAGAGCTCCTGGAGGAAGGAAAATATCCCTGTTCTCATAGGAGGGAAAAAAGCCCAGGCTAGTGTTTTCAGGAGTGGCACCTGGTTTTGGTTGCCCAACTGGAGAACAATTTGGAGCTGACTTTCATAGTCAATTCATTGAATTTCTTAGTAAGTGAAGTCAATGGCCATTGTGGATGCTTTGGCCCAGATCCCCAAGGGTCTTTAGGCTCCTAATGTCCACTGATTTCAATGGAAGTTAGCAGCCTAAATAACTTCGTGGTTCTGCCCTTAGGACCCCTGAAAATCGGGTCCTAGGTATCTCAAGATGGGCCCCCAAAATAAGTAGACACTTGAACATATGGCCTTCACTGATGTGTACCCATGGGGAGTCCCTGGTAGAGCTCAAATCTCCTGCTTTCTAGGCCCCTGCTGAGACCTTAATGCGTGCCTACTTCACTTTTTTAAAGTGCTCTGCAAATATTAACATGGTTTTGTCCATCACACAAAGGCAAATCCTGGATTACTTGGCACAGGGCAATCTGTTGCCCACTGCTTTTAATCCATTCTAGTTTATTAGATGTCTCAGGGGGTAGGGGTCGCATCACTTCCCTTGAAATGCAACCTAGGTGATCTCAGCATTGGCCATTGGATGGGGATGTACAAATACTTGATTTATCCTGTCTGGTTACTGCCCTAACTGGGTGAAATTCTTCTGGCCTCTGTCAGACAGGAAGTCAGAGTGGATGATCATAATCATCCTTTCTAGCCTTTAAATCTATTAATCTAATTCCTCTCTGTGGCTTTTAACCCCTCATATAGGTGTAGATAGAATGCTATCTCCCTTAGTCACCATGGAGGTAATCTCAATTTTGTTTTGAAAGAATGTTAGAATACAAGGACGGCCATACTGGGTCAGACCAAAGGTCCATCTAGCCCAGTAGCCTGTCTTCCAACAATGGCCAATGCCAGGTGCTTCAGAGGAAATGAACAGAACAGGCAATCATCAAGTGATCAGTGTTCCCAAGTCAGTTTCTCATCACTGGTTTGTGTCACTTTTCTCTGAACTCCCTCTGGTTTGTTGACATCATCTTGGTTCTGAGAACTGCATATGATTGTTCCAGATACGGTATCGCCAGTGACACCAAGAGGGACTTGGCGCCACCTTCCTTTCGCTACAAAAGGGGGTCGGGACCCCTCAGGGGGTCGTGAGGTTATTACAGCGGGGGTCACGAGCTGTTAGCCTCCACCCCAAACCCCACTTTGCCTCCAGCATCTATAGTGGTGTTAAATATATAAAAAAGTGTTGTTAATGTATAAGGGGGATCGCACTCAGAGGCTTGCTGTGTGAAAGGGGTCAGCAGTACAAAAGTCTGAGAACCATTGCTCTACAGTGTTGTGGCTGCACGTGAACCGCACAGAATCCCAGTGGCTGAAAAATCCCAAGCGTGTCTCTAATTTGCTGTCTACCAAACCTCCTCAGTCATTGACCATAGCTTCTTTCCAGCTAGCTCTCTCCCTGTTCATGCTAGTTTTGGTTGAATTTTTTTTGCTCTTATTAAAGGTGCATGTGCCCAAGTCAGGTCTTTCCAGTGTACTAATCTCCAGGATCCTATCACTTCTTGCTCTTCCTGGATGATGCAGTCACCTGCTTTACTTCCTGTTACATACTTCTGTGTTAAAGGGTGCTGAACAGTATATTTTTACATGTGCTGCTCCCTACATTTCCTCCTACGTTGAGGTTTGGCACATGATCTCCAATGGGCTGAGTTACGTGCTAGTCAAATGTTCATAGACTTACCTGCCCTAGCATGGGCTGGCTTGCTCATAGGATTTTTGAAACGTGTTCATTTGATCATACAATTTCAGTTGGTGCTCGCAGCTCTTCAGTTAATTCTGTGGTATGGGGTTACCTCAGGGTGTCTCGCTGTAAGCATGTTTCACCAGCGACTTCCCATTTTTGACATCAAAGTGAATCTGACTGGTTAAGTTTCTGACTGCCCTCCCACAGAGTGATGCTGATGGGGGCAGGGAGAGGGAAGTGGCCCTTGGGTGTGTTATCAGTTGGTAGCAGCTGTTTTCATTCTGGTCTCCAAAGCTGCCCTGGCACCCTCATTATCTCTGGCTATCCTTTCCATCACCACTGCATACTAGGGCTGCCCCTCACTGACCTTGTCTTTCTTGGAAGGGCAGGGCTGAGTGCCTATTCTTGGGCAGCTTCCCTGCGATGTTGTCTGGCTGTTATCCACCCCCCTCCATTTCATCTTGCTGGTTAGGAACATCCCACGGCATGGCTGGCCTCCCCCGCCAAGGACACATCACTCAGTGACAAGAAGGGGATTTGGAGAGGGTGATGTTGCAAACAGAGCAGAATGGAGATGTGAACATCCTTGCTTCGCTGTCACAGTAGCTTCCTTCCACCACCCGCCCCCATCAATTTATGACTCCAACTGTCCCTGGCCTCATCCGCTTCCTGCATGACGCTGGGACCTGCCAGAGGCAGTGCAGGAGCAACCGGCCTCACCTTGATGCCCACAGCATGAATGCTACCTGCAGTCCTGGCTGCCCCATCTCAAAAAAAGAGAGATTGGAATTAGAAAAAGTGCAGAGAAGGGCATCAAAAATGATGAGGGGGATGGAACAGCTTCCAGAGGAGAGGAGATTAAAAAGGGACTGTTCAGCTCGGAAAGGAGATAGCTAAGGGGGGGTGTGATAGAGCTCTATGGACTCATGAGTGGTGTGGAGAAAGTGAACAAGGAAGTATTATTTACCCCTTCACGTAACACAAGAATCAGGGGTCACTTTATGAAATTAATAGGCGGCAGCTTTAAAACAAACAGAAGGAAGTACTTCTTCACACAATGCACAGTCAACCTGCAGAACTCATTGCCAGGGGATGTTGTGAAGGCCAAAAGTACAGCTGGGCTCAAAAAAGAATTAGATCAGTTCCTGGAGAATAGGTCCATCAATGGCTCATAGCCAAGATGGGCAGGGATGCAACCTCATGTGATGGGGCATACTCCCCTCACTAGCCCCGAGAGAGCTGATTTAGGCCATGTGGGCCCAATTAGCCAATTAGGCTGCAAATGGGGGGAGATTGAAGCTGGAGGAAGCTAATTAGATGAAGGATCACCTGTGATGGGACAGGTGGGGCTTCTGCAAAGCCAGGAGGCTGGCAAGCAGCAGGAAAAAAGCCTGCAGTCCTCCTCCTGGGGTAAGGGAAAAGAAGCCTGGTTGGAAGGTGTTTGGGCTGGGGTGAGAGCAGTAAGGTGATGGAGATGCAGACCCTAACTGTTCACTAGAGGGCCCTGGAGTGGAACCCAGAGTACAGGGCAGGTCTGGGTTCCAACTCAAACCACTGCAGAGTGGCACTGTTTGGGGGCCATGAACAGGAAGACTGTCTGGGCCCTGTTGGAGTGCCAGGGTCCGGGGCCATGAGGACTGCCTGATGCCACGTGGACGGAAGAGACTTTGAAAGCCTACCCCAGAAGGGGAACTTCTTAGTGACCTGGCTGGAGGGCTACTTCACAGAGGGCCCTCAGCAGCTCCTGGAGTGAGACAGAGGCTGCAAACAGAGAGAGAGGCAAAGGGACAGGATGCAACTGCAGGAAGAGGCATCAACCTTGTGAGCCATTTCCCAAAGCAGCAAAGTGGAGATGCCATCCCGGTGCTGAGTAGAGCGCCCCTCCCCATCACACCCCATGCTCTGGGTGTCCCTAAACCTTTTAGTTCTAGAAACAGGGACTGGATAATGTGATGGATCACTTGAAAAATTGCGTGGTCTGTTCAATCCCTCTGAAGCACTTAGCACTGGCCACCATCAGAAGACCAGATACTGTGCTAGATGGACAATCAATCTGATGCAGTGTGGCCACTCCTGTATTCTCCTGATCGATCACAAGAAAAAGTCATGTTTCCGGCAGCATGCAGAAACCATGTTGCTTCTGCTTTTTGTGGCTTATTGGAGTGAATCTGAAATCCAACATTTCAGTCCCGAGACCTGATTTCTGATGTAAAACAGGAAGTTCCCTATTAGTAAGAGGCTGAGACGTTTTCCTCCCACTGTCTCCTGAGAGATCCCTGGTTCCTCCCCTTCTACTGCAGCCTGCCATAGAAGGGGTTTGGCTTCACTGCTGAGGCACGGGGGCCATTTGAAGTCCCCGCTGGCTCTGCATTTCCCTACTGGCATCAGGACTTGAGTGCAAACATGTGGATCACTTTATCATGACATGCCTTGAGCACTAGTCAGGACTCATGCTCCCTTCTGCCTGCAGTGGGATTGGATGGGTCAGCTGGCAAAGGCAGATGTGGGCCAGCAGCAGTGGCCTCTCACAGAGGGGTCTCCATGCAGGTGTTCTGCCAGGAGTTGGGGGAAGCAAAGGGATTTAGCTGAGCCTCTGTCTATCCCACATAGACTGTGATGGTGGTTCCCAGCCCCAGTTTCTTGATCTTGGCCAGGTCCTTCAGCAGGGGTAGTCAATTTTTTTTTTTTTTTTTGTCACAGTCCAAATTTCTTGGTCAAGGTCCATACTTCAGAGAACATAATAAAACAACAATGATAAGGATAATAAGTAAATAAAGATTTTGGGGTCTATTCAAAAGTGTCTGGTGGTCTGGATTTGGCCCACGGTCTGCCTATTGACTACCCCTGTCGTACAGAGTCCGAGGCTGTATGTGAGCTGGACAGGCTGCAGTGCTGCTGAGAGATGCTTAAGTGGAGGTTAAGTAAATGTCCCCACTGGTGCATATGTACCTGCAAAGGCGCTTTCTTGTGTTCTCTGGAGGCTAGCTAAGAACAGATCCCCTGCAAGGCTCCCCCTCAAGGTGGCGCTGCTCACAGGACAGGCAAGGCTGGCAGTGGGGAGCTACTCCTGCAGCGGAAGGAATCCGGGCACAGACCAGTCACCAAGGCCATGAGGGCAGTTTGTCAATCTTGTGACATTCTGGGCCTGACTTGGCAGTTTTGAACACTTGGGGTTGGTGATTCTGGGAGGGAACAACAGGGCACCAGGATCAGGCCCTGGCTGCTTCCCAAGGGGAACAGCAGGATCCTCTTCCTACACCCACACACCCCCAACACCCTATTGGTGAGGGGCTGGACATGGGGCCCTTCTCCAGCTGGGAAATCCAAGGCCTTGTTGCAGTCACAGCACTCCAACAGAACTGGCCTTGAGGGTCTACAAAGCTGCCCTGAGCAGCTCCAGGAGGCCATGGCAGAGGCTGGATCCCCTTCTGTCTGGGGAAATGAGTGCTTTAATCAGTGCTGGTCTCTAGCATCAAATACTCCATAAATGTCACATGCAACAGGGCCCAGGGACTTCCCGGTCCCTCCAGCTGGGCCCCAGGTCATGATGTCTCTTGTCCCCTTGTAATCTTTGATGGCACCTGGCTGTCCCATCCCAGAATCCTCTCCGCTGCCATGGGCTGGAAGTGCATTGTTTGGGCCAGCCGCTCTGGTCAGCAGCAGGAGCAGCAGTGGGATGGAGTCCCTCCAGGACCTTCTCTCCAGATCTGCAGCAGGGACCATTTCTGAAGGTCAGCACCAACCAGCAGGGATGGGGAGGGGAGGGGAATGGGGAGAAATGCATTTGGGTCTCGGGGTGGGAGACTTCCCTCTTTGGGGTGGCCATTGTCCCCAAATCTAATAAGAATATGGGTGAGGGTTGGGGCAATCCCCAAGGAGAGACCTTGGATGGGGGTGGGTAGCACCTACCAGGAGGGGCTGTGGTGGGAGCACCCCTCAGAAACCCAACCTGAGTATGGGTGGGGTAATCCCCCCCCTAGGAGGTACCCAGGTGGTGGGGGGAAGCAGCCCTTGTGGGTTCAGGCTGTGGGCAGGGCAGGCTTGTGAGTTGTCAAATCATCCCAGGGTCTCCCATCCATCTCCTGTAGATACCCTGTAAGGGGGAGACTCCAGCCCCAGATACGCAGGCCAGCATTAGAGGTAGGAGCCACCTGGCTGGGTGGGGGACACTGGATCTAACACTGGGATGGGAATTTTTCCATTTGGGGTCTATGCAGCGCATGGATGGAATCAGTCCCCTCAACAAACAGCCTGGCGGAGAGAGGAGCGTACAGTCAAATAGCAGGTCTCTTGCCCAGAATCAGGACACATGGTCACCATCTGGGCCCCCTCCCCTAGGGTTCCCTGGCTCCTTCCAGCTGTGTTACCCTGCTGCCAGCTCCACCCTGATCTGGGCATCGCAGGGTCGTTCTCTGCTCGTGGACGGCAGGATCTTCCAGGGGATTATCAGGCTGGCCCTGGGGATGAATGGATGTTGGCAGGTGTTCCCAGGAAGGTTTGGGGTCTTTCTCTCTTCATGAGAAGTATCTACCCCCCACATTGCGCCCCAAGCCCTGCCTGAAGGAGGCAGCAGTGGGACTAGGTCATCCCCTAGTGGGCCAAGTAGGAGCCATTTCTGGCTTTAGCTCCCTAGCGTCTCTAAGGTGATGGGGAGTTTGGGCTGGTTCTGTGGCGGGGGACACACAAATATTCCAGTTGGTCTCAGGGGGGATTTCGGGTCTCTTACTCACCCCATGGGGCTTCCTCGCTCACCCCTGCCTGGAGCAGGAGGGACGGGCTGAGACTGCCTCTGTTCATCAATGGAACAGGCTGGATCCTTCCCTTCTCTCCTTCTGCACCCTGGGGTGGTGGCTACTTCTATTATGGAGGGGGGTCAGGTCCCCCATTTCCCACCCCCACCTCCCATTGGCTCCCTGCAGCTGGGCTGGCTCCTCCAAGGTGCTTCTCCCCCGCTGGCTGGAGGCCACACTAACTGGGACCCTGTTCAGCGGTAGGGAGAAGGCAGAGGCCCAAGGGAGCTCTCAGCAGCCCTGGGTTTGCTGGTTCTAGCCCAGGAGGCACCTACCCCACATTCCCAACAGCCATGAACTGGGTGAGGGCACCAGCTGTCCCAGACCCTGGAGTCCTGTGCTGGTGGTATTTTGTGGGTGTGTATGTGAGGGGAATCCTGAATAATGAGGCGGATTAGGGGAAATCCCCCAACAAACTATCTGCTGCATTGAGAGGGGATTTTCCCATTGAAAGTATCTGAACTGACTGCTGAGGTGGGACGGGGCGAGAGTCGCGAGGAAGTGGCCTCAGAGGCTGATGCTGTCCTACATGTGTGTGAGGCGGGGGGGTGCACATGGGGTAGGCCTGGGGGAGGGGGTAACAGGGCTCATGAACTGTGGGAGGGAGGCTGAGTGCCCTCTCCACAAAGAGGGATCTTGGCTGCACATGGGGACTGCAGTGCCCCACCCCCATGGAGCCCCAGGGTGTTGGAGGGTGGGGTTCATTCAGTCCTCAAATTATATCAGTGGCTCAGCCTATTTCTCCACACCCCACACCCCTTTCTCCTGGGTGACCCTTCTCTCATCTGTCCTGCAGAGCCTCCTGGCTCTCGGGCCAGCGACAGGTAGGAGCCGTCACTTGCTGCTTTTCTATCAGGCTGGGTGGTCTGGGCCAGGGGAGGGAATTGGGGAGGTTCCATGGGGCACACTGGACAAGTGTCCTGGTTGGGTGAGGGATGCCCTGGCTTTGGCACTGGGATGGGAATGGATTCCACATGCTGCCAGTTCATAAAAACAGTGGGCCTGGTTCTGATCCCACTTACCTGGGTGTTACCCCCTTGTGGCCCCATTGGGCCTGGTTCTGATCGCACTGGGTTTGTGTGTTCCTGCAGAAAGGCCTGTATTTGGGGCTTCCCCACAATCATTCGGACCCTGAGGCTGCACACTGGAGATGGGAGCCGCTTCAAGCTCATTCTGTGTGGTGGAGGGGAGCCCGGTGGTTTATTTTGGGGCTTCATGTGGAGGGTGGAGTTGGAATGGGGTGTGACACCCCAGGGGGCAGAGGGGCGGGGTCGCAGGAGGGCTGGCAGTGGGTTAGCTCTCACTCCGTGGGGAGGTGGGTAACCCTGCCTGGGGGTGAGTTGGGTCTGGGATGAGGGGGTGAGTGTGGGGTCTGCCCCCTTCTAGCCATGTGGCTTGGCCCATCCCTGGTGTTGTCCCCAGCCGAAGGTGCCTGCCTTGCCCACCAGAAGGAGCAGAGGGATCCGGTGATTTGGTGCCTCAGGGGCCCAGGTAGGAGCTGCTTCTGGCTTTAGCCCTTGATTGAGATGTTTGGGGTGGAGCTTCGGGAGCTGGGCACGGCGGAGTGGGGAGGGGTGAGAATGGGGCAGTCTCTGTAGCAGGGACCGGGAATGAGGTGGGCAGGGGCTGGGAACTGGGTGAACCCATCAGCAGGGAGTGGGGGCCCCATAATGTGTGTCTCAGTGGGACTGGGGGGTCCTGGCTGGGACGTTCCAGGGCTGAGCTCTGGGTTTTCCCTCCTGGTGTCTTGCCCAGGCCCCAAGAGCACACGCCATGGGAAGCCCTCAGCAGAACTGGTGCGGGGGCCCATCCCCCAGGCGTCAGGGCTGGGTCTGTGCTCCTGAGCTAGAGGCCATGTCACTCCAGGGGACAAGTGGGGGGTTACCCATACTGCCACATACTGGAAGCCTCCCCACTGGGCCCTGCTGCTGAGGGACCATCTCAGGGCTTGGGCTATGTTGGGCTCCCCAAGGGGCAGGACAAGACACTTGGGGGGAGGAGGCAGGGTCCTGGGGGGCTGGTGCTGGATGGCATAGCAGTGAGCTGAGCTAATGCAGCCTCCCCAGCTGGGCGCTGCCTGCTGCCCTTGTCTCTCCTGGCTCAGTCTGAGACCCCCCTGGCAGTGGGACCCGGGGCCTGTTTGCAACTCCCTGAGGCAGGACAGGGCTGGGCTGGGCTGGTGCTTTTGTGAGCTAAAGTTCAACTGATGGAATTGTTTTACTATAAATCTGAAATACTAAATTGTTCTTTGGATTTGTTTTGTTAGAATGTTGTGGAAGCTAGATTAGTAACAGTAGGATTATTTTATTTAGCCTTATTTTTCTAGAGTAGAGACCTGCTTTTAATATTGTTTTGCTATTCTTTGTGAACGTGCTGTGCCTTGTGGGAATGAGATTGGTGTGGTATGTAAGCAAATAAGAGAAAAGATGCCAGCAATAGATGGGCCTAATTGCCAGATGGGCCTAATTGCAAAAGAGGGAGTAAAGAGAAGAAGTCGCCAGTATCAGCTTGTCCTGATGGCCGAAGAAATGCAGATTAACAGCCCGAAGTACAAAGGCATCTGCCCTAAATCAAGAACAAAGCACAAGATAAGGAGATGGAGAATGAACTGAAGAAGACCAGTTTTGATGATAAATGATTACAGCATGACACCGCAGGATCCATAGACTAACATAGGAATCAACTCCTATAAAAGAGGGGTGAGAGCCAGGAGGCTTTGGGCTGGTTCTGCAAAAACAACGGAGCATGGGTATGTGTGTCCGACAGAGGCCCAGCTCCCACTCGTGTTCTCTCTAGCTGGCCTCTAGACTGACTCGAGCAACGATAAGGCTGGTAACTAGAACACCAGCTGCAGAACCTTCTGCGGGGTGTGTGTGTGTGTGTGTAAGAATGTGAGCATGTGCTGATTTTAATATCTATTGACATTTTAAATAAAAGCAGCGTATTGCTTTGTCCCCTAAAAAAGATTCCATAAGTTTCTGTAAGCATAACACTTTCTAGGAGCCCCAGGGCAGGTTGAGCAGGGGCTGGTCCTGGTCCCACTGCTGCACAATGGGATGGGGGCAGGGAATCCATGCCCAAGGGTGCTGAGGGGTTGGGGTGGCTGGCCTGCCACACTGAACCCCACTAGAAAAGCAGGATGGGGGATGGGACCAGTCCCTGGGGATCACTGGGGAGACTGGCTGCCTCCCAAGAGCCAGCTGTGACCCTGTGATGCCCAGATCAGGGGTAGGGCAGGCAGTCTGGTAGCAAGCCAAAGAGCCAGGATGGGAAGGGGCCATTTAAGGTGTCTCCCCCCTGAAAATGTCAGGAGAGGAGGAATAAAGCAAGGGACCTCTCTTCCTCACTGCAGAGGGGAGCGAAGAAGGGGGACCAACCCATGTCTGCATCTCCCAGCTCCTCTGGGCTGAGTGGGGCTGTGTATCAGGGGACCATGAGGCGAGCAATGGGTTTGGCTGAAAACCACTTGGGGTGGAGAGAGCGGGCAGAGGCAAGTGGTGCTCTGGGTGATGGGTTTCCAGCCTGGGGCAGGGGCACAGGATCAGCCATCGCCAGCTGGATCAAGGGCCCTTTGGGCTGGGATCCTGCCCCTAGACGAGCCCCCTATGCTGGAGTGAGGGGAGCTCATGATGCAGCTGGAGATCCCTGTGGGAGTCAACTGATGCCTGATCCGCTTGGCCACAGTGCAACTACAGAGGGGCCCGTTACTGCAGGGAGAGATTCTCCTGCCCCTTTAAACCCAGTGTATCAGTGTCTGAGCCCCTGAAGCCACAGCGATGGGGAATACAGTGGCCCCAGAGTGTCTGAGTCAGGATCTGCCTTTTTCCCTCCCTAGCCCTGCCAGAGATTGGGCTGCAGGTAGGAGCCAGCATCAGCCACAGAGTCAGCTCCCTGCAGGATTAGTACAGGGGGCAGAGTGGCTGCCTGGGTTTAGTGCTATACGTTGTTCGTTGTTGACTGTGTGACAGTGCGCTCCATATGCTTTATGAAAATATGCTTATGAATGTGAATATGATGTACTTTTTTATTGAAACATCTCTGAGGATGAGCTATTACCTGTAATCAGTTTCTTAATGTATTAGGCTTAGACTTGTGTGTTTTTGCTTTATTTTGCTTGGTGACTTATTTTGTTCTGTCTGTTATTACTTGAAACCACTTAAATCGGGGTTCTGAAACTGGGGGTCAGGACCCCTTAGGGGTTCGTGAGGTTATTACATGGGGGGTCGCAAGCTGTCAGTCTCCACCCCAAACCCTGCTTTTCTGCCAGCATTTATAATGGTGGTAAATATATAAAAATGTGTTTTTAATTTATAAGGGGGATCTCACTCAGAGGCTTGCTATGTGAAAGGGGTCACCAGTACAAAAGTTTGAGAACCACTGACTTAAATCCTACTTAATAAAATCACTTCTGTTTATTAATAAACCCAGAGTAAGTGATTAATACCTGTGGGAGCAAACAGCTCTGAATACCTCTCTAACAGTGTTATAGAGGGCGGACAATTTATGAGTTTATCCTGTATAAGCTTTATACAGAGTAAAATGGATTTATTTGGGGTTTGGATTCTACTGGGTGTCTGGGTGCTGAAGAGGTAACCTGCTGAGCTGTTTTTGGTTAAAGTCTGCAGCTTTGGGGGCGTGGCTCAGACCCCGAGTCTGTGTTGCAGCAGGTTAGTGTATCTGTCTCAACAAAGGAGGGTTCTGGAGTTCCAAGCTGGCATGGAATACCGGCTCAGGGGTAATTTCAGCGCATCAGATGACAGTCCCAAGTGGGGCTCTGTGATTGAACCCATCACAGTGGCGTAGTTGAACAGGATATATTCACAGCTGATTGTTTGGAGATACTGGTAGTGATTTTAAGTGCGTTTTAAGTGTAGTGCCTGGAGAACAGACAAAGGAGTTATGGGTTTGTTATTTTCTGTTTGCTTATTTCGGGTAAGGGAAACAGAGGCCAAAACTTAGCAAAATGAGTAAGAGTGAAGCTCTGAAGAAGCTAGAACTGTACAGGTTGCAGCTTGCTGAGAAGGAAAATGAACATAAAAGATAGATGCAATTAAGACAAATGGAAATTGATGTGCAAATTGCTAGGGAGAAAGCTGCTCACGAAAGAGCCATGGAGTTAAAAGACAAAGAACTTGAGGCCTAGAAACAGGCTCAAATGGAAGCACAAAAAGCTGCCCTGGAAAAAGAAAAGGCTGCCCACCAGCAAACCCTGGACTTAAAAGGCAAAGAAATTGGGGCCCAGAGATGAGCACAAATTGAGACCCAGAAGCATGAACTAACTGTTGCAGCGGTGGCACACCATTTTGCACCATTTCTACTTGGGAATGATTTTTTTGATGTGGCAGAATCTGTCCCAGGGTTTGTTAGCAGCAGGAAGGAATCTTGTGCTGAAAGCCCCAGAGGGAGGATGAAGTTACATGTGCTGCTGGGGAAATAGGAGAGTCTCTCTTTAATTCCTCTCTAGCAGTGGAAAATAGGCCAACAGGGGCAGGGATGGTCGAGACCAGTTCCAGTAGCCCCAGGGCTCAAGGCAGGTCCCTGTGGGAAGGGGTGTGACCAAAGACAAACAGGGATTTTATATGTACTACCTCCCGCATGGACAGTGTCCAAGTCTCTGGCATTAAGTTCAGGAGGAGGGTGTGATGTTGCACTCTATGCTTTATGAAAATATGCTTATGAATGTGAATATGATGTAACTGGAATACGCTTTATGCAAAAGGTCTCTTGTAAGGTATCATTACAAAGCTGATAATCTACTGAGTGTGTTCATCCTGTTTGTTTGCATGTATTATTTCTATGTCTGGAGTTAAGAGAATAAGATATAAACTTGTATCACTGATGTAAACATATTAAGTGGAAGTCATTAAGGGTGCTTCAGAATCAATGAACTGTAAATGGCTCTGTTAACTTGCAAACTTTCCTGTGTACCAGCCCAGGAAGAATGGAGGCTGGGGTCTCACAGGACATATGACCATGTCACATGATCCTGGAATCCATCTTAAATCTGGTACTTTTCTATTTAGCAGAAGGGGTGGGGACCCAGAGAGACAAAAGATTCCCGCCTTGTGCCAAAGCCATAAAAGGGGGTGGAACAGAACAAAGGGGGCTGCCAGTCATGAGAAATCCCTTGTTTACCACCTGAGATGTCTGCTTGAACTAACAAGGACTGTACCAGGGGAAAGGATTGGGCCCAGACTAGGAAGGAGTCTAGTCTGTGAAAGAAGCTTATTGGAACATCTCTGAGGGTGAGATATTACCTATAATCAGTTTCTTAATGTATTAGGCTTAGACTTGCGTGTTTTTGCTTTATTTTGCTTGGTGACTTACTTTGTTCTGTCTGTTATTACTTCAAACCACTTAAATCCTTTTTTATACTTAATAAAATCACTTCTGTTTATTAATAAACTCAGAGTAAGTGATTAATACCTGGGGGAGAAACAGCTGTGAATATCTCTCTATCAGTGTTATAGAGGGTGGACAATTTATGAGTTTACCCTGTATAAGCTTTATACAGAGTAAAATGGATTTATTTGGGGTATGGATCCTATTGGGAACTGCGTATCTGGGTGCTGGAGAGGTAACCTGCTGAGCTGTTTTTTAGTTAAAGTCTGCAGCTTTGGGGGTGTGGCCCAGACCCCAACTCTGTGTTGCAGCAGGTTAGCGTGTCTGGCTCAACAAGGTAGAGTTCTGAAGTCCCAAGCTGGCAGGGAAGACTACTTATTATTATTAACTTTTTATTGTTTTTGCCAGTTAACTTATTTTATTTGGCTGGTTTCTATTGACTATTATTAGCAATTTATTTGTTATAATAAGCTATGAAGTCTATCGTTAGCACTTACTATTTATTAATGATCTAACAGGGCAGGAATGGGGAGGGCTTGAATTAGTGTAGTGGTTTTAATGCTCTGTTTGCTGCCTGGCCTCATTGCAGAGTCCATGGGTGTCTCGACCAGCGTGGAAGAACAGCCCCCTAGGGGCCGAAGCTAAGGAGTACTGTACCTGTCTCTCTGCGTCTCTGCCAGTATGAGAGGGGAGCAAGCGTGCAGGGCTGGCTGCACAGAGAGTGTCCAGCAATGACACAGTGACCCGTGGTGTGGGATTGCTGATGGGCCTCAGGTATGTGCTAATTCACTGTGGGTTTGGGTGTGTGCGTGCAGAGCCTTTCATTATTATCATCAGCACTTTAATGGTCCCTGCCGAGGAAATGGGTGTGTTATCAGTTGTGCCAAGTGTTGTGCCCTTGACAACTCTGTTGTGCCTGTCCACATGGCTGAGAGCATGACAACACTTCCAGGAGCAATGTGTGGGGTCGTGTGGGCAGAGCTACCAGCCAGCAGCACGTGACTTCTAATTCCAGCTTTTCCACTCACTGGTGTGAATATTTCTGGGCTCTCCACCACTTTTTTTTATTAACCACAAAGCAATCCTGCAACTTTGGGCACAGAGAGCTGTCATTCGCCCATCTGACAGCTGATCTAACAGAGAGACTGCTCACGGTCACTTCCGGCAGAAGAACTGAATCTCTAAATTGGCAGACCAGACGCATGGCTTAGCTGCTTTGCCACTCTGCCTTGCTGAATGAATATGCCAAATTATGTACTTGATATGCTGTCAGTAACTCCTAAACCAGGGGCAGGCAAACTTTTTGGACTGAGGGCCACATCGGGTTTCTGTGCCTCCCCAAACAGCCAGGCTTGGCCCGGCCCCCACCCCGTATCCAATCCCCCCTGCTTCTCACCCACTGGCAGCCCCCCCGGGACTCCTGCCTCATCCAACCCCCCGGTCCCCTCACCGCCCCTGAACCCCCCACCCCATCCAACCCTTCCTCTCATTCCTGACTGCCTCCCTGGGACCCCTGCCCCATCCAACCACTCCTTTTCCCTGTCCCCTGACCGCCCGCAGGACCCCTGTCCCCATTCAACCCCCATTCCCCGCCTTCTGACTGCCCCGACCCCTGTCCACACCCCCGCTCCCTGACCATCACCCCGAACTCCCCTGCCATCTATCCAACCCCCCCGCCATCTATCCAACCCCCCCTGCTCCCTTCCCCCTTACCGCACTGCCTGGAGCACCGGTGGCTGGCGGTGCTATAGCCGCACCACCCAGAGCACCAGGACAGGCAGCCGATGGAACCAGCCACGCCACCCGCACAGCACAGAGCACCGGGTCAGGCCGCGGCTCTGCCGCTGTGCTGCTGCCCAGAGCATTGCGCCATCGGCACAGTGAGCTGAGGCTGCGGGGGAGGGGGAACAGCGGGGGAGGGGCCGGGGCGAGCCTCCCAGGCCAGGAGCTCAGGGACCAGGCAGGAGGGTCCCGTGGGCCGGATATGGCCTGCGGGCCATAGTTTGCAACCTCTGCCCTCGACCGTACTTTCCTCCCAGAACCAGCAATAGAACCCACATATCCTGATTCTCAATATGCCACTGCTGTCTCACCAAGAGTCGTGTGACCCACTGGCAAAGAGTGTGTTGTGGGCCCAGTTACAGACTCAGCCACGCTAAGACAAACAGCTCTAATACTAGTTCCTCTTCAGACCACTGTCATTTGAGTTCCTCCAGTGTATCTAAAGATCATGGGTTCATATCCTGTTGATGACCCGGGGGAGAGGGGGAAATACATTAAAGACTATCCTAGGAAAATAGGAATCACCAGGCCATGCTGGAGGACACCCCTGCTCCATTCTAATCCAGCATTCTGTCTCTGAATGGCTAAGAATCCTCCAGTCGGCTGGTGTGGATAATCTACCTCCCCTCCGCCACAGGTGTCATCCTGGTTTCTTAGGCCCAGATCCTCAAAGATATTTAGGATCCCAACTCCCCTGGATTTCAATGAGAGTTAGACCTCTCATTATCTGAGAGGAACTTGGACTTTATGCATATGGACAATGGGGCTAAATTTAGCACAGATGGGTAACCTTAGTTCTGGTGTTCCTGCACGTACTGAATCTACCCAAGTTTCTAAAAGCGGAAGTTCATGACTATATGCAAAATAGACCACTAAGTAATTTGCATAAAACATCACTTGTCAAGCTGTGTGGAACTTGGTAGATATGGGCTTGTCAATACAGGGAACGTGATCAGCATAGGTAGTATGGAATAGCTTCCCATGTGAACACTCAAGCACTTTGATTCCAGAATAATTACTCCACTTTGGAACAGTATGAATTATTCCAGAATAAAGTCACTTTTATTCTGGATTAGTTATTGTGAAATAGCTTATTCCACAAAAGCTATTCCGGTCAATTTCCCCGTGTAGATGAGCCCTATGGAGTGTTCGTCAGATCTCAGTAGCAGAACCCCCAGACACTAGTCAGGTTCGTGTCCCACTGATGTGTTGGGTGCTGCTCAAACACATAATAGGATAGTGCCTGATGCAGTGAAGAAGAGGCAGCAGGGAGCTGGCCGTGTCTGTCTTACACCTGGGACCACTGGGGAGGCTGAGCCTGAGAGTAGGTCTATGCTTATGGGGGTGTGTACAGTAGAGACACTGGATGTCCAGCTAGCGGTGGTATGAATAGCAGTGTAGATGGTGAGGCATGGTTTACGTGAGTAGAGTGCCCTACATGCCTGAACCCTAGGGTATATACTCTACCTGGCTCTCTTCACGCTGTTGTATTAATTTAGATGGAATATAGGGGCTAAAGGTGTTCACACAACCCAGTCACTGAGCAACATGAAACAAGGTCTGTGGTTTGGTATTCAGAGACCATGCCTGCTTAGTGCCATGGCAAGCACACCCTTAAACATCTTTTAACCTCTTACTAAAGGTACAGTAAAGATGGGGAAACTGTTACAGCCTTTGCAATGTAAAGTATTAAATGAGGCTTTCATTTCAACATCATCCCTTGTATCCTTTCCCGTTGGCTGGAGAGGGGTTTAAAAGGAGAAAACGCTTGTGTGACAGTCTCTTAGATGGTATCAAAGATGGTAATAATTTCTGGGGAAAAGACAAGAAGTTAGGTGAGATGAACTGGCGCTGTTGTTAAGGTCCGATCCCATTTCATCCCAGCTGGTGGTTGGGATTCAGGTGGAAATGGTAGGGGTAGTAATGTCATCTGGCTTCTTCTCTCTGGCCCGTTCTGGTCAGGACATCTCTCAGGATCAGGATGATGAAGGCCTGGGGTCAGGAGCAGCAGAAGGTCCCTAAAAGTGTGTGTGTGTGTTGGGGCACACTGCCGCTTCCCCATGAGGCCTTGCCCCCCCTCACTCCTCTCTGCCCCCTTTGCCCCCTGTTGCTTGCCCTTATGGCTGGTAAAAAAGTGGGGCATGTGGCCCTCTGGCCTCCCCATTCCAGTGCCCCTGCCTGGGGCCCCCGGAGATGGTGAGGGTGGCAGCCATGATGGTGGAGCTCGCTCCAGTAGCCTCCTTCTGTTCTTCTCCTCTCTTCGTCTTGTTCTTTTGTAGGCGCCCCACACAATCTTCCTTTTAAGGGTCCTAAAAAGAGAGCAATTGGTGGAAGAGCCCAGCCTCTCATTGTTTTGTCTACCAATTAGGCCTAATATCTGACATGCCAATTTTAGTTAATTCTAGCTCCACATCATCTGTTTTTAATAAGCATAACTTGAACAGTCCTTGGATTATATCAACATGGCCTCTTTGGCTTAGACTAATCCAGTTTCTCTGTCTGGTTTTCTTGCGTCTGTTTCCATCCACATTTGTTAGGGTATGGCTGTACTACGAAGTTAGGTCGAATTTATAGAAGTCGGTTTTGTAGAAAACGTTTTTATACAGTCGATTGTGTGTGTCCCCACACACATGCTCTAAGTGCATGTAGTCGGTGGAGTGTGTTTACAGTACTGAGGCAACCGTCGACTTCCGGAGCGTTGCACAGTGGGTGGCTATCCCACAGTTCCCGCAGTCTCCGCCGCCCATTTGAATTCTGGGTAGAAATCCCAGTGCCTGATGGGGCTAAGACATTGTTGCGGGTTGTTCTGGGTACATATTGTCAGGCCCCCGTTCCCTCCGTGAAAGCAAGGGCAGACAATCGTTTTGCGCCTTTTTTCTTGAGTTACCAGTGCAGACGCAATAGCATGGCAAGCATGGAGCCCACTCAACTAACCGTCACCGTATGTCTCCTGGGTGCTGGCAGACGTGGTACTGCATTTCTACACAGCAGCAGTTAATTGCCTTTTGGCAGCAGACAGTGCAGTATGACTGGTAGCCGTTGTCAATGTAGACCGTCCTGGGTGCTCTTTTAATCGGGCGCCTGGGCAAACATGGGAGTGACTCAGCCAGGTCATTTCCCTTGTTTCATCTCATGGCGATTGAGTCGTACCGGTAGTGCACTGTCTTTTAATCTGCAGCTAGCAGAAGATGACGGCCAGTAGTCATACTGCACCGTCTTCTGCCGAGCACCCAGGAGATGATGATGGCTAGCGGTCGTACTGCACAGTCTGCTGCCAGCAAGCTGTATAAAGATAGATGAAGTGGCTCAAAACAAGAAATAGACCAGATTTGTTTTGTATTCATTTTCTCCTCCCTCTCTCCCTCCCTCCCTCTGTGAAATCAATGGCCTGCTAAACCCAGTTTTGAGTTCTAACCTTGAGGTTTTGAGTTCTATCCTTGAGGGGGCCATTCAGTTTCTCGCAAAGCCACCCCCTTTGTTGATTTTAATTCCCTGTAAGCCAACCCTGTAAGCCATGTCATCAGTCGCCCCTCCCTCAGGGCAATGGCAGACAATTGTTCTGCACCTTTTTTCTTTGCAGACGCCATACCACGGCAAGCATGGAGCCCTCTCAGATCACTTTGGCAATTAGGAGCACATTAAACACCACACGCATTATCCAGCAGTATATGCAGCACCAGAACCTGGCAAGGTGATACCGGGCGAGTAGGCGACATCAGCGCGGTGACGAGAGTGATGAGGACATGGATACAGACTTCTCTCAAAGCATGGGCCCTAGCAACGTGGGCATCATGGTGCTAATTGGGCAGGTTCATGCGGTGGAACGCCAATTCTGGGCCCGGGAAACAAGCACCAACTGGTGGGACCGCATACTGTTGCAGGTCTGGGACGATTCCCAGTGGCTGCGAAACTTTCGCATGCGTAAGGGCACTTTCATGGTCACCTCTGCTGATGAGCTCTGCATGGTCACCTGCAGCTTGCCACGCTGGCCAAACAGGAAATTGAAATTCAAAAGTTCGTGGGCCTTTTCTTGTCTACCTGGCCAGTACATCTGAGTTGAGAGTGCTGTCCAGAGCGGTCACAATGAAGCACTCTGGGATAGCTCCCGGAGGCCAATACCATCTAATTGCGTCCACAGTATCCCAAATTCGACCCAGCAAGGCCGATTTCAGTGCTAATCCCCTTGTCGGGGGTGGAGTAAGGAAATCGATTTTAAGAGCCCTTTAAGTCGAAAAAAAGGGCTTCGTCGTGTGGACGGGTGCAGGGTTAAATCGATTTAACGCTGCTAAATTCGACCTCAACTCCTAGTGTAGACCAGGGCTTAGTGTGGATTATGGTGACGTTTTATGAATTTACACTCACTTTTTACAGTTAAACTCACAATTAGGGTAAATCTGTACACCCAATTGTCACAGCAATGCCCAAGCCGTGCCTCTGATGTCTGCACTGCTGTTTTTAGAAGTGTAGTGTCCCCCTGCCTTCCCCCTGTCAGAGCCTTTCCCCGACACAGTGAAAGACTCCATCAGGGAAAGGCTCTGGTAGTGGGGAATTGCCAGAGCCTTTCCCTTCTGCTTCCCCCATGCCGGAGCCTTTCACTGCCACATGTAGCTACATGCCACTGTGGGTGTGGAAAAAGCCTGCCTTTCACTGGGGCGTAGAGCTACGTGTACCTTACGTCAGTGGTTCTCAAAGCCGGTCCGCCGCTTGTTCAGGGAAAGCCCCTGGCAGGCTGGGCCGGTTTGTTTATCTGCTGCATCCGCAGGTTCAGCCAATTGCGGCTCCCACTGGCCACGGTTCGCTGCTCCAGGCCAATGGGGGCTGCGGGAAACGGCGCGGGCCAAGAGAAACTCCAGGCCAGTGGGAGCCACAATCGGCCGAACCTGCGGACATGGCAGGTAAACAAATCAGTCTGGCCCGCCAGGGGCTTTCCCTGCACAAGCGGTGGACCAGCTTTGAGAGCCACTGCCTTACATGCTGCTGTAAGTGTAGGCCAGGTCTGAGTCTGTCCAGTGGGTTCTGAGAAGTGGCCAGTAGCATTGGGCTAATAGTGGCCAATTTTGTACGCTGCTTGATGATTTACAGCTGGAAAAGCCTCAAACACAGTGTATTCGTGCAAGCCCCCTTGCCCAGGTGTGTGAATAAGGCAGTGAGAGCTGCAGGGCCTGGGGAAAGAGGCTGTAGAATCAGGAGCCCTGACTATCAGGTTGGTCTCTGACTCACTTTCCTTTGAAAGCACTCAGTGGCCTCATGGTTAATCCTGATGCTGAATTGTGGCCTCAGCTTTGTCCCGGGAGTGAAGCAATTCTGGGCCACAGGGATTTCTTTAGAAGAGGGTTTGGCTGAATGAGGCCAAGGAGTCTCACTCAGGAGTGAAGGGAGTTTTTCATGGGGTAGTCTAAAGATTGGAGTGTGATCCTACAGCAAGGTCAGTAATATGGCATAGCTGCCCAAATGCTCTGGGCCCAATAAATGGGACCACCTAGGTGTTGGACTCTGCCCCTTCCCTTGAGCTGGGGAAACCTCTTTCGTGGTTTGTCAGATGCATGTAGTGGAAATTTCCAGAGGCAGGTATAAATATGCAAGCAAGAATCAGGCTAGGGATAATGAGGTTATTTAATAATGGGCTTTTCAGTCTAGCACAGAAAGGTCTAATAAAATCCAGCCGGAAGTTGAAGCTAGACAAATTGAGACTGGAAATAAGGCGTAATTTTTTAACAGTGAGAGTCATTAACCATTGAAACAATTTGGTTAAGGTTGTGGTGGATTCTCTATTACTGACAATTTTTAATATCAAGATTGTTTATAAAAATACCCACTCTGCTCTAGGGATTATTTTGGGGCAGTTCTCTGGCCTGTGTTATACAGGAGGTCAGACTAGATGATCACAGTGGTCCCTTCTGTTCTTGAAATCTCTGAACATCAGTAAATTACACTTTAAATAGACTAAGAATTGGCTAACTGATGGATCTCAATGGGAAATCATCCTCAAATAGGAGTGTTTCTAGCGGGGTTGTGCAGGGATTGATTTTAGGCCTGACACTAGCCAATATTTTTATCCATGATCTGGAAGTAAATATAAAATCACTGCTGGTAAAATGTGCAGATGACCCAAAGACAGATGGAATGGTAAGTAGTGATGAGGACAAGTCAGTCACTGGTTCGCTTGGTAAACTGGGCATATTCAAATAAGATGCATTTTAATACAGCCAAAGGCAAGGTTGTATGTCTAGGAACAAATAACGTCATACGTACTGTAGAGAGGACGGTATCCTGGAAAGCAGACATTCTGAGAAGGATTGAGGGGTCAGCATGGACAAATAGCTCAACGTGAGCCTCCAGTGCAATGCTGTGGCACAAAAGGCTAAGGTGATCCTGGGATGTATACATGAGAGTAGAGACCTCTGGTGAGACCGACACTGCGTGCTGTTCTGGTGTCCATGTTTTTAAAAGGATGTTAAAATATAGGTCAGGGTGCAGCAGAGAGCCACAGACATGATATGAGGGCTGGAGAAAATGTCTTTCAAGGAGAGACTCATGGAGCTCAATCTGTTTAGCTTTTCAAAATAAAGATCAAGAGGTGACTTGATCATGATGTACAAGGTCCTTTTCAGCAGGAGAAAATACCAGGTCCTAAAGAAAAGGAGTACTTGTGGCACCTTAGAGACTAACACATTTATTTGAGCATAAGCTTTCATGAACTACAGCTCACTTCATCGGATACATCTAGCTTATGCTCAAATAAATTTGTTAGTCCCTAAGGTGCCACAAGTACTCCTGTTCTATTTGCAGATACAGACTAAGACAGCTGCTACTCTGAAACAGGTCCTAAAGGGCTCTTTAATTTATGGAGAAAGGCAAAACAGAACCCAGGGCTTGACGTTCAAGCCAGACACATTCAAATTACTAGTAAGACACACATATTTAATAGCGGTGGTGATTATTATTGGTAATATTTCTGGAGCACCTAGGAGACCTAGTCACAGACCATTGGAACAAACTACCAAAGAACGATCGATTCTCCATCTCTTGAGGTCTTTGGATCAAGTCTGGAAGCCTTTCTGGAAGAGATGCTTTCGTCAAACACAAATGATGGGGGCAGAGGGGTCACTGCAGGCGTAGCTGGGGGAAGTTCTCTGGCCTGTGTTATACAGGCATGCAGACAAAACGATCTAATGGCCCCTTCTGGCCTTAAACATTGATTATTCTATTAAACCTGGCTAACAATCATCTCAGCAAGGGCACTGCAAGGTTCCATCAATGGGTCACCTGCCCTGTTTCCCACCACTGCCACTGAAATTCTAGGGTCTTATGCTGTGCCTACCACTGTGGTGTCTAGGCATGGTCCAGTTCATTGTCCCACAGCATAACGAATGATACTTTACTTGCCCAGCTGAGCAGCGCCGAGCACTTTATAAATATTAAGCTTCACCCAGCCCCTGTTAGGTGGATAGAAGGATGGTCTAGTGGCTAGAATGTTTAGATTAGGACTCAGGAGTCCTGGGTTCAGTTCCTAGTTCAGACCCTTTAATCTCTGTGGGCCTCCCCATCTGTGAATTGTGCTTCCCTATCTTATGGGGGTGTTGGGAGGATAAAATCCATTAACAATTACGGGGTGCTCAGATGTTACAATAGTAAGGGCCATATAAGAGACTAGAGAGAGAAGCAAGTTCTGTTGTCTGCTGCTTATCCCTTTGAAGCATCTGGCATTGGCCACTGTTGGAAGACAGGATCCT
Organism: Caretta caretta; assembly: GCF_965140235.1. Classification (NCBI taxonomy): domain Eukaryota; kingdom Metazoa; phylum Chordata; order Testudines; family Cheloniidae; genus Caretta; species Caretta caretta. The sequence continues at coordinate 46,853,241 of NC_134215.1, read as the reverse complement.
GGACTAGATGAACCGTTGGTCTGACCCAGTATGGCTGTTCTTATGTATAGTTTGGGAAACGGAGGGAGAGGGAGGTAAAGGTCCCTTGGGCCCATGGCAGGGGTCAGAGTAGGAGACAGAGCGGACATCTTCACAGTCCCATGCTCTAGTTGCTAGGCTGCAATTCCTCCTTCAGCAGACAAGGCCGTTTCCACCTCTGGCATGCCCTTGGCATTAGTCAGAGGAAGATTGCCCAGCATGATGGCAGACTACACCCAAGCTGTTTGTTTGTTTGCTTCCATTTTAATTGTGTGGTGTCTAATTAGGGTCTGAATCAAGGAGGGAGGTGTGTGTTTGTGATTGTGGCTTCCTTGAGATTTACTCCAGGATATTGTCTTTTTGTGCAATGTTCTGGCTACATGTCTTTTAATGATCTAGGAGCCTCAAGAGGTGTATTAGTGCCTCGGAGTCTATCACAGGGGTTCTCAGGACAAAATTTTTGGTGGTCTCAGAATGTGGCCACCAACTCTTGCTGGTGGCTGCTCTCACACTTTTTCCTAAAATACTTAATTAGCTTTAGAAAAACCAAATAAATATGCACATATACACGTCCAAATCATTGTAATTTATTTATTGCCAGCTAGTAAGTCTGTTGTGAAAAGTGATATTAACAAATATACAGGTATCCCTTTTCACAGCAGACTTACTCAGTACTAGCAAGCCTGGGGATAAATTAAGCCCTGGATGGAAGGTCGGGGGGAGGCAGTGAGGGCCAGGGGAGATGGGGGTTAGGGGCTGGAGGAGGTAGAGGGGGCTGGAGCCTGAAGCCTTGTTGCCAGAGCCTGTAGGTTTGCAGCTGCAGGATGGGACCCACAGACGGAGCCTGCCATCGTGCAGCCAGAGCCTGGGGGTGGAGCCCAAAGGCCCATGTCCAGAGCCTGCTGCCCTGCCACCCCTGAGCTGAAACCCAAAGCCTAAGCCCCACCACCCACTGTTGTCCCCTTACTAAAACTCAGTTCGGTTTTTTGGTTGGCTAGCTCCCAGTAAGAAAAGAAAGGGGAAGGGTCGATGGGAAATCAGGACCCTGAGACTGACAGTCCCCAGGAACAATGGGGAGAGGTCAATGCTCCAGGTCAGTCTGACTGACAGGGTGGGCAGGCTAATCAGGGAGTCAGCAGGCCATGGGGGGGTCCCGTCCTCGGTGTAAGCTGGAATTGCCTGGGTCAGACAGAGTGGGGCCGAGCTGAGCTGGGGGGCAGAGCCGTGCCAGATCCAGAGGGGCCAGAACAGCAGCCCAGGAAGCAGAAACCTGTGCTGGGAGGAGAGCTGCAGCAACCAGCGCCAGAGGGCCCAGGGAGCTGGAGGCAGAGCGGCAGCAGTGCTGAGGCAGAGTAAAGCTGGAGCTGGGGCTGGGGCTGGAGCAGTCCGGAGCTGGGTGCGGTGAGCAGCTGGAGAGTGCGAGGGGGACCCTGGGCAGCGGGCCCAGTGCAGGGAGATGCCTCCAGCCAAGAGGCCCTGCTGGCCAGACTTGAAGGGGGATTGTAACCCCGACAGGGCAGGGGCGATGCTGGGAAGAAGGGTCATGTCACCTAGAGCCTGAGAGCGTGTGGCCACCACCAGAGCAAGTGTCCGACTCGCAGCATCCCTGCAGCACAGCCAGGGCCTGAGAAGGAGGCTGGGTCTTGTGAGGAACAGGCTGTGAACTGCCCTGACATTCCAGCCAGGGCTAGTTGTGATGTCCCCATGCCACAGAGCGGGGTGACGGGTTTTCCTTTAACCTTTCCCATTCTTTCCTTATTTTTTTAATTGATTGTTGTTTAATAAATTGTATTTGCTTTGAACTGTATGTAATGATCAGTGGGTCAGGGAAGCATCTAGTGCAGAGAGAGTACCCCAGAGTGGGGACACTCTAGCCCCTGTCCTAAGTGACCACGACAAGGTTGGAGGTTGAGCCCCCCAGGAATCCTGGGCCTAGCCTTGTTGGGGTTACAAGGCCTCTGTCACACAGAAGCGTGGAAGGGGAGCCCTCGAGGTCAGGCAGGCCCCTGGGTAAAGGGAGTGGGAGCGAGGACTCAGATCCTTTCGCTAGCCCATTTAATCGGGGTAGTGTATAAGCCAGGAAAGTTCCCCACAATCGTGGGACCATTCCCCCGCTTACATACAGCGTTGTGTCCCAGGTGACTCCAGAGGGGGGCAGGTCCCAATCCCTGCTGCTGGCCCCAGCAACCAACACCAAGGCAGTGCATCTAGGAGCAACAGTGAGGGGGACGGGGCGCTATTTTGCCCACCCCCACCCCATCACAGCCCAGGAGCCTGTGGCTGCAAGAAAAGCCCCTGGTGGCCTCATGTGGCCACGGAGGCCGCATTTGAGAAATGCTGGTCTAGCATGTGCGTGTCTTCGTTTGCCACTCCTCATTCATCCGTCTGTCTCCTTTTGTCTATCGTACCTGTCATCGCCTGTCTATCAAACCTTTATCTGTCTGTCATTAATCCATCCATCTGCAATACATCATCTCTCTGTTGTCATCCATCTGTCTGTCCTTGGTCTGGTTTTCTGGTGTCATCTGTCCATCAATCAGTCTGAGCTAGAGTACTTTTGATCATTCATCCGGATGGCAGGCTGTGTCTGAAGGATCAATACCAGCTACATGAATAATACTAAGCCATTCAAAAAATCACTCTCCGCCCATGGAGTCAAAGAGACCATAAACAATCATTGACATGACAGTGCATGAGAGGAAGAGAAAGACCTGAAAAGAGAAAGAAGCAGCATCCGCAATTATCCACAAACCCCCTTTATTAACTTCTTGATCCACAGACTAAAGGAATGTTTCTAAGAAGATCCTAGACAAAATGTAAAACAATTTGACTAGAAAAACCAGCTCGCTCCTGACCTAAGAAAAGGAACAAAACCCAAGTTGCTTTAACCAGATTGCTTACACAATCTTTTTCTCCCTGCCTAGGTTGTTTGTGAGTTTTGTTTATTTCAGGGAGGAATTTATGTTAATAACCCTGCAGAACATGTTAGTTCTGCCATCTTGGCTAAACACCAGTGTGTGTGATTAGATTTTGCCTACCTAAAATTCCTGCGGTTTCAGTTGTCTACAGTACTGTTCATAGCCTGGCCTAAACTTTTGTGCTACCAGTCAGCTGCCATATCTCACTCCAGAGGTGCCTGCGTTTCAGTGGTGGGCAAAGTGATTCCTCAACATTAGCACTCATCTGTTATGTATATGGAGGCTGCTCTAAGTTGTGCTAGGCGCTGAACTGGTCCCAGAATTACAAGCAGTGATAGAAAGGTGGCCAACAACCACTTGCACTGCTTGCCCCCACACAGAAGTCAGGTCCTGCACCAAGCACAGATCATCCGTATCTCAAGACTGATCCTAATATAAGCTGCATGACTCAGATCCTCAAAGGTATTAAGGCACCTAACTCTTGTGTGAATCAATGGGCCTAAATGCAATGGGTGTATCCAGGCCCATCTGGTAATATAAAAATTGAGAATTAACAGCCAGATTCTGATCTCCCCTCCACTGTTGTAAATCTGGATTAAAGTCCCAGTTTAAATACAGCCCTATTTGTCCAAACAGCTAGGGCCAGCTTCTGATCTCAATTACGCTGGTGTAAATCCACAGTAACTCGTATTGATTTCAGTAGAGTCCTTTATGCTAGTGTAAATGGCAGCAGAATCTGTCCCTAGCTGGCTAGACAAGGAGGCTGGATGGAGGCTGGAATCACTAAGGTGGCCTTTTGACCGTGCTCGCTCACCTCCTTTTGTCAGTGCTGGCTGTGTTGCTGCTATGTTCTGCTCTAGCACCTCCTACGGGCCAACTGCCTCTGGCCCCAGGTCTTCTGTGGCTCAGCCCTCCAGCCAAGTCACCTCATTTCAGACCCCTTCCTGGGTATCATGAACAAGTGCAAAGAAACTGCATAATTCTTCTGCCCCCTTGGGCGACTGAAGTCTTCTCTGCTTACAAACCCTACCTCTGGGCTCTCTCCCACAGGAGCCTGCTCTGCTCACTGGGAGTCTCCCTCTGTGGGAGATTCCCACTTTCTTTTCAATCTCTCCCTAGATCTTTCCCCCTTTTTTGCAGGGCCCACCATGGGGACCACTCCTGACCCCGTGGCCTTCCTTAGTCTGCCTTCCCCAGGCCCAAGCAAGGCCAGGAACTCTCTACCTTCTCTCTCTAGGGTCTTCTCTCCATCCCTGAGTTCCCTCAGTCTACTTACAAGGCCAGGAGGCAATTAGTTAATCAGTCACCCCCCAGGTGCGGCATGTGACTAATTGGGGTTTTATCCCTTACCTTGCAGGTGTTCATAGAATCACAGAATATCAGGGTTGAAAGGAACCTCAGGAGGTCATCTCGTCTAACAAAGCAGGACCAATCCCCAATTTTTGCCCCAGATCCCTAAATGGCCCTCTCAAGGATTGAACTCACAATGGTGGGTTTAGCAGGCCAATGCTCAAACCACTGAGCTATCCCACCCCCCTAAGCCCCATCCCAGGCCCCTTGGTGCTGAACGTTCCCTTTGTGTCAATATCTGTGTCGCTTACAGGAATGGCCTTCCTTCCTTCCTTCCTGTCTCAACACACACTAGCTGACCTCCCATAAGGTGAGCATTTGCTGTGGAGAGGGATTGCTGAGCTGGGCTGTTCTTGGGTATAAACTCTGTGACCCTGACCCGTGACATAAATCCCTGGGACCACAGAGGCTGTTATTTCCTCTGTGGGGGAGACATGGAAGTGACTTGTTCCACTAGGAGCCTGCACATCATTTGCCACAGGGGAGCCAGGTCATGGCTCAGGATCTCATTGCTCATTGAAACCCTGGCTTATTTTCCAGTGGTTTGGCAAAATTCGCAGATAAGGTCTCAGACTGTGGAGCTAGATCCAGCCTCCATGAGAACAGGCCTTTTGCACCTCATATTTCACAGCACCAGTTATAAAGAAGACATGCTGCATGGGTGACCAGCCATTTATATATCCCAGATACACGTCTGGCCAACTTTCACCTGATGTGGAGAACTGGAACCTTGCCAGCTGCCTGGAAGGACGGTATTGTGATCTCACTTTATAAGGGCAAGGGAACGCGCAGTGAATGTAAGAGCTACAGGCCAATCACCTTGTTGTCCGTGGCAGGGAATGTGTTTGAGCATGTTCTGCTGGTGTGTTTGGAGCCCCTGCTACATCGGAAATGTCACCCCCATCAGTCAGATTTTATGAGGAACACAACCACGTTAGATGCCATTTTGGTCCTCTGCTTGTTGTTGGAGATACACTGCAAGTTCACATGGTGTAAGTTGATCTTAAGGCTGCATTTGATTCAGTTGACTGAGTCACTTTATGGAAGGCCTTAAGGGCATACATGTCCCAATCAGTCTTCTGGACTTGATTAGTGAGCTACACAGAACCACTGCCCATGGACATCTTGGGAATGGGAGGTTGACACCTTTAAAATCAGTATTTAGGATCAGGCAGGGCTGTGTCTTGGCCCCTGTGCTCTTTTGTCAGGCAGTGGATTTCGTAATGCAGCATTCTGTCAGGTCAATAGGCATTCAGATCAGTGATCTCTCGCTCTCAGACCTAGTCTATGCTGATGACATTGTTCCCCTAGTACAGAGCCCAGACAGGTTTTGCGAAGCACTCCAGCAAATGGAGGAGGAGTCGGCCAAGGTCAGTCATGGTAACAGACAAAGCTGCAAAACCTAGGATCAGGTCCACCAGTGACTTCAATCTTTGAATAAGGAAACTGTCAAAGAAGTTTCCAGCTTTTGCTATTTGGGTCCTATACTCACCAGTTCCTCAAACTCTCGCCCGGAGGTTCTTCACCGGATTGGCATCGCAGTGTCTGCCATGGGTTGTTTAGAAGAAATATGGAACTAGCATCATCTCAGTACAACAACCGTGTTCAGGATCTATTTGAGCTATATCCTCCCAGTACTGCTGTACGGCTGTGAAACATGGACACTATGCCGCTCAGGCCGGGCAAAGCCAGAGGCTTTCCACACAAAAAGCCGACGTATATTGGGCATAAAGTGGAATGACTTCATTCGTAACACAGGCGTTTACAGTCGCTCCAGTCTACACAGTACTGGGGCCATTGTCCACAGATGGCGTCTTACGCTTTTCAAACATGTCGCCAGAATGCTGCAAGGCATTCCAGGTACACATGCACACCACACATCATCAGAAACATGCGTGATCATTTATATATCCCAGCTATTCTCATGCACACACGTCATCAGAAACAAGAGTTATCTTTTATATATCCCCGATGTACCCCCCTGTAGCGGGGTGGTCACCTGCTCTACTCCTCCTGGAAGGGCTTAAAACAGCCCTGGGAGAGGGCTGGGGCAGGGGAAAAGCTGGGCTGATTGGGAGGCAGCCTTAGCTGTGGCCATGCCCCAAACAGACCCTTTATAGGCTTCCCTATAAAAGCCAGGGAAGCCAGGCGCAGAGAGACTCTCTCTAGCCTGTGGAGAGGGAGGGATCTGGCTGCTGGGAGGATACCAAAGTACCTGAGGTGGAGCAGGGCTGGGGGAAGGCCAGAGGAGCTGGGGAGCTCCGGCCTGGAAACCCCCCAGGCTGCAGGCCTAGTGGAAGGCCACATAGGTACTGGAGTTGCAGAGGGCAGCCCAAGGGGTAGGCAGAGGCAGCAGGTCCAAACCCCCCTTGCCTATGATGAGTGGTGCTTACAGAGCAGTTGGCCCCAGGGAATGGGGGCTAGGTGATGATTGGCAGTGGCCATAGACTGAGTCGAGGTGGGGTAGAGGGTTGGGGGTTCCCTGGGGAGGGGAGACCCAGATCTTTGTGCGGTACTGCAGGTGGCAGCACCCTGGTGTGGAAGGGGGCACCGGGATCCAGGAGGGACTCGGGAGCAAGTGGGATGCCGGCCTGCAGAGGGCGCTCTGGAGGCTGGAACGCTAATTCCCTGGATGACCAGTGGGAGGCGCTGCAGGGGTGAGTCCAAAACCGCTACACCTGCGCCGTGCCCCCCCCCCCTTCCCCGATCAGAAACACTGGAAAAAGGAAACATTAGTTAGACTGTAAGGCCCAGCTGCTCAATGTATTTCACTTCAGTGGAAGACTGTAACCTAAATAACTTTCAGGATCTGGGCCTAAGCACTTTGCGGCCATTGTTTCATGATATGTGTAGACAGCACTTAGCTTGATGGGGTCCTGATCCCTCCTTGGGGCCCTAGGCGCTAGCGGAATGCAAATAATAAACCGCTATAATACTCGAGCATCCCACAGGGCTTTCTGAGATGCTGGCGTCTATTACTTTTGCCAGCAGTCTGGCTCTGCTGAGAACTAGAGTATCTGGTTGAAAAGGGGAGCATTGTCTGATGGTTTGGGTATGTGCCTACAATTTGGGAGATATGGGGTCAAGTCCCTCCTGCACCCCAGTCTGACTGTGGACAAGTCACTTAGGATGTATCTACACTAGAGCTGGGAGGTGCAATTTCCAGGTTGGGTAGGCATAGCCACACTGGCTCTGATCAAGCTAGTGCACTTAAAAAGAGTGACCCAGGTGGTAGTACCTGCAACTTTCCCTCGTACAATCCTGCCTAAGATCCTAGGTGTGTACTTGAGTGACTAGCCTGTGCCATGGCTATGCTGCTATTTTTTGTGCACTGCCTTAATCAAGATTCATGCTTATACATCTGCCTGATCTGGAAATTACACCTCCAGCTGCTGTATGGATGTACCCTTAGGTCCTGATCTCAAAGGTATTTAGGCACCTAACTCTCCTTGAAATCAGAGTTAGGCACCTAAGAACCTTTGAAGATCTGGGTTTTAGCTTGTGAGGTGCTCAGCTACTGTAGTGACGGGGCCAGAGCAGTGGCTGATGAACTCAATCCAGGGATGCATTCTCACGGGGCACCAAGCAGGATCCCCTGTTCTCAGGGAGTCATAGTACCTTTCATTTTTACTGACCATTAATTTGTCTCCCCTTTGCCATGGCAAGGGGTAAAGGCTATGAAGCTCCATTTCCTTCTGATTGCTTTAGCCTCCTAAGAATTCAAATGTCTTTCTGCCAGCCCCGGAACAAACAATATCCCTCCTCAACTGTGATAAGAGTTTAATTCTCTTCCATTCGTCTTTCACTTTATTTCATATCACTGCCCCTTCATGTACATAACAAAGCCCAGGTGGAAGGAAAGCTGTCTGATAACTGTGGCAGCCTTTCTGCTGGGAGAGGTCCTTTCTCCTCTGCTACCATGTGCTGCTCCTTCCCAAAGGGATCACACGGCCAAGCAGAAATATCAAGAGGACAAAACCCTAGGACTTCCTGGTGTATATCCCAGTCTCTTGTAATAGGATTTTAGTGTACAAACCCATGGTTCTCCAGGACTTCATGGTTGTCACTTATGCTCGTGTCACAGCCTCTTTGGACGTCTGTGTCAGCACGGATAGAATTCAGATCCTCCTGCTTCCAAAGCACAGGCTCCTAAAATCTGTTTATCTGAAGGAGCATCTCCGTTAGCGGTACTGAGCTTTGACACACAGTTGAGCGGTGCTGACTCTATGTAGTAGAGACCAGTGAAATACATGCTCGTGCTTGCACACCCTCTGCTTCAGTACAATCCAGCTAGCACATGAGAAGGACCAAGAGCCACCAGTGTCTGCCACCTGCCAACAAAAGACATCGATCTTGTGGGACATGCCAGCCTCCTCCTCACAGATGTCCTCTGCTCAGTGCGTCAGAAGAAGGCAACATCTACCCACCTCCCTCCAAGTACCATGGGGAAAGTTCCTCCCTGGCATTCCTCTCAGGCAGCCATGGCCCAAAGGTAGGGCATCATTTGAGACTCACCTCACTTGGGAGGCTTGAGGGAGGGACAGGGTGGCTGGGTGATGCTCCCCTTGTGTGTTTTGTGGGAACTCATGAATAAGGCTACATTGCACGGAACTGCAGTGTTGTTTCTGCCCGTGATGGTGAAGATTTGTCCAATATTTCAATCACACACAGTTAGTTTCCCTTGAAGCTTCATCCCTAGCCTTAGTTTAGCAGCATTGGCTGAAAAAGGACAGCTTTGAGGACTTCATCACTTCAGATACAGATTCTGGAGTAGCAAGACACAGCAAGTGGTCTGTTAGATCTCTGCTTTTTGTGGTCAATTCAGCAACTAAAGGATTAATTTGCTCTATCTCTTGCACAAAGGTCAATTAAAACATCAGGTGCATGGCCTGCTCTGTTTCTGTTGGATAGACTTTCTGGGGACAAATGATGAATCACCGTTGCAACTAACGTTCTAGCTTGCACAAGTTTTTCTTTTTTTAGTCTGGAAAAAGGCCAGATGGAGACTGTTAATGGTAAGGTGGCTGTTTGATTGATAATTGCTAGTTCCTTGGAATCATCCTTCTGTGATTAAATACAAATTTTTATTTAGGAAACTCCATGATTTGTGATTCTTTAATGTACATCAGGGAGGTTCTGATCTAGGTCTGATTTTGCATCTGAATGTTGCAATTCAGGCAAAACTGCATAGAATCCATCACTGAGGTGTCTGATACTTGCATGAAATTGACTTGCAAAGCTGCAGGAATTTTTAAGGGAAGGGCTGGCAGGGCTTTTTAGGGGAAGGGCTGACCCATGAAGAACAATTTGAAATCTTCCTAATTTCTATTTTACCTCAGTCCTTGCTCAATAAAGTGGGAAACCAGGCGTCTGGCTCAGCTAGTTATGGTTCAGGCATCTGATGAGGAATGAAAACACTTCAGAAAGATTGCATTGCTCTGCATCCTGCATTTAATTGATTTTTGTGTTTTCAGAACAGCAGAGCTCTGACATTCAGATCAGGATCCAGATTCCATTCAAAGTTCTCTGGTCTGACCGAGCTGTGCTAGGCACAGCATGGGAGGGAGTCTGAGTAAAGGTAATCTAAACCATCTTTAAATTCCCTGGTCCGGGCTAACTCTGAAAGTTGGTCTGATCCATGGTGTCCAAAAATGCGCAATACTATACCCGGCTACCTATAGCTCCAGTGGCCATTCTGCCAGTCGGGGATTGCTGGAGCCCAGGGTGTCATAATTCAGGATCCCCTTCTCCAACTCACTTCAAGCTTGGTAGAAAAATTCTACCTTGTCCCCAGATCTAACCTGCCAGTTCTGAGGCTAACAACATTTTAAAGAAAACTCTAGAGGTGCAGGCAAACTTTGGCTTTGCCTGGAAACTGGCTTTACAGTTTTGTAAAGCATTTTGGGATTTCTGAATGAAAGGAACCACGTATAAATATTTGCTCTTACAAACAGTCATAATGCAGGACCTTGTGCTGGGAAATTATGCACGGCACCAGTGGTAACACTAGGAGGCGCTCTAGCACAGCAGCAAGGCACAAAAGTGTGTCACAAAAAATATTGGTGGTAGCTAAACTTTAACGGCAATTCCTGTATAAATGGATCTTAGTTAGCTCTTTGGGGCAAAGCGCAAGTCCATTTGTACTGTTCTAACCCAGGCACTGTAAAAATAACCCTGTCCTTCTTTCCCTGATTGTACGGTAGGATCTGAGCACCAACATGTCTTTAGTCTTCAAAGGCCAGTGCTGTGAATGGCAGGTTGTGTTTTAAAATGCCGCCTCAGACGGGGAAGCTATTGGCGTTAAACCCAAAACAGAATTCAACTCCCAGCTCCGCGGCTGGCAGCTCACTGGCAGCGAGACCCCATAAGGCTGAACTTGTTGGGTTCTTCCGCACTCAACACAACATCATCCTGGCTGGCGCCTGTATTCTGTCCTTGTGAGCTGCTGGAGGAGTGAAAGAACCCAGAATCCCATTGTTCCCTCCTTATGCTGTGCAGCCCTTTTTCAGCTGCTATTCACATCCCTCTCATTTCAGGCCTGTTCCAAAACTCACTGAAGTCATGGGAAAGACTCCTATTAACATCAAGGGGTTTGGGATCCGCCGCTCTCCCATCTCGAGTGCTGTTTCTGGCCCTGATTCAACAAAGCGCTTAAGCACATGCTTAACTCTAACCCTAACCCACGGAAGCACATGCTTACGAGCTTTGCTGTATGGGGGCCTTGCTACTCTGCCTTGCACACCATAAAGGAGAGTGTGGAATGAACTCCCTGCTTGCTGTATCTGGGCCTCTGACCCCATTCCTTTAATAATTCTCACATGCTTTCCGAGCCGCAAGACAGAATGCTGCGCTAGCCCAGGCTGTGGTCACAAATAATCAATTAAAGACCCGATCATCTAAAGCTCCTGTTAACCAAATGGGGATTTTGCCTGAGTGAGGAGTATAGGATAACATCCTAACTCTCTGCTTAGACTATATGCATGCAGTTCAGGAACATAATCACTCAGCAGGGCCCTCCACTCCTACAGCCGGAGCTTAAACTGCTCACAGGGGTGAGGCATATAAAACAAAGGTAAGGCACCTCTACTGCGTACAGAGATCCAGATTACTGATCAGGGATTTATTACCCAGAATAAGCATCTCCTCTCAGAAATCATAGTGCAAATCAGATTTTCAGAGACACAGAGGGGAACGAGTCCATTTGTGTCTGAAAATCTGCCCCCCCCTCCCCCCCGGCATGTTTTATTGCCGTAAGTTAAAGGGAACCCTAGCACAACCAAATTGCCCTGCCTCACTGCTCAAATGAATCCCAAAATCTGAACAATAAAGCTTGGATTTTACCCCCCGATATAAAATATAATTATAAAACATGTGAAGATCATTTTTCTCGCGAGGGTTGGTCTGTTTCCCTTCTGCTTTGTGTTTACAAGTTATTTTCCTTTGGCTGCGTGAATTGCATTTTCTTTGCCATCCTTTGATTGCCAGCTCTGCAATGGACTGACCTTTGGGAGTGGGGGGGGGAAATAGGGTGACCAGATGCCCTGATATTATCAGGACCCGCCTGATATTAGGGGCTTTGTCTTATATACACAACTATTACCTAAATCTCTCCCCCCCTCCCCCCCCCCACGGAAAAACCTGTCCTGATATTCACACTTGCTATCTGGTCTCCCTAGGGGAAAACCTTCTTTATTAGATGGGAAAGGTAACTAGTAATAAGTCTAGGCCCTAATTTGTGATTTTTGATTGTTTTGTATAGTAACCATTTGTTTCCACCACTTTCTCATTTCTATTTCCTGTTTAAATCAGCCATCTTTTGTTTCTTACAGGTGCTGTGTGTGTACAGGAGCAGTGATTTAAGGTAAAACTGGTAAACCAGGGTACATTGCTCTTTTGGGGGCAGAGAATCTGGGATTTCTGTGAGTAGTCCATGTCGGGCTGGCTATCAGAGGGGAATATTCAGAGGGCCTCAGGGACTGGTGTGCACCTCTTGTTACCTATAAGGCAAAGACAGGGCTGGTGGAGAGTTCTTGAAAGGTTGCTAATGTTAGGGAGCTAACGCCCACCTCCTGCACACAAGAACCATCACACAGGGAAATGTATGAAAACAGCCATTTAGAAATAAGAGGAACCCTCTGGAGGAAGCATTTTGACAGTGATTGGTTGGAGGGCTGGGCTGAAGTTCAAGCTATTTATAAAAACGATTGTGTTTCTTCCCTAAGCTCCAGAATAAACTCAGAGATTAAAATGGATTTAATGAAGTGTGGTTTTTCCTGTTATACCAAGTGCAACTGGCTTGAATAGGCCCTGAAACAAGACCCCTTGGGAGAGTTTGGAGCTAAATTTTGTGGTCCAGAGCCACGTTCTTAATGCCAGGATAAAAACACTTGAATATCACATGCATGGATGCAGCTAATGCAAAGAATAGATTGTTTATTTTTATTACAACTGAGAGAGAATCCTAGCTCATCATTGTCTAAAAATTGTCGTGGCTGGAGTTCAATGTATCCAGAATGCTGAGGATTGGTGCAAAGTTAACCAATTAGATAGTTTTATGTAAATAAATACCTTAACTGGTAGTTTAGGGGACCATAATGGTATCTTCTGGACTGCTATCTCAATCTCCCTTTTAGAATATTAGTTTAAATGAAATGCCATTTTTCTTAGAAATTGTTTTGCTCTGTTAATTGAATTTACCATGATTTACCCATTGCACCAATAAATCACCGTGCTGACCAATGTCTTCCTATTTTTATTAATAGAATTTATACGAAGCTAATCACTTTCAGATAGTCCTGACTTTGCAATGTTGTAAAAATAATATACTAATTGTATAAACACACAGCACAAAACCAGAGCTAAGATACTTCAGGACATAAACTATAAAGGAAATAATAATACATTATACCCTTGAAAGCAGTATGTATCTTTTGTGTGTACAGACCAAATTTTAGGTGCAAAAAAATTTTAGTCTCACATTATCAACAACAGCTGCTGGGCCTAGAAAGGGAGTGACATTTATATATACTACGCTGCTGTTTTATAAATGATGGACCTGACTTTCATGTACTTTCACCCACCTTGATAATGTAAAGGGGGGCCTTAAAGTGGGCATGAATTACATTTACACTCGCATTAAGGCTCACACTGCCAGAGCGGTAAATTAAATCTGGGCCCAGTATGCAGAGGGATCAATGAACCCAGTACAAAAATGCCACCACTTCTGGGGTGGAACATAACAGCTGTTTATAAGTGAACAGCAACACGGCACAACATTATAGGATTGGAGGGGAAGAAAGATGTATCAAATTGAAATACAGGAGGGATTTTCATGATGTCATCTTTTTTCCAATGTCAAGGTTAAGTAGAGCTATATTCCATTGGCTTCATGGATTAGGTAAGTACCTAGACTGCCAGTTGGCTCAAGTCTAGGCCTGTTTTACAGAAAGGGAAACTGAGCCACAGAGAGGCAAAGTGACTTGCCCAAGGTCACCCAGCAGCCAGTGGCAGAGCCAGGAATACAGTCCAGTTCTGAGTACTAGACTAGTGCCCTACCCCCTAGGCTATGCTGTCTCTCATCCGGCAGACCACTGCCAACTTTTGTGATTCTTACCGTGAGCCTGGCGATAGCTGGAGTTAAAAGCCCTAAACACCAAAGTTAGGGGAATACACCAGAATCTCCGCTTTCTTTATTTTTTTTAAAGTAAGTTTCTGTCTCTTATGGTGGCAGAAGAAAACTTGTAAAGATGGCCCTCAAAGGCTAGAAAGCCAAGAAAAATAAATCACCCCCAATGTATTCTATTTAGAAGCTCACGATTTTTAAGCAATCTCATGATTTCAGGGGCCTGCAGTCATGATTCTTGAATGCTTGGGGTTGCAATGCTACAGAAGTAAGCAGGGGGCTGCAGTATCTCTCTAACCCTGAGGATTTATCCCATCTGTCTCCACAGGCACAAAGTGACCCCTCCCTGGCACTGCCAGCTTGCAGAGTGCCAAGTTCCCCAAGAACAGCTGTATGGAGCTGGCAGGGATTGGCCCTTGGATCTGTGGGGCAATCGCTGCTCCCTGTTTCATCTACAAGGAGCAGGTGTTCTGGATTCAGGCAGTGATGTCATACTCCCCCCAGCCTCCCTTCATAAAGGGTTTGGCTGGTGAGTCAGGGCTTATCTTCCTTTGGAAATGAAGTGAAATAGCTAGTCTGGAATTCTTATTCTACAATAATTCCAGACCAGAAACCCTGCCATAACTCCTCATGTGGACTCTTATTCCAGAGTAGCTGATTTGGTAAATTTCCAAGCTTTGATAAACCCTTATACCTAGCTGGGGTAACTGTTTTCTGCCCTTGCCTCCCCTTTCCTGCTTGCACTCTGATTGGTTAGTGAGTAATCACTTAGTCACACCCACTTTCAAAGGTTTGCATGTTAAGTGTTATTCTCTACTCTTCTTGCAGAAGTAGGGTGCTGAGCTCGTTGGAGAGCTGTGGAAATGGGTCTGAACTCACGTCCTACCTATCTCGTTGCCCTATGGACCAGCCACCTGTTTCTCCTGGCAGCTGGGCACTCAAGGGTGAATCCTAGAATTATTACAGCTCCAAAAGGTAAGTCCCAGAGAGCAACTGCCTGACAGATCCTTGCACTCCCTGACAGGCAGATCTGGCAACCTTGAAATGTATAAACAATATGAGCCATTTACAAGAGACATGCGGAGAATAGCCCTGTTGGTGTAACAATCTGAATCTTCTCTCTGTATAAAGTCACTTTGGGATTAGTCTTGATTCGTATTTGCCTCTTCAAGGAAGATTGATGCTGTTGTACATGAAAAGATATTAGCTGGCAACTTTTTCTCATGTGTTAAGATCTTTTTCCTCCTTGATCAGTTTCTTAATTTTTACAGCTGAGCCCTCTCTTTCTTGAGGAGACCTTTATATATTTTTTTTATTTCATCCCCTTTCCAAACTGCACAAATTAAGGCTGCTGATATGCCTAGTTCCTGGAGAGAGACTGTAACAGCTCTCTCTGGAATTACACAGATACTGAGAAGCTGAAATGCTGGACGCTTGTCTTGTAAAACAGTTATCTTCCTATTCATTAGAGTTACTTAACCTGTTGTCTCTGTGCCAGTTTGGCTCTACGCTAAACATGTAGTACTGCGTGCTCCTCGAGCAGAAACTGAGGGGGCGCAGCTATTAGACGTGAGGTGAGGTTACAGACGAGGAAGCGTATACAGTGTGTTTGTGGAGCACACGTAAATGTACAGAACAGAATAGCTTTTACTGATGGTTTCTCTCCTCCCCCGCAAACTCCTTGATTAACGCCATGTACAAAGGCATTAACAGAAGGCACTACAGTGTCCCTGATTTATACGCTATTTGTCTGAACCGAGCAGACAGCTGTACTGGAAATTTCTTGTCAGTCTGTGACCAATAGCTTCTCTGTATAGTCTCCTGGAGCCTCTTTGTTGAGGGCATGTTTGCACCCAGCTATGGCCTAGCTTATTATGAACCTCTGTTCTTCAACCATGTGCAATTTCTGATTAGTGCAGCTCAGAAGCAGCTGTTCAGGGGCGTTTGGAGAGCATGGGCAATATTAAGGCCTCTGAATAATATTCACAGCATGTGGGGGGAGGGAGTCAGACTAAGGCGATCCAGGGGAAAGATGCCACTATTACCTCTGTCTGGCAAATAATGCAGACAAATGGTACAAGGAGGAGATGGGGACATAGAATCCCTGGCTGGGAAATGAGTGAGTTGGGGGGGGGGAGGATAATTTCCATTGAATCTTCCCCTAAGGAAAAAATGTCATATCACCAGCCTCTTGGCTAAGCATGAGGGGGAAACACCCCTTTCCAAGGGAGCGTGTCCCAGTGGAAAGAGCAGGCCGAAGCAACCAGGTTTCTATGGCACCTGTTTCTCTTTGGCCATGTTCCTCTGCTGCTTGTTACGCAGTTATTTATCCTCTCGGAGCCTTTGTAGTGTACATGTGCCCCAAGCTGGGCTTCCCGGCACGTGATGCAGGGAGACGCTGTCACCAAGGAGCACGTTTGATAATTAGTGGTGGGAAACTTGATGGCAAATACATGCTTTGGGATGGCTTCTGATGCAGGGCTTAGACGGGGCGCGTCCCTATTGCTTTATTGCGGGGGTGGGCAAACTACGGCCGACGGGCTGTTTTAAGCTGGCCTGCGTGGCTCGGCCCTGCTCTGGGTGGGGCTCTGGGTCACGGCTGCACCACGCAGCTCCAGGAAGCAGCCCACACGGCCCTACTCCAGTGCTAGCAGGGTCTGGGGCCTCTCCCGGCATAGGAGCTGGAGAAGGGACATGCCACTGTTTCTGGGAGCCGCTTGAAGTAAACGCCACTTGGAGCCTGCACCCCTGAGCCCCTCCTCATGCCCTATTCCCCCTCCCGCTCTCCAAACCCCTCAATCCCAGCCAGGAGCACCCTCCTGCACCCCAAACGTCTCATCCTCAGCCCCACCCCCAAGCCCATACCCCCAGCCAGAACCTGCACCCCTGTCCCAGCCCAGAGCACCCACCTACATCCCAAACTCCTCATCCCCAGCCCCCCTCCACTCTGATTGGTTAGTGAGTAATCCCCAGCCTGCACCCCTCCTGCACCCCAACCCCAATTTTGTGAGCATTCATGGAGCATTCCCAGAGAGCTCCCATGGAGCAGTCCCAGTGGGGCAGAGTGGAGTGAGCATTCATGGAGTTTACCCACCACTGCTTTATTGGATCCTGACCAGGATTTCTCTGAACAGCTGGGGATCCAGTGACCATGTCTAATTTAAGAAATCCGCTGTTAGCTGTGGAAGTCTGGCTCCCTGTCACCCACATCTTTCTTACCCAAGTCATGCTGGGATGCAGATTGGATAGCAGAGAGAGAGAGAGAGGATTGGCTAGGGAGTCCAAATCCAGCCCAGATGGGTAGTGACCCAAAGCCGTTACTTCTCTTGGCTGTCTGGCCTGTGGGAAAGGAGGCTGGGAAATTATTTTTGTGTTGATCCACCCCACTTGCATTCCAGACACTTCAATGATAAGCTGTTTGGGGCAGGATCTGTCTTATCTTGTGTCCAGGAAGTGCCTGGCCTACTTCAGACCTAGCTCAGATCAGCATTCCCAAACCCACAGCCACAACTGGGACGCAACAAAAATGACCAAGGATTTTATGGGTGTCTCTACGCTGCAGGTGCGGGTGAAGTTCCCAGCCTGAGTAGACTTGTGCTAGCCACTCAAGCCCACCTGACACTCAAGGCTTGAGCTTGGGTGGCTCATGCATGTGGCTGCAGGAGCCGCAGTGTCCACGCACTTTTTTTTTTTTCTTTCACCTGGAGGGGCCGGAGAGCCAGGAACACGTTCACTGCTGCTGTAACTGGCTGGAGCTGCACTGATAACACCAGCAGAGAACTGGGATCCTGGCTGCATTGGCTCCGAGAGCTTGGCCCCTCCGGGTAGGGATGGAGGCACATTGCCGGGAAGCCAGCACTTCCATTGCAGCTGTCCTTGCTTTATGGTGAAGTGCTCCAGCGTCCTGCGATTCTCGATGTATATCACATCATTGTTGGCTCTAACCTCCTCCAGCTGGGGCCGGCATGGCAATGGGGACAGCTCTTGGATGAGAGAAACGCTTCAGCTGTTGCAAATCAGTCACTCTCTGTGAACTCCACCGCCTGAGGATCTGGGCTTCTAAAGTGACGCTGCTGGCTATCAGGGCTGGTGACACATCCTCTGGAGGGATCATTTAGCAAGTCCCTAATACCATGTAGGTGATTTCCCACCTTATTAAAGGGACTCTGTCAGTCTTAATATGGACCTCCCCTCCCCACAAATCTGACTCTTCGGCTCCCTCAAGCCCATTAAAATTAATTCCCGGTTAGTATGATGAAGCTCCTTCCAGCCCTCTAACCAGGGCTTGTGTGAGAGCCCTACGATCCCAGCTGTTCTCGCTGGCAGAGCTGCCAGGCTCTGTGATGGCACCACGAGGTCGGTGCAAAGGCCTATTAATCCAATGCAAAGTGCCTGGGATCTCTGCTCTTGCCACGCGCCTGCTCCAGGGAGTGGGGCGGGGAGGAGTGCAGTGCACAGGAGCTATATGTGCTCAGCTCACATTCACCCCTGTAGCATAGGCTGGTGAAACCTCTGAGCTTATCCCCTGGGTAAGGAAGGAATCAGAGCTCTTGTGCAGCGAATATAATGCTGTTTGATTGGGGGCCCTAGTGGCTTTGGGAGTCTGGTCATTGTGACAGCTTCTCTTTGAAGCATCCACAAGAAGCCATTCTAGAATGGTGCTGGGGTATCCCCCACATGTTCTCTGCTGAGGTCAGAGTTGAGGCTGGAGTGGCATCCTGGGTCTCCTCAGCTCTGTGCTGGCCTCCGAGTCCAATAGTGTCTCAGCAAGGCAGGGAGAGCCGAGATCAGAGCGAAAGCTTTCATGCCTCGTTTCCTGGCTCGTGGCTGGGGGCAGATCTATTACTGACCCCTTGCATTTTGCTGTGATGCTGGGAGCGCCTTTGCCAGACCTGAAGCAAAGCTCTCGGTGGCTTGGAAGCTTTTATCTTGCCTTTCTTTAAGATGGCCTTTTCCAATACTGACTCTGATCATGTACTTTCAGACAGAGTCCCTTAGCCTGCAAGACTGGCCAGACCTCCTACCCCCCACTTCCTCCACCACTCTTAGAGCAATAGCTTGCAATTCCAACACAGTCCTCACCACACAACAGTTTCAGGGCATGAGCTGCTCACCAGCTGAGGTGGGGAAGCAATTCCCTCTACCATGGGATAGTCTTACCCAATAAGACCTGTTGTAAAGAGAGATGGGATCTATGGTGCAGAAATTGGGTGGTATCCCTTTAAATAGCATAGGAACCATCTAGTGGGCTTGGCTGTCTCTCTAGTGCAGATTAGCCACCAGATCCTGACATAGGAGCAGTGTATATGTAGCTAGGTCATGTCTGTTTGCAAACATGGGTATTGGGGACCCAATTGCATGTTTCGTCATTCTCAGTTGTGGTCTCAAGGGGGACCGAGTCCAGAACCTGTTCCAAATGTCAAAGCTTGGACTCCTTTCTAATTGCAAGGATTTCACACCCTCCTCAAAGCATCTGGCATTAGCCATTGTTGGAACAGAAGCTAGACAGGGTGGCCCATGGGTCTATTCTGGTGCATTGAACTTCCTCTAGTGCAGAGGAAAGAAGAAAGGAAGCTGTGGAGTTCTGTAGCTTTGCAAAATAGTCCCTCAGTACTCAGAGTTGCAGAGAACTCAGGCACTCCTCCCTTTGCCAATGCAGAAGGAAGTGTCTTCAGGCTGGTAACTTGTGTTCTTTCTTTGCTTGCACAGTTAGAACTAAATGCTGGCCCGCTGGGCTATGCTTTGGAAAAGGTACATTTGAATTATCCCATGCTGAGCCCTGGCTTGGCAGATCAGATATTGCTTTACAGCATGGTAGGGCTGCAAAGTAAGAGATCAAGAGGAAAAACAGAGCTGGCCCAATATGCTACATTACTGCAGCTGTAGTTCGGCTTTTCCATACTGGTGTAATGGAAGGCCAAAGCGTGCGATGTGTAAAATACCCTTTACAAAAGCTCACCTCAGCCATACCAGGCAGGGCAATGAAGGATGGGATGAGCCCATCTGGTGTGTATCTGGCTCAGAAGGAAGCTCCATGAGCAGTCCATAGCTAGTACAGGAGCATGACAGCTGGTACTGCGCTGGGACCCTACCCCCATCTAGCCAGGACCCCCCGACTCCAAGTTAGCAATCAGTGCAGGGTGGGTGTGCCTGCTGACGCCTGTTTATGACCCCTATGTCCCCCCCCTTTTTAACCTGGGCATAGTTTGGGGGCATTTGCCCTCCCCGTCCCCCCCAATCGCAAGCCTTGGGCAGGCGTGGAGCAGCACTGAGATCAGCTCCCCTGCTGAGAAGCATGCCCCGTTCCGGTCCTGCTCCATGCCTGCCCAAGGCTTGCAGTTTGTGGGGGAGGGGCAATGTGGGGAACCTTTCTTTTCTGTGAATCAGCCCCAGTGAGAATGGAAAGTGAGACAGCAGAGGAAGAATCAAAGCAAGGAAGCCACATGGTGTTTCCACTGCTAAAGACAGCTTTGTTTCCCCATGACTGAAGCCCTGTTTCCCCCAGGCAAAAAGGGCACCTGGGATGAAGTCACCAGCATAAGCATTTCCAGTAGAAAGCCCCTTTCCCAGTGATGCAGATTTGCTCTGTGGTCATCTTCTCTGGGGGTGACATTGGCGTAATTAGGACTCAGTGCAAAACATTTTTTAACCAAACAGCAAGTGGTTTTCGTCCCCTCCTGTTATAGGAATGTGAAGAAAACAAATAGGTTTGGAATAACAATGTAAAGTTCATGCTGCTTTACTTGGCATACGGGACTTCTAAATCAGTGTCCGTTTCAAAATGCATCCCGTACATTCAACTAGCTCCAACTCCATATACTACCTAGCCCAAGGTCAGTCCTGTTAGTAGCTTGACCTCTGTGACTGGCCAGTGCAGTATTATGGCCTTGGCACTTCATGGCTCAGCAGGACTAGAATACAGATCTTCCTGCTCCAAAAGCCCCCACTCACCTGTGTGACAGAAGAATCTCCAATAGCAGTAGGCACATAAAGATTTCCTGACTGGATCAGACCCATGGTTCATGAGCTCAGTATCCCCCTGCTGATAATGGCAGCACCAGACGCTTCAGAGGAAGGTGCAAGAGTCTCATAGTAGCAGATGTGGATAATCTGCCCCCACATTAGGGCTCATTTTGATCTCTAATGCGTAGGGAATGATTGAAGCCCTGAAGTTTAATACTCCTTCCAAAATTGTCGTCCATAATTACGATGGCTCTGGGTTTTCTTGCTATCCATATAAATCACTCCAGTCCCTTTTGGAATGTTAAGTTCTTGGTCTCACTGACTTCCTGTGGCATTGAGTTCCACAGTCTAATTATGCATTGTGGGAATAAAAAGGATGATAATCCCTAGCTCTCATCTAGCACTCTTCATCTGTGGATCTCAGAGCGCTTTACAGAGGACATCTGTATCGTTATCCTCAGTAAGCATTTCCTTAGCCAAAGGGAATACTGAGTGACTCAGTGTGAGAATAGGAAGTCATGAAGGTTTGCCAGCTTGGATGATGATGATGATTTGATTTCAGTGATGCATCTCTTGATTAAATTTCAGCTAATGCTATATCCAGCACTGTTGGCACTATGACTTGGCAGGGGTAGGGAAGGAAAGAATATAAATAGATAATCAGTGACTACCTGTGCCTCAGCAGTGCGGGTGTGTCATTGGTGGAGCAATTTGGATGAAAGACGCAATTCAGACTCCAGGGAATTCACTTCTCTAGCCCTAGTGAAGGGATGGGGCCCACCAAGCAGTCAGGTCCAGATCCCCAAGGGTAGTTATGTATTTAACTCCCATTGATTTCAATGGGAGTTAGGTACTGACATAACTCACTGTTGGGTGATGGAGAGCCAGGGAAGTACCTAGAATGGTATGCAGGGAGCCCATAAAGACATGAGTGGTGCCTACTGCTAATCAAGCAGAGGGTCCCTCTACATGAGGTATGAACTTCTCCAAACTGTTCCTTGTCATCTGCAGGCTTTTTGGAGAATAGAAAGTCTCTTCCCCTAATTGAGCTGCTTCCTCATGCCAAATTTCCCTGTTGCTTTTTTATCTTGTAAAGTGCAAGAGGCTGGGTGGAAAGCAGTGGGGGTGGAGGGTGCAAAGAGCTCTCTTTATCCCCAGATCAGGTGCAGGGGAGAAAGTAGCTCATATTTATCTCCCTCTGCACCACCCATGTGCCTGGGTGCTGACCAGGAGTGAGAAGGGAGCACAGGATCTCAGAGCCCCTTCAGACCCAGGTCCACAAGGGGGACAAGTGGTGTTGACGTGTGTCCCACCAGGGGTGGAGACTGAGACGCTCACTGATCTAAGCGCAGTCAGTTGGCAACGTCCTTCAGACCCTACAGACCGGGGTGGGAGAGGAGAATTCACCTTGGAGATGGAAGGCTCCATGGCCTTTGAGTCCTTCAGAAAAGAAGGGCTGAGCTCTTGAAATGTACATATTCCGCCTTAGTGTAATTCTTCATGCAGCTGGTACCCTTGATGGTCTGTCTTGTCTGAGGCTGTCCAAGTGCTTGATAGGCATTTATTTGTGCTCAGCCCTTCAGAGGACTCTAGGCCTTTCATCTTTACCATGATGCAGATGGGAAACTGAGGCGAAGTGACTTGTCCAAGGTCACACTGTGAGTCCGTGTCTGAGCTGGAAATGGACCTAGGGGAAGCGTTCTCTTTCCTGTGACCACACCTGGACACATGAAGCGGCTGGGGCAGGCTCTAAATTAATGCAGCCTGCTTTAAGCAACCTTTCCTCTGCCCCATCTGCTGGGTTAGGGTATCTGTGCTGCACCCCCTGGAGGTGCATTGCAGAATTGCACCCCAGGAGTCTGGGCTGTTTAAAGCTCATTTGTCCTCTGGTTGTCAAGACAGATTCCATCCTCCCCACCGTACAACTCCCTTAAAAATCTACACCGATAGGGATCGAGGCTTACCCTGCTGCCACTAGGTCTCTGGGGCTGACACTGGAATTCAGGCTGGGGTGATGCTATGGTCTCCAATAGCACAGAGCACCCAGCCAGTGGTGAGCTGGAGCCGGTTCGCGCCGGTTCGCGTGAGCTGGTTGTTAAATTTTGAAGCAGTTTTAGAACCGGTTGTTAACCCTCTTCCCTGCAGGGGGTGCTGAGGCTTTGATGGGCTCTGGCCAGGAAGTGATGTAATTCCTCCTCTGGCTGCCGGGGGCGCTGCGCTGCGGGAGCCATGTGGGCTGCCACCTGGCCCTGGACACGAGCCGTGTTGCTGCTCCCCTGGCCGTGGGGCTCCCGCTGCTGCCTGGTGGGTCCCCGGCTGCTCTGCTGGGCCTGGGCTGCGTCCTGCTGCTCGGGCTGCTCCGAGCCGCTCTCCCCGTGAGCACCCACCACCCTGCCTCCAGCCAGCCCCTGCCGCACCCCCTGCCCTGCTCACAGCCAGCCCCGCACCCCCTTGCCTCCAGCGAACCCCGCATCCTCCTGTCTCCAGCCAGCTCCGCACTCCCTGCCCTGCCTGCAGCCAGCCCCACACCCCCCTGTCTTCAGCTAGCCCTGCCCCACGCCCCTGTCTGCAGCTGGCCCCACGTCCACTAGTGCCCTGCAGTTCCCAGGTCAGTAACCCTGCACACCTGTTTCAATGAGGGGGGCAGGGAGCAGCTGGGACCCACACATGTGCATACCCTAGGGTGACCAGACAGCAAGTGTGAAATCAGGACGGGGGGGGGGGTAATAGGAGCCTATATAAGAAAAAGACCCCAAAATCGGGACTGTCCCTATAAAATAGGGACATCTGATCACCCTAGTACACCCCCAGGGAGTGGCAGGGACCCACACATGTGAAACAGAGCTCATTTCTAGTTCAGGCCCATCTTTTTAAACTGGACAGGTTAGGCTTTTTAGTTCTTAAATTGCCGTCTGGGAGGAATTTTTAAATTTTAAAAATTCCTCCCGGGAAAATACGGACGTATGGTAACCCAGTTGATACAAAAAATACATACTGGGGCACATCCCTTAAATCAGAACTTTTTATAGGGAACCGGTTGTTAAGATTTTGGCAGCTCATCACTGCACGCAGCCCATGCCAGGTGCTGCCAGTGCTGTGGGGATACAGGTGGGAATAACAATGTTCTGCTCTTGTCTCCTCACCCTCTACCTCCAGCAAAGAGGCAGTGACATTGAATGAGACCAGCTGCATCCCCTCTGGCATTTGTTCCAAGTGTAAGAGAGCAGCTGTTAGGCAAAGAGAGGCTCGCTTTGGGAGCTTTCAGGGGATGTTGGTGGTGTGTGGGCGGGTAGATGAGACTGTAAAATGCTGCACCCTAACGAGGAACACCTTTTACCTCTGTCACCTCCCTGGTGTCTGGCTTGTCTGTTTAGCTTGTAACCCAGTGTCCTAGTGATTAAACCATAGATGACCAGTGCCTGCTGACAGTGGGGGGGCCACTATCCCAGAACAGCTTGAGTCACTCCCGGCCCCCCATTCCGGCAAAGCAGCAGCACCTCCGAGCAGCTCCCAGCTGTTCCTCCCCTCCTGCCTCTCCCTGCCCCCACACAGCTCGCTTGGCAGGGAGGGGGCCCGGCCTCACCATGTGACCAATCAATCGGGGGGGGGGGCATGTGACCCCACATTCCTTCTTTCTAACTCAAAGGGTGGTTAAGCTCTGGAACAGGCTTCCAAGGGAGGTTGTGAAATCCCCCTCATTGGAGGTTTTTAAGAACAGGTCGGACAATCTCCTGTCAGGGCTGGTCTAGGTTTCCTTGGCCCTGCCCCGGCACAGAGAGCTATTACTCTGCAATGTGCACAGCAGCCTGCTCGCAACCTCTGGCTGACCTTTGGCTCCCCTGTCCATACTGCAGAGAGGTTCAGAAATTGATGGTCTAGGATAAAAATAAGTCTCCTTAGCACCAACTCTTCAAATCTGGGTGAGGCCAAGGTCCTCTCGGCTCTTCCATTCCAGGTAGTTTACTGGAGTCTGGCATGAGACCTTCAAAGCTGAGGTCCTGTCTGGTCTGCATGGGTACAATTCCCCCAGCCCTTTTTGGAGGAGCAAGGATCATTGGGTAGATCAGACAGTAAAATGCTGCATACTTATGAGAAGCCCCTTTTATCTCCCTTGTGCCTGGCGTGTCTGTTTAGAGCAGTGGTTTTCTCACGGTCTGTCTCTGGCTGCTGCCCTCTGTCCTAGAAGTGTCTGTGTTTCAGAGCAGTTGCGTATGGAGGCTGGGCTTGCCAAAGCCCCAAATCTCCCTGAAACCCCATGAGATTTGGGCACCTTTGAACCTTTCAGCCATAGTCCATGAAGCACTTCGGGGATGAAAAACGCTATGTAAATCCTAGCATGATTGAAAGGTAGGGCTGAGAGAGGTCACCAAGTCTAGCTCCCTGCACTGAGGCAGGGCCAAGTAAACCTAGACCAGCCCTGATAGGTGATTGTCCGACCTGTTCTTAAAAACCTCCAATGAAGGGGATTTCACAACCTCCCTTGGAAACCTGTTCCAGAGCTTAACAACCCTTAGAGTTAGAAAATGTTTCCTAATATCTAACCTAAACCTTGCTACAGATTCAACCCATTACTCCTTGTCCTACCTTCAGTGGACATGGAGAACAATCGAGCGCTGTCCTCTTTATAGCAGCCTGTAACGTTTCTGAAGATTATCAGGTCTCCCCCCAGTCTCTTTCCCAAGATGAAACATGCTCTGCTTTTTAAACTTTTCCCTCCTAGGTCAGGTTTTCTAAACCCTTGATCCTTTCTGTGGCTCTCCTCTGCACTCTCTCCAATGTGTCCACCTCTTTTCTAAATTTAAATGACTGATTTGCCATGGCAAGGTCCCTGATTCCATGGAGAGGCCCTGAGTTAAATTTGCCATTACCAGGCTGAAGAAGGGGCTGAGCTGGATCCCCTCCACCTCTGCTGGGGTCCCACCCTCTCTAGGTATCACTAACCAGCCCCGCTAAGGAGGGCTTCTCCTCAGGGCTCAGAGCTGTACCCTCATCCCTGCCGCACACCCGCCCTGGGACGCTTCTGAGAAATGCTCCTTTGGGAGCCTCCAGTTACAATATTGGCAGCACATTGTTATGTCTCAGACACTGATTAGCCAATGCTCTTCATGTGTCACAAGCTTCCCTGACGCCCTCGGGCAAAGGCGCAGCCGTCTGGTTTCATCCTCTCTCCCTTCCTGGGAGGACGTGGGGGGGCTGACGCACAGCTTTTAAAAACTGCAGACAGAAGTTGACAGAAATAAACATCCCTACATCCAGTCACCAGCTCTTTATATTTAGACTCCCAGACAGGGAGGATAAACACAGATGCCACTGTTATGATTTCTGGGAAGGGCCTCATGATAACCAACTGGCAGCGGCAAAGAATCTGAGCAGTGGAGAGCAGGAAGGATAAATCCGAGTGCCCTAGAGTGTCTCTGGCCCTGTCGGGACCGTGCCATGGCTGGGAGCAGGAAACTGCTTGAGCTGCAGCTCTGGGACAGGGAGAGTTTGTGTGTCTGAGAGACAGGGAGAGATGTCCTCTCCCTCCTACCTTATTGACCCCGGCCTTTTTTCTTATTCAACGAGCAACTACTGGACACATGCTGAGTCTCGGAGGTGCAGAACTCCTGCTCGACTATCTACTAACCCCCTTCAGCAATAAACGAGAGACAAGGTGACAGCCATGCCCAGCATTTGATAATTGGTCATTTTGTGTTTGGGGCTTTACTGATCTATAGTCCCCACATGCTTGGCCTCAGCAGAGAGTCAGTTCGACCTGGTGCTCGGAGCATGTAGCTGGGGTTCAGGCCAGCTGGAGTCTGGTCTCAGCTGTGGCACTGAATCAGTGATGGACCTTGGACAAGTCGCCTTCACCACCTTGTGCCTCTGTTTCCCCATCTGGAAAAGAAGGGTTAAGAATTCTTACTCATTGCTGGAAGGTGCTTTGAGATCTTCTCGTGGCTATACTGCTGGGAGTTCGACGTTCCAGTCCCATTGCCATTTGCTGGGGGGCTGGGCTGCTCCCTGCTCCTTTGCAAACCCCAGCCTTAATTTGCTCCAATTCAGTTAGAGAGAAATAAGAACAGCAGAGAGGTGCCAAGGAGAGGGAGCACTTGCCTGTGTTCAACTCCCTGCTCTGCCACAGCCACCCTGTGTGACCTTCAGCGAGTCACTGAGCCGATCCGTGACTGTTTCCCCATCTATACAGTGGGGTTAATAGCCGAGCCCAGCCTCCCGGTCCCAGGGGTGTTTGTGACAATACATTACAGATTAGGAAGTACTCGGGTAACTATGGAAGTAAAGAGCAAAAGCAATGATGAACTGAATTTCCAGATGAGATGGCTGTGGAGGGGAAGACCCCCACCCACCTTCACTGGCAAGATTGGGGCGTCCCAGGACTTCACACCTTGTCTTCATGCTTCTGAATAAGAATCCTTGGGAAAGTACTGTCCTGCGGCTCTAAAGCCCTCATAAACTGAAGGGGATGGAGGACCAACCTAGGGTGGGCTTCTGAGCTCTGACCACTCCAGAGTTGGGGAATTTTTAAAAATAACCCTAGGAATTATTTCCTCAAAATTATTTTTAAAATGAGACAGATTATGACTGAGCGGGGATTTGGGAATTCTGTGGGGGTCCCCACTGTGGCAGGAACCCTTGTAAATTTCCAATGAGAGGGCGTGCATCTGTAAATTGTAACGATCTCTCAGATTTACTTTGTAGGGGGGAAAATAGGGAAACAGCAGCAGGAAAGAACCTGCTCTGCATGTCATCGACGGGCACCAGCTGAACCGCTGTGTTTCCTTATTTGAGGTTTGAGGATGTCTAAAATGGCTTCGTACTTAGTTTCCTGTTAAAGTTCAAGGGATAGGTCCGCAGATGGACTGTGCTGGCAAAGCACTGTGTTGGTGCTGGCCAGAATCCCGAGGCTGCTTTCCCCCGGCCCATACCTCGGCTGTACTGAGCCATTTCCAGTTGAAGTGGGTTGAGTCTGCCCTCTCCACGGCTCCACTCTGTTTATAGATCAGCAATAGTCTTACTAAAATGTTGGCTCAAACCATGGAATACAGGATGTACTTGGTACCTCTGACCTCATTCCCGGTGCAGGGGCTTAGCCGTATGTGACCTGGCACCACAGAAGGGATGTAAGGCTCTGATCCGTCTGTGTTGTGGGAAACTTATGAGGGTTCCTGCCACAGTGGGGACACCCACAGAATTCCCAAATCCCTGCTCTGTCGTGATCTCTTTTTTCCTTGGGATTATTTTTATTATTATTGTAAAAATAGTTCCTAGGTTTTTTTTTTATTTTTAAAAATTCCCCAGCATTAGATGAGTTGTCAGAGCTCAGAAGCCCGCCATAGATTCACCCTCTGGTTTCTGTGGGCTTTCAAGCCCCAGCACAGCCCTTTTCGCAGGATTCTTATCCAGAAGCATGAAGCCAAGATGCCTCTGATTTGTCCTGAAGTGTTTCCTTCCTTCCTTCCTTCCCTTGCATTGAGTCCAGGAAAGAATAAAACCAGGACACAGTAAATGTGCTTGTGAGGGAGCAGAGCAGAAAGGGATTGAGACTCAGGTGGGAGCGCTCTCCCTGCAGGGCCTGATGTCCCGCAATAGGACTTAAAGTGGCACCCACTGCACCCACCCACTCATGATGCTAGGTGGGTCACACCATGGTAAAACTGCCAGGAGGTTTCATCTCCCTGCCTCTGGCGATGGCTGTCTAGATGGAAGCTAAAGGTCCTGGTGCCTTTTTTATCAGAGCTGGGCTATATTACTTAAACTGGCATCCCAGGCCACTGGTCTCCTCTTCCATTGAAACTGATTCGTGCAGATCCAGGGCTGTATGTGAATTCTGCTATCCAGCCTCTAGCATAACAGGACCCTTATCTTGATTGGGGGGCCTCTGGGAACTACTGGAATAGAAATATGGACTAATTAAAAACAAGCAGAGTGCACGTGGCTTGATTATCAAAGGGGACAGATGCTCGCAGCCCCCACTCAGGTTTGCTCGGCAGCTTTGAATATCAGGCCAGTAATGGCTGATGCCTTTGCAATATACTCACTGCACCCTATGGAGACATGTTGCTGTGCATCCCTTGAGCATGGAAGATCGAGTATTACCAGGGTTATTGATGCTCATGCTTCTAAGCTGATTTCCCAGCTGGAGTCAAGAAGGATAGTATAGTCTGTCACAATTAGGGGCATCATTAGGGCACTGGGTCATTGTTGTATATTCTGAAATATCCAGTATTAGCCCCTATCTGACAGGATACCAGAGCTCAGGGCCCATTGGCTTGTCCTGGTGAGTCATTTCCTGTGTTCTTATAAATGATGCTGCTCTGTATATGGCTTAATTCTAAACCTAATTCTCTCCAGTCAGAACAATTCTACAGAGCTGGTCACAAAAATCCCACTGAAACTTATTTTGTTCTGATTTGGCAAATTCCACAGTGATGGTCTGATTTTGATACAGTTCTGACAGAACCCCAGCATGCTCGCCACCTGCCAGGCAGGTTTCCAGAAGTTCCCAGGCTCCCCAGTCTTCCAGGGCCCGTGGCTTGGGGGCAGCCCATCCAGCAGCTTGCCATGGGGTCGAGGACTTGCAGGTTGCGCAGCTCCTTCCCTTTTGCAGAGGGTTTCGAAATGTTTGGTTGTAATGTAGAGTCAGAATAAACCAGATTTCAAAATACTGAAATCCTCCCCAAAATGAAATTGCCTCTCTGCTCAGCTCTGTGGTTACACAGGAGGGGCATGAGATTTGCCATGACTGATGGTCCATCTAGCCCACTAGCCAGTTTCAGAGGATGGTGTATATTAGTCCCCACTAGGGAGAATTTTGCAACAACATGCCTTTGATGGAAGAGTCCTCCCAGCCCCAGGCAGTCACTCCTTAGCTAGCATCCTGAAGCAGAATCATGAAGGCTGATTGCTTTTTATACCTGAATGATGAGGGGTATGGAACCGCTTCCATACAGGGAGAGATTAGAAAGACTGGGACTTTTCAACTTGGAAAAGAGACTATTAAATGGGGATATGATAGATGTTGACTGGTGTGCAGAAAGTAACATTTCCTTTATTCATTTATTCCTTTGCATAACACAAGAACTAGGAGTCACTGAATGAATTTAATAGGCAGCAAGTTTAAAACAAACAAAAGGAAGTATTTCTTCACACAACACGCAGTCAGCCTGTGGAACTCATTGCTAGCAGATGTTGTGAAGGCCAAAACTATAACAGGGTTCCAAAAAGAAGTTCATGGAGAACAGGTCCATCAATGGCTATTAGCCAGGAAGGACAGGGATGCAACCCCATGCTCTGAGTGTCCCTAACCCTCTGACTGCCAGAAGCTGGAAGTGGATGACCGGGGATGGATCACTTGATGTTACCTGTTCTGTTCATTCCTTCTGAAGCACCTGGTATTGGCCACTGTCTGAAGACCGGATACTGGGCTAGCTGGACCATTGATCTGACCCAGTATGGCCGTTCTTATGTTATCCTGGCTTGTCTAATTGCATGTGATTTTTTTTTCTTTTTTCCTCATTGTTCTCTGTGCCTAGTCCGTAGCTTGGCAGGATTCAGACATTTGCCCCCCTTATGTCCTGGGGCGATAAAGATGCAGCCCATGAAGCAAATTGTTCAGAACCAATGGGTTTTGTGGCCGCACAGCCTCGCTGATGTAGGGCAAGATGTGTAAGAGCTCATCTGATCATTAGCAGCACACACAAGAAATCAGCCCTTCTGCATGGCTAGCCTGAAGGGCAATTGGGTCAGGCAGATAAAGAACACTTATGGAAAGTCAGGATTTATGTCATCATAAGACAACCCCATCCCCAGATGTCAGTACTTGAGTACTGTCTTCTCCGTACGTATCCTGTTTGTCTGAGATAAGCTTTGGAGGGCAGGTACCGTGTCTCCCTCTAGGGCGGGGTGGGCAAACTCCGGCCCCTCGGGGCTTTGGATCCGGCCCGCGGGATTGCCACTGCTGTGGGCTCCGCTCCGGGAAGCAGACACACCACGTCCCTGCAGCCCCTAGGGTGGCGGGGCAGAGAGCTCTGCACGCTGCTCTTGCCTGAGGGTACCTCCCCCAAAGCTCCCATTGGCCAGGAACGAAGTACAGGGGAGGGAAATGCGGGAGCCCTCTTGCCCCCCACCTCCCCCAGGGGCCGCAGGGATGTAGTGTGGCCACTTCCCAGAGGGCGAGGGGCCAGGCAGGGAGCCTACCCTGGCCCCGGTGTGCGCTTCTACCATCCCGGAGCCATTCTAGGTAAGCAGCACCAGGCTGGAGCCTGAACCCCCTCCTGCACCCCAACTCCCTGCCCTGAGACCCCTGCCGCACCCTGCACCCCTTCTCTGCCCCAACCCCTTGCCCTGAGCTCCTTCCTGCATACCGCACCCCCACCCATACCCTGCACACCGCCCCAACAGCCCAACCCCCGGCCCTGCAAGCAATTTCCCCACCCAGAATGTGGCCCTCGGGCCAAAAAGTTTGCCCACCCCTGTTCTAGGGCCCTGATCCTGCAATAGCATCCATACAGGCGCATCCACGCAGAACTTTTTGATTTCAGTGGGGTTTCCCACAGACCCTGGGGTCTGCCCTCAATAGCCGGATCAAGGCCGGCAGCACCTACCACCTCTGGGCACTGCTGAGTAACAATAATTGGGATTTTTGTACAGCCCCCTATGGAAGTGTCAGAGAGCAGCTATTTCTCCTCTCCAGCTGAGTTCTTTCTCCCCTCTTTCCAGTCTTAGGCAGAGCAGGATCTTGCTGTGTGAAATGTTGGCCATTAGAGTCTATCTTCTCTGCACATCCTACCTGGCGCACACCGTCTTTCTGGGCGTTACAGTTTATCATTCAGCAGGGAGCATAGCCTTGAAATGATACAAGCGCCATCATGGTGCTGCCCTTAGCTGGAGTAATGACACACAGTGCAGGACAAAGGGGTCCTGATACACAATGGCCTTGACATACCAGCGTCACCACCCGGGCAGCAGCGGGTGATGTGGGAGACCACAATCCCTCCTTGTTCAGTGGGAAGGGAGAGCAAATGAACCCCTTAGTTCAGTGCCTACAGCCTCTGCACATGGGGTGTTGACAAATCCCACCTCTTTTGTAGCCTGGGCAGAGACGTGACACTGTGAGCAAAGACACCAGGCTCACCGTATGGAAGGGCAGAGACAGTGCAGTCTATTGGATGGAGCACTAGGATGTGATGGACGGGGACGCTGAGGAACAGAGGAGAGAAGCGACTTGCCCAAGGAATAGAGCCCTCTGTTCCTCAGCTTCCCCATATGTAAAATGGGGATAATTATGATGCCCTTTCGCAGAGAACTAGAGGATGCTCCTACCCAGAGGTCCCTTCCATGCTTAGGTTCCCCCTGCAACGTCCACTCGGGGACCAGAGGACCAAGAACTCCACAAACTCTCCTCAGCCTCACTCCATTCACAGCACTTTATCACAAGGTTGAAGGCAAGGAACTCCCAGACCCCAGGGCAAACAAACCCATAGCTCTAGTGGTCCCGGTGCCTTCTCCCTGCCTCTGCTTGGCTGTGTGGCTGTGTAGCACCCCAGGGTGAAGGGTTACTGGCTCTCACCAGGCATATGAACTGGTGTTGGCAGGGAGGTGCAGCCACAGGCCAGAGTGTGACAGGTCTCCTGTGTCCAGCCCATTGAGAGTTTGGCTCTTTAGCTCAAGAGGACCCCAGGTCAATCCCTGACCAGAGAGATGGAAGCCAATTGAAATCCCTCTGGGACCTTTTGGACTTCAAACCAGCTCCATGGCCCATTTCTACTAGGGGTTGGGGGAGCGTGGGAAGGCCCAAGATGCTGAGAAGAGAATCAAGAGGAAGACAGGTCCCAGTGGCCTTCCCCCATAGAACTGATGGGACTGGGGAGGAGCCATGAGACAGACCAACCTTGGGTGCTTTCTGAAGTGAAGAAGCCAGCAACCACAAAAACCAGTTTGCTCAACCCGGCCTGGGGGCTAAGTCATTGTGAGAGTCTAGTCTCATGAGAGTCTAACTGATCGCAATATTTGGGGTCAGGAAGGAATTTCTCCCCAGAGACCATGGGGGTTTTTCACTTTCCTCTGCAGCATGGGCCACGGGCCACTTGCACGTTTAAACTTGTGTCAGTGGTGGATTCTCTAACTTGAAGTCTTTAAATCATGATTTGAGGCCTTCAGTCACTCAGTCAGAGGTTAGGGGTCTATTACAAGAGTGGGGGTGTGAAAGTCTGTGGCTGTGATATTCAGGAGCTCAGGCTAGATGATCATGATGGTCCCTTAAAGTCTATGGGGGAGACTGACATTAACCCTTCCTGCTACCCTGGGCTACAAGGAAATGTGGGAGGGCTGATGGTGCGCTGCATCACTGCGCACACAGACCCAGCCCAGCAGGGTGGGACCATGGTGACTTTAAACCATCCTGACCCCTCCCTTTCCTGGTCTGTTCCAAGGGCCAAAATTACAGCAGCCGATCCCCAGCTGCCGCTGGGCTGTGACACCAGCCTGCCCCCTCCCATTCCCAGTTTCCCCCTGCCACATCCCCTCTTCTTGGGCCTTGAGACCCAGTACCTGTGTTGGGAGACTTCCCTCCCCGCCCCCCAACAACCAGATCCTGGCCTGTTCTTGTCTCTGGGGAGGGGTGAATCCATTCTGTTGTCACCAGGCCGGCTCCACAGAAAAGTCAGGTTTATGCCAACCAGTGACTCTGTAAGAACAGCATTGGAGAGGAAGGGGTGGGGGCTTGTCCCTGTTGCCTCTCTGTGACCCCGATCACATCAAACCAGATCACAAGTAAAGAGGAGACTTTTTTTTTTTTTTTAACCTGCCCGCTCTACAGACTCCTGGAATCTGAGAGCCAAGTTGGACAATATGGGGTCTGCAGGCCGGATTATACCTGCCATCCGTGCCACCTGTGCAGGCCCATTGCCTTTGGATCATGTCCTCAGTGCGGCTTGTGCTGTCAGTTGGGTCTGACTGGAACTTAGCACACAATTGGGTGGATACAGCAGCAGGACCAGGTCCAGCTGAGCAGAGATCTCTAGGCCCCCTGGCCAGTGACTAAGTGAGCTGCTTTGAACAGCGAGCCACGTCTGATCAGTCCTTGGGACAGGCTCCCACTCATCAGGAAACTGCCAGGAAGCCTGTGACTGAGCACATGAAAACATCATGTGTTTCCCTTCTCCTTTGATCACGGGCGGCTGCTCCTCACTTGCCGCCCTCGCTCACCCTGCCTGCCAGTAGCTACACCGCTGATGACAGCAGTGAGTTGACCTCTCCCTTGGTAACTTGTCTGCAGTGTAATGCAAGCAGAACACGGCCTCGTGCCAGAGCAAATACCCTGCTGTCGTCATAGACCCATGGGCATGCTGGGGAGGAAGGATGCATCTGTGGTTAGTGCAACACCCTTGCTGTGTGTCCCTGGGCGCATCCTTGAGTCTCACTCTGCATTGATGGAGAATTGAGGCAATGGGGATAATAGCACAGCCTGTGTTGTGACGTATCCGATACTACTGCAGTGGTAGCTGGATAAGTACCATAAATAGAGCAGCTGACCTCTTTTAGTTTTCAGGGGGTTGTGTGCTTTTTACATGGAAATGAGAAGGGATTCCCCCTACTGAGGTCTGTTTCCCTGAATTGGCCCCTCTGTACTTTTCCCCTTTGAAGGGGTTTCCAGGATGTTAATGATTCTTTTTTATTTTTAAGAAGAGAAGAACAGAAATAGAGGACTGGGGAGTCCTGCTAACCGACCATATCTGAGCCATAATAGGAACTTCCAACCGAGGCTCTTAAGCACTAATGAATTAACGACTCACTAATACTTGTACTAATGCCTGGTGATATTTGTAGTCGGGCACTAATACGAAAGCCTTCGCATATAGGAGCACTGACAGCCTCTACACACATTAGCCACTATATTCTCCTGAAATCCAGGGGGCAGGTAGCTAATATCCCTCTTTTACAGCCCCCGATGTACAGAAGTGAGGAGTGATTTGCTCAAACCACCGGTGAGCCAGCAGTAGAACTTGATTACTCTGAACTCCTAAGCTCATGAGACCAGCAGACCGAATCCACTAGACCAGTGGTTCTCTGTCCGCTGCCTGTTCAGGGAAAGCCCCTGGCCAGCCGGACCGGTTTGTTTACCTGCCACGTCCACAGGTTCGGCCGATCACGGCTCCCACTGGCTGCGGTTCGCCGCTCCGGGACAATACGGGCTGCAGGAAGCGGCGCGGGCCGAGGGATGTGCTGGCCGTCCGTCCTGCAGCCCCCATTGGCCTGGAGCGGCGAACCACGGCTAGTGGGAGCCACGATCGGCCGACCCTGCGGACACTGCAGGTAAACAAGCCGGCCTGCCCTGTCAGGGGCTTTCCCTGAAGAATCAGCGGACTGGCTTCGAGAACCACTGCACTAGACCACACTGGCTCTGGCTTCGAAGCATAAACTGGTTACATTTGGGGAAGGGGGAGGCGGGGGGTGGGGAGTCCGGAAAGAAATCTCCCTCCCCATCCCCAAATCTGGCTGGAGCATTGAACAATTGGCCAGGTGCAGTGTGGGGGCATGGTGAAAGAGGGGCTTATCTTCCTGTGAAGGAGCAGGTTCTGGTCAGTGCTGGAGGCAGGATACCAGACTGGATGGACCAGTCCTACATTCCTGCGTGCCAGACACTGCAGTGCCTGGAAGGGGCAGATCAAGGCAACTCCCCACTGAACTTGGGCCATTTGTA
Organism: Caretta caretta; assembly: GCF_965140235.1. Lineage (NCBI taxonomy): Eukaryota > Metazoa > Chordata > Testudines > Cheloniidae > Caretta > Caretta caretta. Next base: position 46,817,669 of record NC_134215.1, on the reverse strand, counting down.
CCAGGAGGCCATTCACCTCCTCACTTCCCCATAAGTAAAAGAACAAACGTGCTTATTCCTACTATGTGGTGTGCAAGGACAGCTGACTGAGACTGAAGATCAGTTGTGGTGCCCTTCAGCTTAGCTGAATAACATGAACAGCCCCAGGTGATGGAAGCTAGTCTGTTTCTTGGTTCCCTTGCTGTGCAACTGACCATGTTTGCAAGCTCCCTTAGTAGTCGGGAGAAGTAGCATTTGCTCTTTGGATGGGTCACTTCTTGTTAGTTAATTACAGGAGGCATTTTCCTATGAGAGCACCTTCTTTCTCCTTATCTGCTTCTCCGTTACCCCCACATGCCCGACTTTCCTGTGGGACATATTGTTATCTCTCTCTCTGCCCCGTATTCTTCTGCTGTGCCCAGGTCCTGGTATCTGCCAGTAATTGATCTGGCTGCTTTCCCTGCAAAGCACAAAGCTCTCCTTTCTTGTATGCATTCTCCCACTCAGTTTAGCATCTGAAATGACAATTGCTCCATTGATTCTTCAGCTGCCTGGGGCTTTTGTGTGACCCAGATAAAATGTCATGGAAAAGCTCAGAGCGAGTTGATGGGAATTTGGAGGGTGGGTGGGAAGCCTCCTTCCTAATGGCATTGTCTCATTGGAGGGGTCAGTCTTCTCCTGGGAACTGCGACTTTTTTTTTCCCCCTCCACTGAAATGGAGATCAAGAATGCACATGGGGTGATTCTCCTACCAGACACTGAAAATGCCGGTCTGGGGCTGTGCATGGAAAAGCAGAGCATGGCTTGGAGAGGGTTTGAGTCTCTTAATCGAAGAACAACCTGACACCTTTCACCCAGAAGGATCCCAGCGCGTTTACAGACTGCATGAGTGGGGATCAACTCGCCTACCTCTGACATGCAGCCCCTCTGGCATGCATCCGATGAAGTGAGCTGTAGCTCACGAAAGCTTATGCTCAAATAAATTTGTTAGTCTCTAAGGTGCCAAAAGTCCTCCTTTTCTTTTTGCGGATGCAGACTAACACGGCTGCTACTCTGAAACCCACCTCTGGGAGTGGATCATGGTAGCCGTAGCATCCTAGTAAATTCTCACAGCTAGAGTTAAAATGGAACCCCAACAGGAATACAGAATGCAGCTTATCAAGTTAGAATTTGGCCAGGATATTGGGGGTAGCACCCCTTTTTGCACCAAAGTGCCATGAGATCTTTAAATCCCCACCAGTGGGCAAGCCTTGGGCTTTAAATCTAGTCTATTTATATGGCCTCAGTTACTGTGGCATGTGATCACCTCACAGTCTTTAATATATCCTCACAACACCCCTGTGTGGCAGGGCAGAACTACTAGCCCCATTGTGCAGAGGGGGAAACTGAGGCACACCCAAATCCTTAAATGTATTGAGGCATTGAAATCAATGCCCAAGGTCACACGGGGAATCCGTCAAAGGGCAGCACTTCCAGCACTGCACTTCTGGGAGCACTGGGGGTCGTGCCAATTCAGAGAGAAGAGTACCGGGACCTGGGCTCTTCTTGGAGTTCTCCCATCCAAGCACCAGACAGGTTCAACCCTGGTTAGCAGATGAGTCCAAACAAAGCAGCAAGTCAAGCACTTATGGCATTTGGCAAGCCTGTGTATTTTGAGTTCCACCATTCATCCCTCCCTTTTGAAGCATCTGACAGAAAGAAAAACAACTACTGCTCTGGCACCAGCAAAATGATTGTTTTTGTTGTAGCCGCTCAAAGAGAAACAAGTCATTAGCTTCTGTGTAAGCTTGGGTCTGAGCAGAGCTCTGGAGCATGGCTGAGCTCAACTAAACCCAGTCTCCCGAAACGCCCACACTGCAAAAAGCCAAACTGAAATCCGCAGGAATGAAGTGAGCAGCCTGGTGCTGCATAAGGGAAATGGAAGTCTGAAGGCAGCATGTGTTTCCCTAGGTTAGCTGTTGAACGTAGGACGAAGACCAATGTTACACAAGAGGGAAAAAGGTCACTGGACCCCCAAGTAAGAGCTAGAGTATGTTGGTAGCATAAGATCAGTGGGTTGCTCTTTAGTTATCCAGGCACTAGGCTATGTCTTCCCTGCAAAAAGGCATGTGGATTTTACATGGCCATAACTACTGTGATGTAAAACCCTAGGGGAGCCAAGGTTATTACCTTGATATAGCCAGTTGAGGTTGCTGTTATGGGCACCACACTTTAAGAAAGACATGGACACACTTTTGTGCAGTATTTGCCCAGCACTGGCCAGGAGTCAGGACTTCTGGGTTCTAATCCAGGCTCCACCACTGAGTCACTGGTTGACCTTGGGCAAGTCACTTCACCTCCCTGTGCTTCAGTGTCTCTATCTGTCTTCAATCTGGTGAAGATTCAGCAGTGAACATGGGCCCAACACTTTGAACATGCCCAAGTTGTTGGATCTGCAAGAAAGGGATCAACCAAGGAACAGCTTGGCCTGCAAGCCACCCAGGACACGAGACAGACAGTGCTCTGGCAAAGAGCACTGTGGGATTGCAGAGGACAGATCCTGGAGGAGACCCAATCAGGTCATGTCAGCAAGCAGGCTACATTTGTAAGAGCATTGTGTGCAGGCAACCCCATGTACCGTTCTCTCCCAAGCCGTGAAGGGATGGTACTTTCTAGCACTATATCAGGGCTGCCCTGATCTCTTCCCCAAAAGCCTTTTGTGATTGTAACTGACTTGCACAACACTACATGCTTAAGGTTTGCTGTATTTTCCATCTGGATGTGGTGGGCAGTGAGCTTCCTGGAAGTGACTTGCAGTTGACCAAACTGGCTGACAGTAAGCGGTGATAAGCGCAGCCACAGAGAGTTGCGCTAGAGGCTGACGTTGAGGTACAAATGGCTGAGTGGAAGGAATTTAACCCCTCTGGTGAAGATGCAGAGTGAGGGGGCTGGGGTACGGCGATACAGGCCGCTGTGGATATACAAGGATCGTGCACCCATTCTCATGGTTCTGTCCTGCCTCCTGCAAGCTTAGCCTGCAGGGTGAGGTGAGGTGAGCCCTCTGTTTGCAGGGAGGAGGGGTAACCTGGCCATGTCGCGTCGCAGCATCATGGCACAGCGCGTAGTGACCTTAAGGTACAACGCTGCCTCAGTAGGTGGTGCGTGGGATCCAGTACAGGCTTTACAATAGGGCCGGGCCTACAGTCGAATGGGCAGTGTTGTGGTGAAGCTCACACTGCTGGGGTCTGGCACTGACAAGCCACTGGTGGAGTCTTGGTCCACGCTAACATGGTCAGACCAGGGAGGTGCTCACTCTGCATTGACCGGGCACTGCTGGGAGGAAGCTCACAATGCAGCATCCCAGCTGGACACTGTTGGGAGGAAGCTCCCAGGCTGGAATCCCAGGTGCTGCTGCTTGTGAGGAGGAGGCACAGAGAAGACAATGCAGCCACCAGAACAATCAAGGCACCCTCTGACTTGCTGAGTACAGCGGCTGTGCCAGACAGGCAGGCAGCCTGCGCCGTGGCTGAAGGCGCCTGGCAGGAAGCTCGGTCGTGTGCAGCCTGCTCTTTGCCCACCCTGCGCATTGACTCTGTCAATCAAGAGGCACCTGCCGGAGATTTATTTCCTTGCTCAGGGGCCTTTTTCCCCTTGGCTCATGTGGGCTGCAGACTCTCCCCCGCCCCCTCCTCCTGTACTTGAGGCTCAATGCGCACCGCTGATTGATCCTTCTCAGCAGGAAAGAATGGGCTGGCTGGGGCTGAAAGTGAACCTCCTGCTGGCATAAAAGACCCAACAGCTAGTCTGTCTCTGCAGCAACGTCTGGTTCCGGGCTAGCCTCCCGAGCCAGCTTGAGTCCAGCTAACCTGGGTAATGCTAGCGGTGAAGACAGCGCAGTGTGGGCTAGCGATTGGAGTACGTACCCAGGGTCTCCGCCAGACTGGTGTCACCCTCTCTCAGCTGCCTTCACTGAGCGAGGCGGGCTTGCTCTTGCGGTGTCAGCAGACCCTCTGTCGGGCAAAGCACAGGCAGCCCCAGTGCAGACTTCCCACACGGCCGCACACATCGGGCTTTGTCTAGGCTGGGATTCTAGCCCCCAACCTAGGTAAAGAGATGCAGGCCCAAGTGTAGACCAGGGCAGCGAGATGGCCAGGGTAAGAGACAGTCAGAACAATGACAGATCTCTGAATAGTCTGGACACAGCAACTTAAGTGTGCCTGGCTCTTAATAGAGAAGATGGTGATATAGCCCCTGCCCCCAGTCTAGGGAAAAACTAGGATCCTCACGTTCGCTACTAGTGGCAGGGCACCGCTGGGAGGAAGCTTACAGCAGAAAGGAGCAGCTACACTGCAATAGAGGAAGGAGAAGAGCGGAGAGCAGGGAGATGTCTCACTAGCAAGCAGGAGAGTGAACCAGCCCAGCCAAGAAAGGCTCTGGCCTGTAGCAACCAGCTGCAAATCGGGGGGGGGGAGGGGGGCGGGCACAAGTCATGCATTGCACTCGTTGGTGTGCCAGCGGGGAATACCGCTTCTGATGGCGGCTCAGGGCTTTACGTTCTTCATCAAGGCTGCCGTTTAGCTCCCCGCTAAGTCTTGTGGCCAGCCTGCAGTTCGCGATCCGAGTGATGTGGCTACGGTGGAGGGATCCGACTAGCGCATGCCCCTGTTTTACACTATATTATAGATACCCCCTAGGGGGCACAGATGCAGCTGCACTGCCCAGGGACATCACCCCCACTTGGAGGCTGAGTTCGCAGGTCTCTCTGCTCCGGTTGTGGCTCCAGGCCTGCAGAGTCAGGCACCAAAGGGAGATGTGGGAGGAGAACTCTGCTAGAGAACTCAGCTGTGACATGAGAATCAACGGAGAGGGCCCTTGCCCCGGGGAGAGGAAGAAGCCCAGAGCTTCCCTCAAAGCCCAGCCCAGCTGGAGCAGAACCTAACGAATCCCAGGGTGGGTGATTCTCACAGGTCGACTTGGCAATGAGGATTCCCCGTCCTGGAACCAACGCAGTCGCACTACAGCCTCCCCAGGGAAGGGATCATCGCCGCAGCTCAGCTGTTGCACTAATGACCCTCGGTGCACTGCTGCGTAAGCGAAGAATAAATAGCAATCCTCCTCACCACTGGGACTGGGCTTGATCAGTTCACTGCACTTTGTAGACACCATTCCCCAGACCACCTCCCCTCTAGTGAGTTTTATTAGCCTCATGAGGCACAGGGAGTAGGAGGGGCTCCCCTCAGGCCGTGGAACAGCTGTCTGATTTTTCAGAGGTGGTGTTCGTTCCCCAATGCTGGAGAGCACGTGCCTGGCCACTGGTGGTGTCAGCAGTAGAACTCAGCAGTGTAAGGCCTGACCTAGCTCATGCTGCCTCTGACCTACTAGATCTTGGGTGGGGAAGAGCCGTGGGAGCGCAGCAAAATGGAACCGTGTGGGCTCGTGCATGCAGCCTGTAAGTAAGGACAGCAGGAGCTGTTCCTCCCTCTTCCACTGACTTGCTGCGCGGAAGGTCCTGTTGCTGCTTGATCTGCCTGAGTTTCTCTATCTGCAAAACGGGGCGACCTAGTTCCCAGGTTTGTGAGTCTTGGTTAATTTGTTTACCTGGCACTCTGAGGTCCTCAGCTGTGAGCTGCTGTAGGGGGAGCAGTGTATGATTCTGCAACACTGGCAGGCAGCTTCAAGGCTGGATGCTGGCTGTCGGGCATGTTGTTCTTGTCTGCCTGGGAGGGCTGCAGCCTTGTAATCTCATCTGTTCCTCCCCGAGTTTCTCGGCAGTTGTGTAATCCTCTTCCCTGTTCTGCACACAGAAGGGTCAGATGCACAGCGCACTTAGCAATTAGCGGTGTCTGGGAAGAAGAGCAATAACCTGGCTGCTTTGGAGTCAGTGACAAACCACTCTCATCTGCTGCCCTCCTGCATCAAATATTCCCAACCCCTCCCTTCCACCACGTCCTGTAAGGGCATCAGGATCCTCCCTGCCCTTCCTGTGTCTCTCTGCCTTGCTTCTCTAGCTCTCTTCTTGTTTATGGCTGAGCCAGAAGTGGGAGGCATCAGCTGGCAGACACCAGTGTGCGGGTGGTAGTGAGAGTGGCTATTGGTGTGGTAGGTAGAGGGAGATTTGAGCCCCTGCATTCGGATCTGGATTCCCCCCACCCCCATCTGGGGGTGGCTAGATCTGGGGGTTTGGCCTGTGCTAGACACCAGCTGCCTGCAAAATGTTGTGGATCTGGAGGGGGGCTGGATTCTGAGAGCCCTCAATGCCCAGGGCAGCCAACTGCAGGGGTCTGGCTCAGGCCCCTCTGTGCTGGAGGCTGAGCCACGCCAGCATGATCAGTGCCAGGAGACGGGCACGGCCCACCCGCGCTACGCAAAAGTGGAGACGTGGCTGGTTCTCCTCAGGCCTCTAGCTCCCAGTGGACACAGCTGAGTTAAGCCCCCAGCAGCTCAAATGCTTTTATCTGACCTGAATTAACCCCTGCCCCACCCCTAACATGAATTGCTCCATGGTACAGTGTCTTTACATGCTGCACACCCCACACAGGGCCCCTGCTCATGGTTGTATTAGCTCCCCTCTGTAGCAGAGACTCTGTTTCAATGTCCTTTGGGGCTCTGGTACAATGCAGCAGGGCACAGAAAGGCAGGACTAGAAGCCAGGAGCCCCAATTTCCGGACCCCTGCTCTGCCCCCACCTGGCCGGGCTCTCCTTGACTTGGGGAAAGCCATTTATTTTTCTTCTTGTGGGCCAGATACTTGTCTTATCATGTCACATGAGTAGGGGCTGGTAAATGCTCAGGACAGTTGTGAGAAGCTGCTCCAATGTGCACAGTGTCTGCAGTTTCACTTGCTACGAGGAAGCTGACGAGAGCTTTCCAGCCTTGTGCTGGTGGACGAGTGAGGGTAAGAAGTGGTTCCACCCCCCCAGTGCAGCATGGCACAAGTGGATGTGCATCGGGCATTTGGGCCTCCTTCTGAAAGGCACCGAGTACCAGACTTGATGGTCCATCCGTCAGGTGTGGTGTTACTGATTACTGCACATGGTGACGGTCTCTTTGATCTGGGGGGTGTCTCCGCAGTTGGGTTTACCGTGTGGCAAAAGTAACTAGCTGAGAGGCGTAGATCAGTGTGTGTACTTCCTATTCCTCAGTGGGGCAAGGTGGCTGGTAATCAGACAACGACCCTGCTGGATTCATGGACACTCCTGCTGAGTCTCTTCTTTGCTGTGTTTTCTAGGGGAGAGACGCTTTCTGCTGGACAAGCATGAGACTCTCACAACTCTCTACCATGAGGAGGGGAATTCCTCTCTCTTGGTGGGAGCAGAGGGAAAGCTCTACTACTTCGACTTTGAGAGCTCCAGTAACCACGCGGTAAGGAGGCTTTATAGATGTGCATGGCTTAGCCTCCCAAGCTCACTGTGAAGTCATTCAGCCGCATTCTCCCCATTGCACAGCTAGGGAAACAGAGGCACAGGGCAGCTTAGTGACTTGCCCAGCCTCCTCCAGCAAGTCGGGGCAAAGCTGGGAAGAGAAGGCCAGTGTCTCAACAACCAGCCCCGTGTTTTAATCCCTCTGGATAACGACCCTGCACAATCTATCCAGGGAGCTGACCAGCCAGAGTTGGACCTCAGCATTAGTGATTCTGATGTCACATAGACTAGCCAGTGAGATCACTGATGATGGAGGCCAGTGTGGTTTGGGCTCTGAATTATACCATGGACTGGGCAGTGGAAGCATGGGTGATGTTGTCTCCATGCCCTTCCACTCCCCCCAGGCAACTTAACCCCTTAGGGATAAGGCACAGACACCACCCCTCTTGCTGTCATACAAATGGACAGTCTGGTTAACCCTCTGAAAACCCCAGTCCCTCTTAACACTCCCTCCTCCACCCAGCCACTGATGCCTACTCACTTCCCCCAGCAAGAGACCTGAGCCCTTCCTGACAGCCCTCTGACAGCATCCTGACCTGAACCCACTACTAGTTCCCCCAGCTGTGCCCTCTGCCCACCTGCGGCCCCTCTTCCACCTCCATTTATCCCAAACTCCCAGACATGGCCCTGAACCGGCCCAGCCTCCCAAGTGCTCCCAACCCGTAGCTTCCACATGGGAACCATCTGGAAAGTGCCGACTATCTGTGTTGACCCAGCCATGCAGCCACCCACATCTTCCTGGCCAGTTGAGCCCGTGGGTGGCGCATGGGTTCACCGAACTTTGCCGGCATTCATCATTCACTTCCAGACAGTTGTTCAGCAAGGGCAGGAACTAACCCACGCTTATTCCTTTTCTCTAGGAGGATTTCCCTGCACATGATACAGAAGCCTGCCAAAAACCAGTAAGTCTGTAAGTCTGGAGATCTCACCAGGTGGATTTAGCTCTCTGAGAAATATCAGGAGTTTTCCAGATAGTCCAGAGGAGCCCTCTGCTTTGTTAGCGCACCTTTTCCATTCAGCGGTAGGACTCCTAAGCCACCCAGCGTAAAAGGAACCTTGATGAGCACTTAGAGGGGTGGAGGATGTAGGCTTAAGTCAGGGGGAACATGAGTCAGAAGAATTGAGGGTCAGGGGTGGGGTGGGAAGTTCTGGCGGGACAGGGGCGAACAGGAGATATGGAGTCACCAAATTCCATTAATATGGGGAATGTATAATTAGGAGATTGAGTCAGTTCTGTGCTACGGGGTGGGGGTGGCTGAGAGTCCCACACTGGAGCTCTGGAGGGTGTTCCGATCCTGCAGTCCCCTCCCCAAGTAAAATTCTCTGGCCTGTGTTGTGCCAGGAGGACAGCCTAGATGATCACAATGGGGAACGGTCCCTCCTGGCTTTAATACCCAGAAAAATCCTGGTGTCTCCTCCAGCTTAGTGGTACTACCAGGGCTCCTAAGGTTGGGCCTGGAGCAGCTGGGATTCACTAAACTGTCTACCGTGGCTCATGCACCCCTTTTTCTTTTCCAGGAGGAGAAGAAGAACTACCTGACTTTCATTGGCAAGTACAACGACATGCTGTTGTTATGTGGGACAAATGCCTGCAAGCCCACCTGCTGGAACTTGGTAAGCCAGGGAGTTTGTCACCTGTAGGTGAGCAGGTCTAGAACCTGGATCACCTGATGCTTAGTCCAGTGTCTTCTCCATCGGACCTGTGGTTCTGTCCCCACTTACCTGCACTATGACCAGAGTAAATTGCTCTGCCTGTCTGTACCTCAGTTTCCCCATCTGTCAAATGCAGATGATGATGATCACACTCCCCTTCCTTTGCAAAGTGCTTTGAAGCCTATGTGGGGAAAGCCTATGTGGAAGCTGAGTTTAATAGTCCATGACCGAACCCACTCTCTGCTCCCGCCTGGGAAATCTGATCCGTGGCAGAGGACAGGAAGGATCACTTATCTCTAGTGAGTAACAGCAAAGGGGAATGCAGGAAAACACCAGCCAAGCCAATGCACTTGTCTGTAAATGTTCCTCCAGGTTAGCTTTGATGCCAGAGTTCTTCTTGGAACACTTGACCTGACCCCTCCCCCCACAGCCTTAACTCAGAGGAAACACCTTTCCTGAGCTTCCTGGTGCACCAACCCAATCTAGCTCTGCATGGGACCCCCTGCAGCCAAAGCACATGCCAGGCCCAAATACTGGGGGGCAGGTAATCTCCTCTTGCTCCAGAAGGGACTTGGAGCCAATGTTGATTGCATTACCCTGCTGGGAGAATACAACAAGGTGCCAGAACCCCTCCTACCAACAGTGACTCTTAATTGTTCCCTCTGCCCTCCCCAGGCCGATCGGAATAAAGTTGGAGAGGCCGCCCAGGGCTTGGCCCCTTTTGTGCCTAACCAGAACTCCCTGGTCCTTGTTGATGGTAAGTCCGAATGCTTGTGTCTGTTCTTCGGCCCGTAGCACCGCAGGGCCAGGGCCCCAGCTGGTGTAACACTGAAGTCAGTAGAGCCACGCTGATTTCCACCAGTTGGGCGGCTGGCCCAGAGTCTTTAGCTTTGCCTTGTTTATGTGCTCGTGCTCGTTGGGGAGGGGCTTTGGGGGAATGGTGCCGTCTCCATGCCATGTCATCGCTGGTCTGTAAATCGGCCTGGTGCTGGTCAGAGGACAGGCCTTAGATCTCCGTGCTGGGGAGAAGCTCAAGGTGGAATGAGCATGAAGTGGGCACTGCTCTCCAGCCAGGAACAGGGTGATGTCGTGGGCCCCCAGTGCAGGGTCAGTCCCATTAATTCTAGCATCAGAGCTGCTGAGGAAGCCTCAGGAGAGGGTGAGCCACCTCCGGGCTGGGCTAGAGCCTATCTCTGGAGCAGTGTGAGGAAGGAGCCTGGGACTGTCCTGCCAAAGCTGGCCAGAGTCCATGGTGATGGGTAGTAACCCTGCAAACCCTCCCCTATCACTCTTGCCCAGTGCCCAAGCTGCTGGGCAGTCTGGCATTGCCAACACCTCATCCACTTGCCCAAAGAAGGGAGGCTGGTGGGTTCTCTTGCCCTCTCGCAGGGGACCTGGCCCCATCCTCCTCACCCAGGCAGGCACACAGAGGCTCAGCCCTTGTGATGGGTTTCCAGGCGCCACATTTCGTTCTGCCTATCTTGGGGGCCCTTGGTTTTCTCCCATCCCCAACACTACCCCTTGCCACCGAGCCCTATGCCCAGGGGAGAAGGCAGTGGAGTGGGGAGTTCATCCCCATGCCCCGTCCAAGGCTGCTGTGAATGCCGTTCTCCCCTGAAACCCTCCGCTCTTCTTCTGCCCCGGGAAACCAGAGCTGCTTCCATGGCTCTGTTGAATAGCTAAGGGGTGATGCTGCTGATTCTGGCCCCCAGGGGACGAGTGCCTGTATCCAAAGCCAGCCCCCCACTCCCACCCCAACTGGCAGGGCTTGGCCCAGCCCAGAAGCCACGGCGTGAGTGGGCCTTGGAGAATGAGCTCTTTGCTAGACCAGGGCTGACACAGGCTAAGCTGGCATCACCATGACCCAGGCCAGGCCCGCTCAGCGGGTCTGAGGGGGCTCCGCCCTCCAGGGTCATCAGCCCAGCTCCTTTCACCTGTGCTAGATCCCTTGAGGGGAAAAATACTCCCTAGGCAAGTCCTGGCAGAACTAAAAACCAGTCGGCTGCAAACGATCCTTCCCATCTTGCAGGCAAAGACATCTATTCCACCATCGGCTTGCACCAGCACAATGGGAAAATACCCCGCTTCCGCCAGGTCCGAGGGACTGGGGAGCTCTACACCAGCGACACAGTGATGCAGAGTGAGTATGGCAGAGCGCCCATGAGGCTGGGGCTGCCTGCCAGGCTAATCCCAGCAGGAGGATGATCTTGGGACGTAAGGGTGTTTTCACCTTGTTCTCTTTCCACAAGCTGTCCTGCATCCTCAGCCCCCTGCTGTAGTCCTATCTGCTGCTCTGGGATTGCACAGAGTCAGTACGTGGCTTGGGGACAAGTCCTCCAGCGCAGCAGCAGCATGCCGGGGGTGGGAGTATGGCAGGCAAGGCAGTCTCCTTAGGTAGCCGTGGGGAGGCTGCCGTACACTGGAGCAGAGGAAATCAAAGCATTTACTGGCCTGCTCTTTGCAGCACTGAACAATAAGGCGTTCCTGGAGTGATAAACAACTTCCACCTGTTATTTGGCCCCAGCCATTGCTAGCAACTCCCAGGACCTCTGCTTTAGCTGCACTGGGGAAGTTGTCCCGGTAATGATGGGGACTAAATGCCAGTGCTGTGCAAAATGCTCTAGGTAGTGGCTGCAGAGGAACCGTTCCTCCAGCATGAGGTTGGGGGAAACCGAAGTAGCTGTGTAAAAAGAACTGGAAAAACGGACGTAGCGTCCCGTGTTTGAAGCCGGAAGGAAATGCAGCTGTTTAATTGGCCCGCCAGCTGCAATCACTGCCTGTTGGTGGCAACCGAGCAGAGCGCTTCAGTTGCCCATCTGGCCACAAATGGACACCTGGTGGAGCCCAAAGGCTGCTCCTCTTATCGCCGGGGCCTGGTAATGAATCCAAATCTGGAAAGCATCGTTCCTCCCTCCGCCCACCCCCCGGTGGATTGGCAGAGGGAAGAGTCAGGGGTTTCCACCTGGCTAGGGGATTTTATCCACCTCACAGATGAGGGCCAAAAATGGCAGCAGGTCAAGCGCAAACACGGAGCCTGCAGAAGCAAACAAAGCAGATGCTCCCAGGGCATCACGTAATCAGGCTGTTCCGTGCCGGGGGACACGAAGTAATGAGCCTCCGCGCTCCCCTCCAACTGACTTCATGGAGCCAGGGAGGTGTATTAATAGGGCTCTTGCATCGTTACCGGACTTCCCTGGTTAAACACAAACAACTGCAAAGCCCGCAGGGCCTCCTTTCCATGCCGTGGCATTTCCCCTACGCACTCAGTTGTCTCCATGAAACGGGTTTCCTTCCATGCACACCAGCCTGGGAACTCGACTGAGCTGGACTCCAAAGCCTTGACATTTCAAGGAAGCTGCAAAAGGCAAGATCCAGAGCCTTAAACCAGGGGTAAGCCACGGATGAGTGTGTCGGGATGGTCTCTCTTTGTGTCTGATCTATAGAGGATCTGAGTCGGTTTCAGTTCCTGGCTTTGTAGCATGGCTCTTCAGATGCAGAAGTTCACTTGATGGTTCAATGGTTCAGGAACCTAGAGGTTCAATCCCTGGTGGTTGTTGTCACAGGTGCCCTTCTATTAGGAGAGATTTTTAGGACATGTCTGCTTGTCTGTCCCATTCTCATGGCTCTTCCTCCTCCATTCCAGACCCGAAGTTTGTGAAAGCCACTGTCATCAAGCAAGATGAGCGCCATGATGACAAGATCTACTATTTCTTTCAAGAAGACAATCTGGACAAGAGTCCCGAGGCCCCGTTAAATGTCTCCAGAGTGGCCCAGCTGTGCAAGGTACAGAGCAGGCAGAGTGGGACAGGCCGGGCGGGTTAGAAAGCCAATGGCATTGCCTCCATGAGTTTCCCCTGCTTCTGGGAGCTGGTGCGGCCGCATGGTGAGGAGGTTGCTCTGGGCATTACAAAGCAGTGCTGGAGGTGGAGAGAGAACCCAGCTGCCGTAGGTCATTTTTTGCACCCCCTGATTTCTGACCTGCCTAGAAGTGAAGTGCTGGAAGGGAGCAAGCTGAAAGGATGGTTTAGTGGTCCAAGGTGCAAACCAGGGATCAGGATGTGGCTCTGCCACAGACTTCCTGCGTGACCTTGGGCAGGTCCCTCAGTCTCTCAGTGCCTTCGTTTTCCCCCTCTGCCCTACCCTACCGGGGTATTGTGAGGATAAACACGTTAAAGATAGTGAAGTGCTCACATGCTGCGGTGATGGGAGGCCATGTAAGTACGATAGATAGATAATGGAGAGCCATTCAAGGGGCTGGGAGTGTCCCAGAGATTCCCTCCTGCATCCCCCTCCTCTGGGATGGGCTCTGAGGCCCTGCTGTGTCTCCCAGGGTGACAAAGGGGGCACCAGCTCCCTCTCTGCTTCCAAGTGGACAACTTTTCTGAAGGCCACACTGGTCTGTGTCAACCCGGCCACCAAGGGCAACTTCGACTTGCTGCAAGATGTCTTCATTGTCCCGTCAGACAAGAACTGGAGGGAAACCAGAGTGTATGGACTCTTCTCCAACTCCTGGTGAGTATCTTGGCCCACACAGGCCACAGCCTCAGAGCCGAGGGTAGGGGTGTTCAAAGGCACCTCAGGAGCTGGCCGCTAGATAGCTGGTCCACTCACCCCAGCTCCCTCATAGCTGAGAGGGAAAGGCATGAAACTGAAAGCAAGTGCTCCTCTGCTACTGTTTGCCACCCGTGGCTTTGTTGCTCATGCCATCAGAGAAGACCGCTTGTGGGCCCAACCCTGGGAGGAGCTGAGCACCTTCATCCCCATCAAGGCCCCAGTCCCTTGCAGGACTGGGGCCCTGTGATGGGGTATACCAGGCATTCACTGCCCCCTGTTGGTGACCCCAACACCTTGGTGCACTCCACCTTCAGCAGGTGCCCTGCTGGGAGGGAAGAGCAGCAAGTTTGGACAGCTAGGGGCTGCCTAGAGAGGCCTCCCGTGATCAGCTGCAGGCAGAACCAGTGAGAGCTGGTCCACTGGTGCCTAGAAGGGGTGGGAGCAGGCAAAGGCCAATCAGGGCCCAGCAAGCCAGATAAAAAGGGCGGGCTGACTTTCCCCTACTAGGGCCAGTTCTTGGGGAAGCCAGGACGGTCTCCATGTCTTAACCTAACCCAAGTAACTTGGCCCACTCCAGGTCTTAATCTTGACAGTCTTCCCCTTCGCTCCCTGTAGTATTTATGTTACAGGCTATTTTGTTTTCTGTAATCCTGGGGTGAGCCCTCTCCGTGGGATGTCTAGCCCTTGGGTGTCTGCTGCTCCCTTCCATCCTGTCTGTTTCCCACCAGTCTTCGCTGTCTGTTTCTCTTGCTTTCTCCCAGTGTGAGTCAAGACTTTCAGGGGCCCATCTTCCCAGCGTTGCAGAGATGGGGAGGCCAAGTGTCAGCTCTGTGACAAACTATTAGCTCCAGGGACAACATGCTCCCATATGGCGCTTCCTCCAGCCATCCCTGCTCAGGGAAACTTGCTTTGCACTCTCCCCTTGCTGTTTCTCATTATGGTGCTTAATGCTGCTGATTTGAGACACCACTGAGAAATGCCCAGGACACTGAACTGAGAGAGAGAGAGAGAGAGAGAGTGATTGATTGAAGTATTATGGGGGTGGCCACAGGCTCTTCTCAGAGATCAGGGTCCCACTGGGCTAGGTGCTGAGCAAACACTTCTTAAAAAGCTAGTTTCTCTGTGAGGTCTCTCCCTGGCGATGCTCACGTTTGCATCTTCTGAAATTGGCGCCACTCTCCCAGTTTTTATGAGCACGCAAGGCAATTAAAGCCTTTATTTTCCCCGCCCGCTGGTCTGTCAGGAGATGCTGTTGTATTGACAGCAGTGTCATTGGACGCTGAGATAGCGGCATGCTGAGAAGATGCCAGTGGTGTGGCATTTGCTGCCACATCACAATGTGATCCTATTGTGTAACGGGGCCAGCTGCCACCCAAGTGCCCCTTCGGGCTAAGGGCCCTGCCCTTTTTTCCCCCTTCACCAGGGCTCCTTCAACAAACTCCACAGTGTCTTTCAGTCACAGCCCTTCCAAGGGTCTGGGTTTTTATTAAATTAACAGAGTTCTCAAACACAATCGTCCACCCAGGCTTAAGCTGGGCTCAGCCCCTCCTTCCTGAGGACATGTCCTGTCCTGGGGGGACCATTGCAGGAGACCACCTTTCCCTGCAGCTTCACTCTGCAGCTCTCCCCCTATAGGAGCCCCGACCTTCCTCCTCCTCCTCGATGCAAACTCACTTGCTTTGCTGCTGACTTCCCATGTGATCTTGGGCAAGTTGCTTAGTTTCTCTATGCCTCAGTTTCCCATCTGTACGATGGGGATAACAGCACTGCCCTGCCTCCCAGGGTGGTTGAGGATAAATCCATAAAACACTGTGAGGCTCCAGGAATAGTGCCATAGAAGTACCTAAGATAGACAATCTTTCCTTGGGGAATAGAGAGCCTTCAGCATCTCTCTACTAAGCACAGCCCTGGTGCCCTTGCTGTTAATTTCAGTGGGTCACGGTTTCAGGTTTAGGATGCTGGCATCTATTTCAAAATGACTCTGGTGTCCTGGCTAATATGGCCTCACCCATATGGCTACTATTCCACTGTCACATGGCTTGGACCTGCTGCTTCATCCCTCCATTCTCATTGGCTGAGACGTGTCTGGGATATAGTTAGAATTGTCCCTATCCATGGTTATGTAATAAACCTTCCCTCCCCCCCCCACCAGCTTGGGAGAAACAATGGCTAAGAATTTGAGCAGTAGCAGAATGGCGGCCAGGCCCTGATCCTCTGTTTGTTTTGTTGCTTGTAGGGGGTACTCTGCCGTTTGTGTCTACACCATCGGTGACATTGACACTGTGTTCCGGACATCGAAACTCAAAGGCTACACTAAGGACATGCCCCACATCCGTCCTGGACAGGTGAGTGACAGCTGGCCTTCTGGGTGGGTGGTCTGATGCTTAAAGCACCGGGAGGTGGAAGATCTGATTTGTATTCCCAGCTCTTCCTCTAACCTCCTGAGTGACCTTGGGCAAGTCCCCTCATCTCTCTGTACTGCTTCTGCTTCTCCCCCTGTAAAATGGGGGATACTGATTAGTTCTGGGGACCAGGAGTCCATGATGCTAGGTGCTGTACCAGGGGTGCTGGGAACAGGGAGGGCCAGGGGGCCATGCCCCCCCACTTTTAAAAGTAGGAGGGCTATGCACTCCCACTTCTAACGTAAGGGCGAGCAACAGGAGGAGGGGGCAGAGAGGAGTGAGCAGGAGTTGGGACCTCGTGGGGGGGATGGACAGTGAAGGGGCAGGGCCTCAGGGGGGCACTTGGGTACCTGTGGGGCCCCTCACACACTTTTAGGGCGCTTCTGCCAAGATGGTCCCTGCCCCAATGAGTTTACAATCTAAGTTCCTGGCCAGGTGACAGTGGCACATTTCAGTCCTTAATGTATATAATGGGACTCTGAGCTCCTCAGATGGGATGAGCTAGAGAAGGGGGAACTTATTGGGGGCTGATCCCTTGATGTCAATGCTGTTAGACAGTGGGGACCTTGAAGACACAAGGCAAGTGATTGATGAGAGGGAGAAGGGTTTCTGTGGCCCAGATCCTCAGAGGCACTTAAGTACCCAACTCCCATTTACCGTTGAGGATCTGGGCTTTAAACCTGTTTTCTGAGGGCAAAGCGTCACTCTGCCTTAGTGACTCAGATGAATTACCCATGTGGGGCCAAGGGCACAGGCTGGGTGATAACTGGGCCATCGGCTGAGAAGCACCAGTCTGCTGCCCAGCGCACAGGGAAGCTGCACCTGTCACTGCTGCAGAGGTTCCTTGTGCGTTGGGGCCAGATCTATAACAGGGCTGGATAAGACTATGACCACTGCATGAGAAGATAGGGGTGATGGGCTCTCTTGTGCCTCAGGCTGTGAGCGTGTCCCCATGTGGGTCGGGGGGGACATTGGGTGTGTGTGACACATCTCTGGAGCATTTGGGATTGCAGCTGCTGCAGAAACCACATTCCCTCTCCCCAACTAGCTAATGCCTCCCTGGTAGGAACCAGGGACGGCCTCTGAAATATGGGCTGCTTGTGCCTCTTGGAGACCAAGCTTCTAGCCCAGGGGGTGGCATGGTGGTTTAAGCCCCTTCTGCACCCTCCTGTGTCTGGGCTGTGCCAGGGGCCAAAATGGCACAAGTTAGGTAGCCCACCCTGAGCGGGCTGCGGTGCTGCCTAGAATTGCCTTAGCGCTTTGTGCTATGGCCCCACTTCCTCCAGAGCCTGCCTCCCAGGCATGCCCCCAGGACCAGGCATCGAGGGTGGCCTGTGGCTGCTTTACACCACAGCTGTGCTGGGGGAATTCTCCCTGGGGCTTTTCTGCTGACACAGCAGAGCAAAGGTGCCTGAGCACACCCCTGGTAGCTAGCTTCCTTGTCCCAGGGTTCCCTTGGGGAAATAGCAGGGGAGATGGCTCACCCATGTCTTTGTCTCCCTGTGGATCTGGATGGCCCTGATAATGTGGTGGTGTTTTTTTTCTCTTGGCTCAGTGCCCTTGGGGCAGAAATCATACCCCTCCCGAGACTTTCAAAATAGCTGACCTCCACCCGGCAGTGGAGGAAAAGGTGCAGCCTGTTGCCCCAAGGAATAGTCCCCTATTCCACAACAAGAATCGCTACCAGAAAATCGGGGTGCATCGCATCCAGGCAAGGGACGGACACACCTACAACGTCCTCTATTTGGTGACAGGTACGGACTGTTTTTCTCCACCTTTTACCCTCAGAACCCAGGCAGGGCAGCCCCTTCCGGAGCACTGGACTGGAACTAATCCATGGCCACCTAGGGACTCTGTGTTTGTCCCTATACTACACCCCATGGCCACTGGGAAATTTCCAATGACTGCAGGGATAGAACGCATAGCAGTCTGCTCCTAAAGCATTAAAGGAGAATCTCTATGAGCTGTTAGCAGTGTAGGGCTTATGACACACAGGTAAACAGTTCCAATTCCATCCTGTAGATGGAAGTGGTATGGGAGTACACACACACATATCCCTACCTCTAGCCAGTTCATTACTGCACACCCTGAGATAGAAGGCCCTGTGCTGGAAGCATCTGTATTTTTTAGTCTGTCGTGACTAAGTGCAGTGCCTTGGGTTTTACTTGTTGAAATGGGGCCCTTTACTAAATAGCAATCACGTGCCACATGTTCAGCGTGTGTAAATGGATGTAGCGCCGTTTGACTCCTTCCATCATTTGGCTTCAGTGGAACTAGACTCACTTTATATGACCTGAAGCTCTGGCCCCAGTGGAGGCTCGCTTAGTGCAGGCTGGAAAAGTGGGGTGTGCGTGAGAGTGAGTGACCTTTGAGAGCTGTGCCATATATTTAATACCCACTGCTCTGCGGCTCTGGTAGCTGTGACATTGCTTTGTGGTAGGTGCTGATTTGTCAAAGGGCAGCCAGGGCTGAGCCCCGGTGCCCCTCGACTTGGCAGTTCATAGCCCTGGCACCTCTTTCATTACAAATGAAGCACTGCAAATCCCCATGTTCGGTTCTGGGGAAGCTGGTATTGGCTAGCAGGCATATAACCTTCCTGCTTGTCTGGGGCTTTCAATACAGAGCTAGGGTTAGGCAGACAGGCTGAGGGTGACATAAGAACCTTTTCCCCAAGCAAAGGCCCAGAACCAAACACCCTCCCATCCCCCCCGCTTTGCACACTGGGGCTGTGCAAAACCAAACTCAGCACATGCCCTGAGCCTTTTCAATGGGTTTGGAAGCAGCGGGACCAAAATCCTTTGTTGGAGGCTCGTACTCCTGTGCAGGAAGGACTGGAGACCTCTCGAGGTCTGCTGCAAATCCACCAGGTTCAGCCAACAATGCAAACTTTCTGCTGAGGTGCAGCAGCTCAGAATACCCATCGTGTGTATGTGTGTGTGTGTGTGTGTCCAAGTGCTGACCTGCCTTCCCCCCACTGAGCCACTTCTGGGCTCCTGCCCTCTAGTTGCTGTCACAATCTGGTCTGCTTCCTCCCTGGGCAGGGCATGGCAGGGGGGAGAGGTGGGCCCTTCTCAGAAGCCAGCAGAGGTTCCCAGCATGGAGCAGGGAAGGTGCCCTGATCAGATCCACGTTGGCATACATGGCTGGATCTTTGCCCGCCACAGACCTGACTTTCTGACCTGGCCGACGCCCTGAGCTGAATGCAGAGAACAATGTCAGACTCCCAATTCCCTATTAGAGGGGTTTGCTGCAAACTGTTGTACTTGATAGATCAGCGCCCAGCATGGGAGGAAGGATGGTGCCTAGCTACTTTGGAAATCTGGGCCTTAGTCTCTCTGTGCCTTGGTTCCACAACTGTACAATGGGGATAATAGCAGAGCCCTGCCTCGTGCGGTGCAGTGAGGATAAATACCTAAAGGATTGTGAGGCGCTCAGATACTTGTGCAGCCCCCAATATCACAGTACCTAAGCTAGGTGAATAGATAGAATGGCCGTGTGATTCCGCCTCATCGTGCGCTCAGGACTGAGCTGTCCCCTCCCCATGCTTCTAGCATCATGGCCTCTCCTGAGCCCTCTGCAGCAACACCCGCTCTTTCTAGTCTCAATGCTCAAGGTTTTCTTTAAAGCCCCAGCTCCTGGAGTCAGGTGATCGTTGTTTTAAAAAGAAAAGCTGAAATTTGCATGTAAAGTTTCTAGCCCTCCTGGTTGCAGAGAAGAGCTCGAAAGTGGGACCCAGCAGTAGGAGGCCCATTGAAGAACCCACAGTTTTGTCTGTTTATTTTCAGGGCTCCCCTGATGCCTAATTTTATTTTATTTTATTTTTTTAAATGGCGGTGTTGGCAATGGTCTTGTGCTCTCCTCCCCACCCCCAACCCCTCTATCCCTGCCTAGGAGCATCCATGGGCTTGGGGATGAGGACAAGAGACAGAACCAGGGCCGGAAGATCATTAGCTTTGGAGGTGGTGCTCCCTTCACAGAACCCCCCCCCGCACTCCCTAGTGGCACAGCGACCCCATAGATCCTGGGATTCCTCCCTCTGGCAACAGAGCCCTCCCAGGCGGGCTGGTTGCTGGCAACGTTTGGGAGCGCTGCCCGGCCCCACTGTGCCCTGGGATGGCCCAGTGCACCACTGTCAGTTTCAGTGGGCTGTACTCTCCAGGGTCAACCAGGTGCTGTAGGGGCAGGATCAGAGGGCGTGCAACCCTCTGGCCACCTGTGACATAGGACAAGGAGGTCTGCATCCAAACAGAACAGGACAGGAGAATATGTACTCCTCCTTTTCCCCCAACCTGATGTGATTCATGAGCAGGAGGAAGAGAGGCCAGACTTGTGGTCTAGTCAAATGCCCCAAGATGGGGAAAGATCTGGGTTGAGTTTATTTTCCCTTCTGTGGTGTTAAAGGGACAGTCACACCTTCCTGCTCTTCGCAGCAGGGCCTCCTCTCCCAGTCTGTGAGAGGTGGCAATAGGGAACCAGCTCTTGGGGGCTGCAGGGTATGGAGCTGAGAGCACTCGGTGACAGGCCCAGCCTTTGTTGGCCATTTCCCATGGTGCTTATTGCTCTGCCGAGCCCTTTCCAAAAAGGCCCCCATTGTTTTGCCATCCGTAGCAGCAGCGGTCAGGGCCCTGGAATCAGCCCCTTGCTGGAAGCTTCAATGGGCTGCTGGTTCCTGTGACTAATTCATGCCAAGTTTTGCAAAGAGGGCATTGTCTTCCCATGCAGCTTGAGACGCTGCAGAAAAGGCAGGTTCTGCTTTTAGACCTAGGGCTGTTGATCTTGACCCTGCTTTTTCTCTCCCCTGTTCTCTGCATAGCCCTGGCACCATCCTCCTGTGCTTCCAACTCTCCCTGCTTTGTGGGCTGACCTTTGCTCTCCTATCTCTTGCAGACAAAGGGTATATCCACAAAATAGTGGAGATGCCGCACGGCGTCCTGAACATCCTGGAGATCCAGCCCTTTCAACAGCCAGCTCCCATCCTGGCCATGACCCTGGATCATAGAAGGGTGAGTTCCTTCCTCCGTCGCTCTGCGTGGCCTCATCCCACCTGCAGTGACACAAGCAGCAGAATCTGGGCACCAGACTTAGAAACAGTCTGCTTTTCCTATCAGGGCTCAGGATGTCTGTATGTTGGAGCTGCCTCCAGCTTCCCATAGGATTGAAGGACATTTCTCTAAGTCAGGGGTTCTCAAACTTTTTTTTGCTGGGACACCCCCTCCCCCCTCCAAAAAAAAGTGACGAGGCACTCCCATACCATGCCACCATTCCTTCTATGCTGCTGCTGGTGGGGGCTCTGCCTTCAGAGCTGGGTGCTTGGCCAGCAGCCACCGCTCTCTGGCCGCCCAGCTCCAAAGGCAGTGCAGAAGTAAGAGTGGCACTACTGTGACCCCCTTTTGGGTCGAGACCCCCATTTGAGAAACGCTGCCCCAAGTCCTACCTAGAGTCCTGATGCCACCTGCTAATTGTGGGCAAATCACTCACACTACCAAGGGTCAGGTGCTAGCCGTAAAGGAAGGGAGAGAGACTCTTTAAAATACCTGATCTCCAGATGTAACGTTCCCTGGAATTGCTCCTCGTTGGGCAAAGACTGCCTCCCAGTGTCACAGAGTCCCCGGGCGATGCTCTGGAACTGCTCCCTACGAAGTCCGTCAGGACTCTGGGGAAGTCTCCTTTCTGTGAGCAGACTGTCTGCAGGGCAAAAAGCTCACACGGCTTCCCCCTTCCTGACCTCGGAGCATTCAGCATCCTGTGCCCCTCCGTGTGCTTCTCACAGCCAATCTGCCCAGGCGGGGTCTTGGGGAAGCTAGAGGGTCCTGCATGCACCCCAACTTCGCAGTCAGATGTGACTCTCAGCCAGCCAGTAAAACAGAAGGTTTATTAGACGACAGGAACATGGTCTAAAACAGAGCTTGTAGGTGCAGAGAACAGGACCCCTCAGCTGTGTCCATTTTTGGGGGGACAGTGAGCCAGACAACCACGTCTGCACTTCACTCCATGTCCCCAGCCAGCCCCAAACTGAAACTCTCTCCAGCCCCTCCTCCTCTGGGCTTTGTCCCTTTCCCGGGCCAGGAGGTCACCTGATTCCTTTGTTCTCCAACCCTTTAGCTCTCACCTTTCAGGGGGGAAGGGCCAGGCCATCAGTTGCCAGGAACAGGGTGTCGGCCATTCTCTGTGTCCAGACCCCTGCACACACCTGCCTTCTAGGGCTCTGCAATGATCATACACCCTTATCCCACCACCTAGATACTTAAGAACTGCATAGGGGAAACTGAGGCACCCCCACAATATTCAGAGGAAACATTAAGAACAGTCCTGCTTCGTCACACCCAGACACCAGATCAAGCCCCTGAGCACTGGGGATCCCAAGCCACTTTCTGGAAGAACAGGGATGTTAATCCCAGGGCCCAGTTTCCAAATCCCAACCTGGGTAACTTCAATTTCAGCTTCCTCTTGCAGTTCTGGTGGGATGCTACATTCTTCTTCACTTTCCTGGTTGTTGTGTAGCATCGCCATACTGTCTGCTGTTACACAGCTGCGGCGTTCCACCCCAGAGATGGCTGCATTGCAATGGTAGTGATCCTTGGTTATGTACGTATTAGCCCACCGAGAGCGTTGGGAGCCCTTGGAATGAAGAGCACTCTGTAAATAGAGGGGGTTCGGGAAAGGCGCCTGGTGTGAGGAACTGCTGCCGGAGTGATAGCTCTGCTTTGTTTTCCCCGTGCAGGCAAAGCTCTATGTGAGCTCGCCGAGCGAGGTGGTCCAGTTGCCCATGGACATGTGCGAGGTATATCACAGGAGCTGCGAGAGCTGCGTCATGGCAAAGGATCCCTACTGCGGCTGGGCAGATGGGAAATGCGTCTCCGTTAAAGCTAACCTGT
This sequence comes from Caretta caretta, assembly GCF_965140235.1. Taxonomy (NCBI): domain Eukaryota; kingdom Metazoa; phylum Chordata; order Testudines; family Cheloniidae; genus Caretta; species Caretta caretta. The sequence continues at coordinate 46,794,807 of NC_134215.1, read as the reverse complement.
ACGTCTCCCTTTGATGCTCCCTGTTTTATTGCTTGTTCCTGGTGTCAGTGCGGGCGACAATAAACACCCCCCGACCCTTAACACCCACTTGCTTTCCCCGTCACAGGCGTAAAGCCTATCCAGATGGCAATCGCCTGGTGGGACTGCCGCTCAAGCTGCCGACCTCGAGTTACAATCTAGCTAGCTTGGGTCCCAGAACAGCAAAGCTGCAGCAGTGCAAGCTTGAGCACTGGCTTGCCCCACGAGGAGCTCCCCAGGGTACTGGGTGGGTTTGGCAGCCTGGGTGGGTTTGGACAGGGGAAGCTCACCCTGCTGCAGCTTCACTGCTCCAGGATTAACGCTAGCTCGGGTTTCCATGTGACTGCAGCATGGAAGCTGACCTAACTATGCTAGCTTTCCTCTGGAAAGCTCTGTATCCATTGGCCACTATCCTGGCTCATCCTGAGCCTAGATGGAGCTTTCACGCCCTGCTTTAAATGCACCCACTTCTGGGGTGGAACGTGGCAGTGCCCAGCAATGAGAAGGGGATGATACCTACCCACCTCTGCGTAGCCTGTGAGACCCTTATTCACATGTGGCCAGATTGTCCGCGGGCATGAAACAATATAGCGATATCCGAGTTAATGGAGCTGCACCAATTGACCCCAGCTCATGCTCTGGCCCATTGCTCCACAAGCAGTTGAGGTCCTTGTGTACATGGAGAACACTTACCTGCCTAGGTGTTACTGGGTATAGTTTCTCCCATGGAAGAGTGCGAGGGGAGGGGAGGGGAGAAGTATCATAGCCTGAGCTGTTGAGATCTACCCATGCAAACAGCACTAAGTATTACTAATGGCTTTACCCAGGCAGGCACCTGGCTCTCAAACATGGTTATAACTTGCTTTACCTGTCCTCCCAGACAAGAAGGTGATTTGATCACAGTCCTGGGTACACAGAGGGGTCAGCGTGGCCAAGCAGCCACAGCACTGGACTGGGACTCTGGAAACAAGGGTTCTAGTCCTGGCTATGCCTCTGGCCTGTGGGGTGACCTAGAGCAAGTCACTTCCCCCCTCTACCTCAGTTTCCCCATCTGCAAAATGAGGATAATGGTCCTGATCTCTGCTGATAAAGCATTTTGAGTTATACTGATCAAATGTGCTAGATAAGAGCCAGGGATTACTGTTGTTTTTGTAATGTAGACAGGCCCTAAAAGACTAGTGTAGAGTGAATGTGTGTGGAGGAGATCATTGGGCATGGTACAACGTCTCTCTCTCTCCCTTCACCCAGTCACAGAAAGGAGGAGGGCCAACTCTGATCCCTAGGAGATAAATCTTCAAAGGCCAGGAAAGAAATCCAATATAAACAACTAGGTGACTTTTGTTTCTCTGTTAATAGTTGTTCCCACTTCCCTTCTATTCAGGACAATGCTACAGAACTTGACCTTGGAGTCCTCACCGGAAATATGTCCCCATTCCAGCTTCAAACAGCAGGAAGGTATTTATAATCAGCACTGCTCTTTGATTTCTAGAGCCACTTGTTCTTGGGAAAAGTTGGGCGGGTAGGGCATGGGTAAGGTAGGTAATTAATGTCTTAGGAAGAGGTTTTCTAATACACCCTTTTACCTTCCTTGGGAAGATTGTACCTTGTAGGATCTGCCTTCACTGCAGAGTTGACTCGGGCTCTTTCCTGGGTGTTGCCCCAACCCCCCTTCCATCCACATGCAAAACCCTCTCTCCGGATTTAGCAGTGCTTTGCACCCAGGCTAGCCGGCTCAGCAGGGGGTGCAGGCTAGCGCTTGGGTGCTGCTTTCGCTGGCACTGGTAACCTGCCCACTTTGCAGCAAGGATGCACCTGCGATTTGGTAGTCCTTCATTGCCTTCCCCAAATCCACCTTGTGCCCAGCAGGACAGACTCCCACAACTCCCTGGGAAGAATCATAGAGTGGCTTAGCTCACTGCAATGCTAGGAATCATGGAATGGGCCCCCAGAAGTCCTAGCAACCCATGGGGGAGCACAGCACCAGTGAGGACACATTAACATGGGCAAGGCTTTGCAGTGGCTGCTCGCTCCTGGCATTAGCTTAACCCAGGAGTACTGATCTCCCGGCTAACACTGGAGAGAAGACAGACCCTTAGTGGCCAAGAGTAAGCACTGTTCTGCATAAACTGCTCTCCCCTCTGTGGGAAGGGGGACTGAAGCTACTAAGCAGCTAGTACCTGCAGTCAGGTGAGAAGGACTGAATCTCTCACCCCTGTTATGTGCAGGGTTGTGTTAATACCTGTTTGTAGTTAAATAAGGTGATGGATTCACAGCCCCTAGCATTTCATGGCACGTAGCACAGTGCCAACTGAGGCCACTCAACTTCCTCAGGACTAGAGCTCAGCTCCTTCTGTTCTGAAAGCATGGGCCCCTGCCACTTGAACTAGAGAATTGCTATTAGCAGTATAGAGTCTATGACACGCAGTGGCGCAGTTCTGATCCACTGCAGCCCAGGACAATGGGACACAGCCAAACTAACCACTGTAAAATACCTGAAGTCAAAGGAAGCAGGAGTCAGACTACCCTGTGTGCAGCCCCCACGATCTGTAGTAACCCTTCACCCTGCTGTTCTCAGCAACGGTTCCTCACAACTGCTGTAAACCCAGGTTCCGCATTCCTTTCCTGTATGCATGCCTCTTGCTCCGCTGATAGCAATGGGAGCTCTGCAGGCACTCAGCTGGCCCTGACTTATTTCAGGGAGCTGCTGGGGTTGAACAAAGATTTTCTCCTTTAAAATCTGCCCGGGTGTGGTCTGAGGCCTTTTAAAGAGGCAGGAGGGAACCTCCAAACACTGGCCTTGTAAAGCCCATTGAAGTCAATGGAAATGTTCCCCTTTGATCAGGCTTGTGTATTCACGTTGGGTGGACATGCAGAATAGGTGGGTTGAGGCCTTCTCCTCCCCGCCTCCCGTGAGTAAGGAGGAAGCAGGTCCATTTCATGCTTTACCATGTTTTGGGGACAACCATCTCGTTTCCTCGCTCTTGCCAGCAGATAGCCTGGAGAGCTACCGGAATGTCACTGTGGCGCTCTTCTCCCGCTATTTCCTGTACTGCCCCACCGAATCCCATGCCGCCACCTACAAGTGGCATCACAATGGCAGCTGCATCCAGAACTGCTCCACCCACTGGCCCTGCTTCCACTTCATCGAGAACGTGACCCACGACCGCTACGGGCGCTACACCTGCATCTCAGAGGAGAACGGTTTCTCCCAAACCCTCGTGAGGGAATGGCTGCTGAAGCAACCTAAGCCCTCCCAGACTTTGAGGTGGAAGAGCCAGGCTGCGGCCACCTCCCCTTCCTTCTGGCTGGGCTTCCTGCAGATGATGGCTCTTGCCCTGCTGTTCCAGTGAAGGGGTGGGGTGGTGTCCATGCCCATGGGCCAGGACTCACCATCTGAGCTACTGTTGATACTCTTCACCTTCTTACCAGCACCTCAGAAAGGAAGGGATAGCCCCATCCCAATGGCTGCTCTCTGGACATTCATCTTTGTGCATCTCGGCCCCCTCTTAGCTTCGTAAGTGGCATCCCTTCCACTCCAAGCAGATGGATTCCATCCCCCACATGTCCATACCCATCGATTCCATCATGGCAGCTTCATGCCGGAAGGTGTTTTAGGGACACTGAATGGAGGGGATGAAACCAGCCCAGATCCCTCTCCTGATTCCATGCAGCACAGGAGCTGAGGCTACCAAAGAGAGGGGGCAGGACTGGACTGAAGCTAATGCCACCAAAGAGAGTAACGCAGGGGGCTGATCTGACTGTGTCTAGCGCATAGGCGTCGACTCTGTGGGTGCTCCAGTGCTCCGGGGAAGGATCCTGCCTTGGTGTTTCTCCGCTGAAAGGGAAAGGCAGAGCAATTGTTGTAGACAGCAGCAGCCTGTGGGGCAGGGAGAGCCCAGCTAAGCAGGGACAAGAGTCAGTCCGGCTGCGTCGGAGGAGATGAGTCAGGAGAGGCACATGGATACAGAGGATGAGCTGCATTAATTCATGCAGTTGTCCTGGGTTCCTGCAGACTCTGGGCATGTGGTGAGGATCAAGGCTGGGGGGGATCCGCTGGAACTGCATGCACCCACAGCCAAGCTCCCCCCACCCTCTGCCCCTCCTCCTCCTCCTCCAGGGGAGAGGCAGGGCCGGGGCGGGGATTTGGGGAAGGAGTTGGAGTATTGGCAGGGAGGGGGTGGAGTTGGGGTGGGGACTTTGGGGAAGGGGTGGGCAGGGGTGGGGACTTATGGAAGGGGTGGAGTGGGGGTGAGGCCAAGGGCAGTGTTGGGGTCGAGCACCCACAGGGAAGAGAGGAAGTTGGTGCCTACGGTCTAGCGAGGGAGGGATGTGCACACAAGGGAACCTAGGCTCAGGGGAGAGGAAGGGGGCAAAACAAAGGAAAGTGGAGTCGTGGTTTGGGACAGAAGATGTGTAGGAGGTGACGTTGGCAGGGAATGGAGGGGGCTGTCAGGCAACAGGGGTGGAAGAGATGGAAAGATCATTTTAATAAGTGTTCTGCACTAGAAGAGGAGGGGGCTGCAGATTGGTCAGCAGGGGGTCGGGGAAGGATCCTGCCTTGGTGTTTCTCCGCTGAAAGGGAAAGGCAGAGCAATTGCTGTAGACAGCAGCAGCCTGTGGGGCAGGGAGAGCCCAGCTAAGCAGGGACAAGAGTCAGTCCGGCTGCGCCAGAGGAGATTAGTCAGGAGAGGCACAGGGATACAGAGGATGAGCTGCATTAATTCATGCAGTTGTCCTGGGTTCCTGCAGACTCTGGGCATGTGGTGAGGATCAAGGCTGGGGGGGTTCCGCTGGAACTGCCCATCTTGACGGCTTGTTGGTCTTGTCTAATGTTCTTGTTGCTACGTTTTTGGAAACCATTATCTATTCCACTCCCAGCCTGCCCAGTCAGAGTCCAGGCAAGTCTCCCGGCTTGCCTCCGAGAGATTCCTCTCTAAGCATATGGCTACAGACACCTGACAGTAGATACCTGCCGTTGACCCGTGCCAGCTGACTCCGGCTTGCAGGGCTCGGGCTAAGGGGCTGTTTAATTGTGTAGACCTTGAGATCTTGGGCCGTTCCCCTTCACAGGATCCTAGAGCCCAGGCTCCAGCCCGAGCCCAAATATCTACACCACCATTACCCTAAAGCACTGTGCAACTCCAGGGCCCTGGAGTATTGCTCACCAGAAAAGGAGGGGAGCTCTTGGGAGGGGTCAGAGAGGCCTGGTAGAAATGCATTTCAGTTTTGTGTGTGTGTAAATACCTTTGAGAGTGAGAGCAGATCATTGTGTGTGTGTGTAAATCCAATAGCTGAGCACCTCTGTGTGGGTTTGTTAGTGGATCATCAGGGTATATAAGGAGCTAGTCACCTGGATATTACAATCATTTGTGATCGATCCGAGCGTGAATGGGTGTGCCTGCAATAGAACTGGAGCTAGGCCTGAGTCCTGTGAAGTTCTGGATCTGCACGTCTCTCAAGGTCAGGGGACAGGTCGCTCTGGCGTCTCGTTGAGCCAGCACAGTGACAGGAGCTAGCCACGAAGTAGCAAGCTGTCTCTGAACAGCCCCAGAGTAAGAAATAGCCTCAGATTCGGGGGTTGTTTTGTACCCATCTCTATTCAGAGATTTGGGTCCAAAAATAATACTTAATTTTTTTATACCTTAAATTGACTTCTACTTGCTTAACCTTTTTATATTGAGTTTATACACTAGAGAAAAGGAATCCGGAACCGGCACTAGTGGCCCTGCCTGTAGACAGATTAGACAGCAATACCCACACGTAGCACTCATGAGCCTGAGCTGGCTGTAAGCAGGGCTGTGTGCAAAGGAGAAAGATGTGCAAGAGGTACTCAGATACCATGGGGATGAGTGTGGTGATGGATGGATGAGGAGACTTTCCTGGAAATAATCCAGTTCTGGTGTCAAATTCTGGCTTTGTTGACCTGCACACATGTCCCTCTAAAGTTTCTGGGAGCTGCTGGCATGTATCGGAGGACAAAATGTAGACTTTGATACCCAAGTCTGAGTCTCATCAAAATTGTTCAAAAGAGTCTTGCCTTTTCAGTGATGCTAGAAGGAGTTGATTGTTTCTGACCATTTCAGCTCAACTAGTGAGATTAGGATAAACTGTGAAATAAGCAGAATTCTCCTTAGGCTGTGGGCATCACGTGTTTTGTCAGTTTCCTGGGCATTGGCCACCCAGCCATGGAGCATATTTTGCTGCACTACGTTTTCTGATATTCGCAAACCCTTTCTTGTGTGTTATACACTGGTTCTGTTACAGCCTTTCTCAAAGCACTTTAGTATCATAATGATGTGACTATTAAAAGGCTTATTTATTATCTGTTTCCATGTTAATTTTGCATCGCACTGTTGTAGAGGGGGATTTTTTAAAGTTCCCCTCCCCCCCAAAAAGCCTCTCAATAAAGCTGTGACTTTTCATTAACTAAAGCGTGAGTGTGGTCATGATTAGGGCCCCATCTCTTAGCTGCAGGGGTCCTGCCATGTGGAAAGAGAGCTGCTCTGCGGGAAACAGGCCCCGATTCAGCAAAGCAGTTAGCCGCATGCCTAGATGATTTGCTGACTGTGTGTATTCAGGTGTCCTTGGATTGTAATTCCACTTGTGGGAAGTCTTAATCAACACTCAGACTGAGCAGAAACGGATGGGGAGGGGCATTGGGGAACAGGGTGGAGATGATGGGTATGCTGGGTAAGTCCTAATTCTCAGCAATACACCATTTCTTCCTGTCTGTTGGTTAGTGTGGCTAAGATGACTTTGCTGGGAAGCCAAGGAAATGGAATGCCAGCCTATCTTGTCGTTCAAAACTGCCCTGCCTGAGTCGAAGCACAGCCGCAAAGTCACAGGAACACTAAGGAAGTTGCTGCATCGCACCACGTTGCGAGGGGGGCAGCTAGGGACAAAGTGGGGTTGGGAGCTGGGGGAGATTTTAATCTCACTGCAGATCCACTGCTGGAATTCAGGGGCAGTGATGGAAAAGGGGAAGCGTCCGTTCAAAAGTGAATTCCGAGCTGGGGCAAGGTGCTGGCCCTGCAGAGAGAAGTGTTCTGCTTATCCATACAGCACGTCTCAGATGGGGGGGGGACTGTGACCAACTGTCCCTGCCTGGCACTCTCAATCCTCCATGCCTGGGATGGACCCACCTCTCCTGGTACCTGGTGCCGTGTCTTCCCGAGGCAACACATGTGTGTGTGTGGGGCGGGGGGGGGGGGAATGCAGGGTCACAGGCTCCCTCTCCAGATTTCTGCCAGGGTTCATACCAGAATGTGACCAGCAGCCGCCTTTTTGCACTGGGTGGGAGGGGAGGGGAGGGAAGGGAAGGGACGGGAGCTACTTCCAGCTGCATGGGGGAAGGGATGACCTGGCCCGGGAGTTTGCTAGAGCTCATCTCTCTCCCCCCGTGACTGGAAGCAGCTTGTTCCTTCCTGCCCGCGGCGTCGAAAGGCAGCTAACACCTCCAGGCTGCTGCTAGCCACCAATATAACCCAGCTGCCACCTGTCCTCCAGCTCCAGCATGGGAAAGAAGGGGTGAAGCTTTAAGGATGCACTGTGCACCAGGGGCTTCAGCAAACCAGGCCAGAGAGGTGGCTCAGCAGGGGAGGTTGCCTAGACCAGTGCTTCTCAAGATATCTGATGTGGGGGAAAGGCTTTTGCAGACCGGCAGCTGATGGCTCACGGACCGGCACCAGTCCACAGACCACCACTTTGAGTCGCAGTGGCTTAGAGGACGGAGCAGCTCTGTGCCCTAGGGGGTGGGTGAAGAGGGTGCTAAGCCCCTGCCTGGGGGCTGCTGTGGAGCCTGCAGGTTTGGGGCGCAAATAGGCTGGAAATCGCTTCCCCCCCCACACACACACACACCACTTCAGAGCTTAGCTGAGGGGTGGGGAAGCTTCCCCGTGCCAACGCTGTGCGGGGCTTTGGCACATGCAGGGCTTGGCTCCTCCTAGCCAGCACCCCGGGCTGGAGGATTTTGGGCTTTCCCGGGGCACCAGCCCAGCCAGAGGCCGTGAGGGAAGGAAGGAGCCTGCCGGCCAGGCTGCCGGTGAGCTGAGCGCTCTGACCAGGGGCTGGTTCTCCTCACAGCGCTGGGAGCGGGACACACCCCGCTGGGGAGGGACATGGAGGAGATATGAAGATATGCAGGGGGTGACAGGGTAAAGCAGGGAGAGGACAGCGAGGGGGACGCATGTAAAGGGCCGATGGGTGGCCAGCAGAGGTGACACCTAACCGGCTGTCGCCTAGCGCCTGCCCGCGCTCGCCAGCCAGCGCAGCGTGCAGCCAGCGCATCTAGGAACAAAGAACGTCGGCTATAGGTACGGGGTATGTTGGGAGGGGCTCTCTCCTGGGAACGGGATGGGGGGCGGGCCCTGCTGGCCGAGAGCTGGCAAGCAGCGGGGGCTGTGCTGACAGACCAGCAGCGGGAGCGGCCAGCCCCACCTGCTGCAGCTTCACCCCGCCACTACTCTTGCACCCCCACCCCCATCGTCGGCCACTGGACCGCCCCCCCACTCACCACTGGTGGGCGGGTGGCTGGTGAGCAGGGACCCAGCCAGCAGCAAGACCTGCCAGTACTGATAGTGGGGGGGAGACAGAAAATATGGGACAATTTGCCTATTTTTAAGAAGTCGGGACACCTGCAGGAGGGTTTAAATACAGGACTGTCCCTTTAAAAATGGGATGTCTGGTCACCCTATCTAGCCGAGAAAGGTCTAATGTGATCTAATGGCTGGCAGTTGAAGCTAGACAAATACAGGTTAGATATAAGGTGTACGTTTTTAACAGTGAGAGTCAATACCCATTGGGACAGCTTAATAGGAGTCATGGTGGATTCTCCATCACTTCAATTTTTAAAATCAAAATTGGATATTTTCCTGAAAGATACACTCTAGGCAGGGATTGTCGTAGGGAAGTTCTCTGGCCTGTGTTGTGCAGGAGATCAGACTAGTTCTCAAACTGGGGGTCAGGACCCCTCAGGGGGTCACAAGGTTATTACATGGGGGGTTGTGAGCTGTCAACCTCCACCCCAAACCCTGCTTTGCCTCCAGCGTTTATAATGGTGTTAAATGTATTAAAAAGTATTTTTAATGTATAAGGGGGGTCGCACTCAGAAGCTTGCTATGTGAAAGGGGTCACCAGTACAAAAGTTTGAGAACCACTGGACTAGATTATCACAATGGTGGTTCTGGCCTTAGAATCTATGAAAACCTATGTGAAGCTCAAGGAGCTCAGCGTGGGAGTATGGGGTGTGGGGCCTTGCATGGGCAGCGGGTATCGAAGGCCAGGGGAGGCTAAGTCACCTGTAACTGAGGTCAGGGCCCCGCCCATGCTCCACCCCAAGGCCCCGCCCTCACTCACCCTCTCCCCTGAAGCCAGTGGGGGCTCAGCTCCAGCCAGTGGCCTGGAGCTTGGGGCTCAGGTTGGCGGTCAGAGCCTTAGGGGGCCAGGGGTGGCTAGTGCCGGTGCTCGGGCTGGGGCAGGCCAGCCGGGGCTCCTCCGGTGGCAGGAGGCAGGCCTTCGGGGCTCTGGCGGGCAGGGGGGAGGACCTCAGGTGGAAGGCGTGGGGCTGGGGGCTAACCTCCTCGAAGGCAGGGTTCGCCAGCCACCTATGAGGCCTTACATGGATTCGATTGCGGGCTGGGGGCTGCTGTGTATTGGCTGTAGCAGTAATCACTCTGATACTCCATGTGTATTCATTTCAGTAAAGAGCTGTAGTTTTTAAGCAAAACTAAACTCCTATATCCTGGCTGACCTGCAGTAATTGGGACAACGTCTCTTTAAATGAAACAAAAAACGTGTGCTAAATGAAAAATGGGGAAAAGAAGTTGTTAGTCAAATGAAAACAAGCAGGGCGATGGGGCGGGCGGGGAGTGGAATGTGAGTCAAGCTTCCGCAGGAGTCAGACAATGGACCAAAAACCAAAAACAGCCAAATCGCAGCCTGAAATCTTGGCCCCGTCTCTTTAAACAAAGGCAGGAATTGGAGGGGGCACAGCTGGCAAAACAAGTTTGTTGGTGGTCAACATTCTGCTCCTGGGCATGACCTTAGTGATCAACTCGCACTGAGCCCTCCGCCGCTCTCAATGGGTCCACATGGCTGAGGCTACAATCTGGCCTGTCAGTGCATTTACAGGTGGTTTGCCATCTAGCACTGTCAGAGATGTGTTCCCCGGGTTCCTTGATGTGCAGGAGGGGCTTCTGAAACCAAATGCAACACAAGGCTTAGTTATTATGGTAGCACGGAGAGGCCCCCAACTGAAATCAGGGCCCCACTGCGCTAGGTGCTGAACAAACAGACAGTGAGAGACATCGTGTAAGCCCTGAAGAGTTTACAATTTGGACAGACAAGACAGAAAAAGGGTTAGAGGAGAAACCGAGGCACAGAGCGGCAACATGACTCACCCAAGAGCCGGTCCAGTGCACTATCCACTAAAGCCCTCTGCCTCTCCCAAGAGACCTCCCACAGCCTGGGATATGGTTCTTCCTCTTCTAGGTAGGTTATATGATCTCTCCCATAGGCTTCAGTTCTGGGCAATTCACTTCACCTCTAGGTGCCTCGGTTTCCCCAACAATGAAAAGTGCCCGTCTTTCCAAAGCACTGCGAGTGCAAGGCAGAAAAGCACTCACTCTGTGCTAAGTGCCAGCATCCTTTCACCCTGCGAATGTGTGTGAAGGCACGTCCTGGGAAAAGCCTGTGTGAGTGTTTGATCTGTGACTTGTGCAGGAGATCGATGCCAGGATTTAGCCCTGAGCCTTCTTCCCTCTGGCAAGAGGCTGAAACAGCCACGGCCTGGGGTTCTGAGGTGGGACTAGGAGATGGGGTGGTGGGGGGGCCCACAACATTGTTACCACACGGCCCCTGTGTGCCAGGCTGGGTCCCAGGGCAGCAATAAAGCACGGCACCCACAGCAACTTTGGGTGCAGGGGGTGGGGGCCAGAGCTGGTGGAGGGGACGGACCCTGCCCTGTGTGGCTGTGGCCCTTGCAGCTGGGGGCCTGAATCCCCATTCAAGGAGCCATGCCTGTGCTAGCTTTGATTGAGCGAGTGCTGAGCACGCTATAAATAGCAGCATTGCTTTGGCGCTGCACGCAGTGGGTGGGGCTAGCTACCCACGGATGCACCTGGTGTCTCAGAGGGGTACTCACGCTGAAACCCCTGGGCTGACTTTTGAGCCGGATGGATACTGTGTGTGCAGGAAAATGTCACCCTGCAGGAACCTGCACTGAGGGTGCTGCAGAGAGTCACAACGTACCAGGTGTGCCCAGCTGGCATGTCCTTCCTGTGGGCCTCCTGCCAGCATACCAGTGCGAGTCACCTCCGGGCTGCTCTCCTCTAGCCCCATGCAGAATCTAGTGTGCATAGAGACATGTGCAGAGCTGCACCCCCAGCCGCAGGGGCTTCCTCCCTGCTTCAGCAAAGGTGTGAGCTCCCCTTCTTCTCACAGCATTCAGCCCTCCACAAGGTGCAATTTCCAGTCTCCACTGAGCCTACCGCCAAGGTGTGAATCCTTCCCCACACCATGCAGTGCAGCTCCGGGAGGTGTGAACCGCAGCGCTTAGTTACAACTAGCCACATGGAAACATTTCTAAGAATGGACAGTCTGAAGGCCCCCTGGGCTCTAGCCAAATAAGGGCACTTCCTTGTTACCCAGTGGAAAGCCAGGGTATAGGTGGGACCGAACTGTGTTCTTGTGACTGTTAAAACACTGGCAAGCACAAAGATTTAGCCCATTCCAGGAGCCTGTTTAGATCCCATCCAGCTGAAAGGCACCATGAAACTGTAACTGGAAGCTCATTGTTATGAACATTTCAGACCAGACACCCAGCTCTGCTCTCAGCTCCCCGCAGAGCTGTGCCATTTTACCCGGGCAGAGGAGCCAGCCCAATGCCTTCGAACAGTTCTTAGGAACAGGCGTATTAAGCCATGGCTACACTCCAGTCGCTACAGCGTCACAGCCATTGCTGTAATGCAGACGCTTCCTACATTGCAGGAATTGGGATGGGTCTTTTCCGGCACCGTAGTTAATCCATCTCTCCGCAGGGCAGTAGCTAGGTTGACAGGAGAATTTGCTCATCGACCTAGCCATGTCTAAACCCCTCCCCCCATAGAGATCCCCATGTACTTGGGCTGTGTGCTGAGATCCAGGAACCCCTGTGTAGTCAGGCCCAAAGTCTGTTGGTGTCCACGTCTTACTGGCTGGAGGTGGTGAACACCAAAAATTGGCTCTAAGGCCTGGTCTACACTTAAAAATTAGACCCACCTAGCTACATCATTCAGGGGAGTGAAAAATGTCATGCCATGTCACCTTAGGTAGGTCAGTCTAAACCCCAGTGTAGACACGGCTAGGTCGATGCTGTCACACCTTTGCTGAAGCAGGGAGGAAGCCCCCGCGGCTGGGGGTGCAGCTCTGCACATGTCTCTATACACACTAGATTCTGCATTCGTAGCAGCAGGTGTTGGCGGCTACCAGGCAGTGCAAACCGGAGAGGTGCTGACAGCCCTCAACATGCGATGACGTGCTGCCGCTCTCCGGATCAAACCGAGGTGCCATGTGGTGAGCTTAACCCCAGGGAACACGCTGCTGCAGCAGCGTGGACATTCTGCATCGTCATCATTGTCATTTACGTTACAAACGGGTGGGGTTTTAATAAAGTAAAAGGGAATGTAAATAATTCAATCGATGCAGCAACCCCAGCGTTATCACCGTTGCTATTAAAGGCAATGTATTTTACACTGTGTCCACATATGTTTTCGACTATGCCAATGACTCATGGCATCTTAGAAGCTGTCAAGGGGAAGCAGGAGGTCTGGGCATCTGGTTGGGCGCTATTTGGGGGTTTGGTCACCTGGGGAGGTATTGGAAGCAGTTTAGGGTTGTGGGGGTGAGTACGTTAGCTAAATGTGAGCACACCCTGGTAAAAATCATTAGCCATGAAATCACTACAATTATTATCTTATAGTTTAGCTGAAAGGGCGGTTGAGAGGTCTCAGAGTTAACAATGCACTGCTATGAGCTGACAGGGACGCCGCTCGCAGCTGGTTTTTCAGGCTGCCTGCAGAAGATAATGTTGCGCCTATTTACACTCGGTTCATCTGTTCAGGGTAAGAAGCCCAGTCCATTTCTACAGTATGGGGTGGGGTTCTGCTGCCAATTATGTGTGGGGGCCCACATACTGTCCCAGGCGCCAGACTGGCTGGCTCCTATGCTCCCCTTTCTCTTTTAGCTAGAGATAATTTTCAGCAAGGCTGGGCTAATGGGACAGCAACCCACTGATTCACAGGCTGAGCGCTATCTTTGCAATGGAGATGGACAGAAAATAGAGAGCCAATTTCTGCGTGGGCCAAAACAGCCCTTGATGGAAGTTAGAGCAGCCTTGGGACCACTCCAGGAAGCTTCCCTAGGGTTACCTAAGGGCCGTGCAGCAGGCCAGAATCCACTGCACTAGCGAGCATTACAGCTATTCCCCTTTTGCCCCCAACATGCTCCACCCGCCTGCCCTGGCACATCCCCTCAGCTAGGGGCTCAGCGTGGGGCTGCCTCCCGGCTCCTTGTGTCGCATTTAAGGCCCCATCTGCTGCCAGAATAGGAAGCAGTGCTGTCCTCTCCATTTAATAAGAGAAAGAAACCCTAGCTCGGGGGTTCACAAGTATGGTCATCAGGGTCCTCATGTGAGAAATTTTGTTACAATAAACCTTTTAAAAAAATTGATATAATTAGTCATAACTGTGTAACATTTGTGGTATTATTAATAGTACATATTATTCTTGACCTGGAAAAGCTTATTTTATTTACTTCCAAATAAGTATGTGTAAGTGTTGTTAGTACGTGGTTTTAACTGTAGGCACTGTGAATTTGTTTGAGAACCGCTGCCCTTCATGGCATGAAATAGGGGGTCTATGACTCAAGCTACTGCTTGGTTCCTAGCAGTATCTTCCATGGCACCACATGTATTTCCTATGCAGACAATACCCCAAAGAGCAGTGGCATTGTTAAAAAAAGAACAAAGTCCATTCTCTGGGGCATGCCAGGGTTATTTTTGTCTCTGGAAGCGAAGAAAAAGGCAGATCATGGAAGAGGAAAAACCTGTACATCAACCCTTCATGCAGACAATGACTCAATTGTTCCATGGCAGCTATTTTGAGGCTATTTTTACATGACAAATTTGTTCACAGTGCAAGGCCAGGTACAACAGTTCCTGTGTGAAAGTCAACACTCCCACCCTGTGGTCTCTGGCTTCCTCTTCCTTGCGGGGAGACAGTGGGGTCTTGGTCAGGTCAGGAAAGAGGCGATTTGTGCAGGGCCAACCCACCCACCCCCTTCCTCCCCGGGGCTTTCTTTGTCACCTTGTTACATTGGAAACTGTGAGAGAGCAGAGGAACCCACTAATTAACCCTCGTGTCATAAGACAGGTGGGCTTGTGGTTTAGCCTAGGGTTGGAATCAGGAGTTTTAGGGTCTATTCGCTGCTCTGCCACTGAACAGCTCTGTGACCTCGGTCATGTCACTTCCCCTCTCTGTGCCCCAGATCCCAGCTGGTCAAATGGGCGTGAACATGCTGTTCAAGCTCAGCCTGGGTGTGGCAAGAGCTGTTCGGCGATATTTGCCAAGTGCTTGGAGTTCCTTGCCTGGAGGGCACAGGAAATGTGTGGTGTAACTACAGCCACAGAGGTTTTGTGAGGGCTAATGACCTGGCTACTTGTAGGGCTGAGCACAGCACCGAGACCTCGGGCTTAGCCTGCCTGCAAAGTCCTTCTGCCCCTGCCCCTGACCTGCAGCAGGGTCTTGCCTTTCCTTTCCCCTCCTGCAGGGCCACAGCCAGTCCAAGGGTCCTGTGTCGCTCCCTCCACCTCCTGCCAAGGTTGCAATCAGCCCTCACAGCACCCAGGGAAACACCTCAGCCCTGTGTGCCTCACTCCAGATGAGAGTGGAAGTTACACCAGCTCCTGGCTGGTGCAAGGGGCTGAAAGTTCTTGTGGTGCCCAGTTCCTCATAGGCAGGGAAGCTCCTAATGTCCACTGAAATCAGTAGAAGTTGGGATCCTCACTACCCTTAAGGCTCTGGGCCTAAGACTCCAGAGACCTGGGTTCAGTTCTCCTAAAAACTCCCTGTGTGGCCGGGGACAAGTCACGTTGCCTCATCGTGCCTCAGTTTCCCCATCTGTAAATGGGGCTTATCCTTCCCTACCTGCCGGGCTGTTGTAAAGATATATTCATTAATGAAGATGAGGTGCTCAGGCATAGGTGCTGAGTTTTGATTTTCCCTGGGGGTGCTCCACACCTGCTCTGCCCCGAGGCCCTGCCCCCACTCCACCCCTCCCCTGAGGTCCAGCCCTTGCTCAGCCTCATCCCACCCTCGCTCCACCCCCTTCCCCAAGGCCATGCCCTCACTCTGCCCTCCTCCCCAGGCCCCACCCTAGCTCCGGTTCCTCCCACCCTGCTCCGCCCCCTCCCAAGGTTTGCGCCGGCTCATTGCTCTCTCCACCCTCCCTCAAGCTCTTCCCCCAGCCACCAAACAGCTGTTTGGCGGTGCCGCCCATCAGCTAATGGGGGTCGCTGCCAAACTGCTGTGGCTGGTGGGTTCTGAGCATGTACTATTTTTTTCCCATGGGTGCTCCAGACCCAGAGCCCCCAGGGAGTCGGTGCCTCTGTCCTCAGGTGATGGGGACCAGATAAGAAGCTCCGCAGAGCCCTGACAAAGAGCCCAGCTTTGAACTCAGCTGTTGCTATGGATACTACAAACCATGTAAGAAGGGGTAAGCTCCAGCCCCTGGGGACAGAGCAGCACATGGCATCGGAGGTAGGAGCTGGGAAATGCACGAGGTCTCGCTTATAACTTGCACAATGTTTCCTGTGACCTCCCTTTCCAGGTTCAGCATTGCTGACATCAGTGATGGGCAGGAGGGAGGCTGACAACACAGGTGATCCTGGGATACAGCTAAATATGGGGCTGACCAGAGCTGTGAGCCAGCATGACTTCATCCCCATTCTGCTCTTAGTAAGGCTCCCTGGAGTACCGCATCTATGACTAGTGACTGACTATTTCCTTGTGACTGCAGATATCGAGTATGTAGGCTACTCTGATATGGTCTCTGTGGCGGATACTGTCAGTGGCACAGTCAGGAATGCTGGATGACGCAGTCCGAGTCAAAGCCTCTCTCTGGGAATCAAGGCAAGGCGGGAGAGCGAAGGTTTCTGGATGTCACAGGGTGAATGAGGGCTAGAGGGTGTGGAACAGCAAACAGACTTCGCACATCCGGTTTGATTCCTATGTCATAGAGCAGGTGTGGTCGATGAGTCCCGATGTCTAACTGCAGCTCTGACACGAACTTCTTCTGTGGCCTTTGGGCAATTCAATGCACTGCTTTGTGCCTCAGTTTCCCTATTTGTAAATGAGGAAAAACCATGCTTCCTTATGACAAAGAGCCATTGTAAACTTCAGTTAAGTATTGTCTGAAAAGGGCTTTGAACATGAGAAGTGCATCATTAGGCTTGTCCAATTGGGGAAGTTATTCTGCAATGAGGTGGGGTGAGGATTTAAAGCACAATAGCTATTGTGGAATAGCTCCTTGGATGTATGCACTTATTCTGCAGCAGCTATTCTGATCAATTTCCCCATGTAGACAAACTCTCAGCGTTAGGATCATTGTCTTTGACTGGGAGGGGATCTGAGTAAGTTGCTTTGGAGATAGTTTCACACTAGGGAAGTTTTGCTGGGATCGCTGTACAATCCAAGCCCTCCTAGGGCGGATGCAGTTATACCAGCATGGAAGTGCTATTGGCAGTTGTAAAAGGGCTGTCCACCCCTTTAGGAGCCATTGGGGCTGGGGAGCAGCCGGCCCTGGTCTGGTGAAGGGCCCAGCAGACAGGTGTTGGGAATTGTGTGACCCAGCTGGCCTGCATCAATGAGTGGGTCTGATGTGATGAGTCCCAGCTAGGGAATATGAATGAGGGCCCTGGTAGTAGACTAGGAGAGGAATGAGATTGGATTTGTCTGGGGCTGAAGCAGTGGCTGCCTGAAAGGCTAACTAAGGGTAGCAGCCCAGTCTGGGACCAGAACTAGTGTTTGTTGGTTGTTCCATGTTTCTTTCTCTGTGCTGTGCTGGGGTTGTGGCTGGAGACTGGGCCTGCTGGATTACAGTGATATAGCCTATGCTGCTTTGGGGAGTGACATAAAATAAATTGGTTAGTCTCTAAGGTGCCCCAAGTCCTCCTTTTCTTTTTGCGGATACAGTCCCACACGGCTGCTACTCTGAAACCTGATAATCAGCTATAGGGGTGATTTTCAAGAAGAGGTTTGTGGGCTACTACTAATTATTATTATTGTGCTTTTTGGTGTACAAACACCAGCAGAAAGATGGTGCCACCCCCCACCAAAAAAGCCTACCTCCTAATGGCTTGCAGGGTGGCATGAAGGAGGTGTAAATGACAATAGCTTAGATTCCCTTTGATACACCTCTGCCCTTAGCTCATGGTGGCCAGAATTCCCCACCCAGTACAAAGTGCTTGTTCCCATGTCCTCTTCTGAGTGTAGGAGTCAGAGGCCTGCTGGGTCAGAGAGGAGACAGATGCTTGTTCCTGGGAATGGGAATCACTTGCTATAAATGAGATGAGCTCTGAGTTGGCTGGAAGTCTCTTCCTACATAGCGTATATAAATATTTTCTTTTAAGAAATCAACTTCCTTCTTTTCCTTTGCTATTGTTCTCTCGTCCCTGTTTGCGTGTCTCCTCTTTTCCCTTCTAGTTCTCCCTTTTTACTATCCAGGTTAGTGAGGCTGTTCGAAGTGGCATAACTTACTTTCCCCTTTTACTCCATTCATATTTTAACTATATAAGCCTTGAAGGCAGGTGTGATGAAATGTGGTCCTAGCTCTTTTTATTAATTGCATCTGTTGATCTGCATCCCAAAATGTGATGTGTGTGCTTGGCTCCTAATAGGATCAGACACTATCAACAGGTTGGGGGGAGACACAGCTGTCAAGCTGGTGGTTATAACCCACTGCAACTGAATGGGTGTCTCAGAGGGGCATTCTCCTGGGTAGGCCCTCATGGCTGCTCCCGCTGAATATGGGTGGGATATATGGGGGGGGGGGTTGAATAGGGTGGGTCTAGGAGAACCAGAGTGAGACTCTCAGACAAGCAATGGGGGAAGAGTAGCAGGGAACGCTGGGAGTGGTGACGGGGGGAGGGGTCACGGACGGCTCAGGCTTGCTAGGACATGAGATTTGTGAGCTGGTTCTGGTCCTGTAATGTAAGGGCAAAGCCTGTCTCACTAGCTGTGAAGCATAAAATTAGATGAGGGTAAATGTACAAGCAGGCTGTTTATTTTTAAAATCCCTTTCCTCTGTTGCTTTGTTCCAACTGCTAAATAAGAGACTTTCTTTTCCCCCCAAGAAGGCCGTCCACTATGGCTCAACTTCTCAGAGGTATTTAGGTTCTTAATGTCCCCTGAAATCAACGTAAGTTGGGAGACTGAAGATCTTTGAGGATCATGGGCTAGATCACTGGTCACCGGGAGGAAACGCTCCTGCCTGAAACCCCGTCAAGCCTGCAGAGTGAAAAGAGACTGGTATGGGGGGGAGCCCACTCTGGTCTAAGAGGGGAAGAATTGCCGGACAGGTAAGGGCCAGAGGCTGAGCACCTGAGCTGGGTGCTCTGAGACCAGAGGAGCAGGTAGTCCAGTAACCGACAGTGGGATTTCAGAAGAGTGTGCTTGTGTGCAGTTGGATGTGTGAAAATGTTTACAAGTCTAACCATACACTGATGTGTAGGGCCTGATGCTGCACCAGTGCAGTTAATAGTTTGCATGGCAAATCTCCTATCCCCACGATGGCTGTCATTCTCCCAGCTGGCCTGGGCCATGTCCGTGCAATCGTGCATGCAGGTACCCGGGTTGCATTCCTCCCCACTCTGAACTCTAGGGTACAGATGTGGGGACCTGCATGAAAAACCTCCTAAGCTTATCTTTACCAGCTTAGGTCAAAACTTCCCCAAGGTACAAGATATTACACCCGTTATCCTTGGAATGGCCGCTACCACCACCAAACTAATACTGGTTACTGGGAAAGAGCTGTTTGGACGCGTCTTTCCCCCCAAAATACTTCCCAAAACCTTGCACCCCACTTCCTGGACAAGGTTTGGTAAAAAGCCTCACCAATTTGTCTAGGTGACTACAGACCCAGACCCTTGGATCTTAAGAACAATGAACAATCCTCCCAACACTTGCACCCCCCCTCTCCTGGGAAATGTTGGATAAAAAGCCTCACCAATTTGCATAGGTGACCACAGACCCAAACCCTTGGATCTGAGAACAATGAAAAAGCATTTCATATTCTCTGTGTGTATATAAAGTCTGCTGCAGTTTCCACGGTATACATCTGATGAAGTGAGCTGTAGCTCACGAAAGCTCATGCTCAAATAAATTGGTTAGTCTCTAAGGTGCCACAAGAACTCCTTTTCTTTTTATGGATGAATTAGACACAATTGCACGTGTCTGATAGAAATCATAGCAAAACTGATGGGGGGAGGGACACTGATGTGATGGGAAGTGATTCCTCTAGGGCAGATGTGGTTTGGAGTTGTCCCTAGGATCCCACCTTCTGCTGTGTGTTTCGCTAATTCCATGGTTAAAACCTTCCTCTACAGAGCAACTTCCCACTGAGTGTAGGAGCTCAAGTTACCCTGTGAATCATCCTTCCTTATTCACAGTATGGGAATGGCTCAGGCTGCAACACCAGCTCTGAACCTCTACTTAAGATCTCTGCAGGGGAGATAGACATGGCCTATCTCTGTTTACAATACAGCCGAGGTGGTGTGGGGTTTTGGAAAAGATGCGGAAAGGGATTAGCTAATGCAGAAGGCATTCACACCCTGTATGGACTAAGTGAACTCACTCTGCCCATCAGTCAGACACTGTCCCTGATCTCTTTTCATTCTCATAGCCATAATTATCTCAGTGCAGGAAGTTGCCTGGGGCCCATGGATGTTCCTAGACCCTTAGCATACTGCACGTTGATTATGATCATGTCCTCCATAATCAAGCACAGGGGGTGAAATTCACCCCTGTGCAGAGGGATTGGATGTGGCCCATGCGTCATTTAAACTCTGGTTTAAGTGGGATTTAATGGGGTGTCAAGGCCTCTTGTTGGCTCGCCACGCAAGGGTTTCCTGCCTACGTGATCCAAGGTGGTAAAATGGTGACTGTCAGGATGAAGGAGGTTTCCTAAAATCCTGACAGAGATTTTAAAGGTACGTCTACACTGAGATGATAAACCCACGGCAGCCAGTCTCAGAGCCCGGCTCAGCTGACTTGAGCTCACAGGGTTTGGGCTGAGGGGCTACAAATTGCATTGTAGATACTCCGGCTAGAGCAGGGGCTCTGAGACCAACCCCCATCATGGGGTTTCAGAGACCAGGCTGAACGCCCTGCAGCCTGAGTCAGCTGAGCCGGGCCAGCCCCAGCCGGGCCGTGGGTCTTTTGTTGCAGTGTAGACGTACCCTAAATGTCTCACTGAAGCATCGTTGCAAAAATCCTTCCCTGCAATGGGGGGAGACTTAATTATCCTTCAGTTACAGGAGGGAGTCTCCTCAGGAGTGTGTGAGCTTTGGCAGGCGTGCACAGCTGGCCAGCGTGTGAGCCCGATTTCACATCTGCTCATGACGTCCGAGCAAATTGCACTTTGTTCTCTCAGTGACCGTGAAGCTCAGTTTCCCGAGCTGGTGTGTAACAGGAGGCTCACCTGCCAGCGAGTCAGAGAACAAAACTGGCTGGCTTCTCAGTCCCCTTCCGTAGTCAAACCGTGTTGGCTGTTCTCAAAGCACTCCGCCCTGTCCCACAAAGGGTACGTCTGCGGTAAATGCTACAGGGACACAGCTGCGTCGCTGCACCCCCGTCGTGTAGACATTCATTACAGTGATGCCAGAGGTTTTTCCAATGCTGCAGTAACCCCTCCCCTTGAGGGATGGTAGTAGGGTGACAGAAGAATTCTTCCGTTAGCCTGCTGGGGCTTAGGTTGGCTGGACTACCTCTCTCGGGGGTGTGAATTTTTCACTCCCTTGAGTGATGTACTAGGTTGACCTACGTTTTTGGTGTAGACAAGGCCTAAGAGACCTGCCCTGTCAGGAAGATGGGTGATGTGCACAGGTGCATATTCTGCTTTAGGGCTCATCACTGGTAATGTGCGTTTGACTCTGTTGATCGCACAGTCCATACTCACAGCCGCTCCTCCTTGGTGCCTCCGATGGCTCCTGCTTGTGATGAGCAGGGAGAATTTGGAAGGATCAGATGGACGTAACTTCTTGGAGTCTTGCCGATGTAGGAAATCCTGATTTCTGCTGAGGTGTCAATACAGGTGGGGCCAGGCTTTTGTGTACCTGCTCCAAAGAGAGAGAGGGTCTGTCCTGCCAGGAATAGGACTGGGGCAGTAGGGGTCCCTGTGTTCAGGCAGTGCGAGGACTCTGCAGGACCAATGCTTCTGTCATCATTAGCCATCCCAAAGGGGTTGGAAAAGTGGAGAAGGGCAGATCCATGATCCTGCTGCCAAGTCTCTGCCAGCCAGTAGCACTGGGCAGCCATAGAGGAAATTACGTGCTGCCCACCTTCTTAAAGGGTCCACTACCCCCTGGCTGTACACTACCCCCACGATGCAGCTTCTTGAGGGAAGATGGGTTAGAACCGATTACTGCCTGTCTGACCTGCCTTGGCATAAACACAACCTACGGGCCAGACCCCCAAAGTTCAATTTTCTTCCCATTTCCCTAGAGTTGAGGGGTGCTAAGAGTTGCCCGGGGGGTGGGGAGGGCAAGAAGGGTTGGTTCCTAATTAAAATGTCTGCTGGCACTTGCAAGATTGCAGTTTTGTTCCTGTTCCCCTCCCAGTCCAGGTTGGCGCCTGCTGTGGTGTACAGGATCCAGCGATTGCTTAGGCAGATCCAAATGGAGATGGTCTGAAGAATTTTTTATAATATGATTCCACTGCATTGAGGAAGGATACCCAGGCAGGTGTGTGTATGTACATGCCACATACAACAATCCTGCAGCTCTTAATCATGTGAGTAGTCCCCCTGGAGCCAATGGGGCTGCTTGCATAAGTAAGAACAGGACGTTGGCAAGCCATTACTCTGTCATTTTTGTTGTTTAGTTTGTACAGCCCCTAGCTCAATAGGGTCGGGGACCATGACTAGGGCTCGTGACACTATGGTAATGTTATTGGTTATTTTTGCAAAATCTAGAGCTGGTTGAGTTTCCCCCTACTCTTTATTTTTGATTTATTTTATTTTATTTTTTTCAAAATGTAGTGTTTCCATTTCAACGTTTTGGAAATGGAAATATCTTTTGTTTTTTACCAATTTTTTTGTTTTGTTTTGTGACTTCTGAAAACTTTCCAAACTGTAAAGAGACCCCTCCCCACTGCCCCCAGGCATGAGACCTAGCAGCAGTAAGCCTCTCAAGTATTTTGTGTGTGTGCCCATGCAAACATGGAGTGTGGAAAACCCCATGCAATGACATGGCAAACCAAAAATGAGAAGAATTTAGAAAACCCCAAAAAGTTTTAGAAAAAAAAATAAAGCCACCCCAAAGCCCCCAAATTCAACTAAACTTATCATGCAACCAAATCATCGTGTTGGAACCAAATAGTCAAAGTTTTCAGATTTGAATATATGCTGTTTTTTGATGGGGGCAGTGACGGCGGGGGAGGGAATCAACCAGTTCTCTATCCCTTTCCCCAGCCCTTTCCCCATCTTGTCAGTTTACACTGTAAGCTCTTTGGGGCATGAACTATGCTACTTGGTGTTTATACGGCACCTAGCATAATTGAGCCCTCTTGGTTACCTCACTAATAAATAATAAAGGACTGTAGTATTGTAACAATCCAACTAGTAACTTTATGGGGAGGGAAAACATAAGGCAAGAGGTGGCTGGCTGGGGGAATGTGCTTTATATTTATTATTACCAGGTTCTCTTTCAGGATAATTTTCTTTTTATTCCTGCTCCCATTAGAACAGGATTTCTCCTGAAAGATTCATTTCCTGAATAGTTTGTAATCAACAGCTGCTGCCCTGATCTCAGTGTGAACCCTGCATGATCTCTCCTCCCTATGGGTTATTAGCTGTCGAAACAGCAGAATCATTTTGCTTGGGAGGTGACATGTGAAGGTGTGAATCCCCAGGCTGACTAAGGAGGGGAGCTGAGTGCGTTTGGGGAGGAAGTGAAAACACCATATCCACCCTCGGAGACCAGAATAGCACAGGAAATACCCCCTGCCCCCTTCTGAGGTGCCCACTTGGCTTGGAGCTAGGACTGGGAGCTGGACCTGTTCAGCTTGAATGGAGAAGTAGGTGGGTGTTTCTGCACCACTAGAATACACATGATTCAAAGCGGGAAAGGGGGTCTGAACTGCAGCCCCAGAACCATGACTGTTTTGGAGCATTGCTCCCCCTGTTTCACAGCCGGCGCCTGGCAGGGCTGTCTCCAGCAGATAATCTTTCCCTTAAAACCCTTGTGCTGGTTGTCCCATAGTAGCTGAGTGTGGCTCATTAATCCTTTCAGTGCCTTACACCTTTGGGGTCAGGCTGCGCTTTGCCTTACAGTGGATGCAAGGTGGAGAATCAGGCACAAGGATTTGTCCTCTACCCGCTATGCCCCTGCATAGGGGCTGGGTATAATAGCATGGAATAGCTTGTCCACAGTACCAGAGCTCTGCTTGACCCACCAGAGGAGGCATAGGTGGATTTAAACTATTTTTATGCTCTCCCAATTTTCAGGGCAGCTAGAGGCTGATTCTACCCTGGGCATAACTTAGAGCAGCCTGAGGGCTGCTCTAAGGTCTGCTGGCTTTAGAATGGCAGGGTAGGGTACTGCAGAGCTGGCCCTCTGCCAGCTGCAGATTGCCCGCTATGCTGAGGGAATTGCCAGTGGGTTGATTAGGGCAGGATTATGACCTTGCTGAGGTGAGTGAGTGGCACTAAGAGGCCATAGCATAGCATAGGTCAGAACCTGAGCCCTTGCATTCAGGCCCAAGATAGCAATATGAAATGACTTCTATAGTTGTCTCTGCTGTGCCTGAAAATAAATAGGCCAGGTTCACAGCATGGCTCCCTTGCATTGACTCCTCTGATGCAAAACAGCTGCAAAATCCATTTAACTGGCTGGGTAAGATGGATTTCCAGCTGCTTTCTGTCACTCAAGGCTTAAATTCTGCTGGAGCAGTCTGGAGCAGAGCTCCAGTAAATATTTTCAAACCTGTGGGAGCCCTGGTGCTCTCCCCTCCCCACTCAGGGCTGAAGCCTTGGGGCTCCAGGAAATACTCGGGGAGAATTTAAGACCTGCTGTTACTGGAGTGGTGCAAACAGCTGGAGCATGCTGGTGAATCTGGCCCAGTAGCTCCTTGGTTTGATCTGATCAGACTGTTCTATTTGAGGAAGCCGTGACCTTCATTCTCCCCTGCCTGGCTCGTTGCAGAGCGATGCTGATACAGCTGCAGATTTGTGGGAGCTTGCAGATGCAATTGATTGCTAACCACACAACTCCTTGTGCAACTTGCTCTGTGCTGGGATTGAGCTGCCAGGGCACGAGGGGCCTGGTTTCATTTAGCCTGAGTTCCTATCACATGGGGATCCCAGGGCTGCTCTTGGTATGGGTGGTAATGAGGTCAAGCCCCAGAGCTTGCAGCTAAACACAAGCTGCTTGTTAAATTCCTGGTGTAAATTTCAAGACAATCCTCTGCCAATGTATCTATCATCTAGCCTGGAAAGATCCCTCTTCCCTGCTTAGCAGAGGGGAATTCATTCCCCATGGTGTTTGGTTTTTCAATGCTGCTTCACCAGTTGGCTACCAACCACCGTCACCCACACTGGCTTTACAAGCACCCCCGTGCTTATTCTCCCATGCTCCATGCAGCTTAGAGCTGCTTCCAGCTGAGATGAGTTTGGCTCAAGCAGGAGGAGGCCTCATTTTGGTTCACCCCGCAGAGCCCCGATTCCAGTTTCAGCTGCCGTAGGGTCACGCACGTGGGTTAAGCCTTGGACGAGGGGTTGCCTGCCCCAGTGTCTTGCTACAAGCCTGCGAGAAGCAGTTTCCCATCTTGCCTGGAGCTTCTCACCAAGTATCAATGTGGAAAGAGCATCAAGGCTTTGCCTAAAGATGGGACTGGATGTTTTCGCTCATGCTGGCAGAAACGCAAGTGCAGCTCCTACAGATGTCAGCCGGGTGACGCAGGTGTAAGCGGTGTCAAGGGCTTTCCCTTCGCCCTTCCCTTGCTTCTTGTCATGCAGCCAGAAAGCAGAAGACCAGATGTCCGAAGTGTAGGCAATGTGATGTTTATTGGGATTAATCCCAGCGAGCATATCCACAGCTCTGTATGCTGCAGAGCCTTTTTCCCTTTCCTCCTCCTTAGCAGGCCCAAATATACCTGCAGTGCATACCCTTACTATTCATGGTCATATTCTGTTCTGGAGGGTCTTGAGTCTGGGGCCTTCGGTACCATCTCTTTTGTATCCCATGGGAGGGGTAGGGAGTGAGGGTATGTACCGGGCAGGGATACCTTTTCTCTGGCTTGTTGTTGTTTCTTATGCCTTCTCCCCTGCCCCCTCCTTGCCCCCTCTTGACTGGTTGCTTGACCTTGTCTTGAGATAGGAGTCGAGGTAGTCTTCAAGTGTACACTTATATATTACACTCCCACTATACCACGTAACACACAAGCTCTCTCTCTTTTTATCCCATCTGCTTGTGGGCACATGTAATACACAGTGTCGTTGTTCACACGTACGAGTAAGAATATACAAATATGTAAAGTCAAATGGGCAAACAAAACCCAAAATTCTATCTCAGGCCAATCTACAGGCCTGACTGCTACATTATCATCACTAGCAGGCCGAAGAAGCGGGAGCTGAATTTGGCTCATTGGCTGCAGGTTAATATATGTTGTTAGCGCAGCTGAGAAACGGGGCAAACCTGGGCTAAGCGCTAGCTTGTGTCTGTGGAAGACGCTTGATTCTTCACGCCTTCTTGGGCTGTTATTTATACCTGTGGGGTGCTGAAATGCAGCTGTTCTGATCTGGGGAGCAGGGGCCTCAGGTGGTTACTGAATGTAGGTTGGGGCATCTGGACAGACAGATGGATAGCAAATCGTGAGGACCACCTTGACTGCAGGGAACTGGACTAGCTGGCCTCTCAAGGACCCTTCCAGTCATCCGCTTCTATGATTGAGAAGGGATGGGCCTGTGGCAGTAATTTGAGATCTGAATTTCAAGCCACTGCAAAGTTTGATGGTATTTGGGTCAGGCCCACTCACTTCTCAAACCAAGTGGCTGGCTCAGAGCCAGCACCAGAAAACCAACCAAGCCCCAGAGCACAGGGTGGCGAGACCATGAACCAGACAGAGCTAAAACAGCAGCATGGAAGATGAAGTGGTTAGAAAAGCAGAAGGGTTTTGTTTTGTACAGCTGGGCAAAGCTTCTGAGCTTTGCTGCGGCCGAGCCAGCTGCTACTCTGAGCTACGTCTGCGCAGATCTGGAGCGACTCTGTTGATGTGATTGGCACCTACCTCATGGGGGTATTAGGAGGAACTGTCTGGGAATAAGTGCTTTGAGGCATAGGGCCAAACCCTTGGCTGCTGTAAATCAGCATTGCTCCATTTAAGGTACTGGAACTATGCCACTGTACGCCAGCGCAGGATCTGGCCCATTAAGTGCTATCTGTGTAGAGGAGTACTATTATTACACCAGGGTAACTGAGCGGGATTTGGCCTCTGAAGGCCCTTTCTCCCAGTACCGCCCAAGGTTCACCTCCACCAGTGACAGCAATTGCATGATCTCTGGTGCAGACTGCGGCACTAGGCACTGCATCGTGCAGACCTGCTCTGAGCTGAGCGAGACACCAGGTTGGCAAAGATGCCAGAGCCGTGTCTACACTAGTGTCTCCGTCAGAGTTACTACCACAGCTAGTCAGATGGAGCAAACAGATCTAATACAGGCAAGTCCAACAGGCAGGTGTGGACGGGTGACTCTGCAAGGAGACAAAACCTCACCCCACGCCACTAAACTCACTTCAGCAAGGGACCCCGACACAAGTCCCTGCGAGCTGTGCATCCGAGCATAGTGCACAGTCGGTGTAACCACCAGCTTCCCCTCCGAGCTCCTTGCAGGGGCGATATTTGCAGAACAGAAAGCAGGGGCAGCTCAATTTCCTTTTTGTATTTCACCCCCCTCAGTCTGGATTGGAGCCAGCATTTGATTAGGGTTGTATGGGGCCCTAGAACCAGAGAGATTTAGGGACTCCCCAGTGAGGAGCAGTGCGTACACTGTCAGTGTGCAAAGATATTGTGATGGTCAAGGGACTGTTGGTGGAGCAGTGGGAGGAAGCCAAAGAGGCAACAAATGTGGAGACGGTGGACCTGAGTCTCTGTTGATTTGCAGCTTGGGCCAGATCCTCCGAACTGACCCCCCTCTTAGTGGTGCAGCTTGCAAAGGGGGTGGAAGGGCCCTAGGATGGCTGATTCTCAGGCCTGGCTGAACTAGCCCCTATGAGACCACTTTAGGAGCCAGATGGCTGAAGCGCAAGGATACAGTGGCCACAACCTCCTTTCCTGTGCCCCCTCTGCGGCGGCCTGGGAGGGAGTGATACAGAGCTGGCCATGCCTATCGGAGGATTCCACTCAAGTCTGTACTAAAACACAGCAATGTTGCGTGGCAGTTTAGGACAGGAAGGGGAGAAAACAATTGTCTCCAGCTGCCACTGCAGAGGGAAATTAGGGAGGCGGAACCTAGCTACCCAAGTTGGAGGTGGTTAGCTCTTTAGAGGCGGGAGCATCTTTGGTCTGTGTTTGTACAGCGCCTAGCACAATGGGGCCCTTTCAGAGCGAGGACTCCCAGGCCCTCCAGCAATACAAGCAATAACATGAGACTGACCCCCTGGTGCTTTCAGATTGGGGGGATTGCTGACGGGCACGAGCAGACAGGACCTCGTTTTTTCATTTAATCTGAAATACAGCGACTCCAGCAGCACAGCGCCTGCTAACTCAGCTGCGGGGCTTTGGCTCCGAGGGAAAAGCACGCTCCACTGTGTCACGCAGGGGTTCTGTGGCCATCTCCCAGGCAGGAACTAACAAGCCCTTCCCCTGGTTCATCCATGACTACAGCCCAGGGTGGCAGGTCTGGACTCTGCTGACTTGCATGTCGAGGCTGACTGTGAGTAGGACGTTTTCTGATAAGGCCCCGCAGGAGAATGATCATTAGATGGATGCTACAGAAAGGAACGTTACCCACAGATTGTGTCTCTTCCCCACGGGCCCCGCCTTTCTCAGCAATCGCTCTGTCTGCTGGTCTTGCAAACGAAACTCTTCCAGCTTCATGATGAAACAAAACAGAAGGCAATAACGTGCATCATGAGCCTTTCTCCTCTCTGAGCAAAATGCTTCCACTGGCCCTGAATCGCTATGGAGGCGCGTTGAAAGGATGATGATGCTAACGTTGTCTCTAGGGGTGGGACGTGTCCTCAGTGATCAGCCCCATTCCTTGCGGTGGGAAGCTGGGAATGATGGTGTTCCCAGGGTGAGAGAGGAACAAGGGAGGGGTTTTTCCAGTCTGCGGCCTTCCTTCCCACAGCATGCCCCCCCCCCCCCCGCCTCCCTCCCGTGCACTCCTCCTCTAGGACGTCCATCTGCCAGGTGTTTTTGCCAGGAGGAGTGCAAGTTGCAAAGAGGAGCTTCCTCTTCTGCTCTCTTTGGACTGTTTTTCATGGCGCATCCTCCCCCAGCTCAGAACCGGAAGCTGGGCAGAGGTGCCAGGCAGTGAATCAGCAGCTGGTGGAGGGGGACGAGGGGGCCCTGCAGCTGTGCACTCCCCCTCCCCCTTCTCCCCCATGTGTTGCTACCTGGGTTTTCTTCTCCCCAAGGAGAGGGGATAATGGAGGGCTAGGCATGGCATGGGCAGGGGCTGGGTGAACTTGCCTGGGGCTAATGCACTTTAACGCTGAGCTGGAGTGCTTCCTGGTACTTAAGCCAGAAGGAATGCAGGCCTGATGCCCATCAGTCCTGACCCGCAGCCTCCTCCAACCCCATCCCATGATCCCAGCCCTGCCCAGGCACCTCGGTCTTGACCTGGCTTAGGAGTAGGGTGGGATGCAGGCGGGGAGCTCTGGGTTTTTCCTCCTGGAATCTGGGCACCGTGTAGCATCAGAGCCCTCAGCACAGCGGGGACTGTTGATAGTTCCTGGGGCCCCAGGGCAGGGTCTGTGCTCACCCGGGCAGGGGCTACAGCCAGTGATGAGCTGCCAAAATCTTAACAACGGGTTCCCTCCTCACCCCACGAGGGGGTCGTTGCCCACCCCTTCCCCCCAGGACTCCTGTCCCATCTAACCCCCCCGCGTTCCTTGACGCCCCCCCAGGACCCCTGCCCCATCCACCCCTGTCCCCTGACTGCCCCCAGAACCAGGCAGGAGGGTCTCATGGGCCACCGTAGTGGGTGCCCACCCCACCCATAAGAGCCAGAGACACCTGCCAGGGGGCGAGGTGGGGAGTCCCGGAGGTGCTTACCTGGGGCAGCTCCCAGGAAGCATCCGGCAGGTCCCTCTGGTTCCTAGGGGCGCGGGAGCATAGCTGGGCGGGAGCATGGGGAGCGGCCGCTCCCCCACTGATCACATCAAAAGTTCCCCGGGGCTGGAGCACCGATGGGGAAAATTGGTGGGTGCAGAGCACCCACCGGCAGCTCCCCACCCCGCGCCCGGCCCCAGCTCACCTTCACTCCGCCTCTGCCTCCTTCCCTGAACGCACCGCCCCGCTCTGCTTCTCCGCCCCCCCCTGCTCCCCTCCGGCTTCCCACAAATCAGCTGTTTGGCGGGAAGCCGGGGAGGACTGAGAAGCAGGCCGCAGCTTCCCGCTCAGGCCAAGGATGGCGGAGGTGAGCTGGGGCAGAGAGTGGTTCCCCTGTGCGCCCCCCCCCCGGGGTTATCTGCTGCGGCGCGGGCGGCCCTCGTTGCGCCCCCCCCCAGCCCAAGCTCACCTCCGCCTCCCTGGGCCTGAGCGGGAAGCCGCCACTTGCTTCTCAGCCTGCCCCGGCTTCCCGTGCAAACAGCTGATTCGCGGGGTGGGGGGCGGAGAAGCAGAGTGGGGCAGCGCATTCAGGGAGGAGGCGGAGCGGAGGTGAGGTGAGCTGGGGCCGGGGGTGGGGGCAGCAGGGAGCTGCCGGTGGGTGCTCTGCACCCACCAAATTTTCCCCTTGGGTGCTCCAGGGCCAAAGGCGCCACTTTTGGAGGGTTAAATTTAGAAGCCCTTTTAGAACCGGTTGTCCCTCGCAGAACAACCGGTTCTAAAATGGCTTCTAAATTTAACAACCGGTTCTAGCGAACCGGTGCAAACCGGCTCCAGCTCACCACTGAGTACATCCGATAATCTGTCCAGCATAGGAGGGAGCAACTGGATCAGGTTTCAGAGTAGCAGCCGTGTTAGTCTGTATCCGCAAAAAGAACAGGAGGACTTGGGGCACCTTAGAGACTAACCAATTTATTTGAGCATGAGCTTTTGTGAGCTACAGCCCACTTCATCAGATGCATTCAGATGAAGTGAGCTGTAGCTCACGAAAGCTTATGCTCAAATAAATTGGTTAGTCTCTAAGGTGCCCCAAGTCCTCCTGTTCTTTTTGCGGATCACATTGTCTCCCGAAGCTGAGCCCTCACTGACCCGGAGAGGAGTCTGGCTTTAGCTCGCTGGCAGGCACGGGGAGGCGTGTTTCTCTTTTCTGCCTGGATGGTGGCGTTCTCGCTTCCCTTTGGGATGTTGTTGTTCTGGTGCAAGTTTCCAGTCTGCAGCTCTTGCTCTCCCTTCCGCCCATTGTTCCTGGCCAGGCAGGTGGATGGGGGAAGAGAGGTGAAGTATCTCAAAGCCGCTCGGGGCTGCTTCAGTCACAGGAGCAGCTCTCGAAAGGGTCACGGCAGCAATGAAGCGTTGCAAAGGGAGCTCTCTCCACAACAGGCCGTGTGGGGGAGGGAAGCACAGTACTGCAGGCATCTAGGGCAGAATGGTGCCCTCACCGCCCCAGCAATGGGCAGGGCCATCGGGGAGGCGGTGGGGTTCTGCTGCATGAAGGGAGGGAAGGCCGAGTTCTGCAGGAGGCCTGAGCGTCCTGGCACTGTGCAGAGCTCAGTTGTGGATCAGCTCCGGGCGTGCCGGGGCACAAAGTGGGTGAGGACGGGGTAGGAGACGAGATGGGGTGAGTTGGAGGACCCATTTCTTGCTGCGTGGCACCCTCTTTTCTTCCCCTCCCCCACCCCTCCATCCCCTGTGGGGGATGGAGAGGGGATTTGTCCCCCTTCCCAGCTTCCCACTGCCTGGGCCAGCTACTCAGGCTGGGCCCTGGGCTGAGGATTTGTCCATTAATGCACCATATTGACCAAGAACCTACATGGAGGGACGGCCCTGTTGCTACTGAAGAACTGTGCTGGGCTAAGCAAGAATCGCTGAGGAGGGCCTTAGCATGACTACGCTGTAAGGGTGGCCAGGTGTCTGGCACTTTACATGTCATGAACTCGACCACCTTCATGCCTGTGCATCCCTATAGCCCCACTGGAGCCCCACACAATCAGGATGGGGGGTGAGTGGGATCTGTGATGGGGGGAGTGAGTGCAGGGTCTGCCCTCTTCTAGCCGTGTGGCTTGGCCCATCCCTGGTGTTGTCCCCAGCTGGAGGTGCCCACCTTGCCCACCAGAAGGAGCAGAGGGATCCGGTGATTTGGTGCCTCAGGGGCCAATATAGGAGCTGCTTCTGGCTTTAGCCCTTGATTGCGACGTTTGGGCTGGAACTTCGGGGGCTGGGCATGGCGGGGTGGGGTGGGGTGAGAATGGGGCAGTCTCTGTAGCAGGGGTGGGGGCTGGGTGGGGGCTGGTGAACCCATCAGCAGGGAGTGGGGGCCCCATGATGTGTGTCTCAGTGGGCATGGGTGGCCCTGGCTGGGACGTGCCAGAACTGAGCTCTGGGTTTTCCCTCCTAGTGCCTGTACCCAGGCCCCATTAGCATGCGCCATAGGGAGCTCTCAGCAGAGATTGGTCTGGGGGCCCATCCCCCAGGTGTCAGGTCTGGGTCTGTTCTCTCCAGCCAGGGGCCAGGTCTGAGAACTCTTCAGCCAACGATGGAAGCTGTTTCCGGGGCCTGAAAGTCTCAGGTAGGAGCTTGGCTTGACCGCCGCTGTGTCTCTGGGGCTGTGTGGGCAATGGATGGTTTGTGGGGGGAGTTGACTCAGCAGGTGTAGTCTTGGAAGGGGGGTGTTTCCCATCCACTGTCTTGGAAGCCCAGAAAATATTCTGGTTTAGGGTTGAACCTGGGGAAAGTTTGGGCAGGTTCCGAGGGGAGGGACAAATATTCCACCTGGTCCTCAGGGGATGGAGGATGCGGTGTGTCCCTTCTTTCCCCCACCCCTTTGGGGCCTCCTCTCTCCCCTGCCCAGAGGGAGGCGCCTGGTGCTTCAGTTCAGCATGAGCAGGCTGGATCTGATGCCCCCCAAAAGGCTGTAGATGGGGGAGCATCTTCCCTCTCCTTGGAACCAAGGCGCCCCTTCACCTGCAATCCCACCCCACTGCCCAGGCTGTCTGGGGGAGGGGGGTTTTGCACCACAATGGCTTGGCTTGGCCTAGCCCAGGCACCCCTTATGTCTTGTTCCCTGCAGAAGCTCCAGGGGAGCGGCCAAACCCCCAGCTCTCAGGCCAGTAGCAGAGGTAGGAGCCACTCACGCCTCAGGTATCGTGCTCTGCTTTTCCAGCGGCTGGGGGCAGGAATGGTGGAGGTCCCATAGCATTGAGGAGGAGGGGGTCACACTGGCCAAGTGCGGTGGTGGGGGTGGGTTGGCTCTGACCCCGGGAAAACACAAATGAAAGGAATTTGGGGTTGGGGGTTTGCAGATTCCACAGCCTGCTGCTTCATACAACCAAGGGGCCTCATCCCAGTCACCCCAGTATCTCCCCGTGGTCAGTCTATTCGGGCTGGTTCTGCACTCCACTCGCCTAGGGTCACTCACTGACTTCAGTGGGGTCTCTCCTAATTGACAGTGGGGGCAGAATCTGACCCAACTGCTAGTGAACGCTGGGCAGTCTCCCCCCATCCACCTCTCCCCAAATGAGAAGGAATCCTGCCCCAGTGGGGGAAGGGAGGCTGTTGGAGTGGTGTCACCAAGGGGAGGGGCAAAACTTTCCAAGGGGCCCCACTTCAGCTGCTTGGGGCCTGACGCCCAGAGAGGCTAAGCTCCTACTGCTCCCCCAACTTCACTGGGCAAGGGGGGAGCTCAAAATGGAGATGGATCTTTCCTGCCCTGCTCCTCCGTTGCCTGGCCCTGGATTTGTGTCCTGTTATGTGTTGCCTGTAACTAGGGACAGGGAAGGGGCTAACTAACCCCCAACCCTTTGGGTCATTTGTTATGTGTTATTTACAAGTTTAAAGCAGGTAAACACACACATACACAAATGAGTTACAGTCAAGTCACACAAGGTAGTGGCAACTTCTATAATAAGCAGACTCTGTATGGCCTTTAGGGTAACCCAGGCAAAACAGCTGGGGACTCCTTACTTATGCTTAGGAATCCTCGCCCCTCAGAGATCAATCAGCAAAGGAACAATAAGTTCTCCTTAACAGGCATTTTTATTTCTTTCACCCAACATTCAAGTTGTGATGGGACGAAGGCTTGTGCACTGCACCCTCTTCAGGGCTCGGGGGGAGCAAGTCTTTATTTTGCTGGGGAGGAGGTAACGCCTCTTATGGTGAACAAGTATTTCACACGTGGTTGTGCTTCTTCCCTGGCTGTGGGGGATTTACAATCTTAGCAAACATTTTTATAGTTACAATGTAAGCATTGAACACTACCTTATAACATGGGGTACAGATATTGTAGGTAAGATTAATACAGGCAGCATCCTACAAGCATTTCATAAAAATCTAAACACACTTTTATAACTCTAGTGTCTGTTTTAACTATCGTAACCCACAGGGGAGCCAGACTGGTTTCCAGCTCTGCATTTGTCAGTGTGCAGTGAGGTTTGCGCCTTGGCATGAGTTGGCCCCTGGTCTGCCAGGGTCACACTGGAATTGTGAATGGGGCCTGATCCGGTAAGCAGCCTCTAAGCACACCTATTGGATGGGGCCCCACATGCAACTTAGGCAGTGGAACACCTAATTTTCCCCAGTTCACGATTCGCTCTGGGGCTTAGCGGGGAGATGGTGCCTTCCTCCAGGTGTCTGGGCACATGCCCAGAGGCTGAAACACGGGCACTTAGGGAGCTTTATACTGTAAAAACGTAGGTACTAAGTGAATTTAGGCACCTACAGAGTTTGCTGTATAGTTTGTGGATCACAGTGGAGCCAAACCCAGGATTTCCAGGCCTAAATCTGGGATTGGGGGGCCTGGGTCCTTTTGTGGTGGAGCCCACCCTTACAGTGTTTTCCCCAGGAACTGAAATTAGGGGGGATGTTCGAATTTACGGGGGGGTGGAGGTCAGGGCCGATGAAGGGTAAGACCTTGAGGGTGAAGATGGGCAGTATGTCACCATAGTAAAAACTGAAAAAAATTTTCATGACCATTTTATTAGATTTAACTCATGTTTTAAAATCATCACACAAATTAAAGTTGGCTACTCAAGCCTTCTATGAAGCACTACGTCTACATCCTTCTTTGTTTCTTGTTATAATTTTGCACAACTCTGTTAATGAACTTCTTGAATGCAATGCGTTCATCTTTGGTGGCTTCTCATGTGTCCAGTACATCCATTCCTTCAATTGATATGCTCATTAGTTCATTCACATGATCAGGCAGAAGGCAACTTCTTTCAAACACAAAATTCTATTCAATGATGAAAGAGAACGCTCAACTGTAGCTGTTGTGACTGGGAGTAGCAAGAGATGAATTCCTACTTCTTAGCCCAGGAAACCTAGCATAAAGATCAGGTCGAGCCACTAGTGATGATAAAAAAGAAGTTGAAGTCAAATCTTCATTCATTTGTCGTATGATATTCCACTCTGTGTTCAAATTCTCTATTCTGTCCTGAGCACATGGCAGCCCCATTGCTGGTAGTGCCTCACTCCACTCAACTGTCGGTGTTTTATACGACAGGGATCTGTGAAAGTTACGTAGAGGTTGAGTAGAATCTAGAAGTCGCTGTTGTAAATTTTTAAGAATCAAGTCTGTGTACTTTTTCAGTTGTCTTAACAAACACTTCTTGTCCTCTTCACTTAAGGGTTCAATATAAATGCCTTCATTAGTCAACTTCTGGACTGAAGTCTTTGCTTCTTCCAGTACTTTTTCAATGAATAGCTCTCTGATTGATCCAAATGTAGCTTCTGGACAAAGATCTACTACTGTTGTAGCAGATGCCTGGATGGCATCGTTTAATGACCCAAGTGGTTTCAACAGTAGACTTACAAGAGAGAGAATGGCAATAGTCTTCTCTGAATGTAGTAGCAAAAGTAATCTACCAGCCTCACTACTTAGATCTATTCCATCTTGGTAGATATTTTTCAAAGCCAGTAATAACGGCTGGAATTAAGACAACAGCCAAGGATCACTCATGAGAAAGCCAGAGGGTTTTCCCAGGTTGGACTAATTTAACTTCAGTCCCAGTGTATCTTCTATATTTTCCAAGATATTCAGTCTTTTTGGACTCTTGCTGAAAAAAGAATATAATGAAGACATTAAATGTATAGCTTTTTAAAATGAAGAGTCTGCAGCTCGTACTAGCACTAGTTGGAGTAGATGGCCTCTGCAGTGTTTATAGGAGAGATTAGGATTACACTTTTGTCTGAGCAAAGCTTGTACTCCACCATGTCTTCCAAAGAAGTTTGCAGCTCCATCAAATGCACAAGCAGCCATCATGCTCAGTGAATGTTCTGTTGTTGAATTGTTCTTCTGTTCTGATTGTACTTTGACTAGCAAAGTGATGGCGTGGAAAGCTAAAAACAGAATCCTCTCCAACTGAGCTTTCAGCAAAGGGGTATAAAGAAATTCAACCACACTTGAAACGCCGACCATTTGCAGAGGGATATGAATCCATCTTGGGCTGTATTGGTTGTTCCTCTTTGTGCAGTGATATATCTATGGCTGTGGAGATGTTGTTTTTCCTGTCATGAACAGGTAAAACTCTGTTTAACACAACCTTCTACCCTTGCTGGTGAGGTCAGCGCACACAGGACATTCTTAGAGGTGTAGTTGGTGGCCACTGATGTACTGGCACAAGGATCATTATCATGAGTGGTGCATGAACCCCACATTCAGGGAGGCTAGCTCCCTACCCCGCCTCTTCTGCCCGAGGCTCTGTCCCCCAGCTCTTGCCTGCTGGGACTGGAGGAGTCCCGAGCCCCCCACTGTGGCCGGAAGAGCCCCGGCCTGTCTCGAGCCTTGGCCACCTGGAGGAGCTCTGAGCCCTGCCTCCCCAAGCCTCCATTACGCGCCACCCATGATCATTATCCAGTCTGTTTTGTTGTGTTGACTGCAGGGACAATGTTACTTGGGGAAGCATTTACACAGTTTATTTTCAAGGATGGTTCTTCACTGTCACAATTTTCATTGTCAGGGGCCATTCTTTTTAAAAAGTATTCCTCTGCTGCAGTGGTACAGGTGCCATTGTACACGGGGAAAAAAATCAAAAAGCTTTTAAGCATAAAAACAAAATAATATAACAATAGTGTAGATTTGATTTGATTACTATATTTGTATTAAATATTTTTCAAAGGCAGCACTGAAGTGCCTTTCAATGATGCAGTGAATGCGTGTGCAATTAATGAAACAAAAAAACATACGAAACACTGTGAAGCAAAAATAAGTGGTTTTTTCAACACTTCCCCGCTCCCCTTTTTTATGTAGTTCAAATAAACAAGGTATTACGGTATAAAATGAAGCAAACTTTGCCTGAAGCCTGTCTGTGGGCTTCAGCCAATATTGAAGCGATGGAATAAAGAACCAGTGGAATATGACATAAGCAACGTAAATGGGTGATTTTTTTTAAACCGAAGTAAAATAAAAGGCCAAATAAAGACACAGATACAGTTTTAAAAAAATACTTACCAGAGAGGATGGAAAACCACATCTGAAAAGTGGAATTCTTCCAACCTCCAGCAGGGTGTGTGTACATACATTTCTGGGGGAAGTCTAGGACTGGGAGTGTGTTGGGGTCCCCCTGCAGTAGAACCAGGCTGGTGAGAGCCAAGGTGTGACTGGCAGGTTGCAGTTACACAAAAACATCCGGTGGTGACCTGCATGCTAGTGGCTGGTTACAGGGCAATGGGTGACACAGCTTCCCACTGCTGTGGATAGCACCCCAGTATGTTACAAGCAGCCAACAGGTTATACTGGGCGGGAGGGTGGGGGGGTTACTGTCTGATATTCCTTCACAATGTGCACAGAGGAAACTGGTGAGTAGAGTTGTGTAAAATGGCACTACTGTGGCGCTAGTCTTCCTATGGATGTTCTAGCAGACTGAACTCTGAAATCCCCTGCTTCTAGTGTCCAGTCCTTCAAAGGCAGTTCCCAGTTGACCGGGCACTTGTTGGAAAACTTTAGATTAGGGGTCTCAAAGTCCCGGCCCGCTGGCCATCTGCGGCCCGAGAACCTTCCCACTGCGGCCTGCGAGGGAGAGACATGTGCAGACACGCTGCCCGATGTCTGCTGCGGGCACTGTGCCCCGCAGCTCCAATTGGCTGGGGGAGAGGGACAGAGATACCATCATTAGTTGTGGGGCAGAGTCAGCCATGGAGGCAGCATCCCTTTTTTCCACAATGAATATAAACAAGTCAAACATAACGACCGAACACAATTCTCTGACGCACACCTTGCTGCAATCCTGAAGGTTTCAACTGCTCAGTCTCTGAGGCCAAAAATAAAAAAACTGACAGAACTGAAACGTTGCCAGATGTCTGGCAAACACTAAACACCCTCTGGCAGGCGAAGAATTGCAGAACGTTGTATGACAGTTTTATTATTTCTAAGAAATTCGAAATAAAAAATACAATATAAACATTTTCTTTTCTGAACACCATCTTCAGTGACATTATTGGCCCGCGGGGAGGATTTGAGGACTGGCACTGGCCCTACGGTAAATTGAGTTTGAGACCCCTTCTTTAGATCTTGTTTCTATCTGGCTGAGGCTCATTCTCAGGCTTATCTCAATGGCTTTTCAAATGACCTGTATGCTAGTGTTAACGCTTCCATGTCTGGTTCTTCCCAGATGACCCCAGACACCCTGGTTTACAGAACAAGCCTGAAGTATAACCCCACCCCTGCCAGCAACCCAGTGATCCTGAGAACCAATCCAGCTGTGATTCCCATTGAGTGTCACTACTCCCATTGAATGTCTGAGATGCTCAGATCCCTCCCTCCCATTCAGTCCCTGTTGTGGGATCTAGCTCAGTGTCAGGTTTGCTCCTCTCCCAGGAAGGACAATGTGAGCAGTAAAGCCATCAAGCTGATGTGGGTTCCCTTCAGCTCCACCCTGTCTGCTGAGGAGAGGCTGGATTTCTCCCTGCACCTGATGAATGGTAGGTGGGAGGAGC
This sequence comes from Caretta caretta, assembly GCF_965140235.1. Lineage (NCBI taxonomy): Eukaryota > Metazoa > Chordata > Testudines > Cheloniidae > Caretta > Caretta caretta. Next base: position 46,756,285 of record NC_134215.1, on the reverse strand, counting down.
CTTCAGGGGAGTCCAGCACTGCCTGCCTGTCTGTCCTGCTCACTGTGAACTTGCCTTGCAGATGACTGGAGTGCTGAGAGACACTCCAATGGATTCCAGCTAGGGGAGGTCATGCATATCCAAGCTGATGTCAGCACTGGGAACCATGTGGCTCTTTGGCTCTTTGTGGACAGCTGTGTGGCCACCCTGACCCCAGACAGGGACTCCTCTCCTCGCTATGCTGTCATTGACTTCAGTGGGTAAGAGCTGGGAGCCCTTTCTAGTCTAAAACAAGACTGATCAGGGACTCTTACTGACCCTTGTTTCTTGTGTGTAGGTGCCTGGTGGATGGGAGATCAGATGACATCCCCTCAGCCTTCATATCCCCCAGGCAGGACACACTACAGTTCATGGTGGATGTGTTCAGGTTTGCAGGAGATGGTGAGCTCCCAGATTTCTGCTCCAGTCAGATCTCCAGGCTAAGCAGGTGTTAGTGTCCCCTGGGATGGTCCTAACCCCTCTTCCCACTTCACCTCAGATCTAGATCACCTGCCATCTGAAAGTCACTGCAGCTGAGCAAGCCCCAGATTCCTGGAACAAGGCTTATCCCTTCAACAAAGCAGGTGACGTGAGTAGCTGGAGTAGGACCCTATGGAGGTGATGGTTTGTGGGCAGGTGGGGTTCGTGGGATGGGCAGCCCGGAGAGGACAAGTCTTACTGTAAGTGACTCTGCCACTTCTCCTGGTCTAGCTGGTCTCCAGTGGAAGGCACCAGAGACATCTACGGCTGCGGTGAGACTGGGAACTGTGGGTTGCTTGGAGCAGTGGTTCTCAGCCAGAGGTTTGGGACCCCCTGGGGGGCTGCAAGCAGGTTTCAGGGGTCCACCAAGCAGGGCTGGCATTAGATATGCTGGGGCCCAGGGCAGAAAGCCAAAGCCTGGTCACATGGGGCTGAAGCCCGGGGCCCTGAGCCCTGCCACCTGTGGCTGAAGCCTGAGTAACTTAGCTTCACGGGGTCCCCTGTGGTGTGGGGTCCCAGGCCATTGCCCTGCTTGCTACCCCCTAATGCTGGCCCTGGCTTTTATATGCAGAAAACAGTTGTTGTGGCACAGGTAGGGCCGTGGAGTTTTTATAGCATGCGGGGGACGGGACTCAGAAAGGAAAATGTTGAGAAGCCCTGGCTTGGAGGACAGTCCAGGAGAGGCAGCCCTCTGGACAAAGGACCAGGGAGATGCTTCCAGAGAGATGTGGCCCCTGGGCATGGTAGGTTCTGTGATTCCCCACCCAACCTGTGTAGGGGGGCAGGGTATACACCTTTGACCTGAAGAACAGAGGCTGGCTTGATCAAAATGACCCCCTATTTTAAGGGGTCCTCATCCCAACATGAGTGGGGGAGGGTGTATCTAATGAAATATTAATGTGCTCTTGGTAACACTCTTGTATCCCCACACAGGTGAGTCCTCAGTGAGGGTAGCAGAGGCTCATGGTGTGGTAGGACCCCTATTAATCCTAGATGCCTAGCAAGGATCCAAGGATCTCCTAGAAGACCAACATGAAGCAATGCAGGCAGCATCACATGGTACCTAGTGACTGACCTGCATGCACCTTGGAGAGATTTCTGCATTGTGTTATGAATCTATTTCTCTATTGGTGGAGGACTGGGAGCTTCCACCCACCTGGGAAAAATCCTGAAGTCTCATCCTGGGGCAGGGTGGGGGGAATTATTCATAACAGTGAGGATTGAAGAGGGAAGTAGCAAAAATCTACACCCTATCCTGAAGGATGATCCCTCACTCTCACAGATCTTGGGAGACAGGCCAGTCCTTGCTTACAGAAGGACTGTAAACCCCCCTGCCTGAAGCAAATACTCACCAGCAACCACACACCACACAACAAAAACACTAACCCAGGAACCTATCCTTGCAACAAAGCCCGTTGCCAACTCTGTCCACATATCTATTCAAGGGACACTATCATAGGACCTAATCACATTAACCACACCATCAGAGGCTCGTTCACCTGCACATCTACCAATGTGATATATGCCATCATGTGCCAGCAATGCCCCTCTGCCATGTACATTGGACAAACTGGACAGTCTCTACGCAAAAGAATAAATGGACACAAATCAGACGTCAAGAATGATAACATTCAAAAACCATTCGGAGAACACTTCAACCTCCCTGGGCACTCAATTACAGACCTAAAAGTCGCAATACTCCAACAAAAAAACTTCAAAAACAGACTCCAATGAGAAACTGCAGAGTTGGAATTTATTTGCAAACTGGACACCATTAAATTAGGCTTGAATAAAGACTGGGAGTGGATGGGTCATTACACAAAGTAAAAACTATTTCCCCATGCTAATTTTTCCTCTACTGTTACTCACACCTTCTTGTCAACTGTTGGAAATGGGCCATCCTGATTATCACTACAAAAGTTTTTTTTCTCCTGCTGATAATAGCCCACCTTAATTGATTAGTCTCATTATAGTTGGTATGGCAACACCCATTTTTTCCATGTTCTCTGTGTATATATATCTTCCTACTGTATTTTCCACTGCATGCATCTGATGAAGTGGGTTTTAGCCCACGAAAACTTATGCCCAAATAAATTTGTTAGTCTTTAAGGTGCCACAAGTACTCCTCGTTCTTTTTGCTGAAACGGATTAACACGGCTACCACTCTGAAATGGGGGGTGGGTTCTCCACTGAATACCTGCCCCAGTCCATCACAACTAGGCTGTGAAGAGCCTTGGTGGCTAGGCTGATGCACCAAGCTGTGGTCTATGATCAACAGTTCTGTAGGCAGAATTATAAAGCAATTGCTGCCCATCATAGAATCATAGAATATCAGGGTTGGAAGGGACCCCTGAAGGTCATCTAGTCCAACCCCCTGCTCGAAGCAGGACCAATTCCCAGTTAAATCATCCCAGCCAGGGCTTTGTCAAGCCTGACCTTAAAAACCTCTAAGGAAGGAGATTCTACCACCTCCCTAGGTAACGCATTCCAGTGTTTCACCACCCTCTTAGTGAAAAAGTTTTTCCTAATATCCAATCTAAACCTCCCCCACTGCAACTTGAGACCATTACTCCTCGTTCTGTCATCTGCTACCATTGAGAACAGTCTAGAGCCATCCTCTTTGGAACCCCCTTTCAGGTAGTTGAAAGCAGCTATCAAATCCCCCCTCATTCTTCTCTTCTGCAGGCTAAACAATCCCAGCTCCCTCAGCGTCTCCTCATAAGTCATGTGTTCCAGACCCCTAATCATTTTTGTTGCCCTTCGCTGGACTCTCTCCAATTTATCCACATCCTTCTTGTAGTGTGGGGCCCAAAACTGGACACAGTACTCCAGATGAGGCCTCACCAATGTCGAATAGAGGGGAACGATCACGTCCCTCGATCTGCTCGCTATGCCCCTACTTATACATCCCAAAATGCCATTGGCCTTCTTGGCAACAAGGGCACACTGCTGACTCATATCCAGCTTCTCGTCCACTGTCACCCCTAGGTCCTTTTCCGCAGAACTGCTGCCTAGCCATTCGGTCCCTAGTCTGTAGCGGTGCATTGGATTCTTCCATCCTAAGTGCAGGACCCTGCACTTATCCTTATTGAACCTCATCAGATTTCTTTTGGCCCAATCCTCCAATTTGTCTAGGTCCCTCTGTATCCTATCCCTCCCCTCCAGCGTATCTACCACTCCTCCCAGTTTAGTATCATCTGCAAATTTGCTGAGAGTGCAATCCACACCATCCTCCAGATCATTTATGAAGATATTGAACAAAACCGGCCCCAGGACCGACCCTTGGGGCACTCCACTTGACACCGGCTGCCAACTAGACATGGAGCCATTGATCACTACCCGTTGAGCCCGACAATCTAGCCAGCTTTCTACCCACCTTATAGTGCATTCATCCAGCCCATACTTCCTTAACTTGCTGACAAGAATACTGTGGGAGACCGTGTCAAAAGCTTTGCTAAAGTCAAGAAACAATACATCCACTGCTTTCCCTTCATCCACAGAACCAGTAATCTCATCATAAAAAGCGATTAGATTAGTCAGGCATGACCTTCCCTTGGTGAATCCATGCTGGCTGTTCCTGATCACTTTCCTCTCATGCAAGTGCATCAGGATTGATTCTTTGAGGACCCGCTCCATGATTTTTCCAGGGACTGAGGTGAGGCTGACTGGCCTGTAGTTCCCAGGATCCTCCTTCTTCCCTTTTTTAAAGATTGGCACTACATTAGCCTTTTTCCAGTCATCCGGGACTTCCCCGGTTCGCCACGAGTTTTCAAAGATAATGGCCAATGGCTCTGCAATCACAGCCGCCAATTCCTTCAGCACTCTCAGATGCTACTCATCCGGCCCCATGGACTTGTGCACGTCCAGCTTTTCTAAATAGTCCCTAACCACCTCTATCTCCACAGAGGGCTGGCCATCTCTTCCCCATTTTGTGATGCCCAGCGCAGCAGTCTGGGAGCTGACCTTGTTAGTGAAGACAGAGGCAAAAAAAGCATTGAGTACATTAGCTTTTTCCACATCCTCTGTCACTAGGTTGCCTCCCTCATTCAGTAAGGGGCCCACACTTTCCTTGGCTTTCTTCTTGTTGCCAACATACCTGAAGAAACCCTTCTTGTTACTCTTGACATCTCTCGCTAGCTGCAGCTCCAGGTGCGATTTGGCCCTCCTGATATCATTCCTACATGACCGAGCAATATTTTTATACTCTTCCCTGGTCATATGTCCAACCTTACACTTCTTGTAAGCTTCATACTAGGCAGCACCACCCCAGGGCCCTCCAAAAGCCATGCTGCACAAACACAACTCCCACTGCTCCAGCTGCAGTGTCTGCTAATGCATGAAGCAGAGTGAGCTCCCAGTTGTGGGATGTGCAAGTGACAGGGATGTGGCGGAAGTTCTCGGTTCCAGTTCCAACCCTGGCTTTCCTCTTCCAGCAGCCGTAGATCCTGCGCTGCTGGTGGGGTTGAGCGCGGCAGCTGCTACCCCAGCTTTGGCCTGTCTTACTCTGGGACCTTTTCTTGTAGGCACAAACTCCAGCCAGTCCCTGCCCAAGCTGTCAAGTGACACTGCCATCCTTGCAGAGTAAATGAAGAGCACTGAGCAGACTGAGGTGGCTGCTGCCTGCCTGAGGGGGATGTTCCTGCTAGTGAATAGGCGAGGAAGGAGGTGACCCCTTTAGCTGTATCCCAGACTCTCCCACGAGAAGCTCCTCCCTGGGGTGGGCTGGAGCGGGGGTGACCCCTGTATTGCCAGGAATGCTGCTGTGAATGCTGTTAATGAGCAAGGGGGCCAGGAGGTCAGACCCCTGGGCACTTTGGAAAACACCTTTATTCCCCTTCAGGAGCCTCCCTAGGAGAGGCAGGGTATGCGGCAGGGAGCTGCATTTCAGAGTGAGGCTTTGTTTCCCAGGAGCCCCATGTTGCTACTCTTGGGGGTGTATGTGTGGAAATCCTTGTGTGGTGCTGCCAGGGAACTAGCTGCCGCAGGATGAAGGTGAGGTCAGCAGCACCCCATGTCTTCCTGTTCCGCCCTGGAGCTGCGGACTCAGCCCTGCTGCTGTCTGTTCCTTGTCGCAGGGGGGAAGGTAGGAGTCCCCCAAACCCGCTGGCCTTCATGGATTTGCGATCTGAAGGGGTCAGCTTAAACCTACCTCTAGCTCTCCATTGAAATTACCCTGAGAGCCTCCTGCTAGGAGACACTCCAGCGCCTCTCCCCACCTAGTGTGCTCACGAATACCATGGAGACCACAGACCGCGCTCAGCTGGGATAACTGTCCAGCTCTGTTCCTGCCCCATTGCCCATCACAGCCCCACCACTCAGGGGGTTGGAGGCTCAGGGAGTGGGAGCAGGGACTCCACAGGTCCCGGGCTCAGTCCCCTCCCCAAGCTCCTGGTCCTGGCTGAATGGATTTGGAAGAGGAGTTAGTGGGGGAGGGTCCCTCCTTTCCCACCCTGATTCCAGTAACCGACATCCCATGGTAAGCCATTTCTAGGAGCCAGGCACGAGTTAATGCTCTCGGGCTAGCGTGGCAAGGTCCTGTGCATGGCTCTGCTGCTTGGGGGGCATGGCTGAGCCCAGCTGCTCAGAACAGCTGGTGCGCGGATGGTGTCATCTCTGCTCAAAAGGCCAACTCCAGCCTCCCCCGATGAGAGTTTGGGCTGGATTTTGGTGCAGCTGGGTGTCCTTTGTCCTACAAAAGGAAACCTGGTGGGTCTGTGTCCAGCAGCCTTTGGCTAATTACAATAGTGAACAGGTGCTGCCAAACTTTCAAGAGCTCAGAACCCAGGGGGTGCCAGGGCTGTAAGAATGGCCTGGGGGGCAGGGCACAGGGTGGGGATTCGGGTGCCAGGACTGTAAGAATGGCCCTGAGGGTGGAGCACGGGGTGGGGACTCGGGCGCCAGGACTGTAAAAATGGCCCTGGGGGGCAGGACAGGGGTGGGGACTCAGGTGCCAGGGCTGTAAGAATGGCCCTGGGGGTGGGGCATGGGGTGGGGACTCGGGTGGCTGGGTTCAATTCCCCTCTTGGCCCCAGGTTTCCTGTGGGACCTCGGGCAATTCATTTCCCTGAGCCTGGGCCTCCCTTCCCGACGCCCCATGATGGGGATAGCATGTGGAAGGGTGTGGGGAGGGGAGTACCCATTAGTGACTGTGAGGCATTGGGTTCCTGTGGTGACAAAGGTCAGATAAGCAAAGCTGGACTTTCAGTACAGCTCAGCATCCACCTGCTCTGCTCCTAACCCAGTGAGCTGAGCTCTTCTCAGCTGCGCCCGGAGTGGAGCTGGGGAGTTCTCCGGGGAAGGGTGGCCCATGGAATGGTTTTTCTGCTGCTTCTTGTTCCCTGCCCAGCTCACTCCCTCGGGACAGCCCTGGCAGACACTGGTTCCAGAGCAGAGGTGCCCTTCCTCCAAGGGGCTCTGCTGCCGGGAGTGGGGGGTCCGGTCCAGTCCCTGCCCTGCGCAAATCACTTAGGCCCAGATCCTCAAAGATATTTAGACTCCCAACTTCCATTGAATTTAAATCAAGGGAAGGCAGTAGCTTTCAGGATCTGGGCTTTAGTCTCTCTGCCTCGGTTCCTCTTCTGTGCTGTGTACTTCCCTCCCTCTGAGCAGGGGCGCTGGAAGAGTTTGTCTAGTGGGGGTGCTGAGAGTTATTGAACTAAACTGTAAACCCTGTATATGATGGGAACCACTTCAACCCAGCGTGGGGCCAACCCCCAGCACCAGCGTCTACAGCTCTGAGGAATGTTGTGAGGACAAATACATTAAGAGCATGAGATGCTCATATCCTGTGCAGCAGGGAGCCGCAGCTGTAGCTAGCAGGGTTAACAGGCCAGTGGACATCCAGTTGCTCATTCAGTCTGTCTCCCTTTCAGAGTAGCCGAAGGGGTAGGGGCAACCCACGGTGTTTGCTTCGCAGCTGGGACTAGAACGCCTAAGACCCAGATCTGAAGGCCTCTGCCGCCCCCTGCTGGCAGCAGAGAAGAGCTGCCAGGGGCTGAGGCTCAGTCTGTGCAATAAGTCAGCAGGCTCCACGGCTGAAGTGCCACTAAATCTGCGGTCAGCTGACTCGGCTCAGCGCGCTGCTGACAGGCTGCGGCGCAGGGAAGTCTGTGGTCAGCTGACTGCGCTCCGAGATCAGCTGATGGCTTCCAGCCCTGGCGTGGGTGAGGGGTCCCGTGCCCGGCGTTGCAGAGTCAGCAGGAAACCATGGTGAGCGCGGGCGCTGTGCATGGCTGGCTGGGGGGTGTTAGGCCTTTGCTGGGATTTGGGGGCCGGGGGCGATGCAGAGCTGAGTTCCTGGGGCAGCAGGGACTCTGGGTACTACAACGGGAGCCACGCCTGAGGGCTCCCCGTTACTAGCCCAGTCCTTGGGGTTCGCCAGGCCAGTGTCACGAGCTTCCTAACATGTGCATCAGGGAAGGGGGAGAAGGGATTTGGGGTTAAACAGTGTGAAGGGTCTGGCTTAAAAACTGCTTCCTCCCTCCGGTGACCTGAGATCAGTGGGGTCCCAGGAAGGAGTTAGAGCAAATAGAAAGAGCTGCCCCTTTGCACAGTGGGTAATTGGCCTGGGGAACCCACAGTGGCAGCCGGGGAACGGAATGACACCCCTTTGAGTTCTAATACCTCTCCTAGTTAAATGTGCTCGGGATAAATGAATCTCCTGCTTCAGGGTGCAGGCCAGTAGCCTGCAGGGGTCAGGAAGGAAACGCTGCCTTCCCTGCCTCACTCCCACCACCCAAAGTACTGCCCTGCAGGATGGGGCACGTGACAACTCCTTGTAATGCATCTTTCCTCTGAAGCAGCCAGCACTGGCCAGGGCTGGGGGCAGGATGCCGGGTCTGATGGGCTGTTGCCGTAGCAGCACCTGTGTTTCTAAAGCAGGGAGTACTAAAGGCTTCAGCACTGGGTGTGCAGGGGAATGAGTGGGAGGGGAAAGGATCATTTCAGAGCCACGTTAATGTTAAACACTGGGGGGATCAGCCATCCTGCTCCCCTCGACCCAGATGTCTGCCCCCTGCTCTGAGCAGCTTATGCCAGGTTCTGTCGCCTGTGGACCTGTATACGTGAGCTCCCAGAGACTTGTCCCCTTGCACTCACTGCCTAACTGCAGCAGGTATAAAGCAGCTGCTCCAGGATGTGGGCTCATGGTCTGTACCAGCATTTGCTGGGTTAAACTGCTGAAGCTGCGGCCTAACTGGCAGCTATTAGGAACGGAAGAGGTTTAGGAACAGGAAGGGGCCATCTGCCCTGTCCTACCTTCACCCCACCCCTTCATCAAACTGATCCCTCTGGGCATACCCCAGGCCCCTCCAACTCTTTCCTTCTCCGGGGATGAGTCTGTCTCCTTCAGACTCTGGGCCCAGTTCAGCCCTGGGGGAAGCCCATTGAATTCAGGGTAGTTGCATCCCCTCGTGCCAGGGCTGAGCTTGGCCAGCTGACTTTGGTTGTTCTCCCCAGGAGCTTGCTCCAAAGGCTGACGGCCTCCGTGCACGGAGCCGTTGTGCCTGAGTTCACGGGGCCTTACACAGTGGGGACCCAGGGCCTGAGGAGGAGAGTTATTTGTACATCTCCGGATCGACCCAGCTGTTGTCCAACTCTGCAGTAGGCTCAGCCAGAGCAGAGACTGGAGATGAGGGCAGCCAAGTACCCAGAGAAGAGAGAAATCTGGGGGGGGGCGGCTCTTCTGGTGCAATGGAGACAGGGCAGCAATAACGGTGGGAAATGAGGGTTCCCCTGCTCTGGCAAGAACAGCAGGGCTGCCCTGCAAAGGACTCTCTGCCGCTGACGTCCCCTGGCCCAAAGGCCGCCTGGGTCCTAACTGCCCCCGATCTTCTCCTTCCAGAGGTTCCGGTTTTGCGGAGACTTGGACTGTCCCGACTGGGTCCTGGCCGAAATCAGCACCTTGGCCAAAATAGTTAAGTGGAAACTTTCTCTTTCTCTGTTTTCTTCTGGATCTTACCCAGTGCCCAGCAGCCTGGGATCTGAGCACTTTTTGCTCTTAAACCCCCGCAGAGACAGTATCGGGTGCTGTGAAACCAGACAGTCAGCATGGAGTCTTGACCGTCGAGAGGGGTATCTACGGCCTGGGGGAGCAATGGGAATATCTGAGTGATGCATCCCGATCTGAGCTCTGGGACTTGGGGTGTCTGATGAAGGGGGAGAGCTCAGGTCCCTGAGCAACCGGCGTGAACTCTGCACCTGTCCCTGGTTGAGAGGGCGTCTCTAAGAGAGCGGGGAGAGGCTTGGGAAGTACGTAGATCAGGCTTTGATTGAGGGCTCGAGCAATACACTCAGTGCAGCACAAGAGCTGGCTGGGGCTTTAGCTTGACCATTGCATCCAACTCTAAGGGAATCCAAACCATGGTGTGCCCCAAAGTGGCAAGAAGCGAGTGGTTTAAAAACAACCCAAACCAGTGGCTGTTTGGCTGGGGCAGGGCAAGGCTGAAATGGGTCCCGCTGATGTAGCGGAGAGCGTGTATTTTGAGGGGAGCTCAGACTCCTGCCAGACAGTGCCCGCCGGGCCCAGCATTGTGGTGGGGTTTTATTTTCTTGCTCTCTCCTTTCCAGTCCTCGGTGAAGCTGAAGCTCATCTGTGGCCAGGTGCTCAAGGACCTGCAGGGCGAGGGGATTGATGTAAGTGAAGGGCGTTCTTCTCCCACGTTCAGCCCAGCTGAGCTGGGATCTTGCGATTGCAGAGACTCAAGTCTCCCCTCCCACTGGCTAGGTGGCATGGGCCATGTCGAGCTGGCCAGCCTCAGGGCAGGCAGTGCGGTGGAGTGGGTGGGGTATCAGAGTGGGAGTCAGGACACCTGGGTTCTATTCCAAGCTCTGCCACTGATCTTGGGCAGGGTGCCTAAAGCCTGTGTCCCTATCTGTAAAAGAAGGCCAGTGATGGTCCCTCATCGGGGAGATCTGCTGGTGGAAAGGGTCGTACAGCTGCTAAATACTTACTAGTAAATAATAGTTGCTCTAAGGGTCCTGTGTGGTCTGTTTCACCTCATCCACCCATTGGCCCTGTCATTGCTAGGAGAATGGCCGGTGGTTGACAAAATGGATTCCCTTGCAGTCTCCCAGCAAGGGGGTTTGGCCGCTTGGGGACGTGGGCCTGAGCCATTTGTAACGCCCATCACAGACAGCAGCTGACCCGCTGTTTGGATTGTGGAGGTTCCCTGTAGGACATGCCTGGAGCACTAGCAGCCAGTGGGAATGGCCCATCCTGTACCCGCTCATTGTGAAGGCAGCTTGGTCTAGTGGGAGCCAGGAACCCAGGAGTCCTAGTCCCAGATCAGTCATGTGCCATGTGGCCTTGGGCAAGTTACTTAGGCTAAATCCAACAGCTTCTAGTAATTTGGGTCCCCCCTTGAGACACCTTGGCCCCATTACTCAGAAGTGCTGAGCTCCCACTGCTCCTATTGACTCCAAGTGCACCCAAAACCAGAGGCCCCTTGTGTTGGCCTTAGCCTGGCTCTGCTTGCCCCATGGAGGATCTGCTCGGTGAGGGCTCAGTGATCATTCTGCACCGTGCTGTGTGCGCCGGGAGCAGGGTACCCTGGGGCTGATGGACCTGGGTGTTGCTCTTCTCTTGCAGTATGAAAAGATCCTGAAGCTAACGTCGGATGCCAAGTTTGGTGAGTGTCGTTCCCTTTCAGAGCAGTTGGGTGCCCGTAGCCTGGGCTCCTCTAGTGCTGTCCATGAGGCCATCACGGTGGATTTGGCTCTTTGCCTCACCCGCCTTCCAGGGAGCTTTGCTGGCTTCATTACTAGAACTGACATTCCTCTGTCTGTGCTTACGGCAGGAAGGCTGTGGAAAACCGGTGGCTTTGGGATGCTAGGCCAGGCTTTGGCTGACTCTTACCTCCCCCCCCGCCCATTCCACACCCCAGTGCCCTGGCTGAGAACATTTTACCTGCAGTGTTTATGGGCGCCAGGCTCGGCTTTGTTAGCAACATTGTCTGAAAAGCGTCGCTGGCTGGGGTCACAAGTGGAGAGGCACGTCCTGAAGCAGTGAAGGTCTGAAGAGTTAATGCTCAGCCATTGGAAACCAACGGCACCCTCTGCTTGTGAGCAAGCACAGGAGCCCTGCTAATCTCCCAGGGTCCTTGCCCCTGTTCTGTCTGGGGGAGATGCTGCTAATTGGCAGCCTGACGAGTTTCCCCTTCTCACTCCAGACGCTGCCCTGGCTTTATATTTTTGGATGGTTCTGGACCCTTGCATTGGGGGATAACACCATTTCCTGAGTGTGTGGAAGAGCCCTGCGCCTGATGGTTGTGGTGATCACAGTAGCAATCAAAACTTCCCAGGCGCTGCCCGAACAGCCCCCGTCCCTGCCCTGCAGAACTTGCTGTCTGAGTGTGGCAATGCAGAGGGGAGGGGATGGGTCCCAGGAACTCAGCCTGGTCGGCGCAACAAAGAGAAGGTTAAGGGGTGATGTGATGGGAACCTGTAAGTACCTACATGGGGAACAAACAGCTGATAATTGGCTCTTCAGTCCAGCAGATAAACGTCTAACATGAGCCAATGGCTGGAAGTTGAAGCTAGACCAATTCAGACTGGAAATAAGGTGTTTTTAACAGGGTCCTTAACCACTGGAACAACTGCCCAAGTGCTCTCCATCACTGGCGATTTCTAAATCCAGATCTGCTCTGGTTCAAACAGGCATTAATTCAGGGACGCCCAGTGGGCTGTGTTACACAGATCAGACTGGACGATCGAGGCCAGATGGGACCGTGATGTAAGCTGTGAAATGTCTGGTTTGGTTTTTATGAATGAGCTGACCCCAGCTGAGTTGCCGTGCTGTGGCTTGGCCCTTACTGCCACTGGCCCGATTATGGTGCAGTGTTAACCTTAGGCTTTGGCTGTACGAATGGTTAGTTTCAGCAAACCAGGGTGTAAATCGGCCACGTGCTAGGTGACCGGGTGGACCCTGCTCCACACCCCGAGTTCCGCAGTGCGCCTGGGATCCGCCCTGCTTGGAAACAGGAGTAGGTGAAAGTGCCCTAGGGAGCTGTTAGTCTGCAGCAGCAGGGTCCACGGACAGTGCGCAGCTGGCTAGGGCAGGGGAGCTTTACACCCCTGCTTGCCACGAGCTAAGTGTTCGCTTAGACAGGCCCTTACTCCTCTGGCCCTTGGCCATTATTAGTATTTGGATCCCTAGCATCAGTTGATTATAGTTAGAATTAACCTCTGCCTGTCCCAGGCTTGTTTAAATCCTAACCTGTTTTGACCATTGCCAGTTGCACTTGACTCTTCTCCCCCCACCACACATATCAGTCCCCTGCCCATTGCTGCTTCTCACCCAGGTTGGTGACAATGAGTCCAGTTCTTTATGCCTGTTTCCCTGCTGCCCCTTGTGGCCCAGTGCGAGGTGGCGTCTGTCCGTGCACCCTCTCTAGTCTCTTGCAGACGATGAACTGCAAAGGGCAGGCCACGTCAAGGGCTGTCGGATCCTACGTCAATGGAGACGGACCCTTGCAAGGGTTTATCAAAGCTGCCTCCCTGCAGGGAAGAGCCCTGCTGCCATGCAGAGGCCCAAAGATTTCTCCTCCTCTCTGCAGAGTCTGGGGACGTGAAGGCCACTATTGCTGTGCTCAGCTTCATCCTCTCCAGTGCGGCCAAACACAGCGTAGACAGCGACTCTCTGTCCAGTGAGCTGCAACAGCTGGGGCTGCCCAAAGGTAGGGGAAGTGCCAGGGGATGGGTCCCTCGGAGTGGGCTGCAGTGCACTGGGGAGCCCTGGGGTCAGTAGCAGCAGCCTGTCTGGTGTGACGTCAGCCAGAGGAGGAGCCCGGTCTATGCACCCTACGCACCAGGCTGTAACTCTGGATAATTGTGTCCTTCCACCCTTGCTCCAGCACTCTCCCATCAGCGAGAAGTTAGAACTCGCTGTGTCAACCAGCAGGAAGGACTTTGGAGCAGTACCTGGGCCATCTTCTGATTGAAATGCCCTAGGGTACCACTGTCCCCCCGGTATCCCATGTACGCCCCAGCATCAGCATCCTGCTAGAGTCCCCCTGCTAAACAGGCCAACTCAGCTGTTTGCAGCCAGGATCCCTTCTGAGCCCATTGGAACTGGAGTCGTGTTGTGCAGGGACCGATCTGATGCTCTTTGGTGGGTGATTTCTTGGTCTCCGTGTTTTGTAGAACATGCCACAGGATTATGCCGGTCCTATGAGGAGAAACAGAGCCCCCTACAGGACAGCCTGAGGGCACGCAGCCTGAGATGTAAGTGTTCCCGCTCTGGCCGTGCAAACCTGACACTGCTCCAGGCCGCAGATGGGAGATGGTCCTTCAGCAGGGGTACAGGCCCTGCTGGTACCCACTCCTCCAGCTGTTCTCCTGTGTCCATGGATGGAAGTTCAATAGGACTTTCCCCAGTCATTCTCCTCTGGGACTTCCTGGGGAGAACTTGCTCCTGAGGGCTGTGGGACCGGGTCAGTTTGCTGAGGGTGCCTGGGTTTTCAGCAACAACTGAGGGGGTGACCAGGAGCTGGGAGCAGAACCCTGTTGTCCGACCCCGTTGAGCTGGGACCTTGTCAGCCCGGTAGGTTAGGAGCTGCCCAGGTTAGTTCACCTCCGGGACAATCCAAGTGCAGCAGGGAGTGGTGCAGGTGACGCACTAGGCAGTGCTCTGCCCTCTACGTTGTCTTTCACTGCCACAAAGAGAGACAGAGCTGAGGCGGTGCTAACCACTTGGACTCATGGGAATCTTTGCAATGAGGGTTGTGGCTGGGATAACACAGCTATCTCGGAGCGCTCCACTCCACTGACCGAAACTCCCTTGTTATTTCAACTGGAGACATTTCCTTCCTGTAATGTCTTACATTGTCGCTGTGGGCTGGTAAGACAGTTGCTGTGTTGCGCACACACCAGAGGTGGCTGCATTTCAGGGGTGGGAGAAGCCGCTTAATGCTCTTGAAAAATGCTTCCCAAATCCATATCGCCGGCTCGTGCATAGAGAGAGTGTTTTACACTGACAGTGCAAATCTGAGACTGGCTCTGCCTCTGTCCTCAGTGAACCGTCTGGACTCTGTGTCCTGGAGGGTGGATCACACACTCAGCTCCAGCGAGCTCCAGCAGGTCAACGAGCCCCTCGTGCACCTGAAGTTCACCGTGCGAGACGGGGACCGAGGCGGGACGGAGCCCTTTGCCATGACCATGTCGGCAGAGAAGTTCCGGGTCTTACTGGCAGGTGAGTAGACAGCAGACGGGCAGCTTGGAATCGCTCGCCTCGTCCCTGCCCTGCCAGCTTGTGCTTCCTTTCCTGTGTCCCCTCTGCTCCCCCTACTGGCTGGGGCAGAGATCGGCTGTCTCCTGTTGTGTCATTTCTCTGTTCCTGCTCACAGCGGAGAGGTTATTCTCTGCCCTGCTGTGACCAGTGAATTGGGAACCGGCTGCAGCATCCCCTGTTGAGATCCAGGTCACTCTGCCCCCATTGGCTGTTTGCATCTCCTCTTCCACTTTCAGAGCTGAGACAGGCCCACGCCATGATGAAAACTCTCAGCTGAGGATGGCAGCGAGCGTGGAAGGAGCCAGCTGATTGTGCAGAGGCCCATCGGAGAGTCTGGTGGGTGCGGTTCCTCCGCTGGGGAAGCCCCTCGCTGCACACAGCCGCAGACACTGCCTGGGCAGAGATTGGACTGGGCTCTCTCCTCCCTTCTCAGACCACTGCAACTGAAACTGACGACTGCTCTTCCCACTATTCCTGGCTGCTGTCTCCCCCGCCCACCTCTCTTGCTGTGGAGTCTCCTGCCTGCCCCTCCTCCATCCTGCCCACAAACCCTTGTGCTTCCAGGACCCCCACCCCAGGACCCATCCCCAGAGCAATGGTGGATGTGGGGGTTGGTGGCTTCTGCATCTGCTAACTAGATCTCCACCTCGAGACCAGCTTCAGCTCGGAGTTCCCATAACAAAGGTGTACAAACCCTTGGGCCATGCCACCGTGTTACACACACACACACCTCCAGAGAATACCCAGGCCTGCCGGCTGGAGGCTAGTTTAACACTGAAAGACCCTGAAATCCCCTGCCCAGCCCTTTGTTGGTAGCTCTGTTCCTGAACAGCTGCAGGGAGCTGATCTGCCCTTTTGCTTCTGCCTGAATTGTCTCCTGTGGCTACTCCAGGGCAGGCGCGCGGGTTCCCATGTCTCCTCTGGAGACGTAGCGTGCTGCAGCCCACCAAACGCTGCGGCTAGGCCAGCTCCACATCACCTGTTGACTGAACTCCTGCAGCAATCCGGGATGGCTGGGGCAAGTCTCCCAGTCGTACATAAGAGGTTGGGAAGTTTCACCAGCTGAAGCAGATGGAGCGTTCTCTAGTCCCTTCTTGCTCCCCCGCATCCCTCCCCTAAAAAGCACTTTGCCTCTGTTCTTTCCACTTCCTCTAAAGGAGCCTCTTGCCTGTGGGGGAATAAATGCAGCTTTTCTGTCTTTCCTTCCACCCCCCGCACCTACCACCTTTTCCAGGGCAGCTCAGTGCATGGAATAAAGGATCAGCAGGAACGTGCATCTGCGAATCTCTCCATGTGTTTACGGTTGGCCTTGGCACATGAAGCCAGTTATTTGTAATGTTTCCTGTTTTGTCAACGGGATCCCATAAAGCCACGTGGTTAACAAAGGCAGTGCCCCGTAGGAGCGTTTTTAATTTGTACTGCTGCCTCCCTTGTTACCCCTGTGCCCTCATTTCTGAAACCCTCATGAGATGGGGAACAGAGACGTGTCTTTAAATAACTGGAGTAAATCTTTCGTATTTGAACGGGAGGGACTGATGCCACAGGCAAAATTAATCACACCGGCAGCTGCCGACCCCCTGCAGCTCTGTCAATGTCTCTCCATCCCACATACACCCTCCCTGTTCCTTCAGTCCTGACCTTTGTAGAAACCAGAACCAGGGTAGGCAAAGTCCATAAACTATTCGCTCGCCCCAGCCTTGTCTTGTAACAACCCTGGCTAGTCCAGCCGTTGCCCCAAGCACAGCTCTGGTAACACAGCCAGCGGGGGACCAGTTGGGTTTTGGTAACTTCATTTAAATTGTGCTCCGTTTACATTGGCCCCTGCCACTGGTGCCCTATTGTGCTAACCCCCTTTCCTGGCTACAGCTCAGGGCTCTGATTTACAGGAACGTCACAGCTTGGGGATCATGCAGTTGCTTCTTTAGTGCAAAGCCCGCATAGCCCTGAGGCAGTGAAGTGGGTAACCATTTTAACTGCAGCCTTTGAACTACATTTGGTAAATTGCTGCTGAACAGCAACGGACCAGGGCAGCCCTGTATTGTTAAGAATAAGGCCGTGTTCCATTAATTGAAAGGCAATACAGTTAAAATGGTACACGAAATTGTTGAGTTTCTAAGGCCAAATGTGGTATCCCTTTACAACATTTTCTTCTTGGAGGGAGGGGAGAAAGCCATTTTGTTATTTTTAATCCCCATTTTCTTGTCTTGACTTACACTTCTGCCTCTTCCATCGTCTCTTGGTGGTTGGTTTGTCCATCACAGGCAGCATGGTCTGGGGAGGTAAACCAGAGTGGCAGGAGTTTTGGATTCTATTCCTGGCTCTGACACTGATTCTGTATTCTCAGGCAAATAGCTCTGCCTGTCTGTGCATCAGTTTCCCCATCTGCAATTGTGGGAAACCAGCACTGCCAACCCCAAGTGTTCACATATAATGAATCAGTCCCCCAAAACCATGAGATTGGCTCAAAAATAATAAATCTTGTGGTTTTATTTTTTTCTGCTTTTTGAGCCTTTAGGGTTCCTGTTTTTGCTTATTGTCTCAGCAACCATGAGGGTACTTTGTCAGGTTTTTTGTTTTGTTTTATTTATATGAAAGCTGTGAATCGCATGATTCCAGGAGCTGGGGCTTTAAGAATGTATCATGAGAGCTGGCAACACTGAATGTGAGGTGGTGTGGCCTCCCTCCGACCCAGAAGGGGAGGAACCACCCTCTGTGTCCAGAGCCAGACCCATCTCATCCCTCTCATCGGAAGTGGATAGGCAGGACAGGAAGTGTATAAGGTGAAGCATCCAACTCAGGGCTGAGACAGCGAGGGAGACAGATGCATACTGCTCTCTCCAGTCTGCTGGCTTCGCTGCCAAGCCAAGAAACACCCTGTTCCTGGAGGAACCTGTGTCAGCAAAGGAGCTGTCGGGACGATGCTGGCCACCTGCCCCAGGGGAGATGGAGGACAGCCACTGATCCAGGTACACCCCGAAGGGAGGGTAGGAAGTGGCCTAGGGGCAGCCAACTCCAGTCTGGATGTAGTGCTGCCCGAAACGCGATCAGTGTGTTGCAGTGGGATTCCCCGCTGCCCCAGGGACTGAACACTCCGCCACTGTTAGGGCCCTGGGCTGGGACCCGGTGGAGTCAGATGGGCCCAGGTCCCCCTACCCACTGCCCCCCCACCTCTGGGGTGTCAACCTCCCCACTGGTGGCCAGGTGGCCATTGTTAGCCTACCCTCCGCCAAAGCTAGGACACTTGACTATTCACTGCCCTGCCTTAGGGCTGGAGTTTTGGACTGTTTGGTGCCGTGCCCTGTTTGAGGCCTGGACCCCTAAACCTTTGTTGCTATTCCCGGGCCGGAGCTCATAGACTCCCTGTTTGCTCTGCCCGGGCCTGAGGGTCGGTGCCTATAGACTGGCTGGGGTTTTGCCCATTAAGGTGGTTGGGACACTAACGCCTGCGCTCCTAATTCCCCTGAGACTAGGCAGTGATCCCAGTGACATAGTAAGGGGGGCTGGCCTGCCTCCGACCCAGAAGGGGAGGGATGACCGCAATCCCACTACAGAGACTAATGCTTACTCCCCTTGGAAAAGTGCTTTGAGCTGTTTGGCTGAAAGATGCTACAGAAATGGAATATAAACTAACCCATCTCGGCCTCCCAGTTAGTCTCAGTAGGATTAGCCCAATGTGTCGAACAGCAGGCCGGGTCCCTGTTTTAGCAAAGGAGAAGGGTTGCTGTCAGACAAACTCAGTGATGAGGGATAGTTTAAAACCAGCCCAGCTTCTGAACATCCAACATCCACATTATTTTACACCACGTAAAAGAGGGAGGGCATGGGTGTGGCAAGGTCTCTTCTGTTTTGGCTGTATGGGGGACTCACTATGGTACACCTCCTTGGCTTCACCACCTCCTGGGATGGACCTCGGAACCTTCAGCACCCCTGTTTCACGCCATGAGCTCCCCGCAGCGAATCCACCTGAATATGACACCTGGGGAAGCCTTACACACTCCCCGAAGGCGAGCCAGGTACCCCCGACTTCCTCAGTCAGCAGTGAGTCTCAGCCAGTGTTGTAAAACAGAAGGATTTATTAGGTGTCTGGACCACAGTGTAGAAAAGTTCTTTGTTAGTACAAGAAATTACAGCCAAGTCTGAGTGAATCCGGACTCCAGAGGCCCTCTCCCCTCTGACTTACCCTGACCCAGTCCTGAAAACATGTGTCCAGCAGCCCACGCCCCACATGTCCACTCCCCCTCAGTCTCTTGTTCCCACTTTGTCATATTCATTACATGATCCAAACATGAGAAAGTTTGATCATCTGGTTGTGTATTAGTTGCAATGACTGGCTGTGGTTGGTTTGGAAGCCTTGAGTCATCTTTGTGTTCTGCATCTGCCAGCTGTAGAGTTTGCTGTGTTGATTGTTTTTAAAACAAACTCTACAATGTAGAACACAAAGATGACTCAAGGCTTCCAAACCAACCACAGCCAGTCGTTGCAATGAGTGTGAGAAAGTGGGATTTTTTCTTTACAATAGCTGGAGTTGTCCATCCTATTCCGACACAAACACGGTCACCAGGTTCTATATCTGGCAGTTCTCTAGATGATTATGTCTGTTGTAAAAGTGCAAGTTCTTTTAGCCTTTTTATCTGTTTTGGTTACTTTCTCCATGTCTGGCCACTTTGGAGACTAGAAAATAACGCAAGTCAGCTCATTAGTTCTGAGTTGTCTTCCCATCAGAAATTGTACTGGACTAGACCCATTAGGTGTTGATCAGGAGCTCAGAAGAGCAAGGAATGGATCTTCCTGCTGTAGGATTTTCTCAGCTGTCTGTACAGCTCTCTCAGCCTCTCCATTCGCTTGTGGGTAATGTGGGTTGCTACTAATACGGTCAAAATCATATTTCATTTGGAATGACTTAAATTCTGCTGCAGGGAATTGTGGTCTGTTGTCTGTCATTAATTGTTCTGGAAGTGAGCAAAAGTGCATTTCAGTTTCTCGATTACACTGCAACATGGTATGTCCTTCATGGGTGAGGTTTAGGATTTCTCCTCTCATTTCATTTGGAATTACAACACAATCGCTTTGAGTCATGTGTCCATTTGACTCGCTTAATTGTCCATGTACTGCAAAGCAGTCTCTTCTCAGTTCCGTAGTGTTCTTTAGATATTTGGGCCAGCTGGCCCTTATGTAACTTAGAACTTCTTGAAGTTGCATGTCTGTCAGGGTTGCCTGTTGTAGCTAGTGTTGTCTCTTTTCTGACACTGGTCAGTATGCATTTACATCAGTGGTTCTCAGCCAGGGGAACGCATACCCCTAAGGGTGCGCAGAGGTCTTCCGGGGGTCCATCAACTCATCTAGATAATTGCCTAGTTTTACAACAGGCTACTGAAAAAGCACCAGCGAAGTGAGTACAAACTAAAATTTCATCCAGACAATGACTTGTTTATACTGCTCTATATACTGTACACTGAAATGTAAGGACAATATTTATATTCCAATTGATTTATTTTAGAATTATATGGTAAAAATGAGAAAGGAAGCAATTTGTCAGCAGTAGTGTGCTGTGACGCTTTTTTGTATTTTTATGTCTGATTTTGTAACCAAGTAGTTGTGAGGTGAAACTTGGGGTGCACAAGACAAATCAGACTCCTGAAAGGGGAACAGTAGTCTGGAGAGGTTGAGAGCCACTGATCTACAGTATCCATATACATCTTTACATCATCTTTAAGCTCATGTGCAGCTGAGTGTGATTGGGCTCTATGGCAGAGTGCCTGCTACCACCAGATTTTCCCCCCAGAAACATATTTAGTAGTGGGGTTAAATTACATTATCTTTCTCAATAGACCAGGGGCTGCACTGTGGGGGGGGGGGGAGCTTGCGGGGCTATAGTCACCCCAACATTTGCCTTAGGCTCCCCTCCCCCATAGTCACCTCTCTCAGTTGCTGGCGGTGGCACTGCCTTCGGAGCGGAGCACCCAGCCAGCAGCCGCCACTCTCTAGCCACCCAGCTCCGAAGGCAGCGCAGAGCGAGCTGTGGCTGCCGGCCAGGTTCCCCTCATCTCCCTCCCCAGATTCGCTTGCTCTCACTTTCCCCCAGCCACTCGTGGCTGTCTGCAAACAGGCATCATCAGGTGCCAGAGCTCTCCTGCCAGCATAATTAAACCACCCCTAATGAGCAGTGGTAGCATCTCCCACTGACATAGTGCTGTCCACACCGGTGCTTTTGTCAGTTAGGGATGTGGGTTTTTTTCCACACCCCTGGCTGACAAAAGTTTTACCGACAAAAGTGCCAGTATAAACATAGCCTTAGTCATGATTTCAGCTTATGTTTATAACTTCACCTGTAACGCTGCTACGCGCATTTTGTTATATTATTGATCAGCAAATTATGAGTTTTTTTCCAGTGATGCCTCGCAAGGCGTACCTTCTACAGACATTATTACAGTAGTGTGTAGGCTGTGAACACAGGGTATATTACCCTCCTTTAATCTACAGGAGCTAAAATTCAGAGGGATCTTGATAAATTGGAGAATTGGACAACAAAGAGAGCCAATATCTCACTCCTGAGGATAAGCAAGGATGCATCTCCTGCACACGTGCGGCTTCAGACTGGGTCACTTTTTTGCTTGCTTGTTTGCTGCTTTGGCCCCTGCACAAGTGATTGACAATTAGCGTGGGAAAGTTTCCTACAATGGGAGAAGGAACAAAGGAGCTCTGCCAAGGAATGTTTAGCAGAGGATTGGCAAGTACCTACAGGAAAGTTTGCTAGAAATCTCTGTGTGCATTGACACACTGTTGCACTGCATTGCTTAGCTGCACAGGGGAATGTAGAGCACGCACAAACGCAGCTAGTCTTGTACATTTCTATCCCTTCACCCACTTGTAGAATATACAGAGTAAGGACAGCTCTACCTCATAACAGAGCAGCATCAACTCAAAAAGATCACTTACCAGAGCTCTCCTCTCCCGCATCTTGCACACCAGAGACAGACTGCTGGGACTGGCTAGACCCCTCCGGAGCGGAGAAGAGGTCCTGATTTGCCAAGCCACTGGACAACCTTGTTGTGTGCTCCACATCATCCTTCAGCTCGACCTCCTTGTCCACAACTTCATCCTCGGGGTTGGGTCCACTGTGCACTGCCTCCAGCCCCACCGAAGTATCCACGGGGTTCTAGGCAGTGGAGGTGAGGTCAACACTGAGGATGGCATTCCAGCTCCTTGTAGAAGTGGCGATACAGATTCCCTGGCTCACAGAAATCTCCTTCCCATTTCTTTGTGCCACAGGCTGACAAGGAAGAAGGTTATCAATTAACAGAAGAGTCCAAGGAATTGGACTTCGTCTTCCCAGGTTATCGGGTACCATACATGTCTACGCCTCACTGCACGCTCCTCCAGCTAAACTCCTGATGACTTTGGCTAAAGTAAACACAGGAAGATAAAGCTCAGAGCCAAGAATCCTAGTGGGTAGCCCTGTCCCTTCCACCTTGCCTTGTGAAACACCATTGTTAGTAAATATTAACCCTCTTAGTCCCCTTTTCCTTTTTGTATGTTAAATTCATTCACATAGTAATAATTCTCCAAAAAAATCTTTATGGAGCTGAGCTGTATCTAATTATCCTCAGCATCTTCAGGTCCGTGGGCATCTCAGTGTACAGGGAAAAGACACCCTCAAACTACTTGTAACAATGTGTGACTCATCCCTGCGGCACCTCCTGTTGGCTGTCTGGGAATTAGCTCATTTTCCAGCTTCGGAGCACCCTCTGCAGTCAGTTCTCAGTGTCTCTAACCCACATGGCTGAGGGATCCCCCTTTCACAGATTCCAGGAGCCCTGGCTCCTTTGTCCCTTAAGTGATGGGTAACTAAGAGATCCTCGCCTCTGTTTCTTATAGTCCAGTAATATATTTATTTTGAAGTGCATCCCCAAATAAGGTTTTTCTCCCCTGCTTTTTGTGCTTCAGGAAGCTGATGCCATGTTGTTTGTTCATCCTCCTGATACCTTGTTCTTCTGTTGATCTAAAATGCAAATGAAGCATCCTTTGTGCTGGTTTAACAATGTTTGATGCACAACAAGGCAGAGAGGTAAGTCCACATTCCTTTGTCTAGGGCAAACTTGTTAATCAGTTCTGCCTCCAACGCATATTTTAGGAACATATTCCCAGAGAGGGGCATGCCATCTGTGCATGTGTAAGGGGACTGTTGCCCCCTTACTAACATTCAGTGGGGGTGTTTTGGTTGGCTAGCTCCCAGTACTAAAAGGGGAAGGGTCTATGGGAAACCAGGACTCTGAGACTGATAGTCCCCAGGAACAATGGGGGAGAGGCTAATGCTCCTGAATGACAGGGCGGGCAGGCTAATCAGGGAGTCAGGAGGCCAGGGAGGTCCCATCCTCCCCGTGAGCTGGATTTGCCTGGGTCAGACAGAGTGGGGCTGAGCTAAGGAGAAAGCAGGAGCCCAAAGTAAGCTGGGGAACAGAGCTGTGCCAGATCCAGAGGGACCAGAAAAGCAGCCCAGAGAGAGCAGACCCTGTCCTGGGAGCAGAGCTGCAGCCCCAAAGCCAGAGGCACAGCCCAGAGAGAGCAGACTTGCCCTGGGAGCAGAGCTGCAGCAACCAGAGCCAGAGGGGCCAGAAAAGCAGCCCAGGAAGCAGGTCAGTGCTGGGAGCAGTCACAGAAGCAGCCTGCAGAGCAGACCTGTCCTGGGAGCAGAGCTGCAGCAACCAGCGCCAGAGGAGCCAAAGAAGCCACCCAGGGAGCTGGAGGCAGAGCAGCAGCAGTGCAGAGACAAAGTGGTGCAGCTGGGGCTGGAGCAGTCCGGAGCTGGGTGCAGTGAGCAGCTGGGGAGACCGAGGGGGACCCTGGGCAGCAGGCCCAGCACAGGGAGACACCTCAGCCAAGAGGCTCTGCAGGCCAGGTTTGGATCGTAACCCCGACAGAGCGGGGGTGACACTGGGCAGAAGGGTCCTACCACTTAGAGCCTGAGAGCATGTGGTCACCACAAGAGCAAGTGTCCAACCCACAGCATCCCTGCAGCAAAGCCAGGGCCTGAGAAGAAGGCCTGGGACTTACAAGGAACAGACTGTGAACTGCCCTGACATTCCAGAGACACTATTTGTGAAGTTCCCTGCCACAGAGCAGGTTGATGTGTTTCCTTTAACCTTTCCCATTTTTCCTTATTCTTTTTAAAATTAATTGTTGATTAAATAACTTGCATTTTCTTTAATGTGTATGTAATGGTCAGTGGATCTGAGAAGTGCCCAGTGCAGAGAGAGTCCTCCGGAGTGGGGACACCCTAGCCCCTGTCCTAGGTGACCACAGCAGGGTTGGGGGGGTCGAGCCCCCCAGGAATCCTGGGCCCAGCCTTGTTGGGGTTACGAGGACTCTGCCAGACAGGAGTGTGGAAGGGGAGTCCTCAAGGGCAGGGAGGCCACTGGGTAAAGGAAGTGGGAGTGAGGACTCAGATCCTTCTGCTAGCCTACTTCACCGGGGTAGTGCTGATGCCAGGAAAGTTCCCCACAATAGTGGGACTATTCCTCCGCTTACACATGCAACCCATGCTGCAGAAAAACCTGGGGGCCCGAGGGCAGATTCCATCCAGCCCTTGAATGAGCATGGAGGACGCCATTTTAAAATGATGTCCTGTGAACAGCATGACCCCACACACACACCATATAGAGGAAGCCATTTTGTGGAATGTCAGGCATGCAAATGTGTAATTGAATACACAAGACAGGGGTGCCGGAACAGGGGGAGCCAGAGGGCCATGGCCCCATCACTTTTTAATGGCCATAAGGAGAAGTGACGGAGGAGAGGAGGCGGAGAGCAGCGAGTGGGGGCCAGGGCCTCAGGGGAAGAGGCGGGGTGGGGCCTCAGGGGGAATGGACTGTGTGCAGGAGCAGAGGCTTGGGGAGAAGGAGCGGTGTGAGGACGGGGCCACAGGGGGATGACCGGGGCTTGGGGAGAAAGGGAGGTACAGGGAGGTGGGGCCATGATTCAGGCACTAGTGGCCCCCCCCCACAGTTTAGAGAGATTCCGCTGCTCCTGACACAAGGCATGCACTGGAGGGAGGGGCCAAGGTAAGCAGCAGTCAGTCAATGATGATCAGATTCCAGTAAACTTGTATACAGGAGAAACTGGAAATTCATAGAGCACGCTACTGAGAAATGATATGCACACTATAATTGCCCTTTTAAACAAAGACCTTAGATAATTACACATACAATAAATTTGAAACTGGACATTTTCTAAAATAAGAAATCTATTTAAATATTTAGGGTACTTAAAAACAAAATGTCCCCCCTACTGTTTCTACTTTGGTAGCACTCCTGACTCTTTCTGTGAAGTGTATCCTTGAAAATTGCCTTTTTTTATATGCTTCTCTTTCATATGTTCTTCCGTTCTGTGCCATATACTCTCACCAGCCACTACTTTGCAAAACAGTATTTTTTTGTAAGAGCTTTAGGCAGAGATTAAAGTTTATATATGGGTTGCCGTATAAAGCTCAATTTGGAATAATGAATTTCTCATCATAAGACGGGCATGATGTCAGCAAGTTGCCAGAGGTGCAGCTGTAGTCTTGGTTTTCCAGAACTCATTCTTGAGCCCCTTCATCTGTTCCCCTCGCTGGTCGGTAAATTTCCAACTCTACCAGCTTCTTTGCTATTTGCTGGTATAGGGGGGCATTCCAGTACTCTTACGAAAATCAGTTGTTTTGCAGGCCTAGCACCAGAGATTAACCAAGATCTTGCTCTGGCTGTCTTCTGCAACCATGATGCAGTGCACTTTCTGTTTGGTATCCGTTGCAAACACAGACTGCTCTGTGCCCTCCTAAGGTATATTTGCAGCTTGGCAGTCAGAATAAAACAAAAGGGTTAACCACAAAGCTGCTGTACTATAACAAGGGGAGGTGCTTCCGTTTCCCTAGAGTCGATTAATGATTCTTGGGAGAGAGAGGACAAAGGAAGTCGGCCCATAGCATTGTGGGATACTTTCGGCGGACTCCAAGATCCCATGTCCAAGGGGTGTTGCATCTACAGTGCAAAACGACAGGCTTTGAACTCTGGGCCCCACCTTGACTCCGGCTCAGATCTTCCATCTTTATGCGGTCATAGCACCATGGCCCTGAGGCTGAGAGATTTGTGAGTAGAGGGAAGAGAAGTTAGGGTTTGAGCCTGAGTCTGAGCCTGGGCTTACCTTGCAGTGTAGACATACCCAAAGTGGGTGTGCGCTAATCTCTGGTTTACTGTTGTGTTTGCAGTGTGTGTGTTTTGGTTAATGGGAGCTGTATGGGGAGCAGTGACACTTCCTGGGGTTACTATACCTCCAGAAGGTGGGGCGTTCAGCTCTCTCCTCTCTGTTGTTCTGAGGAGGCAGATTCTGTGCTCCCTCAGGGAGTCCCTCTTCTTCCTGTAAAACTTCCTGTTAGTCAGTGTTCTCAGAGCAGGTCCAAAGGTCCAGAAGAGAAGGGAAGATTTATCATGGAGTCGAAAGCTGTGTTCTCCAAGCCCTTCTCCAGGTCACCGAGTGAAATTCTGACATCCTCCATATCTAGATATGCTCCCGCTACAACACAAACTCAGGAATTAGCTGGATGGCCCGCAACAGTGCATCTTGTGAAGGAATGATGCCATGAGCACCATCTGGTTCCCGAGCTGGGAGGCAATAGCCGTTTGCTTCCCAAGAGTGGGGAAACCCTGAGCTGCTTCCTTGTTTTGGACCCAAGGGAGAGAAGCCCAGAGCTCATAGATTTAAGGCCAGAAGGGACCATTTTGATCATCTAGTCTGACCTCCTGTATAGCACGGGCCAGAGAACTTCCTGAAATAATTCCTAGATCAATCTTTTTGAAAAACATCCCATCTTGAGTTAAAAATTGTCAGTGATGGAGAATCCACCATGACCCTTGGTAAGTTGTTCCAATGGTTAACGACTCTCACTGTTAAAATGTACACTGTATTTCCGTCTGAATTTGTCTAGCTTCAGCTTCCAGCCATTGGCTCATGTTTGAGCTGATTATTAAATATTTGTTCCCCATGTAGGTACTTATGGACTTTGATCAATTCACCCCTTAACCTTCTCTTTGTTAGACTCAAAGAGGTCAATCTATTTAGCTTATCACTAGAAGGCAGGTTTTCCAATCATTTAATCATTCTTGTGGCTCATCTCTGAACCCCCTCCATTTTATCCACCTCCTCCTGGAATTGTGGGCACCAGACCTGGACACCGGATCCCAGCACAAGTAGCACCAGTACCAAAGACAGAGGCAAAATAATCTACGACTTGACATTCCCCTGTTTATGCACCCTAAGATCCCATTGGCTCTTTTGGCAATATCATCACACTAGGAGCTCATGTTCAGCTGATTATCCACCATGACCCCAAATCTTTTTCAGGGTCTCTGCTTCCCAGGATAAAGTCCCCATCCTGTACGTATGGCCTGTATTCTTTGTCCCTAGGTGTGTCCATTTATATTTATCCATCTGGTTCCTGAGCTGGGAAAGTGTGACCCTACGCACCCCTTTATTCACACCCTACACACTAGTGTAATGATAACTGTATAAAATACACCTTTTGAGCTATCATTTGAAACCTATTAATGTACTGGTGAATAATATCATTGTAAAATATATGTAACAACATTTAGACACAACAAATCTTGCATCTTGGAGGGGATTAGACTACATGACCCTTGTAGTCCCTTCTAACCCTATGGTTCTATATGTGAAGTTATAAATTCTCTCAGTGTGATATAACTGGAACATATCTAAAGCCAGATAGCCTAGCCTAGATAAAGGGAATAAACAGGTATATCCTAGACAAAAGAATGTGGGTTTACCCTAATGTATATTTTAGCAGTAAACAAAGACATCAAGCTAAACCAGTGGGGATATTCTGAGTCTGAAGTCAAGAGACAGAGAATTAATATGGCTCCTGCACCCCAGAGAGACACAGGAGACTGAATCCCGAGGAGACCTTCCTGCCTTTTAGGACAAAGACAATTCCTTTGGGGATATAAGGGACAGAGAGAGATCTATCTTTAGCCTCCACCTGAGGAGACAAAGGAACCAGGCACTTTGTGCTCCATGTATGGGGTCCTGGCCAGAGGGTCTGATCAGCCATGCTAGACAAAGACCGATGGTGAGAAAATTACCTAGCAAAATCTGTCACTTGTTAAGTTAGGTCTTAGTCATCAGAAAGTGTATTTTTACTTGTCTTTGATTGTAACCTGTTCTACTTTCAGTCCCTCCTGCATGGTATCATTTAACCTATGTCCTTTTGTTAATAAACATGCTCTATTTTGACTGTAATCCAACTCCGTGCTGTGTTTGAATTGAAATGATTGTTCACTCCAGTTAAAGGAGACCAGGGAGGGGCTGTTGTGTTCTAGGCAGGCTGCTGGGTCAGAGCACTGAACAAGGGAGGCACAGCACATGGACAGTCAGGGAACTACATGCTTGTCTGCTGGCTGTTGGTGTCCGGGCTGTGAGCCACAGTGGCAGAGCATTTACGGCACTCAGGGTTACAGGGGAGGGGGTGACACAAGCTCACACTGGTCTGGGTTGAACCCCAGTGTGTTACAGAGGGGAAGCTGGGATCTCTTTCCTGGTTCTGTATCAGGCTCCAGGAGACGCCAGGAGCAGCTTTGTTATTCTAGGCCTGAGAGAGGAGTCGTCCTGAATTTCTCTCCTGTTGAGAGAAGCACTGAGTTTGTTCCTCCACCAATAAAGTTAATAGAAGAGCTGCCAGTGAGCTCAGAGTTGCAAGGCTGGCTCATTTGCTCTCTTTCTCTTCTTTGCCTAAGAGCTCTCTTCCTCACCTCTCTACCTCCTCTACTGGGAGCCCTGAGCAGTCTTCTTGTTTCCAACTGGAGTGGGGGAAAGCCCCACATTTCTGCCTGCCCCAGAACTTCCTCACAGGGGACCAGGAGGCAAACAGACAGTCACTGTTTATAAAGTACGTTCAGCCCCTTTCCTGAGCTCATTTCCTGGGCCCTACCCCCCGATAAAAATGATATTCAACTGGTTGAGAATAAAAATAAGTGCTGGGCTAATCCCCAAAACAAGCATTGCAAACCCCAGAAATTCAGAGCCAAGGTTACACTTAGAAGAAACCCAAGCATGTGACAGTGTGGAAACACACAGCTAAGGCTCCCAGACATCCATAATTCTGCCCCGTAGTGACTCCATGCTGTAACAATTCCGTTATGACTGGTGCAGAACAGAATTTGTGGTCCCAGATTAGATTAAATTTGAATAGCTCCGCCCCCTGGAAATTGAGTCATCTTCCTAGGGCTCTGACATTGGCATTGTTAGCCAGGGGCTCAATGTTGACCAGGGCCCACACAATGGGCTGGGGGCAGGTGCCTTCCCCCCACCCCCACAGCACTCACACAGTGCAGCCGACCCCAAAAGCTCAGTTGTCATCAGTCAGGTCCAACAATCCTAGAACTAGCCCCCAAACAGTGAGATTTTTCTACCAGGTTATAACATGGCTTGGTCTGCTTTAGATTACTGACCTCCCCCTATGCCCCCCCCCCAACCTAGTGCATGTGGGGCAGCTGCAGTGCACCAACAGGCCTAACATACAGATAGAGGGATCTGACCCCCGCTGCATGGGCCCTGGCTGAGCCTCCAGCTTCCCAAGCCCAGCCTTGGAAACAACTCATACTATGTGGAACCCAGCCCCGCCCCGTGCCATCCATTGTCAGTCTCAGCTCTGTCCCTCCCTACTCACCCATCCATTGCCACCCCATCCCAACCCCTTCCCACCCAGCCATACAATCACCCTACACCTGTCCCACCCCTCCATGTCCCACACCCACCCCTCCCCACAGCCATCCATTGCCACCCCATCCCTGACCCACCTTGCCCAGCCCCACACCTGTCCCCTCCCCACACAGCCATCCATTTTGCCCCCCTGAATCTCCCAGTGATCTTCATCCCCCACCACAAGATCCAGGGAGGGGGAACTTGTAGCAGGATCCTCTTTTCTCTCCCTGGCAGACCACAGGGGCAGCTCCTTCCCCATCCTGGGTGCTGCAGCCAGGAAGAGGAGCGGGGGACAGCACGAAGCAGACAGACCCATGGCTCACAGGAGGGGAGGGAAAGCAGGGAGCAGAATGACTAGTACACACTCTATCTCCCTGCCATGTCAGCTGGACGTTGATCCCCAGCAAGATAATGGAGTGGCTGTTATGGGACTCAGTTAATAATGACGTAAAGGAGGGTAATGTAGTTAATGCAAATCAACATGGGTTTATGGAAGATAGGGCCTGTCAAACTAACGTGATATCTTTTTTTCATGAGATTACAAGTTTGGTAGCTAAGGATAATAGTGTGGATGTAATAGACTTCTGCCAGGCATTTGACTGCATGGTATTTTGATTAAAAAACTAGGACAATATAAAATTAACATGACACACATAAAATGGATAAAAAACTGGCTAACTGGTAGCCTCAACATGTAATTTAAATGGGGAATCCTCATTGAGCATATGTGTTTCCAGTGAGGTCCTGCAGGGATCAGTTCCTGGCCCTACGCTATGTAACATTTTTATCAATGACTTGGAAGAAAACAAAGTTATCACAAATTGGGGGAGTGGTAAATAATGAAGAGGACAGGCCAACGATACAGAGCAATCTGGATCACTTGGTAAATTGGGCACAAGCAAATAATACGTCTTTTAATACAGTTACATGTAAGTGTATACATCAAGGAACAAAGAATACAGGCAACACTTACAGGATGGGGGACTCTATCCTGGAAAGCAGGGACTCTGAAAAAGATCTGGGCTTGTGGTGGATAATCAGCTGAACATGAGCTCCTCGTGTGACGCTGTGGCCAAAAGAGCTAATGTGCTTCTGGGATGCATAAATAGGGGAATCTCGAGTAGGAGGAGAGAGGTTATTGTGCCTCTCTGTTTGGCACTGGTGGGACCACTGCTGGAATCCTGTGTCCAGTTCTGGTGCCCACAGTTCAAGAAGGATGTTGATTAAATGAAGAGGGTTCAGAGAAGAGCCACAAGAATGCTTAACGGATTAGAAAGCCTGTCCTATAGTAATAGACTAAAAGAGCCCAACCTATTTAATTTAACAAAGAGAAGGTTAAGGGGTGACTAGATTACAGGCTATAAGTACCTACATGGGGAACAAATATTTACTGATGGGTTCTTCAGTATAGAAATGAAAGATCTAAAACCATCCAATGACTTGCAGTTGAAGATAGACCAATTCAGACTGTAAATAAGATGTATATTTTTAACAGTGAGGGTAATTAACCACTGGATCAACTTGCCAAGGGTCATTGTGCATTCTCCATCACTGGCAATTTTTAAATCAAGACTGGGCTTTTCCTAAAAGCTCCGCTCTAGGAATTATTTTGAGGAAGTTCTCTGGCTTGTGTTATACAGGAGCTCAGGCTAGATTAGTGGTCCCCAAACTGTGTGCGCGCCCCACTAGGATGTCATAGAGGAATGTTTGGGGGGGTGCACACTGGGGCCCAGGCCAGCCCCCGCGGGGGGTGGGGAGGGAGCACCACACTTCCAGCCATGCTCCTCGCCCAGCCCAGCTTCACCCCTCACCCATCAACCCCGTTCAAACCCCAGTCCTGCTCTGCCTTCAGGCCAGATCCGCCTCCAGCTCCACTCTACCCCCTGCTCCACCCCCAGCCCAGCTCTGCCCTCATTCCCTCTCTGCTCTCAGACCAGCTCTGCCTCTAGCCCCAGCTCCTCCCCCATCCCCAGTTCCGCTCCCAGCTCCGCCGCTGCGGAAGCCTTGGCTGCAGGGCCGTCCCTACCCATATGCAAAATACGCAGCTGCTTGCTGCTCCAGCCCTTGCTCTGCCTCTTCCACATGGTCTCCACCCCGGCCCCGCCCCTTCCCACCCCTGCTCTGCCCCAGCCCTGCCCCCACTCCAGCCAGCCCTTCCCCTGAGGACTGCAGCCGGGGTTGGGTTCCTTGCGCTCACTGGCATTGGTAAGTAGAGCCACCCGGCCACAGGCTTGGGGGGAGGGGGAAACCACCCCCCAGCACTTGCCGGTGGCGCAGCTGGGAGCCAGGGGAGCAGAGCAGGCTGAGGCCGGGTCACTCCACTTCCCACAGGAACTGGTCAGTCCAACCCTGCGGCAGAGGCCTGGGGCCAGCCTCCCCCTCCCCCCCACGGAGGCCTAGGGCCCCACAAAGCCCTTCCCCCCCCGTAGGGGGGGCTGCATAGGGTACCAAAATGGCTAGGGATGGCCCTGCTTGGCTGTGCAGTATTGGAGGAGGAGCACAGACAGATTCTGTTACTGGGGGGGCATGATTGGAAATGTTTGCACACCACTGGACCAGATGATTACAATGGTCCCTTGTGGCCTTGGAATCCATGAAATGGCAAAAGCTAGCAACCCTGCGTTGCCTGCACCCAGTGCCGAGAGGCTAAACAACAGATGGAGTTGGTTTGCTACCCGGTGTGCTACACCCAATAATCACAACGGGATGGAGAAGCAGAAAAGTTTATTTGCAGCAGCAAAAAGGTACAGGGAGAATAAAATCTCAAATCCTGCACACAGAGCAGGAAGTTACACAGGCTTTTATACATCCTTTTTCCCAGCATACTTATCCAATAGCAAGCTGCCCTAAGTATCCATATAGCCAGCCAATCCAGTTCCCAGCTAGTGCCCTTGTGCTCTGTATCATTTCTTAAACCATACATAAAGCTGCTTTATTCAGCATTGTTCTTCCATATCTGCCCTGTTTGGCCTTGCTTACTTTCAGGCAGTCTGACTCTGCAACATATTGTTGTAGATCCTCAGCATAACTGCTGCGAGTGCCTCCAGGCGGGGGGGCCAAGGACACTTGGGCCTAGTGCGAGGGGGCTTCATCGACACTCGTGGTCTTCCATCCCCTCGAGTTACCTAGTGGCCAAGCCCCAGTGTCCCCAACAACTCCCTCCTTTGAGAACATTCAACAATCTTGGCTCTGAGTTTTCTCACTTGAGCTACTTATTTCTTTACAATAGGACTTTGCATAAGCACTTTGTGATAGCCCTGAAAAGAATGACTTATTAACTTTTGCAAAAGGGCCCTAACACATGATACTGCACGGCATAATACCAGTAATACACGCAATACAGGAAAGAGAAGTTTCAATAGCAGGCTAAATAAACCATCAAGCCAAGACGACAAACCCCAGCCTGAAAACAAGGTTTGCAACCAATCGCTCTCTGGGGCAGTATAGAAAACCTGTGCTCTGGCTCGGGCATGGGCCTCAGCCTGTACCACCTTTTCATAGATCTCATAACTGCTATCATTTACATATACACAACATCGGGGCCCGACGAGGGCACAAACCCTTCCTTGGGATGCCAAGAGATAGTCCAAAGCCAGCCTGTTTTGGAGAGAAAACGTCCTGAGCTGCTGTACCTCTTTATTTAATGTTTTTACTGCTGATTCTAAATCACTAACCGAGTCCTCTAACTCTAAAGCAACTTTCTCAAGTACCATTTGCAGCCTTACAGTATAGCGGCCTATGCATGCCATGGCTGGCCCGGTAAACAGTGGCGCTATTCCCAGTACAGAGCACCCTACAAGCTTCTCGGTTGTGAGGGAATTCTTCATATTGCCCTCCAATGCTGTAGTCAGTCGCCGCAGGGTCTTTTCTTGTGACTCAACAGAGGTGTCTCGGACATTTCTAATCTTTCCTTTGGGCAGTGTGGCAGTTATTGATAGATGAGGAACTCCATGAGCTATATAACAGCTACCTGTCCAGTTGGCTGGCAGTACCTTGTAAGCCTTTCGGCCACATACAAAATAGTGACCCTGTAGGGCCCAGTAAGGACTGTTTCTTAAGGGGATTCCTGGGATCTTTAAGGCTGCTTTGGCTGCTTTTCCAAACAGTTCATATGCCCCTAAGGGGGCATCCCATCCTCCTGATTGGGTACAAGTGGGGGTGTTTCTAATTGTGGTGTTCAAATTACACTCGCCATAGGGACCACTACAAACCCACCATTGGCTTGCTACATTGGAGATATTAACTGGACGGCAAGTTATATTTCCAAACCCTTCTTTTGTGGTAAGAGTATTTGTAAGAGTTTTCCTAAAAGTGGAGGAACCATTACACCCACACTGCTGGCCTCCCCTTTTGGTCTTTACCCAATACCCAACAGCCCACTGTGTAATAACACAGGAGCTTTTTCCCACAGGATGCCCATAGTGATCAGATTGGTTTCGGGTAAAAGAAAATACACCCTCAGTGAGTATTGCAACTGAATACTCCTGGTCCTGATAGGTGGCCTGCTGTAAAGAGGTCTTATTCCAGAACGGCGAGTCCGTTCTTTCCTGCTCTTTGGTGGTGGCTAATTCTGCTAGGGTCAAGGGCAGCATGTCAAGGGGCATTCCGTTTTGGGGGACAGTGGAGTTGGAGCACATACCCAGCAATCAGTCTGGTTTGTTAAAGTAGCAACATGGTGCGCAAGCGAAACAAAGGAGTTATGCTCCCGATATGCACAGTTTGGAAATACCAATACAGAGAATAACAATGTTACCCAATTAATCACCAGAGTCTTTTTAACCCAGGGTCTCCAGTACCTGGGTGGGTCCATTTTAGCGTTAAGGTGCCCACTATTTGTGTCTTTTAAACAGTAGCTTTAGCCCGAGATCGTCACTAGATGAGGAGTCAGCAGGTTGGACGGTCCACTGTTCTGCTGACTAGGGGGCGGGTACTGCCTTCAGACGAGAGTGATGGATCCAGTTCTTGTGTCCCTCGATCTTTGCCGCTGTATGGGAGATCAGCAGGACAGTATAGCGTCCTTTCCACTTTTCCTGGAGAGGCTCGTCTTTCCAGGTACGAACAAGCACAGAGTCACCAGGCTGTAAGGAATGGACGGGAGAGTCCAAGGGGAGAGGCTGGGAATCCTTGGTATACCTGTGAAGAGACAAGAGAACAGCAGACAGGGAACACATATACTGTGGCAAAAAAACATTAGCCAACTCCCATTCCCCTGACAGAACCGGGGTGCCATTCATAGGCCATGCCCTTCCAAACATAATTTCAAAGGGACTAAGCCATAATCTACGCTTAGGGAGAACATGGATATGGAGTAGGACGAGGGGCAAAGCATCAGGCCATCGCAGTGAGGCTTCTTGGCACACTTTTGAGAGATGCCGTTTAAGGGTCTGATTGGTACACTCCACTACCCCACTGGCTTGCGGTCTCCAGGGCGTATGGAGTTTCCAGGGGATCTGTAAGGCATTTGAGATGCTTCGGATTATTTTTGACATGAAATGTGTCCCGTTGTCAGATTCCATCCACAGGGGGAGTCCAAAGCGAGGAATGATCTCTTTAACAAACTTGAGGGCCACTGTTCTGGCAGTGCAATTACGGCATGGGAAGGCTTCTGGCCATCTGCTGAACCGATCCACTATGACAAGGAGATATTTGAACCCTTGGGTCCGGGGAAACTCAGTAAAGTCTATTTGCCACACTTGTCTGGGGCCCGGCGTGGGTTCTAGGGCAGCTGGTGGCACAGGATGTCCCGGTCGGGGGTTATTCTTTTGGCAGACTAAGCAGTCCGCTTGTACCTGGGCAGCCAGGGATCTGAGTCCGGAAGTGATAAAGTATTTTCCCATTAGTTGGATAAGTGCTTCCCTGCCAGCATGAGTGGTTTGATGTAGTTTCTGCAGCACCGGCCGGATCAGGCCCTTTGGTAAGAGGACCTTCCCTTCTGGGGAATGGAGCCATCCCTCCTATTCCCGGAGACCGAGTTTGTCAGTTAGCTGTCTCTCCTCCCCAGAGTACTGAGGGGTTGGAAGCTCCCCTACTGATGGGATAAGGGTATGCATATGGGCGTTCTCAGTCTGAGGGGATGGCAGAGTGGCAGCCTCTCTATCTCCCGGGCGTTACCTCTGGCCACATCTTGATCTTCCCTTTGATGGGCTTTACAGTGTACCACCGCCACTTCCGAGGGAAGTTGTACGGCTTCTAGGAGTCGGAGGATTTGGGGCCCGTACTTGACTGGGGAGCCTTGGGCTGTCAGCATTCCCCTCTGCTTCCAAAGTCCAGCATGAGCATGCAGCACACCAAAAGCATACTTTGAATCAGTAAAAAAGTTGACCCGCTTTCCTTTTGACAGTTCAAGTGCACGAGTCAGGGCTATTAGTTCGGCAGGCTGGGCAGAGGTCCCAGCAGGCAAACCTTCAGCTTCCACAGTGTCATGGAGGGTCACAACAGTATAACCCACCCTCCTTTGCCCATCTATTACAGTACTGCTACCATCAGTGTACCACTCATAATCTGCATTTGGGAGGGGTACATCCTTTAAATCCGGACGGCTGGAGAACTGGACATCTATGATCTCTAAACAGTCATGTTTTTGTTCCTCTGTTTCTGACAAGAGAGTGGCTGGGTTAAGGGAGGGGCAAGGCTGTAAGGTGACTTCAGAGTTCTCTAACAGCTTAGCCTGGTACCAAGCAATCCGAGCCTGGGTGAGCCAAAGCCCTCCCTTTGCATCCAATAAGGCTCGGACCATATGGGGAGTATAGATTTGCATAACCCCTCCCAATGTTAGCTTCTCGGCTTCCTCAAGCACTAGGGCAGTAGCTGCGACTGCCCGTAAACATGCCAGCCAACCCTTTGCAACCCGATCCAGTTGCTTAGAAAAATAAGCCACGGGACGTCTCCATGCTCCTAACAGCTGTGTAAGCACTCCTAGGGCCACCCCCTTTCGTTCATGTACATACAACTGAAATGGCTTAGAGATATCCGGCAGGCCCAGAGCCGGGGCTTCCATCAATTTTCTTTTTAGGATTTTAAATGCCCTGTCAGCCTCTGGGGTCCAATCGAAGGGGTCATGATCTGCTCCTTTTACACAGTCATACAGGGGTTTAGCCCACAGTCCAAACTCTGGGATCCATATCCTGCAAAAGCCTGCTATACCCAGAAATGCCCTGAGCCGCTTACGATTACTTGGGGTAGGACCTTGACAGATAGCTTCCTTTCTTTCGCTTGAAAGCTGACGCTCCCCTTGCCGTATGTGAAACTTGAGGTACTGTACCTCTGGGAGGGCGATTTGAGCCTTACTCCGTGCTACCCGATATCCCCGGAGTCCAATAAAATTCAGGAGGCTCACGGTAGCTTTAAGACAGGGGGTTTGGCCCACAGCGGCAATTAACAAATCATCTACATACTGTAGAAGGAGGGCCTCCTCATTATCCCACTCCTCTAGGTCCCTGGTGGGGGCGGGGGAGGGTGGGGGAGTTTTTAAATCCCTGGGCCAACACTGTCCAGCAAAGTTGCTTTTTAACCCTTTTTCGGTCCTCCAACTCGAAGGAGAAGATCTCCTGTGACTGGGTGGCAACTGGGATGGTAAAGAAAGCATCTTTCAGATCGAGGACTGAAAAATGGGTATACTGTCCCCCTATAGAAGCCAATAAGGTATACGGGTTAGGGACAAGAGGGTGCAGAGTCTTAACCCGTTCATTGACTGCCCTTAGGTCCTGTACCAGCCAATATGTGCCATTAGGCTTCTGTACGGGTAGAATGGGAGTGTTCCAGGCTTACTGACATTCCCGGAGAATACCATACATTAGGAATTGATCTATAGTTTCCTGTAAACCTTCTCTGGCTTCCCTCTTGATTGGATCCTGTTTTACTTGCACTGGGCCTTTCTCTGGTATGAGCTGAATAGTAATGGGGGTCTGGTGGGTGGCCTTTCCTGGGATCCCTGATGTCCACACGAGGGGGTACACCTGGTCTTCCCACGGGCTCCATTCTGGGGCTTGCATGGCTGAGGGCTCAACTGCAAGGGTCATGATCCATGCATTCTCAGGGGGTAAGGTAAGGGTTATTTCATCCTCAGTAAAATGCAGGGTGGCACCGAGGCGACAAAGCAGATCCCGTCCCAGCAGAGGTGTTGGACATTCAGGGAGGTATACCAGCTTGTGGGATATAGTCCTGTTTCCCAAAGCGCATTCCGCTGGGGCATACACTGGGCACTTGGTGTCCCTGCCTGTGGCTCCCACCACAGTAAGGGAATCTGCTACTGGCAACTGAAGGGGTCGATTTACAGCAGTTCGTGCTGCTCCAGAGTCAACTAAAAAATCTATTTCTGAGCTTCCCACCCACATCTTTACTCGGGGTTCCAGGGGCAGGGTGGTCCGTCTCCCCTGACACCCCTATTCCTGCTCCGCCATATCCATCACAGAGGCACCCCCCTTTTCTTTCCTCTTTGGGCACTCATTTTTCCAGTGTACCTCTTGTCGACACAAGGCACACTGGTTGCGATCCAGTTGTCTCTCCTGCGAGCCCGGACGTTCGTGTCCACGGCCCCTTCCTCCCCGGCCACTTCCCTTAGTGCCAGCCTGTACCGCTGTTACCATCAGTCTCACTTGCTTTCTCTCCTTCTCTGTCTCTCTCAGACTATAAGCTCGGTTTGCAGTCTCTAAGATTTGTGCCATGTCATGCCCATTAAATCCTCCTTTTTTTGTAACTTTCTCTTAATATCAGGGGCTGCTCTGCTCGTAAAAATTCCCTTAATAATTGACTCAGTTGCCTGATCATCGGGGTCTGCATTAGTGTTCTGTCGAATTGAGTCCCGAATACGCTGTAGAAAGGCCCCTGGGCTTTCTTTTAAATCCTGCATTACTTCATATGGCTTTGCCCAATTATTATGTCGGACAGCCGAGTGACGGAGTCCATGCAAAAGCAACTGCTTATAGGAGGTAAGGCGGGTCATATCCCCATGATCATTTGGATCCCACCTGGGGTCTGCTCGGGGGACTTGTGCATTCGGGTCAGGGACATTAATACGATCCCGGTCGTACCGCTTCTGCGCCTCCTCCCTTGCCTTGGACACAACCTGTTGTCTTTCAACCTCAGACAATAGGGTTCGCAGGAGGACGTTACAATCATTCCAGTCCGGCTTGTGACTACTGAGGCACCCCTCAAAGACTGATATAAACCTGCTTGGGTTGGTGGAAAACTCTCCTGCCTGTGCTTTGAAAGCAGCCAAATCCACAGGGTTAAAGGGCACATGAGTATAAACCTGCATAGTCGTGGCTGGACGCCTGTCCGATCCAGACTGGGCGACTTTAGTTTCAGTGATTAAGGGGTATAGGCCAACCATTGGGGACTTACAAGGTGTGGGTGTAGGGGCCGAAGGGGACACCGGCTCTGCCATTACAGTGGGGATGGGGCACAATGTGTGCAGCCCCTTACAGGCTGCTAGGTGCCTTTATCCCCACTGCATAAGCAGCATGACAAAGGGCCTGTCCCGGGGTCATGCAGGGGGGAAAGCCAGGAATGGAGCCCGATCTGTGAACCCAGCTCTTTGCCTTCTCCTGCAGGCCGTCCCAATGCCACCATGCACAGAAGATGCAGCCTTGCCTACCCCACTGCACAATGACACCTTCTGAACTTGAGTGAATGAGCTTCCAAAGGGGTGGTGTCAATATGGAATCAGACACCAGATAATTCAAAAAATTTGGGTTCTTCCCAAAGTTCATCAGTGCTGTTTGTCCTGAAAAATCTCAAATTCATCCAAAATTGCTTTCAAATGTAGGCAAACCCAGACCCTGTTAGCGACTGACTCACCACAGACACCTGGTCCTTCTTGTGAGGGTTGAATACATATCACAGCACGAGAGCGATGGTTTTACTTCCTTGCCTTCTGGTATGCCTGCCTTAGCTCCTTTATCTTCACGCAGCACTGATGTGTGTCCCGTTTGTAGCCTTTTTCTAACATGCCATGGGAAGTCTGACCGTAGATATCTAAGTCCCTATGGATGGAGCGGAGCTGGGACTGCACAGCCTCCTCCCCCCATAGTGCCAGCAGATCCAACAACTCAGGCGTGCTCCAAGCAGGAGAGCATTTGCTGCATGGAGCCACCATGGTCAGCTGGGAAGATGCAATGTGAACTGTCCACGCAGAGCAAACAGAAAGTGGAATTTCAAAAATTCCCGGGCCTTCAAAGAGGGAGGGGCTGATGTCTGGGTGCAGGACCTTGGAGTTCGAACTGCTGACCAGATGGCATTGTGGGACACCTCCTGGGGGCCATTTACAGCGACATAACCAAGTGCAGGGTTTTCACTGACACTTTGTCGCTATAACTTTGTCACAAAAAGCTCTACACCTCTCATCAAGATGGGTTTTTTTTGTTGGCAAAGTGGGAGAGTTTTGTCAGCGGAAGGAGCCTTATAGTGTGTACACCTCCACTATTTTGTCAACGAAAGCTGACTTTTTTTGACAAAACTCTGTCGGGTAGGCAAGGCGTTAGGTTGCATTAATAGAGGCTTAGCATGCATGTCACAGTGGGAGACAGTACCGCTCTACTCAGTGCTTGGTCAGTGCTGGAGTACTGTGTTCAGTTTTGGTCACAAATGTAGAGAAAGGATATAGAGAAACTGGAAAGGATCCAGAGGTGAGCGACAAAGATGATCAAAGGGATGGAACGCAAGCCACGTGAGAAAAGGCTGAAGGAACTGGGTATGTTTAGTTTGGAAAAGAGGAGTGTGACTGGATATAGCGGACCCTCTGAGGCCCCCTACTGGAGGCCTCATGGCCCTGCCACACCCCGCCCAAAAAAGGGCAGCGGAGCGGGTTCTCCAAGCTGCCTAGTGTGGCTGTCCCCCACACAGCCAATCAGGGACCAGCAGCCTAGTATAAGAAGAGCGGCAGGGCCAGAGGGAGTTCATTCCTTGCTGGAGCTGTAGGAGTGTGGATGGGGTGTGGCTGGCTGACGGAGCTACAGAACCCCGGAAAGCGCAGTGCAGCCAGAAGAGAGAGCAAGAAGGAACTTTGAGCTTGTTGCTGGGACTCCATTAGGACAAGGCCCTGAGGTAAAGGTGAAGACGCCACGGGGAAGTGGCCCAGGGAATTAGAGAAGCCCTGCAACATCGTTGAAAGGATGCAGCAGATGGCTGCTACCTACAGGTCCCTGGGCTGGGACCCAGAGTAATGTAGCCAGGAAGCGCAAGAGGGTGAAGACATTACCTCCGGGAGGGAGCCTTTGAGCTGTATCCCAGAGCAGGGGCAATCGGAGAGAGTGCAGGCACACGCACTTGGCCAGGGGCCGTGCACGAGAGGTGAGTGTGTCCCGGTACCAGAAGTGGGGATTTCACGACCGAAGCAAGGGAACAATGGAGGAGTTAGTAAGGCTGCTGGCTCTGCTGAAACCCGGAGGGCACTAGGGGAAGCCCAGCTGCTCGACAGCAGCAGGCTGGCCTGCTGGAGGGTGGCTTCCAGATAATGCTGCACACGGCTTTGGGGGCCAGCTGCCCGCCCAGGACGGACAAAGATACAAGACGCAGTACTTCCCAGCAGAACGAATCCAATTAAGGAACAAACTTCCTGCCTTCGTTATTCAGGCTTGCAACAGGCTTCTTTCGCTGACTGGGGAATAGAGGGTATATAACGACTGAACCACGTTCCACTCTCTGTAGGTGCTCCTACAGCTACATTGAGGAGGGCCAAATGAGAACAGAGAGAGAATCACATTAAAGTAAGACGCATAAAGCCAGAGGCAGGTTTACCATGAAACAAACACTGCTGTGGCGTGGGGCCCCCAATGACGGGGGGGGGGGGGGCAAAATGCAGGACAAATCTCATCTGACAACCTGCCCCAGAGTCCTGGCTGGCGGCCCAACTGCTTGCATTCCGTGGCTGGTGGTCTCACGCTGCTCCCAGAAGCAGCTGGCTGCTGGCACATCTCTGCGTGCCCCTGGCGGGGCGGAGGTGGCTCTGCATGCTGCCCCCACCCCAGGCAGCAAACGGAGTCCCGCTGTCTCCCTCTCCCCAAGGGTCACGCAAAGACGTGCCCGCAACAGGGCTAACGCGGCTCCCTACCCGTGCTGCCTGCCTCCCTCTGCTCTGTGCCGCTCCCGGAAGCGGCCGGCAAGTCCCTGCGGCCCCGGGGCAGGTGCGTGTGTGTCCATGCATTGCCCCCGCCCCAAGTGCCAACTCCGCAGCTCCCATTGGCCGGGAACTGCGGCCAATGCGAGCTGCAGGGGCGGCACCTGCAGGCAGCAGCATGTAGAGACCCCCTGGCCCACCCCGCCTAGGAGGTGCCACCAGAGGGGTGTGCTGGTCGCTTTGGGAGCCACGTCGCCCAAGGTAAGCGCTGCCTGCCGGCCCCTCCTCCACCCCATACCCCTGCTCCAGCCCAGAGCCTGCACCCTGCACCCAAACTTCCTCCGAGAGCCTGACCCCCACACCCGCTCCTGCACCCCAACCCCCGCCCCAGCCCAGAGCCTGCACCCTGCGCCCAAACTTCCTCCCAGAGCCTGACCCCCGCACAACCTCCTGCACTCCAGCCCACGGCCCCAGTCAAGGTACCTCACTTTATTTTCATTTACTTCCTATTATTTATAATATAGGAGGAGGATGAAGAAAAAAAGAATGAAAAATAGGGGGGGATTTTAGAGAATGTTCTTTTCCTTGGCTAAGTCCCAAGGGGGGCCCCCCGAAAATGAAGCTGCGCACAGGGCCCCACTAACTCTAAATCCGCCACTGCACAAATCCCAACCCAGATGTTGAACCCTTTAGAACCCATGCTCATGAGTTCTGATTACTCTGCCCCCGCCCCCCAAGTTCATTCCCTCCGTTATAGAAATCTATTGGTTGTGATGGTCTCGGCTGGGCTGATTGATCAGACCTGAAGAAGACCTGAGCTGAAGAAGAGCTCTGGGTAAGCACAAAAGCTTGTTTTTCTCTCTCGCCAACAGACGTTAGTCCAACAAAAGATTTTTACCTCACCCACCTTGTCCCTTGGGTGATCTCTGTCAGTTTCAGAGCTAACCAGGCCAGATGAGGAGCGATGCATTCTGGTCGTGTTTGTGCCTGTGCGTGGCCTGTGAAAATTTGAATAGAGCAGCCAGGCAGCCCCTAGGAGAGAGGGCCGGCCCTGTGCATCTCATCCCAGTTAACATCCATCGAAGAAGCTGGTTTGAAGAGCAGAAGCTGAGGCTCAGAGAAGGGACAAGCTGGGTCTGGTTGGCTTGGGAAGGAAGGAGGGAGATGTGGAGATGAGACCTCAAGCCTAGGAAAAGAATGTGAAGTGCGCAGCATAGCCAAGCCACGCCAGGCCCCAAACTGTTACTGACGGCAGTGGGTTTTGTTAAAGCAGACAGCTGCTGTCTGAACCACAAATGGAGCGTTGCAGCAGGGAGGGGGGCTGGCCCAGCATATTAAAGACTAAACCCCTGAAGCAAAAAAAAAAAAAAACCCACCCTAAGAAAAGCCCCATTCTCTGTGCTTGTTTCCAGTGAGCCCCACTGCGCTGACATCCAGGGAGCATCTGTCTCTAATTAATGCCCCAGTCCCTCTGTCTTCAGTCAGGAGAACCATACATTTCAGGAGCAGAAGAGAAATGGAGCTGAGCGAGGCTCAGCAGCTTGTGCAGGTTGCACCGAATTAGAGTCGTACTCCTTGAAAGGGTAGCAGGGAACTTCCCGTGCGCTTATGTGATGGCGGGATTCTGCAGAGCAGGGGGAGAGGAAATAGAGAGAGGGGCTGATTTTTTTCTACCCTCCTTTGTGTGTGACTCCACAGGTTCACAGCGGCAGCTGCGTCATGCCACAGGTGCCTGCAACCGGGCCTTCGTGCACACACACACATCACCCGCTGGAATCATTTCTCATTGCTTCTGCACAATGCGTCCCTGCAGTCTGTTCCACAGGCCTGTGCCCAGGAGACGTACCCCGTCCCTGAGACAAGGTCTTTGCCACTGAGCATCACTCTACCATAGCAGTACGGCCCATAGCAATGAACTGAATGTGGCTAACTTCTAGATCTCTACGTGCAGCTGTTAACATGGGATCATCCTTTAGTGGGGGGTTGCTAGTAGGGTCACACAAGGCTCCCGTCTCACTTTAATATCACAGCACTGTGCCGATTTTAGGGTAAGACTACAATGAAGTGTATTAACCAAGAGCAGAGATTGAAGTGACACTGAGCCGAGAGAATAGGTTCCAAGTGAAACAAAAAGAAAACCTGCTTTCTAATGTTTAAAACTTGAGAGGAGAATGTTCTTTTTCTTGGCTGGGTCCCGAGGGGGGGGCCCCAAAAATGAAGCTGTGCACAGGGCCCCACTAACTCTAAATCTGTCACTGCTCATCCCTCTGTTAGCGTGGTCCAGGCAGACAGGTAAGTCCACATTCCTTTGGCTAAGGCAGCCTTGTTTATCAGCCACCCCCAGGAGCTATTTTAGGAACCTATTTCCAGCACAGGTACCTACCGCTTTATGCAACATCTGTACATAGTGC
The DNA here is from genome assembly GCF_965140235.1 of Caretta caretta. Lineage (NCBI taxonomy): Eukaryota > Metazoa > Chordata > Testudines > Cheloniidae > Caretta > Caretta caretta. The sequence continues at coordinate 46,712,346 of NC_134215.1, read as the reverse complement.
ACACAATGCTGTTCATGGCCAGTGTGTCACTGGTTTTCATGTTACCTTACCAGACCCAGTCTGGCTAAATAGTCTGACAGTGTGTTGGGCGTAGTGAGTTTGTCAGCCATGCTGAGATTTACTGGTACCTAGCAGTGCGCTCTTCAACTGGCATAAAGGGGCTCTTCCCAGGCACACATCCAGTGAGTGCAAAAGGGTGATAAAGGCTGCTTGAGCAGGAGACGTGTTTGTGTCACACGCCTGTCTGGGGTGATCGCAATGGGGCATTCAGGGCTGGCTAAAATCAACCCGTATCAATGGAGTATTTGGAAAGAAAATCGCCGGGGGGGCCCAGTGACTGAACAACTGCCAATGGAAAGCTCCTGAAATGGGGACACATGAACTCGGCAGAGCTCGGCAGCAGGAAATGGCGCAACAGATGACAGGAGCTAGGATAAGAACTAGCCTTGCACGGGACATCTACAGTGCAAAAAACCACACCGTGGCAGTGAGCGTCAGAGACCGGGGGAAGCCATTGACAGAGAGCAAACCCCACTCTCATCCTCCATTTTCCTGTCCCCAAGGAAGGGTCGGCTGTTACTGAAATTTGGAGGAACACTGCTGGGGGAGGGGGACAGGGGACTAACAGTTCAGCCGGTGGACTGCAGGACATGAGGTCTCCTGCTGTTTGCCAGCAGCCTGTGACAATAACCCCTCCACCTGGTGGAGGGAATATAGCAAATCAAAAGTGGGGAGGGGCCAGCACTAGAAGCAGGGCAGGACTGAGTCTGAGCGTGTTGTCCCAGGTGTGAAGCACGCACCAAAGTGCTCTTGGGAAAGTGCTGTCTTCCCGCCCTGCCCTGCTTTGTTCAGAGTTCAGGGCTGTGACTGGGGTCCTAGTGGGGAGCCAGCTGTGGTCACTCAATTAGGGTGAACTGCAAAGAATGAGGCACACAATCCCCATAAAGCAGGTGGATATTCCAGTACTTAGATTCACCAAACCAGCACAAACAATTACTTTATTACCTCACTGGTTACTCAGGAGTCCAAACAACACAGTTCCCTTAAAGTGATCCAGCCTCAGACCCCCATCCAGGTACCCATATCAAATATAATGAAAATTTCTGTAAATCTTATTTCATCATATAAAAGAACAGATTCTACCAATCCCAAAGGATCGAACACATTACCTCCCAGGTTAATGAATGTTTCAGATCTTACCCAAATACATGCTACAGCCAATTCTTATTAACTAAACTAAAATTTATTAAAAAACAAAAGCAAGAGAGTATGGTTAAAATATCAATATACATACAGACATGAGTTCAATTCATTGAGATTCAGATTCACAGAAGAGATGATGAGCTTTGTAGTTGCAAAGAGTTCCTTTAGAATTCAGTTCACAGGTCATAGTTCAATGTCCAAATCTCATATTCAGGGCATACCAGCATAACCGGGACCTCAGTCTTGCGACTCAAACGTCCCCTGATGAAGTCTAAGCAGATCTGAGATGATAGAATCAGAACCCAAGGATCTTTTATAAAATTTCATGTCCTCTTTGACAAGTTGGGCTTTCCTCGTGGAACAAAAGGTAATTAGGATGACTTTGAAGGAAGTCCATCACTGGTACTTAGCTATATGAATTAACATAAGGCCATTTGCTTTTCCCTCCACCATTCACAGTACATTTCAAAGAGAGATGCATACCGAGATAGCCCGTGTTTACAATTCATTTAAATGATATCAGAATACAGCATAGACAGGGACTGTTGATTACGTTGTGGATCCTATTCATAAATATGTAAACACACAAGAACACAAACATTATCTCCCTACATGTCTTTTAAGGGTTATTTATTTTGCAGGATGTTTAACCCTTTCTAGCCATGTGTCACAAGGGGCTTTGTGTAAAATAGCATGTTTAGTTTTCCTTAATCTATGGACCAGCTTCTCAGCAGCATAAATCAGCGCAGCTCGATCGGCACCTAATTTTAAAGCAGTGAATACATAATGGCAAATGTAAACCCTCCCCCTGAAACAAACACTGAACAAGTCTACCTCAGAAGCTGTTGCCTAAAATAGTCCTTCAGTGTTCTGAGAAATCTTGGAGGAGCGCTGAGATGAAATGACGCTCATGCCAGAGGGAAATGCAAATTAATTCCTACATTCCATTTGGCTTGAGACGCCGCTGAATCCTGTAGTCTCAGCCCCTCATTCTCCATGGCATGTAGTAGATGAAACAGCTGGAAAAACTCCAGAAAGAATAAACAAAGCAGAGGGGGAAAACTTTAGCCTTTTGCATTCAGATGAATCAGCGTTTGGGGTGTGCATGGCAAGTGCTAGTAGGCCTAGTCAAACATAACTGGATAAACTTCCTGTAACAAAAAGTATGCATAGGACTGTCCCTTCTTCTATGGCATTACAGTCCGCTGGCCTGCATGCACTTGCTCTCAGAATAAATGCTGGACAATGGCCCATTTGGTGGGGGGGGGAAGGGGGCATGCTTAAGGTGACCAGCTAGCAAGTGTAAAAAATCGAGATAGCGGATGGGGGGGGGGGTAATAGGTGCCTATATAAGAAAAAGCCCCCAAAATCGGGACTGTCCCTATAAAACCGGGACATCTGGTCACCCTACCCATGCTTCGTATAACTGCTATGAGTGTAGAAGAGATCCCACCCCTTCTCCCAAATAACAAACCTTTTGTCTCTGTCTCATGTAACATGGCAAAAGACACATGGACTGGTTATTGTTCTAACAGGAGCCGTGTGAATGGCTGCTGTCGGGCTAGGCAGTGCTGTCCCAAGATATTACCCAGAGCTGCTGCCTTTCGTTATCAGACAGGACCAGTCTCTGGGTGAGCACTGCATTCAGGGAACTCAGTACTTGCAAGCCCCAACTCAGCAATGGACTGGAGCGGGTGCTTCGTTTTAAGCACATACTGACACTTTGCTAAGCAGGGCCAGTTGTAAGCACATGGCTAATGCTCAGTGCCTGCACAAGTGCTTTGCTGAATCAGAGCCTTAATGCTGGCCCATCACTGCCATGCACAAAGCAGGAGTGAAGTGCGCAGCACTCTGCCTCATCAGTATCCGGCAGCACTCCCCATGGGACTGCTGCTAAGCTGCCGGTACAGCACAGACACTGACTTTTATTTTTCCTGGTGGGTGCTCCATCCCTGCTCCCCGGTAGCCCCCACCCCACTCCTCCCCCTCCCTTGCGGCCCCACCCTCGCTCCACCTCTTCCCGCCCCTGCTCAGCCCCCTCCCCTGAGACGCCCCACCCACCCACACTTGCTACTCGCTGCCCTCCCTCCAGTGCCTCCCACCAGCCGCTGAACAGCTGATCAGCCCCGCTGAACAGCTGATTGGCGGCCCCGCCATACAGCTGTGGCCAGTGGGTGCTGAGCACGCCCTATTTTTTTTCCATGGGTGCTTGAGCCACGAAGCACCCACAGAGTCGGCACTTATCCTGGACAGCATCTTCCCATCCATCTGCACTCCTGCTGCTAGAGCCAACAGTTCTTGCAAGGAATTTAGTTCTCTGTGACAGCCTCCGCTCTGCACCTTTTCTTTAACTGGCCTCATCCACGTGGTTTATTTCAGGCCAGCTGTTATTTGCCTTTCTATGTAACCCATTGCTGGGATACATAGATCTAGCTATCTCCATACATAATCCATACATCCATGTAATATGTTAGAGGCCTAGTGAGGATGAAATGTGCTTGACTTGAGTTGCGTGTTGACAACTGAAGCAAGCATTTGCGGTTTTAAGCGATCAAGAGCGGTTTGTGAAAAACAACTTTGTTCTGAGAAAGATGGAGAAACACCAGATAAGGCAATAACACTGGGGACATTGCCATGACAATGTACCTGTTGCAATTTATCTGCTGCAGTTATAAACAAGAACTGGGGAAAGAGGAACATCTTGGGCCTGGGACTGTTTCTAAACATCTTGGGTTTTGACAATTTGCCCAGTACTCTTTGAAATTGCCCAGACAACTGATGAGGGGAGGGAGTGGATTATAAGAGATGTTTGATACACTCGCAATTTGGAGTCCTTCATGGATCCAGGGTCCTGTTTGGATTAAGATGTGGTAATGCTGGATCCCCGTGTCTTGTGAGCGGACTAACGTCGACTGGCCATCAGGACTTCAGTTCTGATCATCAGACGCTGGTGTAGCATGCTTGGGTTATGAATGTGGAGTGAATGGTTTATTTTGTAAGCAATAAAGAGTATTTGTGGATTATATACCAACACTGTGCCCAGTATCTGCCTGCTCCCCTATCTGGCAGGGAGACTCCTGCTGTGGGTCGAACACCATGACAGTTATTTGCAAACATGGCCTCATTTTTCTCTGCTGTGTTGATAAGATACAAAGATATTTGCTGCTTCAGGCGAATCTGAGGAGAACGAATTAGGGTGCCACTATGCTCAGCTGCCATTAACTCAGGAGTAAACTCAAATCTCCTGGAGAGATCACACTGAAGGTGACACCGTGCCCTGTGTAACTCCCCCCACCCCCTTCCAGGACTGGGAGCATGCATTTGCCCCTGAAAACTGAGCTGGACATTCTTAAATGCTGTTGGACTAATGCACTGATGCTCCATTCACCAGCTCTTGAGTGTCAGCTGCGGCCCCCCTACACAACTTGGACATGATCTGCTAGGCAGGCATGATGCAAAAGCCAAGCCAGGCCGGTGGGTAAGCTGGCAACAAAAAGGGCTATGCCAGCATGACTGGCAGCACAGCACACCTTGTGATGCAGAGTGGACGCATGCGCTAGTGGTTTAGGCACAGGAGAGGAATCGTGAAATTGGGCTTCTGGTTCTGATTTGGATTTAGTTCAAAATGTGTCCTTTGGACTTAGAACCCAAAGAAGCTTGTACCAGCTGCTCAGAGAATGTTTTTCTGGGTTGAGCATTGGATGGGGCTACTGGACAAGCAGCCTGGAGAATGTGACCCAATCCACACCTCCGTGCCACAGATCTGCTGTGTCTCAAGAACTGCTGAGCGAGGACAAAGCCAGCAACCGCTATGTTAAGCTTTCCATAGAGATGGTTTAATTCATGCTGGATGGGCTGCATGAATCACCAGGGCCCTGCACTGGATTTGCCAGAGGACTTGGCCAGGAGTTTCTTCAAAGGGGAATGGGGAAGAGCCGTGCCCTGGAAAAACTAAAGATAAAGGTTAAGAACTTCATCTTTGGGGGTCAACAGGGAAGACTGATGCTCCTGGGTTTCTAAGGATGATCACCCTGCCAGTGAGTGACTGGCCAGTCCAGCCTCTGACCACACTGTGTCCCACACTGAACCAGTGTGCTTATTAGCTAAAAGCAGCGAGCCAACAGAATGTCTTTGACTGGCTTCTTCACTGCAAGAGCTACTCCAGGGGGAATTCTGTGCCACTTTGCATGTGCAGGATTAATGCCCCCGGCCTTTTTTTCTCAGTAGAAAATGCATTCTGACAGAGAGGTGCTGCAGTTACACCTTTCACCCACTGGGGGCTGCTGTGGCACCAGAACAGAGGGCAGCCGGGGCCAGAGCAGCCAGCCACAGAGAGGGGAGGGAGGAGGAGGAGAGGCTGCATTCCTCAGTGCCCTGCCCATGGGGCCAGGTGAAGAGGAATGGGATATGGGGTGGATGGACAGAGCGGGACACATGGTGCTGCTGGGGGATCACATAGACGGGGTTCAGAAGGGTGAATGTGGGAAGACAGACTGGGGCAGGGGTCACAGGAACTAGTGGGGGTGACAGCATTGAGCCAGGGCAAAATGGGAGTGAGGGTGCAGGGCCCATTGGGATGGAGGGAGGGGGGTTCTGGGACACATGGGGCTGGGGGGGAGAGGTGTCTGAGGGGGCACAGGGACACATGGGGATGGGGGAGGAGGGGTGGCTGAGTGGGGTGCAGGGACACATCGCGGGGGGTGCAGGGACACCTTACCTAGGGAGGTGGTGGAATCTCCTTCCTTAGATATTTCTAAGGTCAGGCTTGACAAAGCCCTGGCTGGGCTGATTTCGTTGGGGATTGGTCCTGCTTTGAGCAGGGGGTTGGAGTAGATGACCTCCTGAGGTCCCTTCCACCCCTGATATTCTATGATTCTGTGATTCTATGACACATGGGGACAGGGGCAGATGTGCCTGACTGAATGGGAGAGGCTAGGAGTCAGCCAGGGTCTGTATGGGGGAAGCTCCCCAACTCCCTAACAATCCCCCCCCCCAAAAAACAAACAAAAACGCTGTTCCATATTTCTCCCACCCACACTCAGCAACCCTCCAGGTTCATGCCCAGGATCCTTCCCAGCAATTAATTCCCTCTCCCTCAGTTCCTCCATTACCCCTGACTCCCCCAAGCCTTTGCTCTGCTTCTGAGGAGTGTGGGAAATCCTGTTCTGTATTGTAGTTTAAATTAATTATTACTCAAAGCTCTGTATTAATATGCCTCGTACAGAATCTATTTGTCAAAAAATATTTCCTAAATCTGTTTTGTCATCTGTATTGTTACAGACATACTTGCTGACGGGTATTTTGAAATAAATGACCAAAATAATTGAAACTGGCGTGATTATACTGTGTTATTTTGACAAATAAAAGCGGCAGAATTTTAAAATACTGAGCATAGAATTTTTAATTTTTCTGGTGCAGAATTCCCCCAGGAACAAAGAGCAGAAGAGGGCACAACACCCCACCCCCACCCCTGCGCCCTTCTCTTTCCCCAAATACACACTCAACCCGATGGATGCCAGGCATGGAAAACATCAGCCCAAACATTAAGAGTTTGGCAAAGTTACAAGCAACTGAAACCAGGGTCTTATATGGGATGCAGCGGGCAACCGTCCCTCCAGGCATGCTGCCAGCCTGACCTGAGGCCAATGAAAATCCACAAGAACAAAGAATGTGAACAGCTATCACAGTGCCAGTCCTTTGCATTGATATGACACTAGGGGGCGCCCCTTGGCCAGGGTTTAGGGGATAAGCACAGAGCAAATAACATCCATTCTAATGACACATGAGCATTAATAATCATTAGCCTGAATCTGCTCTGATGTGGAGGGTTCGGACCCCACTGCCTGGAGCCTGGGGCTGAGGATGCAGCTCAAGATGCGTCCCTGGTCAATAAAACTTCTTCCAAGACACGTGAAGTGCAGGAAGCTGCGTCAAAAGGCCCCTGGCACCAGGGATCCTGAGGCAGGGACAGGATTTATTACTGGCCTGCCGCACTGCAGGCTGCTCCGGGCAGTGCAAGCGGCAGAGTCTGAGGAGCCAGTGTATTGGCAATCAGATTTCTGTGGGATCGAGTGCGCTCCACCCCTGTTACCTACCGATCAGTTACCCCTCCAGAAACCCCCTTCCACCATCTCCAACCCACCCCTTAACCACCTGCCCCCAGAACCTCGCCCCACGTCCAACCCATCCCTTACCTCTCTGCCCCGCAGACCCTCGCCCCACGTCCAACCCATCCCTTACCTCTCTGCCCCCAGACCCTTGCCCCACGTCCAACCAATCCCTTACCCCTCTGCCCCATAGACCTCCCCATCCCACATCCAACTCATCCCTTACCCCTCTGCCCCCCAGACCCTCATCCCACGTCCAACCCATCCCTTACCTCTCTGTCCCCAGACCCTCGCCCCACATCCAACCCATCCCTTACCTCTCTGCCCCGCAGACCCTTGCCCCACGTCCAACCCATCCCTTACCTCTCTGCCCCCAGATCCTCATCCCACGTCCAACCCATCTCTTACCCCTCTGCCCCATAGACCCCCCATCCCACTTCCAACTCATCCCTTACCCCTCTGCCCCCCAGACCTTCATCCCACGTCCAACCCATCCCTTATCCCTCTGCCCCCCAGACCCTCATCCCACGTCCAACCCATCCCTCACCCCTCTGCCCCACACCCGACACATGCCTTACCCCTCAGCCTCTCCAGACCACCCCCCACATCCAATCCACCTCCCCACGCTCTGCACCCCAGACCCCTGCCCCCATGTCCAACCCGTCCCTTACTCTCTGCCCCCCCAGGCCCTGACCTCACATTCAACCCATCCCTTAACCCTCTGCCCCAGGCCCCGCCCACATCTTCAACCTATCTCTTACCCCTTTGCACCTCAGACCCCCGTCCCCATGTCCCACCCATCCCTCACCCTCTGCCCCCAGACCTCGCCCCCACATCCGACTCATCCTTCACCCCTCTGCCCTGAGACCCCGCCCCTACGTGCAACTCATCTCTTACCCCTCTGCTTTCAGACCCCTGTCCCCACATCCAACCCATCCCATACCCCTCTGTCCCTCCAGAACCCCGTGCCCATGTCCATCCCATGTCTTCACCCTCTTCCCCCCAAACCCTCACCCTGCCTGTCCAACCCATCAGAGTTGGGAGGCTGGGAAAAGTTATATTAACAAACATACAAGTATCATTTTTCAAAGCAGACTTGCTAGTGCAGCGTTCACGGCAGCCAGCAGCAGCGCAGAAAGAAGGGTGGCAATGGGGCGCTCAGTCTCCTGTGAAAAGTGATATTGACAAAGTTTCTTCATGGGGTCCCAGTATTAAACACTGACTGGTTTAAACAGTAACTGTTTTGCTTATAACAATCATTTGATAAAAATGTGTTTGTCTTAATTTAAAATTGGTGAGAAATGGTCACATCATTTTAAACAATTGGGTTATACATTTAGTATTTAAAATAGTGCTAAATATAAAAAACGTAGTTTTGATTTATAACGGGGTTCGCACTCAGAGGCTTGCCATGTGAAAGGGGTTGCCAATACAATACGTTTGAGCACCACTGCTCTAAGCGAACGATACACACCTTGCCACCTGAAATGGGGTGACCCAGACAATTTAACTTAACACTGGATTGGATTAAACAATAAAAGAAGTTTATTCATAAAATAAAGGATTTTAAGTGAGTACAAGGAATGAGGCCTAAAAGTCAGAAATGGTTACAAGAAAAATAAAGATAGAACACTTCCCAGTGCCTAACTTAGCAAACTATACTTGACTGAAAGTATGGGCCACACTTTTTAGGCCAGGGCCCCTCCCCCAAAGTCCAATAGCTGTTTCTTTTGTGGTCGGTGCAAAGAGGGAGGTGGACAGGGAGAGTGATCCCTTGGCATGTTTGCCGCTCACTTTTATAGTTCAGCCCCATCATACAGTTCTATCCTGCTGAGCAGGAGCCATGGTGTCTAGTGAGGAGAGATGCTTCCTGCCGTTTTCTTTCACCGGTGTGTGCCGCGGTACAGATTTTCTTTGTCTCCTTTCTTTTCTCTCTCGCTGTCTCAGGACTCTGTTTACAATTTGTATGGCAGTTGAGAGAACCACATATCCCTTTGTTTGAGACCTGCTTGACCAGTTGTGCCTAATCAGGGCTACATGAGTTTGAACATGTCCCTTTAACATTATACAGGGGGGATTTCATAACTTTACACACAATGTTGCTATGCACTTTCACCATGATATTATTGACCAGTGGGTTGATAGTTTTCAGATGATGATGTACGAAGCATATTTGGTACAATGATTATTGCAATAGTGTGTAGAGTGTGAATACAGGAGTGCATTCAGTCACTGTGGTGTATGAGTACCATGGTCTTTCCAGTCCATTGGTGGGGATGGGGATTTTATGAGAGAGCTGGTCTCTGGGACCAGTGTCCCCTGAAACTAGCTCAGTTTTGATTTAGTTTATTCACCTAGAAATTACCTGAGATCTGGATGGCCAGCTGCTTGGCCAGATCCTCTTCCAGCCTACACAGCCCTTCCTGCCTCGCCCCAGTCACATTTCCTCCTTTGCTCGACCATGACCGTTCCTGCAGCCCCATCTACCTTGGCCCCCTACCCTGACACCTGTCTAAGAGGGACAGTGCAGAAGGATCCCAGCAACACGATCTGGGTTCCGCCCGCCATATCTGTTGTCACAGAGTCACAGGGTCTGGTCTATGCCCCAGTCTGTCACCAGTCTCCTGAGAGTGACCCCTCTAGCCCTATGGTTCCACCAGGGCAGGCTGGTGGCCTCCAAGACTGGGCCTTGAGCACCAGCATTCCCTGCAGCGAATCCAGCCAAGCCAGACCCCTGCGGGAGACATGTACGGTCCCCCTTCAGGGGGTGATATATTCTCAGGGAGTATTTACAGCAACACAGGAAGCTTTTGCAAAATATGGGAACAATTTATCAGTCACCTAGCCAGAGAATCTGATGGCCCTTGGGTTAGCAGAAAGAGGCAGAAGTTCAGCCACAGTCCAGCCTGGTCAAACCAGTGCCATGATGGGCCATCCAAGCTGCGATGGACTCCAGGTCTGGTTCGCTCTCTTTGTTCTCCCCTTTGTCTTCCAACTCCGGGACACCCTTCTTGGGGGATGATAACCCTGGGGCGTGGCTGTGCGAGCCCTGCTGAGCACCGCTCCCTGCCACCCTGGGATATTTAACTGATGGGAAATGCCACCCTGGTGCACGAAGAGCCAGACCTGGCACCCCGTCCTGTTCATAACCCGCACATCCAGAACAAAAAGAAAAGGAGTACTTGTGGCACCTTAGAGACTAACCAATTTATTTGAGCATGAGCTTTCGTGAGTTACAGCTTCACTTCATCCAGAACAGGAGCAGATAAGAAGCGTCAGCTGTTCCATAATGGCCCTGAGCTGGCATGAAGCAGATATGTTGTGTCCAAGGAGAGTGTATGTCCCAGTCTCCACTTCCATACAACTCAAGCTACAGCAATGGAGTGGCTAAGGAATTCAAGGAGAGATGGAGAAGCAATTTCCAGCGTATTTGTCTCTCCTGCTGAGCCCAACCCAGTGCACCACAGAAATCTCCCCATACCCTTCCCTCTGACACCCTGTCTGTAACGTGGTAATAGTGGGGGGAAGAACACAGAGACACACTTTTTGGATGAGAGCCCACAGCTGACTGGCCCAGTTTTGCATTGGCCTGCACAGCACTTTGTGACCCTGCACGCTCTGTCCTGGCCTTGCTTGCACAGGTAGGAGCTCGTTGGATCCAGGGTACTGGACGGCTGGCTCCCAGTCTGCAGTGTTCTTTGCATGTGAAAATGCAAGGATTGTGCATACACAAAACTCTGCATGCTCAGACATGCAGGCATAGGCTTAGAGGTGGGGCTGGGACTCTGGGCCAAAGCGTGGCCAGCTGGGACTCCGGCTAGGCACACAGTGAAGGAGTAGCTCATGCAAGCAGGAGCTGTTGTTACTGGTGAGGAGCTTAAAGATACTCAGTGGAAACTGAGGAATGCCCTTGTCCCCACAGCAGCCCCACGGGCCACTCCCCCGTCACCTGCCAAGAGAAGGACCGCTGAGTTCCTTCCTCTTCATTTCCCCGTCCCTCTCCAGGGAGCCAGAGCCGTTCTGTAGGAGAGAGGGATTCAATTGCCAAAGTCCAGGGAGTTCAGAATGAAGCTTGCCATGCGCGGGTGGCGCGTGGCTCCGGCATTTGGGGAGGCTGGCCCGAGGGCTCGAAGCTCCCCCCGCGCCCGCACTGCGGCCCCGCCCTCTGCTCCCCCCGAGGCCCTGCCCCCACTCAGCCTCTCCCCCCTGAGGCCCTGCCCCCACTCCACCCCCGCTTCGCCCCAGGCCGCATCTACACGCGGCCCCCCCTCGCCACATCCCTCCTCCCCTCCAACCCCTCCCGCAAAGGCCCCCTCGCATGCCGAATCGCTCCCCCCCTGCCCCGCAAGGCCGCAACTGCCCGCTCGCCACATCCCTCCCCTCCTCCCCCCAGCCCCCCCCGCCCGCTGAATTGCTCCAACCCCTGCACCCCCGAGACCCCCCCGGCACCTGCTGCTAACCGCATCCCTCCTCCCCTCCCCCCCCCGAGCCCCCAGTGGAGGAGAGGAGCGACTCGGCAAGCGGCGGGGGCCTCAGCGGAGGTGGGGAGCAGGGCTGGGCATAGGTGGAGCTGGGGGGGGGCGGGGGGCTGGGGGTGAAGCGCGGGCAGGGCCACCGCAGCCCAGGCGCCCATGAGCTCAAAAGCAGCGGGGCGGCGGCGGGGCCACAGGGGAGGCTTCGCCGCCCCTCTCCTCTTATACCTGCTACCTTGCCATAGCAATATGAACCGTGCCCCTTGCGCGGCCCTGCTCGGGCGGGGGCTCCTTACCCAGCACGGGGCTCCGTCACCGGCTCCCAAGCGCCGACCCTGTTTGCTGAAGGGGGCTCAACGCTCCAGGCCGGCAGAGCCGCGGCAGCCGCTGTCCCGGGAGCGCGGGCGCCGGGCCGGGGGCGCCGGGCGGGCGTGTCGCTTCGTCGCGAAAGCAGCCGACACCCTTCCTCAGCGGGATGGGCCGGACCGTCCCCGCGCCCAGGAGCAACCCAGGGGCGCGCTCGGACTGCGGGGGAGAAACGGGCCAGGCCAGCTGCAGCCCCCCCCCCCCCGCCCCCGATTCACTGCACTTCACCGGGGACCGAGAATGCTTTGAATCGGCCCTGGGGCCCCAACTCAGCACTGGGAGCAGGGAAAAGACCGCTGCCAACCCCAGCTGTGGCGGGGGGGAGCTCAGTGGTTGGAGCATGGGCCTGCTAAACCCAGGGTTGCGAGTTCAATCCCTGAGGGGGCCATTTAGGGATCTGGGGCAAAAATTGGGGGTCGGCCCTGCTTTGAGCAGGGGGTTGGACTAGATGACCTCCTGAGGTCCCTTCCAACCCTGAGATTCCAGGATTCTGTGATTCTGTCCAGTCCAAGCGGCGCATCCCTGTGTGCCCACACCCTGCACCCGGGGCTGGGTAGCTTCATGGCCACAGCGCCACCTATCCGTGAAGCTGCGCAGTGAAGTTGACGGGCCAGCCCGGCCCGTGGGAGTTTGGCTGGGCTCCAGCTCAGCTCCCTTTGACCTCAGGGCTAAGAGGTCCTGTTCGGCCCTTCGGGTGGGATGAAAGCAGCTCGCCTCACACTGGTGGCCATGCGCAACTGCAGCGCGATTCTGGGGGAAGACGCGGAGAGGCCAAGAGTGTCATTGGCTGGGCTGGCCATGGAGGAGCTCAGAGAGCCTTGACTCAGAGGGCTCCCCACTCGTGCGAAGAATCCCCCTGATGAAGCACTTTGTCCCATTGGCAGCCATCAGGGAAGAAGCAGGCAGGCTGGGGCTCGTCAGCTGTCAGGGAGGGTTTGCTACTCATCTGAAGGGCCCTGGCAGGTGCAGGGCCTTTTTTTTTCAGATTGACGCACTAACCAGTTTGGACCCCAGTGCCCCCAACCCTGTCCCCAGTAGAAGCCGCAGGGCTGCAGGGGAAGCCCCCACACCCAACCCCGCTCTCCAACAGAAGCACTGGGGATGGAAGGGGAAGCCCCAGCACCCACACCCCCGCTGTGGCCCCAGGACTGGAGGATCTTTCTCTACCTGCAGCAGCTTCAGGGCTGGGGGAGATCTCAATCCGTGCTGCAGCCTGGGACCGTGGCGGGGGGGTGGGGACAGAACTTCTACGGTCTTGGGGCCACAGTGAGGGGGGGCAGAATGGGGGGGACACTGGGTGGAATAGGGGCAGGCCCCAGGAAGGGGCAGAAAGGGGTGGGGCCATGGGTGGGGCCACAGGCAGAAAGGGTGGAATGGGGGCCTGACCATAGGCTGAAGGGGTGGGGAGGGGCCAGGGGCTCTGGCCCAGGGCCACAGGAAACCATAATCCACCTCTGTGGGTGGCTGAGGCTGGGATCTGCCCCAGGAAGGCAGAAGGGCCCTGGTGCCACCAGAGGGCTGCTCTGAGAGTTGTTACATACTGGGATGCCTGCGGGTCCCCTGGCCCCATGGCAGGCCCTAGCACAAACCCTGCTACACCTGACCTCTCCCTGTGCAGCCTCCAAAATGCTATGGCAGCTCCTGTGGCTCAGACTGCACCTGGCTGGGTGGGCAAAAGCCATTTCCCTGGGCCCCCAAGGGATTTTGGCCCCAAAGCATCTGTCTGTCCATGCTCCCTCAAGGAAGTGGGGGTTGTTACAGCATCCTGCAGGCACCCAGCGTGGAGCCCTAGGCTGACCACTTTGCATTGCAAGGACCCATCACCACCCCCAAGATCCTGCTGTCCTGATGAATGAGTTTACAGTTACACATAGAACCCCTTGGGATTCCTTCTTCCCCGCCCCTTGCTCAGTGTCTGCAGCTCTGACCCCCAGTCTCTACCCAGCACCCAGAGCCCTCACACACACACACACACACACCGCGCCAAGCCCGTGGCCCCCTTCACGTCCATGCATGGCAGCTGGGGTGCGCAGTGTGATTCATCCACATGCTGGTTTTGTGTTGGCTCCTTGGCTCTTTGCCATCAGATCAGCTTCCGTTCCTGGGAGGGTGTGGGTCCTGGGGCGGGGAGGTTGACTCATCCCAGTGAGGTCAGCCTCTCTTCCCTGCAATTGCAGCAAATCTACCCGCTAGCTGCTGCCTTGATTGTGGCGATCACTGAGTGGCCCCCTTATGTCACTCCCAAAGCCAGACCCCATCCCATGCGTGCACCAGTACCCAATCCAACACTCAGGTCTGAACCCACAGGGGACACCCAGTGATTCATGGATGGCTCATGGCCCATTCCTCCTTGTGCCTCCCTGTCTACCCAAATTCAAGACCTTGCCCCCTGGATCAGCAGCACGAGCTTTGGCCACAAGCCACCAAGTTATTCTCACGCTCAGGGGTCAGTGTGTTCGGGTGGTCGGTAGGAAACCCAGGTTCAAATCTGCTAGTCTACAGCAGACAGAGGACGGAATTACACCTGTGGCTTCACATGTGAGGTAAGTGCTCTAAGTATGGGGCTAAAGGCTCCCAAGGAGGCCACTACCTGGCAAAACATGTTCTCAAGGCCCAAACTATGCAGCAAATTTGCCAACAGTTTGAGATAGCCACAGATGCATTTTTCAGTGACTAATTATTTTTCTGAAAAAGTGTTGCCCAGCTGTAGCGGGGCCCCTGCTGGCATGCTCCCTGAGCCTCTCCCTGCAGGTTGGGTGCATTCACCAACCCATGCCCCTCCAATGCCACAGCCATGGCAGGGACAGTGCACCCTGGCAGCTGGAGTCCACTGCCCTTTAAGAGCCAACTGTTCACTCTTTATCCCACACATGGTTTGTTATTGTAAGGTTGCTGATGATCTCTAAGCTGCACATACAGGTTTGTTATTGTAGGGATGCTGAGGAGCCCTAGGTTGTGCACGCAAGTTTGTTATTGTAGGGTTGCTGATGAGCACTGAGGTTTCGCCCTGATTTCATTTTGCCCTTTGAGCTGGCAGCATCTCCAGCTGGGTGTTTTGTGAGCAATGCCCAGCCTCTAGACAGCACCTGAGACCAGCATCTGTCATGCAGCTCCAGGGACTGGCTTGGCCAAAACACTGCGCTCTGGGGCTGGTGATGGCTCAGCCTCTCTGGAATGGCCTGGCTGGTGACCCTTATGCTGCTGGGACACCTGGCACTGGCTGGCCCCCCAGGGAAGGCCAGGGCAGTAGCACAGCCCACTCAGTATCAGCTAGTAAATCCAGGTACTGGTGTCAGGAACGGTATTTGCATATTGGTTCAGGCGATAGCTTGTGTCCCAACATTGCCATCTGTTGGGCTCTCCCGCAGCGACACCCCCAGACTCCCACCAGAGAGCAAAGGGAACCATCAGTCTCCACAGCTGGGGCATTCTGTTAGCCTGGCCCATGGCCCTGCACACCCAAGGTATGTCTACACTGCAGTTCAAAACTCATGGCTGGCCCGTGCCAGCTGACTTGGGTGGTTCAGGCTAAGGGGGCTGGTTCATTGCCGAGTTCAGGCCCGGGCGCTAGGATCCTGCGAGGTGGGAGAGTCCCAGAGCTCGGTCTGCAGCCCAAGTGGGAACATTTATACAGCAATTAAACAGCTTCTTAGCCTGGGCCAGCCACGGGTGTCTAACGCCAGGCAGATCAGCAAGATTTGCTTGTGGGGTTCTGCAGCTGCCTGGCCCAGCTGTGAGCGTGTGTGGCGGGAGTGGGAGTGGGTCAGCAAGTCAGTGACTTGGTGGAGGGAGTGTCAGTAACTGGGTGGCCCTGGCTGGGGGGAGAATCAGGGACTGACTAGCCTAGGTTGGCGGGGGGGAGGAGAGAATCAGGGACTAACTGGCCCACATGGGGGTGGGGAGGGAGGGAAATCAGGGACTAACTGGCCTAGGTTGAGGGTGGGGGGTCAGGGACTGACTGGCCTAGGAGTTTGCATTTCTGTCCCGGTGTCCTGCCCCCCACCCCATGTGCTGGGCACCCAGCAGGGGGGGTCAGCGGGGGCTGTGACTGCCGCTTGTATTTCTGCTTGTCTTCCCCCGTGGCACCCTCACCAGAGCAGGACTCTGTGCACAGGACATGGAGCAGAACTCCGCCATGCAGGGCGCCTGCCATGGACACTTGCCCTGCTCACACATTACAGCCCGTTCGCAGGCAGAACACCAGCAGCTGCCCCGCCCCATGTCCCTAATGGATTTCTGAGCACAGATGAGGTTGGCTGCTTCCTCACGTAGCTGTTGCTATGCTGCTATGAGTATTCACTAATGCCCGCACAGCTCCACAACGCATGGTCGCGGGTGGGGGCTCATGAACATTGCCTGGGATTCTCTGCCATTTTCTTTCCTAGATACCAAGGCCAGAAAGCCCAGTGTGATCATCTAGGCTGTGCCCAGCACAAGCCAGAGACTCTCCCCAGAGATTCCTACATCCCCCCAAGTGCTAAAAAGAGGCCCAGTCTTCACTGAGCACCCCCACGTGATGGAGACTCCCAGTGTCCCTAGAGGAGCTGCTCCAGTGTTTAATTCTCCTCCCTGTTCAACATTTGGGCCTTGTTTCCCGTTCAAGTCCATCCAGCTTCACCTCCCAGCCGCTGGCCCTCACTCTGTCTCTGGCCATGAGATTAAAGAGCCCTCAGCTGCTAGAAAGCTTCCCTATGTGGGTACATGCCTCTGCTGAGCTAACCCACTGGCGCTTCATTATTCCCTCCTATCCAATCTGGTTTCCCACCACCTCTCAGTCCCATGGCTCCCTCAGCAATTTGTCCCAGTGCTCTTTGAAGTGCCACATGGAGCTGCATGGAGGTTGGCATCAAAATGTTCTCTCCTTGGGAAATGGTGATTCGTCAAAACCAACTTTCTGTTTCAACCAAACTTTCTCAGGGCCGGGGTGGAATTTGTGGGCAAAACCAGAGAGATGCACCCCAGATGAGCCAACAGCTCTGCCTGACTTGGAGTAAGGCCTTCAACCTGGGGCTCCCATGTCCCAGGCAAGTACTGGGCTGCAGAATCATTTGCTTGCTGCCTTTTGCTTGTGGCCAATGACTATAGAGTGATTTACACAGGAAACAGCTTCAACAAGAAAGATTTGGCTCTATAGCCTGGGGGTGCATGCACTCACATGGGATATGGAAGATGCAGGTTTAAATCGCTCCTCTGCCTGATTCAGGGGTGTTCACGGGGCTAGTGGCCATGCTGTGGTTTTTGTTTTTTTGTTTTTTGTTTGCTGTGACAAATTCTGAAAGGGCTGCTTCATTCTGATGCAGAACAAAACCTCAATGTGTTTTGTGAAGCAGCGGTCTTATTTTCCAAGCAGCCTGCCCCAATACTGATCTCCCTAACCCCTTGGTTGGAGGCCACAACACCTCCCTGCTGTTGTTCAGCATTCCCTTGTTAGCGCAGCCAGCTTTCCCGGCAGTGGGAGCTCATGTTCAGCTGTTTGCAACAATGGCTCTTTTCCATTGTCCCTGGTGACTGGGCTACAGGCCCCCATTCTGCAGGGATGGCTGGTGTTCCTAGATGGATGACCTGGCATTTGGCCCTATTGAGACACATTTGCGTCCCGCTTGCTGGGCTCAGTAGAACTGGCCAGCTGTTGCTGTTATTTATCACCTCAGCATCAGCTGCGCCCTTTGCCAGCAATGAGTTGGTGTTTCCTTCCAGACCATCGATGAAGATATTGAATAGCACTGGGCTGAGAACACATCCGTGGGAGGCACCACCAGAAACATCCTGGCTGACGATTCCCCATTGGCCACGTTTGGGGATCTCTCAGCTGGCTTTTATTCCATGGGCTACAATGTTTGGAGTCAGCTGCTTCAGCAGGCAGTCGTGCATGCTCCGTCCCACAAACTTTAGTTGCTCCTGGACAGTAAGTGAAGAAGGACGCAGGCCCTGTGGCAGGCCTGGTGATGACGGACCAGCTGTCCCTGTGGGCTCATGGTAGTGGATGTGGGTGTGCCCCTGGCCACACGGTCTCTGTCTGGTCCTTGCACAGCAGTTAGATGAATGCTTGTGTTCAGAAACAATCATCGGCTTTACTGCTTGCTGTACCAGTGATGAGCAAGCTGCCCATCTTGACTGTGTATCTATCGGAGCATGGTCCATCAGCCAGACAGTTTCATTGCCGTTCATCAGCTTCCTACGCAGGGAGCACTAGCTGAGCGGGGCGGTGAGGAAGAGCCTGGAGAGCACTGTGAGGGCTAACTCGTTGCCCTGTGGGGGGTGGCTGCAGGATGGGGGTGGGGTGGGCAGAGAACCCCCTGACCCAGCACAGGGCTCTGGCAGGGCAGGGGTCAGTACCAGACAGCCCCTCCTGGAACCCTGCACTGCCCGTGACTTTGCATGCAGAGTCAAGCTTGCAGTGGCGAGGAGACTGGCAGCAGTGCAACAGCCAGGAGACCCCTGATGTGCCCAGCCCTGGGATCTGCCAGCCCAGGAATGCCCTGCCCAGGAGACAGGCCAGAAACCCCCTTGCATCTCCCAGACCCAGAGACTGAGTGGGTTCCCTTCGGAGTTCACCCCCAACTGTCCCTAGCCTCCCAGTGCACCCCCATTTGTGCCATCTTGACCCTGGCTGGACATGGGGTGGGAAGCCCATCTTGAGGGGTGTCTGGAGGTGCAGTGCTGCAAGGGATGGGGAGTGGGACCCTTGAGCCAGCAGATGCAAGGAGGTCTCAGTTGTTGCAAAGCTTGGGCTCAGCCCCCCAACCTCCAGCCCTGAGAACTCACTGGAGGCTGTCTGTAGAGGTCAGGCTGATGTGGTCAGGTGCTTCCACAGCAGCCAGCAGCTTGGGCCCTGTCTCCCCAGGCCAGGCTGGGCACACACCCAGGGCAAATCCTGCACCAGATGCACATACCTGCAGTTCTGCCCCATGCTTGGGGGTTGCTCCTCAGCATGGACCTGGCTGGAGTCTGGCTCAGCCCAAGGTTGGAGTTAGCTCCTGCTCAATCCCACTGACAGGCTGCAAGGTGTCCAGGCTGCCTCCTGTCCAGAGTTGGGTCTCCTAGCCAACAGCCTGTTGGCTCCTCTCCATCCTCACAACGGGAACAGCTGGAGGAGCTTGGCCATTGGTCCTGGGGAGGAGGACCCTCAACACTACGGGGCTGAGTGTGCACTGACGGTGACCCAGGCCTTTCCACCCTCCAAAGGGAAGGGCTGGCAGCCTCTCTCTTGGCCAGGTGATGCTGCAGGAATAAATCCCCCCCAGCCCCAAACAGGGGGAACAGATGGCCACGCAATGTCAGGGGGAGGGGTAGCAACCTTCTCACAGGTGTCCCCTCCCAGCCCAGCTCCCCGGGAAGCCCCATCATTTGAGACCCCATGAGCTGTAGCTGCATAGGTGCATGCGAGCACCGCGTCTCACAGGGAGGGTGGCTGACAGCTTTGCCTGACTTTATTGGGTGCTGGTACGGCACACTCAGTGTGTACATTTGGCCAAGGAGGGTAGCGGATTGTCCTGGGCCCATGGACCCAGCTCTGCAGTGAGCTGTGCCAATTAGCCACCTGGCCTGTCCCACAGCGCGGTCCTCTTCCAACAACCTCTTCCATGGTGAAACAGTCTCACAGCAGCAGCCTCAATCCGGTTTTCACTGCCCCCTCTAATGCAATGGGGGCCGGGGGCAGGTCAGGAGCAGGCCTAGCACCCCCCATCCCTGATCTTATTCCTGCTGTGGAAAAATGTGTTAGGAATTTTCTGTGATATCGGGGTGTGGGTGTGTGTAGGCATACACAATGGGCACATCCCCTCAGCTTCTTCACACTGCCTATGGGCAGGCCAGCACTGCCAGGGGTCTCGGCACTTCTGGAAAGGGGCCACTTACCTGCCTTAGCAATAAATTATCTCCCAATTCCCCCCTTGGTCCCTGGGACTCCACCAGGCCCCTGTTCTTTTCCCAGCCCTGGCAACGGGAACCATGGGAGCCAGCTGGGCCAGGCCTGCAGGCAGGAGACCAGCGAGGAGGCGGTGGACACAGTGGTAGTCGGACCTGGGTCTTTCCATGGGGGTATGTACACAAGCTGGTCCCAGAGAAGGGGCGCATCCCCTAGGGTTTGGGAAGCGTCCTACTGTGTTGGCAAGAAGCCAGAGTGCAGCTAGTGGTCCGGCCACTCCCAGCGCCGGGCCCAGAGCCAGCTGTACCAGTGAGTCTGTACTTTGGCCAGCTGTCCGGAGCCCTTCCCTGGCTCTGCCCCAGCCAGGACTGATGGTGGGCCTCCCTGGGAGAGCTGCGCACATGCCAGGCCCAGGCTGGGTGCTCCATGGACACCTCCCTGCTGCACAGCAGGCTATAGGGTTCGGATAGCCACTGGGTAGAGCAGGGACATGTGCTCAGCCCCCTTGATGGGCAACTTGTGGCTGGTGTAGTGGTGGATGATCTTGGGCACGCTGTCAAACAGGGGGCTGTTCTGGCCCAGCACGTATTTGTTCTCTTGGGTGCGGGAGAGTTTCATGTGCATGAAACCCTGGCTGCTCCTGTCAGGAGAAAGAGACAAAGCCAGGATTAGAGGGGTGCAGTGCCACCCCCCTGCTCTGCCCAGCGCCGGCGCAGCATGCCCTCCACATAGCTCACTAGTGCCACCAGCCAGCTGGCCCTGCCCTCCAGCATGGGACCGTAGTGCAAGGGGGTGCCGAGCTCCACACACCAGGCTGCTTCAGCCCTGGCCGGCTGCTACACCTGCAGCCCCCACGCAGCACTAAACTAATGCAGAAAACAAACATCCCAGTTATCGGGAGCTCCTGCCTGCTGGCCCCCTGCAGCAGGGTCCTGGGTTCAAGTAAGGGCCACTCCTCATTCGTGCCAGGCCTGCTGAGCAGCTGTCTGAGCAGAGGGTGCCTTAGTGCGCCAATGGCATTAAACAGGACTTTTGGGTTCAGGCACAATCTGCACAGCCTGGCGGCCAGGCAGCCCCAGCAGGTGCTGGGGAGCAGGGCTTTGCCAGGAACACAGGGCTAGCAGCTCTTTGGAAAGCGGCAAATCCCCTTGTCTGGATCCCCGGGGAGGGGGGGGGGAGGAAATCTAAGATCTCCTGGCACCTTCCCACAACCCTCTGCTCCTCCCCCCCCCATTGGTGATTGGATTACAGTAGCTCCCAGAGGCCCCACTGAGGACCAGGCCCTGGGCACTGGCCAGACACCACTCTCTGTTGTGAGAAGGGCTCCGCAGACCCACGGGCAGTTGTATGGCCCAGCGGCAGAACCACTGGGTCCTGATTTGCTGTGGGACAGCTCGCTGACGGGCACACGCTCTCTTAGCATTCAGGGAGCTCTCTGCGAGCTCGTTCACCTGCTGCCCACGACCCGCCCGGTAGGAGTGGGGAGCGCGCAGTCTGTCACTGCCAGCCTCAGACCCGCATGCCAGGAACACCTTGCCCGTTCCAGGGCAGCGGCTTCTTCTCTTTGGGCCTCAGCCTGACCCAGAAAGCAGGTCCCGTCCCGACTCCGCTTCCTGCCTAGGCCTGTGCAAAATCCCATCAGCCTCCCTCAGGAGCAGCGAGGCCCAGCGCCGGCTGAGCCGCATGGGAAGATAATGCCACAGCCGCTGATTCCAAGTGACGGGCTAATGGCCCTGTTGCTATTAATTTGTGTCTCCAAGGAGCGCCACAGCCTGTCTGCAGCATCTGGAATGCACATTACCACAAAATATTGATAGCTTACGAGCAGCCTCGGCAGCTAGGCTGAGCCATCTCCAGCTCTGCGCTGCGGCCAGTCCCCTCCCCCCTGCCGTGCAGCAGCTGCGACTCAAGCGGAGGCCGTGCCCGCGATGGATTGATGGCTGCATTAGTGGAATGGGTTTCAAATCCATTTGCGAGCTCAGGAGCTGAGCCATTCTGGGGTGGGGGCTGTGCTGCTGCAGAGACTGAGCTGAGGCAGGCAGCTCCCAGCGAGGGGAGGCAGGAAGGGCCTGAGGTGAAGCCCAGCTCTGTACCATGTGCTGGGCCAGCTGGGGCTGCACCAGTCCTGCAGGAAACACTAATGCCCAGCCTCTACTCTGCCCGCTTGTGGATCATTACAGTGCTCCAGGCACTGATTGCCTGTCCACATTCGCAGTGCCTCCAGCTGATGCTAGCTGCTCTCTGCCCAGCCCCAGTCAGCCTGGGGGCTGCTCTGAGCTGTGCCAGCTAGGCATGGCCCCGAGGGACTGCGTGCCAGCTGGGGACTGCCGCAGTCCTTTGTGGGCAGGGGTTGTGAGGAGGGAGGTGGGGAAGCAGAGCCTGCCACCTGGGGACTCACCCATGCTGCAGGGCAGAGCAGAGCCACTCTCCCTAGCCAGGCTCTTAGACCATGCAAAGCACCATGGGAGGTGTCTGGGCACCACTGGGAAACCCAACCCCATGCACTTGGCAAGCCACTCTCCTGCAAACCACTGGTGCTGCGGCAGGGCAGGGCAGTGGGAGTGTAGCAGCAAGAGCCTCGTGTGAACACACTGAGCATGCCCAGCAGCAGCCCAGCAGTGCGGTGGAAGGTGCTAAGTCCCAGCCCCTGCCCGCCAGCAGGAGATGCTCGGTTTGCAAAGGGGTATTTTGCCACTCTCCTGCAGGTCAGAACAGCTGCAGCTTCCAACCAATGCTGCTCGGAGCCAAGCCTGGACAACATCAGCCTGAAAGGCAAGTATGGGAATTTTACCCACGACAGAGCCCAAAGCACAGCCATAACTGCAGAATCGCTGGTGCTCCCTCCAGGAGCCGGCAGCAGCAATCCCTGCCCTAATAGCTCCTCGCAGCCAGGATCCACCCTGACCAGGAAACTGACCCCGGAGCAGAATAGTGACTTGTGCCAGGTCACATGGTGGCAAAGGGCAGGCTCTTGGCCGCCCATCCTCCCTCCAGAATGGACCTTCCTCTTCCTTGGGAGGCTCCCAGAGGCAGACAATAAAACCCACTTGTAGAATCATAGAATATCAGGGTTCGAAGGGACCCCAGAAGGTCATCTAGTCCAACCCCCTGCTTGAAGCAGGACCAATTCCCAGTTAAATCATCCCAGCCAGGGCTTTGTCAAGCCTGACCTTAAAAACCTCTAAGGAAGGAGATTCTACCACCTCCCTAGGTAACGCATTCCAGTGTTTCACCACCCTCTTAGTGAAAAAGTTTTTCCTAATATCCAATCTAAACCTCCCCCACTGCAACTTGAGACCATTACTCCTCGTTCTGTCATCTGCTACCATTGAGAACAGTCTAGAGCCATCCTCTTTGGAACCCCCTTTCAGGTAGTTGAAAGCAGCTATCAAATCCCCCCTCATTCTTCTCTTCTGCAGGCTAAACAATCCCAGCTCCCTCAGCGTCTCCTCATAAGTCATGTGTTCCAGACCCCTAATCATTTTTGTTGCCCTTCGCTGGACTCTCTCCAATTTATCCACATCCTTCTTGTAGTGTGGGGCCCAGAACTGGACACAGTACTCCAGATGAGGCCTCACCAATGTCGAATAGAGGGGAACGATCACGTCCCTCGATCTGCTCGCTATGCCCCTACTTATACATCCCAAAATGCCATTGGCCTTCTTGGCAACAAGGGCACACTGCTGACTCATATCCAGCTTCTCGTCCACTGTCACCCCTAGGTCCTTTTCTGCAGAACTGCTGCCTAGCCATTTGGTCCCTAGTCTGTAGCTGTGCATTGGGTTCTTCCATCCTAAGTGCAGGACCCTGCACTTATCCTTATTGAACCTCATCAGATTTCTTTTGGCCCAATCCTCCAATTTGTCTAGGTCCTTCTGTATCCTATCCCTCCCCTCCAGCGTATCTACCACTCCTCCCAGTTTAGTATCATCCGCAAATTTGCTGAGAGTGCAATCCACACCATCCTCCAGATCATTTATGAAGATATTGAAGAAAACCGGCCCCAGGACCGACCCTTGGGGCACTCCACTTGATACCGGCTGCCAACTAGACATGGAGCCATTGATCACTACCCGTTGAGCCTGACAATCTAGCCAGCTTTCTACCCACCTTATAGTGCATTCATCCAGCCCATACTTCCTTAACTTGCTGACAAGAATACTGTGGGAGACCGTGTCAAAAGCTTTGCTAAAGGTGAAATGGTTCCCATCACAGCAGCCCAACTCCAGCCCGGGTGTGTGGGAGACACTCCTACTAACACCTACGGCAGCTGGAACCGATTCCTAGATGTTAAGGCCAGAAGCGACCATTGTGACCAACCAGAGACTGTCCCCAGCGAGCCCTGCATCCAGCCCAGAATGCCTGGCTCAGCAAAGACATTACCCCAACCACCGTCCGCTCATGCCTGGATCCCTGCTGGCAAACGTGGCACAGAGGGTCCCCAGGACATGGGCAGGCAGCACCAATGCCTACCTCTGGCACGGGGTGGGGGGGGAGGGAAAGAGAGAGAGAGAGAGAGATAGAGTGTGTGAGAGAGAGAGAGAGAATATGGGCTCCTGCTAACCACAAGGTTTATTCCAAATGGCTCATACAAACTGCTTGCTTAATTCCTGATGGAGGAGAGAGGGGAATGGAAGGCAATGGATTAGCCCTGCAGGCAGCCATCCCACGCAATGACTACCAGATACCTCCGTGGGGACTGACAAAGGGAGCAAAGAGCAGGGCTCAGGCACTGGCTGCTGAGCAGGGGGAGCATTCCTGGTGATCCCTTGCATGGGGGCACATGGAGGAATGCCCCGGGGTCAGGACTAGAGACCATTTAATTGGTCACAAGAGCAACTTCCCATCTCTCCCACTGCCAGAAGACCCTCACCAGCCCCGCTGTCCCTAGCCAGGCTCTGCAGAGACTCACTGCCCAGGTAGGGGCCCGCTCAGCTAGCCTGCCACTGACCCCAGAGCCAGAGGGGAGAAGGAAATCCAAGCACTGAATGCCCCGGGGCTCCAGGCAAGAGTCAGGCCAGAGGAGAGGAGTGGTGCACCTGGAAAGCAGGTGGCCAGAGTCCATGGCCTTGATCCTGGACAGCGCTGAGCACCGGGGTCTCTATACAGCCATAGGCACTCCAGGCAGGAGGAAAGGGATTTCACTGGGCAGGCAGGGAGCCACAGCCAGATGTTGAAGGGTAACACATTCAGGGCACACACTGGAGACTGCTTCTGATACTCAGGGCACCGAGCTAGAGGAAGAGGCACCCAGCCCTGCAGCGACGGGCCTGTGTTGACCGGATGACATGGGCATTCAGGTAGACATCCCCAACGAGGCCTGCTGGGAGGAACTAGAGGGGGCCCCAGGTGGCTCAGACTCAGCAATTCCAAGGCCAGCAAGCACCATTGTGACCACCTTATCCGAGCCCTGCCCAATACAGGCCACAGGGCCTGCCCCAAATCCATTCTTGGAGCAGATCTGGGCCCTTCTCTAGGGCATGCCACAGCCCTGCTGCTGCCAATCACGCTGACTCACCAAAGCAAGCAGATCAGAACGACACCAGAGTCCCCCTGGTATGTGGGCACACTGTGGCCAGCTCTGATGCTCCAAGCAGCCGAGCAGGGAGGGAGTGACCTGGAGTTCAACTCCTCTGGGGAGCTCCTTCCCCTGCCTGCCCCGCAACAGCCAGAACAGAACGATGCAGCTTGGCAGGGTGGCTTTATTCTGCTCCCCAGCCTGCATGATGTCACCATCCCCCAGCATTGGATGGGGCTGGGCAGGCCTGCAGCCTTCCTGACGCTAACCAGCTCCGCTCCCACCCCAATTCACTCCCTGCTCGCAGGACCACGCGGGGCCTGGAGGAGCAGCGGGGAGTGAATTGGGGTGGTGTGCTGCCCCATGCAAACATCGGAGGTAGCCCCCGCACCCTTTGATTGGCTTCAGGCTCAGGAGGCCACAATTGGCGGGTCTTTCGGGGCTGCCTGTGCTCGGTGCCATTTGCTCACACTCGGACCCTGTATCTAGGGCCTTCCTTACCCATACACAAACTACGCAGCTGCGTAGAGCACCAAATGGCCCCAAATTTCCTGGTGCCCTATGCAGCTGTTGTGACGATGTGACTCAGCAGGGAGGGGGAGTGTTGACCTGGGAATGTGCCCTGGGGATGGGAGACCTGAGAGCATGTCACCTGAGCCAGGAGGGGGAGGGGGAGGTAACACCTCTGCCCAGGAATGTGGATGGAGACTGCAGCAGGGAACCTGCTGGGTGGGTTTAGTTTTCAGTTTGGGGCTGGGGAGAGGAACACAGGGAACCCCAGGGCTGGGGTCTAAGCTCCCTGCTCCCCCAGAAGGACGTGATTGAGGGGTCCTGGTTGTACCCACAAGCTCTGTTGTGGACTGTGTTCCTGTTGTCCAATAAACCTTCTGTTTTACTGGCTGGCTGAGAGTCTCAGTGGATCCCAGGAAGAGGGGTGCAGGGCCTGGACTCCCCCACACTCCGCGACAACTGGTGGCAGCGGTGGGATCTACTGCACCCCGTGAATGGCGCTTCCTGCAGTAAGTGACTGGGGAACAGTAAAACGAAGGGGAATTGACGGGGACCAGGCGTGCTGAAGATTCAGAGAGAGACGGTTTCGGGGGGCGGCTAACCCCTGGGAATGTGTGACCAGAGAGAAAGACTTTTGCAGTAACAGGATCCCCCGGGGGATTGCAGCGAGCGGTCCCAGGGGCGGAGGAGTCTGCAGCTCGACCCTGGCAAAGAGGTGGTGACCTCAAGAAGGACTGGCACACTAAGGGCTTTTCCTGGAAACCGTGGGAAGCTGCCCGGCCTGCGAGTGGCCAGCAGGGAGATGGACGCTAAACGCCTTAAGAGTGACCTGGTGGAGCTGTGCAGGCAGAGGGGGCTGCGCATTGGGAGGTCCACCAAGGAACAACTGATTGCCCAGTTGGAGGAGAGGGATCGCTTGGATGACCCGATCCCTGTCCCTGAGGGGAGCCGCCTGGCAGACGCAGCGTGGGCCCTGGGGCCTGACCGGGCTGGGAGGGGTCAGACTGCTGCCGAGGACATCCCGAGACCCTTCCTACCTATGCCTGGGGGAGGGGTTGGGGGAAGCCCAGCGAATACCGAGGGCACCCTGACCCCAGCACCCAGCAGGGGATCCTCCCGGCGGAGCTCCCCATCCCTGGAGCAGAGGCGGCTGGAATGGGAGAGGGAGATGAAAATGAGGGAGCTGGAGGATCATGAAAAACAACGTCAACATGAGGAGAAACAACGTCAACATGAGCAGGAGGAGAAGGAGAAACAACGTCAACATGAGCAGGAGGAGAAGGAGAGGGAGCGTCAGGAGAAGGAGAGGGAACGTCAGGAGAAGGAGAAACAAAGACAGCATGAACTGGAGCTGGCCAGGCTGAGGAGCAGTGGGGCCCCGGCTGTGGTGAGTGAGGGGGGACCCAAGACTGCAAGGAACTTTGATAAGTGCTTCCTGGCCCAGCGGAAGGAGGGGGAGGACATAGATAGCTTCCTGACGGCCTTTGAGAATGCCTGTGAGCTGCACAGGGTTGACCCTGCAGACAGGCTCCAGTTTCTCACCCCCTTACTGGATCCCAAAGCCGTGGAGGTGTACAGCCGGATGACAGGGCCGGAGGCAGGGGACTATGAACTGTTCAAACAGGCCCTGCTCCGTGAGTTTGGGCTGACCCCCGAGATGTACCGGAGAAGGTTCCGGAGTCAGCGTAAAACGCCTGAGGTCACCTACCTACAACTGGCCAACCGGATGCAGGGGTATGCCCGCAAGTGGACAGCTGGGGCCCGAGCTAAAGAGGACCTGCTTGACCTAATTGTACTGGAGCAACTGTATGAACAGTGCCCTTCCGACCTGAGGCTGTGGTTGGTGGACAAAAAGCTCGAGAACCCCCAGCACGCAGGGCAGCTGGCCGACGAGTTTGTGAACAGTCGGTCAGGGGGTAGCCGGGAGGAGTCCCAAAAGAACAGGCCCCCCCCGATGCAGAGAGAGAGTCACCAGGGGGCCTCCCAGCGGGGAAATAGGGAGAACCCCCTCCCAAGGGGAACGCCTGGCGTCGGGCCCCTCCGACCCGCTCGAGGGGACCAACGTGACCTGAGCTGCTATCACTGTGGCCAGAGAGGCCACATACGGTCCCAGTGCCCTGGGCTCAGGGACAAACTGAGCAGACCCAACCTACCCAGGGTTAACTGGGTAGGGACCCAGCTGGACGAGGGGCAGACGACCCAGGAAAGGGGGCCTACCAGTTTACCACCTGCTCAGGAGGGAAGAGTACCCCAGGCCAGCTCCACCAGAGGGCTGGAGGCTCTGGACTCAGGGTGCTCAGTTTACAGGGTGGGCGCGGGGCTGTCCCTCCGGAGAGAGTGCCTTGTTCCCCTGGAGGTGGATGGGAGGAAGGTCAATGGATACTGGGATACGGGCGCGGAGGTGACGCTGGCCCGGCCCGAGGTGGTGGCCCCAGATCGGGTGGTGCCCAACACCTACCTGACCCTGACAGGGGTGGGCGGGACCCCATTTAAGGTGCCCGTGGCAAGGGTACACCTGAAATGGGGGGCCAAGGAGGGCCCCAAGGATGTGGGGGTACACCACCATTTGCCCACTGAAGTTTTGATGGGGGGAGACCTAGAGGACTGGCCAAGCAAGCCCCAGACCGCCCTGGTTGTGACCCGTAGCCAGAGCCGGCGAGGGCCACTGCTCCCTGACCTCGGGGAGGGTACCGCACCGGAGGCGCAGGACCCTACCCTGGTGGGAAGGGAGGGCCGAGGGGCACGGCTCAGAGAGGCTGAGGCCTCAGACCTGGCCACTGAGGGGGAACCGGTCCCCATCCCTTCCCCAGCCGCTGAGTTCCAGGCCGAGTTGAGGAAAGATCCCTCCTTGCGGAAGCTCAGGGACCTGGCCGACCTCGGTGTGGTACGGACCATGAGGAGAGGCTGCCAGGAGAGGTTCCTGTGGGAGAAAGGGTTCCTATACCGAGAATGGGCTCCCACAAGGGAAGTAGAGTCCTGTGGGATCAGGAGGCAGCTGGTGGTCCCCCAGAAGTATCGCCGCAAGCTCCTGTACCTGGCCCATGACATCCCCCTCGCAGGGCACCAGGGAATCCGGCGCACCCGGCAGAGGTTGCTACAGAACTTTTACTGGCCCGGGGTCTTTACCACGGTCCGGCAGTATTGCCGATCCTGTGACCCCTGTCAGAGGGTGGGGAAGGCCCGGGACAAGGGGAAAGTGGCTTTGAGACCTTTGCCCATCATAGAGGAGCCTTTCCAGAAGGTGGCCATGGACATTGTGGGGCCTCTCAGCAAGACGACCCGGTCGGGGAAGAAATACATTCTGGTGGTGGTAGATTTTGCCACCCGCTACCCCGAGGCAGTGCCCTTAGCTTCCATTGAAGCAGACACCGTGGCCGATGCGCTCCTGACCATTTTCAGCCGAGTGGGGTTCCCCAAGGAAGTCTTGACAGACCAAGGCTCCAACTTCATGTCGGCCCTGCTCCAGTGCTTGTGGGAGAAATGTGGGGTCCGGCACGACTGGGCCTCAGCTTATCACCCCCAGTCCAACGGGCTGGTGGAGAGGTTTAACGGGACGCTAAAGATGATGCTGAAAACCTTTATGAACCAGCACCCGCAGGATTGGGACAAGTACTTACCTCACCTGCTGTTCGCGTACAGGGAGGTGCCACAGGAGTCTACCGGATTTTCGCCTTTCGAACTGTTATATGGAAGGAGGGTGAGGGGCCCCCTGGACCTGATGAGAGACGAGTGGGAGGGGAAGGCCACTCCCGATGGAGAGTCAGTGGTGGAGTATGTCCTGATCTTCCGAGAGAGACTTGCTGAACTCATGGGCCTGGCCAGGGAGAATCTGGCCAGAGCCCAGAAGAAGCAGAAGGTCTGGTATGACCGCACGGCAAGGGCCCGTGCCTACGCCACCGGGGATCCGGTGATGGTTCTCATCCCAGTGAGAAAGAACAAACTACAGGCCGCCTGGGAGGGCCCTTTCAAGGTCGTCAAGCAGCTCAATGAGGTAAACTATGTGGTGGAGCTGTCGAACCGGGCGCACCACCACCGGGTGTACCATGTGAATATGATGAAGCCATATTATGCCAGGGGGAATGTGGTGTTGGCCGTGTGTGGACAGTGGGACGAGCAGGGAGATGACCCTTTAGTAGATCTATTCCCTGGGACCAGAGCTGGTTCCCCCCTGGAAACAATCCCCCTCTCGGATCAGCTAACCCCTGCCCAGCAAGCTGAGGTCAGGGAGGTGCTGCATCCATACTGACAGCTGTTTTCCAACCAGCCTGGACGCACTAATCTGACTGTCCACCGGGTGCAGACAGGGTCGCACCCGCCGATAAGATGCTCCCCCTTCCGAGTCACAGGGAAAACTGCTCAGGACCTGGAAAGAGAGGTCCGGGACATGCTGGCTTTGGGGGTGATCCAGCCATCTGCCAGCCCTTGGGCCTCGCCGGTGGTGCTGGTCCCCAAAAAGGACGGGTCGGTCCGGTTCTGCGTGGACTATCGGAAGCTCAATGCCATCACTGTATCTGATGCCTACCCCATGCCCAGGCCGGACGAGCTCCTAGACAAGCTGGGAGGAGCTCGGTACCTTACCACCATGGACCTTACAAAGGGCTACTGGCAAGTGCCGCTGGATGCAGATGCCCGACTGAAATCGGCCTTTATCACCCCTCTGGGGCTCTATGAGTTCCTGACCCTGCCTTTCGGCCTCAAGGGAGCGCCGGCCACCTTCCAGCGCCTGGTGGACCAGCTCCTGAGGGGGATGGAGAGTTTTGCCGTGGCGTATATTGATGACATCTGTGTCTTTAGCCAGACCTGGGAGGACCACGTGTCCCAGGTTAGACAAGTGCTGGACCGACTCCAGGGGGCTGGGCTGACTGTAAAAGCGGAGAAGTGCAAGGTGGGATGGCAGGATACTACCGAAGATTTGTGCCCCACTTTAGCGCCATAGCCACCCCCATCACTGAGCTATGCAAGAAGGGGAAGCCAGACAAGGTGGTCTGGACCGAGCAGTGCCAGGTGGCTTTCCGGGCGCTGAAGGAGGCTCTGGTCAGTGGCCCAGTTCTGGCGAACCCGGACTTTGACAAGGCCTTTGTGGTGTTCACCGACGCCTCCGACACGGGACTGGGGGCGGTGTTAATGCAGGAGGATGAAAAGGGGGAGAGACACCCCATTGTGTACCTGAGCAAGAAGTTGCTACCCCGGGAGCAACACTACGCGGCCATCGAGAAGGAGTGCCTGGCCATGGTGTGGGCCCTCAAGAAACTAGAGCCCTATCTCTTCGGGCGGCACTTCACCGTGTACACCGACCACTCTCCCCTGACCTGGCTGCACCAGATGAAAGGAGCCAACGCCAAACTCCTGAGATGGAGCCTGCTCCTGCAGGATTACGACATGGACGTGGTCCACGTGAAGGGAAGTGCCAACCTGATAGCGGATGCGCTGTCCCGGAGAGGGGGCCCCGAACTTCCCCAGGTCACTGGTCACAGTGACCCCGCTCAGTTCAGTCTCGAAGGGGGGAGAGATGTGACGATGTGACTCAGCAGGGAGGGGGGAGTGTTGACCTGGGAATGTGCCCTGGGGATGGGAGACCTGAGAGCATGTCACCTGAGCCAGGAGGGGGAGGGGGAGGTAACACCTCTGCCCAGGAATGTGGATGGAGACTGCAGCAGGGAACCTGCTGGGTGGGTTTAGTTTTCAGTTTGGGGCTGGGGAGAGGAACACAGGGAACCCCAGGGCTGGGGTCTAAGCTCCCTGCTCCCCCAGAAGGACGTGATTGAGGGGTCCTGGTTGTACCCACAAGCTCTGTTGTGGACTGTGTTCCTGTTGTCCAATAAACCTTCTGTTTTACTGGCTGGCTGAGAGTCTCAGTGGATCCCAGGAAGAGGGGTGCAGGGCCTGGACTCCCCCACACTCCGCGACAGCTGTGTACTGCTCCAGCAGCCAGCGCCATCACCCAGCTGGCTGAGCAGGCCAGGAAAGCTGCCCCTGCCCCTGCTCTGCCCCCGCACCGCCTCTTCCCATCCCTGCTCTGCCCCAGCCCTGCCCCGCTCCACCCCTTCCCCTAAGCTACATCCCGGGGGCCTGCAGCAGGGGTTGGGCACGTCCTGCAGTCACTGAAGTGGAGTGGAGTGCAACCCAGCTCCAGCATGCTCCGCTCCGCTGGCTCCCAGTCGCAGCCGGTGAGTCGGGGGGGAGGGGGTGGTTCCCCCCTGCCCCCCAAGTCCCAAGGCTGGGAGCCAGGGGAGCAGAGTGGGCTGCGGCCGGGTCACTCCACTTCCCACCGCCTCATGAGCGTGGGGTCGGGCCCGCCCTGCAATCACCGGGCAGCAGGAAGTGGAGTGACCCGGCACCATCCCGCTCTGCTCTGCCGGCTCGTGCTGGGGGGTGGTTTCCCCCCTGCCCCCCAAGCCTGCTCCTGCCCCGCACAGACCTAGGGTGCAGCCCCCTTCTCCCCTGTGGAGGCCTGGGGCCAGCCCCCTCCCTGGTGCTGCGTAGGGCACTAAAATGTCTAGGGATGGCCCAGCCCGTATCCCTCATTCAGCAGGAGCTGGGAGTTTCCCCTGACTTGGGGCACTGAGGCAGTATGAGAAGCAGGCAATCTTGCAGGAGCTGGCAGCACTAGCCCTGCAGCGTATTGCCAATGGCACAGTGCATGGGGCCCAATAGACACTGCATGCGGAGTCCCTCGCCTCACACACGAGGCCCCCTAGCTCTGTCATGCTCCCATCACCACACTGGCCCCACCTGCCCTACGAGTACAGTCATAGATCTAAGGCTAAAAGAAACCATTGTGATCATCTAGTCTGACCTGTACAACACAGGCCAGAGACCAGTCCCAAAATAATTCCTAGAGCAGAGCTTTGAGAACAGCCAGTCTTGATTGAAAAATTGCCCATGATGGAGAATCCACCACAACCCTCAGTAAGTTGTTCCAGTGGTTAATGACTCTCACTGTTAAAAAATTACGCCTTATTTCCAGTCTGAATTTGTCTAACCAACTTCCAGCCATTGGATGATGTTAGATCTTTCTCTGCTAGATCGGACTACCATTATTAAATATTTGTTTTCCATGTAAGTAGTTATAGACTGTAATCAAGCCACCCCTTAATCTTCTCTTTGTTAAACTAAAGAGATTAAGATCCTTGTATCTACAGAAGGCAGGTTTTCTAATCCTTTAATTATTCTCATGTTTCTTCTCTGAACCCTTCTTCAATTTATCAACATCCTTCTTGAATTGTGGGCATCAGAATGCACGCAGGATGCCATCAGTGGTCACACCAGTGCCAAATACAGAGGTAAAATAGCTTCTCAACTCTTACTCAAGATTCCCAGTTTTGCACATCCCAGGATTGCATCGGATCTTTTGGCCACAGCGCCACGCTGGGAGCTCATGTCCTGCTGATTATCCACCACACCCCCAGATCTTTTTCAGAGTCACTGCTTCCCAGAATAGAATCCTCCACCCTGTAAGGATGGCCTGCATTCTTTGTTCCTAGATGTATCCTTTTACATTTAGCTGTATTAAAACACATCATTTGTTGATACCTGGTTTAACAAGCAATGTAGATCGCTCTGTATCAGTGACCTGTCCTCTTCATTATTTACCACTCCCCCAATTTTTGTCCCATCTGCAAACTTTATCAGTGAGGATTTTGTGTGTTCTTCCAGGTCATTGATAACTATGTTAAACAGCATAGGGCCAAGAACTGATCCCTGTAGGACCCCACTGGAAACACATCTGCTCGATAATTTCCCGTTTACAGTTACATTTTGAGATCTATCAGTTAGCCAGTTTTTAATCCATTTAATGTGTCCTATTAATTTTATATCATTCTAGATTTTAAATCAAAATGTTATGCAGCCACAAGTCATACGTCCCATAGAAATCTAAATATATTATGTCAACTTTAATATCTTTATCAACCAAACTTGTAATCTCATCAAAAAGAGACATCAAGTTAATTTGACAGGATCTATTTTCCATAAACCCATATTGATTTGCATTAATTACATTACCCTTCTTTAGTTCATTATTAATCGAGTCCCGCATCAGTCACATCATTATCTTCTCCAGGATCAATTCAGACTCTCAGACCTGTAATTACCTGGGTCATCCTGTTTACCCTTTTTAATAATTGGCACATCATCAGCTTACTGCCCTATGCTCCAAGATTTATTGCAAATCAACATTAAACGTCCAGCAACCTCCTGAATCAGCTCTTTTCAAACTCTTGGATACACAGTATCTGGACCTGCTGATTTAAAAATGTCTTACTTTAGTAGCTGCTGTTTAACATTCTCCAGAGATACTAGTGGAATGGAAAGAGTGTTCTCACCACCACATTATGAGACTATATCATGTTTTTTCCCCAGATACAGAACAGAAATATTTATTGAACACCTCAGCCTTTTCTGCATTATTATTGATAATTCTAACATTTCCACCTAGTCATGGACTAATATCACTGTCAGGCTATTACAATCAGGAGAGTGGGGTGGGAGGAGGTATTGTTTCATGGTCTCTGTGTATATAATGTCTTCTGCAGTTTCCACAGTATGCATGTGATGAAGTGAGCTGTACCTCACGAAAGCTCATGCTCAAATAAATTGGTTAGTCTCTAAGGTTCCACAAGTACTCGTTTTCTTTTTGCAAATACAGACTAACACGGCTGTTACTCTGAAAATTGTCAGGATTCTTTTTGTTCTGAATATTGTTTTAAAACAACCTCTTTCTTATTGTCCTTAACTCTTCTGGCCACAGATTTTTCCTTGCGTCTCTTGGCTTCCCTTATCAATTTTCTATAATTCCTAACTTCTGATTTATATTCATTACTATCAACTACTCCTTTCTTCCATTTGTTTTTTTTTTTATATAGGCAGCTGTAAAATATTTTTAATTTTTTACAGCTGCCTTCACTTTCCCTCTAAACTGGGTTATTTTTTTAACCAGTTCAGCCTTCTGTCCTCAGTTGTGAGATTGTGGCTTTTGGAGCATCTAGTCAGGTGTTTTTAAATGATTCCCAATTATCAGTCATATTTTTCTGACTAAATTCTTCCTCCCAGCTGATTCGGCTCATAATTGTTTTCAGCTCTGTGAAACTGACCCTATTAAAGCACCAAATATATATATCACTTGTCTGGACTTTATTTGGCTTATCATTATAAACGTGATCAAGTCACGGTCATTTACCCCTAAGCTACCATTAAGTCTCAGTTCTGTGATCAGTTTGTCTTGAATTGTCAAGATGAGGTTTAATACAGAATTCCCCCCTGTTGGCTTTAATACTTTCTGAGTTAAGAAATTATCATCTATAATGTTTAGACATTCCAAGGATGTTTTAGTACTGGGACCATGAAACCTCCAGTATTTGTCACTCAAACTGAAGTCCCCCATGATCAGCAAGTGCTATTCCTACACATTGTAGATAAGTACATAAGGAGCTGGTCCTCTTGTTCTCTAGTGTGATTTGGTGGTCTGTAGCAGACACCAACTAGCATCGCATCTTGTGCTTTATCTGTTAGGACATTGATCCATACGCATTTAAGATAATTTTCTTCCAAGTCATCAGTGACTCGGAAACAGATAATACCATTTTTGACAGAGTGTCCCTTCCCCTCCCCTTTTGCCCACTTGATTCGTCTTGTATAGGTTATAACTGTTGATTTTTAACATTCCAATTGTGTGACTCATCCCACCCGGTCTCAGTAATACCAACTAAACTCAAAGTTATGCTCATAAATGAGCAATTCCAATGTCTCCTGTTTATTTGCTTTTTGGTAGACCGGTCCAGTGCTGCTCTGCTCTCTCTGCTGTCCACCCGGCAGAACTCTCAGTCCCACTGCTTTCCCTGACATGAGGCACAGCAGCCATGGGTCAGGGGAGGCAGGTCGTGGAGCCAGAGCTACTTTGCACGGTGCCACGAGGTTGCGAAACAGGAATTTCCCTACATCCCCCTATGGGGGTGTTTACCCCTCCTGAATTCCCCCCCCCTCAGTTTTGTGAACTAGTTACATGCAGTGTTGCCAATTTAGTGATTGTTTGGAAATCTGAATTGAAATTGAAACATTAATACACACTTTAAAAGCATATACAGTGTATGATAAAATACATGTATCTGAAAAAGTGTAATAGATTTGAAAAGTATGAACATCGACTAGCTTCCTTGTACAGCTGTTTATGACAATGTCAGTGCATTCATTTTGGTGATGTTGGCCAACCTAATAATTTCAAATTATGATTTGTAAGCAAAGTCTAAATGAGCTCTCCCTGACAGCTAGTGATGAGCTGGGGGTTGGGGGGAAAAGGCTTCAGGACCAGATTGTATTTACATTCACACCTAATCTACCTAGGTATCCAGCAAACAGAGCTGTGTTGCCCAAGTGATAGATTTTGGCTGGGGTTGGGTTACAAATCACTTGAATGCGGGGGGGGTGTGGGGGGAAGGTAACGAAATGTTGTTATTCTTATTGTACGAGTAAAGGACAGCAGAACTGTACTTAGCCTGTGCTGATGGAGGGCATCGAGAGAGAGAGAGAGAGAGAGAGAGAGAGGGTGGGGACAGGTGTTTTGCTTGATGGTCTGCCTGAGTCACAAGTACTATTAGACCTGCCCCTCTCCACTGTTTAAAGACAGAGTGGTTAGGCTCCATAGATAGTCTTTGTTTTATTAAGTGATCACTACAGCTGAAATCACTGATGATCAGGTCTAAGTGCTTAGACCTGCTGTGGGACAGTGTTTCTGTGGAAGAGACGGCCCAGTCTGCACTAGCAGCGAGGTTCCCGCACTGAGAGCTCAGCTAAAATCACTGAGAGCTGGTGGTACCTTAAGAGACCAACTCGCAGAGGTCACAGTGGCAGGTGGCAGCAGAAGGTGGCAGCGCAGGGCCATTGGCAACAGAGCGATGGAGTGAACGGTGGCACAACGAACAACAGTGGCCAGAGTGAACAGTGAGCAGCTGGAGGAACAAGCAAGGTGCCTTCTTGCCCCCTACCTGGGAGATGAACTCATGCGAAAGCACCTCTGAACTCTGAGTCTCCACTGACCAAGGACAACACCGGTGAGTGTTAATGAGGCTGTTAAGAATGTTGGAGACACAACACAGTTCATGCGAACAAACATGGCCGTGGCATCGTACTTTCTGTTTAAGCAAGAGATACCGCACACTGCAAACTGGAGGCCAATGTTAAGTGCATTGTCACTTGTTCATCCTGAAGTTGAACACTGGTTCCGAACAAGACCAGCAAATGCTCACTATCTTTCTGCAAGAAACTCAACTGACTGGCTAGACACATGTAGTGCAACAGTGAAAGACTCAGCAGTTGAAAAAGTCAAAAACTCCCACCACATTCAAAAAATTTGCATACATGGCTGATGAACACACCAATGCAAATGGGCATCAAGTATTAGGTCATTGTGTACGTTATCTTGATGTCAGTGGTAGGCCAGTACATGCATTTCTAGATGTTCAAGTCACAGAAGACAGATTGGCTGCATCTGTGACAACCCACATCTTAGAAGAGTTAAATGCTTGTCAGTTGGACCCCAAACAGAGGGCTGCTTGTGCATTTGATGGAGCTGCAAACTTCTCTGGAAGACATGATGGAGCACAGTCTTTACTCAGCGAAAAGCGTAACCCTAGTCTCTCCTATACACACTGCAGAAGCCATCTACTCCAACTAGCGCTAGTATGAGCTGCAGACTCTTCAAAAGACATTAAAAAGCTATACATTTAATGTCTTCATTATATTCTTTTTTCAGCAAGAGTCCAAAA
This sequence comes from Caretta caretta, assembly GCF_965140235.1. NCBI lineage: Eukaryota > Metazoa > Chordata > Testudines > Cheloniidae > Caretta > Caretta caretta. Next base: position 46,674,544 of record NC_134215.1, on the reverse strand, counting down.
AGACTGAATATCTTGGAAAATATAGAAGATACACTGGGACTGAAGTTCAAATTAGTCCAACCTGGGAAAACCCTCTAGCTTTCTCATGAGTGATCCTTGGCTGTTGTCTTAAAATTACTCCAGCCATTATTACTGGCTTTGGAAAGTATCTACCAAGATGGGATGGATCTAAGTAGTGAGGCTGGTGGATTACTTTTGCTACTACGTTCAGAGAAGACTATTGCCATTCTCTCTCTTGTAAGTCTACTGTTGAAACCACTTGGGTCATTAAACAATGCCATCCAGGCATCTGCTACAACAGTAGTAGATCTTTGTCCAGAAATAGAAGCTACATTTGGATCAATCAGAGAGCTATCCATTGAAAAAGTACTGGAAGACGCAAAGATTTCAGTCCAGAAGTTGACTAATGAAGGCATTTATACTGAATCCTTACGTGAAGTGGACAAGAAGTGTTTGTTAAGACAACTGAAAAAGTACACACTTGAGTCTTAAAAACCTACAACAGCGACTTCTAGATTCTACTCAACCTCTATGTAGCTTTTACAGATCCCTGTCCTATAAAACAGCAACAGTTGAGTGGAGTGAGGCACTACCAGCAATGAGGCTGCCATGGGATCAGGACAGAATAGAGAATTTGAACACAGAGTGGAATATCCTACAACAAATGAATGAATGAAGATTTGACTTCAACTTCTTTTTTATCGTCACTAGTGGCTTGAATGGATCTTTGTGTTTATGTTTCCTGGGCTGAAAGAAGTAGGAATTCATCTCTTGCTACTCCCAGTCACAACAGCTACAGTTGAGTGTTCTTTTTCATCATTGAATAGAATTTTGCATTTTGAAAGAAGTCGCCTTCTGCCTGATCATGTGAATGAACTAATGAGCATATCAATTGAAGGAATGGAAGTACTGGACATACAAGAAGCCACCAAAGATGAACGCATTGCATTCAAGAAGTTCGTTAACAGAGTTGTGCAAAATTATAACAAGAAACCAAGAAGGATGTAGATGTAGTGCTTCATAGAAGGCTTGAGTAGCCAACTTTAATTCGTGTGATGATTTTAAAATCAAATAAAATGGTCATGAAACATTTTTCAGTTTTTACTATGGTCCCATACAGCCCACCTTCACCCTCACGGTCTCACCCCTCATCGGCCCTGACCCCCACGCCCTGCTGTAAATTTGAACTCCCCGCTAATCTCAATTCCTGGGGAAAACACTGTTGCGAAAGCACCTGCTGTAGAGATGGGGAGCGAGGCTGGGCAGGGAGCCCTCCCCAAGGGAGCCAGTACTGTGCTTCAGATTACTCTGCCCAGACTCCATCATGGCTGGTGGCACCAGAGACCCTGATCCAAGCAGCAAAGCCAGCCCACAGGCAGGGATGCTGGCGTGGAAATAGGAAGCCCAAACACGGACGGCAGTGAGTTACTTCTGGAAGCACCCCCTTCAGTCCCCCATGAGGCCAAGGGGTGCAACAGACCATGTGCTGCCACTCTGCCCTGGGCTGCATGCAAGGGAGGGAACTGAGCACTTCAGAGATGTGCTGTTAAAATACCACAGCCAGCTGTCATAAGAGTGGGTCAGACCAATGGTCCATCCAGCCCAGTGCCCTGTCTTCTGACAGTGCCCCATGCCAGGTCCCCCAGAGGAAATGAACAGAACAGGTAATTATCAAGTGATCCATCCCCTGTTGCCCATTCCCAGCATCCGGCAGTCACCCAGCACATGGTTTTGCATCCCTGACCATCTAGGCTAATAGCCATTGATGGACCTAGCCTCTGTGAACTTACTGAGTTCTTTTTTGAATTCAGTAATAGTTTTCGCAAAAAGAAAAGGAGGACTTGTGGCACCTTAGAGACTAACAAATTTATTTGAGCATTAGTCTCTAAGGTGCCACAAGTCCTCCTTTTTGCGAATACAGACTAACACGGCTGCTACTCTGAAACCAGTAATAGTTTTGGCTTTCACAACATACTCTAGCAAGGAGTTCCACAGGGTGACTGTGCGCTGGGTGAAGAAGTACTTCCTTTTTTTGTTTTAACCCTGCTGCCTATTAATTTTACTGGGTGACCCCTGGTTTGTGTGTCATGTGAAGGGGTAAATAACACTTCCTCATGCACTTTCTCCACCCCATTCATGGAGTGCGTGTTGCGTGTGATTGGTCCAGTCACAAGGGAACTCAGCAAGCCCCCTAAGCAGGCAGATCCAGAGAGCTGTTTTAGCCCTGGCTGTCTTGTCGGAGGCGCTGCCCGGACCCCAACGTCGTTAGAGTGGAAATAAGGGGTACATTTTTAACAGTGAGAATAATTAATCATCGGAACAACTTACCAAGGGGTGTGGTGGATTCTCCATCACTGACAACTTTTCAATCACGACTGGATGTTTTTCTAAAAGCCACCTGGCATGGCCCCCTCTCCACCCAGCACAGGGCTGAGCTCACTGCCCCTCAGGACGGCTAAAGCTGGGGTGGGTGGAGGGGGCCGTTATAACTGAAAGGCCCGAGGAAGGCGGGGGAGGGATGCCAGGGATGGTTAAAAAAGCTGTCTGTGTGTGCACATCCATGTGTCTATGTGTGTGTGTGCATGCGTGTCCGTGCGTGTCTCCATGTGGAACTGCGTGTCAATAACAACAATACACGCTCATTCATTCGTGCCTCCTGCTTTACTGAGTGTGTCATTCTCTGATCCCTCCCTACTCTTTACACCCATACCTCCATCTGTTCTGGGGCTTCCTTCACTCCCCAGAGCAGCAGCGTTCCCAACCTAGGATGCAGTGTCCCGGGGGGTGTGCATGTGTGTAACAAAGTGGGAATGTTCTTAATGTCTTTTCTGAATACTGTGTGCGTGCCTCAGTTTCCCCTATGTGTTACTCAAGTGTTTAGGTGGTGGGATGAGAGTATGTGATCATTGCAGAGGCAGGTGTGACTGCTGGCTTGCCAGAGGTGCTAGGTGCCGCTGGCGGTATCTGTGCAGAAAGGCCCATCCTGCAGGCATGAAGCAGCAACTGTCCTGGGAGCTCACTGAGCCACGTGCTGACAGCACTGCTCTCACGTGTCTCCACACACCCAGCCACTTGGAGACAGCGCCACCCTGGGGACAGCTGCCAGCAAAGGGCAAGGACAACGTCACGGGAAAGGGAAACAACTGCCTCGCTTCCCCTCCCCTCCCGCAGCCCTCAGCCTGCTGCCTCCCCGCACAGGGGACGGATGCAGCCTGGTACACACAGCAGCAGCCTGGCCAGCCACTGGTCCTGCAGCCTCCCACCCCTGCCCGTGCCCTGCCCCAGCACTTCCAGTGGGGGAAGGCCCTGCCCGATGGCCTGGCCAAGCACACTCACTTGAGGGAGAGAGAGAAGTCGTTCTTGCTGGTCTCGCTGTTGCGCACCAGGTAGCTGGCCTCCTTGCACAGCCTCAGCAGGGTCTCAGCGTCCGTCCGGCTGATTGCCCCATGGTACCAGCTGTCAGGGGAGACAGAGGCTGGCTCAGGGGCACTGCCTGGGCATGGAGCACCAAGCGGCAATGTCTATCCAGAGAGGAGCGAGCAGGAGGCATCAGCCAGCAGTGATGGCAGGCGAGCCAAAGCCACAGCAAGCAGCAGGAACAATTTGCTGCAGAACACTGTGGTTCTCTGCGTGGAACTTGCAGCAGCCATGTCAGTGAGTGTCCTGGTGGCTTCTCAAGCATGCTGATGCCCAGGCCCCGTGTAGTGAGCTGCGCAAAGGAGAGGAGAGCTGGGGGGCAGCGGACTGGGAAAGGCTAGGGAGAGTGCTGCAGAGCTCCAGGAAGGATGGATGGGTGGCTGGCAGTAGGATTCTCTAGACTCACAACAGGCTGAGGGAGGCAGAAGGGAAGGACGCATGGAAGGGGACAGGCTGTGAAGAGGGGTGAAGGAGACTGCTGGGGTTCCCAGAAATAGAGAAGAACATGGAGTGGGGCTGGGCGTGAAAGGAAGTGAAGGGACTATGGAAAGACATTGGAGGGGAAGCAGGGCAGGGCAGTGGGACATAGGGGGGAAGCAGGGCAGGGCGGTGGGAAGTGGGGTAAGGCAGCGGGAGGTGGGGGGGACCAGGGCAGGACGGTGGGATGAGCCGGGGGAGCAGGGCAGGGCAGTGGGACGTAGAGGGGAAGCAGGGCAGGGCAGTGGGAAGCGGGATAAGGCAGCGGAAGGTGGGGGGAGCAGGGCAGGACAGCGGGATGAGTGAGGGGAGCAGGGCAGGGCAGCGGGACAGAAGCAGGGCAGGGTGGCTGGACGTGGCGGGGGAGCAGGGCAGGGCGGCAGGATGCAGGGGGTGAGTGGGGCAGGGCGGCAGGAGTGCCAGCACGGTTGGGCAGCGGGGGGGAACAGGGCAGGGCTGGGGGAATGGGGCAGGAAGCAGGGCAGGACGGCGGGGGGGAGCATGGCAGGGCAGGAGCAGGGCAGAATGGTGGGGTGGAGTGGGGCAGTGCAGCGGGACACGGGGGGGAGCAGGGCAGGGCGGTGGGGAGGAAGCATGGCAGGATGGTGGGAGGAACAGGGCAGGTCAGCGGGACGCAGGGGGGGAAGCAGGGCAGAGCGTGGGATGCAGCAGGGGAGCAGGGCAGGGTGGCAGGATGCAGCGGGGGAGCAAAGCAGGGTTGTGGGCTGCAGGGGGGGAAAACAGGGCAGGGTGCTGGGATGCTGCGGGGGAAGCAAGGCAGGGCGGCAGGACGTGGTGGGGAGCATGGCAGGGTGGCGGGGGGAGCGGGGCAGGAAGGAAGCAGGGCAGGGCGGCTGGACACAGGGGGCAGGGGAGGTTATGGAGCATGGTGGAAGGGCACTGTTATGGTTCCCTTGTGCTCAGTCATGGTCCCATGGCCTGGGGCGCTTGGGGCAGTGTGATGGATTAATGGCCTGGCCAGTACCCAGAGGCCAGGCCCGCAGGATGAGCAGGGCTGGTTGGGGGGCTGGTGGCATCCCTGACAGGTACAGGACTCACCACTGGCTCTCCAGAGGCAGGGTGGGGTTGATCCTCTCCCCGAGGGCTGGGCTGGGCTCTGTCTTGGGGTTCCCACTCACGTGTCTGTTCGCAGTTCGGGCCTTCTCCTCCCTGCTGGGCGACGAGTGGCCGTGCCCTGGCCCCTCACAATGGCCTGGGAGAGACAGACGCAGTGTCAAGGGGCAGCTGGCAGGCACTGGGTACTGCTCCCATCCCGCGTCCTGCTGCCCTGCCCAGCTTCCCCCCCATTGCGTCCCGCCACCCTGCCCTGCTTCCCCACAGCTGGGGCACTGAGCTAGCCTGCCAGTTCTGGCTCACAGGCCCCAGTGGGGACAGCGTTGCTGGGCGTCCCCTACACACCAAGTGCTGCACTGGGCCTGGGGGCACGAACCCCACACAGGCCTTGGGGCGCATGCATGCCAGTTCCCATGGAGATGTGCTGTGGAGGTAGGGTGACCAGACAGCAAATGTGAAAAATCGGGACAGGGGCTGGGGGGGTAATAGGCCCCTATATAAGACAAAGCCCCAAATATCGGGACTGTCCCTATAAAATCGGGACATCTGCTCCCCTTGTCTGGGGTGGAGGGACCTGCTGCCATTATCAGCCTCCCTGCAGGCACAGAGGAGACACAGACCCTGCACAGTGCACCACTGAGGGGGTGCAGTGCAGCTGTCCCCCGTGCCAGGCCAGGCGTGCCCTTGCTGTGGTTTCACACTGCGCCCACATCGCAGTTTGCACTGGAGCGAGGGAGTGAGCTCCCGCAGCCTGAGCGGCGCCGTGTCAGCACGTGGGCAGCATGGCACAGTGCGGCGCGCCAAGGAATATCGCTGCTGAGAGGCTGCTGTCTGAGGGGCATCGGCTCCACGCAGCCCAGCTCCAGCAGGCAGAGGGCAGGTGCAGCGTGGGGTGCAGGGGAACGCAGGCTGTTGAGCAGGGAGATCAGTGCTCGCGCTGCCTGGGCTGGGTGGTGAGCTCAAACCAGGGCTCAGAAGGCGGAAAGAGTGTGGCTGGCTCAGGAGAGGGGGCATGGGAGGGAGTGTGGCAGATGGATTGGGGCACAGAGGCAATATTTCCCAGGGTCCCACGAGGCCTCACTGGGGCGCCTGGCTGCGGTACACAGGAAATAGTCCCAATACAATCATTAAAACTCTCCAGTGCTCTTCAGGGAGGTTTCCTGCCCATTGCAAGGCCCACCCAAGTGGCAACAGGGCAACCTGGGCAGTCTGCAACTCACCCCCCTCAGAGCACAGGCTCCCTGGCCCTGGGCACAGACAGCAAGAACCAGGATCTGGGCCAGCGTCCCAACGTCGGAATCTCCCTGCCCAGTGCTGCCCACAACCCCAGGGGCTACGCATGAGCAGCGCTCTGCCCTCCCGGCCTCTTAACACGGTCACACCCAGAACAGCGCATCCTGGCTGAGCTCCATGCAGCCTCACTGGGACGCCCACCCAGCCCCACAGCCAGCTGAGCTCCACGCAGCCCCACGCCAGCTGAGCTCCACACAGCCCCACAGCAACACCCGCCTAGCCCACGGCCAGCTGAGCTCCACGCAGCCCCACAGCAACACCCGCCTAGCCCCACGCCAGCTGAGCTCCATGCAGCCCCACAGCAACACCCGCCTAGACCCACGGCCAGCTGAGCTCCACGCAGCCCCACAGCAACACCCGCCTAGCCCCACGGCCAGCTGAGCTCCACGCAGCCCCACAGCAACACCCGCCTAGCCCCACGGCCAGCTGAGCTCCACGCAGCCCCACAGCAACACCCGCCTAGCCCCACGGCCAGCTGAGCTCCACGCAGCGCCCCGGCGACACCCGCCCAGCTGAGCTCCACGCAGCCCCATGGCAATGCCCACCAGGCCCCACAGAGAGGTCTGCCATGGGGCTTGTCTATATGGGACACTCAGGCAAGTGAGCGGCATTGCCTGGTGATGTGCAGTCAGGGCACAGTACCCCTGGGGGGTGCTCTCTGCCAGCAGTCGGCAGCCATAATTTGCTGTAGCATCCACACAGGGTTGAGGCGCGGTCACCGCACCAGAAGCTAATTTGCCCTCACACCCCTGAGTGTCCCATGCCGGGCTCTGACGAAGCCAGTGTGCAGAACAGACCTGTGGCCAGGGCTGGCGCAGCCCCCACAGCACAGAGCAGGGCATGGCGATGGCACAACACTGCAGGGATCTGCAGCTGCCAGAGCCATCAGCCCCCCACCCCGCAGCCTGAAATGTTCACTAGCTCCCTGCCTGGGACACACTGAGCCCCCCGTCACCCCCCTAAATGGAGAGGGGAGGGTAGCTCCATTTTATGGACACCCAGCCAGCCATAAAATCCCTGTTAGTGGCTGTTCTCTACTTGCTTTACCTGTAAAGGGTTAAAAAAGTCCATAGGTAAAAGGAAGGGAGTGGGCACCTGACCAAAAGAGCCAATGGGAAGGCCAGAACTTTTTAAAATTGGGAAAAAAACTTCCCCTTTGTCTGTTTTTCTCCAGAGAGAGGGGACAGAGCAGAGACAGGGCTGGAGCGATGCTGTAAAAAGCTGTGGGCCAGGTATGAAATCACCAGATCATACCTAGAAACTACTCATTTGAAACCCCAGGTATGTAAGTAGATCAGGAAATGTCTAGGAAGACGCAAATAGGTATATCTCTTTTATTTCTTTATGGCTTGTGGACTCCTCTGTGCTAACCCCAGGTGCTTCTGTTTTGCTTGTAACCTTTAAGCTGGACCTCAAGAGAGCTATCGTGATGCTTAATCCTTGTAATTGTTTTTTTAAAATCGAGCAAAAAGTCTAAGTTCCAAATGTATTTTCTTTCCTTTTTGTTTTAAATAAAATTTACATAACAGGTTTATGCATATGTTGTTTAATTAGCTGATGGCAACAGCTGATTTCCTTTGTTTTCTTTCTCAGCTCTTCCCCGGAGGGGGGTGAAAGGGCTTGAGGGTACCCCTCAGGAAGGAATTCCCAAGTGCGCCTTCCTGGGTTCTAAAAGGGTTTCTTTGCACTTGGGTGGTGGCAGCATCTACCCATCCAAGGTCAGAGAGAAGCTGTAACCTTGGGAGTTTAATACAAGGCTGGAGTGGCCAGTATTAATTTTTAGAATTCTTGCAGGCCCCCACCTCCTGCACTCGAAGTGCCAGAGTGGGGTATTGGCCTTGACAGCTTCCCCAGAACAGTTCAATTCCACAGCACCCTCCAGCTGTGCTCAGCCCCCATGGCTCATCCTCCCCACAGCCCCCTCCAGCCATACTTGCCCACACAGCCCCCTCGAGCCGTGCTCAGCCCCCATGGCTCATCCTCCCCACAGCCCCCTCCAGCCATACTCGCCCACACAGCCCCCTCGAGCCGTGCTCACCCCCCACAGTCCCCTCCAGCCACGCTCAACGCCACAGCTCACTGCCTCCATGAGCCATGCTTACCCCCCCACAGCCCCCTCCAGCTGCGTACACCCCCCCCATAGCTCCCTCCAACTGTGCTTACCCCCCACGGCTCATCCTCTCCACAGCCCCCTCCAGCCACACTCACCCCACACAGGCCCCTCGAGCCGTGCTCACCCCCCACAGCTCCCTCCAGCCACACTCAATGCCACAGCTCAGCCCCCACTCCCCGCGGCCTCGCTCACCCCCCCCCCACATGCAACTTTGCCCTTCCCATAGCCATTCCAAATGCCCCCGCAAAGATCATTTCCCAGCCTGTCGTTTGACCCATCTTTGCATCCCTCCATGGGCTGCCCCTTCTCTATCGCATGAAAAATAAGCTACTGGTCTTCACTTTCAAGGCCCTGCACCACCTAAAGCTCTCATTCTCTAGCAAGATGTCAGCTCCTGCTTCCATGATGCCAGGCTTCATCGCACCACTTGTTACATTTTCACACAAGCCGCTTGGTGCCCCTCTTTCTTTGGAGTTTGTGATGGAATTGCACCCCCGTGTTCACAGCAATACAATGATCTTTGCACATGGTAGCATTTGAAAACTCATTTCCTGGTAACTATCACTCCAATAAAATGTGTGTGGCAACATTGTATGCGATGTTCTAAGATTCCCCAGTGTGATGTTCAAAACTCACGCAGCACCAAACTGGTCACGCAGGCCTGTCTTGGCCAGAGGAGTGTGTGTTTGCCTTAATTTGCATTTAAATAGAGTCACCAAGCAGGAAGGGAAAGCAAAGCAAGGCAAGCTCAAAACAGGTGAAAAAGAAACAGCAGGGAACATCCTTCCGACTCTGTCTCCTAGTGCCCAGCTGGAAATGTTTTTTCAAGAGAGGGACTGAATCTATTAAAAGATGGGGCAAACATCCGAAGAGACCCCTCCCACTCCCTGCCCATTGCATTCTCTGCACCTGAGAAGACAAAAGGAAACAGCCATTGGACTTGGAGGCGGGTGGTTTCTGACTTAAAGAGTTTGGTCGGTAACCTTGATGGAAGCATGTGGTGAGAAATTTTGCTTGAATTTAATATAGTTTGTTAAATTAGGGCCTAGGAAGCATTTTATCTTTATTTTTCTTGTACCACTTCTGATTGTTGTGCCTCATGACTTGTTCTCACTTAAAATCTCTCTTTGTAGTTAACAAACTTGTGTTACTGTTTTATCTAATCCAGTGTGTTTAAACTGAAGTATGTGGGTAACACTATTTAAAATAATAAACTGATATATTATTTATTCCCTTAAAGGAATAACAGACTTGAAATATGTATACTGTCTAGCAGAGGGCTGGGCAATACAGGACATATATTTCTGGGGGGAAATCTGGGACTGGGGGTGGGGTGTGTTGTGCTGCAGTTACACACAGGCACTCAGGGTGTGGCTTGCACGCTGAAAGGCTGTTTGAGTGGCCCAGGTGGAAGCCACTTCAGCAAGGCACCCCAGGTTGCAGGGCAGGGGTGACACAGCCTCCCACTAGTCTGGCTGTCACAGAGTAGCTCCCCATAAACATCCCCCAAAGCTCCCTCATTATCCACCTTCAAATCCCTTCTGAAAACTCTCCTTTGCCGTATGCCTACAGAAAACTAAACAACAGCCAGGCCATGGTGTGCTGAGCTCACTGCCCTTTGTGCTGACCAATACAATCTCACTGTTTCTTTGTGCTCCCTCATTGGTCTGTTAGTATCCAAAGTAAGTGGGGGGAAATGGACAGCAATCCATATCAATTAGAAATCAGCAATGGCAGAAAATTAGTAATTGAAGCTAAGGGCATTAGGGAAAAATTCATGGCTGGCAGGGGTAAGGACAATAAGTTTTTAAACTATACTAGCAACAATGAAATCCTAGCATTGGTATGGGCCCATTGTTAGCTGGAGATGGGAACATTCTTTATAATGATGCAGAAAAGGCAGAAGCGTTCCACAAATATTGCTGCTCTCTCTCTTTGGAAAGAAGCAGAATCACCAAATACTTTCTAGTCCATTAGTAATCTAGGAGGATGTTAGATAATATCTACATAGTCCTGCCTTGAGTGCCAGGGACTAGACTAGAAGACCTCTTGAGGTCCCTTCCAGTGCAACGATTCTACTAGGGATAAACATTATTAAACTAGCAGGTCTGGATCACTTGAACCCCAGAGTTCCAAAAGAGCTGGCTGAGGGGATCTCTGGCCAGCTGATAATTTTTAATAAATTTTGGAATACTGGGGAAATTCCAGAAAACTAGAAGAGTGCTAATGTTCCAATATTCAAAAATGGCAAGCAGGATGAGCCAGGTAACTATGGGATGATTAATATTGCTGAATGAAAGTTATATATCAAAGAACAATGAGTGCAGGCCATGCCTACAGAATGGGGGACTATATCCTAGAAAGCAGTGATTCTGGAAAGGATTTAGGGATCGTAGTGGACAATAACTGAATGTGAGCTCCCAGTGTGATTCTGTGGCAAAAAGAGTGAATGAGATCCTGGGATGTATAAAGAGGGGAGTAGTAAGCATGAGTAGGGCAGTGATTTTTACCTCCATATGCAGCATTAGTCAGACAGACAGTGGAATACAGCATCCAGTTCTAGAGCCCACATCTGAAAAAGGACTTTGAAAAATGGGAGAAAAGAGCCACAAAAGGGATGGAGAAAATGCTGTTCGAGGAGAGACTTAAAGATCCCAATCTTCTTATCAAAAAGAAGATTGAGAGGTGACTTGATTACTGTGTATAAGTACCTTCCTGGGGAGAAAAGACTGGATATTCTGGCCCTAGAATCTAGCAGACAAAGGCAGAACAAGAACCAATAGCTGGAAGCTACGAGACCAATTCAAATCAGAAATCAGACACAGATTGCTAACAGGGAGGATGATTAGCCACTGGAACAAACCAGCACAGGAATGTTGGTGTCTCTAACTCTTGAGGTCTCTAGATCCGGACTGGGGCCTCTGGGAGATGCTTTAGCCCAACACAAGTTATGGGGTTCAATACAGGGGGAAATGTAATGGCTGGTGTTACACAGCAGGTCAGTCTAGCTATTGGATGGTCCCTTCTGGCCTTAAGTGCTATGAATCCACAAATCCGTCACCTCCTGTCTTAGTCTGTAACTGTGCAGGATAGGGACCATCTTTTCCTACTTTCACAGCATCTCAGGGACCATTAGACTGTCGAGTCTGACCTGCTGTATAACACACAGAAAGTTACCCCTGTACTGAGCCCAAGAACTATAGTTAGATCGAAACATTTCAGCCCTCAGGAGACTCAACGGACGAAAGTTCATGCTCAAATAAATTGGTTAGTCTCTAAGGTGCCACAAGTACTCCTTTTCTTTTTGCAAATACAGACTAACACGGCTGTTCCTCTGAAACCAGGCAGAGAACAGGAGTGCTGAGGTGAAACAGTGCCTAAGACCCCTGCAATGGCATGAAATTGGTTAGGCGGGATATGCTCAGATGATACTACACCCCATGCAGCAGAGGAGAGCAAAACCCCTCCAAAGTCTCTTGCAATCTGACCTGGGGGGAAATTCCTTCCTGACCCTAATCTGATCACCCTGAGCATGTGAGCAAGACCCGCTATCTTCTAAGAAAGAAGATTCTCTGTGACACCTCAGAATGCTGGTCCACCCCATCCTGTGCCCCATCTCCAGCTGTGGCCAATCTCTGGTGCTTCAGAAGAAAGTGAAATAAAATCCAGAATACATGGAGCCAATTGTGCATGTGGGGAAAATATTCCTTCCTCACCCCTGGCAGCGACTGGTTGAAGCCCTGAAGCGTGAGACCGGGTTACAGAAAGTAGCACAACGAGGTCTTGGCCCGTGACTGGCACTAGGGCAACACAAATCAGAACGATAACTTTTCCCTGCCAGCACACTGCCACTTGTGTGTGTGTGTGGGGGGGGGTGGGGTGGGTGGGTACAGCAGCTGTTCTGCACCCACTGCCCCATGCAGCCCAAAGCCAGCTTTTTGCCTACTTTTCTGACAGCCCCACTGGGCATCAGAGAGGCAGGAATGAGCTTAGAGCCGCCCCAGAGATTGGCCTGCTGGTGGATATTATTTCCTCACAGGATGATTCTTGCTTCCCTCTCCTCCTGAGGGTTCATTATCGTTACTCAGCAGCACAGCCCTGCTGCACAGGTGCCCTGCTGATCACCCAGCCATGGCAAGATTCCCCTTTGTGCTGTCCTGACACACTGGTCCTGGCAACCGCACCAGCGGTGCAGAGCCACAGGGAGTGGGACTGCTCACAGGATTAGCCTCCTCCACCACCACTCGGAGCGGGGTTTGGGAAGTCTGCTCCATCACTGCCATCCTCCAGCACAGCACGGCAGGTTCCCCACACCCCCCTGCAGGAACTAACCCCCACTTCCTGCCTTTCTGCTGGGGCATTGGACAAACACTGCCCCTGTCCACACTGCGTAGCGCGACCGGGGTTCACTCTGCACCAGCCCGGCTCATTCATGGCAGGGCCCTGCAGCCACGCTCAAGCTGCCCTAATCCATCTCCCCTGCCATGCCCTCTGGGTACCGACCCCATAGTTCCCAGCACAGCTACCAGAACAGTGCATTCTGGGGGATTCGGACAGTGCATTTTGAGGGAGCCCGGACAAGGCAGGTCCTGGCCTGGCTGATCGCACCATTCCCAAGGGACCAGCCCTGGCTGTGCTGCCGGCTCAGCCCGGAAGACAAGGTCGCCTCCCAGCAGGGCCAGTGAGTGTGGCCAGGAGGCAGGGCTTGGGGGAGTGGGTTTGTGGGAAGTCTGGGGGGGTGCTGGGCTGTGAAGGGGCAGGGAGGATCTGTGTGCATTGGGGCACTAGGGAATGGGGGTTCTGTGGGGTGCTGGGCAGTTGTGGTGGGGCTGTGGGCAGGGGTGGTGTTGTGCAGAGTGCTGTGCATTTGTGGGTGGAGCTGTGGGGTGCTCGGCATAGTGGATCCAGGGGGTCTCTGGCCATAGGGAGTCGGGGGGTGTTGGGCGGGGGAGAGGGGGGCTGTGTGGTGTGGCAGGGCCTGCCCCAGAGGGGAAGTGGCATGCTGGCAGCACAGGGCTGGGCAGGCCACTGTGCATCTGGCAACTGCCAGTTTATAAATAGTGCCCTTGCACTGGGCAGAGCAGGGCCGCCCCTGCCATGCATGTCCCATTGCCTCTGGCTGGCCCCTTGCTCTGGGGACCTCCCCATGCCATGCTCCACTGCCTCCATGGGGGCCTACAAATATGCTTGGCACCGGGCCCACAAAAGATTAATCCGGCCCTGCTCTTGCTGGCACCATTAAGGACGTCCAGCGAGCCCCTATGCCAGGCAGCTGCTGCCGCTCAGCCCCTGAGAATGGGTGTGTGTTAGGGGAACCCACGCAGCTGCCCATGTGGGGCAGGGAGCCATGCGCTGCACTGGCTGGAGCTTCCCAGCAGCTCCCCAGGTTGTGGGAGCGTGTGGCCCTGGGCACAGTTGAGGGCGACTCACCGTTAGTGTCTTCGTGGTTGTGTTGGGGCTGGCTGGGGTGCGCAGGGGCATGGGCCTCGCCATCGGGGGGGCTTGTACCGCTGTCGAGCTGTCCCACAGGGGGAGGCCACGGCAAGTCTTTGATCACTTTGATCTCAACTGGACAGAAGCAGCGGAGGCGGGGGGGGGGGGGGAGAGAGAGAGAGAGAGAGAGAGAGAGCACGCGCACGTGAGCTGGCTGAAGCTGTCCCGGCACCCAGGGTCCAGAGGACGTAGGCAGGAAGTGGTGTGGGGAGAGCGGAGGATGGGGGGAGATGCTGAGTCCCCACGTGCCCAGCCCCACACTTGGTTTCCAGCTCCTCTCTGCAGGCTGGCACTCCCAGGCTGGTCAAGGCTGCAAACCAGCACCTGCCCTAGATGCCAGTGTGCAGGGCAGTGCCCAGATGGGACAGGGTGAGAGGCACAAGGTGAGTCACGGGAAATACCTGGATCTTCCTGCTGCACCGTGGGGCCGGGGCCCAGGCAGTTGTTAGGGCAGCGCTACACACGAGAGGAGCTCTGCTGGGGGCACAGCCCTCAGCAAACAGCCCTGCTGCACCCACAGCCTGGCAGCAGCTGCCCCACTACAGACCAGCGCAGGGGGCTGCCTGGGCCAGGGAAGAGACAGGGACAGATCGTCAGCATCCCAGAACACCATACGTCTGGCTCTCGCAGCACTGTGGCCCCTGGGCGGGAGCGTCTGGCCACCCAGACTCAGTGCCCCCAGCTGTGCCCCCGCATCCACCCGGGCTCTTGCCAGAGAGCAGGGGACACCCAGACCTAAAGCCCATTCTGGAGAGCCCCAGCGCTGCACCCACCCCTCCCAATCACCCCGTCCTCGTTGGCAGGTGCTCTCCAGCTCCCCATGACAGCCTTGTGACCTCTCCCGGAGCTCTGCACAGACTCCCACAAGCCCACTCTCCTCCCACCTGGCTGGCACCCATCCACATTCCTACCATGCTCCCCCTCCTGGGGTCCTGCCCCCTCCACAGCTCAGTAGCTCCCAATTCTGCCAGCCCCTGAAGCACCCCTGTCTGCCCCTCCTGCCTGCAGCCCAGGCTGGTCCCTGGCTCCTAGCTGAGGGGAAAGGGGGGGCACCTGACTCCCTGGGCTCCCTCTCCTTGGCCTGTCCCGCTCAATTCCATCTCAGCACCTCTTGAATCCTACCTCAGAGCATGGCCATGTCCCCCTCTCCTCAATCTCCTGGCTGGTCTCCCTTTTTCCCAGGCTCTTCCTACCCGAGCACTCCCAGATGGCCAAGGGGGATTGTGCTGTGGTGCTCATGGCTGGTGCATGGCTGCTGCGGGCCAGCAGAGTGGGCAGCAGAATTCGCTGCACCCCAGGCCCAAATGGTGCCCCGCCTCCAGAGACAGCGCAGTGGCCCAGGAAATGGGGCCATGCCCGTGGGATGGCTCGGGGTTAGTGCCAAGCCCTCAGCTCCATGGGGGTGCAGAGCCTGGTGCTAAGGGAGTGAGCACGGAGCAAGCGTTATCACACACGCCGAACTCAGCTGAGTGAGCAGAGCCCCGGGGGACTCTGCATAGCACGGGACCAATCCCCTCCTGCCACCCCAGGGTGCTGTTACAATGTGCCATGCCAGCCCCACATCACTCCTCCAGATAATCAGGGACAGCAGCAAGCCAGCCCATGCCCAGGAGGCCAGCCCCTGCACACCCTGGGCACAGGGGAAACCGCCCACCTCTTCTACTGACATCTCTGCAGGGGGCTTTCCTGGGGGGGGGGGGGTACTGCTCCAGGACACTGGGGCTTGGGTGTACAGTCCTGGGCTGACAGGACTGCGGGGAGCGGTGGCGTGCACTCGCCCAGCCCCCTGGCTGCAGCTGACATGATGAGCAAGGGACATGGAGGCCACACCCAGCTCCACTGCCATGGCTGGCTGGTCGGGAGGGAGAGGCCCCATGTCCCCCACCCCGACGCAGTGCACAGGAAGAGGTGCTTGCAGGAAGTGCCTGACTTGGGGTGTGGGATTGGGCAGGACAGGCACTAGGTTATATCCTCAGTAGCAGGCCAGCCTTCCCCCTCCCCCTACTTGTGGGACTCAACCCCTGATGCCCCTCTTAACAATACCTATAAGAAAGCACCTGCCTGAGGAGTGAGATCCCGGCCTTGACCGCATGTTAACTGTGGTGCTTAACAATGGCCACTCAGACACTGCCTGTGGGATGCTTCATTGCTGGTCACATGCTGCCAGGATTGATTTATTAAGCACTAGTACCAGCTTGGTGAGGTTGGGCCCTGCCCCACGGACGCATGCTGCCTGATGGAAAGATGGCGAGACAGGGCTTTGAGACCACCCAGGCAGAGCTGGGAGGTAGAGCGGGAGCCCAGAGCTGTGACAGCAGAGGGCTGTGATTGCTGGGCACCAGCAGAGCAGATCCCCACCCCAAGCAGGAGCCAGGAGCTCCAGAGTAGGGCATGCAGCGAGGCACCTGTTCTGCCCCATGCTATGGGGAGTGGGAAGGGTGCAAGCCCAGTGCTAATGGGAGGGCGTTGCCCCAAGATCTGGACAAAGAATGGGTATCCACCAGGGAGACGGGCTGTGTGGACCCAGAGGGAAGGGGATGGGGTTCTCAGGCAAACCCAAGGAAGCTGGGGAGCCTCCAGCGAAGCTGAGGAATCAGGAATCAGTGAGGCTGGTGCTGAGCCCCAACCCTGGCTCATGCCCGATGCCACTGGCACCCTGCAGCAGAGAGGGGTGCCCAGGCCCAAGCAGCCTCGGTCCCCATCACTCACTCACATGCCCTGGCACAGCTGAGCTATTGCAATTAAACTGCAGCTAAGATAAGAGTCGGGCAATTAGCGAGCGCTGCTGGGGGAGCCAGGCGCTAATGTGCTGCATGGATTTCCCCATTAGCCAGCCCAAACGTGATCAATTCCCAGCAGGGAGATAAATGGTTGGGGGGAAGGGGGCTGGGACTCCCAAGCTGAAGGCCCAGAGACAGCCAAGGGCAGCGGCTCCAGGGCAGGGAAGCCCAGGAGGTGGAGCAGTGGAGGTCCTGTCCCTGGGGCAGGAGCACTATGCAGGGAAGAAGGGAACAATAACATGGCAGCCAGCAGGGCCCTAGGGATCTGCCATCCCCCCCGACCCCCAGCACCAGGGGCTGAAACTCTGGGGTCCACGATCAGCCAGGCAGAACAGGCAGGAGTTGGTTCCCAGGGAGGCGCAGAGCAGACAGGCAGCTTCACCGCAGAGACTGACAAAAAGTTTCCTTGCCAGGGCCCAAGTCCAGAATTCCCATGTGAGCGGCATGGGTGCCCATGCCCCACCGCTGGAGGGCTCAGAGCCACACCAGGAAGCCTGGACACTGAGTCAGGCAGCAGAAGGCAATGAGTGCGCATGTGAGCCCAGGGGCGGGGCAGGGCAGGGAAGGCTGGAACTGCCCCATGCCACACGGAAGGGGGGGCCACAGGGAGCCCCTAAGAATGGGGTTCCTGGAGCAT
The DNA here is from genome assembly GCF_965140235.1 of Caretta caretta. NCBI lineage: Eukaryota > Metazoa > Chordata > Testudines > Cheloniidae > Caretta > Caretta caretta. The sequence continues at coordinate 46,657,260 of NC_134215.1, read as the reverse complement.
GAGACCCAGGGGGGTACTGGCAATGTGAGGCCTTTCCAGGCTGACCCAGCAAGGCTGCCCCTGCCAGGCCAAAGCAGCTGAATGCTTTGCCAGGACTCTGCCCCTGCCACCCTCACCTGCAAAGGCCTTGGAGATGCGCTCCTTCTTCCACTCCCAGGGCTGGTCATACTCCTCGGGTGGGCGCTCATCGTCCTGGGGCAGCCGCGACTCCCTGGGCCGGGCACAGGATGGGCGCTCGCTGTCTGGGGGTAGCCCATTGGGCACCGGCTCATAAGGTGTGTCGTACAGGGGCAGCGGCTGGGCAGGGGCCTCGAGGGAGCCCTTCAGGCGGATCTCTGGCAGGAGGGAGAAGGGAGAACACCATGAGCTCTTTTCCAAATCCTGACCATGTCACTGAGCGGCTGAGCCCCCTGCCCCGCATGGCTCAAGGCTCCACCACGAGCTGCAGTCACAGCTTGCCAAGCTCCCGCCACGCTGGGCCAGGGCTGCCACCTGCAGTGCCAGGGCTGGGGCTGGATACAGAGACCCAGGCGGCGTGAGAGGCCCTCTGGAGCATTGGAGACGTTTCGCTAAACAAGACTGAGTGCCAGAACATAAGAGAGTCACCTGTGATGTGTCGGGCTTGGGCCCCACCTAGTGGGATGCCCAGAATATCCCTGTGCCCTGCATCCCAGCCCCTGATCCCAGGGTTCCCATGCTCCAACTCTGCTTCCCATAATCCCCAGCCTGCAAGGTAAAGAACCCTGCACACACCTTCCAGAGAAGCCAGGAACCGTAGAGAGGAACGACTGGCCCTGGAAGAAGATACAGGGTTTTTTCCCCATAGATTCTAAGGCCAGAAGGGACCACTGTGATCATCTAGTCTGATCTCCTGTATAGCACAGGCCAGAGACCTGCCCCATCATAGTTCCTAGGGCACATCTTGTAGAAGAACATCCAGTCTTGACTGAAAAATTGACAATGATGGAGAATCTACCACGACCCTTGGTAAATTGTTCCAATGGGTAATGACTCTCACTGATAAAAATGTACACCTTATTTTCAATCTGAATTTGTCTAGCTTCAACTTCCATCCATTGGATGGTGTTAGACCTTTCTCTGCTAGATAGAAGAGCCCACTATTAAATATTTGTTCCCCATGTAGATACTTATAGACTGTGATCAAGTCATCCCTTGGCTAAGCTAATCAGTTTGAGCTCCTTCCATCTATCACTAGAAGGCAGGTTTCTAATTCTGTAATCATTCTCCCGGCTCTTCTCTAACCCCTCTCCAATTTATCAACATCCTCCTTGAATTGCGGGCACCAGAACTGGACCCAGGATCCCAACAGCAGTCACACCAGTGCCAAACACAGAGGCAAAATAACCCCTCTGCTCCTACCTGAGATTTCCATTTCTGCATCCAAGAAGGACATTAGTCCTTTTGGCCACAGCATCATGCTGGGAGCTCATGTTCAGCGGATTATCCACCACACCCTCCAGATCTTTTTCAGTCACTGTTTCCCAGGATAGAGGCCCCATCACATAAATATGACCCACATTCTTTGCTCCCAGATGTATCTATTTACATTTAGCCCTATTAAATGCATATTGTTTGCTAGCATCCAATTTACCAAGCAACCCAGATTCCTCTGTATCAGTGACCTGTCCTCTCTTATTTACCACTCCCCCAACGTGTGTGTCATCTGCAAACTTGATCCATGATGATTTTATGTTTTCTTCCAGGTTATTGATAACGATGATAAATAGTGTAGGGCCAAGGGCCACAAACCAATCCCTGAGGGACCCTATTAGAAACACACCCAACTGATGACGATTCCCCCGTTTACAGTTACTTTTTCAGACCTATCATTTGGCCAGCTTTTAATTCATTCAATGTGTGCCATATTATTTTATAGCTTTCTAATCCAAAGGTCGTGTGATGTGAAGTCAAACACCTTAGGGAAGTCTAAGCACGTTAACATCAACACTGGCACCTTCATCAACCAAATTTATGATCTTATAAAAAAAAAAGATATCAAGCTAGTATGACAGGGATCTATTTCCCATAAACCCATGTTATATTACCCGGTGAGCAATCCCCAGCCCTCGCCAGTGTCAGTGAATCGTAACCTGGCTCTCCAGGCGGAAGCATGGGACAGCCCTGGCGTCACTCCATGCAGAATGACACACTCGTGTCAGAGCGTGCCACCTGTCTGTGGCGCTGGGAACAGGGCCAGGGGCACAGCTCGAGCTCCAGCATCTGTCTGCGACACAGGGCAAATCCTAGCTACCGGGGTTTGAAATACACTTGTGGCCCTTGGCCCTAGTTCTCTCCCTGAGGCCAGAGATGGCACATGCACCCACTATGGAGTGTGGGCAGCCGCGGGGTGGGCAGGCATAGCCGTACTGAGCAAAGTGCACCTCTGCCTTTCCCTACCCCACGCTAGACCCAGGAGCGGCTGCAGGTTCAAACAGGGAGGAAATTCTGGACCTGCCAACAACACAGCAAGGCCTCAGACTGCAGAGCAAAAGTCCCCGTGTAGAGGCTACCCCCATCTCCAGGGCATCTGGGGCACAGTGACCCAGGAGCAAACAGTGCCAAGCAGGCCCCCAGCCCAGGCTGCTCAGTACAGCGCAAAGGGGCAAAGGGGCAGAGCTCTGTCAGGGAGGAGGAGAGGGGCCTATGTCCCCAGCGCGCTTGCAGTTGCTGGAGCAACTTCACCCCAGTGGAACCAGGAGTGCGTCTGGGCTGCAGGAGACAGGCTGAGTAAGGGCAGCAGGTGAGAAAAGGCCTGTGTGTACAAGTGAGAGGGACCCAATGAACACGGAGCAGCAGTTTCCATCGCCAGCCAGGCAGTTCCCCGAATGCAGCTCCCTCCCCTGGTTCCCTACCCGAGCACTGCGGGCGAAGGCAACAGTCGAGTTTGCCCCACATGTCACCAGGCAGCGCTGACTGACCATGTCCCCAATAAAAATTGCTGACGAAGTTGCCCTGATTTATTAAGTTAGTGGTAATTTGTCTTATGAATTAAAGGAGTAAATGAGATGGGTTTGTTTCAAAATCATAATGCGCTGTTACAGGGCTGCTTGTTAGACAAGTATTCAACAGTCTCTGTGCTGTTTCCTCTAATTGCTTAGTAGACGGATGTATCATTGTTCTTTGTATGAGTGAGGTATGCAAGGGTGTGAGTAAATAAGAGAGGCCAGCTGAGCAGATGGGCCTAATCGCAAAAAGAAGGGAGTGAGAAAATAAGATGCCAGTCCCGGTGTATTGCCTTATTCCCTTTTTAAAAAGATTTGGTGTGCTTCCTGTAAGCATAACAACCAGGGCTACCCATGGAATGGGGTTCCCTCATTGCCGCACCATCCTGGTACATCGCAATGCAGCGTATCGGTCCATGGGGCCCTGTGACGAAGTGGGAATGTTCTTAATGTTTTCTCTGAATCCTGCGTGTGCCTCAGTTTCCTCTATGTATTACTCAAGTATCTGTGGTGGGATAAGGGGGTGTGATCCTTGCAGAGACCCCAAGAGAGCAGGTGTGATGCTGACTGGCTGCCTGGGCACAGAGAATGGCCAACACTGTGTATCCCGGCAACTAATGGCCCGCCCCCTCCTCTGCAAGGAGCCAGCGGAAGGTGTTGGAGAACAAAAAGACCAGTTGACCTGGCTGCCCTGGAAAGAGACAAAGGATGAAGGCGGGGCAGCGGGGCATGACTGAGGCTGGGCTGGTGGAAACTGGTCAGTCTGATTTCTGTGCTAAAAAGATCTGTTCTACGCTGTGTTCCCATCAACTAATAAACCTTCTGTTTTACAACACTGGCTGAGTGTCACTGCTGACTGTGACATTGGGAACACCTGGTCCAAAAGGGACCTGGGAAGCTCTGGTCAGCACCTCCAACCGGGCTGTTAAAAGTCCGTTTGGTGCTGCTATGGTGCGAAGGCAGACCAGTCCCAACCTCCAGCTTCGGCTCTGTGCTGCACCCTGGAAGGGTCCAGCAGGTCCGGCTCATAGGTGTGGGAGCCACGAGGCTGTCCCTGCCCTGAGCACCGGCTCCGCACTCCCATTGGCCAGTTCCCGGAGTGGGGAAGGCAGCGAAGCAGTGAACAATCCCAGAAGATGGCAAAGAGGGCAGAAGACCAGAGGAAAGGGCTCATGGGACCAGACAGGCACGAGCGACAGATGGACGGGGGACCAAGGTGGAGGGCCAGGCAGGGGTGAACAGGGACGTGCCAGAAAGGACACTGGAAGTGACCCAGACAGACCCGTTTGCTGGAGGACACGGGGCTCTCTGATCTGGCCCCAGCCCCCAAAACAAGCCAGCTGCTACAAAGCGCAGTGGGTACCAGGTGCCCTGGTCACTCCCACAACCGCACAGGGCAGACAGTGCCCCCCATCCAACGCCGCAAGGACAATTAGAACCCAAACACCCCCATGTTGTGGCATGTTGCTGCTCTGAAGGCGGCACGCTCCCAGCCATTGGCTGAACAGAGCTGGCTGGGAGGGCAGGAGAGAGCAAATTCTCTTCTTCCTTTTTGCCAGAGCATCGGTCACGCCAACGGTGCAGGAGGCATCACGGGAGCACCAGGAGAGCGCTGGTTCTCTGCACAGCTTGGATCTGACCCAGTGAAATAGCCGACGATGCTGCTCTTTCAGCCTGCGTCCGCTTGGTTCCCACTCAAGAGGCGCCCGCTCTGCCTGAACCTCAAGGGCGATCTGTGCAAACGAGACCGCTCGAGGAGCCCTAGTCACTGCCTGTGTTGGCATGCGGTCCCATTTCCTGAAAAGCTAGGGCCAACGCTTTGGAAACAGAGAACGCGAGCAGACGGCGCTTCCCTGGAGGAACATATGCTGGGGCGCTTGCCAAGAAGAGAATTCCCCCTCTAGGTCCCATCCTTGCACCCCCGCTGCATCTCGCCAGCGCTAGTACAAAACAATTTCCCCTCCCAGGAGCAGCTCAACTGTTCCCAATCTGGGGGGGGCCAGGAAGCCACCTGACTGCAGTGCAGTGAGGAGGGCTGGAATATACTCTGGTGCGCAGGCCCAGCATGTGATGAGCACTGTCCATAAGGGGTCTCACACCCACTGGCCTCTCCTGAACCCTGCTCTCAAACTATGAGCCTCCCTGACCCTTGTTCCTGGGGGTCTGGTGGCCCCTCTTCTGGCTGTTCAGAAGGAGCAGGAGGGTCCATCCACCTCCAACCCCAGCCAGCAGTGGCCCGTGACTGTGGGACTCAGGGTCAAACTGCCATTATTCCTCCTGCTGCACCTCGTCCTTCAGTCTCTGCTGAGCACCCGTCCCTCGCCAGTCCAAAGGAGATGCTGCCACTGCCAGCGGGGCAGCATCGGGTGGGACACACCCAGTGCCAGTCACACAAGGCAGATCTCTCGGAGGTCTCCAGCTGTGACGAGACACCTTCACTTTCCTTTCAGATACCTCTCCCTCGCCGGCAATTCTGCAGCTCTGCAGGTCCCTTCACAGCGCCTTCTCCTGGCCACACGAGGGGCCCTATCCGGTGGAAGCGACCACAGCTGGAACCACGACACCATTAATGTCCATGGGAACGTCCACTGCCCTTTCTCATGGCATGAAGCGGGTGAGTTTCTGAGCTCCTGGCATCAGGGGCCAAATGCATGTTAATGACCCTGCCCAGGCAACCTGCCACGCCTGGTAGGACATGGAGCAACACCCCTTTCTGTAAATGAACTCCAAAGCCTGGAGGGGGAGAAAATAACATGCATCTGGGTCCCAGCAATGGCCCCGTGTGACACTTGTCAGGGTTACTTCAGATCTGAGGTGAACTGCTACCATCTGCTCATAGCAGGAGGCAGCCCGTCTGTGCCCCCCACAAGGAAACTCTCCCCAGCCATTGGCTGTGGTCAACACAGGCACTTCTCTCCAGGCTCTGCGAACCCCGACTCTTTCTGTCTGCAGGCTAGCAATATACACCTGCTCCCGTTCTGTTACACTCGCGTGGCCAGTCCCCCTTCTTCTGGACGCCCGCAAGGTACACCGACCCGCTGTCTCCGCAGAAGCAGTGCACCCCACTTCACCAACTTCAGCTCAGTTCAACGTCTCCTCAGCATGAGGGACTCAGACAAGTCTCTAGTGACATTTGCTTAAGAGAGCTCCAAGTGCAGATTCAAAATAAAGGCGAGGAAAAGATCTGGACAAATCAGGTTCCAAGTAAAAGAAAAATGTAAGACACACACTAGCGCCTCCTCTTATTAACAAGTTCCTTTCCTGTATACTCCGGGATTTCTCACCCCAAACGGTTCTAAACAGCGCTTGTCCGGCGAGGAGGCTGGGAGCCACCGTTCCTGAGATGGCCCTTGCTGCCACAGTCACCTCAATGGATACCGCCTTGTGCTCTTTGTCTCCTCTGACACAGTGACGGACCATTGTCCTTCAACCCGAGGTCGACTGGGGAGATATTCTACGTTACGTACCTCTAAAATTGTTGTAGCTTTCAGCAGAGACCCCACCCAGCCCCTTCAGTCACACACTGAAAACACAGCTAGATCCGGGGGTAATATACCCGCCTGGGCAGGTCTGTGTCACTCCCCTACACATGTTGGGAACCCCAAGAGCTCACAGCTGCCACCCTCCTGTGCATTGCTTGGACAGCAGCCCACGCTCCCCACCAGCAGCCCCGATACCTGTTTTACCAACATCAAAGCAATTGGCTACTGACCAGGAGCAACTGGGAGCTGGGGCTTCATCACGGTAACAGCCATGCGCAGCCCCTCACAGAGGAGGACCCTTGTGTTGATGCCTGGAGCTGCAGCTCCGAGGCGGCGTGGGGTGGGGCGGGGCGGGGCAAGGGACACTGCACAGCACAGCCGTGCAGGGCAGTGGCCTTCTGCAGCCCCTGCTGCTCATCCCAGCTCTGCCCCATGAGCCCCCCCACCTCGCCCCTGCTGCTCATCCCAGCTCTGCCCCCATGAGCCCGCCCCGCCCCTGCTGCTCATCCCAGCTCTGCCCCATGAGCCTGCCAAGCCCACCCCTACTTGTCACCCAGGCCAAGAAACATTGCTCCACCAACTGCAGCTGGTCTAGGAATATATCAAGGAGCATCTGCCTGGGTGCATGTGTCTCCCCTGGGGGTAGATGCCTGGGGTGGCACCGTCATGGTGATCGACAATCTCACCCTATGCCACCCAGCTACAGATTGGCAGGAGTCAGCATCCCAGTGCCCAGCAGAGACTCCTGTGTGCTGCTTGCAGCTGTTTGAACACGGCCTGGGCTGCTGGGAACCAGAAGAATGATGGGATGCAGCAGGAGGAACAATGGGAGTTTGTCTCAGAGTCCCAGACAGCGCCGGCAAGCACCCCCGAACGTGTGAAAACCACCCAGAACGCACAGCCTGGAAGCAGCCTCCTGCTCCCCCCCACTCCGAGTGCCCTGTGCCCCTATCAAACCAGCACCGCACTGCATGGACACAGCAGTCCCTGTGCAGAGTAGCTGAGCAGGGCATGCCTGGCAGCACAGGCTCTGCCCATCAGGCTAGTTATAGCCATGATAGGAAAGCCGTGCGCTAGACCAGTGCAGCCCTCGCTGCACAGCCAGGCCTACGTCCCTGCAGCGAGGGCCAAAGTCTATGCAATGCCAAGGACCCTTCTCCCCTACAGCCCAGCACAGGCCCTTGTCCCAGGCTGCGTGAAGAGAGGTCAGCGGGGACAGCCTGCAGCCAGCAAAGCTCAGCAGCACTGCTCCAGTGTTACAAAACACTGCCCTTACCGGCCATCATCTTCTGGGCCTCATAGGGCTCCATGTACCCATCGTTTTCTGCCACCTTCTCCTGCCCTGGCTGGCAGCTGGCTGCTTGCTTGGCATCGAAGGGATCCGCATAGTCCTCGAGGACAATCACCTGCCAGCAGGGAGAAGACAAGAAGGGTTAGAGACCAGGACCCTGCAACAGCCTGCTCCACTCTACCTAGCATGGACACTCCCCAAGGAGAGGCCAGGTGGGGTTTACCCTCAGGCTGGGTAAACTCTCTACGCCTGCACAGGTCACAGAATACACTCATAGGCCACTGGTCAGCAAGCTGCTGAAATGTCCAAGTCAGTTCCGGGCAGCTAGGCAGCTGCCCTCTCCTGCTCCATTCCAGCTGCCTGGCATTTCTCTGTTGAAGATCGCAACCTGCCCCTCCCTCTCAAGCCCACAGGGTCTCCTGACCGCCATGGGAACCGAGCAGGGTGGGGCAGTATGTGCAGTGTAGGATGAGAGATGCTGCCAGCAGTGGTTCATACCAGCCCTGCTGACGGTACATGGGATCAGGCAGCTAGCTGCCGGGGGAGGGCCCCTGGGAAGGGGGAGGGATAGGGGCTGGCCTCTAAATGGTCAGTATCCAGCAGAGTGAACCTCCTCCCTGCAGTATCTCAGTGCCCACAGGGGGATGGGGACAGAGGAAAAGCCTTGGAACATCCTGTCTCCTGAACATTAATGTGTATGTCTCTCTCCATCCCTGCAAATCCAGCGAGCTTCTACCCAAGGGCTTGGGTCGCTCCCACTGGCTCTGCCGCCCCTGTGCCAGTGATGTGGGGAGCCGTGCTTGAAAGAGGCCCTGGCTCACACCACTAGCCACGATCCTGGCCCCAAGGAAGTCACTGGCCAAATGCCCAGAGTGTCCCTAAGCCCTACTTGGAGCAGACTGAACCTCTGCCCAGCAAGGAGTGAGCTGGTGAATGAAAGGTGGTAGGGGGCCTGGGCAGGGATGCATGGCCTGGAGAATGGCCAGCAAAGTGCTCAGCGCATCAGGGAGCTAACAGGTCACAGATCAGGAACCGTTGAGAACACAGGTACATTTGTGGGCAGAATACGCCTACCACCCACTGATCTGGGCAAATGGGGCTCTCCCACCTGTCTCTGGCTCTGAGCCAGGAGCCGGGCTGGCTCCATGAACCAAGCGGCAGGGCAGATCAGGACACCTTGTAGCCAGACTGCATTCCCAGATGCCAGCCAGAGGCCCCACCCATGGGAACCATCCAGTCTTTGTCCCTCAGCATTCGGACTTGGGAGTCCAAACAGATTAAGGCGCTTTTATTAATCAGATGCTCACTAATGATACAACTGTCAATCATACAGCACCAGCACTGGGCTTTCCCGAGCACACTCGCTACAGCGCTTACCTGCCTGGGGGTGCACAAGGCTGGGTTACTGACTGACCTACCATGGGGGGCTGCAGCACCAGGAGCTGGGCAAGTTGCTTCCCAGGGACTACCCAGAGTTATTATGTGCAAGTTTGGAAAGATACATATGCAAACGCACCTTGCTGCTGCCCCACAACTGACACAGAGCACACTCCTCTTGCACACACTGTGGGACAGGCAGCTCCAAAACAAGAATACTGTAAACACCGGTTAGGAGACGTGGCAGGTCAACAATGTTCTCACTGGGTATTTTCTAGGGCTCCCTCCAGATCAGCTATGAATATCCCAGCATTTGCACCATTTTGGGATAAGTAGGTATGAATAGGCCTCATGACAAAGGCAGCAGAGCCCATGAATGTGTTTTTATTTGCGTCCCTGGGCAGCAAGAAGGTGGGAGATGTGGGAGCTCCCAGACCCCGAGTTCTGGATAACACAGACCAGAGAAGAAAAGGAGTACTTGTGGCACCTTAGAGACTAACCAATTTATTTGAGCATGAGCTTTCGTGAGCTACAGCTCACTTCATCAGATGTATACCGTGGAAACTGCAGCAGACTTTATATACACACAGAGAATATGAAACAATACCTCCTCCCACCCCACTGTCCTGCTGGTAATAGCTTATCTAAAGTGATCATCAGGTGGGCCATTTCCAGCACAAATCCAGGTTTTCTCACCCTCCACCCCCCCACACAAATTCACTCTCCTGCTGGTGCTAGCCCATCCAAAGTGACAACTCTTTACATAATCAAGTCGGGCTATTTCCTGCATAAATCCAGGTTTTCTCACATCCCCCCCACCCCCATACACACACAAACTCACTCTCCTGCTGGTAATAGCTCATCTAAACTGACCACTCTCCAAGTTTAAATCCAAGTTAAACCAGAACATCTGGGGGGGGGGGGGTAGGAAAAAACAAGAGGAAACAGGCTACCTTGCATAATGACTTAGCCACTCCCAGTCTCTATTTAAGCCTAAATTAATAGTATCCAATTTGCAAATGAATTCCAATTCAGCAGTTTCTCGCTGGAGACTGGATTTGAAGTTTTTTTGTTTTAAGATAGCGACCTTCATGTCTGTGATTGCGTGACCAGAGAGATTGAAGTGTTCTCCGACTGGTTTATGAATGTTATAATTCTTGACATCTGATTTGTGTCCATTTATTCTTTTACGTAGAGACTGTCCAGTTTGACCAATGTAAATGGCAGAGGGGCATTGCTGGCACATGATGGCATATATCACATTGGTGGATGTGCAGGTGAACGAGCCTCTGATAGTGTGGCTGATGTTATTAGGCCCTGTGATGGTGTCCCCTGAATAGATATGTGGGCACAATTGGCAACGGGCTTTTTTGCAAGGATAAGTTCCTGGGTTAGTGGTTCTGTTGTGTGGTATGTGGTTGTTGGTGAGTATTTGCTTCAGGTTGCGGGGCTGTCTGTAGGCAAGGACTGGCCTGTCTCCCAAGACTTGTGAGAGTGTTGGGTCATCCTTTAGGATAGGTTGTAGATCCTTAATAATGCGTTGGAGGGGTTTTAGTTGGGGGCTGAAGGTGACCGCTAGTGGCGTTCTGTTATTTTCTTTGTTAGGCCTGTCCTGTAGTAGGTAACTTCTGGGACCTCTTCTGGCTCTATCAATCTGTTTCTTTACTTCTGCAGGTGGGTATTGTAGTTGTAAGAAAGCTTGACAGAGATCTTGTAGGTGTTTGTCTCTGTCTGAGGGGTTGGAGCAAATGTGGTTGTATCGCAGAGCTTGGCTGTAGACGATGGATCGTGTGGTGTGGTCAGGGTGAAAGCTGGAGGCATGCAGGTAGGAATAGCGGTCAGTAGGTTTCCGGTATAGGGTGGTGTTTATGTGACCATTGTTTATTAGCACTGTAGTGTCCAGGAAGTGGATCTCTTGTGTGGACTGGACCAGGCTGAGGTTGGTGGTGGGATGGAAATTGTTGAAATCATGGTGGAATTCCTCAAGGGCTTCTTTTCCATGGGTCCAAATGATGAAGATGTCATCAATATAGCGCAAGTAGAGTAGGGGCTTTAGGGGACGAGAGCTGAGGAAGCGTTGTTCTAAATCAGCCATAAAAATGAGGTATTCACAAAGACAGTCCGAGAGTTTTATCAGCAACAGAAGAGATGGCGAGACACCCAGGAGCCAAATTACAGGGACAGAGCCAGAGAACCAGATAGACAGAGCTTGGCCAAAGAGCACTACTAGCAGCACCTGAAGGGCAAAAACAGCCAAGCGATAGGGTAATTACAAGGGGGTTAACTGGGACTAATGGGACGGATCTGAAGCTGGGAACCTTTAGACTAATTAGCAAGGGGCGCTCTGTGCCAGAAGGCTGCAGACAAACTGCTCTAGGCAAGTAATGGAAGCCCCAAGGCTTGGGATTCTTAAACTCAGACAAGCCAGTGTGCTGTGAGGCCGGATTCTGCCCTGGGCTCTGGCCAGCTCAGGAATCACCTGCTACTCACAGCAGGCACCACCACTAGCCCCTCAGGCAGCTGTGAAACACGGCCAGCCACCGCTCGTCGCTTGCACAACAAAACCAAGAGCTGCCAAGCCCAGGCAGAGCTGAGGGCGTGGGGGCCACAAGCCTCGCTCCTGGATGCAGAGACAGGGGAGATGCTATGTTAGTGTGAGGAAGGGGACAGGAGCCTGAGCCCCAGCATTATTCCTGGCTGGGGCTGAAAGCCCTGGCTGTCCCCTCCGCTCTCCTACAGGCGAGGCTCTCGCAGAGCTCCGCTGAACACTGCACCTGATGGGAGGGACGCTGCACAGAGCAGACAGAGGAATCCGTGCCTTGGCACATGCAGCCTGGGTTGGGGCAGGGAAACCCCGAGCAGAATGAGGGGCTGCAGACATGCGGTTCTGCTCCAGACACTGCAGGCTGCAGACCCCCCATCTCCCTCTCCTCACAGGCTGGCAGAACCCGCCGCCCAGCACACACAAGACAGGATCCCCCCTGCCAAGATCTGTCGGCAAACTGCTGCATGGAACAACAGGCCCACTGGGAACTCCCCCGCCACAGAGGCCTTTGCCAAGAGACAGACCTGGGGGGGGGGCTACAGGGTGGAGGGCAGGGCCCAGGCCCTGTGCCCTAAGGACCACAGGGGCAGGCACAGCCAAGAAGCGAGTTGGAGCAGCCCTGGATGGGAAGGCGGATTCGTCCGCTTAGCCCCTGCACATGGGGCCTGAGCAGCAGCCAGACCCTCTTGGGCTATAGCCTCAGTGGGTGTGGCTGAGCCCAGAGCAGAATCCAATATCTGTGGCGCATCCAGACTGGCACTGAAAATGGTGTTAGGCAACTCAACTACACCCCTCCGCCAAACTCTAGCCTAGCCAGGCTGAAGCCAAGCCCTGACAATGAACTGGGCTGGGCTGTGGAATCACCACCACCACCACCACCCTGCCGCCCAGGAAAAGGTTGAAGCCCCCACCCAGGTCCCCAGCACAGGAGACCTGCAGTGACACACTGTAAGGACCAGGCCTGCCCAGGACCCAGGGTGGGAGCTGATGGGTCTATTCCAACTCTGGTTCTTCAGCCCGTATCCACCCTGGGCTGGCAGTGCCAGCCAGTGCCCCCAGACTTGGCGCGCAGTCCCCCCTCCTCAGACACCTGACACTGGGATCTCCCATCGTCCCAGGCAGAGGCTGGATACAGGGGTCACACCTGTCCACACACGATGCTGCATTGGCTCGTTCCAGGGCTGAGCACAGGCCAGGACTCTGTGCTCAGAGTCCCATTTCCTGCAGAGCCTTCCTTCAGTCAGAAGCCCATGCTCAGCACTGTCAGGACCATGGCCCCTTTTGTCCCATGACCGGATGCCTCTGAAGAGCCCAACATAAAGTGACCAGTCCCAGGGCCAAAGGGCCACACAATCCTGAGCCCAGATGGCCCCAACATCAGTTTGAAACCCCACCCTGACCCAAACCTGCCTCATCTTCCCACACCATGAATACGACTTGTCCTCCCTCTCTAGAAGATCAAACCCCACCGCCTCCCACCTCAGGGACTGTGCCCCCATCCTCCCAGATTCCCTGATTCTCCATTGTCCCCTGCGAGCTGTGCAGAGCAGTATCTGACCTGCCTTGCCACCTCCACTGGTCCCCCGAGCATGATGTGCTTCATTTCCACTTCTCATCTTCATCTCCAGGTCCAGCACACACTGGATCTCCTACAGTATCACCACTGCACAGTCACCCCAGCCCCACAGCGCTCACTGGATCTTCTGCGGTATAAGCTCTGTGCTGTCAGCCCAGACCCGCAGTGCTCACTGGATCTCCAGCAGTATCAGCACTGTGCAGTCACCCCTGCCCCTTGTGTGCAGTGTCATATTTGTTCCAGCATTTCGACTTCAGACAGTTCTCTCCCTAGGGACCAATGCTGCATTCAGAGGATGCATGTGGATGAGGCCCCTGGGTGCTACAGCGCCATCCCACGGTCACTTACTGCATGAAACTGAGTCACGTCCATTCATTATAATCTGTTTAAAACAAACCCTTTCCCTCCTTCCTGTCCTGTGAACCAAGCAACAATAGCCAGAGCCTAGGAACACAGCAGGAAAGTGAGCAGGGCCCCGCAGATGGGAATACCTCCCATGCTGTCCATTCTGAGCCATGCAGCTCCTACCCTACTCACAAAGGGCCCCCAGCTCACCATGGGATTCACCCGCCCCAGAGTGCATGGGGACATCCGCATTAGTGCAGGAAATGAGTTTTCTGTCAGTGCAGGAATATTTACATGCAAACATGTTCTGTCAGTGATGTGGCAAAACACAACAAAAAGAAGACTGACAATTAACTATGATTATAAACAATATCTTACATTTCTCTAGTGTTTTCCCTGCCAGACAATCCTAAAGCCCTTTACAGAGAACAGTAAGGAATCATTCTACTCGCAGCTATCATTGCTGCAATGCAGCCGTGCCTGGGGAGGAGCACAGCCGCTCTTTAGCAGCGCACAACACTTCTGAATAATTGGCCACACGTACATCAGAATGGAAGCTTGTGGCTCAGCCGCATGGCCAAAAGTGGTTGGATGGAACTGCAGCTGCGACAGGCTCTGGATCTAGAGCATCCGTGACTCACTCTGTCTCTATCCAGAGAAGCAACATTGGCAGGAAGAACCCCCATTGTTTGTTGGTGGACTGAAGTGGCGATTTCACTTCAAAACTCTTGGGTGAATAACATCTGGTCCTGGTGACTTATCACTGTTTAATTTACCAATTTGTTCCAAAACCTCCTCTAATGACACCTCAATCTGGGACAGTTCCTCAGATTTGTCACCTAAATAGAATGGCTCAGGTGTAGGAATCTCCCTCATATCCTCTGCAGTGAAGACCAATGCGAAGAATCCATTTAGCTTCCCTGCAATGGCCTTGGGTTTCTTTAGCATCTCGATTGTCCATTGGCCCCCATGATTGGTTTGGCAGGCTTTCTGCTTCTGGCGTACTTAAAAAATTTTGCTGTTAGTTTTTGTCTTTTGCTAGTTGCTCTTCAAATTCTTTTTTGGCCTGCCTAATTATACTTGCCAGTTTATGTTCCTTCCTATTTTCCTCAGTAGGATTTGACTTCCATGTGACAGGTTATGCCCCTTAGGAAGCCATCTGATGTGCTGAGATAGCACTGAGTCTACCTGTTCTTCCAGCATGGACCCCCTTTAACCTGTCTTGCTGAGCCAGGCTATTAAAGCCTCCTCTAACACACACGCAACCCAGCTGCAGATCAGCTCCGGGAAGACTCAGCTTAAGGGACTTACTAAGTGTCCACCTCCCTTGGAGTGCAGACCCAAAGGTATATTATGAAATCTGCCTCCTCCCTCAATGTGAAGGAAGGGTATGCACAATTTTTCCCCTCCTCCCCCTCCCCCAGTTAGAAATTAAAGAAACTGGGTTATATTATAAACAAAACAAATTTTATTAACTATAAAAGGCAGATGTTAAGTGGTAAAAGGGGTCGAAAACAGAACAAAGCAGATTACTAAGCAAATGAAACCAAACCCACAAACTAAGCTAGTTTCACTAAAGAAATTGGTTATAAATAGTATTTCTCACCCTAGATATTGTTGCAGGCAGATTACAGAAGGTCCTGAAAGGCAGCTGCACTGGTCTCCCTCTTGAGACCTCAGATATTATTATTCACAAGCTAGATGCCCTTCCACCTTGGGTTCAACCCTTCACCCCTCAGTTCAGTTTTTGCTTCCAGGTCTTTTTCAGTGTCTTTTTGGATGAGGAAGCAGAGAAGAACCACGATGATGTCACTCCCCTGCCTTATATAACTCTTGTGTAAGGTGGGAACCCCTTGTCTTCTAGTGGAAAACCACTGGCATTCCAAAAGGGGAGGAGGGGTATCCAGTACCAAGTGACTTGGACCCTGGTCTCTGAATGGCCGTGGCAGCCATTGCTCGTAGACTGTCTCCAGCGTCCACAGGAAGACTAAGCTCTTTCACAGTCCACAGTCTCTGCTAATGGCACATTAGCCCAGTCTGGCTTTCCATTGTTGTACCTGAAGGGCTGGTTGGGGTTGACACCCAAAGTAACACATTTGAAATACTGATATGTAGTTAATATTCCTAAGTTCAGATACAGAAATGATACAGGCTGGATAATTGGATAATCACATTCAGTAAATCATAACCTTTCCAAGGATACCTTACATGAGCCATCTTGCATGAAGTATATCTCAGTTATGTCATTCATATCATAACCATATTTACATAAGGAATGTCACATTCCAATTTGTAAAGCATGGCTTTTTGCCTCTAACCATCTCTTTCATGCTGTTATTTAGCCATGGTGGCATTTTTTCGGTCCTCTTACTGTTTTTTCTTTTATTTGAGGTAAACATTTAATTTAAGCCTCTATTATGGTGTTTTTAAAATGTTTCCATGCAGCTTGCAGGCATTTCGCTCTTGTGACTGTTCCTTTTAATTTCCATTTAACTAGCCATTTGTGGTGGGCTTCTTTGGTATTTCCCCTTGCCCAAGGATGTTAAATTTAATTACATTATGATCACCATTACCTAGTAGTTCGGCTTTGTTCACTTCTCTGCCATGACAACTTGGACCGAGATCCAGTTTGTCTCAAGCTTTTTGGCATGAAAATCCTCTGCATACCACCTCCAAACAGATGGACAGAGAGAGAAACCAGCACTAGAGCAATACCTAACGTGCTTTATCAACTGCCATCAAGATAACTGGTTCTCCCTCCTGCTTTGTGCCGAGTTCTCATACAACAATGCTGACAAGGCCTCCAAGGAGCAGAACAGTCGTCATCTTCTTTTTATTTTATTTTGCATATTACAGATTCCACTATGGCTTCCGCCCGGCCTTGCCAGAAGCCTTCCCGAACCTAGCAGCCACCAACTGGATCCAATGAATTCATCATATTCAGGTGCTTATGGACAACCTCGAAGATGCGAAAAAGGACTACAAGCAGTAGGTGAACCGTTAACACCGGGAAGGCGCTTACAGTGGGCAGTTTGCAGCCAAACACTGGCCTACAAACTGGCAGTCATGCAAACTAGACCACCTGTTCCTCACACCATTCTGGATCTGTCAACAAATCAACACTGTCACCTTCAAACTGCAGCTCCTTCGGTTCCTTAAGCTACATCCTGCTTTTCATGTATTCCTTCTGAAGCCTTACATGGAGGATTCCTTTCCCAGCTGGTTCCAACAGCCATCCCTGCCATACTATGTCCAAGGGCATGAGGAACATAGTCCATACTATGCTAGACTCTAAACTGCAGAGAGGGAGACTACTACCTCATCCCTTGGGAGGGATGAAGAATGAAGAGTGCTCTTGGGAACCTGCTGCCCATGTCCATGCACCGGACCTGGTAAAAAGGTTTTATCAAGACCATCTGGCGAAACCAGGCCTGGGGCCAACCCAGAGGAAAGGCACCCCTGAAGGGAGTGAGTAAAGCAAGGATCTGTGGGACTAGAACCCGGGTCTTCCGAACCTGGCAGAGCTGATGTTCCCACATCACCACGAGGAAGCCATGAAGAGCCGCATCCAAGGAGTGCTGTGATATTAGGCGCTGCAGGAAGTACTGCCCAAAGAATCCAGAGGGATAGCACCATGTGGCATTCCGATTGGCCCATGCTCACTATTTAACGCGGGGCGGGGGGAGGGAGGGGGAGGAAACGACTTGTCTGGGCATCCATGCAGACTTCTAGTCTGCAGCAATGCCAGACCTCACCTCACTTTCAGATATCCAGCTCTGACCCTGGCCTGACTCTGAACCTGACTCTTGCCTATTGATTCTGGCTCTAGCAATTACCAGCTTGTTTACTGCCACCTCGTGATAGCCTTCGACTTGTGGACACCAGCCCAGCTGTGCCTACTAGGCCAGACTGCCTATGCCCCAGTCCCTTACACAAGCAAAGCCAGGGAGTGGGGTGTGAGCAGGCATCCAGTGAAGGGATGCTTCGCGTCAGCATCCCGGCCACCGCACTTGGGAGCAACAGCCGGGACAGCATGAGAGTAAAGAGGGTTATAGGTGCTCGGCAGGGCAGTTGCCTTCAACACTAGCGGAGGGGCAAGCCAAAGGCAGAGCAATCCTCACACCCGCCACTGCAGGGTGCCTCCTGTCTAGGCTCACGGGGCTCCATTTGCCCTGGGCAGTGCCTGCACAAGCCAGGCTATGAACCCCAGATGCACCAAGGGTCCCTGCGGCGGGGGCACCACAGCAGCTGCTCTACTGGGGAGCCTGAAGCTAGGCCGAGCAGGCAGGACCAGGCCAGGAGGGAGGGGGCAGGTTGAGTGCCTGAGGAGCTGAGGCTGATCTCAAAGCTGCCCCCCTGCCTCAAGGCAAACACCCTGCCTGGCACAGGCCACCCGGGTGCCAGGAAGTGGAAGTGACTGACCCCCAGGCCCTGCAGCCCTCCAAGAGCCTGACTGGAAACAAAGCAGTAGGGGTGCAACTTACCATGGAGCCTCACCCAGCCTCTCCCCCAAGGAGGGAGCTGGACTGTCCAGGTGGAGCTACCCAGCAGTCCTCAGAGCAAACCAGCCACAAGCCCGAGGGGAAGGGGCTCCACCTGCCCAGGGAGCCACCCCATGTTCAGACACCAGCACTTCCCAGCCCCCTTTGTGCCTGGCCCATCACCCACTCCCCCAGTGACAGAGACAAGCAGACACAGCTACCAAGGCCAGTCAGTCAGTTCTGGGGCTGAGAGCAACTTTGCTGGGAGGAGAGGGGAAGGGGAAATCTCCAGCAGCTTGCACCTCCTGGCCCTGAGCACACAGGGCTCTCTGCAGGGGGAATAAAAATCAATGATTTAAAAAAAAAATTAAATCAGATTTTTTTATTTTGTCATTTAAATGCTAATAATTTTTTCTTTTTAAAAATAAACCTGTTTAAAATGAAATCAGAATTTAATACAAAATATGGTTTGGCCTGAACTTCTTATAACCTCTTAAAACATGTAATTAAAAAAAAAAAAAAAAACGAATCCATGAGCCTCTATGAAAACACTGAGTTGAAAGCTGCTTTTCTATATAAAGAAAGAATTGGGGGGGAAACACCTCACTTTTGAGGTCAAGCTTCATAAACAGGGCGCATAGGTCAGCCTACATAACTTTGCAGTCTGTCTCATTTTCAAGAGACTTTGATGAGACTAGGAATTTAAGCTCCAGTCACTTTCACTCTGGCATATTTGAACATTTGCCCAGGCTGACCTCAATTAATCAGTTTAATTCACTGACTACAGTTAACCCCTCTGTTTCATAAATCATTTAGTTGTAAATGTGAAACATGTTTTGATAAGAGAAGTCCATGTATCCAAAACACTGAAGGTTGTTTTACTTAAAAATACATTTTATATGCTGTGTTGTGTGTTTAATTAAATTCCAGTTACCATGCTAATGCAGCTAGATGTGATATCATGAGCAAAAAGTTCATTATCTAGTAAATAAGCAATATACAATTTCCTAACATACTAAAAAATAACTAAAAAAGTTAATAAGAATGAAAATATGAAGCTATATAATTGCTTAAATAAATGTATATAGTTATAGTGTACTCCCCTACGTAGTAAAAAGCTGTATCAAATCTAGCGTAAAGGCTCTATTTCGCTGTAAGTCAACACATTTGGAGAGTTATAGCAACCATTGAGCATGCACCGTTCTTTAGAAAATAACTTTATTCAAGTAACTGATGCACAAATGGAAACAATGATTTAAATCAATCCAGCCTGGCCCTCTGCCAGCAAGCTGAGCTAGCTCTCCAAGAACAGCCAGCCTCTGGCTTGCATCAGGAGGCAGGAAATTTGCTATCATTGTTCTCTGGCAGCTCAAAGCCATCCTAGGAACAAGCAGCGTACGGCGCTTCCTAGCACAGCGCCTGCCCAGCCACGCTCTATTTACAGCCATTTCCTAAACGCTGGGCTCCCAGCTGGCTAACCAGCACAGAGCTGAGCACAGCCCACAGAGCTGAGCAGCACACGGCTCAAAGAAACATAGGGAGGAAACCCATGGCTCAGCTTGCCACTAAGAAGACACCGGGTTTACCACAGCTGCTGGGCCCTGGGACCATAGCCACAGACTCACCACAGTCAGAGCTGGAGGAGGGCCCACTGTTAGCTTATGGGGGCAGGGCAGAAATGGGCCGTAGGGCGCATTCCCCAGCCAAACTAGAAACTGCTAGAGTCAAGCAGCTTCCAGCCACTTCACAGGAAGCACCATGGGTACTCAGCAGTGCCTAGAACCCAGGGCAAAGGGAACTGTGTCCAGACAGAGGAGCCTGCGTGTCCCTGCCTCTGCTCCACAGACAAGGGGTGGCCTGAGGTGGTGCTGGTTCTTTCGCAGTCAGCAGGACAAAGCCCGGTGCTGGTCAGACTTTGACCCCTGGAGGCCAAAGCCCAAGTCACTAGCATGAGGTGGGGAGACCTGCCAGCCACACAGGATGTGTGAGCACAGATCCTTAAAGAACACGCAGGGGCTGATCCACCCTCTCACCATCAGGGGCCAGTGAGACAAGCATGGGGGCAGGTTACCCCACATCTGGTGCACTCCCTCTGCAGCTGCTGGCGCAGGCCACTGAGCTAGATGGACCTCGGGTCGGATCCAGTCTGGCAATTCCTGTAGCCCTAGAAACAGGGCTGAGATTCAGGGGTGGGGAGTTATATCTTATAAACGTGCATCCCGTTCAAATCAGATGTGCAAATACACAGAGACCCAGACACAATCCCCCTCCCTCTGTTACACACACACACGAGATGTCTACCCGTGCTGTAATCATGCACCTCGATTGCAGTGTGCACACACTCACGCACACGCTCTAACAGGCAGGCATACGTGTGGACATGAACAGACATACAGACATGTGCACGCCACACAGGTGGCCAGGGACAAACACAGACACGCCCAGAAGCAAGCGTTTACACACAACCCGCACTCTGCCTGTGCTCCTAGAGAGTGAATCTTCCCTGATCAGCCTTCGGGAGGAAGCGCAGGGCTGGGGTTTCCCAGCGCCCTGGGAGCTCTGAAGCACAGGCATTGCATTTGCTTTGTGGGAGATGCTCAGGCTGTCTGGCTCACCCAGGCCACAGCAGCACCTCAGAGCTCTTTATGGTGGCAGTAAAGTTACAGCCAATAAGGCAGCTTCCTAGCAGGGAGAGGAGCCACATCTGTTTTCTTGAAAGTTCAAAGCCTTTCCTTTCACCACGAGCTGGGTCACCACGAGCTGGGCTGCGAAAGCCAGGAAGGCAGGCCAGGGGCTTAGCTGTGAGCAGGGTGGGGGAGGGGATGCAGTGTCTAGGCAGGCAGGCTCCAGGCCCACCTAAAAGCAATAAGGTTCAGAAACCCCATCCCCTCAGGGATGTCCTGGACAGCTGCTCTGAACAGGCCCACCAGCCTCAAACCCATCATGAGCATCGAGTGTCACTGGCAAATGCAAACCACAGCAGACTCGGAGGTACACAGATTCAAAGGCCAGAATTACTCTCCCTGTTAAAAATTTACACCTTATTTCCAGTCCAAATTAGTCTAATTTCAACTTCCAGTGATTGGATGGTGTTAGACCTTTCCCTACTAGACTGAAGGGCCCACTAGTACATATTTGTTCCCCTTGGAGGTACTTATAGACTTTGATCCAGTCACCCCTTAACCTTCTCTTTGTTAAGCTAAATAGACTGAGCTGCTGGAGTCTCTCTCGAGAAGGCAGGTTTTCTAATCCACTAATCATAGTCATGGCTCTTCTCTGAACCTCTCTCCAATTTATCAACATCCTTCTTGAATTGTGGGCACCAAAACTGGACTCAGCATTCCAGCAGCAGTCCCACCAGTGCAAAATACAGAGGTAAAATAACCGCACTACTCCACCTCAAGATTCCCCTGTTTATACATCCCAGGACGCCTTAGCTCTTTTGGCCGCAGGGTCACACTGGGAGCTCATGTTCAGCTGATTCTCCACCTCGACCCTCAAGTCTGTTTCATAGTCACTGAAACAGGACAGAGCTTCCATCCTGTAAGTATGACCAACATTCTTTGTTGCTAGATGTATCCATTTACATTTAGCTGTATTAAAACGCACATTGGTTGCTTGTGCCTAGTTGATCAAGCAATCCAGATCGCTCTGAATCAGAGACCTGTCCTCTTCATTATTTACCACTCCCCCAATTTTTGTGTTATCTGCAAACTTTACCAGTTTTCTTCCAGGTCATTGATAAAAACGTTAAATAGCACAGGACCAAGAACCAATCCTGTGGGACCCCACCAGAAACACAAAGGCTCGATGACAATTCCCCATTTCCAGTTACGTTTTGAACCCTATCCATTAGCCAGTTTTTAATCCACTTAATGTGTGCCGTGTTAATTTTATATCGTTCTAGCTCTTTTAATTAGAGCGTCATGTGGGACCAAGTCAAACGCCTCACAGAAGTCTAAATCTATTACGTCAACACTGTTATCTTTATCAACCAAACCTCATTAAAAAAAAAAAGATATTGAGTTAGTTTGACAGAATTTATTTTCCATAAACCCATGTTGATTTGCATTAATTACATCACCCTCCTTTAGCTCACCATTAATCGACCCTACCGCATCATTATCTTGCCCAGGATCAGCATCAGGTTGATAGGCCAACAGTTACCTGGGTCATCCTGTTTACCCTTTTAAAACCCTGGCACAACATCAGCTTTCTTCCAGGACACCATCTTGTGCTTTACCTGTCAGGGCATTGATCCATAGACATTCAAGATTGTTTTTTTTTCAAGTTATCACTGACTTGGAAACGGTGATGCCACTTTTGACACAGAGTGCCACTTCCCCTCCCCTTTTGTCCACTTGATCCTTCATAAATAGGTTATAAGCATTGATTTGACCATTCCAATTGTGCGAATCATCCTGCCAGGTTTCAGCAATACCAACTCGATTGAATTTATGCTCATAAATGAGCAATTCCAATTTCTCTTGTTTGTTACCCAGGCTCCTGGCATTGGCATACACACAATTCAAGAATTTCTTCTCTTTGTGTCCTTTGGTTCCTTATTTTTGTTCTCAACATCTTGATTTTGTGCTGAGTGCCCATTTCTTCCCTCTCTTATCCTCCCCTTTTGCTATTAGTTTAATCCACACCTGACTACTCTAGATAGCCTGCCTCTTAGGAGATTGGTCCCGCTTCTACTGAGGTGGAGGCCATCCAACCTATACAGCCCCCTTCCCCTAGAAAGTGGATCAATTCCCACACACCCGAAGTCCTTCACCCTGCACCACTCACCCGGCCAGCGATTCACTTCCAGAATCTTCAGACACAGCAACCGTGGCATGATACTCCCCATCCCCCCAGAACCTCAACAGCCGGGAGACATAAATATAAGGAGAAAGACCGTGGCTTCCTCACCCCCTTTGAGGGCACACTCCAGCCCTTCCACTTCATCCCCAATGGCAATCCGGACCCCATCTTCTGCACACTGTCACTCCAAGGTAAAACTGTAGCAGCGCCCTCAGCAGCAGGAGAAAGAATTACTTCCCCACCGCACAGACTGTGGGGCAGTCGGTCGATATCATTGACAGGACAGCACACGAAGTCACTGCTGAAGTTAAGTGTGACCAGAGGAGTAGCCGTCTAACACTTTCACTGTAAATACTCCTCAGGCAGTATTTTTGAACACCTTTGATGCCTCCATGGCTATGAAATTCAGCAGAGGGATAGCCCTGGGGTCAGGGGGGTGCCATTTGCTGAGCCCACCTAAATCCAAACAGATTGGACTGAGTTACCAGCTGCTGAAAATAACCATTTCTCATCTGCACTGTGCCCACTATAGCTTGGACTTGGCTTGCGGCCAAAACCCCTGGACGCTATCACCCCGCACACATACGCACACCTGTGCACACACACGGTCACTGAGCTGCACAGAGCACCTCCGGAGCTCTTCATAACCCTTATAATTGAGCAAAGACTTCATAGGCCACTGAGCAGTTACCAAGCTGGGAAGAGAGTCCAGGAGTCTAATACGGCAGCCCACTCTCTGCGGCTTAACCACCCTGCGTCTCAGTCAGCAAATCTAAGGGCGGGGCTATGTTGCAGGTAAAAGAGGGCTACTTGTGCAGATGTAACGCAGTCAATGTGTTGTGCACCTCCCCTGAAGCAGCTGATCCACAGAGGATAACAGTTTACTCCTGCGTCCAGCTACTGGAGTCCGTGCTGTATCTCCAGTGGTAAGAAGTCTATGCTGAAGGTCCAGAAGGACCAGCCTTACTGATGGGAGCAGGAATTACAGCTGCAACAGAAACTGATTTGGTTTTGGGGGGATTTGTTTTTAAAATAGGAAATTACTCACAAAATCTGTTAAGTTATTTAAATTGCAAAGCCAAGCATTCGCAGTTAGGAAATGCCAGAATGTAGGTTGCCCATTGAACTTTAATTCAAAAGCCTTGCTTGCATGCATTATGACACCCTGTAATTACATGATCACAGACTATTCTTTGCAGAGGCCCCCTGCCTCATTCACTACGCAGGCTGGAGCTGCTGTGGGGATGAATCAGGGCTGTGTCGTGAAGGAGGCTGTGTCCTGTAGGACCCTTGCCACATCTGTTGCAGAAGTTGCAAGGCATGTAGTGAACCAAGTGCAGGATTGAAGAAGAGAAAGGATGGCCTCATGGCTGTGGCAGATGAATGCTAATGAGAACTGGACCACATCCCTGCCTCTGCCACAGAGCTCCTGTGCGATGCTGGGCAAGTCACTTGCACCAAACTTTTCACAGGTGATCACTAGTTGTGTGCAGGAGTGGCAGAAGGTCCCTAAAAGTGGAGGGGGCACTGGCATCCAAACTATGGCCCTGGCCCCCACATTGCCCCTTCCCCTGAGGTCCCGCGCTTACACTGCCCTGAGGCCCTGCCCACGTGCTGCCCCTTTTCCCTAAGATCCTACCCTAGCATCACCCCTTCTCCCGGGGCCCTGCGCCCATGCCACCTCTTCCCCTCAAGACCCTGCTCCCCACTCATTCCTCTCTGTCCCCTCCCCAGCATCGCTCACTCTTATGGCCAGTAAAAGTGTGTGGGGATCATGACCCCCTGGTTCCCCCTGTTCTGGCACCCCTGGTTGTGTGCGCCTCATTTATGGGCGTCCAGCTCAAGACACCTGGGAGGTCTGCAGGAACAAGCACAGAGCTTGGAGGCAGGAGGCCCCAAGTTCGAATCCTACCTCTCACTGGCCTGTTCTGTGGCCTCATGCACTCGACTTTGCCTATCTATCCGCACCCCCTCTCTCAAATGAATCCCCTTCCTCACCTGCCTCTGGGGATGTGAGGGTTAATTAGTCTCTGCCTATATAGGGCGTGGAACTGCTCACTGCTCTGACACCAGGCCCTCAATGCCACCCATTGGGTACTCAGTCACTGAGGGTCCCAAATTTAGTGAAAACGTGCATCTGAATCTCCCTCTGCCAGTGCCCCATCTGGAGGAATCCAAACCCACCCCCCTTTGTGTGCGCGCGCACGCACCCACACACGCGCACACGGGTGTTGAGAAGTTACATCCACTAACACCTGAGCTCCTCCGATCCTTCACAGATGAGCAGCAACCCAGAGAAGCCCAGGAGACAATGGATGACAATCCCCCATTCTATGCAGGGTTCACAGGGGGTGCAGTACACAAAGCAGGGGTCTTATGTCACATGTCAAGGATCCAAAGAAATCCTGAGCTTCAGCCCCATTCCTTGAGAGCTGCCCATCCTGTGTGCTGGATGAGGTAGGGGTCCCACCAGTTACAGACCATATCACAACTCTGACACACAAGGGGGTCAAAGGAAGGTTGCCTGGATAACTGCAAAACTGGCATTTTCCCTAGGGCCTGGCAGGGCGTTCTTTCCTGCATGCGGCACTGCTGGCGTGTAAGACATCATGCAGACACGAAGAACTGGAGCGGAGCTGTCACTCCACTGACCAGCCGCGCAGGATGGCAGAGGTCCAGATAGCTCAGCTCCCAAGTGGCCACCGCACTCGACTACCTCCTGTTATTGGTACGTGGTGGCATGAGGCTCAGCTCCTGTTGGTGCTGGGATGCTGTCTTGGCCCAAGAAGCTCCCATGATTTGGAGTGCGCTGAGGAGGCTCTGTGGGAGTTCACAAAAGCCCAGCCCTTCCCCAACACAACCCATGGTTAGAACAGTCCGATGTTCCTCTTTGAGCCCAGCCCTGCCACTATTCAGGGAGCGTGCCCAGAGCTGGCCCGGCCACGGAGCTCCTGGGCTAAGGGACAGGGCTGGCCCCAGGACGGCACGGCTGCAGGCAGAGCTAAGACAGTCATTGAGCGGCAGGGACATGGGAGCTGCTCAAAGCTGCACAAGGGCAACATGATGCCCTCACACCCAATCCGGCTCCCAGCCAAGCAGGGAGAACACCGGGTTCTGGGCGGCGCGCAGGATTTGCCCCTCCCTGATGTAGACAGGACCAAGAAGGTGACGCCCGCTCTCCACAGAGCCCCCTTGGGTCTCAGGATTGTTTACTGGCACGTTTATTGGGATTAAGGCCGAGGGTGCGCTTAAAGCACACTGGCTTTTCCAGGACAGCCCCATGTGCAGACAACCCCGCAGGGTACCACAGGACAAGTAGCTGGGCTCCTATGTCATTTGGGCACTTTCTAAACAACACACACAGTCTATGTTATGGTGTATAAACGTGCATGTGCTCAGCTCCGTTAGCACAACGGGCAGCCTCGTCTTGCTGGGGTACTTTATGATCACCGTGTGCAAGAACAAACCAAACCAGATGGAGAGAGATGAGACTGAACATTAAATGTGTATCTCACACACACACATGCACCCTGACACAAATGCACAGGCTCACACTACCACACACACACACTGGGCCGGTGCACATGACAACGCAGACATCCCGTCACCCTAACACACACAAGCAGGCTGGTTTGTGCATGTGACGGGCACTATTTTCATCAATACCTGGGAATTGAACTAGGAACCTCCAGAGCTGCTACAGCTTGAGCTGGAGAACTGGTCTCCTGAGCTGGGGCTTTAATAACTCACATCCTGTGTGGATCGGCACAGAGCAAGATATGGACCATGCATTCACCAGGCGGTTACAGGCACAATCCAACCCAAACACACCGGTACATGTATACTGTAGCACCCTAATGTGCGTGTGTGCACACACACTCACACACACTACATTCAACACACACCAGGGTTGTGCACATACCCCGACATACAAACTTATGCAAACACTCAAATAAAAGAATCTCATTAATTGTGAACAAGTGGTCTGTGTGAAAGTCTGGCCTGCAGAGGGGATACGGAGCAGTGGGCTGAAGAGCGCCAGCGTGCAGTGGCTGCAGATCATGCAGGGGTGCACGGGGCTGCAGCTGTCTTGAGTAGGGGCCTTTGTGTCCTAGCGGCAGAGGTCAGAGGTAAGGTTGCTTGTAGAATCTGAACTACAAATGTTCTAACTGCCGGCTCTCTGAGGAATTATTGCTACCTCCAAAAGTCCGTGCCAGTTCCCTGATAGACAGTCACCCACCTGGCGCCCAGTCCAGGCAGCCCCGGATACAGTCACCCTTCACATGGAAAGCAGGATTTTGTTTTAAGGACACTGGCCAGCAGGTTGGGCAGTCAGATTTGTAATGTCAGGGGATCAGCACACAGCACTAACCACCAAGCAACCCCCACAGCTTTATATCCCTGGGGAACGGGCAAGAGTGCCCTCGGCTCTTCAGAACTGTCTCCGACGCTTCCTTTTTGGGGCTGACATTTGTCACTGTCAGCCTTAGCCCAAAGGGGAACCATGGGGGCAAGTCGGAAGAGAAGCCGCTGAGCTTTTCAGAGCTGGGGAAACATAAGCCCAAGCTGCTGTCTGCTCCAAAGGCCATGTCTCTAGCAGTGGTCCCCCTGGAGCAGTTAGTGTTCCTGCGTGTGCTATGCGATCACATAGTGAACACATGCTTAGGGCAGGGGAGCCATAGGAACTGCAGCTTTTCACTTTTGGGGGCAGGTAAAGCTCAGCTGAGAAGGAGGCCAGAGGCCAGCTGTCATAAATTTACGGCTAAGGGTAGCATAAAATCCCTCCTTTACCTGTAAAGGGTTAATCAGTTCCATTAACCTAGTTGGCACCTGACCAGAAGGACCAATGGGGAAAGAAGATACTTTGAAATGGGGGGGGGGCGTTGTTTGGGCATTTGTTGTTCTCTCCGGAGACAAAGAGAGAGACCAAGCAAGTAATCAAGCTCCTACTGAATGATACATCTAAAATTACAGAAATAGTAAGTAATAGCAAGGAAATGCATTACAGTATCTTTTGTTTTAGCTTGTGAATTTTCCCTATGCTTAGAGGAAGGTTTATTCCTGTTTTTTCGTAACTTTAAAGTTTTGCCAAGAGGGGAATCCTCTGTGTTTTAAATCTTATTACCCTGTAAAATTATCTTCCATCCTGATTTTACAGAGGTGTTTCTTTTACTTTTTTTTCTTTATAATAAAAGCTCTGTTTTTAAGAATCTGACCGGGGTTTTTAGTGTCCTAAAACCCCAAAGTTCTGGTCTGTGCTCACCTTGTTTACTCTCAAGCCTCCCCAGGAAAGTGGGTGAAGGGACTTGGGGGGATATTTTTGGGAACAGGAACTCCAAGTGGTCCTTTTCCTAAATCTTTGTCTAATTCACTTGGTGGTGGCAGCGATACCATTCCAAAGACAAGGAAGAATTTGTGCCTTTGGGAAGTTTTTAACCTAAGCTGGTAGAAATAAGCTTAGGGGGTCTTTCATGCAGGTCCCCACATCTGTACCCTACAGTTCAGAGTGGGGAGGTAACCCTGACACCAGCTTTTCCACACAACACGGCTTCTAGAGCGGAAGGGTGCAGAGGAGCATTGCCCTGGTACCATTACCACAAGTCACAGGTGGGGCTCAGCTATCAGCCGATGAAGTCACATGAGCCTATCGGTTAAAATGAAGCCGCCACAGAAGTGGGTACGGGTGGAATGGGAGTGATGACCTGGCAGGTCCCTATGACTGGGCCTGGGTCTTCCCCAAGCAGGTCCTACACAGCACACTGTTGTCATCCCTGCATACCCAGTCACAAGGATCCCTGCACAGCTGGGCCACTCCAGCTGTTCACCTGTGGCACCCATGGGCCCCGGGGCAACACAAGAGAGACTGGCCGGACAGCCAGAGGCCCTTGTCCCCCTCCCACTCTGCATGGCTCCAGGACCAGTCCTGGCCCCTCTGCTAGGGGCTGAGCTCAGTGAGGTGACCAGCGCAAATCCAACCAGCCAAGTTCCCCAGCAGGGGCAGAAAGGGAGCAGCACTGTAGTGAGCTCTACTCCAAGCCAAGAACAGAGGGGAATGTGTGCTCATCCCCCCAGCACCAGAGTCCTAATGCAGACAGGGCTCTAGCAGCCGCCAGAGCACTCTCTAAGCCTGCTCAGCACCGGTCTGCACAACGCAGTGTGAGAGATGCCAGCCCCTTGTCTACAAGAGCGTTCCCACCCTTGCTACCTCCAGGGAGCTGCCCCCAGGGAAGACCTCACAGAAATAGGTCTAGTGGAGACAAGCCTGGGAGGGCCCCGCTCCCCAAGGGCAGGCATCCCCAGTGCTCAGCGGGGTATCGAGACTTAGCTTCTCCAACAGAGCCACCAGACCACAAGCCATCAAGGGAAACAGAATAGACCAATGCTAGGAGAAGGAGTCAGGACTCCTGGGTGCTATCCCCACTTGTTCCAGTGACTCACTGGGTGACCCTGGGTGCAGCACTTCACTCCTTTGTGCCTCAGTTTCCTCATCTGTACAAAGGGGCCCATGACGTTGGCCCCATAGCACGATGAGATTGCAGGAACGCTTGCAATGCACTTTGAGATCCTCAGTGGGGTGGGGCTAGAGACAAGCAGAATAAACCTGTCCCTGCAGACAGGCAGAGTTGTCCCCTGTGGGCAGCACCAAGAAGCCAAGCTGCTATTCACAGCCTACCAGGGCAGCTGCTGTCAGCAGCCCAGCAAGCACCCAAGGAAGCCAGCATCTCAAAGACCTCATGTGTTTCTGAGAAAAATTTCCCCCTCCGTTACTGGAGCTGGGCCGAGCCAGGCCCCCTGCTCCCCCTCCCCATTGCATGGAAGGTGTCTCTGGCAGACCATGCAGAGCTGAGGGAGGGTGAGGGCCTGCTCCGAGCTGCAGAGCAGGAAGCAGCCTGCAAAGCCCGCCCTGCAGCTCAGAGGACAGGCTGCATCCCACACAAGCACAGAGTCCTACCGGTAATTCTGCATTATGCAGGGAGGCGAGGCGGCTCGCCTGGGGGCAGGAAACTGCACCCTGCTCCCAGCTCACCAGGCAGAGTGGGCGAGCTACCGCATTCCCTGGAAAAGCACATGCTGGGCACAGAGAGGCTGCCACGCTGGTGCCCTCTCCCCATCAACCTCCACAGGGAAGCAGATACCTTAAGGCCCAAGAAGCCTCTCTATAACCACTACCAACTACACACCTTCCAGCCAAATCTCTGCCACCTCCAGCATAGGGGGTGCCAGCCCTGCCCTGCAGACACAACCCCCTGGCCCCACGCACATCCCGAACAGTAACTTTTCCAGTTCCCTCTCTTCCCTTCGCCCTGTGGCTCCTGGGAAGCCCCTAACCCGAGTGCTTAATTTGTGCCAGCACTGAGCCTCAGCACCTCTGGGCTTGCTGCATCATTATCAATGTAAAAAAACTGCTTGAGCCCCGGCACCTCTTCCATTACAAATTAAGCACTGCCTGACCCCAAGGGCTGATGGGCATAGCTGTTGCTGATGCACACACACGCCATCACTAGTGACCCACAGAGTGACTCACTAGCTAGCGACACACGGCGCTCCTGAGATGTTCTGTCCCTCCCCACCAGCACTTCCTGCTCATGGCCCCTAGGGTGGCACAGTGCGCCCTATGCAATCACAGCAGAGCCAGTGCTGCCAAAGTGCTCTCACCAACCTGCCCAAGGCACAGCTCCCAGACCACGTGGGCCTCTTCCTGCAGCCCCAGCACTGCAAGCGGCTGCACTGGCCATGCTTAGCCAGGCCTCTCAGCCCCGCTCCCACCTGTGCTTGTGATTATCACTCCCTACACGCAGCCCAGCTTCCTCCTCAGGTCCCTTCCCGTCCTCCCTGCTCAGCAGACCTGTGAATTTCATTACCGAGCAGCTCGCTCTGTCGGATCCTTAACAAAGGTGTTAAACATGCCCCAAGCGAGCTCCATGCGACCTCTGCAGCAGCTCGCCAAGTGAATGCCAAGCATTGCCTTTAGCACCGTGCTGGCTTCATCCCACCTCTGAGCTTGCAGGCCAGCTGATTGGACTCCATCTGCCAGAGCAGCTCTTCTCAGCCTGTTCCTGCTCCCTCGCCTCTGAGCCAAAGTCCTGGAGCCAGACATAGCACTGACCGTTCAGGACACCAAGGAACACTTCCATTGGCAGACAAGGAGGATGGACCAGTGCACTGCCCTGGGACACAGGAGCCCTGGGTTCAGTTCACAACTCTGCCACAGACATCATGCATGACCTGGGGCAAGTCACTTAGTCTCTCTGGGGCTCAGTTCCCATCTGTGAAATGGGAACTCCAGCCTTGGGAGGAAGGGCAGCGCTATACAATGGTAAATGCATAAAGACTGTGCACAGCTCAGACACTTTGAGAATGGGGGCAGATAAATACCTTCCAGAAACAGAAAGCCCAGAGCCTTCACTACATCAATTCCAAGACAGATCCTGCCACTGCCTCCACCCCCGCCCAGGATTACAGTCACACTGATCTGAGCCTGCCTGCTGACCAGAGGGCAAAGCCCTATCAGTCCAGGGAGAAGCTGAGAGGAGGAACGTGGTCCCAGGATCCATGCCAAGGCCCCATCCCCTGCTGGCTTCCCATTTCCCTTATTCCTGCTGGTCTGCCTGGTGTCTCACATGGCTTTACAGCGTCTTCTCCCTGTAGAGGAGAGAGCTGGGGTCAGAGCCCTGGGCAGTGGGCTCAGCTGTGCAGGGGATCAACCCACACCAAAGCATGTTCCGTGGTCTTGCCTTGGTGAGAAGCTGCTGTGCTGGACAGGTACCCAAGTGACCAAGCCTAGTGAGGGGATCTGGAGTGACCCTCCAGGGATTCCTGTGACTGGTAACACTGTGCTCCAGAGAGTAGGATTCAGGCAGGACCCCTCCTCCCAAAGACATGAAGGAATCTCCCATTTCTCCTCAGCCCTAAGTACAGGTCCTAACTCCCAGCCCTCATCTGCAGTGAAAGAGCCAGTGGGGGTGCTGTGATCCGTCAGAGTGGATGGGGCAGCATTGATGCTGTGGGGCGCATCACATTAACCCTGCAGCTTCCCAGTCTCTGAAATCCAGGTAATGTCTTCCTGCATTCCTAACCCCTGCTGGTTCCTGTGATGGACTGTGGCCCAGGAGTCACATCGAGAACACACCTCAAACAGGACTTCTACTTAGAAATTCTCATCTGGGGCTTCTGACATGATATGCAATGACCCACGCGAGTCCCGTAGTGCTGGCACCAGCCGTGCATTTCAAAGCCAGGAGTGGCACACAGAGAGGGACGGGAGGCTCTGGTTAATAAGAGCTTGTGATTGTACAGAAGAGGGGAAGAGGAGACTTGACCTGATGTTCTCCGGGCTCCCAGGCTGGAGCACCTTCCCGGGTGTTTGGTAGAGCAAGACTGGTCTCGCTGGCACTCACAGAGCTCTGTGTGGCTACAAACCCAGCTGGCCCTGCAGAGTCAACAGCTTTTCACTGTAAAGGTCTTGGAGCTGGTTCTTGGTGTCTGGCACTGGATCTCAGCAAAGGCAGCGCCTTCCATGGGCACTGCCTTCTGCTGCCCTACGTGTCCCCAAGAAAGCCGCACAGGCAGCTGTAACTTAGAAAACAAATCGGGGAGGAGGGAAGGGGGCTATGTTGCATTTCAGGACCCCCTTGACCAAACAACCCCAATTCACATGGCTCCCTGTCCCAGCCCTCGGGCTCCCACACCAACTTGCTAACTGAAGCTGACATGCAACATCAGATTGGAAGTGGGGAGAAAATTGGGCTTTCAGCGGAAACGTTGCTGCCTCCTTTCCTGCCATGTCGCCACTGCTCCTCCTTAATAAACGAACCAGCCTGGGAAGGATGGGATTTCATTTTCATTAATGCATGGAGGAGACTTTTCCACTCCAATCTTCCAGCTGGTTTCTGGGTTTATCTACCCAGGAAACGTAGACAAATGGACCTCGTCCTAGCCTATCATCAGGGACTCCCCTCTCATCCCCACAAGCAGAGGAGCCCTACATGTTGCAGCAAGACTCTGCAGCGCTCTGGGGTACCAGGCCAGGGAGCCTGTGGCAGGTTCATTTAAATCAAAGTGCCAGGTTTTAATTAAATAGGAGGGTGAATAATGCAATCGGCAGAGCACTCTCTCATGTTATTTGGATATTAAATTGAATGGTTCTTACCCTGTGTCTCCCCATCCTCCAAACACACACACACATTCATACTGCACAGCCTAACTACACCGCAGCAATTGTCATGGGGTAACCAGGGAGGAAATTTAGCTGAATGTTTCTGCTACAATGACCAGCACTAAAATAGTTAATGTTGACAATTAATTTGTCATCTTTAGGATAGAGACTTAAACTATCTAGAGACATGAAGCAGCTCACCCGTCTCAGAGCGATTGTGTCAGGCTCTCTGCAAAGTCAGGCAGATGTTACTGAACACGTAGCACTCAGGGTACCTTGTCAAGGTTCTCTTCACAACCAGGACTAAAAAGGGTTAGTTTATTAAAAAGAAAGCTCAGATTCAGGAGAACAACCTGTGATACCTGCAGTCCGAGCAACACTGCAGCCATGCTGTCATGTGATACAGTCCTGCGTGCGCTGGCCTCCGGGCAACACTGCAGCCATGCCGTCACGTGATACACTCCTGCACGCGCTGGCCTCCGGGCAACACTGCAGCCATGCCGTCACGTGATACACTCCTGCACGCGCTGGCCTCCGGGCAACACTGCAGCCATGCCGTCACGTGATACAGTCCTGCACGCGCTGGCCTCCGGGCAATGCTGCAGCCATGCCGTCACGTGATACAGTCCTGCACGCGCTGGCCTCCGCAACACTGCAGCCATGCCGTCACGTGATACAGTCCTGCACGCGCTGGCCTTCGAGCACAGCCACAGCGGCAGTCTGAAACATCTCTGATCATTCACTCTGACTTCCTGCATGGAGAGGCCAGACAACCTCACCCAGTGAACCCTGTATCAAGCTCAACAGCTGGTGGGTGAGTGACAGTAGATCTTTTAGCAAGAGACACCCAAACCTGCTGTAAAGACTCCAAGTGATCGAGAATCCACCACAACCCTGCTCCCATGGTTAATTATACTCACCACTAAAAATATGCACTGTATTTTCAGTCTGACATTGTCCAGCTTCAACTCCCAGCCTTGCTCTGCCTCTGGCTGCTAGAATAAAGAGCCCTTTGCTAGTGAAAGTTTCCTCCCCGCACAGGTGCTTATAGACCATGAGTTAATCATCTCATACCCTTATCTTTGACAAGACAGACTGCGCTTTAGTCTTGCTTTATAAGGCAGATATTCTTTGCTGAACGCTCTCCAATTTTTCAAATGTCTTTGTGAAGTGTAGCTCCTAGAACCAGAACACAGTAATGGTCTCACTAGTGCCACATACAGAGGCGATCTCTTCTCAGTATTCTGTTAAAAAAATCCACCCCTCTCCCCACAGATTCACATGGCGAGCTCATGTTCAGTTGTTTATCTGCAATGACCCCTAAGTCCTTTCCAGAGTCCCTGCTTTCCAGGATACAGTCCCCATCCTGTTGGTATATGGCCTGCACCCCTTTGTCCTAGAAGCCCGATCTTGCATTAGGCTGGATTATAATGCATGCTGTTTGACTGCACCCTGCTTTACTAAGCAATCCAAGTGGTTCTGTCACAGGGACTGGTCCCCTTTGTCATTTACCACCCAACCAATCTTTGTGTGTCTGCAAACTTCCCCAGCAATGATAATTGATAAAGAAATTGAACAGCCCCAGGCCAAGAACACACCCCTGCAGGGACCCACAAGAAACTTCGCACTCATTGCTGATTGTTCGTTAACAACCAATTAGAGAGATCTATCAATTAGCCAGTTTTATTCCATTTAAAATACACCCTCTGGATTTCGTAGAGTGCTTGTTTAATCCAAATGGCATGTGGTGCTAAACCCAAGCATGTTATTACATCCACACAGTTACCTCTATCAACCATACTTGTCATCCTGTCAAAGGGAGATATCAAGTTCATTTGACAAAAGCTATCTCCCGTGAAGCTGTGCTGATTGGCTTTAGTTCCGTTTACTGGGGGAAATCCCGTGTCAGCGGTTCCACTCTGTAGCCCAGGACTGGTGGCAGGCTCCTGTCCCATTTACCCTTCTTAAATACTGGCATGACTGTGGCCAGTCTCAGCAAGTCTCCTCCCATGCTCTCCCAGGAGTTTGAGGCTCTCTCTTCCCCAGCCTGGGATTATTTCTCCCCCACCCAGCCTCTCTGCTCCCTCCCATGTTACCCCAAGAGTTATTCTGTTGCTCCTGCTGTGGCACCAGATGGCTCTGCACTAAGCTCCTGCTGAGCACCATGGTGCAGAGCAGGGTGAAAATGATGGAAGCCTGGGCAGTCCCTGCAAGATCAGAAATAGATGAGGCTGCCCTCTGGGCAGTGGCGACACACTGCTGGGGAGCGTATGTAGAAGGAGGCAAAGTGAAGAGGGTGGGATAGTGGCAACGTCCTGCCTAATTCCAGTCCCTGAGGAACCGGCACAAATGCCATGAAGTACAACACAGGACAATGTAGCGAATGAGGCTGTCCATTGCTTCGCGCCCCTGACACCCTGCCTGGACAGAGCACTAATGCACCCTCCCGGTCAGGATCAAACATGGCCCCACAGCACCGGCAGATGGGGCATGACACAGACAAAACAGGGAAGCTCTTGTGCTACCGAGCAGAGATTAAAGGAAAACCAAAGTGTGACAGGCCACTTGGCTCGCTGCATGGGACAATGCTAACAGAGCTAACCCTGTGGCGCTGAGCCTGCAGTAGGGTGGAAACCAGCACTCAGGCAGGGACAGTGCCTGTCCTTACACTGAGCACACTGCCAGAAACAAACAAGAATACAGTGGGGCTGGTAAAGGGGACCAGCACATGCAAAAATCGAGGCTTCGTCTGCCACCGCACTTAGCAAGGGGGCCACGGGCCCAAGGCACTTGCATTTCATCCAGCACACTTACCCTTCTGGGGAATCTACCTGTTTAAGGCGAGGAGGTGGTGGAGGCTGCCAGAGCCGTTTCTGCCTCATACAGGGAGCTGCTGTTTTACATTTGAGTGGCATGTTCTTGCTGTCAGGACAATGGATGGAAGGCGTGACACTTCCAGCCCTAGCTCACACATAATCTGTGAGCTATTTCGGCACAAGTGCAGCTCTTAATGAGATCTCAAACAATGGGAGGTAGCATCCCTCTGTGGAAAGGCAGCTCTCAGCTTGCCAAAAGGAACCCCACTTGGCCAGGAGAAGGCTCTCTGCCAGGGCAACAGCCCTCAGGTCAGCAGCTGAAAGAGACAAAGCCATGCCCCCTTCCACCACCTTCCTGTACTCCAGGCTGCGCTCAGCAGCATACAGCAGGCACAGGGGGCTCTGGCAGCTCGAAAAGTTACTTTCACAGAGTGCCCATGCGAAAACAGGGCTGACCTCAAAGAAAATGAAGAGGTGTGACTGGTCAGCGACTGTGGAGTTAAGCTGATAAGGAGGGGCTGTTGCAATCCCTTCTCGGACCCACCTCCACGGGCAGACCCGTGCATCACTTCCAACCACCAAGCCCACATGTCATCAAGCAATGACTCACTCTCAGCCCCTATTTGGCAAAGCCCCTCTGTGCAAGATCAGCTGCAGGCTGCGGTATCAAGTAGCCATTAATGGCTTACCCATGTGTGGCACCTATCCCACTCTGCCCCTGCCAGAAGACCTGAGTCCCTGGCGGAGCCTGGCTCCAGGACGGGCACATAGGTGCTGGAACTGGGGGTGCAGCCACACACCCTGGCTTGAAGTGGTTTCCAGCATATACAGGGTTCACAGTTTGGGTCAATGGCTCTCAGCACCCCCACTAGACAAACTGCTCCAGCGCCCTGGGCGGGCATGCTAGGAGCACCTGGCAGGTCGGTGGAGCTCCTAGGTCTTTGCTTCAGAGCGGCTCTGCCTGGCGAGCAAAGGGTTAAGCAATCCTGCCGCTGCTGCAGTCTCTGACGGGACCCCGCCGCCCGGCAGTGCCGGAGCAGGAGCGGAGTAAACAAACGCGCCGAGCAACATGTGGCCTAGCCCGTGCCCCCCGCTCGGCCTCCTTCCCGCAGCTCCCCGCCGGCCGCGCACCGCAGCGGGGTCACCCAAGGGCGCTCGCTCGGGCCGGATCCCGCTGCGGGGACTCTCCGCCCCTGGGCAGGGCGCCGCGAGGGGCTCACTCCCCCGGCACCGCAGGCTGGCTGCGGGAAGCCACGGGCGCCGCGCCCCCACGAGCCTGGCCCCTGGCCAGGGGCTTCGAGCCAGCGAGCCCCGCTCCCGCACTCAGCGGCGAGCCAGCCGGGGACGGGACGATCCTGGGCAGGGCGCGGGGCTCTCACCTGCTCCGGGGCGGGCTCCTCCGGCGCCTTCTCCGCCGCGTCCACCTTGATGAGCCGGTGCTTGGGCGAGCCGTAGCGGGCGTCGGGCGCGAGGCCCCCCGGGCCAGCCCCCGTGTAGGGGTCCTCGAAGTCCCGGTCCCGCTGCAGCTTGTAGGCGGCCAGGATGTCGGGCTGGGCCGCGGCCGGGCAGAGCGGGGCGGCGGGGGCGCCCCCCGGCGGCGGCGGCGGCTGGGGCAGGCCCGCCCGGTAGTCGGGCTTGGGCGGCGCGGGCGGCGCGGGCTTGGCGCTGCGGAAGCCCAGGTGCTCCCGGAGCCAGCGGGCCATGCTGCCCACGCACTGCGGGGCCCCCCCGGGTCCGGGTCCGTGTCCGGGCCCGGGCCCGGCGCGCTCCGAGCCGGCCGCGGCTCCGCTCAGCAGCATCGGGACGGGCGGACTGAGAGCGCCGAGGCGGTGGCGGCGGAGCCCGGAGCCCGGCGCCGGCCGGGGAGGGGGAAGAGCGGGGGAGGCGGCCAAGGGGAGGCGGCCAGTGCCACCTGCCGGAGCCGTGGCGCCTGCTGCACCGACCTGCGCTGCGCCCTCGTATCCCGCACAGCCCTTCCTGCGTCCCCAGGCTCCTGCGCCCCCCAGTGCCTCCCGCGCGCTCCTCTGCTGCACCCTTAACACCCCCCCTCTCCTGTGCTCCCACACCCCGGTACTTCCCTGCACGTCCGTACTGTACCCCCAGGCTCACCTGTGCCCCACACTGGTCCCTGCATGCCATACACCCCAGTGCACTCTCCTGCCCCCTCCCCAAGTTTCTGGGTGTGTCCTATCTATACAACACCCATTTCTCACACTACCACCTCTGACCTATAACCCTCTCGTCCCCGTGTACCCTGCTGTGCCCCATCCTTGCACCCGCCAACACCCGGCTTCTTGTACCCCCCTACATGCTCTGTACTCAAATACTGCTCTGTGTGCCCCCTGCCTGAATCCAAGTACACTGGGCACTCTGGCGCTCCCTCCACATCTCCCCTCAACCCAAAGCACCCCATCTAAACAATGATTGGTGCAGCCCTGGCACAAGGGTCACTGGCTACCCAGGGCCACAAAGGGTCAAGGACAGTGCTAGGGGGTGGGGTGCAATCACTCACAGTGTTAGAAATGCTCCCTCCGCCACAACACCCCTCCCACTGTGTGCCCCATGCAGGGCAGCTGGCACCGGAGCTGCTATCTAAGGGTCCTGGTTCTGGCTGGGCCACTCCTCTGTCCCCTGCCCCGGAGGTGGTCACTGTTACTCCAGGTGCTGTTGCCTTGGGGAGCTGGCAGGGCTGGTGACTCAGACAAGACATGACGCTGTTCCCTAATCCTTGGGAAAACACCTAACTTGCCCAACATGCTGGTGAGTGAGGGACCAAGAATGTAGGTCTCTGAATCACACTCAGTTTTCACTTGGAAGGGCTTCTGTAACTGCTCCAGTGATGCCTACCTGAGTCTGCCAACAGCCTAGCAAGCGCTGTCAGTCACCTTGATGGGTGTTTATTCTGAAACCTAATGATGGACACGTCAACTGAGTTAACTAGCAGTTCGCTGCGGAACACTACAGCAGAACATGCTTCTCCCACAACCCCAAACAGCCTCCCAGGGCCGCCCCCTGTACCATGCTGCACCTCAATGTATAAATCTGCAACACATTGAAAATGTGGGAGCAGCATCAAAATAATTGGCCTTGCATATCAGATTACACCAGGGAAGTCTCATGACTGCATCAGTCACTTGCATATTTAGTTCGACCACAACGTGCAGCTGTGGACTTGCCCAAAGCTGCATGCCATTTGCTGCTCGGGAGCACCACAGAATATAGACTCCAGGGGTCCCACTACAGAAGTCACATTGGCCACAGAGTACAGGGTCCCTGTCTCTCCTTCAGTTCTAGAATGCAGGAGTTATGGAGCATGCATGCACACGCACACACAGACACACAGACACACACACACAATAGCTAACTGCTTTGAAATGGGTTCTGTGGCCACCTGCCAAGGCACACAGTCTTGCGGTGGGGCTCTGCAGAGGCACTGGCTTGCAGCAGAACTCCCTTGGGTGTGCCTCTCCGGAGAGCTGCCTTAAAAGTGCTTCTCGAGACGCAATTGAAAATCAGTTTGATGGCATCCTTCTGCTTGGTGTCTGCAAGAATACCATTGTTTGCCACCAGTGGCACATGGCATCTTCCCACAAGGGAAACCCAGAACTGAAACAGCAGATGTTGCAGAAGATGGGGCATCAGCAGCATTTTAGGGTTGCAAGGGGGGGCTGTGGGGGAGGTTTGAGGGGCATTGGCGGAGCTGAGGGGGAGCCCAGGGCTGGAATAATAGAGGGGGTGTGGATCTGGATTGAGGAGCACTGGCAGAGCTGGATGGATGGGAGCCTAGGGCTGGAGTAGGAGGGCAGGCAATGCATACAGGGCAGAGATTAAAAGAATTGGCTCAGGAGTGAGGCGCTGCTATTACAGACCCTCCAGGGAAACTCCTCCTTTGAGTTTAATAAGTCCCCTTCCCTGGTCACTGTCCCAGTGGAGGAGCTGGACTGAGTAGAGCTATTCCGGGGTAGTTTGCACAGCCAGAGCCCCCTGATTCTCAGGAGAGGGGCTCGCAGCTCGAGTCAGGATCATACTGGAGGTGGCTAGCCCCTCCCACCAGCTGTGCCGCAGCAGCTACGCTTCTATTTTTAGTGTGCCCCCTCGATCAAAGCCAGGGCCGGATTAACTTTTTGTGGGCCCGGTGCCAAACATATTTGTGGGCCTTCATGGAGCAAGGTGCAGGGGGGGTGGGATGGTCGGTCTCCAGAGTGAAGGGCGAGCTGGGGGCAATGAAGCACAGCGCAGCGGGAGCAGCCCCGCTCTGCGCAGCCCAGCAGGAGGGCACGGTTTACAAATCTGCAGTTGCCAGAGGCACACTGGTCTGCCCAGCCCTGTGCTACCAGCAAGCCCCTTCCCCTTGAGGGCAGGCCCGCACCACACCTCCCCTGTGCCCAGTGCCCCACCCTTAGCCCAGTGCCTCCTCGCCCAAAGACCTCCACCACAGATCTCTATGCCCAGCCCCCACCCCTCCCAGAGACCTCCCCCGCTGGCCTCCCACCACAACTGCTCAGCACCCTGCACACCACACCGCTCGCCCAGAGCCCCCCACCCATAGACCTTCCCACCACCTTCCTCACAGTCCCGCCATCACAGCTGCACAACACCCCATATTCCTGAGGGGATTCTGCACCAAAAAATTAAAAATACTGTGCACAATATTTTAAAATTCTGCACATTTTATTTGTCAATAAATAAATGTGGAGGCTCCCCCATGGCAGTGGGGAGCACAGGCCACTGGTTGCATGGAGGTGGGAGATCACCCTGCAGCTTCCCCCAACCTTACCCTGGGACAGGGACTCGGCAGTGAGGCTGCACTCGACCCTGACACAGTGCAAGGGCCAGGCCTGCCCCAGAAACACCCTGGGGCCCTGCCCCCCTATGCCAGGCGCACCAGGTGTGGGTGAGCAGGCTCAGCCCGGGAGCAGGATCCAAGTGCAGAGGGACTTCGTGTGGGGGGATCCAGGTGGGGGTAAGAGAGTTCTCTGTGGGGCAATCTGGGTGCGGGCAGCTCAGTGGGAGATCTGGATGCACAGAAGCTCATTGCGGGGTTCCAGGTGCAGGGGCAATGGGACTCTGCAGGGGATCCAGATTAAGGTGTTTGGGGCTCAGTGGGGGGGAGGGGGTCAAGAGGCAGGGGAGGTGGGGTTCATTTGGGTGGGGGTCCAGGTGCAGGTGGTTAGGGCTCAGTGGGGAGGGTGTCTGGGGGGGTCTCATCAGGATCGTACAGATGCAGGGGTGGTGGGGCTTGTCAGGGTGAGGGTTCGATGGGCCTGCTTAACAGGGGAGCCCCAGCTTCTGCCAAGGAGATGCTGCATGCTGGGCTCCAGTGTCCCCCCTGCCCCTGCTTCCCCTATCCCCTGCTCTTCCCCATCCTATGCCCCTTCCCCACTGCTCCATCTCTTCCCCATCCCATCCTCTTCCTTCCCCCCTGCCCGTGCTTCCCCTGTCCCCTTCTCTTCCCCATCCCATGCCCGTTCCCCACCCTCCATCTCCTCCCCATCCCACCCCCTTCCTTCCCCACTGCCTCTTTCCCCCGAGCCCCAGCCTGCCTCAGCCCTTCCCCACCATAGGCACTCACTGTTGTACAGAAAACAGGATGGCTCCCAGCACACAGAAGGGGAGCTCAACCAGCACGAGGACCCAGAAAGTGGCATTTTCTGAGCAGCACCCTCTTTCTTTCAGCTGCTTGCAGAAAGCGGGGGAGGCAGTGGCATGTGACTCCATGTGCCCCCATGCCTTGCTTCTGTTTGAGGGCACTGCCCCCCAAACTAAGCTCATGGGCATTCTCAGCTGCCATCCCCATCCCTTTGCTTCTCCGTCACTTTTGAAAGGGAAGCAAAGAAATCTGCAGGGGATCTGTTTTCATTCCCCCAGGAGTACCCCACTACGCAGTGCCCCTTCCCCCCCCACAGACCCTCCAGAGACCCGCTCCCCCACACCCTTCCTGCCACCCAGCCACACTCACTGGCCTGCTGGAAGCGACTACTTGAGCCTGCAGCACTGCTAGGGCCGGTCACGGATCCCTCTGGCCCCTCAGAAGCGGCTCAACCAACCAGGACAGAGCGGGAGCCCGGCCTGCCCCAGCCAGGCTCCCTCAGGACCCACATGCCTGGAGGGGCCTGGCCCAGGCCCAGCCCACCACTCACACCCCAGGGGTTATGTGGGAGAGAGAGGGATGAAGAGGAGTGAGTGGTGGGTGGGGCCTTGTCTGGGCAGAACCCAGGCAGAGCGGGTGGAGAGGTGGGACCAAAGTCCGGACACTGGGGCCACTTCTGAGTGTGGGCCCGGCGCCATGGAGCCACGGTAAACCTGGTACTGATCAAAGCCAGTGGGTATATCTACTTGAGCTGGAAATTACACCTCCACCTTGAAGCCTAACCATACTGGCCTGGTCTGCACTAGAAAATTGAATGAAACTATGTCACTGGGATGTGAAAAATCCACACCCCTGAGTTAATTAAACCAACCTAATCCCTAGTGTAGACAGCGCTAGTCAACAGAAGAGTTCTTCCATCCACCTAGCTACGGTCTCTCAGTGAAGTGCCTTACCTATGCCAATGGGAGAGCCCCTCCTGTCAGCCAAGATACTGTCTACACTGAAGCATTTCAAGAGTAACTAGCCCACCCTGAGACAGACCCAAGAGGTGCAAGGAAACCCCGTGTGCAGGTGACATTGTCACACTGCCACCTTTTGGCCAATTTCACTCAGCCCAGAGGGACTGTATTGACTGCAAAGCAAACTAGACAAGTGCCGCCAAAGCAAGAGACCCTCTGTCAGCCTCCGCTACCCCCATTTGGTCATTTGCTGCCCTTGGAGGCTGATCCCCAGCCCAGGTGTCACTGGCCCCTGTCCTTCACCTGGCAGCAGGTGACCCCTAGTGCAGCACCACATGCCAAGGCTGGATGCAGCTTTTCCTGCTCCCTCTTTACTGAGACATCTTGCAGTGCCTTGCGTTGGAATGCTGTCTCGGTCTCAGTGGCCCTGCCTGCGCAGTGGCTCCCCGGGCCTGTGCTGCACTTTGTGTCTCCCTCTCCCACCTCTGGGGTACCCCTGAGTCTGTATCTGGTGAGTGCCATCCTCCGTTCTGCCCATCACTGGGGCAAGGTGACAGCTCTGGGTAGTGACCTGGTGCCGGTCACTGCTTTGGATTTGTCCTGAGTGACTCCTGCGTGGATGGTTGAGGTACTGGCTTGGCCTGGCCTGGCCTGGCAGGCGCCTTTTGGTGTTGCTTGCTTGCATCCTGGCTGGGGGCTGTGGGACACAGGAAGCAATCAGCGATGATACAGGAATGGGTCACTCAGTTTCTGATCCCCTGGTGGGAACTTTGCGGTGGAGGGGATGCGTGCAGCTCTGGCTGAGGCGGTCCCAGGAGAGTTGATATGGCACAAACCCCACGTCATCCTACTCCCAAATTCCCTCTCTGCTTTGCTTTTCCCTCCCTCTTTCCCAGCTGGGTATCCGAGCCCCCCTCCCACTCAGGGGGACAGCTGGGTATCCGAGCCTGCCTCCCCCTCAGGGGGACAGCTGGGTGAGCCCATAGAAGGGGCGGGGACAGCCGGGTATCTGAGCCTATGGGGAGGGGGTGACTGGATATCTGAGCCCCTGTGGGGAGTCCGAGGGGCCCCACAGTGGCCACCTTTTGCTGGGGAGGGTGACCGTTGGCACCAAGCAGTAGGCATCGCTGCTCAGTGAGACTGGTGGAGCTGGGGTTGGTGCGGGGTTGATAACAGGTTTCCCCGTTTGATAACAGGTTTGATAGCCTGGATTCCAATGCCCTCCCCACCTGGCTGGATACTCAGGGGCACGATTCCCAATGCCAGGGCAGTACAATTTCACCAGAAGGGGGAGGTGCTGCTGGCAGTGGTTCATTCCCCTGGAGGGGGCTCAGCTCTCAGCCATCTGGGATAGGCTGCAGTAGCTCCCACTAACAGACTTGGCTGGGGGGAGACAGTCTCCGCACCAGGCTCGGAGCAGAAGGGAATCAGGAAGGGCCTGTGGGGCAAGGTGGAGCGGCATGGGCCGGGTAATCAGGGACTAGGAGGAGGCTGCCTGTGCTCCCTGCCTGACTGAGGAGCACTAATGCCCCAGTCAGATGGAGGGACCAGACTGCACTGACTGCAGAACCTACTTCCATTCTCTGCCAGGTCCAGGCATCCTTATTTGCACCTGCCCCAGCCCAGGCAGAGGGCAGCTTGGTGCAGAGACTTTCCCCTGGGACCTGCCACGCACCACCCAGCCCTGCATGGTTATGGTCAGGGACTGTGCTTATGCATTGATGAAGCTAGCACCTCCACAGCCTGAGCAGAGAGAAGCCCTGACTCAGCCGGCTCCACATGGGCACAGCCTGCTCCAGCACAGGACCTGGTGTGTGGCCATGAGCCAGGAGAAGGCAGTGAGGGGGCCAGAATTGATGTCCTCTCAAGGTCCCTTCCAGCCCTCTGTTTCTATGAATCTATGATTCTAGATGCTGAGAGGACATGCTCATTCCAATGCCAGCAGTGGGGGTGCAAAGAGAGAGAAAACCACGCTCCAGGCAGCTGGTGAGCCCTGTCTCCCCAGGCTCAGCACCCCAGGATAGGTAAGACTATGAAGGTCTCTGGAGCTTGGCTGGGAGGGAGGAACGCGGGAACAAGGATTTGCAGGGCCCCAGGAGGCATGTATGTGGGTAAGGGAGCACTCCTACCTTCCTGTTACGGCACCTCCCCCTCATCTTCCCATGCTCACACCACCCCCATCCCTTGAGAGACAGGCATCATTCAGCACATAGCCAAGAACACAGCCCGGCTCACACGGGGCAAACCCACTGCCGTGTGTTCTCCCCAGAGCAACTGCATCAAAAGATGGGGGCATACTTGACATTTTGATTTAAAAAACTAGAATATAAAATTAATAG
The DNA here is from genome assembly GCF_965140235.1 of Caretta caretta. NCBI lineage: Eukaryota > Metazoa > Chordata > Testudines > Cheloniidae > Caretta > Caretta caretta. The sequence continues at coordinate 46,612,531 of NC_134215.1, read as the reverse complement.
CACCCACTGAATGGATTAAAAACTGGATAACTGATGGTCTCAAAATGTAACAGGGAATTGTCATCTAATGGGTCTGTTTTTAGTGGCCCTGTGCTACTTAACATTTTTATCAATGACTTGGAAGAAAACAAAATCATCACTGATAAAGTTCGTAGATGTCACAAAAATTGGGGCAGTGGGAATTAGAGAAGAGGACAGGATCTGGATCAGTTGGTAAATTGGGCACAAGCAAAGAATATGCATTTTAACACAGCCAAATGTAAATGTATACATCTGGGAACAATGTAGGCCATACTTACAGGATGGGGGACTCTATCCTAGGAAGCAGGGACTCTGAAAAAGATTAAAGGGGAGTGGTGGATAATCAGCTGAACATGAGCTCACACTGTGATGCTGTTGTCAGAAGAGCTAATGGGATCCTGGGATGCATAAACAGGGGAATCTTGAGTAGGAATAAAGAGGTTATTTTACTTCCATATTTTTTCTCTGGTGTGACAGCTGCTGGAATAGCATGTTCAGGTCTGGTGCCCACAATTCAAGAAGTATGTTAACAAATTGGAGAGGGTTCAGAGAAGAACCATGGGAATGGTTAAAGGATTTGAAAACCTGCCTTGTAGTGATAGATTCAAGGAGCTCAGTCTGTTTTTGCTTAACACAGAGAAGGTTAAGGGGTGTCTTGATCACAGTCTAAGTACCCACATGGGGAACAAATATTTAATAATGGGCTCTTCCATCTAGCAGACAAAGGTCTAACACCATCCAATGGGTGGAAGCTGAAGTTAGACAAATTCAGACTAGAAATAAGGTGTACATTTTTTTAACAGCGAGAGTCATTAACCATTGGAGTAAATTACTGAGAGTAGTGGTGGAGTCTCCATCACTGACAATTTTTCAATCAAGACTGGATGTTTTTCTCAGAGATCTGCTCTCGGAATTATCTGGGGGCAGGTCTCTGGCCTGTGTTATACAGGAGGTTAGACTAGATGATCACCATGGTCCCTGCCGGCCTTAGAATCTGTGACTCTATGCCCATGGCTGAGGAATTCTGCATGGGCACACTGTCCCCCAGGGCCAGATGGGCTTTCCCTGGGCTCTGCCACTTCTTCTCCCATTCAGAGTTCTGCTGCTTGCTTCCCCTCCCACCCACTGAGACAGACCCACTGCGCACACACTGTCCCTCTGGAACAGCATGGCACACACCTGCCACAAGCATCCCTTCTCATCACGTGTATCTGCAGTCTTTAAACCAGTCCCCTGGTCTCAGGCCATACCCCCAGGGCTTCATCCCAGGAGGCAGTGGTTTCACCCTCTTAGTCCATTCTGGCCCCAGCTCTCCAGCTGGCCTCCTGACGGTTCCGTTCCCTTCACGGCGGTGGAGAGGGTGTTGGTTACTACTGTCCAGTTGTAGGCCCTTCCCCAAAGGCCTATGGCCAGGGGGGAAATCCAGGCCTGCCCACTCCTCTGAGTCCCAGCCTAGGGACCCTAATAATAGCAGCTGTGCACCACCATGTCCACTTAGCAAAACTGTCTTCAGTTCCCTGGGCAGCTTCCGCATAGGCCCAGCCTTCACTGATGCCCTACCCTTAACTCAGGGCTTTTCTAAGCTCAGGCCCAGCAGCCAGCCAGCCAGCCAGGCACTCCCTCTTCACTCCCCTGGTCCTTACTAGCACTGAGCTGTCCATTGTGCTGCAGTTCCCTATAGCCAGCCAGGAGCACCAGCTGTACTCCTCTAGCTCTAGCAAGGAACTGATCTTATGCTAGCCCTGCAGCTCCTTTTCATAGGGCCCTCCTGGGCCCTGATTGGCTGCTCCCTGCAGCCTTTCTGATTAGTTGCTTCCTCTGCAGCCACTCTAGGCTGCCTGGAGGACTTCCCCTTTGCTCTTTTCTGGGGCAGGGTGAGGCAGGCCCCCACTGTAGGGGTCTCTGGACCTAGTCCACCCCATCACACTCACCCACCAAACCACTAGGCTACTGCCTGCTTCACCAGCCAGCCAGCCACCCAATCCCTCTCTCACACACACACCCCCGTATCTTTCCAAGAGCTAATGGGTGCCCTGACGTGGGCCTGATGAACGAGGTTTATAAATAATGACACACAAGAAAGCGTAGATGGCACCAGGGGGCCTCAATGCTGCACTGGAGTGACCAGGCTGCCAGGGCTCTGGACATGTGGGAGTTGAACAGGGCAGGGATGGCTCCAGACTTGCTGGAGGAAAATGCACGTGTCCCGATTCTCCACAGTGACCAAACCAGAGTGGAGAGTGGCACCCCCAGGTGGCGGCTTGAGCAGGTGCCATCTAGTCATCTCCTTTGGAAGGGTATGGATTCCCTCTGGCTGCAGAGGGACAGAAGGTACGTGGGAGTGTTGGACCAAACTGCCACAGTGGGCCAGGCCAGGGGTGCCAATCCAACCTCCTGACTAGGACAGCACCCCGCATAGGGCCAAGTGTGCCATAGCCTGCTGTGGAGACAAAAAAGGGGGAAGGGGCGCTCTCGCCAGCTCCACAGCTGCCACCACTGTCCTCAGGTAGTGGGCATGCCCCATGGAGTGCTCTTGCTTCATTGCTCTCTTCTGCCTCTGCCCCATGGTCAGGCTTGGTTGCCTCCTGCCTACTCTGCTCCTCCCCCACCTCAGGGCCAGAATCAGAGTAGGATGCTTCTGGTGGGATCCCTCCAGGGTAATCCACCCCACTAGTGGGAGTCCAGTGACTCCTGGCCCTGCCTCCTGGTGACTGTGACTACAATCTCCTTCCCTGACTCTGTTCTCTGGCTTGGGGTCAAAGTGGCACAGCCTGAGCATGTTCCAGTGGACTGTTGTCTCCGGCCTAGCTGCAGCCTCTGCTCGGGTCCTGCATACCGGCTATTTAAGGTAGGGATCCCACAGACAGCGTGCGGTTTGCGGCCCCAGGCTGCACACAATTTGGAGCGTTTCTGCTACTTGAATAGGATCCGATCCCCCAGTGCCTGTGGCCCGGCTCCAGCGTGTCTGTCATAGCTCTGTTTCTGTCTGTCTCGGGCTTGGCCCACATTAGTGGCTAAGATCTGGTCTGGCTCACAAAGGCATTGGTGATCCCCATGGACCTATTCTGGGGCCCCTGGACTCTGGTTCCCTGCAGTCCCCAGTTAGATGCCCAGGGTGATGTCTATCAGCAGCCAGCCTTGCTTGCCGAATCTCAGGAAGTAGCAGCTGTATTTAGTGGCGAGGTGCACCATACACGTAGGTCAGCTCCAGCAGGTAGGAAGGCCTGTATCTCTGCTGCATCTCTGACAGAGTTGTCGGCCCCACTAACAGTGTCTGGTTGGCTTGCTCGTTGCCTTGTGGGTGGTAGGCTGTTGTCCCTAGCTTGGGGCTACCATGCAGACAGCACAATTCTTTGAACATCTGTGACTTGAAGGGCGTGCCTTGGTCTGTGGGGCAGCTGTAGGACTGGAGAAACTAACGCCAGAAGTCTTCTGTGGTTGCTCTGGCTGTGATCTCCCTGAGGGGTGCGGTGACCTGCTTGTCCTGACCTGAATTTTTTCCTATTTTCCTTCTTTCCTCCTTCTCACTTCCCAGTCCCCTACATTTTATTCTCCTCTTCTTTTATTTTACCACCTCACCTCCTACCCAACCTCCTGTTCCCCTGCTAGCTCAGCATCTCGATTCTTCTCCTTCTCAAACAGCTTTTTCCAGCTGCCCCTTCGAGTGGATTCCAAGTGCCCTCAGCTTGAGCTGCCCTCTCCTTGGCCATCTCTCTCCCCAGGACAGCATTCTGTGCTGCTGCATCACAGCTGCAGCAGGTGCTAGTGCTACAGGGGACTGCCCCACCCTGGATCTCTAGGCTCGGCCTTTCCCATTCAATGGCTGCCCCATCCCAACTTTTGAATTTCCAGGCCCAGCTTTTTGGTCACTGACTGCCCCATCCTAGGAGCTCCAGGCCTTTCCCTGTCACAGACTGCCCAGTTCTGGGGCTTCAGGCCCAGTCTCAGGCACCTGCAGGGCTGCCAGTTGTCCAGTTTTCAATCGGAACATCTGGTCAAAAAGGGGCCCAGGCGGCTCCAGTCAGCAGTGCTGACAGGGCCGTTAAAAGTCCGGTCAGTGCCAAAGCAGGGCTAAGGCAGGATCCCTGCCTGCTGTGGCTCCGTGTGGCTTCCAGAAGCAGCAGCATGTCCCCACTCTGGCTCCTACATGTAGGGGCAGCCAGGGGGCTCTGCACGCTGCCCCCGCCCCTAGCGCTGACTCCGCAGCTCCCTTTGGCCAGGAACCACAGTCAATGGTAGCTGCTGGGGCGGCACCTGCAGATGGAGCAGTGCGCAGAGCCACCTGGCTGCACCTCTGTGTAGGAGCCGGAAGGGGGACATGCTGCTGCTTCCAGGAGCTGCTTGAGGTAAGCGCCGCCCAGAGCCTGCACCCACTCCCATGCCCCAACCACTTTCCCTAGTCCTGATCCCCCTCCCCTCTTACACCCCAAACCCCTCATCCCCATCTCCATGCCAGAATCTGTACCCCCAGCCAGAGCCCTCACACACCCCTGCATCTCTGCCCCAGCCCAGAGCCCTCTCCTGCACCCTGAACCTCTCAGCCCCAGCCCAGAGCCCCCTCCTGCACCCCAAATCCCTCATCCCTCGCACCACACCAGAGTCCACACCTGCATCTGGAGCCCTCACCCCCCCCACACCCCAACCTCCAGCTCAGAGCCCCCTCCCACACCCTGAACCCCTCATTTCTTGCCCCACCACAAACCCACAACCCCAGCCCAGAGCCCATACCCCCTCCTACACCCCAACCCCCTGCCTCAGCCTGGAGCCTGCTCCCATACTCTGAACCCCTCGGCTTCACCTCCCAGCCTGGAGCTCCCTCCTGCACCCCAAAACCCTCATCCCTGGCCCCACCCTAGAGCCAGCACCCCCAGCCTGAGCCCTCACCCCCTCCCACACCCCAAATCCCTGAGCCAGACCAGTGAAAATGATCAAGTGAGTGAGGGTGGGGAGAACGAGCAACAGAGGGAGGGGGGATGGGGTGAGCGGGGGGCAGGGCCTCAGAGAAGGGGCGGGGCAGGGGCGAGGCAAGGGTGTTCGGTTTTGTGGGAGTAGAAAGTTGGCAATCCTAGGCACCGGTTATCTGAAAGATGGGGAAGGACTGGCACTGTGCCATCCCCAGCCCTGCAGACTTAGAACTACAAGTTACTGGTATTTGCAATTTACGGCTGTGCTATGTGCGTTCTAGCCGCAATTCTGTGAGAATGACATCCCTGGGTCAGAGGGCAGCATGAGGCCTGTGTACAGGACAGGTATATTCCTAAGTGGAGCATGGGTTCTGGTCCAAGAGGTGCATATAGCTGTACCACGCAGTAATTTCAACCATAATGTAATTAAATTTAATATCCTTGTAGGTGGAAAAGGCCAAAGAAGCCCATCACAGTAGCATTTAATGTCAAAAAGGGGAACTGCACAAAAATGAGGAAGCTTAGTTAAATGGAAATTTAAGGGAACAGTCACAAAGGTGGAATGCCTGCAGGTGGCCCGGAGTCTATGTAAAAACACCATAATAGAGGCTCAAACTAAATGTATCACCCAAATGAAAAAAAAACAATCAGTAAGAGGACCAAAGAAATGCCACCATGGCTAAAGAGCAGAATAAAAGAGGAGGCTAGAGGCAAAAATGTGTCCTTTAAAAATTGGAAGTCCAATCCCACTGAGGAAACTAGAAAGGAACATGAACTCTGGCAAGTCAAGTGTCACGGTATAATAAGGCAGGTCAAGAAAGAATATGAAGAGCTATTAGGCAAAGGCACAAACTAACAGCAAAAAATAAAAAAAAATAAAAAATAAAAAATTAAGTACATCAGAAGCAGAAAGCCTGCCAAAGTGTCAGTGGGGCTATTGGACAATGGAGGTGATCAAGGAGCACTCAGGGAAGACAGTCAATAGAAGGGGGACACCAGGACACACAACAGAGACTACATAGTGCTCTTTTTATAATCATTACTTTCATTAGTCAACCACACACTGCAAGCTGGCAAAGGAGAGTGAGACCAATACAGAAAGCACAGTATTTGCATTACTCACACCACGCCTTGCAGAAAAACCTGAAGTCTTAGTCATCATTCTCACCACCACTGGTTGTCACCCTGGCATCATCCCTCCCAAGGCACACAGGCTGGGATACAGATTTGATAATGTGTTATGCTGATGCCTTTTCCTTATTTGAACTTCCTACACCCCACTGCTTTTGGGGTGCTCTGTTTTTCATAGGCTAACTCATTAATTCCCCTTATACTCAGTAACATTTACCTTCCCTTATCATCATAGTAATAGGCAGTTACCTCGAGGAAGTCTCCAACTTTTCACCCCATCTGCAAAGGTCATCTTATGGTGTCTACTGATCTCTAGTAGACATTATTACCCAAACTCAGCAGCTGTTTTCAAACTATCAACCTGTCACAAACAGCCATGCTTAGCAGATATTAATTTAATTTATATTTATAATATAGCTAATTTAGCCTAATCCTAAAGCCTAATTTGGCTAAACTAAATATCTTACAGGACTAAGACCTCTAGGCCCTGTGTTACAACATGAATTAATACTTATATTTCACCTCTATATCCTCCATATACCTGATCTTTTATCCTTGGCTACAAGTTGTCCCCTTTGATGGGCTGATTAGCTATAAAAAACCCCATCACACATGACTATATTAAGTGCTGGTTGTTTCGTGAGGGACAAATGGAAGCATAGGGATATACATGATAAATATGTATGTGTGTGTGTATATATATAAAAATTACTTTGAGTTGTTTTTAGTGCTGTTGATTAATCACAGTTAACTCATGTAGAATTGCACTGTTAAACAATAGAATACCAATTGAAATTTATTAAATATTTTTGGATTTTTTCTACATTTTCAAATATATTGATTTCAATTGCAACACAGAATACAAAGTGTACAGTGAACACTTTATATTATTATTATTTATTACAAATATTTGCACTGTAAAAATGATAAACAAAAGAAATAGTATTTTTTCAATTCACTTCATACAAGTATTGTAGTGCAATCTCTTTATTATGCAAGTGCAATTTACAAATGTAGATTTTTTTTGTTACATAACTGCACTCCAAAACAAAACAATGTAAAACTTCAGAGCCTACAAGCCCACTGAGTCCTACTTCTTGTTCAGCCAATCACAAAGACAAATAAATGTGTTTATATTTATAGGAGAAAATGCTACCCACTACTTACTTACAATGTCACCTGAAAGTGAGAACAGGCTTTCGTGTGGCAATTTGGTAGTCGGCATTGCAAGGTATTTACGTGCCAGATATGCTAAACATTCGTATGCCCCTTTATGCTTCGGCCACTATTCCAGAGGACATGCTTCCATGCTGATGATGCTTGTTAAAAAAATAATGCATTAATTAAATTTGTGACTGAACTCCTTGGGGGAGAATTGTTTGTCTCCTGCTCCATTTTACCCACATTCTGCCATATATTTCATGTTATAGCAATCTTGGATGATGACCCAGCACATGTTGTTCAATTTAAGATCACCTTCACCGCAGATTTGACAAAACACAAAGAAGGTTCCAATATCAGATTTCTAAAGACAGCTACAGCACTCGACCCAAGGTTTAAGAATTTGAAGTGCCTTCCAAAATCTGAGAGGGACGAGTGTGGAGCATGCTTTAAGAAGTCTTAAAAAAGCAACACTCCGATGTGGAAACTACAGAGTCCGAACCACCAAAAAAGAAAATCAACCTTCTGCTGATGGCATCTGACTCAGATGATGAAAATGAACATCCGTCGGTCCGTATTGGTTTGGATCGTTATTGAGCAAAACCCATCATCAGCATGGACGCATCTCCAGGACATCTAGGATTCTGCAGAGGAGGAACAATGTCACAAGGCACTTTTTGCTGTGACCCAATTCTGACTTTGGCCTCCTCAGAGTACCTTGGATTGTTGTTAGAGACCTGCAAAGACCTTTTTCCTGGTATAACTTTAGTTAATTAGCATGGTAGATTTTATCCAGCTCTCTTTTCCCACCTGTTCTTCTGAATGTATACACTGAGGAAATGAGTTTATTTATGATGTGGTAAAGCCCTCTCCATCGGTTACATAGCCATGCTTTGGCACTAATGTGATAAAAGCATGACTAGATCTCCAACTCCTCACTGGTTTTTTATCAAAGAAGGAGTTTGACTCTCTTGGATTTTCACAATTTTAAACAGCTACATACCAATGCACATTGTACGCCCCCTTGTGTGAGGATTGCAAGTATGTATCCATTTTCTTAATTTGGACATCACTGATTTGCCATAATTCCATTTTTTTGGGGGGTCGTCACCTCAAAAAGGTGATCGGCCAAGTGAGGCAGCAGGAGTTATTCTAAAAGCCATTAAAATGACAGGAATTCCAGCACCCTAAATTGCCATGGGCATTTATCAGCTTTCAATTTGATAATTGGATTTGTTCTTTCAACTATCTCTGAAAACTGTTGGTGATAAGGGAAGTAGAACTTTTGTTAAATGATATTCTAACCAATTAAGTGGGGAGGGTTTTTTTTTCTTTGATGTTATATTTGATGAGACACCTCAGAGAGAAAACACCAGAGCCTTAGCAGTGGCAGAAGTTGGGTTAACCTTTAAGGGAAAAGTTTTTACCCACTTTGAAAAAGAGATACATTCTTGCATACCTTTTGTGTAAGAGATAGTGGTCCTACAAAATCAGTTTGGAGGATTTAATAAGTTCCCTGGTGTTTTTCAAAAGGAATATCTACACCGAGAGTTTTAACCGCTGAATTGGTTTTACAATATTTTTATTTTCCTTTTGCGGGGCTTTCAGATCAGGGACTAAGTCCTTTTGACTTCCATTAATCAAAGACATTGAACTGGGAGTGATAGGCTGGCTCACAAATGTGAGAGCCTGTTTATGTCACACCTCCTACATCCCTTTCTGGGAGCTAAATTAGCTTTATTGTTTGGCCCTGTGTTAAGACATTAGTTAATGTTCTAGTTCACCTCTGTCTCCTAAATATACCTGATACCTTTGCCTTTGTAGCCAAGGCCAAAATTATAACTGGGTGTGACAAAGTGGGAATTTTTTGTAATATTTTTATGAATCCTATGCGTGCCTTAGTTTCTCCCTATTACTTTGCATTGCTACCCAGTGTGGGAAAAAAGGATTACATTTGCTCTCCTGGCAGACTAAGGCTTTGTCTACACTACCAAGTTTTGTTGCCAAAAACTGCCTTTTGGTGACAAAACTGTGAATGCATACACACTGCGATGCAACTTTTGTTGGGAAAAACACCCGGTTTCAGCGACAAAATACTTCCACCCCTATGAGAGACATTTTTCTTTTCCCTTCCCTTAATGTTGACAAAGAACCAGTGTAGACACCACACCTGCTTTAATCACTTTATTTGGCCTCCAGGAAGTGTCCCACAATGCCCATCCTGACTGCTCTGGTCAGCAGTTTGAACTCCGCTGCCCTGCAGCCAGGTAAACAACAATCCACCCCTCCCCCTTGCAAGCCCTGGGAATTTTAAATTCCATTTCCTGCTTGCTGTCTCGGCATGGGAAGATCTCATCGTGTCTTTCCAGATGACCACGGCACCAAACGCTCTCCTGCCTGGACCACCGCGGAGCTGCTGGATCTGATCAGTGTATGGGGAGAGGAGTCTGTGCAGTCTCAGCTGCACTTGACCCATAGGAATTGGGATACCTATGGACACATTTCTTGAGGCTTGTGCGAAAAGGGCTATGATTGGGACACACCTGAGCGAAGATAAAGGAGCTGAGGCAGGTGTACCATAAGGCAAGGGAGGCAAACCGTCGCTCCGGTGCTGCACCTAAGACCTGCCATTACTATAGGGAGCTGGATGGTGTAGTTGGTGGTGACGCCACCTCCACCACCAAGAGCCTCATGGATACTTCGGCGGGCCTGGAGGTGGCAGAAAGAGGACCTAACCTGGAGGATGAAGTTATTGATGAAGAGGTGGAGCTAGACAAGGATGTGGAGCTCCCGGTGGGGTTGCCCGGTGGGGCAGGCAGCCAGGAACTGCTCTCCATTTCAGAGGTGCCCAACCAGTCTCAGCAGTTGCTCTCCGGTGAGCAAGAAGCAGGAGAGGAGACACCTGTTAAGTGGCTGTGGCTTGTGTAGTGCAGAGGTTCAGGGCATAGAAATGTGAGAGGCTGGCTGTGTTTCTGTGAGCTGGACATTTCCCTGTGTAGCTAATTGGTATGACGAAACAGGGTGTTGATGCATGCTGAGATCTCACGGGAATCCTCCAGAGAGATCTCCAGGAAACTTTCCTGGAAGTACTTGGTAATTCTCCGCCGCAGGTTGCATGGCAGTGCAGCTTTGTTCCTTCCCCCATTGTAGGATGCTGTCCCATGCCATTCAGCAATCACTTGTGCAAGGACCAAAGTGGCACATAGGTTAGCTGCATATAGAGCGGGACGGAAGCCACAAACATGCAGTAGATATACTCTGGTTTCCTTGCTTACCCCCAGCAGTGAGATGTCTGCTAGAATGATCCCTGCCTGTGGAAAAGTGTGGGATAATTTTAAAATTATTTCCCTGTAAAGCTGCACTGCAACCCCTGCAAAAACCACCACAACACCTGTATGTTCTTCTGTCCGGGTCCAGACCCCTTTCCTCCCTCCCCTGGCCAACACTCACTAGGTTTTGAGTGCTTGCAGAGATATGTGCCTGGCAAGGGTCCATGAGAAAGTGATTGGTATGTTGCAAAAGGTGCATATAAGTGAAACATTTCAATGATGTGCTTGAATTTAACAATCCTACATCTGTGCATTGTCCCCTGTGCATCACCAGATGTGGCCTTGAAAACACCTCACGCACCCCTGCTGAGCGTCTCCGCCAGATAAGAGAGAGGCCAAGATGCAGCAAAGAAGACATGTTCCAGGAGGTGCTGCAGTGCTCCAGTACAGAGAAAAGGGAACGAAAGGAGTGCTGGGAAGCCAAAAAGCAGGACAGAAAAGACAATCAAGCATTTGCTAGGGACACAACTGAGCAGATGATAAAAGTAATGAGGAGCAAACAGAAATGTTCAAGTCTTTAAAAATGCTGCAGAGTGAGCAGGTCTGGACTCGGCCTCCACTGCAGCACATGCACAATTTGTTACCAGCCCCCATCCCCCCAGTCCACCTGCACATTCCTTTCCACTTTCTGGGACTCCTCAGTTTCCCCTTCACTCCACTACTTTCACAATGATAGCTGGACCTACACACAGTTGTGAGGGCCTGTTCTTTCCCAATTCCTCCTTTCCCAGCAAGTATCTGTGTTTTGGTGAATGTCACTGTGCTTTTTTTTTATCAATAAAGGCAAAGTTTTTTATAATGATAAATCATCTTTATTTTATTTTCTACAAATTCACATTGCAATCACTACGAGTACATGCACAGGCATTTTAATCATTTTCTTACTGGGATATGCAGCCCCAAATGTCAGCATAGCCTCCTAGGAAAAAAACATGGAATGCACCATGGAAGCTACTCTAAGAAAGATATACTTTACTGCTGCTCATTGTCAAAGTGCTTCCACAAAGCGTCCCTGATTTCAATTGCCACCCTCTGGGCTTCTCTGACAGCCCTGGTATCTGGCTGCTCAAGCCCAGCAGGCAAGCGCTCTGCCTCAGCGCTCCACCCCTGAGCAAACATTTCATCCTTAGATTCACAGACATTATGCAAAGTGCAGCGTGTGGTTATAACTATGGGAATATTCTCCTCATTAAGGTCTAACCTGCCATAAAGGCAGCGCCAGCGTGCCTTTAATCTGCCAAAGGCACATTCAGCTGTCATCCGGCACCTATTCAGCCTGTTGTTGAAATGCTCCTTACTGCTGTCCAGTAGGGTTTCATGAACCATAGCTGTAAGAGGTAAGCTGGGTCTCCCAGGATCACTATGGGCATTTCTACATCCCCCACTGTAATCTTGTGGTCTGGAAAGAAAGTCCCCGCTTGCAGCTTTCTGTACAGGCCGGTGTTCCTGAAGATGCATGTGCCATGCACCTATCTAGACCACCTCGCATTGATGTCTGTGAAATGCCCACGATAATCCACAAGCACCTGCAACACCATGGAGAAGTACGCTTCCTATTGATGTACTCTATTGCAAGGTGGTCTGGTGCTAAAATTGGAATATGTGTGTGAGAGAAGCATGGCTAGAAAGGGCTAAACATCCTGCAAAATAAATAACCCTCAAAAGATATGTGGGGAGATAATGTTTGTTTTTGTGTATTTACATATGTATGAGTAGGGTCGACAGTGTAATCAACAGTCCCTGTCTATGCTGTATTCTGATAATTCAGAGGTCACAAGAACATCCTATCATTTAAATGAATTGTAAACATGGGATATCTTGGTATTCTTCTCTCTTTGAAATGTATTGTGAATGGTGGAGGAACAAGCAAATGGCCGTATGTTAATTCGTATAGCTAAGTAGGAGTGATGGATCTCCTTCAGAGTCGTCCTAATTACCTTTTGTTCCCTGAGGAATTTCAACTTGTCAAAAGACATGAAATTGTATAAAAGATCCTTAAGTCCTGAGTCTGTCATCTCAGACTGCTTAGACTTCATCAGGGGAAGTTTGAGTTGCAAGACTGAGGTCCCGGTTATGCTGGTACACCCTGAATATGAGATTTGGACATTGGACTATGACCTATGAACTGAATTCTAAAGGAACTCTTTGCAACTACAAAGCTCATCATCTGTAATGTGAATATGAACCTCAGTCAACTGAACTCATGTCTGTGTGTATATTGATCTTTTAACCATACACTCTCACTTTTGTTTTTTAATAACTTTTATTTTAGTTAATAAGAATTGGCTATAGCACGTATTTGGGTAAAATCTGAAACATTCATTAATCTGGGATGTAATGTGTCCGATCCTTTGGGATTGGTAGAACCTTTTCTTTTATATGATGAAATAAGATTTACAGAAATTTTCATCATGTTTGACGTGGGTACCTGTATGGAGGCCCGAGGCTGGATCACTTTAAGGGAACTGTGTTGTTTGGACTTCTGAGTAACCAGTAATGTAATAAAGAAGCTGTTTTATGCTGGCTTGGTGAATCTAAGTATTGGAATATCCACCAGCTTTATGGGGATTGTGTGCTCCATTCTTTGCAGTTCACCCTAATTGAGTGACCACAGCAGGCTCCCCACTAGGACCCCAGTCACAGTGTGCCATCTATTGCCCCTCCCCAGTTAGGGAAATCCATCTCTGCAAAGCCGTCTACTGGCACAAAAGAAAGTCAGAAGCCAATGGAGGGCTGAGACACAAAGCAATGCATGATGGGACATTTAGCACGGTTCCAAGATGTGCTGCAATCCCCACTCCGCCTTCCCACAACATTTAGCGACAGAAGGTGTCACCCTGCACTGTGGGATACATACCCACAGTGCATTACTCACACTGTTGATGATGGTGCCCCCAATGTGAACGTGATCTGTCGCCAGAGGGGGTAGTGTGAACAAGCTTTTCCAATTTTTATTAAGTCGACTTTTGGGTGTCGATATAAGTGTAGTCGACAAAACTTGGTAGTGTAGACAAAGTCTCAGAGGGGTGGGGGGTGTGTCACCTGCCTCCCTGACTGGGTGGAATGAAGAGAGTCATTAAAGAACTGGCTGAAATCAACCAAGATCAACAAGTGGTCCAGAGAGACAATGCAACCTCCAATGACTCATGAATCAACACTCAACAGCGGGATGCTCTGGCCAAGGGGGGTTGTGAACTCAGCATGGCCCTGCCTGGAGAGCAAAGGGCAGATGTGTCCAGCAGTGAAAACGTGGGTTCTGGAAGAAATAGGTTGCTCTTTTTTGGACTGACTAAGGAAGTCAGAGAGAGACACAGAACTTGAAAATGGAGTTCACTACAGCTGCTGGTGAATTGCTCTGGTTTGACCAGAACGGCCTATGCTTTAACCTTCATTTCTCTATCCTAACCTAAGGACTTCCAGTGCCATGTTCCAGAGGACTAATAAATCCTACTCTGATTTGAAAATGGTGTTTGAGTGTCACTGAAAATACTGGCTGGGTGCGTTAGCAGGGCAGGCTCTGGGCATCAGCGAACCAAGCAGGTGGCTGGGGCGGCAAATGTAAAGGGGAGGCAGGAGTTCGGGCTCTGGGGCGGCAATCCTCCCTCGGCAGCAGCGGGAATTTGGCGGCCGCACCATCACTTCGCCTCCGTGTTCGGTGGCAAGGTTTTTTTGTTTTGTTTTTTTTTGTTGCTTGAGGCGGCAAAAACACTGGAGCGGGCCCTGGGCGTTAGTCCCAGTGCTTAATTTGTAACGAAAGAGGTGCCGGGGCTCAAGGAAGTTTTTTTACTTTCATAACTGATGTGGCAAGCCCAAAGGCAAGCGCAAATTCTAGAGGTCCCAGGGCTAGGAACTGCCAAGCTTAGAGGTCCCAGGGCTAAGCCCTGGCACAAATTAAGCCCTGAAGAGTGTACAAGACTCTACCAGAAGTCTGTCTCAGCTGGACTTGCTGAACAGAGTTCATGGCATGAAGCAGGGATGCTGGAGCCCTATAGCAAAGTCTAGAAGGCAGGGGTGGCCTACCGTGAAGGAAGTGTGAGACTCCTTGGCACACTAAAGGGGTTCCTCCCAGAGGCTGTTTAAAATCTGGGCATAGCACAGATCCTGTGCATTCATGACATTGGGTTCAACAAAGAAATAGAGCAGTTCATGGAGGATAAGTCCATCAATGGCTAATAGGCAAGGTGATTAGGGCCATGCTGCAGATGTCCCTAAAACTTCCCACTAGCGGAAGTTGGGGCTGGACAACATGGATGGATTTCTCAAAATTGCCGTGTTCTATTAATTCCCTCTGAAGCGTCAGGCACTGGCCACTGTCAGAAGACCGGATTCTGGGCTAGATGGATCACTGGTCTCACCCAGTACAACCATTCTTATGTCTGGGCTGTTCCAGGGGACAGAACAAAACCCTCAAAGTTCTCAGCTTAATCGGTCAGTTTGTACTGAAGCTAAACAAGGAAAAGTGTGTTTTCTACCTATACCAAATCGAGCTTTTAGGACAGACAATAAACAAATATGGAATTAGTCGTAGCCCCCAAGAAAGTTAAAGCAATTTGAGAATTGAATGCACCAACGAATATACCAGAACTGAGACAAGTAGTGGGGATGGTAAATTACATTGGTCAATATCTACAAGAACTTACTACAGTGACAAAAATCACTGAATGATCTGTTGAAGTCCAACGCATCATGGCTATGGGGGCCAAAGGAAAAATTTGTCTTCAAAAAGGTAAAAGAAATGATTTAAACAGCTCCAGTTCTCAAGTACAATGATGTGAACAAACCCACAATTGTTGGTGCGGATGCAAGCAGCTATGGCCTAGGTGGTGTATTGTTGCAACAACATGGATCTGAGTGGAAGTTAGTTGCATTTTGCTCCCGCACGCGCTCAGAAACAGAAATACAACATGCACAGGTTGAAAAGGAGTGCCTGTCAAGCACAGGGCATACATTCCATTTGACAGATATCTGTGTGAACTGGATTCCTTTACACTGACAACAGACCATAAACTGCTTATCACCTTCATCAATGGAAAGCAGTGCTTGAGCCACGTCCTAAGATGCCCATGTCTATCAATAAGGTTAATGTGATTTAACCCAATTGCTAAATATGTTCCTGGGGAAAATATGGTAATAGCAGACATTGTCACAGAGCCCAACATTGCACTCAATTACCTGTGAGCTCGAAGATGACATGAAGACACGTGGCTGCTGTAGGTGCATCCAGACTAGTGTCACAAAAGACACTACACCAGCTACAGTAACTCCCCACTTAACGTCTTCTCACTTTACGTTGTTTCCATCTTATGTCCCTGCTCCATTACAGAACATGCAATGTTCCCCTATAATGTCATTTGGCTGCCAGCTTTGTCCCTGGCTGGCAGCCCCCACGTGCCCCACCCCCAGCGCCTCCCACCCAGCGGCAGACCCCGCGGATCAGCGCCTTCCCCTTGCTCCTCCTGCCTCCTGCCTGCGGCAATCAGCTGTCTTGCAGCGTTGGGGAGGCTGGCGGAACGAGCGAGGACGTGGAGCACAGCCTCCCCCATCCCTCCCCAGCTTCCTGAACACCGCAAATCAGCTGATTGCCATGGGCGGGAGGCAGGGGGGAGGCTGCACGCCACGTCCTCACTCCTCCCCCCAGCCTCCCCAACGCCGCAAGACAGCTGATTGCCACGGGCAGGAGGTGGGGGGAGCAGGGGGAAGGCACTGATCCACGGGGTCCGCCGGCGGGCAGGAGGCGTTGGGGGGGCATTGGGGAACTGATAGGGGGGCTGCCAGCCTGTTTAATACCTGTATTAAATTGCTTGTTTAAAATGTATATAATGCCTTTTGGCAAAAAAAATTTTCCCTGGAACCTAACCCCCCCTATTTACATTAATTCTTATGGGGAAATTGGATTCACTTAACATTGTTTCACTTAAAGTCGCATTTTTCAGGAACATAACTACAACATTAAGTGAGGAGTTACTGTACAACAAACAACCTTGACACACAACTTCAAGAAGTTCTAAGTTACATTAGAGCCACGTGGCCCAAGTATCTCAGGAAGTGACAATTGCGGTACATGGACAATTAAGCAAGTCAAATGGACTCATGATTAAAGGCAAGTGCCTTATAAATTTCAAAATTAAATGAGAAATCCTAAACGTCTTCCATGAAGGACATCAAGGACTAACTGACTGCTGTGAACAGGCCATTCTGTCAGTGTGGTGGCCAGGCATCAGCAAGGACATAAAGAATCTGCAGGTGAACATTGCAGAACTAACAAATCAACATAATACGAAGAACCTTTAAAAACAACACCTTTACCAGACAGACGTTGGAAGAGACCAGCTGCAGATGTAAGTGAATTCAGAGGACATCATTACCTGAACACATTGGTCTATTTTTCCAGGTATATAGCAATAATGTACTTGAAACACACAACACATCACTGTGTTATAGAGAAACTGAAGTGCACTTCTGCTCACTTCGGCATTCCTCAACAACTAGTGACGGACAATGGACCACAATTCCCTGCAGTGGAATTTAAGTAATTCCAAATGAAATATGATTTTGATCATATTATTAGCAGCCCACATTAACCACAAGCAAATGGAGAGGCTGAGAGAGGTATACAGACAACCAAGAAAATCCTACGACAGGAAGAGCCATTCCTTGCTCTTCTGAGCTACAGATCAACACCGATAACAGCTACTGAGTATAGTTCAGCACAGTTCCTGATGGGAAGACAGCTCAGAACTACTGTTCCGATTTGGGACAAGAACCTATCTCCAAAGTGGCCAGACACGAAGAGTGTAGCCAAATTGGATAAAAAGGCAAAAATTGCATATGAACACTTTTACAACAGACGTCAGTCAGAGGGCTGCCGGGTCTAGAACCTGGTGACTGTGTTCATGTCAAATTGGACGGAGAAATGGAGGGAGAACACCAGCTTTGTCACAAAGAAAAAGAATTCATCATCCAGATCATATGTGATTGAGACCAAGAGTGGAGAATTCAGCAGAAACTGTCCACATCTACAGTTTGTTCCTCAGAAAGAACCATCAGAGCAAACTCTACAGATGATGGATGCAGAAGAAGATTCAAAGATTCCAAAATGACCACAGCCCATCATTGCAACTAATGGTCAGCCAGATGACAAAGTTGTTACACTTTCTGGTTGTGTAATTAGAAAACCAGTATGATTCAGAGACACTTAATAGACTGATACATACTGAACTTCAAAGATAGCATGAGTGTACATTTTGAAAAATTTTGTAAATTGTAGGAATCATGGGCAGCAGGTGGGACATGGCAAGCAGTGGGGCCTCATGGAGGAAGGGGATGGAGGAGAGTAGGGACTCAGTGAGCAGCAGGGCCTCGCGGGGGAGGGGGATGGAGGAGAGGAGGGATGCGGCAAGCAGAGGGGTAGGGTGGAGTGGAGGAGAGGAGGGACTCAGCCAGGCAGCGGGGGGTCCTTGGGGAAGGGGCGAAGCAGGGACGGGAAGAGGCAGAGTGCAGGCAGAGCCACCATGGCCCAGGTGACTGGCAGCGGGTCGGCAGCAGGTACACGAGGGGACGCTTAGCCTCCCTTGTCCTATTATACCTGCCACCTATGGCAGTAATGTAAAACTTAAGGGGGAGGATGTAATGACACGCTAAACTGTATAATACCATTCGCCACTAGGTGGTGCCCTGTGTAGCATTCCTTATCTGAGCTGCTCAGAGCTAGAGCCCGCAGTGTATTAAAGAGCTCTTAAAGAGAACACACCTTCATGAATCTTTCTCTGGGGTGGAAGCTCTGTTACCAGCCCACATGACAACCTGCATTCGGCTTCACTCTTTGTTAATGAAATATGGTGACAGCATCTCAGCAGTGAGTTCTCAGCAGTGCAGCAGAAGAAAACATGAGGCAGGGAATTCGGTGTAAAGCCCCCTGGACCGGACCCCTGGATTTTGCAGACACAAACCTAGCCCAGCAATGGTGGAGCCAGGGGAAGGAGCAGTTTGAGCCGTGCACTCCTATGGCCAGGCAGGAGGACAACCACATGGTGGGAATGTGGCTGACAAAGCCCCATTAGCCAGATTTCCTCTGGCAACAAAGCATGTAGGCTTTGCTGTAATTGCTGCTAAACCTGGCTCATGCATGCAGGGATAACTGCTCTCTGCAAACCAATGAAAGAAGCTTAATGCCATTCCTTGAGGCGCAAGATGATGGTTATAATTTGGATTAATTGATAATAAACAGAGAGCTTCATTAATCACACTAGATCCATGGAGAGGTGATCCCCTAAACTGCGGGCATTGATTGGAGGTGTTCAGCTCTCTGCTTCCCATTAATTTCTCTCTCAGGGCACCTGCAAACAAATCTGCCTACAGCTAATCTCTTCTTCCATGGAGAACTGTGGGATTTGGAAGGGTCTCTTTACTCCTGTGTTCTGACAGTTACAAAGCCCTCACTCTGATCCATACAGCAGAGTAGTTAGGAAATTGTGAGTTTTACAGTATTCTGAGCTCCATAATCATTGCCACAGAGATTCACTGGCTCACATCAGGCTGGAAGGAAGCAGAGCTTATCCAGGCATTTTGATGTAATGTGCCGAGACTACCAGGCTAATTGCTATGGAGTTCTTTGGGGATCCAGGATGAAGGCTCCTACAAAGGGAGAAACCTGTGTGACGGGTTGGATCACAGAAACCCCCTTGGGGCTGCCAACTGATGTGCCAAGACTACTTCTGCCCCTGCTTTCTCTGCCAGCTTGGGCCTCCAGGACCCTGTCTTGCTGAGCCAAACACGCCAGTCTGCTCCAACACAGACCCAGGGTCTGAACCACATGCCCCAAAGCTGCAGACTTAACTGAAAGCAACTTAAGAAGTGTTCCTGCCTTGAACACTCAGATGCCCAACTCCCAATGGGGTTCAAACCCCAAATAAACCCGTTTTACCCTGTTTAAAGCTTATACTCAAAAATTGTTCACTCTCTGTAACACTGATAGAGAGATATGCACAGGTGTTTGCCCCTGCAGGTATTAATACATACTCTGGGTTAATTAATAAATGAAAAGTGATTTTATTAAATACAGAAAGTAGGATTTAAGTGGTTCCAAGTAGTAACAGACAGAACAAAGTGAATTACCAAGCAAAATAAAATAAAACATGCAAGTCTAAGTCTAGTACAGTAATAAAACTGAATACAGATAAAATGTCACCCTCAGAGATGTTTCAATAAGTTTCTTTCACAGACTGGACACCTTCCTAGTCTGGGCACAATCCTTTCCCCTGGTACAACCCTTGTTCCAGCTCAGGTGGTAGCTAGGGGATTTCTCATGATGGCCGCCCCATTTGTTCTGTTCCACCCACTTATATATCTTTTGCACAAGGAGGGAATCCTTTGTCCCTCTGTTCCCACCCCTCCTTCTCAATGGAAAAACACCAGGTTAAAGATGCATTCCAGTTCAGGTGACATGATCACATGTCGCTGTAGGACCCCAAGCCTTCATTCCTCCCAGCCTGACTCACAGGGAGGCCTGCCTGCAAACAGAGCCAACCACAGTCAATTGTCCTGGTTGATGGGAGCCATCAAGATTCCAAACCACCATTAATGGCCCACACTTTGCATAATTGCAATAGGCCTTCAGAGTTATATTTCATATTTCTAGTTTCAGATACAAGAGTGATACATTTATACAAATACATTTATACAAATCGGATGACCACACTCAGATTATAAACTTTGTAATGACACCTTACAAGAGACCTTTTGCATGAAGCATATTTTAGTTACATTATATTCACACTCATCAGCATACTTTCATAAAATCATATAGAGTGCAACGTCACAACCTGGAGCTGCATCTCCTTTCACTGCTCTCCTTGTTGGTGTGGGTTGAACATGTGGGGAATACTCTAGGGTAAGCAACATGGAGGCCATTCACAGAGAGCTCCTGGACAGCAGATTAGGGTGAGCTGTTGAGCTATTGTGCTAAGCTGAGCATGAGGGGCCGGGAGGTGCATTAGGGAGAGCACATGGGCAGAAGTACTGCAATCAGGTGAGCATGTGAGGAATTGTCCAGGGGGGAGCCTCAAGGGACCAGTCTTGGGAGAGCACATGGGGAAGAGTTTAGAGTGAGCACTGACCAAGGGGGGTTAGGAGGTGTGGGAAGGGTCTGGAGAGAATGCAAGGGGCAGATCAGCATGAACGGAGGGGGCACTCTGTGGATGGTGAGCTGTGGGAGCACAGTGAAGGGTGAGGAGCTATTCAGCGTGTGTGTGTGGTGTGGCGGTGGTGGGGATGTAACAGGGCAGGTCCTCATAGACTTTGAGACTAGAAGGGACCCATCATGATCATCTAGTCTGAGCTCCTACACATTGCAGGCCACAGACCCTCACCTTCCCACTCCTTTAATAGACCTCTAACCTCTGGAGAGTTACGGAAGGCCTCAAATCATATGTAATGGGGTGCACTGACCTCTCACGAGCGCCCCCTTTCTCAGTGCGTGTGCCTGCACTCTTGCTCTGTTTGTGGTGGGTCTTCACTGACTCAGCCCTCCCCAGCCAAGGCATACACAGTCTGTCAGTGAGGTAAATGCAAAGCAAACCCCCTCCAGGGTACAAGTTCAATAGGGGCCTCTCTCAGTGCCCTCTAATGTCTCTCTCAAGTTGTCCCTGCTCCAGTATAGAGCGGTGCCCCACGGCTCCGTCCCTGGAGGCAATGTCTTCACCCTCTCAGGGCCTTTCTGGCCCCATCTCTTCAGCAGGGCCACTACAGTTCAGTTCCTCTTCTGGGGTATATCAAAGTCCCAGCCACTTTCCCAGTGACCTGGGGGGAAGGGGGACCCAGGCCTGCCCTCTACTCCAGGTCCCAGCCCAAGGATCCTATAGATAGCAGCCATGCCATGTCCCTTTATGTAAGACGCACCCACTGCTCTAATTCCCTGGGCCACTTCCCCGTGGCTCCAGCACATTCTTCACCCTTCCCTTAGGGCAGGGATCAGCAACATGTGGCTCTGGAACTGCATGCGGCTTATAGGCTGCCCCCTTGCAGCTCTTCACAGGCTCTACCTGCATGCCATGGCCCCATGCCGCTCCCAGAAGTGGCCAGCTGCTGGCACGTCTCTGCGCACCCCTGGCAGGGGGGACGCAGCTCCATGAGCTGCCCCCAGCACCATCCTCACAGCTCCCATTGGCTGGTCCCTGGCCAATGGGAGCTGCGGGGGCAGTGCTTGCGGGAGCAGGCAGCACACAGAGATCCGCTGCCCTCTTCCCCCCCAAGGAGCACGCCAAGACATGCCAGCAGCCAGATGCTTCCGGGAGCAGTGTAGGGCCACAGCATGCAGGCAGTCTGCCTAAGCCCTGCTGCACGACCCACCGGGAGCCGCTTATGGTAAATGAGTCCCAGCCAGAGCCTGCAACTCTCACCCAATCCTGCACCCCAACCCCCAGACCCAGGTCAGAACCCCCTCCTGCACCCAAACTCCCTCCCAGACCCCACACGCCCTCCTGCACCCCAATCCCCTGCCCCAGCCCAGAGCCCCCTCCGGTACCAATCTCCCTCCCAGAGCCCACACCCCTCACATCCTCCTGCACCCCAATCCTCTGCACCAGCCCAGAGCCCCCTCCTGTACCAAACTTCCTCCCAGAGGCCAGTTTATTTCATCACCTATTTTGTTTATTTAAGTCAGAATTTGTTTGTCCCTTGCAGTATATCTGCTATCTTTGTGTATGTGTACAAGTAGTTTTGTGTCTGATGCGGATCTCAAAATATTTTGGTCAAATACACACACACACACACAAAAATGGCTCTTCTTCTTTGAAAGGTTGCCAACCTCTCAGGGTTTAGGGCCTTGTCCTGGTGCAATCCCAGCAGCCAGCCCGGAACGCCTTCCCATTCCCCGGGCCTCTACCAGCACTGCTCTGTCCAAGGTCCTGTAGCTCCCTCAGCCGGCCAAGCACACTATCCACTCTTCTCCAGGTCCAGCAAGGAACTGATCTCACCGGGTTTGCAGCTCTTCTCATACTAGCCAGGTGGGCCCCGATTGGCTGCTGCCTGCTGGGGCAGAGTGTGGCAGGGCCATGAAGTCCCCAGCAGGGGCCTCTGGACCTAGCCAGCTTGGTGACATCATGGTTTAAAGGCTTCAAGTCACAGAGAGTCCACCATTTACACTAGTGAAAACCTGCAAGTGACCCGTGTCTCACACTGCAGAGGAAGGCAAAAATCCCAACAGTCCCTGCCAATCTGACCCAGGAGGAAATTTCTTCCCAACCCCAAATATGGTGATCAGTTAGACTCTGAGCATATGGGCAAGACCCAGCAGCGAGACACCTAGGAAAGATTTCTGTGTAGTAACTCAGAGCCCTCCCCATCAACTGTCCCATCACTGGCCATTGGGGATATTTACTACCATCAGTTGCAGATGGGCCACATGCCATTGTAGGCAGTCCCATCCTACCTCCACGCTTTTGTCTTCTGTGCATGCACAGACCACCCAGAGACTGTCTACTGTGGTTTACTTACCGTTCCCTGCCGCCTTTGCAGCTGTGTGCAGCGCTTTATCTACAATAGGACAAAATTCCTGTCCCCTTAGACCAAGGAGAGGAGTGGAAGGAGCCCTCTCCTGGGACTAGCTCTGAGATAATGAGTCTTGCAGCTCACTCCAGCCCATCCCCACCCTGTCAATTAAGCACAACCGTCATCCTCAGGTTTAATCCCAGGCAGGGGTGTTAGAAGTTTCCTAAAAGTGGGGGGGGCACTGGCACCTGAACTGAGGCCACACCCCCTGTGTCTCCCCTTCTCCAAAGGCCCCACCCTTGCTCTGCCTCTCCCCCCAAGACCCCACCCCCACTCTCTCCTCTCTGCTCCCTTCCCCCATTGCTCGCCCTTAAGACTGGTAAAAAGTGGGAGGGCCATGGCCCCCGCTATTCTGACGCCCTTGCTTCCAGGCCCTGTCACTGGAGCTGTGGTGAGCAGAGTGCTGGTTCAGCTGCAGCTATCCAGCCCTCTGCCACAGGCAAGCTTTTCTAGTGAGCACGAGACAGAGCCCTAAAGTCACGCGTGTAGGGCAAGGATTAGGGTGAGCCCCAGTGCCACATGGGGACCAATGCTGTGAGGAGCTGTTTCAGGGAGCGTGGGGAAGGTCCATGGGTGAGCATGTAGGATGGGGTTTGGGGTGTGTTATGTCACACAGTGGGCCAGTGCAGAATGTGTACAGGCAGTGGTTTATCCTGAGCATGTAAGTAGCAGGTCGGGTGGGTATGAGGTGTGAGGCACAGGTGAGGCTGCACTATTGGGATGTGGTGCTGAGGGGCCTGTGGGGGAGCAGAGCTGGTCAGAACAGGGAGTGCTCTTGGGAGCAGCAGAGGATGTCTGTGGGGTGAGGTGTCTAGGGGAGCATGGGGCAGAGCTAGGAGCATGGGGAGCAGCTGATGAAGACCACTGGGACAGCAGTGTCAGGTGTGTGTGTGGGGGAGCAGGGCAGTGAGCATCTGGAAAGCTGGGGTAATGGAAGGATGCATGGATCATGTGGGGTGAGAATTGGGGAGCCCTTAGCCCCTCCCCAAAGGCTGCAGCTCAGCCAAGAGCTCCTGATCTGATTGCTCAGCCCTGCCCCACAGCCCCCAGATTTACTCCTTGAGATTGTGACATACAGCATCGCTTCTCAAATACGATCTAGTCCCCTATGGAACCCTCACTTCTCTGGCCTGGGAGGACTCCACAACTCACGGAACAGGCATGGGTCAGAGGAAACCAGCAAAGCAAGAATTCTCCACAAACTTATGGGCAAATAACTTTGAGTAATGAGTCAATCTGAGAAAGTCCTAAGGTGTCTTGGGCTATTCCTGAGCAGAAAGAGGTGAAATCCATCAGTGGCACCTAGACAGATCCAGCCTGACCTGGCTGTGTGAGCAGGGGAGGTGAT
Source organism: Caretta caretta (assembly GCF_965140235.1). Lineage (NCBI taxonomy): Eukaryota > Metazoa > Chordata > Testudines > Cheloniidae > Caretta > Caretta caretta. The sequence goes on along the minus strand of NC_134215.1, from coordinate 46,588,091 downwards.
GTTACCTTCATATGCAGCACTGGGGAGACCATTGCTGCAATACTGCATCCCATTCTGGTGTGTCCACAAAACAAGAAGGAGGCTGGGAAAATTGGAAAGGCTGCAGCAAACAGCCACAAGACTGAGTGGAGGGCTGGAAAAACAGCCTGCCAGGGAAAGACCAAAGAAGCTCAATCTATTTAACTTACCCAAGACAGGGTTAGGAGGTGACTTGATCTCCATCTGTAAGTAACTACACAAGGATAGGAATCCTGACAGTAGTCGGCTCTTTTAATTTAACAGATTAAAGCATAACAAGACCCAAAGGCTGGAAGCTAAAGTGAGACAAACAGAGCTCGGAAATTAGGTGCACATCTTTAACAATAAGAGTAATTAACCATTGGAACGATTTACCTAGGAGTGTGGGTGTCAAGGTTCCTTCCCCACTCTGAACTCTAGGGTACAGATGTGGGGACCTGCATGAAAGACCCCCAAAGCTTATTCTTACCAGCTTAGGTTAAAAACTTCCTCAAGGTACAAACTTTGCCTTGTTCTTGAACCCTATGCTGCCACCACCAAGCGTGTTAAACAAAGAACAGGGAAAGAGCCCACTTGGAGACGTCTTCCCCCCAGAACATCCCCCCAAGCCCTACACCCCCTTTCCTGGGGAAGGTTTGATAAAAATCCTCACCAATCTGCATAGCTGAACACAGACCCAAACCCTGGGATCTTAAGAACAATGAAAAAGCAATCAGGTTCTTAAAAGAAGAATTTTAATTAAAGAAAAAGTAAAAGAATCACCTCTGTAAAATCAGGATGGTAAATACCTTACAGGTAATCAGATTCAAAACATAGAGAATCCCTCTAGGCAAAACCTTAAGTTACAAAAAGACACAAAAACAGGAATATACATTCCATTCAGCACAGCTATTTTACCAGCCATTAAACAAAAGGAAATCTAACACATTTCTAGCTAGATTACTTACTAATTTAAGGAGTTATGAAGAGCATTCCTGATCTGTTCCCAGCAAAAGCATCCCACAGACAGACAGATCCTTTGTTCCCCCCCTCCCCTCCAGCTTTGAAAGTATCTTGTCTCGTCATTGGTCATTTTGGTCAGGTGTCAGTGAGGTTATCTTAGCTTCTTAACGCTTTACAGGTGAAAGGGTTTTGCCTCTGGCCAGGTGGGATTTTATAGTTCTGTATACAGAAAGGTGGTATACCTTCCCTTTATATTTATGACAGTGAGGGAGTCTCTGTCTTTAGCTCAAGACTGGATGAAAAAAGAGCATATTCTCATTCAACCAGGAGTTATGGGTTCGATGCAGGACTTACTGGGTGAGATTCTCAGGCCCATGTGATGCAAAAGGTCAGGCTGGATGACCATCATAGAATCATAGAATATTAGGGTTGGAAGAGACCTCAAGAGGTCATCTAGTCCAGTCCCCTGCTCAAAGCAGGACCAGCACCAACTAAATCATCCCAGCCAGAGCTTTGTCAAGCCGGACCTCAAAAACCAATAAGGGCTTGGCTACACTTCCATATGTAGAGCGCCAGGAGTTAAACCAGCCCTCGGAGACTGCAGCAGGGAAAACGCTGCCGTGTGTTCACACTGTCAGCTGCAAGCGCACTGGCATGGCCACATTAGCAGCTCTTGCAATGCCACAGAGAGCAGTGCATTGTGGTAGGTATCCCAGTGTGCAAATGGCTGCAGCGTGCTTTTCAAATCGGGGGGGTGGCGTGTGACAGGAAGTGTGCTGTGTGTATGTGGGGGGAGAGAATGTGTTTTGGGGGGCAGATTGTGTCAGCAGGCTGTCTTGTAAATTCAGACAGCGACAGAGGGAAGGGGGAAACCCCGACATCAGCCCCCACCCCCATCCCTCTCTCTCACATATACATGCACAAATGGCTGCCTCTGCAGCAGGAGCATTCCACAGTAATGGCTGCTTTGTCCCAGAGCAGAGAAGCAGCCAGCTGTCAGAAATGGAGCTTTGAAAGGGGATATCCGCATGCCTGCAGCCAAGTTCAAAACAATGACCAGTGTGGCCACTTGACTTCAAGGGATTATGGGACATTTCTGGAGGCCAATCACAGCACAGTAATGCAACACATCGTTCACACTGACACCCGGGCATTTTAGCCAGGGCGCAGCAAGCTTTATGCTTCTCATGGAGGTGGATTACCAGGAGCGCTCCAGCTGCACAGTCCAGGCGCTCTACGTGCCTTGCCAGTGTGGACACCTCAGAAGTTAGGTTGTCCGGGGCTGATTTAATGGGCTCTAACTTGCAAGTGTAGCCAAGGCCTAAGGATGGAGATTCCACCACCTCCCTAGGTAACCCATTCCAGTGCTTCACCACCCTCCTAGTGAAATAGTGTTTCCTAATATCCAACCTAGATCCTGCTCCACTGCAACTTGAGACCATTGCTTCTTGTTCTGTCATCTGCCACCACTGAGAACAGACTAGTTCCATCCTCTTTGGAACCACCCTTCAGGTAGTTGAAGGCTGCTATCAAATTTCCCCCCACTCTTCTCTTCTGAAGACTAAATAACCTCAGTTCCCTTAGCCTCTCTTTGTAAGTCGGGTGCCCCAGCCCCCTAATCATTTTCATTGCCCTCTGCTGGACTCTCTCCAATTTGTCCACATCCCTTCTGTAGTGGGGGGACCAAAACACACAATACTCCAGGTGTGGCCTCACCAGTGCCGAATAGAGGGGAATGATCACTTCCCTCGATCTGCTGGCAACGCTCCTACTAATACAGCCCAATATGCCATTAGCCTTCTTGGCAACAAGGGCACTCTGCTGACTCATATCCAGCTTCTCGTCCACTGTATCCCCAGGTCCTTTTCTGCAGAACTGTTGCTCAGCTAGTCGGTCTCCAGCCTGTAGCGGTACATGGGATTCTTCCTTCCTAAGTGCAGGACTCTGCACTTGTCCTTGTTGAACCTCGTCAGATTTCTTTTGGCCCAGTCCTCCAATTTGTCCAAGTCACTCTGGACCCTATCCCTACCTTCCAGCGTACCTACCTCTCCCCACAGCTTAGTGTCATCTGTGAACCTGCTGAGGGTTCAATTAATCCCATCATCCAGATCATTAATAAAGATGTTGAACAAAACCGGCCCCAGGACCAATCCCTGGGGCACTCCGCTTGATACCGGCTGCCAACTAGACATTGAGTTGTTGATCACTACTCGTTGACACCGACAATCTAGCCAGCTTTCTATCCACCTTATAGTCCATTCATCTAATCCATACTTCTTTAACTTGCTGGCAAGAATACTGTGGGAGATCGTGTCAAAAGCTTTGCTAAAGTCAAGATATATCCTATCTGCTGCTTTCCCAATATCCACAGAGCCAGTTATCTCATCATGGAAGGCAATCAGGTTGGTCAGGCATGACTTGCCCTTGGTGAATCCACGTTGACTGTTCCTGATCACCTTCCTCTCCTCCAAGTGCTTCAGAATGGATTCCTTGAGGACCTGCTCCATGATTTTGTCAAGGACTGAAGTGAGGCTGACCGGTCTTTAGTTCCCCAGGTTCTCTTTCTTCCCTTTTTAAAATATGGGCACTATATTTGCCTTTTTCCAGTCATCCGGGACCTCCCCCAATCGCCATGAATTTTCAAAGCTAATGGCCAATGGCTTTGCAATCACATCAGCCAACTCCCTCAACACCCTCGGATGCATTAGATCTGGACCCATGGACTTGTGCATGTCCAGCTTTTTTCCTTCTGGCCTTGGAATCTGACTCTGCTTGACAAACAGTTGGTGACCCTTTGTCTGAAGGAAGCTGTATAAAAGCAAAGTGCTTCATCACAACCCATAGCCATGTGCCAGAGCAGCCAATTGCCAGGTCCTGGCTAGCCCAACTCACGACAACAGCCCCCTTAAACTCAGTATGGATGAGAGCTAGGGGAATGATGCACAGTCATTGATTTATTATTGCTTGAACTCAGCCTGTTTCTCTGCACACACAATCTCCACAAAACTGATCACAGCAATCTACCAGTTAGTTAGTTACTGATTCTTTTAACTGGGGGATAATTGTGGTGAGTTCTGTGGCTATTTAAACTTCAAACTTTTCAAATATTCAGTGCCCAAACACGTATGAAGCAAAGATATCACAATCCACGCTCCACGGCATTTCTCCACCGTGCCTCCTGGGACTGGACTCTTGTGCAAAAGAGCCTAGGCGCAGACTGTGGTTGAATATAGCCAGCTTGTCTCCCTGCTGACAATCTGACACACTTTGCAGCCTGATTCAGGTTCACGTTTCACAGCCCTGTCCCTATGCTGAGGGCCATTCTGATCAGGTTTTAGATCGCTACTGTTGTGTTGGAACTATGCAGCCTCAGCATTGCTGCAATGGAGGTTAGGCCTTTAATAAGTAGATGCATCAGCTTCAGGTTCCTCCCTTCCCTTGGGCCAGGGAACGTCTTCCTGGTAATACCATTAGGGCAAGAACACAAAGCTGACAAGTAGGCAGCATGCCACTTTCTACTGAGTGCTGGAAACTGCCTTTCAGCTCAGCCCAGCAGTGCCAGGAATGAGACGGGCCCAGCACACAGAGCCACCATCGCCACACTGGCACAGGAGCAAGTGGAGGGTGAGGCCAGGGAGACACATAAACTGCACAAACAGTGAAACCAGGTGCAGAGGGCATGGAGCCCTGCCACCATCTCACTCCTCTGATGGGCGTGAGCACCCAGGCCCCCTGCTGCCCCTTGGCTCACAGCACCTCTGCTGGCCATGTCTCCTGGCTGTTGCACTCTGAGGCCTGGGACACCTACCTTCTCCCCTGGGACGGCTGGTTGCAGCTGTAAAGGGATGTCTGATCTCATTAGCGCTGTCTCTGATGGGCATCAGAGTAAGGAGCCGGCAGGGTAGCCCCTGTCCAGGTGGGAAGGGGTTGTTAGCAGCATGCCAGGCTGCTCCAACACACACTAGTTTTTAGAAATGTGCCAGGTTCCAGACTCCCTGTTGACTTTGTTTCTTTAGCGTCTCACTTGAAACCAACTTGAGTTCCACTTTGTGGCTTCCCTGGAGGTCCCAGCACAGTCTGTCAGGTACATCTACTCTTCGAGCTGGAAGTATAATTTCCAGCTCCCAATCAGACATACCCATACTAGCTCTTACTGAGCTAGCAGGCTAAAAACAGAGTGTACCCACAATGGTGCAAGCAGTGAGCCGGGCCAGTCACCCTGAGTGTGTACCTGTCTGAGATGGTCGGTACTACTCAGCCGCTAACCCTTCCCACCGTCTGTGTCACCATGGCTACATGCTATTTTTTGTGCACTAGCTCTATGAGAGCTGCAATGACTATGTCTACTTCAGCTGGGAATGACGCCCCGAGCTCCAAGGATAGATGTACCCTCTGGCTGTCAGCTCTGAGGCAGAAGGAGGAGGTCACAGAGGTGGAGGGCACATGGAGCTGCTCTCCAAGCCAGCAGTGGATTTCTAGGACCTTTAAGACATGGAGGGGTGAGGGACAACCCCTCAGCTGCTGAGTGGGGGAACCACGTTCCGGGGTGAACGGGACTGAGCTGTGGCATCCCTGCTGCTCTCCCTTCTGGGCTGATGGAACTGGCTGTGGAGGCGTATGTGCCTGGTATGTTCTCTCTAGACCTAGCAGAGGCATCAGTCATGGCTGTCACCCTAATAGAGACCTCTGGGCTCTGTCTGCTTCCCCCAGAGGAGAGAAATGAATGGCTGGCCAAGCTGCGAGATCAGGTGCAGGAACGGAAGAGCAGTGGCGGGAGTTGTGCTGGGGTTAATGGGGCTTGTCGCCACCACGGTCCAAAGATTGATGTTCCCACGGCAGAGTAGCCATGTTTCAGGGACACCACACGCTCTGCTGTTTTTCCCTCATTAGGACACCTTTTAAATCTTGCCGCATGCAAACTACAAAACTTCCAGGTCTTGGAGTAAAGTGACAAAGCGAGGGGAAAAGAGCAGGGGGCTGCCCATTGCTGGATGGCTGCAAGCTGCTCTGCACAGGGCTCTGTGTTAGAGACAGCAAGTGAGGCAGAGCTAAGTACATTCATTAGCTTCAGTGGGCACCATGCAGAGGTCTGAACTTCCCTTCAGAAACCTGCCTTAGCTGTCAGCGTACAAGCCCCGTGCCCAGGGGCAGAGGAAGCAATGAAGGGGTTGGATGTTGGGCTTGAGAGAGCCTCAGGTACCAGGGGCACAGCTGGCTAGACAGGGAGTGCAGGAATTGTTGCATTTGCCTGCAGTGTGCCTTGCCTGTGAGCATGGAACTCGGTGCTGGCTGTAGCTCTTGGGGATTCCCCTGGCTGAGAGAGGGATTCAGCTAGCTTGTCTCAGAACTGCCTGGGGTCAGACACTGCTTCAGTTTCTTTTCACTGCCATCCCCTGCTGTATTAATTTAGATGTAATATATGGGCGCAAAGAGGCAGAGATGTTACACAAGCCTGTGACTGTCTAGCATTAGACGATGTTACACAAGGTTCGGAGTTTATACAGAGACCCCGGCCTGCTTAGTCCAAAGGCAAGCATACTGTGAAACATGACTGGGGAGAGATTTTAAAGAAGCCCCCGTCTGACAGTCTTTTCGATGGCCTAAAAGATGGAAATAACTGTCCCATTTGGGGAAAAGAGAAGTTAGTTGACAAGGGGTGGGGCTGTTGTTGCTGCTGCTGTTAAAATCCACTCCCGCCTCCTAAAAGACAGAACAAGACAAATGCACACAAAGGGGGAAAGAAGAGAACAGCAAAGTCTGGTGTTCACTATTACTTGCAACCTCAATTGCTGGAGAAACACAGGCCCAACCCATGGTCTGATCGGCCGCTCTGAGACCTGCCACACTTGTACCAGCATCAGGCTGTTTAGGGCATTGCCAGGCTTACAGCAGTTGCAAATGTTGGCCTGCTAGGCCAGGCCCTTATTAGACACAAGGCAAAAGGAGAAGGATAGGAAAGAAAAGAAATAAGGTGGGGACAGAAAAGGACACATAGAGTGTGTGTGGGGTTGACAGTCTTACATCCCAAGTGGTGTTAAGGATTTAGCCAGAGCCGGAGCAGGTGGTGACATCATCTGGGTCCTGCTCTCTGGCCCAGTCTAATGAGGACATCTCCCATGTTCTGGATAATGAAGGCCCAATTGTGTTACTGTGGATCCTGTGGGGTGGGGGTGGCACCCAGGATGGTGAAGCTCATTCCTTCCCCTTCTTTCATCTTTTAACCAGCCAGCATTTACTTGTCATTTCCGTCCATATTTCCCCCCAAAATATCTCTTTAAAAAAAAAGACCCCCAAAGGGGTGATGGTTGGAACAGCCCATCCCCTCATTATTTTGTCCACCAGTTAGGCCTGGTTTCCAACACACCAATTCTTGTCCATTGATTTCAGTCCCACTCGCCTCTTGTTTATCAGGTGTGATCTTAATACAGTCCTTGAGTTAAAGCAGATGGCCTTTTTGTTTGGACTAATGTTGGGCTGTCATAACTTTCCCATCAGCCTTTGCTGTTCTAGGTACTGTGACAGTGTATGAACTCACACTCACTTTTCACAGTTCAGCTCACTATGAGGCTAACTGGGCAGACCCAATGATTACAACTGCCCCAACCGTTGCTGACACCCCGTTCCGGTTCAGTGAGCAAAGCACGAAAATACCCTCTTAGGGCCATCCTCCCTGGGCTGTAACCCCCAAAGCACATGTACCCCCAAATCCTCTAGCACTTCCCCAGGGGGCAGAAACCTCCCCAGCCAGGTTTCCCCCACTCCCACTGCAGAGCCACGCCAATGCTGGGCTCGGGAATAGGAGTGTAGCATGGGTACTTGCTAAGGGCAGCATGTGGCTGGGTGAGACACTATGAGAGAGAGTGAATGGGTGGGGATGGGTCAGGTTGGATGGGCAGCTGGAGCCCAGAAGGGGTGGGAATGCACCATGCCATGCAAGCTATTGGCTGTCAGTGCCATTCCAAGAGCTCACTGCAGGTTAACTCCTTGGTGTACACAGATCCAGAGAGCGCTTGTCCTGCCACTCCGTAGCTCCTTGCCATGAGATTCAATAGGAGCCTTGGCAATTAATTTCCCCACCACCTGGCTCTGCTCCTGACACATCTCAGCCCATCTGTTACTAAGCCCTGCTGTATCCCAGCCCCGGAGCTTTTATAATGTGACAGTACCTCCGTGGCCATGTGATTTCTCCAGCTGCCTGGGTCTTGTGTCCGACAAGCAGCACATCTCTGTCAGCGGCGTGGCCAGCACTTACCTCCACGTCTGCCTTCCACCTGCTCTTTCATTGCCACTGTTTGCCTAATTTCTCCTTATCGCTGCAGTGTATATCTCACTGGCCCCTGTTCCAGTAACTAAGCTCTTTCTTTGGCTTCCAGAAGATGTTCCAGAGACAGCTCTGCCCACCTGGCAGGCCTGCCGGGACAGAGCTACTCGGGCCCAGTAATACCTTTTAACCATTCTGGGCCCAGTGTGAGGTTTGCACACCCATCACAGCCTGCTGTAGGCCCCTCCTCCCCCCGAGCCTGCTGCAGACCCCCCACCGCCCCCCGAGCCTGCTGCCACCAGGCCCTCCCTGAGCCTGCCCCCGCCACAGGGCACCCATGAGCCTGCCCTGCTGCAGGGCATTGTAATGTGTGGTACAGAGTTCTCCCCCACTCCATGTACTCTCTGATTGGCCAGGGGAAGGGGAAGGCTCCACTCCCCGGCATTCCCGCCAGAACATTCATTCTATTATGGGGACTGGAGAGCTGCAAACAATTGGCTACCGAAGGCCCGACATCCATTGAAGGGCTGGTGTTTGTGCTGGGGCTGGGACCCAGGACCCCTTCCCAGCCCTGAGATCCTCCACCTGACAGTATGGTGTAGGCAGATGTGCTCTGTGTTCACCATGGGCAACCTGGGCCACCAGGGCCCTGTGATCTGACAGGCACCCAACTAGCTACAGTGGCCTTTAAAGCCTAGTGGGCTGCACAAGAGATCTAACAGCTTGGGTGTCGGTCCTGCCTGTGGGGCCAGAGGGGACTGAGCTGTGTCCCCAGGCCAGCCAATCTGCTCCTCTCCTGCATGTGGTGTTGCGGGTCAGTGCTATGGGGGCAGCCAAACCCCATTTTGCACAGGGGGAGATCTGTATGCAGAGGAACCCCGCCCCGTGTGCTGGTCAGGGGTGGAGAAACAATTGGCCCCTGGAGATAAGGCCCGGCACATAGCACAGGAGGTAGTTCCAGTTTCAGCTGCGGCAGGAGATACGGCAGCAAGGCGGTTCCTCAGCCTGGCTGGCAAATCAGGGGGCAGTGGGTGCAGAGAGCATCCCAGTGGGAGCCCCTGCCTGCTGCCAAGGGAGGGGGAGCATGGCTGTGAACACACTCAACAGCAAACGGGCTCAGGATCAGTTCACTCAATACCCAGCCCTAGGAGCTCCTAGCTCCCCCAGGCCCCAGGGTGTGTATCTGACAGGCATCCATCTGTTATCACTCTGCCAGGCCTCCTGCCATGGGGTGTGATGGACAGATGGAATCAGGGAAATGACACAAACATGGAGCAGCCCTGCAGCACAAGGAGAGTGACTGCAGCCATTGGTCATGCCTTGCAGGTACAGCCAGTGCCTCCTGATGTCACATGCGAGCTTCCACTGTCACGGCAACGCTGGGATACTAGTCCCCTGTCCCCTACACAGCTCTGCTATTGCTGGGGCTGGGGAAGCAGCAGGCTGGATCCCGCATTAACCAGCTGGCCCCCCCTGACCCTTTGCCCTGGCTTCCAGTCGCCATCAGCTAAGCTGCTGCTAACATATTCAGCGCCCTTGAGGTCAGAGCTTCTGCTTGCTGACATGATTATTGTGGCAGACCCCAGCAGTGAGTTTGCCACTGGGCAGTCGCACCTGTGAAATCACAGGTCATTAGCCAATGTCACCAATTACTGGGAAGCCAATGCTAGTCCTGGTGCCCCAAACGAACCGTTAAAATGGTGTCTGAGGGGTTCTGGCACCCCAAAAGCCAGCACAAATCCGTTCGGAGGAAACGCCAGCTCTGCCTGGGCTAACCCCTTTTGCCTGGGCACAGGGCAGCACCTAGACAGGCGGGATGGAGAGGCCCTCATCCCTGCTCCTGATGGTGCTGCCTAGCCCTGCTGTGTCCATGACTGGGGAAGACTGAGGAACTCCAGAGGGACAAGCCCAAGCGAGGTGAACGAGCAGCACGGTGGGAGGTGAATGACAGTGCTGACAGGTGCAGAGCAATGCCCATTGGAAGGAACAATCTGAGCCACACCTTAGGGCACTCAGTGAACAGCGTCAGTTCAGGGGGTGGGATACAGGATATGTCTGCATGTGGGTGTGATGTCTGCACGGTGCAGGTGCATACCTTGCTAGGGGAGCTTGGGGGTGTTGTGCTGAGAGTTCAGCCTGGAATGATGCTGGCACTGAGATGGTCACACAGACCTGTGGGGGAGGCACAATTCATGTGTGTGTTCTGGTTATGAAAGGCACAATTCATGCGTGTGTTCTGGTTATGTTACAAACATGAGTAGAGAACGGGCTGAGGCTCAAACTGAGGCAGCTGCTGGGAAGTGACTGGTCTGTGCGCTCTGGCTCTGAAAGGGTGACAGCTGCTGGGGAGGGCCTGGGAGCAGAGATGCTGTTGCCTGTACTCCAGGGGGCAGGATGAATCCAGGAAGGTCTGTGTCACTGGGGTGGGGGCTCTGGGTCGGCCATTTGAAATCAGAAGGGTTTGGCGATGGGAGCAGAGCTTTGCTCCTCAATCCTGGCCCGGAGCAGCCCAGAGTTCGCTGCAGAAGCCCGGCACCTGAACTTTTCACAGGGCCGCTGACAAGCCGCTGCTTCTGTGTAAGTTGAAGAACTTTATCAAAGGGGCTGCTGCACTAGAAAGGCAGGAGCTTCACACCTTTGAGCCAGGCAGTTGCGGGCTCTCAGGCTAGTGTCAGGGCCTCTATAGGAAAGCCAGAGCTATGGGACTTGCTTGGTAGGATTTGCATTACTGTGGCACCCACATAGGCTGCACCATGCCAAGCCATGTACAGACATAGGCTCTGTCCATGTGACTGTCCAGTCTCAATAACTGAGCTAGGGCACAGGTCGGAGAAAGGACGAATTATTCTCCCCGTTTCACAGATGGGGAGCGAAGCTCAGAGATGGATTTGCTCCCAGTCACACAGGGAGTCTGGCAGAGCTGGTGGAAGCAGGGGAATGGTCCCACTATTGTGTGGAATATTCCTGTCTTATACACTATGCCAGTGAAATGGGCTAGCGAAAGGATCTGACTCCTTGCTCCCACTCCCCTTACCCAGAGGCCTGCCTGACCTAGAGGTCTCCCCTTCCACGCTCCCATGTGGCAGAGTGCTCGTAACCCCAACAAGGCTGGGCCCAGGATTCCTGGGGGGCTCGACCCCCAACCTTGTCGTGGTCACTTAGGGCAGGGGCTAGGGTGTCTCCACTCCGGGGTGCTCTCTCTGCGCTGGACACTTCCCTGACCCACTGATCATTGCCTAGAGTTCAAAGCAAACACAATTTATTAAACAGAAATCAATTTTAAAAAAATAAGGAAAGAATGGGAACAGTGAAAAGAAAACCCGTCACCCCACTCTGCAGCACAGGGACATCACAACCAGCCCTGGCTGGCAGGACCAGATTAAGCCAGGGGCTTTAGGGGATGCAGCCCACGGCCCCAGCTCAAGGGGGGCCCCACAAAAATAAATCACAGGCAGCGATCTCGAATTCCAGGCCGCTAAAAGTCCCACGGCGCAGCAGGGTGCTCAGGCAGGCTGTCTGCATGACATGGCCCCACACCACTCCTGGAAGCGGCTGGCTGCTAGCACATCTCTGCGGCCCCTGGCAGGGGGAGGGGGAAAAGCCGGCTCCGCGTGCTGCCCCCGCCACCATCACTGTCCCCACAGCTTTTGCCAGCGCACTGAGACCCGTTGCGGTGCCCAGCTGCTCCCCGCACTCAGCCCCAGACTGCTCCAGCTCCAGCCCCAGACTGCTCCAGCCCCAGCCCCAGCTCCAGACTGCTCCAGCTCCAGCCCCAGACTGCTCCAGCCCCAGCCCCAGCTCCAGACTGCTCCAGCTCCAGCCCCAGACTGCTCCAGCCCCAGCCCCAGCTCCAGACTGCTCTAGCTCCAGCACTGCTGCTGCTCTGCCTCCAGCCTCCTGGGCTGCTCCTCTAGCCTCTCTGGGTCCTGCTCTCTCCTTAGCTCGGCCCCTCTGCTCAGGCAGCTCCAGCTCACACAGAGGATAGCACATCTCTGTGGCCCCTGGCCTCCTGACTCCCTCATTGGCCTACCTGCCTTGTCAATCAGGCTGACCTGGAGCATTGGCCTCTCTCCATTGGCCCTGAGGACTGTCAGTTTCAGGGTCCTGATTTCCCATCAACTCTTCCCCTTCCTTTTGGCATTGGGAGGTGGCCAACCAAAACCCCCACGAATTACCATAAGGGGCCCTTACACTGGGAATTGAGGGACACGTCTCTGAGTGCCACCCCTGTAGGGTGACCAGACAGCAAGTGTGAAAAATTGGGATGGGGTGGGAGGTAATAGGCACCTTTAAGAAAAAGCCCCGAATATCAGGCCTGTCCCTATAAAATTTGGACATCTGGTCACCCTACACCCCTGCTCTCCATCTCACCCTCCTACAGCCTGAGCCACACAACTGACTCTGTCACTTTACTTGATCCCACAAGGGACAAATTCAAAGCACTTGGCATTGGCTAACTCTGTCTCCATTGCAGAGTCAGGCCAGCAATGAGACCTTCTGCAAATCCCACCTGAAATAACTGAATCCCACCTGGATCTTCTGGCCTGAGATGAACCAGGGGGATGCTCCAGTCAGAAGGAGTTTTGTTTGCCCAGCTGCTTACAAGCTAGTCCAGGGGACTCCCCACACAAGCTGTCTCACGACTGCCTCAGACAGGCCAGGGTGGGGTGAGCGGGAAGAGAGGAAAGGTTCCTGGGTGGCTGATTTCCAGTCATAGTGAAATCAGTGACAGGATGAGAAGTAACAAGGCAATCAAAGCAACTGGCCCACCACTGCGCTGAGCACTGCATGTGCTGGATGCATTAGGCTGGCAATACCCACTAGGGGTGCAGCTGCTCTGATGTGATGCCAAGAATGTAAGTGCCCCACACCTGTGCCCGGCGGCGCACTGGCCGAGCAAAGCACAGTCTGACACGCCATTCCGTGGCATTTCTCGGCTTGTCTGTGTGGAATAGGGACAGCAACATCTGCACCCGAAGAAGGGAGCTGGGGGACCCAGTGAGGGGAAGTGGATGTGAGAAGGCCATGGGCATGAGAGAGACCAGGTGGAGAAGTCCTCTACCTAGAAGGCTGGGTATAACATTGTTGCCGGCACCCAGTGCCAGAGGCGAACAACAGCAAGGTTCATTGCCCGGTGTGCGTCACCCAATAATCACAACAGGGTGGAGACGCGGAAAAGTTTATTTGAAGCTTCAAAGAAGGTACAGGGAGAATAGAATCTCAAATCCTGCACACAGAGCAGGAAGTTACACAAGCTTTTATACATCCTTTCTTCAGCATACTTATCCAATAGCAAGCTGCCCTAAGTATCCATATAGCCAGCCAATCCAGTTACCAGCTAGTTCCCTTTTGCTTTGTACCATCTGTTAAACCATACATAAAGCTGCTTTATTCAGCACTGTTCTTCCATATCTGCCCTGTTTCGCCTTATTTAGTTTCAGGCAGTCTGACTCTGCAACATATTGTGCAGATCCTGAGCATAACTGCTGTGCGTGCCTCCAGGCGGGGGGGCCAAGGACACTTGGGCCTAGTGCGCATAACTGCTGCAAGTGCCTTCAGGTGAGGGGGCGGGGCAAGGACACTTGGGCCTAGTGCGAGGGGGCTTCATCGACACTCGTGATCTTCCATCCCCTTGAATTACCTAGTGGCCATGCCCAGTGTCCCCAACAACTCCCTCCCTTGAGAACACTCAACAGCCTTGGCACTGAGTTTTCTCACTTGGGCTACTTATTTCTTTATAATAGGACTTTGCATAAGCACTTTGTGATAGCCCTGAAGAGAACGACTTATTAACTTTTGCAAAAGGGTCCTGACACATGATACTGCACAGCATAATACCATTAATACAAGCAATACAAGGAAAAGAAGTTTCAATAACAGGCTAAATAAACCACCAAGCCAAAACGACAAACCCCAGCCTGAAAACAAAGTTTGCAACCAGTCGCTCTCGGGGGCAGTATAGGCAACCTGTGCTCCGGCTCGGGCATGGGCCTCAGCCTGTACCACCTTTTCATAGATCTCATAACTGCTATCATTTACATATACACAACATCGGGGCCCGACGAGGGCACAAACCCTTCCTTGGGATGCCAAGAGATAGTCCAAAGCCAGCCTGTTTTGGAGGGAAAACATCCTGAGCTGCTGTACCTCTTTATTTAATGTTTTTACTGCTGACCCTAAATCGCTAACCGAGTTCTCTAACTCTAGGGCCACTTTCTCAAGTACCATTTGCAGCCTTACAGTATAGCGGCCTATGCATGCCATGACTGGTCCGGTAAACAGTGGCGCTATTCCCAGTACAGAGCACCCTACAAGCTTCTCGGTTGTGATGGAATTCTTTATATTGCCCTCCAATGCCGTAGTCAGTCGCCGCAGGGTCTTTTCTCATGACTCAACAGAGGTATTTTGGGCATTTCTAATCTTTCCTTTGGGCAGTGTGGCAGTTATTGACAAATGAGGGACTCCATGAGCTATATAACAGCTACCTGTCCAGTTGGCTGGCAGCACCTTGTAAGCCTTTCGGCCACATACAAAATAGTGACCCTGTAAGGCCCAATAAGGACTGTTTCTTACGGGGATTCCTGGGATATTTAAGGCTGCTTTGGCTGCTTTTCCAAACAGTTCATATGCCCCTAAGGGGGCGTCCCATCCTCCTGATTGGGTACAAGTGGGAGTGTTTCTAATTGTGCTGTTCAAATTACACTTGCCATAGGGACCACTACAAACCCACCATTGGCTTGCTACATTGGAGATATTAACTGGACGGCAAGTTATATTTTCAAAACCTTTTTTTGTGGTAAGACTATTTGTAAGAGTTTCCCCAAAAGGGGAGGAACCATTACACCCACACTGCTGGCCTCCCCTTTTGGTCTTTATTCAATACCCATCAGCCCACTGTGTAATAACACAGGAGCTCTTTCCCACAGGACGCCCATAGTGATCAGATTGGTTTCAGGTAAAACATAATACTCCCTCAGTGAGTACTGCAACTGAATACTTCTGGTCCTGATAGGTGGCTTGCTCTAAAGAGGTCTTGTTCCAGAACGGCAAGTCCGTTCTTTCCTGCTCTTTGGTGGTGGCTAATTCTGCTAGGGTCAGGGGCAGCATGTCAAGGGGCAGTCCCGTTTTGGGGGACAGTGGAGTTGGAGCACATACCCAGCAATCAGTCTGGTTTGTTAAAGTAGCAACATGGTGCGCAAGCGAAACAAAGGAGTTATGCTCCCGATATGCACAGTTTGAAAATAACAATTCAGAGAATAACAATGTTACCCAATTAGTTATTACCAGAGTCTTCCCAACCCAGTGTCTCCAGTACCTGGGTGGGCCCATTTTGGCGTTAAGGACAGAAATCTGTCCTTTAAACAGTAGCTTTAGCCCGAGATCGTCACTAGATGAGGAGTCAGCAGGTTGGACGGTCCACTGTTCTGCTGACTAGGGGGCGGGTACTGCCTTCAGACGAGAGTGATGGATCCAGTTCTTGTGTCCCTCGATCTTTGCCGCTGTATGGGAGATCAGCAGGATGGTATAGGGTCCTTTCCACTTTTGCTGGAGAGGCTCGTCCTTCCAGGTACGAACAAGCACGGAGTCGCCAGGCTGTAAGGAATGGACGGGAGAGTCCAAGGGGAAAGGCTGGGAATCCTTGGTATACCTGTGAGGAGACAAGAGAACGGCAAACAGGGAACACATATACTGAGACAAAAAAACATTACCTAACTCCCATTCCCCTGACAGAACTGGGGTGCCATTCATAGGCCATGCCCTTCCAAACATAATTTCAAAGGGACTAAGCCCTAATCACCCTTTGGGAGATCGCGGATATGGAGTAGGACGAGGGGCAAAGCATCAGGCCATCGCAGTGTGGCTTCTTGGCACACTTTTGAGAGATGCTGTTTAAGGGTCTGATTGGTACGCTCCACCACACCAATGGTGTCAAGGTTCCTCCCCCACTCTGAACTCTAGGGTACAGATGTGGGGACCTGCATGAAAAACCTCCTAAGCTTATCTTTACCAGCTTAGGTCAAAACTTCCCCAAGGTACAAAATATTCCACCCTTTGTCCTTGGATTGGCTGCTACCACCACCAAACTAATACTGGTTACTGGGGAAGAGCTGTTTGGACGCATCTTTCCCCCCAAAATACTTCCCAAAACCTTGCACCCCACTTCCTGGACAAGGTTTGGTAAAAAGCCTCACCAATTTGCCTAGGTGACTACAGACCCAAACCCTTGGATCTTAAGAACAATGAACAATCCTCCCAACACTTGCACCCCCCCTTTCCTGGGAAATGTTGGATAAAAAGCCTCACCAATTTGCATAGGTGACCACAGACCCAAACCCTTGGATCTGAGAACAATGAAAAAGCATTCAGTTTTCTTACAAGAAGACTTTTAATAAAAATAGAAGTAAATAGAAATAAAGAAATCCCCGCTGTAAAATCAGGATGGTAGATATCTTACAGGGTAATTAGATTCAAAAACATAGAGAACCCCTCTAGGCAAAACCTTAAGTTACAAAAAAGATACACAGACAGAAATAGTTATTCTATTCAGCACAATTCTTTTCTCAGCCATTTAAAGAAATCATAATCTAACACATACCTAGCTAGATTACTAACAGTTCTAAGACTCCATTCCTGGTCTATCCCCGGCAGAAACCAGCATATAGACAGACACACAGACCCTTTGTTTCTCTCCCTCCTCCCAGCTTTTGAAAGTATCTTGTCTCCTCATTGGTCATTTTGGTCAGGTGCCAGCAAGGTTACCTTTAGCTTCCTAACCCTTTACAGGTGAGAGGAGCTTTCCCCTGGCCAGGAGGGATTTCAAAGGGGTTTACCCTTCCCTTTATATTTATGACAAATGGCTTGTGGTCTCCAGGGCATATGGAGTTTCCAGGGGATCTGTAAGGCATTTGAGATGCTTTGGATGATTTTTGACATGAAGTGTTTTTCCGTTGTCAGATTCCATCCACTGGGGGAGTCCAAAGCGAGGAATGATCTCTTTAACAAACTTGAGGGCCACTGTTCTGGCAGTGCAATTATGGCATGGGAAGGCTTCTGGCCATCCACTGAACCGATCCACTAAGACGAGGAGATATTTGAACCCTTGGGTCCGGGGAAACTCAGTGAAGTCTATTTGCCACACCCGTCTGGGGCCTGGAGTGGGTTCTAGGGCAGCTGATGGCACAGGATGTCCCGGTCGGGGGTTATTCTTTTGGCAGACTAAGCAGACCGCTTGTACCTGGACAGACAGGGGTCGGAGTCCAGTGTGATAAAGTATTTTCCCATTAGTTGGATAAGTGCTTCCCTGCCAGCATGAGTGGTTTGATGTAGTTTCTGCAGCACTGGCCGGATCAGGCCCTTTGGTAAGAGGACCTTCCCTTCTGGGGAATGGAGCCATCCCTCCTTTTCCCGGAGACCGAGTTTGTCAGTTAGCTGTCTCTCCTCCCCAGAGTACTGAGGGGTTGGAAGCTCCCCTACTGATGGGATAAGGGCACGCACATGGGCATTCTCAGTCTGAGGGGATGGCAGAGTGGCAGCCTCTCTATCTCCCGGGCGTTACCTCTGGCCACATCTTGATCTTCCCTTTGATGGGCTTTACTGTGTACCACCGCCACTTCCGAGGGAAGTTGTACGGCTTCTAGGAGCCGGAGGATTTGTGGCCCGTACTTGACTGGGGAGCCTTGGGCTGTCAGCATTCCCCTCTGTTTCCACAGTCCAGCATGAGCGTGCAGCACACCAAAAGCATATTTTGAATCAGTAAAAATATTGACTCGCTTCCCTTTTGACAGTTCAAGTGCACGGGTCAGGGCTACTAGTTAGGCAAACTGGGCAGAGGTCCCAGCAGGCAAACCTTCAGCTTCCACAGTGCCATGGAGGGTCACAACAGCGTAACCCGCCCTCCTTTGCTCATTGATTACAGTACTGCTACCATCAGTGTACCACTAATAATCTGCATTTGGGAGGGGTACATCCTTTAAATCCAGACGGCTGGAGTACTGAGCATCTATGATCTCTAAACAGTCATGTTCCTGTTCCTCTGTCTCTGGCAAGAGGGTGGCTGGGTTAAGGGAGGGGCAAGGCTGTAAGGTGACTTCAGAGTTCTCTAACAGCTTAGCCTGATACCGACCAATCCGAGCCTGGGTGAGCCAGAGCCCACCCTTTGCATTCAATAAGGCTCGGACCATATGGGGAGTATAGATTTGCATAACCCCTCCCAATGTTAGCTTCTCGGCTTCCTCAAGCACTAGGGCAGTAGCTGCGACCGCCCGTAAACATGCCGGCCAACCCTTTGCAACCTGATCCAGTTGCTTAGAAAAATAAGTCACGGGAGGTTTCCATGCTCCTAACAGCTGTGTGAGCACTCCTAGGGCCACCCCCTTTCGTTCATGTACAACTGAAACGGCTTAGAGAGATCCGGTAGGCCCAGAGCTGGGGCTTCCATCAATTTTCTTTTTAGGATTTTAAATGCCCTGTCAGCCTCTGGGGTCCAATAGAAGGGGTCATGATCTGCTCCCTTTACACAGTCATACAGGGGTTTAGCGCATAGTCCAAACTCTGGGATCCATATCCTGCAAAAGCCTGCCATACCCAGAAATGCCCTGAGCCGCTTACAATTACTTGGGGTAGGAACTTGACAGATAGCTTCCTTTCTTTTGCTTGAAAGCTGAAGCTCCCCTTGCCATATGTGAAACCGGAGGTACCGTACTTCTGGGAGGGCCATTTGAGCCTTATTCCGTGCTACCCGATATCCCCAGAGTCCAATAAAATTCAGGAGGCTCACGGTGGCTTTAAGGCAGGGGGTTTGGCCCACAGTGGCAATTAACAAATCATCTACATACTGCAGAAGGAGGGCCTCCTCATTATCCCACTCCTCTAGGTCCCTGGCCAGAGCCTGGCCAAAGAGGGTGGGGGAGTTTTTAAATCCCTGGGCCAACACTGTCCAGCAAAGTTGCTTTTTAACCCTCTTTCGGTCCTCCCACTTGAAGGAGAAGATCTCCTGTGATGGGGTGGCAACTGGGATGGTAAAGAAAGCATCTTTCAGATCGAGGACTGAAAAATGGATATACTGTCCCCCTATAGAAGCAAATAAGGTATACAGGTTAGGGACAAGAGGGTGCAGAGTCTTAACCCGTTCATTGACTGCCCTTAAGTCCTGTACCAGCCGATACGTGCCATCAGGCTTCCATACGGGTAGAATGGGAGTGTTCCAGGCTGGCTGACATTCCCGGAGAATACCATACATTAGGAATCGATCTATAGTTTCCTGTAAACCTTCTCTGGCTTCCCTCTTGATTGGATACTGTTTTACTTGCACTGGGCCTTTCCCTGGTATGAGCTGAATAGTAATGGGGGTCTGGTGGGTGGCCTTTCCTGGGATCCCTGATGCCCACACGAGGGGGTACACCTGGTCTTCCCACGGGCTCCATTCTGGGGCTTGCATGGCTGAGGGCTCAACTGCAAGGATCATGATCCATGCATTCTCAGGGGGTAAGGTAAGGGTTATTTTATCCTCAGTAAAATGCAGGGTGGCACCGAGGCGACAAAGCAGATCCCGTCCCAGCAGAGGTGTTGGACACTCAGGGAGGTATACCAGCTTGTGGGATATAGTCCTGTTTCCCAAAGCGCATTCTGCTGGGGCATACACTGGGCACTTGGTGTCCCTGCCTGTGGCTCCCACCACAGTAAGGGAATCTGCTACTGGCAACTGAAGGGGTTGATTTACGGCAGTTTGTGCCGCTCCAGAGTCCACTAAAAAATCTATTTCTGAGCTTCCCACCTGCACCTTTACTCGGGGTTCCGGGAGTAGGGTGGTCCGTCTCCCCTGACACCCCTATTCCTGCTCCACCATCGCCATCATAGAGGCACCCCCCCTTTTCTTTCCTCTTTGGGCACTCATTTTTCCAATGTCCCTCTTGTCGACACAAGGCACACTGGTTGCGACCCAGTCGTCTCTCCCGCGAGGCCGGACGTTCGCGTCCACGGCCCCTTCCTCCCCGGCCACTTCCCTTAGTGCCGGCCTGTACCGCTGTTACCATCAGTCTCACTTGCTTTCTCTCCTTCTCTGTCTCTCTCAGGCTATAAGCTCGGTTTGCAGTCTCTAAAATTTGTGCCATGGTCATGCCCATTAAATCCTCCTTTTTTTGTAACTTTCTCTTAATATCAGGGGCTGCTCTGCTCGTAAAAATTCCCTTAATAATTGACTCAGTTGCCTGATCATCGGGGTCTGCATTAGTGTTCTGTCGAATTGTGTCCCGAATACTCTGTAGAAAGGCCCCTGGGCTTTCTTTTAAATCCTGCATTACTTCATATGGCTTTGCCCAATTATTATGTCGGACAGCCGAGTGACGGAGTCCATGCAAAAGCAACTCCTTATAGGAGGTAAGGCGGGTCATATCCCCGTGATCATTTGGATCCCACCTGGGGTCTGCTCGGGGGACTTGTGCATTCGGGTCAGGGACATTGATACGATCCCGGTCGTACAGTCTCTGCGCCTCCTCCCTTGCCTTGGACACAACCTGTTGTCTTTCAACCTCAGACAATAGGGTTCGCAGGAGGACGTTACAATCATCCCACTCCAGCTTGTGGCTGCTAAGACATCCCTCAAAAACTGAAATAAACCTGCTTGGGTTGGTGGAAAACTCTCCTGCCTGTGCTTTGAAAGCAGCCAAATCCACAGGGTTAAAGGGCACATGAGTATAGACCTGCATAGTCGTGGCCGGACGCCTGTCCAATCCAGACCGGGCGACTTTAGTTTCAGTGATTAAGGGGTATAGGCCAACCATTGGGGACTTACAAGGTGTGGGTGTAGGGGCCGAAGGGGACACCGGCTCTGCCATTACAGTGGGGGTGGAGGTCTGGGGACTAACATTAGCTGCTACCGAACCAGTTGGAGTCAGATTACAGTGCTGTAAAATATCTGGTCAAGTACATAAAGCCAAAAACAAATGCGCATACATATGTTCATTCCACTTCCTTGTTCTCTGACAGAACAGGAGTAACTGGAGGATCGTGTTGTACTTAATTGACCCTCCTGGTGGCCACCACTCCTGGTCCCCCAGTTGATATTGAGGGCAGTCAACTGTACAGAATCATTTTAATTGACTCTTAGTCATCGGATCCGCACCAAATACCTTCCAGTTTGCTAGAATCCATTCTAGGAGCGTATACTGTGCCCTAACCCCTGAGCTCTGTCCCTGTCCCATACCTACAGGGTAACTCTGGGCGTCCCCAGGTTCCAACAGAGCATACAATCCGGATTTCAAAAGGTTCCTACCTTATCAAAGGGACCGGTTCCTCACCGTCGCCCACAGCTGCTTTTCCACTATATGAGTGCGTTGCACCGTTGTGCCCTCTGGGGTCAATCAAATCGCGTCTCTTCCGAGGCCCCCGATAAACTCACCGGTGTGTGCTGGGCGTCGGTTCTCACTGCAATCCTCAACCTCCAGGAGGGGTCCGGGCAAGGCTAAATAGCAGCCTCGTCGCCCACCCAGGGACGTCAAAAGCTGTTGCCGGCACCCAGTGCCAGAGGCGAACAACAGCAAGGTTCGTTGCCCGGTGTGCGTCACCCAATAATCACAACGGGGTGGAGAAGCGGAAAAGTTTATTTGAAGCTTCAAAGAAGGTACAGGGAGAATAGAATCTCAAATCCTGCACACAGAGCAGGAAGTTACACAGGCTTTTATACATCCTTTCTTCAGCATACTTATCCAAAAGCAAGCTGCCCTAAGTATCCGTATAGCCAGCCAATCCAGTTACCAGCTAGTTCCCTTTTGCTTTGTACCATCTGTTAAACCATACATAAAGCTGCTTTATTCAGCACTGTTCTTCCATATCGGCCCTGTTTGGCCTTGTTTAGTTTCAGGCACTGAGCATAACTGCTGCGAGTGCCTCCAGGCGGGGAGTGGGGGGACCAAGGACACTTGGGCCTAGTGCGAGGGGGCTTCATCGACACTCGTGGTCTTCCATCCCCTCGAGTTACCTAGTGGCCATGCTCAGTGTCCCCAACAACATAGAGAGAAGGGATGGACAGGGAGTGTCTCTCTGTGGGTTCGTCCCAGGCCCCACGCTGGCACCCTGATCCTCCCTGGGGCTATATATGTCAGGATTAATCAGAGTGATTACAGGGAGAAGAGGGGAAGGGGATGCATGCTGGCTCAGTTTTTATGATGGCCAGATGCCCACCTGTTGGTGCAGATAGGGAAAATGTATAGGCCCAGTTATCACAACAGTGCACTAATTGTGGGTTCAGTTGTCAAAAGTGAGTGTAAGTTCATAAGATGTCACAACAACCAAGAACAGCAAATGTTAGTGGGAAAAGGTACGAAAGGGAGACACACAGACTGATTTAATCCAAGCAAAAAGGCCTCCTGATATAACTCAAGGACTGTGTTAAGATCATGCCTGGTGGACAAGAAAAGTGTGCAATCAGAAACCAGTTAAACAAAATTAGTGTGGTGGAAACTAGGCCTAATTGGTGGACACAATAATAAGTGAGGGGCTATTCAGTGCATCACCCTCTTTGGGGTCCTTAAAGAAACAGACTTTGGGAGAAAAAATTGGCTACTGGAATGAACTTCACCATCATGATTTCCAGGCCTGCCATCTCCTGGGACCCCGGAGCTTCATCATCCTGATCCTGAGAGATGTCCTGAGCAGACCAGGCCAGAGAGAGGAAGAATGGAGATGACATTGCCACCTCTACCAATGTCGGAAGGTCACCAGGCACAGAGCTGAAAGGGAGAAAGTCCAGTTCAAGAGGGCCAGGAAAAACAGATAGTAGGAATAGCCACAAAAGGACAGGGGTGCTGGAACAATTTGTATAGTGGGGGGTCTGAGAGCCATTGAACCAAATTGTAAACCCTGTATATAATGGAAACCAGTTCAAATCAGGGGGTATGGCAGCACCCCCAGCACTCCTAGTTCCAGCACCTATGCAAAAGGGTCAGTACCTAGAAAGAGGACAGACAGCAGCATGAGGAGAAAAGAGGGAACGTTCAAGGAAGAACGGTAGAGTTAAACCAGAGGACAAATAAATAAAGAGTCTCCAAGTAATCGAAGAATTATTAGAAAAACATGGTTAGAAAACTGCAAGAAGAGTAAAGAAAGAATGAAATGTGAAGGAAATATGCTCTAATTAAAGAGAAATGGATATAAGAAATAAGGAGGAAGTGAGCTGTAGTGAAAGTAAGAAATAGTAAGGACTCTAACACAAACCATTTGGCAGCATCTTAAGGTATACAAGGTGAAGTGCAGGAATAGAGAAAGTGTCAGACAGCAAACAGATTGTAAATCCGGGGCTAATTGTTCAATCAAGAAACCAATACATCACATCAAGGAATACATGTCTTTGTTTAAGCTGGAACTCAAAACAGCCAACAAAGATTGCACAAGAGGATTGCTCAAGATCTAACCAAACTAACTTTTCCTCCAAACTCTGGGCGTACAGAGGCTGAAAACTGAGAAACTGAAAAGGGAAAGTATCACCGTTCTAGTGCATTCTATTATCTAATGTCAAAGTCTGTTATTTCATAAATGTCAATTGTTACCTACAAAGTGAATTTTAATTAAGATAATATTACTTAATATACAGTACGTAGCAGTAATAGTTTACAGTAGTTTACGGTGTGACCCTAAGTAGCAGTTCCTGCTAAAACAACCAATTCTGATTTACATGTGATTATTCCCAAGCCCATTGATTTCTATTTTACCCCAACTGAATGAGATCAAACATAATTTGGCCTCTAGATTGCCTCTTCCTCTCCTTATTGCTCTGATTCAGAACACCCCTCTACTGGGCTCCTTATACAGGAACTCCCCCTGCTGAAACCAATTGGCAGCAGCACAGGGACAGAGAGCCACTGTGCACGGGACCATGGGCCACATAGACAGCAAGTCCAGGAACCCAGGCAACATGCATGGCTGCAGCCTGGCTCACAGGCTTCCTGGATGTGAAACTCGGGTAGCACATGCACCCTCCCCCGCAGAGCAGGCCGAAGCTGCAGGCAACATTTTTACTTGTCTTGGGCTTCTCACACACAGCTCTGCCAGTACCCCTCAATCCCGACCTGCAGTCTCCAGCCATGGGCTCCCTCGCCAGGACAGCTCTGCTGCTGTCCCTCAGTCTCAACCTGCAGCTCCCCCACTATCCTAGCCCTGGGTTCTCCCCACATGTGAAGCTGAAATATCTTCCTAGCAGAACAGTGCTGGATCAGTGGAGAAACCAGCAGAGAGTTGGGCAATGCCTGGTGACCTCAGTGGCATCATGAACAGAAAGGAGTTGGGTGTGGAGCCTGCAGGACAGCTCAGCGCAGCGCCAGACACTGCTCAGACAGTCGGTGCCACAAGAACTGGCATATAGTACCGGCAGCTGGGAACGGCTCCGCCAGTCCTCTCCCCAGGTGTCTGAGAGGGGCTCCCCTTCCCAGCTGCATGGCGGCCCAGGTGTGCCAAGGCCAGGTCTCTGTACAGAACAGTATGGCCCTCGTTCAGGCCCTGCTTTAGCAGAGCACCGGGTCCTTGCTCAGTCCTCCTCAAGGGGAGGAGAGGGCTGGGAGTGGAGTGGCACCCACCTCTGAGGTACAAAACCCAGAACATTTAGGATGATCCTTAGCCCATGAAACTGGACAGCTGCGCAGGGACCCCCTGTGCATTGGGACCGGGCCACATCCATGGCAAGGGGCGGGCTCGGAACAGTGCAGACTGGCCAACACCACCCTCTTCTGTGGCACCAGAGCTGGGGTCTGGTGGCAGATGGGCCAGTGACATGGACACTGGCACTGTCCCCCAAGCTCGTAACAGGCTGGCCGTGCCCTGTGTCCCCCAAACAGGCTAGCTGTGCCAGGGTGTCCCTTACCCCTGTAACAGGCTGGTTGTGCCCATGTGTCCACCAATCCCATATCAGGCTAGACGTGCCTGGGTGTCCCGTAGTACCCTAAAAAGAACAGGAGGACTTGTGGCACCTTAGAGACTAACCAATTTATTTGAGCATAAGCTTTCGTGAGCTACAGCCCACTTCATCAGATGCATTCAGTAGAAAATACAGTGGGGAGATTTATATACACAGAGAACATGAAACAATGGGTGTTACCATACACACTGTAACCAGAGTGATTACTTAAGATGAGCTAATACCAGCAGGAGAGCAGGGGAGGGGGAGAAAACTTTCGCAGTGATAATCAAGGTGGGCCATCTCCAGCAGTTGACAAGAACGTCTGAGGAACAGTGGGAGGGGGGCGGGGGGTAATAGTTTTACTTTGTGTATTATAGACTAACAGGGCTGCTACTCTGAAACCCGCAGTTCCCTGTAACAGGCTGGCTGTGCCTGGGTGCCCCCTAAAGAAGCTGGCGCTGTCTGGTCTGCAAGCCCCCCAGTAAAAAGTTATCAGTGCCCACATGCCGTGATATCGCTGTCAAAGCGATGCCGTGACTCGGATTCGAACCGAGGTTGCTGCGGCCACAACGCAGAGTACTAACCACTATACGATCACGGCGAGCTACTGGGGCTCTGCGAAAAACGCCTGGCGCTCGCCCTATTCAGTGTGGTGCTGATGACGTCACCACGGAGAGGGCGGGCCAGTAGCTCTGACCCCTGCCCGTTCTAAGAACCATCTCTGGAGTAGCTATTGCGCATGCGGCTTCCAAGGGGGCGGGGTCGTGCTCTATCCTGCAGGGATCTCCCCGCAGTGACTGCGCATGTGCGAAATAGGGGTGGGCGGAGCCACAGAGACAAAACTCCTTCCTTAGCTCTCCTTCGGCGCGCGCCTGGGGCACTTGGGCGGTTTTGCTGTTGAGAGTTGTGGGCGTGCGCGCGCGCCCCCCGTTGGCGGTTGGGCGAGTGCGTGTGTTCGTTGGTCCCACCTGCCGCTGCCCCGCTCGGGGGTTGGACGGGAGCGGACCGGTGCCAGCGCTGCCTGCAGCCTACGCGGGACCCGCACCGCAGCTGGCGGAACAGGCGCACATGCCCGCATACGGCACAGACACACACCGCCCCGTGCAGGCACACACAGCACATTCACACTCGCCCTGCACACTCACATGGGCACAAGTGTCATCACACAGTGTGCAGTCACTCACATCTATGCACACATTCATATCCACACACACAGAGCTGCACTCACAGACCCCCCTGCACTCTGTGCACTCACACATCGGCTCACTCATAGCCTGCCACGGCATCACACATGGGTGCATCACATCCACACACACCATGCACTCTCACGTTGGCACACTCACATTCATACATACAGTGCTTACACACATGCACCCCACACACTTACACATGGGCACCATGATATCCACACACACTCATACATCACATACACTTGCACACACTCACATCTGCAAACACATGCACTCACCCCCAACCCTTCCCTGCTGTTCTCTATCACCAGGAAGAACAAAAAGCACATTTCTGTTTCTCTGCAGAGTCCCTTCATCTTTGTGCTCTTTAAGCCCTTACCATTAGGGAAGGTCTCTTCCACCTAAGCTTCAAGGGGAGATGGATCATTGTCTCACCCCATCCCCACCTCAGATGAGGTAACTGCAGACCAAACAGGTTGCATGAGATCACTCCTGGCAGAGCTGAAAATTGAAACCAAGTCTTGTCTGTTTAGCCGCACTTTTTGAATGACTATATGCCATGTCCGTGTGCTTGGCTAGACTGTATGTGAAACTGGGCTTCTGCCCACCTCCCTGCCTGCATAGAGCACTACAAGCCCACAGGGGAAAGCGCCCTGTGTAAATGCACATAGAATCATAGAATATCAGGGTTGGAAGGGACCTCAGGAGGTCATCTAGTCCAACCCCCTGCTCAAAGCAGGACCAATCCCCAATTAAATCATCCCAGCCAGGGCTTTGTCAAGCCTGACCTTAAAAACTTCTAAGGAAGGAGATTCTACCACCTCCCTAGGTAACGCATTCCAGTGTTTCACCACCATCCTAGTGAAAAAGTTTTTCCTAATATCCAACCTAAACCTCCCCCACTGCAACTTGAGACCATTACTCCTTGTCCTGTCCTCTTCCACCACTGAGAATAGTCTAGAACCATCCTCTCTGGAACCACCTCTCAGGTAGTTGAAAGCAGCTATCAAATCCCCCCTCATTCTTCTCTTCTGCAGGCTAAACAATCCCAGCTCCCTCAGCCTCTCCTCATAACTCATGTGTTCCAGACCCCTAATCATTTTTGTTGCCCTTCGCTGGACTCTCTCCAATTTATCCACATCCTTCTTGAAGTGTGGGGCCCAAAACTGGACACAGTACTCCAGATGAGGCCTCACCAATGTCGAATAGAGGGGGACGATCACGTCCCTCGATCTGCTCGCTGTGCCCCTACTTATACATCCCAAAATGCCATTGGCCTTCTTGGCAACAAGGGCACACTGCTGACTCATATCCAGCTTCTCGTCCACTGTCACCCCTAGGTCCTTTTCCGCAGAACTGCTGCCTAGCCATTCGGTCCCTAGTCTGTAGCTGTGCATTGGGTTCTTCCGTCCTAAGT
This sequence comes from Caretta caretta, assembly GCF_965140235.1. Classification (NCBI taxonomy): domain Eukaryota; kingdom Metazoa; phylum Chordata; order Testudines; family Cheloniidae; genus Caretta; species Caretta caretta. The sequence goes on along the minus strand of NC_134215.1, from coordinate 46,560,378 downwards.
GCAGGACCCTGCACTTATCCTTATTGAACCTCATCAGATTTCTTTTGGCCCAATCCTCCAATTTGTCTAGGTCCCTCTGTATCCTATCCCTGCCCTCCAGCGTATCACATGTATCACCCAAGAGCGTAAGTTCCATGTACCAACCACTCCTGAGGCCATTCCCTTCCTAGAGCCAGGAACAGTTTGGGAGCCCAGATTCCCAGCATTCTACTGCTGCCTGGTTCATACTCTTAGTCATGGCTAGGGCTTCAGCAAGGCCTACATATCATACTATTTAAATTCAGGATGCAGCAGTTCCCTTAATTTTGGTATTTAATAGGGTTCTTCGAATATCATTTTTACACAGAATTTCCTAGGTTTTGTTTTTAAGAAAAATGAATAAACAGTGAAATTCTATCATGTGCAACTATTTACAGCTGATGAAGTGGGCTGTAGCCCACGAAAGCTTATGCTCTAATAAATTTGTTAGTCTCTAAGGTGCCACAAGTACTCCTGTTCTTTTTGCGGATACAGGGCTGCTACTCTGAAACCTGCCTGACAAACAGTTGCACATGATAGAATTTCACTGTTTATTCATTTTTCTTAAAAACAAAACCTAGGAAATTCTGTGTAAAAATGATATTCGAAGAACCCTGTTAAATACCAAAATTAAGGGAACTGCTGCATCCTGAATTTAAACAGTATGATATGTAGGCCTTGCTGAAGCCCTAGCCATAACTAAGAGTATGAACCAGGGTCAAGCTTTGCAGAACAGTAACACACTAGGTACTGACTAACCAAGTAAGCACATCCTGACTGGAGAGGATGGTACAAGAACACCCAGCATTCTCAAGTAGCTACATAAACAAATTCCCAAAAGATTGCACAGGAACACACCGACCCCTCTAAGAAAAGGATAGGATGGCAGGATAATGGATGAGGATGTTTTGTTCAAACTAGCAGGTACAAGATACAAAGGTGATAACTAAGGCTAAGATTTAGTCACAGGTATTTTTAGCAGAAGTCATGGACAGGTCATGGGCAATAAACAAAAATTCACGCCCATGACCTGTGCATGGCTTTCACTACAAATACCCTGACTAAAACTTCACAGCTCCTGGGGTGCTGCTGCTCTGGGGGGCCCTGCAGGCCGACCACTGGCCCCTGCAGCCGTGGAGGTTCCAGAAAGTCACGGAATCTGTGACTTCTGTGACCTCCATGACAGATTTGCAGCTTTAGTGATAACTAACAATACCTGCAGGGTAATATGTAACTTGTTTATACCAGGGTATAAAAGGAGAAGTATTGGGACATCTTTGTATTGGCCAAGGGGACAGCATCCTGTAATGCTGGCTGAGCCTTTACCTTGTCACTGGCATGCATGTGTCAATGTCCCTGTGACCCTTTGGACAAGGTACTAGTGCCGTGCATTGCTGACAATAAACCTGGCGAAGCGCCTTTGCCACCAAACTGAGCTTGTGGTCTTTGTGTATGAATAACATCGAGGCCTTCTGAACCAACATGATGCATTCTCTGCTGGTGCAGCTAACACCGGAGCTCCAAGAATAGCAGCACTAGCAGCATTCACGACTCGGCTGTATCAGCAACACTCTGCAGCACTAACAACATGATGCAATCTGTAACTATGTGATCATATATAATTTTTTCCACAGGACCTGTACCTCATTCAATGCACAGGTTGGATGGGGCTCAAAGCCCAAGGAAGCTGTGCGATATTTATTTTTATCTGCCTCATTCAACATGTGGCCCCTGCCTTATTTACTGCCCACCCTGCAAACTCTGCACTGAATATGAACATTTTTATTTCTTCATGGGTTTTCGCTGGCACTCCTCCTCGCAATGTCCAAACCACCCTCACATTAATGGATTTAACTTCACCACACCCAACATGTATTCTTACCCCCATTTTACAGATGGGCAACTGAGAAACAGAGAGATTAAGACCAACACTTGCAGTGTCTGCTCAAGTGGGATGCCTCAAGAGCTGAGTCTCAGTTCCTCAGGGCCTGCTGAGCACCCAGAGCTCCTAGCGCCTTCAGTTTGAACTGAGTGTCTCTGAACTGAAAACCAGACCCCCAGCTTCTCAAACTGGGCACCTAGCCATCAAGAAACTTAATTAGGGGTCACCTGGGAAAATGTTGGTTTAAGAGGCTTGCTTAGCATCACACAGCTGCTCTGGCAGAGCCCACAATAGACACCTGGCTGGGTTCTTTCTTACCATAAGACCACCCTTTCTCTTCTAGCAGTCATTTGCCTTGTTCTCTATATGCTATGATAAGGCCAACAAGCTCATTGATTACACAACCCCAGCTTAATTCACTTAGCTTTAAGGGTGTGAGTAGTTCCATTGACTTTCTTCCCTCCACTTGTCTAATGGGTGTTTTTATGGTGTCAAGAAAGAAAGTTTTCAGAGTAACAGCCGTGTTAGTCTGTATTTGCAAAAAGAAAAGGAGTACTTGTGGCACCTTAGAGACTAACCAATTTATTTGAGCATAAGCTTTCATGAGCTACAGCTCACTTCATCGGAACTCAGTGTGGCTACATATCACTGTTAAGCTCTTCTGCACTGACTCAAAAGCAGGACAGACAGGAACCAGGGCACAAATCCCAAACTGGTTGTGAGTTCTATTCTTGTATTTTTCCAAACAATTAACAAGCTCAAGCAGTATAACAGCCTAACCAGGGAGTCAAAGACAGTTCCCTTGGGTACTCCAATCTATCTTGCCACCCAGGTAAGCTTGCCTTTGTGATAGATGGTCCCTTACCATAAATCACAACAATATGATGAAGTGAGCTGTAGCTCACGAAAGCTTATGCTCAAATAAATTGGTTAGTCTCTAAGGTGCCACAAGTACTCCTTTTCTTTTTGCGAATACAGACTAACACGGCTGTTACTCTGAAACCTAACAATATTCTGGTCACTCCCAGTCCCAAAGGACCAGTTACTTACCCCAGGTCAACTGCACTTTACATCTCACACCAAAGATAATGCTTGTAGCCAATCCTATAATAAACTATATAAAGATGTGTTTTATAGGAAAAGGAAACAGAGTTATTTAAAGGTTCACACAGGTAAACATAACACACACAAATGAGTTACAGCAAGCTCTGTGTGTCCCACAGGGTTAACCCAGGCTAAAATACTGGGGTATTGCTTATGCCTAGTAAACCTTGTCCTCGAGAGTCCAGCAGCATAGAGATACAGTTTCTCCTTGTCAAGGATGTTTATTCCCTTTCCCCCCTTCTCTGACCTTCCAGTTCTGTTGACTGAGGGAACATGCACATCTCCTCTTTGATTCTTTGCTGGGCAGGAGATAACACCTCCTGTTGGAGATTAGTATTTCACACTAGTTAATGCTTTTCTCCTGTCTGGTGATTTACAATTACAGAGGCTTGCAATGCAAACACTTAAATATTACCTGATAACAGGTATGTGACAGTAAGCACCCCTGTATTCACACCTTACACACCGTTGTAATAATCTTTGTACAAAATATGCCTTATGATTTATCCTTTGAAAATTAATAACTCACTGATCATTAATATTCTTGTGTGATGTTGTACACAACAGGGTTTAAGAGTTATGACTATACTCTAGAATTATAACTAAAGTGTGGGTGAACCAGGTATGTCAGGGGGAGTTGTTAAACAAGTCTATCTTAAACAAAAGAATGTGTGTTTACCTCAATTTACATATAAGCAATAAACAGATCCATAAACAAGGGGTGGAAGCAAAGCTCACACTAACAAGTTGCAGAGAAGACAGCATGGCAGCTACACCCAGCAGGAGAGAGAAATTTTGGTCTGGGTTTTACTTTTCAGAAGATCCATTTCAAAAGTTTACTGGTTTATAAAGATGGGGGGAGGGGCAGGGCTGAACCTCAAGTAACAAGCAACTCAAACAACTGATTGCGCACAACATTACTGTCTTATAAAAGTGTACAGAGTGAAGTCTTCGGAAAGCTAATGAGGCACTGGTAATTGATATCATTGTGAAATGTCTGTGTTAACACTATATAAGGAATTATGGATACTCACCAATATTAGGCTGTACAGTCTGCCCAGACAAGAGGGAATGTCACAGCCATCCACCTGTCTCCTATGTAAATTAAGCCTGGTGGAATCAGAAACAATGGAAGCCCCATTTACCTAGAAATCATCAGGGGGATGGGAGGCCCACAGGAAGGTAAGAACAGCATGAGTTCATCCTGCTTCTTGAAACAAGCTCATTGAACTTTGGAAGATATAAGCAAGCACTGAAGCCATATTTGGCATCCAGCACTAGACAGATAGGAGAACAGAGCCCCTGCAAGCTGAGAAAGATGGGTCCTTCAACCAAGAGGAGTTGAAGTCTCTGGAACAGAATACAGGTGAGAAACTTGCTTAGGCAAAGATCTTTCACCTAAGAAGACATGGGAAGCCAGCACTTTGTACTTTTGTGGAAGATCCTAACTGAGGGAAAGTCAGTCATGGCTGGGAAGAATGACTGGAGCGAAAAACCATCTTGAACAAAGTCTGTATCTTGCTAAATTAAGTTTCAGATCTATAGAAATGTATTTTGTTTTATTTTACTTGCAACTCTTTCTCGTGTCATTCCTTATACTTGAACTCACTTAATCCTGTGTATGTTAACAAATGTATTTCATTTTTACCATAAGCCAACTCAGGGCTGTGTTTAAAGGGAAGGGTGTACTTATCCCCAGTTAAGTTAATCAGCTGTGATGTGTTTGTGTATCTATAAAGGAACACACGAACCATATCATTTCTCTGAACTGCCCAGGATTTGGCTGGACACTGCACAGAACACAGTTTTGGGAAAATTCAGGACTAGGAGTGTGTTTGGGTCACCCTGCAAGTAGTAACCCAGGTTGGTGGAAGCCAGAGTGGGGCTGTAGACAGGCTGCTGGGGTCAGAGCTGCTGAACCAGGGCTGTCTAGCTCACACTCAGGGAGTGACCAGAGGCTGGTTGTGAGCACCCCAGGTTGGGAGCTACAACAGCAAAGCATTGTGAAGCACTTAAGGTTCCAGGGTAGGCGGGGCCAGAACCCCTCGCCGGTCTGGATTGCACTCCAGACTCTGACAATGGGATACAGATGTTATAAGTGAGATTAATGCATGTGACAATCTGCAAACATTCAATAAAGTCTAAACACTAAGCATATTTTTATAATTCTAATACCTATTTTAACAATACTAGCACATAGGTGAACAAAACTAATTCCTGCTATGTGTTTGTCAGTATTCAAGTAAGGCATAGGGACCTTGGCATAAGATGGCACCTGGTTTGCCAGTGTCACAGTCACCCTTTAGTGAGTTCACCACATAAGAGACTCTTCTGCTAGTTAAAGGAAGTACCCCTTTAGCTCAACATGTAGAGGTCTGTGTTGTGGGTTAGACTTTTGAAAACAGCTAATTTTTAAGGTGCCTTATCTTGGGAACCCTTTGTTCAACTGACTTCACAATGTCCTTATAAAGTCTTGTCCGGCCCCTTACCAGATATTCCAATTTGCACACAACTGCCTTTGTATGGAATTTTAGAGAAGGTATAAAATTCAGTTTTAAAACAGAAATTTAGCTGCTACTTGAACTATCAGAGCTTAGTGTCCCTCCCAGTGTGGCATTGGCAATGTGCACATACGCCCAGTGACAACTGCCATTGAATGGAGGATGTCTCAGTATTCCATGAGATGTGCAGATATGAATTTAAGAAAATGGTATTTCATAGGCTCTGAAGACTGAAGGAAAAAAATTTGTGATGTTATATTGTAGATGAAAGCCAGTGTGAGAACATACAACCAGACTGTTATAATTTGTAACGGGGGGACAGAGTTAAGATTGCATGTGCTAATTAGCATTTCCCAACTTGTAAAAGAGTGCTTAACCTATAACCTTAGCAGTTTCAGTGTGTTTCATATTGAATTTATAAAAGGAAAGAACATAAGAGCCAGGGATAGAACTGCAGGATGTAGAGCACTGCTGTGTTTGCAGCAAATGACAAAGTGTGTAAATTACAGAAACTTGAACTATTGGCTATGTGCCACCTGACGCCCAGTGCTATGCATCTTAGGGGGCTGCAGCAGGAGGCTGAAGTGATCTTGCACCTTCTCCAGCAGCTCTGGTGCTTCTGTGAGGAGAACAGCTTTTATAGGAAGACAGAGATTATAGCAAATTAAAATAGTGTATTTTAAATGAGTTTCATATTGATAAGCTTCAAAGTAACTTTTCTCTATCAAGATGCAGATTCCAAAAGATACATTGTTTGACCAGTAATAGCCCAGATCTTGAAAGAATATGTGTCTGTTTTTAGATGAGCAGAGAAGAATCTGGAAATGATTAAACTGATAATACTTTAAAGTAATTTGTTTTTCCTGATGGATGAATGAATGTTGAGTGACATGTTTTGTTGCTAGGGTTTTTCCAATTAGCTATTTTTTACAGGATTTTTATACTGAGCTTTCGGTAAACTGTTGACACAATGTCATCTTAAGACCTAATAAGACCATGCCACCTTCCTCAAAAGTGCTGTCATGGATTTTTGATATTTTGGGGGTCTGAGGTGGCGCCCCCTGGGGTCACAGACCTGTGGTGTGCAAAACACTGAATATTTTTGAAAATTGCTAATTTAAATGGGATTTTTCCAAGTTGACCATCACTACGGATGACCTCGTTTGAACATGATTGGACCAAGTCATATATTTCCAAAGTTGGCCTCACACCTGATTTTTCCAAAGACCTTAGAGGGAGGTGCTACAAGGCAAAGCTGGTGAAATTCATAAACTGCAAGTACAAGGGAAGGCCAAGAAGCCTCCTTGCCTGGTGGATCAACAAGCCACCCGAGGACAGACTGATGTTCCAGAATCCCCAGGGTTTCCTTAGGGAAAGAAAGTCATGACATCAACAACCAGGCCATTCCAGCCATTGACCAATCTCTTGGCACCTGAAGGAGGCCTGCTAATGAGAAACGCTGCACCAGCAGAATATCGACATCTGGCTCCTTGCCTGCAGCTCCGTCCCCTACTCTACGAGAGTCTAGGAGACTATGAGAGCTGAAGAGTTCATAAGCCCCCTGTTATCTGAAGTACCTTATTTTTCCTTTTTCTATGTTTATTAGCTGCGAAACTACCCAGCCTTTTCATATTGTTTAGTTTTATGGAGTGAAAGTGAAAATGACTGTATGCATGCCATGTGCCTGGGATCACCCATAACATTTAGACGGGGAAGGTGCCAGAAAGAAAAGTTCCCCACAGCCATAAATATTGTCCAATAAAGTTACTTTTTAACCCTGTGTCCTAGGGTTAAAAGTCCTGAGAGACACAAAATTGTCATCGGCAGTGTCTACTAAGAGTTGTCAAACTTCTGGTTATCAAGAACATTCTGTTAAAGTCTGTATTATAATATCTCTGTTGGAGGTGTGGGTCGGGGTGGGAGGTGAGGAAAATGTTAGCTACTTGTCACAGGGTGCTCTACTCACTGCTGGGTGGTTCCCCCTTCTTGCGATTAGCTCCACCGGGTTCAGCAACTCCTTTCTTCTCTTCCACCGTCGCTACTCTCCTCAGGGATGCCATTTCAGATTTTTTTTGGGGGGAGGGGCAAATTTAACCATGATTTCAGAGGCTACTTGAGCACCTGAAAACTCTTGTTTTTTTGCAGATAATAACTTAGATACAGTGCTCCTGTCGGATAATAATTTCTAATTCCTACACAAAGAAAGAAAATTAAATAAATATTAGACCTACTCAGCTCTAATGCTAACATGTTCTGACAACTTGTGTCAAGTCACTTAAGGGACACTGGTTAGGTTTAAAATTTTAATGTATATTCTTAATTTGTTACTAACTCTTGAATACAACAATTGAAACAATTGTAGAAAAATCTAGATTACTTTCTATCACCTTTTTGCAGTTCATCAAGCTTGGAATAGATCATTTAACTTTTGGAAACATTCTATTAGGGCAAGGTTCCATGAGTTTATACAGCACCTGCCTGGAGCACTAGGGGTGTTACCTCACTGCAAATAATAGACTAGAAAATGACTTTAAACAGGAGTGACACTGACACTTTCAAGTGACTTTCATAATATTGCCAAGCCCAAATGTTCAAAAATCAAGAATCAGGCTCACCAAAAATCATGAGATTGGCTTTAAAATAATGATATTATGTACAAATAATAGATTTGGTGGGTTTTTTAATTTACATTTTGCTTTTTGAGCCTTTAAGGCGCACTGGGGTCACATGTTGAAGCTTTCTCCACAGCCACAAGAGCTAGAAACTTCATTTTTCTTTAAGAATAAAGGCTGAAATAATCACATATCACTTGACTCCAGGAGCTGGGGCTTTAAGGAAAACAATAATTATGAGACTCATGACAAAATCAGGAGAGTTGGCAACACTGCTTTCACTTCTGTTTAAAGGCTAGTTACTTTCGAGAAGAGTCTTAAACACAACACTACAGTGACTGAGTTGCAGTTTTCACAGGAGAATATTTTAAATCAAACACCAAGAAAATTCCACATTTTAAAGTTGGGGGAAATATTGAGACTTCTGAGAATAGCAGGGCCACTGCAGGCAGGAAAGGAAATAAACAGTTGAAATAAAGTTGGAGGGTCAAATATTCTGATCCTTAATCAAATAAAACTTCTATTGCCATCAGTGCCTACACTCATAGATATAAACATCACAGTGAACATGTGATAACATGCGTGGTCAATAACTACACACTTCATACTTAAATATCTGAGCCATCTTATCCGGAGTTACACATCTTATATGCATTGGCTCAGAGACTACATTTTCTGGCATATTCTGAACAGTGCTGAGCACACAGATCGTGCCCAGTAAATAATAAAAGTCATGACAATAATCGTCAACTTTATGGACTCTGTGGATGCAATTTCTGTTCTATGTTCTGGAATTGGCCTAAATACAGCTGAAACCCTAAGAATTTGATATATAATCACAACTGATACTCATATGACACTTTCTCATTCCTTGCTTTTCTCAAACTCAGAACAAAAACCAGCAAACCAAAATGGTTTTCAGTTAAAATCTAAAATTGCACAGCAGGCATTGATGTACAACACAGTCTGGGGCAGAATCTGCCACCCATTGGCAGTTAAGTGCTCTCCTCTCATCTGACACTCATTCTCTTTCTTTCGTCATCCTTCCAGACCTCTGTGCTGCTTTTCATACTGTCAACCATGGCATCCTTCCCAATCACCCAGGACCAATTGCTGGGGTCTCAGAGAACTGGCCTTCTTGGTTTTATTCCCATCCATCAGGGGCCTCTTTTTTTGCAGCATGCTGCAGGGAGAAATGCTGGTCCAGTGGATAGGGAGCTAGCTCTGAGAAACCTGGGTTCTACTCTTCCCACCCTTTCCCGCTCTAGAATTCCTGTATGACTTCAGGTTCATGCCTTAGGGACAGAGTTTGAAAGGTTTTTAGGCACCCAAAGATGCAGCTAGGCATCTAGTGGGGTTTACAAAGCAACTAACTTTCTAGACACTTTTGAAAATCCCACTAGATACCTAAATACCTCTGAAAATCTGTGCCTCAGTGCCCCATCTGTACAATGGGGATAACAGCACTCTCTATCTCACCGAGGGGCTGTGATGTGAGGTGCTCAGATACTACGGTGATGGGCCCACATAAGTACCACAGGTAGAGTGGGAACTTCTCTAGACCACTGATATCCTTTCCCTGGGTTTTAGGCCCTTTTTTTCACTTACGCTCCTCACATCTTCCTCTTTTCTGAATGTAACCTTGGACCAGAGGGCTTGGCCGTATGTCTTCTGCATTCTCTCTTCAACCCCGTCCGCCCCTGCAGAGGGATTCCTGTTTTACAGATTCATCTCATGACTTCCAGATCCTTAATTTAATTACCAGCCTTTTCTTATCTTAATCACCCTGCCTCTGTTTGTAAACAAAACACTGACTCCCTGATCCAGGGACAGAAGCTGGGAGAAGCACCTCTCTGCAGAACTCACATGTGCAGTTAAGAGCTCTGCCTGGGAGCACACCTCCTGTATGAAACTCAGGGTGAAGGTAGCAGCCCCCCCCCCCCCCGCCCCCCCTTCCTAACTGGTGCCGTTGGCTCTCCTCCTGTTCTCGCAGTACAGCTACTTCATGACTCGTCCCTCCATCCAGGTCACGCTGTGATTCCCCTTCCTGGGAAGTCTTTCAAAGTCTCTCTCCTCAAGTAGCATCAGGCAGAGCTCATGCCCTCCCCCCTATGTCATTCCCATAGAGACTAAATCAGGCACTCTTCCTATTCACTTCCCCAAAGCAATACCTCTCTGCAGTGGCTATTGGGAACCCCAGGCCCATCCTCTACTCTGGGTTCCAGTCCAGGGTCCTGTAGTAAGCAGCTAAGGTCTGCAGTTACACCAACCTTATTGCTCTTGCCCCTCTGGACTACTTCCTACGGTGCTTCTCTATGCTATTATTCTCCATCCTTCCTAGTCAGATCCTTCTCTTAGGCCTACTAGGTAAACCCTTTCTCAGGGCTTCCTATACCCCTTCATAAAAACTCCACAGCCCACTTGTGCCACAACAACTGTTCTTTTGCATATAAAAGCCAGGGCCGGTACTAGGAGGTAGCAAGCAGGGCAGTTGCCCAGGGCCCCATGCCACAGGGGACCTCACAAAGCTAAGTTACTCAGGCTTCGGCTTCAGCCTCGCGTGGTGGGGCTCAGGGTCCTGGGCTTCAGCCCCATTCAGTGGACCTTCATCTTTCTGCCCTGGGTCCTAGCAAGACTAATGCCAGCCCTGCTTGGTGGACCCCCAAAACCTACTCGCAGCCCTCCAATGGGTCCCAGATTCCTGTTTGGGAACTACTGCTCTACACAACCTAAGTGTCCTCTCTTTGCAGCTTAATTAGCTGACTGGGCCCAGCTGGCCAAATTCAACTCTCTCACGGGCGGTGTGGCACCTCTTCACACCACCACCCTAGAACTGAAGTGTAAAAAAAGGAAGCTCTAACTGGCTCTGAAGTTGTGGTTTAGACATTAGATAATTTGGTTTCAGTATTAAACTATTTGACCAGCACCACACTGAAGATCTGCCTGACTTTGGTAAGATTCTTCAGTTGGGATTTATAGCCAAATGGATAGCCACCTTGGATTCTTTCTTAGAATTGATACGGTTTAATTATTTGTAATATTAATTTGATGATTTAGCTAACATGATGATAGTGAGACTATCTGGTTAATGTAACTTTGATTTGATATGCATATTCTTAGTTTGAATTAATAGCAGAGCTTTGGTGATATGTGTAACACTTCCTGGGGTACCCAATTATGGGGCATCTCACTACCACCTGGCTTTAGCATGAGGCAGCCTTGCCAGTGCCTGCCGGGGGGTCAGCCCCCCAACTGCTCTGGCCATGGACAACACTCCTTTCTAGGCCTCGCTCTTTCTCTCTAGAGTATAGTGATAGGCACACCTCAATCCCCCCAAGCATGTCCCTGGAGTGTCCATCCCCTGGTCCACTGAACACTTGCAGTATTCACAGAATCACTGCTTCCAAAAAAGCAGGGAGCCCCAGCTTACCAGTTCGACCTCAGCTCACCGCCCCGCTTCACAAAGCACTTGGATACGTTTATAGTGAAAGTAAGGCCAAGTTTATTTTACAAAGATTCAAGTAATAGCAAATAGAAGTATTGGAAAGAAATGATTACATATAAAATAGAATCATAACTTGCATTCCAGAAGAACCTCGACTTAATTAACAAGTTATGCTCATGTCTTGCAGAGCAGTGCTCACCCAAAGTCCTTGCAGCATTTGACCGCCAGGCTGGCTGGGACCTTCCTTTCATAAGACAAACATGCTGTTAGCTTATCTCCTTAGTGCAGGATCCCATGTGTTTCATCCTTTATCTTTATCCATAAACAGGACATCCCCCTTGCTGATTTTTTCCTGTAGATTTTCTCTCTTGTAGGTTTCTCAGTCTTTTGACTGGTATCTGATTCAGTATGCAAACAGGTTTCCACTGTGAGGCAGACAATACACACATGGCCAGCCAGAGCGATAAGCGTCTGTTACCTTCTGCCTGACAGGGACATGTCTGAGGTACGTCACCTCCTGGTGACCTGCCTTAACTCCCAGACCTTAAGAACACCATTTCCAGTATAGACACATATGTAGCCAATGATTTTAGTTTAGTATCCATTTATTGTGTGATGTTATGATTATTCAATATGTTATATTACATATATTCACTGGATGTTAATTAGAGTTGATTTGTAGGATTATAAAAGTATAAGATTGATCAATATTTAGAGGAACTAGGTAGTAGACATGAGTAAGACAAGCTGAAACGCAAAAACCTGTAGGTCAAGGCCTGCAAGACTCTAGCTAAGCTATTTTAGGCCTTGGAGACAAGAAATGATGGTGCTAGTCAGTGACTGAGAAATAACCTGAAAGATGATGGGAAAGAGATACCAATTGGTAATATTGTGAAAGTATAGCTGGGAAGATTAAAATTAAATCATAACATGCTGTAACAACAAATACTGTCTCTAACACATGCCTTAACACAGACAAAGGTGGTACGCCAATGTTGACAAAACCTACCCCGCCTATAGAATTCGGGATCCCTTGAGTTTCCAGGGGATACAAACCAATAGGAAAAAGAGGGTTGACAATTCCATGTACATGTGCAGAATATAGGTATAGACAGACTCACAGTATAAAAAGGAGTCTGGTGGCACCTTAAAGACTAACATACTGGCACTATTTTGCTCGTATCTGTAATTTTCACTCCATGCATCCAAAGAAATGTTTTTTTACCCACGAAAGCTTATGCCCAAATAAATCTGCAAGTCTTTAAGGTGCCACTGAACTCCTTGTTGTTTTTGTGGATACAAACTAACATGGCTACCCCTCTGATACTTGAGTATAAAAAGGGGTGCCCAGAGCAGGCAAAACTCCATCAGGAACCACTCCCATATTGATGGTCAATCCATGAGAGGGCCAGCAGACTCTAACACCAACTAGGAGGATGTGAGTAGGCCTGTAGGTATAACCAGTTCATTATACGTATCTATAGGAATTGTATACGCTATGACATTTATAGCTTTGTCAGTAACTTTAATAAAATTACTAAAAGATAGATGCTCTTGTAACTGTATGTGTTATTTGCCTATGCTCTCATGTGTTCCTATGAACTCTAAATCTAGTTGAACTTGAGACTGAAGCCAACAGAGACGAACCAACTGTGTGCCTGGCTCTCAGTAGTGACCTCACATGCCCCCCTTCTGTGAACTGTTATGCAGATATCCGATCCAGGGGAATCGCTGTTAATCCCTGTGCACCCCCTGTGCCCTCTGCCCAGGGGTGTCTGGGGGGGTTACAAAATGTTTTCTTGGTTTTAAGTGTTTTAATAAAAGTTATAAGTTACATTTCTTTTGATAAGTAACATGGGTCCAAGGCCTTTAAGGAGGTGGCTGGGTACCAGCCACTCACCTAAAAGCGTGACCAGCTCCTCCTAATTAGTCTTTGGTTCTCACACTCACAGAGAGCTAAAAAGCTGAACCCCGAGGGGAAAGGATGGCCCTGCCTAGGTTCCCCCTGCCCTCATAACAGGCTGGCCCTGCCTTAGCCCCCGCCATCATCATGACTGTGTCCAGGTATCTCCAACCCCATATCAGGCTGGCCGTGCCTGGGTGCCCCCCAACCCAGTAACAGGCTGGCTGTGCCTGGGTGCCCCCACTAAGAAGCTGGCGCTGTCTGGTCTGCAACCCGCCCAGTAAAAAGCTATCCGAGCCCACATGCCGTGATATCGCGTCAAAGCGATGCCGTGACTCGGATTCGAACCGAGGTTGCTGCGGCCACAACGCAGAGTACTAACCACTATACGATCACGGCGAGCTACCAGGACCCTATAGCAAATGCCTGGCGCCCGCTCCCTTCAGAGCGGCGCTGATGACATCACAAGGGAGAGGCCAGTCAAACTGTTCTGTCTCTTGCTCTTTCTAAGAACCGCCTCCAGAACAGCTACTGCGCATGCGGCCCCCAATGGGAAGGGAGCGAGCTCTACGTGGCGGAGCGCAAAGCCAATGGATTTGGGAGAGGGAGGCGGGGCGAGCCGGAAGCGTCATTAGGCGTGAGCAGCTGGTGCGTGTTCCCTGTAGTCAGGCGCGCGCAGCCTCCTCTCAATGGGAAGGGCGGGGCTATGGTGGGCGGTGTGGCCGGCAGCCCTTCCTGCGCCTGCGCTGGGGTCGCGGCCATGGGGGGGCCGGTTTGGTTGACTGCGGCCTTCGCTGTCCCGCCTGGCACCGCTTCCCTCGCGCGCGGAGCGGCCTGGGCCGCTCAGAGGATCCAAGCCGCGGGGCGGGGCCGGTGGCTACAGCGGAAAGTTAATTTATTTGGGTAAATGGACACGTTTTTGGCAGTAGTATGGCTGCTCATCTAAGAATGTATTTGCTTGGCTTTAAGTCTTAGAAAAGCACGCAGACCAGTACATATGAATTAGGAAAACCCTGTGCTCAACTGTATGTTGCAGAATATCTTTTGGTATTTATTTTTGGATCTCAGTAGTAGGTAGGCACTCAGTTAAGATTGGAAACCCATTGTGCTAGGCATTGTACACAACACAGATGGTCCCTGCACTGAGAGGCCGATAAAGGCACAAACCCGCAGGGTCCTTTCTGTCTGTAGCCTGCTCCTTTATCAAGGAGTCCTACCAAAGTCATTATGTGAAAATCTCTAAACTGGGATAGTGGTGAGCCATCCAGGATAAAGAAAGCAATCTCTGAACTATCAGTGATTATCTTTGAGAACTTGTGGAGGACAAGTGAGGTCCCAAAGGACTTGAGAAGGGCAAACGTAGTACCTGTACTTAAAATGGGGGACTAAGGGTATGTCTACTCTGCAATTAAAAGCCTCCAGCTGGTCCATGCCAGCTGATTTGGGCTCTTGGGGCTTAGGATAAGGGGCTGTTTAATTGCAGTGTAGATATTTGGGCTTTAGGTGGAGCCCAGGCACAAGGACTCCGCAAGTTGGGAGAGTCCCAGAGCTTGGGCTGCAGCCCAAACCCGAACACCTATACCACAGTTAAATGGCCCCTTAGCCTGAGCCCGAGTCAGCTGGCGAGGGCCAGCTGTGGGTGTCTAATTACAGTGTAGATATATACAAAGAAGATCTGGGAAATTGTAAACCAGTCAGCCTAACTTCAAAACCTGGAAAGATACTGGAACAAATTATTAATCAGTTTGTACACATTAATCAGTTCGTACACACCTAGAGGATAATAGGGTTATAAGGAATAGCCAGCATGGATTTATCAAGAAGAAACCATGCCAAACCAACCCAATTTCATTCTTTGACAGCGTTATTGGCCTAGTGGATAATAGGAAAGCTGTAGATATTATATATCTTGATTTTAGTAATGCTTTTGACATGGCCCCACATAACAGTCTCATAAGGAAACTTGTGAAATGCAGTCTAGATGAAATTACTACAGGATGGGTACACAACTGGCTGAAAGATCGTACTCAGAGTAGTTATCAATGATTCACTGTCCAACGGGGAGAGAGTATCTAGTGGGATCTCCCGGGGTCAGTCCTGGGTCTGGTACTATTCAATATTTTCATTAATGACTTGGGTAATGGAGTGGAGAGTATACTTACAAAATTTACAGATGACACTAAGGTGGGAGGTGTTGCAAGCACTTTGGAGGACAGGATTAGAATTCAGAACAATCTTGACAGTGCCTCCTTTCGTCCCCCACCAAGCAGGCCAATCTGTGGGATGCTTGACCATCCCCCCACCATGCCCTCTCTGTATGTCGCTTCTGCCAGCCATGAGTTTTTGGCACCACTCTGACCTGCAGCCATTCCAGCCACACCATGGTGCTGATTCCTGTTTGCATTTTATTATTCAAAATGGAAATAGCTAACAGGAAGAATTGCACTGACTTTGCTATTTTATTCATCACTCTCTGCTGCCACCCTGTGGCCTTTTTGTGTCTTTGAGTTGTAAAAATGGAAATGCCTATAGAAGATTGCATCCTGCTTGTGCATCCACTGGACACTGTGCAGAATGTTTCCCCCCTGAGTATTAGCTATCATGTAACTAGCTTCAGTGTTTCCTACCAGAGTTAAGATTAGATCAGGATTTTTATTTTAATGCCAAATTTTCAGTTGCTCACAACTTTCTGAAAATTACTCCTTTTAACTATAATAGGAGATCATTCATGACCTTCTCTCTATTTCTTATTCTCCTTCTCCCCCCTCATCCCTCTGCAGATTTTTTATGCTTTGGCTAGTGTTCCTGAATTTCTTTGGCATTTTTGTCAGAAGAAGGTCTGTCAGGAAGGAGCTGGACAGGTTATTTTCACGTTTTACTCCAAAGACCTCTCATTTGTAACTTTCTCACACAGAACAAGCGAATATGACTCTGGTGGAAACGTTAAAATCAATGCAATGGCAAGTTAATTACAAACCATTTTTCAAAGCACAAATCAAATTGGATGGAAATACAGATTGACAAGCACAGAAAGTGCATCATGGCCTAACAGCATTACCATTACACTGAATACTGGCAGCATTTTCCACAGGCCAGGGTGATTTTAGCTGATATCTCACTCCTCAGGGTAACAGAGGCAGAGTGAGACCAGCTGCTGCTGACATCCCTAAGCCACCCGGGCTTGTATGCTGCTAGCCTGTATACTTCAATGGTGCCCGATGAAGTTATCGCTGAGCGGCGTGGGAAAATGTCCTACTGTGGAGGAAGCAATAAGGCTGCCATTCCTAGAATCCTTCAGAAGAGGATTGCAGAGGACCTCCATGAAAGTTTCACTGAGATCTCAGGAGGATTCAAGGGACATCCCTGGGTACATAAACAAATGGCTCTGCATAGCCCCTGCGCCTAACCCTCCATGCTTGCCCGTGTTGGACTGGCTAGACTGCGGTGGAGTCAAAAACAGGTCCTGGCTCACTGTGCAGCTGGATCCCCTGGTTGCCTTCTCCCATACTCTTCCTCCAGCTCTTCCTCATCCACCACCTTTTCCTCCTCACTGTTCATGGCATGGGCCTGGGACTCAGGCTCCTTGGAGGTATCCCCGGTGTTGTGAAGGGTGGTGACTGGGTTTCCATCCAGTTGGGCATGCAGCTCTTTGTAAAAGCAGCAGGTCTGCAGCTCGGCAACAGATCGATTGTCAGCCTCCCTGACCTGGTGTGCCTGTCACAGCTCCTTGGCTTTCACGTGGCGCTGCTGCTGGTCCCTGTCCTACCCCTTCTCCTGCATCCCCCAAGCAACGTGCTCTTAGGTGTCACTGTTTCCGTGGCTGGTTCGGCACTGTGCCTGCACAGCCTCTTCTCCCCACAGGCCCAGGAGATCCAACACCTCCTGTCTACTCCAGGCTGGAGCGCATCTGGAGTACGTAGCCAACATTGTAAGGATAAGGCCTTTTTCTGTAGCCATATTGTGAGGCCTAAGGCCTTTGTCTGCAGCCATTTTAGGAGAGCAGCAGCCATTAGCCAAGAAGCAGAAAGACACATCCTCACTTTCCGTTTAAATTACATTAAAACAATGTAACATCGGGCTGTTAAGAAGGAGATCCTGACCTAATAGCACCCACTATCACCAGATAAAGAAACTGATCTTAAGATGGTTAAAGAACACTTAGTTTGACAGCATTCAGTATGGCAAGAAACCACTTAGCAGTAACTGTGATTGTGAAATTCTCATTTCTTTATTGTTTTGTTTTTATGGTCCCCACTTCTTTATTGTTTCTCTGTATGATCTCTGGTTCTTTGATTGTTTCTGTCTTACTTAATTAATTTTGCTAGGTGTAAATTAATTAAGGTAGTGGGGTATGATTGGTTAGAGAGTTTTATTGCAATATGTTAGGATTGGTTAGTAAAATTTAGTAAAATGATTGGTTATGTAGGACTCAAGTTTCACTATATAAACTAGGGTCCAAAAGGAATTTCTTGGGAACCAACTCCAGGACACAGCCCCAGGATCAGAGCTGCCAGACCTCACACTCTGCCAATCACACCGTGCAGAAACTGGATTCCCCCAGATGACCTGATCCTGATTGGCCAGCAGGGAAAAGTTCCTCAGTCTTATTGGGACTGGGAGTGGTGAGCATTGTATGCATAATGTGTGCATTCTTTTTTTTTTTTTTTTTTGGTAATTGTTAATAAATAGAGATTAAGTAGGATATTACTGTGTAAGGCTCTTTCACTGGTAAAAGACCCTGTAAACCCGCAAAAGATTAAGCTCTGAGTCCACAGGGAATCGGTGTTTACCCGGAGCCTGGAGGAGTAGAGCCCGGAGCCCACGGAGGGGTAAAGTTAGGTGCCTTTTGCCTGGATCCCTAGGAACTGGGAAAGGGTGGGGGTACCTAAATCAACCAGGTTATGCCTTGAGCCCAAGGAACTAGGTAGAGGTGGGATGTCCTAGAGTGTGCGGGCAACAAATTTAGGGTAAAGTTGGGTGCCCTAGAGTGTGCAAATGACAGAGAATTTTGTGCCGGTAACAGCATAGTTCTGCCCTATCCCCTCGCTCCGGGAGACCAATCACAGACAGACAAAAGGGGAGTCTTGTTTCAATTTTAAAAAGTTCTAGCTTTCCCATTGGCTCTTTTGGCCAGGTGCCCACTCACTTCCTTTTTCCTATGCATCACAGTGACTTTTAACCCTTTACAGGTAAAGCAAATAGAAAATAGCTACTAAGCGGGATTTTATAGCTAATTGGCTGGCTGGGTCCATAAAAGGAAGCAACCCGCTCCCGCCCTTCATTTATCACAGGGTTGGAGAAAGCATTTTTTTCCCTGGACTCAGGTGTGAGGGGGATCTGCCACTAGCCCTTCATTAAGTCTAAAGTGGTGATATATTCTGCCTTTCCCAGCCAGTCGAGCAGTTCATCAACCCGAGGCATCGGGTAGGCATTGAACTTCGATACTGGATTGACCTGGCGGAAGTCTATGCAAAAGCGGGTGCTTCCATTGGGCTTAGGGACCAGTACCACGGGGCTTTTCCAGTCACTAAATGACTCCTCAATCACCCCTAATGCGAGCATCGAGCAGAGTGCCTCTTTCATGGTCTCTCTAAGCTTCTGGGGAAGGGGCTGGGGGTTTTCTCTGACCTTAACGCCCGGTTTCGTCTGAGTATGATGAATTATCAGGTGAGTCCATCCTGGTCGGGTTGAGACAATGGAAGAGAAGGCAGTGATCAGTTCTTGGGCCTGACCTCCCTGCTCAGGGGTAAGATTGTCCCCAGGCTTGACTACCCTGGGGTTTGAGGCCTCCCCGGATGCGGGCCTAGTTTGGGCTCTGGTGGGTAGGGTGCTATTAGAAAACCTTCCTGGGCTTTCCACAGTTTAGCAGGTTCACAGGGTAGATCTGTCATACCTTACCTTGTCCAGTTGCTTGATTTCATAGTTGACCTGCCCCACACACTGGATCACCTCATACAGTCCTTGCCAGCAGGCCAGGAGCTTCAACTCTGAACTGGGCAACAACAACACCCAGTCACCGGGTTGAAACTCTCGGAGGTGTGCTCGTTTATTGTTGGCCGCTTCTTGGGTATCCTGGGCATGTACTCTAAGGATTTTTAGGGAGCCTATCTGACCAGAAGACTTCGCGGAGCCTTACAGTATATCTCCCGCTGGGTCCCCCCTTGAGCCCATCTATTAGAGCTGGAAAAAGAAAACACCACATGGATATGAACTCACAACAACACTTTATTTACTAAAGGAGAAGGAAGGAAGTGGAGGGAGATGGATTAAGGACTCTGGATATTTGGAATATAAGCGCGCACACACACACACACACTCAATAAAGCAAACGTGTTTTTCTACCTCCTTCAGGTACTGCCCGTGGCGAGGCTGCAGAATCTGGACTGGTGAGATCAGCGATGGACATCAACGGTGGATCACAGATGTCAAAGACAGGTAAGTAACCCTATCTCAGACCCATCCTATCGCTCTTTGCGTCGGCTATGCGTGAGTGTCAGATCTAACTAACCGGATCTAGTCCGAGAGTGCACGTCTGCTTCCCAAAAGAAAATAACTAATAAACCCCAAGATGACAACTTCATTCAGTGAGTGGCTACTGCAGGCCAGTAACCAATGTGGACCATATACCACACCACAGAGAGAGAGCTTTTAGACACCTGAGCCCCAAAGATTCCAGCGCTCAAGAGCCCCTGGCCCCTCCTTTTGTTTGTTTATATAGAAACCGGTTACTTAGCAACAGCTGATTCCCACTCTTTTCACTTTCCCGCCTTTTGCCCAGAATAGGGGAACAAGAAACTATCACAACATGGAGGTCACCTTGTTCTTATCCAGACCAAGATGGCCACCTAATAAATAATGCCCTAAAATCCAACTGGGTGCGTGCCTTCCCCAAGAATTTGGTAGGGCTGTAATTAACAGTAGGAGGTTCTCCCTCGCAAATTAACCTAGGGACTCAAGTTTCTCCTGCAGGTTTAGCAGATACTGTACCACATCATCGGCTCAGGATGGTTGCTCCTCCCACATTTCTTAAATGAGGTGTAAAATCCCCCCAGGTTGCCTCCCATATAAAAGCTCAATGGTGAGAAACCAGTGGAAGACTGCGGTACTTCTCGGACTGCGAACAAGAGAGGCAGGAGCAGCTGGTCCCAATGTCGGACATCCATCAGGATGAACCTTCAGAGCATTGTTTTTAGGGTTCAGTTAAAGCGCTCTACCAGGCCGTCCATTTGGGGGTGGTGTGACGTTATTGACAATCTGTAACCGTATAGATCACTGTTGCAACCACTGTTATATATTTGCAGCAAATATTGTACAATGGTTGTCGTGTAAGGTGTCTATGGAAAGTTTATGGTATGCTGATTATCATTATGCTATCTGTATGCATGCATGATTTTTGTAGTTGAAGTTATGACTATTGGCTATGTACTTGTATATCAATGTTTTTAATTTTGAAGTAGCCTTTTAGTAAAGCATTTGGTCAGCTTTTTGAGAAAGGAATTTGCAAGTTAAGTGCCCAGTCAAGAAATACTTAACTGACAATAGACCTTGAGACACTCCAATCCACATAAGAAGTCTTCCTGGGGATGTTCAAGATAGCATATGGGCAATGGCTGCCACCTGTAAAGAACTAAGTCATGCATGGACATGTGACTTGCCCATGTGACTCCAAACTCAATTTTGTGGTAATTTTCCACAGTAAGAACAAAGAGGTGTTCTTACACCTGGAAGAGACTATAAAAGGCAGCTACCTCATCTCCATCTTGTCTTCAATCCTGCTTCATACCTCTGGAGGGGCTTTGAAACAAACTGAAGCTCTAAACAAAGAACTGAATGACCCATCCCAGCTGTGGATGTACTCCAGAGACTTGATTTGAATCTGCAGTTTATTTCATCACTACAACAAGCCTGAACCAAGAACTTTGCCATTACTATATGTAATTGATTCCATTTAACCAATTCTAGCTCTCATCTATATGTTTTTCCTTTTGAATAAACCTTTAGATTTTAGATTCCAAAGGATTGGCAACAGCTTGATTTGTGGGTAAGATCTGATTTGTATATTGACCTGGATTGGAGGCTTGGTCCTTTGGGATTGAGAGAACCTTTTTTCTTTTACTGGGGTATTGGTTTTCGTAACCATTTGTCCCCATAACGAGTGGCACTGGTGGTGATACTGAGAAACTGGAGTGTCTAAGGGAATTGCTTGTATGACTTATGGTTAGCCAGTGGGGTAAAACCAAAGTCTTCTCTGTTTGGCTGGGTTGGTTTGCCTTGGTGTGCACAGAAACCCCAGCCTTGGGCTGTAACTGCCCAGCTTTAAGCAATTGGTCCTGAATTGGCACTCTCAGTTAGGTCCCGCCAGAACCAGCATCATTACAATGGCGTAGTCGTGCTAGGATCCATAGAACCAGGTCCGTTAAGCTTTCGGTCAGAACCCCACACGATCTAAATTTAAATTTTGGTATTGAGAGCTTGGTTGGTTAAAGAGCAGTTGCAATGGGTGAGCAAAGAGCATATGAGGGCCTTGACGAAAAACCCCTGGAAGATTTGTGTTCAGGAAAGGGGATAAGTTTTAGAAAGAAAGCTACAAATCAAGAACTGAGAGATCTGTTAATGGCCAGTGATCAGAAGGCAGGAGCACAGTCCTTACCTGATACTACAGAAGCTGCAGAAGAAATTAAAATGCAAAAGGCAGCAAATAAATTGCAACTGGAGCATGAACAGAAACTAGCAGACATTCGATTGCTGGAAAAGATGGCCCAGCTAGAGAAAGAAGTTAAGGAAAAGAAGTTATTGGAAAAAGAAGCTGCTGAAAGAGAGGAAAGGGCTTGTAGAAGGCAAATGGAACAACTGGCTGCTGAGGAGAGGGTTGCCAGAGTTCAGTTCCAAGTCAAAAAAGCAATGGAAGAACAGCAGAAATTGTATCCTCTGGAAAGTCCAGATTATAACAATGTTGGTATGTTGTTTAACTCTGAGCAGTTATTTGGATGTAACCAAAGGTACCCCAACACTGCCACCTTTTATGTAAATGCTGTTACTGTGAGTTCAGTAGAAAGTGACCCCATAAATTGTGCCAATGCTATGTATGGGAGTGCTCATGAAAAATTCATAGAGAGCATAAAAATCAATGGTAAAAGCTGTTTAGGGCAAATTATAGCATCACTCTTCTTAAAGCAGATCTTGTCAAAGAGGAAGATTAGTTACCAAATCAGAGTGTAAATGTTGTAGTCCTCTATGAGTTTACTGTAAACGTGCCTTTAGCCAGAATCCACCTTGAATTGAATGGTACTAAGCATGAAGTTATAGCTGGTGTAAGGAAGTTATTGCCTAAGGATCTTTTGATTGGGCAAAATATTAAAGCTTTGTTCAGTCCAGGTAACCAGCCACAGGAAAGAAATAATCTTAAAGCTGTGTCTATTATGGGCAATGATTTGCCTGGGGAGGGTTTCTCCAAGTGTTTCTCTGAGGAAAAAAGCAGTTTGTCTGTGAATGAAGTTTCTGAATGTCTGTCTAATGTCCCAGAAGTGAATCTGGAATTAGATAAAGAGCAGAAAGATTTCATTGGTCAGGAAAATGTTTCTCAGGAGCAGATTAAAGTGGATGGTCAGGTTGAAGCCCTAACCTAGGAAGGAAAGGGTATATTTTTGATAGATAATGGATTGTTGGCTAGTACAGCTTTGTCCCCATAATGAGTGGCACTGGTGGTGATACTGGAAAACTGGAGTGTCTAAGGGAATTGCTTGTATGACTTATGGTTAGCCAGTGGGGTAAAACCGAAGTCGTCTCTGTTTGGCTGGTTTGGTTTGCCTTGGTGTGCATGGAAACCCCAGCCTTGGGCTGTAACTGCCCTGCTTTAAGCAGTTTGACCTGAATTGGCACTCTCAGTTGGGTCCCACCAAAGCCAGCATCGTTACAGGATGGTATACAGATGTTCATAAGGTCTTGATCTTGAGTAGACGGCAGAGCTTTTGAACATTTGGGACATAAAGTTTGGTCCTTGATCTGTCAAGATCTCCCAGGGCACCCTGACTCAGGCGAAGATGTTCAGAAGTTCCGTTGCCACCTGCTTGGCGTTCATGGAGTGTAACGGCACTGCTTCAGGGTACCGGGTTGCATAGTCCACCACCACAAGGATGAACTGGTGTCCGGCGGCGCTCTTCTCAAGAGGGCCAACTATGTCAACTCCAATCCACTCAAAGGGTACACCTACAAGTGGGAGGGGGAATCAGTGGGGCTCTCTCAGTTGGCCACGGTGCAGTGAGCTGACACTCTGGGCATGAGGCACAGAAATCGGCCATGTCTTGGTAGATCCCTTGCCAAAAGAACCGACCTAAAATCCTGGCCAGCGTCTTTTCCCTTCCAAGGTGCCCAGCCATGGCTATTGCATGGGTGAGCCACATAACTTAATTCCAGTAAAGCTGGGGCACCAAAAGCTGATGTCGAACCTCTTCAGTTGGTTGATCTTTCTCTATTCAGTACAGTCACCTTGAATCTCAAAGCATGGGAATCGTCCTGCTTGGCGGGGTTCGACAGTCTCCCCATTCACCACTGTTACTTGGGTGTATGCCCAGCTCAGGGTGGTGTTAGCCCATTGCTCCTCAACAAAGTCAGAGAGGTGAATCAGGATCTCCGACTTGGGTAATGAGGTGAGTTCCCCTCATGGCTGGGAGGGGGCCTGGTGTGCCTGAGTTGGCGCTGAGGCCTGTGATGCCCCTTCACCAGGGTCAACAATCTCCCCCATGCCCACAAGGGTTGCCGCTTCAGGTCGGCTGGTGGCAGGAGGTAGGGGTCCTTGACCATTGGACGGGGGCCCCACCAGTTCCGCTAACAAGTCCCCAAAATAGTCCCAGTCCTGACCTAAAATAACTTGGTAGGCCAGTGTTGGGGCCAGACCACCCATCGGGGCTCTTCGTGTTTCCCTATTGTTAAAGGCACTTCAGTGCAGGGGTAGACCCTCACGTGCACGCACTGCAACATGATGGTGTCCTGAGTTGAGCCAGAATTAGGCACTACTGTGCTTCGTACCAGGATCTGGGCACACCCTGAATCTCTGAGTCCCATAACTTCTTTCCCATTTACCTGCAGCGGGATGGTCAGCTTTGCTGGGTCCCTGGGGCACGCTGGTGCCTGCGGAGTCCAGATCTTCCCAAAGCTACATTCCATGCACAGGCAGTCTCTGGACCAATGCCCAGAACAGCCACACGTAAAACACCGGTCCTGCTCTTGGGTGGCACATGGCGTTTCCTGCCTGGGTACCCGGTCGGTCAGATTGCGATGGGCCTCCCTGAGTTCTGGGTCGAGCAAGGGCCCTGGCCGGGCCGCTGATGGGGCTGTGGTCTCCTGAACTGCGGGGCGGGTAACCAGCTCTGGGCCTCTGGATTGGAGGGCCCTGGCACCTCTGGAACCTCTAGCCCTCTGGAGTTCTGGTGGCGGGAGGCGTGGAGGGCAACATTCCTCAGGATCCAGGGGTCCCTGGGTGGTTTCATCCTTTAGGGACAAGGGACTCTTGATTCCAGCCAACCCCGAAGGAGTTGTCATTCCGGGGTACTTGGCAGCTAGGTAGTTCTTCATGAGCTGAATGGCCTCTGTCGTGGTGTCAGGGTGCAACACCCATTCTCTTCCCCAAAGGGGCAGGACTGGACAAACTGCTCTAGTAGGAACCGTTCAGCGACCTGCACCCCTGTCTTTGCTTCTGGTTTGAGGCATCTCCAACACGAGTCATGCAGCTTCTGGGCAAACAGGCAGGGGTGGGGCCCTGGCGGGTACCGCTCCCCCCAAGAAGCATTGCCAGAACGTTTCCTCTGAGATATCTAGGGCATCGAGGATCACTGCCTTGACTTGGGCATAGTCCTGGGCAGCGGAGGGGTCTAAAGCACGCTATGTGGTCTATGCTACTTCAGTTAAGTACAGGGCCAGCACTGCAGCCCATTGGTCTCAGACCATGGCCACCTGCTCAAAAGTCGCTAAGAAAGCCTCAGGATCATCATCAGGCCCTGTGACGTTGCACTCCGTATGTTTATGGAAATGTGCTTATGAATGTAAATATAACTGAAATATGCTTTATACAAAAGGTCTCTTGTAAGGTATCATTACAAAGCTTATAATCTACTGAGTATGTTCATCCTATTTGTATGAATGTATCATTCTTGTATCTGAAGCTAGAAATACGAAGTATTACTCTGAAGTCCTATTGTAACTATGCAAAGGGCAGGCCATTAATGGTGGTTTAGAATCTTGATGGCTCCCATTAACTAGGACAATTGGTTGTAAATGGCTCTGTTTACTTGTAAGCCTTCTTGCATTTGTGTAAGTCAGGCAGGAAAGAATGGAGCTTGGGGTCTCACAGGACATGTGACCATGTCACCTGGTACTGGAATCCATCTTAAACCTGGTGCTTTTCCATTTAGATGGAGGGGTGGGGACCCAGAGAGACAAAAGATTCCCGCCTTGTGCCAAAGCCATAAAAGGGGGTGGAACAGAACAAAGGGGGCTGCCAGTCATGAGAAATCGCCTATTTACTGCCTGAGCGGAACTAACAAGAACTGTTCCAGGGGAAAGGATTGGGCCCATTCTAGGAAGGAGTCTAGTCTGTGAAAGAAGCTCCTTGGAACATCTCTGAGGGTGAGATTTATCTGTACTCAGTTTCTTAATGTATTAGGCTTAGACTTGTGGGTTTTGTTTTTGTTTTTGTTGTTTTGCTTGGTAACTTACTTTGTTCTGTCTGTTATTACTTGAAACCACTTACATCCTACTATTTATACTTAATAAAATCACTTTTGTTTATGAATTAACCCAGAGCAAGTGATTAATACCTGGGGAGCAAAGAGCTGTGCATATCTCTCTATCAGTGTTAGAGAGGGTGGACAATTTATGAATTTAACGTGTATAAGCTTTATACAGAGTAAAACAGATTTATTTGGGGTTTGGATCCCCTTGGGAGCCGGGTGTCTGGGTGCTGGAGATAGGTGACTTGCTGAGCAGTTTTTAGTTAGTCTGCAGCTTTGGGGGCATGGACCAGACCAGGGTCTGTGTTGCAGCAGGCTTATGTGTCTGGCTCAACAAGGCAGGGTTCTGGAGTCCAAAGCTGGCAGTGGAAAACAGGCTCAGAGGTAATCTCAGCATGTCAGGTGACAGTCCCAAGGGGGTTGCTGTGACCAAACCCATCACAGGCCCCATTTTGGCAAGCCGGATAGGGGTGGGGTTAGGCAGTTCTGCTGGGGCATCAGGTTGCACAATGGAGGCCACCTGTTTGACCAGATGTTGCTGCTGCTGCTGGGCTGCCAATTTGCGAATTAGCTGCTGCTGCATGTCCATCTGCTGCAGGAGTTGCTGTTGCTGATGGTGGGTGTTTTGCTTGGCCATCCATTTCACCAGCTGTTCCATCTCCATTCCAGGGCTTGGCCTGGGGCTTCTTCTTCTCTCTCTCTCTCTCTCTCTTTTGTTTTGTCTCTCTTCAGCAGGGAGTGGGGTCGATGCCCATATTCTCCACCATTTGTGATAGGGCCTTTAGTGGCCGGGCAGCCTAGTGGCTAGATCGTTGGTTAGGGGCTGGGGGGGTGGGGAACTGCCCTCCTTTCCCTCAGGTCCTGGCTCAGAGTCCTGGGCCACTCACACCCCTAAACAGGGGAGATGGATCCTGGTCCCAGCCGTGAGGGGGGGGCTCAGGACCTGTTGTCTGAGCTTCTCCCTATGTAAGTCCTTTAGTTTGGGGCGTGGCCCTGCTTGTCCAGTTTCTCCACAGTTGGAGCTTGGCGGTAGATTCCCCTTGGCAGGGGAAGACTTACGTGCTTCCAGAGGCTGCGTTGGCATGCAAGTTGCATCTGTGCCTTCAGGCAGACACACAGAGAGCTCCTGCCTCTTTGCCAGTCAGACCCTGACTGAGCCAGGCTCCCTTCTTTTCTCCCCCTTCCAGGGTTGGCATTGGCTGCAGGTATAACAGGGCAGGGCTAGCTGAACCCATAGATTTTCTTTAACCACTGTTCTGCCTGGCAGCCGTCTCTCTGCTCCTTTACACTTGTCCATAGCTGTGCTCGCACAGCTTCCTCTCCCTGCAGGCTCAGGAGATCCCATATCTCCTGCCTACTCCAGCCAGGAGTGCCTCTACTGGGTGGATCCAGCCTGGTTGATTGGATAGTTGCACACAACAAGGGCGAGCTGCTGGGTGTGCTCACTAAGGTCGGCCCTCAGCAAAAGGCATTTCAAACCCACGTGGGGAGTTTTAAAGGGGTAGGTGGCTTCCAATCTCTGTGACCCTTGGACAGTAGAGTTTAAAATTTTGAGCAGAGCAGTCACTGTTGCAGGGACAGGAGCATTGTGGGACAGCTACTGGAGGATTGTTAGGATTGACACAGGTCACAACTTGACAACACTCACCCTGTTTCAACCTCAGTAGGTTGAACATGGCTCCACATTGGCTGAAGACAAATTTGAGTGTAAACGAATCCACAAATAGGTCGACACAAGATGACTTACATCGACCCAGTTTTGTAGCATAGACCAGTCCTAACTCTCCCTATGCATTGTGGTGGGAGCCTGGGGGCTGAGACGTCCACTAGGTGGAAGGACTCCTGGGGATAGGCATTGCAACACCTAAGTAAGTAAGTGTGTGTGTGGGGGGGGGGGGGTCAGGCCTACTGGTTACTGCTGAGATCTGCCCACCAGGGATGGGGAGGTGTCAGGCTGGAGGAAACGCAAGGCCAGGACCCATAAGCAAGAGCTTGGGTCACAGTGAGACCAGGGTTGGAGACTGGAGATTAGAGGTGGTGCTAGGGTAGAAGCGAGAGGCAGGAATCAGAGTCAGGCTGGAGTCAGAAACAGGGAAAAGTCTGGTGTTGCAGTGCCTAATCCTGTGCTCCAACGTGCTTGGTGTCATCTGCAAATGTTATAAGCATACTCCCCACTCCATTTCCGAATCATTAGTGAAAATACCGAATAAGTGCCGGACCCTGGACGGATCCCTGCCAGACCCACTAGGTACACCCTCTTAGTTGGACAGCCAAACTTGGAGAAGGACTCTTTGAATATGCTTTTCCAAACAAACGGTTGTGCACCCACATTATACTAATTGCATCCAGACCACATTTCCCTAGTTTGCTTGTGAGAATGTCCTATGGGACACTGTCAAAAGCCTTATTAAAACCAAGATATATCACATCTGCTGTTTACCCACCTCCACTAGGCCAGTAACCCTGTCAAAGAAGGAAATAGGATTGGTTTGGAACAATTTGTTCCTGACAAATCCATGCTCACTAGTCCTGATAACCCAATTATCCTGTAGATGCTGACAAACTGATTGTTTAATAATTTATTCCAGTATCTTTCCAGGTATAGAAGTGAAGCTGACTAGTCTGTAAGTCCTAGGGGTCCATTTCTTCTTTCCACAGACTAGCCATTTTAACAACATTTAGAATTCCTTGGTGCTCAACACCTTGAAACACCCCTTTCTCCTTCGCAGAGAGCTCGATGCCCCATCTCACCCAGGCTCACCACTGCCTGGAGATAGAGAACTGTCCCTGTTCCCATTGGACAGATGGGAATCCTGAGGTACAGAGAAGGGAAGCGACATACCCAAGGTCCAACACAGCAAGGTGGTGGCAGAGCCAGAAAGAGAAGCCAACAGTCCTGACTCCTGTTCTAACTAACAGACAAGAAACCCCACAGAGGCAGGGATAGAGCCCAGGAATCCAGAGGGTGGGAAAATTTTCACGGAAACCGTTTCTGTCAGAAAATACCATTCAGACTAAACCAGTTTGTTTCTTGAAATCATAACAAGTGGGATGAAAATTCTTTGCAAAAATATTTGTGTGCAAAACAAAGGCACCTCCTGTTTGTCACAGTGTGTTAAATTGTCTCACAGTACACAAAGAGGAGACACTGTTGATCTAGACAATTAGATGAGATTCTTCAGTCTGAGCTAAGTAGTTGCTGCTCTTAACAATTTCAAAAGAATAAAATACAAATAAAATAGACTCTTTTAGCTATCATATTATGTCATAATCTGATACAATTCAACATGATGGGACACCTCATTCTGCACTGCTACTAGTGACACTCTCCAATGGATCCTCAACCTCCACCCACCATGAGGTAGGTAGAAGAGGATTGTTATCTCAGAGGGAGAAACTAAGGCTGATAAAGGAGAAGTGACTTGTCTTAGGTCACACAGCCAGTCAGTGGCAGAGTTGGGAATAGGAGCCAGGAGTCCTGACTTTCAAACTAACCATCACATCTTGAATTTCATACATTGAATGGTCAGAATAAAGTGCTCTCCGATGAGCTATAGACCAACAATTGTTCATAGTAATTATGCAGCAAGTATTTTAGAAGAACTGGAATGTTAGAGAGAATCATGAACTTTTGAAAGACAATTCATGCAGAGAAGCAGCAAAATTAGTCAAACATATAATTGGTTATGACTTATTTGCTTGGTCTTAAAAGAGAACAAGGACCTGAGTCTCCTCCCTATCAATAGCCCCCTGCTCAGCCAATCAGGGTACAGACTGAGGGGCGGGAGGCTGAGCGTTCTCACCAAAGAGCTCAAAGGATGGCCCAGGTCACCTCAGGAGGGGTTCACTGTAGATGTAAATATTTCAGCCCAGGATGAGAGCTGCAGTGCACTCACCCAGGTCCCCAGCTCCTCGTGGTGGGACAGAAGCAGGGAAAAGGACAAAAGAAGCAAAAGAAGAGAAAGGAGGGAGGGATGGAGGAAAAGGGAAACCAAAAAGGAGAAACCTCAATGTCCCCAGTGATTCTAAGGGCAAAGTTTTAGGTGGGGAATAAAATTCTGCCACCTTAACCTAGTGTTTTCCGTGCCTAGAATTCAGCCAGCACCAGGTGGATCAGACTGAACAGGTTCCAAACCCCTCGGAGGCTCTTACCTTCTAAAAAGGGACATCTGTTTTCTACTAAAATCAGTAAAAGGAAAGGAGAAAACTCAAAAGTGGTTCCTTCTCATGCTCACGTACGTGAACCAGAATTCTCTCTCAGTCCTCAAGGACAGACCTCGAGAAGGAGACTTGCTGCAGCAAAGCCACAGGGGTCTCTGATGTGGTCCCGGCCCTGTGCCCCTGTCCTGCCTAGATGATGTCAGCATCTCTCTGTGAGGTTGCCACTTTCCCCACCACCTTTGATCAATAGGCTGAGGTCCTGCCAAAGGCCCTTGTGATGTCACTGCCACTGCCACACCCACCCTCCCCTGGCCAGCCCCTTTGGATGTTTGAGCTGCTCCCTGTGGATCACTCCACTCAATGACTGATGATTCTAGGGATCCATCAGGCTGCACATTAAAACATCAGAGGCTGCTCCCAATGCTACACTCAGTTTTTCATAAATTAGTAGACTTTCAGGCCAGAAGGGACCATTAGAGCATCTAATCGGACCCTTTGCATATCACTAGCATATCACAGAAGCTAGTTTTTGACCAAACACAAACACATTCTAGAAAGGCATTGTAGGGAATACTGGGCATGGCCACTAGGTAACTTGAGGGGATGGAAGACCATGAGTGTCGATGAAGCCCCCTTGCACTAGGCCCAAGTGTCCTTGCCCCCCCCCCCCCGCCCCATCCTGGAGGCACTCGCAGCAGTTATGCTGAGGATCTGCAACAATATGTTGCAGAGTCAGACTGCCTGAAACTAAACAAGGCCAAACAGGGCAGATATGGAAGAACAATGCTGAATAAAGCAGCTTTATGTATGGTTTAACAGATGGTACAGAGAACAAGGGAACTAGCTGGTAACTGGATTGGCTGGCTATTTGGATACTTAGGGCAGCTTGCTATTGGATAAGTATGCTGAAAAAAGGATGTATAAAAGCCTCGGTATCAGGCTAAGCTGTTAGAGAACCCCGAGGTCACCCTGCAGTCTTGCCCCTCCCTTAACCCAGCTACCCTCTTGCCAGAAACAGAGGAACAGGAACTTGACTGTTTAGAGATCATAGATGCCCAGTACTTCAGCCATCTGGCTTTAAAGGATGTACCCCTCCCAAATGCAGATTATGAGTGGTACACTAATGGTAGCAGCATTGTCATGGAGGGGCAAAGAAGGGCGGGTTATGCTGTCGTGACCCTCCATGATACCGTAGAGGCCGAGAGGTTGCCCACTGGGACCTCTGCCCAGTTCGCTGAGCTAGAAGCCCTGTGATGCACTGTAGAGCCCATCAAAGGGAATATCAAGACGTGGCCGGGGCAATGCCAGGGCAGACAGAGAAGCCAAGCATGCTGCCACCTTGACTCCACCAGAAGCTGAGGATGCCCACATGCATACCCTCATCCCATCAGTGGGGGAGTTTTAACCCCTCAGTTCTCTGGGGAAGAGAGGAAACTAGCTGACAAACTCAGTCTTCAGGAAAAAGAGGGATGGCTTCATTCTCTGGAAGGGAAGATCATCCTACCGAAGGGCCTGATCCAGCCAGTACTGCAGCAGCTACACCAAAGTGTGCCAAGAAGCCTCCCTGCAATGGCCCAATGCTCTGCCCCTAGTTCTGCTCTGTCAAGGTTCCTTCCCCACTCTGAACTCTAGGGTACAGATGTGGAGACCTGCATGAAAACCTCCTAAGCTTACTTTGACCAGCTTAGGTTATAACTTCCCGAAGTATAAATTAAATTTTACCCTTTGCCCTTGGAATTTCCACTGCCACCACCAAACTTTAACTGGGTTTACTGGGAAACGTAGTTTGGACACGTCTTTCCCCCCAAAATCCTCCCAACCCTTGCACCCCACTTCCTGGGGAACGTTTGGTAAAAATCCTCACCAATTTGCATAGGTGACCACAGACCCAAACCCTTGGATCTTAGAACAATGAAAAAGCATTCAGTTTTCTTACAAGAAGACTTTTAATAGAAGTAAAGGAATCACCTCTGTAAAATCAGGATGGTAGATACCTTACAGGGTAATTAGATTCAAAACATAGAGAATCCCTCTAGGCAAAACCTTAAGTTACAGAAAAGACACACAGACAGGAATAGTCATTCTATTCAGCACAGTTCTTTTCTCAGCCATTTAAAGAAATCATAATCTAACACACACCTAGCTAGATTACTTACTAAAAGTTCTAAGACTCCATTCCTATTCTGTCCCCGGCAAAAGCAGCATACAGACAGACACAGACCCTTTGTTTTTCTCTCTCCCTCCAGCTTCTGAAAGTATCTTGTCTCCTCATTGGTCATTTTGGTCAGGTGCCAGCGAGGTTACCTTTAGCTTCTTAACTCTTTACAGGTGAGAGGATTTTTCCTTTGGCCAGGAGGGATTTTAAAGGGATTTACCCTTCCCTTTATATTTATAACATGCTCCATGTCCGCGCTCTCCCGAAGGGTAGGTTAGGGCTTAGTCCCTTTGAAATTATGTTTGGAAGGGCATGGCCTATCAATGGTACATCGGTTCTGGCAGGGGAGTGGGAAATGGGGTGTGTTTTTTTTGTCTCAGTATATGTGCTCTCTGTCTGCTGTTCGTTCTTTTCTCCACAGGTATACCAAAGACTTCCAGCCTCTCCCCTTGGACTCTCCCGTCCACTCCTTATAGCTCGGTGACTCCGTGCTTGTTCGTACCTGGAAAGACGAGCCTCTCCAGGAAAAGTGGAAAGGACCCTATACTGTCCTGCTGATCTCCCATACAGCGGCAAAGATCGAGGGACACAAGAACTGGATCCATCACTCTCGTCTGAAGGCAGTACCCGCCCCCTCGTCAGCAGAACAGTGGACCGTCCAACCTGCTGACTCCTCATCTAGTGACGATCTCGGGCTAAAGCTACTGTTTAAAGGACACAAATAGCGGGCACCTTAACGCTAAAATGGGCCCACCCAGGTACTGGAG
The DNA here is from genome assembly GCF_965140235.1 of Caretta caretta. Taxonomy (NCBI): domain Eukaryota; kingdom Metazoa; phylum Chordata; order Testudines; family Cheloniidae; genus Caretta; species Caretta caretta. Next base: position 46,527,105 of record NC_134215.1, on the reverse strand, counting down.
ACACTGGGTTGGGAAGACTCTGGTGATAACTAATTGGGTAACATTGTTATTCTCTGTATTGGTATTTCCAAACTGTGCATATCGGGAGCATAACTCCTTTGTTTCGCTTGCGCACCATGTTGCTAATTTAACAAACCAGACTGATTGCTGGGTATGTGCTCCAACTCCACTGTCCCCCAAAACGGGAATGTCCCTTGACATGCTGCCCCTGACCCTAGCAGAATTAGCCGCCACCAAAGAGCAGGAAAGAACAGACTCGCCGTTCTGGAACAAGACCTCTTTACAGCAGGCCACCTATCAGGACCAGAAGTATTCAGTTGCAGTACTTACTGAGGGAGTATTTTGTTTCACCCAAAACCAATCTGATCACTATGGGCGTCCTGTGGGAAAGAGCTCCTGTGTTATTACACAGTGGGCTGATGGGTACTGGATAAAGAGCAAGAGGGGAGGCCAGCAGTGTGGGTGTAATGGTTCCTCCCCTTTTGGGGAAACTCTTACAAATAGTCTTACCACAAAAGAAAGGTTTGGAAATATAACTTGCCATCCAGTTAATATCTCCAATGTAGCAAGCCAGTGGTGGGTTTGTAGTGGTCCCTATGGCAAGTGTAATTTAAACGGTACAATTAAAAACACCCCCACTTGTACCCAATCAGGAGGATGGGATGCCCCCTTAGGGGCATATGAACTGTTTGGAAAAGCAGCCAAAGCAGCCTTAAATATCCCACGAATCCCCTTAAGAAACAGTCCTTACTGGGCCCTACAGGGTCACTATTTTGTATGTGGCTGAAAGGCTTACAAGGTGCTGCCAGCCAACTGGACAGGTAGCTGTTATATAGCTCATGGAGTTCCTCATCTGTTAATAACTACCACACTGCCCAAAGGAAAGATTAGAAATGCCCGAGATACCTCTGTTGAGTCACAAGAAAAGACCCTGCGGCAACTGACTACGGCATTGGAGGGCAATATAAAGAATCCCCTCACAACCGAGAAGCTTGTAGGGTGCTCTGTACTGGGAATAGCGCCACTGTTTACCGGGCCAGCCATGGCATGCATAGGCCGCTATACTGTAAGGCTGCAAATGGTACTTGAGAAAGTTGCCTTAGAGTTAGAGGACTCGGTTAGTGATTTAGGGTCAGCAGTAAAAATATTAAATAAAGAGGCACAGCAGCTCAGGACGTTTTCCCTCCAAAACAGGCTGGCTTTGAACTCTCTCTTGGCATCCCAAGGAGGGGTTTGTGCCCTCGTCGGGCCCCGATGTTGTGTATATATAAATGATAGCAGTTATGAGATCTATGAAAAGGTGGTACAGGCTGAGGCCCATGCCCGAGCCGGAGCACAGGTTGCCTATACTGCCCCCGAGAGCGATTGGTTGCAAACCTTGTTTTCAGGCTGGAGTTTGTCGTTTTGGCTTGGTGGTTTATTTATCCTGTTATTAAAACTGTATTGCTTGTATTAATGGTATTATGCTGTGCAGTATCATGTGCCAGGACCCTTTTGCAAAAGTTAACAAGTCATTCTCTTCAAGGCTATCACAAAGTGCTTATGTAAAGTCCTATTGTAAAGAAATAAGTAGTCCAAGTGAGAAAACTCAGAGCCAAGACTGTTGAGCGTTCTCAAAGGAGGGAGTTGTTGGGGACACTGGGCATGGCCACTAGGTAACTCGAGGGGATGGAAGATCACAAGTGTTGATGAAGCCCCCTCCCACTAGGCCTAAGTGTCCTTGGCCCCGCCGCCCGGAGACACTCGCAGCAGTTATGCTGAGGATCTGCAACAATATATTGCAAAGTCAGACTACCTGAAACTAAACAAGGCCAAACTGTTCAGCATTGTTCTGCCATATCTGCCCTAAGCAGCTTTATGTATGGTTTAACAGATGGTACAAAGCAAAAGGGAACTAGCTGGTAACTGGATTGGCTGGCTCTATGGATACTTAGGGCAGCTTGCTATTGGATAAGTATGCTGAAAAAAGGATGTATAAAAGCCTGTGTAACTTCCTGCTCTGTGTGCAGGATTTGAGATTCTATTCTCCCTGTACCCTCTTTGAAGCTTCAAATAAACTTTTCTGCTTCTCCACCCCATTGTGATTATTGGGTGATGCACACTGGGTAACGAACCCCTTGCTGTTGCTTGCCTCTGGCACTGGGTGCCGGCAACATTTACATGCACAAAATTCTCTGTTACTCACACACTCTAGGGGCACCCAACTTTACCCAGTTCCTAGGGCTCAAGGTGTAACCCTCTTAATTTAGGCAGCCCCACCCTTTCCCAGTTTGTAGGTGGGGGGGGGGGAGGTCTTTCGTAAGTCAGACAGGCTGGACACAGTGTCCTGGTTCCCCAAGAACACAGAGCTGATAGGTAACAAGTGATCCATTCATCTTTCTCTACCACAATGAGGCCCAGAATAGTCTCCCCTAGTTGGGTCCAAAACTGTGTGTTAGAAAAGTATCTATACTTTTTTAAAATCTCCAAGGATGATTTACTACTGGCTACATGAGACCTTCCCCGTCTGTCTCCCAATAGGGAGTGCCCCATGAGAACCCAGTTGTCTTCCCATAAGTCACAGATAGGTGCTAAAGGAAAAACTGAACCTACTGTCTGGTTTGGATTCAATGAACTGTACCAGCCCCCAACTGGTTTCCCTGCTGGGCTGCGTTAGTTAACAGATTGATCCCTGTCCATTTGAGGTCCTGGAGTTCTCTATAACCAAGAACTTTAAACAGGTAATGATGTTGTGACATTCCATTCCATATTCTTTATGGAAATATGCTTATGATATGGAAATGACATACCTGAGATGCAAGATCGGTCTTGTAAGGTATTGTTGGAAAGGTTATGATTTACTGAATGTGATTATCCAATTTGTATACCTGTATCTTTTCTGTATCTGAAGTTAGGAATATTGACTATGTATCTGTATTTCAAATGGGCTACTTTGGGTGTCACCCCCAACTAGCCCTTGAAGTACAACAATGAGAAAGCCAGACAGTGCTAATGGCCCATTAACAAAGACAATGGACTGTGGACACTCGAGACAGCCTACGAGCAACTGCTGCCACAGCCATGCAGAGACATGGGTCTGAGTCACCTGGTACTGGATACCCCTACTCCCCTTTTGGAATGCCAGTGTTTTCCACTGGAATATAAAGGGTTCTCACTTTACATAAAAGCTATATAAGGCAGGGGAGTGACATCATCGAGGTTCTCCTCTGCCTCCCCACCCAAAGAAACCCTGAAAAACACCTGGAAGCAAGAACTGAACTGGGGGCAGGAGGGTTGAGCCCAAGCTGGAAGGGCATCTAGCTTGTGAGTAATAATACCTGAGATCTCAAGCTGGAGACCAGTATAGCTGCCTTTCAAGACTTTCTGTAATCTGCCTGCAACAATATCTAGGGTGAGAAATTGCTATTTGTAACCAATTTCTTTAGTGAAACAAGCTTAGTTTGAGTGTTTTATTTTATTGGCTTAGTAATCTGCTTTGTTCCTTTGCTTTCTCTTTAACCACTTAAAATTCACCTTTTGTAATTAAATGTATTTCTTGTTTATAATATAACCCCATTTGGGCAATTCATAATGGGGGGGGGGGAGGTGAGGGGAGAGAGATTGTGCATACCTTCCTCCACATTGGGGGAGGAGATGGATTTCATAATATACCTTTAGGTCTGCACTCCAAGGGAGGTGGACACCAGAGTGCTGGGGCAAGTCCCTTAAACTGAGTCTTCCCAGAACTGATCTCAGTATCTGTGTTGTTCTGCAGTTGGCTATGGCCCTGTCTGTGTGTGTGCTGGAGGAGGCTTAATAGCCTGGTTCAGCAAGACAGGGTTAAAGGGTGCCCAGGCTGTCAGAACAGGTGGGTTCAGTGGTATCTCAGCACATCAGGTGGCATCTTAAAGGGGGGCAACCCATCATGGTGGTGTAGTTGGCAGGATAGTGCAAACAGCTTATTGATCTTAGACACTGGTGGTGATTTTAAGTGAGTTTTAAGTGTGTTGGCTAAAGAACAGACAAAGTGGTTACTGATTTGTTATTTTCTGTTTGCTTATTTTGGGCAAGAGAAGTAGGGACAGGAAAAAAAAACAGTAAAATGAGTGAAAGTGAAGTTACCAAAAAGTTGGAGCTGCACAGATTTCAAGCAGAAAAAATGAAAAGATGCATAAGAGACAAATGGAATTTAAACACATGGAAATTGAAGCAGAAGCAGCCAGACAGAAAGCTGACCACGAGAGAGCCATGGAACTGAGGCAGCTAGAGGTTGACAAAGAAATGGCAACGGAAGCAGCTGGGCAGACGTTATCCCTGGAACTGAGAAACAAAGAAAGGAAGCATGAACTGGCTGCAATGAAGTGGAGGAGATAGAATCCACCACCAGGGGGCTCTACCTTTCCAAAAATTCACAAGTGGGAGCAGCTGTGTCCAGCATATAGTGCATCTAGGGACATTGCTGAATACTTCTTCACCTTTGAGAGGCTGTGTATGCACCATGCAATTCCTGATGATCAAAAGCTGACCACTTTGATTGCAAAATTGACTGGGAGAGCTCTGGACATATTCAATAAGATGCCAGTGGGTGATGCTTCCAACTATAGTAAATTTAAGGAATTGGTTTTAAAACAGTTTCAGATTACAACTGAAACATACTGAGTAAAATTTAGAAGCCTTAAGAGAGGGGCTGGATTAAGTAATGTGGCTTATGTGAACCAAATGAGAGATTTACTGGATAAAGGGGTGAGGGGAAAAGGTATTACAAGCTTTGAAGGAATGTGTGATTTGGTTGTACTGGAACAGTTCCTGAATATGTCTAGTGATGATGTAAAACAATGTTTATGGGATAAAAAGGTAGAAATGGTCAATGAACTTGCAGCTTTTGCAGATAAATTTGAGCAATCCCAAGCACCTAGTAGGAATAAATGACAGGCAGAGGGGTTAAAGTTTGGTGGGAAGTAAGGTCCCCCTTTTACACATGGGAAGAAGGAGGGTGGATAGAAGGCTGGACACTCACCTCCCCAAGTTCACTCCTCCAGTCCTCATCCCAAATCTCCTATAAAAGCAGATGGGCCCAAGAGGTGCTATTATTGTAATTCCGCTGAGCTCCTGAGAAATAAATGCCCTGTGCTGAATAGAAACAGGCATCAGGCAACTCATGGAAATGCTGCTACCCAGAGCACAGAGGCACCTCAGGCAGGTGCCACTTATCACAAAGGTTTTGTAAAGATTGCCACTGCACAGCCAGGCAGTAAGCACATGAAGGCTGTCAGAATAAATGACAAGGAGCTCCCTGCATGGAGAGATACTGGTGCAGAAATTTCTGTGGTCAGGAGAGACCTGGTTCAGGAGAAAGACATAATGCCAGGACAGATGGCAGAACTTTTGTTAGTAGGGGGTTACAAAATCCTTGTGTCTTTGGCTAAACTGCATAGGGAAGTTGGGCATTTGCAAGCTGAGTTGACCGTGGCAGCAGTCCCTCAGAATCCTACATAAATTCTTCTGGGAAATGACTTTTTTTTTTTTTTTTTTTTTTTTTAGAATGTGGCTAGGGCTGTCCAGGGGTCTTTCAGCAGCAAGGAGGAATCTTGTGCTGAAGCCACAGTGAGAAGGAGCAAAGCTATATAAACTGCTGAGGAAATGGAAGAGTGCATCTTTAATTCCTCTACAGCAGTGGAGCACTGTTGGGTACCAAAGGTGGGGGTGAGTAAAACCAGTTCCTATCTGGTGGCTATCCCCTCAGGGGATGGGAGTGTTTTGCCTGATGGTAGGGAGTCTGTCCAGGTTGCTGGCTGCCAGGAAGTAGCAGTTAAGCAAGAAACTGAACTCCCTCTAAAATGCATAGGAAAATATGTCCTAAAAGAGAGCCTAGAGAAAGGGGGTGGAATCCTGGGACTGCTGCAGTCGTCAAGGATTCCATGGGCTCTGTTACTGCAGGCAAACCAAATTCAGAGAGAGGAGGGTGTAAAGCTTACCAGTGAAGGATCTGTTCTGGCTGTTAACTGTGAGCCCACAGCTGAACAGGGGGCAGATTCCACTCTAAATAACACAGGGGCATGTGCCTTAGAGGGGACCCAGAGAAAGAAGTTAAGAAGGAATGTGGTGGAGTTCAGGAGTGTCTCCCCACTTATTACAGGGAAGGGTTTGCCCAGGAGAAATTTGCTGGATCTTCATCTTCACTCCCAGGCAACTCACCTGTGGCTCAGCTTTTAAGAGGGAATTGTGTAACTGGCCTCCTTGAGGGGAGCAGCAATACAGCTGATCTCTGTGAGTACCCCAAGAGTACCCCATTCCATATCCCACTGCTCCAAAATGTTTTTCCTGTTGTACTTGTGAAAACTAACTCTGTCCCTTTAAGGTAAGGGAGGGTTTCTTCCAAGCATTCTGGTGTCAGCGAATATGCTAATGAACCATCTGATGAAGGGGAGGAGACCGACACATCTCAGGCAGGTAAACCCCTTGTAGCGATGCAAGACTCACCCTTGCAGCACCTCCTGCTGGTGAGTCCTGGAATTAGCTGTTCACCAGCTCCAGGGCACCTCCTGGTGGCCAGTGTCTCACCTCTTGCTGGCCCCCCTGTCCCTCCCAGACTGCAGTGCCCCTTTTCCTGGTGTTCTGCCCCCTGGCAGTATCCCCACACTCTGGGTCTCCCCTACCTGGGGAACCCCCAACTCTCTATCCCCTCCTTGTTTCAGCAGCTACTGCCACTCACCATCTAGCCCCCACTCACTGGGGCAGACTGCTGTCTGTAACCCACTCATCATCAGCAAAGAGGGTTTGGACCTGCTGCCTTTGCCTAACTTTGGGCTGCCCCTCTGCAACCCCAGTACCTGCTCTAGGCCTTCAGCAAGGCCTGCAGGCTGAGGGTTTTCCAGCCTGGAGCTCCCCAGCCCTGCTCCACTCTGGGTACCCTGCTGAACTCCCAAGCAGCCCAGCCAAACCTATCTCTCTCCACCACTAAAGAGAGACTGCCTGAGCTCCTGGCTCACAGCCTTTTGTAGGGCCTGTTGTGGCCTGATTGGGGTGTGGACCCAGCTGTGGCTGCCTTCCCCATCAGCCTAGCTTTTGGCTCGCAGCCCCAGCCCTCTCCCAGAGCTGACTGTAACCCTTTCAGGCCCAGAGCGGGTGACCACCCTGCTACACCCCTCCAAACAGCGAAGTATCAAACACTGAGTGATGGGGGTGAGCAACTGAAAGGAATCCCGGGTGTGTGTGTGAATTCCTCTCATGGGCTTGACACTGGAGAGGAACTGCAACTCCACAGGGGGTAGGCCATTAACGTACAAGGTCCCCATACACCCTTTCCTTGCCAAAACCCCAAAGACATACCTAAACTAAGAACCTTTACTGAGGGGATGAGAAATAAAATAAATGCTGAACAGACTGATCTGTTTAGACAGAAGGCATGTGTGATGTTATTGACATGAACTGTGACCATTGTGACAAAGCTCTGTCCTTGTCTCTATGGGTCCCGCATTTCCTGGAGGATTTCACTAGCCTCAGAGGCTCACTGTGACCCTCCACGTAGCCCTTCTCTCTCTAGAGGCAAGAGTCACAGCCTACTGAGTCATTTTCATCATAAGCCAGCAAGGGAGGTGAGGAGAAGCTACCCTCCCTTGCACAGTCTTTGTGGTCTCCCAGGGTATGTCTATACTATGAAATTAGGTCGAATTTATAGAAGTCGATTTTTTAGAAAGCGATTTTATACAGTCGATTGTGTGTGTCCCCACTAAGCACATTAAGTCGGCGGAGTACATCCACAGTACTGAGGCTAGCGTCAACTTTCAGAGCATTGCACTGTGAGTAGCTATCCCACAGTTCCCGCAGTCTCCACCACCCATTGGAATTCTGGGTTGAGCTCCCAATGCCTGATGGGGCAAAAACATTGTCGTGGGTGGTTTTGAGTACATGTCGTCAGTCGCCCCTCCCTCCGTGAAAGCAACAGCAGACAATCATTTCACACCTTTTTTCCATGCGGGCGCCATACTGCTTTCAGCAGATGGTGCAGTAGGTCTGCAAACCACTGTCGTCATCCACCGCTTCCACTGCAACTCTGCTCTCCTGCTCTCTTGATGCTATGAATCCACCTCGCAGGTCCTCTATATGACCATCATCATTCACTGCTTCTGCTGCCACTCTGCTCTCCTGCTCTCCTAGTGGTCTTGAAGGACCGCTTCCACTGCAACTCTGCTCGGCTGCTTTTTTCTCGCCATACCATGGCAAGCGTGCAGCCCACTCAGCTGTTGTGTCCTGGCAGCGGACGGTGCAGTAGGTCTGCAAAACTGGTCATCCAACCACCGCTTCCCCTGCAACTCTGCTCTCCTGCTCTCCTGCAGATGCCATACCATGGCAAGCATGGAGCCTGCTCAGATCACTGTGGCAGTTATGAGCATTGCAAACACCTCGCTCATTATCATGCAGTATATGCAGAACCAGAACCTGCAAAAGCAGGCTAGGAGGCGATGGCAGAGCGGTGACAAGAGTGATGAGGACATGGACACAGACTTCTCTTAAAGCATGGGCCCCGGCAATTTGGCCATCCTGGTGGCAATGGGGCAGGCTCATGCTGTGGAATGCTGATTCCGGGCCCGGGAAACAAGCATAGACTGGTGGGACCACATAGTGTTGCGGGTCTGGGATGATTCCCAGTTGCTGAGAAACTTTTGCATGAGTAAGGGCACTTTCATGGAACTTTGTGACTTGCTTTTCCCTGCCCTGAAGCCCAAGAATACCAAGATGAGAGCAGCCCTCACAGTTCACAAGCGAGTGGCGATAGCCCTCTGGAAGCTTGCAACTCCAGACAGCTACCAGTCAGTCGGGAATCAATTTGGAGTGGGCAAATCTACTGTGGGGGCTGCTGTGATCCAAGTAGCCAACGCGGTCACAGAGCTGCTGCTATCAAGGGTAGTGACTCTGGGAAATGTGGAGGTCATAGTGGACGGCTTTGCTGCAATGGGACTCCCTAACTGTGGTGGGGCGATAGACAAAACGCATATCCCTATCTTGGGACCGGATCACCAAGGCAGCCAGTACACAAACCAAAAGGGGTACTTTTCAATGGTGCTGCAAGCACTGGCAAATCACAAGCGACATTTCACCAACATCAATGTGGGATGGCCAGGAAAGGTACATGATGCTCGCATCTTCAGGAACTCTGGTCTGTATGAACAGCTGCAGCAAGGGACTTACTTTCCAGACCAGAAAATAACTGTTGGTGATGTTGAAATGCCCATAGTTATCCTTGGGGACCCAGCCTACCCCTTAATGCCATGGCTCATGAAGCCTTACACAGACATCCTGGACGGTAGTAAGGAGCTGTTCAACTATAGGCTAAGCAAGTGTAGAATTGTGGTACAGTGTTCATTTGGACATTTAAAAGCACGCTCGCGCAGTTTACTGACTTGGTCAGACCTCAGCGAAACCAATATTCCCATTGTTATTACTGCTTGCTGTGTGCTCCACAATATCTGTGAGAGTAAGGGGGAGACGTTTATGGTGGGATGGGAAGTTGAGGCAAATTGCCTGGCTGCTGATTACGCGCAGCCAGACACCTGGGTGGTTAGAAGAGCACAGCAGGGCATGCTGAGCATCAAAGAAGCTTTGAAAACTAGTTTCATGGCTGACCAGGCTACGGTGTGACCATTCTGTTTGTTTCTCCTTGATGAAAACCTGCCCCCATGGTTCACTCTACTTCCCTGTAAGCCAACCGCCCTCCCCGCCCCCCTTCAATCACCACTTGCAGAGGCAATAAAGTCATTGCTGTTTCAAATTCATGCATTCTTTATTAATTCGTCGTGGAAGCTGGCGAATCCAGACTGATACCGGTCAGTTGCAAATCAATTTGGAGTGGGGAAGTCCACTGTTGGGGCTGTATTACTCCAAGTGTGCAGGGCAATAAATCGCATCCTGCTGTGGAGGACCGTGACTCTGGGAAATGTGCATGAAATAGTGGATGGCTTTGCAGAGAAGGGTTTCCCTTACTGTGGCGGAGCGATTGATGGCACACACATTCCAATTTTAGCACCTGACCACCTTGCCTCAGAATACATCAGTAGGAAGGGATATTTTTCCATGGCGTTGTAGGTGGATCACCGGGGGCATTTTATGGACATCAATGCAGGCATCTTCAGGATCAGTGGCCTGTACAGAAAGCTGCAGGTGGGGACTTTCTTTCCAGACCACAAGATCACAGTGTGGGATGTAGAAATGCCCACAGTAATCCTGGAAGACCCGGCTTACCCCTTACAGACCTGGCTCATTAAACCTTAAAAAGGGCACCTGGACAGCAGCAAGGAGCATTTTAACAACAGGCTTAGCAGGTGCCGTATGGTAGTTGAATGTGCCTTTGGCCATTTGAGACACCTCCAGCAAGCTTTCAATGGCAGGCTAGACCTTACCAAATATAATATTCCTGTGGTCATAGCCGCGTGCTGCACTTTGCATAATCTGTGTGAATCTAAGGGTGAAATGTTTGCTCAGGTGTGAAGCACTGAGACAGAGTGCTTGGCTGCACAGTTTGAACAGCCAGATGCTAGGGCTGTCAGAGGACCCAGAGGGCTGCTATTAACATCAGAGAGGCTTTGAGGAACCACATTGACAATGAGGGGCAGTAACACATGTCTGCTTTGGAGTTGCTTCCCTGATGCATCCATATACAATTTTGGGGCCCAAACTCTATGCAACAAAATGCTTTAAGCCTGTTCCTGAGAGTGAATTGATTGATATACACTTTTGTAGAACACAGAATAAAAATGCTGTACCATTAAATACCGTAGCCTTTATTTATTGTTAAAAAGGGTAAAACCTCACAACTGTGTGTAGCTCCAGCTATCAGTGTGCAAGCTGTGAGTGGGGGTGGAGTGATGGGGAAACTCAGGAGGGCTGTGAAGGGAAAAGGATCATCTGGGCATAGAGGGGGGTGGGGTTGGCAAAGAATTGTACATGTGGTGCAGTGGAGGTCGACCACGGATCTGCTCAGTCTGCAGCTGTATCAAAGACTTGAGCATCTCTGTCTGATCCTCCATCACTTTTATCATCCACTCTGTCGCTTGCAAATGCTGCATCGGCTTCCCAGCACTCTTCACGTTCCCTGGTCTGTCCCTCATCGCGCTGCAGCACCTCCCAGAACATGTCTTTTTTGCTGCATCTCGGCTTCTTCCTTATCTGCCAAAGCTGGTCGGCAGGGGTGCGTGGTGTGTTCCTCAAGGTCTTGGCTGCTGTGGACAATGCACAAAAGAGGGATTGTTACATTCCAGCAAACGATTGAAACATTATAGTAACAAGGGCCTTTTGCAAAGTAACAATCACTTTCTCACTGACTCTAGGCAGGCACACAGCTCCGCGAGCACCCCAATCATGGTGAGTGTCAGGAGTGGGGGGAAGGCGGTTGTGCATAAGGACAAAATGGTCACGGCTTGCAGTGCAGCTCTGCAGGGAACTCATTCTAAAATTATCACACACTTTTTCACAGGCAGCCAACCTGCTGACTGACATCTCGCTGCTGCGGGTGAGCAGGGAAACCAGGGCACAATTACTGCATGCTTGTGGCTTTCACCCCGGTCTATATGCAGCTCAGCTATGTGTTGCTTTGGTCCCAGCTCCAGTGACTACTAAATGGCATGGTACAGTTTCCTACAATGGGGGAACTAACAAGGCTGCAATCCCTTGGAATCTGTGGCAGAGGATTAACAAATACCCCTAGGAAACTTTCCAGAGCCTCTCTCTGGAGGATTCTCTGCAGGTCTTGATGTCCATCGACACCCTGCTTGGCCATGCAGATTAGCTACACAGGGCAATGTCCAGCTCATATAAAACACTATCTGCCTCCCACTTTTTGATTCCCAACACAAGCCACAGCAATTTACCCAGTGTCTCATCTGCTTCCTGCTCCCCACCGAGCACTTCTGGAGTGGAGAAAAGTTCCTGGCTGCCTGCCCCACCAGGCGACCCCGCTGGGAGCTCTACATCCTCTTCTAGCTCCATTTCTTCATCCAGAATTTCAGCCTCCAGCTTACCCTCTCTTTCTGCTGCCTCCAAAGTATCCAGGGGACTATTGGTGATGGAGATGGGGTCACCACTGAGGATAGCATTCAGCTCCTTATAGAAACAGAAGGTCTTAGGTGCACCACTGGAGCGATGGTTTGCCTCTCGCGCCTTATGGTACGGCTGCCTCAGCTCCTTTATCTTCACTCTGCACTGCTGCATGTCCTAATCATAGCCCTTTCCACACAAGCCTCGAGAAATTTGCCCATATGTGTCCCGATTCCTATGGGTCAATCGCAGCTGTGACTGAACAGACTCCTCTCCCTATATACTGATCAGATCAACAGTTCAGCGGTGGTCCAAATGGGAGCGCATTAGGTGCAATAGCCAGCCATGCTTACCTGGGAAGCTCACATGGGAAGCCAGCAAGCAGGAAATGAAATTTAAAATTCCCAGGGCTTGCAAGGGGGAGGGGTGGGTTGGCTGCAGAGCAGCGGAGTTCAAATCGCTGACCAGAGCAGCAGCATGGGAATTGTGGGACACTTTCTGGAGGCCAATAAAATAAAATTAAAAAAAAAGTGCAGTATTTACACTGACTGCCTGTCAACAATCAAGGGAGGGGAAAAGACAAAAGTCTCTCACAGGGGTGGAAGTTTTTTGTCACCAAAACTGAGTGTTTTTTTTGACAAAAGTCCCATTGCAGTGTGTACGCTACTGCTGTTTTGATGTTTTTGGCTACAAAACTTGCCAGTGTAGACAAGCCCATAGTTAATAAACTTATTTCTTGTTTATAATATAGCCCCTTTTGTGCAATTCATAATTGCGGGGTGGTGGGGAGAGGCTGTGCATACCTTCCTCCACATTGAGGGAAGAGGTGGATTTCATAATATACCTTTGGGTCTGCACTCCAAGGGCGGTGGACACCTGAGTGCTGGGGCAAGTCCCTTAAACTGAGTCTTCCCAGAAGTGATCTCAGGGCACGTCTACACAGACAAAGTTACAGCACAGGCAATTACAGCGCCACTCAGAGAGCACTGAAGGGAAAGCGCTGTTGTGTGTTCACACTGTCAGCTGCCTGCACAATAGCGTGTTCACACTTGTGGCACTTGCAGCGCTATTCAGAGCAGTGCACTCTGGGCAGCTATCCCACAGAGCACCTCTTCCTCTTCTGCCGCTAAGACTTGAGGGAAGGTAGATGGAGTTGCGGGACATCCTGGGTCCTGTCCCAGTGCCCCGTGATGCATTGCTTTGCATCCCAGCAATCCCTGTGCTTCCATCTGCATTTGACGCCATCTTTCAACGGTTTGTGTACTGCATGCCCTGCCCTGCCTCTTCGGGCTGCAGGAATGGATCCTGAACTGCTGACCAGTATGCTGCTTGCTCTCACTAACACATCACAAGTGGCAACTACAAACTACTTGCCTTTAAACTACAAAGGCAAGAGGAGTGCGACATTGATCTCGCCACGCATAGTAGCTGCGACACGAGATTGCTTCTGTCATTCACGGAGATGCTGACCACAGTGGAACGCCACTTTTGGGCTTGGGAAACAAGCACTGAGTGGTGGGATCACATCGTGATGCATGTCTGGGATGACGAGCAGTGGCTGCAGAACTTTTGGATGAGGAAAGTCACATTCATGGGACTGTGTGATAAGCTCGCCCCAGTCCTGCGGTGCAAGGACACAAGAACGAGAGCTGCTCTGCCATTGGAGAAGCACGTGGCGATTGCACTGTGGAAGCTGGCTACTCCAGACTGCTACCAATAGGTCACTAACCAGTTCGGAGTGGGAAGGTCGATGGTTGGACTTGTGTTGATGGAAGTGTTCAGGGCCATTAATTGCATCCAGCTCCAAAAGACCGTGACTCTGGGCAACATGCGTGACATTGTGGATGGCTTTGCACAAATGCGCTTCCCTAAATGCGGAGGGGCGATCGATGGCATGCATATTCCAATTCTGGCACCAGACCACCTAGCCACCAAGTACATTAATCAGAAGGGGTATTTCTCAGTGGTTCTCCAGGTGCTTGTGGATCACCGTGGGTGTTGCACAGACATTAACACAGGCTGGTCCAGAAAGATGCATGACCCACACATCTTTTGGAACACTGTACTGTTCAGGAAGCTGCAAGCGGGGACTTTCTTCCCGGACCAGATTACCATATAGAAAGTCAAAATGTCCATTGTGATCCTGGGAGACCCTGCCTACCCCTTAATGCCGTGGCTTATGAAGCCATACACGGGGCAACTTGACAGCAGCAAGGAGCAGTTCAACAACAGCCTGAGCAAGTGCAGAATGATGGTTGAGTGTGCTTTTCGCCATTTAAAAGCCCGCTGGTGCTGTCTCTGTGGGAAGCTGGACCTGGCCAATGGCAATATTCCTATGCTTATAGCCGCGTGCTGTAAGCTCCATAATATTTGTGAAGGGAAGGGTGAAAGCTTCACTCAGGGCTGGACCACAAAGGCTCAGCGCCTGGAGGCTGAGTTTGAACAGCTAGAGACCAGAGCTATTAGAGGGGCACAGCCAGGGCCATAAGGATCAGGGATGCCTTGAGGCAGCAATATGAAGCTGAAAGCCACTAATATTTGTTGCTATACTCGGGTTTGCAGTGCTTGTAATGCTAGGAGCACATGATGCAATAAGGAGGTTTGACATAATTGTATGTTGCGTTGTAGGGCTCTTTTTGCTTTCAATTAATAGAATAAAGATTGCTTTCAAACAACACAATTCTTTTATTAAAAGACAACAACCAAAGGAGAGAGTCAAATGAAAAAATACATCAGCAGGGAGGGGGATGGGGGAAGGGAAGGTCCCAGGAAGAGAAGGGGTCCTGGGACGGCTACAGTTTTGTGTATGTCCAGGGATTATATCCAATCTTCTCCTTTGGAGTACAATGCAGCGGGTACTGTACTTCAGCAGAGCCAAACTGCAGAGGGATGGGTTTTGAGTGCAGTGGATAGTGGGTGTCCTCAGTGCTGGACTGTAAGTAGGGAGGAGTGGAATGCTGTGGGTAGAGACTGGAGCCGGGAGGTTGATAAGAGTGTGTTGGCAGTATCTGAGGGGCGTATGGGAGAGTTTTGCAACAGCAGCTGCAGGGGAAGGCGGGCGCAGAGCTGCTCAGTTTGAAGAGCTAGTATTGTCTGGAGCGTGTCTGCTTGGCACTCCATAACTTTTAAGAGCTGATCTGTGGCTTCATTCTGGCTTGTTGAGTTCTCCTTTCAGTCCCTCGCTGTCCCACCACTCCTTCAATTCCTGTTTCTCAGTGGCAGAGTGCATCATAACCTCAAACAGAAAGTCCTCCTTAGTTCTTCTTGGCAGCTTTCTAATTCTGTGCAGCCGTTCTGCCGCCGATAACAAAGAGGGAGGCTGGGCTCCCAAGATCATCTCTGTGAAGTTTAAACGCAACATTTTACAGAAGCAGTATTGTTTGGAACACAGACTACACTGCTTCAGTGCTTTCAAACAGCCAATATTCACACACCTGTCACTAACTGGCTGACCCCATGCAAGCACACATAGGGCAGAGTAAATCAGCCACAGGGGCAGAATAAATCACTCTTCCTGGACTCTGCTATACACTGGGCACGTGGCTCTTGGGGAGAGCCAGCACTGTAGGGGGGGGCCTGATAATCATTCCTGTCCCCACATTTTCCACAGGATATGATCCTTATGGAAGATATCTCGCTGCTGAGGGTGAGCAGGGAGGAATCAAGGGAGGGTCTTCTCCAAGCCTGCGGCTTCCGCCCTGGCCCCTATGCGACTTGCCTGCGTGCAGCAATGGTGTCCCTCCCCCACCCCTGTAATGGCACAGTGGCACAGGAAAGTTACCATTAACGGAGCAAGAAACAAAGCAGCTCTGCCGAAGAACCTGCTGCAGTGGATTGCCCAGTATCTCCACGAGAGTTTTCTGAGATTTCTGGAGATCGCTGAGGGAGATTCCCGTGAAGTGAGGGAGTCAATCAACAGCCTGTTCCGCCGCTCAGACTAGGCATGCGGCGGGGGACAAGCCTGCTTTCTGCAGCCCTCCTGCCCCCAACAACTCGCTTCAGCGATTCCCAAAATCAGATCCACTTACCAGGGGCCTCCTCTCCTGTTTGCAATTCGCCAAGATCCAACAGCTGTGACTGGCTAGGCTCCTCCGGGAAGAAAAGAGCTCCTGGCTGCATGTATCTCTGGCCTCCGAGTCAGCCTCTGCCTCTGGGTCTCATAGACTGTGCATGCTCAGTAACACTGCTGAAGCCAGCTGCTCTCACTCTGCCCTCCTCTCCCCACTATTGGCAGGCATAGGTCATCTCTGGTTATCTGTAAGTCAGGGAGAGACTCCAACCCACATGTCATGTTCTTCTCTCCATTGGAAGGTGCCATGGGAGAAAGATAACGTGTCCCCATGGCCGCGGCAGCATGGGATTGCTGGCGTTGCAGCATGCTCTCCAGGAACCCTCAAGCCTTCCATACCAACTCTGAAGCATCAGAACAGCAGAGCTTGCATTGGAGCAAGGGAAACACCTGTTTTCCACAGAATGCTTCCCTCAGGGCTGGAGTATTTAGAGCAGAAATCCCTGTGGGAGTTAATGTTGCTCTAAACAGAGCTGCCAAGGGGTGTGCAGCTTCTTGACATACCATGTAAAGTGATCAGTTTGTAGAGAGGCATAAAGCCCTACTCTGATTGCTCTGAGAGGATTCCCCTGAGCAGCTGGGGGAGGCAGGACCTTATTGCTTACCTCTCTTGACAGGGCTGTGTGAGAGCTTGTAAAGAGCCAGAGGCAGCTTTCTAGAGGGTTAATTCAGAAATTCCTCATGGAACCTAGGGGCTGCAGCCTATGCCAGGAAGGAGCCAGGTGGTTGTTGGAGTGACTCTAGGAGGAATGCTATGGGATGGTTCTCTGATCATCTCTTCACTCTGCTTCTTCCCACACCCACCTTTGGGGTAAGTCCATCACCTCCTCCTTAGCCCTCAGCTGCTGCGTGTGGGCTGGGAATCAGATAGAGCAGTAGAGAGGTTGTCTACTCAGCCCGTGAATAGGACTCAAGACCTCCTGCTTCTCAACGCCCAGAGGAATGCATGACACTCAGACTGGACTCTGTGACTGCATTAGTCTTCCACATGTGAGTGTGGCAGGAGAGGATACTTGTCTGCAAACAGCTTCTTCTGGACTGCGAGGGTGGAGGGAGAGAGGTCAGATGCCATCTGGTTCCTTAGAACCTCTGAGGAAGCTCTGGGATCTGGAGAGAGGTCTCTGGATCCTCAGGATGCACAGGTTAGGAGACATGTGGCTCCTGCCTAGTCCACACAGGGGTGCCAGTTAGAGGGAGTAGGGGAGGGCTCCTGCCCCCTGCTGTGTTTCGGGTCTGCTCACAGCCCATGCCCTACCGCCAGAGGGAGCCCCTAACTGCAGAAAGAAAAGGAGTACTTGTGGCACCTTAGCGACTAACCAATTTATTTGAGCATGAGCTTTCGTGAGCTACAGCTCACTTCATCGGATGCATACTGTGGAAACTGCAGAAGACATTATATACACAGAGACCATGAAACAATACCTCCTCCCACCCCACTCTCCTGCTGGTAATAGCTTATCTAAAGTGATCATCAAGTTGGGCCATTTCCAGCACAAATCCAGGTTTTCTCACCCTTCCCCCCCCCCCCACAAACTCACTCTCCTGCTGGTAATATCCCATCCAAAGTGACCACTCTCTTTAAAATGTGTATGATAATCAAGGTGGGCCATTTCCAGCACAAATCCAGGTTTTCTCACCCCCCCACCCCCCTCCAAAAACCACACACACAAACTCACTCTCCTGCTGGTAATAGCTTATCCAAAGTGACCACTCTCCTCACCACTGACTTCCTGAGGAAACTTCAATCCATCGGTGATCTTCCTGATAACACCATCCTGGCTACTATGGATGTAGAAGCCCTCTACACCAACATTCCACACAAAGATGGACTACAAGCCGTCAGGAACACTATCCCCGATAATGTCACGGCTAACCTGGTGGCTGAACTTTGTGACTTTGTGCTTACCCATAACTATTTCACATTTGGGGACAATGTATACCTTCAGATCAGCGGCACTGCTATGGGTACCCGCATGGCCCCACAGTATGCCAACATTTTTATGGCTGATTTAGAACAACGCTTCCTCAGCTCTCGTCCCCTAAAGCCCCTACTCTACTTGCGCTATATTGATGACATCTTCATCATCTGGACCCATGGAAAAGAAGCCCTTGAGGAATTCCACCATGATTTCAACAATTTCCATCCCACCACCAACCTCAGCCTGGTCCAGTCCACACAAGAGATCCACTTCCTGGACACTACAGTGCTAATAAACAATGGTCACATAAACACCACCCTATACCGGAAACCTACTGACCGCTATTCCTACCTGCATGCCTCCAGCTTTCACCCTGACCACACCACACGATCCATCGTCTACAGCCAAGCTCTGCGATACAACCGCATTTGCTCCAACCCCTCAGACAGAGACAAACACCTACAAGATCTCTGTCAAGCTTTCTTACAACTACAATACCCACCTGCAGAAGTAAAGAAACAGATTGATAGAGCCAGAAGAGTTCCCAGAAGTTACCTACTACAGGACAGGCCTAACAAAGAAAATAACAGAACGCCACTAGCCGTCACCTTCAGCCCCCAACTAAAACCCCTCCAACGCATTATTAAGGATCTACAACCTATCCTAAAGGATGACCCAACACTCTCACAAATCTTGGGAGACAGGCCAGTCCTTGCCTACAGACAGCCCCGCAACCTGAAGCAAATACTCACCAACAACCACATACCACACAACAGAACCACTAACCCAGGAACTTATCCTTGCAACAAAGCCTGTTGCCAATTGTGCCCACATATCTATTCAGGGGACACCATCACAGGGCCTAATAACATCAGCCACACTATCAGAGGCTCGTTCACCTGCACATCCACCAATGTGATATATGCCATTTACATTGGTCAAACTGGACAGTCTCTACGTAAAAGAATAAATGGACACAAATCAGATGTCAAGAATTATAACATTCATAAACCAGTCGGAGAACACTTCAATCTCTCTGGTCACGCAATCACAGACATGAAGGTCGCTATCTTAAAACAAAAAAACTTCAAATCCAGACTCCAGCGAGAAACTGCTGAATTGGAATTCATTTGCAAATTGGATACTATTAATTTAGGCTTAAATAGAGACTGGGAGTGGCTAAGTCATTATGCAAGGTAGCCTATTTCCCCTTGTTTTTTCCTACCCCCCCCCCCCCCCGATGTTCTGGTTTAACTTGGATTTAAACTTTGAGAGTGGTCAGTTTGGATGAGCTATTACCAGCAAGAGAGTGAGTTTGTGTGTGTATGGGGGTGGGGGTGTGTGTGAGAAAACCTGGATTTGTGCTGGAAATGGCCCACCTTGATTATCATGCACATTGTAGGGAGAGTGGTCACTTTGGATGAGCTATTACCAGCAGGATAGTGAGTTTGTGTGTGTGGTTTTTGGGAGGGGGGTGAGGGGGTGAGAGAACCTGGATTTGTTCTGGAAATGGCCCAACCTGATGATCACTTTAGATAAGCTATTACCAGCAGGACAGTGGGGTGGGAGGAGGTATTGTTTCATATTCTCTGTGTGTATATAAAGTCTGCTGCAGTTTCCACGGTATGCATCCGATGAAGTGAGCTGTAGCTCACGAAAGCTCATGCTCAAATAAATTGGTTAGTCTCTAAGGTGCCACAAGTACTCCTTTTCTTTTTGCGAATACAGACTAACACGGCTGTTACTCTGAAACCTAACTGCAGAGTAGCTTGAGTGTGGAATGTGATAAGTTCTGTGCTGCTCTCAGCTTCCACTTTGAGCCAGGGAGTATTTATGACCAGAGGCAGGGTGGTTAAGATAACAAAAGGCTTGTCATTAGATCACATTAATGATCATTAGATTATCCTGAAAGCTTTGCCAGGCACTCCAGTGAAAAGATAGGAAACAAAGGGTAGGAATAAATAGTCAGTTTTCAGAAGGGAGAGAGGTAAATAGTGGTGTCCCACAGGGGTCTGTACTGGGAGCAGTGCTGTTCTACATATTCCTCAGTGATCTGGAAAAAGGGATAAAGAGTGACGTGGCAAAATTTGCAGATGATATAAAATTACTCAAGATAGTTAAGTTCAAAGCTGACTGCAAAGGGTTACAAAAGGATTTCACAAAAGGGAGTGACTGGGCAACACAATGGCAAATGAAATTCACTGTTGATAGATTAGCTGCTACCCATCAAGAAAGAGATCTTGGAGTCATTGTGGATAGTTCTCTGTACACATCTTCTCAATGTGCAGCAAACAGAATGTTGGAAATCACAAGAAAAGGGATAGATAATAAGACAGAAAATATCATATTGCCTCTATATAAATCCATAGTATGCCCACATCTTGAAAACTGTGCAGATCTGGTCACCCCATCTGAAAAAAGATATACTGTATTGGATTTGGAAAAGGTTCAGAGAAGGGCAACAGAAATTATTAGGGTGATGGAACAGCTTCTGTATGAGAAGAGATGAAAAAAGACAGGGACTTTTCAGCTTAGAAAAGAGATGACTAAAGTGGGATATGATAGAGGTCTATACATTCAGGACTGGTATGGAGGAAGTAAGTTTAAGGAAGTGTTATTTACACCTTCATATAACACAAGAACTAGGGGTCACCCAATGAAATTAATAGGCAGCAGATTTAAAACAAGCAAAAGAAAATATTTCTTCACAATCAACCCACGGAACTCTTTGCCAGGGGATGTTGTGAAGGTCAAAATTATAATAGGGTCCAAAGAGGAACTAGATAAGTTTATGGAGAATAGGTCCATCAATGGCTATTAGTCAGGATGGGCAGGGATGCAACACCATATTCTGCATGTCCCTAGCCTCTGTTTTCCAGAAGCTGGGAATGGGTGACATGGGATGGATCACTTGATGTTACCTGTTCTGTTCATTTCCTCTGAAGCACCTGGTATTGGCCACTGTCGGAAGACAGGATACCGGGCTAGATGGTCCATTGGTCTGACCATATGGCCATTCTGATGTTCTGATATATAACCCAGATGTATCTGTCCCCAGTTGTAACCCACTAGACCCTACCCCCCACCCCAAGTTGCGATAAAACCCAGGAGTCCTGAAGGGGGTCTCTCTCTCTCTGCAGAGTTAGTAACAAAGTAAGAATATACATTAAAATTTTAATCAGTGTCCCTTAAGTGACTTGCCACAAGATGTCAGAACACGTTAGTATTAAAGCTCATTGGGTCTAATATTTATTTAATTTTCTTTATTTTATATAGGAATTAGATACAGCACTCCTGTCAGCTAATTGCTAAGTTATCTGCCAAAAAACTAGAGTTTTCAGGTACCTAAATAGCCCTGGAATCATGGATGAATTGCTTCTCCCTCCCCCACCAAAAGTTGAAATGGTGCCCCTGTTTCTGACAGTGGCCTATGCCAGGTGCTTCAGAGGGAATGAACAGAACAGGGCCATTATCAAGCAATTCATCTGGTAGTCAGAGGCTTAGGGACACCCAGCGCAGGGGACTGTATTCCTGACTATCTTGGTTAATAGCCATTGATGGACCTATCCTCCTTGAACTTACCTAATTTTTTTAACCCAGTTATACTTTTAGCCTTCACAACATCCTCAGGCAAGAAGTCCCACAGGTTGACTGTGCGTTGTATAAAGAAGTACTTCCTTAGGTTTGTTTTAAACCTGCTGCCTATTAATTTCACTGAGTGACCCCTCATTCTAGTGTTATGTGAAGGAGTAAATAACACTTCCTTAGGCACTTTCTCCACACCATTCATGATTTTATAGACCTCGAGCATATCCCCCCGTTGATCATCTCTTTTCCAAGTTGAACAGTCCAAGTCTTTTTAATCTCTCCTCATATGGAAACTGCTCCTTACTCTTAATCATTTTTGTTGCCCTTCTCTGTACCTTTTCCATTTCTCACATATCTTTTTGGAGATGGGGTGACCAGAACTGAATACAGTATTCAAGATGTGGGTGTATATAATAGTAGTATGATATTTACTGTTTTATTATCTATCCCTTTTCTAATGGTTCCTAACATTCTATTAGGTTTTTTAACTGCTGCTGCATATTGAGTGGATATTTTC
Organism: Caretta caretta; assembly: GCF_965140235.1. Classification (NCBI taxonomy): domain Eukaryota; kingdom Metazoa; phylum Chordata; order Testudines; family Cheloniidae; genus Caretta; species Caretta caretta. Next base: position 46,505,003 of record NC_134215.1, on the reverse strand, counting down.
AGAGTTCTAGTCACAATGACTCCAAGATCTTTTTTGAGTGGTATCAAGTAATTTAGACCCCATCATTTTGTATGTGTAGTTGGGATTATTTTTTCCAATGTGCATTACTCTGCATTTATCAACACTGACTTTCATCTGCCATTTTCTTGCCCAGTCACCCAGTTTTGTGAAATCCCTTTGTAATTCTTCACAATCTGTTTTGAATTTAACTATCTTGAGAAATTTTGTATTATCTGCAAACTTTGTCACCTCACTCTTTATCCCTTTTTCCAGATCATTTATGAATATGTTGAACAGCACTGGTCCCAGTACAGCTCCCCCGTTATTCTGAAATTCTCCATTGTGAAAACTGACGATTTATTCCTACCCTTTGTTTCCTGTCTTTTAACTAGTCACTGATCCATGGAGAACCTTCCCTCTTATCCCATGATTGCTTACTTTGCTTAAGAGCCTTTGGTGAGGGACTTTGTCAAAGGCTTTCTGGAAGTCCAAGTACACTCTGTCCACTAGATGACACTTGTCCACATGTAAGTTTGACCCCCTCAAAGAATTCTAAGAGATGGGTGTGGCATGATTTCCCTTTTCAAAATGTTGAATCTTCCCCAACAGATCATGTTCATCTATGTGTCTGATAATTCTGTACTAGCATTTCTCACTATAGTTTCAATCAATTTGCCTGACACTGAAGTTAGGCTTCCCGGCCTGTAATTGCCAGGATTGTCTCTGGAGCCCGTTTTAAAAACTGGCATCACATTAGCTATCCTCCAGTCATCTGGTACAGAAACTGATTTAAGTGATAGGTTGCATACCACACTTAGTAGTTCTACAATTTCATAGTTGAGTTCTTTCAGAACTCTTGGGTGAATACCACCTGGTCCTGGTGACTTCTTTTACTGTTTAATTTATCAATTTGTTCCAAATCCTCCTATTGACACCTCAATCTGGGACAGTTCCTCAGATTTGTCACCTAAAAAGAAAGACTCAGGTGTGGGAATCTCCCTCACATCCTCTGTAGTGAAGACTGATGCAAAGAATTCATTTAGTTTCTCCACAATGGCCTGGTCTTCCTTGAGTGCTCCTTTAGCACCTCAATGGTCCAGTGGCCCCACTGATGGTTTGGCTGTCTTCCTACTTTTGAGGGACTTAAACATTTTTTAGCTATTGGTTTTTGAGTCTTTTGCTAGTTGCTCTTCAAATTCTTTTTTGGCCTGCCTAATTATACTTTTACACTTGACTTGCCAGAGTATATGTTCCTTTTTGTTTTCCTCAGTAGGACTTGACTTCCAATTTTTAAAGGACACCTCTAAAAGCCTCTTTTACTCTATTTAGCCATGGTGGCATTTTTCTTATCCTCTAACTATTTTTTAAATTTGATGGATACATTTAATTTGATCCTGTATTATAGTGTTTTTTAAAAGATTCCATACAGTTTGTAGGCATTTCACTCTTGTGCCTGTTCCTTTTAATTTCCAGTTAACTAACTTCCTCATTTTTGTGTAGTTTCTCTTTCTGAAGTTAAATGCTACTGTGATAGACATTTTTGGTATTTTCCTCCCCACAAGAATGTTAAATTTAATTATATTATGGTCACTATTACCAAGCGGTTCAGCTATATGCATCTCTTGGACCAGAGCCTGTGTCCCACTTAGGACTAAATCAAGAATTGCCTCTCCACTTGGGGGTTGCAGGACTAACTGTTCTAAGGAGCATTCTGCCTCCACAGCACCTCCTAGTGGCCTGCCATGGCACCACTCGCCCTGCCTCAGTTTCACTTGCACCAGACTGAAGAGAGAACACCACTTAAAATGTCTGTGCCATGGCTGCTCCCCCTGCTGCCCAGCCATCCTTCCACCACTTCCTGCATTATCCCTCACCCAGGCAGAATTATCACATGGTGCCAGGCTGAAGGGAACTATACGAGGAAGGGAACTTTCTCTCTAGCTGGGTTTCTGTTCTGAGACTGAGGCAGTTCACCACTAGCTCCTTTGAACAAACTCACATCACAAGGCAGCCTGGGGCCAGAATAATCTTCAGCAAACACTAACTGATTCTCAGTAAACATAAGGAATCATGAGTCAATAGAATGAATTACTTTACAACATATGCCAGTAATTAACATGTCCCCATCTTTTCTGTAGTGGGGGGCCCCAAACTGGATGCAATACTCCAGATGTGACCTCACCAGCGCCGAATAGAGGGAAATAATCACTTCCTTCGATCTGCTGGCAATGCTCCTATTAATGCAGCCCAATAAGCTGTTAGCCTTCTTGGCAACAAGGGCACACTGCTGAATCATATCCAGCTTCTCATCCACTGTAATCCCCAGGGCTTTTTCTGCAGAACTGCAGCTTAGTTGGTCAGGCAAGTGTTGGGACTCCCTATCGCGAACTCCTCCCTTCCGTAAAGAACATTTAATCATTTTAAATGACTGTTATAAAATAAAAACCTGTACAACTAGCATTTGGGGCCCAGGTTTATATTGCCAAGGAAACTGTTACCCAATATAATCACGCTGGTATCTTTGCACTCCAAGGTCTCCTGGCTATCTGCAGAGACAGCGTGGCACTACGGTATGGAAAACAGTCGGGGGGCACATTAGCAGATCAATTTCTTTTTTCCTGGTAAATGTCCCAGGGATTAAAGGTTAGAGCTGTTGCTTCTGATATCAGGCTAATATTGTCACTGCTACACACACACACACTCTGTTTTGGCCCTCATTTGGAGTTACTGCTATGAAACTACTGCTATGATACAGACTTACACGGCTGCTACTCTGAAACCTGCTATGGAACTGATTTTCATAGGCCAATTCCCTACATGCCAAGAAAATACCTTCATTACCCACCTCAGAGATTTCATTCCATCTGGAAAGCCAGGCCTACCCAGAGTGTGAGGTGCTTTTATTAAATCAGTGCCATGCCACGTGGGCATAATGTTTCACAAGCACATTCCCTTGAATTGGTGCATGTGCAGCAGTGCAGGCTATTGCTATCAGCTTAGTTTTGTTGCTATTTGTGAGCCACTATGCAGCCTCCAAGCTGATTCCTTTGTGGTGTAGCATGCCACTGCAGTCTCCTGCCTCAGTTCCCCTTCAGGTTCCTGCAAATAGATGCTAAATGTGAGTGAACCGTGTAACACAGTTGCAAAAAAAGGGATGTATAAGCAAGAGTGTTGTAAGCAAGACACGAGAAGTAATTCTTCCACTCTATTCTGCGCTGATTAGACCTCAACTGGAGTGTTGTGTCCAGTTCTGGGTGCCACATTTCAGGAAAGATGGGGACAAATTAGAGAAAGTCCAGAGAAGAGCAACAAATATGATGAAAGGTCTAGAAAACATGACCTATGAGGGAAGATTGAAAAAAAAATGGGTTTGTTTAGTCTGGAGAAGAGACTACTGAGGGGGGACATGATAACAGTTTTCAAGTACATAAAAGGTTGTTACAAGGAGGAGGGAGAAAAAATTGTTTTCCTTAACCCCGGAGGATAGGACAAGAAGCAATGGGCTTAAATTGCAGCAAGGGCGATTGAGGCTGGACATTAAGAAAAACTTCCTAACTGACAGGGTTTTTAAGCACTGAAGTAAATTGCCTAGGGAGGTTGTGGAATCTCCATCATTGGAGATTTTTAAGAGCAGGTTGGGCAAACACCTGCCAGGGATGGTCTAGATAATACATAGTCCTGCCATGAGTGCAGGGGACAGGTCTAGATGAGCTCTTGAGGTTCCTTCCAGTCCTAAAATTCTATGATAAATCATCCACTCACCGCCAAGCTCTTTGAAAAAAATATTCTCCCTTTCCTGGGCTCTAATTTACTGAATCTCATGCAGCTCTCAGAAAAGACCCCTCCCTTTCCAATCTCCCCCTCAGGTTTAGGTTCATAGCCCTCATTTCAAAGGCTCGTCATAGAACACCAACTCAGATTTAAAGTCTCAGCCTGAATCACCAGTGCCAGCCGTCCACACAAGTTTTGTACTGATTTAACTATTTCAGCTAGAGGTGTGATTTTTTTTTAAATCAAAGTAGTTTAATCAGTGCAAGCCCTGGTGTGGACACAGTTGTACTTCTATAAAAGTGCCTTAATAATCAGGCATAATTTATACTAATATAAGCCCCTTTATTGCAGCATAACTGCACCCACACTAGGGGCTGTACCAGTATAGCTATATTGGTTTCAAACCAACAAAGTTAATGTGATACAAAAACTGGGTGTAGACCAGCCCCAGCACTCACCAGGCACTGGTCCCAGACATCTAAGGAGACACCTCAACCCTAGTTCTCCCCACTTCTTTCACTAAGCGCAGCCCTACAGCCATGACGAAACCCAGCAAGAGAGATGGTGGCCAAGGAGAAAGAGGTGAAGGTAAGAGGGAGCAGGGAGGGAGGAGTAGGACAGAAAGGCATGGGGAAAACAGGGGAAAGAAGAAAAAAATACTAAATGAAAGTAAAATAGCCTCGCCCCAGCTAAGTAAGGGGTAGGGAAGGTGTCAAATATAAAGGGAAGGGTAAACCCCTTTAAAATCCCTCCTGGCCAGAGGAAAAATCCTCTCACCTGTAAAGGGTTAAGAAGCTAAAGGTAACCTCGCTGGCACTTGACCAAAATGACCAGTGAGGAGACAAGATACTTTCAAAAGCTTGGAGGAAGGAGAAAAACAAAAGGTCTGTGTCTGTCTGTGTGATGCTTTTGCTGGAGACAGAACAGGAATGGAGTCTTAGAACTTAGTAAGTAATCTAGCTAGGTATGTGTTAGATTATGATTTCTTTAAATGGCTGAGAAAAGAATTGTGCTGAATAGAATAACTATTCCTGTCTGTGTGTCTTTTTTGTAACTTAAGGTTTTGCCTAGAGGGATTCTCTATGTTTTGAATCTAATTACCCTGTAAGGTATCTACCATCCTGATTTTACAGAGGTGATTCTTTTCTTTTTACTTCTATTAAAAGTCTTCTTGTGAGGAAACTGAATGCTTTTTCATTGTTCTAAGATCCAAGGGTTTGGGTCTGTGGTCACCTATGCAAATTGGTGAGGATTTTTACGAAACCTTCCCCAGGAAGTGGGGTGCAAGGGTTGGGAGGATTCTTGGGGGGAAAGACGTGTCCAAACTCCATTTTTTCAGGAACCCAGATAAAGTTTGGTGGTGGCAGTGGAAATCCAAGGGCAAAGGGTAAAATTAATTTGTACCTTGGGGAAGTTTTAACCTAAGCTGGTCAAAGTAAGCTTAGGAGGTTTTCATGCAGGTCCCCACATCTGTACCCTAGAGTTCAGAGTGGGGAAGGAACCTTGACAGAAGGAAATTTAGATTTGTGGAAACTTAAGGAGGAACTCAGGCACTAGAGTGATGGGGATGACATGATGTGATCCTAAAACCCCTTTAATGCCCATTGACAAAGGGGTCACTGCCAGGTATCAGCAACCTCTAGCAGGTCTGAGGCACTCACTGCACCTAACACATTGCTGTCACGGTATTTATCTGGAAAGCCTGTCATGTGAAGTGTCAAATCCAAGCTGGCGACAAACCAGTCATTAATATCATTCCCTGATGTACGTATGGATGGGGTGTAAAGTACTATCATGGTGTGTCAGAAACATTGGCATGTGGTGATATTTTTAGAAAGATGAAAATATTTTTTTCCTAAATGTACACATTGCAATTAATAAACCGAATACATTCATTTTGGCAAATACTAATCGTCAAATATAATGAAAGCTGAGACTATACAAATACATGATTACCTCACTTTTCTACTGAAATTGAAAATCCATTTTTAAGAAACTCCCCGGTGACCAAGCCGTTAAAATCTTGTAAGCTGAGCAGACACTTAAGTGGTTCCTTTTTGCTGGTCACTAAAGCCAAGTTGGACAGGCACTGGCCATACTGGTGTTGCATGTGAATGTCTTAATGCACTTTACAGTTGAAAAAGACTTTCTCACCATGGCCAGAGCATAGGGAATAGTCAGAATTACGCCAGCTGACTTGTTGACCTTAGACCCTCAAGAATATAAATCTAGCATGTGAATAGTTCTATACAAGGCAAACGCACCTTCCCTTGCAGCTGTTCTGAGTTGTACACAGCACACAGTTCAGAACACAACCAATTAATGTAAAAAATATTCAGATAAGATGCTTCGAGAGATTTGAGACTATCTAGAAATGCATCTAGAAGTCCTTGAATCTTTTTGGATTCAGCAACTGGACAAATTCAAGTTTCTCTCCATTTTCAAATTTTACTGACAGCTGATATTGTCAATAACCTCAAAAAGAGACATTTTTATGTTGCCTGGCCTTCTCTTGCTCTTTTTTCCTGCGGTTCATGTGCCCCTACCTCTACCACCGTTTTCCAAAACTCATCAAATGTTTATCACATTCGGTGAATTCATAGAATCACAGACTATCAAGGTTGGAAGGGACCTCAGGAGGTCATCTAGTCCAACCACCTGCTCAAAGCTGGACCAATCCCCAAATTTTGCCCCAGATCCCTAAACGGTGCCCTCAAGGATTGAACTCACAACCCTGGGTTTAGCAGGCCAAAGCTCAAACCACTGAACTTATCCCTCCCCTCCCAAAAAGGAATAAAAAAAATTCGCTCTAATGTCTCACCAATCTGCTGAATAAAAAACCCAATATCATACATCTTGGTTTAAAGGACATCAAACAACACTTCTGCCACTTCAAATATGTCACTGTAGAGACAAAGGAGAAACACAAACTGAAAAGCATCAAGCATGGTCAGAAAACCCTTGGCTGAGGAGAAAGACTAAGCACCCCAATCTGCTGACTTTTGCACTACACTTTTGAAGAGTTTGATCAGAGCTTCTCTGCTCTGCTTCACAGTTTGTACAAGCCTTGAATGAAAATTCCCCTCTTGTGGTACAACAAGAAAGCATTTAACTGTGTTTAGAAGTTCAGCCTGTTTTGGAGATAGCGAGAAAAACGCAGGTATTCCTTCTAAATTTCTGAAGAAAATTTGACATTCTCAGATTTGCGGCAAAACTGAGGACAAAATTTAAAACACAAGCAGAGCAATGAACAAAAATTGCAAGGGGGAACTTTTCACTAACACATTTCTGAAGCCCACTCACGTTGCCTGCTATTACAGCTGCACCGTTGTATGTCTGATCTACAACTTGTCACTGAATTTAAACTTCTGGCACACTGTTTCAACAGTCTGAGTAAAGGCCAGCAGCAATTTGATTGTTACTAACATCAGTAAAACCAATGAAGCATTCTGCCCCAGCACCATTCTTGGTCATGTAATGCAGTTGTCAAGGTTCCTCCCCCACTCTGAACTCTAGGGTACAGATGTGGGGACCTGCCTGAAAACCTCCTAAGCTTACTTTCACCAGCTTAGGTTAAAACTTCCCCAAGGTACAAATTAATTTTATCCTTTGTCCCTGGATCTCCACTGCCACCACCAAACTCTAACTGGGTTTACTGGGAAATGTAGTTTGGACAAGTCTTTCCCCCCAAAATCCTCCCAACCCTTGCACCCCACTTCCTGGGAAAGGTTTGGTAAAAATCCTCACCAATTTGCATAGGTGACCATAGACCCAAACCATTGGATCTGAGAACAATGAAAAAGCATTCAGTTTTCTTACAAGAAGACTTTCAATAGAAGTAAAGAAATCACCTCTGTAAAATCAGGATGGTAGATACCTTACAAGGTAATTAGATTCAAAACATAGAGAATCCCTCCAGGCAAAACCTTAAGTTACAAAAAAGACACACAAACAGGAATAGTCATTCTATTCAGCACAATTCTTTTCTCAGCCATTTAAAGAAATCATAATCTAACACATACCTAGCTAGATTACTTACTAAAAGTTCTAAGACTCCATTCCTATTCTGTCCCCGGCAAAAGCAGCATACAGACAGACACAGACCCTTTGTTTCTCTCCCTCCTCCCAGCTTTTGAAAGTATCTTGTCTCCTCATTGGTCATTTTGGTCAGGTGCCAGTGAGTTTACCTTTAGCTTCTTAACCCTTTACAGGTGAGAGGATTTTTCCTCTGGCCAGGAGGGATTTTAAAGAGGTTTACCCTTCCCTTTATATTTATGACAGCAGTTCAGTTGAAAGCTGAGACTAATTGAATATCTGAGGTTTCGTCAAGTAAAATTGCAACAAATGATGCTTCCTCAGTTTCTTTGGCAATGGCATTAAGTTGGAAATTACTTACTGCTTCAGTGAGGTCATTCTGAATTCTATTCCGTGTGCCAGGACAAAAAAGGTAGCAGTTTCCAAATAAAAGATCAAACTCACTGACTAATTCTAAGGTATCTACATAGTTTTCCCAGTTCAGGGAATCATCATCTGACTTGTTAATGTCTATGAAACCCCAGGTCTTATTCTCTGAGATGACATACCATAAAAATTTCTACTTGCAAAATGGTCCGATTCTGACAAAAATTTCCATTGTGTTGTCTCACAGCAATTCTGTTGCTCATCTAACTGAATATCAGTACAATCTTATCCAAATGCTCATAGCTGTATATGGGCTGTTAGGTGATGTTGGCTAGTTTTGTGATGTCTGCAGGCATTGTGTGGGTTGCTTTGGTCATTATATCCTGCCTTATTCCACATGTAAAACCACACTTCAAGAAGGATGTGGATAAATTGGAGAGAGTCCAGCGAAGGGCAACAAAAATGATTAGGGGTCTGGAACATATGAGTTATGAGGAGAGGCTGAGGGAGCTGGGATTGTTTAGCCTGCAGAAGAGAAGAATGAGGGGGGATTTGATAGCTGTTTTCAACTACCTGAAAGGGGGTTCCAAAGAGGATGGCTCTAGACTGTTCTCAATGGTATCAGATGACAGAACGAGGAGTAATGGTCTCAAGTTACAGTGGGGGAGGTTTAGATTGGATATTAGGAAAAACTTTTTCACTAAGAGGGTAGTGAAACACTGGAATGCGTTACCTAGGGAGGTGGTAGAATCTCCTTCCTTAGAGGTTTTTAAGGTCAGGCTTGACAAAGCCCTGGCTGGGATGATTTAACTGGGAATTGGTCCTGCTTTGAGCAGGGGGTTGGACTAGATGACCTTCTGGGGTCCCTTCCAACCCTTATATTCTATGATTCTATGATTCTATGATTCTATGTACTTTTCACTGACAAAAGGCAGAGAGGGCCAGCAGTATAGCTTGTTTGTTTCTGCCCACCCATAAATCCATACACATTTGTACACCTCTTCTCTGAAATACGATTTTCAACTCGTTTCCTGTTTTTCTGGAAGAACTCACTAATTGCAGTTTTGGTTTTGGCCTTCTATTTCTTATAATTTCTGGGGTTCTTTTGCATAGTCTCTTGCACTAAATGAATGAAAAAAAATTCACTAAACTTTCCACCCTGATGAAGACTTTGCACCACTAGCTCTGTTCTACCAGGGACAATTTAATCGTACACTTGAATGCCTGGTGTATTCATTCAATTCTACACTTGCAATAGGAGTTCTCTTTGGCTTGTCTCAGCTGTAGGACAGCACCCGTGATGAAAACACAGGTAACAGTGATTACCACCATCCCCTGCCTGGCCATATTTAATATTCTCTTTGCTTTTCCACTCTTTTGTTTTGCCATTAATGAGACATTCATTATTCCAAATTGAGCTTTAAACAGCAACCCATATGTAAACTTTAATCTCTGCCTGAAGCTCTTACAAAAAAATATTGTTTTGCAAAGCAGTGGCTGATGAAAGAGTATATGGCACAGAACAGAAAACATATGAAAGAGAAGCATATAAAAAAAGGCAATTTTCATGGATACACTTCAAAACAGAAAGAGTCAGGAGTGCTAATAAAGTAGAAACAGTAGGGGGGACATTTTGTTTTTAAGTGCCTTAAATATTTAAATAGATTTCTTATTTTTGAAAATGTCCAGTTTCAAATTAATTTTGTGTGTAATTATCTAAGGGCTTTTTTTAAAAAGGGCAGTTATACAGCGCATATCATTTCTCTATAGTGTGCTCCATGAATTTCCAGTTTCTCCTGCATACAAATTTAGAGGAACCTGGTCACCACTGACTGACTGCTGCTTACCTTGGTCCCTCCCTCCAGTGCATCCCTTGTGTCAGGAACAGCAGAATCTCCCTGAAACTGGGGGGGGGGGGCACTAGTGCCTGAATCGTGGCCCCGCCTCCCTGCACTGCCCTTTCTCCCCAAGACCCCACCCTTGCACTGCCCCTTCTCCCCAAGCCCCACCCTTGCACCGCCCATCCCCCTGAGGCCCCGTCCTCACACTGCTCCTTCTCCCCAAGCCTCTGCCCCTACACACAGCCCATTCCTCCTGAGGTCCCACCCCGCCTCTTCCCCTGAGGCCCTGCCCCCCGCTCGCTCCTCTCCACCTCCTCTCCTCCATCACTTCCCCTTATGGCCATTAAAAAGTGACGGGGCCATGGCCCTCTGGCTCCCCCTGTTACGGCACCCCTGTCTTGTGTATTCAATTACACATTTGCATGCCTGACATTCCACAAAATGGCTTCTTCCATATGGTGTGTATGGGGTCATGCTGTTCAGAGGACATCATTTTAAAATGGCATCCTCTATGCTCATTCAGGGGCTGGATGGAATCTGCCCATGGGCCCCCTGTTTTTTCTGCAGCATGGGTTGCATGCACAGATGGCATGCCCCTCTCTGGGAATATGTTCCTAAAATATGTGTTGGAGGCGGAATTGATTAACAAGTTTGCCCTAGGCAAAGGAATGTGGACTTACCTGTCTGCCTTGGAAACTGTTGTGCATCAAACATCGTCAAACCAGCACAAAGAATGCTTCATTTGCATTTTAGGTCAACAGAAGAACAAGGTATCAGGAGGATGAACAAACAACATGGCGTCAGCTTCCTGAAGCACAAACAGCAGGGGAGAAAAACCTTATTTGTGGATGCACTTCAAAATATATTTTTTCAATATATTACTGGACTATAAGCAGAAGGGGAGAGAATCCCTTAGTTACCCATCACTTAAGGGACAAAGGGGCCAGAGCTCCTGGAATCTGTGAAAGGTGGATCCCTCAGCCATGTGGGTTAGGGACAACTGAGAACTGACAGCAGGTGAGAAATTGCCTGAGACCAGGATTGTCATTTGCTAAGTTTTAGACACTAGAAAGCAGGTTTTATTTTGTTTTATTTGTGACCACTTCCTGTTTCTATTATCCTTGCTTAGAATCACTTCCAGCTCTGTTCTTGATTAATAAACTTATTTTTGGTTTTGCCATAAAATTATCTCAGTGCTCCATATTAAAGTAATGTGTGGGTCTTCAGCTGAACTGATAAGCTGGTGTCTGCACTGTCTTTTTGGAGACAGTGGATGTGGTATTTCTGTGGGCATCCAGTGAGGGGCCTGGATGCTGCAGGGGAATGCACTTCCAGGGGGGTTGGGAACTGGGATGCACCGACTGTTACCTGCAAGGCAAAGTTAAGACTGGCAGAGTCTTGAGGAGTGTACTGGGGAGGTGGACAGACTGGTGTGGCAGGGAGTTGACAGGCAGTTTAAGCTCCAGCAGAACTGTCTCTGGCTGAGGGAGAGGGGTAAGACTGTGGCTCCTGGTTCTGAGAAAGCATCCCACAGGGACAGATGGGGCTGAATCAGCAGGGTCATGGTGGTGTTGCATGTTTGAATTTAATAATGATTCAAGTCTGGCAAATAGGCTCTAGTGGAATTATTTAATCAAAGATTGTCAATCAGAGATCAGTACAGCACTATACGAAATACAAAAGGAATAGATACATTACCAGCCTTGGTATCAGGTAAAGAGCTGGCCTCTATGTCTCTCCCAGTTTTCACTCCCCAACCTAATTTTCACACCTTTTGTCTTTTATAGGGTATGACACAGAGAAACTCCTTTTTGGAGGGAAAATTGTTTCTCATGATTAATTTCACCATGTGTTCTGTTTTTGAAATTACTGATGGAATTTCTTTTATGGTGCTCAGTTTGCCTGACTGATGAGTAAAAAGGAATCTCTAATCTGGTTTCTAACACTGTAGAAACTGGCTGTTTTTAATGACTTAGAAACATATTTCAATGGGTCATTATTTCATCCATTACAGAAAACATCTGATAATTATCCGTTACCAATCACACAGTTTTGTTTATTACATACTTCTGTAGACTCTTTTAGTAGTTTGAGGATGTCTTTTCCCTGGACACCTAGATTTCCATGGACCTGAAAATGCTGAGGATAATTAGACACAGCTCAGATCCATAAAGATTTTTTGGAGAATTATTACTATGTGAATGAATTTAACATACAAAAAGGAAAAGGGGACTAAGAGAGTTAATATTTACTAACAATGGTGTTTCACAGGGCAAGGTGGAAGGGACAGGACTACCCACTAAGATTCTTGGGTCTGAGCTTTATCTTCCTGTATTTACTGATTGCCACAATCATTAGGAGTTTAGCTGGAGGAGCGTGCAGTGAGGCGTAGACATGTATGGTACCCAATAACCTGGGAAGACGGAGTCCAATTCCTTGGACTCTTCTGTTAATTGATAACCTACTTCCTTGTCAGCCTGTGGCATAAAGAAATGGGAAGGAGATTTCTGTGAGCACAAGAGAGCCAGGGAATTGGTATTCAACCCTCACAAGAAGGACCAGGTGTCTGTCGTGAGTCACTCGCTAATGGGGTCTGCATGGGGCTGGAGCCAATGGTGAATGGGGCCACCAGGGCTGAGGATCATGGGGCAGGGCTCTAGTGCTGCTAGAGGAATGGGGAGGAAAATGGGAGAGAGAAGCGAATGGGAAGGGTGAGGATTAGAGCAGATGGCCAGGCTGAAGGCACAATAGGAAAGGTCAGCACCAGGGCAGGGGACAGAGGATGTGGAGGCTCTGGGTTGGTGATATTGTGAGGACAGGGCTTGGTTTGAATTTAGTGGACTCTTATGGGTTAGGCTGACAGTACAGAATGTGCCATTCTCTGGGTTTGCCTACATTTGAAAGGAATTTTGGATGAACTTGAGGTTTTTCAGGACAAACAGCACTGATAAACTTCAGGAAGAACCCAAATTTTCTTAATTATCTGGCGTCTCATTCCATATGGACACCACCCCTTTGGAAGCTCATTCACTCAAATTCAGAAGGGGTCATTATGCAGTGGGGTAGGCAAGGCTGCATCTTCTGTGCATGGTGGCATTGGGACAGCCTGCAGGAGAAGGCAAAAAGCTAGGTTCAGAGATTGGGCTCTAGTCCTGTTTTCCCCCTGTATGACCCTGGGACAGGCCCTTTGTCATGCTGTTCTATGCAGTGGCAGGGCCACCCGTGGGGGGGGAGGGGGGGCGGCGCAAGTGGGGCAATTTGCCTCAGGCCCCGCAGACAGGGAGGGGGCAATTTCGGTGGCAATTCAGCAGCGGGTCTTTCAGTCCCTGTCTTCCTCGGCGGCGGCACTTCGGCGGCAGCTCAATTGCTTCGTTTCAGTCTTCTGCGGCAATTCGGCGACAGGTCCTCCTGTCCTCTTCTTTCTTCGGCGGCACGACTTGGGTTTTTCTTTGTTTTTTCTTCACCGCTTGGGGAGGCAAAACTAACTTTTTTTTATGGAAGGGGCCCCCGAAATTGCTTTGCCCCAGGCCCCCTGAATCCTCTGGGTGGCACTGTGCAGTGGGGATAAAGGCACTTAGCAGTGTGTCAGGGGCTGCACACATTGTGTCTGGCAAGGCTCTAGGCAGCCCAGGGGACAGAATCACCAGGCAAAGTGTAATCACCGGGCAAAGTGTAAGGGAGTGCACATGTGCATTAGTCAGCAGGGTTGCTAGCTTTTGCCATTTCTTGGATTCCAAGGCCACAAGGGACAATAGTAATCATCTGGTCTAGTGGTGTGCAAACTTTTCCAGTCATGCCCACCCCCTACCAGTAACAGAATCTGTCTGCGCTCCTCCTCCAAAACTGCACAGCCAAGGCTTCCTCAATGGCGGAGCTGGGGGAGGAACTGGGGATGGGGGAGGAGCTGGGGCTAGAGGCAGAGCTGGACTGAGAGCAGAGAGGGAATGAGGGCAGAGCTAGGCTGGGGGTGGAGCAGGGGGTAGGGTGGAGCTGGAGGCGGATCTGGCCTGAAGGCTGAGCAGGACTGGGGGCTGAACGGGGTTGATGGGTGAGGGGTGGAGCTGGTCTGGGCGAGGAGCATGGTTGGAAGTGTGGTGCTTCCTCCCCACCCCCCGTAGGGGCTGGCCTGGGCCCCAGTGTGCACCCCCCCAAACATTCCTCCATGACATCCTAGCGAGGCGCGCACACAGTTTGGGGATCACTAATCTAGCCTGAGCTCCTGTATAACACAAGCCAGAGAACTTCCTCAAAACAATTCCTAGAGCGGAGCTTTTAGGAAAAGCCCAGTCTTGATTTAAAAATTGCCAGTGATGGAGAATGCACAATGACCCTTGGCAAGTTGATCCAGTGGTTAATTACCCTCACTGTTAAAAATATACATCTTATTTACAGTCTGAATTGGTCTATCTTCAACTTCAAGTCATTGGATGGTTTTAGATCTTTCATTTCTATACTGAAGAGCCCATCAGTAAATATTTGTTCCCCATGTAGGTACTTATAGCCTGTAATCTAGTCACCCCTTAACCTTCTCTTTGTTAAATTAAATAGATTGGGCTCTTTTAGTCTATTACTATAGGGCAGGCTTTCTAATCTGTTAAGCATTCTTGTGGCTCTTCTCTGAACCCTCTTCATTTAATCAACATCCTTCTTGAACTGTGGGCACCAGAACTGGACACAGGATTCCAGCAGTGGTCCCACCAGTGCCAAACAGAGAGGCACAATAACCTCTCTCCTCCTACTCGAGATTCCCCTGTTTATGCATCCCAGAAGCACATTAGCTCTTTTGGCCCCAGCATCACATGAGGAGCTCACGTTCAGCTGATTATCCACCACAAGCCCAGATCTTTTTCAGAGTCCCTGCTTTCCAGGATAGAGTCCCCCATCCTGTAAGTGTTGCCTGTATTCTTTGTTCCTAGATGTATACACTTACATGTAACTGTATTAAAGACGTATTATTTGCTTGTGCCCAATTTACCAAGTGATCCAGATTGCTCTGTATCGTTGACCTGTCCTCTTCATTATTTACCACTCCCCCAATTTGTGATAATTTTGTTTTCTTCCAAGTCATTGATAACAATGTTACATAGCGTAGGGCCAGGAACTGATCCCTGCAGGATCTCACTGGAAACACATATGCTCAATGAGGATTCCCCATTTAAATTACATTTTGAGGCTACCAGTTAGCCAGTTTTTTATCCATTTTATGTGTGCCATGTTAATTTTATATTGTCCTAGTTTTTTAATCAAAAATACCATGCAGTCAAATGCCTGGCAGAAGTCTATTACATCCACACTATTATCCTTAGCTACCAAACTTGTAATCTCATGAAAAAAAGTTATCACGTTAGTTTGACAGGCCTTATCTTCCATAAACCCATGTTGATTTGCATTAACTACATTACCCTCCTTTACGTCATTATTAACTGAGTCCCATAACAGCCACTCCATTATCTTTCTGGGGATCAACATCCAGCTGACATGGCAGGGATATAGAGTGTGTACTAGTCATTCTGCTCCCTGCTTCCCCTCCCCTCCTGTGAGCCATGGGTCAGTCTGCTTCATGCTGTCCCCCACTCCTCTTCCTGGCTGCAGCACCCAGGATGGGGGAGGAGCTGCCCCTGTGGTCTGCCAGGGAGAGAGAAGAGGATCCTGCTACAAGTTCCCCCTCCCTGAATCTTGTGGTGAGGGATGAAGATCACTGGGAGATTCAGGGGGGCACAATGGGTGGCTGTGTGGGGAGGGGGCAGGTGTGGGGCTGGGCAAGGTGGGTCCGGGATGGGGTGGCAATGGATGGCTGTGGGGAGGGGTGGGTGTGGGACATGGAGGGGTGGGACAGGTGTAGGGTGATTGGATGGCTGGGTGGGAAGGGGTTGGGATGGGGTGGCAATGGATGAGTGAGTAGGGAGGGACAGAGCTGAGACTGACAATGGATGGCACGGGGCGGGGCTGGGTTCCACATAGTATGAGTTGTTTCCAAGGCTGGGCTTGGGAAGCTGGAGGCTCAGCCAGGGCCCATGCAGCGGGGTCAGATCCCTCTATCTGTATGTTAGGCCTGTTGGTGCCCTGCAGCTGCCCCCCATGCACTAGGTTGGGGGGCGGGGCATAGGGGGAGGTCAGTAATCTAAAGCAGACCAAGCCATGTTATAACCTGGTAGAAAAATCTCACTGTTTGGGGGCTAGTTCTAGGGTTGTTGGACCTGACTGATGACAACTGAGCTTTTGGGGTTGGCTGCACTGTGTGAGTGCTGCGGGGGTGGGGGGAAGGCACCTGCCCCCAGCCCATTGTGTGGGCCCAGGTCACCGTTGAGCCCCTGGCTAACAACGCCAATGTCAGAGCCCTAGGAAGATGACTCAATTTCCAGGGGGCGGAGCTATTCAAATTTAATCTAATCTGGGACCACAAATTCTGTTCTGCACCAGTCATAACAGAGTTGTTACAGCATGGAGTCACTACAGGGCAGAATTATGGATGTCTGGGAGCCTTAGCTGTGTGTTTCCACACTGTCACATGCTTGGGTTTCTTCTAAGTGTAACCTTGGCTCTGAATTTCCGGGGTTTGCTATGCTTGTTTTGGGGATTAGCCCGGCACTTATTTTTATTCTCAACCAGCTGAATATCGTTTTTATCGGGGGGTAGGGCCCAGGAAATGAGTTCAGGAAAGGGCTGAACATACTTTATAAACAGTGACTGTCTGTTTGCCTCCTGGTCCCCTGTGAGGAAGTTCTGGGGCAGGCAGAAATGTGGGGCTTTCCCCCACTCCAGTTGGAAACAGGAAGACTGCTCAGGGCTCCCCCCTTGTCGGGGTAGAGAGGTGAGGAAGAGAGCTCTTAGGCAAAGAAGAGGAAGAGAGCAAATGAGCCAGCCTTGCAACTCTGAGCTCACTGGCAGCTCTTCCATTAACTTTATTGGTGGAGGAACAAACTCAGTGCTTCTCTTGACAGGAGAGAAATTCAGGACAACTCCTCTCTCAGGCCTAGAATAACAAAGCTGCTCCTGGCGTCTCCTGGAGCCTGATACAGAACCAGGAAAGAGATCCCAGCTTCCCCTCTGCAACACACTGGGGTTCAATCCAGACCAGTGTGAGCTTGTGTCACCCCCTCCCCTGTAACCCTGAGTGCCGTAAATGCTCTGCCACTGTGGCTCACAGCCCGGACACCAACAGCCAGCAGACAAGCATGTAGTTCCCTGACTGTCCATGTGCTGTGCCTCCCTTGTTCAGTGCTCTGACCCAGCAGTCTGCCTAGAACACAACAGCCCCTCCCTGGTCTCCTTTAACTGGAGTGAACAATCATTTCAATTCAAACACAGCACGGAGTTGGATTATAGTCAAAATAGAGCATGTTTATTAACAAAAGGACATAGGTTAAATGATACCATGCAGGAGGGACTGAAGGTAGAATGGGTTACAATCAAAGACAAGTAAAAATACACTTTCTGATGACTGAGACCTAACTTAACAAGCGACAGATTTTGCTCTAGGTAATTTTCTCACCATCACCAGCATGGCTGATCAGACCCTCTGGCCAGGACCCAATACACGGAGCACAAAGTGCCTGGTTCCTTTGTCTCCTCAGGTGGAGGCTAAAGATAGATCTCTCTCTGTCCCTTATATCCCCAAAGGAATTGTCTTTGTCCTAAAAGGCAGGAAGGTCTCCTGGGGATTCAGTCTCCTGTGTCTCTCTGGGGTGCAGGAGCCATATTAATTCTCTGTCTCTTGACTTCAGACTCAGAATATCCCCACTGGTTTAGCTTGATGTCTTTGTTTACTGCTAAAATATACATTACGGTAAACCCACATTCTTTTGTCTAGGATAAACCTGTTTATTCCCTTTATCTAGGCTAGGCTAGGCTATCTGGCTTTAGATATGTTCCAGTTACATCACACTGAGAGAATTTATAACTTCACATATAGAACCATAGGGTTAGAAGGGACTACAAGGGTCATGTAGTCTAATCCCCTCCAAGATGCAAGATTTGTTGTGTCTAAACGTTGTTACATATATTTTACAATGATATTATTCACCAGTACATTAATAGTTTTCAAATGATAGCTCAAAAGGCGTATTTTATACAGTTATCATTACACTAGTGTGTAGGGTGTGAATAAAGGGGTGCATAGGGTCACACTTTCCCAGCTCAGGAACCAGATGGATAAATATAAATGGACACACCTAGGGACAAAGAATACAGGCCATACGTACAGGATGGGGACTTTATCCTGGGAAGCAGAGACCCTGAAAAAGATTTGGGGTCATGGTGGATAATCAGCTGAACATGAGCTCCTAGTGTGATGATATTGTCAAAAGAGCCAATGGGATCTTAGGGTGCATAAACAGGGGAATGTCAAGTAGTAGATTATTTTGCCTCTGTATTTGGTACTGGTGCTACTTGTGCTGGGATCTGGTGCCCAGATCTGGTGCCCACAATTCCAGGAGGAGGTGGATAAAATGGAGAAGGGTTCAGAGATGAGCCACAAGAATGATTAAATGATTGGAAAACCTGCCTTCTAGCGATAGACTCAAAGAGGTCAATCTGTTTAGCTTAACAAAGAGAAGGTTAAGGGGTGAGTTGATCAAAGTCCATAAGTACCTACATGGGGAACAAATATTTAATAATCAGCTCTTCAGTTCAGCAGACAAAGGTCAAACATGAGCCAATGGCTGGAAGCTGAAGCTAGACAAATTCAGACAGAAATACAGTGTACATTTTAACAGTGAGAGTCATTAACCATTGGAACAACTTACCAAGGGTCATGATGGATTCTCCATCACTGACAATTTTTAACTCAAGATGGGATGTTTTTCAAAAAGATTGATCTAGGAACTATTTCAGGAAGTTCTCTGGCCCGTGCTATACAGGAGGTCAGACTAGATGATCAAAATGGTCCCTTCTGGCCTTAAATCTATGAGCTCTGGGCTTCTCTCCCTTGGGTCCAAAACAAGGAAGCAGCTCAGGGTTTCCCCACTCTTGGGAAGCAAATGGCTATTGCCTCCCAGCTCGGGAACCAGATGGTGCTCATGGCATCATTCCTTCACAAGATGCACTGTTGCGGGGCCATCCAGCTAATTCCTGAGTTTGTGTTGTAGCGGGAGCATATCTCGATATGGAGGATGTCAGAATTTCACTCGGTGACCTGGAGAAGGGCTTGGAGAACACGGCTTTCGACTCCATGGTAAATCTTCCCTTCTCTTCTGCACTGGCCTTTGGACCTGCTCTGAGAACACTGACTAACAGGAAGTTTTACAGGAAGAAGAGGGACTCCCTGAGGGAGCACAGAATCCACCTCCTGAGAACAGAGAGCAGAGGGCCGAACGCCCCACCTTCTGGAGGTATAGTAACCCCGGGAAGAGTCACTGCTCCCCATATAGCTCCCATTAACCAAAACACACACACTACAAACACAACAGTAAACCAGAGATTAGCACACAACCACTTTGGGTATGTCTACACTGCAAGGTAAGCCCAGGCTCAGACTCAGGCTCTAACTCTAACCCCTCTTCCATCTACACACAAATCTCTCGGCCTCAGGGCCATGGTCCTATGACCCCATGAAGACGGAAGGTCTGAGCCGGAGTCAAGGTGGGGCCCAGAGTTCAAGGCCTGTCATTTTGCAGTGTAGATGCAACACCCCTTGGACACAGGTTCTTGGAGTCCGCCAAAAGTATTCCACAATGCTATGGGCCGACTTCCTTTGTCCTCTCTCTCCCAAGAATCATTAATTGACTCTAGGGAAACGGAAGCACCTCCCCTTGTTCTTGTACAGCTGCTTTGTAGTTAACCCTTTTGTTTTATTCTGATGGCCAAGCTGCAAATACACCTTAGGAGAGCACAGAGCAGTCTGTGTTTGCAACGGATACCAAACAGAAAGTGCACTGCATCATGGTTGCAGGAGACAGCCAGAGCCAGATCTTGGTTAGTCTCTGGTGCTAGGTCTGCAAAACAACTGATTTTCGTAAGAGTACTGGAATGCCCACGTATACCAACAAATAGCAAAGAAGCTGGTATTGTTGGAAATTTACCAACCAGCAACCAGTATGACGAACAGATGAAGGGGCTCAAGAATGAGTACCAGAAAACCAGGACTACAGCTGCACCTCTGGCAACTCACCAGCATCACGCCCTTCCTATGATGAGTTTGAGTATGATGAGGACTGTGTTGAGCAGTGAGCCACCAGTGGTGCTCGATGACCTGGTCAGCTGGGAGGAGGCCCCGGTGGCCTCAGAAGCCAACATGGGAATTGCTGAATGAGGCAAATGAAGTGACTCTGCTGATGAAACTTGTCCTAGAGGAGGCTTTGCCACAGGAACAGCTGCAGCGCATACTGGGGCCATACTCAGAGGAGATTTTTGATGCCCTCTGGAGGAACAACCCACCGCGGAGCTGGCAGCAGAAACAGACAAGGGATAGCTGCCCCAGAGTCTGGTAAGTTTCTGGGTTCATTTTTCTGTTTATTAATATGGGAATGGGAGAGATTTCCACTCCATGAACCAATGCCAAAAGTTTATAAGCCCTGGATAGCAGCATGTAGCTGCTAGTAGCTCACTGTTCCTGCCCCCAACAATGGAATTCCAAATGGAGACCAGGAAATGCCAGCAGTAAAACAGGCAAGTCAAAAGAAATCTCTCCTGGGAAGGTGCCCATTTTTGCTAGTATTTTCTATTTTGTTGAAATAAGAACCGTATATTACCTTTCCCATATGTACACCACTCAGTACCAACCCCATGGTGTAATGAGCTGCTTGAAAAGACTGAATTGTTTTGCTCGAGGCAGGGGGAAGTGATTCAAATGTCTGTTTTCATACGTAGTCCATTTCTGTTAAATGTAGTCCATGCATTCCATGGGTGACGAAATCATTAATCCCAAATACGACGAGGCGTTTGAAGTCAGTTCAGAAATTTGCCAGGGGGAGAAGGGGGATGGCTGTGGAGTTCCATTCCAGGTGTTTGCACGCCATCCTACCAGGCTTCATCAGAAGCCGTGGAGAGACGCTAAGCCATGTGGATGCTAATGCAGCACCCTGTTGATTCGTTCATGAATTCTGACCCAATCCTGGGGGCTGATTGCTGCAAACTTTTCATGTAGCTGGAACTCCATGTCTGTAGTCACATTTCGGGGAAGGGTGTATTTTTCAGGGCTACCTTGGTAGCTCACCAGCCCACTCCACTCATAGATGTGCTGTTCACTCACCATACATTTGAACACTTCAGAGGCATACACACCTGGTTTCCCACCAACAGCCTGGCCACCAACCTCCTCCCAAATTCCATTTTTTTGAATTTATTTTTTAATGTTGTGATTTTTAACTTACCATTCTCTCAGCATAAGAACATGGGAGGGGGAGGAATAGCTCAGTGGTTTGAGCTTTAGCCTGCTAAACCCAGGGTTGTGAGTTCAATCCTTGAGGGGGCCATTTAGGGATATGGGGCAAAAAAATTGGGGATTGGTCCTGCTTTGAGCAGGGGGCTGGTCTAGATGACCTCCTGAGGTCCCTTCCACCCCTGATATTCTATGATTCTATAAGAAAGGCCCTACTGGGTCAGACCAAAGATCCATCTAGCCCAGTATCCTGTCTTCTGACAGTGGCCAGTGCCAGGTGCCCTGGCACTGGCCACTCTCGGAAACGAACAGAACAGGTAATCATCAAGTGATCCAACCCCTGTCACTCATTCCCAACCACTCCTTGCACTGCAATTAACTGGGCTGTGTCTAGAGAGCTTCTGTGGGCTGAAGCAGCCTACTGTCAATATATTGAAGTTCAGTTTTAAAAGGTAACATTTTCTGTCCTTGAAATTCCAAAATGAGTTTTTGTTCTCCTGCACCAAGCTATCGGAGACAGTAACCCTTTGTGTCTTGTCCTATTCCAGGCCCCTCGACCTTGACAAACTGCAGTATTTCCACAGCTCGCCCACACTGCAGAAGCTAAAGAGCCATCTCTCTTTTTTCTGGGAACAGCAGCACTCATAGATCTCTAAATGTGGTCTACCAGCAACAGGTTGATGCCTGTCACAGAAGCAGATGATTTGGCATGTTCCTTCCAAGAGGCTGTATGGCAAAGCTGCTGGGACTTTGTTCTTTTAAGGAGCTCTGCCTGCAGTGGCCTTGTACAGGTGCCCAGTTATCTTATGAGGAACACAGACAGATGATAGTTGTCCCTCACCCACTGTACAAGGGCTTGGCTCACCATGAGGGATGTGAAGGGCTATATTAACCGCTGTCAGTGGAGAGCTCTGCTGAGCTTGCAGTCAAGGGCACTATAGGCGCCGACTTTCATTTTTCTGGGTGGGTGCTCCACCCTGAGGCCCCGCCCCCACTCCACCCCTTCCCCCAAGGTCCCACCCTAGCTCCGCCTCTTCCTGCCTCCTCTCTACCCCCCCCACATGCCACCGAACAGCTGATCGGCACGACCTGCTGAAGTAACAGCTGATTAGCGGGTGGCTGGTGGGTGCTGAACACCCACTATTTGTCTGTGGGTGCTCCAGCCCCAGAGCCCCCATGGAGTCGGTGCCTCTGGAGGGCACTGTTCCCTGGACTGCAGGGCAGTAGTGGGGAGGCATCTTTCCCCAAATCCCAGGAAGGCTGGTGTTTGTGTGACTGTCCACAGCTGGGAGGCCAGTTAGGATACATGGGTGTGAATAGGCTGCACCGGATCCTGCAGTTCCTGCTGGGCACAAGTGGCTCCTGAATCAGGGGAGTTTTGCTCGGCAAGCACCCTGCATGTGCGTTGGTGTCTCTGTTTGCATCTCCCCAGGCGTGCAGCACGGCCCGTGTCGTGGGCCAGAAGGGTGTGTAAGGCTCACAGCAAGGTGCTCCGGAAGGTTTTCCTGGGCCTCTTGTGTGCAGGTGAGACTGTCGGGCCCTCTCACAACATGTGGGAGATCCTCCTTGGGAATCAGAGACACTAGAACCAAGAGCCCCTCCTCAGCCAAGTGGACTCACCCCCTCAGCATGTTCTCCAGGCCTTGGGCTAGTCTGGATTTCCATGTCCCAAGCAAAGGGGGGGTCCACCCCTTGTCACGAAGGTTGCATCTGAGCCCAGTTCATCTCATATCTTTCCAGCTACAGTGGGCCTGTGTCATTCTGACCCCATTGCTCCTGGTCAGACCTTCTCCTCACGGGGGGTTCAGGCATCTCTAGTCCTGGAACAGCATGACCCTGTTCCCCCCCTTACCCCTCCTGGTGAACATGCAGAGATCTCTACTTCTGCCTTCCTGTCAGTCCCTCCAGCCCCCAGGAATGGCTGGTCACTACAAGCCCATGAGCTAGCTCACTTGACTGCTGTGGGATTGCTCTGCAGTGGTAGAGGTTGTGTGGTGAGGGATGGGGGAGGAATAGCTGGAGGCCAAGGAGGGTTTGTGAGAGCTGAGTCTGCCCACAGGCCCCTGAAGCCACTCACTGCCTCTGCCCTGCTTTTCCTCAGCTTACTTGGCCTATTTCATCACGGCCTGTTGGCTGGACTTCCAGCGAGCCATTGCCTTGGTCGTTATCACTGGTCTGGTCATCTTCTTCGTGGGCTGGGGCTTCATTCAGAAACACTGTGGAGCCAAGCTGACGAAGCTTCTGAGCCCCTGTCGGAAATGCTTTCTGAAGTCCTGGCCATGGCTAAAATGGTGAGTCTGGCAATAAACACATTATCCACCGGAAAGCAACTTTCCTCTGGGCTGCATGTTTCACCAGGTGCATTGGGTCTCCGTCACGTCAGTGCACACACACACGCCCGATGGGCATGGGAGAGCTGGGCTGGTGTGCACACACGGAGCATGTACTAACTGGGCCTGCGCTGGACTCCAGGGCTGGGGGCTGTGCTGAAGCTGGCAGACACATGCTGGCACACATTCCCAGACAGACGTGGCCCTAGAGGCCTCTCCGGGGAGGGATCTGACAGCCACTGCAGGTGTGCTAAATAGGACTGTGATAACATGAACTGTGCCTCTCCATACTGATCGGAAGGGCTGCAGTTTGGTTGTCTCTTCAAACGATTCCCATCTCTTCCTTGATGGAAGCTGATCTCCACTATGGGGTATTCGCTCAAAGAGAAAACATCTCACCTTGGTCCATGTGCTCGGGGCAGTATGGGTAATCCCTGGACTTTCCTGCCTTACTGTGCAACCCTCGCTCACACAAGTGGCCCTGACACACCCCAGTGGTCCCACTGGCTTTGGTCAGGCTACTTGTCGCCATGTAGGCACTTAATGACTGTGATCAAGTCAGTGTTTTCTCCAGGAATTGAAATTAGGGGGGGTTCAAATTTACAGCGAGGCGGGGTCAGGGCTGATGAGGTGTGAGACCGTGAAGGGTGAAGGCTGTATGGCACCATAATAAAAACTGAAAAATGTTTCATGACCATTTTATTTGATTTTAAAATCATCACACAAATTAAAGTTGGCTACTTAAGCCTTCTATGAAGCACTATATCTACATCCTTCTTGGTTTCTTGTTATAATTTTGCACAACTCTGTTAATGAACTTCTTGAATGCAATGCATTCATCTTTGGTGGCTTCTCGTGTGTCCAGTACTTCCATTCCTTCAATTGATATGCTCATTAGTTCATTCACATGATCAGGCAGAAGGCGACTTCTTTCAGAACACAAAATTCTATTCAATGATGAAAAAGAATGCTCAGCTGTAGCTGTTGTGACTGGGAGTAGCAAGAGATTCCTACTTCTTTTAGCCCAGGAAACATAACACAAAGATCAGGTCAAGCCACTAGTGATGGTAAAAAAGAAGTTGAAGTCAAATCTTCATTCATTTGTCGAATGATATTCCACTCTGTGTTTAAATTCTCTATTCTGTCCTGAGCACATGGCAGCCCCATTGCTGGTAGTGCCTCACTCCACTCAACTGTCGGTGTTTTATAGGACAGGGATCTGTGAAAGCTACATAGAGGTTGAGTAGAATCTAGAAGTCGCTGTTGTAGATTTTTAAGACTCAAGTCTGTGTACTTTTTCAGTTGTCTTAACAAACACTTCTTGTCCCCATCACTTAAGGATTCAATATAAATGTCTTCATTAGTCAACTTCTGGACTGAAGTCTTTGCTTCTTCCAGTACTTTTTCAATGCATAACTCTCTGATTGATCCAAATGTAGCTTCTATTTCTGGACAAAGATCTACTACTGTTGTAGCAGATGCCTGGATGCCATTTGTCAAGGTTCCTCCCCCACTCTGAACTCTAGGGTACAGATGTGGGGACCTGCATGAAAACCTCCTAAACTTACTTTTACCAGCTTAGGTTAAAACTTCCCCAAGGTACAAATTAATTTTATCCTTTGTCCCTGGATCTCCACTGCCACCACCAAACTCTAACTGGGTTTACTGGGAAACGTAGTTTGGACACGTCTTTCCCCCCAAAATCCTCCCAACCCTTGCACCCCACTTCCTGGGAAAGGTTTGGTAAAAATCCTCACCAATTTGCATAGCTGACCACAGACCCAAACCCTTGGATCTGAGAACAATGAAAAAGCATTCAGTTTTCTTACAAGAAGACTTTTAATAGAAATAGAAGTAAATAGGAGTAAAGGAATCACCCCTGTAAAATCAGGATGGTAGGTACCTTACAGGGTAATTAGATTCAAAACATAGAGAATCCCTCTAGGCAAAACCTTAAGTTACAAAAAAGACACACAGACAGAAATAGCCATTCTATTCAGCACAATTCTTTTCTCAGCCATTTAAAGAAATCATAATCTAACGCATACCTAGCTAGATTACTTACTAAAAGTTCTAAGACTCCATTCCTGTTCTATCCCCGGCAAAGCAGCATACCAACAGACACAGACCCTTTGTTTCTCTCCCTCCTCCCAGCTTTTGAAAGTATCTTGTCTCCTCATTGGTCATTTTGGTCAGGTGCCAGCGAGATTACCTTTAGCTTCTTAACCCTTTACAGGTGAGAGGATTTTTCCTCTGGCCAGGAGGGATTTTAAAGGGGTTTACCCTTCCCTTTATATTTATGACAGCATTGTTTAATGACCCAGGCGGTTTCAACAGTAGACTTACAAGAGAGAGAATGGCAATAGTCTTCTCTGAACGTAGTAACAAAAGTAATCCACCAGCCTCACTTCTTAGATCCATCCTATCTTGGTAGATACTTTCCAAAGCCAGTAATAATGGCTGGAGTAATTTTAAGACAACAGCCAAGGATCGCTCATGAGAAAGCCAGAGGGTTTTCCCAGGTTGGACTAATTTGAACTTCAGTCCCAGTGTATCTTCTATATTTTCCAAGATATTCAGTCTTTTTGGACTCTTGCTGAAAAAAGAATATAATGAAGACATTAAATTTATAGCTTTGTAAATGTCTTTTGAAGAGTCTGCAGCTCATACTAGCGCTAGTTGGAGTAGATGGCCTCTGCAGTATGTGTAGGAGAGATTAGGGCTACACTTTTCGTTGAGCAAAGCTTGTGCTCCACCATGTCTTCCAGAGAAGTTTGCAGCTCCATCAAATGCACAAGCAGCCCTCTGTTTGGGATCCCATTGACAAGTATTTAACTCTTCTAAGATGTGGGTTGTCACAGATGCAGCCAATCTGTCTTCTGTGACTTGAACATCTAGAAATGCATCCACTGGCCTACCATGACATCAAGATAACGTACACAATGACCTAATACTTGATGACCATTTGCATTGGTGCATTCATCAGCGATGTATGCACATTTTTTGAATGTGGTGGGAGAGTTCTTCACTTTTTCAACTGTTGAGTCTTTCACTGTTGCACTACATGTGTCTAGCCAGTCAGTTGAGTTTCTTGCAGAAAGATAGTGAGCATTTGTGGTCTTGTTCGGAACCAGTGTTCAACTTCAGGATGAACAAGTGACAATGCACTTAACACTGGCCTCCAGTTTGCAGTGTGCGGTATCTCTTGCTTAAACAGAAAGTACGATGCCACGGCCATGTTTGTTCGCATGAACTGTGTTGTGTCTCCAACATTCTCAACAGCCTCATTAACACTCACCGGTATTGTCCTTGGTCAGTGGAGACTCAGAGTTCAGAGGTGCTTTCGCATGAGTTCATCTCCCAGGTAGGGGGCAAGAAGGCACCTTGCTCGTTCCTCCAGCTGCTCACTGTTTGCTCTGGCCACTGTTGTTCGTTGTGCCACCGTTCACTCCATCGCTCTGTTGCCAATGTCCCTGCGCTGCCACCTTCTGCTGCCACCTGCCACTGTGACCTCTGCGAGTTGGTCTCTTAAGGTTCCACCAGCTCTCAGTGATTTCAGCTGAGCTCTCAGTGCGGGAACCTCGCTGCTAGTGCAGACTGGGCCGTCTCTTCCACAGAAACACTGTCCCACAGCAGGTCTAAGCACTTAGACCAGATCATCAGTGATTTCAGCTGTAGTGATCACTTAACAAAACAAAGACTATGGAGCTCTGTCTTTAAACAGTGGAGAGGGGCAGGTCTAATAGTACTTGTGACTCAGGCAGACCATTAAGCAAAACACCTGTCCCCACCCTCTCTCTCTCTCTCTCTCTCTCTCGATGCCCTCAATCAGCACAGGCTAAGTACAGTTCTACTGCCCTTTACTCATACAATAAGAACAACATTTCATTACACCTCCCCCCGCCCCCACCCCCCGCATTCAAGTGATTTGTAACCCAACCCCAGCCAAAATCTATCACTTGGGCAACTCAGCTCTGTTTGCTGGATACCTAGGTAGATTAGGTGTGAATGTAAATACAATCTGGTCCTGAAGCCTTTCCCCCCAGCCCCGAGGTCATCACTAGCTGTCAGGGAGAGCTCATTTAGACTTTGCTTACAAATCATAATTTGAAATTATTAGGTTGGCCAACATCACCAAAATGAATGCACTGACATTGTCATAAACAGCTGTACAAGGAAGCTAGTCGTTGTTCATACTTTTCAAATCTATGATACTTTTTCAGATACACGTATTTTATCCTACACTGTATATGCTTTTAAAGTGTGTATTCATGTTTCAATTTCAATTCAAATTTCCAAACAATCACTAAATTGGCAACACTGCATGTAAGTAGTTCACAAAACTTGTGATTTCATCAGAAAATGATGACTAGTTTGTTTGACCAGATCTATTATCCATAAAGACATGTTGACTGGTATTAAAATAGAGGGAAGATATGAGAACTTATTTAGCACAGAATCAAGATGTTGAGAACAAAATTAGTCAAGGATCAAAGAATATGAAGAGAAGACATTCTTAGATTACCTAAATACCAGTGCTAGGAATCTGGGTAACTAACAAGAAGAATTGGAATTGCTCATTTATGAACATAAATTTGATTTTGTTGGTATTGCTCAAACCTACTGGGATAATTCCCATGATTGGAATGTGAAAAGCAAAATAGGCAAAAGGGGAGGGTGAGTGGCCCTCTATGTCAAAAATGAGATTACCTATTTCCAAGTCACTGATAACTCAGAAGGAAATTATTTTGAATATGTATGGATCAATGTCCTAATAGATAAAGCACAAGATGGCATATTAGTTGGTGTCTGCTACAGACCACTAAATGACTAGGGAACAGAATGACCATCTCTTTACCCACCTATCTTCAATATGTAGGAAGAAAAGCCAAGTGATCATGCAGACTTCAGTTTGAGTGAAATATGCTGGAGGTCTCATGCTGTCAGTACTAAAACACCTTTGGAATTTCTAAACATTATACATGCCAGGTTCCTAACTCAAAAAGTGTTGCAGCCAACATGGGGGAATTCTTTATTTGACCTTGTCTTGACAGGTAAAGAGGAACTGATCACAGAACTGAAAATTAACGGTACTTTAGACGAGTGATCATGACTTGATCACATTTATATTGTGCAAGCAGAATAAAGTCCAAACAAGTAATATATATATACCTGGTGCTTTAAAAGGGCCAATTTCACAACACTGATGAAACAATTATGAGCCAAACCAGTTGGGAGAAATTTAAATGTAACCAGAAAAAGGTGAATGCTTATTGGAAATTGTTTAAAACCACCTTACTAGAGACCCAAAAATCCACAATCCCATCACTGAAGAAGGCCATACTGGTTAAAAAACTGACATAGTTTAGAAGGGTAATGAAGGCAGCTAAAAAAATAATATAGATAGATAAATAAATGGAAGAAAGGGGAAGTTGATGGTAATAAATATAAATCAGAAGCTAGGAAATGTAGAAAATTGATAAGGGAAGCCAAGAGACAAAAGGAAAAATCTATGGCCAGAAGAGTTAAGGACAATAAGAAAGTGGTTGTTTTAAAACAATACTCGGAACAAAAAGAATCCTGACAATGATATTGGTCCATTACTAGATGGAAATGGTAGAATTATCAATAATAATGCAGAAAAGGCTGAGGTGTTCAATAAATATTTCTGTTTTGTATCTGGGGGAAAACATGATATAGTCTCATTATGTGGTGGTGAGAATACTCTTTCCATTCCAGTAGAATCAAAGGGACACAAGGTAAAATCTATGGTCAGCAGAATTAAGGATAATGAGGAGTTTTTAAAGTATATCAGGAACAAAAAGAATCCCGACAATGGTATTGGTCCATTACCACGTGGAAATGCAGCAATATTGATAATAATGCAGAAAAGGCCGAAGTGTTCAAGAGATATTTCTGTTCTGTATTTGGGAAAAAACAGATGTGATAGGTCTAACATTGATGATTATGATGATGATAACACTCTTTCCAATCCACTCTTATTTGAGGAGGATGTCAAACAGCACCACTAAAGTTAGACATTTTTAAATTAGCAGGTCCAGATAACTTGTATCTGTAGTTTGAAAAGAGCTGGCTGAGGCACTCGTTGAACAACTAATGTTGATTTTCAATAAGTCTTGGAATACCGGGGAAGTGCAAGAAGACTGGAAGAATGCTCATTCTGTGCCCATATTTTAAAAGGTTAAACAGGATGATTCCCATAATGATAGGCCTGTCAGCCTTGACATTGATCCTGGGCAAGATAATGGAGTAGCTGAAACGAGACTTGATGAATGAAGAATTAAAGGAGGGTGATGTAATTAATGCCAGTCGCCATGGGCTTATGGAAAATAGATCCTGTCAAACTAACTTGATATCTTTTTTTTTTTTTTTTTTTTTGCTGAGATTACAAGTTTGGTAATAGTGTTGATGCAATATAATTAGACCTTTTTAAGGCATTTGACTTGGTACCACATGACACTTTGATTAAAAAACCTAGAAAGAAAAAATTTATATGGTACTCATTAAATGGATTAAAAGCTGGCTAACTGTTAGGTCTCAATGTAAATGTAAATAGAGAATGACATGGAAGTGAACATAAAATTATCGCTGATAAAGTTGGCAGATGATACAAAAATTGGGGGAGTGGTAAATAGCAAAGAGGACAGGTCACTAATACAAGATCGATCTGGATTGCTTGGTAAACTGGACACAAGCAAACAATTTGTGTTTTAATGTGGCCAGATGTAAATGAATACATCTAGGAATAAAGAATGTAGGCCACACTTACAGCATGGAAGACTCTATCCTGGGAAACAGGGACTCTGAAAAAGATCTGGGAGGTGTGGTGGATAATCCGCTGAACATGAGCTCCCAGTGCGACACTGTGGCCAAAAGGGCTAATGTCATCCCGGGATGCATAAACAGAGGAACCTTGAGTAGGAAAAAAGAGACTATTTTACCTTTGTCTTTGTCACTGGTGTGACTACTGCTACAATACCGGTTCTGGTGTCCACAATTCAAGAACAATTTTGATAAATTGGAGAGAATTCAGAGAAGATTCATGACACTTGTTAAAAGATTAGAAAACCCACCCTATATTGAGAGACTCAAGGAGCTCAGTCTATTTAGCTTATCAAAGAGAAGGTTAAGGGATGACTTGATCACAATCTATAAGTACCTACACGGGAACAAATGTTTAATAATGGGCTCATCAATCTAGCACAGAAAGGTCTAACACCATCCAATGGCTGGAAGTTGAAGCTAGACAAATTTAGACTGAAAATAAGCTGTACATTTTTAACAATGACAGTAATTAATCTTTGGAACAACTTACCAAGGGTCGTGGTGGATTCTCCATCATTAACATGTTTTAACTCAAGACGGGATGTTTTTCTAAGAGATCTGCTCTAGGGATTATTTTGGGGAAGTTCTCTGGAACTGTGCTGTACCGGAGGTCAGACTCGATGAGCTCTGGTCCCTTCTGCCCTTGGAATCTGTGAATCTATGAATTAATTATGCTGCCACCCTTAACTTTTTTACTGAGTGCATCCCATGTCAACCTCGCCGTGATTTTGCCTAAAGTCTGTGTCACGCTAACCAGCTGATAGGTACCTGAACCAGTGTTGGAGTCCTAAAAATACAAGTGCTGGAACACAAGTCAGTGGGAGGCCCCGATAGGGAGCAGAAGATGGATGGTAGTGGGGGAGCTGGGCAGAGCAGGGGATAAGGACAGTGCAGGGTGCTGGGAGAAGCCCAAGGGAGCAGGGTGACTCCTCACAGAGCCCATCCTGTCCCGCATCCCCCCTACCTTTGCGGGGCTCCTGATCCCTGTGAGGGGTTCTGCTGTCCAGGTGTCCCCACTACCCAGCTCCCGATATTGGTCAGCACCACAGTGAACTGCCAGGTCCTGGCTGCAGCGTCCTGGCTCCCTCTGTGTTGACCTGCCACCGAGCAGTCTCCACGTGGGCCTGGCACCCACACCTGACAGCTTGGAGGATGCTCTGCAGCCATGGAGGGAAAGGACCAGGTCCAGCAGAAGTATCACAATGCTGTTTGGAATCTTAAGGAAGTGCCAGGACAGCGTTCCGGCATGGCTCAATGCTAACCGGAGCAGGATCTTATATTGCTGAGGCCAAGTCATCACCTGCCAGGTTGGGAAGGAGTCTCCTTACCAGCCACGAATGGTAGAAAGTGTCACCCACGGATGCTGCTGTGAGAGCTTAGTGATAGCAAGGCACCCTGGAGCCTTCTGCACTGCAGACTGCCCTGACCAACTGGGGGTCTTTTTCTCCAACCAGAGGAGATGGCAGGCTCCTGTAGGAATATTCCTCAGCCATTCAGCATGACCTCCCTCCTCCTTGGGGCTAACTTCAACCAGCTGCTGCCATTGGGCCAGGTTGGGGACAGGATGTGATCATGTGTGGTGAGGGACAAGTAGAGTGTCAGTGGCATATTGCTGGCACTGAGCCCTTGTCATCTCACTGGAGGGGGAGAAGTGATCCTCATGCTCCCGGGAGTTCCTGCAGCCACATCACTTGGCCAACTTGCTGTCTGGTTCTTCCCCTGCAGGGTGTTCTGGCTGGCCGTTCTGGTTGGTCTGGTCACATGGCTGGTTCTGGACACCTCCAAAAGGCCAGAGCAACTGATTTCATTTGCTGGCCTCTGCGCATTTGTTCTGTTCCTCTTTGCCTGCTCCAAACACCATGCTGCAGTAAGTGGATGTGTTTCCTTTGGGTTCTGCACTTCCATGCAGAAAGGACTGGCTTGGGCCAATGCTGCAGATGCTGCTTCTCCATGGGAAGGTCTCCCTGACCAGCTCAGCTCTGGCTTGTCCTAGGGGCTGAAGGCAGAGGTTGTCTCTGGGAGCATGCACCCTCTTGTACTGTTTGCATTTGTTATCTCCTGGTGCCCCACAGAAGAAGCCTCTGGGGCACCAGCGGAAAAGGGGGAGGGCGCCCAGTCAGCGGAGCTCACTGGTAGAGATCAGAGCAGCAGCATGGCCAGAGAACAGAGCATAGGCCACCCACTCCTGAGCCCAGATTCTGGCTCTCCGGGTGACACGCCTCTGAGCTTGGGCAATAAATTCCCCATCGCCCTCCACCCGCAGTGGGGACAGAAATACTGACCTCAGGCCAGAGTTACAAGGGAGTCAGGCACCCTTAGATGCAGATAGGCACCTAGTGGGGTTTACAAAGCACCTAAGTGAGTTCAGCCCCCAACTCCTATTGACTTTTAACCTCACCTGTTTAGGTAATCTTGAAAATCCTACTGCAACATTCCTAGCTGCAACATTAGGTGCCTAAATACCTTTGTAATTCTGCCCCCCCCAACCTGTCTCTTGTTCAGTAGGGTCAGGCTCTGATCTGGGTCACAGTGGTGCAGGGCCATTGACAGGAAAGCTCCTCTGAGAGTGAGCCTGGCATGTGTGCAAAGGGTGATGTGTCCTTACATGGAGGAATTGTTCCCCTGACACCCAATCCCTGATTTGCATCATCTCGTTGCCTGTCTCCCTGGTCCCTTCCTCTGCTCTCTCTCTGTCTGCCCCTTGGTTTCCTCCCATTCCACCTCCTTAGCCCGCTTTTTCAGAGTGCACTATTGCCCATGGGATAGCCCTGCGGGGGCCTGGTCAGCCAAACAGAGGTGGGAGCTCACTCTGGACTGGAGGGACTCCTTCAGAGAAGAGGGGAAAGTGCATCTTGCAAGAGGCTCCCTCAGCCCAGCATGGTGGGGTCAATGCTCACATCCCTCACCTGGTCCTACCTGCTGTCTGTCTAGGGGTTTCTATGGCACCCATCACCATGGCAGCTAAGTGCCTGCTGACTCCTCCCTTGAAATGACAGTGGGGCTTGGAGTCTGATATGACTAACAGAGGCTAGAGTGGAAAGATGATGGGACTTAAAACATAGGGCACTGCTTTGGTCTTGGTCCCAGGTGCCCTGGAGAGCTGTCTTCTGGGGCCTTGGCTTGGAGTTTGTTCTTGGCATCTTTATAATCAGAACGGATCCTGGATTCGAAGCATTCCAGTGGCTTGGCAATCAGATCCAGGTACTGAGTGCTCTGCTGCCAGATGGTGGGGGAGGTTTGAGGTGGAGCGGGGAGAGGGCATGGAGGTGAGGTAGGATGGGTGTGTTTGAAGTCGATGGAGATGCGTGTGGAGGTGGGAATGGGGTGGGTGGGGATGGGGGTGAGGCTGGGGTGAGGTTGCGTATGGAGGTGGGGAGGGAAAGGGAGGGGTGGAAGATCAAGGTAAGGCTGGGGCTGGAGTGGAGGATGGGGGTGGGGTGGAGGTGGGGCCAGGTGAGCAGGCATGGGGCTAGGTTCTAACTATTCTTTATTGCTCAGGAGATGGAAGCTTAAGCTGGTGTTGGCCAATAGCCTGAAGGGAGCTGGCGAGGCCGTCACATGGACCTGGCGTGACTAGTTGTTCCTTTAACTGTAGCAGGAAGCCGGGCAAGGAGTGGGCCTGGCTCTGGGCAGGAGTGGTGCAGAGAAGCAGAGGGAGGCTGAACAGTTCTAGGGCTAGGACTAGTAAAGTTCCTTGTTCAGTGTTAGCAGAAAGCGGCTCCCTCTGTCCTGGGGTCCCACGGGCGCTGGCCCTTCTCTCATGTTGTTCCCATAAGCTTGTCAGTAAGTGGGGGCTCCCCAACTCCCGTGGCCCTCATTGTCCTGGCACCCAGGAGGCAGCCTCCCACCCTGTTCCCTTTATCTGGGCCTGACTCCTTGCCACAGAGACCCCAACTCCGACACTGCCATGAAGTCCCTGGTGGCTGCTGGAGCCCTTGCCTCCAGATCATTTGTCAGGCCACTGACACCTCCCTTACACTCCTGGCTCTCCTCCAGTTCCCCCTCCTCCACTCTGTCCAGGGCAGAGGCTCTAGAGGCTTCCCCATGCCATGCAGTGCACACTGGGGCAGGATGGATTGTTGCTGTGATCCCCAGGCAGGGCTAGAGCACTGTGTGGGGGAGGGGGCTTGCGGGGTTTCCCTGTGACGGTCACGGCTGAGGAGGCCTTGTGGCATATTCTCCTGGGCATTGCTCCCCAACATGTACCATCTCCCCACACAGACCTTCCTGAGTTACACCACTGCTGGCTCCAGCTTCGTCTTTGGGGACACACTGATCAAGGAGGCCTTTGCCTTTCAGGTCAGCACGTGGGTCGTGGGGAGGACAGTGGGTGTTAGGAACTAGATTTCCTCTGGCCTGGATCACCCTGCCAGGCCTACGGGGAGAGGCCATTGGCACCGCCCAGGGGAGGGGAGCATTAGGTGCAGAGCAGCCCTGGCTCTCATTCTGCCATTCTGTGCCTGCAGTGAGAGCTGGTGCTGTGAGATCCCCCTTCTACCTGGCATGCAGCCCTAGCACTGCTGGACCTCCGGGCTCATGGGCCATCCTGTGGACTATTCTGTGCTCTGCGATTCTGCGCCACGTCATGCCCAGCTGCAGGCACTGGGGCGAGATGTGGGGCTTCAGCCTATGCTCTGCCACGGGCTCCCAGCAAGCCCTGCTGGGCCCCTGTGCTGACCCTGTGTGCTGGTGTTCTGCCCACAGGCTTTACCAATTGTCGTGTTCTTCAGCTGTGTGATGTCCATTCTCTACTACGTTGGCCTCATGCAGTGGCTCATCCTGAAGGTAAGACCAAGCCCTGGGTCTCAGGGGATTGCAGCTCTGGTAAAAGGGGGGATTGATGGTAGGGCCTGCTCCTCCCACCTGTTGCATGAGGCTGTACAGGTCTTGGTGCCCCAGTGTTCATGTCACTAACCAGCCTGTCCCCCTGTTCCCCCTTGAAATAACCTAGACTTTGGCGGGTGGAGCCCCTGCCAGGGCTACGTCTGAGAGGGTACCTGGTTTAGCCAGCTTGCTAGGAGCCCCAGCTCGCCGTGCGGCGCCCACCCATGTCCCAGGAGCTCCTGGCACTGGCAGGCTGGGGCAGCAGGACTCCTTATGAAAGGGGAACACGTGGCTGGAAGCTTTGTATTAACATAGGACTCAGCCCCAGAGAGGCTGCCCCCGAGCTCTCGGGAGCTCCTGTGGGGCTGTGCAAAGCCCTGGTACCAGAGCACTCATTCCTGTATCTCTGCCTCAGCCACACGTCTTGGATCTGGGCCCACAGCCGGGCAGGGTCTGGCCACGAGGGGCAAAGCCTTTGTGAAATGTCCTGGATTTGTCCTGGGGCTGAGCCCTGCCTGCTTCCCTGCAGATCTCCTGGCTGCTGCAAATCACTATGGGTACTACGCCCACTGAGACCCTCAGCGTGGCAGGAAACATCTTTGTAGGACAGGTAAGAGCTGCTGGGAAGCAACTCAGCATCCCTCAGGCAGGGCAGCACCAGGACATGACCACCAAACACCTCACACCCCCCCGCAAGGGGCAGAGTGCCCCCTCCCTCCCTGCCTGTGGCCTCTAGGTCCCTCCCAGTCCCTTTGGAGATGCATGTCTCAGCCCCATGATGGAAGCCAGGCCCCATGTCCCATTTCCCCTGTCAGAGGGCAGGCTCCTGGGAGGCCCTGCTGCAGTGTGTGCTATGGACCACTCTAGCCTGCTCACGGCTCCAGAGGATGCGCTCAGACATCCCCCAGATCCCTGGGGAAACATGAGCCCCTGGGGTAACACTGTGGGGTGAACCCCCTCTGCCCAGGGCACAGCTGGCCAGGGAAGCATCTCTTGTTCTGCAAATCAGCTGGAGCTTCATTGCCTTTTCCTGTGGTGCAGACAGAGGCCCCACTGCTGGTCCTCCCCTACCTGGCAGACATGACGCTCTCAGAAGTTCATGCAGTGATGACCGGGGGCTTCGCCACCATTGCCGGCAGCGTGATGGGAGCCTACATGTCCTTTGGGGTGAGTGCAGCAGTCAGCACCCAGACTCCCCTGCCTCAGTGCAGGCAGCGATATCTGAGCAGGGCTGCCACCCGGACAGACCGGTTTTTGGCTTCTGTGTCCGGGCACCATTTAGAGTGGCCAGGTGCCTGGTAAATGGCACCTGAACCAAAAGTCCGGTTACCATGGGGCGGAGAGAGGCGCTGGATCATCCTGCACCAGCCCCTGCTCAGCTGCAGCCACCTCCTACCGGCAGGCAGGCTCCTTGAGACAATCCAGCGAGCAATGGGGGCGGGGCCTTGGAGGCAAGAGGTGGAGAAGTTGGCGGGGTCTGGGGAAGAAGCAGAGAAGGAGCGAGGCCTTGGGGGAAGAGGTGGGGCAGGGGTGGGGCCTTCGGAGTAAGGTTACCAGCAATTAGAAAGGTGGCAATGCAATATCTGGGCCTAGGCTTCTCGCAGCATATATGCCATAGGGTCTGTGCTGGGGTCTTAGCACATAGGGGGACTGGCAAAAGAATTGCCACGGGGAGGCAAAGGGGCTGGGGGGCAGGTAGGAGACAGACCTGCCCTCAGCCAGATGTAAAGTTCCCCAGGATGACTAAACGGCACCCGAACGGCACCCATCCACAGCCCTGCCTGCCCTGCCATGACAGCCAGCAAGCCCATCCCATGGGGGCAGTCCATGGATTTCTTTGGCTTCTCTCAGTGTGGGCTCAGCCCTGAGGATGGGACGGAGGCTGCACTGAGCAAGGCCAAGGTGGCATAGAGTCTGAGGCCAGCCCATCTAGGCTGTCCGCTATCACAGGCCACTTCCTTGTGAAACTCAGCAACCGGAATTAGACCAAAGTATTACAGCCTTCAAGGGTACATTTACCCTGCAATTAGACCCCCGCGGCAAGCCCGTGCCAGCTGACTCAGGCTTGCGGGGCTGGTTAATGGCGGTGTAGGCGTCTGGCTTCAGGCTGAAGCCTGGGTTCTAGGACCCTGAGGGTGGCAGAGCCTGATGTGTGCACTGCAATTACATAGCCCATTAGCTGAAGCCCTGGAAGCCCAAAGCCAGCCCCGGGTCTCTCATTACAGTGTAGACATACCCCAAAAGACTAAACTATTGAGTGCCACAGTCTGTGTCTGTGCTGGCAGGTATGGTGCAGAGCTCGCTCCCCTTGCTCTGACCTGTGTGGGCAGAATATCTGATCTCTGTGTTTGGGAACTGCATGTGCCAGGGCTAGGAGACTGTGTCACCTGGATTCCTGTAGTGTAGATGGGCCCTGGAGACGCACAGCTAGGGTCAGAGCTCAGATCTAGGGGGCTCACCCAAGCCCGGCTCTAACCAAGAGCCATGCTAGCCAGGTCCCCGCTTGAAGCTGACTGGAGATCCAGAATGGGGTCTCTTGGATGCCCAACTTGAAGCCTGTAAGCACCAGCTGCTGCCATTCTTGTCCTGGGAGCAGCTGATCTGAGGCTGGGGGTGGGACATGTGCAGTCATGCCCTAGGAATGGGCTGAGCAATTGGGCACACAGTGTGTGGTGGAATCACCTAGCCGACAGCTCCCTTCCTAGTCATGCTGAGAACCAGAGGTGTCCATGGTTCTCCTGTCACTGCTCGCCTGCCGCTCACACCAGGGTCCCTGCAGTATTAGTGTGCTCCACGCCCTCTGAGCTGGGGGCACATGCATCCTGCTGGCAGGCACTCCTGCACACACTTCACCAGGGCTGACCACTGGGAATGTCCCCGCCGTGTGTGCTGCAGATTGACCCCTCCTCGCTGATCGCTGCCTCTGTGATGGCTGCGCCCTGTGCTCTCGCCATGGCCAAGCTGGTCTATCCAGAAGTGGAAGAGTCCAAATTCAAGAGCAAGGAAGGCGTGAAGCTCAGTAGAGGGTGAGTGATGCGGTGCTCGGGGCAGGGGGTGCTAACACCTAGTTGGCTCAGGCGAGACTCCCTTGCTCTAGGGGCAGGTGGCAACAAGGTGACTCACAGTTCTGGGTGCCCTGAGAAGTGTCACAGCCCCACAATGCACTGCCTGACCCTGTCCCGCCCCCAGCCTGACCTTGCCCCCAGCCCTTCCCTGTCCTGCCCCGCCCCACACTGCCCTTCCCTGCTCTGCCTGGCCCTGCCCCACCTAGCCTGGCTCTGCCACACCCTGCCTTTCTCTGCCCTGACCCACCCCACCCTTCCCTGTGCTCCCTGCCCCTCCGGCCCTGACCCACCCCTCTATTCCCTGCTCAGCCTGGACCTGCCCTTCACTGCACTGCCTTGTCCTGCTCTGCCCAACCCTTCCCTGTGCTGCCTACCCTGCCCCATATTGCCTGCCCCACTCTGCGCTGCTTGCCATATCCTGAACCCGGCTATGCCCTACTTTGCCTTGCCCCGAACCTGCCCTACACTGGCACAACTGTCCTTGACCAACCCGGCCAGCCTGGCTCCCCGCATCTTGCAGACATGCCACTCCCATGCTGTGCTTAGCCCTGCCTCAAGCCCTGCAGCATGTCTCCCGAACAATGCTCCCTCCCAACACACCGGATAACCACCTCATCTGCCCCTTCATCCTGCACTGTGCCGTGAACACTGGGTTCCGACTCAAACATTCTCCTCTGGGCTACAACAGCCCTGCCTTCACCCTGCAGGTTGACAATCGATGCACCCCAGCCCCCAAGTCCTTTTAAAGTGTCCCCCTGTGGTGTCCAGCCCCTGATCGCTGGATACCCACAGAAATCCCAGAGCCTCTGGTCCCAAAGGAGCAGTGTCCCCTAGTGAGCCTACCAGTCCTATACCACACACAGCACTTGAGGAAAATTATAGTAAAAAAAAGGAAATGGATCTAAGAGAGAATAGAGATTCAAACAGAAACAAGTGTGAGTGATGGAAACTAGTGGTTACAAACAACAAAATCATAATTGCGACCTTGGGCCTACACTTGCAATGAGTTCCCATCCCTAGGTTCTCACCCCAAAGTTCGGTCTTCTGCAGCACTTGCTGGCCCCAAGGAGGCAGGGCTCAGTACAGGAAGCATCCCGCTCATCAAGGTACTGCCTCAGTGAATGGATGCAGTCTTTCCCCACCCTGTAATACACTGACTCAGTCCTTTGTCTCTGTTCCCAGACAGGCCCAGCCCCTCGCTACCCTGTCGTTCCTGGTCACTGCCTTGTGGTTGCGAGGTTTATAGTTTGATGGTTTTCCATTGACTTGTCTGGGTTGTTTCAGCAGTGCATAGCTGAGACATAAACAAGCTGATGTAATCAGCTCGCCAGGGAGAGGCCATCTCAAGAAATATGAGTCCTTCGTGACTCTCTTTCACTGCAAGACTATAGGGATGTAATTTTCAGTATAGTTACATTAGTCCTTCTCTATTACCTGTCCATGCATCTCATAGTGATCCAGAGTGCCGAGAAGTGACCTCACATGCTGCTCTTTATGGATCAGTCCCATGATAACAGTGTATTATTAGGTTTCGGAGTAGCAGTCGTGTTAGTCTGTATTCGCAAGAAGAAAAGGAGGACTTGTGGCACCTTAGAGACTAACAAATTTGAGCATGAGCTTTCGTGAGCTACAGCTCACTTCATCGGATGCGTTCAGTGGAAATCCACTGAATGTATCCGATGAAGTGAGCTGTAGCTCACGAAAGCTTATGCTCAAATAAATTAATCTCTAAGGTGCCACAAGTCCTCCTTTTCTTTTAGTGAATTATTAGGTATAGTGAGTTTATCAGGTCTGACATGAGCTGCTTTTGAAGCATAGTGAGCTCTCTGCCAATTGGCACCACAGGGGTCCCTCGCACTGACCGCTCTCCTTGTACCACCAGGGCTGAGCAGAATATCCTGGAAGCTGCCAGCAATGGTGCCGCCGCCTCCGTGGGGCTGGTCGCTAACATTGCAGCCAACCTGATCGCCTTCCTGGCTGTGCTGAAGTTCATCAATGCTGCCCTGTCCTGGTTCGGGGAGCTGGTGAACATCAAGGAGCTC
This sequence comes from Caretta caretta, assembly GCF_965140235.1. Taxonomy (NCBI): domain Eukaryota; kingdom Metazoa; phylum Chordata; order Testudines; family Cheloniidae; genus Caretta; species Caretta caretta. The sequence goes on along the minus strand of NC_134215.1, from coordinate 46,464,566 downwards.
TCGTTCCAGGTACTGCCACGCCAAGCACCTGGAGGCAGCCCCACACTCGCAGGGACTCACCCCATTCTGCGATCCTCATTCCGCCCTCTCCCTTGCCCACTGCAGTGCTTCCCCTGCACCACAGCCACCATGCCCCTTTCTCCCATGGCCTTCACCTTCTCCTGAAAGCACCCCGCCCGCACTCTGCATGCCGCCCCCCCCAGCTCAAAGCAGAGCAAGAAGCTGCCCCTCCTCCCGCCTAAGGTTGCCAACTTTCTAATTGCACAAAACCGAACACCCTTGCCCTGCCCCTTCTCTGAGGCTCCACCCACGCTCACTCCACCCTCCCCCCATCACTTGCTCTCCCCCACCCTCACTCACTCATTTTTACGGGGCTGGGGCAAAGAGTTGGGGTGCAGGAGGGGTTTGGGCTCCAGGGTGGGGCCAGAAATGAGGGCTTCAGGGTGCAGGAAGAGGCTCCAGACTGGGGCATGGGTGAGGTCTCTGGAGTGGGGCTGGACATGAGGGGTTTGTGGTGCAGGAGGGGGCTCCAGAATGGGGGGTTTGGAGTGTGGGAAGGGGCTCTGGGCTGAGGCAGGGGTTAGGGGTATGGGGTCTGGGCTGGGGGTGCTGGTTCGGGGATAGGGCCACTCAGCCTGCCACCTCTGTACTAAGGACTCACATTTCCACCTCCTCTCCAGCCTGGCTCCCCCAGACCCACATCTGGGCCCATCTCCCAAGCCCCTCCTGCTGCCTCAATCCTGAGCTCCTGGCTGAGAATGTCTGCCGGGGGGGGGGGGGGGGGGACACTTTGTACTGTGTCCAGTATCTCCCTTCTCCCACCCAGTCCATCTGCCCGAGCCCAGATCAGAGGCTCTGTCCTTTGAAAACCTGCATACCCCCCAAGAATGGCCCACTCCCCCCAGACACATGCCCCAACCCAGCCTCCTGGCAGTGCCAGATCTCACTGCACTGTGACCTCCACATAGCCAGACAGCTCCCATCCAGTGAGCTGGAGCTTGTCTTATGCCACATGCAGCTGCTGGACATGGGATGGCCCTGCCTCCCCACTCTCCAGGGAGGGTCTGAGTCCTGCTAGTGCCAGGCAGCCTGAGAGCACCTACCATCTTGTCCACCCTGCCCATTTCAAAACAGGGCTCAGAACAGCTCCAGGCCCAGCAGAAAAGGTGCCCGATTTGTGACAGCTGTGTTCTCCCACTGGGGGCAAATTGCCCCAGGTCAGCTGTTGCGGGGCTCTGGCCAAAGAGGCAGAGCAGGGTGCAGAGCCTTCCCCAGTCCTGCCTAGGGTTGCCAACTTTCTAATTGCAGAAAACCAAACACCCTTGCCCCGCCCCTGCCATGCCCCTTCCCCGAGGCCCCACCCTTGCTCCCCCCTTCTTCAAGGCCCCACTTTTGCTTACTTTCGTCGGGCTGGGGGAGGGGTATGGGTTGTGGAAGGGGATGAAGGCTCCAGCTGGGGGGTGCAGGCTCTGGGGTGGGGCTGGGGATGCGGGGTTTGGGGTGCAGAAGGGGACTCCAGGCTGGGGGGTGGGGATGGGGCTGAGGGGTTTGGAGTGTGTGCGGGGGCTCTGGGCTGATGCAGGAGGTTGGGGTGTGGGAGGGGGCACAGGCTCGGGGCTGGGGGTATGGGCTCCAGGGTGGGGCCTGAAATTAAGGGTTCAGGGTTTGGAAGGGGGCTCTGGGCTGGGGCAGGGGGTTGGGATACAGAGTGCAGGAGGGGCTCAGGGCTGGGGTAGGGGGTTGGGTCACAGGAGGGGTGTTGGCTCCAGGCGGCGCTTACCTCAGACGGCTCCTGGGAAGTGGCCACATGTATCTTTGCCTCTTTGGCTCCTAGGTGGAGGCACAGCCAGGAGGCTCTGTGTGCCCACAAATGCTGCCCCCACAGCTCCCATTGAATGCCACATAGAATCATAGGCCACGGAATCTCACCCACCCACTCCTGTAACAAACCCCTAACTTATGTCTGAGCTATTGAAGTCCTCAAATTGTGATTTAAAGACTTCAAAGTGCAGAGAATCCTCCAGCAAGTGAACTGTGCCCCACACTGCAGAGGAAGGCGAAAAACCCCCAGGGCCTCTGCCAATCTGCCCTGGAAGAAAATTCCTTCCCGACCCCAAATATGGCAATCAGCTAAACCCTGAGCATGTGAGCAAGACTCACCAGCCAGAAACCCAGGAAAGAATTCTCTGTAGTAACTCAGATCCCACCCCATTGGCTGCAGTTCCTGGTGGCGCTCGGGGCAGGGGCAGTGTGCAGAGCCCTCCCGGTCGTGCCTCCGCCTAGGAGCCGGAGAGACATGTGGCTGCTTCACAGGAGCCAGGTACAGAGCCTGCCTATGCCACCAACCGTACTTTTAATGGCTTGGTCAGCGGTGCTGACCGGAGCCACCAAAGTCCCTATTCAACCAGGTGTTCTGGTTGTAAACTGGACGGACACCTGGCAAGCCTAGTCCTGCCATGTGAGCACAGAGAGGCTGTTACCCCCTAAGCTATGAGTTGCCTAAGATAGAGCCAAAGAGGGGTGATGCTTTCTCCTGCCCCCATTAGGAGTCTGCTACAGCACAGCACCACCAGGAGCCCAGTGCAGGCTGGTGCTGGGCAGGAGGGTGGTATGCAATGGAGCAGCTGGGGGCGGGTTGTGGGTCAAACACACATCATTGTTAACCATCTCTGGGGGGCTATGTCCCAGATAATCTGCTCCTACATCCTGATGCCTGTGGCCTTCCTCATGGGGGCAGACTGGGCAGACTCACCTCTGGTGGCTGAGCTGCTAGGTATCAAAATCTTCCTGAACGAGTTTGTGGCATATGAGCAGCTGGCAACGTACAAGAAGAACCGGCTGTCGGGGCTGGAGGAGTGGAGTGGGGGTCGCAAGCAGTGGATTTCGGTGAGAGCCATGAGCTGCCACACTGGGGAATGGGCTGAGCAACTCGGGGGGACTCTGTGTCTGGGCAGAGGGAAATAACAATCTGCCAAGCATCTCAGACTTCCTTGCCCAGACAGGGCTAGCCTGGCCCTGCATCAGGCTTGAGGCAGAAAGAGAGCCATGGCTGCCCGGCGAGGGCTGCAGGCTCCCTGGGAGTGCCAGCTGCCAGCAAGCAGGGACAGGTGTCTCTGATTGCTCCCAACACGAATCCCCACACTCCGTCTCGGCAGGTCCAGGGGCCACACAGACAGCGCAAAGGCTGTCCCCGCACTCGCTGAGCTGCACTTGCCTTGGCAGACAGGTCAGGGCCTGAAATGCCAGGGAGAGCAAGCCCCTGGCCCAGGGTGGGTGCTGCCATGCACTGTGCTGTTCCTCTGTGCTCCAAGGAGAGGGAAGGGCCATTCAGCACCATGGGATTGCCCAGGGTCAGCTCCGGGGCCTTGGCTTTTCTGTGCTATTGCCCTGTGAGGGGCTGTTGACTGGCGCACACAGGCTGAGGCCAGCAGGATCAGTGTGGGGGGGATCACTGGGGGTGGCTCCCCTGGGGACACATCTCCACTGTGCCTCTGACCTGCTGTTGTGCTGTTTAGATGCGAGCTGAAACCATCACGACCTTTGCCCTCTGTGGATTCGCCAATCTCAGCTCCATTGGGATCATGCTGGGAGGACTGAGTGAGTTTGGAGCACGATGGGACGGGGAATTGAGAGCAGGGGTGAAGCCTGCAGTGGTATTGCTGGGGGAAGATCCCCTGACCGAGATCAGAGCCCCATTGTGCCAGGTGCTGCACAGACCCCGACTGAGATTGGGGGGCCCTGTCTTTCTGGTGCGGCAGAGATACAGTGAGTTCCTACCTCAAAGAGCTCACAATCTGCATGGACAAGACAGACTGGTGGGAGGAGAAAGAGATGCCAAGAGGGGCAGTGGCTGGCCTAAGGTCACCCAGCTGCAGAGCTGGAATTTACCAAAGTCTCCTGATGCCCTGTGCCCAGGCCCCATTCCTCCCCTTTGTGATTATACTGGACTGTGCCTTTCCGTCCTGCTGGGGGAACTCTGCACCCCAGCCCAGTGGGGGTGAGGGTGGAAAGGGCAAGGTTTAGATTGTTGAGCACCAAGTAATTGTATCCTAAAATTACTAAAACCATCTAACTGAGAGAAGCAAGAAATGGGAGGCCAGCCCTTTCCCATTGTTCTCACGGCCAATCCAGGGCTCTGACTCCTACAACCTAATCCCGGGGACTCTTTTACATATTTCGATGATACCACAGTTAAAACAAAGCACAAATATCCCACTTGTTAACCAGGGTCATTCTATTATTAAAGAAAGGAAAAGAAAACATTAAACAGTGCAAACCAGAACACAAAGGATAATGCTAGTGCCTGCTACGCACTCCAGACACGCTCCAGCTTGGAGGAGACAGTAGATACTGGGTCTCCGGGTCTGTGGGGAGAAGAGGCTGTGCAGGCATAGCTACAGAAATGATCGACACCTACGAGCATCCTTGGCGGACACCCCACCACCACCCACAACAGCACCATGGATACCTCTGAGGAGCCTGAGTTACAGGCCCCTGCTGTGAACAGTGAGGACAGGAGGTGGTGGATGAAGAAGAGGAGGAGGAGGAGTATGGGGGACAGGCGGCTGGGAGATCCAACTGCACAGCAAGCCAGGACCTGATTTGACTCCACTACAGTCCAACCAGTCCCACCAGTCGAGCATGGGCAAGTCCAATGCAGGAGAAGGAACCACAGGTAAGAACCCCATGTAGATAAATTTTCAATTACAGGGATGCCTCCCAAAATAGCAGGACACCATCTTTTGTCTTTTCATTAATTTACTTGTACTAGAAGAGGCCATGGTACAGCAGAGAGGTAGAGTAGCTAACTGCTTTTCAATCCTCTCTAGAGTTAGGCAGGGGGGCCATGTGGAGCTGTTTATTTATGTACACAGGGATGTCCCTTGAATCCTTCTGGGATCTCGATGACATTTCCATGGAGGTCCTCTGCAATCCTCTGCCGAAGGTTTCTAGGGAGGGCTGCCTTATTTCTTCCTCCGTGGTAGGACACTTTCCCATGCCACTCAGCAATAACTTCAGCAAGCACCATTGCAGTATGCAGGCTAGCAGCATACAAACCCGGGTGGCTTCAGGATGCCAGAGCAGCTGTGAGCTTTATGCTTTTGTTATCCTCAGGAGTGAGATATCGACTAAAATCACCCCCGCCTGTGAAAAACGATGCCAGTATTCAGTGCAGTTGCCCTGCACTACTAGAATCATGCATCCAAGCAATTCCCTCCCCGTGTCCCAACTCCCAGCACGCCATACTCACTGTGGCTGGTGCTGTGACAGGTGCCATGCGCAAGCCATCCCAAGCTGAAGTAAGAATGTAGTGCTTTTAGGGACCAAGGAGAGTGAGGTCTGCATCTTAAGTTTTGCTTTTTGTAGTGAATATGCTGACAATGGTACCTGTGTGTGTTATATCTGCAGCTGCTGCTCTTGCGGCCTTCAGGGTCACGCCCTCCACTCCCGCAAAACAACTGAGCCCAGATAAGGAGGAGAGAGAAGATGACTCGGGATGATACATTCCAGAAGATCCTGTAAGCCAGTGCTGCATCAGACCATGAGCACAGGGCCTGGAGGATGAACATTGTGGACAGCCTGGAGAAGGAGAAAGTAGAGAGGAGAAAAGCCCAGGCGTCCCAGCCAGAAAAGGAGAGGGAGATACACCAAGATATAGTGTGGCTTCTCAGGCAAAAAACACAGATGCTGCAGACTTTGGTGGACCTGCAGTTTCAACCATCCCATAGTTGCCTCCTTCTGCAGCTCATTGAGAACTCTATACTGAAACCTCCCTATACCCCTCTCAACATTCCACGTAGCACAAAGGGTCACTGCACTATCCCTACCATTCCAACCCGGGGACATTCAAGACAATCACAGCTTCTCATATGCTGACCTATGAAAGCCACGGTAGGCGTATGTGTAGCTGAAATGGACATGAATGTTCTTTTCCCTTCATAAGTTCTGGTCTCTTAATTTATTTATTAAGCTTTCATTGAGATTTGTTTTAAAATTTAATGTGTGTGACGGGATCAAGACTCACCACCACTGGTGCCTCCAGCTGGATGTTCCGGGAATTAGCTGTGTCTGCTGTGGGGCTTCCTTAGCGCGTGGTGTCTTGCCCATTGTCTGTTCGGCTGCCCTGGGACCCGCGTTGCTCCCTGCTCAGAGGTGTCCACTTCAGGACACTGCCCTTCGGCAGTGCCCACTATTCCAGACTCACCCCCTTCGGTGTGGGGGTTAACAGCAGTCTTTGGGACTTGTACCTGCCTCAGTGGCCAACCACAACCCAACCCCACAACCCTTAGTTCAGGGGCAAGTTGCAGTCTGTATTGGTCATCATCTTCCGTGGCCAGGTGCAGTCTAAGGGTGGAAGGGAACCCAGGCCCACCTGCTACTCTGGGTCCCAGCCTCTTTCTGCCCTCCTTCATTCCCCTTGTCTGCCTATTCTTCCTTGGGCCACTTCCCCTTTGGCCCTGTGCACCTTCTTTGCCCTTTGTATCAGGGTCTGCAACTTGGCAGGTAATGGGGCTGGAGCTCTCTCCTGCTCCCCCAAACCTGCCCAGCACTGCTCTGTCCAAGGTCCTTGTTTCAGGAGCCTGTCCTTCTCCCTCACTAATCAGGGAGGGCCTGCCTTCTTTTCTGCTAGGCAGCCTTTATATAGGGCCTCACCTGGCCCTGATTGGCTGCCTCTTCCTTCCCCTGATTGGCCCTCCACAGGCCTCTATTGATTGACTGCTGGTCTGCACAGCCTCAGAAGGCCTGTTCCAGCCCTTTTCTCAAGGGGTGGGATGGTCGCCCCACCACAATGTGGTTTTCTTTTTGCACTGATTTTGTTACAGGGTAAAATTCTATTACTTGGAACATAATTCATCTCTGTTAGTTCACAACATATACTGCTGACTGCTCAGCGGTTCTGAAAGCACCCAATTACTTGTTACTGTGTAGTGTCTTACAACTCACTCAGAAACAAAATTAATAGGTGTGTTGACAGTGTTATATTCCTATATGTACAGCAATCACCACATGATTCTTACCAGGCCACAAAAGAGCAGGGCCAGGTAGAGCACATTACAACCCCACAGCACTACTCTGGCTCACTGTTAAAATGGCTTTTCAAAGCCTCCCTGAGCTGTATAGCTCTGCGCTAAGCTCTTGTAATAGCCTTTGTATCTGGCTGTTCAAATTCAGCAGAGAGCTGCTCCACCTCCACCCCCAGCCAAAACTTTCCCCCCTTTGCTTCACAGACAGTATGCAGGACACAGCAGGCAGCTATAACAATTGGGGTATTTTTCTCACTAAGGTCCAATCTTGTGAGTAAACAATGCCAGCGACCCTTCAAATGACCAAGAGCACATTCGACTGTCATTCTGCACCTGCTGAGCCAGTTGTTGAATGATTCCTTGGTGCTGTCAGGTGGCCAGTGTATGACTTCATGAGCTGGGGAGCAAGGGGTAGGATCGCTATTCACATTTCAACATTCCCAATGGTAATCTGTCAGTCAGGAAAGAAAGTCCTGGCTTGCAGCTTTCCAAACAGTCCTGTGTTCTTACAGATGCGAGTAACATGCACCTTCCCTGACCAGTTCACACTGAAGTTGGTGAAGCATCCCTAATGATCCACCAGCGTTTGCATAACCATTGAAAAGTAGCCCTTTCTGTTGATGTACTCCGTGGCAAGGTGGTTTGGTGCTAAAGTAGGGATATGCGTGCCATCTATCACGCCACCGCAGTTTGGGAACCCCACTGCTGCAAATCAATCCATGGGCTATGTCCTGCACATAGCCCGGAGTCACAGTTCTGCCCAGCAGGAGGCAATTAGTGGCCCTGCACACTTGCATCACAATGATCCCTGCAGTGGTTTTTCCAAATCCAAATTGATTTCTGACTAACCAATAGCAATCTGGTGGTGCAGATTTCCACAGTGCAATTGCCACTCGCTTCTCCACGGTCAGTGCAGCTCTGTTTGGTGTCCCTGCACTGGAGAGCTGGGGCAAGATCCAGGAATGTGGCCTTGCGCATCCAGAAGTTCTGCAGCTGCTGCTCGTCATCCCAAACCTGCATTGTGATGCGATCCCACCAGTCAGTGCTTGTTTCTCGGGCCCAGAACTGGTGCTTCACTATCTGCAGCTGCTCCATGATCACAGCCAACAACCTTGAATTGGTTCTCGCTATGTCGCACAGCAATCTGTCCTCCAAGGAATCGTCACGTTCCCCACCCATTCGGTTCTTCTTACAGCTCTGCAAATACTCCAGGATCGCGTGCCCTGTGCTTACAATGTTCATAACAATGCAGATGTAGGCAGCCTCCAGGCTTCTATCACAGGCGGCAGACAGCGAGGAAGGCCACGTGGGTTTGTGGGATTTTGAAAAAAGCGGCGAAAATTATGGAATAGAGATAACAGTACGGGATGGAGACAGTTGCAAACTGGGCAGTTGACCCCATGCTCCCAGTCCCCCCTGCGCAACTCATTTTGGCTCCATCGTGCACTGCCAAATCTTCCCAAAAGACAGCGTGCTGGATGGTGGTGAGTTGCACAGTGGGATGCCTATCCATGGTGCACTGCACTCTGCATCATTGCAAGCACTCGTGGTGAGTACATGCATCGCGGACACAAGGAGCCAAGTATACATGTGCACAAGCAATGTACTAACTGCAGCCACTGCATGCCAACGTAACATGAGTCAACATACGTTTGTGGTGTAGACATGGCCTCTCTCCTCTCCAGGATCATGTGGTCTTACTATTTGGTGATTAACAGGAGAGACTGTGAACTTTGTAAATTACTGCAGCATTTCCATATCCCAGTAAAATCATTATTGGAAAGTTTAACTCTAACCCCTTGGCAAGACTTTTGGCTACTTCCATCTCATCATGTTGAAGTCTTGGTTGTCATCAGACTGGTGCCTTCTTGAGTCTTCCCTGTTCTTAGCTGTCTTTTTCAGCTGCAGTTTTTTTGCTGTTCTGAGTGTGTGTTCGAAGGTGAGAGCAGAGAGCAACGCAAGTCTAGCTGCCTTTGTTCTTTTGTGGCAGGAAAGTCTCACGTAACCTTAAGGCCTGGTCTACACTAGAAAATGAGGTCTACACTGGAAAATCCACACCCCTGAGCAGCGTTGTGAAGCCAACCTAAGTCCCTGTGTAGACAGTGCTAGGTCAACAGAAGAATCCTTCCATCAGCCTAACTACCGCCTCTCAGGGAGGTGGATTACCTACACCCACAGGCACAGGCACTGACTTTCCAATGTGCTGGGGGGTGCTTGACCCCCCCGGCTCTGCCCCAGGCCCCGCTCCCACTCCACCCCTCCCCCTAAGGCTCCACCCCTGCTCTGCCTCTTCCTGCCCCTTCTCTCAAGCCCCCACCCCATCTCTTCCCACCCGTGCTCCGCCGTGCCTCTTCCCACCCCATTCTGCCCCCTCCCCTGAGCGTGCAGCACCCTCACTCCTCTCCCTTTCTTCTCAAGCATCCTGCATGCTGCGAAACAGCTGATCACGGTGGGCGGGAGGCACGGGGAGAGAGGGGGAAGCGCTGATTGGTGGAGCCCTCTGGCCAGTGTTCCCTCTAATTTTTGACAGGCCGCGTGCGCAAAAAATTTCTTCTGTGCAAATTTTTGACAGGCCATGTGCGCAAAAAATTTCTTCTGTGCAAATTGTTGTGCTTTTGTGCAAATTTTTCTGCATTCGGTGTTTCGCTGTGTATGTGGTGTTTAGGATCTGTGTGCGTGTGCAGACGCGCACAGCTTAGAGGGAACAGTGCCGCTGGCAGACGGGAGGCACTGGGAGGAAGAGAGGAGCTGATGGGGGGTTGCTGGTGGATGCTCAGCACCCACCACTTTTCCCTGTGGGTGCTCCAGCCCCAGAGCACCCATGGAGTCGGTGCCTATGCCCACAGGTGAGCCCCTCCTGTTGGCATAGGTATTGTCCACACTTGAAATGCTACAGTTCTCCTTCACATTTGAAGAATGAAGATTTTAGAGTGTTTATAAAAGAAACTCACCTTACTCCTCGTTTATGGTTCTGACAAGACATGTCTACACATGACATCCCTTTTTGGTCTCAACACCCCTTTGATGTCAGGACCTAAATAGCTGCACGATCTGTTGTTTCAGAATAAACTATATTTTTACAGTTTGCATTCAGAGGTGCCTGTGGAACGCTCCACAGAATGTATCAGTCACCACTAGACCCCCAGCCCCATCCTGCAGATAGCTGGCCAACAGCAAATCACATCGAATATCAAGCTGCATTCCAAGGGTCATAAACATGATGCTCTCTCTCGACACTTGGCTTGTCTCTGCGGGGCAGAAAGCAGGCGCCTCCTGGAATTCCTTTGGTTGGGTTGAACATCTCACAACATAATGAACTAACAACATAAGCATGTAGTGTAATAATTAGGGCTGTCAAGGAATTAAAAAAATTAATCGCAATGAATCGTGCAATTAAAAAAATTAATTGCTTAATCACACTGTTAACAATAGAAGACTGAGTGGACTTGTAGGCTCTAAAGTTTTACATTGTTTTTTTTTTTGAATGCAGTTTTTTTGTGCATAATTCTACATTTGTACGTTCAACTTTCATGATAAAGAGATTGCACTACAGTACTTGTATGAGGTGAACTGAAAAATACTATTTTTTTACAGTGCAAATATTTGTAATAAAAAATAACTATAAAGTAAGCACTGTGCACTTTGAATTCTGTGTTGTAATTGAAATCAATATTGAAAATGTAAAAAAAATCCAAAAATATTGAGTGAATTTCAATTGGTATTCTATTGTTATAAGTGCGATTAATCGCGATTAATTTTTTTAAATCGTGATTAATTTTTTTTAGTTAATCGCATGAGTTAACTGCGATGAATTGACAGCCCTAGTAATAATAATTTAATTCTACCCATTTTTGCATCAATCTTGACGTTTCTCCCCCATGGAGAGCAGAAGCTGGAGAGGCAGCACCCCCCCACCTTGCCACAGCCATACTGTCCCACTTACATTTCCAGATTTCTCCCTGGCAGGAACTACTTTCCATGGCACAAGGAAATATTTTTTGCAGGGACTTTCTGCTTCCAACATGTTTTAGTAGATTTTAGAGACACCATAACACTGAGAATTAGTTCCACCAGCTGTGCATCCTGGGTTACATGGGAGATGGGAGGGCATGCCTGGCACCAGGCTGAGGGGCCATCCCGGGCTAGTGCTGGGCAGGGGTTAGAAGTCCCTTGGCAGCTGCCTGCCACCTGCACAACCCCATCCAGGGTACAACAGGCAGGTGAGCCTTTGCCTCTCTGAGCACAGAGCCTTTCTCACCACCCTCTGTCCTCTGCTCCCTGCAGCGTCCATGGTTCCTCAGCGGAAGAGTGAGTTTGCTAGGATCGTGCTGCGAGCGCTGCTCACTGGGGCCTGCGTCTCCATGCTCAACGCTTGTGTCTCAGGTATGGCCCCAGCTACATTGCACTGTCCCAGGCGCCTGCTGGGACGGGCCCCTGACGGGCGGTGGGGACGAGGGGAGTCTGGAGCTCTGAGCGAGCAGGGGGAGACGGCTGCTGAGTAGACTGGGTCTTTGGGAAAGTGAATTGAGAAACTGCCATTGATGGGGACAGATAATCTGTTTGAGACCCAGCTCAGTCCCTGAATATAGTGCGGGAAAGAGATGGCAGTTAGGCGCACAGTACTGTAGGCTCTCCGCCGGCTGATGCCCCTCCCTGGGCATCTTCAACAAGGACTAGGCCGAGACCCATCAAACTCATTTTCACTAGTGACCGAAGCCTAGGGTTGCCGGGTGTCTGGTTTTTCGACCGGAAATTCCAGTCGAAAAGGCGACCTGGCAGTGTCCAGTCAGCTGTACTGAGCAGACACCAAAAGTCCGGTTACCGTCATCAACCCCCGCCAGCCCCTGCTCCGCTGCGCTGCCTCCTACCTGCATCTCATGGGCAGGCTGCAGCTCCTGTCCCAGCCCCAGAGCAGAGGGAGCCCAGCTGTGGCAGGGGAGGTGAAGAGGATTGAGCGAGGAGGAGGGAGGGGAGAGAACAGCAAGTGAGGGGTGGGGGGAAGAGGAGCGACAGGGCCTTGAGGGAAGAGGCTGGGGTGTGGGCGCAGCCTGGGGAAGAGACGGAGCAGGGGCAGGACCTTTTGGGGGAAAAGACGGGATGGGGGCAGGGCCTCAGGGGGAAGAGGTGGGGCAGGGAGGGTCTGGTTTTTAGAAATTAGAAAGTTGGAGCCAGGATTTGTCCCTCTGTCAACAGAGCAGAAAGGCCCACGCGCTAACCCACTGCGATTGGCCTCTGGCCTCAGACCAAAGCTTGTCTGTGCTAGGCAGAGCGACAATGGGGTCAGTCCGAGGTGCAGCTGCACCAGTGCCGACCAGCGCCCCGGCTTGACCACTAAGTGCTCCCTGGTGGGCTCTGTGCTGGCTGCCGGCCTGCCCAGGAGTGTGGCTGGCTGGCCGTGGCTCAGCACAGGCAGATTCAGTGTCTGCCCTCTCCTCCCTTTCCAGATCCACGGCTGTGCGCAGAGTCAGGCCCTGCTCTGGGCTGCTTTTTGTCTGGCTCCTGTCCCTGAGGACCTAGGGAACGGTGCTGCCTGGCCAGGGGCTGGAGGATTAAGCCCTTCCAATAGAGGCTTTGCGGTCTCTCTGCAGCATGCATTCTGCCCAGACCCAAGCAGTGTGGGGCAGGAGGAGAAATGAAGCCTGCTCCTGGCCCTCCTGCCTCTTGCCAGCCTTCCCCACCCCTCCAGTGGGCGTTACGACACCCAGCATCCTCTCCTCACACAGCAGCAGGAGATGCAGCTCAGGGCACAGCCTTGGGTGACATCCTGGCAGAGGCCTATGCAAAGGGTCAGTCAGAGAGTCCTGGTTGGGTTGGAACATCTGTGCCCTGCGCAGGAGCAGCAAGGGCAGGTGGCCCAGCTGCTTGGCTCCGCCACCCCATAGAGGGATGTGAGGCAGGCCCAGCCCCGCGGCTGCAGCAGGACACTCAGTTCCCTTGTGTAACTGGCCCCCGCTCTCAGAGAAAAGCCCTTATCCATTATGCCACTCACAGGCCTCAGCCCTGCTGGCCACGGAGAGGGGCCAGCAGGCCCATAGGTGGCTGGGCACTGTGAGTGCCCAGGTGTAAGGGGACGGGCCCTGTCACTGTGTGGGTGGGGCTGTGCTAATTGCCAAGCATGCTCACTGAACGGGTATGGAGAGGCCTGGGGCAGGGGCAGTCTGAGCTGGATGCTCTGCGATGGTGCTGGGCCCTTGAGTGCTCCTTGCACAGAGAGGGGTTGTGCTGGGGGCAAAATAGTCTGGCCCAGGGCCCCCTGGAGCACCCCTCGCTGCAGCCATGGGGAATAGCCCACATCTGCCCCCCATACTCCCAGCTCCGTGTGTGCTTCCACCCTGCCCTGTGCACGTGGTGACCCCCAGCCCACTTCCTCACACACTCCCTAAAGCGCCAACCACCCACCCAAAGACTCACTCACCACTGGAGCCCTGTGGTGGTGGGAGGTACAGTCCCTGCTTTCCAGCTCCCTTGGATGGTGCTGGACCCCCAGGAGGGCCTGGGCCATACGCAACTTTATGTCACCTTGGCTCCTCTGCGGCTGGTTCTGGGCAAGTGTCATGCTGATGCTAGCTGTGCTCTGGCTGAGCAGCACTGCCCCACAGACACAGGCTCTCCCATCCGCCTGCTGTCCAGCAGACTCTCCTGGGCACCTAGCTCATTTGGGGTGGGGCCCAGAGCCTGGCTGGCCCCATAACACCTGCTCGCAGAGCTGCCGTTGTTGGCTTGTGCAGCCTCCCGGGATGAACCTCGGGGCGTTTCATGTGACCGTTTCAAAGACCGGTCCAGGGGTGTCTCTCTGCCTCCCCCATGGGCCACGTCACTGAGGCACCGTGTGCATCGGCAGAGCACACCCAGGAGATCCCAAACGCAAGGAAGTCAAGCGAGTCACGTACGGCTGGCATTGACTCAAAGCCATGGCAGGGGTCCTGGCTGCTGCAGGTCCTGCAGGCTTGGAGAGGCTCCCTTAGAAGGTATTATGCTGCTTCCCACTCCAGGCCGCTAGGTCACGGGTGTGAACACAAGGCACTCCTACCAAATACTGGCCATTTCTGAGACCAGTAACACCCCGTGTAACAAACTCCTTCTCCTTGCCGCCAGGCATCCTGTACGTGCCCCGAGGGGAAGTGGCCGACTGCTCTGCATTCCTGAGCACGGCAACCTTTAACACCACCAGCTACGACATCTACATGTGCTGCCGGCAGCTGTTTGCTAAGTGAGTTTTTTGTCCTTAACCAAGCACGAGGGGCCTGGCCACACTGGTTGGGTGTGGCTGTTGCCTGGCCTGGGTATGCGTCTATGTCGGAGGGGCAACTGGCCCTTTGGGAGCTAATGGGGCTCAGACCCACCCACACCAGTGCAGCGTGGCATGGTGAGGTACCCCCTTCTGCTGCTGGGGGCTCGACCCTCACCTAAAGGGCGCAGGCCAAAAAGCAGGGCCGCCATCAGTGTCCCAAACAAGGGCCAGCAGCTCTGGTTGGCAGGGCTCAGAACGGGCCCAGCTTGAGGGGCTGCAGTGGCGTGTGTTGAACTAGTTCTCCGAAGGCCCTTTGCACTGTAGCCTGGCCTGAGAGCCCAGGTGGGGCAAAGGGGAGATTTTGAAACCAATTCCAGGCATTGGCGTCACAGCGATCACTGACTGTTTCGCAGGCCAGCGCCAGTGCGGTGACGGTTCCTCCTGAAACTTTTTGGTTTTGGGAAAAAAGGCTTCTGGTTTTGAATGGAAAAAAATGTTTAAAAAATTTCCCCTGGCCATAGACAAAAAATGCAGCAGCAAGAGGTCCGTTGCAGGGAATGCAGGGGTAGGGGCTAGGCACCCAGCACGGCGTTGCAGGGCCTGATCCTGGTAGTGGGTGTCTGCGGGGGAGGGGGCTGATCATGAGTGGGAGAGGGCTCTGAGTAGAGGGAAGTGTTGAGCTGTGGAGAGACCGTTTTCCCAGTGAAATCTGAGAATCTCCTGTAATCACCTGACTCCAGGAGCTGGGGCTGTAAGGAAAACCCCCACTATCACTGGGCAAGTGATAAACTCTCTTGGCTGGGCAGCACTGAGGTGGGGGAGGGCATTAAAGGGAGATAAGCCATCCCAGCCAGACGGGCGGAGGATTCGAGGCTCTCGGCCGTGGGGAGAGGAGACCCTGTGGAAGTGGGTGGGTCGGTGGGAGTGGGGAGGGGGTGCTGTGCTGCGGGCAGTGTCAGGCCATGGTGTTCCGAGGTGTTGATTCCATGGCAAGGTGTCTGTCTGGTGCAACTGACCCTGACTGCACTCTCCCTTTCAGCACTGTGCTCAGCAACAACGGGACCCTGTCCTTCACCGGCAGCTGGGTGGGACTCGAGCTCAGCATGGCCTCTCTGACACAGTGCTGTGGGCACTATAACAACACAGTCTGCGCTGGGCTGCCCTAGAGGCGATAGGCAGCCACCCAAACCAGCACTCGCCCACGGTGCCGGCTCCCAAAGCCCAGTTACAGACTGTGTGAGAGCAGGGCATTGGCCAGGCACTGCTGGTCCATAGCTAACCCTCTCTGGAGCACGACAGGCACAGCCCCATCAGCCTTTCCTCCTCTACTCCCTTTGGCTGCACTGCCCAGGAGCTGGGAGATGCTGTATTTTGGGCTCGACGCTCTTCCTCCCTCTAGCCCCATGAACCTCTCAGATGACACAGGACAGACAGCAGCCAGAAGGCCCCAGATGGGGATTTCCTCTGCCAGTCCCCTGGAGCTGTGCCCACCAGTGCAGATTACAGCAACCACCCTGGGGCTGGCCCCAGAACCAAGGAACACCGGAAGGCTCCTGGGTGGCTCCCCAGGCTGGGCCCTGTTGACAATCCAGGCCTTATCTGACCAGTCCCTGTGGTTCCGGTATATGCCACGGTGGTTAATGCCCTGCAGACCCTTCCTGCTTGTGGACTGGGTCCCTTCCTGCCCAGCTGCTGGGCTGGGGGGCTTGTCCCACACACTCAAGGAGGCTTTATGTATGTTAATACTACCTACTAATAAAATCATGAGGAGTCCCGGGTGCCTCACAGCTCCTTGCGGTGCTCCTGGCCCAGCCCTCCTGGTTGGACTGTGCAGCTGCCACTCATCCAGACAGGGGGACTCCTCCCCAGGTGAGAGGCCACCCAGCCTTGCCCTGAGCATTTAAGCCAAATTTTCAGAAGGGCTCAGTGCTCATCACCCACAATTGGGGCATGATTTTCAAATGCGCTCGGGTGTGAACAGGGGAGCTGGGCTTTTTAGACAGTCTGGCTCAAGCTGTGGGGCAGGGGGCACTGAGCTCTTCTGGAAACCCCAGACTTCATTTTGTCCTTTTGCTTGGATCCACTGTCTGCTCTTTCCCACCATGCTCCTCTCTGGTGCTCCACCTCTCCCTGCCAGCCCCCATCAGTCCAGCCATCACTATTCCTGTCACACTGTGCTTAGGCCTGTACAAACAGGAAGTCAGACAAGATCTCTCCCTGCTCTGTCCGGGTGGGTACTTTTGGTTCTTATCCCCAGCTGAGTCCCTCACCATCTTTGTGCTACTAATCCTCACAAGACCCAATGAGATAGGGATGCTGCTGTCCCCATTTCACAGGTGGGGAACTAAGGTATGGCAAGACAAAGGCCCAGATTTTCACTGGTACTTGGTGTAACTCTAAATAGCTTTGCAAGGCCCAGGTGACTGCTGGCTGAGTCCCATTTCAAAAGCGACTTAGGGATAGCTCCACAAAGGGACTAGACTCAGGGTTGCAGCGACGAATGCAGAGTGGAGGTGGGTCCTGTCATCAGAAATACTTAACTAGTCATTGAGATGGGGGGGGCACAGCTTCAATCCCTGCTCCAATAAGGAGACATAATGGAACAGCTTCAACAAGCAAGGTGGCCAAAGCCTCACCCTGGAGTACACCCTAACCTGGGGGGCAGGGCGCTGGCCTGGAACATCAGGGACATGGGGCCAAGGCCTGATGCAGAGTGAGGATTTGAACTTGGGTTTCTTGTCCTGGGTGAGTGCTCTGTTCATGGGGCTATTTGGTATAAGGGAGGCACCTCCACCTCCTCAGTGTGGGGCTGATCTGTTGATGTTCCCCAGGGCAGCCTCTAGCTCCCCCTACCATTGGGCCCTGCAGGAGAGCTAGGCGGGGGGATGACTAGTGTGAAAATCCTGCTGGGGCTTAGGAGCAAGCTAGACACTGGGCATCAAGCCAGAGGCAGCCATGGATATACACCAGGGTAGAAAATTAAGTGCCTAGGGGACTTTATCAGTGCAAATGTAGGCACCTAGAGAGTTAGGTGGCCACTGAGCAGTAGTTTTGAGGCTCTACGTTTTGGACTTCGGCACCTTAAGTGCCAGGCCCCCAAATCCTGTTGTGGACTTTAGGAGCCTCAGTCCTATTGTATGTCAATGAGATTCTAACCCTAGACCGGGCATTAAGGCTGGGAAAGGTGTGTGGGGAACATGCCTGCCTGCAGAGGGCCCTCAGGGAGAAGAGAAGGGCTGTTCTTAGCCCGCTAGCTCACACTAAGCTACTGCCAGTCTGCCTGCCGGAGTGGGGAACGCATCCCCAGCTGCAGTGCAGACAGACCCGAAATGCTCCTGCCTATATGGCACTCCGGGAAGCAGCAGGAGTCGTGAACCACTCTGGCCACTTTGGGAGCTGGTGCAGAACAGCAGGCAGCCTCCACTGCCACCAGCTTGTTCTAGGAGCCAGAAAGAGGCCTCTGGCAGGAGATGGGTTCCTGACCGCAGTTAGCAGCTCTCAGCAGTGTCAGCCATGCTGTGTACCAGGTCATGTGGTCAGTGCTAGATTTCATCATGGTTATCACGGACTTCTACCCTGGGACCATTCCTGGAGGCTGAGAAGGGCAGAAACTGCTTCTGTGTTGTTTGCTGCTGGTATTGCAGTGATGCCTGGGGGTCCCAAGCAGAGATTAGGGCCCCATGGGGCAGGGCTCTGTAACAATATCAAAAAGACAGTCTCTGTCCCACAGCACTCACAGATTTATGGAGAACCCTAAAGCACAGGTGGGGTAGGAAGGCCAAGGGAGCAGTGAGAGACGTTGGTTATCTAGCAAAGGCAGAACAAGAACCAGTGGCCGGATGCTGAAGCCATTGGCACAAGCTACTGAGGGAGGTGGTGGCTTCGCCAGCTCTTGATGTCTCCAAATCCAGCCTGGATGCCTTTCCAGGAGATGGGCGTTGCCCAAACCCAAGTTATTGGCTCACTCCAGGGGTAAGTGGGGGAAGGGCTCTGGCCTGTGGTATACAGGTGGCCAGATTAGATGATGTAATGCTCCCGTCTGGCCTGGAACTCTAGGTTTTTGCATGTTGAGCATTAGCCTGTTAGGCACCTTCCTCCTTGGTCACCAGTGCCAAAATCAGACTTACCCAGGCTAGTTTGTAATAAAAGGTCCTTCCTCCCTGGCCCCCAGACCCAGCTGCATTGTGAGATTGGGCCCTATATTGCCTCCCAATCCAAGTGTCTGACCATATCTCCCTAGGGAGCGCCTAGAGCCTGTGCCCTCACAGTAACACTGAGCAGCTTAGACTACAAGCTCCAATCTGCCTCATGCACCCGATAATCCTCCCAGAGCAGGTGGGGCACAACAGCAGTAGGGAGAGTCCATGCCTGACCAAGCCAACAAGGCTGCTGCAGACTAATCCAGGCTGTGAGTCTGAAGGAGTGGCAATGAAAAGGTAACAGCTGAACGCCTCCATAGGGAGCCTGGGTGGTCCCAGGGGCAGCCCTGAGAGTTATTCAGAAAGGTTTCTGGCTTCTGACCTGTGGCCCTTCAGGGCAGGGTCTGTCCCAGCCCCCTGCCTGCACCATCCCCATTCAGGCAGATCAATGGAACTTCCAAAAGCCCCTTATGCACCAGTGGGTCTACAGCAGAGGCTCAGGGAGCTGCAACCAGGCCCACACATAGCTGCCCCATGCAGCCAGGCCCAGCTGCGACTGCACTGCACGTACACCCATGCAGGTTACCCCCACTTGAAATGAGGATCAGCTGCAGAGGTGCAAATGGCAGCATACAACAGCTTTGCACTAGGGGGTGGCAGCTACACTGGGGTAGCCCCATGGCTGTAATCAGAGCAAATAAGGCCCACATCAGCCTAGGGCAAGAGGTGAAGGCTCTCAGGGCTCAGCAAGGTCAAGTTCCAGCATGGCAAAAGGAGAACAGGAAACTCAAGGTTGCGTCTTAGGGCTCATGTGGCTCAATATGTTTATTAGTGAGCGTTCAGCAGGCACAATGGTATTTACGCTAGTCAAGTCCAGAGAGGACTGCAAGGCACTTCTGAGGGACCTGATCCAGCAAGGTGAACTTCACTGGTGAATAATACAGTGTAATACACCTTAGAGGGAATACTACTAATACGCATCTCAGGGGTCTAAATTACCTGTGTGGCCCCAAGAAAGGGAGCTGGGCATCCCTGTGGGCAGCTCAATGAAAGCCTCTGCCCAATGTGCAGCAGGACCAGTTACAGGCACCAGCAACATGTTTAGGTGCATAAAGACTGGGATTGAGAACAGCGGTGAAAACACCATTGTGCCTTCTCTAAACCGCTGGTACACTCTTGCCATGTTCAGATCTGGTTACCCCAGCTCAGAAATCCTGGTGCCAGAGAGCAGGTGCAAAGATGAGGTGGAATGCAGCTGGGGGAAGGTTTTCCCAAGCAGAGACTGAACAGATTAGCCATATAGCATTTAGAAAGGAGGGGACATGGAGAGATATGTAAGATTAGTTTGGGGCTCTTGTTTGCACTCCCAGATGAGCAGCCCAAAGGGAAGCCCAATGAAATTAAAAAGCAGCAACTTTCCAACTGGAAAAAGGGGACTGTTTTTAAACGCACTATAGTTTATAAATGGAACCTGTGGAACTCCCTGCCCCAAGTGCTGGGGGCCAGAGCTCAGGAGGCTTGAACACAGAATGCGAATTGGATTTCAGAAAGGAATTAATTCAGGGATGTTCTCCGGCCTGCCTTCCACTCAGTCAGCAGGATGGTGAACATGGTCCCTGCTGGCTTTGGAATGTATGATTTGAATAATGAGAAGGGATGCAGCTCCATGAGAGGGGAGAAAAATTTCAAAGGGCTCAAACCTTTCAGACATCAGGGCAAAAGCCAGCCCCTGCTTGATGGCTCAGGAAGCAACATCACTGCAGCCATGGGAGCAGGGGTTTCAGACCTTCCTTTGGCCACATCGCTGGCCAGGCTCTGGTGTACCTCATCAGCAGGCGATGGAGTTCCAGCCAGGATGACTGGGAGCCGTTGGGTCTCATCACTGCACTCCTCAGAGATTGTACCTGCCTTGGGATGGGGGCTGTAGCTGTGCCAGGGAGGGTGCCGACTGAGGCACTGGTCTCAGGATGCAGGTGGTGTTGCCTACCCTACACCTGGGAGGGGGTGGGTGCAAAAAGACTCTAGAAAAATGAAAACCCTTATCCTTTGTCCCCAGCACCACACACAGTCCACCTCCTCCACCCCACAGACAAACACCTGCTATGCTGGGCTTTGGATAACACACTGCTAGGCACCATATCACCCCCCAGCTAGCTGGAGAGCAGGAAGGAGGGGTATCCTGGCCCCTCCAGCCGGGAGAGACGCACTGGAGAGCAGGCCAGTCCATTGCGCTTTATTACTCGCGCACACCTGGTTGCCAATATACAGACGAGTATGTCCATGGTTATCTTACAACAGGCTGACTGAGAGCAGGAAACAACCCCGGCAGAAAGGTGAAGTGCAGCCGCAGCCACAGAGCACAAAGCACCAGCCAGGCAGCTCCCTAGCACAGACAGCCGGGCCTGCAGCCTTGGCTGGGCACCTGGCTTTGTAACACCACAGCACTGCTGCTGCCAGCTCCACTCACCTCCATTGGTACTGAAGTTCTGTGGCATCCTGGTCCAACGCCCCATGGTCGCAGCTATTCTGTGCTCTGAGCCCAACGGGACAAGGGCTCAACAGCTCCCCTCCCTCTGAGCTGGCCCAGGCTGACCATTAACTGCACTAGCCAGTTAATTGCGGTCACTGCTAGAAGAGGTGAGTTTTTACAGCGAGTTAACAGGCCCGAGCTTGCTCTTGTGGGATCCTAGTGGAAACAAGGCAGGGGTAGCTTTTACCGCAGTGCAGCTAGGCAAGGGCACCTGCGGGGGGTATAGTACTGACCTCCCCAGCTCCACAGCAGTAAAAATTGCTCCCTGTGCCTTGGCACTGCAGGCATTCACAGCAAGAGAGCTGCTGTGTATTCGTTCTCGTAAAACACCACCCGAATGTGCACCCTTCCTGTCCTCCCCCGAGCAGGGATCAAGAGGGAGAAGGAAATCCAGCTGCGCCTGTTACAAGTGGCTCTCTGCACTGGGGCATTATGGCAGCTGCCGGCGGTACCCCAGCAGGAGGGCTCTGATGTGTTGGCAAATACCAGGCTCAACCCTAGAGCAGCGAAGGCAGGGTGTAGCTTTCACACGAGATAGCAGGTGGAGATAACTCATGAAAACTACCCCCAGCCATGTCTATACTAGGGCTTCCCCTCCTGTTAGCTTGCAGTAAGATCACACCTCCTTTCCTGGTGAAGATGAGGCCTATGGGGATTTGCAAAGACGGGCTTTCGGCAGCTTGGTGGGGACTGTTTTGTTTCCAAGGTTGGCTCTGCTTGCGCCTTCCCTATAGGAACAGCCAGAGGCTGTGTCTGTGCTGTGGGATTTTGCCCTGCCAGGACTGTTGGGAAGGCTCGGGCTGGCTGCGTGTAACCCTGTCACTGCAGGGAAGGCCTTCCCAGCTGCAGGGTTGTTAGTACTGCAGCCGAACAGCAGTTACCAACACACCAACCAAAGGGCACCGAACAGAAGCTCACGCTTATGGAGCGGGCTTGTCTTCACTGAAGTTTCACTTCCAGTGACCTGCTCGTCTAGCCGAGCCCTGGGCTGAGCCACAAACACTGTGGCAGTGACACCCCCAGGCAATAAGCGACCAACAAACTTGCGGTCAAATCGCTAAAGCAAACAAGCCCCTGCTGCTCGGCTGTTGTGATGCCCTCACTACACCGCTTCCCCAGCCCAGACAGGACCTGCATTCTAATGGAACAAGCAGACAGGGCATTTTCAGGCCTCCATTGTCTACCATGAAGAAGCAAGAAGAGAGCACATGGCCCGTGTCTGCCCCTTTAAACAAGGCCACAGCCTCGCTGCCAGCCGCACTGGGAGGCAGTAGCCAAGGGAACTTGTGCCTGAGCCAAAGTCTGGCAGCATAAAGCCACAGGCACATCTCGCTCCCTGCCCCCGGTGCAGCTACATTGCCAGTGCTGAAGCCACGAGACCTAGAGACAAACCAGAAGAATGGAGACCTGTGGGGGCAGGGCTGACAGGCCTGGGGGGTGAGAGGCAGGCAGGGCTGGGGCTGCCTCTGGGAGGCAAAGGAAGGGCTCACCTGTTGATCCCAGGAGCGAGAGGGTGTGTAGAGGCAGGGCAGAGTCGATAGAGAACAGCTGGGAAGGTGGGTTCAGACCTTCCCTGGATCCAAAGGGGTGAGCGAGAAGACCAGATGAATGCTAAATTACTGGGCTAGATGCCCAGGTGCACCACAGCAGCTCTTGGCATACAGGGGAGATAGAGAATGTGCCATCTTTCCACCGCTGAGCCTGGGGGCTGAACTGGCACCCCCTGCATGAGGTAGAACAGCCTTGAGGCTGCACTAACTTGAACCAGCTCCCATTAAGTCTCTCTGCTGGCCGGGATCAGTGGCCCCATCCCTATGCTGGCAGATGGGAAAGGTGGGGAGCACAGGACAGGACTTGCATCCAATGGGGAATCCTCAGCTCTGCCTTAGGGCAGCTTTAAATCTGGTTTGTGCTATGGCAGCATCACCAGGGCAAGGCCACTATTAAATCTTAACCCCACTCAGGGCTGCCTCGCTGGGATGTCCTACTGCCCTGATTGAGCAGAGCCCTGATCCCTACACTCCCCAGAGAGGGGCTGGCTCCAATGCATCCCACCGACTCCATGCCAAAACGCACCCAAGGCTGCGGTCCAGCCCGTGACTTTGGCAGCTCACAAAGAGAGGGTGTGACTGGCCTGAGGACAACAGGGTGCGGCTTGACTTGGTCAGGGCAAGGCTAGGTTATTTCTTCCCAGCCCAATTCTGCAGTGATCCAAGTGCCCAGGGCTGCATGTGGATGGGGTGCAGGAGAAGCTGCTTTAGGTTTGCCAGCGAGGGTGCCGCAGAGTGTACTGGCTCTGCTGGCAGGGATAGGATTTTCCCTCTCCCCTTGGAGAAGATTTGGAATATTTTTTCAGAGAAGCAGGAGGTTTGAACTCAGTGTTCCCCCCCATCTGCCCCTCTGGGCTGGCAAGACTGGCACCCACCTACCATGGTGATTGGCACATTACAACACCGATACCCCAAGCACTTCCACTACCATAAGCAGCAGGGAACTAAATGGTGACATTTTAATTGCGCCCAGTAGATTCCAAAGTTAACACTCCCAGCTGAGAGGCCCCAGGCAACACCGCCCCCCCCCCCCGTCTGCATACTCGGGCAGACAATGCTGCATTAGTAATATGTGACACACACGTGGAAGATTGGCTTTGCATCGCTTTGCACCAGAGAAAGCAAAAAATCTGCCACATGGTTCTGTAGTGAGGGCTGGATGCTGCCAGACTTTCCGGGCCCTGGGAACCACAGAAAACACAGGGACATCCCCACAGGGCAAAGAGGGACCAAGCAGGCTGTCTAGTCATGCTCCCCTTACAGATTAGTGAGTAGGTACTGGGGATGGGGTGGGACCGGAGAGAGAAATACTCAACTGGCCGGGCTCAGGGAAGCTACAGCTGAGGTTAGTAGGGCCTGTGTATGGCCCGTCAGGGAGCTGGGGTCAGGGATTTTGGGCACGTGTAGGGAAAACACCAGGAGGTGCTGAGAGCCAGGGGGGACCAAAGAGCTACCACGCCTTTGTGGCACACATGCCCGAGCGGGGTCAGTGCACTGTAGACAGCTGCAGGCTGGCAGGGGAGCACCAGCCTGCTCGCTCTCCTCCAGGGGTCGCTGGTTCGAGTTACCGCCAACAGAGAACACCAGGGCCAGGCGTCGGAGCAGAGCCAGGGAAAAGCCAGCACAGTCTAAAGGAGGGACTCGGAAAACGAGCCCCAAAGTCACCATCAGGCAACAGCCAGTGCCCCCTGGTGGTCAGGCTGGCGCATTGCCCCAATACCCTCTGCACTGAGCACTGTGGCAGCTGCATGGCCCTGGCAGCTGGGGCTTCTTGGCAGGCTCGGCAGGCCTGGATGAGCTGTTGCTTTAAAGAGGTAACAGAGATGAGCTGCCATGCACCCTGCTGTGGCTGTGCAGGCCCCGCCGTGCACCGAGCCAGCTCCAGACCACTAGGCTACCCAGGGCACCCCGCACTGGTGCCAGCCTAGTCACTGCTTCACTCACACACCACACAGAGCGCAGTGCGGGGGGTGCACTGGGAGCCACAGGAAGGAGCAGCGGCTGGGTCCCCTTTCCAGGTGTGCGCGGTGGCATGCTTCCTTTGTGGCTGTGCCGAGACTCTGGCTACTGCAGCTGGCTGGACCTGTCACTATCCAGCACTTTGTGCTTCAGGGCCAGCTGGGCCTCCCCAGCTTCAGTGGATTTCCGGGAGGCTTTGGGGCTCACAGTGCCCTTCCGGGTGCCCTGGGGGCTTGCCAGGCCTTTCTTCTGTAACTGGGGGCTGGACTGGGCTGAGGGGGCCTTCCTGCCCAGGGAGGGGCTCTTGGAGCCCTTGGGCTTGGCTGGCTGCTGCAGGCTCTCCAGACTCTTCAGGCCCAGGATCTCACAATAGCGGTTACACTGGTGGACAGCAACAAACTGGTCCAGCAGGGCCGGGAAGCAGCTCTCCTTCAGCCCCTGGTACCTGCCAACAGAGCCATACTCAGGGCCAGTGCCCTGCCAAGGGGGCTCTGGGCCCGGGCGCCCTGCTCCCCACACACCCCCTGGCACAGCGAGGAGACCGGGGCTGCTTGCAGGTCATAAGGGCTGCTGCCCTCTGGGCACATACCCCTTGCCGTGGGTGGGGGCGCTGACTCCCCACCGGGCTCCCATCCCCTCTGGGGCACCGCTGCACGGGGCTCACTGCATGGGCTGTGGCACTGCAGCAGGGGGCAAAGCAGCTCCTGGACCCGCCATTGTGTGTCCCCCAGACCCAGCCTCCCCTCTTGCAGCCCGCACCTGCCATCACATACCCCACCTCCCCACACAGTCCCCAGTCACTTCCCCTCCCACCCGCCATCACACACTAAGGAACTGGAACAGGAAGAGGAGAGCAGCAGAGGAGATGGGCCTGGGGCTGTACCGTGCAGGAGGAGGACAGAGCTATGGCTGGCTGAGTGACAGGGAAGGGAGGGTAGGGGGGCAAGGTCACCCCAGTGCACTATGACCACAAGCCCTGCAGAGAGGCTGGGGCAGCCCAGCGTGACAGACACAGCCCAGGTAGGGCAGTGCCCCCACAGCCCCTCTGAGAAGCAGGGGGTCTGCCAGCTCTCTGCCTCGGCCCTGCAGTCACTTACCCTTTCAGCTTTGTAGCTATCCTCACGTTTGTGATCTTCCACCCAACGCCTGCAAGGGAAGGGAACAGTCACCAGCCTCAGGCCGAGCCTGATGCAGCTCCCACAGCTGTCAGCAGGAGCCTGGCCACTAATTCTGCCAGGAGAGCAGGATTGGGCCCAAATAGTCTCCTGCATGTGGTGAGCCCCAGCTCTCTGGCTGGGGTCCAAGTCACTGAGCCCACCACAGGGATGGGGTGGGCACAAGAGGCACGGGGGGGGGGTCCCAGTCACGCCTGCACAAGTGGTGCGGGCACGAGGGGCACCAGGGTGGGTCCCTGTCACCTCTGCACATGCAGGGTGGGCACGAGGGTCACCAGCACGAGTCCCAGTCACCGCTGCACAGGCGTGGTGGGGCTAGGGGCACTGGTGTGGGATCCCAGTCACACTGCATAGGCTGGGTGGGGCAAGGGGCACCAGCACAGGGCTCCAGTCCCCCCTTCACAGGTGGGGTGGGCACAAGGGGTACCGGTGTGGGGTCCCGGTCACCCTTGCGCAGGCAGGGTGGGTGCGAGGGGCACCGGCATGGGGTTCCAGTCACCCCTGCGGGGTCCTGACAAATCACGTTTAGGCCCCAAGTTGCCCTCTTTTCAACTGAATGCGCCTTTAGCTCTGTCCCTCTCCAAATTCCCTCCTTCACTCCTGCCCACAGGGCGCAGCTGCTGCCATCCCTGGGGCCAAGGCCAAGGCCCACGGGAAGGCTGGGAGCATGAAGGAGGGGCTGGGAGAGCGCGGGCTGGCAGGGCCCTTAGTGGAGTCACAGAGAGCCTGGGGAGGGGACAGTCCTACCAGCTAAGGAGCAATGAGCAGCGACCAGCCCGCAGAGCCCCTCCATACAGAGACTGCAGCAGCCCCCGCCCGTGTCACTGCATCATCCAGTGGAGCAGAGATGGAACAGTCCCCGTTTCACACCTGGGGAAGCCCCAGCTCAGAGAGGTCACAGACCTGGGCTTTGAGTGTGCACTGGGTTTGAGTGCCCTGTCAGCACGCTTTCAGCTGCTGGCTCCAGCTGTCACTGGGCATTCTCTGCACCTCTGCAAATCAGACCCCAGGGGTCTGGAGTTGGGGACCATAGAGGAGAGGCTCTTTCTGAAAGCCTGAGGCCAAGGCCCTCCAGCCAGTGGCTGGCAGAGACAGGAACAGAGGCCAGATCTCCCAGGTTCCCACCTCCAGATGCCAATGCAGGCTGCCACTCTAGTACCTCCTAGTGCGCTTGGGGGAGAGAGTACTAGGGAAAGGCCCTGTCTGCCACCATGCCTGGCAGGATGGCGGGGGGGGGGGCGTGGCTGGAGTCCTTGGCTGAAGGAGATTTGCCCATCTCCTTTTTCCAGCAGCCACCACTCCCTTGCTCTCTCTTGGGGGCAGGGCTGCCCAGACACAGTGTTGGGTGGTGTGTTGTAGGGGGTACCGCTGCCTTGGGCCCTGTGGCGCTGGGCCAGAGGAGCCAGGGACTCCTCCCTCGCCGGAAACTAGACGGCCGCCTCGGCCCGTACCTTCCATGTCGGTCACAAGGATGTTTCCATTTGTCCACTGGTAGAGCCAGTGCTGGAAGGCACAGCACTTCTGCGCCATCTCCGAGCTGCTCTGCACAGCCAGGCTGCCGTCCCGCTCCTTCACGCAGTACCGCTCAAAGGGCCCCACAAGGTCCTCTTCGATGGTGGCATAAGGGACAGTGTTGGCAGGTCGGTAAATGAGATACAGAGGGATGATCCTGGACAATGGCAAACGGCCCGGGTCAGCACAGGGTGAGCCAGGACATAAGCTGATGGGCTGGCTGTGCATCTAGCATGCAGAGCGCATGGCGGACCCCAACCCAGAGCCCACTGCCCTGAGCACAGTCCCCTGGCTGCTCCCTGGGCCGGGCTCCAGCCTGTCGGCAAGCTGCCCACACCTCAGCCATGCTAGCGACTGGACCTGCTCACGTTAGCCCAGGCCCTTCCCACACAACGCTCCCAATTTGGCTTCTGAGCGCACCTGTTAATGAAAACAGGCCGCTGGATCCCTGCAGTGATGGGGCAGACAAGGCCATGCCAGTGCTGCCCACCATGGATCCCCCCCGCAAGTGAGGCTCAGGGTGGAAGGAGGAGGCTATGCTGCCCTGTGGCCCCTGCATGCTCAGGATGGAGGGCAGAGGCCCAACTTACTCCGGCACCTCCCCAAAGTCTGGGATGGCCCGTGCTTCAGCAGCAAAGATCTTGCAGTACTCCCGGCTCGAGTTCTGGATTTTGCACTCCTGGGGATTCAAGCAAAGTCATTATCCCTTGCCGTGCCGGTAAGCCAGGTTCAGACAGCGTCCTACTCCTCCTGGAGAGCTCATAGACGGGCACCGGGGCACGTCCTCGCTGGCAATCACAGGACAAAGGGCAGCTCAGTGCACCAGAGCCTCTGCACCACACAGTGTGGGGAACAGCAGGCATGACAGGTGTGAGTACTGGACAGCCGTGGAGTAGGCTGCGGGTGCTGGCCCCTGCCCCTCAGGGCTTGTGTGACAGCAGCTAGCTCAGGAGCAGGGAGGACGTAGGCAGGACACAGGCCAGGGCTGGGCAGGCAGCACAAGGGACAGCTCAGGAGGAGCAGGCAGTGGCAGGAGAACAGAGGTCAGGGGGCAACTGGCCAGAGGGACCAGCAGGCCAGGAGCCTGTGCCCAGGCTGAGGAAGGCTGTTTCAGGCACTAGGGTGTGCATGAGGAAAGACAGGAGAGGGAAAGTGGGAGGAGAGAAGAGGAGTAGGGCCAGGGTTGGACAGGCTGGCAGGTGCAGGGAGGCGCTGAGGAGTGGCAGTGAGCTGCGTAGCAAGTGAGGAGCAGGCCAGCTGGGCAGGGGTGGGGGAAGCATGCTGGGCAGGAGCAGTGTGCCAGGTGGGGAGAGGGATATGAAGGGTATGGGGGTGTGTGCAATGCACGTAACAACAATCAAAGCACTGAGCCAAGTCAGAGTTTTCAGGCTGTCCCCATACTACAGGAACAAGGGGGCATGCCTGGGTGTGCCTGTTGGGGAGTGTGAGGGGAGGGATTGTGACCTGGGCACGTCTGCTGGGCAGCACGGGGGGAGGGGGCGTGACCTGGGCACGTCTGCTGGGCAGCACGGGGGGAGGGGGCGTGACCTGGGCACGCCTGCCAGGGAGTGTCGGGGGAGGGGGTGTAGCCTGGGCATGCCCGGGGAGTGCGGGGGGAGGGGCATGACCTGGGTGTGCCTGCCAGGGAGCGTGCGGGGAGGGGCCATGCCCTGGGGTGCCTGCCGGGGGGCCTGGGCCCACCTGGATGGTGATGTCGTAGTTCTTCTCGATGAGCGTGTTCTCATTCTTGGTCCCGAAGACGATGAGGTTGTGCACTTTGATGATGCAGGTCCGTCCGGACTCGAAGACAGGCTCCAGGCCATAGATTGTCCTTGCGCGACACGCTTTGCGCAGGAAGCCGGCGCCCACCTCCACGTCCTCGCTCACGACACGCCCAAAGAACTTGTCCCCCCAGTAGCCTGAGTCAGCCAGGCCTTTGGCGAACACCATGGGGGTCATTTCGATCTCCTCGCCGACTGGCAGAAGGAAAGCAGTGAGTGAGTGGTGGCAGGTGCTGCTGGGACCAGGGGGGCTGAGCAGGCATTAGGCTCACCCTGCCAGGGCCTGCAGCAGGTTGGGCCCCTAGTGCATAGAGAGATAGCGAGGGCAACACGCTCAGCCCCAGGAGGAGGAGGGTGGGGAACAGCTCCTGGCGCATGCTAGCGCCCTCTCTGGCAGACTGGTGGCATGGTGCTGGAGGAGCCCCTCGCTGCAGGGCCTTAGGAAGAAGCTCCGGGTCTGCCATCAGTGAGCTTGACGTCTGGCTGGCATTGGCCAACTGCCTGGTGCAAGGCCTTGCACATAGACACCAGCTCGTTAGGGAGGAATGGCTGGCTCCGGCCACGCTGCACTGTGCGGTCACCCCTCCCACCAGGCACCCAGCCCCACCCCGCGAGGGGACACTGGGTTTACTCTCAGTCCAGCGGTAATGGCCTGGCCAGCACTCACTGCTCCTCTGGCTGTTCTCACTTTACCTTCAATTTCTTCTCTGGAGACAAATCCCGACAGCACTAGAGGAGAAACAGAGCCCTGGCCATTAGTGCCCTGAGGGGGACAGGCCTGTCTATCAGCCGTTCATCCCAGCCCCCTCCCTTCCCAGAGCCTGGGCTCTTCTCTGAGTGCCCCAGGGACACCCAGACCTGAAAGTGCCTTGGCAGCGCCCACGCACAAATGCACCAGTGTGACACAGTGACTACACTGACCGCTGGGCCCTGCTGCGCCCTTGAGCCCTCACTCTCCTGCCCCTATCGCCCGGTATCCAACTCATTCCTCTGTCCCCTCCCCTTATCCAGTCCCAACCTGCCCCCCCCATACCCAACCTGCCTCACCTTCTGCGCTGAGCAGGAAGTCAGTGGAGTCGGTGCCATACTCATTCTCGATGGTGCACTGGTACACGCCACAGTCCTTCCGGGATGCCTGCACAATGGCCAGGGCTGCCTGTCCCTCATCACCTGAGCTAAAGAAGAATGGAGCCAGCTGGAGATTAGTGCTGGGCAGCCCTGTAGTACCTGTATTGTGGTAGGGCCTATGAGCCCCAGCTGCGGACCACAGCCCCACTGTGTGAGGAGCTGTATGCACCCCACCCATCCAATGAAAGAACAGGCCCTGCCCCACAGAGCTTGCAGTCTGACTTCAGCCCTGCAGTGGGTGCATGTGAACTGAAAGCCAGGTGAATGCTATCAGGAGTGAAGTACGTAGCATGTTGGGAAAGGAATCTTCCCGTGTGATCCAGCGATACACAACCCAGGGGGTCTCAGGAAGCCACCTTGCTGCTTCATGACACTCGGGAGCTAAGGGATTATTATGGTTTCCTGTAGATTGTACTTGGGGAGAATTAAAAGGAAGAGAGACATCACCTCCTTCTCCCAGCAGCCCCTTGAACTCCAGCAAGGCAGGCTCGCAGGAGGACAGTTTCTTAGATTTGTTCCCTAAAAAGAAGGAATCAAAAATGGGAATCTCCCTCACATTCTCCGCAGTGAAGACAGATGCAAAGAATTCATTAGCTTCTCTGCAATTGCCTTGTCTTCCTTGAGTGCTTCTTTAGCATCTCAATTGTCCAGTGGCCCCACTGATTGTTTGGCAGGCTTCCTGCTTCTGATGTCCTTAAAAATTGTTTTGCTGTTAGTTTTTAAGTCTTTTGCTAGTTGCTTCTCAAATTCTTTTTTTGGCCTGCCTAATTATAGTTTTCACTTGACTTGCCAGAGTTTATGTTCCTTTCTGTTTTCCTCAGTAGGACTTAACTTCCACTTTTTTGCCTCTCACTGCTTCTTTTAATTTGTTGTTTAGCTGCGGTGGCAGTTTTTTGGTTCTCTTACTATGTTTTTTAATCTGGGGTATACATTTAATTTGAGCCTCTGGTAGGATGTCTTGAAAAAGTTTCCATGCTGCTTGCAAGCATTTCACTTTTGTGCAGGAAGGGTGTAGCCAAGAACAGGGGCCACAGCTCCTTACAGAGAAGCATCTGGTCTGGTGGGGCACCAAGCCCTGGGCCCTCTCGGTGAAGCCAGAACATCACTTGTACCCCTCATGGCAACCATGTGCTGTAGGTGAACCCAGAGTCCAATTGCCTGGGGGGCAGACTGCTTTCCCCTGCCCTTATCAGTGTTTCCCAACTCTCCCTGTGTCTCCATTATAGGATGTTGGAAATGTGGGTTCTGGAGACAGTGCAGGCCCTGCTTCTGTCTGACCTAGTCCCTTCCATGCACAGTGCAGAAGGACATACCATTGTTACAGGCTGGGCAGATGTTCCCTCAGTGAGGTTCATGGTCTTCTCGCTCGCTCTCTGCCCTAGGAGCTGGGCTCTGAGCATTAGCGTCTGCTGTGGTTAACAATGAACAGATTCTGTGGTTCCTTCTATCCCACCTTGGCTTCTCTCTCTCTCTCTCTCCACAGCCAGGGGGCCTCTGTGCTAATGGCCGGGTGTACTTCACTCTGATACCAATGGATCCATGTTTGGACTTGTTAGCAGGGAGCACCTTCACCCCAAAATGACCAAGGTGGGTCTACGGTGTAGGCGAGAGGTGTGATTGTCACACATGCAGACAGACCCAAACTAGCTTAAATCTGCCTAGATCAAAGCCAGCTTGAGTAACAATAGCAGTGAAACACAGGCGGTGGCTGATCAACTATGCACGCAAAGTCCTGGGCGGGGTTGTACTCCAGACGCTAGCCTGCACTGCTTGCACTACACACTATTGCTCCTGGAGCTAGCTTTGCTGTTGCTAAATCAAAGCTAGTTTGGGTATGTCCACACAGGCTGCAATCACACCTCCCGGTTGCAGTGTGGATACACCCTCAGAGCTTGATAAGTGCAAGGGGCAAGGCTAGATTTAACACATCAGCCACAGGACATGCACAATGAGTAAAATACAGCAAAGCTGGCAGATTACCTCCGTCTAGCTTCTGCTACAGGGAACTCATCCTTGTACCACGTCAGCTTTGAGTCACTCAAAATATTGAAGAACTGGCACCAAAGTTTCAGGTTTCCTGATGCATCCGAAAATTGTTCTGCTCTGATCTTACGAATCAGCTGGGGGGCTAAGGACAAAGCATATACCCGTAATACAGCTTTCACCAGGCAGGCTCTCAAAGTGCTACACAAACTGAGATACCAACTATATAAAAGGAGGAATTCATCCAGCGATGCAGCACAGCAGCTGTTCGCAGCAATGGGAAATTAAGAAAAATACCAGATCCAGCCTGAAGTGCCGAGGGAACTCAGGGAGGCAGAAGGCATTCACTAGAGTGGGAATTTGTGCTGGACACACCTGCTTTTGCCCTTGGATATCAAGTGGCCCCGAAGGAGACATCTTCAGTTTTACAGCTCATCTGAAGGCTAGTCTCTTCTGTCCCACAGTGCCCCCAGAGACCCCAGCAGCACTGACCGCAAAGGTGGAGCGCCACCAATGAGCCTGCACCACCACTACCTGCAACACCAGCATAATGAGTACCTCCCATCCTCCTCTGAGCCACCTTGACCTTGCTTTGCTTGTCAGGTGGCAGATCTCAGCACTGGGTGGCCAATGGCACCAAACTGCTCTTGTTTTGGTGGCCTTAACAGAAATTTGAAAACAACATTTGAAAATATGTAAAATATGAGACAGGAAACAGATGGGCCAGTGCTGCAGTGGGACCAAGGACTGTTCAATGGTCTCCAAGCTTTACCTACTGCATAATCAGATTTGCATCTTTAATGCGGGCGGGGGACACTCAGGCAGCCTAAACCAGGGGTGGGCAAACTTTTGAGCCTGAGGGCAACATCGGGGTGCGAAACTGTCTGGAGGGCCAGGTAGGGAAGGCTGTGCCTCCCCAAACAGCCTGGCCCCTGCCCCCTATCCGCCCCCTCCCACTTCCCGCCCCCCTCAGAACCTCCCACCCATCTAACCCCGCCCTGCTCCTTGTCCCCTGACTGCCCCCTTCCAGGACCCCTGCCCCTAACCGCCCCCGGGACTCCACCTCCATCTCACCCCCCCCATCCCGACTGCCCGCCCCAGAACCTCTGCCCTATCCAACAGCCCCATTTCCTGTCCCTGACCGCCCCCTCCCGGGACCCCCCGCCCCTAACCATCCCCCTGGGATCCCACCCACTATCCAACCACCCCCTGCTCCCTGACTGCCTCCCAGGACTCCCTGCCCCTTATCCAACCCCCCGACCCTGGCCCCCTTACCATGCTGCTCAGAGCAGCATGTCTCGGAGCCGCACCGGAGCTGGACACGCTGCCGCGCTGCCCCACATGAGCGCGCAGCTCCGCCGCTCAGAGCGCTGCCTGCACGGCGGAGTAGCTGCGGAGGAGGGGCTGGGGACTAGCCTCCCAGCCCAGGAGCTCAGGGGCCAGGCAGGATGGTCCCGCGGGCCTGATGTGGCCCGTGGGCCATAGTTTGCCCACCTCTGGCCTAAACCATGCCTCCTCTGTGTGTGCAGCACAGCAGAGACCAGGACAAGCATTCAGATAACTTGGCCTTCACTGATGTAAGCAGAGTCTAGATGAGCTCTCCCCTGACATCTAGTGGTGAGCTGTGGAAAAAGACTTCAGAAGCTGATCTTGTTTGCACGGACACACCCACCCTGCCTAGGTGCTCAGCATGATGGGATTGCTTACCCAAATGATCACTTGTGGCTGGTGTTGGATCCCCAGTCTCCTTGTTATTGGGGCAGGAGTAATAAAGTGTTGTTATCCTTGTTGTGTGAACCAAGGGCAGCAAAACTGTACCTGGTATACCACAATGGAGGGACTCATCCTCAACTGAACAGCACTCACTAGGCAAGGGACATGGATTCCACAGCCCAATGAGTTGAGAAAGGGTGGGTCATTTGACCATGGTATAATAAAAGAGCTAACTTAGATGTAATTCAGAGTCTTGTTACATGCTGTAGAGTTGCAATCACTGATACCTATGTCTAAGAATTAGATCCGCTTTGGGACAGTGTCTCTCTTGCAAGAGACTGCCCAGTGTGCACTAGCAGTGTGGTCCCCCCACTAACAGCTGAAATCACTGAGAGCTGTATGGGGGCTGAAGGCATCTTGGTGAATGGCCAGCAGGGTGGCTGGTGGAGAGGCATGGTGAGAAGCCAGCAGAGAAGCTGGTGGAGAGGGCCAGAGCAGAGGCACGGTAATTGATCCTTGGTGCAATGAGTGAGTGCCTGAGCAGTGCAGTGTGTAAGGTGCCTCCTTACCCCTCCACCTTCCACACAGGGTGGGAGGTGAACTCTGCAGAGGAACCTCTGAACTCCTGGGCTGCACTGGCCAAGGACAGCAACTGTGAGTGGGTACAGAAAAGGATTGGGCACGTTAAAGGGACTTCTGTGTTTCTGGACTTAAGACCCTCAGGGGAAAAGGACACTTGGGGGTGGGTCTTTTTGTTATGGTTTATGTTTATGAACCCCAGTTGCAGTATTTTCCCAAATTAATGCTGAGTTAATTCCCTCCTTTTATTCAAAGTTTTTGCTACACTCAGACTCTGTGCTTATGAGAGGGGAGGTATTTCCTCTTAGAGGCAGCCAGGGGGTGGTATGTAATTGTCCCAGGTCACTGGGTGGGGGCTTGAGCCTGTTTTGTTGAAAAGGAACCTCTAGAGACTGACCCCAACCCTTGTTGCTGCTGGCTCCACCTGGCAGAAGGGTTACACTTAGATTCCTCATGACACAGAGATTGGGCAAGTCCCATCTCTGGTAACTCAAGTGAGCACAGCATTGTCGCTCTAACTCCAGGAGCCTCACAGTGAGCTACAATGTGGTCTACAGTGGATTCTCTTTTGTGGGCTCTACCGATCCTTGGGACCCAGCCCTTACCCTAATCCTGGCTCTGCTCCTCCTTACCCGAGAAAGCCTCAGCAAAGCTTGTCTCTCTAGAACTGCTGGCTTTGGGTGTCTCCTGCTCTCAGTGTTCAGGATGCATACTCTAAATGGGGGCCTCCGGGTAATTACTCAGTAACTGTACAGGTTTGGGGGATGTGACCTGCTCAGGATTCTGCTCTGCTTTCCAAACTCCACAGAAAAGGAGGTGGAGCTTTCCCCACCCGGGATGAGAGAAGGGGCACCGGTATCTGAAATGGCAGGTTCTTTACCCTGGGGTGACTTTTCAATTCACCTGCCTTCAATGGGAGCAGGAGATGCCCCTCGGACTGGCCTGTACCCATGTCAAAGGAAGGACAGGCATGGGTAGGTCTGGAAACATGTGGAGATTTCACATTCTGCGTGTTACCCATTCCCAGATGCCCTCTTGGCTCCCTGCTACTGCAAGGACTTGTCACTGCTGCGTGCTGCCATCCTACATACTCCCACAGCAATCCCCCCAGGCTCTCAAACTCTGGGGTGGGGGTTAGTGTGTCCAATATGCAGGCTGGGAGAGAGTGTCTGCGTCTCTCCTGCCTGGGGGCATCCCGTGCTGCCCTCGTCTCTTATGCTTTTCTTACCTTTAAATGGGTTGTTTGTTTTCCTTGACTCCCCTGCCTGTCCTTCCTGCTTGGTGTCCTCAGGGCCTTCCGGGGTCCGACTGCTTTCCTCTGAGGGCTCCTCATATGCCTTGGGAACTTCGAGTGTTGCCATCTTTCTGGGGAGGGTTGGGGAGTGTCGGTCCATGGGAGGAGACAGAGTTGGGACAGGGGCTTGTAACAGAGCTGGGTTCTTCCTGGACTGTCGGGGAGGCACCGTGGGGCTGTCCCTCTTCAGATGCACTTGGCTCTCTGTGGCAGCAGCCTCTACCTCCTCAACCTGCTTGTTTTTAGGCAAGTATATCTTGCGTCGAGCCCCGGAGGCAAGCTCCTCTGGTGTGGCGCAAGGTAATGCTGCAACCAGGTCGCTGGAGTTCTCCTTCATGCTGCTTTCGAGATGCAGATCAGAAAGCCCATAGTCTGCCTGGCCTGTTCTGTCCAGGGGCACATTACCCACCACAATAGAAGGGACAGACAGCAGGGCTGACCCTTCTGGTTCATATGCCTCCCTGGCTGGCAGTGTCCTACATGCTAAAGGACTGATACCCAGAGCTTCTTTGCTGGTAACTAACTCTTGGTTAATCATTCCCGTGAGCCTTCTAGATGTTCTGGGGCTTAAATGCAAGCTCTCTGCACTTTGGAAGAGCTGGTTATTTTGCACCCTTTCTAAGATTTTCCTTGATGTGCTGGGGCTTAGCCCTGCAATGCCCACTTCCGGCAGTGCTTTCTCCTCCCCAGCAGGCTGCCTCCCCTCTTCTTCAGTCTCAGCGTCCTTCTTTGTGGGGCCCTTACTTTTATCTGGCTCGGACGAGGACATTTTTAAAAGCAGAAGTAAATAATTCTTCAAGGAGGACACTAGGTTTCTGTGCTGTACTTTGTGCTCCAGGGATACCTCCCCCTCCGGAGTTCTCTCTTCAGCCCGCGGAGTGAGTGGCGCCTCCGTTTTCAGTTCAGACCTACCTGTAGAGGTCATGCTGCTTCTCTCAGCTGCAGCTGCTGGCTCCTTGCCTAGAGTCACAGCTCTCTGCTCACTTTCCTCCCCACTCTTAGGAGCCAGCGACACAGGTGCCAGCTTGGCACTGCCCTCCTCAGCGGAGCTGACTGGAAACCGTTTGTGGTGAGGCATGGCAGCCAGCGTTGGTGCAGATTCATTTGTTTTCCTAGTCTCCATTTCTCTTTTCACGCCACCTGGCAGCTGGGCTGCCGATTGGTTCTCATCAGCAGGGGCTTCTTTGACTGGAAAAGAGGAAGCTGAGCCTGGTGCTTCCATAGACTCAGAGATCTCTGTGATGGAAATGGGACGCAGCACTTCCTTACTCACTTGGGTGGAGACCGGAGCTGCCTGTTTAGGCACCCAAGACATCCCACCCACCACTCCGCCTGCTTGCTGTGAGGTCTCATGGGAGGGCTCCACAGGACTCTCCTCTACCTGTGTGCAGGACAAGGTGTCCCCTAACCAGCTTCCAGCTGGCTCTGTTTCTGCAGTTAATGGCTGAACAATCTTCTCACCCTCCCCCATTCCACTCCAGCAGGCACCTGGTTTAAGCAGGGCTTTGCCTCCAGGCTTACGACTTGCTTCCTTCAATGCTGACCCAGCTGTAGCTAGCTCCTCATTCTCCTTACTAGGAGTTGGTCTTTGCTGGGTCTCTTTGCCTGGGAAATTCAGGGAATGCCCTGCTCCCTCCTCTTTCCAAGGGGGATGTTCCTCCCAGCTGGGCTGTGTGAGACCAGAAGAACCAGCAGGAGGCCTCTGGGAACTCTCTTGGCTTATTTTCAGCATCCCTGTTTCTCGCGGCCTGGGGCTGACTGGCTGTTCAGACTGCTCCATCTCTCTCTCCATGCAGATGGGCTTCCCTCTTGTGAGCTCCTTTAATTGTCTGGTTTGAAGATTACGGTCCTCCATTGGCTCCAACGCTGGATGTTTCAGGTCGCTGGTGGAGGACAACACCTGCTTTGCTGCCTCCTGAACCTAGGTAAAAAGGAAAACCATGATTATGTTACTGCCTGGATCCACTTGGCATTAACTTAGCACCTTGGGCCCATCTACACACTACACTGCACAGGGTCTAGATACCATATTGGATCATGGTCTGGTCTTGCCTCTGTGGATAGGACCAAACAGTTAGGGCCTGATTATGAGAGGAGTTGAGGGACACTAGATGGGGAGGCCCTGAGTTACTACAGAGAATTCTTTCCCAGGTGTTTGGCTGGTGGGTCTTGCCCACATTCTCAGGGTCTAACTGACTACCATATTTGGGGTAGAGAAGGAATTTTCTCCTAGGTCAGATAGACGGAGACCCTGGGGGTTTTTCACCTTCCTCTGCAGCGTGGGGCACAGATCACTTGCAGGTTTCAACTAGTGTAAATGGTGGATTCTCTGTAACTTTAAGTCTTTAAACCATGATTTGAGGATGTCATTAACTCAGCCAGAGGTTGGGGGTCTATTACAGGAGTGGGTGGGTGAAGTTCTGTGGCGAGGTCAGACTAGATGGTCCCTTCTGACCTTAAAGTCGGAGTGCCCCATGCTTCCACTGACTGCAGTTGGACCTGTGGGGGTTCAACACCTCTGAAAAATCAGGCCCTCACTTGTAACTATGCTCCTGCCATGCAAAGGCCATGGCTACAACACAATTCTCTTCTCTACATGTCCTCATATAGCGCTCAGCACCATAGCATTGGAGCACCTTCCAGCAGTGCATTAAGCAACGTGACAAGCTTCTGTCATGTGTTGTTTGTTCTCCCAGCATCTCCTCAGGACGAGATGTGTGTGCAGTTAAGTGTCTTGTTGGATTTTTTTAATGTTATTGTTTTAAATGCCCATGCCTCCTTTGTGCTTATGTTAGTGAAGGCAAGATCAAAGAAATGTGCCTGGCAGTTGGAGCCGAAGGTGGGGAGGTTTCTGATGGGGAGTTCACTCCACAGTCTCGGACCAGCCGTTGAGGAAGTTGTCTCCTACACCAATGAGCTTTACTCTTATTGCAGAGTGCTCCGTGGGCTGGAGGAGCGGAGTCACTGACTGGAGTCTTCATGCCAGAACTTACCCTTCATGTTACGCAATTGTAACACGTCAAGAAATGGCACGCACAAAGTACATAAGCCTGGAGAAGCCCATTTCCCAGAAAGTGTGATATGTTATTGCTGACTGCAAATCCCAAAATGTAGATGCCAAGATGAAACAATGGGAGAATCACTCTCTCCCATCTCTCCCTTAGCAATTCGTAACATTCATGTGAAAAGGGCATGGGGATGCCAGAACAGATCAGAGCAGAGGTTCTTCTAACCCAGCGTCAGTCTCCAACAATGATCAGCGCCAGATGCTCCTTAGGAAGCTGCAGGACACCTCTCACCTGGCAAATATGGGATAATGTGCCCCCTTGTGAAGGTCTCATCCTAACCCCTAATAGTGAGAGATCAGTTTAAAGACTGAAGCAGGTGGTTTTATCTCCTTCCCAAAAATTTTTTAAACATCAACTATTATAACTAGATATTCCTGATATCCATATAAACACCCAGTCTCCCTCTGAATCTTGCTAAATTCTTGACCACTCTGACGTCCTGTTGCCAATGAGTTACATAGTCTAATTACATGTTGTGTAAACAAATATTTCCTTTTATCAGTATTGACTTTGCCAGCTTCCAATCTCTTCTGTCTTATTCTTGTGTTATGAGACAGGGAGAACTGAAGAAGTTTCTGATCTACCTTCCCTAGGCCAGTCATTATTTTATATACTTTTATCATGTCCCCTCTTAACTATCTCCTCTCCAAGGTAACAATCCCAGTCTTTTCTCTTTCTTTGTATGACAATTTTTCTAGCCCCTAATCATTCTTGTCACCCTTCTCTGAACCCCTCTAGTTCTGCAATATCTTTCTAGAGATGGATGGCCAGTGCTGCCCACAGAATCCAGATGAGGCTACTCCATTGATTCACATAAAGGCATTAGTCTATTCCCTGTATCATTCACCATCCCATTCTTTACGCAGCCTAACATTCAGTTTGCTTTTCTGAAGCTGCGCATGGAGTAGAGGTTTAACTGAGCTGTCTGCAACGATGCCCAGAGCTTTTTCCTGAGTTAACAATTTGTTCAGAACTCTGTAAGGTGTAGGAGTCATTCAAATCATTCCCTCCAATGTACACTACCTGGCATCCTCCCCTCTTCCCCGTGGGGCAGGTGCCAACCCCGGTCCTTCCATTTGGGCAAGATGAAGTTCGGGGTCACGGCAGCATCACTGCCGATGCGCCATGTGGCCATGCGATCCTCAGCGATTACCTCTCCCTCTCAGTGCCGCATTAGCAGTGGGGTTTCGCATCCACAGCCATGTATTCTTGAGGGAAGAAGGTCACGGCTCAGAGTACAAGTTCCCCCTCCCCCACGCAAAGCAAGACTCTCACTGAGCCCGCCACTGCTCCATATCACCTAATATAGTCAAGTGACAAGCACCCTCCACTTCAGCCTTGGTGATGCAGAGACCATGTGATTCTGAGTGCTGAAACCTCTTGAAAAACCTGATAAACTGCTCATGTGGAATCTGACTGCAGGCAGAGAGGAGGCCCTTATACTCTCCATTAGCTGAACAGAAGTGCAAAGAGCTGTTTCCCTGAGTCTCCGCTGGCAAATCATCTGCCCTGCAGGGGACTGTTCTGAGTGCCCAAGAACCTCCAATACACTCACTCCTGGGCTTCCCCAAAGAGAGGGGGAGCTGAAATCAGAAAATCCCTAGGAAGCTGTTAATAAAGCATTTCCTGCAAAAAGGATCAGAGAGAACTGGCCTCTCCAGCAGTCATATTAACCCACAAACACTTAGCTACCATAGAAGGCCAGTTGCAGGCACTCACCCTACCCCGTGTCCTCCAGCTCTCCCGGAAAAGGAGTGTTGAGTTTCGAAGGTTAGAACCCCAGGGAATGCAGAGCTAAGGTCCCTCACACCCTCACTTTACAAGAGTGTTAGCTAACACCAGCAAGAAAAACACAAATGTTGGAGAACCAGGAAACAAAGAGCTAAGGTGACATTTCCCACACAACCTCAACTCTGCCCCTACATCCATGTCCAGTGGAATGGTACAGCAGGACTCTGATTCACACAGTTCAATGGGCAATCGGTGTAGCCAGTTCATCTCCACTGGCCATGGGGTACTTGCTACTGTTTCCAAGGCATCACCAAAGACACTCTGACCTGCCTCAAAAGAGGTTCATAATACAGAACAGGATTTCCCAATATTGTCTTTTCTGGAATTGCCACAGGAGTGTTCTCAAATTCCAAAAGGGAAGAAGTAGCAGAAAAGGTGACAGCATACAGCAGCAAACTTTGTAACAGCATGAGCTGTGTAGAATGGGAGAGAATGAAGGATGGACAGTATATAATCACTCCTCCACTTGTGTATCCACATAGGGAAGAGCAGTGTCACATGTAAGTTGGCAATCAAGAAGACTGATGGGTGTGCGGCTGTGGTTAGCCAAAGCAGTTCTGGCTGCCAGGGTGCAGGCTACACCACAGCTCCAACTGCTTTGAAAGTCTCTTCCGCTGGGTTGGGCTGTGACGGGCACACACTCAGGGAGAGCCGCTCCCACTGCTCGTGCTGCTGCAGCTATATGCTATTTTTAGTGTGCCAGCCCGATGAGAGCTAGTGCCGGCATGTTTCCTCCAGCTGGGAATCATACCCCCAGCTCCAGGTGCAGCCATGGCCATAAACAGTCAAAAAAGAGGAGCACGGAAACTAGAAGAGAAGAAATGTTACAACAAGAATGGCAGACAGGTACCCCCATCGCAAAATGATAGAGAACGTTCAGATTCCAAAGAGCAAACGCCTGGTAATGTGACCAGGTAACATCTAAACTATCTCCATCACGGCTGCCCTGTAGGCACAGCACAACACCGCTAAGCAAAACCCAGGAGGACACCGGCTCTGTTTCTTGATATGACGGACAGTGGGGCATTCTACTTCTTTCAGCACACCAGAACTGACAGTGAAGAACTTGAGGAACAGCAAATACAGGATTCATGTGGTGAAATCACCTAAGCATCCCCCTGCAGAAGGAAGCCCTGGAGGCTCGGATGCAGTCACTAGGTTAGCTCGTAGCTATTCATTAGTCTGTGGTTATTTTTAGCTTGTGTGTTTTATTCTTCTTTGAACAAAAGAAAAATGGGGTGGGATGGAGAGATGTAACGGTGACCCCTGGAGACAATGGATACAAACCCTATCATGGGACAGGATACTAACCTTGTCATCCCAACCCGATCATGTGACGGGGACAAGGCAATGAAGTACAGTCTCTTTTCAGCTCCTCTCAGTCGGACTCTTATTACAATGGACACAATCTTTGAGGTGAGAGAGATGGCCTCAGCTTGGACTACTGGAGATGGGGCTGGAGAGGAATGAGTCAGTCATGGTCATGTAACAGAGGAAGAACTGGCAGGCTTGGCAAAGGCGTGGATGAGGGAGGAGACAACACTTGTGACCCCAAATTGCAAGCTGGGGTGACCCAGAAGATGGTGAAGTTACAGAGTGATGGAGGGGTTTGGATGAGTGAAGAGGAGCTCAGTTTGACGTGCTGGCAGCAGACACCCCAGAGGAGAGTTCCTTCAGACAGGCAGACATGCAGGACAGTACAGACAGGGACAGTCAGGGTGTAGCAGTAGATGTAATCCATGAGAGAGGAGGAGATCATCCCATGGGTTGGTCTAGAGGGAGAAGATCTGGCAAACCTCATAGAATTTGCAACATCTCACAGAAAAGAGCTGCCGTGGATGAGCTTCAATGTACACCATCCTCCCAGAGCTTACTCATTTCACCACAGCATGACAATGTCAAGTCAAGACCTTGTACTGTGGACTCCTTATTAGACCCACACTGTGAGGTCAGGTGATGGAGCACAAATTCCATTTAACTTCAGCTGATTAGAAAACTGAAGGTTGTCATAGGATTTTGTAAAGATGCTCCACAGCAAATATAATTAATGTCTGTTA
This sequence comes from Caretta caretta, assembly GCF_965140235.1. Lineage (NCBI taxonomy): Eukaryota > Metazoa > Chordata > Testudines > Cheloniidae > Caretta > Caretta caretta. The sequence goes on along the minus strand of NC_134215.1, from coordinate 46,422,051 downwards.
TCTGTACCATAGCAAGAGCACTTCCTATTTTACGGCATTTACACCATGGGCAGAATGAAGTAGTAGTTAAATCAGAACCAACTTCTCCTCTGATCTTTGGGTCAGAAGTAGATCAGGCTTTGGCTCCAGTTTTCCCACTACAGCCAACCTCTGCTCAGAGGGAATCTATTTGAGATGGCCCTGTCCAGACCAAGGGAAAGATTTTTTTGTTTTAAAACTCATGACAGTCAATTAACACATTCTAACCACAACCCAGTACCCAGTGTAGACAAGTTTAACACCTTTAGAAATGTCTTTGCTAGGCATAGCTCCAATAGTGTTAACTATGACCAGCTAATGTTTCAGACACGACCATCTTTGTCTACACTAGGTGCGAGACGGCATTTATCCACTTGTTCGTTAGGGAGCTGTAGCGGGGTGGTCACCCGCTCCAGCCTTAAAGGGCTTAAAACAGCCCAGGAGAGGGCTGTGGCTGGGAGCAAGCAGTTCCAGGCTGATTGGGGGAAGCAGGCTCAGCTGTGGCCACGCTGCAATCAGGGTCAGCTGGCCCTTATGAGAGGGCAATGGGCCAGGAGCAGAGTCTCTCTGCCTTTAGAGGGAGAAGAGCCTGGCTGCTGGGGAGTGTACCTGGGCACCTAAGGTGGAGCAGGGTCCGGGAGGGACACGGGGGCCAGCGGCAGCAAGACACCAGCCTGCAGAGGGTGCTCTGGAGGCTGGAAGAGCTAATTCCCTGAGAGACCAGCAGGAGGTGCCGCAGGGGTGAGTCCTGCCCCATGACAGGAGCATGTTTTCTAAGAGGATGTGTTTTCCAGTGTAGACAGAGCCCTAAGGATGGCAGCACATGACTGGTGCCAGAAACCCTCCTGCTCGGGAGCAAGCAGCACAAAGCCAAGTGGCAGGCGGCAAAGCTCAAGAGCAGTGTTGCTGTGGATTTTTGTGGCACGACAGGGATTAATGCAGCAGTTTGATGGTAAGAGAAGTGATATGGCCCATGGGGGCTGTGCAGTCAGCTTAAAGAAGGGTCCAGGGGACTGTACTGGGATAACTGCAGATGACTCCAGGATACAGAACCTCAATTCTTCTTCGAGTGCTTGTTCATGACAATTCCAATCAGGAATGTGCATGCGTGTACGTGCACGGCAGCCTGAAGATTTTTCCCCTATCAGCAGCAGTCGGGTTGGTCTGGGCACCCCCTGGAGTGGCATCATCATGGCGCTCAATATAGGCCCCTACCGAGCCGCTACCCCCATCAGTTCCTTCTTACCACCAGTGACGGTTAGCTGGAACTTCCCCTTGCTCTTGTCGTGACAAGCCCATTTGGCAGTCTGTATATAGTTCTCATTAGTTCCATAGCGTTAAGTAGTTAGTAAGTCCTCTATTTAGTTCTTAAGTTTCCTTTGGAGGGGCTTCCCCTCCAGTGCTATTCCGGCACTAGGGCATGCCGCGGTCTCCTGGCTTCAAAGCCTGTGAGGTCTGCAGCAAGTGTATGCCCAGAAGCAATCCTCACACTTCGTGTCTGAAGTGTTTGGGGGGAAAGCCATCAAAAGGATCGCTGTAGGATCTGCAGGAGGTTTCTCACCAGGATACTGAAAGATAGAAATCAGCGCCTGAAGATCCTTCCAATGGAAGAGGCACTCCAGCCCCAATGCGACCCCGGTGCCGAGTACCTCCTCCTCGGTACGCAGTGCCCCAGCACCGTCGGCACGGGGATTGGTGCCAAGTAATAACAAGGACTCTCGGCATCATCATGGCTCCACTCGCAGCTCACATGCCGCAGGCAGGCACCGGTCTCAATCGCCAGTGCCACAGAAGAAGAGGAGGCCAGAGAGGGGTCATTCTCCCCACCCCAGCTAGACCCAAGGAGCCAGCCATTGTGAGACCTGAGTAGGGCCACACTACTTCGGCCTTGCTGCCAGAGACGGTCGTGTCGACTCCTGCCCCCATGGAAGGGCGGTCGAGTCTGGACCCTTCTCACTCGCTGAGGCCAAGCTGACAACTACACCTCCCGTCGACCCCAGAGGTGTTTGAGGCAGCACGGGACCTGCTCCAGCTTACGGCACCATTCTCCCCGCCTAGACAGGAGAGGTCGTCAGCACCAGTCGCTCCCCGGCACCGTCAAGGGGAAAGCCTGGCGGTCTTCATCCCTGGTGCACTGCTCCCCGGCACCAGAACAGGGTCAACACCCTCATCGGTCCCCGAGCCTGCAACGCGGCCCCTCTGTGCCTTGAAATACCGCTCCTCCATGGTCCTCCTTTTCGGAGACCTCTGAGTCAGACTCCTATCGATCTCATAGGAGCTGAAGTAAACGGTCCAGGTCATCACGAGACTGGCAGCCTTACGCGGCACAGTGGCCCTTTTGGACTCCCTGGGCCCTTCACCAAGGCCAAGGGTTGCATTCCAGGGCAGCGGCAGTGGCCTCGGCTACTTTTGTACCGCCACCGGCACCGTCGGCATTAGCAGAATCAGGGGTAGCTCCATTGTTCCCTGACGTCACCATCCCAACTCCAACCCATCGTCTAGGCCAGCCCCAGCGGTTTCAGCACCGACTCCTCAGCACTGACAGCTTCAACAACTTCAGCACCGGGAGCCTCGGCACTGACGTATACAGCTCTGGCACCGAGGACCACAGCACCGTTCGCATCGGCTTCAGCCCAGGATCCCCAAGCACTGCAGGACTCCTTGGGTGTGGAGGGAAGAGAATAGCCACTCCTTGAGGGGTCTCTTCCTCTTCCTCTCCAGATGAAGCGCTGGCAGGCACTTTGGTAGCCCCGGCCCTGGAGGACAACAGGGTCCTACAGCAATTGCTGAGGAGGGTTGCCCAGGGCCTAGGCATTCAGGTGGAGGAGGTAGTGGAGGATGCAGATCCAACGGTGGATATCCTTGCCCCCTCCGGACCTGCTCATATTGCCCTACCCCCATAAAGACTATTGCCAACACCACCAAAACCGTGTGGCAGACCCCAGCTTTGTTGCCTCCTATGGCTAAGCACAATGAAAGACGCTATTTTGTGCTGTCCAGGGGCTACAAGCACTTGTATACCCGTCCTCCACCAAATTCCTTGATCGTGGATACTGCTAACCAATGTGAGCACCTACCAAGGCCCCTTCCCAAAGAATTGGGAGGTGAAATGACTCGACCTTTTTAGGAGAAAGGTCTACTCCACTGGCGGCTTGCAGCTCCGCATTTCTAATCAGCAGGCCATTGTCAGCAGGTATTGCTACAATACATGCGGGGCAACGGCAAAGTTCATAGAGCTGCTGTCACAGGACTCCCATGCCGAATTCTCGGCCCTGGTGGAGGAGGGCAAGCTCATTTCCTGAGTTTCGTTGCAGGCCGCTCTGGGTGGGGCTGATGCGGCCACTCGAGTGATGTCTACTGGGATTGCCATGAGAAGGGTCTCCAGGCTCCAGGTATCAAGTCTGCCATACGAGGTCCAGCAGACCATTCAGGATCTCCCCTTTGAGGGCGTGACTCTATTTTCTGAAAAGACGGATAAAAGACTACATAGCCTAAAAGACTCAAGAGCCACCCTCAAATCACTGGGCTTCCATATCCCCGCCACGCAGTGGAGGCTTTTAGGCCACAACCTCCTCCGTGGTTCTACCAACAGCAGAACTGGCAGGATGGCTCACGGAGGAGAAACAGGAGCGGCAGGAAGAGGCCACACCTGTCCTCAGGCCAGGGCTCTAGTCCGTCCAAACCTTCATCTGGCCAGAAGCAGGCCTTTTGAAGGTGCAAAATAGGATGGCACACCAGCACTTGGACTGGATCCAACTTGCCTTACCTTCTGGTCGTGACTATGCCCTTTCTACCCTGCGTGGGTCTGTATCACATCAGACCGCTGGGTGCTCTGCATGGTAGAGAGGGGATACTCTCTCCAATTCTCTGCCGTCCACCCTTCCATCCGCCTTCCCCGACCCTCTTCAGGGACCCTTCTCACAAGCAAATCCTCATACAGAAGGTTCATTCACTCCTATCGCTAGGGGCAGTGGAAGAGGTTCCTCTGGAGCAGAAGGGCAATGGTTTCTATTCCTGGTATTTCCGGATACCGAAAGCCAAAGGCAGGCTCAGACCTATCCTAGACCTATGGGAGCTCAACAAGTTCATGAGGAAGCTGAAGTTCCGCATCGTCTCTTTGGCTTCCATCATCCCTCCCTTGGATCTAGGGGACTGGCATGCCGCCCTAGACTTGAAGGATGCATATTTTCATATAACAATTACACTGTCCCACAGAAGGTACCTCAGGTTTGTGGTGAGCAACAAACACTACCAGTTCACAGTCCTCCCGTTTGGCCTGTCAGCAGCGTCTCTTGTGTTTACCAAGTGCATGGCAGTCGTGGCCGCGTTCCTATGCATGCGTCAGGTACAGGTGTTCCCGTACCTTGACAACTGGCTGATCAAGGGCTGCTCCAGGGCTCAAGTGGAGGCACAAGTCAACTTCATAAGAATGATGTTCGATGAACTGGGCCTTAACTTGAACATGGGGAAATAAACTCTGTCCTCTGTTCAGCAGATAGAGTTCACAGGGGTGGTGCTGGACTCGACACAGGCCAGGGCATACCTCCTAGAAATGAGGTTTTGGGCCCTGGGCAACATCATTCAAAGTCTTAAAAAGTTTCCCACTACCACAGCAAGGAATTGCCTGAAACTTCCAGGACACATGGCCTCTTGTACCTATGTGGCGCAACATGCCAGGCTCAGACTCCAGCCTCTCCAATCGTGGCTAGCCTCAGTGTATTGGCCAGCTCGGGATAGTTTGGAAAGGGTTGTCACTCTGCCTCGCCTGGTCCTCAACTCCCTCCAGCGGTGGCTTGACCTGCAGGTACTGTGTGCAGGGATCCCCTTCACCGGTCCTCAGCCATCCCTCTCACTAGTGACAGACGGGTCAGCCTTGGGCTGGGGAGCAGATCTGGGAGACCTCAGGACACAAAGCCTCCGGTCTCAGGCGGAACTTGCTCTCCAAATCAATGTCAGAGAGCTGAGAGTGGTGCATCTGCTATGCCAGACTTGCATCTGCTATGCCAGACTTTCTGAGCCCACTTGACAGGGAGATGTGTATCAGTCATGACAGACAACACCACGGTGATGTTCTATATCAACAAACGGGGGTGCATGCTCCTCTCCCCTATGCCAGGAAGCCCTCATGCTGTGGGACTTTTGTGTAACTCATTCGATACAGCTGCAAGCATCGTACTTCCCGGGAGCAAGAACGAATTGGCGGACCATCTCGGCAGGTCTTTTCATGGCCATGAGCGGTCCCTACACCTGGACATCATGAACTCCATCTTCCAACGGTGGGGTTTTCCCCAGATGGACCTGTTCGACACTTGACGCAACAGGAAGTGCCAGCAGTTTTGCTCCTTCCTGAATCACAGCCCAGGCTCCATTGCAGACGCATTCCTCCTCCCATGGGGAGGCCGTCTCCTCTACGCATTCCTGTCCTTCCCTCTCGTTCACAAGGTGCTCCTCAAGATACGCAGGAAAGAAGCTTCAGTGATATTGATAGCTCCAGCCTGGCCCCGCCGACACTGGTACACATCTTTCCTGGAAATATCTGTGGAAGCCCCAGTTACCTTGCCGTTCCTCCTGGACTTAATAACTCAGTATCACGGCTGTTTCCAGCCCCCAAATCTCGAGTTGTTGCACCTCACAGTGTGGAAGCTCAGTGGCTGAACACCACAGAGTTCTCCTGCTCAGACCCGGTTAGAAAAGTCTTCCTGGGCAGTAGGAAACCCTCCACCAAGGCTACCTACCTTGACAAGTGGAAAAGATTCTCAATCTGGTCTCAGAGTAGCAGCCGTGTTAGTCTGTATTCGCAAAAAGAAAAGGAGTACTTGTGGCACCTTAGAGACATCGGCGCAGCATCACTCATTCCCGACACTTGCCCCTATACCAACCATACTGGACTGCCTTCTCAATCCCAAGCAGCAGTGACTGTCCATTTCATCAATAAGGGTTCACTTGGCCACCATCTCTGCCTTCCATCCAGGCTCAGAGGGCCGGTCGGTGTTTGCCAACCCTATGGTCAGCCATTTCCTGAAAGGTCTCGAGAGGCTATATCCGTACATCTGGCAACCAGCCCTAACCTGGGACCTCGATCTGGTCCTTTTCAAATTGATGGGTTCACCCTTTGAACTGCTGGCAACTTGTTCGCTGCTCTACCTGTCATACAAGGTGGAGTTTCTGGTAGCAATCACCTCAGCCAGGAGGGTGACTGAGATCAAGGCCCTAACATCAGAGCCACCTTACACCGTGTTCTATAAGGACAAGGTCCCGCTCAGGCCACATCCCGCTTTTCTCCCAAAGGTTGTCTCCCAGTTTCACATCAACCAGGACATCTTCCTCCCAGTGTTCTATCCTAAGCCACACTCGAGCGGCAGAGAGCAGAGGCTTCACTCATTGGACGTTCGCAGAGCACTAGCCTTTTACACTGAAAGAATGAAACTGTTTTGGCCATGGCAGACAGGATGAAGGGTCTTCCAGTCTCCTCCCAACAAATTTCCTCCTGGATCACATCCTGCATCCGTGAATGCTATAACCTGGCAGAGGTGCCTGCCCCTCCGCTCATTGTGCACTCCAGCAGGGCACAAGCTTCTTCAGCAGCATTCCTGGTGCAAGTCCCGACCCAGGAAATATGCAGAGTGGCAACGTGGTCCTCCATACATACTTTCACCGCACATTATGTGATTACCAGCAGGCCAGAGACAATGCAGCCTTCGGTAGAATGGTGCTCCAGTCAGTGGAGAACTCCGACCCCACCTCCTGAACTTAGGCTTGGGAGTCACCTGATTGGAATTGACATGAACAAACACTTGAAGAAGAAAAAATGGTTACTCACCTCCTCATAACTGTTGTTCTTCGAGATGTGTTGTTCATGTCCATTCCAATACCCACCCTCCTACTCTTCTGTCAGAGTAGCGGGCAAGAAGGAACTGAGGGGGTGGCGGGTCGGTAGAGCCCTATATTGAGCGCCATGATGGCACCACTCCAGGGGGCGCCCGGACTGACCTGATGGATGCTGCTATGGGAAAAATCTTCCAGCTGCTGTGCACGCACGCACACACCTGATTGGAATGGACATGAACAACACATCTCAAAGAACAACAGTTACGAGAAGGTGAGTAACCATTTTGGGGGTTTTTTTGGTAAAGCTTGTGTCCAGAAATGGATCTTGACCGGTTCCTTAACATTACAAGGCTGTGCTTCCGGCTACAGCTGCACATCTGCAAGGAAATCTAGAAGAGGAAGGCAGGTGCCAGCCTTGGGAAATGCTGGAACACCTGGCAGTTTCAACTTCCCATTACAGTCAGTGGACGTATTGCATTACCTGCCAAGTATGTGGTGTGAGTGACAGCTATGCTATGCTCTGTTCATTTGGCTATGCCCAGGCAGGAGTAACCCCCCCTCAGAAATACGGTACTCCTCTTTGCTGGTGTAGTAACAGTGTATAAGAAATGGTTTCAGAGAGCAGAAGCGGGTCACAGCTAGCTGGCCCAGGCCATCACAATGGTATACAGGTGGGAAGTTTGGGCTTTTTCCAACCTTCTGGGGGAACTGGAGCAGGAGACTGAATCCACATGCACCTGCCACTCTCTATTCTCCTGGCAGTGGGGCCTCAACTTGGTCTCTTTATTCATCTAGATCTGAACTGTAATGACCCCCCGGCACATTGATGTCATTGTTCAGATGTAAAATCCCAACTGTGCCCTGAAATCAGGATCACAGGATGTTGGGCCGTAAAACATGTTAATAAGGGAACATGTAACCTCCAGCCCAATACTGCATTTCATGGAAAACACTTCAGATTAAGTGACAAAAATAGACACGGACTGAAAGGAACTGGTGACAGTCAGGAACAGATGCAGTGCTCCGACTCAGCAGCCAGCACAACGACTCTTCAACAGCACTGTTCCAGCAGGGCAGATGGAGCCAACAAATGGCCAGATCTACTGTATGTATGTTTTACCATAAACAAAATTCCACCCGCTGCCCAGTGAAGTTCACAAAGCCTACCTGGCATGTCTGTTTTTCGTTTACATAATGACTTACTAACTGTGCCACTTAGAAGCCAAGGCTCATTGCTAAGCTGAACAGATGTCATCATGCTCTCTGTTTGTCATACACATTCAGCATTCTCAGTTGCCATTTATAGCTAAGAGTGATCTGTGCTCACTGCTTAGCTGATTTGGAAACATTTGCCTGAGGTCACCCTCCCCCCCCCCCCCAAAAAAAAAATAGAACTTACATTACCTCACACGGCACTTTGAAGACCACCTGTTCTTCCAAGGAGCCCTGAAGCAAGATTCCTCCTGCCTCCTGTCTCAGCTGGGACAAATCCAGACACGGGGCCACTTGATTCAGAGATGGGGTAGTATGCCGAAGGGGCTGCTCGGTGTTCACTTGTACAGAGTCCAGCAAGTCTGTTTCTTGGATGTTTTTGCCCGAGGAGATGCAAGAAGTCCCTGATGCATTTCCCATCAGGAGGGGGTGCTGCATTGCAGACCTTGGCTCCAGGGTCCTGCTAGGAGGCTCAACTCTCTTCTTATTCAAATCCCCAGGCGGTTCACTTTCCTTTTTGGTTACCTTTGTATCTATGGCCTCATTCTCCTCCAGTTCCTGTTCCACAGATTGGCCTTTCTGCTCCTCTCCTGCTACAGCCTCTACCAGGAACATCTCAGATGCTGGTGGAGGAGTATCTCTTTGCCTGTTAATGCTCACAGCCGGAAACTGCAGCTGAGCCCCATTCTCGGCTTCTTCTGGGGCTTGTGGCATCTTCTCTTCCATTACATGTTTTGCTCCACTCTCAAGATACATCTCTGTCAAGGAGAAGTAAGTGTCACCCCTGAAAGGCTGGGAGCATCGCTGAGGTTTGCCAGTTTTAGCATCCTCCTGACTGCTGGGTGTTCCAAGTTCTTTGACTTCTGGAACATCTCCCACCACCTGGCTCATTGCCGCTACTGATTGCATGCTCCCCAGCAGGGCGACGGAAGGGGCATTTCTTTGACTTTGAGAGAGATTTTGGCTCTCTCTCAGCCCATTTTCTTGACTTGAAACTTCCTGTTTTGCTGCCAACAGGGTAGCAGGCTCTTCCCCTTTCTTTTTCTTCTTTTTAGCAAAGGACTCTCTGGTGATGGGCTTGGTAGTTATTTCCTCCACCGTCTCATAGATGTATGTGAAAAAGCTATTTCCATTTTCCTCCCCGCTTTCTATAGAGGAGTCTCCATTGGTGGTCACCTCTGCATCCAGAGGCCTTGTTAGGAAGTTGTTTGAATATCCAGCAGTTGCATTTAAGGACAGCTCCTTAGGCTCAGCAACATCTTCCCATAATCTTGACTTAGGATCCCCAACATGCACCTTTGCTACATCTTCCTTCTCCCATAGGGAGGCACCTGAACGCAGATTCAGATCCCCAGTCAGCCGGCGCTTTCGCTGGAATCTCTCAGGGCTTGTCCTCCTCAGCTTCTCCACCTCCATGTTTTCTTTCCCTCGTTTTCGGCTCTGCTCTATTTCATGCAACTTGGCTTCTGCCTTTCGCTTGAGTTTGGCAAACCACCTCTGATGTATTTTATACTCCGTCATGGTTCCCACTTCCAGGACACCGGAACAGGACACGATGCCTTTGGTATTCCTAGCAGAGGCCTGGTAAATGGCCGCATCATCCTCTCTGCATCTGGTGACCAAAAACAACATAGTGAGACACACCTGTCCCTCTCAAGGCACTTTCCAGACACGCGTGAACACACCCACACACACGTCAGTGAGAACAGTTCAGAAGAAGAGTCCTTTTTACAGCTGGTCAAAGAGTAGCCACCTGGTACAACACTCAGGAAACGGGGGATATTTTGGTATCACCATTATTTTCAAGTCTGTTCACCGTATGACGTCACAAATACTAAAGGGCTCACATCAGGTAGAGTCTAACCGAAACCCAAGTGCTTGTGAAACTGCCATGAATTTGTCAAGGTAAAAAGACTAAGAAAAATCCATACTCAGAAGTGGTGACTGTTTGGCTGAGTTATGCTCAAACTTTGAGCTTTCCTGGCCAGATGAGGAATTCCCTATAGCTCTTAGCCACAGCTGGCTGAAGGGTGCTGCCCAAGCAAGGGTACCAAGAGGCAGTGAGATTCACCAGCTCCAGTGGTGCAGCCATGCACTCCCCCTTCTTGCGCCACAGACACAGGCGAATGCACAGGGGTGAAGCCATAGTTGCTCAGATGCCCAGCTGGGTCTGGAGCACTACAATCAGTGCCAGCCTGCTTTCCCCACACCCAATGCTCCCAGAGCACTAGCAACAAGAGGATGGATGGCTGCTCCTGGAGCAGGTGCCTTGGCAAGAGACTCCCTAACATATGCAAGGCAGCCACAATATGATCCTCAGTTTCCACATGCAGGAGGCATAAGCTGAAATATTGGCATTGGCCTAAACTGGAGAGGACTGTGGTGAAGAAGGAACGGATGGCACCAAGAACTCCATTGATTCCACCCCGATCAAGTGAATCCCCATGCAGGATTCTTCTCTCAGGCTCTGACGTGCTCCTTGAATTTCCTTCTCCAGCTTTCCCTTTTGCCACAGGAAACCAGTCTAATGAGATCACTCCCCCAACTCCACCTCACCTCACATGTCTATGCCCAGTAGTTGTTTGAAACCTACCTTGACTGGTTGTAACAAGTGGGGCTTAGCAGGACAAACCCATTTATGAATCTCGCTGCGGGAAAGTGGATAAAAGTTCATAAAAGGTTCCAGTCACCTATAGCAACCGAATGGCCTCCTGATGTATCAAGGACTTTTCCAATCATGTCTGGTAAACCAGAGGAGGGTGGGACTGGAAATCAATGAGTCAAACTTAGTGCATTGGAAATAAGGATTTAACAGAAGGGTAAAATAATGAAGAGATGGGCTTTTCTACCCATCACTCCCTTTGTGGGAGGGGTTCTTAAAGTTAATTAGCTGGCCAGCTGAGAGATGGGTGAACAGGAAAGGAGTGAGCTTCACCATCATGGCTGCCACCCTCACCATCTCCTGGGATCCACCATGACACTGTTGGGCTTTTGTCAGCCTGATCATGACAGATGTCTTCAACAGACTGGGCCAGAAGGATCCGGCTGGACCAGCTAAATCAGGGGTGGGCAAACTATGGACCAGAGGCTGCATCCGACCCTCCAGATGTTTTAATCTGGCCCTCGAGCTGCTGAGGAGCAGCGGCGCTCCAGCTGGGGAGCAGGGTTGGGGGCATGTCCCCTCTCCGGCTCCTAAGTGTAGGGGCAGCCAAGAGGCTCCGTACGCTGCTCCTACCCCAAGTGCCGCCCCCACAGCTCCCATTGTCCGGGAACTATGGTGAATGGGAGCTGCAGGGGCAATGCCCGCGGACAGGACAGCCCTCAGAGATGCCTGGCTGCACCTCTGCATAGGAGCCGGAGGGGTGACATGTCACTGCTTCTGGGAGCTGCTTGAGGTAAGCGCCGCCTGAAGCCTGCACCCCTACCCCCTCCTGCATCCCAATCCCCTTCCCCAGCCCTGATCCCACTCCAGCCCTCCGAATCCCTCGGTCCCAGCCTGGAGCACCCTCCTGCACCCCAACCCCTCATCGCCAGTTCCACCCCAGAGCCCGCATCCCCAGCCAGAGCCCTCCCCCCCCCCGCACCTCAACCCCCTGCCCCAGCCCCTTCCTGCACCCTGAACTCATTTCTGGCCCCACCCCAGAGCCCGCACCTCCTCCTGCACCCCAACCCCCAATTTCGTGAGCATTTATGGCCTGCCATACAATTTCCATACCTAGATGTGGCCCTTGGGCCAAAAAATTTGCCCACCCCTGAACTAAATCCTGAACACTGCCTGGTTCCTGCCAACACCCCTTCCTTTGGGTCTCCTTTTCCTTCCCCACTTTATTTCTTATCCCTCCTATCCCTGTCCTTTTGCCTTCTGTCTAACGAGAGTCTAGCTCAGCCAGCCAAGACTATACAAGTTTTAACACTGCTGTGAGTCTATGCTGAGAGACAATGCCCTATACCAGAAGTTTTCACCTTGGGGGTGTGGGTGTCAGACTTTCTAGGTGCGTGCGGTGAGCCAGGCCTGTTTAAGAGAATGGCGTTGCAACCTGGTCCACAGGGTCACAACACCACTCAAAGTTGGCCCGTCTGTCCCTCTGTTGTGATGGGGGGCAGCATAGGTAACGGTGGCTAGGGCTGGAGGTTGCTCAGCTCCCCCAAATCTAAGCCACCCCGTTGCCCACATGCACGGCCCAGCTCGGCAGGTGACGCCCACCTCCGGCAGTGCCCGGGCCAGCGCAGTGCTAAGCTGCCCAGCAGCAGGATGAGCAGGGGGAGTCCCCAGAGCCCAGAGACGGACATCCCCAGGAGCCCCATACAGTGCTGTGGGCAGAGTCCATCCAGAGCCCAGCAAACCAGTCCCATTCTTGTTGTGGCAGTGGTGAGTCCATCCCTTGCAAGTGCCTGCAAGCACAGTGGGAGGAGAGAAGAGGAGACGGGGAATGAGCTGTGGAGGAGGGAGCCAGCCAGAGGTAACTGTGGCCACCAGCACCACCACACAGCTTCCTGCACTCCCAGTCCCTCCACCCCCACAACATCACCCACAGCCCCCAAACCTGTCCCTCTCACAGCTCCCATCCAATCCACAAATAAACCTCCAGCCCCCGCTTAAACCCAATTAAAAAATAATGCCAAGGTGGGAGTGGAATTCAAAAAAATGGTTGTGAACCCCTGCTCGAAACAGGCAGATGCTGGTACAATTTTGCCGGGTCTCGGAGTGGCTGATCAGACTGTGTGCTGGGCCGGTGTTTCTCCACCAGTGAGATTACAAGTACAAGCCAGCCCTACAGACAAAAGCTGCGTTCTCTCTTTTTGTGTTCTTTTCTCTCCTCTTTCGTGTGTTTGTAGCAATTGGTCTTCTAGGAGGTGAGACCAGACTTCAACCACAACAGCTACGACAGCTCCAGCCATTTCAACAAACAACTTCTCTTCCCCCACCCCACACAAAGGGCAGTTATTACCATCTTTAACACCATCGGCAGGGATCGGTGTCCTAAAACCCCTCTACAGCTAAAGGGAGTAAGGAATATCATTAAAATGAAAGCCCTACTTGATACTTTACCTTTCAAATTTATCTCACTGTTCCCCCCCCCCCTTTTCCCCCCCCCCATTTCTTTAATAACAGATTGAAAAGATTTGTAACGGGCTAAGCAGGTGGAGGTCTCTGTATTCCATAACCCTGAGCCTTGTTTAATTGTTTAATGTTGTACAGCGAAAGGAATGTGTGAACACCTCTGACTCTCTGGGCCCATATATTCCATCAAGATTAACACAACAGACGCTACTACGCCATCTCTCTGCCATCACAGCTCTAGGGCTCCTCTCAGACAGAGATCCATAAGGCTTCCTGCTTCTGTGAGACGAAACGGTTACTTACTGTGATTGTGGTTCGTCGAGACATGACACAGACATGTTTCTACTTAGCTCTGTGCACGCCCAGCATGCTGGAGCCAGAGAATTTTGCCTAGCGGTACTTGTAGGAGATGGTGCTCACGCCTCATGGCCATAGACTCTCCCCTGGCTATATGGGGCAGTGCCACTCTGACGCCACTTGGTTCTTTCTCACTGAACGCCCAGAGACGAGACTCCGATGTCTTTGTCTTTGAGCAGATGCAGCCATGTATTCCACGTAGGTGGCTCACAAGCTGTACCCCCCCACACACACCCCTGGAGGTGGGACTCGATCTGCACAAGAACTGCAGGACCATTCTATGAAAACTTGCATCTGCCCTGGAAGTTGCGGTGATGGTGTAATGGTTCGTAAATGTGTGGACCCCCACGTGGCCACCCTGCAACATGTCCAGGACTGGGACGTCACATAGGAACACTATTGGTGTTGCTTGTGCTCACAGAATGAGCTCACGCCTGCTGAGGGAGCGTAGCCAAAGCTATTTCATATGCAGGCTTAATACAGGATGTTATCCATTTAGAGATCATCTGCGAAGAGACGTCCTGTCCCTTCATATGATCTGCATATGGCACAAACAGATGAGGCGAAGCACAAAACAGTTTATTCTTGTCCAGATAAATCTAACATATGGAGACACTTCTCCTCCAGAGATGAATGTGGCTTAAGGGGGAAAAAAAGGCACCAGTAAACATACCACCTGGTTCAAATGAAATTGAGAAACCATGTTAGGCAACATTTTGGGTGTGGTCATAAAGTCACTTTGTCCTTGGAGAATTGTGTTTTAGGAGGCTCTGCCATCAGAGCCTGAAACTCTCAACTCCCCAAGCAGATGTTATCACTACTAGGACTGCGCCCTTCTGATCGAAAGGAGAAAGGGACAAGATGCCTGGGACTCGAACAGAGGTCCCATCAAAGCCACTCGGACTGTGTTAAGGTCCCACAAAGAGACCGGCTCTCAGTCTGGAAGACAGAGACTAAGAAGACCTTTTAAGAATCTTGCTACTATGGCATTGGAGAAGACTGATCTTCCCTGAATGGGGGGGGATGAAACACTGATATCGCCACCAGGCGAACCCTCAATGAACTAAGCGCAAGCCCAGATGACTGATGGTGCAGCAGATACTCCAAGATGTCCTGGACAGAAGCCTCCAAATATTGCTCTTCCTCCTCACTCAGCAGCCACACCTGGAGATGCAGAGAGCTGAGTGAGGAAGGCAAGGTGCGACCATGATTCTGAGCGAGTAGGGAGGGAGAGGAAGCAGTATGGGAGGCTGAATGGACCACTCAAGAAGGTAGGAGAATCAGCAGGGCCTCAGCGATGCCTGGGCAACGAGAATGAGCTTGGCCCAATCTGTCTTCAACTTGAGGATGACCTGTGGGATGACTGGGGGAAAAGTGTACAGGAGAGCTGACTGCCAACTGAAAGTGTCAGACAAGAAGCCCGGTCTGAGGCCCCCTCAAGAGCAGAACAGATTGCATTTCCTGTTGTCCCTCATAGCAAATGGGTCGATCACTGGGATTCTCCCAGCTGCGAAGATGACCTGGAGGATGCTTGTCTTCAGAGACCATTTGTGACTCAGGAAAAAATTCCTGCTAAGATGGTCCATGAGATGATTCTCGACCCCTGGCAAATGGTCGGCTACCAGAGTAATGTTCTCCTCGATGCAGAACGGCCATAACCTGATCACCTCTAGGTAGAGCATCCCGGAGCAAGCTCCCTCTTGGTTGTTCACATAATACATCATCATGGTATTATTGGCAAGTAGTGAACCACTCCCTGATATGGTCCACAAAAGCGTGACACTCATTGTAGATGGTCCAAAGCTCCAGCATGTTGATATGCAGTAAGGACTCCTACTCTGACCACAGATCTTGGACCCAGGTGTGCTCCCCAACCCATCAGGGAGGTGCCAGTGACAAAAGACCTGGCTGGCAAGGGCTGGATTGTCTGGATGCATCCATCACTGCCAGGCAACCAGGATGAGTTGAGGAAGATGGACCAATCTGTCCAAGGGGTGAAGAGTCAGACAATAAACCGTCCAGAGCAACATTTGAAGAGGGTGAAGGTGCAACCTTACAAACTGGACCACCTGCACAAAAGCAGACATGTGATCCAAAAGCCTCTGGCATACACAAATGGTTGTGGTAGGCTGAGACTGCAGACTGAAGCAAAGGTGGCAAACCTCCTGAAAACAATCAATCAGCAGAAATGCTCTCAAACTCACAGAATCGGTTAGGACCCCAATTAACTCGATTTTCTGAGTGGGAGCCAAAGCTGACTTCTCAGTATTTAGGCCGAGACTCAGACGGTCGAGCAAGCACAATGTAGTGTCGATATGAGCAAGAATTTCCTCTCTGGACCTATCCCACAGTAACCAGTTCTTCAAATACGGGAAGATGTGGATTCCTTTCTTTCTAAGATAAACCATCATGACAACCTTGCATTTGGAAAAAACCCAGGGGGCAGAAGAGAGGCCGAATAGAAGCACCGTGTACTGAAAATGATGCTCTGCCAGGACAAACCGAAGGAACTTTCTGTGACCCAGCAAAATCGCCACATGACAATAGATATGCTAAAGGTCCAGAGCAGCAAGCCAGTCGTTTGTCGACTATTCTCTCCGCGTTGTCTCAAAAGTGACCATTCAGAACCTCATGTATCTCATAGATTTGTTAAGGCCACAAAGACTGAGAATGGGCTTACCCCTTCCTTGGATTTGGGCACCAGAAAGTACCAGAAGTAGAAACTATGACCCTGATGTTCTGGCAGAACCTCCTCCACCGCTCCGAAAGCCAGCAGAAAATGGACTTGATCAAGGAGCAGTATCTCGTGAGAGGGGTCCTTGAAGAGCAGGGGGGAGGGTGACCTCCGATCTGATGAGAGCCTAGGTGCCAAACCAGCACGCATGGCCCGTTCGAGCAGGTGCTGCTTCAGACGAAGATCCCTCGCCACTTGAGTCCATTTGGAGAATAATCTGCAAATCAAACCTTGCTCCTTGATATGGGCCTTGCCTTAATACAGCAAACACGGCGTGTGGTGATCGTTGCTGGGGATCACTCCGCCACAAGACGGACAATGTTTGAAGCCTAGGGAGGATATCACCAGGGAAACACAAACTACAGCTAACTAACACTAACTAACTACAAAAACTAGAAAAGTCACTAAATAGAGGATTGTGAGGTAAAAACCACACAGAGTCCAACTCGAGTCCCAGGCGGTAAGAAGGAACTGAAGGGGATCCGAGCAGAGCTGCCTCATATAGCCCAGGGAGGAGCTATGTCCATGAGACAACTGCCACCCCTCTGTGGGTACTTAAGCCAAAATTCTCTGGCTCCAGGGTGCTGGGTGCACACACACCCAAGTTTGAATATACGGCTGCATCTACTCAGGGAAGAAGTTCACGTGTTTACTGTTACACTGGTATAAACCCAGAGTCAGTGGGAAGCGTAGGCGCCAACTCTGTGGGTGCTTTGGAGCACCCATGGGGAAAAATTAGTGGGTGCTCTGCACCCACCAGCAGCCAAGCTCCCCTCCCTGCCCCACTTCACCTCCGCCGCCACCTCCTCTCCTGAGCGTACTGCATCCCTGCTTCTCCACCTACCTCCCTGCGCTTGCTGCCTCCAAACAGCTGTTTGGCGGAGGCATAGCAAGCTCTGGGAGGGAGGGGGGAGGAGCGGGAACGTGGCAGGGTCGGGGAAGGGATTTAGGGAAGGAGTTGGAATAGGGGCAGGGAGGGGGTGGAGTTGGGGCAAGGACTTTGGGGAAGGGGTTGGAATGGGGATGGGGCAGGGGTAGGCGGGCAGGGCGGGGATAGGGACAGTGAGGGGGTCGAGCACCCACTGGCACAAGCAGAAGTCAGCGCCTATGGTGGGAAGTCAGTGTAGCAGAGCTGACTCTCCACCTGTAAACTTCACAACATGAGCTATGAATTTAGGGAGAACACATGCTGGTGTCAGTGGCTATGTGCCACCCTTAAACACTGTCCTATCTCCCTTATTCTCTCTGGTCTCCAAAACCCAGGACTCGAATTGGGCTGGGATATACTGAATCAGAACACTGAAGCTGTTAGCCAGAATCTCAGCTTTCATTTTAAAAGTGAGTTAGTTTCTCACAGTTAGGTTGTGAAGAAAACCTTGAAAATGTGACGTGAGCACAACCAATGCAGCAACAGCTGCCTGAGTATGCAGAGAGCCTGAAACAATGGCTCTAAGAGGTGTGATCTGCCCCATGCATCTCAGTAAGGTATTGACTCTAGTGCCCAATTACAGTAATTAGAATGTCAACATTGAGAGTTCTTTCATTGCTGATCACAGTATGCCAGAAAAGAGAAGGGCAACCGTATTATGAAGAGCTGCACAATCTGTTCAGAGAGTAATTTCATTTTGGTGTCATAAATGGGTGGCACCTGGGAGAATACCAGCACTTTCCTCCTACTAACCTGCTGTGTGGACTAAAAATAGTTTTCAGATCACCATGTGACTGGGAGATGGGGCTTAGCACATGCCAATACCGTAATTCAGCCCTGGCCATGGGAATAGCAGAGCCCACGTGACCATGATTTGACCATCTGTAGGGTCTATTGTGAGCAGCATCATATACTGGTAGAGCTTGGTTTGTGGGCAGAGCTTGGGAAAACCCTGCTGTTTATTCTAACTGCCTCAGCTTCCTCTGACCCAGCTCTCCTCCTGACCCCTTCCAATCTGGAGTCTGTCCTCACCACTCCATTGACTGTGGCTTCACCAAGGTTGCCGAAAGCTACTCTGGGACTATTAGCTATTCCTAAAAGGAAGTTCCAGCCTCATCCTATCTTATCTGTCTGCTGCGTTCACCACTATTGTTCACCATCAGCTCCTCTGCCTTTTCATCTCACAGCTCCCATCATTCTGTAGGGTCTCCTCCTCCCATGCGGACTGAGACACATGCTGCTACCAGAGTTAATATACTTAGAAGATATTAATACCCCCAACCTTTCTCCCACCTGCTGCTTTCTGCATTACACCAGAGAATGGTAGCAGTAGTGGGGGCTCTGGCTGAGGCCTTGGGCTGCCAGGGTGGGGGTCAGAATAATAAAGGGGGTGACAACAACCAGAATGGGGTGGCATTAGGGACAAGGTGATGGAAAGTTGGTGAGTGCTGCAAACTGAACAGCTGATGATGGCTACCATATTAGGCATTCAAAGCTCAGGATTATGAATGGATGGTGGGGGTGAGGGGAAGGCAGGACTGAGAAGTGTCTCTCTCAAACTGGCATTCACACATTTAGAAGCAGATAGCTCAGGCTGTGCTGAATAATCCGTATTCTCTCTGTTAAAACAAGTTATATGGAGAGGATTCCTCCAGCAAACTCAAATGTTCTCTGGCTTTCTTTCTTACTTGTATAACTGCAGGGTGTGGCAGTTTCCATGCTGGAAAATCTCATACTTCGGTAAGCCGCAGTATCGGTCCATCTCCTCATCATCCTTATACCAGGTCACTTCTGGCAGGGGGTACCCTGGACAGGAAATTGCATATCAGCATATGGGACATTACAATGAACGTGAAAGGAGAGCTGCAGATCTTGTTCTCAGAGATATAAAGAATCAATAGTAAATTAAACCTCAGCCAGGGTCTCTTCCCCAAGCTCATCCCAATCAGCAGGTTGCACAGTGACAGAATAGCGCAGTTTGTAATCTTGTAATTTACACTATTAAGAATCCAACTATTTGTGAGCAAAAATTGGAGCCCTTCATTCCTAAGCGGGGAGAGTGGACCATTAGACCACATTCAGTCACA
The DNA here is from genome assembly GCF_965140235.1 of Caretta caretta. Taxonomy (NCBI): domain Eukaryota; kingdom Metazoa; phylum Chordata; order Testudines; family Cheloniidae; genus Caretta; species Caretta caretta. The sequence goes on along the minus strand of NC_134215.1, from coordinate 46,402,825 downwards.
TTGGCTACAGCCAGGAGGTGAGAACATTGACACTTTTAGACAAAGCAGGCATGTCTGGACTGGATTAAGCCTAAGGTTAAAAAACAGACACTTGTTTCTCCATGGAGCTACCAGCTCTTCACAACGCATCAAATTCTGTAAACTGAGCCCAAAGTTTCCATTGAACAGAAACAACCCTGATTGCATCACAGTTGGTTTGTGTCCTACAAATGCTATTTGATAACAGATGTTTCCTGCCTTTTCAGTAGAATGACATCATGACATATGTGACTGGCTGGTCTCTGAGCCAGGGAAACAGATACATTCCTACCCGGATCAGCTGTGGCAAAAGAGATCAGCAGTCAGTGGGTCTGCCCCAAGCAAAGCCGAGTTAGCTACCTGCTCTACAAAGCAGCTTCCTGTCCAGACAAGGGGTGCAGGGCAAATTCAGGAGAGCTGCTTTAATGCAGAGATCTCTCTACTGGGAGTTCCTGTGCAGAGGGAGGTAGATTTAGGATTATCCGTCTCTGCTGCAGAAACAAGAATAATGATCATGCTTCAGTTAGTTTTGCAGAATGCTAGATAGGTCATTTATCTTAGGGCGTATTGGGAAGCATGTCCCACTCCACGTGTTATTCCTTTAAAACTTCTCTTCTTCTGTGCAGTATGTGGCTGAATTACATGTGGGTGCTTGTTACAATGTGTAGGGTTTCCTTATCAGCTCCCTATGGTGTTTTTGGATATGCTCTTTCCTCCAATCAAAGCAGCTCTAACTCTGGTTGTGATTAGCCTCCTCCCCAAGGGAAAACCGCTCTGGCAAGCGGCCCTTGGTTAATTCAGTCATCTGTTTCTGGAGGCTGTGTTCAGGACTCCATGTGCAGACAGGCAGAGACGCACACTGCGCAAGCTGCAATAACCAAGTCACCTCCCAGCTTTAAGGAGGTTTGCATCGGACAGTGATAATTACAGCTCTAAATCCCAAGCTATTAATCTAAGACTCATTTCCTGCAAACATTCTGATCGGTTTTACAGGCTGCATTTCTGTAGAGGCAAGATGGCTAGACAACCGTGCACTGTTCACTTGCTCTTCCTCCGTATTATCCCATCCTGCCCCAGCCCCACTGCATGCTGGAGGACAGGGGCTTCCCTCCCCTTCATAGCCCAAGAAGCACTCCCTCCAAAGGCCATGTGGAGACATCCCGCACACCATCCTTCACACAAAGGTGTGGCCTTTTCCAGGCTGCTCAGGGCAACTCAAAGCCAGAAATGACCAGGATTATCATCCAGCATGACCTCCTGCATCATACAGACCACAGGGAACCTCCCTCTGTGAGCCCCGCCTTGTGTTTGAGCTACAGCAGGGTTATTCTGTTGAGGAGGCTGCAGTACCCTTTAGTTAGGGTCTGGGGGACAGGAGCAATAGGCTAATTCTTGGGAGTGTCGCACTGCAGACCGGGTTTCTCCAGTGAAGTCAAACACTGAAAAGAAGGCAACAAAAGACTTTAAAAGATCAACAAAGGCAGTGGTGGCCCCTCCCTGCCTACCACCTCACGGGAGACATGCTGTTACCATCCACCTTGCTCCCCTTTTGGGGGACCCCTCCCACCTCTCCTGCTCTGTTCTCCCTTGACCCTGTGCCTCTGAGGGATTCTCTCCACCGCCTTTTGGGGATTCTCCATCTCTGCCTCCCCCCCCCCCCCACTGCCTGGGGGACTCTTCCTCTGGGTCCCCTTCCCTGGAGGCAGCAGGCACTGGAGTGAGGTGGGGAAGGAGCTGCTTCCCTGAGCTGGATGCTGAGGGGTCCAGTGGCAGCAGGGACAGGTGAAAAGAAGAGACCCACTACTACAGGGCTCAGCAGAGACAAAAGGGGAAGCTGCAGAAGAGCCCCTGCAAGCCAGACCTTGGCCTGCTGCAGCAGCAACAGCAAAGGGAGAGGGTGTGGGGCTCAAGTGCCCATGCACAATGAGACACAGGCTCCCAGCTCAGCTCCGCCCACGCCAGACCTTCTGATCAAGCCACAAGGGCTGGTAAAAAGGAGTACTTGTGGCACCTTAGAGACTAATGAATTTATTTGAGCATAAACTTTCGTGAGCTTATGCTCAAATAAATTTGTCAGTCTCCAAGGTGCCACAAGTACTCCTTTTCTTTTTGCGGATACAGACTAACACGGCTGCTACTCTGAAACCTGTCATTGGCTGGTAAGTTGCAAAGGGAACTGCTGGAGGGGAGGGACATGTCTGGCACCCTCCCATAGAGCAGGTGTCCTAGAGGTGCCCACCTACTGGGATGTGACAAACTTCCCTGCCTTTGCAGGCATGCAGGGAAGGAGCCGATAAGGGACAGCACTGCTAATATCTGAACTGGGGGCGGGGGGGGGGGGGGGCGGAGAGGCAAAAGAGGGGAAAACAGCTCTTCTCTCTTTGCAAGTGTAAAGGAGAGTGGGTGTCTGGTCAAGCAGCGGCGCCAGCCAAGGCATGGCCTAGCTTCATGTGGGAATGGCAATAGCTCATGGCCAGACATATGGGGCCGAACACACAGCCAGCTATTGCAAAAGCAGTTCCAAGAAACTAAGTTGTAACTACGTATCTGTGGTGTGTCACCCCAGGACTGCAGTATCTGAGCTCCTCAGCAGCATCAATGGCTTCTCTGGGTCACCCCCCGAAGACAGGACTAACCCCACTGAGTGGAAGAGGAATTGAGACACCAAGATTCAGCCCACAGTCACACAGCCAGGACTAGAGCCCCAAGCCTTATGCACAAGACAATCCCCCTCCATAGTCATTGCAAGAAGCTCATAAAAGCCTTTCAGAGCGTGTTCTGTGATCAGCAGAAGAGAGTCTCCTTTATGGGCTCCACAACCCCTGGAGTGGAATTCAAGGTAACAATCACTTTGTGTGGCTGGGTCCGAGCTGTGACATTCACGCCACGTCTCTTCATAGCTTTGCGTGCAAGAGATCAAAGAGTACAGACTGCAGCCAGGAACCCTCAATATTCATTTACAGCACTTGGCTCTTCCCTGGGCCCCACAGACCCCAAGTACTTCACACAGCAGCATGTCATAAGCCCTATTTTACAGGCGAGGAGACTGAGCACAGCAGTGATTTAGCCAAGGAAGTCCCAGAGCCAGGATGAGAACCTGTTTCTTCTGATGCCTCCCCTGCTTGGGCAGAGACCCACTGCCTTGCTAACTCAATATTTATTGTTACGGGGCTATGAGTTTATAAAGTGCTTTGCAAACATGGGCAAGACTGGCTCCCCGGTCAGGAAAGCTCCTTCTAATCAGACAGGCACAGACCAAGAGCAGAGCAGAGGAAGGGTGCAGGAAGAGATGTGAGGAGGGATTACTTTGAAGGCGGCGAGGGATGGAGGAGGATGGAGACGCAGCTCTGGGTTACGGGGCAGCGTGGAACGAGGTGTAAAGCTGCATGTGGGAAGTTGATCCTAAAAGAGTAGCTGTTCGGGAGGGGAGGTGTGAGAGCACAGAGAGCCAGTGAGTGAGCAGTAGGCAGAGAGGGAGAACGGGGTGAGGTTAAGGGCAGAGCTGGAGCAGAGCAGGGATTTACCACGGGCACAGGGAGGAAGAGTGGATGAAGGAGAGATTACACAGAAGTGGGAGACCCAGCAAGAAGGGTTGGAGCTGGAGGAGGAGGAGAGAGAAAAGCCAAGGAGTGCAGGCCTAGAAGCGGAAAAGGGCGGAGCCGACAGGGGCGATGGATGTGAAAAGAGGAGACATTCCATTCTGGAGCAGGCCAGATCCTTGTCACATCTTAATTGGCTCCACTAGAGCCAGGCCCATTGACTACATCTGACCAGGAAGCATCCAAACAGAGATGTCAGCAAGTCTGTGAGAGATGGGAGGTGGGGCCAGGGCAGAGAGGGGAGGGGCGGGGGTGGCCAATATCATCTCTAGGCAGTGTTAAGTGTCCCTAAGGGATACAGTGCCTCTGCACTTCCGAGGGCCATTACTCCACTCGTCCCTCCTGGGCATTGTACCAGCCCCAAGTCTGCCAAGCTGGTACGTACCCTGGTGCAATGCAGGCTTGGGACAGTGATGCCACAGAGAATTTGGCCCAATATGTTTGATGGGAGCCTTTCCTCCTTCACCCTCGGCCTTCCAGCCCAGCCAGTGATGACAACCCCAAGGCCCTGAGCTTTGATACTGGGGCTATCTTGGACACCTCTTCCCCCTCACTCACAGGCTCATTAAATCCCAACCCTCATTTCTCTACATCAGCACCAGAACCTGTCCGTCTCTCTCCTGCCCCTGCATCCCCTTCTCAGCCGGCAGAACAACCTCCTTGTCCTCTGCCTGCGTCCCTTGGCTATTCAATGCACCCTCCACCCTGCTGCCAAGGCCCCATTCATCTGCACATTTCCCCTCATCCTGGGTCTCTGCGCTGGCTCCTCATCTTCTGGGGAAAGTTCAAGGGTGAAACCGCCTACAAAGCCCCCGCCATTCCCTTTGCCTCCCCTCCTTTGCAGCAGCTCTTACAGTAGAAACAGCTTCTGTCCCAACACTCACTACGTGCCCTGTCTTTCTTCAAATCACTGCCCTCCCCCTCCCCCCCCCGACCACCCCCATTCCATGAATCCCCCCTGTAACATCCCCATTCCAGGGGGCCTGGCCATAGGGATGGATCTGGGGTCTCAGTTCCACACATCCACATTTGGAAGGCAAGACATGAAGCTTCATCTCCCCCCACTCCCACAACTCCACTAAGGGGGCAGGGAGGGAACTTGTAACTCACTAAACCTGCTACCACTGCTCAGTCAGAGCTTCCAGCCCAACCAACCACTTTCTTTCCCTCCGCAACCCTGCAGTACCTGGAGCAGCCAAAGGAGAGAAAAAGGGAGTCTCTCACCTGACAGTTGCCGCCCACCCACTAGCCAGGGGAGACAGTGGCCTCCCACAGCAGGGAGAAGAGGGATAACCCACAAATTTCTGGCAGCTGCCCAAGAACAGTCAGGAGGCTGGAGAACATGTTGAGGGGTCTCCAGCCAGAGGAGGCAACTCTGGGCACTCCTCGTCCAGTGTTCGGTGTGGGCCCATTTGTGCTTCTAGCCTAGGAGATGGCCCAGTCTCCTCCCTGAGGCCAGCACAGACCACTTCTTCCAGCAGCCCAGTGCTTTGTCTAGACCCTTTTTAACATTCCCAAGCACCAGCCCTTCACCCCACCCTTCGGAGACACCTCCATTTAGCCATAGAGCTCGCTGGCAGGAAGCTCGTCCAGATATTCAGCTCCAATTCTCTGAATGTCATCCCATCATTTCTAGTGAAGCCCCCACATGGCACTTGTTTCAGATATTCATAGCCTTTTTCCTTGTCCATGCTAGTTAGCACTTAGCTATGAAGAGCCATGTACTTTTATAGCTTCATAGTGCTCCTACTGGGAGACGTTTCCTGGTGTTAAGCCTAAACAATCCTTCACTGAAATTAGTGTGCTGCCACAAAACAAGCAAGCCCTAAACAAGCCCTTTCTGGCCTTGAACTTTCCCACACTGTGGGCAACTGTCTTTCCCCCACTCCCTTAGCAAACTAGACACAGATCGTTTGGTACCTGCAGTCCTCACCCTGCAGCTGAGACGGACCAAGTGGGGCTGGGGGACCAACCCCTTCCAGCCCATTGGATGTACCTACCCTCAGTCCCCTTGCAGCCTTATGCCTCCTTCCCTGGGCACTCTCAGGCCTAGTCTGGTGGTTCCTGCTTCCCCCATTTCCCCACCCCCACAGGCTGGGATCAATTCTTCCCAGATACATGAGCAGCATTTATTACAGTTAAGTCACTAGGCTGTGCCATGTGTAATACACCTTCAGCTCACAACAGAGCTATTCCTGGCCATGCATTAGAAGGATCTTACAGTGAACACACCCAATGTCTCTCTGGGAAGGAAGCTTGGTGGCCAGTCCACATCTGCTACAAAAGCCTGACCTTCTAGTAGCAGCCCTGCAATCTACCCTGTACAAGGATTTGCTCTCTACAGCTCCCATCTTTGGTTTCTCTGGCTCCCTTTGCATTTCTCTCTCCTCCCTAGGGTTTGGAGCAACCCCTCCAATGTGCCCCTTCCTCAATTACTGGCAAACACTGCCCACCCTGAAGAGCCCCACTGACTTTAGTTCAGCTGTGTGCCACAGTAAGGGTGCATGGCAGCAGACCCTCAATCTGGACCAGCCCCAGTCACTGTTCCTTGCAGGCTCCCTTTCCCCAACTTCTCCATTTCCGCTGCGGCTATGGCCCCTCAGCCAGCTGGCAATCCAGGCACCAAGGGATTGATTCCCATGGGGTTGGCTACAACCCACAGCACAAGCCGCTAGCTAATGTTGAAAATAGTCTCAGGGGACCCAAGACCACAAATGCTGCATCCTGGGCAGGCCTGCCCCCTCTCATCAGTACAGATGGAGTCGGAGTTTAAAGAGAGCAGCCATCCCTCAGGCTGCTTTTCTGCTTGGTTTGTAAGTTAGGAACACCAACCTCCCCCCCCCCCCCCCTCCTTCCTGCTGCAGGGCCCTGGACACTTTGGGAAGCTCTGAGCAGGAAGCAAGCAGCTGTAACGGGAGCTCCCACTGCACCTCCCCCTCCTCCTATTTCACTAGGAGGGTGGTGAAGCACTGGAATGGGTTACCTAAGGAAGTGGTGGAATCTCCAGCCTTAGAGGTTTTTAAGGCCCAGCTTGACAAAGCCCCCTGGCTGGGATGATTTAGTTGGGGTTGGTCCTGCTTTGAGCAGGGGTTGGACTAGATGACTTCCTGAGGTCTCTTCCAACCCTAATCGTCTATGAATCTATGCTCCCAGCAGCGAGGTAGAGGGAAGGAGGGATTACTGAATACAAACTTCCAACAACTAGACTAGCTCCTTCCCCCCTCCCTCAGCATCCCCTCATCCCCCACACCTAGGGGCAGGCCAAGCCGCAGGGTTGGCAGCTCTAGCTGCAGGCTGCCTCCCTGAAGGCAGGAGGAATAATTCTGATGAACACCCTGGAGGCTAGGGGTGTAGCACACATCAGAGAATGGGCTAGATTGACTTGTGCCCTGTCCCTTTAAGGCTTGAAGGACGGCTGAGAGGGCCAAAGGGGCCGCAGCACAGTTGCATGTGCTTTGAAAGGACTGTGCAGCAACAGGGCTTGTGCCAGCTATGGTGGTTTGTTTTTTTAAATACAATTCCAGTTTTAAAAAACCATCCCTGGTCTGGGAGAGTAACTAGGACATGTCCTTCACAGTCTACTTGCCCCTGCAGCCCCAACCCCTCTCTTCTGCAGTAGCTTGGTGTCTGGGGCTGATGAGCAGATTTCAGAAGGAACCAACCCAACCAGCTGACTTTGTATGATAATGCCCTAAAGACACAGCCCCTGGGGTTAGCCACGTACCACAGCACAGACAGTCTGCTGGTAATTGTGGCCATAATTTGTACATTGATCTTTTGTGACTTGCCACCTATGCAGACAGCACAGAAACAGGGTTTGCTGGCAGGTGATCTTGTACATCAGCCAGCCAGTGCCCCCCCTTTTAGTGTGGCACATTACATTCCATGGACAGGGGCTCGTCCTCTACAGCTTCCTATTGTCTCCTCAAGGAGAGCAAAAGCCGTGGGGATGGAGCCTCCCCTGGAAGCACTACTATGCACAAAGGATCATCTTCCTCAGCAGGATTTGTCTGCACTCAGTGGGCAACCACAGACAAATGCATGCCTGGGTTGGATACTGCTGCCCTCATTGGTATGGAGTATCCCCATAGTGGCCCTGGGGCTACTAGTGGGGCTATACACATGCACAGTACAGCACTTCATCCCACACATCTGGGCTTAATCTTCTGTAACTCAGAGGAGAAATCCTGCTCTCTGGGGCAGAAAGCACAGACATACAGGGCTCATCAGCAAATCCCAGGCGAGAGAAGGGACTGGCTCTCAAGAGATTGTATTGAATAAGAGTACCAGCTGCACATGGAACTAGTGGGAAAAGCTATTGAGGGGGGTCTGCTCCTTTCTGGGCTTCCAAAGCCAGATCCTGCCTCTGGCACTGCACCCCATATTCTTCACAGTGATATTATTAGGATATGATTATGACATAGTTATGATGTATTTTATGCAAGATAAGTCATGTGAGATGTCATTGGAAAGGTTATGATTTGCTGGATATGATTATCCTACTTGTATGCATGTATCATTGTTGTATCAAAAGTTATGAATATTGACTATATCTATTTCACACATAGCCATTCCTGAACAACACCCACTAGGCAAAAGTCTAGATGTTTGGCTAGGAAGGGCCTATTCAAGTTGATGAGCCACAAGAGAGAACAATAGGCCTTAGGAGAAGCTTATCTCACACCTGGGGAGCCTTCCTGAGAACTCTACAAACAGCCTCTGAGTAATGGCTGCTGAGACACTACAGGGACATGTGACCAGGTCACGTAGTGCTGGACTCCATCTTGGGATGTCAGTATTCTTCCACTGACAAGCCTTAAAACAAACGGTTCCCACCCTATGCAAAAGCTATATAAGGCAGGGGAGTGACATCATCCTGGCTCTTCACTGACTCCCCACCCAAAGAAACTCTTGGAAACACCTAAACAGAGAAATTGAACCGGGGGGGAGGGGGGAGAGAAGAGTGCTGGACCCAGCCTAAAGGGATTTTGAGCCTGTGACTGAACCACCTGGGGATTCCAAGCTGTAAATTAGTGTAGCTTGCCCCTTAAGAATCTGCAGCCCATTGGTATACTCACTTTGGATATGAATAGCAGATCCTCACCCTATCTCTTTAGTATATTAAACTTAGTTTGCATGTTTTGTTTATTTGTTATGTAATCTGCTTGCTATCCCTTATAATCACTTAAAATCTATCTTTTGTAGTTAATAAACTTGTTTTTGCTTTATCTACAGCCAGTGTGTGGGAGTCATAACTTGGGGCAGAAATCTGTTGTATATTCCTCACATTGAGGGAGTGGAGAAATTTCATGAGCTTATGCTGTACAGTTCCCTGTGCAGTGCAAGATGGTATAATTTGTGGTTTACACTCTAGAGGAGGTGCGTGCCTGAGTAGCTGGGAAGTATCCCAGCTGGAGCATTCCCAGGCAGTAGCTGGTCACAGCATCTGCATGTAACTGCAGTTGGGCATGTCCCTACCTGTATACGTGCTGGTGAAAGTGCAGGCTGGAGCCTGGAGAGAGCTTGGCAGCTTGTCACAGCAGAACAGTATAAATAGGAGCCCAGACTGGTGGGAGAGGAGGGCTCCGTGGTATCCCAATTTCAGGTGGCTCACTAGGGGGAACCTATCACACTAGCCCCTGCTCATTTCTTCCCATCACCTTAACTGCAGCAGCCCAGCCCAGGAAATCAGCCAATAGTGGCACTAGGAAGGACGAGGACCCATCAAATAAATCCCATTCTGCCTGCTGCGATCATGCAACATAACTGGCACTATCCACTCATCCATCCCACTTACCCCACTGCCTTCCCAAACTTACACACACAAGTCTCCCACCAGCCAACTCTCAGGCAAATCATTCCCCTCTCTGCCCCTTTGATTTGTTCAGCTGACTGGGGAATAATGCAGCAGGGAGGGTGGAGCCCAGCTGACAGGGGAGTTGGGGAGCAGCAGGGAGGAAGTGACCCATGCATTCCTCCCCAGAAATGGGCAACATTTGGAAACATGGATGATGGCAAGTGACAGTTCTGAGCCAGGCCTAGCCCTTACTCCTAAAGCCTGGCCTTATCAATCAATTCCAGCATACACTGTCTGGAACCCTGATCACAGCCCCTAGCACAAAGCCTCCTCAGGAGTGGTCGATGGAGCACTGGCTTGCTACTGGCTCTTCCACTTTCATTAAAAGACTAGCTATTCACTAGACATTTTCCCATGTGCACAATAGGCACCAGCATGTTATACAATAGTCTTGAGGCACCTACCGTATTTATAAGAACATGCTGTGTACCATCTGCTGTGCCATCAGCAGAACCCCTGCTGTAGCATCACACAGCTTCAAGCAAGGGTCATCTGTGACCCTCAATTAGAGAAGACCCCAAGGGGTAGCGAGCACAGTCCACATCCAAGAGCTCTTATCCCAAGAAAACTGGAGCACTTGAGCCAAGAAACACAACTGCCACTGGGTGCAAACCAGCTGGATTAACTAGACCAATAAAGGGGATACAGGCACAGCAAAAGGCTGGGAGGAGGAATGCCCGTTCCCTCTTCTATTGACTAGATAATGGAGAAATGAAACCAAAGAGATTTTTGTCAAAATGGGTGTGTGGCTGCTTGGAGTTGTACATTTGAAAAATCAGATCCAGTGACGTTCCAGGGGAAACAAGTGCCTGGGGAACTAGTGTGTTGTGAGAACGGAGAGGGAGAGTGCTGGAAAGGCTTTTTTTTGTTAGATATTGCAGCTAACTAGGTGCTAATACAGACTTTGAAGAAAAGATCTCCTTGGTAAAGGGCCAACATCCCCACCCCTTCAATGAAAGAGCTCCCATTCCATATCTGAAACCCCCAACACCGGTGTCAGCCCAACCATGCATGACAGGCAGAGAAGCAGGAATATATTGCCAGTTTCTTTCATTAGCAACCAAAAGTAGCAAGAAGAGTCACAAACAAGTTTTTAAAAACTTCTTTCATAGGTCACTTACCCACAATGCCAGGGCCGTCCTTACCCATACACAAAGTACGCAGGTGTGTAGGGCACCAGGAAATTTGGGGTACCAAATTTCCTGGTGCCCTGAGCAGCTGCATGCTGCTCTAGCCCCTGCTCCAGCTCTTCCCCAGGGCCCTGCCCCCGCTCTGCCCCAGGCCCGCCCCCGCTCTGCCCCAGCCCCGCCCCCGCTCCCCAAAGGACTCCAGAAGCAGCCGGGCAGCCGGCCGGGCCTGCACCCACCGGTAAATAGAGCGACCCGGTCCCAGCCTGCTCCGCTCCCCTGGCTCCCAACCGCGCAGCCAGCAAGTGCTGGGGGGCAGTTCCCCCCTCCCCCCAAGCCTGGGAGCCAGGGGAGCAGAGCAGGCTGGGGCCTGGTCACTCCACTTCCTGCAGGAAGTGGCCAGCCTCCCCCCTGCAATGGAGGCCTAGGCTAGGCCCCACACAGCCCCCCCACGGAGGCCTGGGGCCCCACACAGCACTCGCCCCCCCACAGGGGGGCTGTGTGGGGCACCAAAATAGCTTGGACAACCCTGCACGATGCAGTGGTTGGGGCAGGGAAGAGTATTTTCTTCCCTCCCGCACATCCATGAAACTCAGGGTTTGTCTACACTGCAAAAACAACAACTTGCAGCAGCAAGTCTCAGATCCCAGGTCAACTGACTATGGGCTTGTCTATAATACAAAATTAAGTCAGCTTAAGCCAAGTCGATGTACAGCCCTGCAGTAATTAAAGCCGCAGTTCACATCCACATTCTGCTTCTTCTGGTGGTGGTGCACATCCTCACCAGGAGTGCTTCCACTGCCTGAACTGTGGGAGGCATTGAGAGGCACCAACAGCTGGAGCCCCCCAGCCCCAGCATTAACAGCCAGGCACCAGACTCACAACTGCCTCACCCCCCACCCCAGCATGACAGTTGCAGTTAGCAGCCAGGTGTGAGGCTCACAACTGCCTCCACCCCTGGCACTGACAGCCCAACCTGGCAGCTGGGCATAGGGCTCATAGCTGGGCACCCCCTGCCCCGGTGCTGACAGTCTTTTGAATCTGTAAGCCCGGCGCCTGGCTGGCAGGTCAGGCTGTCAGCACGGGGAGGGAAGGGACCTCCAGCTGTCAGTTCCACACAGTGCTTACAAAAATTTTTAAAAGCATGTCTCAGAGAAGGAAGCATTGGTTCATAGGGTGGCTCAGAGTCTCCCGAGAAAGAAGAGGATGATTCTGCATCCACTGGTGGCACTGATGGTCCTGCTGAAGGGAAGTCATGGGAGACAGGCTTCTCCTGCAAGTCACATCTCCCAGTGGAGTCAGGCCCTTCCTTGTGACGGAAGGAGACACTGGATCCAGGACAGCAAAAACATCCTAGGAGGAGCCTAAGACTTGGCTCTTCCCAGAGTGCAAGGGGTCTGCCCGAACCAATGGAGTCAGAGTAGTAACAGTGTTTGCCACACTTGAGCAAGACAGAGTTGGTTCTGTTGGTAGCCGATGACTCCCTTTTATCAGTGCCATCGGACCACAGACTTCATGCTTAGATGGTACAGATCCCAGTTGGTACTGCCGGAGCCTTAGACTTGTAAGGTTTCTTGTCATGCCCCTGAGACTTAGGGCATCCTACGTTCTCTGAAGAGCTGCTTGATTTAGGCAGAGTTGAACCAGACTGCTTCGAAGTGGATTTGGAGGAGGATTTGCTTTCATGTTTATGAGAATGCTCCCAGCTGTCCTGAGAAGACCCTGCCAAGGGATCTCTGGCGGTAGACTCCTTCACTTCAGTCAGACCTCATGGCGGGAGGTGCACTGCTTGCTGAGTCAGGATGATATATGGGGTGGGTGGTGCCTGGATGACTGGCAACCTCATGGCCTTTTCCATTAGGCGCTTCTGAAGGGGAAGCTCTCACCCCTCTCTGATATGACTGGGGAATGAGAGGGAGATACTGCACCTTACCACAATGTGGGCTTCCCTGAGGCAGTAAGTCAGTGATGGCCATCACTGACTGACAAGGAATGTGGTCAGAAAGCATACATTTTGAAGACTGGACTTCTGGGCATAATCCTGTCCCCATAATGGGGTAAGGGAGTATGGAGGGCAGAGCATGCCTGGACAGGGAAGCTAAACTATCAAAACTATAAAAATGTTTAGAAAAAAAACACTGAATAAACTCTAAAGTTTCTAAAACACTATTCACAGGTATATATATATGTTTTACAGATAAACAAAGATAGGGTGACCAAACATCCTGTTTTTAAAGGGACAGTCCCGTATTTAAGCCCTCCTTCAGGTGTCCCAACTTTTTCTTAAAAATGGGAAAATTGTCCCATATTTTCTGCCTCTCCCCACCATCAGTACCAGTGGGTCTGGCTGCTGGCCTGTTCCCTGCTCGCCAGCCATTCACCCACCCACCATCAGTGGGGTGTGTGTGTGTGTCAAGGGGGCTGGGTGTGAAAGGCAGGTGGCAGGCCATCAGCGCAACCCCCACTGCGTGCCAGCTCTGGGGGGGGGAGGGGGGGGGGAGGAGGAGAGAAGAGTGCTTTCCAGCAGTATTTCTTTTTAACAGGGGCTCAGTCAAGTTAATGTTAAATTTGAACATTTGTATTGCATAGTTCTGATTGATTGCCATTGAACTTGCTTAAATAAGAGTAATTCTACCAGGTGTCCCATATTCAGCATAGGGAAATATAGTCACCCTAAATAAAGGGGACAAAGCTCTGGATATTGGAGGTTCCAATCTGGGCCATGTGGTGGTAAGAAGGAACTGGAGAGGTAGTCAGTTGTCTCCACCCTTTATCTACTTGACTGGAGGCATGAGGAGAGCAAGGGCACATGCATAAACCAATGGGCACAGCTTTCAAAATTCTCCAGCTCCAGGAGCATGGTGCACGTGCATACCCACAGTGGAATATGCATAGGGCACAGCACTCTAAGAAGCACGGGTTTTCCACTGGCACAACCCCATCTGTGCTCTGCCTGGAGGTATGTCAACACAGTGAAGAAAAACCCACGGTTGGCCCATGCCAGCCAACTCAGGCTCTTGGGGCTAGGGCTGTGGGGATGCTTCATTGCTGTGTAGATGTCTGGGCTCAGGCTGGAGCCCTAGTCTGGAAGTCTACACAGCGATGAAGCAGCCCCACAGTCCAAGGCCCACAAGCCCAAGTTGGCTGGCATGGGCCAGCCACAGGGTTTTCTTTGCTGTGTATATGTACCCTGTGTGAGATCAAAGGTGAGGGACCAAACATGCTCTTTAACAGAGCGAGATTCAGCTGCTAACTGCACATTCCTGAGATAGCAAACCTCTGAGAGACACTCAAGAAAATAGTTCTATTCTGGCCTTCCCGGTTAGTAACCAACGCCAGCTTCGCTCTGGTGCGAGCTTTTTATTGTAAGTGATCAGTGAGCAAGCTGCAGTATTAACAACCCCAAGCATTCAACACCAATGAATCACCCCCTACTCCTTCCTCAAATGTGATTTTTTTTAAAATTGATTTTCAAGTTAGTTGCATTTGTGTTTTGGTCTCACTTGGGTCATGTTTTCAAGCTGTTCTCATGTAATCACTTGTCTCCAGCAGCTGGAGGGTTAGAAAAGATACCATCTAGAGAGAGTGTCAGATTTCTAGGCCAGAAGGGACCACTGTTATCTAGCACAGCAGTTCTCAAACTGTGGGTCATAAAACCCCAAAGTGGGTCATGATCCCATTTTAATGGGGCTGCCAGGATTGGCCAAAGCCAAAGCCCTTGGTGGCGCTCAGGTTACAGGCCCCCTGCCTAGGGTTGAAGATCTTGGGCTTTGGCTCCCTCCAACCCCGCTGCTTAGGGCAGTGGGGCTCGGGCTTTGGCCCCCCTACCCAGGGCAGTGGATCACAGGTGGGCTCAGGTTTTGGTCCCCACATCCTGGGGTTGTATAATAATTTTTGTTGTCAGAAGGGGGTCACGGTGCAATGAGGTTGAGAACCCCTGATACTAGTACAAGCCAGAGAACTTCCAACACTAATTCCTAGAGCAGATCTTTTCAAAAAAATCTAATCTTGATTTTAAGATTGCCAGTGATGGAGAATCCACCACAATTCTTCGTAAATTGTTCCAATGGTTAATCACTCTCCAAACTGTTAAAAGTTTACACCTTATTTCCAGTCTGAATTGTTTAGCTTCAACTTCCAGCCATTCAATGAAAATGCATCTTCCAATAAAATTGAGCGAGTTGGCAACACTGTATTCGCCTCCCCCTTTTTATTACTACTAACCAGGAGCAGTAATCGATCAGCAGGGGTGGGTCACTTCACTGAAGGCATCATTACCTGTTACTATGCATGTGAATTTGGCATCAGAGTCCTCAGACACAGCGCGAGATTTGAGGGTAGTTTCAAACTGCGGCTGGGTCTCCTCAGTCAGCTGAGCAATGATTGTGCAGAAGGTGCTCCTAAAAGAATCAAGAAGTAATTCTTAGAGCTCAGATTAGGTTACTAGAAACAAAGAAAAGGGTTCTCCACCCAGAGATCAAATAATGTGCTTGGCTGACTGGTTCTCATTATATGCTAGGGCAGGCGGGAAAGTAAGTTGAGTGACTTACTGGTACGCTGGGGCCAGCTCTGGCCCCTGGAAGGGGTGGGGCCTAGGGCGGAAGGGGCAGGGATGAGGGGGGGGTCAGAGCCAGCCCCAGCCCACCCTGTAAGGTAAGTGCCTCCCCCTCTCCCCCACCGGAGTAGCAGCAGCAGCCTGGGGCTCCGGGGCCTATTTAAAGGGCCCGGGGCTCCCCTGCTTCTACTGCCCCAGTCCTTTAATTAGCTGCAGGAGCCCTGGGGAAGCAACGGGGCTCCAGCAGCTATTTAAAGGACCGGGGAGGCAGAGGCAGCTGTTCAGGGGTGTTTAAACAAAAAACAAAAACAAAAAACAAAAAACCCCCAACGACAAACATTTTACTGATGAAAAGCGCTGGTGTAAACAGTGCTTTGTCGGCAGAAGCAGTCTCCTGCCGACAAAGCCGTGGCCGCTCATGGAGGATGGAAGTTTTTTGCCAGCAGGAGACCGCTCTCCTGCCAACAAACAGCAACTACCCTGCACAGCTTTTAGCGGCTGTAGCAGACCAGCCATGTCACTAAAAGCTGCGTAGTGCAGCCGCTCCCCTAGTTTCTGGCTGGGGCACAGAACAGTTTAGTTGCCTCTGGGCTGTAATGCTTTCTTCTAATTTTGGTGGCTGGGTTTAGTTTGCAGGTGCTGGCAGCCTGTGATTTCCAGACGATCGGATCAGATGATCTGGTGTTCCCTTCTGGCTTTAAACTCTATGACAACCCAACACCTGCCTTCAGATGTTGCTCCTTGCCTCTCACTGGATTCTAATGGTCTCATTTTAAATTCCCTCCCAGGCACTCTTACCCTGGTTGGTACTTGGCTCACAGTCATTGCTGCACAGCTAGAGCTATGAACACTAACAGAGAAAGAATTCTGAAAAGCCCGTTCACTTCTCGCTATTTATGCCTTATGTTTACTTGTTGTGTTTCTTATGGAGACAATGAAATAAAAGAAACCAGTGAAAGCAGCCTCACTTTTAGCCTGCTGGTGCTGCACGGAGTGGGTCTCTCGCACTGCGGGGGTGGGAGGGAAGCCCCTCTATTAGAATTTTATTTTAACTGTGCAAGTTTTTTCATTGGTTTAGGATTTACAGAATAGGCATTTTGGGATTAAGTTTTAATTGACATGGTCCCTTTAACAAGTACATGCCCCTTATTTCAAAGGCTTGAGTCAATAGTAAAAAGACCTTTAAGGGCATCATGCGCGAGTGATAGTTCCTTATTCCTACATACCCACCCTCCTACAGGAGGTTCTGAGCCTGGCTTACACCTTTCAGAGCTAGGGAACTGTCCGTGAAGCCAGCAGGGAAGCTTCTTTACTTTAGCTCCTGCTACAGCATCTAGGCATTAGGAACCATACACCATGTAAGTTCATGCACTGAAATGTGAAGGCATAGCAAGTTCAGACTGAAGCATTAGCCTGAACTGTCCAAGGAGCTACTAGACTCTACGAAGTTCAGAAGATGCATCTTCGAGCTGTTTCAGTGCTATTCACATATGGCACTGAAAGGATACAGTGTGTATGGATTCAGTATTGTCAATCTCACACAGCTGAAAAAGTTTAATCAGGCCCCCAAAAAACCATGAGATTTGCTTCAGTACTTTTTAAAATTTCCTGGCATTTTAAGAATTGGGGTCTTTGTCTTCTGGTTTGGGGGGCCTTTAGGGATCATATTTTCAGTTTTTTTCCCCCCACAACCAGAAAGGATAGAAAGTTACTCTTTTTTAAATGTGAAATTCTCATATAATCACAAGACTCCAGGAGCTGGGGCTCTAGAAGAAACACCATGTACTACCATACTGTTGGCAACACTGCTCATGCAGTACCACCTTCAATAAGGAAAGGCTTAAGACAAAACAAAGTGTTCGGCTTCCATAAACATGCAGGAAAAGTGTGTGTAGGGGGTGGAGATTCATAGAAACAACTACTGACAGCTCCACAACTGGTGCTAGCTGGCCTCAGTATGGGCAGTATCAGCAGGAGGAGCAAGTGGGAGGTCCCAGGAGCCTGTACTCCCCTGACTCTTAGAGGGGTCCTCCTAGGTCACAGGCAGGCACTGCTGCTGACCTGTTCAGTGAGCAAACTTCAGCCCTGAGGTCTGGAAATTCAGTTCCTCTCATCACATACTCTCTCGTCATTACATTTTTAAAGAGTAAATGGATACACAGAGCTTGGACCCAGAGCAGAGCCCACTGTCAGGGCTCTGAGCTGTGACAGCTGCCTACGCAGCTCCAACGGCAGCAGGGACCTACATCACCTACAGATTTAGCAGGAGATTCATAGATTCCAAGACCGGACAGGACCATGGTGAACAGCTAATCTGACCTCCTGTATCACTCAGGCCACAGAACTTCCCCAAAGTAATTCCTAGAGCAGATCTCTCAGAAGGACATCTAATCGGATTTAAAAATGGTCAGCGATAGAGAATCCACCATGACCCTCAGTAAATTGTTAAAAATTTATACCTTCTTTCCACACTGAATTTGTCTAACTTCAGCTTCCAGCCATTGGATCATGTTACACCTTTCTCTTCTAGACTGAAAGAGCCCATTAGTAAATATCTGTTCCTCATATAGGTACTGTGGCAAAGTACCTTGTTCACCTCAGCAGGCTCAGTTCTTTTTAGCCTTGGAGACACAGGGTTTGGGCAAGGCAGTCCTTCTAGGTGGCACAAGGTCAAGCTATACCTTTCCTCAGTCAGTCCCTTGTGCCTGTTTTCATTTTCCTTTCCCTTCTAGAGAGAGGATGCAGCCTCCCTTCCTGGAAAGGTTCAGTGTCTGGCTGCACCCAGCCTACTGGCAGCTTTCCCTCTTCCCCACCCCCCTTTCCTAACAGGGGAGGGTTTAAAAAGGTTTCAAGCAGTTGGAGTCAGCTGAACCGAATTGGTTCTCTAGCTACCCTTTTACAGTTGAACCTTATTAACCTGTGGTTACCTCTCCTCAGTGGATAGGGAGGGGCCTTTTAACCTTCTGGGACTGATTACTCCCCTCCCCATAGCTGTTTGTCCTGGGTTTACTACAGTACTTACAGGCTAATCAAATCACCCCTTAACCTTCTCTCTGTTAAACTAAATAGATTATTCCTTATAGTGATACACTCAAGGAGCTCAGCGTCTAATCCTTTAATTAATTTAATCATACTCCTAGCTCTTCTCTGAACCCTCTCCAGTTTTCCCCAACATCCTTCTTCAGCTGTGGACATAGGATTCCAGCAACAGTTGCACGAGTACCAAATACAGAGATAAAATACCCTCTACTCCTACTCAAGATTCCCCTGTTTATGCACTGAAAAATTAAATTAGCACTTTTGGCCACAGTGTCACACTCGGAGCTCACGTTCAGCTGATTCTGCAAACAGTTTTGGGCTCATGGTGGATAGTCTCTGCTTCCCAGGACAGAATCCTCTACCCTACAAGTATGACCTACATTTTTTGTTCCTAGATGTATACACTTACATTGAGCCATATTAAAACATATACTGTTTTCTTGTGCCCAGCTTACCAAGCGATCCATCACAACGCTGCTACGTCCCTTTCCATTCTCTTGCTTCCTGCTAAGGGCAGTTTGCAGGAAATCCAGGACTTTGAATTCCACAAGCACAAGGAAGAGCTCATGGGGCTACTCCCACTGCTACAGGGTAAAGCAGCCAATCCTGCATGAAGACAGTCACTGGTGGGTGTTTAGTGGCCTTATTATGAATTCATGAGAGTGTTGTCTCAGTCCTGGTCCCAGAAAATGCTTTCCAAATTCATGTAGATTAAATTCAAAGAACTTCCCAAGCACCAGTGCAGCATTTCACGTAGCAGCAAAATAAACAGAGTGCCAACCATACAGCATCCTCCACAAACTAGTGATGCATACACTGAAATATACAGCTGAGTTCAACCCTTGTGTAACGCCACTGATGACAGTGGGTGGCGCCAGGGATAAACTAGGCCCATATTGTGCAAACTCCAGAGCCAGAGGTATACTGCTGAATAAAAGGCAAAGCACCGGAGACTGGGCCTCAGACAAGATGTGTCGCTAGCAGTGTGGCCTTGGTGACCCATTTAATCTTCTGCAGAGGAAGAAGAACCACAGTAGCCACTGGGTAAATGTTGGAGACTTTTTGTTAGAGGCTTCCAGTTTTAGGTCATTTCCCCAGCAACTCCTTGAATCTCTGAAAGTGCTGCACTATCCCTTATCATTTGGCCACAGCAAAACTTGTCTAATTCAAGCTGCTTCATATATCGATGTACCCATTTTCTGAGTGCTCCTGAAATTTTGCAGAGTGTAAGTAGTATCTGTTTGCTTTTCAACCTTCCTACATCTGCATGTTGTTTGCAGCAGCAAATGAGAAGCACATAAATTGAGCAGATTCTAGAAGGAAGTATGAAAGGACGGCAATTCAATAGCCTTTTTACATTAAAGAGGGACTTCTGTACTAGGGAAACCTCTGGACAAAGCGGACTTGGAAAAAAAAAAAAAAAAAAACCTCTTCCCCTTTCCTGTGGCTCTTGGAGTGGTTTTTCTTTCCTCGCCCCTTTTGGCAGCAATCCTGGAGGCTAGCACTCACTCTGGAAGGACCTCTTCCCCACCAGCTCATCATCTCCTCCTTACTTCTGCAGGGAAGCAATAGTGACATCTTTGACTTTACAACAGTCCACGTTGACAATAGATCTATGGCACAAATATGGCTTCACTGCAGTCTGGCTAAGGAGAATCTGGGTTGCAAGGGCAGCTTGTGGGGAAGAGAGAGCTCTTATTTGAACAAGGTGGCATGTCTATTTTTTAAAGCGTATCCCTGTATGAAAGTCTCTCTTTAATAGTAAGAAATAGCTGAACAGACCTTTCCCCACCCCCACCCCTTCAGTGGTGAAGATGGATAGTCCTTGCATCTACCAGAATTGTGCGCGATAAACACCAGCCTGACTGTTTGCACTTCAAGCAAGTAGTAGAGACTCAAGCATGCAGAATCTCATGCGTGCACCTTATATAAGTGCCATGCTCTCTTCAGCTAGTACCAAAGCACTAAAGGTTAGTCATGCGATGTCACAGGTCCAGGAAAGGATTTGGTCAGAGAAGTTTAATAGAATAGAGGTTTACCTTCTAAAGCTGGAGGGAGATAATCGGTTGCCTGATAAGCTAAGCAGAAACAGCAAACA
Organism: Caretta caretta; assembly: GCF_965140235.1. Lineage (NCBI taxonomy): Eukaryota > Metazoa > Chordata > Testudines > Cheloniidae > Caretta > Caretta caretta. The sequence goes on along the minus strand of NC_134215.1, from coordinate 46,382,532 downwards.
AAACCATTAGACCAAAAAGCATGAAAAGAAGCAGAAATTAAACCATTATGTTGACAGATTAATGATAAGTCATCTTGCACAGGTCAGAGTCTCTATTAAAAGGCCACAGCTGCCTTAGCCTGCCTGCCAGGATAAGCGAGCTACATTGTAAACTGTAACCAAAACTGAAATGAAATGGTCATTAACAGCAGAAATGTAAGAACATTTTATGTGGGTCTGAAAGGCTAGATTTCCAAAAAACAGCACCTGAGTGGTCCAAGCACTCTCTACAGCGGTGTATGCGCAAGGCAGGAAACTACACTTAGTCTAGAGGGTATCCTGATAAGATGGCACTTGAGACCATGAACCAAATTACTTGTCCTGAGGAGCAGGCCTGGGGCCTGGCCACCTACTGATGGGCAACAAGTGTGTTTGCCACAAACTGCACTTCCAAGCTCAGAGGTGGGATCTGCATGTTGAAGGAATTCCAGGAGGCAGAAAAGCTCCCTGTTCGTAATGCTCTGAACCATGTCACTGCGAGAGCTTACTGTAAGCACGTTTCACAAAAACTTCCATGGTCTCCATTCCCTTTGTGGTAACTTGTTACAAGGCTAACTGTTTTATAAAACACACTCCAATGCTAACACCTATATCTGATGGGCGCAGGTGAGTTACTTACCAAGAGCAGAGCCTGTTCTCCAAACACTTTGCCTCCAGGGAGTCACACATCTGTCCACAGAACCATTTTAGAGCACTATTTGGCAGCTATGGGGCATGTGCCATTCCCTGGAGCCTAACACGCCACACAGACTAAAGGCATGAATGCGTGACCTGTCCAACCTTCCTTCAGCTCCATATTTGTGACAGAGATGCCTAAGGAGTTGGGGGGGGGGGCCGCAGCGGCAGTGCAGCTCTGAGGCCGCAACACATTTGGAGAGCAAGAGCTACTGTCGGTAAGTGAGCCTTTCTTCCCCTCCATTGCTTCCACAGAGCTTGGCCAAAGGTGCCTGGCCACTGGGACTTCCCTTAGCAGGCAAGCAGAGGAAACCCGTGTGCTGAACAGTGACTGAAACCCTGCCCCCTCAAAACCAACATCTGCTGTTGCCGAAATATCCAGAGAACAGTGATTTGCAAAGGTGTGAATGGAACTCCAGGTAGCAGTCCTATGGATTGCAGTTTTCGGAATGCTGCAAAAACACGCTACCCCTTTAGCCAAGTGATCCCAGAGACATTCAGATACAGGACGCCTACTAGCTCATAGCATAACTAAGCACAGTCTCTTATCCACAGAAATAGACTTTAAACTGAGATGGCGTGCAGAGTTCTCTCCAAAGACCACATGCAGTCTGTTCCATCACTACCATCCAGAGCATGTAGCCTCCCTTCCCCTGTGTGGCTTTAGAGCAGAGACAGTCTCCATCACAGCCTGGTCGACAAAAAACGGATGCAGTTTTGTCATAAGTCAAAGGGTAAGCGTAGCCACTCTGCTGTGTGTGGAACACAGCATAAATTGGTTGGCTCCAAGCGTGTGCAACTCAGACCCTCCTGACCGAGTAATGGCTCTAAAAATGAAAACTTCAGTGAGAAATGGCAGAGATTGCAAGATCCGGGAGGCTCAAGAGGGCTGCTTTGGGTTTGTTCAATGGCAAGTTACAGTCCCAGAAGGAGAGTTTGAGACACCCTTTAAAAATGAAAAGGAGTACTTGTGGCACCTTAGAGACTAACAAATTTATTCACTGAATGCATCCGATGAAGTGAGCTGTAGCTCACGAAAGCTTATGCTCAAATAAATTAGTCTCTAACGTGCCACAAGTCCTCCTTTTCTTTTTGCGACTACAGACTAACATGGCTGCTACTCTGAAACCTTTAAAAATGGTTTTATTAGGGGGATGGCTGAACACTGTGGACCCTTTTGCAGGTACATGGTAGATAGAACATACTTGGGAACACAAGCATTCAAGTCAAGGTCCCTAGCTTGAGCAAACCCATTTTCAAAACCCTTTTGGGAAAAGCCTGAGGCAATACAAAAAAGAAAAATAATCCAGCGCAGCAGCCCAAGTCCAACTAAAGTGTAGTATAGACACAACTGTGACACTGCACCCCATATTCTTCAGGGAGATATTAGGATTATGATTATGGCATAACTATGATGTATTTTATACATCGGCCATTGAGATCATTGTAAAGGGTATGATTTACTGAATATGATTATCCTATTTGTATGCATACATCATTTTTGTATCTGAAGTTAGGAATATTGACTGTGTATCTGTATTACAAATATGTTTACACCTGGGAATGCCCACTAGGCAGAATACACTCAGTCTAGACCAGTGCTTCTCAAGCTATCAGATGTGAGGGACCAGCAATTTTTTTTTCCAGTGTGCGCACAGACTGGCAGCCGATGGCTCGCAGACCGGCACCAGTCTGCGGACCACCACTTTGAGTATCACTGGCTATATATAGATGGCTGACTGACAAGGGCCATTAGAGAAAACAACAGGCCTTAGAAGAGGCTAATCTCCCACCAGGAGGCCTTCCTGAGGACGCTGTAAACAGCTTCTGAGTCATGGCTGCCATGACACTACAGGAGCATGTGACCAGATCACCTGGTACTGGACTCCATCTTGGAATACCAGTGTTTTTCCACTGAAAGGCGTTGGAATCAAACTTGGAGACAAACGGTTCCCGCCACATGCAAAAGCTATTTAAGGCAGGGGAGTGACATAATTGTGGTTCTTCACTGAATCCCTGACAAAGGAGACTCTTGGAAACACCTGGAGGAACAAGGACTGAATGGGTGGAAGTGCTGGACCCAGGCTAGAGGAATTTCAAGTCTGTAATGTGGCAGTTTCCACGGTACACATCTGATGAAGTGAGCTGTGGCTCACGAAAGCTCATGCTCAAATAAATTGGTTAGTCTCTAAGGTGCCACAAGTACTCCTTTTCTTTTTAAGTCTGTAAAAGGAATTTATACCTGGGATTTGAAGCTGCAAGCAAGTGCAGCTTGCCCCTTAAGAATCTCTGCAACCGGCTTAAATAATCATTTAGGGGTGAGAATTTGCTGCTCATATCCAATCTCTTTAGCATATTAAGCTTAGATTGCGTTTTTGTTTATTTGCTATTGCTATCCCTTATAATCACTTAAAATCCATCTTTTGTAGTTAATAAATTTGTGTTTGGTATATCATGAACCGGTGTGTAGGAGTTATAACTTGGGGCCGAAAGCTGTTGTATATTTCCTCTCCACATTGAGGGAGGGGGCGAATTTCATGAGCTTATCCTGTACAGATCTCTGTGCAGGGCAAAACGGTATAATTTTGGGTTTACACTCCGGGGGCGGGGGGTGCACTTGAGTAGCTGGGCAGGTCCTTAGCAGAAGCTTCCCCATGCAGAGCTGATCTCAGCATCTGTATGTAGCTGTAGCTGGGTCTGTCCTACCTATATGTGTGCTGGAGGGCCTGTCATAGCAGTACAGTGTAAAGGTAGCCCAGGCTGGTGGGTCAGGTGGGCTCAGTGGTACTCCAGTTCCAGGTGGCACCCCGTGTGGACCCATCACAACGTTGTCCACCTGTTCATGAACTATATGTAAAACATGGAGCAAGGGAGAGGCTGGCTCTGTGACCACTCTGACAGAGGAACTGAAGAACAGTTATGTGGTGGGAGCAGGGGAGTTTATTCCCTTTATGACATGCTGGGCTCAAGCAAGTTATGCAATGCACCCCTGACCTGCCAACTGCTGCTGACAGAGATTTGGTGGCCCCGTGGCTAGGCACACTGCTCCTATGGGGACTCTGGAGGCGGTGTCTCACAAAACAGGTATAACCCACCTTAATTTGGGGTTCTCCCAGCTATAGATTTCCCTCTCATCTTTGACAGGGATGGGAGAAGGCTGCCCATATAGAGCCATTTTATGTAATGACATCATCATCCATATAGAAACAAACCAAGATGAGCAGAAGCTTTGTTCTACTTGAAGGGTATCAGAGACACAGGATTCTTTTGCCAGCTATTATCCAGGAGGAATTTAGGGAATTAGGAGACAAATTAGTTTACATGTTAGGAGCAATGAGAGGCTAACTAAGTTTGCTTTACTTTTCTTGTTTCCAAAGGAGATTCAGCAGAACATAGTACAGGAGTGGTCAGCTGCTGTAGTCATGTTGCAAATGGCTACACAAATGGATGGAGACATGTAAATGAGCAAGAAGGCACTAATCCAGAGATTGTTTTTTTTTTGTTTTTTAAAGGCAGAAGGACCATCATCATACAGTCTGATCTCCCGCAAAAGAGAACCTTGCCCAGTGAGTCTTGCATTGAGCCTAATGACTTCTGGCTGAGCTAGAGCAGTGGTTCTCAAGCAAGAGTACATGTAGCCCTGGGGTATGCTGAGGTCTTCTGGGGCATACATCAGCTCATTTAAATATTTGCCTAGTTTTACAACAGGCTGCATAAAAAGCACCAGCGAAGTCCGTACAAACTAAAATTTCATATGACTTGTTTATATTGCTCTATATGCTGAAATGAAAGTACAATATTTACATTGTAATCTATTTTATAATTATATCATAAAAATGAGAAAGGAAGCAATTTTTCAGTGATGTATTTTAATGTCTAAATGTCACAGCCACACTGATTTTGTAAGCAAGTAGTTTTTAAGTGAGGTGAAACTTGGGGTTATGCAAGACAAGCCACACTCCTGAAAGGGGTCCGTAGTCCGGAAAAGTTGAGAGCCACTGAGCTAGCGTACATCTTTCAGACAGATCCCTAATCCTGAGATAGGGACAGAGAATTTGCCAAAGCCCGAAGTAAATTGCTGCAATATCTGCTTTATTTCCAGTCTGAATCCATCTAACTTCATCTTCCAGCCACTGGATCCTATTCTGCCTTTGTCTGCCAGACTAAAGAGCCCTCTACTATCAGGAATCTACTCTCAGTGTAGGTACTTGTTAACTGATCGAGTCAACTCAATCTTGCTTCGGATCAGGACACAACAGCCAAAAGAAGCTTCCCCTTCATTTTAGGAAGATGCTATGATGAGGGAACAGTACAATTGGGAACAAAAATAAGGTTCAAAACCGTCAAGCCTCCCACTGAGCTTCTGAAATTACATGCGAGACCTTACACCCCTCATTGCACAGAAAGAGGCACTCAGTCTAGTGCTAGCAAAGTAACACAAGACAGCCTCTGAAAACTGCACCTGGCAAGCCTGCCAGTGTTTCCATTTGCGGAGGCAGAGCCCCTAATCAACATGAGAAAAAATGGGAACAAACCCCTTAAACTTATAGGTCACTTGCTTTTGCAAATGGCTGCACAGAGACTTTTTACAATGTGGCAAACCAAGAGGTGACATTCCCTTGCACAGGACACTCTCACTACCTAGGGTTAAAAGGTCACTCAACTTGAAAATAAGTTTGTGACTGGAAATTCATCAGCAATGAAAGCAGGTGGGGGGAAATGTTTTCTGTTGTTTGCTTTGAGCATTTTACAGCACTCTGTGTAGAGTCCAGTTCCCTGGTTTTGCTGATGTCATTGGCACTAATCTCATGGATTAGCATGACAGCTTCACACATAGGATTGCCAATTTTGTAATGTTTTAAAACTGGACACACTAGCAAGAGTGCTGGAACCTCCCCCGGCCGCCCCTTCCCCTAAGGCCCCACCCCTGTTCGCTCCTCTACTCCCTCCTCTGGTTCTCACTGCTTTTCTTCTACTCTGCCCCCTGCCTCTCCCACCCTGGGTCAGAAGGGACTTGCCTGTGGAGCAGGGACTGGGAGCTGCAGCCACCAGATGCAGATAGGAGGTGGCCCAGCTGAGTAGGGGCTGGCACGGGTGATGACCCGGTGCCTCCCTGCCTCCCCTGTCCGCAGTAACTGGACTTTGGGTGTCCAGTCAGTAGATCTGACCAGACACTGTCAGGTCCCCTTTTCAACCAGACTTTCTGGATGAAAACCAGACACCTGGCCACCCTATCCCCACAGGGCAGAACACGACAGATTTCCAGACCATGCTCCGACGTGCGTCAGCTCACGTACATGCCAGAGGGAGCAACATCCATCAACTCAGACCTTTCTACATATGCTCAGGCCCCTGACCCCTCCAGACCCCCTCCTGGTCCGTGTGGCCAGACGAAGCACAGCTCCCCTGGACCAGAGCAGGTGAGCCCAACCCAGCTACTTAAAGAGGGCTAGTAGCAGGCCTGAGACAGGCTGAGCCCTGGGGAGGGAAGCTAGCTGTGGTGGGTCCCTGTGGCTGCTGCTCCAGGAAGGGAGTGGAGAAGGATGAATTCAATCTGGAACAGGTACAGAGAAGGGCTACTAGGATGATCCGAGGAATAGAAAACCGGTCTTATGAAAGGAGACTCAAAGAGCTTGGCTTGTTTAGCCTAACCAAAAGAAGGCTGAGGGAGAGATACGATTGCTCTCAAATATATCAGAGGGATAAATACCAGGGAGGGAGAGGAATTATTTAAGCTCAGTACCAATGTAGACACAAGAACAAATGGATATAAACTGGCCATCGGGAAGTTTAGACTTAAAATTAGACAAAGGTTTCTAACCATCAAGGGAGCGAAGTTCTGGAACAGCCTTCTAAGGGGAGCAGTGGGGACAAAAGACATATCTGGCTTCAATGCTAAACTTGATAAGTTTATGGAGGGGATGGTATGATAGTTGCCAAAGTTAGGCTATCCTAATTGATCTTTGACTATTAGCGGTAAATATGCCCAATGGGCTGTGATGGGATGGGATCTGAGTTACTACAGAGAATTCTTTCCTGGGTGTCTGGCTGGTGAGTCTTGCCCACAGTGTTTTCCTCAGGAATTGAATTGGGGGGGGGGGTGTCAGGACCAATGAGGGGGAAACCGTGGAGGGTGAAGCTGTATAGCACCATAGTAAAAAACTGAAAAATGTTTCATGACCATTTTATTAGGTTTTAAAATCATCACACAAATTAAAGTTGGCTACTCAAGCCTTCTGTGAAGCACTACATCTACATCCTTCTTGGTTTCTTGTTATAATTTTGCACAACTCTGTTAATGAACTTCTTGAATGCAATGCATTCATCTTTGGTGGCTTCTAGTGTGTCCAGTACTTCCATTCCTTCAATTGATATGCTCATTAGTTCATTCACATGATCAGGCAGAAGGCGACTTCTTTCAAAACACAAAATTCTACTCAATGATGAAAGAGAATGCTCAACTGTAGCTGTTGTGACTGGGAGTAGCAAGAGATGAATTCCTACTTCTTTCAGCCCAGGAAACATAGCATAAAGATCAGGTCGAGCCACTAGTGATGATAAAAAGGAAATTGAAGTCAAATCTTCATTCTTTAGTCATATGATATACCACTCTGTGTTCAAATTCTCTATTCTGTCCTGAGCACATGGCCGCCCCATTGCTGGTAGTCGGTGTTTTATAGGACAGGGATCTGTAAAAGCTACATAGAGGTTGAGTAGAATCTAGAAGTCGCTGTTGTAGGTTTTTTAAGAATCAAGTCTGTGTACTTTTTCAGTTTTCTTAAACACTTCTTGTCCTCTTCACTTAAGGGTGAGATTCTGTGGCCTGCATTGTGCAGGAGGTCAGACTAGATGATCATAATGGTCCCTTCTGCCTTTAATATCTATGAATCGCCTTCATTAGTCAACTTCTGGACTGAAGTCTTTGCTTCTTCCAGTACTTTTTCAATAGATAGCTCTCTGATTGATCCAAATGTAGCTTCTATTGCTGGACAAAGATCTACTACTGTTGTAGCAGATGCCTGGATGGCATTGTTTAATGACCGCAGTGGTTTCAACAGTAGACTTACAAGAGAGAGAATGGCAATAGTCTTCTCTGAACGTAGTAACAAAAGTAATCCACCAGCCTCACTACTTAGATCCATCCCATCTTGGTAGATACTTTCCAAAGCCAGTAATAATGGTTGGAGTAATTTTAAGAAAACACTCAAGGATCACTCGTGAGAAAGCCAGAGGATTTTCCCAGGTTGGACTAATTTGAACTTCAGTCCCAGTGTATCTTCTATATTTTCCAAGATATTCAGTCTTTTTGGACTCTTGCTGAAAAAAGAATATAATGAAGACATTAAATTTATAGCTTTTTAAAATGTCTTTTGAAGAGTCTGCAGCTCGTACTAGCTCTAGTTGGAGTAGATGGCCTCTGCAGTGTGTATAGGAGAGACTAGGGCTACACTTTTCGCTGAGCAAAGCTTGTGCTCCACCATGTCTTCCAGAGAAGTTTCCAGCTCCATCAATTCACAAGCAGCCATCTTTTTGGGGTCCCATTGACATGCATTTAACTCTTCTAAGATGTGGGTTGTCACAGACGCAGCCATTCAGTCTTCTATAACTTGAACATCTAGAAATGCATCTACTGGCCTACCACTGACATCAAGACAACGTACACAATGACTTAATACTTGATGCCCATTTGCATTGGTGCATTCATCAGCCATGTACGCAAATTTTTTGAATGTGGTGGGAGAGTTCTTCACTTTTTCAACTGTCGAGCCTTTCACTGTTGCACCACATGTGTCTAGCCAGTCAGTTGAGTTTCTTGCAGAAAGATAGTGAGCATTTGCTGGTCTTGTTCGGAACCAGTGTTCAACTTCAGGATGAACAAGTGACAATGCACTTAACATTGGCCTCCAGTTTGCAGTGTGCGGTATCTCTTGCTTAAACAGAAAGTACGATGCCACGGCCATGTTTGTTCACATGAACTGTGTTGTGTCTCCAACATTCTTAACAACCTCATGAACACTCACCGGTGTTGTCCTTGGTCAGTGGAGATTCAGAGTTCAGAGGTGCTTTTGCATGAGTTCATCTCCCAGGTAGGGGGCAAGAAGGCACCTTGCTCGTTCCTCCAGCTGTTCACTGTTTGCTCTGGCCACTGTTGTTCGTTGTGCCACCGTTCACTCCATCGCTCTGTTGCCAATGTCCCTGCGCTGCCACCTTCTGCTGCCACCTGCCACTGTGACCTCTGCGAGTTGGTCTCTTCAGGTTCCACCAGCTCTCAGTGATTTTAGCTGAGCTCTCAGTGCGGGAACCTCGCTGCTAGTGCAGACTGGGCCGTCTCTTCCACAGAAACACTGTCCCACAGCAGGTCTAAGCACTTAGACCTGATCATCAGTGATTTCAGCTGTAGTGATCACTTAACAAAACAAAGACTATCTATGGAGCCTAATCAGCTCTGTCTTTAAACAGTGGAGAGGGGCAGGTTTAATAGTACTTGTGACTCAGGCAGACCATCAAGCAAAACACCCCTCTCTCTCTCTCTCTCTCTCTCTCTCTCTCTCTCTCGATGCCCTCAATCAGCACAGGCTAAGTACAGTTCTGCTGCCCTTTACTCGTACAATAAGAACAACAACATTTCATTACACACACACACACACACACACCCCGCATTCAAGTGATTTGTAACCCAACCCCAGCCAAAATCTATCACTTGGGCAACACAGCTCTGTTTGCTGGATACCTAGGTAGATTAGGTGTGAATGTAAATACAATCTGGTCTTGAAGCCTTTCCCCCCCCCAGCCTATCACTAGCTGTCAGGGAGAGCTCATTTAGACTTTGCTTGCAAATCATAATTTGAAATTATTAGGTTGGCCAACATCACTGAAATGAATGCACTGACATGGTCATAAACTGCTGTACAAGGAAGCTGGTCGATGTTCATACTTTTCAAATCTATTATACTTTTTCAGATCCACGTATTTTATCCTATACTGTATATGCTTTTAAAGTGTGTATTAATGTTTCAATTCAAATTTCCAAACAATCACTAAATTGGCAACACTGCATGTAACTAGTTCTCAAAACTGGGGGTGGGGAAATCCCTGCTTGCCCACATGCTCAGGGTTTAGCTGATTGCCATATTTGGGGTCGGGAAGGAATTTTCCTCCAGGGAAGATTGGCAGAGGTCCTGGGCGGGTTTCGCCTTCCTCTGCAGCGTGAGGCACGGGTCACTTCCTAGAGGATTCTCTGCACCTTGAAGCCTTTAAACTATGATTTGAGGACTTCAATAGCTCAGACATAGGTTAGGAGTTTGTTACAGGAGTAGATGGGTGAGATTCTGTGGCCTGTGTTGTGCAGGAGGTCAGACTAGACAATCATAATGGTCCCTTTTGACCTTAAAGTCTATGATTCTAGGATGGAGGCTGCCAGCAGCTGGTATGCCAGAGACCCTTCAGAGGTGTGGTCCTGGGGCGAAGGACACAGGTAAGACTGTTTTCTTTTTGAAAACTTCTGTTAAAGAAACAAATCTCTATGCCGGAGACAGGGTGTGACAGTGTGTACCTCGGAGCCAGGGAGAAGCCCGGTGCTGGTTAACACAACCAATGCACTTTACAGGGGGCTACAGCTTCAGTCTACCTGGAAGCAGAGGCAAATCCAGAAGGCAGCACCTCTCTCATTAAGCGCAGCAGGTAACATTGATGCTCTGGGAATGGCACTGGGTGGAGTCTGAGGTGCTACTGACCATCACTTGGGATTAGGGTACCTGAGGAATGTCTCTCCTCCAGCTGTGATCTAAGGCTTGCTCTCCAGGAAAGGTCCCGCTCAGGAACATTATCTCTGTCAGGTCCACCAGAACCCCGAAGTTAGAAGGACACAGTGTGAAAATCATAGTTTTGGAAACCATGTCTCTCAGCTTTGTTACTAGCCCCACTCAGAACCTTCAGTCACATCTGTGTAGGCCTGTCTGTCTCCAGTGCCACAGCTTGCTTTGCTCGCCAATTCCTCTATAGGATGAGCGGGTTTGTTCACATACCTTGGGACTTGCTGCTCAGATGCCTCACAACACATACTCTGCAAGCCACACATTCTCTCCCAGGGCACCATGTGGGGACAGTAACTGGCCAGCCTATGTTAGAGGAGAGACCATTCATCTCCCCACCACACAGACCCTTCCAAATACCCAAACAGGGAACTCACATCCTACTACTTCTCTTCCCTCTCTCTTCCTCCCCCATTGATCATACAGAGGAGATGTGCTTCAGGCTCCGCATTTCCATGGCTTTCCCCAGAGCAGTTGTCCAGGGCAGGACTGCAGACAGCAGCAGCTGCACAGATGTGGTGTGTCCTCAAGCAGCACAGCCGTGCTCTGGGCTGCCCCCAGATGGAGCTGTTTCTCTGAAATGCGTGTTGCTAGGCAAAGATGCAGAACTAGGAACAGAGTGACAGGGATTTTAAAGGTTTCAGAGGAACAGCCGTGTTAGTCTGTATTCGCAAAAAGAAAAGGAGTACTTGTGGCACCTTAGAGACTAACCAATTTATTTGAGCATGAGCTTTCGTGAGCCACAGCTCACTTCATGACATCTGATGAAGTGAGCTGTGGCTCACGAAAGCTCATGCTCAAATAAATTGGTTAGTCTCTAAGGTGCCACAAGTACTCCTTTTCTTTTTAGGGATTTTAAAGCATTTAGTCACTTTGAACTGGGCTTTCTATGGCCCTTTGACCTTCCAGTCTGGCTTTTTTTCCTGGGTAGTTGGGAAAGAGACTGGAAGATATTATTGGAGAAAGTGGGAAGTTCACAACAGTGGCTTTTTATCACATACAAGAAAGCAACATTACAAATTGTTTTTTCAGGTTGTAAAGTAAATCACTCAGAAATTAGGAAGTGCCACAATTAAGGCTCCCTTAATTTGTGGTATGTGAACAACCACAGCTCACTTTCCTTGTGTGTATGCATTATGGTATAGCCTAATTACACATTTTCTACAGAACCCCTGCCTCACTCAGTGCACAGGATGGACAGGGCTAAGGAAACGAAGCTGCTCAGTTATTTGTTTTGATCTTTGACATGTAATGTGTGGCCACTGCTTTGTTTACTGAACCCTCTACGAACCCTGCACAGAATATGGGAGTGTCATTCATTGGGTCTTGGGCTTTTCTATGTTGTTGCTCATAACTGAAGGATCTAAGCAACTCAAACAACAGATGTAACTTCTCAAAACCCCTGTGAGGAGTGGGGATCTGGGTCTTATGGACAGGACACTGGCACAGGCAGATTCAGGCCAAAATTTGAAAAACTCCCCTAAGGCCTTTTCTCCACACAGATGCACCAATTTAACTAAGTTAAACCAATTTAAGCATTTCCACACAAGGGGAACATCATCAGTTTCTAAACAGATTTAATTCAATTGGTATAGCTTAAGTTTAGACAAGGCCTAAATTGGGTGCCAAAATTACAGAGCTTAACCTGAGACTCCCAGGACCCTATTTTTCCAGAGTACTATATGATTTTACAAAGCCCTCTGCGGACATTAATTAATCCACAACACTGTGGCAGGAGGTGGGTAAGGATGATCTCCAAGTCACTTGCTCAAGGCCACAGAACATGCCATTGGCAGAGGAAAGATTCAAACTCAGGGTCTCCTGAGTTCCCTGGGGCAGATCCTCAGCTGATCCAAGTTATCACAGATCCACTGATTTACATGAGGGTATGAAAACTTACACCAGCTCCTGCTCATTCCTGCAGACCCTGCTGCCTGACTGCCTAGGGTGAGAGCATCTACAGCTCCCATGGATTTCAGTTGCAGTGGAGCGTTCGACCTCTGAAAATCAGGCCCTAGGTTTATTGAGTTGGACACCCAAGAAGTGAGGCAACCCCAGTTATACCAATATTTTCACAGTTGGTCACTAACTGGCTTAACCAGCATCACATTCAAATTCCGTAGCAGAGGCTGAAATGGAATTCAGTTTCTCTGTAGCAGTCATCTGTCATAGCTACAAGACTATCCATTCTCTTCCTGCAATCTGTCTTGTGAACTACATACTTTCCAACTTCTGCAACAAATCAAGAAAGGGTCCTACATATAACAGCCTCCTCTACAGATAACAGCCTCCTTCACTAAATACACCGGATTCATCCCCTAAGCATCATCTGCCCTGTATAAGGCAGGGATTTCTTGCCTTTAAGGGTGGGGGGGCAGTAAAAGAGGGAAGCCTTCTGTTATGTACAACTGTAATACCTGCCAAATTTCAGTTCTCCTGCAAGCCAAGGAGGCTGAGCAATTGACAGCATTCAATTTTTATAAAAAAAGACAACACTGGACAACCTGTGCGTGTGTTGGTTCCACTCCCCAATCACATTTTTTGCGTAAGATTTTTTTAAAGATAGAAGTACCTGGTGCAATTAATTGTAAGTCCTCTGATGGAAAAGAATTCCCCCTCCCTCCCAAAAATATCTGCCTTCACCTCATCCCTGCCATTTAATTGTTTAGTTAAATGTCAGTGTTCTTCCTGGTCAAGCCTACATACTGGAATGGACAGAAGTTGGTGAGGGGCTACCTGAATAGCATGGCTCCACACATACATATGCAGACGAACTTGTTAGTCTCTAAGGTGACACAAGTACTCCTGTTCTTTTTACACTATAGCTGGTTAGTGAGCTGCATGTGCTGCAGTGGACACAGCAAGTCACTAACAAATTTCAATCCTCAGTTCCCGCACAGCAGCTCATTTAAGCAACCTCAGAGGGGGGAAGTGGGGGTGCGCGCACACACCTGCATGCCATTGTCCCACAGGTCAAAAGATCTGAGTCGGGCCCACACAAAGTGAAGCTAGGATTTCATTCTCTCTGGTGACAGAAGGTGGGATCTCCTGGATGATTACTTTAGTGCTAGACATAGTCGGATCTGTTTTACTGCACTCTGACACACGATACCGCTTGGCACATGCGAATGGGTTGGTTTAAGATTTCATTTGAACTTTTCTGCCTGCAAGGTTAACTGTACTGGAAACAGAAACATAGGATCAAAAAAATGTAGAGGTGGAAGGGACCTCTAGAGCCATGAGCCAGACTGAACATTTTCCAATCTCTCTACTGTCCAGTAACTACCCTGAATTTTTTTTTTTAAGAGACACAAGGTGGGTGAGGTAATATCTTTTGCTGGACCAACTTCTGTAGAGAGAGAGAAGCTTTCAAGCCACACAGAGCTCTTCTTCAGCTCTGGGAAAGGTACCACACAGGTCACAGCTAAATACAAGGTGGAACAGATTGTTTAGCATAAGTAGTTAGCACATATTCTAAGGGGCAGTGGTTTTCAAACTGCAGGTCACGACCCAGTACTGGGTTGCAGAATGTAACACACTGAGTCTCGGCAGCTTTGGTCAGCACTGCCGACCAGGCTGTTAAAGGTCCCGTTGGCAGTGCTGCCCGGCTAAGGCAGGGTAGTCCCTACCTGTTGTGACACCATGCTGCACCAAAAGCGGCCCACAGCAGGTTCAGCTCCAAGGCAGGGGGACCACGGAGCTCTGCACACTGCTCCTGCCCCGAACACCAGCTCCACACTCCCAGTGGCCGATTCCCGGCCAATGGGAGCTGGGGGAGGGGACAGTGCCTGCATGCCTCTGCCTAGGAGCCTGACTGGCTACTGGCCACTTCAAGGGCACAGCGCAGTCTGTGGTGCCAGGACAGGCAGGAAGCCTGCCTTAGCAGCCCCGCTGACCAGAAGCTGCCCAAGGAAAGCCTGCACCCCAACCCCCTGCCCCAGCCTTGAGCCCCCCCCAAACCCAGAGCCCTTTTCTGCACCCCAAAACCTTCATCCCCGACCCCACCCCAGAGCCTGCACCCCCACCCAGGAGCCCTGACCCCAATCCCAGCCCAAAGCCCCCTCCCACACCCTGAACCCTGATTCCCAGCCCCACCCTGCAGCCCTCACCCCGAACCCCAACCCTCTGCTCCAGCCCTGAGCCCCTCCCACACCCCAAACTCCTCATCCCAAGCTCCGTTGAGTCACAGGCATCAACAATTTTCTTCAACTGGGTCGCCAGAAAAAGTTTGAAAACCACTGTTCTAAAGGATCATACAAGGTAGGAGTTGCCCATCGACACCTCTGCAGTCTTACCACAAAAGGAGGGAGTTAGTGGGCTACAGATTGTTGTAATAAGCCATAAATCTAGTGTCTATTAAGTCCATGATTTTTAGTGTCTAGCAGAGTTATGAATTTAAACTCCCAAGCTCATCTTTTGAAGTGTTGTATGGGTTTCCTTTGAGGATGAGGACTGATAGGTCAGATACAGAGTGATTGCTTTGTGAAAAGTGTCATCGACAAGCAATAGGGTATTTGTTTCTTATTTTCCTGTGTGAGTTAATCTGAGAGTGTAATGACTGTCTGGTCTCACCCACATAGTGGTTATTGGAGCATTTAGCGCACTGGATGAGGTACACTGTCACATGCTGTGATATGCATATGCAGGATCCATGAGACTCTTGAAAGGTGAATTGTGGGGGGTGTTGATCACTGTAGCACTGGAGAGCTGTCTGAAGGTTTTCCATCTGTTGTTCTGGTGCCGCTTTGAGTGGGTGTGTCCTGGTCTGTGGGGAGCTTGCTTCTGATGATGAACTTGCCACTTGGAGAGGCTGCGGGGTGGTTTGAAGGCCAGAAGTGAGGGCTCAGGAAAGATTTCTTTCAGGATGGGGACCCCATTGAGTATGGCAGTGTTGTTTGATGATACCCCACAGGGGTTCCAGTGTGGGGTGGTAGGGGTGTGAGGTCAGAGGGGTTTTATTTCTGTATTGAAGCAGGTTCTCTCAGGCTATTTAGGCAGCCCGTTCCATGAGGCCCGTTCGTTGTTTGGTGAATGTGGTTTTAAGTGTGCTAAAGTGTATATCCCAGACTTTCTCCTCAGAGCACATTCTGCAGTATCTGAGTGTCTGGCGGTAGATAACTGATTTCTTGGTGTGTTTGTGGTAGTTACTGGATCTATAAAGGTAGGTGTGGTGATCCAGGCATTTCTTGTATATGGTTGGCTGTAGGATTCCATTGTTGAAGCTGATCATGGTGTCCAGGAAGTTGATGCTAGTGCATTCCAGAGAGTTTAATGGACAGGTCGGTGTTGAAGTTGTGGTGGAACTCTGAAGGAGTTTGAGTTGATTTTGTTTGCATTTTGAGTTTAAGACCAAAAAAACAATGAAGCTATCACATACATGTTGTGATCTTAGTCTGCTTTCAAGTATTTCCTGTAATGAAGTATCCCATTTCCTACCAAATATCATGCATCAGCATTTATGTCACAAATGCGCTTACTGCTTCATGCACAGTGGTAATTAGTATGGGGCACTACTTTATCAGCAGAATACAGAGAGCTTTACAAGATTTTTTCAGTAGTATCACTCACCATTTTATGGACTGGAATATGAAGGCACCAATGGGTTAAGTGACTTGGCCAAGGTCACAAAGGGAGTGTCAGAATTAGGGCTCAATGAATAGTAGGAGACATTTTCTGAATTGAAAATAATTTCTGCAAAGAGCTTGTAGTGTTTGGTTTGCATCTGACAATTCAAAGTTAAGGTTACTGCAAAGGCTGGAACGGACTCTTGACAGAACACTGTACTGACACAGGAGCTGCATGTTTCAGAGACCATTCTGCATCCCTCCATCAGATGGGAGAAGCCCAAGTGCAGGACATGTTAGTGGGATTCATTCAGAGTCTGTGGCCATCACTTTATTACTGTTCGAAAGGAAGACTAAAATTCACACACACAAGTTGAACTACAATACCCACCTGCGGAAGTGAAGAAACAGATTGATAGAGCCAGAAGAGTTCCCAGAAGTCACCTACTACAGGACAGGCCTAACAAAGAAAATAACAGAACGCCACTAGCCGTCACCTTCAGCCCCCAGCTAAAACCCCTCCAATGCATTATTAAGGATCTACAACCTATCCTGAAGGATGACCCAACACTCTCACAAATCTTGGGAGACAGGCCAGTCCTTGCCTACAGACAGCCCCCCAACCTGAAGCAAATACTCACCAGCAACCACATACCACACAACAGAACCACTAACCCAGGAACCTATCCTTGCAACAAAGCCCGTTGCCAACTGTGCCCACATATCTATTCAGGGGACACCATCACAGGGCCTAATAACATCAGCCACACTATCAGAGGCTCGTTCACCTGCACATCCACCAATGTGATATATGCCATCATGTGCCAGCAATGCCCCTCTGCCATGTACATTGGTCAAACTGGACAGTCTCTACGTAAAAGAGTAAATGGACACAAATAAGATGTCAAGAATTATAACATTCATAAACCAGTCGGAGAACACTTCAATCTCTCTGATCACGCGATTACAGACATGAAAGTCGCTATTTTACAACAAAAAAACTTCAAATCCAGACTCCAGCGAGAAACTGCTGAATTGGAATTCATTTGCAAATTGAATACAATTAACTTAGGCTTGAATAGAGACTGGGAGTGGCTTAGTCATTATGCAAGGTAGCCTATTTCCCCTTGTTTTTTCCTACCCCCCCTCCCCAGACATTCTTGTTAAACCCTGGATTTGTGCTGGAAATGGCTCACCTTGATTATCATACACAATGTAAGGAGAGTGGTCACTTTGGATAAGCTATTACCAGCAGGAGAGTGAGTTTGTGTGTGGGGGGGGGGGGGTGAGAAAACCTGGATTTGTGTTGGAAATGGCCCAACTTGATTATCATACACATTGTAAGGAGAGTGATCACTTTAGATAAGCTATTACCAGCAGGAGAGCGGGGTAGGAGGAGGTACTTTTTCAGGCTTTGTGTGTATATAAAAAGATCTTCTACACTTTCCACAGTATGCATCCGATGAAGTGACCTGTAGCTCACGAAAGCTTATGCTCAAATAAATTGGTTAGTCTCTAAGTCGCCACAAGTACTCCTTTTCTTAATGCTAGAAGAGAGAGGCACAACCAATTAATAATACCTAGTTCTTATATAAAGCTTTTCATCACTAGATCTCAAAGAGCTTTATAAAGGGGGTCAGTTTCAGTCTCTTCCCACACACACTGATTCTGGACCAGCTCACAGGTGCACAGCACTTGAGCACTCACGATATAGCTAGTTGATATTGGCAGGTCTCTTCGGAAGAGGCCTGAAAATGCAGCCCAGTCATGGACCGGGGCCTCCTTGTGCTGGGTGCTACACAAACCCAGAACAAAAAGAGAGGTCTCTGCCCTAAAAAGCTACTATCTAGAGACGATCTCATGAAGAGTTATTTATGCTTTCGGAGCAACTAATGGTCCCGCTACCTTTCCGAGATTGGGACATTGTCCAGACAACATCAGCACACCGAAATCCCCACATCTCATAATAACAAGGATGTTAAGGCCTTCCTTGAACTGGTTTCTTGGCAAACATTTACTGACAAAGCAAACTCTTTAAGGAGCTTACAAAAGCCAAACCATCCAAGAAGGAACTTCTATAAAATAAGGAAGCGGAGCATGCTTTTTAGGAACTAAATGGATGCCCATGTTCTCAGCCTGTTGTATTACAGCCAGATCTTTCACCTTCACTTTATAGTATATGCTGATGCACGACATGTAGGTCCGGGAGCAATTGCTGGTCAGAAAAGCAGAGAACTTAGAAATTCATTCCATATGCTGGGTGATAGTAGCATCTCTCTGAGCTGGTCTACAATGGAAAAGAAAGGTTTCAGAGTAGCAGCTGTGTTAGTCTGTATTCGCAAAAAGAAAAGGAGTACTTGTGGCACCTTAGAGACTAACAAATTTATTTGAGAATAAGCTTTCGTGAGCTACAGCTCACTTCATCAGATGCAAGAAAGTTATCCAAGACAAGGCTAAGAGAGGTGGCATAAATATAAAGGGAAGGGTAACAACGTTTCTGTATACAGAACTATAAAATCCCTCCTGGCTAGAGGCAAAACCCTTTCACCTGTAAAGGGTTAAGAAGCTAAGATAACCTCGCTGGCACCTGACCAAAATGACCACTGAGGAGACAAGATACTTTCAAAGCTTGAGGGGGCTGGGGGGGAGAGGAAAAAGAAAGGGTCTGTCTGTCTGTCTGTGTGATGCTTTTGCTGGGAACAGATCAGGAATGCAGCTCAGAACTCCTGTAAAAAGTTAGTAAGTAATCTAGCTAGAAATGCGTTAGATTTCTTTTGTTTAATGGCTGGTAAAATAGCTGTGCTGAATGGAATGTATATTCCTGTTCTTTTGTCTTTTTGTAACTTAAGGTTTTGCCTAGAAGGATTTTGAATCTGATTACCCTGTAAGGTATTTACCATCCGGATTTTTACAGAGGTGTTTCTTTTACTTTTTCGTTAATTAAAAGTCTTCTTTTAAGAACCTGATTACTTTTTCATTGTTCTTAAGATCCAAGGGCTTGGGTCTGTGTTCACCTGTACAAATTGGTGAGGATTTTTATCAAGCTTCCCTAGGAAAGGGAGTGTAGGGCTTGGGGGGAAGATGTCTCCAAGTGGGCTCTTTCCCTGATCTTTGTTTAACACACTTGGTGGTGGCAGCATAGGGTTCAAGGACAAGGCAAAGTTTGTACCTTGAGGAAGTTTTTAACCTAAGCTGGTAAGAATAAGCTTAGGGGGTCTTTCATGCAGGTCCCGCAATCTGTACCCTGAGTTCAGAGTGGGGAAGAAACCTTGACAAGGGGCTAGATCCATAAAGGGACAATGCCAAGTGCCAACTCCTATGCACCCTGCCACCTACTGATATTGTCAGCCCTGAGTTAGGCACCCAAATTCCTCACACAAAGAACTGGGAGAGTTTGTTTATTTCTATGCTGCCACCAGTGGTGGCAGCATGTAGAGTATGCATAGCTACCTGCTGCAGTGAAAAGTGGGCTGCATCCACACTGCAGTGTGTAGCTACAAGCAGCAGTGAAAGGCTCTCACAGGAGGGAGCTGCTGGAGCCTTTCCCCACTGCCAGAGTCCTTCCCTATGGTGGGGAAAGGCTCTGGCAGTGGGACACTATACTTATAAAAATCGCAGTGTAGGCAGGAGAAGCACTGCTTGGCCACGTGCAGAGCAGTGTAGGGTATGTACCCTAAGGGTTCAGATGTGTCTTTAATCTCCTCGCCTAAGCAGTGCCTCACCATCTACATTGCTATATACACCCATGGTAGTTGGTGTGCCATCTATGTACTCTACATGCCACTGTAAGGCGTCCTCAGTGTGGATGTATCCTTGGGCACCTTTCAGGAGCCAGCACACTGAGTGGGAATCTGTCTAAGCCAGCCAGGAGTGACATGCAGAGAAAAGCGTTGGGACTTCAATCCCAGGTGCTTACGTGCCTGCCTCGCAGGCTGGAGGGAGACCCCTAACTCTGTCCAGGATTCTTAGCCATGAACCCTCTCCTGCAGTAAGAAATCTCAGCCAGATCAGTCATTTCTCACAACCAGAAAGGGGAACCCCACCCCGTTACAACCGATAGCCCAATGCTAGGGCACTCAGCTGGGATGTGGGAAACCCATATTCAAATCCCTGCTCTGGCTGATTTGGAGCAGGACTGAAACTTGACTGTACCACGTCCCAGGTGAGTGCCCTGACCAGCGGGCTACAGATTCAAACTCTTTCTTGCTCTTGCGTAATGAATATTTATAGAGTCGAAGAGCTTCAACAAGAGAAACAGAGCACCACCCCAAAATATCCAATAGCCTGGTAATCAGGGTGCTCACCTGGGAGATAGGAGACCTGGGTCCAAGTCAGCCAGAGCAGGGATTTGAATCTGGATCCCACTACCCAAGTGAGTGCTCTAACCATTGAGCTACTGGATATTCTGGGGACACACCCATCCACCCAAATATTCCCAATCTCTGAGGCCTGGTCCAGGTCTAGCCCTTCTTAATACTGCAAATCACTTGGCTTTGGCAATGAGTAAGTTAACTCCCAAATAAATATATTTTACCAGTTTAAAATGTGCTCCCTTTAAGTTTCCTGTGACACTCCCTTGTTCGTGTATTGTAAGAAAGGTCAGAGACTACCCAGGTTATGTATTTGCTTATTCATTTCCTCTAAAGTAAGCAGTCCTTCCCAGTCTCTACTCATGTAGAAGTCTGCATGCATCTAATCATTTTCACCATCTTACGCCCCTTCTAATTCTCTGGAGCGAGGGTGCGGAGAACTGCATGCAGCGTTCCAGGTGAAGGGACACCCCTGATTTATATATAATGGCATTGTACTGTCAGTGTTATCTATTCCTTTCTTTAAAGCATAACATCTAGTTTGCTTTTTTAACTACCACAGTGAAGTTACCCGCAGTTTTCCTTAACATGGCCACAGTGATGCCCAGGGAGTTTGCCTGAGTGCCTACAGTTAATTAAGAACCCAGAAGCGTTGATCAGTAATTCAGATATGCATTACCTAGCATGTGTCAATATTGCATTCTGTCTGCTATTTTGCTCTTCACTCACCTAACTTTTTAGGTCCTTCTGAAGTTCCTTAGTCTTATCTAGATTGGACTAACTAAATAGCGGTCATCTACAAGCGATACAACATCATGGCTCACTCCCTTTTCAATCTTGTTAGGGCACAGTCTTTAATTACATGATTGCAAACTATTTACTCCCCACAGTACCTTGCTTTATTCAGTCTCTGACCCTGCACTACAGAAGACAAGGGAATTTTGCCATCAACTTCAATGGGAGCCAGGTCAAGCCCTCAGTGCACAGGATGGACAGTGCTTAGGGAATGAATCAGGGCTGTACAGTGAGGGAGACTGTTGGCTGTAGGATCCCTGCCTCATTTGTTGCAGAAATAAGGTGTGTTGGGAAGGAGGCAGGTGATTTCAGGGAGAAAGGATGGTTGTGTGGTTAGGGCAGTTGCATGCCATCAGCAGCATTGGATTCTCTCTTTGCCACAGAGTTCCTGTGTGATGCTGGACAATCCATTTAAACCAAAGTTTTCCTAAGTGGTCACTAATTGTGTGTGCCTCATTTTCTTAGGTGCCCAACTTGAGGCCTAACTTGCAGAAATGAGAAGCACTCGCAGCTGCAAAAGTCGACTGACTGGAGCTGTGCTTTGAACATACGAAGTTCTCTGGGAAAAAAAACCAGGCCCTAGGCACCTCATGTTGGGCACCCAAAATAAAACAAACAAACCACCCCCACCAAATCAATGAATGATTTATACATCATTTCTATTTCCAGCTCCCAGCTATAGACGGAGGATAATACCACCCCCTCACCAGAGTGGTGGTAAGAATAAATTCATTAATGTTCATAATGTATTCAGATACTGTGGAGACAGCCACCATAAAAATGAAGAAATTAATTCTGTATTCAGGTCTGGTTTTGGAGGGTGTGCAATATATCTAGCCTGAGATCATACTGAATGACGGGAATAATAAATACTGAACAGCTAGCCACTCTGTGAGCACCATCTGTCCTGTGCACTGGGTGAGGCAGCAGTCTTGTGGAAATAACAGCATGTGATCATGTAATTAGAGAGTGCATCATAACACAAACTGTGCAGAGTAGGGTGCCCAGGCAACCCTAATTCTGACACTTCCCAACTTTTGAGCTCCTGACTGTCCAATCTTCATGCTCTTTTGATTTTTCTGTATATAATTGGTAGATATTTACTGCCGCCAACCCCAGAATCCTTGGGGCACCGTTAGCCTTTTGCCATGCTGAAAACTGACCACTGACCGTGTCTCTTCACTAGAAAATAGATGTGTTCTTAACTCACGTTAAAATCCCAGTGAAAGCAAGCAAGTCTGTAGTCTTCACATGAATTAAAGTTTACCTTGATGTGCTACTGTGTGAAAACTACCAACAGCCTTGTCTTCACTAAGAATTACCTCAAGTTAGCTATCTTGAGTTAGCTAGCACAGTGACACATCTTTTTTCCTAGTGAAGAAAAGGCTTTATTCCTACTGCTTTAGCCCGTTTCTAATCCAGGACAGTAGTTTACATCTCTCTCCTCATGACTACCTAGGCTATGTCAACACCCCTTTTTAGCAGTAAAATTATAGTGAGATGATCACACACACACTCCCTGTGAAATCTTAGTGGAGGCAAGGCACAGGTAGTTAACTGAAGTCAATACTGTCTCCCCCTCCACCAACAGTTGACTTTACCTACCTATACTGCAGTAAACCAAGGGCATGTCTTCACTAGCAATGTGAAAGCGCTGAGTAGCGGCATAGCACTGGGAGAGAGTTCTCCCAGCGCTATAAAAAAAACAACCCACCTCCACGAGGGGAATAGCTACCAGCGCTGGTGCACTGTCTACACTGGCACTTTACAGCACTGAAACTTGCAGCACTTGGGGGGGGGGGGGGGTACCTGAGCGAGAAAGTTGCAGCGCTGTAAAGTACCAGTGTAGATAAGCCCAAATAGAGGACCTTGTCTCCATGAGGGGTTTTACAGCAAGATAACCATCTGAAGTCAGCTCAACCTGTAAAACCACAGGTGTTTTGACAATGAAGACCTATCCCTAGTCTTCTTACTAGCAATTGTGAAGAACTGTCCAAGACTTTTTCACAGTCCAAATACATTAGAGCAATCAGCTCTCCTTTATCCAGTAAAGTTGAAAGAATTCTAGTAGATTGCAAAGGCATGACTTTCCTTTATTTTAGTTATCACACCAAGGAAGCCTCACAGATCTGTAATTCTCCGGTCTCCCCTAATTCATTTTCTTCCCACATTATAGAATAAAAATATTATACCTATTTCTCTGGTATAGTAACTGTTTTAAATGAGACTGCAAATATTTGGTAGCTGCTCAGCCACTTCATTCTTAAATTCATTCAGAACTCTGGCATGTATTATCTGGTTTTGATGACTTGTTATTCTCTATTTATGACTTTGTTCCAATACCTCCTTTTGACACTTCATTCTCTTAGTACCTCTTTATTACCCAAAAAGTATAGGTTTGAGGTAGGTACTTCTAGCATCCTGTGAGGCAAAGACTGATGCAACTTGTCCTCTCTGCACTGTTCTTATCCCACTTAAGTGCTTCTTCACTCCCTGTGATCTGTCTTAAAATTCTCACAAGATTCTTGCTTCAAATGCATGAGTTTGTTTTATGTATAAACAATTGCTCTTCAAATTCCCTCAGCACCTAATTTTCAACTTGTATTTTTACTCCTGTAAAATGTAGCAAACAATTACTTTCTTTCCAGTGAATTAAGACAATTGTTTGCCAACTTCTACTGGCCCCTTCATAACATTCATAGGTTGCAAAGATGAGATTTAATGCATAATTTGGCCTGCAGGGTATTGATTAGAGTCTGGACACATGAGAAGCAGAGAACCCAGTGTCAGTCTCAGAGCCCAGGCTGAGTTTGTAAGGATTGCAGATGTTTTTACCTGTAAGCAGAGCAATTCTGACAGTCATTGAGAGACAAATGACCAGAACATCATGACACTTTTCACTCTTCTGACAAGAGCATTTAAGGAGCAATTACTGGACACAATCAGATTTCCAACCCACTAACCCAGTGTCTAAGCTGCCATTTTTTGGCAAGACTCTACTAAAGAGCCAACTCCAGTAGTAGCTGCCTTTCACCCATGTACTGGAGCCCTCTCCCATGGGCTGTAGAGCGGGACACAGCTCTTTGATCACACTGATCTCCTCAGCCATGGGCAGCAGGCACATCTCTGTGCTCATTACTGGACATATGTACAACATTTGATACTGTGAATCACAGGTTACTACTATGCAACTTTAGGGACTTTGTGGCATACATGTATCACTCCACCATATAGTGGGCCCAAGCTACCAAAGGAATCTCCTCCTCTCCATCACAGAAGCCTTGCAAGAAAACTGCACCCCTCAGGTACAATGGAGCTGTCATAACAAGACTAGGGTGACTAGAGAGCAAGTGTGAAAAAACAGGACATGGAGTGGTGGGTAATTGGTGCCTATAGAAGGCAAAGCCCCAAATATCAAAACTGTCCCTATAAAATCAGGACATTCTAAACAAGAATGAGATTCCAGAGAGCAGGAGGGAGAGCTTATTCCAGATACAAATCCAACCTCCTGCTCCTCAGCTTTCCACCAGCAATGAAACCAGAACACCACTCACAGGAGTTACCCCTCCCAACCCGAGACTGAAGCAGAGGGCAGCAACAATGCACTTGCTTCTCTTCTCATAAGGAGCACAGATTCCAGGAGGCAGATTGGGTACCTGAGTTTGCAAAGTCAGCCCTCAGTTTGTGTAAGCAGCTTGCCCAGTCACCCGGGAAATCTGTGACAGAGCTAGGATTGTCACACCAAATACAAGCTCATTCTTCCTCTCTTGAGGATCACTGCCAGCCAGTGCCCTTGCGTCTCCTAAGTGCAAAGCTATGTGTTGTTCCAAAGGACTGTTCTATCATTCAGAAACAAGTGCCTCATCGGAATAATGCCTCTCCACTGTGGGCCCTAAAGTGTCATTCTTTTTATTGATTTATAAGTCATCCATCAAAGTATATTACTAGGTGCTTATACAAGAGTTACAACAAACCTTCCCAAGTTCCACACAAACTCAGCAACTGTTTGGGGGTCAGGGGAATGGGGAAAGGGACCCACTTTAGGTAGAAGAGAAGCACTGGGCTTTTGGGCTTTTCTGCCATTACATTTCCCATTACAGATAGAAGGAGCATGCTACTGCTCTTCTGCTTCCTACAATATTCATTGCTATTGCCCACTGATGCCATTTGTGTTTCTGTGTTAGTTACCTGGGTGTAATGCACAGTGCGAGCTCACCCGCACTTCAGGGCAAGCCTTGATAATAGCATTCCCTACCAATAGTACCTAAACTGGTTGCCAGAATGGCTGGCAGTTACACAAACACACTCAGGGAAATTCACAAGGGGAGAGGCGAAATGACCCAAAGCCACACACAGGGCACACACACATCAGACCGTCTGGATTACCCATTTCCAGAAAGGGCCCCAGCACTGAGTCCTACACACGAGCCCGGCTTTCTTCAGCTGGCCTTAGCCCCAATCCTGCACCTGGGCCAGTTACCAAGGGAACTTCCCTAGGGGATAGGCTCTGACTCTACCCTGGCTAGTCCGGGCTGGGCTGGAAGGGCACAGGTGCCCTAGAGGAGACAAAGCACTGGGGTTTGGCCAGCACTGACCCTGGATCCGACACGTGGGTGCTCCTCTAAGGGCGGCCCTCTCCACCGCGGGAGCCTTGGCTGCTGCCCCACGTGCCAGGGACCCGACAGGCGGCAGTCCCTGCGCCCAGCGTCCTTCAGGCCCGAGCTACGCCAAGCTGCAGCTGCGGGGCGCAAGGAGCTTCAGGGCCAACGCCAGGCCTCCCCCGCAGCCACAGCGCCCGCCCGCGGGGCCCCCGGCGCCTTAGCCCACCCCCGCTGCCCCCACCGGCCTGGCCCGGAGCCCTGCTCTTAGACACCTCCAGCCTGGCACCCAACCCCTTCCCCGGCCCCCAGCCCGCCTCCGCAACCCAGTTGCCCCCCCGCCCTGCCCCGCCGCGCCGCGCCGCGCCGCGCCGCTCGGACCCAGCCCCGCGTCGGGGCCGGGGCTCCCGCCAAGCCTAGCGCCCAGACCCCCGGCCGGCCCCCACCTGTTCTCTGGCCGGATGCTGAGCAGGTAGCTGCGGCTGTCGGGCCGGGCGCTCCAGCCGGGGCCCTCGCCCTCCTCGCTCTCCGCCCCGGGGCCGGGGGAGCTGCTGGGGCTGTAGAGCGAGTAGCGCCCGTTGCCCGAGTAGGAGCGGCTCAGGGGTCTCCGGCGGGAGCCCATCTCCACCCGGCGGCGCCCGCCCTCCCGGAGCCCCGACGACAGGGGGACTGCGCGTCCCGGGACGCGCTGGGGGAGCGGGCTGCCCGCGGGGCGGTCCCCGACCTATCCTGCGCCCCCGGCTCCCTGCGTAGCGCCCGCCCCGCTCCATCAGCGGCTATTTTTAGACACCAGCGCTTCTGTCAGCATTTCCAGGCCCCGGGCGCCGCGCCCCACCGCACATGGGGCTGTCACTCACTCGGAGCCGGACAGCCTGGGGCACCCCGCAGCCGGGTTCCGGCACCGGGATCTCCCAAACCGAGCACCTGCAGCCCCGCACTGGGACATTGGGCACCAGGACCCCACGCCCGGGATCCCCGCACTGGGACACTGGGCACAAGGACCCCTGCACCGTGACCTCCCGCACTGGACACCGGGATCCCCATACTTGGACACTGGGCACAAGGACCGCCCGGAACCCCGGCTCCAGAACCCGCTCCCCACCCCAGACTAGGAACTTCTTCAGGCAGGCCATCGGGAGCCACCTTACCATGATCCCCTCACATCCAGGACCAAGTCCCTCTCAAACCTCAGCATGCCACTGGGACCCCCAGCCACTTCATCACAACCTCCTCTTCCCAGCCCCATTCCCCCCAGACACCATGACTCCCCTCCTTTGCCACAGCACTGGGGTCCCCCCCAGGCACATACTCCGAGCCCTGCTTGGGTGCCAGGCTCCACGCACGCTCCTCTAACTGCCTGGACACCAATATCCTCCTCCCATCCCAGCTGTGGGAACTGGGACCCCTCCCCACCCAGGCACTGCTTTCGACCACCTCCTGTCCCTCTCCTTGTCTGCGCCCCAGGATTCCTTTCCCCTTCGCCCATCCATCCCTTCACCTGGGCCACAGGATCACCCTACTCCCCCTCTCTGCTCCCCAGCACTGGGGATCTCCCATGACCTTCCCGCTGTAATAAGGGTATAAGGCTGAATTGTATTGTCTGGTCCCAGGCACATGACCTGGTTGGAGTGACAAGGTTATTACCTCATCACATGACAGGGTCAGGGTCCATTGTCTCCCATGATTCCTGTTACATTTATCAAATGAGGCTACAGCCTAATGCCAGCTAACCCAGCCCCGTTAGCCGGCCAATGACTGCTCTCTCTGACAGGTTTCAGCGTAGCAGCCATGTTAGTCTGTATCCGCAAAAAGAAAAAGGACTATTAGTCTCTAAGGTGCCACAAGTACTCCTTTTCTTTTTGCTCTCTCTCAGCCTCCCCGGCTTTCTGACCTCCAGGCCACTTCTCAAAACAGTGCCTTCTGCAGCGGGTTGTAGGGATTTCCCTACACCCCCAGAATTTCCCCAAATAGCCCCCCCCCAGTGGTCAACTAGTAGTTATGCAGTGTTGTCAATTTAGTCATTGGAAATTTGAATTGAAAATGAAACATTAATACACACTTTAAAATATATATATATAGTATGTGATAAAATAGGTGTACCTGAAAAAGTGTAATAGGTTTGAAAGTATGAACAAAGACTAGCTTCTTCACCCAGCTCTTGTTTTTTCTGACAATGTTGGCACATTTGTTTTGGCAATGTTGGCCAACCTTATAATTTTAAATTATGATTTGTAAGCAAGGTCTGAATGAGCTCTCTCCCCTGACAGCTAGTGATGAGCCGGGGGAGTGGGGGAAGGCTTCAGGACCAGACTGTATTTACATGAACTCACCTACTCGTCCTAGATATCCAGCAGACAGAACTGTGCTGCCCAGGTGATCAATTTTGGCTGGTGTTGGGATACAAATCATTTTAGTATTGAATGTGTGTGTGTGGGGGGGTGTCATGAAATGTTGTTATCCTTATTGTAGGAGTAAAGGGCAACAGAACTGTGCTTAGCCTGTCCTGATTGAGAGGGGTCATCCTCAATTCTTAATTTTTGCCAGGGCAGAGCCCCAGCACCTCTAGGCTTGTCAGTTCATAGCCCGGAGACCTGTGGGCTTGCCACATCAGTTTTGCAAGTAAAAAAAACTTGCTTGAGCCCTGTCACCTCTTTCATTACAAATTAAGCACTGGTCACCCTCTGCTGAACTGCACTTGCTAAGCAAGGGGTTTGGATGGCAGATCCCAGTGGAAAGAGTTGGGGGGACGGGACAGGGGTTTTGCTTGGTGGTGTGGTCTGTGCCGAAGAGTCACAGGCACTATTTGACTTGCTCCTCTCCCCTATGTAAAGATAGAACTTATTAGACTCTATAGAGAATCTTTTTTATTTTGTTAAGTGGTCACTAGAGCTGAAATCACTAATAATCAGGTCTAAGTGCTTAGACCTCCTGCAGGACAGCATGTCTGTGGAAAAGACAGCCCAGCCTGCACTCGCTGTGAGGTTCCCCCACTGAGAGCTGAAATCACTGAGAGCTGGGTGGAACCTCAAGAGACCGACTCACAGAGGTCACAGTGGCAGCAGAAGGAGATGGCACAGGGCCAGCGGCAATGGAGTGGTGGAGTGAATTGTGGCATGACAAACAGCAGCCAGAGTAAGCAGCCGGAACAAGTGGCAAGCAGCTGGAGGAATGAGCAAGGTGCAACTCATGTGAAGGGAGGTGGGAGGTGAACTCATGCGAAAGCACCTCTGAACTGTGGGTCTTCACTGACCAAGGACAACAACTACGTGTGGGGTGTAGTAGAGGGAGAAGGGAGGGACATATTAAAGGAACATTTGTTTGTTGGGCTGTGTTTTACTGACTTTGCTCCAGAATGCTAGATTTGTGTCTAAGAAACTTATATAAATATACATTTCCTAGTAGGCCAAGATTTTTTTAAAAAATGCATTATTTGCCAAGATCATTATCTTGAGAGGTTGTTATCTTGTGGAGTTTCTGTACTAAACATTATAATTAATTTTTACATAAGAATGGCCATATTGGATCAGACCAATGGTCCATCTAGCCCAATAATCTGTCTTCCAACAGTGGACAATGCCAGATGCTTCAAAGGGATTTAACAGAACAGGGCAATTTATTGAGTGATCCATCCTCTGTCATCAACTCTCAGCTTCTGACCAGCTGAGGCTCTCAGAGCACAGTGTTGCATCCCTGCCCATCCTGACTAATAGCCATTGATGGACATATCCTCCATGAACTTATCTAGTTCTTTTTTGAACCCTGTTATAGTTTTGGCCTTCACAACACCCCCTGGCAAAAAGTCACACAGGTTGACTGTGTGTTGTGTGAAGTAGTATTTCCTTTTGTTTGTTTTAAACCCGCTGCCTATTAATTTCATTTATCCCTAGTTCTTGTTTTATGTGAAGGAACTTATTCGCTTTCTCCACACCAGTCAAGATTTTATAGACCTGTATCATATCCCCTCTTAGTTGTCTCTTTTCTAAGCTAAAAAGTCCCAGTCTTTTTATTCTCTCCTCATATGGAAGCTGTTCCATACCCCTCATCATTTTAGTTGCCTCTCTCTGTACCTTTTCCAACTCCAACAGATCTTTTTTGAAATGGGGCAAACCAGAACTGCACTCACAATTCAAGGGGTGAGCATACCATGGATTTATATAATAAAAGTGGAGGAGCTTGGTTTGCTACACCGATTAGCAAAGCCAATGCTGACAAACTATGTGGAAAGGCTGCAAAAACACCAATTCTCTGGACTGCATTGACATGCAGAAAACCTTAAAAGACAATCATTGTCAAAGCCAACTTTAGAAGTACTTAATGGGGCTGTTAAAAATGCTGGAGACTGTTTATTCAAACAAACGTGGCGGTCACATCATACTTTCTCTTTAAGCAAGAGACATCACACACTACAAACTGGAGGCCAATGTTGAGTGCATTGTCATTTGTTCATCCTGAAGTTGGACACTTGTTCCAACCAAGACCAGCAAATGCTCACTATCTTTCTGCAAGAAACTCAACTGACTGATTAGAAGCATGCAGTGCAACAGTGAAAGACTCAGCAGTTGAAAAAGTGAAGAACTCTCCCACCTCATTCTAAAAATGTGCATATATGGCTGATGAATGAACCGATGCAAATGGGTGTCAAGTATTAAGTCACTGCGTAGGTTATCTTGATGTCTGTGGTAAGCCAGTAGATGAATTTCTAGATGTTCTGGTATAGAAGACAAATCGGCTGCATTTCTGACAACTCACGTCTTAGCCCTGGTCTACACTAGGACTTTAGGTCGAATTTAGCAGCGTTAAATCGATGTAAACCTGCACCCGTCCACACAATGAAGCCCTTTATTTCAACTTAAAGGGCTCTTAAAATCGATTTCCTTACTCCACCCCTGACAAGTGGATTAGCGCTTAAATCGACGTTGCCGGCTCGAATTTGGGGTACTGTGGACACAATTCGATGGTATTGGCCTCCGGGAGCTATCCCAGAGTGCTCCATTATGATCGCTCTGGACAGCACTCTCAACTCAGATGCACTGGCCAGGTAGACAGGAAAAGAACCGCGAACTTTTGAATCTCATTTCCTGTTTGGCCAGCGTGGCAAGCTGCAGGTGACCATGCAGAGCTCATCAGCACAGGTGACCATGATGGAGTCCCAGAATCGCAAAAGAGCTCCAGCATGGACCGAACGGGAGGTACGGGATCTGATCGCTGTTTGGGGAGAGGAATCCGTGCTATCAGAACTCCGTTCCAGTTTTCGAAATGCCAAAACCTTTGTGAAAATCTCCCAGGGCATGAAGGACAGAGGCCATAACAGGGACCCGAAGCAGTGCCGCGTGAAACTGAAGGAGCTGAGGCAAGCCTACCAGAAAACCAGAGAGGCGAACAGCCGCTCTGGGTCAGAGCCCCAAACATGCCGCTTCCATGATGAGCTGCATGCCATTTTAGGGGGTTCAGCCACCACTACCCCAGCCGTGTTGTTTGACTCCTTCAATGGAGATGGAGGCAATACGGAAGCAGGTTTTGGGGACGAAGAAGATGAGGAGGAGGAGGAGGTTGTAGATAGCTCACAGCAAGCAAGCAGAGAAACCGGTTTTCCCGACAGCCAGGAACTGTTTCTCACCCTAGACCTGGAGCCAGTACCCCCCGAACCCACCCAAGGCTGCCTCCTGGACCCAGCAGGCAGAGAAGGGACCTCTGGTGAGTGTACCTTTTAAAATACTATACATGGTTTAAAAGCAAGCATGTGAAAGGATTACTTTGCCCTGGCATTTGCGGTTCTCCTAGATGTAGTCCTAAAGCCTTTGCAAAAGGTTTCTGGGGAGGGCAGCCTTATTGCGTCCTTCATGGTAGGACACTTTACCACTCCAGGCCAGTAACACGTACTCGGGAATCATTGTAGAACAAAGCATTGCAGTGTATGTTTGCTGGCATTCAAACAACATCCGTTCTTTATCTCTCTGTGTTATCCTCAGGAGAGTGAGATATAATTCATGGTCACCTGGTTGAAATAGAGTGCTTTTCTTCAGGGGACACTCAGAGGAGCCCATTCCTGCTGGGCTGTTTGCCTGTGGCTAAACAGAAATGTTCCCCGCTGTTAGCCACAGGGAGGGGGGAAGGTTGAGGGGGTAGTCACGCGGTGGGAGGAGGCAAAATGCGACCTTGTAACGAAAGCACATGTGCTATGTATGTAATGTTAACAGCAAGGTTTACCCTGAAAGAGTGTAGCCACTGTTTTATAAAATGTGTCTTTTTAAATACCGCTGTCCCTTTTTTTTTCTCCACCAGCTGCATGTGTTTCAATGATCACAGGATCCTCTCCTTCCCAGAGGCTAGTGAAGCTTAGAAAGAAAAAAAAACGCACTCGCGATGAAATGTTCTCCGAGCTCATGCTGTCCTCCCACACTGACAGAGCACAGACGAATGCGTGGAGGCAAATAATGTCAGAGTGCAGGAAAGCACAAAATGACCGGGAGGAGAGGTGGCGGGCTGAAGAGAGTAAGTGGCGGGCTGAAGAGAGTAAGTGGCGGGCTGAAGACAGGGCTGAAGCTCAAATGTGGCGGCAGCGTGATGAGAGGAGGCAGGATTCAATGCTGAGGCTGCTGCAGGACCAAACCAGTATGCTCCAGTGTATGGTTGAGCTGCAGCAAAGGCAGCTGGAGCACAGACTGCCACTGCAGCCCCTCTGTAACCAACCGCCCTCCTCCCCAAGTTCCATAGCCTCCACACCCAGACGCCCAAGAACACGGTGGGGGGGCCTCCGGCCAACCAGCCACTGCACCACAGAGGATTGCCCAAAAAAAAGAAGGCTGTCATTCAATAAATTTTAAAGTTGTAAACTTTTAAAGTGCTGTGCGGCATTTTCCTTCCCTCCTCCACCACCCCTCCTGGGCTCCCTTGGTAGTCATCCCCCTATTTGTGTGATGAATGAATAAAGAATGCATGAATGTGAAGCGACAATGACTTTATTGCCTCTGCAAGCGGTGATTGAAGGGAGGAGGGGCGGGTGGTTAGCTTACAGGGAAGTAGAGTGAACCAAGGGGCGGGGGGTTTCATCAAGGAGAAAGAAACAGAACTTTCACACCGTAGCCTGGCCAGTCATGAAACTGGTTTTCAAAGCTTCTCTGATGCGTACCGCGCCCTCCTGTGCTCTTCTAACCGCCCTGGTGTCTGGCTGCGCGTAACCAGCAGCCAGGCGATTTGCCTCAACCTCCCACCCCACCATAAACGTCTCCCCCTTACTCTCACAGATATTGTGGAGCACACAGCAAGCAGTAATAACAGTGGGAATATTGGTTTCGCTGAGGTCTAAGCGAGTCAGTAAACTGCGCCAGCGCGCCTTTAAACGTCCAAATGCACATTCTACCACCATTCTGCACTTGCTCAGCCTGTAGTTGAACAGCTCCTGACTACTATCCAGGCTGCCTGTGTACGGCTTCATGAGCCATGGCATTAAGGGGTAGACTGGGTCCCCAAGGATACATGTAGGCATTTCAACATCCCCAACAGTTATTTTCTGGTCTGGGAATAAAGTCCCTTCCTGCAGCTTTTGAAACAGACCAGAGTTCCTGAAGATGTGAGCATCATGCACCTTTCCCGGCCATCCCACGTTGATGTTGGTGAAACGTCCCTTGTGATCCACCAGAGCTTGCAGCACTATCGAAAAGTACCCCTTGCGGTTTATGTACTCGGCAGCTTGGTGCTCCGGTGCCAAGATAGGGATATGGGTTCCGTCTATAGCCCCACCACAGTTAGGGAATCCCATTGCAGCAAAGCCATCCACTATGACCTGCACATTTCCCAGGGTCACTACCCTTGTTATCAGCAGATCTTTGATTGCGTGGGCTACTTGCATCACAGCAGCCCCCACAGTAGATTTGCCCACTCCAAATTGATTCCCAACTGACCGGTAGCTGTCTGGCGTTGCAAGCTTCCACAGGGCTATCGCCACTCGCTTCTCAACTGTGAGGGCTGCTCTCATCTTGGTATTCATGCGCCTCAGGGCAGGGGAAAGCAAGTCACAAAGTTCCATGAAAGTGCCCTTACGCATGCGAAAGTTTCGCAGCCACTGGGAATCGTCCCAGACCTGCAACACTATGCGGTCCCACCAGTCTGTGCTTGTTTCCCGAGCCCAGAATCGGCGTTCCACAGCATGAACCTGCCCCATTAGCACCATGATGCATGCATTGGCAGGGCCCATGCTTTCAGAGAAATCTGTGTCCATGTCCTGATCACTCACGTGACCGCGCTGACGTTGCCTCCTCGCCCGGTATCGCTTTGCCAGGTTCTGGTGCTGCATATACTGCTGGATAATGCGTGTGGTGTTTAATGTGCTCCTAATTGCCAAAGTGAGCTGAGCGGCCTCCATGCTTGCCTTGGTATGGCGTCCGCACAGAAAAAAGGCGCGGAACGATTGTCTGCCGTTGCTCTGACGGAGGGAGGGGCGACTGACGACACGGCTTACAGGGTTGGCTTCAGGGAGCTAAAATCAACAAAGGGGGTGCCTGTACATCAAGGAGTATTTCAGGCAGGACTTCACGGAGGGTTCCAATAAGAAATGGTGCACCTAAGTTATCGTTCTTATTGGAACAAGGAGGTTAGCCTGGCCTCTGATTGATACATGGCTAGATTTACCTCGCTGCACCTTCTCTGTGAGTGACTGCAGTGTGACCTAGAGGAATGAGTCCCCTAGACAGGGGAGGAGGCAAATGAGTACAAAACAAATCTGGTCTATTTCTTGTTTTGACCCACTCCATCTATCTTTTACATCTTTGGCTGGCAGCAGACGGTGCAGAAGGACTGCATTCCATCCACATCTCATGGCTGCTCGGCAGAAGATGGTACAGTACGACTGCTAGCCATCCTCATCTCTTGCCTGCCTGGCAGAAGATGGTACAATACGACTGCTAGCCATCCTCATCTCTTGCCTGCCTGGCAGAAGATGGTACAGTACGACTGCTAGCAGTCCGTATCGCCTGCCCGCTCACCATAAGACGGTTCAATAGGACTGACTGCAGGACTAAAGAGAATGACCTGGTCAAGTCACTCCAGATTTAGCCTCTGCACCCATGTCTGCCCAGGCGCTCCCAGCCGACATGGCCAGGAGCACCTCGGACACGACGAGGACGACTACCAGTCGTATTGCACCGTCTGCTGCCAGAAGGCAATGGGTTGCTGCTACTGTGCAGCAAAGCCGTACCGCGTCTGCCAGCACCCAGGAGACATAGGGTGACGGTTACCTGAGCGGGCTCCATGCTTGCCGTGGTATGGCGTCTGCACAGGTAACTCAGGAAAAAAGGCGCGAAATGATTGTCTGCCCTTGCTTTCACGGAGGGAGGGAGGGAACGGGGGCCTGACGATACGTACCCAGAACCACCCGCGACAATGTTTTAGCCCCATCAGGCATTGGGATCTCAACCCAGAATTCCAATGGGCAGCGGAGACTGCGGGAACTGTGGGATAGCTACCCACAGTGCAACGCTCCGGAAGTCGACTCTAGCCTCGGTACTGTGGAAGCGCTCCGCCGAGTTAATGCACTTAATGCACTTAGAGCATTTTCTGTGGGGACACACACACTCGAATATATAAAACCGATTTCTAAAAAACCGACTTCTATAAATTCGACCTTATTCCGTAGTGTAGACATACCCTTAGAAGAGTTAAATGCTTGTAAATTGAACCCCAAACAGATGGCTGCTTGTGCATTTGATGGAGCTGCAAACTTCTCTGGAAAACATAGTGGAGTACAAGCTTTGCTCAGAAAAAAGTGTAACTCTAATCTCTCCTATACACACTGCAGAGGCCATCTACTCCAGCTAGCTCTAGTACGAGCTGCAGAATTTTCAAAGGGCATTTTAAAAGCTATAAATTTAATGTCTTCATTATACTTTTTTTTTCAGCTAGAGTCCAAAAGGACTGAACATCTTGGAAAATATAGAAGATGCACTGGGACTGAAGTTCAAAGTAGTCCAACCTGGAAAACCATAAGCAATCCTTGGCTGTTGTCTTAAAATTACTGCAACCATTATTATTGGCTTTGGAAAGTATCTACCAAGATGGGACGGATCTAAGTAGTGAGGCTGGTGGACTACTTTTGCTACCAAGTTCAGAGAAGACAATCACCGTTCTCTCTTGTAAGTCTACTGTTGAAACCACTTGGGTCATTAAACAATGCCATCCAAGTATCTGCTACAACAGTAGTAGATTTCTGTCCAGGAATGGAAGCTACACTTGGATCAATCAGAGGGATATCCATTGAAAATGTACTGGAAGACAGACTTCAGTTCAGAAGTTGACTAATTAGAGCATTTATATTGGCTCCTTATGTAACCCTTCTGCCTGTCAGAGTTGGTAGCAACAAGGGCCGGGTTCAGTATCTAGGGGTTCCATTCCAATAACACAATGCAAAACCGGCTCGAGCCCCCACCCAGTGACCTGGGACAAATATATACCACCCCCGCTGGGTGCCTCCAAGAGGCAATACTTCCCCTCTTGCAAGCACACAGTCTGAGTGTAGCAAAAAGCCTTTTAATAACAGAGAGAAACAATGTGGCATTATGTTGGGGAAACACCACCAACAGGATTCATAACACAACCCATGAGCAAAAATCCCATCCCAAGCAAATTGGGGCATGTCCTTTCCCTTTGGTTCTTGAGTCCAGCAACCCAAATCACCTAAAGTCCCAAAAGTCTCTGTCCCTGGTCAGGGCAGCCCCAGAGTTCAAAAGTTTATCTGCGGAGTTTTACCTCCCAACCTGGGTGGAGATTTGGCGGGGGGGGGGAGAGTAAGGGGCACCTTACATGGTCTAAAGCTGATGGCCCCACCTCTCCATGGGGCTCCGCTCTGCCAGCCACCCCATGGGCTGCTCTAGACATCCAACAAACCGCTCTGCTCCACCAGCCACTCCGCTCACCGACCCGCAAACTGCTCCACCATATATCTTCAGGCTCCCCCACTACTTAACACAACACTCAGTGATTTCAGCTCTTAGTAAGTTTAGCTCTTTTGTGATTTCAGCTTGTAGTAGGGGAGCCTCAGTGCTGGTGCACCATTAGCTCAAAGGGAATTCAGCTCAGCAGCCTATAGCTAGACTCCTAATAGAATCAAAATTAGCTCTGGTATTCCACAGTGGAGAGAGGAGGAAGTGCGATTAGCATGTAAGGCCTATACCACCAGGTATTAATGCCTGTCCCCAGCCTCTCTCAATTCACAGAGTTTTGGAACCCATGTCCCTTGCCTAGCGAGTGCTACTTAGTTGATGGCGAATCCTTCCATCATAACAAAAGGCAAAGTGCAGTTCCACTGTCCTTGATTCCCATAATCAGGGTAATAACAATTTATTCTTCCTGCCCCAATAACAGAGACACTGGGAATCCCACAGCAGCCAAAGTGACCATTTGGGCAGCTATGGCCTCATTCTGGGCGGGGGGGGGTGTGCCTATGCAAATGAGATCAGCCCCTGAAGTTCTTTTCCACAACTAGCCACACCTCACCACCAGATGTCAGGGTGGAGCTCATCCTGACTCTGCTTACACTTAAATGAAGGGGACAAAAAGTTTTTGTTAAGCCAGCTGAAAAAGTAAAGTACACAGACTTGATTCTTACATCTGTACAACACCAACTTCTGGATTCTATCAACCTCTACGTAGCTTTTACAGGTGCCTGTCTTATAAAACACTGACAGATGAGTGGAGTGAGGCACTACCAGCAATGGGGCTGCCATGTGATCAGGACAGAATAGAGAATTTGAACACAGAATGGAATATCATATGATGAACAAATGAAGATTTGACTTCAATTTTTTTTATCATCACTAGTGGTTTGACTCAATTTTTGTTCTATGTTTCCTGACATGAAAGAAGTAGAAATTCATCTCTTTCTAGCCCCAGTTACAACAGCTACAGTTGAGTGTTCTTTTTCCTCATTCAATAGAATTTTGTGTTCTGAAAGAAGTCGCTTTCTGCGTGATCATGAGCATATGATGAAGGACTGGAAGTACCGGACACATGAGAAGCCATCAAAAATGAATGCACTGCATTTGAGAAGTTAATTAACAGAGTTGTACAAAATTACAACAAGAAACCAAGAAGAATGCAGATAGTAGGTTAAGTGTTAAGTGTAGCCAACTTAAATTTGTGTGATGATTTAAATCTAATAAAATGGTCGTGAAACATTTTTCAGTTTTTACTATGCTGTCATACAGCCCACCTTCACCCTAACAGTCTCACCCCTCATTGGTCCTCACCTCACCCCTGTATTTTTGAACACCCCCCTAATTTCAATTCCTGGGGAAAACACTGGGCCGGCCTGGTCCTCCATCAACCTGGACCCCTCAGCTGGGGCGGGTGCGTGGGGCACCAGTTTCCGTTGTCAGGGCATTGCCTCTGTCAGCACAGGAGCACGCTGAGGGGCCAGGGCCACATTCACTCGAGTCTTGCCTTAGGCTCGCATGCAGGAGGTATCACAAAGGTAAGGGGATGTTGGACACTTCCTGAAGTCTAGGGGGTTTTCGGTTTGCCCTCTCCCTAAACCAGGAGAAAGGGGAAGGGCCAAAGAGGAGCCAGGATCCCAGGGCTGACAGGTCCCCAGGCCAACGGGGGGAGGCCAGCACTCCAAGTCAGCTGATTGACAGGGTGGGCAAGCCAATGAGGAAATCAAGAGTCCAGAGCTCTGCGTGAGCTGCTGCTGGGTCTGTCAGGGCAGAGTAAAGCAGAGTGAGAGAGAGTGCAGCCGGGCTGGAGCTGAGCAGGGGAGAGGGCAGCAACCCAGAGCCAGAGGTGAGTTGGGGAGAGGGCAGCAGCCCAGATCAATAGCCGGAGCCAGAGAAGCATTGTAGTGATAGTGGTGGGATGAGTCTCCTGCTGTCGCAGCAGGATCATGTGCACTGGTCATGGGAGAGGGGGAGAGACAGGCCCCTTTCTCAAAGTCTGTGGAGAGGGTGTTAAGAGCCGGACCCAGAGTGGGACATTGCCAATTGGGAGGGCATTAAGTGCCAGACCCAGGGAGGGAGGTGGCCTGACAGGAGGGCCAGAACTGAAGGTGGAGAACGGGTCCTGTCACCTAGAGCCCAAACCCATCCTGGGAGAGTGCCATCAGCAGCATCACAGCAGCACATCCTGTCCAGGAAAGAGACAGCAGACTCGTAAATGTATTGTAACCGTAAGTGTATTGCACTTTAGAAACTGCTGCATTGAACTGCACCCAAGTAATTTCCTCACAGGCCTGACACCGTGAAGCGTTCTTTAATCCCCAAAGAAACAGTTTTGGTGTAAATACATTGTATGTATATTTAAGTGAATTGCAGTGATTGCAGGTTAATAGGGTGACAAGCGAGTTAGGCATATCCTGAAGAGCAACCTCGTCCCTGCCCAGAGTTGCTCACAGAGAGATTGAGGTAAACACCCAGGAGCCCCTGGTCTCAGTTTTCCCTGTAAAAAGAAAAGGAGTACTTGTAGCACCTTAGAGACTAACCAATTTATTTGAGCATGAGCTTTCATGAGCTACAGCTCACTTCATCAGATGTATTAAGCTCATGCTCAAATAAATTGGTTAGTCTCTAAGGTGCTACAAGTACTCCTTTTCTTTTTGCGAATACAGACTAACACGGCTGTTACTCTGAAAAAAGTTTTCCCTGTGTGAGTTCTGCTCACAGGTGGGTTGGGAGGGAAGGTCAAGGTGGGCAGGTACCGGGGTGAAGTGAATCAGGGCAGGGACTCGGATCCTTTTTTCACTCTGTTCAGCTGGGGGTACAGTGTGCATAGAGAAAGTCCCCTACTACAGTGGGACAAATCCCCTGCTTACCCAAGGGTAAGTGGCCACACTACAGACTAACAGTTGATGCTGTGGGCATTGCTGCAATGTCTCGTGCCCACACTGGCAATGTGTCCATTCAGATGTGGTGCTAAGATTTCTGGGCACACATCCCATGGTTAAGGCTGCGAGTCTGTCACGGATTCCATGACTTTCCATGACCTCCGTGACTTCTGCAGGGGCCAGCAGCAACAGTTTGGGTGTGTGGAAGGGGGCTGGCTCAGCAGTTGAGGGTGGGAGGGAGAATCGCTTACCTCGGGGTGGGGGCTCCCTTGTTCCCATTGGCATGGCCCTGCAGCTCCTAGGCAGAGTTCCCAGCCAATGGGAGCTGCGCAGAGCCTCGTGGCCCCTCTGCCACCTAGGAGCTGCAGGAACACATGGAGCTGGGTAGGGAGCCTGCCAGATTTGGTGGTGTATAGTAGAACCCCTACTCACCCCTATTTTTTACCCCCTTCATCTTTACGCAGAGACTTGGAGCTGGCCTGCCTCCCACCGCCTTCTGGACCTCAGAACAGGTGTATATGTTTTTAATGAATAATGTAACACCTCCTCCTTGTCCATCCTATACCCCTCTATATCAATATTCCAGTCATGAGACTTTTTCCACCAAGTCTCTGTGATGCCAATTCAGTCACACTTTAGCTTATGTACTAATACTTCCAGTTCTTCCACTTTATTCCCCAAATATCTTGCATTTGTGTATAGACATCTAAGAAGTTGAATAGATTCCCTCCCTCATTTCCCTCTTGTTGCTCCTATGACCCTAAAGGGTTTGGCTCCCTGCCCTAGAATTAGGGTTCCCATGGGTAGGGCACTTGGAGTTAGGGTTATGGTTACACCACTTGGACTTAGGGTTCCTATGGGAAGGGCTCCCTGCCCTAGGGTTCATGTTCCTATGAGGAGGGCTCCCTGCCTCAGGGTTAGGTTTCTCCTGGATAGTGCTCCCCACCCTGGGGTTACAGTTTCCATGGGTAGGCTTCTTGGAGTCAGGCTTAGGCTCCCTGCCCTAGGCAGGGCCGTCCTAAGGCATACTCGGCTGTGTAGAGCACCTGATAATTTGGGGCACCCCTGGGTCTTCATGTCTATCCTCCCGTCTCTTCCTATCCCTGTTTTAACACTTCCTGCAGGCTCCCACCACAGCTGGCTGCTGCAGCCTGGGGAGTCTTCCTCTGAAGGGGATCTAGTAACTTAAAAGTGAAAAAGGCTTCCAGCCTGCCAGACCTATTAGCACAACCTTAAAACTGTTAAAGAACCATTCAAGTGGTAATGAATCCAAACAGGCATTTGCCAACCCCTGGGTATATACTGTCAGTTTCTTAATTTACTGACAAAATTAGTTGTGCATTATTGTAATATTTACTCAGAACATGTTAGTCTACAGGATCTTAATTTAAAATTTGCTTTAAAAATACTTCATCATTGTGTTGCTAAAGATTATAAAATCACATCTCTAAAAAAATCCTCGCATAGATTTTTAGATGCACAATCTGAGTATTCATCTTTAGTCTTAAATGCTTGGATCTTCGGACATCTAGTTTTTAAAATAAATCTTTCAGAAGACCACATTTATCTAAAATACACATTTTAATTTTAACTACTATAGTACAAAAAACTTGTTTCCAAAATCTTTCTGTCCATCCCTTTCTCTCTTCACCCCCCTGTTTAAGCGAGCCCTTCAAAGGACAACACCCCTTTCCTTCCAGATAGCTGGACAAACAAGTTTCCCTTTCTTTACTTCTGACTATTTAATGAACTAGTTTTAAGAGAACCCGCAAGCAAAATCAGTACCTTAGTAAGATATAAAATCCTTTGTTATGCCTAAAAATCTTTGGAAATATATTTTTTAAAATTGGTGAAATTTCATAAACATGTCTATTGTTATGGAGCTCTCACAAAGTAAATTAGTGTTCCCTTTTTCTAAAAGCAATGAACATTGTTATGAACACACTAAACCTCTATGACTGATGAATTTAAAATAATGTCTTTGTTTCAGTGAGTTAAATATGTAGTAAACTGGAATGATTACTTTATGAAGGCTTAAGAGTACAATATAAAATCAGCTTAGAAATACTGATTAAGAAAACATAAAACTGAGAAGAGCTGCATCATGTATTCCATAATATTTCATGTTGTATTCAGCAGGACAGCTGACTTGCCCTTACTACAAAGTTTTTGCAAATAAATCTGACAAACTTCAGGGTATATCAAAAAACCTGTGACTGACATTTTTTATTCTCAAGTTTAGGGCTTTTAATTAGGTACCTTCTGCATGTCCAGTCTTCACCATCTGCCATGCAGTGGAAAACATGCTCCATTTTCTTGAGAAAGAAATTGCAGAAGAGTGTTTTTTTTCAAATGTCATTTGCTTCATTTGGGTACAGGGACCTGGCTAGAAAGGGGTGACGGGGCGGGGGGAGAGAGGAGGGAGACAGTGGGCTGGGGGGGCAGGGCCTGAGGCAGAGCAGGAGGGGAGTATGGGCAGAGCCACAGGCAGAAGTGGTGGGCTGGGGAGCTAGCCTCCCCAAGCTGCAGCTTTACCCATCGCCCAGGACAGCAGGTAAGAGCGGGTCAGCTCCCACACACCCAGCATGCGCTGCAGTCTCCTTAGGCAGGGGCCGTGTTCACAGAGCCAAATGCACCAGGGCCACGCATTCTGCATGAGGGAGAGGGTCTCTGTGGGGAACTGTAACACTCCACCGCCATGAGGCGGGCCAGGCGGCTCGGTATACTTGCTGCCTTGTCCCTCCTACCCCCCTCCCCTGGGCTAGGAGCCCAGGCTGCTGCCCCTATGTCTGACACCAGTTTAATAATACTGCATAGGGCCCCATAAATCTTAAGGGCGGCCCTGGCCCTAGGGTTAGCATTCCTATGGTTAGGCCACTTGGAGATAGGTTTAGGAGGCCCATTGGTAGAGCTCCCCATCCTAGATTTAGGGTTCCTATGGGATGGACAATTTGAATTAGAGTAAGGGTTCTGTCACAGGGTACAGACTCACCCAGCAGCACCTCCTGCTGGTCATCTTAGGGAATTAGCATCCAGCCTCCAGAGCACCACCTTCAGGCCAGTGTCTCACCACCCCTGGCCCCCATGTCCCTCCTGGACCCTGGTGCTCTAGTCTTGGGTGCTGCCCCCAGCAGTACCCCCACAGTTCTGGGTCTCCCCCTCCCAGGGGAACCCCCACCCACTATCCCCACCTCACTTCAGTCTTAGGCTACTGCCAGTCACCAACTAGCCACCGCTCCCTGGGGCAGACTGCAGTATACGCCACTGATCTCAGGCAAGGGCGTTTGGACCTGCTGTCTCTGCCTACCCATGGCTGTCCCTGCAACCCCCATACCTAATAGACCTTCCCAGGTCTGAAGCCTGGGGTTTTCCTAGCCCAAGCTTCCCAGCTCCCTTGGCCTTCCCCAGCCCTGCTCCTAATCTAGGTACTTTTTCAGCCCTTGCAGTCAGGTCCCTCTCTCTCCAAGCTAGAGAGCATCTCTACTGGAACATCTGGCTCAAAGCCTTTATAGAGCCAGCTGGGCCCTGATTGGGGTGTGGTCCACAGCTGCCACCACTTCCCCCAGTCAGCCAGGGTTTTGCTCCCTTCCCTAGCCCTAGCCCTCTGCAGGGCTTTTCTAACCCCTTCAGAGCTGGAGTGGGTACTCACCCTGCTACAGGTTCCTATGTGTAGGGCTCCCCGCCCTAGGGTTAGGGTTCCTATGGGTAGTGTTCCCCGCCCTACAGTTAGGGTTCTTATGGGTAGGCAGCTTGGAGTTATGGTTAGTATTCCTATGTGTAGGCCACTTGGAGTAAAGTTTAAGGTTCCTATTGGTACGGCTCCCCTCCCTAGCATTAGGGTTCCTATAGATAGGGCACATGGAGTTACGGTTTGAGTTCCTATAGGTAGGGCTCACTGCCCTAGGGTTAGGGTTCCTATGGGTAGGGCTCTATGCCCTAAGGTTTGGGTTCCCATACATAGGGCTCCCCGCCCAAGGGTTAGGATTCCTATGCCTACGCCACTTAAGAGTTCAGGTTAGCATTCCTATGGGTAGGCCACTTGGAGTTGGGGTTAGGGTTCCTATCGTTAGGGCTCCCTGCCCTAGAGTTAGGGTTCCTATTGATAAGGCTCCCCATTCTAGGGTTGGCCTTCCCATGGGTAGGGGTCCCCTCTCTAAGGTTAGGTCTCCCATGGGTAGGGCTGTCCGCCCTAGGGTTAGGGTTCCTATGGGGAGGCAAGTTGGAGTAAAGTTTAAGGTTCCTATTGGTATGACTCCCTTCCCCAATATTAGGGTTCCTATGGGTAGGCCTCTTGGAGTTAGGGTTCCCAGGGGTAGGACTCCCCACCATAAGGTTAGGGTTCCCATGTGTAGGGCTCCCTGCCCTAAGGTTAGGGTTCCTATGGTTAGGCCACTTGGAGTTAGGGTTAGGATTCCATGGGTAGACCACTTGGAGTTAGGGTTAGGGTTCCCATGTGTAGTGCTCCCCGCCATAAGGTTAGGGTTCTCATGCGTAGGGCTTGCTGCCCTAGGGTTAGGGTTCCTATGGGTAGGCCACTTGGAGTTAGGATTAGGTTTCCTATGGGTAAGGCTGCGATTCCCAGGGTTAAGGTTCCCATGGGTAGGGCTCTCCCACCTAGGGTTAGGGTTCCTATGGGTAGGCAGCTTTGGAGTTATGGTTAGGGTTCCTATCGGTAGGCCACTTGGAGTAAAGTTTAAGATTCCTATTGGTACGGCTCTCTGCCCTAGCATTAGGGTTCCTATGGGTAGGCCTCTTGGAGTTAGGATTAGGGTTCTTATGGTTAGGACTCCCCACTCTAGGGTTAGGGTTCCTATGGTAGGGCGCTTTGCCCTAAGGTTCGGGTTTCTATGGATAAGGCTTCCCACCCTAGGGTTAGGGTTCCTAGGGGTAGGGCTCCCTGCCCTAGGGTTGCAGTTCCTATGGGCACGGATCACTGCCCTAGGTTTAGGATTCCTATAGGTAGTGCTCCTGACTCTTAAGCTTTTTAAGGGTACGGTTCCACGCCCTAA
This sequence comes from Caretta caretta, assembly GCF_965140235.1. Classification (NCBI taxonomy): domain Eukaryota; kingdom Metazoa; phylum Chordata; order Testudines; family Cheloniidae; genus Caretta; species Caretta caretta. Next base: position 46,337,923 of record NC_134215.1, on the reverse strand, counting down.
GTTTAGGGTTTTCCATGAACCTCCAACATCTATCCCTGTATGAAGGTTGTCTTTTTTAATGCTTACCTATGGGCTTTTGTCACCTGCCACCTTTGAACCTAGTTTAAAACCCTCCTCGCTAGGTTGTGCAAAGATGCTGTTCCCGTTTTTGGTCTGGTGGACCCCAACTCTTCCCAGCAGACCTTCTTCCCAGAACAACATCCTGTGTCAAGGAAACCGAAGCCCTCCCATTGACACCATGTGCACAGCTATGCATGTGTGTGTCTCTGCCTGGGAACTTACCTTCAACTGGAAGGATGGATGAGAACATAGTCTGCACCCCCAATCCTTCACTTTTGCACCCAGAGCCCTGTAGTCACTATTGATCTTCTCAGCGTCATACATGACAATACCATTAGTGCCCATGTCAGTGTGGAGTAGAGGTCAGAGGGCTGGATAAACCTTGGCAACCTTACCGTAACATCTTGGACGTGGGCACCGGGCAGGCAGCACACCTCCCAGGACATCATGTCAGGGCAGCAGAATATACAGTGTTGCTAGTGCCAGGGTGAGACGTATCACACACATATAGATGCCTGCTGCAGTCCTGCTTGTGCAGGCCACCCTGATTCCTGCATTTGCTGTGGTTGTTTGACTTGTAATAATACATACAATGCAATTTGCATGACTACATCACGGCTTGCCCATGTGAAATAAGAACATCAGAACACCAAACTGGAAGGGACCTCATGGCTCACTGAATCCCACAGGCAATCCGTCATGTAATCCTGTTTAGAACCTTGTCAAGCTCCATTTAAAAACCAGTCAGTTTTCTTGCCCTCACTACTCCTATTGGGAGGCTGTTCCAGAACCTCACTACTCTGATGGTTAGAAACCTTCTAATTTCCAGCCTCAGTTTATCCATGACCAGTTTATATGCATTTGTTCTTGTGCCAATGTTGTCCTTTAGTTTCGGTAGCTCATCTCCGTCCCTGGTGTTTCCTCCTGATGTATTCATAGAGATCAATCAGATCTCTTCTCAGCTTTTGTTTTGCTAGGCTAAACCAATTTCAGCTCTTTTAGCCTCCTCTGATAATATAGATTCTTCATTCCCCTGATCATCCTAGCAGCCCTTCTCTGCACCTGTTTCAGTTTAAAATCAACTTTCTTGAACATGAAGAAAAGGAGTACTTGTGGCACCTTAGAGACTAACCAATTTATTTGAGCATGAGCTTTCGTGAGCTACAGCTCACTTCATCGGATGCATACCGTGGAAACTGCAGCAGACTTTATATACACACAGAGAATATGAAACAATACCTCCTCCCACCCCACTGTCCTGCTGGTAATAGCTTATCTAAAGTGATCATCAAGTTGGGCCATTTCCAGCACAAATCCAGGTTTTCTCACCCTCCACCCCCCACACAAATTCACTCTCCCACAAGTACTCCTTTTCTTTTTGCGAATACAGACTAACACGGCTGTTACTCTGAAACCTTTCTTGAACATGGGTGATCAGAATTGCACACAGAATTCCAGATGAGATCTTACCTTGTACAATGGTAATAACACTTTCCTATCTCCACTGGAAATATCTTGCCTGATACATTTTAGGATTACATTTGCTTCTTTCACTGCCCCATGAATTGGTGGCTCATCATTAAGGCTACGATTTAGTCATGGAGGGCACAGCAGTCACAGATTCCATGACTTTACCAGACCTCCGTGACGTGTCAGCAGCTGAAGCCAGGGCTGGAGGCAGGACTGTGCGCACCTGCCCTGCAACTGGGGCTAGAACCAGTACCCTGCAGCCCCTAAAATCAGGGACAGGTCACTGGCTGTGAATTTTTGTTTATTGCCCGTGATCTGTCCATGACTTCAACTAAAAATAACGCTGACAAAATCTGAGCCTCACTCATCATCATCCTGCCATCGACTAATACACCCAGGTTTTTCTTCTCCTCTGTCGTTTCCAACTGATGAGCTCCCAGCTTCTAGCAAAAATTATTGGTACTAGTCTCTAAGTGCATTACCTTGTACTTTCTTCTATTATAATTCATCTTGTTTCTTTTATTTCAGTCCTCTAGGTCATCCAGTTCTTCTTGTGTGATCCTTCTCTGTGTTGATAACACCTCCCCACCATGTGTCATCAGCAAATTTCATTAGCATACTTCTGCTTTTTGTGCCAAGGTCACTAATGAAAATATTAAATAAGATCCGTCTGAAGATTAGTGCAGTGAGGGGCTCCACTAGTAACCTCCCTGCAGCTTGATCATTTCCCTTTCAGCACAACCCATTGTCATCGCCCTTTTAGCCAGTTCCATACCCACTTTCCAATTCTTGTACTAATCCCCATAGTCTCTATCTTAACTAAAACTGGTTCCCTTCTGGCGCTGTATCAAATGCTTTTCTGATGTCTAGATAGATTGGCCGTACCCTGCTTGGAATTCATCTTGGAGCACGTGGCTGGGCAGTGAGGCAGAGTGAAAGCAGAGACTGCTGTAAGCTGGGGCTGTCAGGTGCGTGGGGTGTCAGGTGCAGGATCTGGGGGAGCTGAGAAACAGAACAAGGAGTTATTATAGTAATTCAAGTCTCCATGGCAGTAATGAGAAAATGTTACATTCCCCTCAGTTTTGGAATACCATTTGCATGGTCTCCTCCAGTCTGGGGAGAGCTTGGATCTGACAAGGCATTTTCCACCTTACTTCCCCTTTGCATGAGAACTTCTGCTGTTGGTGTGGTGGATGGGCATAGGGAGCAGGGCTTGTGGTTTGGGCTAGGGAGTTTGAACTTGGAAGCAAGATGTGGGCAGCAGGGTTTGGGGGCGTTACATGGGTAGGGGGCTAGGGGTTTGAAGGGTGCAGGTTATTAATTTCATGGGCACCTTTGCAGGCAGTCCTTACATTGCATGATGTCATCATGAGACGGGCAGAGAAGGGACTTGCTCAAAAAAGTGATGGACCAGAATGGTCTCCCCAGAATTGCTGAAAGATTAGGGCATAGTGGGGGCACCCATATCCTTCCACTCATGGCCCCTCGTTGATGTCTCTATGGTCCGAGAGTGCTGTTCAGCTTGCCCAGAAGAGTCCCACTCCAGTTAACCTGATCCAGCCCCTCAGACCAGGACTCTGTCTGATGGGCTACAGAAGCCAGCATGTGGCCAAGCACTGTTGGGAGTGGTGACAGCTTGGGCCAAGTAACCCAACTCTGATATGCTCATGGAGCTGACTCATTTCAATTTATTGAACTGCAGTATGCAAATTAGCTAGACCTGAGCTGTTGATAGAGCCCTGGCTCTAGGCTACAATCCGAGCTATGAGATACAACCAGAGTGAATATCTCAGTATGACTCCAATCAAGTTTCTTCAGATACAGCCTACAGGCAGGATTTCAGAGAGTTTCAGTAACTACAAGGGAAGTTTGAGGAGTTGGCTATTCTGCTATTAGGATCATTTGGGACAAAAAATAGACTGACATGGAGAGCTAAATTCCCTTATAGACCCATTTAAGAATGAAATGTAATTCCTAAATGAATTAGCTAATTAACCTGTAAATTCTCAGACAATTCATTCTGTGCCCAAAGAGTGAATGCTGGGATTTTAGGAGGATACTTTGTATTCTTCCTACATAGCTAAGAGGTTGAATCCCTGCTTTAATTGAACAACTCAACTCACCCTTAACTATTAGGTTGAGTCCAGGGTCAGATTAAGGAAGGGATGGGCAAACTTTTTGGCCCGCCACATCTGGGTATGGAAATTGTATGGCGGGCCATGAATGCTCACAAAATTGGGGGTTGGGATGCGGGAGGGCTCCAGCTGGGGCTGTGGGCTTTGGGCTGGGGCTAAGGATGAGGGGTTGGGGCTGTAGGAGGGTGCTCTGGGCTGGGACCGAGGGGTTCAGAGGGCGGGAGGGGGATCAGGGCTGGGACGCGGGTTTGGGGCACAGGAGGGAGTCAGGGTGGCAGGCTCTGGGTGATGCTTACCTCAAGCAGCTCCCAGACACAGCAACATGTCCCCTCTCCAGCTCTTATATGGAGGCGTGGCCAGGCGGCTTTGCATGCTTTCCTGTCTCCAGGTGCTGCCCTGTCTCCAGGTGCTGCCCCTGCAGTTCCCATTGGCTGTGGTTCCTGGCCAATGGGAGCTGCAGGGGATGGCGTTTGGGGTGGGGGCACCGTGTGGAGCCCCCTTGCTGCCCCTACACATAGGAGCTGGAGCGGGGATGTGCCGCTGCTTCCAGGAGCCGTGCGGAGTGGAGCAAGACCCTGACGGGCAAGCCCCAGACCCCACTTCCAAGAGGGAGCGCAAGGCCCTGATTAAAATATCTGGAGGGCCGGATGTGGCCCCCGAGCCATAGCTTGGCCACCTCTGGATTAAAGCATAACTAGGGCCCTAGCTCATGGAGTGACATGATCATCTCAGTTTCAGTTTTTAATAGTTCCTAGCGCCCATGGTTGGGAAAGACTATTAGAAAACATGACTTTAAGGTAACTGCCGAGTCTGCAGAGAGCTTGAAACAATAGCGCTGAGGGGGGTCTGCCCCATTCATCTCAATGGGGTGTTAACTCTGAGGCCTGCTGCTCTGGACAGCCCCACCAGCAGCATCACCCCAACACAAGACTCTGTGTGGCAGGAGAGAAAGAGCGCAGCAGATGGCCCATCCACCCCAGCAGATATGCCCTGGCGGCTGGAATAAACACTGACGGCCTCCCCTGCTGCTGCCTCTGTTTCTCTTGGGGGAAGGAGGTCCCCTTCCACCAACCCTCCAAAGGAGGTGTGTGAGACCACAACAAAGTCTGGGCTGGAGGAGCAGAGCTATGGGGCATCCCATTTTTGGAGGACCCTAAGGCCCCAGATTGCTTTAAACTAGCCCTAGTCACAACCAGTTCCTGAATCATCTCCAGATTCTGGTGATTCACGCTTCCCTTTGTTGTTCCCATGATTCTTAGGGCAAAGTGTGATGCAGTTGTCTCTGGTTGTTTTTCTTGCTTGGCTCTCCCATCCCTTTTCTGAATCCACACAGTCAAAAAGTTGCAAAATAAAAGTACTTTAAAAAGAGAGATGACAGTTTCTCCCCTGTTTAACCTAATTATCTGGCAGCAATGCTGGCTTAGCTAGAGGGCACGGCAGCTGTTTGTGGTGGGCAGGAACAGCAGAGAGGATGAACTTGTAGGAGTTGTGGAGAGAAAGGAGCAGTACTATGACTAATGGCTGCTATTGCTCCTTTAAGAAATACTGAGTTCTGGAAGGAAATCTGAGAGCTGATTCATAGGCAGGCTGTACTGCTGTCTGGGAAGTCCCCTTCCAGGGAAGCCTTTGGCAGGAAAATTTGTTCACTTTGTCTATGATCTCTGCTTGCGTGGGACCAGTGCTGGTAGCAGATCTGTTTCCTCGGCTAACGTGTGTCTCACCAGGAGGGAGGAGACACACTTGCACTCAGAGAAGTTTTTCCCCAGTTTCACTTTCAGGGCTTGGACTTGTTTTGGGATTGGCTAGTGACTCAGCCTGTTGTGCTGCTGTGAGACTCCTCATCAAACCACTGCAGAAATGAGGAAGTGCTGGATCACTGTACACCCAGGAACTGTCCGAGCAGCAGGTTGCAAAAAGTGACTCTCCCGCAGGTTACAAAGCCGAACACCTGGTAAGTTACCTGGCGTTTTCCCCAGGGGAATCACCGTCCTTTCTGACGTCTGTTGCTCTTTTTATTTTCTTTTGTGGTGAAGGTAGAAAGAGGCACAAAGGAGGCTTCTTTGATCCCCCATGCAGCCTGCCAGCCTGGAAATTGCCAGCTAAGCTGGAGTTTGCTTTGGTGACAGTCACAAGACTCTATCTTTCTACCAAGGGGCTGAATGGGGCCTCTGGGCAAAGTTTTGAAGCTGCACATCTAACAGGAGGCTGAAGAATGCTGGTATCTTCTGAGCTTTAAAAGGGATGTGAAAGCATTAATATGTGAGAAATGATATTTTCATTTATCGGGTGGAACCGCAGTCACACATGCTCTGCTGGGGCCTGAGGCAGGGCGAAAGCTACAGGTCTGGTTTTAAATATTATTCTTAGGATTTTCTAACTAGCTAAAGGAATGTTACTTTCAGCTATCTATGTCACCTGGCATTGTCTAGAGCAAATTACAAGGAGTGGTAAAGTAATGTTCCTACAGATTAGAAGGATCCCAAACACCACCTGTCATTGAAACGAAAGATTTTATTTTCTCAACATACACAAAAGAGTTGTAGAGGTTCAAAAAGCAGCTTGAGTAAAGCTCATCCATAGGCCACAACCCTGCAAACTTGTAGGCACATCAGTAACTTCATGTACATGTACATCAGTGGTTCCCAAACTGGGGTTTGGGAACCCCTGGGGGTTCTTAGAACGTTACAGGGGGTTTGCAAGAAAAAATTCACGAATGGCAGCCAGAGGACTCCGGGCATTGGAGGCAGCAGGTGGGACCTGGTTGCAGGGCAGACAGCCCGAGCCCCAGGGAGAGCGGGGCCAGGCAGTTGGGGCTGGCAGCCCGAGCCCCAGGAAGAGCGGGGCCAGGCAGTTGGGGCTGGCAGCCCAAGCCCTGCCCCCATCAGCAGGGGAGCTGGCCGCCCGAACCCCAGCGCTCCGCCCGGGGCTGGCAGCCCGAGCCCCAGGGAGAGCAGGGTCCAGTAGTTGGGCTGGCAGCCCGAGCCCTGGTGGTCAGCGGGATCTGCAGCCCGAGCTCAGTGGAGCTCAGTTGACCGGGGCAGTCAATGGGGTCCAGGAGCAGGAGCCCCACGGAGTGCGGAGGAAATTTAAACTTAAATCCCTGGAAATATTCATTTTTAGGAGGAGGTTCACGAGATTTCACAATTTAGTGAAAGGGGTGCACAGGCTGTTAAAGTTTGGGAACCACTGATGTGCATCATCCCTTTGAGTTCATTGAGACTATTCCAGTGTGTCAAGTTATTCACATGCCTTAATATTTGCAGAATCAGAGCCATCGTTTGTTTCATGTGCATGTGTGATCTGGCTAGGTACTTGTTGTGGGCCCATCACCATAGCATCTGAGTACCTTAATGCAGTGATACCCGTGGCAAGACTTATCCTACAGTGAGGCTTACAGTTCTCCTGGTAAAGTTCATATGTTAAAAGCCACGATGCCAATGACAGAGGATTTGCTTCCTATGGATGCAGTGCTGAGCACAGCTGGGGCTGGACTTTAGTAAGATTCAAATGTGAAAGTGAGGCTGCGGCTCAGAGTCTATGCTGGGGTCCTCAACCCCCACCCCACCCCCCCCGGAATGTTGGTGGAAGGGATCCACCTAGAGAGGTTGGGGCAGCACTCACAATTTATCCCTGCTGCCGGGATGTGTCGGGGTGGGCCAAAGGGGAGCTCTCAGAAATGTACAGAAATCATCAATGAATAAGAGATTTCTGTGTGTTTCTATTCTGGGGACATGCCACGTGGATCTGTGGTGCTACCGGCAGCAACCACTGTTATCGTCACATTGCTGCTCATGTCACACGGAGCCACGCTCTTCCCTGAAGAGCTTCCCCTGCAACCAGGGAGTTCCCCACTCCACTGCATCTTCCTGGAAGCTGTTATCACTGCTACCATATCCGACCAGCCCTCACTTGCCACGCAAACTGTGTCCTCATGGCAGTATGTGTTGTGGGTAAGCCAGGAGATCTGCCAGCAGCAGACACCCCGGCACAGCGAGTGTGTCAGGGATGTGGCCAAAGTGCCGGTGCAGAGAACTCCTCCACAGATCAGACAAAACAGACCTGGGACTGGGGAGTGCATCTGACTCCTTTGCAGTCCCCCATCCCTCTCAGCTGGATTCTGACCCTATATTGCAGGGTGGAGGAAACAAAGGGGGAGGGGAACAGGTGGGGCAGCAGGGAGTCCTGGCTCCCAGTCCTCCAGGGCTTGTCCTGTTGAGGTTTTTGAATGGCAGAGGGATGGAGCTGGGCGGGGAGAGGGGAGCAGGGCAGAGATTGTGGGGAGCGAAATGGGGATAGAAGCAAGGCTATGGGGGGGATGAGCAGGGGGAAAGAAGCCCTGACTACCCAGTCCACTTGTTTGGATGGTTCCCTGATGTCCCTCTGTCCAAGCTCCAGAACTACCAACCCTCCTTTAGCATCTGCCCCCATGCTCCCCTTGGCCGATATCAGGCAGCCTCCCCACTCCCATTGGAGAGCACAGGCCCTGCTCCCTCTGCACAGCTGTGGTGTCCCCTCCACCTCCAAGCCTGGCACAGTTCTGGGGAGCCCTGGCTGCTCTCAACCCCTGCATTTCTGGGTTCCCTAGTTCCCCACCCTGGCACATTTCAGACTCATCCCTTTGCCCCATCCTCCAAGCACAGCACACTCCTTACCCAGGAAAGCTAAGGCCCCTGACATCCTGCAGTGCCCCTACCTGCCCCTCTTCTACTTTCTCCTGCCTGGGGGGGTGAGGGTAGAGGGAGCATGTGTCTGCTTTTGTTACCCCAGCATGCTGCTGCAGCAACAGGCCACCAAAGGAACAATCTATGTGCCAGTTAGTAAGGACCCATGGTGCGCAGTTGGCTTGTGGGCCCTTTATGCTGAGTAACATGGCAACAGCCAGCTGCCTCTCTGCTTTGGTATGCTGGCATGTGGGCCAGAAGTTTCCTTTCTCACAAAGACCCTCTGCCTCTTTCCAGGGAGGTGCTGCTTCCTAGAGGGACAGTGGCCAGGGAGCGAGGCACTCAATTGCTGACGCCTATGCCCATAGAAGACCAAGCTGCTGATTAAGCAATGCCAAAAGGTGAGCAGCACTCAGCCATGTTGAGGGGATAGGGCTCCCTTCACTATGATCCATAGTAGCTATTTCTCTCTTCTGCCCTCCCCCAAAGCGTAACAGATGAGTTTAAATACACATCTGTATTGCCGTGCTGCAGGTGTGGCACACAACTATGGGTCTCACTCTTTGGTGCTTTTCCCAAAGCCCCAGCTGCTGGAATCATGTGATTACGGGAGAATCTCAGCTTCCATTTTAAATAAGAAACCAAGTTTCTACCCCCTTGGTTTGCAGAGAAAACCTGGGCAATGCGTGCCAGGAACCCTCCAACACCAGAAAGCAAAGAAAAATAACACAATGTGTTTTGTTGAAATCTCACAATATTTAAAATCATCTCATGTTTTCCAGGGCTTGACTCACTTTTTTTAATGTTTGGGGTTGACGCTACTGTTATTTTTCTCCCAAAACTTAACTGACCCTTAATGATGGAGCCACCATTGGTGCTTCCAGAAGAGCTGGTGTATGGTGCTCTGCTCATTAGCCAGGTGTAATGGAGCATTTCTGCAGGCCATCTTTATTAATGACACCAGATGTGCAGTTGCTACTGTTCAAACGATCAATATACAAATTGTACAGCTCTGGGTGCTGTAGCCCATAAGTTTAAACACTGTAAAAGTAGTGATGGCAGCACGCTAGACCCCAGCCGCTGAGGAGGCATGCCCAGCAGTTCTACAGGTGAGGAGCATCAGCCTGAGCAGATGGACACATCCCCTTCCAGAGCTTCTCAGCACAGGGCAGGAGCACCCTTCGGATGGTGCAGCATCATGTGTCTGGCCAGCTGAGTGAAGTGGCACAGAGAGGGATGAGCCCAGGGCCCAGCTTGCCCCCATGGAGGTGGCTTCTCACCAGGAGTCTATGGTGTCTCAAGCTCAAGAACTGCTTGGGGCACAAGATGAGGGAGGGCTCCAGTCACCACCCTTCCCTTCCAGCCCTTGCAGGGCCAGGGCTCAATCTAGCTCTACAGATTGGCCTGGCAAAAGAACGCCCTGCATCATACTGGGCCATCTGGCCATCCAACTCGAGGGGAAACAGGTTGAATATTTAGGGCCCAGAGCATCAGGCCACTTTGCTGCTCCTCTCTCTGATCCCTTGGTTGCCATTACCACTCTGCATCTGCTTCTCTCTAGCTATTGTGATCACTGAGCAGCCGGCCTCCACCTCCGTCCCTGTCGGTTACTCCCTCACGCTGCGATGTAGGGCCACAGCCTGCACCTCCCCACAGTACCAGTGGTTCTACCAGTGCCAGGTAAGGCCAGGGGAAAGTATATCTGCGACTGCAAGACAGAAGCTCCCCTCCCCACCCCAGCCACTGTGCCACACGCATCAGTTCCGGGGATGGGCAGAGAACCGCCCTTAGCCCTGTCAGTGCAAAGCTGCCATGTCTGAAAGGCTGAGTGGCCACGAGTGGGGAGTGGGCTGGATCCGGGGGCCATCTGCATGGGCTGAAGGAAGATGGTAGGAGCAGCAGTTGCCACTCAGACTGGTGTGTGACAGGGCAGCCTGCTGATCGTTCATGCTAGCACTGTCTGTAAAGAAGCTGGTAGAGAACAGAGAGGGGCAGAGGGTTAGCGGGAGAGCTGAAGGTAGAAGAAACAGTGTGGGTGGAGGTGCAGGAGCAGTTTAATGAGAAATAGATTTGTTTAGCAAGGAAGGCAGCAGACCTGGAGGAAAAAGAGCAGAGAGGGAAATCCCCAGCTGCTGGCTTTTTTCCAGAGGTGCTCAGCTCAGGGAGAGGCGCTTGCCCGGTGAGAGTAAAAGCCTGGGGGTGGGGAGGAGACCATGGAGTCAACAAGAGCAAGAGAGGCCAGTGTGGTTGAAGGAGGAGTCAAAGCAAGGGAGAGACTGGTGGGTTGTGACAGAGGGAGGGGCTGAAGAGGAATGAGTGGCACTGAGGGATGAGAAGGAATGCAGGCACTGGGAGAACAGAGTGTGGGAGTGGCAGGGTTGCCTGTGTCTTGGGAGGGATAAACGCATTGGCCCAGTAATTGTGGTCAAACAAGGAAGCAGGGAGAGGAAGGAGCACTTAGGACGGAAGAACCCAATGCACAGCTACAGACTAGGGACCGAATGGCTAGGCAGCAGTTCTGCGGAAAAGGACCTAGGGGTGACAGTGGACGAGAAGCTGGATATGAGTCAGCAGTGTGCCCTTGTTGCCAAGAAGGCCAATGGCATTTTGGGATGTATAAGTAGGGGCACAGCGAGCAGATCGAGGGACGTGATCGTTCCCCTCTATTCGACATTGGTGAGGCCTCATCTGGAGTACTGTGTCCAGTTTTGGGCCCCACCCTACAAGAAGGATGTGGATAAATTGGAGAGAGTCCAGCGAAGGGCAACAAAAATGATTAGGGGTCTGGAACACATGACTTATGAGGAGAGGCTGAGGGAGCTGGGATTGTTTAGCCTGCAGAAGAGAAGAATGAGGGGGGATTTGATAGCTGCTTTCAACTACCTGAAAGGGGGTTCCAAAGAGGATGGCTCTAGACTGTTCTCAATGGTAGCAGATGACAGAACGAGGAGTAATGGTCTCAAGTTGCAGTGGGGGAGGTTTAGATTGGATATTAGGAAAAACTTTTTCACTAAGAGGGTGGTGAAACACTGGAATGCGTTACCTAGGGAGGTGGTAGAATCTCCTTCCTTAGAGGTTTTTAAGGTCAGGCTTGACAAAGCCCTGGCTGGGATGATTTAACTGGGAATTGGTCCTGCTTCGAGCAGGGGGTTGGACTAGATGACCTTCTGGGGTCCCTTCCAACCCTGATATTCTATGATTCTATGATTCTATGAAGGGAGGCAGCAGAGCTGGAAGGACTGTAAGCAGGGCCTGTGAAGTCACTTAGGGAGGAGGAGCCAGGGGGACAAGTTATAGCCCTCCAAGGGAGAGGGCAGCGAGAGCTGGACCAAGCCAGCTTAGAGGAGGGAAAGGTGCGTGCAGGGGAAGCAGGAGGGTATGAGACAAGGCACAGTAAGGTTCATTGGTAGGCCAAGTGACTGTGCAGGATGGCAGCCTCTTCTCTTGGGCATGCAATGGGAGACCAGGAGTCTCTGCTCTCAGGGCCTGATTCTCCATTGCCGGGCATCTGAAGTCAGTGCTGCACCCAGGCACCCCGCTGCTCACTGCCACAGGGGTAAGAGCCTGACTCTGAGTCTGCACAGGCAGCAGGTGACAAGGGACCAGATAGCAGAAAATCAGGCCTGCAATGTTGATAAAGCAGAGCCCGGCACAGATGCTGAGAACAAGGTGGAATAGCGGCACTGCATCCCCTTGGGCCTGGGCCTGCTCCACCCTCCCCGTGGGCTGCTCTGCCACACTTGCCATTAACATCTGATTTCAGATTAAAACATTGGAAACAGCCATTCTCCCTGCGAACCCCCTCCACCAACATGCAGACGTGCACACGCACACCTTTCCCTTCTTTGGCATTCACATCCATCTCAGACAGGCTTGTTGTGCAGTCCCCTGCTCACCCCAAATGCTCATCTTGGTGCAGGAAAGAAACCCAGTTAAATGGGGCAGTTTGTCTCAGTCATCTTTGCTGGGACGAATCCTGCTGCTAGGACAGGTTCGACAGACACACACAGGAGAGCAGGAATACGAGCCCCCGTCTTTGCATTCACAGCAGTGCAACCAGCAGGATGCATCCATGCAGCCTGGGAATCTCAGCTCCATTTTCCTACCTGGCGATACCTGACTGCATGCTCCGCCTTCTGGCTCATTCTGATCCATTCTGTCACCAGGACAGGGCTGCTTCAGCCTGTCCTACTGCTTACACAGCCATGGTGTAATAGAGCTGGGTCCATTCTGGAGCTGGCCAGGTTTGGAACCAGGAGGCTAGGAAACCAAAAACAAAGAGAATGGGGGGAAGTGGGATGTGTTTGCTTATTCAGACCCATGGTGCATCAATGGCAAGTTGCTGCTGGGAGTTGTCAAATGAGCTCCTCTCCCCTGTACCCATCTCTGCATCATCCATCAGTCTGGTTAACAGGGCTTGAAGCAAGGAGGTTCTCCCAGTCTCTGTGGTAGTGTCTCTCTCCAAGAGCCTGCTGGTGCCTTTGGGTTACAAATGTACTGGTGAAGAGAAAGGACTTTGTGCCATGTCCACAGGTTGCATTTTCTTTTCAGTCTGCTTGCTGCCAGATTGTGGGGGCCACGGAGCCAGATTTGCTCATCACTGCAAGGGAAACCCGACTGTACATCTGCCGAATCAATGACCTGCACAAAAACGTCACCTTCTCTAACTGGGTGAGAGTAGAGGTCCATCAGCATATTACCAAAGGTACACACTTTTCCTTCTCCCACACAGCCCGCATCCCTCTAGTGAGCGCTCACCTTCCCTTAGAACACAGAGACCCTCCAGAGGATATCCTCAGTGGAAGCATTCTAGGCCAGTCCATCACTTGATATCAAGGGAAAGCAGGCTCTAGCAATGTGATCCTGCCAATGTGTCCAAGTCAGACAGCTGTCTCTGTGCTCCCAAACCATTTAAATCAGTGTCCTTATCCCCTGAGTGTGGGGCTCTGGATTTCCATGTCTCCTGTTTATAACACTCATGCCAGCACTCCCAGACAGTGTTACCCACTGGGCTTTGTGCCTGTGTTCATCAAAGGGACTTGGATAATAGGAAGTCTCTGAAGCTATGAGAGAGGGAGCAAAATTAACACTCTGAACTCACAGATAAAGCACAAATGGGTTACTAGTTAGTGTCTGCCAGATCACAATAGTGAACAGGATGGGTGGCTCCTTACACATCTATGAACCATGTATAGGGAAAAAAGCCATGTAATCATGGGGGACTTTAATTTGAGGCACATATGCTGCCAGGACTAAAACATCCCTGGAATTTCAAAATATAAGAGATGACAATTTCCTAACTCAAAAAGCATTGCAGCCAGGAGGATGAAGTTCTTTATTGGACCTCGTTGTAACAGATAAAGAGGAGATGATCACAGGACTAAAAATTAATGATAGCTTAGGTACACGTGTTCATGACTTGATCACATTTATAATGTGCAAACAGAGTAAAGTCCAGACCAATAATATATATATTTGGTGCTTGGGCCAATTTCCCAAAGCTGAAAACAATTATGAGCCAAATGAGCTGGGAGGAAGAATTTAATCAGAAAAATGTGAATGATAGTTGGGAATCATTGAGAAAACCTTACTAAATCCCCCAAAAGCCATAATCCCACAACTGAGGAAGAAGGCAGTATCAGCCTGGTTTAAAGGGAAGTGAAGGCAACTGTAAAAAATAAGTTAATATGTAACAAATGGAAGAAAGAGGAAACTGATAGCAATGAGTATAAATCAGAAGTTGGGAATTGTGGAAAACCAAATAGGAAGCAAGAGGACACAAGGAGAATTTTATGGCCAGCAGAGTTAAAAAGAGTAAGAAGGAGTTTTAAAAATATATTAGGAACAAAATGAATCCTGAAAGTGCTATTGGTCGAGTACTAGCTGGAACTGATAGAATTCTCAATAATAATGCTGAAAAGGCCGAAGTGTTCAATAAATACTTCTATTCTGTATTTGGGGAAAAAAGTTGACGCAGTCTGGTCATATGGCCATGAGAACACACTTTCCATTCCACAGGTATCTCAGGAGGATGTTAGACAGAAGCTACTAAAGTTAGATATTTTAAAATTAGCATGTCCAGATAACTTGCAACCAAGAGTTTTAAAAGAGCTAGCCAAGGAGCTTGCTGGACCATTAATGTTGATTTTTCATTGTCCTGGAGCACTGGGAAAGTTCCAGAAGACTGGAAGAAAGTGAATGTTGTGTCAATTATTAAAAAAGGTAAATGGGATGACCTGGGTAATTACAGACCTGTCAGCCTGATGTCGATCCCAGGCAAGATAATGGAGCAGCTGATACAGAACGCTTAATAAGGAATTAAAGGAGGGTAATGTAATTAATGCAAAAGTTTGGTTGTTAAAGATAATAACGTTGACATAAAAGACTTCTGTAAAGCATTTGACTTGGTACCACCTGACATTTTGATTAAAAAAGTAGAATGTAAAATTAACATGGCACACATTAAATGGATAAAAACTGGCCGACTGGTAGGTCTCAAAATGTAACTGTAAATGGGGAATTGTCATGGAAGGGATGTGTTTCGAGGGGGGTCCTGCCAGGATTGGTTCTTGGCCTATGTTATTTAACATTTTTATCACTCTCTGGGCAGAAAAAAACCCACCACCGATAAAGTTTGTAGCTGATACAAAAACTGGGGGAATGGTAAATAATGAAGAGGACAGGTGAGTAATTCAGACTGATCTGGATTGCTTGGTAAACTGGACACAAGCAAACAATATGCAATTTAATAAGGCTAAATGTAAATGTTTACATCTAGGAGCAAAGACTGCAGACTCTGATTAAAAAACACACTGCATAGTGGTAGACTGTAGCTTGATCTATTTAGTTTAACAAAGAGAAGGTTAAGGGGTGACTTAATACAGTCTAAGTATCTACATAGGGAACAAATATTTACTAATAGGCTCTTCAGTCTATCAGAGAAAGATCTAATACCATCCAATGGCTGGCAGTTGAAGCTAGACAAATTCAGGCTAGAAATAAGGGGTAAATTTTAGGGCTGTCAAGCAATTAAAAAAAATTAATAGTGATTAATCATGAGATTAAAAAAATTGCAATTAATCCATTTTAATTGCACTGTTAAACAATAATAGAATATCATTTATTTAAATATTTTGGATGTGTTCTATACTTTCAAATATTAATTTCAATCACAACAGACTACAAAGTGTACAGTGTCACTTTATTTTTGATGACAAATATTTACACTGTAAAAAATAGCCTTTCAATTCACCTTACACAAGTACTGTAGTGCAATCTCTTTCATGCAAGTTGAACTTACAAAAGTAGAATTATTATTATTTTTACATAACTCCCTTCAGCTGAGTGAGCCCCTGTTTGCAAGGGAGGGTGGATTTTACCTCAGGGACTTGGCCTGAAGCAGGGGAGGAGAGGTGGGTGCAGGGAGGCTGAGCTCACCAGGCCCCTATTCTCTATAGCAGTGTTTCTCAAACTTTTTGTGCTGGTGACCCCATTTGTACTTAAAAAAGAATTGTGACCTCCTACTTTTAGCTTCCCTAGGGGCTCCAGGATCCCAGCAAGCTCCTGCTACCCTTGGGGCAGAGGGCTCCTGGTTGGTGCTTCAGCCCTCCCCCCAGATGCCTCCCTCCTCACCCAGATCTATGCGATTAACCCATTAATTTTGTTTTCAGTTAATTGCAGGTGTTAACTGTGATTAATTGACAGCCTTAGTGAATTTTTAACAGGGAGGGTAATTAACCATTGGAACAATTTACCAAGAGTCGTGGTGGATTCTCCATCACTGGCAATTTTTCAATCAAGACTGGCTATTTTTCTAAAAGATCTGCTGTAGGGATTATTTAGGAGCAGTTCTTTGGCCTGTGCTCAATAGGAGGTCAGACTAGATAACCACAGTAGTCCCTTCTGCCCTTGGAATCTATGAATCCCAGGCATAGTTGCCTTTAAATTTTGTGTGGAAGATGAGCATGACTTAGAGCCTGGGGTACCACTGAAGGTGGTGGTGTGTTTATCTTGATGGAAGGTGGGTGTTGCAGACTGTGCTATGAGCTGTTTTGGGAAGGTGGGGTGGGGTAGAAGGTGTAATTCCAGAAACTGCATGGTGGATGGAGAGGGCTTGCTATGGGATAGCTAGTGAATTTGAGAGGCCTGGCATGCCTTAGAGGGGAAGGGAAACACATGGGGAGAGTTCACACTTCTGGGTTTTAGCTCAGACTCTTGCTCTGAGGAGCCATTCATCCTCTTTCATCATGCTGTGGCAAAGAAATGTGCTCTAATTCAGTTGTAATGTTGCTTGCCAGGCCTGCTCCCTGAGCTGTGGCAAGGAGAACCCGTCATAGTCCTCAATCCCACTGCTCCAGAGGTACAGGTGGGCAAGCCACTCCAGCTGCAGTGTGCCGCTCTGGGGGTGCCAGCCCCACACTACCAGTGGTACCACAATGGGACCCCCATGAAGCATCAGAAGAAGAAGAAACTCTTGGTAATGTTGTCTTTAGGCGGTTCATAAGCTTTGGCTCAGTGTAATGGTGCCGGGAGGGGAAGAGGGTGTTTATGACTGGGCTTTGAGCATGAGAGAACTGCCCCCATCCCAGTCAGCCACTAGAAAGCAGGTGTGGTTCTTGGCATTTCATCTACTGCTGGCTTGGAATAGGCATGAAAGACCTGTGAGTGACAGATATCCTAGTGTCATTATCACCTTGGTTACTGGAGCCACAGGTGACTCTGCTTTTCTCCAGCCATGTGGGACATCCCTCATAGCTTCCAGGGCTTTAGTTTATGCAGTCAAGCAAAATTACATGCAATGTCACTACTCCCTGCTTCTTTGACCTTAGAGAAACCATCTTGAATTGAGTCAGGTTTCCCTGCAAAGCAGGCTGTAAGCTCTTTGCACTGTTTGGGTCTCTGCGGTTGGGTGAGCAGAGCCCAGGTACCCCCTCTATCTCTTGGGTGGCTGTGACTTGGCAGAGGCTGTGTGTGAGTACAGGAGAATCCTAGAAAGGAATGAAGGACTTTGCCAGACACCGAGGCGACAATGCACAGCCCTCCCAGGGGAGCAATAGAAATGGTCACTTTAAACAGGACACATTGGCACGAACTTGCCCCCAAACCACTCCTGTACATGGAGAATCTGAGCATGGGGGTGCTGCACGGGGTCTGCTGCTGCACCTCCTCCTGGTCACTCTGGGGATTAGCTGATTCCCAGTCTGATGCCTCCATTCCGCCTCTTGCCGCACACCCTGCCTTCTCTTCCTGGCTCTCAGAGGGGCAAGATGCTCTGTGTTTGTGGTTTAGCCCTCTGGCCAAGTCACATGTTCTCGCCTTCCAGAGTGTCAAAGTTTCTTCTTATGAGCAGGCTCAGGCAGCCTGCCCATTCACTGCCCAGCCAGTCTCACTTCTCCAGTAGCTGGCAGGGGAACCCAGGCCTGCCTTCTACTCCATCTTAGCGACCTTCTAATCAGCAGCCATGGTCTGTTCTATTCTGGCCCTTACTGCTTCTTTCCTAACCTGCTGGCTCACTCTCCCCCTCCCCCCCTTGTGGTTGCCAGCCCCAAAACTCCCTCCTCCCAAGGAATGAGTGTAGGCTACTTCAGCACTATAGCTCCCAAACAACAGTCTCCCTTCTTCCGGAGAGTGACTACAGCCTCTGGTTTCCTCTCAGCTACTAGCTTCCTGTCTTTATAAACCCCACCCAGCTAATTCCTCCTCAGCTGGGCCCCCCCCTCATTATTCGTCGGGATTACTTAAGCCACTTGAAAAAAGAAAAGGAGTACTTGTGGCACTTGATTCACCTCAGTTATGGCCTGTCTGGTTAATTAGCCCCTTCTTAGCCTACATTAACTCCTTCAGGGCAAGTGTGGGGTGAACACTGCATCACAGGGCAGGACACTATCCTTTCTTTAACCCTTTTGGAACCAGGCTCTCTCGACAGATAAGCAGAAGTCGCCACTATTTTGGGGTGACTCAGTTACTGCGTGCCCAATTTAAGAGACATTTTGGGCCTGATTTTGGGAGGTCCTGAGCAGCCAGGAGCTGTGGGTGTTCAGCACCTCTGGCAAGTAGGTTGGTCTCCTGGGTATTCTGTCCATTCCATGTAGTACAGGTTTAGGATCAGGCCGTCAATGCACCTCATTGTCCTTCGAGTCTGAGCAGGAAACCTGTCATTAAAGCTTGCAGATATGCACGAATCTCCCTACCAGTGGCCCTGGAACACTTTTTATAGTGGGGATGCTGGAAGTCAGCAAAACTGCAAAGCAGCGGTCCCCAAAGTTTTTACCTCGCGCCCCCCCCCGCCTTACCCCTGTCTGTACCCCTCCCTCCCACGCCCCGCCTCTAAAGCTCGAGCTGGGAAAAGGGCCAGGGCTGTGGGAGGGGGGAATGCAGACAGGGTAAGGGAGCCAAGGGGGGCAGGGGCGGAGCTGGCAGCTGGGACTCTGGGCACAGGGCTGGGAGCAGAGCCTTGGGCATGGGGCCAGGAACCTGCATGCGGGGCCAGGAGCAGAACCCTGGGCACAGCGCCAGGAGCAGAGCCCTGGGTGTGGGACCGGCAGTGGGGCCCCAGGTGTGGGCCCAGGAGCAAAGCCTTGGGCATGGGGCCAGGAGCTGGGACCCCACATGTGAGGCTGGGAGCAGAGCCCTGGGCGTGGGACCAGCAGCCAGGATCCCAGGTGTGGGGCTCGGAGCAGAGCTCAGTGTAAAACCTGCAGCACCCCCCACATCCCTAGTTCCCCCACCTATGCTCCCCGCTGCAGAATGTGGCTGTGATCGTGGGTCTTAGCGGGGCAGGATGGGCTTCATTTGAGGCGTTAGTGTGGGACTCAGGAGATCTGCATTCACTCCCTGGTTCTGCCATAGACTCCCTGTATGGATGTGGCCAAATCTCTGTGGTCCTTGTCTATATGGACTGCAAGCTCTTTGGGACTCATACACTATGAGTAAGGCTGCGAGTTTGTCACGAAGGTCATGGGAGTCACAGATTCCGTGACTTTCCATGACCTCCGTGACTTCTGCAACGGCCGGTGCACCTGGCTCAGGGGCAGCTCAGGCAGCCCCTACACCAGGGACACCGGTGCTGATGGGGCAGTCTCGGGCCCCCGTGGCACCCCCCCAGCAGCAGAGTTTGGGTGTGAGAGGGGGCAGGGGGTTGGGGCATGGGATGGGGTGAGGCGGGCTCTGGGCGGCACTACCTGGGGGGCTCCCTGGAAGCGGCGACATCCCCCTTGCTCAGCTGCTAGGTGGAGGCGTGGCCAGGCAGCTCTGCATGCTGCCTCCACCCAGAGCACTGGCTTCACAGCTTCCATTGGCCAGGATCCGTGGCCAATGGGAGCTGCGGGGGCGGTGCCTGCAGGTGTCTGCGCCAGCACCCGCAGGGGTCTTGAACTGTGCACCACCGGATGGCCTCCCTTCCCCCTAGCCCCGGCTGCGCTCCCCTAGCACCCGTGGGGCCCCTGGGCAGCTCCCCCCTCCCCCCCCCCAAAAAAGTTTTATTCACTGGTATTTTTAGTAAAAGTCATGGACAGGTCACGGGCCGTGAATTTTTGTTTACTGTCTGTGACCTGTCCGTGACTTTACTAAAAATACCCGTGACTAAAATGTGGCCTTAACTGTGAGGCCTGATAAGTAATTGTGAGAGGCTTTGGGGCAATGGGTACTTGGCAGCTGTAATCTGGGGACACAAAATCCAGGTGAAAACGATTTGATGTTACTATCAATCTCTTCAGATCAACTCTGCGAAGCTGAGCGACTCTGGCACGTACCTTTGCTGTGCAGCCAATGGCCAAGGGGAACGCTGGACTGATGCCGTGGAGATTCACATAGGTGAGCAGATCTAATTCACAGCCTGCTGTGTTACAAATGGGTGTTCAGTTTGAAAGATATTAGGAGAGGCTGGATGTCAGAGCAGTAACCTCGGGGTGGGGATGGGGGGACGAGTGCCATGGTGTTATCTCTGGGCCAGCGTCAGTGTGGCCGATGTGGGTAAGTGTAGGACTGAGCACCATGGGGTTGGGTGATCCAGCATGTGGGCTTTGACACTGACTCCCTCTCTGGCCTTGGGTGAGCCAGTTCAGCTAACATCAGCAAAAGGGACTGGTAATTCTGTGAGTCCAACTTTAGACTCTTTATGCACGCCTGAAAACAGGCATCCCAGAAATCAGCGGCCACTGTCAAAACTTTGGCGTTTAACTTCTCTGACTCAGTTCCTGATCTGAGAAATGCGTGCGATGCCTATCTACTCCTGCGGTCCTGGGCGGATGAGGCAGGGTTTGGAGTAATATCAGGGGCAACTCTTGCTGAACCGAGAATGCTCTTTGTAGTTGTAGCAACTCGACATCCCATAGGCCGCAGAGAATTCAGAGGTGTCCTGGCAACGCCTGTCACAAAGACAGCCTGTAGAATGGTTTCTCATGCCCAGTAAAAACCTTGACTTGAAGCAGTGGCCTCAGTGGAGCAGCGCCAGCTCACTTGAGCTGAGAAAGTAGCTGTCTACCAGCCCCGGCTCAGAGCAGCGATAATGGCATTCCTGGAATTCCATGAGAAGGGGAGAGTTTTAAATTTAGCCCAGGAAGTGGAATCTATAATTATAAGGGTGTGGGGGGGTGAATAATGTCTGTGCTGCCACTAAGACAAGGAGTGTGGCTCTTTTCCCGTAACAAAAAGATCGAAATGCAAAGGGTTGCCCTCCGCTTTTATCCTGCAAGGCTCAGAGTTACATACAGCAGTCACATGAAATTCCTTGGTAACCCCAGAGAGGCTGTGACATTGTCGAATTAACCAGAGAACTGAGCTGGGTCTAAGCAATTCATTCACTAGCCCTGCAGATCTACTCTGCCCAGAGAGCTCAGGTCAGGAGCACAGCTGAACGCTAAGAGCTTGGCCATGTGTTTTCTGTCAGTATCAGATTAAAACAATGAATGGTTTCTAAGGAATCCTCAGCAGTGTCATCGAAAAGCTGTTGCATTATAATGTGCTGCAAGATTCTCACTTTGGCATTCTTGGGCTGCGGAGATGTAGATTTCACAGCTCTTATCCAGAATAATCTTGGATGAGAAGGATTGTGTTTGCACTGCAGGAACTAATCTTAGGAATCTAGCATACCACACTAGCAAATGCTGAACACACACAGCTGGTAAAAATGTCAGGGATACATATGCTATAGGGACATGGAAGTCAGTAGGCCCGATTCCTGGGACTGGCCGAGATGTGCTTGTCTTGGAACCCGGGAGGGTGGGGCAAAGGCAGGGGCGCTGGAACTGGGGGGGACCAGGAGGGCCATGCCCATGCATCTTTTAACATGAGCATAGTTTGGCAGGCAGGGGGCTGCATTGCCCCTCCAAACGGCAAGACTCGGGCAGGCACAGAGTGGCACCGGCAGAAGCTGTGCTTCATGGCAGGGGAGCTGATAAAGTGATCAGCTCTCCCCGCTGCCAGTGGCCCCAGTCTCTTCCTGGTGGGGGGGGGGGGGCTGAGGTGGGTCTTAGCCCCTCCTCACCATGAGGCCTGGTCCCTCTCCGTGGCCCCACCCCTGCTCGTCCTCTTCCCCCTGAGGCCCTGACCCCTGGCCAGGCCGCAAGCTGGAGCCGAGCAGGGTAAGAGCTGCCTAGGGAGCCCAGGCCACTGTGGGGAGCCCTGGACCTTCCACCTGTCCTGGGTGGGGTGCTAGTGTGCCGAGAGCAGCCCCTGGTCTGTGTCACCACCCCATAACAGGGCCTCAGGGGGAAGAGGAGGAACAGGGGGTGGGGCCATGGAAATGGTTGGGGCCTCAAGGGAAGACGAGGAGCAGGAGTGGAGCCTTGGGGGGAAGAGAAGGAGCATGGGTGGGCCACAGAGAGGGGCGGGTCCTCATGGGCCCCCCTCTTCCACCAAGGTTCCATTGCTGTTGGGTAGCTCCCCAATTGTGGAGAAGTCCAGGGACTAGTTTGTATCCAGTGTAACTCAGAGCATCCTCACCACTGAACTGGCCATGCCCTAGCCACACACCTGATGCTGGCCATGCCTTTTGTCTGGGGTTTGAGGCAGTGGTGCCATAAGGATGGCTATGCCAGATCTGCACTGGCTCGGGACTCTCCCATGCTGGGGGAGTCCTTCGCTAGTCTGTTCAGCTAGCTTTACAGCCCCTTTGCAATGCAAATGGGCAGACTATGGAAGCTAGCCCAGTATCTCCACCTTCTCAGTAACTGGTGGAGCCGTCACAGGGTGCAGGATGTGGTGAAACAGAGCACTGCACGAATTCAAACAAACTGAAACAAGTAACAGCTGCCCTAACCTACACGACAGAGCCAGTGCCCACAAGATACAGACGGCCAGAGGGAGATGGGGACAAATGGGCTATTTCCGAGGGAAGTGGACGGAGTCGGTCCCCTCTCCCCATATAGAATTGGAAGAGTCACCACCCGACATGTTCAAACTCATGAGTCAGCTCCAACCCCCACCCCCGCCAAATCATGAGATTGGCTTAAAAATCACTTATAAAATAATTTACAAAATAATAAATGTGGTGGTGACTGAACGCACCCCTGTATTCACATCCTACACGCTATGGTAATAATCTCTGTACAAAATATGCCTCGTGAGGTATCATTTGAAAACTAATAGCTCACTGGTGTGTGTCAGCGAGTGAGGTGTGCTGTCCTGCTGGGTTCAGATAATCATTCCAAACCACATGGCAAGTAAGATGGGTCACCAAATAGGCAGGCCAGTATTTGTCAACCAGTGGGTCACACCCCAGGTGGGTCACTAAAGGCAGTTGCGGTGGGGGGGGAGGGCACAAATCTAAAGCAAAGAAAATCTCACTCTCCCGCTCTCTGCCCCCCTTTACCCTGCATGGTCGAGTGCTCTCCATCAGCCTCTCAAAACACACACACCATTCAGTTATCTAGGTTTATCTTTGTTAGCACTGGCCCCCCTTTTTCCTGCATTTTGTAATAAATGTGAGGAGGTCAGGCACGTTTTTGACTTTGAATTAGGGGTTGCCAGCCTGAAAAGGCTGAGAACTGCTGGCCTGAGCGATTTGGGCTGGAGGCTGATGTGATTGGAGATTTTCATTTTGTTTTTCTTTTCCTTTGCCATTCGGGGAGCAGATAGTTGCACAGGCAGAGAGTAGCAGCCCAGGGGCAGGGGCAGTTCCTAGCAGGATGCCCTGAATATGGAGAAGCGCTAGACTACATCAGGAACAAGAAGAGACAGGCTGGTGGCATTTGGCTCCTCCCCTTCATCCTGCCACCTGCCCCTCTGCCATTTCCAGCCTTCCACCATCAGCCCCCTCCTGCCCCTCCTCTGACCTTCATTCCATCAGACTTCCAGGCTGCTGCTATCAACCCCTGGACTCCTCCTTGTCTCTCTCCCTTTTGGAGTCTGACCCTGCTTCTCTGCCTTCCTTGCCAGTCCATCCCTGACCTTTGTCTTGGGGGGAATTCAGCTGCCATGCACCTTCCCATCCTCACTTCCTCACTTTGCCTCACACACCATAGAGGGGACTGGTTTTTGAGGAGTGGGTACTCGGCCCTTGCTGGGAACCAAGCCCCTTTCAGGGGTATCTGCTGAATACTCAAAATGCCCAGTTCCTTTTGAGAAGCTAGGCCAATATCTTTAGGGTGAGGCTGGTTTGCTAGCGGGCCTATGCATGGGGCAGCAAGTAGCTGCTACCCCTGGGGCAGGGCAGGGAAGGAATGGTGCTCCTGGGAGGCACAGTTCCGCCTGCCTGCCTCTTGTGCCGGGGGTAGTAATGTTCGGTGATCCCAGCAACTCAGAGCTATGCCGGCTGACGTATTGGGGGGTAAAGCTGGGCCCCGCCCCGCTCGTCCCCTTGGTGCACAGTAGCAGGCATTACTGACTTACTCCTGTGTAACATGAAAGATCAATGCCTCCACCCTGGCCTTGGGCTTCTCACCCCCTCTGCTGTTCTGTGTCAGAGTAGAGTGTGGAACTGTTAGATTCAGCGTTATATTGGGGGGTGGGGGGAAGGCCTGTTTAATCAGGGACTGTTGGTGTCAGACAACTGACCTGAGTTAGCACTTGGGATCCAGGGTGTGTGCTTGGGGGTTGATTTCCTCCCTGTCATTTTGCAGGTATGTGTCTGGCAGATCCGTTTTTTGGTGAGTGCTATGTTTGTCTCTTCCTGTCAAAACAAACCTGTGTCCAAAGTGCAATGAAGCTGTAACTTATTTTGATTGACACACTCCTTCCAGAGGACCCAGCACCTGTCCTCTGCTCTAACAGCGCCTTGGCACATTTGTCAAATACAGCTGTACAAACAGACCATGCCAGGCACCCCTCCCCCATGACCAGCATGTACCATCTCACACCATGGTCTCACAGGTAAAATAGGAAACATCAGTTCTTTGAGTGATTGTACGTGTCCATTCCACTGCTGGTGTGCGTACTCCCTGTGAACCAGGGTCAGAGGTTTTTCCCTTAGCTGTACCCATCAAGGTGGCACATGTGTCCTCCGCAATCTTATGCTGTTGCACAGTGGTATAAAGGGTGGAGCTGCCTCTGACCACCCTAAGTTCCTTCTCCCCACTCATGATCAGTAGTCGGAGCCCATGGGCTTGCTACTGCAAGTTTCTCCCTTTATAAGTTAGCGGTATTCATTAGTGTTAGATTAGTGTAGGTTTTCTGAGTTATTTTTTCTTGGAGCATGGGTTCCCCCTTACTCACAGGGTACTGATGCCTTGTACCAGGATATCCCTCAATTGTGGTGCACGTGTGGAGCCTTCTCCCACGTTCCACCTACCTGAAGTGCCTCAGTGAGGGTCATATTCAAGGCCACTGCCAGATTTGCAGGGACTTCAAACCCTGAACAAAAAAGGGCACAGTGGTGAGACTCCCCACAGATCCCAACCTGATCTCTCAGGACCCAGGTCACCTGCTACATCCCAGCCCAGCCACTCTCCAAGTTACAGCCTGGATGCTCTGTGGTTAATGCCACAGGAGGTGGAGTGTTTGTGGAACGTGCAAAACGTTCTCCTGAGCAGCAGGAAGCCATCTACGAGGTACACTCACTTGTTCAAGTGGAAACGAGCCTCTTCTAGCCAACATGGTTTAGACTGTTCCACTTGAAACAACAAGACCTATTGACTAGTTCCATCTGGAGTTCACCGGGCAGCAGTCTCCGTTTTCTACCCACCAACTGCAGACCACCCAGTGTTTTCTAATCCTGTATCAGTCAGATTCTTAAAGGGTCTAGACAGGTTATATCCCCATGTCATGGATCCCACCCATCCCTGGGACCTAGATTTGGTGCTAACAAGGTTGGTGGGTCCATCCTTTGAACCAACGGCTATGTCCTCTTTACTGGATCTTTCTAAGAAAGCAGCATTTTTGGTAGCTATTACCTCCGTGAGAAAGCTGCTGGAGTTACAAGCATTGGCAACTGACCCTCCTTACACAGTTTTTTATAGGGACAAGTTGTATGTATATCCACACTTGAATTTCCTGACTAAGTAGCATCAGAATGCCACCTCACTCAAGGCATATGCTTACTGACTTTCTTTCCTAAGCCCTGTCCTCACAAGGATGAGGAGAAGCTCCATAGCTTGGGTGTTAGAAGGGTGTTAGCTTTTTACTTGGACAGAACTAGGCCTTTTAGATCATCATCCCACCTGTTTGTGTCGTCATGGCCAGGAAGAAAGGCCCTCCAGGCTCGACACAGAGGATTTTATCCTGCATATGCCTGCTCTGTAACCGTGCCAAGGTGCCCTCTCCATGCAGTGTGGCAGCACTCTGCAAAATGTCAGGCAGCTTCCGCAGCTTTTTTGGACCAAGTACCTAGAGCAGACATTTGTAGAGCTGCAACTTGGTCGTTGGTACATACCGGAACTACTCACTGTGCTGTATCTCAGCATTCCAGAGACAATGCCAGGATGTGTAGATCTTCAGTCATTGTTCAGGTCGACTCTGAAACCCACCTGCAGGTTGAACTGAAGTGGAATGGACAGGGACAATCACTCAAAGAAGGAAAAAACGGTTATTAACTTGTTCTGTAATTGCTGTTCTTCTGTAACTGCTGTCCACGTCCATTCTATGACCCACTCTCCTCCCTCTCTCTGTTGGAGTCTGTCTGGTAAGAAGGAACTGAGGAAGGTCCAGGGTGGCTCCACCCACACCAGGACGAGGAGGTTGAGGGCACATGCACTGCCCTGACTGGTATTGCTAAGGGAAAAATCTCTGACTCTGGTGCACTGGGCGCGCACGCATCTGAAATGGAATGGACACATGCAACACATCTCAAAGAATAACAATTACAGAACAGGTTAATAACGGTTTTTAATGCCCCTCTGGGGCAAATCCAGAGCACAATGGCCAGCCAAACTAGGTGGGTCAGGCCCTGGGGTAGATGCATGGGGCAGGGTGCAGGAGTCTTTCTCCAGTAGAGCCCAGTCTGTGGCCTTTGTGCCCTCGCCTTTCTGTGGCTTCTGTGGCCTTGTTCCACACTATGTGCTGCCTTGCAGGGAGGAGAGTTCTGGGCCATGTGGAGAGTTCAATGTACCAAATCCTACCCTCCTCATGTAGTGGGACTGTCCTTGTTCAACCCTGACTGGCACGGGGCAGAACGTGTCCCCAACAATGAGCAATCAGACCTCTGCCTCCCCCGCCCCCCTTCCTGGGCTGCTTCCTGATCAAACAGCCTTGAGGAGTCCTGCAGTTTATGTATAACCTTGAGTAACCAGCAGGACCCATTCCAGGAGGTTTGGATGCTGGTAGATCAATCAAGGACCTTGCTCCTTGCTTAGACACTTACATCTTTGCTTGTCACTTGATATTTCTGCCAGCAACAGACAAGGTCGCACTTTTGGTGGGCAACAACCATTACTGGAATCATCCGCACCTGATGGCTCCCATCACTGATGTGTTTGAACTCAGCCTTCTCCTAAAGCGACTGGGATTCCGGGTGGTCTCCCTCCTGGACCTGAACAAGACAGAGATGCTGATAGCTGTCAATCAGTTCCTGCAACTCCTGGGGAAAGGAGTCTATGGTATGTTGCAACCTGAGAAGCTCTCCAAAGCCACCTTCACCAGAATACAGGCCAAGCAGAGAGCCACCCCAGGCAGCAAACCAGAGAGCAGTTAGCAGTGGTCATTAGTATTTCAGGGGGTGTGGCAGTGAGCCCCGTGTTAAGGTTGCCTTACATTTTCTTTATCAAATTGTTCTGATTGTTGGGTGCTTTTTGTTTGTTTGGCGGGGGTTTTTGGTTTGGTTTTTAAAGCTCTAGATCCTCTATGGTTTGCAGCAGGACTTTCTCCCATCAAAATACCCTTCAGCCCAGGGGAAGATGCATTGGGCAGGGAAGCAGGAGACCAAGAAATCACAATTCTTCTACAGATTGGTGTTAATCATTGTGCCTTGTCACGCACTCACAGGCCCCGTGCTCTCTCAACTCTGTACGGTCCCTGGGAGGCATCCCCTTCAGTGTGACAGCCCTTGTCAGGGGTCATTCTCACTCTCGGGGGGTTAAGCCCTGGGCTCCACCACCTCGTGGAGCTGCACCTCTCTGAGCCTTCAGCATGCCTGTCTCTCTCTGTGAGTACCTTCAGGGAGTCCTCTCGCTCTTGACCCCTGGGTTCTCCACACCCACAGGGAGCAATGCAACCCTGATCTCTAGACTGCAGTGACTCTCAGCCAGCGTAAAACTGAAGAGTTTATTGAACATCTGAACACAGCACAGGAAGTTCTCAGGGCTGTTGAGCCTAGAAAGTTCCAGCACCGTCCAACTGAGTCTATCCCAGTCCAGGTGGGCTCAGGCTGCTCTTTGTCCCCAGTCCAGAAGCAACCTCCTTTCAGTCAACTATCCTACATCAGCTCCCCAACAGCTTCTCCTCCGTCCTTTGTCTTCTTTCGTAGACAAACAGATCACTTGGGCCCTCTCTCCTCTGCCCTTTGTCCTCCCACTGTCCAGAACTAGCTGGCTTCCAAGCTGGGGTGGGTCTCTGGGTCACCAGTTACTATGTACCACTGTGTCCAGGCTGTTGTCTGTGATCCAGGCTGCAAGGTGAGGTCACACCTGGTCCTCTGCAACAACAAACACCCTCTCCCGCCACCTCATTAAACATGCAGCACACATGCAAACCATTTAAAAAAAATCCCCCACTTCATCACTGCCCTTCACAAACCTATGCCATTGAGAAGTTACATGAGCTGGGAACAGAACCAGTTCTCCTATGGTCGCCGCAACTCTTAGCCCCATTTTTGCACTTGGCTATACTGTCAGCAAAACAGGGCTAAGCGTGCATATTTAACCCACTGTTTCAATGTGTTATGCTTCCTCCACCAGTGGCTGGTGCACATAGTAGAATAGCTGTCTGCAGCTTGGTGATGGAGGTAGCCCCTTAGCTCAAGTCATCCAGCTCTGTGTGCAGTGTGGAAAGTTGGGGGAGCAAATGCTGCTGATAATAGAGGGGGTATGTGTTGTGCTGTACAGGAGGTCAGACAAGATAATCACAGTGGTCCCTTCTGGCCTTGGAATCTATGGACTCAGCCCCCTTGTGTGCATTCATGATGATACAGTTTCTAAATATATTATCACAGACTAGTTTTTTCAACAGGCTGGAGCTGCTCTGGGGATGAATCAGGGCAGTGTAATGAAGGAGGCTGTTGACTGTAGGATCCCTGCCTCATTGGTTGCAGAAGTTGGAAGGTGTGTAGTGAATGTAGCTAAGGTGTAACTGCTACCCAGAAGAACTGGGATCTATTGCCACCTCTGCCACAGAACTCCTGAGTGGTGCGAGGAACTCATTTAAACCACGGTTTTCACAGCTGGACACTAATTGTCAGTTCCTCCTTTTCTGGGTGCCACCTTGAGACACCTGGCTTTTGGTTTGCAGAAGTGCTGCAATTGAAGTCAACTGGAGCTGCTCTTTCAAGCTGTAAAGTACTACAGAAATGCTCAGACCTCAGAAAATGCAGTCCTTTTCCGTTTGGGAACCCAAAATTAGTGGGCACTTTTGACAATTTTGGCTTTAACCCCTCTGTGCCTCAGTTCCACATATGTAAATTCATGCTCTGTTATCTCAGGTAAGGGCAGTGAAGATAAATTTATTTATGTTTGCGGGGCTGTCACTGTGGTGATGAGCACCAGAGAAAGGCCCATGAAGCAGCTTATCATTCCATATTCAGTGCAGGGTTTGCAGGGTGTGCAGTAAATAAAGTTGGGCCACATACACCTCTATCCCGATATAACGTGGTCCTCAGGAGCCAAAAAATCTTACCGTGTTATTGGTGAAACCGCCTTATTTCGAACTTGCTTTGGCCTCGAGCATTTCTGTTATTAATACAGTATTTGACACAAGAAGTTTTATTCTTGGTGTTGTTTTAGAAAGGGCGCATCTGATGTCGTCCTTCACATCAAGCCCGGGGTCAGGGCTTGCAGCCACGCGTCCCTGTCGGGGTCGGGGCTCACAGCCCGGCAGTGGGGTTGAGGCTCGCAGCCGCACACCGGGTTCAGGGCTTGCAGCCACGCGTCCCTGTTGGGGTTGGGGCTCACAGCCACGTGTCCCTGTCGGGTTCAGGGCTCACAGCCCGCACTGGGTTCAGGGCTCGCAGCCACATGTCCCTGTCAGGGTCAGGGCTCACAGCCCGGCGCAGGGGTCAGGGTTGGGACTCACAGCCATGCGCCAGGGCTCATAGCCCCGCAGCTCCACGCAGGGGTCGGGGCTCACAGCCATGCGTCACTGTCGGGGCTCACAGTCTGGCGCAGGGGTCGGGGCTTGCAACTTGCAGCCACACGCTGAGGTCAGGGCTTGCCACCCCCCACATAACCGGGTCGCAACCCCCAGTTTTAGAACCAATGTTGTAGAAGAGACAGAAAACCATTTTTGCTTTACCGCGTTGTATCCGAATTCGTGTTATATTGGATCACGTTATATCGGGGTAGAGGTGTATTAAATGTTGAGGATAAAAGAAATATTGAACAGCTGTCTCATTCCCTGAGCCCTGTCTGTCCTGTGCACTGAATGAGGACGCAGTTGTGTGGAATGGGTAGTATGTGATTGCCATAGTTACAGGGCTAGCTAAAGCACTGTCCTCTGCCAGCTTTCCCTGAGTGCACCCGGTCATGTGTCAGGCCTCCTGCCTGCACCTCTCCTGGGGCAGTTCTCCCAATCTGTCTGGGCCCCGGGCTACAGAGGCTTACCCAGTAGGTTGGACTGGGTTTGCACTTGCAGTTCTTCCCTTTGGGAGTCTGTAACCAGTGACCAGACAATCTGCTTATACCACAGTGGTGTTTAGTTTAACAATATGAACAAAGCATTTAGAGCAAAAGGATTATAAAACAATAAACCATCTAAACATCTCTATCTTACCTAGAGGCTTCCCATCCTCAGTAGGTCCCTGTGTCTCTGTCTGGTTTTCCCCCTACCTTGAGACAGAGATCCTTTTTAAGCTGCCAGAGTTCCAT
This sequence comes from Caretta caretta, assembly GCF_965140235.1. Taxonomy (NCBI): domain Eukaryota; kingdom Metazoa; phylum Chordata; order Testudines; family Cheloniidae; genus Caretta; species Caretta caretta. Next base: position 46,307,212 of record NC_134215.1, on the reverse strand, counting down.
TATTTTTCTGACTTCCCAGATTTTGGCCCTTCTGGACAAAACTAGTTTTTCAGGTTGGTTGGGGAGGAGGAAAAATCTTCACGCTCATAGTTCAGGCTTTGTCAATGATAAATCTACTCGTGTTGGCTAAGGGGTCGCTTATCTTGAGTTACTCATTTCTCTGCCTGCTTTTTTTTTTTTTCCTTGCAGCCCATTACACTAATCATTGTACCAATACAGTCATACTGTAACATCCCAATAACCAGTAATGAGCTGCCAAAATCTTAACAACTGGTTCCCTATAAAAAGTTCTGATTTAAGGGATGTGCCCCAGTATGTATTTTTTGTATCAACTGGGTTACCATATGTCCGTATTTTCCTCCCAGACGGCGATTTAAGAACCAAAAAGCCTGACCTGTCTGGGAAAATATGGCTGTATGTTAACCCTGCCTAAAGTTCTTTTTTAAAAAAATGGGCCTGAACTAGAAATGAGCTCCGTTTCACATGTGTGGGGCCCCGCCACACCCTGGGGGTGTGCTAGGGTGACCAGATGTCCCAATTTTATAGGGACAGTCCCGGTTTGGGGGTCTTTTTCTTGTATAGGCTCCTATTACCCCCCACCCCGTCTTGATTTTTCACACTTGCTGTTTGGTCACCCTAGGGTGTGCACATGTGTGGGTCCCAGCTGCTCCCTGCCCCCCTCATTGAAGCAGGTGTGCAGGGTTACTGCCGTGGGAACTGTAGGGCACTAGTGGACGTGGGGCTAGCTGGAGACAGGGGCATGGGACAGGGCTAGCTGGAGACAGGGGCGTGGGACAGGGCAGGGGCTGCGGGCAGGGGCTGGCTGCGGGCAGGGGGTGTGGCGGGGGGCTGGAGGCAGGGGCTGGCTGCGGGCAGGGTGGTGGGTGCTCACGGGGAGAGCAGCAGAATGCAGTCCAGGCCCAGCAGAGCAGCCGGGGACCCACCAGGCAGCAGCGGGAGCCCCAGGGCCAGGGGTTGGGGGAGCAGCAGCAGCAACAGGGCTCATGTCCAGGGCCAGGTGGCAGCCCACATGGCTCCCACAGTGCAGCGCCCCCGGTGGCGGGAAGAGGAATTTCATCACTTCCTGGCCAGAGCCCATCAAAGCCTCAGCTCCCCATGCAGGGAAGCGGGTTAACAACCGGTTCTAAAACTGCTTCAAAATTTAACAACTGGTTCGCGCGAACTGGTGCGAACCGGCTCCAGCTCACCACTGCCAATAACCAGCTCAACATACAGTATTCATCAGTTACTACAGAACAGCTCCAGTCCATTGCCGTGATCATGTAATTAAAGACTGCATCATAACTGAGAGGAGCATAGACTTATTCTGGGGAACGGATCAACCTTTAGGTTGACTGGCTCATATCCACTGCCCTCCAAGATTCTGGAGCCCATGGTGCTGATCAAAAGAAATGATCAATACAAAACTGAACTTCCCCTCAAAAAACAGCAGTGTTCCAGTTCAGGTACCAGCTATGGTCAGGCCATAGAAGCAGTTCCATGGACCGCCACCAGGGAGGTCACAGAGTTACCTCCGCTTTACAATCTGATTTCTGAAAAGGAAACATCCAAACCAAACATCCCAGTTTTATGTGTTTTATTAACTAAACTAAATAACTTAGCAATAGCATAAAATACATACAAACCAATCAAATTACAAGAATGTGAGTTAACTCATATCAAATGAATCTAATTATCAGGTTGCTTAAACCATGTGAAATACACAATTACTTATAAACTCTGTGTCATAATTTGGAGAGGTCACAGTCTGGTTTAACTATCAGCTCCAAAGTAACAGGGCATTATCAGTCTCAATGCCAATCAATATACAGGAACTCCTCACTTAAAGTCGTCCCGGTTAACGTTGTTACGTTGCTGATCAACTAGGGAACATGCTCGTTTAAACTTGCGCAGTGCTCTCTTATACCGTCATTTGGCAGCCACCTGCTTTGTCCACTGCTTGCAGAAAGAGCAGCCTGCTGGAGCTAGTGGTGAGGGCTTGGAACCAGAGTGGACCAGCAGCCCCTCCTCAGCTCCCCGCTCCTCTAAGTTCCCTGTGCGGCAGCCACCCAGCAGGCTACCACCTGCCGGCAGTTCAGCTGTCCCTCCCCGCACTGCCATGTGCTGCTCCTGCTCTCTGCCTTGGAGCTGCTCTCCAGAGCCTCCTGCTTGCTGTGCGAAGGTGGGGGGAAGAGGGGTGCTAATGTCAGGGTGTCCCCCTCCCCCCTTCTCCTGCATTCTGCTTACCACATCTCCATAGAGTGTGTGTGTGGGGGGAACACAACAGGACTCAGTAGGGAGGGAGCTTGCTGGTAGCAGCAGCTGTCTCAACTTCCTGATCTACTTAAAAAGGCAATGTACTTAGAGTGCAGTCAGTGTACTTAAAGGGGCAATGTGCATCTCTCTCCCACACACAGGGCGTGTGTTTCTGTCTGCCTTCCTGTCTCCCCTCCTTCCATTTGTGCTGCCTTGAAGAGTGTGAGGCTACATTTACAACAATGTGTTAACCCTTGAGGGCTCAGCGGAGTGCTAGTTCATCATTCAGCAGTAAGGCACTCCCTGGGAAATATCCTACCCTCTTCCACCCTCTGACTCCACCACCTAAACCAAGCTTCACAATCATCATTGCTGTGTACAGTATTTGATTGTTTAAAACTTATACTGTCCATATAATATAGTCTTTTGTCTGGTGAAAAAAATGTCCCTGGAACCTAACCCCCCCTATTTACATTAATTCTTATGGGGAAATTGGATTTGCTTAACATAATTTCTCTTAAAGTCGCATTTTTCTGGAACATAACTACAACGTTAAGCGAGGTGTTACTGTATTTAGGTTCCAGCCGAATAGCTAATACAAGGAGGGTAAAATCACTGCAATTCTGATGCCAATTAAGGTTGCCTGCCCAAATTATTGGCTATCCATTCTCCCCACATACAACATAAGGTTACAATGAAATATTCCAATACAATTCAAGATGACTCGGCTTGTTACATATAATGTTCAAATGACAAATTTAGGTGAAAATAACATGATTTCTCAGGATTAAATATACAACTCCTAACCCCTGAAATTTATGGATGTGTGATCTTTTAGGCAGCAAGGTTGTTTAACCTAGGGCTGTTAAGTATCTGAGGAACTATTCTATAGGCTCCATTCTCAAATAGATTCTATGGGTTCTAGCCATATGCAATGCTCACTACTAACCATCTGCTGGAGTTTAAAAACAAGTGCAAAAATGCTGAGGTAGAGGCATCCCGCTACAGCAAATGTGAAATAAAACTAAACCCAGAAGGTTGATACTTATGCAGAATGGTTTCATGACTTGTGGTTTCAATCAGCTTTAGGAAGCCAGTGCGTGTTTGAAAAGATCAGCCGGTGGTCTTATTGGCTCCAGTGTTTAATGTCAGCAGACTTGTTGACTGGTTAGAGGTCATTTGCTTGTAGTTGTCAAACCTTAGCTGTTGCATGTTGCTGGACTCATATCCATGGAGGGGTGGAGAAAGCACAGGTTTCTTAGTCATGTGTGGTCCCGTTGCCTAGCCAGAGGCCAGCAGCCAGCATCCAACAGAAGCCAGAAGCGAGCCAGCAGCAGCATCAGGGCTTCTTCTTTTCATTCAGTTTTTGAAGATGGCCTGGCGGGTTCCTCCCCCTTGAAACTCCTCTCAGAAACTTCTTGGAGAATCAGAATGGGACCTCCTCTTCTGTGGTGACTGGAATCACTCAGTGGGGTCTGATTAGGTCCCCTTGCTGCAAATGAGGAATCTCCCCATTCCAAAAAGAAAAGGAGGACTTGTGGCACCTTAGAGACTAACCAATTTATTTGAGCATAAGCTTTCGTGAGCTACAGCTCACTTCATCGGATGCATACTGTGGAAAATACAGAAGATGTTTTTATACACACAAATCATGAAAAAATGGGTGTTTATCACTACAAAAGGTTTTCTCTCCCCCCCACCCCACTCTCCTGCTGGTAATAGCTTATGTAAAGTGATCACTCTCCTTACAATGTGTATGATAATCAAGGTGGGCCATTTCCAGCACAAATCCAGAAGCCCTCTACACCAACATTCCACACAAAGATGGAATACAAGCCGTCAAGAACACTATCCCCGATAATGTCACGGCTAACCTGGTGGCTGAACTTTGTGACTTTGTCCTTACCCATAACTATTTTACATTTGGGGACAATGTATACCTTCAAATCAGCGGCACTGCTATGGGTACCCATATGGCCCCACAGTATGCCAACATTTTTATGGCTGACTTAGAACAACGCTTCCTCAGCTCTCGTCCCCTAAAGCCCCTACTCTACTTGCGCTATATTGATGACATCTTCATCGTCTGGACCCATGGAAAAGAAGCTCTTGAGGAATTCCACCATGATTTCAACAATTTCCATCCCACCATCAACCTCAGCCTGGTCCAGTCCACACAAGAGATCCACTTCCTGGACACTACAGTGCTAATAAACGATGGTCACATAAACACCACCCTATACCGGAAACCTACTGACCGCTATTCCTACCTACACGCCTCCAGCTTTCACCCTGACCACACCACACGATCCATTGTCTACAGCCAAGCTCTGCGATACAACCGCATTTGCTCCAATCCCTCAGACAGAGACAAACACCTACAAGATCTCTATCAAGCATTTTTACAACTACAATACCCACCTGCGGAAGTGAAGAAACAGACTGATAGAACCAGAAGAGTTCCCAGAAGTCACCTACTACAGGACAGGCCCAACAAAGAAAATAACAGAACGCCACTAGCCGTCACCTTCAGCCCCCAACTAAACCCCTCCAACGCATTATCAAGGATCTACAACCTATCCTGAAGGATGACCCAACACTCTCACAAATCTTGGGAGACAGGCCAGTCCTTGCCTACAGACAGCCCCCCAACCTGAAGCGAATACCTACCAGCAACCACATACCACACAACAGAACCACTAACCCAGGAACCTATCCTTGCAACAAAGCCCGTTGCCAACTGTGCACACATATCTATTCAGGGGACACCATCACAGGGCCTAATAACATCAGCCACACTATCAGAGGCTCGTTCACCTGCACATCTACCAATGTGATATATGCCATCATGTGCCAGCAATGCCTCTCTGCCATGTACATTGGTCAAACTGGACAGTCTCTACGTAAAAGAATAAATGGACACAAATCAGATGTCAAGAATTATAACATTCATAAACCAGTCAGAGAACACTTCAATCTCTCTGGTCATGCGATTACAGACATGAAAGTTGCGATATTACAACAGAAAAACTTCAAATCCAGACTCCAGCGAGAGACTGCTGAATTGGAATTCATTTGCAAATTGGATACAGTTAACTTAGGCTTGAATAGAGACTGGGAGTGGCTAAGTCATTATGCAAGGTAACCTACTTCCCCTTGTTTTCCTAACCCCCCCCCCCTTCCTCAGACATTCCTGTTAAACCCTGGATTTGTGCTGGAAATGGCCCACCTTGATTATCATACACATCTGTAAGGAGAGTGATCACTTTAGATAAGCTATTAGCAACAGGAGAGTGGGTTTGTTTGGGGGGGTGGGGGGGGAGAAAGCCTGGATTTGTGTTGGAAATGGCCCACCTTGATTATCATACACATTGTAAGGAGAGTGATCACTTTACATAAGCTATTACCAGCAGGAGAGTGGGGTGGGGGGAGAGAAAACCTTTGTAGTGATAAACACCCATTTTTTCATGATTTGTGTGTATAAAAACATCTTCTGTATTTTCCACAGTATGCATCCGATGAAGTGAGCTGTAGCTCACGAAAGCTTATGCTCAAATAAATTGGTTAGTCTCTAAGGTGCCATAAGTACTCCTTTTCTTTTTGCGAATACAGACTAACACGGCTGTTACTCTGAAACCCCCCATTCCAGTAACTCTAGGCTTGGAAAATCCACAGACCAAAAATCTACCATCAGTCAGTCAATCAGCAGGTGTGTAGGTATTTTGAGATGTTTGAGGTCATTGCCCAGTCCATAGGCGTTATCTCAGCCCTCATAAAAAAAGTCCCAACTCAAAGATAATTTCAGAAATACAAAGATAGCAAAATGTTGTAAGTGATAATACAGGAATGCACCATGCACACATATACTCAGCTGTGGCCAGAGAGGGGCAGTTCCAGTTTTACAAACAGATGCTTGTAGCTTCCCCTTTATATTTTGGTACTCAGCAGCTCATCTTTGAACAGCATTTGTTTGCCACACAAAATCTGGGCGAAAGGTTAGTCTTTAACTTGGGTAGAGTAAAAAGGTATTTTCTTTCTAAACTCACAATTTTGGGGTTCAATTTTTATAGGCAGGCATATCTGCCTCACATAATGCATACACACAAGGGGGCTAAATTACAGCTGCATGGGCAACATAAATCTGGCATAAGGCTGATTTTGAAACTTTAATACCATTATTTTAATGTAGTTTATATTTATATATTATATTAAAACACATTAATGTTAAGGTTGCAAAAGCAAGCACTCAGAAGTTAGGAAGTGGCAGAGTCCAGGTTGCCTGTGAAAATTTAATTCATCCCTTGTACATATGCATTGTGGTACAGTCTTTAATTACATGATCATGTACTATGTTTTCCACAGCACCCCTGCCTCATTCAGTGCACAGGATGGATGGTGCTTACTGAATGGATAATTCAATATCTCTGTTTAACCTCATATTCAGTTTGTGGGCCCCTTCCTTATTTACTGCACCCAATCCAAAGCTTGCACTGCATACAGATTTCAGAGTAGCAGCCGTGTTAGTCTGTATTCGCAAAAAGAAAAGGAGTACTTGTGGCACCTTAGAGACTAAATAATGCTCAAATAAATTGGTCAGTCTCTAAGGTGCCACAAGTACTGCATACAGAATTATTCGTTTCCTCATGGGCTATCCTGTGGTGCTCTCATGGTCTCTGAATTCTTTACAAACATAATGCATTTATCTTCACGACACTCCTGTGAAATGAGGGACTGGTATTATCCCCATTTTATACGTGAGGAACTGAAGCACAGAAATTAAAGGAAAAAATTGTCAACTAATTTTGGGTGCTGAATTTGAGAAGCCTACAGCCTTAGGTAGCATTTTATATCACTTCACATAATCATTGCACAACTCACATTGACTTCAGTTACAGTTGTGAGTGTTCGATACCTCTACAAATCAAACCACCAGTGTCTCAAATTGGGTACCCAGAAAATGAGAAACACACAGAGGCCACCTGTGAAAACTGTGGTTTAAGTGACTTGCCTGGCACCAGGTAGGAATTCTGTGGGGACAGGTGGCAATAGAATCCAATTCTCCAGGGCAGCATTCAACTGCCCTAACTACGAGCTCATCCTTTCTGCAGTCCCCTGCCTCATTCACTACGTACCTTTCAACTTCAGCAACAACTGAGGCAGGGTCCTATAGACAACAGTGGCAGTGGGAATGAGGAAAAATGGTGCAGGGGTCCTATGGAAAAAATTTTATGTGAGTGTGTAATTATAGACTATACCATCATGCATATGCACAGGGGAGGTGAATTAAAGTTACACAGGCAAGCTTAATTCTGGCATTTCCTAGCTTTTGAGTGTTTGACTTGCCAAACTTTAATAATGTTCTTTTAACACAGTTTTTTATATAATTGTCTACGTTTTTTAAAAACGTAAAAATTGAAAACAAAAATTCCAGCCCGTGGAACGATGCTGACCCTCTCACTGGGTCATCAGCAGGGTTAGGATCTTGAGATCCAAAGCACAGTTCTCCTTCACTAGAGCTAATGGAGTAACTGGGAGCAGTAGAAGGCTTTTATCTTTTCTGTGGAGCAGCCACTGGAGAGGGGTGAAGACATGTTTTGCTGGTGGGCTTCACAGCTATATGCTGAGACTCAGGACTAATAGGTTCAGTTCCAGTTAGTGCAGTGTTCTATAGTGGTTAATACGGTTGACAACATTGTACAGTAACTCCTCATTTAAAGTCGTCCCGGTTAACATTGTTACTTGCTGATCAATTAGGGAACATGCTTGTTTAAAGTTGCGCAATGATCCCTTATATCGTTGTTTGGCAGCCACCTGCTTTGTCCACTGCTTGCAGGAAGAGCAGCCCATTGGAGCCAGTGGTGGGCGCTTGGAACCAAGGTGGACCGGCAGCCCCACATCAGCTCCCCTAAGTTCCCTGTGCAGCAGCCACCCAGCAGGCTATCAGTTGCCGGCAGTTCAGCTGTCCCTCCCCGCACTGCCTTGTGCTGCTCCTGCCCTCTGCCTTGGAGCTGCTCCAGGGAGCCTCCTGCTTGCTGTGCGCGGGGGGGAGAAGAAGGGGCTAATGTCAGGGTGTCCCACTCCCACTGCTCCTGCTCCCCGCTTACCCCATCTCCATAAAGCGGGGAGGGGACACGACAGGGCTCAGGATGGAGGGAGCTTGCGGGCAGCAGCTGCTGTCTCAACTTGCTGATCTACTTAAAAAGGCAATGTACTTAGAGTGCAGTCAGCGTACTTAAAGGGGCAATGCGTCTCTCTCTCTCTCACACACACACACACACACACACACACACACACAGTGTGTGTCTCTGTCTCTCTCTGCCATGCTGTCTCCCCTCCCTCCATTTGTGCTGCCTTGTAGAGTGTGAGGCTACATTTACAACAATGTGTTAACCCTTGAGGGCTCAGCTGAGTGCTAGTTCATCATTTAGCAGTAAGGCATTCCCTGGGAAATATCCCACCCTCTGACTCCACCACCTCAACCAAGCTTCACAATCATCATTGCTGTGCACAGTATTAAATTGTTTGTTTAAAACTTATACTCTGTGTGTGTGTGTGTGTGTGTGTGTGTGTGTGTGTATAAAAACCTAACCCCCTCTATTTACATTAATTCTTATGGGGAAATGGGATTCGCTTAACATCATTTCCCTTAAAGTTGCATTTTTCAGGAACATAACTGCAACGTTAAGCTAGGAGTTGCTGTATTTCAGAAATACAGGACAGACCTCAGCTGTCCCCAGTCTTAACTTGAACCTTAGGGGTGAGTTCTTCTCCTCCCTTGTCCGTCCTAGGGGATCTCTCTCTCTAGCTCTGGCGCTGCAGAGAACTCAGGGCCTCAGGTACTGGGCTGGGCAGCCATTGTGGGTCCTGTTCACATTCTGTATGGGGCGCAAACTGAGTCAGCAGCTGCAGTTGCTGGTTTCCAGCTGCTGCAGTGCCATGCGCTGCCGGGGTAGGGACTGCAAGAATGGGTGTGGGCTTGGAAGGTACACCTAGAGAAGGCTTCGCTGCAACCAGTAGGGGCACCAGTTCAGATTTCAATGGGGGGAGGTGTGCAACTTTCGGCAGGGCCTAGAGCTGGAGGGGGAGCTAGGCCAAATCTGAGTGGCATTGCAATCCCATGTGCCAGGTCAAGTGGCCAACTGGCAGCACTTTGCAAAGAGACGTGCTCGAGCCCCACTCTGTCAGGGGTTCAGGTGCCAGAACAATGCTCCAGACCTCTCTGGCAGCATTACACCCCTGGTGGAAATGTGGGATAAAAGGCATCCCAAACCAATTTAGTACAGGCCAGGCAATGTTTTTATTTAAATAAGGGCCAACCCTTATAATACAAAATTGTTGGCAACCCTGCATGGTTACAGACCCTTCTGCCCCTGCATCTCCAGCCTCTTCCTCTCCCTTTCTGGCCCTATTCCACCATCCCCACTGCTCCCTCCCCACCCTCCAGCTCCAGCTTCTAACCCTCCTCTTTCCCCAGCTTGTTTCTGCCCTCCCTCCAATGCTGCAACTGTTCCCCCTCCTCACCTTCCCCTGACCTCACTCCTCTTGTGTTTAAGTCAGAGGACTTCCTCCTCCTCCCTGCTGCCTGGGGGCCAGCAGGCAGAGCATTGAGAGGATAGGAAGTGGTCTCTCTGCTCTCAGTTGCAGTGCCTTCTGTCACAGCCCCCACCCCCTCCCCGCAAGCTGGGAGGAGCAATTGTAGGGAAAGTCCAGCTCAGCCCCGGCATGGCACCGTCTCAGTCGCTCTGTGAGGAAGGGGCATTTGCCATCTGGTTGGCATGTAGACGCTGTGACGGGCTGGAGTATGAGCTAGGATTACTTGGGGAAGTTCTCTGGCCTGTGCTATGCAGGAGGGCAGACTAGGTGATCACAACAGTCCCTTCTGGCCTTGGAATCTACGAATCTATCTTCCAGGCAGACAGAATCTTTGGTACGTGCAAACTGATTTTTCAGACACTTAAACTAAACAAATGTGGGTAGATTCTCATGAGGGCAGCAAACAGCACCTCCCTAACACCAAGGTGACCATGTGCCAAATGTCAAGGCCCTGCTCCAAAGCACAGAGCTGCTAGAACTCCTCAATGAAATGGTTGTAATCATTTTTTTTAACGTGAGGAAAACAATGTATTTTTCTGCAGCCTCATTCTCAGAAACAGCTGAACCATTTTAGCTGAATCTTCCCGGAAATATTCAGCTTGAAGCAAACACTTGGCATGGAATATTTTAGCCCAGTTATTGGCAAAGTTATAAGCAACTGAAAACAGGTTCTTATAATGGGAAGTGTTGGGCAACCGTAACTATTGGCAGTGCTGACTATTATCAGATACACAGAGCTGTATTAAAGAAACATTAAGGATGCAAAATTAATTTAGTTCCAATTTGCTGCATGATACAGTGACCCTCACTTAAAGGCAAAGGTTAGAAGAGCTGATGTGCTAGTTTCTCTCCTCCACCAAGATCCACTCAGCACAAGAGGTGAGGAGGGCGCCATGCATGAACTGGTTACAGCTCCCTGATTCCCAGGTTCGGCTACTCCAGCCCCACCCCTGCAGCTCCAGAAGTTCTACTGAACTGAGGAATGAAGTGATGAGAGGTGACTGCTTTCAGGTGCTCAGGTCCCCAGTAGGGAGCTGAAATCCATGGATGGATTTGTCCAGTCAGGAGGAGCCATGATGAAGGTCTAATTTTGGCAATTAATTGATCTTCGACTACTAGCAGTAGATATGCTCAATGGCCTGTGATGGGATGTTAGATGGGGTGGGATCTGAGTTACCACAGATAATTCTTTCCTGGGTGTCTGGCTTGTGAGTCTTGCCCACATGCTTAGGGTTTAGCTGATCGCCATATTTGGGGTCAGGAAGGAATTTTGCCCCAGGGCAGATTGGCAGAGGCCCTGGGGGTTTTTCGCCTCCTTCTGCAGCGTGTGGCACGGGTCACTTGCTGGAGGATTCTCTGCATCTTGAAGTCTTTAAACCACAATTTGAGGACTTCAATAGCTCAGACATAAGTTAGGGGTTTGTTACAGGAGTGGGTGGGTGAGATTCTGTGGCCTGTGTTGTGCAGAAGGTCAGACTAGATGATCATAATGGTCCCTTAATTCTGTGATTCTATATGTCAGCAGAGGCTGTGAGGAGGACAGGTTTAGGCTGATACTAGAAAGGGCTTCTCTCAGAGTTGTAGGACTTAGGACTACTGGCCGGGTGATGGTGGGGGAGCAGATTAGGTTAGACCAACAATCAAATGACGGCCAGGTTATTGCCTGCATAGTGAGGTGTCCCCACCATGAATGGGGGGAACAACACACCTGCTTTGAGGCCTCACAGAACCTGTGAAGAGGGGGGTGAGTTGTGTTGCCACATACCCATTCTGAGGTGTCGCAGCACCCGGGAGGAGGAGGTGGGATGTGGTGCCACACGCCTGCTCTGAGGTTTTGTAGCACCCAGGACCAGGGGGTGGGCTGTGGTGTAACACACCTGCTCTGAGGTGTCATAGTGCCCGGAAGGAGGAGGTGGGCTGGGATGTTACACACCTGCTCTGAGACGATACAGGATCCCATGAGGAGGGGAACGGGCTGCGGTGTAACACATCTGCTATATGGTGGGGGAAGGGAGGCGTGCTGGACATTGGAGCAGTTGCCCTGGTAACAAACAGCACCCTGTGTTTTCCATGCCTCTCGGCGCAAAGCCTGGCCTCTTCCCATAACTCTCCCTCTCTTGTCCATGGTTTTCAGCCATATTCTACTATGCTGGGCATGGATATGAACATTCTGGGAGAAACTACATGGTCCCCATTGACGCCCCACAGCCCTACGCCCCCGAGAACTGCATCAGCGTGCAGAGGATCCTCCAGAAGATGCAGCAGAGGCAGACAGCCCTCAACCTCATCCTGCTGGACACCTGCAGGAAATGGTAGGTTCTGTTCCTTTCCCCCACCTCCCAAGGACAATGGGGTTAGCAGTAGTTGCTTTCACGACCCAGAGGGGAGACAGGGAAAGAACCCCTGACTTTGGCTCAGTTCAGCTGGCTCCTTTGGCACAGGCCTAAAGTTCATGGTGTGAGAGGTGGCCATTGGCTTCTAAGGCTCTGTTCATGTGACTAAAGCTACGCACACCCAACTGCCATGCTGAATCAAGGCCTTAATTAAGAGATAATGACAGTGAGCTTAACTCCAGGCCCATTGGGGCCCACAGACACCTCTGGCATGAACACTCTTCAGCAGGAGAGTAAGTTGGAGAGTGCCTCATTTGAGCAGACCCCTTGCCTGAGCATTCTGTGAGGGCAGGTGCTGGGGGGGGAGCTGTAGTCCTCCCATGGGTGTCCCAAGCCCTACCATCCTCCCCAGGACTGTGGCAGAGGAAAATTATAACCACAGCGTAACCTCCACTTACTTGCCAGAGAGTTGGAAACTCCCAAGAAATAACACAAGCACACACAATATCTTCAACACAGTAATTATATTAAACAGGAAACAGAACAGGGTAAAACAGAATTACCGGTGCCCACACTGATAATACCTGTGAATTTCCCCAGTCATGAGACCTGATACAGCAAATGTAAAAATTAGTGTCCCATTGGTATGCATACTTGTAGGGGCCCTTGATTACCTGTGAAGAGCTTTAGTGCCTTCATGTTTTGGAGCAGAAACATGAAATTTGGCAAGGGAGTGGTCCTGGGGTTAAAGAAGAGTCTTTTGTTGTCTCCGTGGAAATCTGTCCAGATATGGCCACGTTGTAAGCTGCAGAAAATCACCACTTGCACATTTGAAGTAGAGCTTGTTAGAGGCTTGTTGCTCAAATCTGTGATCATTCCATCTGCACTGAGCATGCTCCCTAGCAGGGCCAGCATTAGACTCGCTGGAGCCCAGGACAGAAACTAAGGAGTGGGCCCTTACTTGCTCACACATTGGATTTCTGCAACGTTTTTGAAGCTGAAGCCCTCCTCCTATGTGTAGCAGCGCCATACATAGTGCATTAAAACTAGCCATTTGGTAGATGCTGTTCCCATTTTCTGTTCTATTTAGGTTTTTAGCCTGTACGCATCACTGAGATGTCTGAGCACTTTGGGATCTTGGGACTATGAGGACCAGGACAAAGTGATCTGTGTCTGGGGCTGTCATTATTGGGCTACCTTGTCCCAGATTCCAGTTGTACTTGCACCTGCTTTACACAGGTATCACGTCATTGAATTCAGTGGAATTGCTCCTGGTTTACCCCTGCGTGAGAACACAATCAAGCTTATTGTCTTGTTGGCATTTCTAGGGCATGTCGCCTAAGACAAATGGACATAAATCTCCTCCCACCTACATGGCACGTAAATAATTGAAGCCAGTGAGCTACAGTGATGTAAATGAGATGAGAATCAGGCCCAGTGTCTGGGCGCTAACCCTGCTCATCATTTCCATTGCCAAGGATGTCTCTGCTCCATCATGCTCTGAAAACATGTTCCAGCTGAGCCTTGTCCTCAGTCAAGGCAAACAAACCCGAACCGATTTTTCCACTCCTTGTGCTAGGCTGGCTGTTCTGTCGCTGTGTGTGTGTGTCTGCAGCAAAGCAGCTGAGCGTAGCCCACGGATTAGATGCACATTGCGCGCTGTGTGGGGCCAGTGAGGGCTCTAGCCTATTCTGGGATATGACGTCTTGTTGTTCCTCGTGTCTGGAATCCTCTAGCTGCTCATGTGTTTGTCTGGAGCAGCTGAGGGCAGATAAATCTATTCATTCATTGATTTTATTTAGAAACGTACCTCATGCCTGTCATTGTGACTTCTGGGTGTGTTTGAAAGGTAGGTGCAAGCCAGACAAACATTGCCATCCAGTGGCCCCCTGGTTCCTGGTCACAAGTTATAAACAAACAGCCTGCTATCTGCTGCTGACTCTGTGAAACAGGGACATCCTGTACTTCCTCCTCAGCAGGCCAGACCACAACGGAGCAGATAACACTGCTGCGGACGATACTCTGGGCCTGGCTTTGACCTCAGTTCCACATGTGCAAACTGGGAGTGACTCCGCTGCACTGGTGTAAACCTGGTGTAAATGAGAGAGACTCTGGCCCTCCCTATGCCCAGATATCTTCAGTGCCCAGAGATATTGTGCAAAGCTGATTCTTCCCCGGTAGGCTGCAGATAGCAACCTCCTATGCAGACCCAGTGACTAAGGCCATGCACAAAGGATCTCTCAGGTATTTTGTGGTGGAAGTCAAGCCTTTCACACCAAATCAGCCCTGACACCCTTTACCTGATCTTGGAAATTATGGGCCAACTCCTTGGCCACAGCAAGGCCACTCTTCACTAAAGCTGCCCTAACAGGGCAGTGGGGGATTCCTCTGACATTGCAGAGGGCTGGCTGGCCTAGCCAGCTCCCTGGGGAAGGGAAGAGGTGTGTGCTCCAGCAATCCTCTCCAGTGTAGTAGTCCCGTGGGGGCAGTATGAACCAGTGTATGAGCTGTTATGAGTCCTGATGCAGCTCTCCACTATGCTGGTGGAAAATCAGTCCCAGGATCAGAGCCCCAGATGGCTCCTTTCCAGCTGCACCCTCAGCTCCACAAAGGAGTCAGCCCTACAGATTTCAGACAGACATTTTCCCCTTTGCTCAGCCCCAGCAGCACAAATTGCCCAGAGTCTGGCTGGGCTGGGGGAGCTCTCAGCTGTTGAAAAGACCCCATGGCCATTGCTACACCATCCTCCATGGCTTTCCTTGTAGGTAAGTGTTTAGAAATTGGGTTTGATGTAATTGTCGAGTGCATTGCTGTCACGCAGCAGACATCATTGCGTTGGACATATGGGTTCTGTTTGTGCCCAGGGATGGGGCCATCCTGTACGTGTATGAAAGCAAATCCCCCTTCACCCAGTTCACCTGTTACATCCTTTCATCTCTAGGTACAACCCACAGTGTGCGCTGTCGCAGGTGCAGCCGCTGGAGCCCTGGGGGAATACGGTTTATGGCTATGCCACGTAAGTATCTGCTGATTGCTGGTGACTGGAGACCTTTGGCATTCCCAGTGGCTGTGCTTGAGGCTTGAGGCTCTTGCTTCTGCAGGACTGGAACTCTGGCCATCAGATCAAGTGTCAGTGACAGGGGGAGGTGCTGAGACTGCCAGAAGCTGCAACGGCCCTGTCTCCATTTGCCAGCTAGTACTGCTGCCGCTGGACATCCCTCGTGCAGGCCGGGCCTGTCTCTGATCTCTGGTTCTCACACTTTCTCCCTGGCTTTCCTGATGTGTACCCTCATCTCTCCCTACAGCCCTGTGCTGGCAGCTGTGGCTGATCCACAGTTAAGATTGTAGCACCCTTTTGTGGCCTAATATCAGTGAGTATTTGTAATGGAGTCTCTCGCCAACAAGCCAGGACACATCCAGCCTGAGCTGAAGGATCCTAAAGTTAGATACAGAGCTGGTTGTTCTGGATGGCAGCACCTCCTTCAGGGCTACAATTGGATAATTCAATTGACACACCCTGGGGCAGTGCACAGGGCACCCCATGAGTCACAGAACTTTTTCCAAGGCCAGGAGATCATTGTGGAAGAGATTTTCAGATGTGCTGAGCTGTCATAACTCTGCCCCTGAAACAATACAATGCAGTTTAATTTTCATTAAAACAAGCCTCTGTATTGCACTAAAATGCTGCAGATACGCCCAGTGGCTCACAATGCAAACAGCAACAGAAACTACAGAAAGGCCATCAGTTCAATGCAACCTTATAATTAGAGGACCAATACTCTGAAGCAAATACAGGTGCTCATGTTCCTTCATCCAAATGAGCAGCATATAATACTTCAATTTTTCAGCCCCTTGAGTTTGCAAGGATTCTGTATTATTCCCCCAGAATTGGCAACTGACTTTCCAGGGTCTCTCTTAATATGGCCAAAGCAATAACTAGGCCAATAGAAAGGAAATCCTGAATCAAAGTGTGTCTCTGGGGTTTATGGGTGCTCTTGTGCCATGTCTGTGTGGCAAGCAGCTGAGGGTCGTGTGCTTGCCTTCGAAGGAGTGAAGATGCAGAAGCCTATGAAGTTCAGGATGGGGAGTTCAGTTCTGGGATCTTCATGAAGTATCTGAAAAAGCACATTCTGCAGGAAAAGAAAGTGACCCACGTACTGGAGGATGTGTTGGAAGGTAAATATTGCACCGGAAGTTGTTTAGTTAAAGCTGGAAGCTACTTGTTCCAGGTAGTAAAGTTGAGGTGCAGTCATTGATCAAGGATTCAAAGGAAGGGGAGATGGAACAAACAGACAAATGAAAGGCCAATGAGTCTCCAGGCCCAGACAGTGTGTCCAAGAGCATCAGAGTAATAAAATCCATCTCTTGTTAAAATCAGTGAATACGGAGGGGGATGGCCGTTGTATCTTTCTTTACAAAAGGCTCTAGAGGTGATCCTGGGCATTAGAGGCCCCGAAGCCTCACATCAGAGCAAAGTACACTGGTTTCATTAGAATAACAAACCATCTGGGTGAAATTGGCATGCTGGGTATAAACCAGCACAGCTTCTGCAAACAAAAATCCTGCCTTTGCCATCTACTACAATTCTCTAATCATGGCAACAACAAAGCAGGGGCGACAGGAGAACCAGCTGATAGCATTTACCCAGTCCTTCAAAAATCCTTGGCAAAGGCCCTCGCGAGAGGTTATTAAGGAAATGAATTAGTTGTGTGTAGATGTGACAAGTCAGAAATGGGCTAGACAGAAGCAAAGAGTAGAAAGGAATGGTCAGAGTTCCTCAAGGCACAAGGGAAGCAGTGGGGTCCCCATACTAAGTCTGGTGCTGTTTGTCATATTTGTGAATAATCTGGAGAAGTGAGGTGGCAATGTTTGCTGATGACTCAGTGGCAGTTGAAATCCAGTGTGACAAATGCGAGGTGAGGAGTGATCTGAACTCTTCATTCACATTGCTGGGTTCTCAATGGACTGTACTCACTCGGGACAGGGACCTGGGGGTTGCTGCAGGCAGCTATGTGAAACCTCTGCTCAGTGTGTAGGCGCGGTTCAGAAACCAAACAAGATATTAGGATGCGTAAGGAATGGGATGGTGAATATTCCAACACCCTAATATTCCACCCTTCGCTTGGCTCATGGGTGCAGTACTGCTCAGTAGCTCATAGAATATACAGTGGGGAGTTCCGAGTTGGGCCAGGAGAGTGAGGGGGCACAGTAGGAACTGTATGTGGAGAGACTGGAATGACTGCAGGCACGGTGTGAGCCAGGCCCCCAATTTAGGGGGAAAATTCAAAGGCACAAAAAGGAAGTGGGCGCCCAAACCCCACTGACTCTCAGTGGGAGCTGGCTGCCTCAGCACCCTTTGCGCCTTATCCCTTTGAACCATTCCTCAGGCAGCTCTTTCTCCCCCAGACATTGGTCGGGACCCCTTGGTAACTGGAAAGCAGGTGATGGAGATCAAGCACACTCTGAAGGAAGCCCGGGCGCTGACAGACCCCATCTGCACCACTGGGCCGACTGCAGAGCTCTGGGGACACAGCCATGGTAAGAGACCAGTGCAGAGCCCTTAGCCACGCTGTCTCAGCCCCGGCCCTGGGGGTCCCAGGCAAGGTACATTAGCATCTGGCTCTTAAATATGTCTAACATCAATAGTGCACAATGTTGTATTTGGGTTTCACTGCTCCTGCTTCACGCTGCGCCCTGTTCACAGCTACACTGCCCCCCCATAAGGGGGCGCCTCAGGGTGCTGCTTCTCTGCCACCCCCTCCAGGAAGTGGTCCAGGCCATGGAGAGGGCTAGCAGAGCTGTGGGAACCATTTTGGGAAGGGGTTGGGGTGGGTGAATCCAGAGGGGGCTGCTGCTGGGGTCTGGGCATACGGCACAGAATGGGGTGGGGGCCTAAGGGTCTCTTGCCATAAGAGTCAGATGGGGGAGAAGCAGTGGCAGCACCCAGAGAGTGGGGAGCAGCAAATAGAGGGAGGTCCCGCTGCCACTGTCGAGCAAGAGGCTTTTCCTGGCAGGTTCAGGCCCTGCTGGGATTGGAGCAGGAAGCTTGCAAGGCAAGCCAGCAGGCTTGAAGAAGTGGGGCCAGTGAGGAGGTGACTCAGCTGCTGGCTGAACACTGAAGCGATTCCTGTCCAAGGAATTATAGTGGAAATAATGGGATGGGGCAAAGAGAACAGCAGCAGCAGGGAATTTGCAGAATGGCAGTGGCAGGCTCAAAGAGGAGATCAATCCACTGGTACCCAGGGTAGTAGCCTGGGCCAGGGCAGGTCACAAGGAGTATCCCAGGGATCACTGCCCAGCCATGGGCCAGCAATTTACAACAACTATACATACCTTCCCACACTGCAGGGGTAACTCAAGCACTGCAGGCGGAGAAAATAACGGCTGGGACAGGAGGGGCACCCTCTCAAAATGTAACTGTAAACAGAGAATCGTCATCAAATGGGTGTGGTTTTAGTGGGGTTCCACAGGGATCAGTTCTTCGCCCTATGCTATGTAATATGTTTATTAATGACCTGGAAGAAAACATTGATAAAGTTTGCAGATGGCACAAAAATTGTGGGAGTGGTAAATAATGAAGAGGACAGGTCTCTGGTACAGAGTGATCTGGGTCACTTGGTAAACTGGGCACAAGCAACCAATGTGCATTTTATTACAGCTAAATGTAAATGCATATTGTGACATACCAGGGTACAACCCAGACTAATGAGCAGCTGTGTCACCCCTGCCCTGCAACCTTGGGTGCCTCTGTTTTCCAGAAGCTGGAATGGGTGACAGGGGTTGGATCACTTCATGATTACTCGTCCCGTTCATTCTCTCTGGTGCACCTGGCATTGGCCACTGTCAGAAGACAGGATACTGGGCTAGATGGACGTTTGGTCTGACCCAGTATAGGCGTTCTTCCATTCTTACAATGCCTTGATAAAGTATCTCCCACCTGGGCTGCTCACAAACAGCCACCAGCATGGAAGTTACATCCAGAGTGTCTGTGTGTGACTGCAGCCTGTCAGCCATACTTGGGTTATACTCTAACTCTCACCAGCCTGGGTTATACTGCAGGGTGACCCCAACACACCCCCAGACCCAGATTTCCCCCCAGAAATGTATGTCGTGTTCTGCCTAGACCTCTCGGGGACAGTACAAAATATTTTAAGTCTGTTATTCCTTAAAGGGAATAATGTGCAGGGTTATTATCTCAAATAGTTATTCAGACACTTCAGTTTAAACACATTGAATTAGATAAAACAGTAAAACAAGTTTGTTAACTACAAAGAGAGAGATTTTAAGTGAGTACAAGTCATGAGGCATAAAAATCAGAAATGGTAACAAGGAAAATAAACATAAAATGTTTACTAATACCTAACTTAAACTATATCAGATTCAAGCAAAATTTCTCACCATGTGCTTTCTTTCAGCAGTCTTACTGACCAGTACCCATCCCCCAGAGTCCAATGACTGCTTCCTTTGTTGCTTCAGTTGCAGTGAATGTGATGGGCAGGCAGAGAGAGAGTGGGTGCCTTGGGGTATTTGTCCCTTCTTTTTAAAGTTTCAGTCCCTCTCTTGAAAAACATTTCCAGCTGGGCACTAGAAGGCAGAAAGTCTATGTGGAAGGATGTTCCCCTTTTCTCATCAGTGAGCATCCTTTGTTTTCCTTCGTCTTGATGACTCTGTTTACTGCTTAAGGTAAATTAAGCAGAGCACACATTCCTTTGTTTAGGACAGACTGTTTGCCAACCTCTGTTTGAGCAGGGCTGTGGGGTTTGGAACATGTGTTAATAACATCATACAGGGAAATGTTATAACTTTACGTACAATGTTGCCACACAAATTTTATCAGGACCATACTGACCAGTAAATTATGAGTTTTCAGATGATACCTTATAAGGCATATCTTGTACAAAAATTATGGCAATAACATGTACGGTGTGAACACCTAGGTATATTCTGTCACACATATATCTAGGAACAAAGAATGTAGGCCATACTTACAGGATGGGGGATTCTATCCTGGGAAGTAGGGATTCTGAAAAAGATTTGAGGGTCGTGGTGGGATAATCAGCTGGGGCAACATAGTGACCAAAAGGGCTAATGCAATCCTTGGATGCATAAACAGGGGAATTTCAAGTAGGAGTAAAGAGGTTATTTTACCTCTGTATTTGGCGCTGGAGTAACCGCTGCTGGAATACTGCATCCAGTTCTGGTGTTCACAGTTCAAGAAGGGTTAGAAAACATGTCTTATATCGATAGATGGAAGGAGCTCAATCTATTTAACTTAAAAAAGAGATATTTAATGTGTGACTTGATAAGAGTCTATAAACACTGTTGTATTCATTTAAATGTAAAGGCATTAACATAACCTAGCCACTGTCCAGTATTAAACAGTGTTAAGGCTTGGGGTTTGGTCTACAGAGACTTCAGCCTACTTAGTCCCATGGCAAACACGCCATTAAAAATCCTTTTAACCTTTTATTAAAGATAAAGAAAAGAGGGGAACACAGTTAAAGCCTTTACAATATAAAGTATTAAATAAGGCTTTCATTTTAACAGCATACCTTGTTCCCTTTCTTGTTAGCTGGAGAGAGTTTTTAGAAGGAAGAATCCCTGTGTCTGACAGTCTCTAAGATGGTATCAAAGCTGGTAATAACTGTCCTTTTGGAGAACAGAGAAGAAGTTAGTTGAGATGGGCTGCAGCTCTCTTTATTATTAAGGTCCAATCCTGTTTCATCCCAGGTGATGGTTGGGAATCAGCTGGAGCTGGTGGATGTGGTGAGGTCATCTGGGTCCTTTTCTCTGGCCCTGTCCAGTCAGGACATCTCTCAGGATCAGGATGATGAAGGCCTGGGGTCCCAGGAGATGGTGGGAGTGGCAGTCATAATTGTGAATCTCATCCCAGTAGCCAATTTTTCTCCCAAAGTCTCTTTTCTTCAAGGACCCCAAAAGGGAGTGATGGGCAGAATAGCTCATCCCCTCATTATTTTGTCCACTAATTAGGCCTTGTTTCTGAAGCACCAACTTTGGTTCACTAATTTCTGGTTTCACACTCAAGGACTATGTTAAAATCATGCTTGGTAAACCAAAAATGATCTTAACACAATCCTTGAGTTATATCAGAAGGCCTTTTTGTTTGGACTAGCTCAGTCTTTTTGTCTCCCTTTCATGCCTTTTCCCATCAACATTGGCTGTTCCAGGTTACTGTGACATCTTATGAACTTATGCTCACTTCTTACAGTTGAACTCACAAGTGGCAATGAGGCCTACGAATTTACCCTAAAACAGTACCTACTTGGGGAACAAATAGTTAATGATGGTCTCTTCAATCCAGCAGAGAAAGGTCTAACACAAGCCAATGGCTGGAAGTTGAAGCTGGAGAAATTCAAACCGGAAATACTACATACATTTTTAACAGTGAGAGTAATTAACCACTGGAACAATTTACCAAGGGTCATGGTGGATTTTCCATCGCTGACAATTTTTCAGTCAAGGGAGGATGTTAGGTCTGCTCTAGGAATTATTGTGGGGTAGTTCTCTGGCTGGTGTTACGGCGGTCAGCCTAGGTGATCACAGTGGTCCAGTAGAATCTATGAATCATTCCCATCTGCTGACAGGGCACAGCAATGAGACAGAGAGCGCTTGGTGTGCTGTGCATTCTGGCCTCTGCCATGACTCTTCCTCTGATTTCACTTACAGAGTTGCTGAAGGAGACACTGACTTTTCCATGTGGCATCCAAGTGGAACTACGCTTCCAGGTGGTTTTCTCTAACGTAATGCACGTGAGTGCAAAGCTGCAGGCTCCTCCTCCGCACGTCACCGACATCCGACTCCTGCTCTGCAGACCTGCGGTGAGCTCCATCATGCCTTTGGCTGGGGACCTCAGGCTAGTGTCCTGAACTTCCCTTCAGCTCCTTTTCTCAGCAGGATTGAAAAGGCAGCAGAAATAGTAATGCCAGTGGTTGGGCAGGAAGGAGGGACAGTGTGCAGGTGGGGGTTGTGTAGTGTGGGTGGTGTGTGTATAGTGTGAGTGGGGTGTGTGCTGTGTGGGTAAGGTTTGGGAGGGGGTATATGTCCAGGAGAGGCTGAGGGGCTCAGTGTGTAGAGAAGGTGGGATGTACATTTGGGATGGTGGGGAGGGGAGCTGGGAATGTTTGGGTGGGTGGGTGGAAGCCTGGGGTAGTGCTATTGGGGTAGGTGTGTTCAGGGGCCAGGCAAGGGCAGTGAATGTTGAAAGGCGGGTTGGGGATGAGCTGTAGAATGGGCATATCACTCTGTTTCTAGGGTGTTTGTCTGGCAGCTCTCTGGGGAACTGCATTTCTGACCATCATAAAGTGGAGGATCTGGAGGTCTTTGCTCTGCCCAAGGATGCTCACTCAGTGAGGAAGAGAGTCCTGCCTGGGATCCTGTAGCCAGCAGGAATCAGCCATGCTGGACCCTACATGCTCCAGCATGGGGACAGAGCACCACAGGCTGGCTTGCTGTATCCTGGAGACAGAGACACTGGAGGGATGTCAGATGCTGCTGGAGACAGCTCAGTGCAATGCCCTTCCCAGAGGGAAGAGCTTGTGTGGGCTGAGTGGCAGTGCATGAGCAGGGGCTGAAGTGCTGGGTGGGGAGCATTTCCCAGGAGTGTGCTCCTCTTACGGGAGGCGCTAGGCAACAGCAGGCACAACCGGCACCACCATGGGCCCATTTCACACCTACTGGGAGGGATGGCCCTCGGCTCCTGGCAGCAATCAGGACTGGTGATTCAGGGCATCCCCCTGAGGCTGTTCAGGGTTCCATCAGTCCAAGCTACAGAACAAACGCTCTAAATGCAGAGGCGATGTGCCATGCCAAGGCTTTGTTTACCTTTTATGTAAATGTGTTTCCAATGTCTCTTGATTTACCTCGGGGTCACATTCAAGCAGGGGAAATCACATTCTTCTTCAAGTGATCGCACATGTCCATTCCACAGTAGGGCTTTCTGTGCTCCCGTGCACAGTTGTCAGAGAGTTTTTACCTTTAGCAGGACTTGTTGGGACAGCTTGAGTGCCCTCTGCTGCCTCACACACATCGTGTAGGCACAAAGGGCTGAGCAACTCCGGACCCTCCTCAGTTCCTTCCTGTCACCACTGATGGTTGTTGGAGCTTCCTGGCCTTGCTTCTGCAAATCTTTCCTGTTATCTGTTTATAGCACCTGTGTATCGTATGAGTAGTTAAGTCAGTCAGTTAGTTTCTTAGTAAACAAAAAATTGTTTTTGTTGTTTGTGTGGGTTCCAGCACCCAGTGTTGGGGACTTGCCCCAGTACCAGATGTAAGCCACGCTCTCGGGGTTTCAAGCCCTGACACTCTTGTGGCAAGGCATCCTGAATAGTGAGCCACACCCCAGCTCCCTTAAATGCAAGGGCATTTTGCAAGGGCTGTAGGCCCAGTTGGAAAAAAAAAAAGAGCAGCCAGATTAAAATATCTGCTCTTGGAGTAGGTGCTGCAGCCTACATTTGAGACCTCTACTCTGGGCTTTGAGCACCTCGGCATCGGTCAGTAGCACACCTCTGGTGCTACTGGTAGTGAGGGGCAGATCAGCATCTCCAGTACCGAAGAAGAGGCATCGGAAATTGGATTCAATACCAGGGTCATTGAGGGATTCAAAGAGGTTGACTCTGCTAAGGACTTGGGAAGGTGTTCTAAGAGGAAGCACTCCCCACAGCACACCTCTAACTAGGGGAGTTCATTGACTCCAGAGCCCAACGGGGCCTGTTGAGACCGGCTCCCGATGGACTTGCATCAACATCTCTTCATTCCTCGGTACTGCAGAGTGTCCTGGGGCAGTGAGAGGTGCAGACAGGGGCAAGAGGTGGCACTGCTCAGCACCCCCACCTTAAAAATTGTTCCAGAGCCACTGTACTGGGATATTTTTAAGTCCTGATTTATTGCTTACATCACTATCACGTCACATGGAACAGCTCATTGCATTTGACGTGCGTGCTGTCTGTCGCCATTTTTTTTCCCACTGTAAGTTGAGGGGTACATTTGACAAAATGTCAGCTCCTAAGAAAGCAAAGTTAAATGTCCGTTTATTTCAGCTTCCTTGGACAGACACATTTGGATTTATTCAAAAGGACCATGCTGTTTGTGCTTTCTGTTGTGAAAGTGTTGTTTGTCGCACATCAGCTATTTGACAACATTTTCCAATGAACCACGAGAAAACCTTTCTTGACGAAGCAGACAAGACTGAATTGATCAAAAAGGCAGTAGCAGGATATGAGAAGCAAAGCAGTGTGTCTAAATGCTTAAGTGTAAGTAAAAATCAAGCCCCAGAAGGAAGTTACAAGACTGCACAGTGCATTGCAAAAAACTGAAAGCCATTTACAGATGGGGAATATATAAAAGAAATTTTTCTCAGCAGTTTGGAGGTTTTGTTCAATGATTTGCCAAATAAAGATTCGTATCTAGAATAATAGAACTGGCTGTCTCTGCGAGGGCTCAGAATATGCCGGCAAACCACCTAAGCAAGTTGTTTATCAATCTCCACGGGGGTCCCTTTGCCCAGATATAGTAAGGTCCATTTTCCAGCTCTCGGGAACTCCCCAAGTGGATTTGCTTGTAACAAGGGACAACCAAAATGTCACTAGCTCTGTTCCAGAGCAGGACACAGCTGGGTTTGTTGATGGATCCTTTTCCCCCATTCCTCTTCTTTTCAAAGTTCTGTGCCAGGTCAAGCAGGACAAAGCCAATCTTATACTGATCAACCCAGCTTGGTCCCATCAGTAGGGTTGCCAACTTTCTAATCGCACAAAATGGAACACCCTAGCCCCACCCCTTCCCCAGGAACCCGCCCCCACTGACTACATTCCCCATCCCTCAGTGGCTTGTTCTCTCCCACCTTCATTCACTTTCACTGGGCTGGGACAGGGGGTTGGGGTGCGGGAGGGGGTAAGGGCTCTAACTGGGGGTCCAGGCTCTGGGGTGGGGCCAGAAATGAGGGGTTCAGGGTGTGGGAGGGGATGAGGGCTCCGGCTGGGGGTGGGGCTGGGGATGAGGGGCTTGGGGTGCAGGAGGGAGCTCCAGGCTGGGGAATGGGGCCGAGGGATTCGGAATGTGGGAGAGGGCTGCAGGCTGAGGCAGGGGAGTGGGCTCTGGGAGGGGGTATGGGCTCTGGGCTGGTGGTGCAGACTCTGGGATAGGGTCAGGCATGAGGGGTTCAGGGTTTGGGAAGGGGCTCTGGGCTGGGGCAGGGGGTTGAGGTGCAGGAGGTGTGGGGGCCCCAGCTGTGGGTGCAGGCTCTGGTGTGGGCCCAGGGATGAAGAGTTTGGGGTGCAGGAGGGGGCTCTGGGTTTGGGGGAGCTCAGGGCTGGGGAAGGGGGTGGGGATCGGGGTTGAGGTGAGGGCTTAGCTCAGGCGGCTCCCAGTCAGCGGTGCTGCATGGCTAAGGCACACTCCCTGCCAATCCTGGCACTGAGCTGTACCCCGGAAGTGGCCAGCGGGTCTGGCTCCTAGGCGGGGGTGCCAGGAGGCTCAGTGCGCTGCTCTTGCCTGCAGGCACCACCCCCCCAGCTCTCATTTGCAACTGTTCTCAGCCAATAGGAGTGTGGAGCGGGTACTTGGCATGGGGACAGCACATGGAGCCCTACCCCTCCTCCCCCCAGGAGCCGGACTTGCTGGCAGCTTCCGGGGCGCAGCGTGGTGCCAGGACAGGAAGGGACTAGTCTGCCTTAGACCCGCAGCACCACCAACTGGACTTCTAATGGCCTGGTCGGCTGTGCTGACTGGAGCTGCCAGGGTCCCTTTTTGGCCGGGCATTCCAATTGAAAACCGGACGCCTAGCAACTCTAGCCATCAACACTGTTTTTCTCAGCTTTTGGACCTATCAGTCTCCCGCTATTGCTCCCACTTCCCACAGACCTAGTTTTGCAGAATCATAGCTGTCTCCTCTACCCCAGCCTCGAAGCTCTCCACCTGTTGGCCTGGAGGCTTCATGGCTAACATCAGCAGAGGAGTCCTACTCAAGAGAGATGCAGGAGGTAGTGCTGAATAGTAGAAAGCCATCAACAAGGTCGACCCGTCCTGGCTGAATGGAAAAGATTTTCCATCTGATGGAGGCTGAAGGGGGGGGCGGGGTCTTCCCCATCCTTGCTTCTGTTCAGCATGTGAAGGACTATATTTTGTACCTGAAACATCAAGGATTAGCGATTAGCTTAATTAGGACACAGCTAGCAGCTATATTGACATTTCACCTTCCGGTGGATAACCGCTCCCTTTTTTCCAGCCCGTTGGTCATAAGGTTTTTGAGGGGGTTGGACAGGGTGTTTCTGCAGGTACGGAGTCCTATTCCACACTGACGTCTGAATTCAGTTTTATCAAAGCCGATGGATCCCCCATTTTGAGCGTCTAGCAACTTGCTCTCTGTTACACATTTCAACAAAGGTAGCATTTGCAATAGCTATTACATCAGCCAGGGCAGTTCAGGGCGTTCTACCCCCAAGGGATTGTAGAGCTCTCATCAGACGTGGGAGACAAACTGTGGGACTTGGTCTGCCACAATGCCAGTCAATAGTCTGTGGAGCCAAAAGATGTGTTCAAGAAAGAGGTGGGTGTTTTCCAGGGCAGCGAGAACTGCACAAGAGAGGATCAAATGGGCCACCTTGGGCAAGTAATCAACAGCAGCCAACCCAATTGTACATCCCTGGGAGTGGGGTAGTTCTGCTATAAAATCCAGGGACACAGTAGACCAGGGCTGAGAGAGGGTGTATATGGACTGAAGGAGAACACAAGGGTTCTTGGCCTGGGAACACCGATCACAGCAGGAGTCAGTGTATTTCCTGACATATGTGTGTATACCCGGCCACCAGAAATTTCACAAAACCAAGTTCCTGGTTTTAGTTTGGCCAAAATGGCTGGCGAGCTGGGACTCATAACGTACTTCGAGACCCTTGCATCTAGGCTGGCAGTCCGGAACAGAAATGCGTTGTCCGCAGTATAGAATTCCATTCTGCAATCGCAACTCTGAACCAACCTGTGGTCCGCATCACCCAGGCTCTGGCAGGTCTGGGTGGCAAAGGGGTTGTGAGGCAGCAGCGATTGAATGAGTGACACCAGGTCCCTGTCCACTGATCCCAGGACAAAGGGTGATGGCATAAGGATGGTTGAATGCGGTGTTGTGCATGACCCAGCAAGTTCATCCATGCGGGACAGAGCATCTGCCCTCCTGCTTCTTGCACCTGTGTAGCAGGATAAATAGGTTTGGTTATAAATAGGGTAACTCACTTTCTGTTGCAATGAGGGAACAATGATATGTCCTGATACTGACAGTTTTCCTGTCTACTTAAGCCAAAGCTTACTTCAGCTAATGCAAGGTGTTATGGGATACTTAGCATAAGTGAACAGGATTATAGTATTGGCCAGTTTAGGCTATCTCACTGTTACAATGTTTGTGCTTAATGTATACTTATATGTATATGGTGTGGATGATACATGTTATTAATATATTAATATGGTAGCCAGCATACGTTAGTCAACACAACCATGCCTGCAATCGTTTCCATCACTCCGCACTGACTCAGCCATTTGCGGCTTCAGAGTGACTCGCAGACAAATTCTGGAATCTGGTTTTATAGATTCTAGCAGTGCCCACAGTATAATAATACTTAGCCCTTTTCATCAGTCGCTCTCAAAGCACATCATAATCTTTAAAGCAGTTATCCTTGCAGTGGGTTAAGGCAGTGCTGCTTTCCCCAATGTACAGAGAGACTAAGTGGCTTGCCCACGGGCACACAGGAAGTCTGTAGGAGAACAGGGGATTGAATGATGGTGTCTTTAGTCCTAGACTGGGATCCTACCCACTGGGCCATCTGTTGGGCACTTTACAAACACAAAATGAGGGACAAGCCTTCCCCACGAGAGGCGACAGACAGGCAGACAGAGGATAGGGAGAAGAGGTGCATCATGTAAGTATGGGGGTCAAGGTTGTGATTGTTTATGTCTTGGGGATAGAGTATCACCATTTTTAACAGCTGGAAGATTTATGATGTACAGTGAGGCTGTCTGCTAAGGGTGTTCATGAGATTGCAAAGCCAAACATTACAGACTGGGTAATGCATGCCACAAGGGAGGAGAATGAATGCTGCAGGCAGCAAGGGAATGGCAGGGGAGGAGCTGCCTGGAGAGACACTGAAGGAAATGCTGGTGGGGAGGGAGGAGGGCAGTGAGCCAGGAGAAGACAGGATTACAAACGGGAAGAGAAGAGAAGATGAAAAATTGTGGAAAAATTGGAAAGAGTCCAGTGGAGGGCAACAAAAATGATTAGGGGACTGGAACACATGACTTATGAGAAGAGGCTGAGGGAACTGGGATTGTTTAGTCTGCGGAAGAGAAGAATGAGGGGGGTTTTGATAGCTGCTTTCAACTACCTGAAAGGGGGTTCCAAAGAGGATGGATCTAGACTGTTCTCAGTGGTAACTGATGACAGAACAAGGAGTAATGGTCTCAAGTTGCAGTGGGGGAGGTTTAGGTTGGATATTAGGAAAAACTTTTTCACTAGGAGGGTGGTGAAACACTGGAATGCGTTACCTAGGGAAGTGGTGGAATCTCCTTCCTTAGATATTTTTAAGGTCAGGCTTGACAAAGCCCTGGCTGGGATGATCTAGTTGGGGATTGGTCCTGCTTTGAGCAGGGGGTTGGACTAGATGACCTCCTGAGGTCCCTTCCAACCCTGATATTCTATGATTCTATGATAACGTGTCAAAAGCAACAGCGAAGTTGAGGTGAAGGTGGCGCAGAGGTCTTGAGATTTGACCAGAAACTGATCATTAGAGACCTGGGCAAGAGCAGCTTAAGGATGAGGATTCAGTGTGAGGGAGGGAGGTGGAAGTAGTGGCTGTGAAGTTCAAATGGGCTGTGATCCAAGGAGAACACATGGGGTGGAATATTCCTTTTGTTCTGTTCCAGACGAACAGCCTGTCTTCACAGCAGAGTTAGCACCAGGTATAACTCTGCTGTTACCCCAACCAAACTCCCATGCACATAGACAAATCTCTAGCTTGAGTTTAATGGCGCTTTACACTCGCGTGAGCTAGCCCATCAGGGGTTGGGGATTGGAGCTTGGGTGCTGCTGATGGTGGAGGTACTAATGCAGTGCAGACGCAGCTACTCTATGCTTGTCATATAAATACTGTGTTGCTAATCCAGGCTCTCTGTGCAGCTCCAGTGCTGGGTCACAGTGTGGCTGCTCTCACTTGAGCAAAGCTAACTCAAAGAGTTAACTCGAGCTAATTCAGTAGAGAAGACGTAGCCTAGTCACCTTCCACCTGAGACCAACACAGAACAGTGCAGCCCCGAGGAACAATTTCAGATGGTTTGAAGTAACTGACCAGGGGGTGTGGAACTCCACCCCTTTACAATGATATGTTCTACCCTCAGCAGCAAGAATGCTGCCCTTTAATGTTTCCTCCTAACTCTTTGCCTCAACCATTGTTGCTCTTTTCCGAGCTCCCTCCCATCTGCATCTCTCTGATGCACCAAGTACTTGGAAACAGACGCATCTTCAGGTCAGGTTGGTTTGTACAAAAATACTCCAATCTCCAAGGTATTTGCATTTATCCAGTTCCTCCAAAATGAAGCCTGAATTGCGATAACAGGAGCTAGGTCACCGATTGCTTCTGTTCATGCAGCAAACCCTCCTGCTGTCACTAGCCCTTCATGTACAGACATGCCTGTTGGCAGCAGGGACTGAACTCAGGAGCTTCAGCACCAGTGCACCAAGCTTGTGCCAAGACTCCAAACCTCCCCACATGCACAGATGGGAGATCAGAGCAGATGTGAAAGTTGGTGTGACATGCCCACTGGTCTGTCTTGCTGCTAGTGTCACTTCTTGCAAACAGTGCTCCATTCTGAGGGCTGTACTGCATTACACCTGCCTGCAATGGCCAGATGGCATTGAACAGCTAGCTTGGGGTCAGTGCAGCGTCAGTCCTGTCCTCGTACGCTGACTGCCGGGGGCTTTTGTGGGGAACAAGCCCGAACACCAGCTGTATGCCACAGCAGTTCACACTTGGCTCAGAGGAGGCTCCCGAGCCATTTGGCAGCTCTTGCAGCCAGCGAGCACTAGCCAGAACACCTAAGGATCTGGCCAAGTCTTTTAGGGTACCTCTACTTTACCCAGCCCATGTCAGTGAGCTTCCCAGCCCAGGTCGACAGACTCGGGTTAGCGGGGCTCACACTAGTTCTCTAAAAATAGCTCTTCAGACAGCGCTTTGAAGTTGTGACTTGGGCTGGAGGTCAGGCTCTGAAACCTAGGGAGTGGGGTGGGCTTCAGACCAAGCTGCAACATCAAAGCACTGTCTACACAGCTATTTTTAGCGCACCAGCGCAAGCCCTGCTAACCTGGGCTGGGAGGCTTGCTGATGGGCTGCGTAGACATTACCCATGAATTTGGAAGGGCTGTTGTAGTTGCTGGAATGCGTCACTAGAGGGCCTCATGATCCCACATAAGCAGGCCAGCGTATTACAGACTCCCTGTTAAGCGAGGGCAGGTAACATCAAGTAGGGATGTACATTTGTTTTTACTATATTTATGCTGGCAAAAGCCCTACAGTTCTCTGGCTGCTTTGTGCCACCAGAACAGCACAAAAGTGAATGCTCAGAAACTGTCCCTGTGTTCTTACACTTCCCTTTTGTAGCATTTGTATTAGAAAATGCAGTATTTACCTTAACCAGAGCTCTCTGGCTTCTTTGGCTTGTGCTGAGAATGCTTTTTTGTTTATTCTTGTCTGTCTGCTCCAGGAGGTGCAAGAACTGGCCATGCTGAGTGACTGCCAGTCTGACCGGATGGTGTCACTCCTTGTCTCACTGTATGAGCAAGAGGAATTGGACTGTGTGCTCCGGCTCTGTGGCCTACAGAAAATTCAGGTAAAAAAGCCATCCTCTGTGGAAACTTCACTGCTGGCTTTACTACCCCAGAGAGCAGCTGGTGCCTCCCAGACCATCCTTGCAGGAGACATACATCATCCTCAAGCATTCCTGACCCATGTTCCTGGCTGTGAAGGGAAACACTGGCTCAGATATGGCCATGGTGCTGCGGCCTCTCCCTGGGCCTTGAACTCTCCTGTGGCAGATTAATGACGAAGCCAACACTGCTGCTATCAGGGCAAATCACTGTTGGGGCACAAGAGAGCTGTCCCCTTTGCTCAAACTTCCTTTCTAGCCCCTGAGACTAGAGAGCATGTTCTCCCCAGTCCTTTCGGTTTCAGACAGATGGCTGGGCCACAAGCAAAGACCAGGCCCATCTCCAGTGGCTTACAAAAAAATTTAATTCCATCAAGAGACACTTACCTATCCCATAGATAGACAAGGCTGCTCATTCAGAGCGGATGAGTAATAAACTGCAAGGCCAGAAGGAGGGATCATTATGGTTATCTAGTCTGACCTGCTGTCTAGCATAGGCCAGAGACCCTCAGTCAGTCAGCCCTGCGGTGCTGGGACTGGTTCTTCCCTGCTACCTGGGGGCCCAATACTTTGCAGCTTAGCCACAGCATATCCTCACAAAAGCATCCAGACTTGGGGTGAAAACTCCAGGAAATGGAGAATCCATGAAATCCGTCCATAACCTGGTGCCAATGGATAATCGCCTCATTGTTACAAAATTGCACCTTATTTCTAATTTGAATTTTTAGGACCCAACTTCCAAGTCACAGGATCTTCTTATTCCTTTATCAGCTAGATTAAAAAGCCCCCTACATCAGATGTCCCTTCTCTGCATAGGAATGTAAAGGGCGTGTGTCCCCCTATCCTTGATCACCACAAAACCTGCTCAGTCTCATGTTTTTAGTGTTTATTCCATATAATGTATTCAAGTGCCCCCCATTAACACCTATAAAATGCAATATAACAATTCTAATTCCCTATTATGCTATGACCGTCAGCCCCTGTTTATCCAGGCCCTGGAAGGAAAAGAGATCTCCCTTCTTTGGGCTTGGCTTCAGTCTGAGCACAACTAGCTCTGTCCTCTTCCCTTTTCCCTGCTAACCCTGCCTTTTATCAAGCTAGTCAGCTGATGGGCCAATTAGTTCCTTATCCAGCTCCCCCCATCGACTGTCACTGGGGAAACTCACTAAGGCTGCAGCGAGCAGAGTTCTGACTCATCTATTAGACCTCAGCACTCTGTCACACACATCCCTCCTCTACCTAAGAGTGGGTTTGGCGGTTTTTTGCACCTTTCCCTCCTTGTAGGAGGTTCTTGCCTCTATACATTCCCATTTGCCCCAGGTTGGTCTTGTAGGATCCCTTTTCTGGGTCATTCCATCCTCCACCTGCAAAAATTGCTCCCATAATTCAGTCTTAACCCACAGAGCTTCACACCTACAGGTCCACTCTCCTTATTTTCTTCCTTCTTGTCTCCGGGTTGTCCCCCTTTCTCTTCCTTCTCTAAGGCCTCTGGTTCTCCCAGTCCCACGAACTGGCCCCTGGGTTCCTCCCCTCACCCTTTCTGCCATGCAGTGACCTGGGACTGTCCAACTCTTGGGCTGTTCCTCTCCCCTGAACCTAGTTCTACCTTTTCCTTTTTCTCCCTCTTTTCTGCTGGAGCAGTTCAATTTTCACCTTGGCTTGTATCATTCTGCCTAGGGTGTTCTGATTCTGTTAACTCAGGCCGTTCCTCATTTGCTCCTTTTTCTAGCATGTGGGGCCATGGCCACTCGCTTTCTTTCTATAGGGGAAGGGGCTCAGTCCGTACCCTCTATAGCCAGATGGGGTAGCCTCTCCATTACTCCCACCTGCTTCCATCTGCATTTCCCCTTTACCGCTAGGGATACCTCTGCCATTGGGCATGTTCTTCTCCCCTTGAATGCATGTTAACTCTCCCTTCTCCCTTGGGAGCCTCCAGTGGGGCTTCACTAAATCCCCCCAGATCAATGAGCATCCTGAGGCAGTGTCCACAATCCCCCTATTCCCATCTTTATAGGGATGATAGGCATTTATAGGCATTTTCCTTTTCCTTCCCCCCGGCAGTCCCAGTCCATCCACAGAACTCTGGGAACCTGCATTGCATCCTGGGGCAGTCCCACTTAATATGTCCTGACCTTCCACATTGTTAGCATACTAGTTCCCGATTCCCTGAAAGAGTTCCTTTTGCTTCCTCACTTTTCTTCTTGGGGCTTTTCAGTTCCCGCTCCCACCCCCAGCCCCCTTGGCTCCAGACCCATAAGTAGCTGGACCACTCTTCTGGGAAAATTGGTTTCTCCAAACTCTTTGGAGAGTTAAATTGTGACCTCTAGGATGCTGGGCTGGTGCTGCCTCACCCAGATTCTGGGAGGCTCAGGAGAAATTGGTCCAGTACTACCAGATCTGTAATTTCCCCCACAGATCCAATACCTGGCTTCAGCCAGTGGGCCGCCCAGGCTGTCAGCTTTTGTGCATATGCCCTGGGTCCTACCCCTCTAGTGGCCCAAAATTTCTGCTGGTATTTTTCAACAGACAGCTCTACCCAGTCTAAAATGGTGGCCTTCATAACATCTTAGTTCTGGGCCTGTTCCTTATTCAGGGCCGGTAAGCCACAGAGTTTTCCCAGTGAGCTAGAGTGCCACCTGGAGGGCCCAAATTTCTTCAGCCCATCTGGCGCCTGTGGCTACCCTCTGAAATGTTACCAGGAATGAGTCAAGATCATCAGTTGGGCCTGCTTTGCATAAAGTCACTCCCGGTGTATGACTCCCAGTCTCTGCACTAGGACTCACTAACTTCTGTAACAACTGACTAATTCCTGGAGGCTTTTCTGCTGCTTCGCTTGCCACACCAGCAGGGATTGACGTTCAAATCGGTGGGATTGCTGGAATGTCTGCATAGTGTTTTGCAGCTCTTTCTGCTCCTCAGCCAACCACGGCAGAGTCTGCTGTGTCTGGATGCTGAGCCTTCACACCAACTCCCCCCGACAAATTTTCAGTCACCCCTGCAGGGGAATCCATATCCCAGACAAACCCATACTTGTAATGGGGCGTAGATCCCCCCAGTCCTTGATCACTGCAGAAACTGCTCACAGTCTCTTCTTTTAGTGTCTACTCCATGTAATTTATTCAAGTCCCCTCCACCAACACCTATACAGGGCAATGCCACAATTCTAATACCTATGACCCTAGAACAATCAACCTCTGTTCATCAGGGCCCTGGGAGGAAAAGAGATCTCTCTTCCTTGGGATTACCTTCAATCTGCGTACAGCTAGCTCTGTCCTCTCCTTTTTCCCTGCTAACCCTGTCTTTTATCAAGCTAGTCAGCTGATGGGCCAATTAGTCCCTTAACTCACCCAGCTTCCCCGTCTCATTAGTTAATTCCTCCCTATTTCCTCAATCGACCATCGCTGGAGAAACTAAGTGCAGGTACAGTGATCAGAGTGCTGGCCCATCTATTAGACCTCAGCACTTTGTCACAAGCTCCTTATAAACTGCGATCAAATCACCTCTTATCCCTTGCTTCAAAACCCTTCCAATTGGTCAACATCTGTTTTAAGTGTGGATACCAGAACTGGACACAATATTGCAATAATGGTCTTGCTAATGCCTTATACAGATGTACTACCATTCCCCCACTCCTCTTCAGTGATCTACTTATACATCCAAGGACTCTATATGCTCTCTCAGCCACAGCATTTCACTTTTGTTTATCAATTGTTTATCTGTCATAACTCCTAAGTCCTCTTCAGAGTCGCTGCTTTCCAGGATACAGACGCCTATTCTGTAAGTGTGCCATGCATTCTTTCTTCCTAGACAAATGATCTTATATTTGACTGTATTACATGCATGTTGTTTCATTGCATCCAGTTTACAAAGTGATCCAGATTGCTCTATGTCAGTGATCTGTTCTTGCTACTTATCACTTCCCCAGTTTGTGTCATCTGCAGACTTACCAGCCACGATTTTATATTTTCTTCCAGATCATTGGTAAAAATATTGAATAGCAATGGGCCAAGAACAGATCCCACTAGAAACACCCTGTGACAGGTTTCGGTTGGTCCTCCGAGCCCCTAGGGGCGATGGAGAGCTATGGTCTCACTGGCAGGCCTCAGCCACACCTTCCGGGAGTTGGGGAATTAGCAGGGAAGGTGTGCCAGCCGGAGTCAGCAGCACGCCCCTCGGGCAGGGGAGCGCCGGCACGAGTCAGCAGCGCGCCCCTAGGGCAGGTTGGCCGGGGTAGGGGAACACAGGCCCACCCAACTCCACTGCGTTCCAGCCCAGGGCCCTGACAGTGGCGGGAGGCGAAAGTCCCGCCGCTGGGTCAGCGGGGCCATCCGCACCCGCTGACCAAACACACCCAGCCCACGGTGCAGTTCGGCCCCTGGGCTACTTCCTACCCGGTCTCTCAGGCGGATCGCTCCGGTCCCTCCATCTCATCCGGGTATTCCGCCGCGGGCAGCTCCGGTCCCTCCATCTCGTCCGAGTATTCCGCCGCGGGCCACTCCCGCTCCCCCTCTGTATCGGACTCATGCTGGCCCGGGCTGCAGTCAGGCCCCTCCAGGTCCTCTGGGTATTCAGCGGCTGGCAGTCCTGGTTGCCACAGGCCTTCCTCCCGTTCAGGCTCCTCCTTGCCCAGGGCTTCACCTGGGTCAGCAGCAGGATTGTGAGGGAGCAGCCAGCAACCTGTGTCTGTCTCCCTCCCTGGTGCTCTCCTCACTGGGCAGAGGGCCCCGCCCTTTGTACTTCTTTTCCCACCCTTCCCCTTCCAGGGATTGGCGGAAGCTTGGTCTGGCCCCGCCCACTCAGGCTGAGAGGGTGGCTCTTTACCCTCTGGTTCGGAGGGGAGCCACCCTGGCTCCCTACATACCCCACCCCTCAAATCCAGCTCCCAATCTTCGGAGCTGGCATTCTCACCTTCTCTGAGGTGGGACAGGAAATCCGCATTGGCGTTGTCTCGTCCCGCCCGATGGTGAATCGTGAAGGCATAGGGCTGCAGAGCGATATACCATCGCATCAGCCTGGCATTATTGTCCTTCATCTTATTAAGCCACTTCAGGGGTGCGTGGTCCATAACCAGTATAAAGGGGGCCCCGAGGAGGTAGTAGCGGAGAGCATCGACTGCCCACTTAACGGCTAGGGCCTCTTTCTCCACGACGGAGTAGTTCCGTTCTCTGGGGAACAGCTTCCGACTGAGGTAAACAATCGGGTGTTCCTCCCCATCCACCGCCTGCGAGAGGACCGCCCCAAGCCCAACGCCTGAAGCATCTGTCTGGACAATAAAGTCACGATGAAAGTCAGGGCTGAAGAGTATTGGATCGCTACACAGCCGTTCTTTGATAGTTCGAAAGGCCATCTCGCATTCGTTGGACCAATGCACCTGGCGGGGACTGTCCTTGGTCAAGAGCTCCGTTAGCGGGGCCGTAATGCTTGCGAAGTGGGGTACAAACCGCCGATAATAACCAGCTAAGCCCAAAAATTGACGTACTTGCCTCTTCGTGGTCGGCACCGGACATTCCTGGAGTGCTTGGACCTTCCCGATGAGGGGGCGGACCTGTCCCCGGCCCAAGGTGTACCCCAGGTAAGTGGTTTCCTCCCGCCTGATTCGGCATTTTTTCGAGTTGGCCGTAAGCCCGGCTGCGCGGAGGTCCCAGAGGACTGCCACTACTTGGTTAAGATGTTCCTCCCAGTTATTGCCATAGATGACCACATCATCCAGGTAGGCCGCCGCGTATTTTGTGTGTGGTTGCAACACCTGGTCCATCAAACGCTGGAAGGTTGCCGGGGCCCCATGTAGGCCGAAAGGCATCTGGGTGAAATGGTATAACCCTGAAGAGGTGGCAAACGCGGTCTTCTCCTTGGACCTGGGATCCAGGGGGATCTGCTAGTACCCTTTGGTGAGATCTAAAGTGGTGATATAACAGGCCTTCCCGAGCCGGTCAAGGAGCTCATCGACGCGGGGCATCGGATAGGCGTCAAATTTTGAGATGGCCTTTACCCTCCGGAAGTCAATGCAAAACCGCCGGCTCCCATCGGGCTTCGGTATGAGGACGATGGGGCTCCGCCACTCACTCTGGGAGGGCTCAATAACACCCAGCTCCAACATCGCCTGGACTTCCTCCTCTACAGCCTCCCGCATTCACCTAGGCAATGGCCGGGTTGTCTCTTGGACCACCACCCCGGGTTCTGTCTGGATCACATGGTAGGTGAGTGTAGTCCGCCTGGGTTTCGTGGTGAACGTCTTGGGGAATGCCCTCACTAAGCAGAGTGCCTGTTCTCGCTGCTCGACGGTGAGTGTCTCTGCTAGCTGGGGTTCACCATTATCCGACTCCTCGGGTGGTTGGGGCCCCAGTTCCGGTTCGGGGGGATAGGGGGCCACTAGGAGCCCTTCCCGGTCCTGCCAAGGTTTTAAGAGGTTTACATGATAAATCTGCTTTTCCTTACGGCGACCAGATTGCCGAATCTCATAGGTTACCGGCCCTACCTGGCGGAGGACCTCATACGGACCCTGCCAGCGGGCAAAAAGCTTTGATTCCTCCGAGGGGAGCAGGCGGAGTACTCGGTCCCCTGGCCCGAATGATCGAGCCTGGGCGCCCCAATTGTAGTGCTGCTCCTGGGCTCTTTGGGTGGTGTTTAAGTTCTCCCTCGCGAGCTCACCCGCCCACACCAGCCGCCCCTGCAGTTGTAAGACATATTGCAAGAGACCCTGTGTTGCGGACGGGTTGTGTTCCCAAGTCTCCCTCAAGAGGTCCAACACCCCGCGGGGTCGCCGCCTATAGAGGAGCTCGAACGGGGAGAACTTTGTGGACGCCTGTGGGACTTCTCGAATCGCCAGTAGTAAAGGAGAGAGCAGCTGGTCCCACTGGCGGAGGTCCTGGGTGGGGAAACGCCACAACATTCCCTTCAGAGTCCGGTTAAACCGCTCGACCAATCCGTCAGTCTGGGGATGGTAGACCGAGGTCTGCAATTTCTTAATCCCCAATAGGGCGCATACCTGGCAGAACAACTTAGACGTGAAGTTGGTCCCTTCATCAGTGAGTATCTCCCGTGGGAGGCCCACCCTTGCGAAGATCTTCTCGCGCTCCGCAGCGATAGTGCAGGCGGTGATACTTTTTAAGGGGATGGCCTCCGGGAAGCGGGTGGCGTAGTCCATCAGGACGAGGATGTATTGATGGCCTGCCTTGCTTTTTGGGAAAGGCCTGACCAGGTCCATTGCTACCCGCTCAAATGGCACACCTACGACTGGTAACGGGACCAGGGGGGCCTTCCGACCCCGGCCGGGGCTGCATGTTGGCAGTCCGGGCACGACGCACAATACTCCTTCACCTCACAGTGGACGCCGGGCCAGAAGAACCTGGCCAGGACCCTGGCCGCAGTTTTTTCCTGCCCTAAATGGCCGGCCGCCGGGATGTCATGGGCCAGCTTCAGGACAGCCCGACGATGGATGCGGGGGACCATGAGTTGGGTCCGGACCTCTTGGGTCTGGGGGTTTCGGTCAAGGCGGTAGAGCCGCTCGTGGTTGAGTTCAAACCTGGGCCATTGGGTGGTGCGCTGCGCCTCCACGACCTCACCATCCACCCGGGCCAGCTGCTCATAGGCAAACCGGAGCATAGGATCCTCCCTTTGATCTCGGCTAAAGTCCACCAGGTCAGGAGGGGGACCCGCCATTTCCAGGCCATCCTGCCCGGGGGCGGGGCCTGGTTCAGCTCCAGGGTCGGAGCTCGAGTCAGGTCCTGTCTTCTTCTCAGGCGGGGCTCCCTCGAACGCCTCTTTGGTGGGTAGGGATTGGAGCACCTCGACGAAGTCTGGCCAGTCACGGCCCAGGATCACTGGATAGGCGAGGGATGCCGCCGCCACATTCATTAACTGAGTTACTCTGTGCACCGTGATGGGGACCCGCACCGTGGGGTACGATTTTACGTCTCCGTGGATGCACTGAATCCGTACTTCCCTGACGGTCCGCTTGGTGTCCAAGAAGAGCGCCTGGCGGACAAGGGTCTGCCCATAGCCCGAATCGACTAGACCCACCACGGGGACCCCGGCGACTTCCATGGGAGCTGTCAGTTTGGCCACGGAGGGCAGATGGGCCCGTCAATCCCCGGCGCACACCAGGCCAAAGTTGCAGTCCATTGCAGGACAGCCCTGTTGCAGATGCCCATACTCGCCACATCAGAAACAAGGTCCTACCTCTGGGCGCGCCGGCCACATGGGGGCACCAGTGGGGCCGCAGAGTGGGCTGGGGCCTGGTGGTCAGGTTAAGCGTCCAGGGCCGGAGAGTGGTGTTGACTCGGGCTGTCGGGAAAACTCAGCCCTGCCGCCTTCTGGTCGTCCGGTACGGTGGGGTGCGTTGGTTTGGGAGGTGCGCCCCCTCCGTTCAAGTTTCTGTGCATTGAGTCCACGGTTTGGGGGGCAGGCAGCCAGTCCTATCGGGGACTCAGCCTCGAGAAAGTCCTCCATAAGCGCGACGGCCGTGCTCAGACTTTGTGGCCGGTGCCGTAACACCCAAGCCCTCCCCTGGGGTGGGAGGATGTGCACGAATTGTTCAAGGATGACCTGTTCCATCACCTCAGCTGCGGTTCGATGCTCAGGTTGGAGCCATTGGGTACCCGTGTCCTTCAGTTCCTGGGCCACCGCCTGGGGTCTGGCGCCCGGTGGGTAGACCTTTTCCCGAAACCATTGCCGAAAGGTTTCTGCGGTAATGTCGAAGGCATCCAAGATAGTTGCTTTCACTCGAGCATAAATGCGGGCCTCATCATCTGGGAGCCCACGGTAAGCCTTCTGGGCTAGCCCTGTCAGATATGGGGCGAGGAGTGTCGCCCATTGGTCAGGCGCCCAACCAGCCACTGAGGCAACCCGCTCGAAGGTCACTAGGTAGGCTTCCGGGTCATCCTCAGGCCCCATCTTGGCCAGACGGATTGGTGGGGCGGGAGGGGTCGGGGTGGCTGCCCGCTCCGGTTGAGCACCACCCTGGCCCGGCCACAGGGTTGCAAGCTGCTGGAAGCACTGGGTTTGTTGTTCCTGGTGCTGGGCCCCCAGGGTTTGAAGCAACTGCTGCTGGTGGGCGCCCAGCTGCTGCACGAGTTGGTACTGCTGCTGTTGCTGGCTCTCAGCGAGGAACTTGATAAGTCTTTCCATCTCCATCTTTCCAGTAGGGGAGCTTCAGAGGCACCCTCGCACTAACCCCTTTCGGCAGGGGTTGGGATCTATGCCCGCATTCTCCACCACTTGTGACAGGTTTCGGTCGGTCCTCCAAGCCCCTAGGGGCGATGGAGAGCTATGGTCTAACTGGCAGGCCTCAGCCACACCTTCCGGGCGTTGGGGAATTAGCGGGGAAGGTGTGCCGGCCGGAGTCAGTAGCGCCCCCTTCGGGCAGGGGAGTGCCGGCACGAGTCAGCAGCGTGCCCCTCGGGCAGGTTGGCCGGGGTAGGGGAACACAGGCCCACCCAACTCCACTGCGTTCCAGCCCAGGGCCCTGACAGTGGTGGGAGGCGAAAGTCCCGCCGCTGGGTCAGCGGGGCCATCTACGCCCGCTGACCAAACACACCCAGCCCACGGTGCAGTTCGGCCCCTGGGCTACTTCCTACCCGGTCTCTCAGGCGGGTCGCTCCGGTCCCTCCATCTCGTCCGGATATTCCGCCGCGGGCAGCTCCGGTCCCTCCATCTCGTCCGAGTATTCCGCCGCGGGCCACTCCCGCTCCCCCTCTGTATCGGACTCACGCTGGCCCGGGCTGCGGTCAGGTCCCTCCAGGTCCTCTGGGTATTCAGCAGCTGGCAGTCCTGGTTGCCACAGGCCTTCCTCCCGTTCAGGCTCCTCCTTGCCCAGGGCTTCGCCTGGGTCAGCAGCAGGATCGCGAGGGAGCAGCCTGTGTCTGTCTCCCTCCCTGGTGCTCTCCTCACTGGGTAGAGGGCCCCACCCTTTGTACTTCCTGTCCCACCCTTCCCCTGCTGGGGATTGGCGGAAGCTTGGTCTGGCCCCGCCCACTCAGGCTGAGAGGGTGGCTCTTTACCCTCTGGTTCGGAGGGGAGCCACCCTGGCTCCCTACACACCCCTATTCGTTGACAGTTCCCCATTAACAACTACATTTTGAGGTCAGTCAGCTTTTAATCCCCAGAATGTGCCGAACTGAATTCATTTTGAGCCCTAATGCCAGACCTGCCTTCCCTGGTGCCTTCCCTGGGCCTAAACCTATGGCCAAGATGACTGATTCAAAACAACAACATTGCAACACTTTTATAAGAAATCGCAAGCCTCATCATAAGAGGAGCAGCCTCCCACAGAGCCCCTGGCTCCACTTAGCCAAACTCCTGCTATGTCACCAGTGACAAAGGGTACATCCCAAGCACAGCTTATCCTGTCGCCAAGAGAGCTCATTTCAATGGAAACCAGGAAGTCCAGTAGGTAGACAATGGGCCAGATTCACTGCTGGTGTAAGCAGATGCAATAACACAGTTAGCTAGTCGTGAATGTGTCCTGGTGAAATTTGTCAGTGACCTGGGTCTCCTGGCCAGAGTTACGTGCTGCAGACAGTGTTTGGGGGTAGTGAGCTCTCAAGAGCACCCAGTCCAGCCTTTGGTCCGTTGGTGGTGGTTGAAGTGAAGCCTGCTTTAGGTTTTCATCTCTGATTCATTCTGAGTCTTCTGCTCTTTCCCCAGACTGATGTGCTGCTGCAGCTGGATTTGCATTACACCCAGCTGGGCACCAAGCAGAGGGCTTGCGAGAGTCTGCAGAAAATCCTCCAGAAATCTCTGCTAGCAAAACTGTTCAGCCCGAAAAGCTCTGCAAACCCATCCAGCATGGCGGGCCAAGAGGCTGCTGCCACCATGTGCCCCAAGGATGCCCCTGCTGTGACTGTAGCCCATGAGGGCCCCACCTCTCTGACAGCAGAGCCCAGACACAGCTGGCAATGTAGCAGCCAGTCAAACATATGCAGCGAGCCGGAGGAAAACGATGAGAGTGACCTGAGCAGCCTCTGCTCAGCACTACAAAGGACTGGCCCAAGGCAGGATTGTCCTTGACGTGGGGTGAGTTCATCTCACTATCAGCAGACTGTATTTCAAGTTACAAACCAGACAACTCCCATAATCTGTATTCTAGTCTGAGCTCTTCTCCAGTCTGGCGTGGATCACAACCAGATGGTCAAGGCTGCTGTTGAAAGGGTTTCTCCTCTCATCCCATTAGCAGGGAGTCCTAGTGAGCTTTACCTGATTCACAGGCAAAGCTATAAGCTATTTAAAACAAGGGCGTTCTGCAGATGGGTGATTTTACTGTCCACTAGACAGTGTGACTGACATGAGTCATCACATTCCCGAACAGCAAATGTCATTCATTTACAGCCAGTGTTGGCAACTGAGCTGCTTGGAGAGTCACACTTTAATATACAAATGTCTATATCAAGCACTGACAAAACTGTAAGAAATGGTAAGTGAAGAGACCCAAGGACCTTGTAGGCATGTCTGATACAACCACAGATACAATTAAAAAAGTAAACAGTTCTCTCAACTCTGTATAAATATTACAAAGAATTAACAAATGACAAAAGTAAAATTGTATGACTGTGTAGCTGTGTTCAGTATGTGATGCTGAAATGGTGTTAGGCTTTTCTATCTAATAGGAACATGCAACAAACAATTGTACAATAACGTATATTTGTGTTTCTAAAGGATATATTTGATCTTTGTATTTGGGATTATGTTCATTTTTCTCTAAACCACCTTCTGATATCATTTTGCGAATGCACATAATTTTAATGTATTTTAACATATTTATTACATTGTTTTTCCCCTGGTTCTAACATGGGTCAGAGTTAAAGGTTTTGTTATATTCTAAATGACAGTGTTTGTGGGATGCGTCTGATGTAGCTGGATGCTTTAACCTAGTGTTCTCTAGTGTCTGAGTGGTTTTGGGTATCTGTGGGTGAGATTCACAAGGGGGATTTAGGCATCTAATTGCCACTACAGGTGCGTAGGTCCAACATTTAGGCACCACTGGCATTCACAAAACTCCTTCTCAGCTACCACCTAACCCTGGGGTGTCCATTGCCAAAGTCCCTGAGGTGCCTACATTTTAGTGGGTGGGCAGGCATACAGAGTGTGCTTTCTATTAAATATTCTTTGGAATAAGGGCCTGGCATGTGGGTCTCCCTCTTCCCAGGTGGGTGCTATAGCTACTGGGCTATGAAATCATTCTCACTCTCTGGCCCACTGAATATCTAACTATTCCCCTTTGTGACTGCGACCCGGTGTATTAAGGTGTGGATTTTCTTTCTAGTACTTAGATAACATGACTGCAGCCTTAACTGTAAATTGTCAGTTTTCCTCGTGTGGGAATTGCTTGGTGTTTTCTTTTTGAAGAAATGAAGGACCCTTCCAGTGTAGATTGCACGGCTGTAGCAAATGATTCACCTAGCGGGAAGCTCCCCTGTGCAATGGCTGTCACAGACTGAAGATACCAGTTAAATTTCATGTAAATCCTATTTTGAGGGCTGAAGAGATCCATAGGCCTTGTGCTGCCTCTCTGCAGAAGAATGAGGGGTGGATGTTCAGCTGCTATATAGCTCCACTGAAGTCTGTGTGCTGAGAAGAGAGACAGAAACCAGCCTTTGTGCACTGAGCAGCGGTGGTGAGAGAGGGAGCTCTGCTGAAGCGCACACTCAGAGCATCATGCACAATGCTTGCCACAGTGTACAGTCATGTCTTACCAGGGTGATGGCAGCCACCAAGTCCCCCTCCCCAGCCCCCGCCAAGTCTGAACGTGGGCCTTCAAGGGGCTGTCTCCTGCAGCATGTGACAGTGACTTTGTAACGTGTGGATGGCATCCTGGAAAGCAGCTCAGCACATCACAATACCATTGGGTGGGCAGGCATGTCTGTCTATCTGGTGTAGTTCCTTGGGATCTGAAGGCTGATTAGATATGTTGGGCCACAGCAAGCTCTGTGCCAACATCTGCTGCTTACATACCAGAGCATGAAAAGCCCAAGGAATTATTGGGCAGGTTGGATAGGGTTGCAGGATGTTGTAGGTCACATGACATTAATGGTAATTGGGGCTTGGAGTTCTTTTGCCGGTGACTCAGTTTTGCTTGTCAGACACCAAACTAATAGTAACTTTAAAACATTCATTAAACTCCCATAATGAAAATTAACAGAACCTGGCCCTATGACTCTGTGCTAAAGGTGCAATGTTTCCTGGGGTCGAGAGTGTCTGAATTATTGTTAAGGTAGCCTGACACGTCCCATTATAAGACCCTGTTTTCATTTGCTTATCACTTTGCCAAACTTTA
Source organism: Caretta caretta (assembly GCF_965140235.1). NCBI lineage: Eukaryota > Metazoa > Chordata > Testudines > Cheloniidae > Caretta > Caretta caretta. Next base: position 46,262,848 of record NC_134215.1, on the reverse strand, counting down.
ACCTTCTGAACTGAAATTTTCTATGCAGGGTTTCTGCATTGGGATAATTTTTTTTTACTTTAAGCTAAACCAATGCAGTCATTTCCAAGAAAGAAATTAGGGAAAAATACAATGTTTTGTCTATGTTAAAAAAACAATTCTTACAACTGTTTCATTGAGAAACACTAGTTACTCCGGAGGGAATTCTGCACCAAAAAATTAAAAATTCTGCACACAGTATTTTAAAATTCTGCAGCTGGGGTTGACCACTGGTGGTTTGGGGCAGCTGGGGCGGGGAGGGCTGGTGCTTGGGCTGACTTGGGCCAGCTGGCAGCCCGGGAGACAGGGCAGCTGGGGCGGGCCAGCCAGTGACCTACGGTGGCTGGGGCAGGTGGACCGGTGCTCGGGGAAGCCCAGTCGGAGCTCCTCCAGCCACAGTGAGGGGCTTGGGACTCCAGCGAGTGGCGGGGGGGGGGAGGGCGGAAGAAGGGCCGTGGCTGTGGGGTTAGCCTCCTCGAAGGAGGAGTTCACGTGCCACCTATGGGAACATCATGCCACCATAGCTACCCTGAGCATGCCGCTTCCTCAGCCTGCCGTGTGTCTCCAAGTCAAGTGCCTGTCCTCTCACCCTCCATCACTGCCAGAGCTCCCTCTGTGCCTGATGTACACCCCTTAGTCCTAAACCTCAGCACCTCCTCCACCTCTGAGCCAGAGGGTGAGGGGGATAGAACCAATGCAGGAAGGCAGAACTCAAAGGCTGGGGAAGGGGTTGGATAGCAGCAGACAGGCAGGTGTCAGGATGAAGGTGGGGGTTCCATAGGAGCAGAAGGAGAGTGAGCCAGGACCCAAGGGGACATGCATGGGCTGAAGGTACATGGACTAAAGCGTCTATCCTACTACAGCACTTTGCCCTCCAGAAACTGGTACTGAACCCAGGATTCCTGAGTCTCACCCTTCCTCTGCTGTCAGCAAACACCTTTGAAACCCATCAACAAAGTGAGTGGCTCATTGTGACGTTCCCCTGGTGTTATCTGGACCGGTGATCTGCTAGGTCACTCCACAAAACTGGGCTCTCTATGGCTGCTACTTTGAACCCTGTTGTCTTGCCTCACTCCTGAGTCCTGCTTTCCTGCCTTGCTCCTGGTTCCTGCTTTCCTGAGTTGTTCCTGATCCTTGCCCCTGGTCTCTGAATCTGTCTCTGATCCTTGGCGGAACTCTCTAACTCTTATTCCAGCTCCCTTGGCTTGATTCCCAACTCTGACTCCTACTCCAACCTCTAGACCCAGCCATCAATGTCTCGGCCCTGACACTAAGTACTAAGCATTTCTTTATAGTAAGTTAAACAAACGTATATAACCTGCACCTGGCACCTTGTTTTCTTTATTTCTATTATGTCAGCCCAAACCTTAAATAAGCTAACGCTGGTATTTCAAAGGTCACCACAAGTTTAATACAAACAACTCTTCTTTCTCCTGATCGCATTCTTTGTGGTCACATGTCTTGGCCTATCAATCATGCTAATATCCAAATTTAATTTAAAACCATATTTCACTTAAGTCCGATGTGGGCCTATCTTCCCAGATAGGATATTGTTTTAGTTTTGATGGAATAACAAACGGATCCAGAAACTCAAACATGACCCTGTCACTTTAAAACACTAAAGAGTTAAGGTTCAAGAATACAGAGAGCTCAACCTGCTTAGTCCCCTGGCAAACACACCATTAAAAATCTTCCTAACCTTTTATTAAAGGTACAGAAAAAGATCTCAAAACAGTTAAAGCATTTGAAATGTAAAGTAGCAAGACTATCATTTTAACAATATCCTTTATTTCCTTTCCCTTTAGCCACAGATAATTTTTAGAAGGAAAACACCACTGGCTGACCATCTTTTAGATGATATTAAAGATGGTAACAACAGTCCTTTTTGGGGAAAAGAGGAAATGTAGTTGAGATTATTCACAGATTAATAGAATCCAAGGCCAGAGGGACTATTATGATCATCTAGTCTGACCTCCTGTAGAGGGCAGGAGCTGGAGATGTTGCTGCTGTTGTTAAAGTCAATGGTGTATCCTACAAGATGAACATATACAAAAGGGAAGAGAAAAGAACAGCAAAGAGAGAAAATGCAGCTTCTGTCTCTGGTGTTGACTCTCACTTGTAACGACACTGCTGGAGGAACTCCAGCACAGCACATGGTCTGATTAGCCACTCCCAAGATATACCAAACTTGTACCAATGTCTAGCTGTTTAGGACATTGCTTTTAGCTGCCTTTCTGATGACAGGCTCCCAGCAGTGTAGCAAAATATGTAGCCTTGGCCAGTTAATCCAGACTCTCAGTAAACAGCAGCTCCCATTGGCCTGCAGCAGCAAACTGCGGCCACTGGGAGCCACAATCGGGTGAACCTACGGACGTGGCAGGTAAACAAACCGGCTGGCCCACCAGGGGCTTTCCCTGCACAAGCAGCGGAACAAGTTTGGGAACCACTGCAGGAGGCAAAAGGAGAGGAATAGGAAAGAGAAGAAATAAGTTGCCGAAGGACACACATGGGAGTGGCGGAGAGGCGGGTGATGATAACGTGAACCAAAGTCTCACATCTCAGGTGGTGTTTGGGAGTTAGCTGGAGCTGGTAGACTTGGCAATGTCATCTGGGTCCCACTCTCTGCCCTGTGCTGGTCAGAACATTTCTCAGGATAAGGACAATGAAGGCCACCCCAAAACAGAGTAGCAAAGAAGTCCTCCAGGCAGCCTAGAGTGGCTGCAGAGAAGCAACCAATCAGGGGCCAGAAGGGCTATATAAAAGACAAGCAGCAGAGCAGAGAGTTCAGTTCCTGCCTGGAGCTTGAAGAGGGAGGACCAGGTGCCTGGCTGAGTAGCAGGACTGTGGACAGGTCAAGGTGGGCAGCCTGAGCCCAGAACCTGACCTGACCAGCCAAGGGCACCAGGATGGGCCCAGCTGGTCTGGTTGCAGACTGAGCCCAGGGAGGACTGTTGAAAGGACCACAGCTGCAGGTACTGAGATGGGCCTTGTTTGGGTTGTTTATGAAGGCAGGGCCAATGGAAAGAAGCCTTAGAGCCCCACACCAGGACTGGGAAAAGAACCCGAGACTGTATACTCTGGAAGGGGGGATAGTAAATGAGGCTTAGCCAGAGGGCTGAGTTGCTGAAGACCTGGTCAAAAGAACTGTGATTGCCGGCACTATCAGCCAGGGAAGGGGGCACTTGTGAGAGGCAGGTGCTGACCCCCTTACATCTTGATATAGCATTTTAACAGTTTTTTTAATGTAATTTCTTACATATACCAATAGGATAAAATTATTTAGGATGATTATGATTCAAGTCAACCACTAATTTGTAGGGCTGGGAGAAATTTCTTCTCTGAGCAAGTTATAAAATTACTGGGAGTTCTCATGCCTTCCTCAGAGACAAGGTATTGGACAAGATGGACCATTGGGTTGATCTGACATGGCAGTTCTTATGTTCCTAAAATTTTTCTTCATACTTGAGAATGGATTTGAACACACTGAAATACCAGGTAATGGTAAATTATTCTCTGTGGACACACAGGGCCAAAGGTCTATAAAGTATGGAACTATAAAAGGTGGACCTTCATCCATCACATTTGCACATGAAGACCCAGCAAAAGGATATGTTTATGCATTCTTGCCTAGTTTGCTAATGTATGTGCATTCTGTTTAGCCCTGGCACTGCAAGGAGCTTTGGAAATGCCAAATATTTCTGTTCTCATCAAAAATGAAAACAACCAAAGGGATCTTTTTGAAGTTATACCAAACTAAAGCTGATGGTGGGTTTAGAAAAGGCTGGGGGGGGGGGGGGAATCATGAAAGTCAGCATGGTTAGAAATGAGAGGGAACTGAAATGCAATCCTACCAAAGTACGCTCCAGCAAGCAGCTCCTACAATATTGAGGGGCATATGCCAGTCTAAATACACAGAGACAGAAGCAGTGTTTGTGCCATGTTGAATCACGTAACTTATGTTTTATTAATGAACAGAAATGAAATTTATTGATATCTCTGTCTCTTTATACGGTTCCACTATTCTTAACTTCTTTCAACAGTCATTTCACATCCCGTTCTGCCGTTATTAATCACTTGAAATTACCTCAGTGATATTGGGTCTCAGAAAAGTATTTTGCAAAAAGATGAGACATCATGAAACACTTGAGATTTTTCTCTCATCTTCTGAGATGTAGACAATTTTATTCCTTATCAATGACAATTTCAAATATAATGGTCATCTTACATCTTGACAAAGGATGAAGACACCCTTTGAAGTTATCGACCAAACTCCACACGCACAAAAAGCACTGGCATGACCTCTCACACCATGATTAAGAACTAAAATCTCTTTGATAATTCTGCCTTTGCTGAGTTTGAGTTTCTTGCCACAGTGTCAAGCTGATGAAACAGATTTGTTATTAAACATTACAAATAAACAGTGATTGAAGAGGCAAGGTAGAGATTTTGGCTATGACTTTCCAGAACCTTGAATCAAAGAACGGACTAATAAATTACTGCATTTCTGCAGCCCAGTGTCTCCCACAATTATTGACATTTGGGCGTGTCTCCTCTCTCTACAGCTTATGGCGGCAGATCAGAGTTTTGGAGCCACATGATCTGACCATGTCCCCTCAGCTCCTGCTTGCTTCCAGTGTGTGGGTAGCAGTTTTTACAACTCCCACCTTCATATCCGCCTAAGATGGGTTTTTTTGTCAAACTTTGGGGCAATGGTGAGCAGTGATCTCCCCGAAAGCCCTGCCTCGTGCCATTTCTGGAACTCCCTGGAGCCTCAGCTGCAGTGCCTCTCTGCTGGCTCCTCTGCACCTTCCAGCCAGGCATGGCAGAGCAACCTAAAAAGCACTGAATGAAATCAAATGTTACTCCATCTGTGAAACTGCACTCTTAGGCTCAACAGACAGTGGGTAACTTGTGCCCAACCTGCACCCAGCCTCCCATCCCTGACTCTTTTAGGTCCCGGGGCTATGAGTTGGACAGGAAAGTGGCATCCCCTACCCACCAGAGCAGCTGTAACTCCAATGTGGAAAAATGAACCGGAAGTCTCAGGGCAGAACAAGGAGTGGCTCCAAGGACAAGGAAGACCCCCAATCAGCTGACTCAAAGTAAGTCTCAAGGAGACCCTGGAAAACTGAGAGGCAGCCTTGTGGAGTCACAAATCCTAAAATGGATCCTGAACACCCTAGGGGAAGAAGCAGGTCTCATAAGCCAGCCCACACTCCTTCCCAGTTTGAACAGTGGGGCCCTGAATGTGTTTCCCCTCCTGACTCCCATGGGGAATCTGAAACTGCAAGCGAGGAGTCAGAAAGAGATCCCACGAGAGGATTTCAGGCCCTCAGCAAGGCTAGCCACACAAGGTCTCACCAGAGCCGTGACAGAGCTCATACACTGCCTAAGGGAGCAAAAAACCCCACCCACCCAAACCACACTAAAAAATCATCAGAGCAAGCAAAAAAGGGGTCCACTGGGTCATGGCGTGTGGACTTGTTGTAGGCAAATTCGGCATGGGGGGAAAAGTGCCAGCTAATTGTCCTGGTGATAATTTAGGAAGCACTGTTGATTTTGCTCCAGGACCTGACCCTCTTTGCCTGACCATTGGTGCTAGGGTGGTAAGCAGTTGAGGTACCTAGGAGGTGCAGAAATTCCCTCCAAAGTGGGAAATGAACTAGGACCTCCAGTTGGATACTATGCTTGTGGGCAACCCATGAAAGTGACAGATATTTTCTGAGCAGTGGGGAGGCAGTGGAATGATATCAGATGCACCACTGTCATCAGGAGATCAACTACTACTAGTATCATGGTGTAACCTTGAGAGGTGGTAGCTCCATGTGGTGTTCATCAGCACAATGGCCCAAGGCTGAGGTGGTGTGGGCAAGAGCTGAAGGAGGCCCAGCAGTTTCACAGGGAGGGTTTTGGTCTGGGCACAGAGGTCACAACCAAAGCATGGAGAGCCAGCCACCAGAAACTCCTCGACACCAGAGCCTGGATCTTGAATTGACCAAAGTGACCAGCCAGAGGAGAATCATGGAAGTAAGCAGCAGCTGGTGGGACAAGACCAGACCATGAGGCTGCAAAACTCTAATCCGCCTCCTTGAGCTGCAGAAAGAGGAGGGCAGCCTAGAGGTCAAGAACTGTGGGAGATGCAGCTAGCAGAAAGAAATTTTCCGTTCCGGCTGAAGATTGGGGGAAAAAATGAGGCATGTACACAACAGCTGAGGCACTGACATAGCTGCTGTACTGCTATGGGACTGGTCTCAACACCCACCACTATCTCTTGGCTCCCATGACAGTGCTTTATTATGGAGAGGCAGCAATCCCTTTCCATAGTTAAGATGGCAACCGATTCAAAGCACTTTAGCACATTCTTAACTGCACGCTCACGAGCGTCCCATTGAAAGGCCACTGGAGATTGTGGCAGTGGGTTAGAGGGCAGTTAGAGTGTATGGCACCTCTGGCGGCACAGGAGGGCTTGGGATTGTAGGATGAACCCACTAGTTGAGTGTTTCTGATAAAATGTTGTATGCAGTGTAGTTGTAGCCCTGTCAGTCCCAGAATACTAGAGAGACAAGGTGGGTGAGGTATGAAAGCTTCTCTCTCACCAACAGAAGCTGGTTCAATAAAAGACATTATCCCACCCACCTTGTCTCTCTGATAGAATGAGCAGTCATGAAATAGTTAACAATGACATTTAATCTTTACTTTTCAGAGTTAACCCATTGTTCCAGGCTTTTTTGCAAAGTTGGGAAGACAAGTCTGCATCTCTTACACTCAGCTCACATTTTCAAGGTCTGCTTCACTGCCATAAAGGCCAGAAACATATTGTAAATGACATCTTGGGCTCTGGGGCACAATTCCTCAGCAAGGGGTGGATTCCACAGCAGCTATACATGGCATGCTGGCTATGGGCACTATCACTACTGTTATTTCTGGCTCTGCATCACTGAGAGGATGCGTGTGGACAATTTCACACATTCTTTTAATAAAAAGAATTCTGTGCATTCACACACACATGCACGTAGACACACATGGCCACAGACAAATAGGTACTGCCACCCCCCATGGACACAGACACACACTATATGCACATACACCTACATAAATATACAGCTTGTATAAACATACAGTCATGCGCCTACAATTATACAAAGATGGGCATACACCACACACATACAGACACACAAACACACTAAATTCTTCCTATGTCCCAGGAGCTCAGTGCTATCAACACCTCCCAAATATCTCTGATTCACCGGAGTTCAAGTTTTAAATGTGAAGGTGAGGATGCATATATCTTTTCTTGAAGGAAAGGACCCCAATCTCTCAGCCTCATGTGCTATGCAAACTGAACAGATAAAACACAAAGCAACACTTCAGAGAGAAGAATCTTCCCAACTCATAAAGAAGCTGCCAGCTGCTTCTAGAAGCTCATTAACATCGATTATAGCCTCACCAAAGGGTATTTGATAAGACTGAATGAGAAACCTGAAGTGAGAGGCTTTGAAGATACAAAGCCCCAAAGTCTGTAAGTGAGGCCTCAGATTCTCAGAGATAAAAGCCATCATTAAAAAGGCATAAACAAAGGGCATCACAACTGTGCCACTATGTCTTCAGATTAAGAAGGATGAAATAACCTTTTACATAATGCTATTAGCATTTCTAGGGAAAACAACAGCATTTGAGGAGGTAGAAAAAATGTATTTTCTTATCATTCAGAAAGGCCAAAGGTATTTATCTGATTTAATATTTTATAATAAGCAACACAGAAAAACAGGCAGCAAGTCTGAAGTTGGCTATAACCTCCTAGTGACTTGGAAGTGTACTCTATATCCAACCCCTAACATACAGGATGGGGGTCTCACCAATAACACAGGCCTATATGTCACAACCCTCCTCAAGGCCTGTGCATAACTGGAGTTTACTTCAGGTCCAATCATATTAGCTGCTCCAGGATTTGCAGACAGGCTCCTTCATGCTCATTAACTTACCCCATAACAAATATTCCACAATGACATCCCTGTTGTCCATGAGACCAGTAACAGACACACTATGTTCAGAAGGCCTTACAAACAAAAGAGAACTCTCCAATCCTTAAGTGTCTGTCTCCAAGTCTCTTGTTGACGAGGGAAGTCTTTCCATTGCTTTCAGCTGGCTGTGGATCAGGCCTGCAATGATCCCTAGGTTTTCTAAACTCATATTCTGTGTTCCATAGACTCATAAGGCTGGTCTCTCTGGTCAGCTAGCCCCACAGTCATATAATCCTTCTGCTTGGCACACTTTTTGCCTGATGCACTTGTTGGTCCTAACACACCTATCCTAGTATGTTGGAGTGAAACAGCCGCTGATGCCTAATAACATGCCATTGTCTCTTTGGTAGATCTAATGTGAGTGCTGCAAGGGGGTGAGAGACACACATCCTTCTTTACCTTCAGAAAAAAGCACAGACCAAATACAGACTATTTTATTCCAGATATGGAGAAAAGGGCCCTTCACTACAATCATGCCCATCAGTCCCTCTGCAGAGCCTGATGAATATTTACACAGACACAAAGATTATTAGACTTAACAGAAACGTTGACGAAAAACAATGGCCCCAAATCCCTATCTAGCCACAGTCCTTGCACTATCTGGGAAGAGCCTTTTGTGCGCCCTTACAGAAAAGGAGAGCTCAAACAGAAGTATGAAAATCTCACCGACACTCATCTCTAGGCACACAGGGCTTCACCCTCATGTGGAACACTCCTGCTACATTCATATGCCTTAGTGCTAGGAAGAGAGAGTCCTATGCTCAGACTGTGGACGTGGAGAATATTGTCTTCCCTAAACACAGATTGTTTCTTATATATTAGAGCAGGGATTGGAACCTAGGTCTCCCGAGAGGCTGTACTAACTACTGGGCTACAGAGTCAGACTCTCTCACTCTCTCTGATGAATGAATATTTCATACAAAGGGGAACTGTGTGATCAGGAGAGACTGAGAAAGTCTTGCTGTAGAACAGTCCAGTGGCTTGGGCATTGGTCTGGGTGGGGCTGACCTTCAGCTTCCTGCTCTGCCTACTCTGCAGGAAAAACGTGAGTCTCACATGCTAGGTGAGTGCCAGAATCATAGACTTCCCTGATTCATTGACCCTGTTTCTCTCTCTCTCTGGGTCAATGAATATTTAAATATATAGAAAGTGGAACAGCTTCAACAGGAGAAATTAAGAAAGCCCCATCCCATTATACTCTTTGTTAGGGCACTCTGCTGGGAAGTGGGAAACCTGGGTTCCAGCCCCTGATCTGAACTAAGCAGCAGGGGGATCTCAACCCAAGTATTCTACAGCCCAGGTAAGTGCCCTGCCCATTGGAGTACATAGCTCACCCTCGCATGGCTTAGACACCTAACTGCAGGAGAACTCATAGATGTGAATCCTGAATGGAGATAGGTGCTTAGTCCCCACCCCTCTCCTTGGCATTTCCTATTGGCTAGCTTGGGCAATTCACTGCTCAGCTTGCTGGCTTTTAAGGATCCCATTCTTAGGTGCCTAACTCTCCCCATTAATTTTCTAGGGAGCCTGGGTACCTAACCCAAGGCTGTGAAATCCCCTGCGTGGCAGAGTGCCTAAAGTTAGGTACTGCAATGCAGAGTGTATGTCCTCTTTGTCGATCAACTTCCAAGGAGTTTAAGATCTTCAGAAAGTCAATAAGCCATGGGCTCCTAAGGGACTCAGGCACTTTATAAATGTTTACCCATACGTTGGTATTTTCAAAGAAGTCTTACGTTCTAGGTACCCAACTCCCAGAGAATATCAATAGGACCTGGATGCCTGACTCGCTTGGACTCCTTTGAAAAATCTTAGCCTTAGAGGAAATGTCAGCACTTTGTGAAGTGGCTGGCCTAGATTTGCCCTTTGCACCACAAGGCAGCAGTGAATAAATGGTGCCTAACACACATCCATGTTTACTTTAAATGGAAACAAAGTAGACAGTAGCCCAGCATAATCCAATAGTACTGCGTCTCAGTGCAGGAATCTTAGAATCATTTAGGGGGCAGGAACCTCAAGAAAGTCACCCTCCCCCCATATTGATGTAATTGTTTTCTAACCATTCCTAGAATAGAAGACAGTTTAGCAAATTTATCCCTTCAAAAATCAAATTTAAAGAGCATGTGCTGTCAGCACAGATCTTCCTTAATAACCAAGGAGAACTGCATGTGCCAGGGTCTCCTCCTCCGACACCATTCCCTGCCTGATGTCCCCACCTCCTCTCGTCCTTATTCCCCATCTACTGTCTTTCCCTCTCTTGATCATTTGCTTCCTGAAGGTAGATGAAAAGGAGGGTAGGACAAAGACTCAAAATAAAAGGTGCAAGACAAACAGTGGTGCAGACAGAGTAAGGCCAGGGGGCCTATGTGGCTTGGAACATTTTATTGCCTCTGATTCCTGAGTAGCATTTCTGATTTAAAGAGTTTGGAGGAATAAATGGGAGAGAATTCTAGGCTGGTGCACAGGCAAGAGAAATCTGAGCCAGGAATGAGGACAGCTGAAGGGACTTCCCATCATGGTAACCTGTAGGAGTCAGAGCTGTAAAGGGGCAGTTAGGCCACCCCTGGAGGCCACTGCAGGATTGATTCCTACCTTCTGGTTTTAGTGCTTTGTCCAATATCATATGAAATGTCTTAAGGAGGATACTTTCATCACTTTCCTTTGGAGGCAATGCCAAACAAAACCTAATACATCTCACTATCAAACACCTACTCTTCCCTTCTCTAATGCCATCCCAACATCCTACTTCTTAGATTGTAAACTAGCTGATGGATAGCAAACCTCTTAGAATGAAATAGTCAGGCCAGGAACACTGTCTTCATCTCTTTTCAGTACCTCACTAAGCACACTATTGGCTCTCAAAAAGTCATTGCCCTCATCTCAGCAAGGTCTCTTTAATCATAGAATCGTAGGGCTGGAAGGGACCTTGAGAAGTAATTTAGTCCAGCCCTCTGCATAGTGGCAGGACATAAGAAGTACACCTAGACCATCCCTGAGAGGTATTTGTCCAACCTGTTCTTAAAAACCCTTAGTGATGGTGATTCCACAACCTCCCTTGGAAGCCTATTCCAGAGATTCACTACCCTTATAGTTTGAAAGCTTTTCCTAATATCTAATATAAATCTCCCTTGCTGCAGATTAAGACCATTACTTGTCCACTCTATAACAGCCCTTAACATATTTGAAGACTGTTATTAGCCCGCCCTATTCTTCAAGATCTAACATGACCAGGTTTTTTTAACCTTTCCTCATAGGCCAGGTTTTCCAAATCTGTTGTTTTTGTTGCTGTCCTCTGGACTCTCTCCTGTTTGTCCAAATTTTCCTTCAAGTATGGCACCAAGAACTGGACACAGGACTCCAACTCACCAGTGCCAAGTACAGTGGGACAATTCCTTCCCATGTCTTACATACAACGCTCCTGTTAATACACCCCAGCATGGTATTGCCTTTTTCACAACTGCATCTCATTGTTGATTCATATTCAATTTGTGATCCACTATAACCTCTAGACCCTTTTCAGCAGTACTGCCGCATAGCCAATTATTTCCTATTTTGTAGTTGTGCATCAGATTTTTTCCTTCCTATGTGAAGTACTTTGAACTTGTTTTTATTGAATTTCATCTTGTTGATTTCAGACCAATTCTCCAATTTGGCTAGGTTGTTTTGAATTCTGATCCTGTCCTCTAAAGTGCTTGCAACTCCTCACGGGTTGGTGTCATCTGCAAATTTTACAACCCTACTCTCCACTCCATTATCCAAGTCATTAATGAAAATATTGACTAGTACCAGCCCCAGGACTGACTCCTGTGGGACCACACTAGATACCCACTTCTAGTTGGACAGCAAATTTATCTAAATATTCTTTAATCTGTTCTTTCCCCAGTTTGGCTTGCATTCCTTTCCCCTTGTTGTTAATATGAGTTGTGTTGAGTGTCTAGTCACCATTCACCTTTTTAGTGAAGACTGAAGCAAACTAGGTATTAAAGACCTCCATCTCATTTCTAATGTATTATTTCTCTGTCCTCACTGGTGTTCCAAACTCCTCACAATTTAGTGTTGTAGAATTGTTAATGTTCTGTTTTCTCCCTCTTCCAGATCATTAATAAAAAGGTTTGATAACCAAACAGGCCTGGATGCAAAATGTCCTTTGCCACCTACTACTGGGCAGGAGACTGCAACCCTTCGGTCAGATTCAGACTTATCCAGACTGGACCATAAATTTGTGATTTGTGCTCTGCTCTCTACACTAGCTCCTCGTTGAGTATTTGGTGAAATTGAAAGGTTTGGTCCTGTCTTTAAAGCCTTCTATTTCCAAGTTTACCACAGGATGGCTTCTCCATGCTTGATCGTGACCTTCCATGGCAGCTACAGTCCCTGGGAACAATGAAAATGTCACCCTCAAGACTGAGATTCGGGTGTGCGGGAGACAACTGTGTCTTGGCACTCAGCCTGGGAATCTAGAGCTCAGTGCTGGAGAAGATTAGGATGACCATGAACCTCTGCATCTTCAGACCAGTGACAATGATGGGTATCTTGTGGGTTCGGCAAGGATCAGTTTTAGATCTATCTAAATTACATGGTGCTGGGTGATAGACACCTGACAAATTCAGGTGATAAAAAGAGGTTCCCTATGTCTCTCTCCCTCTCGTTTCCCCACTCTGTAGTCAGAATTTATTGCTGTTTCACTATATGGGGTTTTGTTATATGGGAAGGCAGGACAAGGAAGTGGGTTTTGCAATTTGTTCTGAAGATGCTGAGGTTCATGGTCATCCTAATCTCCTTCTTGGCACAAGAACAAATGTGTATAAATTGGCCATGAACAAAGTCAGTCTGGATATTAGAAGGAGGTTTGTAATCATCAGAGGAGTGAGGTTCTGGAACAGCCTCCCAATAGGAGTTGTGGAGGCAAGCAACTTAATTACTTTGAGAGAGCTGGACAGATTTGAGTGTGATTGTATGACAGAGTTGCTTGCAATAGTCAGGAGTAGACTCAACAGCCCTGGGGCTCACTCTGGTTTATGTCCTGTGTTCAAGTGTAGGAGCGGAGAATTAGCCTTGACACCATGGCTGGAGATGGGATACTAGGCAAGGTCTCTGAGGTGGCAATGAGCATTCTCTCTCAGGTCCTTGGCTGGCTGGTTCTTGCTCAGGGTCTAACTGATTGCCATATGGGGTTGGGAAAGAATTTTCCCCACATCAGATTGGCATTGACCTTGGTTGTTTTTTTTTTTACCTTCTTTTTGCAGCATGTGGGTGTGGGTCACTTGCCAGGATTATCTGCGTATATCTCATTTAATCATTTGTCTGTCACTAGAGGGACCTTGAGCACTGGTTGATCTTGGTTCCTCCTATTCTCTGCCTGTGGCACATAATAGTCTAGTCTCCTGTGGGTCTTATTTACTTTGGTCTCATTTTGGTTGTTGGGTTTATCATAAGGTGGTGTTGGTGGCCTGTGAGATACAGGTCAGACTATATGATCTACTGGTCCCTTCTGGCCTTAAACTCTATTACTGGAGTCCTAGGGGCGATGATGATGATGTAATGCTTTGTGAGGAACACTTCATAAGGCATTGCATAGAATGTTGTGGTAAATACCCACTGACAAGATGCCATATGATGCGTTGGATTCACCTGCTATTCTTCAATTTGTGATGAACGAGAGTTTGAATCAGGTAGTTTGTTTTATTACTGATGTTTTAATCACAGTGTTCTCTCTAGAGGTGTTTCTCTAGGGAGAAGTGCTTAGACACCAAGAGCAGTATGAAGTCTGAGTGAAGCAGGCTCAGCGTGAGTTTTTATAACCAGGTGTGCAGTATCTGGGATAGCAGAGAAACTCAAGGTTTGGAGCCCTACGCTGAATACACTGCAGCCATAGTCCCAGCACCATTGCCAGAAAGTGCCTCTGAATTCCCATTGTTTTATTTCTGTTACATTACAGTGGACACTCTGAGGGGAAAAAAAAATCTTAACTTGTGTAGACAGCTTAAAATATTATTACAGCTGGAAAAGCTCTCAAGATGGCCAGAAAGTGTGATACTTCTTTAAAGAAATGGGAACACCCATTGCCATATTAGAGACTGACGAACATTGCATTATGACACTTACAAACTACTCTGCGAACATCACCATCAGGAGAGGGAATACAAGAACATAGAAAATGCCAAGAAGGATAAAAGCAGAGGGCCATCTAGCTCAGTATCCTACCTCTGACAGTGACCAGTACCAGATGCTTCAGAGAAAGGTGCAAGAAGCCCCATAATGGACAGTTATGGAAAAACCTTCCCAAGGGAAAATTTAGAGTCTGGCTCATACGCTGAAGGAGAAGGCTTATTATTGTATCCTATCTAATGTAACGGTGGATGTTGTTATAGATATAATTCACTAGTCCCTTTTGGCATCTACCTATACCAGAGGTGGGCAAACTATCGCCCGTGGGACCGTCCTGCCCGGCCCCATAGCTCCTGGTCCAGGAGGCTAGCCCCCAGCCCCTCCCCCCCGTCCCCCCTCCCTTGCTGCCATGCGGGCAGCCAGGACTGTGAGCTCCTGCCGCTGTGAGCGGCATGGTAAGGGGGTGGTGACAGCGCACGCAGCGGCGTGGAGGGTTGGGTAGATGGGGGGTCTCAGGGGGCAGTCGGGAGCAGCAGGTGGCTAGGGGCGGGGGGCCCTGGGGGGCAGTCAGGGGACAGGGAGCAGGGGGCGGTTGGATAGGACGGAGGTTCTGGGGCGGTCAGGGAACGGAGGGGTTGGATAGGGGGTGGGATCCCGGGGGGGCAGTTTGGGGTGGAGGGGTGCCAGGAGGGGGCAATCAGGGAACAAGGAGCAGGGGGGATTGGATGGGTCAGGAGTTCTGAGGGGAACAGTCAGGGGGCGAGAAGTGGGAGAGGGTGAATAGGGGGCAGGGGCCAGGCTGTTTGGGGGGCACCACCTTCCCTACCCGGCCCTCCATACAGTTTTGCACCCCAATGTGGCCCTCAGGCCAAAAAGTTTGCTCACCCCGACCTATTCTAAGCCCTTGGCTGCAATATGGTAATCAGCCTTTCTATTTGTTGTCACTGGCATTCGTTGTATGGAGGTTCTCACCTAACAGTGAAATGAGTGGCAAACAATTTCTAGCTACTTTCTCTTTGTCACTATGACCTCGCTCTTCAACAGCTGTACTGCTCTGAAAATAAGTGGTACATGCTTATTTTCTAAGACACAGCTTGGAAAGCCCAGGTTTTTGCAAGCAGTCTGGTTAAGGAAATATATTTTAGGACATCTTGCAAGCTACTAATTAAAACATTATGCATATATAACGTGTCTGCATGAGTCAGAAAGCATGCAGCATTTAAAAGCTGATATTTGTTTGTCCTATAGTTTAATATCTTATGTTGGCACTTCAGAGCAGCCACAGCACAACACAGTAGTACTATGACTGGTAGGACAGCATAACTGATGGCAAGTGAGTGCCTACCAGTATAAAAAAAGGGAGGAAAACACTCTCACATCCACAGTTAGTATTCCACAGTTTGCCGATTTGTCACCACTATCTTTTCAAAAGGCTTTTGATTTCACTTGTACAGCCCTTTCCTGTTCTCATCGTCACATCCCCTAACATTTTTCCTGGGAAAAAGAATTCTTCATAATAAGCCCTGTATTTTGTTTTACCTGAAAGACCTTTTTTCCACAGCCCTTGTAATGTCTTTTCTTTCTTTTATCCTGGAGTTTGGTATTAAAAAATGGTATTTCTCCCTTGCAGCTTTTACTGAGATTGTGTGTCTTGATTCTCTGTTCCACTTTCTCTCCCCCATTAACACCACCAGCCACTTGTGTGGGCTAGAAATCTAACGAGACACATTCTGCCATAAGAGAAGGAAGTATCTTTTGACACCAGGATATTCACGTTTTACCAGGAAGTAAAAGCAAATGTTATCCAGATCTGGGGAATGTAAGGCTGAAAATGTTCTGGTCCACAGCTCCATCTCAAATTCACAAGACTCGAAGGGAGTCAGAAATCACACACAATTTATTTGGCCACTTTTAAACTTAAAACTATAGGAAATATTTTCAAATGTAAATACCTAAAGGTAGTTGCTGAATTCCAGAGTTGGGAATAAAAACTTTTGTTTATGTACTGACCATGGATTGAGTATCTAGCATTAGTCCCTGGAGAGATGGAAAGTGGACGAAAGATTGTCATCGAAGGAGGGGATACACTAGGATGTCCAGGCTTCCTATCCCTGCAGTAAGGGTTGGAGAGCATGCCAGCATATTTTTCCATTTGAAGCCCTGATGCGCGTAGGATAGGACCCAAGCACAGATGGGGAAGAGAGGGAGAATATAAACTTTTAGGGTTCTCTTTGGGGGTCAGGAGAATATGTAAGAGAAAGTCATTGTTAAAACAGAAAGCAGCTTTTGGAATCACAAGCTGCTGAGTCCATGGACCAATAATGTTTCATCCTAGGAGTTAGAGGAATCCCAGGTGTTACTGAAAGCTATTACCTCTTTAGGGAAGTAATGAATGTTGTTAAATACTCACCTTCTCCTGACAGCATGCACCATCTGTGAATTGCTGTGGAGCTGATCTGTTCCCATGAAGGGTTGCTGAGGGTCTATGATAAAGCTCTTCTCCCAATACTAGTATGCCTGTCTGATCAGAATGGCGTGACTATGTGGAAATCAAAGCTCTGCAGCTTGTCGGAAGGAGAGATCAGATGTGGTGATAGACACAGAGGCTGCAATAGCTTGTCTATGCAGCAGCATCAATCATACAGCAGCAAGTCACTTGCTAAACTGAGAAAAGAACAACTCAGGAAGAAATGGAGCAGGCTGTGAAAGCAAACACGGGGCATTAATTAATTTTTAGATGAAGTCATGGAAGACAGGAAGATGAGATCAAGGTAATTCCCTTTTTATTCATTATTAGTTGGAGCTATGGTAGAGAAGAATTTTCTTTTCATTTTCTTCTGAATTTGTGTCATCTTTCCTTGGGATAAGGCCCTAGTAAAACAAGTACTTGGATACCACAGTGATGGGTGCACCACAGGGGCATAAATAAATCCTTGCTGAGGGGCTGAAAATATTCATTAGTGTGAGACTGAGACACATTTTTGTTCCACAAGAACCCTTCCTCAAGATGGATGGTGCTCAAAGAATGAGGCACTCCTCCTTCTGCTTCTTTTTCTCCCCAAAATTCACTGATTGGTCCAGGTCTTATTTACTGCACAAGATTCAAACTTTGTCCTGAATACAGAATGATTAATTGTCTCTGGTGCCCCTCATCACAGTGTCTGAGCACCTCTCAAACATGAATGGACTTATCTTCACAGCACTCCCATTTTATTAATGTCAAATGAGGCACAGGGAGATTACAGACAATCTTTTCAAAAATGTCCACTAATTTTAAATGCCTCAATAAGCAGGTGTCAAACCTAACACCTGAAGTCTTTTTAAATTGTGCTGAGCACCCACAGCGCCCAATGACTTCAGCAGGAGTTGACCCTTCTGAAAACTTGGCCCTAGGTGTGTCCAGCTGGGCACTGATAATTAGCATCTCCTCAGAATACTTGTTTGATACCTTGTGTCATGTCACATAGGGAATCAGTGGTAGAGCCAGAGATAACCAAACTCTTCTTGGTTCTGCTACAGTGCCTGAGGCACAAGAGTATCTTTCCTTTTTGCAGCCCCGACCTCATTCACTGTCCATCCTGTGCACTGAATGAGGTGGGGTCCTGTAGAAAAAATATTGTGTGATCATGTAATAGTGTATCATTATGCATATGCACCAGGGGGCCAAATAAAGGTTGCCCAGGCATCCTAAATTCTTGAGTTTTGGCCTTTTCCTTTTCTGGTCTGCTAGCAAAAACCACCAACTACTCCTGATTTTGTGGCTATATTACATTTGACTCCTGGCAATTTGAATTAATTGTCTGAGGTTTACCTACTATGTAAATTAACACAACGTTCAGACTATCTTAGCCTTGAGGACTAGACGAGATCAAGTTTTTGGCATTTTTTCCCCCTCCTCCAGATCCCATCTGACTCCATACAAAACCCTGTCTTGTTCACTGTCCATTCTATACAGGGGTCCCATGGAAAACAGTAGGTCCAATATATAAAATGGGATGACCCATGCAACTATAGACTGGCAGTCATAGTGGTCCCTTCTGGCCTTGGAATCTATGCATCCTTGTTCAACCCCTTCCTTCAAGGGTTATGCAGAGAATAGGAGCGCTTGCATTGCTCTCCACATGGTCATGACATTTGCAGTTCTGTATTAATACAATGACTATAATCCAATCTCATGCTTCAGAGATTCAACCCATCACTGACTTCTCCCCCTTCCCCCCCCCCCCCCACATCGGCTGGACGTATTCAGGTGTTTGTCTGATTGTTTGTGGCTGGCAGTGGGACGCTAGATGGGGTGGACCAGTGCTGAGGTGGTAGAGAGAATCCTTATTCTTAGATGCGGAGGTAGTGGGTCTTGGTCACATGGTCAGGGTCAAACTGATCACCAGACTAGGGGTCAGGAAGGAATTTTCCCCCAGGCTAGATTGGCAGGCATGTTGGAGGGTTTTTGTCCTCCTTTGCAACATGGGGCATAGATTGTCTGCTAGAAACATCTGGGTGTACCCTACCTAATTCCTTGCCATTACAGGGGACTCAGACATTGGTGGCACTTTGGGATCTCCTGTTCTCTGCCTGTGGCTCACAACAGTTTAGCCTTCATTGCTAGGGGATGTCATGAAAGCTGAAAGCATAACGGGGTTCAAAAAAGAAGTAGATAAGTTTATGGAGGATAGGTCCATCAATGGATATTAGTAGGGCCCTATCAAATTCACAGCTATGAAAAATGCATCATGGATTATGAAATCTGGTCTCCCACCATGAAATCTGGTCTTTTGAGTGCTTTTACCCTATCTTATAGCGATTTCATGGGAGACCAGTATTTCTCAAATTGGGGGTCCTGACCCAAAAGGGAGTTGCAGGGAGCTCGCAATGTTTTTAGTGAGGCTGCAGTATTGCCACCCTTATTTCTGTGTTGCCTTCAGAGATGGGTGGCTGGAGAGCGGTGGCTGGTGGCCGGGCACCCAGCTCTGAAGGCAGCACCTCACCAGCAGCAGCGCAGAAGTAAGTGTGGCAATACCATACCATGCAACTCTTACTTTTGCCCTGCTGCCTTCAGAGCTGGGGGCTGGAGAGTGGTGGCTGCTGACTGAGGGCCCAGCTCAGCAGGCAGCAGCGCAGAAGGAAGGGTGGCAATACCATACCATGCCATCTTTACTTCTGTGCTGCTGCTGGCAGCAGCTCTGCCTTCAGAGTTGGGCTACCAGCCAGCAACCACTGCTCTCCAGCTGCCCAGCTCTGAAAGCACCGTCACCACGAGCAGCAGCGCAGAAGTAAGGGTAGCAGTACCACAACCGTGAAACCACGCCCACAACTTCTTTTTGGGTCAGGACCCCTACGATTACAACACTGTGAAATTTCATATTTAAATAGCTTAAATCATAACATTTACGATGTTCAAAATCCTCTGACTGTGAAATTGACCAAAATGGGCCATGCATTTGGTAGGGTCCTAGCTATTAGCCAAGATGGTCAGGGATGTAAAACCATGCTCTGGGTGTCCCTAGTCTCTGACTGCCAGAAGCTGGGAGTGGATGGCGGGGGATGGACCACCCGATGATTATCTGTTCTGTTTGTTCCCTCTGAAGCACCAGGTGTTGGCCACTGTTGGAAGACAGGATATTGGGCTAGATGGATCATTGGTCTGACCAATGTTCTTAAGGACTAAAATGTTTTGGTCTAACTATAGTTATTAGGCTCAACACAAGGGTAACTGGGTGAAATTTAATGGCCTGTGTTATACAGTAGTTCAGACTAGATGATCTAATGGTCCCTTCTGGACTCACATTCTATGAAAACTGTGACCCCAATTTAGTGATGTTATCAGCTCCAGCCATCTGTCTTGTGTGGGGCTGTAGGCTAAAGTCTGGATGCTGCTTTCAGTTGGCTGGCTAACCCACCCATTTTGGAGGAGGCCACATCACTCAGGTACTGATAGTGTTCCAGTGTCTCATGATTCCCTCTCCCCCATTTGCCCAGAAGGACAGACAAGTTCTCTCACAATTCACTGCAAAAGAATTATAGAGCAGCTCAGTTTACTGCACCACAAAAAACCATAGGCTATGCCCCCGTAAGTCCTAGCGACACACACCTGGAGAATGCAACACTTGTCAGAACACAGTCATCCGGGAAGGGCTCTGCAGCCTATCTGCTTACATCTGGGCTAGGCTAACCCAAGTGTCAATCACACAAGTTAACTTCAGTGAAGACATACTCTCAAGGTGATCTGCAAAGCTTTTGCGTTTGTTCACTTTTTCAGCTTGGGACTCTATCTAGTTTTGGTACTTATTTGGCCCCCATCGCCACAGTATTTGAGCATCTCACAATCTTTAATGTATTTATCCCAAGAACATGTTTGTGAGATAGGGAAATACTGTTATACCCATTTACTGAAGGGGAACTGAGGCACAGAGAGATGAAAGGCTAGATCCACGAAGTTACTTATGTGCCTAAGTCAAACATTTAGGTGCCACTGACATTCTCAAAACCACCACTCAGTGGCTGTAGGTGCCTATTTTTCCACCAGTACATGTGTGCAAAGCCACCTAAATGCTAACACTGCCAGATAACTAACAAGCTCTTGAAGCCCTCAATAAAGGGCTGGTGGCCCCCTCAAACTAGGCATTCCCTCCATCTATCTTGCCAGTGGAGTCTGATCCCATAGGCATTCTCAGACCATGTTTAAAACACAAGGCAGCCATGGGGAAGCAGGTCATGAATTTTCAGGGTGGGTATATGTGTGCGCCTCGTGCACTTACTTAGGCTTTAGCAGACACAAGTTCAAATCTCCGCTCTGCCTGATTGGAAGAATGGGTCTGAACCCAGGTTTCCTATATCCCAGGGGAGTGCCCCCACCAGTATGCTTTTGGGGTATTCTGGGTTAGGCTCTCTCAATCTCTCCTGTTGAAGCTTTATACTTTGTATAAAAAAATATTCAGTGGGCCAGAGAGAGAGAGAGACTAACTACTGCCCAGTGATTAGGGTACTCAGCTGGGATATAAGAAACTTAAGTCCCTGCACCAATGAACACTGAAGTACTTCTGTTGATTTAGCCCTGAGTGACTTGCCCAAGGTGACACAGGCTGTTTGTGGGAGAGAAGGAACAGCGTGTGGATCTCACCCTGTGTGGTGCTCTCACCACTGGACAAACCGTTGCAGGTGCCCATGGTTCGTGAAGATCAATTTCTGCTTTTTTGTCAAAATCCCTGTTTTATTTTTATGAAAAATATTAGCTCTGCCTTTCTCTAAAAAATTATTCTGCCCTGCCAACATCACTGCTATCTGCATGCCAAGCAGAAACAAACAGCATTCTCCCCTCTATCACTTTACCTATTGTGACACTGCTTCCCATATTTTCATAGTAATATTATATGATTATGTCATAATTATCATGTATTTTATGCAAGATAGATCATGTGAGGTATCATTCGAAAGGGTATGATTTACTGACTATGATTATCCTATTTTTATGCATGTATCTTTTTTGTATCTGAAGTTAGGAATATTGACTATATATCTATACTACAAAAGTGTTTGCACCTAGGAAACACCCACCAGACAGAATGCAATCAGTCTGGCTGGCTAGCTGGAAACAAGTCAATGGACCATTAGGGAGAACAATAGGTCTTTGAAGATACTAATCTCCCACTTTCCTGAGAAGCTTTCCTGGGATGTTACAAACAGCCTCTGCCTCATGGCTCCTTTGACACTGCAGGGTCATGTGATCAAGTCATCTGGTCCTGGATTCCATGATAGAATACCAGTATTTTTCCACTGGTGGCAGCGGGGAACGACATACTGGAAAACAAAAGATTCCGGCCATACGAAAAACCTATTTAAGGCAGAGGAGTGCCATAATCAGGATTCCTTCTTCACTGAATCCCCACCCAGGATGACTGCTGAAAACATAAGAAACAAAGACAAAGAGTTGGGGGGGGGAAGGATTGAACCCAGGCTAGAGGGGGTGGGGCCTGTGAAAGAAATACATGGAGTTTTAAGCTGTAAGCAAGAGCAGCTTGCCTTCAAGAAACTCTACAATCTGCCTAAAACAACATTTAGGGTGAGAATTTGTTACTTGTAACCAGTTTTGTTAGTATCTTAAGCTTAGTTTGTGGTTTTGTTTATTTCCTATGGTAATCTGCTTTGATCTGTTTGCTAACTCTTATAATCACTTAAAATCTATCTTTTGTAGCGAATAAACTTGTATTTGTTGTCTCTAAAACCAGTCTGTGGAATTCATAATGGGGATGGGGGGGGCAAAAAGCTGTGCATATCTTCCTCCACACTGAGGGAGGGGGTGAATTTCAATGAGCTTACGCTGTGACGGGTTCAGTCACAGAGACCCCCCTTGAGGCTGTCACCTAATGTACTGGAATTACCTCTGAGCCCGTTTTCCACTGCCAACTTGGGAATCCAGAACCCTGCCTTGTTGAGCCAGACATGCTAGTCTGCTGCAACACAGACCCAGGTCTGGTCCATGCCCCGAAAATTGAAGACTTTAACCAAAAACTGCTCAGCAAGTCACCTATCTCCAGCACCCAGTCACCCAGCTCTCAATGGGATCCAAATAAATCAGTTTTACTCTGCATAAAGCTTATACAGGGTAAACTCGTAAATTGTCCACCCTCCATAACACTCATAAAGAGATTGTGATGGTGCCCCCCATAAGGCTTTATGGAAATATACTTATGAATGTATATATGACATAACTGGAATGTGTTTTATGCTACATATGCCATGTAACATATCCCTGTAAAGGTTATGATCTACTGAATCTATTACTCCTATTTGTATGCAAGTATCATTTTTGTATTTGAAGTTATGAATATTGGCTGCATATTCGTTTGATTCTGAGTAGGTTTTAGTGAAGCAGTTGGTCAGCTTCCTGAGAAAAGACTATTCCCAGTAAGCGCCCAATCAAGAAGCCCTTAAGCCAACAATGAGCTTGGAGACGCCAATCCACATCTGGGCTTTCCCAGGGATGTGGCTTGGCTGGTAAGGAACTCAGTCATTCATGGACATGTGACTTGCCCAGGTGACTCCAACACTCCATTTTGTAGCTAGACTTTGCATAGGAGAGAGGAGGGGGTCTCCACCCACAAGAGAGAGCCTATTTAAACCCCTCTATTTTGTCTTCAGCTGGCTAAAGAGAGAGCCTCTCCACCCCCAAAGATACCTGAAAAAAACTGGAACAAAGGACAGTAACTACAGGGGGTGTCAGTGATTGCTGGACCCAGACTAGAAGGAGACTAGTCTGTAAAAGAAAGCTTGCTGGAACTGGTGAGGTTTTTATCTGTATTCAGTTTTATTACTGTACTAGACATAAACTTGCACGTTTTATTTTATTTTGCTTGGTAATTGTTTGTTCTGTCTGTTACTACTTGGAACCAATTAAATCTGCTTTGGATATGAGTCAACAGTTGCCAAGAAGGCTAACAGCATTTTGGGCTATATAAGTAGGGGCACTGCCAGCAGATCGAGGGACGTGATCGTTCCCCTCTATTTGACATTGGTGAGGCCTCATCCGGAGTACTGTGTCCAGTGTTGGGCCCCACACTACAAGAAGGATGTGGAAAAATTGGAAAGCGTCCAGCGGAGGGCAACAAAAATGATTAGGGGACTGGAACACATGACTTATGAGGAGAGGCTGAAGGAACTGGGATTGTTTAGTCTGTGGAAGAGAAGAATGAGGGGGGATTTGATAGCTGCTTTCAACTACCTGAAAGGGGGTTCCAAAGAGGATGGATCTAGACTGTTCTCAGTGGTAGTAGATGACAGAATAAGGAGTAATGGTCTCAAGTTGCAGTGGGGGAGGTTTAGATTGGATATTAGGAAAAACTTTTTCACTAAGAGGGTGGTGAAGCACTGGAATGCGTTACCTAGGGAGGTGGTGGAATCTCCTTCGTTTGAGGTTTTTAAGGTCAGGCTTGACAAAGCCCTGGCTGGGATGATTTAGTTGGGGATTGGGCTTGCTTTGAGCAGGGGGTTGGACTAGATGACCTCCTGAGTTCCCTTTCAACCCTGATATTCTATGATTCTATGAAATCCTACTTTCTGTATTTAATAAAATCACTTTTTACTTATTAATTAACCCAGAGTATGTATTAATACTTGGAGGCGGGGAGGGCAAACAGCTGTGCATATCTATCAGTGTCAGAGAGGGCGAACAATTTATGACTTTACCCTGTATAAGCTTTATACAGGGTAAAACATATTTATTTAGGCTTTGGACCCCATTGGGAGTTGGGCATCTGAGTGTTAAAGGCAGGAACACTTTTTAACTTGCTTTCAGTTAAGTCTGTAGCTTTGGGGTACGTGGTTCAGACCCTGGATCTGTGTTGGGAACAGACTGGTGTGTCTGGCTTAGCAAGACAGGGTGCTGGAGTCCTAAGTTGGCAGGGAAAGCGGGGGCAGAAGTAGTCTTGGCACATCAGGTGGCAGCTCCCAAGGGGTTTCTGTGATCCAACCCATCACAGAGATATGCACAGCTGTTTGCTCCACCAGGTATTAATCACTTACTCTGGGTTAATTAATAAACAAAAGTGATTGTACAAAGTATAAAAAGTAGGATTTAAGTTGTTTCAAGTAAAAACAAACAGAACAAAGTACGTTACCAAGCAAAATAAAACAAAACACACAAGTCTAAGCCTAATACATTTAAGAAACTGAATACAGGTAAATCTCACCCTCAGATGTTCCAATAAGCTTCTTTCACAGACTAGACTCCTTCTTAGTCTGGGCCCAATCCTTTCCCCTGTTCTTGTTAGTTCCAGCTCAGGTAGTAACTAGGGGATTTCCATGAATCATAGAATCATAGAATATAAGGGTTGGAAGGGACCCCAGGAGGTCATCTAGTCCAACCCCCTGCTCGAAGCAGGACCAAATCCCAGTTAAATCATCCCAGCCAGGGCTTTGTCAAGCCTGACCTTAAAAACCTCTAAGGAAGGAGATTCTACCACCTCCCTAGGTAACGCATTCCAGTGTTTCACCACCCTCTTAGTGAAAAAGTTTTTCCTAATATCCAATCTAAACCTCCCCCACTGCAACTTGAGACCATTACTCCTCGTTCTGTCATCTGCTACCATTGAGAACAGTCTAGAGCCATCCTCTTTGGAACCCCCTTTCAGGTAGTTGAAAGCAGCTATCAAATCCCCCCTCATTCTTCTCTTCTGCAGGCTAAACAATCCCAGCTCCCTCAGCCTCTCCTCATAACTCATGTGTTCCAGACTCCTAATCATTTTTGTTGCCTTTCGCTGGACTCTCTCCAATTTATCCACATCCTTCTTGAAGTGTGGGGCCCAAAACTGGACACAGTACTCCAGATGAGGCCTCACCAATGTCGAATAGAGGGGAACGATCACGTCCCTCGATCTGCTCGCTATGCCCCTACTTATACATCCCAAAATGCCATTGGCCTTCTTGGCAACAAGGGCACACTGCTGACTCATATCCAGCTTCTCGTCCATTGTCACCCCTAGGTCCTTTTCCGCAGAACTGCTGCCTAGCCATTCGGTCCCTAGTCTGTAGCTGTGCATTGGGTTCTTCCGTCCTAAGTGCAGGACCCTGCACTTATCCTTATTGAACCTCATCAGATTTCTTTTGGCCCAATCCTCCAATTTGTCTAGGTCCTTCTGTATCCTATCCCTCCCCTCCAGCGTATCTACCACTCCTCCCAGTTTAGTATCATCCGCAAATTTGCTGAGAGTGCAATCCACACCATCCTCCAGATCATTTATGAAGATATTGAACAAAACCGGCCCCAGGACTGACCCTTGACTGGCAGCCCCCTTTGTTCTGTTCCACCCCCTTTTATATCTTTGGCACAAGGCGAGAATCCTTTGTCTCTCTCTCTCTGGGTTCCCACCCTTCCTTCTAAATGGAAAAGCACCAGGTTTAAGATGGATTCCAGTATCATGTGACATGTTCACATGTCCTGTGAGACTTCATTACTCACTGGCTAGCACCCAGGTATACAGGAAGGCTTACAAGTAAACAGATTTCAGAGTAGCAGCCGTGTTAGTCTGTATTCCCAAAAAGAAAAGGAGCCATTTACAACCAATTGTACTAGTTAATGGAAGCCATCAAGATTCCAAGCCATCATTAATGGCCCACACTTTGCATAGTTACAATAGGACTTCAGGGTAATACTTCATATTTCTAGCTTCAGATACAAGAATGATACATTCATATAAATAGGATGAACACACTCAGTAGATAAGCTTTGCAATGATACCTTACAAGAGACCTTTTGCATAAAGCATATTCCAGTTATATTATATTTACACTCATAAGCATATTTCCATAAAGATATGGAGTGCAACATCACATATGCTGTATAGTTCTCTGTGCAGCACAAGACAATACTATATTGGATTTTCACTCCAGAGGGGGGTGTGCACTTGAGTATCTGAGCACTTCCTTAGCTGAAGCCTTCCCATGCAGGGGGCTAGTCAGAAAGCCTGTTACTACAGCTGGGTGTGTCCCTACCCTTATGTAGGCTGGTGAAAGTGAGAGATCAGAAGCAGGTCTGCAGCTTGTCACAGCAGTACAGTTAAAGGGAGCCCAGGCTCATGGGTCAGGCGGCCTCAGTAGTACCCCAGTTCAAAATGGCACCCCAGGGAAACCTATCACACCTATACATTGCTACATTGTTGTGTCCTGGTCCAGAAAACATAAGAGGGCACAAAATTCACACTAGCAGGAACTCAGATTTGTGATGTCACTATTTCACAGAAATTACATGAGTTGCTGATGGGACAGGGTGCATCCAAAAGGCAAATTACAAAGAGAAATAAAAGACAGAAGGTTGTTTTTTTGCTGTTTTAATTATTAGGAGGTCTTAAAAACCTACCTGCTAATAACAAGCGAAGGCTGCGAGAAAGATTCAACAGTGTTGCAGGTCATTTTTAAAGCACACAAGAAAAAAAGAAGGATGATCGTAATATGAAGGTCTGCACCCTCTGAGGCTGGCACCTCATTATGTCACCACAGTGCCTTCAAGAGCTCCAGCAAAAGCACCCACCCCTCGCCTGAACTGCAGTCTCAGGGTCCTATATTCAACCCGTCTTCAGGGTACAAATATACCCAGCAATGGTGTTGACTGACTGGGGGATTGTGCCTATTGTTCCCCGCTGAAGACTGAGGCGCTGTCTTCAGTGCCACAAAGGTGTGTATTTCCAGGGAGGCCGCACAGCTGAGTAGTTCTCTTGTGACAGGCTGCTGGAGACAAGGCCCTGTGGTTTTCCCCGCCCGGGGTGACCGCCAGCTGGGGGGAGGAGGAGGTACACAAACCACCTGTGCCTTACCTCCTCTCGGCTTTCTCAGCCAGGCACCTAGCCCCGGGAACGGCTCTCGAGGCCCGCTCAGCGCTCGGCCAGCGCACACACAGCACCAGTGTCCGTGCCACAGCAGCGCGGGCCGGGGCAGGGCACACAGGTTTCCCAGCCCAGCCCCGCGACCAGCGAGCGCCCCGCTCCTAACGCCGGAGCCGTTACCCCAGCACGAGGGAGCGGTGCTCCGGGACTCGCCCCCAGGCCCAAGCCCAGCTCGCCGGGCGCCCCTTTGGCGCGGGACCGCCCGTGGCAGCAAGCGCGCCCGCGGAATGATGGTGTGAATCTCCGCACCCGGGCCTCAGCCTGGGCCTCTCACGGCCCGTGTAACGCCCCGGAGCGGCTCGAGCGCGGGCGGCGGGGCCCGGGCGCGCGCGAGAGGTGGGCGCGGAGGACAGGGCTCCAGGGCTGCGCAGCAGCGGGAGCGCGCCGAGGAGCGCAGCGAGAGCTGGGCCTGGGCGGCGCGCACAGGGGTGGGCGGGGCGGGAACGGGCACCGCGTCGCAGGCGGCCGAGCGGGGCGGTCCCTGGGGGCGCGGCAGGGAGCGGGGGCGGGGCGGTTTCCGGGGGGAGGCGGGGCAAAGCAGAGAGCCGCGAGCGGGGCGGTCCCTGGGGGCGCGGCAGGGAGCGGAGTCGGGGCCAAAGGGGCGGAGCGGGGCAGGTCTTCCCAGGCCCGGCCCCGCCCCGCCGCCGCCATGTTGCGGCCGTTGCTGCCCGGCGCTGGGTGAGGCCTGTGCGGGCCCTGGAGGAGCTGCCTGCGCTGGTAAGTGCGGCTCGGCCGGGCCGGCCACTGACCCCCGCGGACGGACCGAGTCCCGCTCAGACGCACAGCTCCCTGCTCTGACAGCCGGACTCCAGTACCCCCCCGTGGGGCTCACTACTGCCCGCTCCCCTCCCCCAGTCCGCGGTGCAGGCTGACACCCCCCTGCCGACCCCTTGGGTGAGCAGACAGACAGACAGACTGACGTGACTCTCCTGCCTGCCCCATGGGGCCGCATAGACAGGCCGGCTCCCGCCAGCCCCACAAAGCACTTCCAGCCCCATGGACAGGAGACAGCCTGCCCTGCCCACGCTATGGGACGGGCGGGCGGACTGACTGCACCTCCCGCCCCAGGGAATGGCTGTGACTGTACCCTGGCCTGCCTGGCCCCACAGAGATCTTCCCTTGCCGGTGGGACAGGCACTGCTGCCAGCTGGGGGCAGAAGACTTCTCCCCTCTCCCTCACCGCCTGGGACGAAGGCCACTGAGCAGTGTGTGTGGCCTTCCCTCCGGGATGGCCTGTCTGGATCCTGGGGGTTGGCTTTAGCCTAACAGTATTGCTCTGGGGGTTAGTCTCTCTTTTTTTCTTTTGATCTTGAAGCTCTTGATGAAGATAGGTAAGTGGGAGGTTCCTGCTTCATAGTGGGGAAACAGAGGCACAGAGTAGTTTTAGTGACTTGCCCAAAGGCACACAGCAAGTCACTGGCAGAGTAAGGGATAGAGCCCAGAAATTGCCACTTCCAGCCCAAAGTTTGGTTACCTAGAGCAGAGGTTCTCAAACTTTTTTTTGTGGATGGACCCCTTTTCAAATGCAATGTTAATCACGGACCTACGACTGAGAAACTGATTGACAAAGGTATATGTGTACTTCATATACACGTACTGTTAGTAATGCTTTAAGAAAAAAGTATAAGAGCATTTACAGATGTCAGTGAGGTGGGTGTACCTGCTTCTTATTGGAGAATCTGTCTATCCTTGGCTTGATGGTTGACATTTTGCAGACCCCATGTGCAGTTTCTAAGGACCCCTGGGGTTCCTGGACCCTAGTTTGAGAACTGCTGACCGAGAGCACAACTGTCTACCCAGCCTGTACAGTAAATCAACAGGCCACATTCACACCAAGCCATGTAAATTAAGTTGTCCACGGAGTTTGTTTTGGGACCTGCCTACTCTGTTCTTCTACTCTGTGTTTCCTGTACTTTACTGTATGTTAAAACTTTGAAGCCTGAATCCACCCCTATGTGTTGTGGAAGCCTCCAATTTATTCTCCTAGCTGGCTAATCTTTCTGTCCCTTTAGCATCCCAAAACCCACTCTCTCCTGACATTCCCTAGACAAATGTCTCCTTCGACAAACTCAGCTTCATCTTTTACTGCCAGTTGTTGTACACTTTCTGTGTTTACTAAGTCCATGAGCCTGATCTTCAAGTTCTCTGAAAGCACTCTGCTGGCAAAGAGATTTTGCTTTCCCACGCTGTCCTGTCTAAAAATTAAGCCTGGCTTTTGGGGTATTTTTCTATTGTCCCTTAACTTGCATACTTCTAAATACTTAGCTTTTTAGGACTGTAACTTACCTTTGTATAACTGTGTTTTCATACTCTAATATTAGATGGCAATCTTGAACTTCTTCTTTGAACAGAATGTTTCATGTTGTTGTAAAGTCTACTGGACCTATTGCAGATCTCAAAAAGTCCACAGAAATAATACTCCCAATGAAAAGTGAATGTAGTGTGCATGTGGAGCATTGATATTACAGTAACTTCTTTGGAATTCAGTGTGTCTTGGAGCGTGGATGTAGCAAAGGGCCTTGTGAGTTTACAGTTCTACCTGGCCCACAGTTCCTTCAGTGCCCTAGAGAGTTAAGAGCTAAGATCTTTGTCTCCTTTCATTCCCCTGTGCCTTCTTGTTGAAATGTATATTCTTGCTTGGTTGGTTTTTGGCCAACAAAACATATACAGACTTGGTTATTGTGCAAGTAATTGTCATTTATCAGCCTGTTTGATGACCTGTTACACTTTGCAAATTTCAACTTCTTCAATTTTTTTTGTTTTAAGTTGTAATTTAAAAATTTGTCTGTACCCATACTTTTTTCACTCACTCCAGTGACAAACATTCACATTATATAAGAATGACAAATGTTTATTTTTCTATAAGGCAGAAGGTACGATAGAAACTTCAATACATTGAATTATAACTTGATTCTCTTTTCAATATTCAGGAATACACAGAAATATTCGACAATTTACTTCTCTTTAAAATTTTGGTTATTTTAAAATCTTTTTAACTGGAAATGTTTGTAGAGTTTTCTCCAGATCCTGAGTCTGATTCTGCTTTACTCTGAGAAAATATAACTTTATATCATCTTAAAATAAACTTTTATGAAGAAATATTGCAATATGAGCAAAGGAGAGACTTATACTCTGTACAACAGAGAGAGTACATAAATTAAGCTGCTGTGGGACTTAAATATGTACACAGTCTGTCCTGCAAACACTGGACTATTTCCCATAAAGCTTTATGTGGTGAGGAGTCACAGTTCTTGTCCTACTGTAGTTATCTAGGACCAAATTTTTAAAAGTACGCCAGCACCTATCTGCCTCTTTATCTGCCTAGGGACATTTCCAAAAGCTTTTAAAGTGCTTTTGGAAATCCTACTAGGCACCTAAATCCTTTTAAAAAGTCTGGCCCTTGGTCCCCTCTCTGCAGACTTATTTTCAGCTAATCTTTGTCTGCATTGCTTATTAGTGAGCCCAGTCTGTGTGGTGCTTCTGACTCGTATGGAGCCAAATTCAGTGCTCTGAAACATTCCAGTTCTCAGTATAAATTGGTGGACTGCAATCTGCAGATTTAGCTGAAGCTAGGAAAAGGAGATGTAACAGGTTGGACTGCGTACCATGCTGTTCATGAAATTTTTTGTTTAAAGCATTCTGTATATAAGTCTTGGTGCACCGAAATCTTTTAATCATAGAAATTTTATGTGCCTAAAATAATGTGGTGATCTACCTTCTGTGCATAAAGACATGGGCATTATGCTGTAAGGCAGGGATCAGCAACCTTTGGCATGTGGTTCGCCAGCATAAGCCCCCTGGCGGGCTGGGCCGGTTTACTTACCTGCCGCGTCTGCGGGTTCAGCTGGCCGCGTTTCGCCGCTCCAGGCCAATGAAGGCTGCGGTAAGAGGTGCGTGCCGAGGGATGTGCTGGCCACCGCTTCCCACAGCCCCCATTGGCCTGGAGCGGTGTACCGCGGCCAGTCGGAGCTGTGATTGGCCGAACCTGCGGATGTGGCAGGTAAACAAACTGGCCCGGTGGGCCGCGTGCCAAAGGTTGCCGATCTCTGCTGTAAGGAATGAACAGTCTTCGTTGTATAATTACTTGTGTGCCAGAAAATGAAGGATGTCTAGTCTTCTCTTCCAGCTGGCACAGACTTTTCTCTCCAAAAGTAAGTGGAAGGTCCTACATCGATGCTTCTTGCCAGCAGCTGTAGTCCTATGGTGCATGATAACTCGCCATAGACTGGCACTGTTCTTAAGCACTTTATGGATCATCTTCTGAACTTCCAAGGGCTTGTCTAAATACAGAATTACACTGATTTAACTAAAGGTATGGTCTTAAACTGGTACAAACCCCTGTGTAGATGCTCTTATTTTGGTTTAGTTTAGGTCAATTAGAACAGGTTTAATCTAACCCGAAGTTAGCCATTCTTAAAGCAAAAGAAGTATCCATAAAGCCTTTTCACTGGCTTAAACTACATTTTAAAACCTTTTAATTAAACCAATGCTCTTTGTTTGTAGACAAGCCGTAAATTTTGTAACTGTGCTTGAGGAGCAACCAGTTAGGTAGTGTGGAAAGAGGACTGTAGCCAAAAAATCCTGACACTAAAATGACGTTTTCCATTATCATATTGTTCACTCTGCTTCTGTGTGATATCCCTTCCTCACCCCCACCTCTGCCCAGTCTGTGTCTCGTGTCTATTTAGTTTTTAGAACTTTGGGGCAGGGACCATCTGCTACTCAGTGTTTGTACAGAGTCTAGCACAAAGAGGACCAATTCTTGATTGGTCCTGAGGCCCCGCAATAATTAATGTGATTAATGATTAACTTAGTTTCTTCTTAGTACAGAAGTGATAGAGTGGGGCGAATAGAGAGCAGAGACCATTCGGTATGTTCCATTGTTTTGTAACAAAGTGTAGTGTTTAGTTGTCAGTTCACATAGAAGTTGTTCCTTGTAGCAGCTTTCTGGAAGGAAATATATTTTAAATGTGACTTTCAACTGTTAAAATGTTAAGTGGTGGCTTCTATGAGAAGGTGTTAGTCATTAGTAATGAAAAATAGAAACAATCTCTTTGTTTAATTTACCCATCTCTCTTCCCCCCCCCCCCCCCCCCGGGCAAAAGAACTCTGCATAAGTGTTGTTGTGCATACAGTATGTACCAGTTCTGGATTCATAAACTTGCCATTTTCAAGTTAGATGTGGCTGAAAAAACATGAGTTGTCTTAAAAATTTCAAAAAGGTCTCCTTTTAAGGTATAATTTAAATATTTCATGAATTTATGTACAACTATTGGGGGAGGATATTTAGTCCTTTACAGTAATAACAAATCTCTTTTCTGTGTTAGAGAAGGTGTATAATGAAAACTCAATTATAATGTTAACTGTGAAGCTGCAGTCAGTGCCTGTGTAATCTTTACCTTCCTTTGTAGACGGTTATAACCAAAGAAATGCTCAGAACCTTTTGGTTTGGATTATGATTTTTAGGCATGATTCTTTATTCTGTGCTCTGGCAAAACTCTTCAGTGATTTTATTAGCTAATTAAGGACTATAGGATCAGCCCTCTTATACAGTAATCCACAACTGAGTGCTCCAGGTGCTGTACACAACATACTAAAATATTTGGTAAAGACTTTTTTATTATTTAGGTTGCTTTGGCAGAAACCTGGAACCTCGTTTTTCAATGCTGTTTCTCTTGGGCTGGCCAATTGCATCTGGCTTTTCTCCAGGTGATTGACAGTACTAAATAGTTGAGGTCTGGCTACACTGTACCCTTTCCAGGGAAATGGATGTGTCATTACACAAAGTAAAACTATTTCCCCATGTTTATTCCTCCTCTCCTCCCCCCCCCCCCCCCACTGTTCCTCACACGTTCTTGTCAACTGCTGGAAATGGCCCACCTTGATTATCACTACAAAGGAGTCCCGTCGTCCGTCCATCCGTCCGTCCATTTCCCCCCCCCCCGGCTGGTAATAGCTTTCTGTACCTGATCACTCTTGTTACAGTGTGTATGGTCACACCCATTGCTTCATGTTCTCTATGTATATAAATTCTTCCCACTGTATTTTCTGCTGCATGCATCCGATGAAGTGAGTTGTAGCTCACAAAAGCTTATGCTCAAATAAATTTGTTAGTCTCTAAGGTGCCACAAGTCCTCCTTTTCTTTTTGCGGACACAGACTAACATGGCTGCTACTCTGAAACCTTTCCAGGAAGTAACAGCTTCTGTTATTTGCAGATCATACTAGTTTCACTTTTGAGTTTGTCCAGAGGTATCCATTCTGTGATCCTTGAGGCCTTATGTTGGTGGTCCTTCAGCGTGACTCTGTTTGGTCAATTGAAGAGTGCTCCCTGAGCCATGCCCTGTGATTTTTATTTTTTACACTGAAGTGTTTGGATCAGCCCTGTACCTATGGAAGGAGGAGGTAGGGGGCACTGCCTTCCACAGCTTTCCCTGTAGCTCCAGGAGCAGCAGCTGCTGCAGTTACCCCACTGGCTCCCTGTTGGGTTGCACAGGAGGGAGGGGAGAGTAGCATCAATTGCTTCATTACCTGCTTCCCCTTCAGGCTATGGGAGCTCTAGGGAGAGCAGGGTTGGAATTTGACTGACTTTGGCTGAATGTAGAGGGCACCTAGGAAAGGATGTGCCCCTCTTCTACATAGCCACCCAGGGCAGTATAGGAATGGGGCACGAAGAGAAACTGAGAACAACTACTAACTTACAGCTCCCTGATTCTTCTCCCAGCCCAGGTTAAGGCAGACTTCCAGCTGTTCTAACTTGCACCAGCTGCCAGTAGTCCCAAGGAACCATGCACCAAGTGGGGTAGCCAGAGCACAGCACATTGCAGCTAATCCCCTCCCAGCCTGGCACAGCTGTGCTAGGGGAGTGTAGGAGACAGCTGGATGCCGACTGGAGGCTACTCTATGTTAGGAATCCACAACAGGGTATTTGCAGGTGGCTTGTGCTGCCTGAGCAGTCTATAGGGAGCAGAACAGTAGAGGATCTGCCCCAGAGTCTTGATTGCAGCTCCTTGGCCTTTTAAAGTAACACATTAGGCCCTGGGGCCAGAAAGGCTGAATGGCACTGAGTTAGTCCATCTACAAATGAACAATAAAATCCCACAGTGTTTAAACTGGAAGTTTAAGTGATAGCATGTTGAAACTTCCCATCCTAGCTTCCCTGTAGTGGCAAGAGTCCTAATTTTTTTCTTCATTAGTTAGAGTAAATCCAAGTAAGAGTTTAATAGATTTTTTTCCCAGAGACAAACTTTGATAGTGTGTTTCGCTTTTAATTGCAGCTTTCATCATGGGGGACATGAAAACCCCAGACTTCGATGACCTTTTGGCTGCTTTTGACATCCCAGACCCAACTAGCCTTGATGCCAAGGAGACCATACAGTCAACTGGTGAAGAGAACGAAAATCACTTAAAGCCATCAGGAATTTGTATAGATGAAAATGTGTCCTTGTCCCAATCAGTGCCGGCTCCTGATATCCCTGTTGTGAGTGTTATTGTGAAGAACACAAGTCGTCAGGAGTCCTTTGAAGCAGAGAAGGAGGGGAATCACCTTGGAGCTGGTCTGTTACACAATGGGTTCCGTGGGTCTGATCTGCCATCAGAGACTCACAACTTAGTGCACAATTATGGGAAATTTGATTCTGCTTTTATTAATGGTGATAGTTTGAAAAACTATTCTGAAAAACTGGACCAGTCGAAGTCAGAACCTTTACCCACATTCAGTCAGTTCAGCCCTATCTCCAGCCCTGAACCGGAGGATGCTTTCAAAGAAAACAGTATTGACAATAAACCAAAACATGCCCAAACTCCATATTTCCCACCAACTCCAATGTATATTCCATCTGCGGCTTCAGTTCTAGATTCACTTAGGAAGGTACCAGAGCCAGAATTGAGTATGTTTGATCAATATTGTAAAAAAGAACAAAAGATGGAGATTCATAGCCAGCAAGAAAATAGGCTGGAATTGAGCAGAAAAGAACAAGACAGAGTAGCAGAGAAGTTAGTAGAATCCAGCAAAGATCTAGTGGATACCAACAACTTCCTTGGAGAAGGCTTGGCGTTTGGAAGCTTCCACGACAATAACTTGAAGGAAAGCAGAGGGTCTATGCCTGAGGTGAACTTTTCTTCATCAATCCCACCTCGCCAACGTCTAAAGCCAGCTCACTCAAAATTGTCATCTTGTGTTGCTGCATTAGTAGCTCTTCAGGCCAAAAAAGTTGCATGTATTCCAAAAGAAGATCAAACAAGCCTTACAAAAGAACCTTCTGGCCATTTGAAAGATGGCATGAAAGGAAGCCCCAAAATGCCTAAGTCACCAAAGAGCCCAAGAAGCCCCCTAGAGGTGGTAAAAAAGGCCAACAAGCAGCCTGAGAGTCCTCGGAGTGTGTGCAGTGATAGTAGTGGAAAAGGCTCTCCATCTGTGGCAGCTGGCTCTCCACCAGCTATTCCCAAAGTTAGAATAAAAACTATTAAGATGTCTTCTGGTGAAATTAAAAGAACTGTAACTAGAATCTTGCCAGAAGCGGAAGAGTTGGGCAAATCTCCTGAGGAGTCATCTGCAGAAGGTTTGGCCGCAGAAGAGTGTACTAAGTCCTTCCCTTCACCTGATACTAGTGCAGTCATGGAAAATGAGGCAAGCAAGGGTTCCACCAAAAATGCAGCTGCCACAGCTATTCAAGTGTCAAATGTTGCAAGCCCCTGTATAGATGATATGAAAACAGAGACTGCTGACAACAGCACACCCAAAGTGTCTTCGTCTCCAC
This sequence comes from Caretta caretta, assembly GCF_965140235.1. Classification (NCBI taxonomy): domain Eukaryota; kingdom Metazoa; phylum Chordata; order Testudines; family Cheloniidae; genus Caretta; species Caretta caretta. The sequence continues at coordinate 46,226,576 of NC_134215.1, read as the reverse complement.
TGCCAAACTGTGGCAGTGATGCCACAAAAATAGGTAATGTAGGGCAGCAGCCCAACAAGAGGCAGCATCAGGGTATTGTGACGCAGCCATCTAACCCCACCACTTCCAGCCTCCTTCCCAAAGCCGTACATCTAGCAAATCTCAATTTAGTTCCACACAGTGTTGCTGCTTCTGTCACAGCAAAATCGTCTGTGCAAAGGCGAAGTCAGCCTCAGCTAACCCAAATGTCAGTGCCACTGGTGCATCAAGTAAAGAAAGCTGCTCCTGTAATTGTGGAGGAGTTTAATAAAGTACTAAACAGTAACAATCTTGTGTCAGTGTATTCTCCAAACCTCAGCCCACCACCTGACAGTAATATTCAGTTACCTGCATCTGGGTATTGTTGCCTTGAATGTGGAGATTCATTTGCCTTAGAAAAAAGCCTAACTCAACACTATAGTAGGCGAAGTGTCCACATTGAAGTCATGTGTACTCAGTGTTCAACTCTGCTGCTGTTCTTTAACAAGTGTAGTTTGCTTAAACATGCGAGAGAGCACAAGAGCAAAGGATTGATTATGCAATGTTCTCAGCTGTTAATGAAACCAATTTCCTTAGATGAAATGTTTTCACCTTCTCCTACAAACTCTTCAGTGTCTTTGGCCCCTCAGACTTTGCATTTCCCAGCTCCTTCATGTAAACCCAGTGCCACATCAGGAAGTGGGACAGGAACCTCTATCAACACTCACCCAGCCATGCCTCTGTATGCAGACCCATTGAGACTAATCCGTCATGGACTAAAGTGTCTTGAATGTAACAAGCAGGCGCAGGATTATGTTGCTCTAGCAGCACACTTCCAGAGAACCTCGGAAGATAATGAGGGACTGGTAAGTAATTCTTTAAAATCTTAACTCCTTTAAACCCAATAGAAATGTAACTACCACTTGAAAAAGAAAGAGAATAGACATCATAGTTGAAAGTGAATTATTTAAGCTTTCAATTTCGTATTGGGGTCTGTATGTCAGTGTATCTTGTGTCATAATTGTAGGGATGATGGTGGAAAGTAAAATAGAAGTGAAGTTTTGGGCTAGGTGTGCAACAGCACTGCGCCATGGACTGCAAAGATGGTGATTTTTTCTGTGGCTCTGGGGAGATTGCTCACAAGTTTGGTCTTCAGTTCTGAGCACATGAATACCAGCCCTATTGACTAGTTACTCACTGTCTGTGCTTTGAAGGATGAGAGTGTAAACTATAGGATGAATTACACAGATTAATTAGAATCCTGGAAATGTAGGGCTGGTAAGGACATAGAGAGGTCATCTAGTCCAGTCCCCTCACTGTGGCAGGACCAAGTAAACCTAGACCATTCCTTACTGATGTTTGTCCAGCCTGTTTATTAAAAACCCCCAAAGATGGGGATTCCACAACCTCCCTTGGTAACCTGGTCCAGTGCTTAACTATCCTTAGAGTTAGACAATTTTTCCTCATATCTAAACTAAATCTCTGTTGCTGCAAATTAAGCCATTACTACTTGTCCTGCCTTCTGTGGACATGGAGAACAATTGATCACCTTCCTCTTTATAACATCCCTTAACATGTTTGAAGACTGTTGCCAGGTGCCCCCTCAGTCTTCTATTCTCAAGACTAAACATGCCCTGTTTTTTTAGCCTTTCCTCATAGATCAGGTTTTTAAACCTTTTATCATTGTTTTGCTCTCCTCTGTACTCTCTCCAGTTCATCCACATATTCCTTCAAGTGTGGCACCCAGAACTGGATGCTGTATTTCTGGTGAGTTCTTACCAGTGCCGAGTGGTGCAATTACCTTCTGTGTCTGAAATACAACACCGTTAATACACTTCAAAATATTAGCCTTTTTTACAACTGCATCACATTGTTGACTCATTCAATTTGTGATCTATTATAGCCTCCCAGAGTCTTTTCAGCAGTACTAGCGCATAGCCAGTTATTCCCCATTTTGTAGTTGTGCATTTGATTTGTCCTAAGTGAAGTACTTTGAACTTGTCTGTACTGAATTTCATCATCTTGATTTCAGAGCTCTTTTCTAATTTGTCAAGATCATTTTGAATTCTAACGGTTTTAAATTCAGAACCAGGTTGGGAGTCATGTGATCGTATTTAATTTCTGGTTTTTGTAACGTTTTGAGGTGGGTTTTGTTTGTGCAGCATTTTGAACTCTGGGACCCTGGTAACACATGCAGCCCAGCAAGGCATAAACAGAAAAGGAGAGACTGGGGATACGTCCACACTGCAATTCAAAACCTGCAGCTGGCCCATGGGGTTCTGGCTAAGGGGCTGTTTAATTGTGGTATAGGCATTCAGGCTGGAGCCTGGGCTTGAGGACCCTGCCTGAGCTGGTCCCAGAGTTTGGGCTGCAGCTTGAGCCCAAACATTTACACCAGAATTAAACAACCCTTAGCCTGAGTCCTGTGAGTCTGAGTCCGCTGGCATGGGCCATTTGCTGGTGTCTAATTGCAGCGTACACATACCCTGAGAGGCAGGTGCAGTATCTGCAATAGCATCAGTCTGACAGTTGTGACAGCCTCTTCTTGGCTGTCTTGTGATGAGGCCCATGCCTGGCTAGGGCTTCTGGTGGGACATTAAAGAAGTGGCTTAGCACTTCAGTGCAGTCTGCTCCTCAGCAAGGGACTCAGTTTCCTATGTAATTGAAGAAGCTACTGCCCTGCTGCTTTTCTCCTGGGTTTCTTCCCTCTGAGTGAGCACTGATCTCCAATTCTAAGGAATGCCACCCTGAGAATCTATGCAGTTCTACCTCTCCTTTGCCTGCCCTCCCCATAGGTATGAAGGAGAGGGGGACATTCCATTCTTGCACACTAAGATCATGCCATCTGATTCTTTGAGGGTCTGATTGATCATACAACATCCTTATTAAATACTCAAACAGCCATAGTTGAATAGAAGGAGAGATCTTTCCTCGCTTACTCTTTAGAAAAAGGCAAAGCCTTCCATGTATTTTTGGCTGCCAAAATTATTTATTAAGTTGTATGTGCTGGCAGGCCCCAGATATAATTCCCTTAATTAGATCCATAAACAAAGACTACAAGCTGACAGGAGGCTCTGGAAGCATGGCTGACCATTCTTAGCATGGACACATTGAATGATCTGGAGTATACAGCTACAAATCTCTCACTGGAGCGTTCCACCTAGAACTGTATTTAATTTAAACAAATATTGGGAGCACTAAGATTGAGTTTGACTTGCTCTGGTCCTGTATAGGTGCCATAATTTCTTTCTTCTGTTTTCTCTTCTCTCTTCAGTACCTCTATTGCATGCAGGGAATGGATTACTTGATCCAGTATTCTAATCTTAGACAAAGATTCATTGATTTTTAAGGCCAGAAGGGACCCTTAAAATTGTCTAATCTGACCTGCATAACACAAGCCAAAGAACCTCAGTTGGTAAAATCTGCCTCAAACCCGTAACTTGGATTTGAGCGAGAACATATATTCTAGAAAGATAGGAACTCTTGATTTAAAAGCTTCAGGTGATGAAGAATCCACTCTATCCCTAGGTAAATTGTTCTACTGATAAGTTATCCTGACTTAAATTTTTTGCATTATTTCTATTCTGAATTTCTCTAACTTCAACTTCCAACCATTGGATTAAAGAGCCATCTACTACCAGAAATCTCTTACATATGTAAGTACTTGTGGATGATGATCAGGTCACCTTTTAACCTTTTCTTGGGTAAGCTTACACAAACTGAGCTGCTTAAGCCTTTTGATATAAATTATGGTCTCTGGGCTTCAAATCAATCTTGTAGCATTTTTCTTTGTAATTTTTCCATGTCCTTTTGATGTGTGGACACAGGAACTGGACGAAGTATTCCAGTAATAGTCTCACTAATGCTGTATAAAGAGGTAACAGTACCTCCCTACTCCTTGATATTTCCTTGCTTATACATCCAAGGGTTGTGTTTGCCCTCTTAGCTACAGCATAGCACAGGTGGGAGCTCATGTTCAATTGGTTATCCGCTGTTATCCCCAAGTCCTATTCAATGTCACTGCATTCCAGGATATGGTCCTCCATCTTGTACGACCTATGGTCCTTGTTCCTAGATGTATGATCTTGCTTTTGGCTGTGTTTAAAATGAATGATGTTAGTTTGAATGAGTTCACTTTACCAAGTGATCAACTTCGGGGTATGTAACTGACCAGGTCCCATCTTTATTTACCACTCCACCAATTTGTCATCTGCAGGTTTTACCAGCAATGATCTTGTATTTTCTTCCAGATCATTGATATTTAATAGTATTGGTGGCAAGAACAGATCCCTGTGGAACCACATTAGAAACACTCTCTTGTTGAGTGTTGATTTTCTGTGTACACTTACTTTTTATGAGATCTGTCAGCTAACTAGTCCTTAGCCATTTAATAGGGCTACATTGATTTTATATAGTGTTAGTTTTATATCAAAATGCCGGTCAAATGCCGTACAGAGGTCCAAGTATATTAACTTTTTAGTTACCTTTATCAACCAAACTTGTGTACTCATCAGACTTTTCAGAATTTTTTGTTTGATAAGACCTATTTAGTGTAAAACCATGTTGTTTGGAAGTAATTATACCACTGTTCTTTAATTCTTTATTGATTGCATTCCAGATCAACCTTTCCATTATTTTGTCCAGGAATGACATCAGACTAACTAGCATATACTTTGTAGAACATGCCATTTTACTCCTTTTTAAACACTGGGACAATATTAGTTTTTTTCCAGTCCTTTGGAGCTTCTCCAGTATTCTAGGACCATTAATTAACATTAATGATTCAGGGAGCTCTTCATCCAATTCCTCTAATACTCTTGGATGCAAATTATTGGGTTCTACAGATTTTAAAATGTTTAATTTTAATAGTTGCTGTTTGTCATGGCCCATAGTTATTGATGGAATGGAAAATATTTCATTATCAGTGTCTGATATAAATATCATCCTGCTTGTATCCAAATACAGAACAGAAATATTAATTTCTGCCTATTCTGCATCATGACTTGGCAGTTATCCTTTTCTAGTCTTGGACGTATATCATTATGATTTTGTTCGTTCCTAATATATTTCAGGAATTCCTTCTTATTGTCCTTAACCCTGCTGGTCTTTGCCTTTTTGTTGTTGCTGCCTTTAGCATCCCTATCAGTTGTCTCCAGTCAGGAAATGCAAATTTGTATCCTTTGCTGTTAGCTTCCCCATTTTATATCTTATTGCTTCTTTCACCTCCTCACGAAACCTTCTTTCGTGATTGGAGAGTTGATTCTAATAAAGCATGTTTAAATAATTCAGTTATTCACACTTCTGAGGGATGACTTTCCTTTTTTTGGAGAGTTGCTGAAGCTTAACAACTCTTTTCTGCAGTTAGCACTAAGGGGATGTCTACTTTGCCGAGACTATACCAAAATAGCTATACTGATGTAGCTATGCCAGCATAACCCTGCATTGTAGATATAGCCTTTATTGATGGAAGAGGTTTTTCCATTAGTATAAGAACATCACCTCTCCAAACAAAGTTAGTTACATTGATGGAAGCATTCTTCTGTGGACATAAGCTGTCTATACTACACATTTTGCTAACACACGTTACGTTGGTATAAAGTTGCTGCATTTAGTATATTGCTTGTACATGTGCACACTTGGATCCTTGCATTAGCGTTGCATATACTACCTAAGATGCTTTTGTCAATGCATAGTGCGGTGCACCATGAGTAGATATCCCGGTATGCAGATTGCGACTGTCCAGCGCACTGTGTTTTGGGAAATTTTGGTAATATATCGTGGGGCAGAAACAAGTGGTGCAAGGGGTCAGCGTACCAGCATGCAACTTTCTCCATCCCATAATGTCATTCAAGGTCTGTAATTTTAGTGCCTTTTTAAAAAAAAAAAATTGCGTGAATATGCTCTGCCCTCCCCGCTATCAGTCATCTCTGACAGAAGCATGGAACCTGCACGGCTCTGTGCTATTATTCTGAGCATTGCAAGCACAGGATGCATGATCCTCTGGTATTTGCAGAGTCACAAGAAGAACCGCATCAGTGGAGAGCATGATGGTTTCATAGAGGACAGATTGCTGTGGGGGCATAGTGAAAACCAATTCAAGGTGGCTGGTGGTGGTGCTGGAGCTGGTGGGCTTCTGTGCCCAAGAAAGGATTACTGACTGGTGGGATTGCATCATAATACAGCAGAACCTCAGAGTTACGAACACCTTGGGAATGGAGATTGTTCATACTGTGAAATGTTTGTAACTCTGAACAAAACATTATGGTGGTCCTTTCAAAAGTTTACAACTGAACATTGACTTAATACAGCTTTGAAACTTTATTCTGTAGAAGAAAAATGCTGCTTTCCCTTTATTTTTTTTAGTAGTTTACATTTAACACAGTACTGTACTGTCTTTGCTTTTTTCTCTCTGCTGCCGCATGATTGCATACTTCCAGTTCCAAATAAGGTGTGCAGTTGACTGGTCAGTTTGTAACTCTGGTGTTAATAACTGAGGTTCTGCTGTACATGTTTTGAGATGACAAGCATTGGCTGCAGAACTTTCAGACGTGAAAGGCCACATTCCTGGATCTGTGTGCTGAGCTCACCCCAGCTCTCCAGCGCAAGGACACTAGTATGAGAGCTGCACTGGCGGTGGAGAAGTGAGTGGTGATTGCAACGCCGGATTGTTTCCCATTAGTGGGAAATCATTTTTGGAGTTGGAAAAGCCGCTGTGGGGGCTGCTGTCATGCAAATGTGCAGGGCCTTTATTCATCTCGTGGTACGCAGTACTGACGCTTGACAATGTGCCAGACATAGTGGATGGATTTGCAGTAATGGGGTTCCCAAACTGCAGCACTGTGAAAGATAGCATGCATATCCCTATTTTGGCAACCAGCTCATCTTGCCCCACAGTACATCAACAGAAAAGGCTACTTTTTCTGTGGTTATGCAAGTGGATCACCAGGGACTCTTTACCGACGTCAGTGTGGGCTGGTCAGGGAAGGTGCATGATGCTCACATCTTTAAGAACACAAGACTGTTCAGAAAGCTACAAGCAGGAACTTTCTTTCCTGACATGTGGATTACCATTGAGAATATTGAAATGCCAGTAATGATCCTGTGGAGCTCAGCCTACCCTTGGCTTATGAAGCTGTATAGTGGCCAGCTTGACGGCATCAAGGAAAGATTCTTCACCTACTGATCCTGTAGTTGAATGACAGTTAAATGTGCTTTTTGGGTGGGCTAAAAAGTATGGCATTGTTTACTCACAAGATTGGATCTCTGAGAAAAATATCTCCATAATTATAGCTGCCTGCTGTATCCTGCATAGGATCTGTGAGGCAAAGGGAGAAAAGTTGCTGGCGGGGTGGGACATGGAGGTGGACTGGCTATCTGCTGGGTTTGAACAGTCAGACACAAGGGGTATTAAATGAGCTCAACGTGGAGATATATGGCTGAGGAAGGCCTTGAGAAAGCACTATAATAGTGAGCCCCAGTAAAGTGTTTTGGTGAACTGTTCCTCCTTGCCCTGCAATTCTGAGACCTATTAGGAATAGAGGGTGTTAGAGAGCTTATTCCTTCACCCTCCCACTTCCCTGGTCCTTCTTGTATGAACAGAGCGAAACAGTACCCGAAGTCTGAAGGTACAAACAATTCAATGTTTATTGGGGTGAACTTCCAGCAAGCTTAAATCCAAGTTCCTTTTTCCTTATTTTCAAATCCCAACTTACTTCCTGTTTCAGAGTAGCAGCCGTGTTAGTCTGTATTCACAAAAAGAAAAGGAGTACTTGTGGCACCTTAGAGACTAACCAATTTATTTGAGCTCACGAAAGCTTATGCTCAAATAAATTGGTTAGTCTCTAAGGTGCCACAAGTACTCCTTTTCTTCTTTCAACTTACTTCCTGTTTGCCCCTAATTTATATAGTAATATTCTTAGCTATACCATAACCAATCATTCTACTGAAATTTACCTAACTAATCCTAACATATTGTAACATGATTAGCTAACCAATTATATCCTACCACCTTGTTAATTTACACCCAGCAAAATTAATACAGCAGACAGAAACAATCACAGAACCAGACAGAGACCATGCAAATAAACAATAGTAAAGGAGGAACTATTATGACAAAACATTACAGAAGTGAGGATTTCACAACTACATTTATAAAGACAAAAGAGTTTCCCACCTCTGTCTATTGATTGAGTGAGTTCTTACCAGACAGAAAACTATCAAAGTAAATTTCCTTTTACATCTTCTAGGCTCTTCCGATCTATTACCTCCATAGCAAGGGATCATCTTTTCAACAGCCCCAGATTGCCTTATTTCAATATGACGAGTCTGGAATGTGAGGATGTGATCATATGCTTCCCAGCTTATGGCTGCCTCTGCTGCTTAGCCAAAGGCCTTCGCCTAAGAACAGGGCCTCAGACTGTCACAGTGAGAGAAGGCCCTTAAACAGATTCTTTCTTTTATACCTCTATAACTAGCTAAATGATAAACATATACCTAAATTCTTAAAGTATAGGTCTTTACAGACAGGCTTGAATACCTATATCGTAACAGAGGGGTGTTTTGGTGTATGTCTATGAATATACAATGTCAGTGCACCTATTAATTTTCTGGTGCTTGCTGTACATTTAGAAATATTACACTATCTGTCACTAATCCTATGAGCTGTCACACTGTACAATAACAAGTGGGTGCTTTCAGTACCACTTGGCATTCTGCAGTGTATGTTGGAAATTAAAGATGAATTATTTTCCAAAAAATATGAATAACATAACCAGTGTGCCAAAAAATCTGTACAAGTTAAAAGCTAATACATTTAAAAACTTAATAAATGAATGTTCTTTCCTCTTGTTAAGTTCTGTTCCATTAATGTCCATTTTGGCTACTCATACAACAAATGTGGCTCTCACAGGTCAGTGTATATGAAGCTGTAGTTGTCCTTACTTTATCCTGGTGTGGAATGGTAGGAGTAGCAGCGTGGATTTGATTTAAATCACTATTCAGGAAGACTCAATTTAATCATGGATTATTACATAAAAGTGCGTTTTTGTTGGTTGTTATAACCTTAATACATATTCTTCACAACTTGGAGATAGATGTAGGTTTCATTTTTAGAAGGTACACACTATACATTTTTAGTGATTTATTTTGAAAACTTTTCAGATTAGTTTTACAACTATATCAGAAAATGGATGGTGGTTTGGTTACTTCATTTACCAAAGGTAATTGAAGCAGATATTTATGAAGTCATTGGGAGGTGAACTATCTCCAATTCAACAGCTTACCCATTAATATTTGGAGGATTTTCTTGCCATGCTGTATTAGGAGGAGAACATCACTAGACAGACATTTAAATAGTTTTATTTAACTAAAACATCAATGTTATATATTCTGGATTTTTTTCTTCAACAGCAAACAAATAATATTTTAACAAAACAAGCATATGATTTTTTGACTTGAGTTAAACATTCAAGTTTTTTAAAATCAGGTTTGTTTTTCTTAAAATTGTTTGTAGCTAAAATAGTTAAATGAAATATTTTTTAAAAAAAATTAAATTGACTATGTCAGCCAGGTCAACATGAGGAACTTAAAATATTGGCTTCTGCAGCTAAGTCTGTCGTCTTCACCTTCGTTTTCCTGTTTGTTCATAATCTGGAAAAGAAAACAAGCTTTCCTGCTTTTTCGGGTCCCAAACGATTTCTCAATTTGGAATGAATTCTTCCAAAGGAAGAAAATATTCTTTCTACGCCAGCAGAAGAAGCTACTGCTGTTAAAAGTGAGATTATCACTTCAACAGTCTCTGAATCCAAGTGCTTAAGTGACATCCACCAGTTCACTGGTGTGACTTCCTTTAAAACATCATCAGCAAACTTCCTTGAATGGTTCACCCTTAGCTCTGAAGTTTATTATAGTTGGCATTACGGAGGGATGATTGCCAGATGTCAGTGTCATAGCCAACTCCTGTTCTTCAGTAGTTAAGGTTTGACCCTGGTACTGAGTATTGAGAATATTTGCAAGAGAATGAGCTGGAGACAGTGCTTGTCCCATTTGTTTTTTTAATGCTTGTAATTTAACTCTGTCATTGCATATTTCTCTTCTTAAGATCTCTCTCAGTTCCTTCTAAATTTCAACAGCATCAGCAATAAAACAGCTGTTTCCCTGCATTTTGTTCAAGGCTACAGAAATAGGCTTCAGGATACTCAGCATGTGTTCAACATTTCTCTTAAGCCCAACGTTGAGCACTTTGGCTGTGACAGGGCCATCTATTTTTTTCATGGTTTTGTTCACAAACTGTCGTCAGATTAAGCCAGTTCTTGATATAGTGCTCAAAACAGTCCACTCCTGAGTTCCATCACGCATCTTGTGGGAGATTTAGATTGGTTCCTCTCACTTTTTTCAGAGCAGCTGCTGCAAAGTGGTTGTTACGGAAGTATTTTGCAATTTCAACAACATTAGCCTTTATTTCTGGAACACTGAAGTCTTTGGCTAGGAGGTGCATCAAATGAGCACCGGAACTGTATGTTGTTAACTTGGGACACTCTTCACTCTCTTCTAACTAATTTCTTCTCATCTTGGATACATTTGCAGCATTGTCTGTGACCAAGCTGCGTAATAGAAATTTGAATTTTTTTTCAGTTTGTTATAGCTTTTACTGCTACTTCTTGTAAATATTCTGCTGTGTGTGGATTTCCTGATGTATCAATTGTATCTGTAAGGAAGACATTCCCTTCTTCTGTTGTCACACAAGCACATACAACAGGATCATTGTGGACATTGCTCCACCCATCAAGACTCAGGTTAACAATTTTACCCTCTAGACCTTTTGCACACTGCTCAATTTCTCTTTCATACACTTTATCCAGCAATTTGCCTGTGACATTTGCTCTGTTGGGTGGACTGTATCCTGGTCTTAATGACTGAACCATGTTAATGAAGTGTGGGTTCTCAATCATACGGAAAGGAGAGTTCGTTGCATAAAGAAACGGGGCAATTTTTTCAACAATTATCTCTTTTTGTAATGTGCCGGTTCTTATCACCAACTTATCTGTGGTTGTTTCTGGATGACGGAGATTTTTTTTCCTTTTTACTACAGGTGATATATTGTGGCTATGTGACATACATGATGTGACTGAAACACTATCATTGGCAGATAACTCTGCAACTATAGAAAATGATGGTGATCTTGAAGGTGGATAGTCTTCAGAATCCTGTATGTTGAGGATAGAGTCTCCTAAGTCAATGCAGTTATTTAATTATTATTACCATACTGCTCATTTAGTACTGCTCATTGCATTCCCTGACGCTCAGTACCTGTACTACTTTAAAGGTGAAATTGTACAACTGCATCTAAAATGATAGTACCATAGAGTAACACCTATATTTTTTGCTGAAACAGAATTCAAGAATAGTCCAGAAGGAAGACAGGCAGTCCTTAAGAAAGAAGGATGAAATAAAAACCAACGTGAAGATCCTACATGTTCCTTTCATCATCTTCAATGCAGCTTCCTCCTGAGAAGGAACACTTCTCATGATGATGTTTCATTTGGGCAACCAGGCCTTGCATTTCTTTGTTGCACTGGTTGCATTTTTCACGCATGCCTGTCTTACCCACAGGTTGAGGAACTTCATTAAAATATTCCCAAACTGGGTCTCTTTTATGGCCTGCTGCCGTTATAGGTTTTCCCTTCTAGTGAGAGAATGGTATGGTAGATCTCAAATCAATGAAGGCTACTCTCAGAAAGATCTCAAGACTTCTGCTCAAACAGTTTTACTTTTGTTTCTCCTGCCTGTCTCTCCCTTCTCACAGTTATCTCCAGACTTCTTCTCGTTGTCCAGATCTATTTTGCTCCCAACAATCTTCTATTCATTGAACTTTTTGAAACTTTGCACTTTTAGAGAGAGGTAAGGGATTGACTCTGTACAGATTTGCAGAGGGACAATAGGGTTGAGATCTGTTGTTTCTCACCTCTATATATTTAATTATTTTAAAACATTTTTGCAGTTAACAAGCATGTTATCTCTGGAGACACACATCCACAGTTTGAGAACTGCAAAACTAATCATCTCTGATGAGCACTGAGACTGAGCACTGAGCCCCATCGGGTAGATAGAAAGATTAACCTAAATCTGTACAGAAGCCTCTGGAACCCCATATGATTGGGTCCCTAAACTATGAACTGTTGGAACTCATTTACAAAACTTTTCTTAAACTTTACATGAATATATAGTCTCCTGCTATGGAATTAGAATTTATAATCCCTATTCCATGATGAGATAGGTTTTTCCCTCAAAGCATTTTATCAAAAAAATCCAATTTAAATTTTAAAAATCCAATTACAAAAAATCATTGATTTTTATCCACCCTGAGGGGTAATGTGGTGCCATGTGGAACATTGAGTGTATGTGTAAGGAGGTGCTAAACTGGAGTTCTCCATGGATAGCAAAGGGAGGGAAGCCTTTGATTGTTGAACCTGTAGGTTCCGCAAGAGTCTGCAGCATCTGTTTGCTTCTAGAGAAGACCCATTATGTATGGGTGCAACTCCCTTTCCTTTTCCTGCTTTGACTCGTGGGCCTTTCTCCTGGTCCTGTCTGCTCTTTCTTTCCCACACAGTCTGCAGTATTCACCCTCCAAGCCCTTCTGCTCATGGTCTGATGCAGCACTTGCTTGCATGGTCTTGCTGAACATATTATCTTCAGTCCTCTTCTTTCTTCTCCTTATCTGTCATGGTTGCAATGGCAACAGCTAGAGATAAAACACAGAGGTACCATTGTCAGTGTAGTCGCAATGGAAAGCAAAAGTTAAGGTTCAAAACTCCCTTCCATTGCTCCCCTAAAGTTTGAAATAAAATGTGCTTATTGACCATTCTGCTTGGGAGTGTTTGTGCATAGCACCAGCCATAGTGAGTATGGCCCACCAGGGGTGAAGAAAATGGCTCATTCTGGTCACAGTTGTTAACTCCACTGCTCAGGGGTCACGGAGACCAGAAGCTGCCCCTCGCCACTTAAAAATCCAGCAATTTTTTTGCAATACCTTTTCCTGATTGTCCAGCTTGGTGTGCACACCTAGCATCTCTCTCTTGTTGTGTGCAACTGCCCAGCCAACCATTCCGGCTATGCATCCCAGATACGCTCTAACCTGGAGTAGACAGGAAATACCAAATCTCCTGGGACTGTGGGGAGAAGAGGCTGTGCAGGCATAGCTATGGTCCAGCTATAGAAATGTGGACATCTATGAGCAGATTGCATGGGGGATTCAGGAGAAGGGGTACGACAGGGATCAGCAGCAGTGCCATCTGAAGGCCAAGGAACTGTGGTTGGCACACCAGAAGGCCATGGAGGCCAACAATCAATCCAATGTTAAGCCATGGACCTGCTGCTTTTACCAAGAACTACATGAAATACTTGGCAGAAACCCCACCACCACCTAGGCCATGGTGGATACCTCGGCAGGGTCTGAGATACAGATAGGTATCTGCTTTTCATTCCTCTGAAGAGTTATACAGAGCAGTTTGTTTCTGTACACAGCGACATCCCTAGAATCCTCTTGATAGATGCCAGTGAAATTTTCATGGAGGTCCTCTGCAATCCTCCTCTTCAGGTTTCTAGGGATGGCAGCCTTATTTCTTCCTTTGCAGTTGGATACTTTCCCACACCTCTGCATGAATATGAGATAATAAAAGGAGTTGATGAATGGATTGAAACAGAACAAGGCAGGTATGGCTAGAGAGATGAACAAAGAAGATGGTCATAGGCCCGTTGTACACTAGAAACTTTGCTGGTATTGCAGTGTTGGTTGGGGTGGGTTTTTTTGTGAGGCGTGAGAGTGGTGATAGTTGTATACCAGCAAGAGCCAGACTGCAAATGCAGTGATTCTGGCGTAAAAGTGCCTTTGCCAGTATAGCTTATCATGTTGCCAAACCGTATAAGCACTCTGTAGCTGGTATAAGCTCTGTGTACACGCGGAAGTTTTGCTGATATAGCTTTACTGCCAAGCTTCTTCTGATGTAGACCTGGCCTTAGTAGCTGTTGGAGGAGAATGATGTGGATGTCAGAGTTGCCAGAAAGGATTACAGTAATCAAGATGGCGTGATTATTGCAATTTTCTATACTTAGCAGTAAAATTCAATACCCTGAGGAGGCTAAATTGGTCTAGAATATAATGATTGTCTCTTCGGTAATGCAGATTACCAAGAACACATCATCCTAATTCATAGCTTCCCACTCTGGTTCTCCGTTGGACACAGTTCAGTTCATTTTCACTGTACTGACTTTTAAAGCCCGGCTTGGTGTTGGTGATCTCTCAGGTAGTTAGAGCTGCCTTTTTCTGTGGTGATGAACCTGATGGCTTCACATAATTGGAAAAATGGAACTGTTTCCAAATTGGAAAAGACTCCGATCTTCAGGAGAAAGAGCTCTTACAGGAGCCAGGTGAAGGCTGTGGAGCTTGTTTACAGACTAAAAAAGAATTAACTCTGCCCTCTCCAAGTTCAGAACTAAATGCAATACCCCTCACTTCAATTTGGCTTTCTTGTGGTAACAATCATAATGCAGCAGCATACTTGCATCTCATATAGCCTATTTTTTCTAAAAAAGGCAATAACTGGTAGGTGTGGAAGAGACTTGTGTTAACTTCTTTGTGGAAGATACTCTAATACAGGGGTGGGCAAAATTTTTGGCCTGAGGGCCACATCGGGGTTGCAAAATGGTATGGAGGGCCTATCCCACTTCCTGCCCCCTGAGTGCCCCCCCTCAGAACCCTCAAGCCATCCAATCCTCCCTTCCTCCACCGCCCCCCCCCGCTCCCTATCCCCTGACTGCCCCAACCCCTATCCACACACCCCCCATGTCCCCTGACCGCCCCCTCCTGGGACCCCTGTCCCCCCAGAACCCCACCCCCTATCCAACCCTCCCTGTTTCCTGACTGCCACCTCCGCCCCATCCAACTGCCCTCTGTCTGCCCCCCCCCGGGAGCTCCTACCCCATATCCAATCCCTCCTCCCCCTTACCATACCACTGAGAGCAGCAGGACAGGCTTATTGGAAAGCCTGGGAGGTGGGCAGGTGCAAGCCATGCTTCCCACGCAGCAGCGTGGCTGCAGGGGAAAGGCAATAGCGGGGGAGAGGCTGGGGACTAGCCTCCATGGCTGGGAGCTCTGGCTGGGCAGGACGGTCCCGCGGGCCGTAGTTTGCCCACCTCTGCTGTAACACTACAATGATGGGTAAACTTGGAAAAACCCATCCAGATAAATCATGAGGGCCTAAATGAGTCTCATCTGTGTGGACCAAAAATAAAAAGCAGGACCTTAACAGTTCTGGAAGCAGCAGCAGCAGGATTTGGATACAGCTTGGATTATTAGAGAAAATGAGAGAGGAGTCTGAGAACTCCCATCTTATAGGCTGACTAAAAGTGGGGAGTTGGAGAGGTTTGTGGAGAAATGATCAAGCATTTTTATGCCATGTTGAGGTTGATGGAAAAATATATGCGAAAGCCTGTGTCCGAAGTTGTCCAAAGTATGTCAAAGATAACAAATCCAGTTTGGCCTGTTATATAAAATAAACAATAGGCAGACTGCTACCAAATGGATGTGTATTGAGCTAAGAAAACTGACTAGAGGTCTTCAAGTTTCTGCTGTGGACACAGGTTGGAATAACAGTGAGCTGAGAGATTCCAGAAATAGAAAGAAGTGGACATAACTCAATTTGTCTTTTGATTGGGTCATCTTAATGGGGTGAGGTTGCTACCCCTTTTTGGATGTTTCTGGGAGTCACTTGGCTATTTGCATAGGCTTGTGGATTGAATAGTTTTGAAGAAGGAACCTATTTGCAGGAAAGGGAACAAGCTTCACAGCACGATTGCCACTACCTATTGGGAACCAGGAATCAACCCATACCACTACTGGGCCTCTGGCTGGGTTTGGGGTATTGGGTGTGGGCGCTTATAAAGGTGCAGAAATAGTGCTGTTTAGTGAGGAATATATCCAAACTGAAAGAGAGCTTGTATGGTCTTGGGAGTTTCCTCAGAGGCACTCAGGGATCAGGAGCAGAGGAACTGGAAGTTTAGAATGAGCTAGGTTTGGGAGGTCTTAAGATGAACTCTGCAATTGGACAGAAGAATAAAAAAACAGGAGGGTGGAGGAAAGTGTGGAATGGAAGGATTCAGAACAGTCAGCAGAAGAAAGTGTGGGTAGGAACCTACTGAGTGGCATAGAGTAAATGGATTGACGGTCACAAAGGGGCAGATTTGAGGCATAGCTAAAGAGGATGGAGGTGGTGAGCAGAGAGGGAATGTGGAAATGGAGAGGTTAGAGAAGCAGAGTTTGGTGAATATGGTCAAATGAGTGGTTATTTTAGCAAACAGAATTGTTGACCCAGGTTTCAGGGTGGTGGGAAGCTAAAGGGTCAGAAGGGACATCATGGAATCCAGTAAGGGTGGAGGATTGTGAGGAGAGGAAGAAGAGGATTTAGCAGGAAATTCAGAATTAAGGTTGTTGAAGCAGTAGAAATGCCTGTAGCTGGGACTGTCACCTGATGTGCTGAGACTACCTCTGAGCCTGTTTTCTGTGCCAGTTTGGGCCTCCAGAACCCTGCCTTGTTGAGCCAGATACGCAAGCCTGCTGCAACATAGACCCAGGGTCTGAACCATACCCCCAAAGCTGCAGACTTAACTGAAAACAGCTTAAGAAGTGCTCCAGTGCTCAGACACTCAGCTCCCAATGGGATCCAAATCCCAAATAAATTCATTTTAGTCTGTATAAAGTTTATACAGGGTGAACTCGTAAATTGTCTGCCCTCTATAACACTATTAGAGAGAGATGCACAGCTGTTTGGTCCCCCAGGTATTAATCACTTACTCTGGGTTAATTCATAAACAAAAGTGATTTTATTAAATATAAAAAGTGGGATTTAAGTGGTTTCAAGTAATAACGGACAGAAGAAAGTAAGTTACCAAGCAAAATAAAACAAAATATGCAAGGCTAACTTAATACACTAAGGATCTAGTTACAAATACTAACTTCTCACCCTAGATGTTCTCTTGTGTACAATCCTTTTCAGACCAACGTTGTAGTTTATGGTCTGGGTCCAGCAATCACTCACACCCCTGTAGTTACAGTCCTTTGTTCCAGTTTCTTTCAGGCATCTTTTTGGGGTGGAGAGGCCATCTCTTGAGCCAGCTGAAGACAAAATGGAGAGGCTTCCCGGTCCTTTTATATTCTCTCTCTTGTGGGCAGAAATCCCTTTGTTGTTCTGTGCAAAATCACAGCAACAAGATGGAGTTTGTAGCCACCTGGGCAGGTTACATGTCCATGAATGATTCAGCTCTTTGCAGGCCGATGCCATTGTTTACATGTTAGTTTGAACGTTCCCAGGAAAGCTCAGATGTGGATTGGCATCTCCAAAAGTGCATTGTTAGTTAAGTACTCCGTTACTTGAATAGACCCGTCACAATATATTGGCCAAACCTCCCTTATGTGTTTCCTTCAGCAAACACTTCAAATACAAGCATAGAGCCAACACTCATAACTTCAGATATAAAAATTATATATGCATACAAATAGGATGAATATATTCAGTAGATCATAACCTTTGAAAAGTTATGTTACATGACATATCTAGCACAAACCATATTCCAGTTATGTCATATTTATACTCATAAGCATATTTCCATAAACATAGAGTGTAACGTCACACTGCCCTTTATAGTTAGCATATACCTTCATCTTCTGCTGTCACTTTGGTACAGTTTGTACAAGTGTTCTATACATACAGCTACTGGTTATCAGTGGACAGGTGCCAGGGTCAATGTTAATTTTAACAGTACCTTCTAAAGGTCCTGCAGTACTAAAAAGAGGTTCTGTTTATAAAAAAAAGCATTGCAATTACTTAATCGCATATCATCATCATTAAATAATTTTGAAACTTCAGTTGTGTATCAACGAAGACCATGCCCCACATGCTTATAGACACTGAGGGCTTTGTGTGGCCTACAGCAAGCTGATGGTGATGGGTGAGTAGGAAAGAACCTGGTCTGACTGTTCCAAAGCTCTTTGCAGAGCTGACAGTTAGTAAAACTATCTTCTTTCTTCTGATACTGAGTCATTTTGACAATTGTTTTATTGAAACAGGAAGCCCAATGATGCCATTTTTACACAGCCACTTTTCAGAGTGGAACTATACTTTAGCCTTCGATTTCCTGACTTGCAAACACCCTTACAACCACAGGGCCACATCTGATAAGGTTTTACAGGTAATATTTATTTTTGACCTTAACTCTAGCTCAGTGAGGTTTTTGTTTCTCTGGGAAACTAATAAGTAAAGGAGGATAAAATTCATGATTCTAAAAGGACTGCGCTACTCATCTGCTTTTTGTAATCTGTCTTTAGAAAGAAAAATAAAGCATTATGGACAATTAAGTACTGGTTTGTTTAAAAAATCTTATTGATAAAGAGCAGGTAGGGGAATATGTAGGAAACTTGACCATATATAAGCTAGCAGCTCTGTCATGTGCATCAGAAATTACTGACAAATGAATATCTTAAACTGCTGCCAGATCTTTGTCATGACTTTTCAAACTGGGTGTATATTGGAGAAATGAAAAGGGCATTTGGGAATTAATTTCAATCTCTTGGTCTTTATTTTTTTTAAAAGGTCTTGGAAAGAAAAAAAACCATGGAGGCTCTAGGGTGAAATTCACTTCTGTGCAGAGGGGCAGCATAATGCTTATGTTCCACTTTATCCCTTCTGCATTGTATGCATGTGACCGACATAGAGCTGGAGCAGTAGTTGGAACACTGACTAAATAGGCCCTCTTGGCCTAGGCTAGGAGGCTGAGTTCTCGTCTTACCTGTGTCACTGATGATGATAAATCTGTGCCCTTCTGTGTAGAGAGGAAGGTTTCATAGCCTGACCTCAGGAGGCAGTCAAGTATTGTGTCCCCCAACATGTTACGGATGAGGTAACTGAGGATCTGAGACACGTTGTTGTTGTTCGTTTTTTTAATCATTTCTGGCAGAGTAAGAAATACAACCCAGGTCTGTAATGTAGCAGACCTAACTGAATGACACTTATCTATACTGCCTCACAGAAGGAATGACAAATGTGAGCTTGCCTGTGCATCTTTAAAATGGGGCTACCCACCTTCACAAAGCCTTTTGAAAACATTAATGTATACTTTAAATGCAGATATCATCAAGCAAATAGCAACTTCGAAATCCTTTCAGGCCTTGCTCTAACCTCTAGACCATACTCTCTTCTAAGAGCTAGGAGCAGAATCAAGGAATCCTGTTACCACTGTTCTCCTGCTGTCATGGGAAACAGTTGTACAAACTGTTTGGAGAGAGTGTGTTGCATGCCTTCTAGTGGCTGGTCCTCAACGATTGTGAAGAAAACCTTGACAATGGTCACCACCCTGATCCTACTGTGACTCATCACTTCCCCGATCCCCACTCATTCCTTGCTCTGTGAGATGAATAGCTGTTGGTGAGGCAGAGGAGGTGAGTGAAGGGGTAGTAGTGGGTAGAAGAGGAATGTGTCCAAAAGGTTGGATGTGGGGAAATGGGACTGGAGGGGGAAGTCCAGTGCTTCAACACTGCATTGGTTACACTCCATCCACTTGTTAAATGTATTAAACAATGAAAATGAAAAAAAAATTTATCTACATGGTAATGAATGTTAAAGTGTTAATCTGAAAAAGTAGGGTGTGCTAAAAATTGTAATCAGATATGCACACAAGGAGAACTTCTGGAGTATTTTAAAAGGTCAGTCTCTATTCCTGTATTGAAGGTTAGTAATGCCAGAGACTGTGAACAACATTGAACTGTAGATCTGATAAGACACCCATGTAAAGTTTTGTTGAAAAGTGTTGTCGGTTTGGTTTCCTCACTGAAGTAGAAACCAGAGTGGCAATCTTTGCCCTGAGGATCTTATGCAGGCATGTGATAAAAGTGCAAAGGGAAATTTTATATATGGTTTGTAGATTGCGAGACAGCATTTGATAAAATCCAACACAGGATACCACCCATTCGTGAGAGTAAAGGAAAGGATTACTTGTGGCACCTTAGAGACTAACAAATTTGTTTGAGCATAAGCTTTCGTGAGCTACAGCTCACTTCATCGGATGCATTCAGTGGAAAATACAGTGGGGAGATTTATATACATAGAGAACATGAAACAATGGGTGTTACCACATGATCCATTGTCTACAGCCAAGCTCTACGATACAACCGCATTTGCTCCAAGATCTCTATCAAGCATTCTTACAACTACATTACCCACCTGCTGAAGTGAAGAAACAGATTGACAGAGCCAGAAGAATACCCAGAAGTCACCTACTACAGGACCGGCCCAACAAAGAAAATAACAGAATGCCACTAGCTATCACCTTCAGCCCCCAACTGAAACCTCTCCAACACATCATCAAGGATCTACAACCTATCCTGAAGGACAACCCATCACTCTCACAGATCTTGGGAGACAGGCCAGTCCTTGCTTACAGACAGCCCCCCAACCTGAAGCAAATACTCACCAGCAACCTCACACCACACAACAGAACCACTAACCCAGGAACCTATCCTTGCAACAAAGCCCGTTGCCAACTGTGCCCACATATCTATTCAGGGGACACCATCATAGGGCCTAATCACATCAGCCACACTATCAGAGGCTCGTTCACCTGCACATCTACCAATGTGATATATGCCATCATGTGCCAGCAATGGCCCTCTGCCATGTACATTGGTCAAACTGGACAGTCTCTACGTAAACGAATAAATGGACACAAATCAGACGTCAAGAATTATAACATCCAAAAACCAGTTGGAGAACACTTCAGTCTCTTTGGTCACTCGATTACAGACCTAAAGGTTGCAATTCTTCCACAAAAAAACTTCAAAAACAGACTCCCGACGAGAGACTGCTGAATTGGAATTAATTTGCAAACTGGATACAATTAACTTAGGCTTGAATAGAGACTTGGAGTGGATGGGTCATTACACAAAGTAAAACTATTTCCCCTTGTTTATTCCCCCTCACTTGTTTGTTCCTCCTCACTGTTCCTCAGACGTTCTTGTCAACTGTTGGAAATAGCCCACCTTGATTATCACTACAAAAAGCCCTCCCTCCACCGCTCTTCTGCTGTTAATAGCTCACCTTAAGTGATCACTCTCGTTACAGTGTGTATGGTAACACCCATTTTTTCATGTTCTGTGTGTATATAAATCTCCTCGCTGTATTTTCCACTGAATGCATCCGATGAAGTGAGCTGTAGCTCATGAAATCTTATGCTCAAATAAATTTGTTAGTCTCTAAGGTACCCCAAGTCCTCCTTTTCTTTTTGCGAATACAGACTAACACAGCTGCTACTCTGATTCTTGAGAATGTAACTGATCTCAAGATAAAAATCCTGTATTTGGGGACAGAAAGCAGCAATGTGAATGAATGAAATCATCTGACTACTGCAGCATCAAGGTTGCACTCTGTCTCCAACTGTTTAATATATAGGTAGGAAGGTATAATGAGGTCCAGAAGACACCTATCTGGACATACAAGTCTACAAATCAACAACAGATACATGAATAATCTGAAGATCTTCCCTAGTTGAAGCAATGCAAAACAGAACATGCTTATTGCCATGAACAGTATCAGCAGGAAATATGGAGTGAGGAAGTATAATGATAATGATAATAAGTAAACATAGTGATGCACAAATTAGGTAACACCTATACCTTGGCCATTGAATGGTGGAACAAGCGAATAGATATCCCTGTTTAGGGAGTCTAACAACATCAGATGAAAGATATGACACAGTAATCAAGCTTCTAAAAATGTATTCAGTAATTTTCAAAGGCTCCTGCATTGTTGAAAGTCAAAACTGAATATTTGCACTTAATTGCTGAAGGGCTACATATGGTCAACTCTCCTGTATGGATGTGAGAGCTGGACACTTAAAAAGGACACAGATCAAACTCAGAACATTTGAATTCTGGTTTTCTAGAAGAATGTTTCATTAATTGTATAATGAACCCTATGAACAAAGAGGTGATGAGAAAGATTAAATTAATCTGTGACTTGAGATCCTACGTAAAGGAACATCTTTTTGTGGACACATAGCTTGCTGATCCCTGAGTGACTCACTTCCAACACTCTGGCTCTCATGCAAAATCGCAGGTGGAGGAAAAAGACAATTATATCAGAAATATCACCAGATGGACTGCCCATTCAAAAGAGGGTGGAAGGTAGATGAGGCAATACCTGTTATTGGACCAATTTCTGTTGGTGGGAGGGAGAAGCTTGTGTCGGTCTTGTCCTGAGACCAACACAGCTATAACAACACTGTAAAGAAGAAAACTGGACAAGCAACGAGGAAGGGGCAGTGGCTTGAGAACACACCTGTCTGCAGCTTAAACCAGAAAATGGAGATTTGTTGAGGGGTCTTGGGAGTGGAGGAAACTGAGGAGTTGCTGAAACAAGATGTGCTGTGTTTAAAACTTTTTTCCTGGGGGGAGAGTTTTACTGATACTCAGTGTTTTTCAACTCTGGGCTTGCCTACATTACCTGCAGGATCAACGGGCAGCGATCAATCCAGTGGGGTCAACTTATCACGTCTAGTCATGATAAATCGACTGCCGACCACTCTCCCGTCGACTCCGGTACTCCACCGGAGCAAGAGGCGCAGGCAGAGTCGACCGGAGAGTGTCAGCTGTCGACTCACCACAGTGAAGACGCTGTGGTGAGTAGATCTAAGTTACGTCTATTTCAGTGACGTGTCTGGGCCCACCCATATCCCCCAGCATGTAGGTGAGACAACAGGTACTTGTGTATTACAAAAAAAATAGAAAATTTTACACAAAAAACAAATGAAACTAGGTTGCTGAACACAACATATGTGAGACACAGTCACAAAGGCCAGGAAGTGTCAAAATCTACCTAATACATATCTCTTCCCCCCACCCACAGGCACCTTACCACTATCCTAACAACTGGACTCCACAGATCACACCACAACTATCAAGCATTCAAACCTCCACTCTAGAATATTTTATCACATTTACTATCAGGCAGCTATGACTGTATTGGTTACAGTAAGTTCACATTCTCAAGGTGGTGTTTACAACCATGAGGAATATTGAAAGCTGCACCTGCAGAAGAGGCTACTGTTGTCAAAAGCTGGTTTAACACCTCAGCAAACTCTGGTTCCAGGTACTTAGACAGTGATTTCCAGTTCAGTGGATTTACTTTTTTTTAAAACTTTGGCAGCAAACAAGTACTGCTTAATTATTTTAAAATAAATTATTTTAATTAGAACTGTCGATTTAATCAGTTAACTCACGTGATTAAAAAAATTAATCTGGGTTTATCACATTGTTAAACAATAGAATATGAACTGAAATTTAAATATTTTGGATGTTTTTCTACATTTTCAAATATATCTATTTCAATTACAACATAGAATACAAAGTATACAGTGCTCACTTTATTTTTTATTACAAATTTTTGCACTGTAAAAATGATAAAAGATGATAAATTTTCAATTCTTCTCATACAAGTATTGTTGTGCAATCTCTTTATCATGAAAATGCAACTTACAAATGTAGGGGGTTTTGTTCCATAACTGCACTCAAAAACAGAACAATATAAAGCTTTAGAGCCTACAAGTCCATTCAGTCCGACTTCTTGTACAGCCAATTTCTAAGAGAAATAAGTTTTGTTTGCATTACGGGAGATAATGCTACCCACTTCTTAATTACAATATCACCTGAAAGTGAGAAAGCATGGCACTGTTATCTCTTGTGATGCCAGCTACTTATGTGCTAAAGATTCGTGTGTCTCTTCGTGCTTTGGCCATCGTTCCAATGGACATGCTTCCATGCTGATGACACTTGTTTAAAAAAAAAAAGTGTTTGAACTCCTTGGGGGAGAATTGTATGTCTCCTGTTCTGCTTTATCTGCATTCTGCCATATATTTCATGTTATGGCAGTCTCAGATGATGACCCAGCACATGTTGTTCGTTTTAAGAACGCTTTCACTGCAAATTTGACAAAATGCAAAGAAGATGCCAATGTGAAATTTCTAAAGATAGCTACAGCACTCGACCCAAGGTTTAAGAATCTGAAGTGCCTTCCAAAATCTGTGACAGATGAGGTGTGGAGAATGCTTTCAGAAGTCTTAAAAGAGCAACACTCTGATGCAGAAGCTACAGAACCCAAACCACCAAAAAGGAAAATCAACCTTCTGCTGGTGACATCTGACTCATGATGATGAAAATGAACATGTTGGTCTACACTGCTTTGGATGCTTATTAAGCAGAACCTGTCATCAGCATGGGCACACGTCCCCTGGAATGGTGGTTGAAGCATGAAGGGACATATGAATCTTTAGTGCATCTGGGATGTAAATATTTTGCGACACTAGCTACAACAGTGCCATACAAACACCTGTTCTCACTTTCAGGTGACAATTGTAAACAAGAAACAAGCAGCATTATCTTCTGCAAATGTAAACAAACTTGTTTGTCTGAGCAATTGGCTGAACAAGAGGTAGGACTGATTAGAGCCTACAATCCAAAGTTTTACATTGTTTTTTGAATGCAGTTTTTTTTGTACATAATTCTACATTTGTAAGTTCAGCTTTGATAGAGATTGCATTATAGTACTTGTATTAGGTGAATTGAAAAATACTATTTTTTTACAGTGCAAATATTTGTAACAAAATAAAGTGAGCACTGTACACTTTGTATTCTGTGTTGTAATTGAAATCAATATATATGAAAATGTAGAAAATGTCCAAAAATATTTAAATAATTTGTATTCTATTGTTTAACAGAGCGATTAATTTTTTTAAATTGCTTGACAGCCCTAATTTTAATAAATCATTGAAATGGTTCATCATAGGCCTTAACATATATTGTCATAATTTCATTTTAAATATTTTTATTTAAATATTTATTTTTAAAAATAAACTCTATAAATAAAAGATATCAACCTTGGTGAATGCCACTGGGCTAAAGGTTATGGGCCTGGGGGTGGCAATGACAGCATTACCACCTCTTTTTTTTTTTTTTCCTTTTTCCCCTTGGAAAAGTACTGACCTGGTTCAGGCACCTAACTCCAGGAGAGGAGACTCAGCTGTGAATCCCAAGTGGAGAAAGGTGCCTCCCTCTGGGCAAGACTAAGGCCTGGTGTACATTAAGAGTTTGTCGGATTTAGCAGCATTAAATCGAATTAACCATGCACCCGTCCACACAACAAAGCCATTTTTTTGACATAAAGGGCTCTTAAAACTGATTTCTGTACTCCACCCAACTAGGGGATTAGCGCTGAAATTGACATTGCCATTTCGAATTAGGGTTAGTGTGGACGCAATTCGAAGGTATTGGCCTCCGGGAGCTATCCCACAGTGCGCCATTGTGACCGCTCTGGACAGCACTCTGAACTCAGATGCACTGGCCAGGTGTACAGGATAAGGCCCGGGAACTTTTGAATCTCATTTCCTGTTTGGCCAGGCGAGCTCATCAGCACAGGTGACCATGCAGTTCCAGAATCAAAAAAGAGCTCCAGCATGGACCGAACGGGAGGTACTGGATCTGATCACTGTATGGGGAGAGGAATCTGTGCTATCAGAACTACATTCCAAAAGACGAAATGCCAGAACATTTCAAAAAATCTCAAAGGCCATGAGGGACAGAGGCTACAGCAGGGACGCAACACAGTGCCGCTTGAAACTTAAAGAGCTCAGACAAGCGTACTAGAAAACCAAAGAATCAAACGGATGCTCCAGGACAGAGCCCTAGATATGCCGCTTCTACGCTGAGCTGCATGCAATTTTAGGGGGGCCGCCACCACCACCCCTGTCTGTGGACTCCGATGATGGGGTACTCTCTGCCATGCCTGAGGATTTTGTGGACGGGGAAGATGAGGAGGAGGAAGAGGAGGAGAAGCTTGAGGAGAGCACACAGCACACCATTCTCCCTGACAGCCAGGATCTTTTTATCTTCCCTGACTGAAATATCCTCCCAACCCAACGAAGTCGGAGAGGGGACCTCTGGTGAGTGTACCTTTTTAAAATAGAATACATGTTATAAAAGCCAACGTTTTTTAATGATCAAGTAGTCCTGAGGACTTGGGATGCATTTGTGGCCAGTACAGCTACTGGAAAGTCTGTTAACATGTCTGGGGATGGAGCGGAAATCCTCCAGGGACATCTCCATGAAGTTCTCCTGGAGGTACTCTAAAAGCCTTTGCAGAAGGTTTCTGGGGAGAGCAGCCTTATTCCGTCCTCCATGGTAGGACACTTTACCACGCCATGCTAGTAGCAAATAATCTGGTATCATTGCATGACAAAGTCTGGCAGCGTATGGTCCCGGTGTTTGCTGGTATTCAAGCAACATCCGTTCTTTATCTCTCTGTGTTATCCTCAGGAGAGTGAAATCGTTCATGGTAACCTGGTTGAAATAGGGGAATTTAATTTAAGGGGACATTCAGAGGTGGCCGTTCCTACTGGGCTGTTTGCCTGTGGCTGAAAAGAAATCCTCCCCGCGGTTAGCCACGTCGTGGGGGGCGGGGGGAGGGGCATTGGTGCTGAGATGTTTGCGTTTGGCTAGCAGGGATCTTCCCTGATACCAGCCACGCGGTGGGGTGAGGGGTAAGGCAATTATCCCAGAGAATTGGATGGCCAGAGGGTGGGTGTGGGACAGGGGGTGGTTAGTTTGGTTTCTGCTGCTGCACATTAACAGGAAAACCGCAGCACTAAATGGCCAACTCAATGGGCTTTGCTGGGTATGGGAGAGAAAGGCGCTGCTGTTATGAAGATTGCAGAAGCCGAAATACTATGGCTTACCATGGCCGCCTGCAGGCCGAAATCTGTTGCGCGGCACTGCGTGTGTGATCTCTAACACCAAAGCCGCAGGCACTCAATATAAGATGCAAAATGCTACCTTGTTCCAAAATCACATGTGCTATGTAATGTGAATAGTGTTGTTCACTGTGAAAGAGTATAGCCATTGTTCTGTAAAATGTATCTTCACTCCCTTTTTTTTCCTCCAGCAGCTGGAAATGTTTCAGGCCTCCCTCCTCTGTCCCAAAGGCTATCTCAGATAAGGCAGCGAAAAAAACGCACGCACGATGAAATGTTCTCTGAGCTCATGCAGTTTTCTGGCACTGACCGAGCTCAGCAGAATATGTGGAGGGACACAATAGCAGAGTACAGGAAAGTGGCTGATGAACATGAGGAGAGGTGGTGGCAGGAAGATCAGAGGAGGCATGAGGCAATGCTGGGGCTACTGCGGGATCAAACGGACATGCTCCAGCATCTGGTGGAGGTTCAGGAACGGCAGCAGGATCACAGACTGCTGCTGCAGCTCCTGTTTAACCGCCCTCCCTCCTCCCCAAGTTCCATAGCCTCCTCAACCAGATGCCCAAGAACGCGGGGGTGCGGGAGGCTCCGGGCATCCAACCATTCCACCCGAGTGGATAGCCCAAGCAACAGAAGGCTGTCATTCAACAAGTTTTAAAGTGGCCTTTTCCTTCCCTTCTACCCTCCTCCCACACCCCACCCAGGCTACCTTGTGAGTTATCTCCCTATTTTTATAATCAATTAGTAAAGAATACATGTTTTTTTTAAATGATAGTGACTTTATTTCCTTTGCAAGCAAGCTGTGATTGAAGGCAGGAGCACGGGTGGCCTACAGGGAATTTAAAGTCAACCAAGGGGGCAGAACTCCAACCAGACAGTCATCTTCTTCCTCAGACTGAGCCTCATGGCCTCAGCTGCCTACGTGACACTGTATGCTTGGCTTAAGATGAGAGATCTCCAGCATTGGCAGATAGTGTTTTGCTAGCCAAGTTCAGACATGGGCTTGAAATTGACTCCTCCAAGAGAAGTTACTCCTATCCCTCTCATGGTGGATACAGAGTCACAATGTCCTGAAATGAGTAACGTTCAACCCCCCCAGCTCTATCAGCAACTATCCTTGCTGATACTCTGAAGAACTGAGGGCATTTTGCTGGGTTCTCAAGCCTTTCTTTCCTTATTTGCAACGTGACGCAGTTCAAGTTGTTATGGACAACACAAGCCATGTGCTATGGACAAGCAAAGAGGAGCTCATTTCACTTAGCAGGGCAAGGAAGCTGTGGTGCTTAGGGACTGATGTATTAATCACATTTACCTCATTGCCCTGCGTCTGATGGTCAAAACAACAACCTACCAAATCAACTGAGCATGGATGGAAGGGAAGAGCCTGAATGGCCTCTAAAGGTATCAGTGATGGACAAGATATTTTCTCACAATTTTTTTTGTTAACTCTTGAATTAAGTCCAAAAATTCAAATGCCTGAGGTTCTGCTCAAGAGCAGTAGCAGACAGTCAGCCCATTCCCAGGTCCTACTTAACTGGGGAGTAGGTTTCCTCTGTGCTTTTCTTCCATTTACTCTCACCCAAAGAGTAATAAAATAGATCTAAAACAAGGCAAAGCCAAAATAATTTTGGTTGCTTCTGATTTCCAGACCTGCATGCCTCTAGAGAGGAGCATTGACCTCACTCTGTGAGCATAGACCTGTTGTCTCAGAACAGCCAGAATTATCACCTAGATCTTCATAGGCTTCTGACAGATCTAGAGACATCCTGTTCACTGGAAGTGCAACATGTCTTGATAAATTTCAGGAAGCAATCCATTCACAAATACTGTGATCTTAGGGAAAAAGTTTCAAGTCTGAGTATCCTAGTCCCAACCTCAGCTCTAGTCCAGTGTATACTTGAATGCATGCTTTACCTGAAACTTTATGGTCTTTCCTTTGTCTGTGAAAGTTTATTTAGTAGCTACATCTGCTTATCACGTGCTAATTGATAATGGAACTTTATTTGCTTATGACACAGTAAAGAGATTTAAGGATCTAGTGGATATCTATCCACCAGTCAAAGGTACAGCGCTCTAATGGGATCTTAACCTAGTTTTTACTCAGTTTCTCCTTTTGAGCCTCTAAACAAATGTTTGCTGTTTCACCTGTCAATAAAAACAATAAGCTAAGGCTGTGAGAAAGTAGTGATTGTATGGTTCAAAAGTTATGGCTACAGTTTGCTAAAGTTGCAGGTTTTGGTGTGGGCCAATGTGCCAGGGCGCAACACCTCTCAAAGTTGTGGCAACTATGAAAAGTTGCAGTGTGTGTTTAAAAGTTATGGTTTCTGCAACAAAATTGCAGCCTGTGATTTTTCTTACAGCCTTAATTATAACCATAACATCTGCCAGAAGAGTAAGGGACCTGCTGCAAGCCCTGATTGCTGATTGTGAAAAACTGAAGTGTCAAAGTGGTTCTCCATTCCTCCAAAGCACGGTGGCACTAGAGCCTTTCAAAGTAAAGGCCAGTAGAATGTAATAACAACATTGGCTGTTTTTCCCTAGTGTCATTCTCGGAAGTGACTGAACAGCTTTGTCCTAAGTTTTCGAAAAATAATCATTCTAAGGCAGACACGCAGCATGGAAAATTTCAGTCCAAATAGTTACAATTTGGCAAAGTTAAAAGCATCTGAAAACAGTGTCTTAATGAGAAGTGTCAGGCAATCTTATTAGGCAATTCTATTGCCTATTTTTATATAAATTTTATTTATATATAAATAAAATATCCCCAGTAGAGTGGGTTTACAAACAAGCATGAACAGAGACATGAACAGACTTCCATAGGAACACTTTGAAAGACTGAGTGTGTTTAGTTTACATAGGAGACAAGTAAAAGTGTACACGTTAAAAGTAAACAGAATAAAGAATGGTTAGAGGAGGTATATCTATCTTTCCTTTTTAATACAAGAACAAAGAATTTTCTACAAATTATAGACCCTTTTTATATTAGAAAATTATTACAACCAACATGGAGTAATTCACTATTAGACCTCATTCCGATGGATAGAGAGAAATTAATCACTGAATTTAGTGGTTGCCTAGGTACAACTGACCATGCCCTGGTTACATTTGTTTTTGTAAGCAAAATACACTCCCAGCCAGTGAAATATATACTTGATGCTTTAAAAGGCCCATCTATCAAAACTAAAAATAGATTATGATCAAAACTGATTAGGAGCAAAAATTTTAAAAACAGAAGTGTGAACAAAAAAAGTTTAACACCATATTAGATTCCCAAATAGCCACAATTCTTCAGTTACAGAAAAAGTTACTTTGGTAAAAAAAAAAAAAAAAAAGTGAGTGTGTAGAAACAGCAGTAAATATATAAACAAATAGAAAAAGAAAATTGATAGTAAATAACATGAATTAGAAGGTTTTTTTAAATGCAGGTAATTGATAAGGGAACTTTAAAGGTATTGATTAAATATCTGTGACCAATAAGATTAAAGAAAATACAGACCCTGGACTTCAGAAAAGCAGACTTTGACTCCCACAGGGAACTGATGGGCAGGATCCCCTGGAAGAATAACATGATGGGGAAAGGAGTCCAGGAAAGTTGGCTGTATTTTAAAGAATCCTTATTGAGGTTACAGGGACAAACCATCCCGATGTGTAGAAAGAATAGTAAATATGGCTTGGCTTAACAGTGAAATCCTAGCTGATCTTAAACACAAAAAAGAAGCTTACAAGATGTGAAAGGTTGGACAAATGACCACGGAAGAGTATAAAAATATTGCTCAGGCATGCAGGAGTGAAATCAGGAAGGCCAAATCACACCTAGAGTTGCAGCTAGCAAGAGATGTTAAGAGTAACAAGAAGGTTTTCTTCAGGTATGTTAGCAACAAGAAGAAAGTCAAGGAAAGTGTGGGCCCCTTACCCAATGAGGGAGGCAACCTAGTGACAGAGGATGTGGAAAAAGCTAATGTACTCAATGCTTTTTTTTGCCTCTGTCTTCACGAACAAGGTCAGCTCCCAGACTACTGCACTGGGCAGCACAGCATGGGGAGGAGGAGACCAGCCCTCTGTGGAGAAAGAAGTGGTTTAGGACTATTTAGAAAAGCTGGAGGAGCACAAGTCCATGGGGCCGGATGTGCTGCATCCGAGAGTGCTAAAAGAGTTGGCGGATGTGATTGCAGAGCCATTGGCCATTATCTTTGAAAACTCATGGCGATCAGGGGAAGTCCTGGACGACTGCAAAAAGGCTAATGTAGTGCCCATCTTTACAAAAGGGAAGGAGGAGGATCCTGGGAACTACAGGCCAGTCAGCCTCACCTCAGTCCCTGGAAAAATCATGGAGCAAGCCCTCGAGGAATCAATTCTGAAGCACTTTGACGAGAGGAAAGTGATCAGGAACAGTCAGCATGGATTCACCAAGGGAAGGTCATGCCTGACTAATCTAATTGCCTTCTGTGATGAGAACTCCCTCTGTGGATGAGGGGAAAGTAGTGGACGTGGTGTTCCTTGACTTTAGCAAAGCTTTTGACACAGTCTCCCACAGTATTCTTGCCAGCAAGTTGAAGTATGGACTGGATGAATGGACTATAAGGTGGATAGAGAGTTGGCTAGATTGTCGGGCTCAACGGATAGTGATCAATGGCTCCATGTCTAGTTGGCAGCTGGTATCAAGTGGAGTGCCCAAAGGGTTGGTCCTGGGGCCGGTTTTGTTCAATATCTTCATAAATGATCTGGAGGATGGTGTGGATTGCACCCTCAGCAAGTTTGCAGATGACACTAAACTGGGAGGAGAGGTAGATAAGATACAGAGGGCCCTAGACAAATATTGGAGCATTGGGCCAAAAGAAATCTGATGAGGTTCAACAAGGACAAGTGCAGAGTCCTGCACTTAGGATGGAAGAATCCCATGCACCGCTACAGACTAGGGACCGAATGGCTTGGCAACAGTTCTGCAGAAAAGGACCTAGGGGTTACAGTGGACGAGAAGCTGGATCTGAGTCAACAGTGTGCCCTTGTTGCCAAGAAGGCCAATGGCATTTTAGGATGTATACATAGGGGCATTGCCAGCAGATCGAGGGACGTGATTGTTGCCCTCTGTTCGACATTGGTGAGGCCTCATCTGGAGTACTGTGTCCAGTTTTGGGCCCCACACTACAAGAAGGATGTGGAAAAATTGGAAAGCGTCCAGCGGAGGGCAACAAAAATGATTAGGGATCTGGAACACGTGACTTATGACGAGAGGCTGAGGGAACTGGGATTGTTTACTCTGCGGAAGAGAAGAATGAGGGGGGATTTGATAGCTGCTTTCAGCTACCTGAAAGGGGTTCCAAAGAGGATGGATCTAGACTGTTCTCAGTGGTAGCAGATGACAGAACAAGGAGTAATGGTCTCAAGTTGCAGTGGGGGAGGTTTAGGTTGGATATTAGGAAAAACTTTTTCACTAGAAGGGTGGTGAAACACTGGAATGCGTTACCTAGGGAGGTGATGGAATCTTCTTCCCGAGAAGTTTTTAAGGTCAGGCTTGACAAAGCCCTGGCTGGGATGATTTAGTCGGGGATCAGTCCTGCTTTGAGCAGGGGGTTGGACTAGATGAGGTCCCTTCCAACCCTGATATTCTATGATTAAAAAAGGTATTTTAAATATATATCAGGAACAAAAAGAATCCGAACATTGGTCTAGATCGGTGTAGTCAATAGATGGACTGCGGGCCAAATCCGGATCGCCAGATGCTTTAGAATGGACCGCAAAATCTTATTTACTTATCATTATTTTTGTATTTTTCTCTGCCATCTGGACCTTGACAAAAAATAATTGATTACCCCTGGTCTAGATCTGTATCTACATTTGGTGTTACAGTTGTCAATAATGCAGAAGAGTTTTAGATATTTCTACTCTGTATTTGGAGCAAAGCTGGATGATTGATATCCTATAACAATGAAATACTTTCTATTCCAACAGTAATTAAGGAGGATATTAAACAGCATCTGTTAAAATTAAACAGTGACTTGCAGCCACAGAGCCAGCTCCCAACTGGGCTAGATTTTTGAAATTGTTCAGCACCCAGAAGCTCCCATTATTCTCACTGAATCCTCCTAAACTTAATGAGAACAATGGAAGTTGTTGAGTGCTTCTGAAAATCTGGCCACTTCATTTAGGTGACTGAGTTGCCTCTGTAATGCCCCCATATGGACCATCAGAGCAAAACTCACCACTTCCCTAGGTAACCCATTCCAGTGCTTCACCACCCTCCTAGTGAAATAGTGTTTCCTAATATCCAGCCTAGACTGCAACTTGAGACCATTGCTCCTGGTTCTGTCATCTGCCACCACCTATTCAGGGCTTGTCTTCACACAGTATATGCTTCAGCTGAAGCCGCCAGAATCTGGTCATCCCTTATAGCAGGGGCTCCTCCAATCTGTAAGCCTTCCCAGTCTTTGAGCTGCAAGCAGGTGTGTCTCAGAACAGGAGCAGGAGACCTCTGCACTTCTTCCTGGGCATCCCTGAACTGGGCTAGATTTCCTTTTAAACTCCCCTCTCTATGCCTGATATTTGCAACAGGTGTAGCAGGGCAGGGCCAATTGGCTCCGCAGGCTCTCGTTACCCCGCTTGTTGCTAGTGATGGGGCTTATCTGACCCATCACACTCTCTCTGTCAGGTGCTTAGTTGGGACACTAATCTTCCCCCACCAGCTCACCTCAATTTTGAGAGAAAAGTCTGCATTTTAGGGAGTGCTCCCAGCTCTATGTTGGACACTGAACAAGAAGGGCTGGAGGGACGGACAGGTACCACCTCATGACTTGGGGGTGTCCGTCATGGCATGGAGCCATCATAGAAGGGTGTGATCTGTGACCAGAGTGGATTTATTGTTGAGAAGGTAATACCATCCCCCAAGGCTGCCTTCATGACCCCTTTCACTGCTAAGCCCTCTTTTTCTATAATGGAATAGGCCTTCTCTCTTGGGAACAGTTTGCAACTTAGAGGACAGGATGTTCCCTGCCATTGACCACCTGGGTGAAGACAGCTCCCAACACAGCTTCAGAGGCATCAGTTTGTATGAGGAATTCCTTGGTGGAGTCCAGGCTGTATAAAATGGGTCCCCTATGGAGGTGAGCCTTTAGTGTCTGAATGGCCTCCGTAGCTTCCATCCAATGGATCTTTCTTGGGCTGCTGTTCTTGAGGAGATTGGTGAGAGAGGCCTCACATAACTGCTGAGGGGCTAGAGGACCTGGTCCATTCGCTGTTGCAGTGTTGCTGGAGCCCCATATAGGCCAAACAGTATGCTCTAGAACTTCTGTAGGCCACAGGGGTGTCAAAGGCTGATTTTTTTTTATTTTTATTTTTTATTCTTATTTTTGGTTTGTGGGGGGGACTCCAGAGCAGTGGTTCTCACTTATTTGATCCGGCCTCCCTTCTTTGTGTCTGTAGTTGTTTAGCGCCCTCCCCGCCGCAATACCTATACCACCACCCAGCTCTGACGACAGAAAGCAGAGCAGCAGGTGCTTGCCAGGCACCCAGCTCTAAAGGCACAGCTGCATCAGCAGTAGCTCAGAAGTAAGGGTGGCAATGTGAAAAATGATATTCCTCAATATCACTTTTCACAGCAGACTTAGTGCCCCATTACCACCCCTACTTCTGCACTGCTGCCGACAGCTGGAGCCCCGCCATCTCCAGGTGAGGGTGGCGGGGAGCAGAGGGGAAGGAGAGCCTGAGCCTGGACTCCCTTCCAGTGAGGATGGGGAGGGTGCAGGGGGAGAGCCTGAGCCTGAATGGCGGGGCTCTGGCTGTCCCCTTTATCCTCGCCTCCCAGGTGTGGATGGCCCTTCGGCCCGAGCCCCACCACCTAGGGCTGACAGCCACAGCTCTTCCTCTCCCAACCCCCAAAAGCACCCAGCTCACGTCTCCCATGACAGATTTCTGTGCCTCCCTTGGGAGGCCCGCCCCATAGTTTGAGAACTGCTGCTCCAGACTGAGTGGGATTTGCCTCATCCAGTTGATCCACAAGGCATGAGGTTTGGGTCAAACTTTGAGACAGCATTGGTTGACTTTTACAAAGTGAGTGAAAAATCAGGTGGTCCCATCTGGCTTAGGGACCAACACAACTGGACTCTTCTAGTTGCTGTGGGATTCTTCAAACACCTCAGGGTCCAGCATAGATTGGTGTTCTTGCTTCATAATTTCTCCCATCTTCTGTGGAAGATGCCACAGGGTCTCTCTGGCACAGTGTCCAGGCTCAATTTGTATGTGGTGGGAGGTGAGGTGGGTTCATCCTGGCCAGGTAGAGAAAATAGAGAATGTGGCTATCAGTTGTTGAGTTTCTGTTGTGCGGTGTGAGATTGTCTCCAATACAATGCTCTGGAGCCTAAGATGCTGGATAGCTGTGTCCTAACTCTGGTTCCAGAGTTATAGAGAGCTATAGATAGGCCCTCCTGGGCTTTCTGTGGCCTTAAAAGATTGACATGATAAACTTGTTTTTTCTTTTGTCAGGCTAATTTCATAATTTACCGGCCCTACTTAGTGAATTATTTTGGAAGGGCCCAGCCAATGGGCCAAGAGTTTTGATTCCAAACTAGGGAGCAACAGGCACCTGATCCCTGGGTTTGAACACTCCCAGGTGGGCCCCTTTTGTTGCAGGCAGTCTCTTGAGCGCTCTGGGCATTCAGATGATTTTTCCCTTGCAAAGGTGCCTAAGGTTGTTAGCTTCTTGCAGTGGGTGAGAACGACTGTACATCCGATCCTAAACTGAACTTTGCACCGCTTGATGATCTGTACCTTATTCTCTGATAACCAGAAACTTCTACGCTTAAACTCTGTACCATTTTTTTTATTTTAACATCTTAATAAAATTATTAAATGTGTTCAGCCCAGGGAGGTTGCTCCTCCCCCATTTCCTATACTAAATCCAGCATCCCCCAAGGCTGCCTCCCATACAGCAATTCAAGTGGGGGAAAAGTCCATAGATGACTGCAGCACCTCACACACCATAAACAGGAGGGGGGAGCAGTAACTGGTCACAGTCATGGGGGTCTGTGGAAACAAGCTTCTTTAATGTGTTTTGAAGCACTCTACCAACCCACCAGTTGGGAATGGTAGATGGCAATTCAGAGAGACTTTTATAATATGAACATCTCCTCTAGTATGTGTGTTAATCTAGTGTGATGTAAAGCTGGTTCCCTAACACCCGTTGTATTTAGATAATGTCCCAGGGAGCTCCTGGAGTCAGTACCAAAGAGTCCCTTACAAGGGTTTGGCCACACCTTGAGTCTAGTGGGCCATCATTCTATGCTGTTTACTTTAACAGTGATAGTCAACTTAAGTGGCCTTGGTTGGTGTGTTCAGGCCTCCGCAGTCCAGATTTGCCCATAACCAGATTCCATGAATGGATGGTCCCCATACCTGTGCCCAGATTGGCCACAGGAAACACAGACATTATGAGCCTGGTGGCTGGTATTGGGACCTGTCCCTAGATAGACCCTTCTGTGTATGCCATCTCCATTCCAGCTGCCAGGGGTTGCCCTTATTAGATCATAGCTCGAGAATCCTAGAACCAGCCTGGGCTGTGGCAGTTCCTGCTCTGAGATAGGCTTGACCACCATGATTTTCCAGGCAAGGGGCTCTTTGGGACGTCAGCCACCCTAGGCAAGTTTTCAGTCCCCTAGAGGTGACCCCTGAGCTCTAGGGAGCCTATCCCTGGATGTTACTGCAGCTGCCATCTGTTCAAAAGTTTCAAGAAAGGGGTCTGGATCATCTCTAGGCTCCATCTCTGAGAGTCTGACTGGCCCAGTAGGCATTGCTGGACTTGTGCCATAGTGAAGGACACAGCTGTTGTGGGAGGTTACAGTAGGGTCATGACCTGTTGCAACAACTGTTGTTGCTGTTGAGCAGCTAAATTTCAGATCAGTTGCTGGTGGCCATCAGCTGTAGGAGCTGCTGTTGGGTGTTCTGCTCCACCATCCATTTCAGCAGTTCCTCCATGTCTGTGCTGCCATGGTGCTCCTTCCTGTGTGTGTGTGTGTGTGTGTGTGTGTGTGTGTGTGTAAAGTTCTGACCTGCTCCCTTCAGCAGGGGGGCTAGATCTATGCCCACATTCAAGACCAAATTTGTGACCAGGTTCCATCTGTGGCATCTCCTTGTGGCCATTAGGGCACAGCTCTCCCAGCCGTGGTCTCTCTGAGGTCCAAGGTAGTGGTGCTTTGGCCCTCTGGCCAAGGAACACTTCAGTGCTATCTCTTGTGGGGTGCTATTGTCTGAAAGGAAATGAGGAACAACCTCCCCCACTCCATACACAAATTAACACAAAAAAGCTGACAGCGGGGTTATCCAATGAATTCTTGGTGGAACCCACCCTTCTGTTCAGAGCTTGCCTTCTCCCTGTCCCATATTCTAGCTAAAGCCCCCAGAATCTGGTCATCCCTCCTAGCAGGGGCGTATCCAGCTGGTGAGCCAGCTCAGTCTCTGGTCTCATCCAGCTGGTAATTCAGCTCAGTTTGTGGGCTGCAGCTAATCTTCAGTCACATCAGGAGCAGCAAAGCTCTGCTCTCCTTCCTGGGCTAGGCTAGATCTCCTTTTAATTCCCTTCTTGATGCCTAACATTTGCTGCAGGTGTAGTGGAGTGTGGCCGATTGGGCCCACAGATTCTCATTAACCCTCTTGTTGCCAGTGCCTAAATAGAAGTGGAAAAGGTTTGAAAAATCTAACCAGAGAGCTGGGAATGGCAACAGGGGATGGATCACTTGATGATTACCTGTTCAGTTCATTCCCTCTGGGACACCTGGTATTGGCCACTGTCGGACGACAGGATACTGGGCTAGAGGGACCTTTGGTCTGACCCAATATGGCCATTCTTATGTTCTTATGAGAGATTTAAAAGATTTGGCTAAGAAGCTCTCTTGACTGGTAATGTTAATCTTTAATAAAGCTGGGAGAACTGGGGAAGTTTCAGAAGATTGGAAAAAGTCAGTATCGTGCCAGTATTTTAAAAGAGTAATTGTAACTCAGCTTGACGCTGATCTCAGGCAAAATAATTAAATGTCTAATACAAGACCCTACTGGAAGAACCGAAAACAGAGAGATATCAATACCAACCATTATGTTTTCATGGAAAATATGTCAGAATAATATCATGATTTGAAATCTAGTTGATTTGTCTGTCTTAGGTACTTATATGTCCCTTATTACTATAGTATGAGAGTGCTTCCCAATCTTTAATGGATTTTATCCTCACAACGCCCCTCTGAAGTAGGGAAATGTTATTCCCAGTTTACAGGTGAGGATCTGAGACGGAGAGAGATTAAATGACTTGCCCAAGATCACACAGGAAGCCTTTTCCAGGAGTCTCAGGACAGTGCCTATGCACTAGACTGTTTTCCTTCCCTATTATCACAGGTAGCTAGTCCCTTTGAGTAGACGAAGTCCAGAGCAAGTGTGTCCACCTGAGCCAATTAAAGGGGGCAGGGCTACACCTGGGGCTATAAAGACCTGTCAGAGTGCAGAGGCAGGCAGGAGCAGCAGTAGACAAAAAAGCATTGTTTTTTGGGGGGGAGAAATGGAGGATTTTCTGACCCCAAATGAAGTCACCCTGGAAACTAAAGCAAAGTCTATTAGAGATAGGGAGAGGGGAGAATAAAAAAGTAGAGGTGTAGTCAGATGATATCAGTAAAATAAGCAAAGCTGAGGAAGGAAATATATTAGAATGTTATAATTGTGAAATCCCAAGCCCCTCCACACCCACTTCCCCCTTAAAAATTAAGTGGCATTAATCCTGTGAAAGTAACTGACTGGATTTAAAAAAAAAATCATAGGAGATATAGTAAGAGCCAGGAAGTTGCAAGATGGGGCTCTTTATAGTTGAGTGTAAAAACAAGGAGCAGACTGATAAACTGCTAAAAAGTAAAACTTCAATAAAAGTTAAGACAGTTGCCAGCTTCCAAAGTATTTGCCTGAAACAAAGGGGGAATATCAGAGGTACGATTGGAGTTGACTAATGCTGAGAGAACACAAAGCATAGGTGAAGATACAGTATTAGTAAGTGGCTGATTAGTAAAAGGAGGAGGAAATAAGCCGTATAGCAACTGTACGGATTACATTTAAGTAAGGACTTTATCTAAAAAAGTAATACTAGGGTATCAGATATTTAGAACCAAGTGATATATCCCTCTCCTCTGAGGTTTTCTAAGTGCCAGTGGTATGGGCATGTAGCATGTTTGTAAAGGGAAAATGAGATGCGATAAATGTGGGGGTGAACACTCATATGAAAATTGTATAGAAAGGACCCAGGTCAAGTGTTGTAACTGCGGTGGGAGTCATAGTCCAGCATACAGAGAATTTATTGCGGCAAGACAAGCTAAAGACATACAAAAGATAAAAATCATTAATAACCTGCCTTATGCGGAAACTCTTAGGAGACTCTCAAAACCTCAGGCGGAAATGGAAGAGAAAAGCAACACAGGAAAAGGGGAATTGCAGCTACAGCCTCCTTCTATTAAAAAAAAAATATGAGAAACACTGCACAAGGAATAGGTGATACATTAGTAGTTAAAAAAGTGTTATTGCATTTATGACAGAAGTTATAAACTGCACATCAAACAGAAAAAATCTGAAAAAATGATAGCAAGGGCAGTGGAAAAATACTTGTATGCTAGCAATCTTGAATGAGGGTAGTGGAGAAATATGATACACATGGGAACCAAAATCTTTTATTGGAATGCACGCAGTTTGAGAGCACATGGTCAAGAACTAAAAGAAAATATACTGGAAATGAGAACTAAACCAGATATATATATCCATGAAACATGGTTGGTTGAAAATCTTGGTTTTGAAATTCCAGGGTGTATTGCCTGTAGGCAAGACCAAAAACTGTGTGGATGAAGAGGTGTTTGTATTTTCCTAAGGGAAACATTAAACTACATAGAAGTAGAGAATGAAGAAGTATGTCTTGAATATAATGCTGTTGAAATTCCAATACAAAAGAGAAATATTTCTTTAAGAATTTATAATCTCTGTAACTCATGTGGGAAATTAGAAAGCTCAGAATTACAAAAAATAGTGAAGAACACTGAAAGACCATTTTTATATGTGTTGACTTTAACAGCCATAAGAAGCTGTGGGAAAGAAGAACAACATGCCTAGAAAGGTTCATAGGTGTTGATAATCTAGTGGTTTAAATGATGGCACCCCAATTGTAGCGGATGGTAGGTTTTCTTGCTTAGATGTGGGAATTATAATGGCAGATATTGCGAGAAAATGCATCTGGGAAATATATATAAGGAAGAAGGACTGGGGAGAAATCATTTCCTTATACTGTACTTACTACTTTTCAAGGGCAAGGTAAGGTTGAAGATAATGGAAGATTATCCACCTGGAATTTTAAGAAAGCTAACTGGGACTGGTTGACAAGTAATTGTGCTGAATTTGTGAATGAACACTGTGTGAGTGAGGACATAGAGAATTTCAGCAACAACGTAATAAAGAGGGTAATAGCTGCAACCATTGTAGCTATACTAAGCTATTGAAGTACCCCCAAACTAAAAACTGACTTCCGTGGTGGAATGAGGAATGGAAAATGGTAGTTCAAGAAAGGAACAAAGCCTATAAGAAAATTAAATCTTCACTATTCATTGTATTTTTCATGAAATATAAAAGAATTAAGGCAATAGTACAGAGAGTTATGAAAAAAACAAGGGAAGAGTTGGAAGAAGTATTGTGGGAGGTTAAATAAAGATACCCAAACATCAGAAATATACAGGCAAATTAGAAGAATGCATGGAATTCAGAATAAGAGTAGTTACATGCCAGGTCTTATTGGGATTGACAAAATAGTTAGAAGTTCTGATAACAAGAAAGCAGAAACTTTCTGAGAGGTGAGTAATGTTAAAAAACAAAGTGCAGTTTTTTGCCAGATTAAAAGACAATTCATTGAAGAGGGGCATGAACTATTATGTAATTTGTGACAACATGAAGATACTGTATTGAATTAAAGGTTTTATATGCAGGAACTTGAGAAAGGTATTGATATAACCAAAAATACATCTCCAGGTAAAGATAATATATGTAATATAATGTTTAGATACCTTCCTGACGGCAGTTTGATGGTTCTTTTGGAATTATATTATAATGTATGGAAACAAGGAGTGATACTGGTAGGGTGGAAACATGAAGTTCCAGTAAGAAAATCAGACAACTGTCTGCAAAAGTGAATACCTATAGACCAATTGCCATTATGCCCTGTCTCAGTAAAATTATAGAGAGAATTGTGAATGAAAGATTGTTTGCCTATTTGGAAAACAATGGTATATGGTGCAGCATGGCTTTAGGAGAGAAAGAGGAACCATCGACCATGGAAATGAAATACAAAAAAGTATGAGAAACAAAAGTTTCATGTTAGCTGTCCTAGATATTGGAGAAGCGTATAATATATTGTGGAGGGAAGGCATATTGTACAAAGAAGGTACAATATTGATAAGGAGAAGAATGGATGGATTAGAGAATTTTTGAGTAAATGGACCACGTAGGTCAGAGTTGGGAATGTTATGCCCAATAAATATAATATAATAAAAATGGTACACTTCAGGGAAGTGTCATAGAATATCAGGGTTGGAAGGGACCTCAGGAGGTCATTTAGTCCAACCCCGTGCTCAATCCCCAATTAAATCATCCCAGCTAGGGCTTTGTCAAGCCTGACCTTAAAAACTTCTAAGGAAGGAGATTCCACCACCTCCCTAGGCAACGCATTCCAGTGTTTCACCACCCTCCTAGTGAAAAAGTTTTTCCTAATATCCAACCTAAACCTCCCCCACTGCAACTTGAGACCATTACTCCTTGTCCTGTCCTCTTCTACCACTGAGAATAGTCTAGAACCATCCTCTCTGGAACCACCTCTCAGGTAATTGAAAGCAGCTGTCAAATCCCCTCTCATTCTTCTCTTCTGCAGACTAAACAATCCCAGTTCCCTCAGCCTCTCCTCATAAGTCATGTGTTCCAGACCCCTAATCATTTTTGTTGCCCTTCGCTGGACTCTCTCCAATTTATCCACATCCTTCTTGTAGTGTGGGGCCCAAAACTGGACACAGTACTCCAGATGAGGCCTCACCAATGTCGAATAGAGGGGAACGATCACGTCCCTCGATCTGCTCGCTATGCCCCTACTTATACATCCCAAAATGCCATTGGCCTTCTTGGCAACAATGGCACACTGCTGACTCATATCCAGCTTCTCGTCCACTGTCACCCCTAGGTCCTTTTCCGCAGAACTGCTGCCTACCCATTCGGTCCCTAGTCTGTATCTGTGCATTGGATTCTTCCACCTTAAGTGCAGGACCCTGCACTTATCCTTATTGAACCTCATCCGATTTCTTTTGGCCCAATACTCCAATTTGTCTAGGTCCCTCTGTATCCTATCCCTGCCCTCCAGCGTATCTACCACTCCTCCTAGTTTAGTATCATCCGCAAATTTGCTGAGAGTGCAATCCACACCATCCTCCAGATCATTTATGAAGATATTGAACAAAACCGGCCCCAGGACTGACCCTTGGGGTACTCCACTTGATACCGGCTGCCAACTAGATATGGAGCCATTGATCACTACCCGTTGAGCCCGACAATCTAGCCAACTTTCTACCCACCTTATAGTGCATTCATCCAGCCCATACTTCTTTAACTTGCTGACAAGAATACTGTGGGAGACCGTGTCAAAAGCTTTGTTGAAGTCAAGAAACAATACATCCACTGCTTTCCCTTCATTATATTCATATTCCCTTCAGAGATAGATGTAGGTTTCATTTTTAGAAGGTACACACTATAGATTTTTAAAGTGATTAATTTTGAAAACTTTTCAGATTAGTTTTACAGCTATATCAGAAAATGAATGTTTTTCATTTACCAAAGATAATTGAAGCAGATAGTTTACCTCCCAATGACTTCCTAAATATCTCCAATTCAACAGGTTACTCATTAATATTTGGAGGATTTTCTTGCCATGCTGTATTAGGAGAACATCACCAGACAGACATTTAAATAGTTTTATTTAACTAAAACAACAACGTTCTGTATTCTGGATTTTTTTCTTCAACAGCAAACATAATATTTTAACAAAACAAGCACATGAATTTTTGAATTTAGTTAAACATTCAAGTTTTTTTAAAATCAGGTTTGTTTTTCTTAAAATTGTTTTTAACTAAAATACTTAAATGAAATATTACAAAAAAAAAAACCCCAAAAATTAAATAGACTACGTCAGCCAGGTGAACATAAGAAACTTAAATTATTGGCTTCTGTAGCTAACTCAGTCGTCTTCTCCTTTGTTTTCCTGTTTGTTCATAACCTGGAAAAGAGAAACAAGCTTTCCTGCTTTTCAGGTCCCAAATGATTTCTCAATTTGGAATGAATTCTTCCTAAGGAAGAAAATATTCTTTCTACGCCAGCAGAAGGAGCTACTGCTGTTAAAAGTGAGATCATCACTTCAACAGTCTTTGAATCCAAGTGCTTAAGTGACTTCCACCAGTTCACTGGTGTGACTTTCTTTAAAACATCATCAGCAAACATGTATTTCTTGAATGGTTCTTATTCCCAAACTGGGTCTTTTACAGCCTGCTGCCGTTATAGATTTTCCCTTCTAGTGAGAGAATGGTATGGTAGATCTCAAATCAATGAAGGCTACACTCAGAAAGACCTCAAGACTTCTGGAATATGCTGCTCAAACAGTTTCACTTTTGTTTCTCCTGCGTGTCCCGCCCTTCTCACATTTATCTCCAGACTTCTTCTCCTTGTCCAGATCTATTCCACCCCCACCAATCTTCTAGCCATTGAACTTTCTGAAACTTTGCACTTTTAGAGCTAGGTAAGGGATTGACTCTGTGTACACAAATTTGCAGAGGGACAGTAGGGTTGAGGTCTTATTTCTCACCTCTATATATTATGTATTTATTTATTTTAAAACATTTTTGCTGTTATCTCTGGAGAGACAAATCCACAGTTTGAGAACTGCAAAACTAAACATCTCTGATGGTATCTTCTAGACTGAGCCCCATTGGGTAGATAGAAGGATTAACCTAAATAATCTATACAGAAGCCCCTGGAACCCCATAAAATAGTTCCATGAACTATTGGAACTCATTTACAAAACTTTTTTCTTGAACATTACATGAATATATTGTCTCATGCTATAGAATTAGAATTTATAATCCCTATTCCATGTTGAGATATCTTTGAGCTATAATGTATCTTAATTAAAGCTATCTTTAGATAAAATGTTTTTTGAGGGGAAAAAAAAGTATCCAAAAAATCTGATTTTGTTTTTTAATCATTGATTTTTATCCACACTGTCATACAGACTATGTTAAAGATAAATGCAAAG
This sequence comes from Caretta caretta, assembly GCF_965140235.1. Lineage (NCBI taxonomy): Eukaryota > Metazoa > Chordata > Testudines > Cheloniidae > Caretta > Caretta caretta. Next base: position 46,182,400 of record NC_134215.1, on the reverse strand, counting down.
GAAGGATCAACCTGCTTTAAAAATATTGTTGGGACTAATTGGGGGGCTAATAGGAAAAGTATACAGAGAGAGCCTTAATCATACCAGTTATCAACTATGGCTGGCAAGCTTTTGGGTCAGCACCAAATTCAAACTTACAAAATTAGATTTAGTATATGCACAGGCACTAAGTCGTGTGAAGTGCCTTTATTACAACACCCATAGGCGCGCTACACAGAGCTGCTAGTGAAATGCCAGTAACACTACGATTGAAACTAGTGGACCTAACTTCCTGGGCCAAAGTTAAAGGGAATTGCAATGATGAAAGTACCACCCAAATTTATGAGGGTTGTTGGACATTCAATAGGCACGCAGTGTTAGAACTCCATATGCCTGCCATTCGAGTTAAAATGTGGATGCATGAGCTGAAAGATAAGGAAAAGCTAAATGAACTCAAAACTTTTAGTCATGGGAAAATTAGTTATGGATGAAAGCACAGGTCCAAATATGGATTTCGAGTTATTTTATAAACGTAAGAGTTAAAAAGTAGACTATAGGTATAAAAAATGAAGTGTTCCGATATATAGAGGAAAAGTGGAGTTATTTCTCACCTCTATGTATACCGATGTATACCGATAAGTCCAAAAAAGAAAAAAAAATAGGAAGAATAGAGAGAGCATATTGTATACCAAAATTTGGAATTAGTGCATGTAAAAGGAATATCCAATTTTGTAGCTGTCATGACAGCCAAACTAGTAGCAATAATGCCAGTTTTAAACTGCGGCGAGGGTCATTTTTTCAGACTCAATCAGATCATATGGCAATAAAAAGGGTGCATCTATAAGTAGAAGTGATTTAATCAATGAAATTATATTTCTAATAAGTTAGTACAGATGGGGATACATGTAGCATTAGCTTGGATCCCAGCACATATCAGGATAATGGAACAAATTGGCTCAAAAAGCAGCTAAAAGCGCTGTAAGAAATAGAGAGATTCAATAGAAATGCCGTTGAGTAAACAGGAATTCGAAAGCCTAGTACACAAAATTTAAAAGAGGAATGGCAAATTTAGATCAACGAAAAATGAGGGGGATTATTTTTTTGAATTGTGCTCTACTAGAGTTGAAGATAATGCTATGCTTCGGGGCCCGGACAGGAAAAATGAAGTGATTTTGTTTAGAATACTCACTGGCCATTATGATTTTAATGAAAATCTTAATCAAATCAGTAAACACAAAGATGGACTATGTGCATGCTGTCTGGTAGAAGAAACAATTGATTACCTGTTATGGGTATGTAAGGGCTTTGAGAAAGAAAGGGAAAAGCTGTTTGAGGAATTTAAATGGTGTAAGGTAACTTTGTAATTTAGTAAAAATATTGGGGGAAAAGTGTAGTATTAGGAAGGTGGTGTTGCATTTCCTGAAAGACGCAGGGCAGAACGAGAGAATATAAAATGCTAGGTATTTAGGGATTATAGTTGGTGGCAGCTATAGACGATGCAGTCAAGTCTGCTTTGCCATGGGGGGGGGAGGGGGAAGAGGAGTGATTGTGCAGGCTGTGCCTGGGAAGTGGAACTACAGAGGAGTGGCACTAACTCTGGTGGTGGGTGCCTGGAACAAGGGAAGTAGCCCTGGTGCTGGCATTCCAGAAGGGGAAGAGAGCTGGGTGAGAGCAGAACTGGCTGAATGAGAACTGGCAAAACAAGATCCGATGGCTGGAGTTTGAAGTTAGACAAATTCAGACTGGAAATAAGACACACCTTTTTAACAGTGGGTTTATCTACACTAGGCTTTTTAACTCAAATTGATTGATTGCCAGTTAACTAAAGGTAGATAATAGCTCAGACATAGGTGAGAGGTTTTTCACAGGAGTTGGTGGGTGAGATTTTGTGGCCTGCCGTTGTGCAGGAGGTCGGACTAAGTGATCATAACGATCCTTTCTGACCTTAGTATCTATGAATCTTTAAAGGCTAGTGTGAACATTCCCCAAATATTTGTTCTAGGAAATAAACATTTGTTCTTTGCCCCATGCCTTGTCTCCACATAAATTGTACCACTTCAAATTGATATGTTCCCCCTAGTGTAGGTGCAGTTACACCAGTATAAAAGTGCTTATTCCCATATGGGAAGGGGATTAATTTATAGAAGCACGAGGCACCTTTATCCTGATAAAACTGTGTTCACTCTAAATGGTGTACAAGTATTTCCATCAAAAAGTCACACCCTCCTAACCGAAATAGTTATAATAAGCTGCATGCAGTCCATTTCCTAAGGTAACAAACTAATGTCTGAGGAATATCAACACTGTCTTTTACAAGCAGTTGGCAATCCATTAACTCAGTAAAAAGTCTAGTGTGGACAATGTGGTGCATAATAACTCATTGGAAGAACTTAAATTCTTGATAAATTCTTTTTCACTTGAAGTCTTTAAATCATGATTGATTGTCTTTCTAAAAGATATACTGGAGTTCAATCATAAATTCTTGTTGGGCTTGATGCTGGAATTAGGCAAAATTCTATGACCTGTGTTGTGGAGGAGATCAGATTAGATGATTATGATTGGCCCTTTTGGTGTTAGGATCTATGTAAGTGTAACTCTATAAAGGGATATGTAATGCAACTGAAAAGCGGCAGGTTTAAAAAAGTATTTTTACGAGTTTTAACAGAAAGTGCAATTAGCCTGTGAAACTCACTGCCATACATTGAGGTTAAAAAATGGGCTAGACATTTATATAGATAATGAGAGCACTCAAAGTTACAATAATAATATTAAAACAAATGAACGAAAACAAAGTTAGGGCATAAGCCAATTTCTGACCGAAGCTTTGAGGAATCATTGGGGAAGTTACTACATCATTGACAACTTAAAGGTTTTTTTCACCTTCCTCTGAAGCATCTGGTATCAGACACTGTCAGACAGGATACCATTTCTCCATAACTAAGCACATAGATTTGGCATATTTATTCTGAGAAGTATTGTGACCATGTGGATAAGACTTAGTGCAGCTTTATTACAGACATGCGTTTTGTTCCAAACCTCTGACAAAAATCATCTGGTGGAACCTCTCAGGCCATTTTGGTCTCCTTGACTCCCAGCCCAATGCCCTCTCTGATAGGCCAAAGGCTATTTTTGTTGATGAGCAGGAACAGTTTACATGTTAATATGTAAATGTAAGAGGGATGGCCAGGCCAGTTCAGTTGGAACATTAAAAATATTAAGAGAGCAGTGCTGAGCAAGTTCTGCTGTACATATGCAAATGGTGAGTTTCTGCTTAATCCTGCAGCGTGTAGAGTGCTCTGGCACTGATCCAACAAAGCACATAGCACATGCTTAACTTTAAGCACGTGAATAGCCCATTCAGTGGGTCCAATCTTGTGTTTAAAATTGTTTTATTGGATCAGAGCCAAAGTACTCTGCATGTTGCTGAAGTCCTAGGGACTATGCACTTGCCCACTGCAAATTCACTATCCAATTATGGAGGGTCTGCAGTTGGGGATGATGGGGGGGGGGGAAGGCAGTCAGTTTCTTTTAACATTCTTGAAAACAGCTGCACCATTTTTTCCTCAAACTTTCCTAACCAATCTAACCTGAGTCCAAGACTAAACGTAGAAAATTTCAGCCCTAACAATTAGTTTCAGTTATGAGCAACTGAAAACAAGGGTCATTTAATGGAAAATGTTAGGCCTTAACTATAGCACTATTAATTCCATTAACTAAAACTACATAAGAGTATTTTAAGGGTGCACGTTTAAGGCCTCAAAAGTCAGAAAATGATAGAACAATTTTATCTCTACCTCCTTGTGCCATGTGAGACCGTATTTAATTACATAAGTTCATGCTATTTCTCAACTATGATATAATATTTAAAAGTTGTTTACAACTTTACATATGTATGTACAGCATCTTGTAATGTTCTTTCATTCTATTAAGTTTACAGTAATTTCATTATTGTAATGATCTAATATCTCTTTCTGAGTTAAACTTTTTATATGATACATTGTTGTCTACTGTATGTATTTAATTATTTTGTCACTAACCCCATACTATATGTGTGTGTGGTGCTGGCACGCCAGGTGCCAGCTTATGCCAAGGCCCCTAGGCATCACTGAACACTGACAAATGAATGCAGAGCTGGAAACCAGTCTGATTCACCTGTGTGTTAGTATTGTTAAAATAATACTGTGTTTAAACTTTATGAAATGCTTCTAAGTTGCTGCATGCATTAATCTCACTTATAAATCTGTATCCTATGTCATAAGGTAATATTTAAGTGTTTGCTTTGTAACTAAAAAAGTATTTGCTCTAAAACTGTAAACCCTCACTGTCAGGAGAAAAGCACTATCAAGTGTGAAATACGAGTTTACCATGAGAGGGTTCATCTTCTGCCCAACAAAAGAGAGCCTGTTGACATCAGACAAGCCGTTGTGGAACATCTGTGGATGAAAGACTTTGATTGCTCCCCCCGCACCCATGAAGTGGAGTCATGCACAAACCCTCGTCCCATCAGCTTGAGCTCTGAGTGAGGGGGATAAAAATCCCTGTCAAGAAAAATGGTTCTTTCTATGCTGCTTGAAATTCAGAGAGAGCAATATTTCTAAGCATAAGCAAGGGATCCCCAAGCTGCTTAACTTGAGTTAGCCCTAAAGGACACACACAGCTTGCATATTACAGCAGTGTCTATTTCCTTTTGAAACCTAAGACTGTAACTCGTGTGTGTGTATTTACCTGCTTTAACCTTGCAAATAACTCTTTTTCCTAGTTAATAAATCTTTAGTTTATTACAGGATTGACTGCAAGTGTTATCCTTGGAGAAAGATCTCTGAGGTACAATTTAGCTTTGAGACTAGGTGTAGTAACCTGAATATTGTTGAGACTTTTAGTGTAAGGGACCATCTATTGCAAAGGCAGGCTTGCCTGGGTGGCAAGATAGACCGGAGTGCCCAAGGGGACTGCCTCCATGTTAAAGCTGTTATAGTGCTTGAGACATTCACACTTTATACTTGGTTGGTGAAATCTAATTATAGAACATACAACCAGTTTGTGGTTTTTGCCCTGTTCCTTGACAGTCTACCCTGAGGTTGGCACTCATGCTTGTGAGCTACTCTAGAGAGCTTGCCATATAGTACAGCCTTCCTTTGGTGCAGTTCAAGAGGTGAGGCAGCTAATTATGACACTAACATAGCTATCAATTTAGGTGGACTGTATATACCAGTTCATTTTCACTATTGCTATAGTTTATACTTAATCTGAAATATGGTAGGTAAATAGAAAAGGTGCCAAAAGTACTCCTTTTCTTTTTTCTTTTTGCAAATACAGACTAACACGGCTGTTGTTGTGAAACCTGTCATGGTAGGTAAATGTGGCTTACTGTATACTTCTCACATAAATCACTTTCAAGGACTCTGGCATACACACAGCATAGTGCACAATGCTAATGTTACGCATATGTATCTAAGGGTATGTTTACACTATGAAATTAGGTCTAATTTTAGAAGTCGATTTTTTAGAAATCGATTTTATACAGTCGATTGTGTGTGTCCCCACTTAAGACCATTAAGTCGGCGGAGTGCATCCACAATACTGAGGCTAGCATCGACTTCCGGAGCACTGCACTGTTGCTAGCTATCCCACAGTTCCTGCAGTCTCCGCCGCCAATTGGAATTCTGGGTTGAGATCCCAATGCCTGATGGGGTAAAAACATTGTCGTGGGTGGGTCTTGGTACATGTCGTCAGCCCTCCCACCCTGCACCCCGTGAAAGCAATGGCAGACAATCGTTTTGTGCCTTTTTTCCTGGGTTACCCATGCAGATGCCATACCACGGCAAGCATGTCACTGTACGTGTCCTGGATGCTGGCAGACGCGGTACTGCATTGCTACACTGCAGCAGCTCATTGCTTTGTGGCAGCAGACGGTGCAGTACGACTGGTAGCCATCGTCGTCTCCTGGGTGCTCTTGGACGAACTCGGTGAGGTCGGTCGGGGCACTTGGGCAGACATGGGTGCTCCTGGCAGGTCTGTCAGGGGTGCCTGGACATAATAAGAGAATGACCTAGATTCACTCCCATTTAAGTTTCGTCTCATGGTGATTCAGTCTGCCTGGAAACTATGACAGCTACAGTTGTTCTGCACTGTCTCCTGGCGAGCACCCAGAAGACCACAATGGCTAGCAGTCATACTGCATCGTCTTCTGCCAGCCTACCCCTTGCTCCCCCCTCCTTCCCTCCATGAAAGCAACGGCCAACAATAGTTTCGCACCTTTTTCCATGTGGGCGCCATGTTGCTGTCAGCGTCGTCATCCACCCGCCACTTCTGCTGCCACTCTGCTCTCCTACAGATGCCATACCACGGTAAGCATGGAGCCCGCTCAGATGACCGCAGCAGTTATGAGCGTTGTAAACACCACCTGTGCTATACAGCAGTATATGCAGAACCAGAACCTGCAAGAGCAGACAAGGAGACAACGGCAGCGCAGTGACAAGAGTGATGAGGACATGGACACAGACTTCTTTCAAAGTACGGACCCTGGCAATTTGGACATCATGGTGGTAATGGGGCAGGTTCATGCCATGGAATGCCAATTCTGGGCCCTGGAAACAAGCACAGACTGGTGGAACTGCATAGCGTTGCAGCTCTGGGACGATTCCCAGTGGCTTTGAAACTTTTGCATGTGTAAGGGCACTTTCATGGAACTTTGTGACTTGCTTTCCCCTGCTCTGAAGCGCAAGAATACCAAGATGAGAGCAGCCCTCACAGTTCACAAGCGAGTGGCAATAGCCCTGTGGAAGCTTGCAACACCAGACAGCTATCGGTCAGTCGGGAATCAATTTGGAGTGGGAAAATCTACTGTGGGGGCTGCTGTGATGCAAGTAGCCACCGCAATCACTGAGCTGCTGCTATCAAGGGTAGTGACTCAGGGAATCCCATTGCAGCAAAGCCATCCACTATGACCTGCACATTTCCCAAACTGTGGTGGGGCGATAGACCGAACCCATATCCCTATCTTGGCACTGGACCGCCGAGGCAGCGAGTACGTAAACCGCAAGGGGTACTTTTCAATGGTGCTGCAAGCACTGGTGGATCACAAGGGATGTTTCACCAGTATCAACATGGGATGGCTGGGAAAGGTACATGATGCTCGCATCTTCAGGAACTCTGGTCTGCAGCAAGGGACTTTCTTCCCAGACCAGAAAATAACTGTTGGGGATGTTGAAATGCCTACAGTTATCCTTGGGGACCCAGCCTACCCCTTGCTCCCATGGCTCATGAAGCTATAAACAGGCAGCCTGAACAGTAGTGAGGAGCTGTTCAACTATAGGCTGCGCAAGTGCAGAATGGTGGTAGAATGTGCATTTGGACATTTAAAAGCGCGCTGGCGCAGTTTACTGACTCGGTTAGACCTCAATGAAACCAATATTCCCATTGTTATTACTGCTTGCTGTGTGCTCCACAATATCTGTGAGAGTAAGGGGGAGAAGTTTATGGCAGCGTGGGAGGTTGAGGCAAATCGCCTGGCTGCTGATTATGCGCAGCCAGACACCAACGCGGTTAGAAGAGTACCGGAGGGCACGGTGCGCATCAGAGACGCTTTGAAAACCAGTTTCACGACTGGCCAGGCTATGGTGTGACAGTTACGTATGTTTCTCCTTTATGAGAATCTGCCCCCTTGGTTCACTCTACTTCCCTGTGAGCCAACCGCCCTCCCCTCCCCCCCCTTTGATCACCTCTTTCAGAGGCAATAAAATCATTGTTTCAAATTCATGCATTCTTTATTAAGTCATCACACTAATAGGGGGATAACTGCCAAGGTAGCCCAGGAGGGCTGGGGGAGGAGGGAAGCACTGGTTGGGGTGGGAAAGACAAGGCCACACTGCACTTTAAAACTTATTGAATGCCAGCTTTCTGTTGCTTGGGCAGCCCTCTGGGGTGGAGTGCTTGGGTGCCCGGAGGCCCCCCACTCCACTGCATTCTTGGGTGTCTGGGTGAGGAGGCTATGGAACTTGGGGATGAGGGCAGTTGGTTACACAGGGGCTGTAGCTCCTGCCTTTCCTGCAGCTCAACCATATGCTGGAGCATATCCGTTTGATCCTCCAGTAGCCTCAGCATTGCCTCCTGCCTTCTGTCAGCAAGCTGACACCATCTATCATCTTCAACCCGCCACCTGTCCTTGCATTCATATTGTGCTTTCCTGGACTCTGACATTGCTTGCCTTCATGCATTCTGCTGGGATCTTTCAGTGTGGGAGGACTGCATGAGCTCAGAGAACATTTCATCATGAGTGCTTTTTTTTCGCCTTCTAATCTTCACTAGCCTCTGGGATGGAGATGATAGTGTGAGCGTTGAAACATTTGCAGCTGCGGGAGGGGAAAAAAAGGGAGAGTAGTAGTTAAAAGACACATTTTAGAGAACAATGTGTACACTCTCTTTCACAGTGAGCCTTGCTGTTAACATTACATAGCACATGTTCTTTCAGTACCAGGTTGCGTTTTGCGTCTTATATTGAGGGTCTTCCGGTTTGGTGTGAGAGATCACACACACACACAGGGCCGGGCAACCGAATTCGGCTTGCAGGCAGCCATGGTAAGCCACAGTCTTTTCATAGAATCATAGAATATCAGGGTTGGAAAGGACCTCAGGAGGTCATCTAGTCCAACCCCCTGCTCAAAGCAGGACCAATCCCCAATTTTTGCCCCAGATCCCTAAATGGCCGCCTCAAGGATTGAACTCACAAGCCTGGGTTTAGCAGGCCAGTGCTCAAACCACTGAGCTATCCCTCCCCCCGCCCCCCCTTTTGGCTTCTTTAACCTTCATAACATGTGGGAATGGTTTCAAACAGCAGCCCCCTTATTTCCCATACCAAGCAGCCGTTGGGTTGGCCATTTAAAATGGGTTGGCAATTTAAAAGGAGGGGCTGTGGTTTTTGGGTTACTGTGTAGCAGAAACCCAACTAACCCCCCCCCCAACACACGCCCAATTCTCTGGGATGATTGCTTCACCCCTCCCCCCACTGCAAGGATAACAGCGGGGCATATTTCTTTTCAGCCACAAGCATGCAGCCCAGCAGGAACAGCCACCTCTAAATGTCCCCTTAATAAAATTACCCTATTTCAACCAGGAGACCATCCAGAAGAGCTTTATGGAGATGTGCCTGGAGGATTTCCGCTCCATCCCCAGACGCATTAATAGACTTTTCCAGTAGCTGTACTGGCCGCGACTGCATCCCAAGTCTTCAGGGCAAATTAATCGTTCAACACGCTTGCTTTTAAACCATGTATTATATTTACAAAGGTACACTCACCAGAGGTTCCTTCTCCGCCTGGCGGGTCCAGGAGCCTATCTTGGGTGGGTTCGGGGAGTACTGGCTCCAGCCCAGGGTGAGAAACTGGATCTCGGGGAAAATGGTTTCTCAGCGCACAGCAAGCAAGCGATCTTCAATTTCCTCCTCATCATCTTCCTCGTCCCCAAAATGCACATCCTTATTGTGTGATAATCCATTTATGGAGTCGAAGCACAGGGGTGGGGTAGTGGTGGCTGCACCCCCTAGAATGGTATGCAGCTCATCATAGAAGCGGCATATCTGGGGCTCTGACCCCGAGCGGCCGTTTGCCTCTCTGGCTTTTTGGTAGGTTTGCCTGAGCTCCTTAAGTTTCACGCGGCACTTCTGCGGGTCCCTGTTATAGCCTCTGTCCTTCATGTGCTTGGAGATTTTTTCAAATGTTTGGGCATTTCGTCTTTTGGAACGGAGTTCTGATAGCACGGATTCGTCTCCCCATACAGCAATCAGATCCTGTACCTCCCTTCAGTCCATATTGGAGCTCTTTTGCAATTCTGGGACTCCATCATGGTCACCTCTGCTGATGAGATCTGCATTCACCTGCAGCTTGCCACGCTGGCCAAACAGGAAATGAGATTCAAAAGTTCGCGGGCCTTTTCCTGTCTACCTGGCCAGTACATCTGAGTTGAGAGCGCTGTCCAGAGCGGTCACAATGGAGCACTCTGAGATAGCTCCTGGAGGCCAATACCATCGAATTGTGACCACACTACCCCAAATTCGAACCAGCAAGGTCAATTTCAGCGCTAATCCCCTCATCGGGGAGGAGGACAGAAATTGATTTTAAGAGCCCTTTAAGTAAAAAAAAAAAAAAAAAAAACTTCGTCATGTGGATGGGTGCAAGGTTAAATTGATCCAACACTGCTAAATTCGACCTAAACTCATAGTGTAGACCAGGACTAAGGATGTAGGAAATAACTATTGTATGTTGTACTGTAGAAATAGCATGTGGTATAAGTACAGATCCATGCCCATCCACAAGGAGGCATGGATAAGGTAGTGTGTGCAGCCTTAACTTGGTCTGGACACTGACTTATAACTAGGCTTAGAAGGATTCAGTTTTTATTCGTAAATGTTGGTAAAAGAAAATTTCAGTTTACACACAAATCCAACAAAAAATATTTCCATTGATGATCTTTGTAATTTACAGACAGGCAAAGTAAGAAAAATGCTGCTTGAGAACTTTGATTTAAGGATATTTACTTATGTATTTTGACATGTACTGTTGATAATTTGTGTTAATGGTCATAAAGCTTTAATTTTTTGAACCTCTATGTCTACTGTTGTTAAATAATTTTTCTCTCACCCCTCCACGTTTCCCACCACTGTGAAAATTTAAATAGATAAAAATTTTAAAAAGGTTAAAACCCATAATTTTGCTCAACTTTGAAAATTTAAATTGGTAAAAATAGAAACAATGCGTCAAAATTATCTGTTGAAATTATAAAAAAACAAATACTGAATTCTGCCAGGCCTACTTATGAGAGTTTCATTGTGCCCTCTTAATGTCACTTTTTTCTTGAATGAGGTTATCAAGGCTTTTGTAAGAAAAAGGTTAGTACATAAGAATTCCCTGATCTGGAGCAGTTTAGCTGGATTCAATCAGAACACTCCCAAGCACATTATGAGGGGGTCTTTCACCCGTGAAACTTAAGAGCTGGGGAGTATATGCATAGAGAGCCACTAAACATAGCAGAACAGGGCTCTGCACAGCAGATGTCTACCACAGCTGTATACCTGCTCAGGCATTTCCCTACTGTTCTCCTTAGATTGTCAGACATCTCTTGAATCTGTTGGGGGAAGTGAGAGGAGTTGGGGTTGCTGGAGCCTGGGGGCCAGCGTTTTGGAGCCATCGGAGTTGAAACCATGTTCATGTAGAAAATTTACATACCATGTTCATGACATTTTCCCTACAAACCTATACTTCTACAACACATAGTAGTGGCCTTTCCTTCCAGTTGCACGGGCAGGAGTGCTGGACTCCATAAGGTCTGCAGAAACTGAGAAAGGAGCTCCTTCAAAGTGTAGCCAAATTATATGTGTGTATTCTTGCCTTCCTTAGTTTCATACTATACAAGATTAGCAAGAAAAACCTTGAAAAATGTACAGCACGGGTTGCATGTAAGTTTTGAAGGGTCATAACTTGGTCAAAGTCAAAAGCAGTTTTCCAAGGGACACTCAAATGCACTTCTCCGTGCAGGCTACTTCTCTACCAAATTCCAACATTTTACCAGAGTGACTTCAGCAGTAAAGGTGTTTTTAAAAGCAAGCGTTTTTTATAATGGTAAACATTAATTATTTTACTCCCTCTTGCCTCCTACGCAAAAAAATGACTGAAGGGTTTTTGCTGAAGTTTTCCAGAACAATTTACTTTGAGGAAGAGACCAAATATAGAAAATTTCAGACGAATAGGTGAAAGTTTTTAAAAGAACTATGAGTGACACAAGACATGGTCCCACTGTAATAGTTCCTAACTTCAGAATTTTTAAGAGTTCACCAGTGGAAGAAGCTGCCAAGGTGCTGTGGAATCTCCATCAATAGAGAGATAGTAGGCAAAACCAGGCATTGTTTAGGTCTCTTCCAATCTGAATGATTCTAGGATGAAATTAGGTCACTTAAGAAAAAAATGTGTAGAATAAATGGTTAATGTGATTTCTTTTTTTCTTTCTCTAGACTTGTCAGGTGTGCCAGATGATGCTGCCTAACCAGTGCTGCTACTGTGCTCATCAAAGAATCCATACTCACAAGTCCCCTTACTGCTGCCCAGAGTGCGGGATACTCTGCCGATCAGCCCATTTCCAAACCCATGTCAAGGAAAATTGCCTACATTACTCTCGCAAAGTTGGATACAGGTTTGTGCTGTTTATAAGGGTCTGTCTGGGGATGTGAGGAAGAATGGGGGACTATTTCAGCTCTTGGGGGAAAAAAGACAGATTTTTTTATTACCTGTTACAGAAAATTTGGCAGATTGAGGTGCAAGGGCTGAATCCAAAGTCCCACTGAAAGATTGTTTTAAATATATTGATAGCATAAAAATCACTTCCACCTCGCAGTTTGAGAAATGGATAAAGTCTATTTATTTGGGTTGATAATTGCTCACACATCCCAATGAAGGAAAGCATTCTGGAACAGCAAAGCAGATTTAAAAATATTTAATGTAACAAGAAGAAGATTACAGTAAATAAAAACTATTAGAAAGCGTTTCTGAGTGCTCAAATGAATTTGAGCTCACTTTAAAAAAAAAAAAAGAAGAAGAAGAAGAAAAGAAAAGAAATTGGCCAATTTGTATAAACTTCAAGTTGGGCACCCAAAATTATTAGTGACTTTTGAAAATATTGGCCCTGAAATCTTTCCAGTTTTATACCCACTCAAGCTTAGATTTATTTTTACTGTCAGCTTTCTATTTAGAACGATAAGTGCCTTACCCAGGTCCTATTGTTGATCTCTAGGAAAGTTAACACCACATCCACGCTCTCCAAAATGGAGAGATCCCACAAATCTGCAGAAAAATTCTGCTTTTAAGATAGGTAGTATATAGATCTTTGCAAGATTATAAAAGCTATTTGGTGCAATGAAGTGCATATCCAGGAGCTGGTTATAGCTCCCTGAGGGTATGTCTACACAGCAAAGAAAATCACCTGGCTGCCCCATGACAGCCGTCTCTGGCTGTAGGTCTGTTTCATTGCTGTGTAGACTTCCAGGCTTATTCTGGAGCCTATAGTCTGGGACCGTCCCATCCAGTCCAAGCCCAGAAGTCTACAGCCCAAGTCTGCTGGCACAAGCCAGCTGCAGGTTTTTCTTTGCTGTGCAGACATACCCAGATTCTCCTTGCATATTTGTACTGGCCCTGGCATAGGTTAGAGTAATCTAAGGGCTGGTCAAACTTAAGACAGCTAACTGTGGTCCCCAACAGACCACAGAATGCCAGAGTGCAGCAGTATCCCAGCTATGCTCTCCTCTACCTCCTTTCTTGCATGTGGGGTGAGTGGTTCACATAGGAACCAGCTATACATCTTCATGCCAGCTGGAAGCTCCCTCACACTGGAAGAATTCTCAGCTGGACAAACCTGACAGCTTTTTAGTCCCTTTGGGTTGCTGGAATACAGTAGAAAGTCTTGCTCTGTGAGATGTAGTGTGTCTTGCAATAATACAAGGCCCCATGTACTCAATGGCAAGATGGACCTAAATTCTGTGACAACGTCCTTAGATTCTGCAGCACTCTGGAAATTCTGTAGCTGTTTCCAATACATTTATAAAATGGAGATTTTTATTGAATTAAATATAAAAATAAATAGTACATTCATTGCATTCCTCTGTTGTTTGTTTTCATATTAAATTCACTTTATTTTTTTGCTGTCCCTACACTCTAGTTTTCAGCAATATGCCACCATCTTTAAGTTTCAGCGTTAACAGCCCATTAAGATGAATGACTCGGTTCCTTTTCTCAGAGATAACGTTTCAGGCTGCCTGCAAACTCAGGCAGACATCACTGCATTTGTTTCACTCAGATTACTCTTTCAAGCTTTTTCTTCTAACCATGAGGGTTAGAAACTTTACATGAAATCTGAGATTCTGGATCACAATTCTGAGGCGGGGTGAAATCTGCTGCAGTTTTCATGGCTGCAGAATTCACAGGGTACTGGTAAAAATTTTCAAATTCATTAACAAAAAGGAAAAAATAATTGGCATTTTTCTCATAACTGAAAACTTGGAACAGAGAGCTGTCAAATAACATGTTTCATCCCCTGCCTCCATTCTCCAGTGTGACATTTGGAATATATCCTGAACGCTTTAGGAGAGCACCTACCTTTTGTTAGATACTCTATGGTAATATCCCCACGTCAGGGCTTACCATAGTCAAGAGGAAGGGAGTTTTGTACTTCAGCATCACTTGTGTTGTGTCATGGGGAGGATCTTTGACAAAGTGGCAGCTCCTTTTACAAAGGACAGGATTTTTGTGAAGTGCCTAGTTGGCTGTAGGAGAAGGGGAGCGGTGTGGCCACAGTAGTCACTGTTAGTTCTGTCAATATCCCTTCCTCTTCTTTGGTGTTGGGATTATTTTTTATTATTTATTTGTATTGTGGTAGCAGCTAAGAACCTCAATCATAAACCAGGGCTGCACTGTGCTAGGCATTGTACACACCACACAAGAACAAAAAGACACTCCCTGCCCCAGGTAGCTAAAAATCTAAATACAAGACAAAAGACAACAGATGGATACAATGAAAGAGGAGCACAGAGAAGCAATGAGCCCAAACTGTCCAGCATGGAAAGCAGTGGTCACAGCACACCAGCTGCTTAAGAGATCTACTCCAGCAGCATTCTTGTGCACTGGAGAGGAGGAGCTTTGAGGAAAGCTATTTTCACAAGCTCCTGAGTGGCTGGTTACTGTCATGAAGATCCTGTTTCAAGACAGCTGCTGGTATGTCAGAGATCCTTTCTAAAACTAAGAAAACTGGGAAATCTACACACAAACACTGTTAGATTCAGGGTCTACACATAACATATCTGATGTACAACCTCAGATCCCAAATCTGAGTGAATGTCGTTTCCCAGAACAGTGCAGAAGGGACAGTTGAGAATGGGATAGTCTGGTTTATTTGTGGTGGTAGGAGTTTGGAGAAGGATTACTGGAGGGCTGGCATCCTAGCCTCAGAATTAGACTTGATCCACACTACCAACTTATGTCAGTTTAACTATGTCGCTCAGAGGCATGGAAAATCAGCACCCCTCAGCAACGCAGTTATAACGACCTAACTCCTGGTGTAAACGGAGCTATGTCAATGGTAGGGCTTCTCCCATTTACATAACTGCCACCTCTCAGGGAAGTGGAATACCTACACCAATGGGAGAAGCTCTCCCATTGGTATAAGTAGCCTCTTCACTAAGCGCTACAGCAGAGTATCTGCACTGAAGGAGTGCTGTCAGTGTAGACAAGCCCTAAGGTTGTGGTGTATAGTTGTTTGTGCCAGGTGCATATATCTGGGTGGAGGAGGAGAGGGCATGTGCTGTTAAAGGGCTTACCTTTTCCTTTCCTTGCTTTTGAGGTTTTGTCATAGGCATGTTATGTGTAGAGCACCCTTAACTGATACACAGAATAGTGTTTTTGTGTCTTTTGAATAAGAAAAAAGGTGGGATGGATGGAAAGAAGGTTAAGTGCAAGCAGTTGTTGCCAGCTCACTGGGGGCAGTATTTCTAGGTCTCTGTAATTGCGAGGAGAGACTGACTGAATGGATGAAATGATGAAAGTTTGGGAGAACCTTGCCTATAGGACCTTGGCTGCCCCTACTGTCCCTTCCCTTTGTTTTAGGCTATGTACGCACTACAGTTTAGGTTGGTATAAGTTATGTTGCTCAGGGGTGTGAATAAGCAACCCCTCTGAGTGACGTAAGTTTCAGCAACCTAAGCACCAGTGTGGATGGCACCATGTCAGCAGGAGAGCTTCTCCTGCCGACATAGCTACCACCACACATGGGGGCTGAAGTAAGTTGATGGGAGAGCTCTCTCCCATCTGCTTAGAATGTTTGAACATGAAACGGGGAGCTGGGGATTAGATTGAAGGGGGAGACTAATGAGCTGGTGCTAGCCAATGCCTGTGATGATTTTGGAGCGGCATCAGTTAACCCCTTACTTTCCATGCCTCAATGCATGGGCAAAGCCTTAAGATTCATTAATTCCATTAACATTCTGCTTTTTGCCTCTTCCAGATCACTACTGAGGGGGTCAAGTGAGAGCTAACACCATGCTCTGGTGTCCTCCACTCTTCACTTTTGTGTTTCCCTTTGGAAGTTGAAGAGAGGCAGTGCTTGGTGTATTTTAATGCAGATTTTTTTCCCCTCTGCCTTCCAGGTGTATCCACTGTGGAGTTGTCTTTATGTCGCTAGCTATGCTGAAAGTGCACATTCACGAGAAACACTGCGAAGTCTTCCACAAATGTTCTTTTTGTCCAATGGCTTTCAAATCTGCGGACAGTACCACTGCCCATATTACTAGCCAGCACCCAGAAGAGCCTCACAAAACTACTCAGTAAGTGCCCTCAGCATTTGGAAGCATTTACACTGTTTGCCCACTGTTTTGTGTAAACTGTGTTAGCCACTGGATCGCTCTGGAACTGACATTCCCTCCCACCTCCACACCCCCACATCTCCTTCCTTTGCCTGTCTCTGTCAGAGGAGGAGGAGGAAAAGCTGCTGCTTTTGCTGTTTGCCAGGGGCTTAATCTCTGCCAAGCCAAAGTTCCCTGCCCTGAACTCAGAGCCTCATAAGATTGGGGGTGGAGAGATAGGGAGGGAGCTGAGCAGCTGCAGCGAGGAGTCTCAGCTGCAACACCCTGCCTGCCCATGAGTAAGAGTGGCATCTACTGACAAGGACTTTGCACTACAACTGCCTCCTCTGGCTTCTGGATGTTCGGGGTGCCATTGCCTAAAGAAGCTGGAGAAATTGTCTTGTGTTCTCCACTCTGCAACCTCCTCTTTTTCCCCTCTAGCCATGGCTGAAAGAGCTTGTGGGTGCATGGGTGGGGGGAATTGGATTGGGTTGAAAGTAACAGGTAGCTGGTGTTCTCTGAATGAATTACCTCTCTATATCCATGGTTACCCTCCCAATCTATCCAGGGCTTAATGGATCCTCTTTTTAGAACACTCAATATGTGCCTGATGCATTCAGCCCCTCCAGCTAATTGCTTCAAACGGTTCTGGGGCCTGTGCAGCTTGTTTGGGGTATAACCAAAAAGCATGGGTATGTGCAGGCAGCACACTGAAAGAACTCCATTCACTAATAAGTAATTTCCCTTTCTAAGACTAAATCATAGAGTTTTCTTATATCTAGTGTCTTTTCAAAATAGTCAATATACTGAGCATGAATTTTATTCTTTTTAAATTGTTCCAGGGTTATCTACAAATGTTCTTGTGAGACTGTCTTTAACAAGAAGAAGCTGCTCCAGGAGCACTTCCAACAGAATGCCAACAAGCTGTTGGTGGGAGTATTTAAGTGTCCGCAGTGTCAATTAGTGTATATGCAGAAACAACAATTAATGCAGCATGTCAAGGTAGGTAGCTGAATCTGACTTACTGATAGCACAGAGCCCTTTTTGTGCCTGTCTGTATACAGGCAGAAGTGACTCTGAGGGCAGGAGATGGAAGGAAGTGGTGGGGTTTTATTTTATGTAAGTAATTAATTTTTGCCAGGGGGCATTGTGGTGTAAGGTAAAATTTCACTATGCAAGTTTGGGTAACACTAGTAAATTTCACTTTATAACAAAAATATGTAGTAGTGATGTTATATAATCATAGAAAGGTAGGGTTAGAAGGGAACTTGAGGGGTCATCAAGTCCAGCCCCCTGTGCTGAGGCAGGAACAAGTAAACCTAGACCATCTCTGGCAGGTATTTGTCCAACTTGTTCTTTAAAACCTCCAGGATAGGGATTCTACAACCTTCCTTTGAAGCCTGTTCCAGTGCTTAACTCTCCTTAGAGTTAGAAAGTTTTTCCTAATATCTAACCTAAATCTCCCTTGTTGCAGATTAAGCCCATTACATCCTACTCTACCTTCAGTGAACGTGCAGAACAATTGATCACCATCCTCTTTATAACCGCCTTTAACATATTTGAAGACTCATCAGGTCCCCTCTCAGACTTCTTTTCTCAAGACTAAGCATGCCCAGTTTTTCAACCTTTCCTAGTAGGTCAGGTTTTCTAAAGCTTTTATCGTTTTTGTTGCTCTCCTCTGGACTCTCCAATTTGTCCACACCTTTCCTGAAGTGTGGCACCCAGAACTGGACACAGTACTCCTTCACATGCTGATCCTTTTGTATATTCCACTGTGGGGTACAAATGTGCTCCATGCATCTGAAACTGAAGCCCTTTACTTGCTGTTGGTGGGATTTGTCTTTGGTCCACACCTGTGCTTTTTCTCTCCTTGTGCTCTGGTCTAAGTGGGGCCTGACTGCCAGTTCCTTTCTGCCACCACATGATCTGAGATGGAACCCTCCAGTGTCCCCAGAACTGTCCCTCCAACTTTGAATCTGTAAATATTGTAAAATAAAACCTTTTGTTAGTTATTAGTTTGAGTTATTTTTGGTTAGTTAGAATTTGGAACAAGTCCCTTCTGCCCCCTTTTACCTCCTCCCACCCCAGGTATGGAATGCAGATTATGCCCAGGAATCTGACCTTCAGAAATGGCATATCCTGCCCCAGTCCTTCTTGGTAAATGATGACCTTGAGGGGAGTCTCTTCTGTCTTGGAAAAGCTCATACCTGAATGCTATATCTTCCGCTCCTTTCCCAATCAATAGAAGTTCAGATGTAGGAGACCTCTAGTGGACAATACTATGAGGCTTCAGTTCAATTCAGACCAGGCATACACCATCTTGTATACTGGGCAAGGCCTAGCTCTTGCACATCTAATACAGGGGCAAGGAAAGGTAGCGCCAAGACACTTCCCGGGCTTACCATGAAGGTAGGGAGCACTTTCAGAAGCCTAAAGAGAAATCCCACTCTAAGAGGAGGGCTGCTTACCCAACACTTTCTCAATCAGGTGACACTTCACAATGACAATGTTCTGGATCCCAGGAGGCTCAAGAGCCCATAGGGGTCACGGTAACAACCCAGAGGTTTTGAAAAATAAGGGTGCCCCTGCATTGGCACTGTTGACAGGAGCAGAACCACCGGTACCGAGCAAGGAGAGACACGAGTCAAGGCTTGGACAACCACCAGTACTGGCAAGGGACACCTGAGAACCTCTTGCTCCATTTTTATCCACAAGCTTGCATAATGAAACACTGGCTTCCAAGAGTCTTTCCATGCCAGCTCCAAAGGAACATAGGAAGAAGACTCTTCACACCGATGACTGGCAATAGATACTTCACTTCAGAGGATATCATCATCCTTCTAGATCCAGAACATTGCCTCCTATTGGGCCTGGTCCTTACAAGGTAGATTCTGACACCATTAGTCCATGAATGCTATGAGAGAAGTTCTTCCTACCAGTTGGGGCATTTCTTTAGTCATGGTACTGGCAGCACAGCCACTGGAACTGGAGCCTACATTTTCCTCTTCCAGGGAATTTGACATGGGGGAAGTACTGACATCACTTCCACTAGGAGATGTCATCCCAGATAGAAGGTTCTGGATCCTCTAGGCACTGCCATGACCTCCTAAGATGGGATACCCTTCCCCACAGGACTGTTTTTAAACTGTGCCTTGAAGATCTCCTCAACCTATATTGGATCCCTCTTACTGGTTTTACAAGGGACTATGGGATCCATATTACAATATCCTGAATCAGTCCACTTTCATTGGGAATCTCACCATCCCTCCCTCCCTTTCTTCCCCCCAGAGATCAGCCAGAGCCCCCTCAGCAGCCCATGGAAGAGGAGGAAGAAGAGCCAGATCTAGCAGTATTGCCAGGGCCGATAGGAGTATCATCATCTCCATAGATTCCAAGGGTCCAAGGCCAGAAGGGACCATTGTGCCCATCTTGTCTGACCTCCTGTATAACACAGACCATAGAATTTCTCCAAAATAATTCCTAGATCAATCTTTTAGAAAAACATCCAATCTTGATTTTAAAACGGTCAGTGATAGAGAATCTACCATGACATTTAATGTATTGTTCCAATGGTTAGTTACTCTCACTGTTAAAAATTTACACCTTATTTCCAGGTTGAATTTGTCTAGCTTAAATTTCCAGCCATTGGATCATGTTAGAGCTTTTTCTGCAAGATTGAAGTGCTTGTTATTAAATAATTGTTCCTCACGTAGGTGCCCAGAGACTGTAATCAAGTCACCTTCTCTTTGTCAAGATAGATAGACTCTAGGAATTCAATCACTACATAGCAGGCTTTGTACTCGTGGCTCTTCTCTGAACCCTCTCCAACTTATTAACATCCTTCTTAAATTGTGGGCACCAGAACTGGACACAGTATTCCAGCAGCTTTTGCACCAGTGCCAAACACAGAAGTAAAATAACCTTTCTATTCCTACTCCAAATTCCCCTGTCTATCCAGCCCAGGTTTGCATTAGCTATTGGGCCACAGTATCACACTGGGAGCTCATGTTCAGCTGATTATCCACCACAAACCCAAATCTTTTTCAGAGTCACTGCTTCCCATTCTGTAAATATGGCCTACATTCATTGCTCCTAGATGTATACATTTATATTTAGCCGTATTACAGGGTATATTGTTTGCTTGCACCCAGTTTACAAGGGGATCCAGATCATTCTGAATCAGTGACCTGTCCTCTTCATTATTTATCACTCTTCCGATTTTTGTGTCATCTGCAAACTTTATCAGTGATGATTTAATTTTCTTCCAGGTCACTGAAAAAAATATTAAATAATATATGGCCAAGAACTGAACCCTGAATGACCCCACTGGAAACACTTTATGACTGTTCCCTGTTTACAATTACTTCTCCCACAAAGTCCAGAGTGCTTGGTTCTTTTTGTCTCCTTAGATAAAAGATACCTTGGAGTTCTTTGCCTTTCTCTTTTATACTCCAGCGCACCTTTGTAATGGATTCTTCTGAAAGTTACCCCCCAAAGTAAAATTCATTCAAGCTGTGAGGAAGGAGATTTGGAGTCTCATGGTAAAGGAAATTCCATGCTGGTTTCTTCCTGCACTGGTGTTTTCTAAAACACAAATTGATCTGTTCCTGCAATCTCCTCCCCCTGTCACGAAGCTGAGTGGTTATCTCCTCCCCTTGTTGACTTCATGGTTTTGTTTTCCTTTTATGTAAATACATTCCCATTGTCTGTCAATGTACCTTGGAAGTACCTTCAAGGTGGCAGAACCACATTTGTTTATCTAGGGTGGGGTAACTTCAGCCCTGCCTAGCAGAGACACTTTAAGAACATAATTCCCAATACACCACACAATAGTATTAATAAGTATGTTATTCGCTTCCTATTGATATATTACGTGACTCCTTTTAAATATAGATTATGATATTAATGAGTTGGGGTACACTGAACTGGTCAGGCCAGCTGAAACTCACTGCCAGATATGTGAGTCTCTTGCACTGGGGTGCTGTTAGGATCACAGTCATGAGAAAACAGGAAATCCAAGATATAGTGCGCCAAAGGGGCGCAAGGTCAGGACTCCAAAGAGGATGCCTTTCTAATCTTGTTGATGGGACCCTTAAGGTATGCCTTTCCCACCATTCCTCTCTTATCTCGAGCCCTCAGGAAGATTCTGCAGAATAGGGCAGTGGTCATCTTTATTGTTCCCAAATGGCCTAGACAGTATTCGTTCCCCAACTTTCTCCAGCCATCAGCACATCCACCCATCAATATCCAATCTTTCCCAGACCTCTTGACACAGACAGGGGCAAGATCAGACATCCTAATCTGGAGTCTCTCTACCTCATCTGGAGTCTCTCTACCTTGGATGGGCATTGAACCTATAGCAGACATGTTCAGTAGCAATTCAAGCCATCTTTCATAATAGCAGGAAGGAATTCACCAAAAAATTCTGCTTTGCTAAGCAGAGATTTTCTATTTGGGTTCAGCATCAACAGATGTCTCCAGAAGAACTGGACTATCTGCTGACCCTGAAGACCTCAGGTCTTTCCCTTAGCTCCCTATGATTGCACTTAACTGAAGTTAGTGCCTGCCACTTCCCTTGATAACCATTCATTTTCACCCATCCAGCAGCTGTACATTTTCTAAAGCATCACATTAGAACCTTCCCTCCTGAAACTAAACACGCTCCCACATGGGATCTTAACTTAGTACTCTCAGCATTATTTGAGTAACTATTTGAACCATTGCTGACATGTTTGCTGTTCTATCTATCTATGAAATTCTCCCTTCTAGGGGCCATCAGGTCACCTAGAAGGGTTCGAGAACTAGGAGACCTAATGGCTACTCTAGCTTATACAATTTTCCATAAGGAAAAGGTTCATGGAGACTACACCCAAAATTCTTCCGCCTTTCATCTAAACCAGACAATACACCTTTCTTTGCCGAAGCCACGTGTGACTAATGAAGGGAGGAGAAGAGCCTCTTTTCCCTGGGTGTGTGCTGGGCATTGGCATTTACTTACAAAGAACAAATTCATTTAGGAAATTGCCTGGATTGGCAGAATGGATGAAGGGACAAGCGATCTCTTCTCCGAGACTTTCCAAGTGGATTTCAAGCTGTATTCTGCTCTGTCAGTCAGCTGATAGCTCTCCCCTTCAAGGTGTGAGGGCCCACTCTACCAGAGTCAAGGCAGCTTCCCTAGCCTCACTTCATGAAGTGCCTCTTATTGATATCTGTAAGGCAATAGTATAGAGCTCTATACTTGCCTTCACAAGACATTATTCACTATTCAAGCCTCTGCAGCAAATGCATCCTTTAGATTGATGGTACTTGAGTCATCAATACCATGTAGGTTCTCTCACCCTTCTCCTAAATGGGCTTTGCTTCTCAGTCACCCACAGTGGAATACACATAGGAACCAGCATTCACAGAAGCAGCATTATTTACCTTTTATAGCAAGTGGAGTTTTTGAGTTCTGTGGTCACTATCTGTATTCCACTATCCGCCCTTCTTTCTCTCTGCTTCAGATTCTGTACTTATTACTTGTGGTAGAGAAAGAACCTCTTGGCTGTTGGTCCACATCACCCCTTCTGCCCTCAGTCCGGAGCATGAGGAGAGGAGGAGCGCGGGTACAGACTAAGGCTATGTCTACACTACGCAACTTTTAGTGACATGGCTGTGCCGCTACAGCCATGCTGCTAAAAGGCGCATGGAGTAGCTGCTGCTTGTCGGCAGGAAAGAGCTCTCTTAACGACAAAAACTTCCACCCCCAACGAGCGGCATTAGCATTGTTGGCAAGAGAGCGGTCCTGCTGACAAAGCACTATTCACACCAGTGCTTGTCGTCGACAGAACTTTTGTTTTTGTGTTTATTTAACACCTCCTGAAAAAGAAAAGTTTTGCCTTTCACTTGCCAGTGTAGACAAAGCCTAACAGACACTTCATGCAAAAATCTTCCTGTCTCAGGTGCATGGAAGACATGCATACCCTCACAGTGGAATACTACCCAGGGATCACACATCTCAAAGAACTCCAGTTACTAGACAAGATCAGTAACCTCTCTTTTTACAGCACTGACATTTTTAGGTAGATCAGGTAATGATACAGCCAGGTACCTCATCTGTTGTTTGTTCTATCTCTTGAGACGGTATTTAAAAAAAAAAAAAAAACAATGCTGCCTTTGGTGGGACACTCCTTGGGAGTGTCAATTCAGGACAAATTGCTTAGAGCAGGGCAGTTACAGCCTAAAGCTGGAGTTCCTTTACTATTAAAGCAAACCGAACCAGCCAAACAGAAAGGACTTTGGTTTTACCCCACTGGCTAACCATAAGTCACACAAGCAATTCCCTTAGACACTCCAGTTTTCCAGTATCACCACCAGTGCCACTTGCTATGGGGATGACTGGTTATTAAAAACAATACCCCAGTAAAAGAAAAAAGATTCTCTCAATCCCAAAGGACCAAGCCCCAGACCCAGGTCAATATACAAGTCAGATCTTACCCACAAATCACACTGTTGCCAATCTTTTAGAATCTAAAGGTTTATTCATAAAATGAAAAAGAGATAGATGAGCGCTAGAATTGGCTAAATGGAATCAATTACAAACCGTAATGGCAAAGTTCTTGGTTCAGGCTTGTAGCAGTGATGGAGTAAACTGCAGGTTCAAATCAAGTCTCTGGAGTACATCCACAGCTGGGATGGATCATTCAGTCCTTTGTTCAGAGTTTCAGATTGTAGCAAAGTCTCTCTAGAGGTCAGAAGCAGGATTGAAGACAACACGGGGCGGTTTTCAAGGCCTTTTATATTCTCTGCCCGTGGAAGATCACAGCAGCAAGATGGAGTTTGGAGTCACATGGGCAAGTCCCATGCCCATGCATGACTCGGTTCTTTACAGGCCAACTCCATTGTTTACATGTTAGTTTGAACGTTCCCAGGAAAGCTCAGATGTGGCGTCTCCCAAAGTCCATTGTTAATTAAGTGTTTTTTGATTGGGCACTTACTGAGAATATTCTCAAGAAGCTGACCAAGTGCTTCACTGAGGTTACTTAGAATGAAAACACATTGAGATACAAGTACATAGCCAATATTCATAACTTCAGCTACAAAAATGATACACACATACAGACAGCATAATCATGCCCAGCAAATCATAACCTTTCCATAGACACCTTACACGACAACCTTTGTACAATATTTGCTGCAGATATATAACAGTGGTTGCAACAATGATCTATACGGTCACAGGTTATGTCAGTAATGTCACAGGTTGACTGGCAGTTGGTTTATATTGAAGCAAAAAAAAAAAGCACAAATGTTTTAAATATTTCACGTGTAACTAAGAGGGAAGATTTTAAAGAGCTGATGAGGACAGATTGAAAAGTGGGAAACCTATTCCATTTAGAAACATTTCTGTTTCTACTGATATTTCATATTTTCTGTGATTACTTTCCTTGTACATTACATTTACATAAAAAGAAGGGGTTTGGTTCATCCTATTTTGTTTGTATTGGTTCATCACATTACATGGGGAGTGGCAAATCCCCAGCCCCATAATGCACCTGGCAAGTTGTTCATACTGTATTGCAGTGGTTCTCAAACTTTTTTTCCACGCACCACTTGAAAACTGCTGAGGGTCTCGGTGGACCACTTAATGATCTTCCAAATGTTGTTTGTACCGTTAGCTAACTATTGTAAAGTGCTTTTGCTTGCTGATTAGAAAATGGAACCAATTATTTGAAGACCTTTTGTGCCTTTGAATGAATAGATTAAGGCACAAGACTGGGAATTATGAGATCCGGGTTCTTTTACTGGCTCTGCGCTCTAGTCACTGCACTTCCATGTGCCTGAATTTCCTCATATTAAAAATGGTTTAACAACACTGACCTACCTAGCAGGGTAGTGGGGATTAATTTATTCATGCTCATAAGGCACGTTACGATCTCAAGATGGGGAGCCAAATATGGAAGTGTTGTATTTTTGTAAATTATTAGCAATGCTACTCGAACAACTCTTCTGTCAGGCAGAACTTTCCAGCCTATTTCAGGGGCAGAAGCTTGGTGGGGATATAGGAGTACCTCAGTGCTATGTTATTTAAACTGTTTTTGATTCTGATGCTCAATTCCCTTATTACTAATCAGGCTGTTCATGGGGTCCCCCCATATCCTGAGGATGTCTCTAACCTTCGACAGAAGCCTCAGACAACGTCCAGCAGCCAAGTTCTTGCACCAACAAAGGAGTTGTCAGTAGCCAATGGTACTTCCCACACTGCTTTGCCAAGGAAGGACACGAGAGTGGAAAACAACTCAGAATCAAAACCCATCTTGAAAAGTGTTGGTTGGACTTGTAGAGAGTGTTCACAATGGAACCCTGATCGGGAAAACTATGTGTCCCATATGAAGAAAAGCCATGGAAAGGTAAGGAGCCAAATGATACCTTTCATAGAATCATAGAACTGGAAGGGACCTCAAGAGGTCATCTAGTCTAGTCCCCTGCATTTCAAGGCAGGACTAAGTATTTCAGGCATGTTTCTTCCTGTTTATAAGCTTTTGGCAATAGAACTACTAGTCATTAATATTTTGATCAAATGGAAACCCAGTAGCTGTTCACCAGCACTGTTGGAGTGAAAGTATAGCCAGAAACAAAACATTGACCTGACCTGCTGTCAGCATATTGGGTCTATTTGAATAGTATGATCTATACTTTGGCATGTCACCCTTTCCTCTGCTCCTTCCCTCACTGCATGTCACATCCAGTTTCCTTTTTCACATACTTTGGTAAATGAATGGAGAGCTGTATCTGTTCTAGTCACTGGTCTGACAGCTCCACTGGCTGGGATTCCAGGTTTTGTATTGATTGCTGTTGGCTTGTGTTTGCGATTTCCCTCAGCAGCTGCCAATACTCTTTGCTTAGCACTGTGATCTGTCCATGACAATAGCAGTTCCACTCTGCTAATCAACTCAGCACAACATAGATAGCAATTTGAGTAAAAGTAATTGGAAGCAACATTGTTGTTCAGATGGAGACTGTCCTCCATCTATATATGCATTTAAAGATGAAGAGGAAAAGGCACTTCCTCGATATATTTTATTATTTGCTAAACAGTATGGGGAATTGTCTGCTCTTAGGTATCTAACCCTGAGAGACTCTGTTGTAATGAATTTGTGCAAGGTGCAGAGGTGAGGTTGCTTTAGGAACCATAAATCTGAATTTTCTCACTTTTGTGTGCCTAAAATCTTGTGTTCTATTGACATGGGTTTTTACACAGATTAGTGTTAGAATGGGCATTTCAGGGCTAGCACCAGCTCATTGACGAAACATAGGCCAGGTTTTCGTGTACAGCCAAACTCTTAATACCTCAAGGTAAATGTACTGAGTCATTAATGTGCTGAGTCACACGTAACTGGAGCCCTGTGAACAGCGACCAAGAAGGTCTGGATTGTCCCAATTCATAAATACAAGAAGGGGAAAGATGGGAGTGGTGGATTGTCCCATTTGATAAACACAACGTGGGGAATGGAAATCCTCATTAAGTATTGAAGATTTTTTTGTTTTTGTTTTTTTAGAAATGAGCTAATGTATGTGATGAGATTTAACTCTGGCAAATGCAGATGATAACAAGGGTGTAATCCCAAACAGATTTACACCGTGAAGGATGCCAGATAGAAAACAAATGTATAGGGGGATTTGGAGTCATTAATGGATATGGCTCATAGTGTGATGCTAATGCTACCTTGGGCCTGCTGTTTTTCCTGGTGCTGCTGTTGGGAGAAGAGAATGGGTAGGTGGTTTTGAGTCTTGCCAGTGCCTGCTTTCATCCCTTTCTCTGAGAAGGGAGGAGACAGGAGAAGGTGATACTTTTCCCCTGCCAGCATTAGCACAAAGAGCTGGTGCGGACCAGAGAAGCACATAGTTCTGAGAGGACTGGGTGTAGGATGGGCACAGGAGTGCGGTGGTGGTCAGTGGATTAATTTCACGTAGAATCCTATAGTGAAGTCAGCCTCTTTTTCTATCAAGGACCTTATCTCTTGACTCCAAGGTGGCTGTCTGGGCTTGCAGATAATGGTGTCCTATCCCTACAGGTCTTCTAGTTAAACCAGATCTTCTTCCTTCAGCAGCAAGGGTGGTCTTCTGTTGTTAAGGAGGAAACTCTCATCAATTCCCCCCTCTCTTCAGGAGCATGAGGAGGTTTCTTCTTGTCACCAATAAGTGAAGAGAGTTAAATCAGTACCCAGTAGCAGAAGTAATTAATAATACTTTTTTTTTAAAGTCAGATTGTTCTTGAGCTGCTTCTGATCTTTACCTGTTTAAAGGTGAGATCAATGAGGACAGCCCACTTTCAGGCTGGCTAACTTGGGGATCCCAAAAATCTTGAAATTGTTCTTTTGAGGTACCTCAGTTAAAGGGGTTTCTCTCTGGGTGTAGGCACTGTGCGTCTCCCTTGCTATTCATCCCTTCATTTGAGTCAAGTAGACAAAAGGAGCTAGCTGGCTTCAGTTGTTAAAAGATGTTTCTGTTCTTCTGCTAGTCTGTGAAGAGATATCCCTGTCGGCAGTGTGAGCATTCGTTCAACGACTTCAGCAGTCTGGGCAGACATATTCGCAATAACCATGACACAGCAAAGAAAGTTTACACTTGCTGGTGAGTACCCAACACTGCTTTCCAAGCTTTCCCACAGATTAATTCATCTTTCATGTTTAAAAGCCCTTTGTAATAGATCATGTCTTCTCCTGTCTACTCTAGAATGTAAATTACATAAGAACATAATATAAGAACGGCCCTATTGGATCAGACCAAAAGTCCATCTACCCCAGTATCCTGTCTTCTGACAGTGGCCAGTGCCAGGTGCCCCAGAGGGGATGAACAAAACAGGTAGTCATTAAGTGGTCCATCCTCTGTCGCCCATTCCCATCTTTGGGCAAACAGAGGCTAGGGACACCATCCTTGCCCATCCTGGCTAATAGCCATTGATGGACTTATCCTTCATTAATTTATCTAGTTCTTTTTTGAACCCTGTTATAGTCTTGGCCTTCACAACATCCTCTGGCAAAGAGGTCCACAGGTTGACTGTGCATTGTGTGAAGAAATGCTTCCTTTTGTTCATTTTAAACCTGCTGCCTATTAATTTCATTTAGTGACCCCCAGTTCTTGTGTTATGAGAAGGAGTAAATAACGCTTCCTTGTACTTTCTCCAATTACACTGTGGAAGAGTAAGAAGAGGAAAAGGTTAGTCATGAGTGACTTTTTCACTTTTTGATTGCAGTGTTCCTGGAGACTTGGGGTGAGGTTTAAAACTGAGTTCTACAGATGTATCTATGAGTACAGTCTCACACACCTGCAGAATGGCCAGTGAAACACTGGGCCTGATTCTCCTGTTGATAAATTGTATGGTCAGTTGCTTGGCCACCCTTTGGTTCATTCTGAAATGTATTCAACAGAGTGGATTTGATTTAAATCAAATTGATTTAAATCACGATTTAAATCACTAGTCAGGAAAACTCGCTTTAATCATGGATTTCTACATAAAAGTGCACTGCTGTTGATTGTTACCTTAATACATATTCTTCACAACTCAGAGATAGATGTAGGTTTCATTTTTAGAAGGTACACACTATACATTTTTAAAGTGATTTATTTTGAAAACTTTTCAGATTAGTTTTACAGCTATAACAGAAAATGAACGATTGGTTATTTCATTTACCAAAAGTAATTGAAGCAGATATTTATGAAGTCATTGGGAGGTGAACTATCTCCAATTCAACAGCTTACTCATTAATATTTGGAGGATTTTCTTGCCATGCTGTATTAGGAGGAGAACATCACCAGACAGACATTTAAATAGTTTTATTTAACTAAAACATCAATGTTCTGGATTTTTTTCTTCAACAGCAAACATGTAATATTTTAACAAAACAAGCATATGATTTTTTGAATTGAGTTAAACATTCAAGTTTTTTAAAATCAGGTTTGTTTTTCTTAAAATTGTTTGTAGCTAAAATAGTTAAATGAAATATTTTTTAAAAAAAATTAAATTGACTATGTCAGCCAGGTCAACATGAGGAACTTAAAATATTGGCTTCTGCAGCTAAGTCTGTCGTCTTCACCTTCGTTTTCCTGTTTGTTCATAATCTGGAAAAGAAAACAAGCTTTCCTGCTTTTTCGGGTCCCAAACGATTTCTCAATTTGGAATGAATTCTTCCAAAGGAAGAAAATATTCTTTCTACGCCAGCAGAAGAAGCTACTGCTGTTAAAAGTGAGATTATCACTTCAACAGTCTCTGAATCCAAGTGCTTAAGTGACATCCACCAGTTCACTGGTGTGACTTCCTTTAAAACATCATCAGCAAACTTTCTTGAATGGTTCACCCTTAGCTTTGAAGTTTATTATAGTTGGCATTACGGAGGGATGATTGCCAGATGTCAGTGTCATAGCCAACTCCTGTTCTTCAGCAGTTAAGGTTTGACCCTGGTACTGAGTATTGAGAATATTTGCAAGAGAATGAGCTGGAGACAGTGCTTGTCCCATTTGTTTTTTTAATGCTTGTAATTTAACTCTGTCATCTTTTTAAAAGATCTCTCTCAGTTCCTTCCAAATTTCAGCAGCATCAGCAATAAAACAGCTGTTTCCCTGCATTTTGTTCAAGGCTACAGAAATAGGCTTCAGGATACTCAGCATGTGTTCAACATTTCTCTTAAGCCCAACGTTGAGCACTTTGGCTGTGACAGTGCCATCTATTTTTTCATGCTTTTGTCACAAACTGTCATCAGTTTAGGCCAGTTCTTGATATAGTGCTCAAAACAGTCCACTCCTGAGTTCCATCGCACGTCTTGGGGGAGAGTTAGCTTGGTTCCTCCCACTTTTTTCAGAGCAGCTGCTGCAAAGTGGTTGTTACGGAAGTATTTTGCAATTTCAACAACATTAGCCTTTATTTCTGGAACACTGAAGTCTTTGGCTAGGAGGTGCATCAAATGAGCACCGGAACTGTATGTTGTTAACTTGGGACGCTCTTCACTCTCTTCTAACTAATTTCTTCTCATCTTGGATACATTTGCAGCATTGTCTGTGACCAAGCTGCGTAATAGAAATTTGAATTTTTTTTCACAGTTTGTTATAGCTTTTACTGCTACTTCTTGTAAGTATTCTGCTGTGTGTGGATTTCCTGATGTATCAATTGTATCTGTAAGGAAGACATTCCCTTCTTCTGTTGTCACACAAGCACATACAACAGGATCATTGTGGACATTGCTCCACCCATCAAGACTCAGGTTAACAATTTTACCCTCTAGACCTTTTGCACACTGCTCAATTTCTCTTTCATACACTTTATCCAGCAATTTGCCTGTGACATTTGCTC
Source organism: Caretta caretta (assembly GCF_965140235.1). Lineage (NCBI taxonomy): Eukaryota > Metazoa > Chordata > Testudines > Cheloniidae > Caretta > Caretta caretta. The sequence goes on along the minus strand of NC_134215.1, from coordinate 46,151,723 downwards.
TGTTGGGTGGACTGTATCCTGGTCTTAATGACTGAACCATGTTAATGAAGTGTGGGTTCTCAATCATACGGAAAGGAGAGTTCGTTGCATAAAGAAACAGGGCAATTTTTTCAACAATTATCTCTTTTTGTAATGTGCCGGTTCTTATCACCAACTTATCTGTGGTTGTTTCTGGATGACGGAGATTTTTTTTCCTTTTTACTACAGGTGTGGCTATGTGACATACATGATGTGACTGAAACACTATCATTGGCAGATAACTCTGCAACTATAGAAAATGATGGTGATCTTGAAGGTGGATAGTCTTCAGAATCCTGTATGTTGAGGATAGAGTCTCCTAAGTCAATGCAGTTATTTAATTATTATTACCATACTGCTCATTTAGTACTGCTCATTGCATTCACTGACGCTCAGTACTACTTTAAAGGTGAAATTGTAAAAGGAAGATCTGCCTATTTCAGCTATTTATTTTTTATCACAACTGTATCTAAAATGATAGTACCATAGAGTAACACCTATATTTTTTGCTCAAACATGAGAATTCAAGAATAGTCCAGAAGGAAGACAGGCAGTCCTTAAGAAAGAAGGATAAAATAAAAAAGTTTACCAACCTGAAGATTCTGCATGTTCAGACATGTTCCTTTCATCATCTTCAACGCAGCTTCCTCCTGAGAAGGAACGCTTCTCATGATGATGTTTCATTTGGGCAACCAGGCCTTGCATTTCTTTGTTGCACTGGTTGCATTTTTCACACGTCTGTCTTACCCACAGGTAGAGGAACTTCATTAAAATATTCCCAAACTGGGTCTCTTTTATGGCCTGCTGCCATTATAGGTTTTCCCTTCTAGTGAGAGAATGGTATGGTAGATTTCAAATCAAGGAAGGCTGCACTCAGAAAGACCTCAAGACTTCTGGAATATGCTGCTCAAACAGTTTCACTTTTGTTTCTCCTGCCTCTCCTTCCCTTCTCACATTCATCTCCAGACTTGTTCTCCTTGTCCAGATCTATTCCATCCCCAACAATCTTCTATTCATTGAACTTTTTGAAACTTTGCACTTTTAGAGAGAGGTAAGGGATTAACTCTGTATACACAAATTTGCAGAGGGTCAGTAGGGTTGAGGTCTGTCATTTCTCACCTCTATATATTATGTATTTATTTAAAAACATTTTTGCTGTTAACAAGCACGTTATCTCTGGAGACACAAATCCACGGTTTGAGAACTGCAAAACTAAGCATCTCTAATGGTATCTTCTAGACTGAACACTGAGTCCCTTTGGGTAGATAGAGTAACTTAAATAATCTATACCAAAGCCCCTGGAACCCCATTAAGATTGGGTCTCTAATCGGTGAATTATTGGAACTCATTTACAAAACTTTTCTTAAACATTACATGACTATATTGTCTCATACTATAGAATTAGAATTTATAATCCCTATTCCGTGATGAGATATCTTTGAGCTATAATGTATCTTAATTAAAACTATAGATAGGTTTTTCCCTCAAAAAGCATTTTATCAAAAAAATCCAATTTAAATTTAAAAAATCTGATTTTTTTTTTAAATCATTGATTTTTATCCACCCTGATATTCAAGAGACAAAATAGCCAGTATCAGTCAGGTTTATGACTAAAACTCAATAATGCTATAGTACAGGGAAAAGTTTCAATGTGATACCAGTCTCTGGGAAGCTGTCTTGTGCAGTGCTGTTACCTTCATCTTACACAGACAAAGTGCTCCCAAAGTTACACATTTCAGCTAGGAGTATTTATAGGATGATTTTACAAGTTACAAAACCCTTTACCTATCATTAAAATCCAGCCCATCATTTTATCCCATTTCCTTAACTTGTTCTGTACCTTTCTTTATTTTTGTTTTGGACACTACAATTCCAGGTACTGGTCTGTGAAGGTACCTCCCTAGCTTGTACTAAGACATAGAATTTATTATATGTTTATGGTCAGTTGTACTATTGCAGCGTATTGTGGGATGCAGCTTAGCATGAGTGAACAGAATTCAGGAAAAATAAGTCAGTTTAGCTCTTACAGCTAACCAGGGATTCATATAATATGGTATAGACTAACCAAACATGAATGTTGGCTAACACTTCGTGGCCTTGCACCTTGTGTACTCAGGTACACTTGTGGAAAATCAGTGTGAAGTCTGTGTAAAATGCTATTGTGATGGTGCCCCCCATAAGGCTTTATGGAAATATGCTTATGAATGTGTGTGTGTGTGTATATATGAATAATATAACTGGAATATGTTTTATGCTACATTTGCCATGTAACATATCTCTGTGAAGGTTATGATCTACTGAATCTATATATCCTATTTGTATGCGTGTATCATTTTTGTATTCAAAGTTATGAATATTGGCTGTGTACTGGCTTGATTTCTAAGTAGCCTTAGTAAGCATTTGGTCAGTCTCTCGAGAAAGGAACGTGCAAGTTAAATGGCCAGTCAAGAAGCACTTAATGGACAATGGATCTTGAAGATGCCAATCCACATGTGAGCTTTCCCAGGCATGTGGCTTGGCTGGTAAGAAACTCAGTCATACATGGACATGTGACTTGTCCATGACTCCAAAACTCCATTTTGTAGCTGGATTCTACACAGGGGGAGAGGAGGGTGTCCACCTACAGGAGAAAGTCTATATAAACCCCTGGGAGACCCCTCCATTTTGTCTTCTGCTGGCTAAGGAGATAGCCTCTCCACCCCTAAGGATACCTGAAAGAAACTGGAACAAAGGACAGTAACTACAGGGGGTGTGAGTGACTGCTGGACCCAGACTAGAAGGAGACTAGTCTGTAAAAGGAAGCTTACTGGGTGAGGTTTTTATCTGTATTCAGTTTTCTTAGACATAGACTTGCGTGTTCTATTTTGTTTTGCTTGGTAGTTCACTTTGTTCTGTGTTACTACTTGGAACCACTTTAATCCTACTTTCTGTATTTAATATAATCACTTTTTACTTATTAATTAACCCAGAGTATATATTAATCCCTGGGGGATGGGGGGCAAACAACTGTGCATACCTCTCTATCAGTGTTATAGAGGGCGAACAATTTATATTCTATGCCACTGTGATGAGTTGGATCACAGAAACCCCCTTGGGACTGCCAACTGTGCCAAGACTACTACTGCCCCTGCTTTCCCTGCCAGCTTGGGACTCCAGCACCCTGTCTTGCTGAGCCAGACACGCTACTCTGCTGCAACACAGACCCAGGGTCTGAACCACATACCCCAAAGCTGCAGACTTAAATGAAAGCAACTTAAGAAGTGTTCCTGCCTTTAACACTCAGATGCCCAACTCCCAATGGGGTCCAAACCCTAAATAAATCCATTTTACCCTGTATAAAGCTTATACAGGGTAAACTCATAAATTGTTCGCCCTCTGTAACACTGATAGAGAGAGATGCACAGCTATTCCCCCCACCCCACCCCCAAGTATTACTACATACTCTGGGTTAATTAATAAGTACTCCGTCCCACCCTCATACTCGGGACAGACAGAAAAGGAGTCCTCTATACATCCCCACAACCGGACTAGGGCCCTGGTATGGCCTGCCATGGATGTAACCCCATGTGCCACTCCCTTGACATTGGCCATACTGGGATCCGTGGGCCATGTACAGAGCACAGTTTGAGAGGCCTCCCATGGAGCAAAGCCAAAGGCCTACACATTGGGCATCTCCATCGGTCTCTCGACCACCAAAGACTGAGCCTCTCCTTATAGTGGACGAGGAAGAAAAACCAGAGGAAGAAGTTCCACTGCCACTCCATTTCTCCCCCTCTTCCCCTGATGAGGCTATCCTGGCTCCACCCCCTACGTCAGCCAACAACTTTAAACACATTCAGGAGCTGTTTCGCAGGATAGCAGACTCCCTCCAGATTCCTTTGGAGGAAGTGAAAGAACAACAGTATAAACTGCTCGACGTCCTGCAGACATCCTCCTCCTTCAAAATAGCCCTCCCAGTTAATGAGGCCCTTCTCGATCCTGCCAAGGTGGTATGACAGACCCAGCGTCCATCCCACCAACCTGCAAGTGGGCAGACAAAAAAATATTATGGTCCTGCAAAGGACATGGAATTTCTTTTTTCTCGCCCCGCTCCAGATTCCTTACTTGTCAATGCCAACCTCGATCCACCCCTTATGACAGGGATTGGAAGCAATTGGTTCTATTTGGCTGCAAAGCTTATTCATCTGCTATGCTCCAATTCTGAATATACAACTAAGAGGCTCTCATGGCCAAATACAATTATCTCAATTATTCCAAAATACAGAAACTCTGCCAAGACTTTCCTGATGACAAAAAGGAGCAACTCCAGACACTCATACCAAAGGATACCATTTGGGCCATAGAGCTTTACAGACTTTCTTGGACTTCACATATGCTGCTGCCCATTCCATTGCAACTTCCGTAGTCCTGAGGCAGGCATCCTGCTTGCACATCTCCAGCCTCCCTAAGAAGGTATAAACCATCATCGAGAACCTACCTTTGAGAGCCCAAAATTATTTGCAGTGCATATGAATGAATCCCTACACTCACTTAAGGGCTCTCTAGCAACTCTCCACTCTCTCGACATTTACCCACTAGCGCTGAAGAGACAACCGGGGAAATATCAACCTGCCTGCAATCCTGACCACCACAGTACACTCCCTATCAACAGTACGACAGAAATCCCCTACCAAGCATAGACATACAACTCCTCAAGGGGCTACCTCTCACACATCTTTGGTCAAACAATTTTGAAGGTGTGGTTGAGGCCCTGAGAACCCTCCCCCTGGTCCAGTCACAAAAACTGTCTCCAACATCCCACCAGTTCGGTGACCATCTAGACCCTTTCTTTGCATCATGGCAGCTAATTACCTCTGACAAGTGCGTTCTAAAGATCATCAAGGAAGGATTGTCCATCCCATTCCTATCTATCCCACCCACCCTTGCTCCCTTCCTGTCGCTCTTCAGGGACCCTTCTCATGTACGCAGTCTACAAGAAGAAATAAACCACCTTCTGCAACTGGGAGACATAGAGCCAGTCCTATCTCAGCACAGGCGGTAGGGTTTTTATCCCCATTATTTTCTGATCCAAAAGAAATCTGGTGGGTGAAGACCGATCCTAGACCTTTGAAACCTAAACAAATTTGTCAAACTGCAACACTTCAAGATGGTTACCCTCTCCACCATTATCCTAGCACTGGAACGGGGAGACTGATTCTCAGTCCTCGACCTCCAAGCCATGTATTTTCACATCACAATACACCCTGCCCACAGATGGTTCCTTCAATTCATCATGGCAGCCAATCATTATCCATTGTAAATGCTTTGAGGCAGGGACTGTTTGTACAGGACCTAGCACAGTGGGGCCCTGATCTCAGTTGAGGCCTCTAGTTTGCTACTGGAATATAAAAGAACGGATTATCGTGCCACCACACTCCTTGATGCTTTTTGGATACAGACTAACACCGCTACTCTCTGATACTCATTATTTGTCATTTCAGTACCTTTCATACTTGGGAATCTTGCTGGTTACTTACTGTAGCAAACGTAACTTTAAGTAGATGAAGTATTTTGTCAGAAATACTACTAAATAATAAAATGCTATGTAGTGTAGGGAGCACTCCTGCATCTTCTGAGATGATCTAATCAGTCAGAATTTGGAGACTAAAAACACCTTTATCTGTAGCCAGTGACATTTCTTACTGACTCACAATTCTGCATTACCAACAGGCTGCCTACAATTAAATCAGCAGAAATGTGCTTTTCACTTCGCTAGTAACTTTCTTCCTTTATGTTTTTAAGGTTCTGCACAGATGAAAATCGGACATTTCCTCAGCCTTCCATGCTGGAGAATCACATCAGCCTCATGCATGGCATCAAAAACCCAGACCTGTCCCAGATGTCCAAAGCAAAAGCTCCAGAGTGTGACTCAACAAAAGTAATTTACATGGTTATACTGAAAAATAAATAGTGGCTTGTGAAGTCCTCTATCCCCCTCCGCCCCCACATTATCCACCTACCAGACTGCGGGGGGAGGTTGGGGTTTATATCCTACAGCAGGGTGGTGGTACTCGGGGCTTTAGCCTCGCAGGGGGCATCAGGGCACAAGAACTGCGCCCCAGCAGGCACTGCCCTCTGGGGCAGGTTGGGCATGTCTTGTGGCTCTCAAACTTTTGAAGGTTTCAGAGGAACAGCCGTGTTAGTCTGTATTCGCAAAAAGAAAAGGAGTTCTTGTGGCACCTTAGAGACTAACCAATTTATTTGAGCATGAGCTTTCGTGAGCTACAGCTCACTTCATCAGATGTACATCTGATGAAGTGAGCTGTAGCTCACGAAAGCTCATGCTCAAATAAATTGGTTAGTCTCTAAGGTGCCACAAGAACTCCTAAACTTTTGAAGATTATCTTATGCAGCTTGGAGGGTTATTAAGTTTGGCCACCTCTATATATACTTACAGGGTTTTTTGAGCTATATCCTAGAAACTAGTGTATGCAGCCAGGATTATTTACAGGAGTATTGTCTTAGTTAACAGTGTAGGTCAGAGAACAACCAGAAGTATTGTGTTTGAACCAAAACTCAGAGTTAGGGATGCAAAATTTATACCCCCGTTTTCACTCTTACATAATTTTAATGGAAAAAACAGAATTCTGCTTTACTGCTGTAACTTTCCGTACTGGGGCTTTGCCAAAAGTAGAATTTTTCTGGAAAGTTTCTGTTCAGCCGTTTTAAAATTATTGTTAAGGAGCAATCAAGTTAGTGGGTAAGTAAAATACCTTTTCTCACCTTATAAACAATTATTCACATTTGGTTTTCCTTTTTGTTTTTTGGTAGGTGGGATGGGTCACACCTTAAAAATGGCTGATCTTTAAAACCTCAAACTTTGGAAGCAAATATTAATGGATTTATAGTGGTAATGACTCTCCCACATGGAATACGCTGTATAGCATGGTTCCCAAACTAGGGACACCGCTTGTTCACGGAAAGCCCCTGGCGGGCTGGGCCGTTTGTTTACCTGCCGCATCCGCAGGTTCAGCCGATCGTAGCTCCCAGTGGCCGTAGTTTGCCGTTTTCCGCCAATGGGAGCCGCAGGAAACGGCGCGGGCCGAGGGATGTGCTGCCACCGCTTCCCGCAGCCCCCTTTGGCCTGGAGCAGCGAACCGCGGCCACTGGGACCTGCGATTGGCCGAACCTGGGGACGCGGCAGGTAAACAAACCGGCCCAGCCCACCAGGGGCTTTCACTGAACAAGCAGCACCCCTAGTTTGGGAACCATTGCTGTATAGTAAATTAATATTTAACAGTCTAATCAATAATCCAAAATATCAAATGTATGTGCCCTATGGGTGAATTAAGAATGATATATGAGCCTTAACTTTTTCACTTCCTGAGGTCTCTGTATTTAGAATGTACAAACTCAGTGATTTCTGGCTTGAACGATCAATTAAGAAGCCAACAGAAGACACCAAAACCCCCTCAACGCCTGTGCACCTCTCTTGTACACACTCACACAGTCCAGGAATTTGATTGTGGAGCACTCCCCCTCCTGAACCGCAGATCTCTGCCTAAAGATTCTTTGTATTTTATCTCATTACTCTTAGTTATAGCTATGTACGCTCTAAATAATACCGTCTCCTTAATGTCTACACCTTCTAGTCTATAACAAACACAGTCCAGGAATTTTTTATTTTATTTTGCACAACCATATTGCACTGCAGTCTCAGGTCCAATTTACTTTGTTGTCACACACAAATTTCTCCCTTCCATTAAATATTTGTATTCTAAATTATTTCCCCGCAGATAACTTAGCTTGAATTTTTTCATTATTTTCTTCTCTCATCACTTCCATTTTTAAAAGGACTATTTTTTCCTATTGAAATACTTTTAATATCCCTGCAATAGGAGAAAGAGGGCTGCTTCTTTCCCCTAGTTAGAGCTGGGTAAGTTATATTTGTTGTATAAATTATTCAACCAATTTCATTATATTTTTTTAACTGTTACAGTCTTAAAAAGTGGGGTAGATTTGTGCTGAGCTGTAGTTGCAGTTGTTTCTTTTATTTGCATTGGGGTAGTGCTTAGGGACTGCAACCCAGATCCAGACCTCCAGTGTACTAGGTACAGTACCAGTGCAGAATAAGAGACAGTCCCTGTCCCGAAGAGGTTAAGATCTAAATAGATAAGTCAGACAAAAGGTTGGGTGGAAAGGATGTAATATACAAGCGGAATGAACATTGTGATAGTATGCAAATGACATGATAGTGCTAGTTATTTTGTTGGTTCCTTTTGCTTTTGTTTATAATTTTGCCATGTGGGGTTTTGTTGGGAGGGGATTAGCTGCTGAGAGAGATGAGAGGGGGAGAGGAGTAGGGAGGGAGGCTGAAGTGGAGAGGCTGAGAAGGAGCTGGAGCAAACAGCCGATCAGCAGAGGGAAGAAAATGTCCAGAGTAAAAATTGTAAAAAGCTGCCAGGAGCGGATGATGTCATCACATCTCAAGTTCTCTGCTTCAGCTGCTTGTCTTTGCTCCTGCTGGCTGAGCTTCCAGCAGTTTTTCTTCCCTAAGATCACACACTGAGGAGAGAATGATTCTAGCAGGCATTCAGTGGGACTACATTCCAGTCTCCTCTGCAGCCTTACCTATTTCCATTCATCTTTGCCATCTTCAGCTTCTTCCCCTTCCCAGTCCAGCTGGTCAAATCAGGCTGTTTTTTCCTTAACAATGTCTCTAGAGAAGCCCTTTGACCAAACCCCTTCTCCATGCCTTGATCATCCCTTTCCTCAGCTGTTTCAGCCTCCTCCATGGTCCTCTCTACCTCTCACCCTGCTAGTCTATCCCACATGCTATCGATAAAATAACATACCTCCCACCTCCTCTGATCACGTTACATTCCTTTTCAAACCCCTTTGTCTTCCACATCAAGTTCAAATTCTTCCCCCTTCAGAGCTCTAGACCTGTCTTCCATCCCTGTTCTCATTTCTCTTTACTCTCCTTCTAACTCCTCCCAAGCCTTCCTTAAGCCTGCACTTACCTCAAGCAGCTGTTTCCTGTGTCCTTCTCCCACTTTCATCTTTGCACCTTCTGTTCTACCCATGTGCGTAGAACTCACTGCCCTGGTGCACCACACCACCTACATCTCCTTCAGATAATTCCAGAGAGCCTTTAACCTGTCCTTCATGTTCCTTTAAACTGTATGGTGTCTGTTTAATTCTAACTGTGAAAAGGTGGGTGAGGTAATATCTTTTATTGGTCCAACTTCTATTGGTGAGAGAGACAAGCTTTTGTGCTACACAGAGTCCTTCTTTGGGTCTGGGAAAGGTACCAGTATTGTTGTAGCCATGTCAGTCAATTCAGCAAGCCAAAGTTCTTGCTCTTAAGTGGATATAATAATAAAGACGTTTTTAACATTTTTTTAGGCAAAATCTCCAAAGAGAGTGTCTGCAGATGCTCCAGGACAGATGGAAACCACTGAAGTTCCACCAGCCAAAAAACTGAAGGCACATTGGAAATGTGCTAAATGTGGATTTGCAACAGATATCAGTACTGAATTTCAGGAACACATACCTCAGCACAAGGCGGACAACTCCACTGCTCAATGCTTGCTCTGTGGCTTGTGTTATACATCTCACATCTCTCTGAACAGGCACCTCTTTATTGTTCATAAAGTAAAAGATCCAGTAGAAGAAGAGGAGGAGGAGGAGGAAGAGGAAAGGGAAAAGTTACAGACAGAGACAAATGAGAATGGACATGAAGAGTATAAGAGAAAAATGAACACTACAGTGGAAGAAGAAAATAGTTTGAAATGCAAAATGTGCAAGAGTGACTCAGTGCTTTGTGCACACAGTCAGAGGTGTGGCGTAAAGGATTCCAGTAGCAATTCTCAGAACAATCATTCAAATGCTACTAAGATTTAAGAAAAGAAAAATTTTTACTCAAAATATTGGGTGGAAATCAAGCAGATTTGAAATATCCTGTTTATTTCGTGGGCTGGACTGTGCTTTCCATTAACTTTTTTAATTTGTAAGGGAAATAAAAACTGCTTCCACCTCCATAGCACTGAATCTCTGCCAGATCAGAGGTGAAAAGAGAAAGCAGGACAAGAATCCCCACTGGAACTTGTCTGACTCCTAAGGATGCAGGAGCACTTTCTGAAGCTGCAGTTTTCTTTCTGAAAATGAGCTCTCTTCCTTGAGTATGTACTGCCTCTGCCTGGAGCGCTAGCCTTGCCTCCTTTCTTTTAGTTTTCTTCTAATATTTAAATTCCCCTTCCAACCTTCTGCTTTATCACTCAAATCCATAAGACTGTGTGTCAACCAAATACACTTGTCAGGACAGTACAAACCTACGTTAAATACTCTTCCATCATGCAGCAGATGCAAACCATGGCTTTTTCATTGCCCTAGAACAGGGGTGGGCAAACTTTTTGGCCCGAGGGCCACATCTGGATATGGAAATTATAGGGCAGGCCATGAATGCTCACAAAATTGGGGGTTAGGGTATGGGAGGGCTCCAGCTTGGGTGTGGGCTCTGGAGTGGGGCTAGCGATGAGCGTTGGGGGTGCAGGAGGGTGCTCCGGGCTGGGACCAAGGGGTTCAGAGGGCGGGAGGGGGATCATTGCTGAGGCAGGGGCTTGGGGCATGGGAGGGAGTCAGGGTGGCAGGCTCTGGATGGCACTTTCCTCAAGCAGCTCCCAGAAACAGCAGCATGTCCCCGCTCCAGCTCCTATGTGGAGGTGCGGCCTGGCAGTTCTGTGTGCTGCCCTGTCCACAGGCACTGCCCCTGCAGCTCCCAGTGGCTGTGGTTCCTGGTCAATGGGAGCTGTGGGGGGTGGCGCTTCAGGTGGAGGCAGCGTGTGGAGCCCTCTGGCTGCCCCTATGCATAGGAGCCAGAGTAGGGATATGCCGCTGCCTCCGGGAGCCATGCAGAGTGGACCAAGACCCCGAGCCTGCTCCCCAGCTGGAGCGCCAGGGCGGGGCAAGCCCCAGACCCCACTTACTGGCGGGAGCTCAAGGGCTGGATTAAAACGTCTGGAGGGCCAGATATGGCCCCCGGGCTGTCGTTTGCCCACCTTTGCCCTAGAAGTATGCCAGGTTCATCTTCTAGTCTTTCCATGAATGTTATTGAATCAAGTTGTGTTATAAATTTAAATCACCATAGAAGAGATTTATTTTGCAGCCTCAGTCATCTTTTTAATTGTTTATATAAATATTGCTAAATCATCTATACTTGTAAGTGATTTACAAAGCACAACATCTCACACACCAGCAAAGGCCATCAACTGGGGAGTTGCCACAGTTAAAGCCTTTGGTGGCCAGACACCAATGTAGCTGCACTGCTGCAAACCCTGCTGAAGACAGAGCCAGTATAAGATTCAGTTAGCACCTGTGCAGTTTGTCCCGGTTTCAGACAAGAATAATCTGCACAGTGCATATTGCAGCACATAAGAGCTTTGCTTGTCTGCACTAGGGAGGATGCACCAGTACTCCAGGGACAGCTGAAATCCCCAGGATAGACAAATAGAACCTGCCTGTTGCTGTATCAGCTGGAGTGGTACAGACTATATACTTTCAATCACAGGAATGAGAAACTCTGCAAGAGAAATGTACTTAATCTGCTGTAGGTTGTTAGCTCCTTGTTTGGGAGAAAAAGATACTGAAGCAGATACTGTGATTACAGTAAGAAAAGTCAGTCTAACACCAGTGTGTGTATCCTTCTGTGCAGCATATAACTAAATCAGACTCATAGCACTACTAACAGCCGTTCCAGTAGCATGGAATGTTCCATACACATGATGAGGCAAGGAAGAGAGTAGCATCCATAAATGTGTTTGAACTGAGAGAGCACCATACTGTAATGCTTCCAGTACTCTAGCTCCTTTGATAGCAGATCTCCCATCTTTACTCAATTTTATAAATTACTTTGGAGACTTTTTATTTCCGTATAGTCATATTGACTCTTCACTGTTTCCGTGCCGTTTCCTTATTTGTTCTCTTCACATGCTTTGTGTAATATAATTACTTCAATACACTTTTTATGTTGAGACAAAATCCCGCTCGTTATTGTTCACTATGACGTTTAACTAATTTAAAAACTATTTATCTTATTGGATTTGAATTGCTTACTTTCTTGTCTTGATGTGTTTTGATACAAACAGTTTGGAACTCTTTGTATTTTTTGATACTGTGTACATTAGCCTAGGGAATGTTTTACAAGGTAGCCTATGTAGAGTAACAATAGCAGGGGTCACTCCCAAACCATCACATATCTATTTAATCTGCAGTGGCATTTGTGCCTTGCTATAATGTTTACTTCAAACTATTTCAAATAAAAGCATCCAAGAACATGCGGATAGGCTCCATTCTATTCTAAGCAGGGTGGGTAAGCCAGTGCAAGGTACATGTGCCAGCTTGCCCCTCAGGCATTTCCTAACACATACTCTAGTGCAGGGGTTCTCAAATTTCATTGCACTGTGACTCCCTTCTGGCAACAAAAAATACTACATGACCCCAGGTGGCGGGGACAGAAACCTGAGCCCACCTGAGTCCCACTGCCCCAAAGCCCAGCCCCCCCAGCCTGGGGGGTGTCAAAGCTGAAGCCCAAGGGCTTCAGCCCCAGGCAGGGGGCCTGTAACCTGAGCCATGCTGTCTAGGGCTGAAGCTCTTTGGCCCCGGGCAGTTGGGCTTTGACCCTGGGTCCCCGCAAGTCTAAGCCAGCCATGGTCACCCCATTAAAACAGAGTTGTGACCCACTTTGGGATCCCAACCGTATTTGAGATCATCTGCTCTAGTGCTTGCTTTCTCACCCCAGAGGCTTCTCATGGTCTCTTCTTTTGATGATGGGTTCCCTACAGCATGACTGAAGATTTTTAGAAAAGTGATTGTTAAAGGCAGATGTTCTATCTAGTCTGCACTAGTTTACACCCCAAGCCTTAAAACTGCTATAGCGAATACCTTCAAGGGTGCAAGAGGGAAGAAAATAATTCTCATGTGTTTAGCTACCCCCTGTCTGGGGGTCTTGCACGTTCTACCGTGAAAGTTCGGTAAGATGCTCCTGAGAGAGAAGGGGAGATGAAGGCTGGGCGGGGGGCAGGGTTGGGTGATGAAGGGATGTGGGCGGGGCTGGAGGGGGGAGGTCGGGGTGATGACGGAGGCGGGGCCAGTGGCGGCAAAGCGCTTTGTGGGCGGGGTCTGGGGCAGCCGCCGCCGGAAGCGGGGCCGCGGACCGGAAGCGGAAGTGGCGCGCTGGCGGCCGGTGCCGGAGGCTCCCGCGATGCTCTCCCTGGACTTTCTGGACGATGTGCGGCGCATGAACAAGCGGCAGGTGAGGCCCCCAGCGCTGGGGCTGGTGTGGCCTGGCCGCTCCTGCTGCTCCCCCCATCCCCCCCGGAGCGCCCGGGCCTGGCGGGGCTCTGGTCACGCGCAGCCTGCCCTGCAGGCCCGGACCAGGCGCCCGTGGGGAGCCCTGGCCTGGGGCGTCCTGTTGCCGCAGGCCGTGGAGCTGCCCAGCATGGCCCATGGGAGCCCGGCAGTCTGGGGGGGGCGGAGTAAGAGCCGGCGCCTCCTCGTCCTTCCGGCCAGCGACTCAGTCCGCCCGCCCACGGAGCTGAGCCGGGTGAGGGGCGTGGGGACGGGCTTTGGCTCGTGTGGCCGGTGAGGAACCGCAGTGACTAGCCTTGGAGCCCCCGACGCTCGTCCCCAGGCCTGAGCAGGTTGGCAGTGGCCCTGGGGGGTCGCACGGATTCGTTCTGAGTGTCGCTGCGGCGCGCTGCCCCCCTGCTCTGACTCCTTTGTCTATCGAGTGGCCCATTAGTGGAGGAGCATCCCGTTCTTGGGCTTCAGACCAGTGGCAGATTTAGAGTTAGTGGGGCCCTGTGCTCAGCTTCATTTTTGCCCCCCGCTCTCCCGGGACGCAGCCAAGAAAAAGAACCTTCTCTATTATCTCCCTTTCCCCCCTCATTCTTTTTTTCAGAAGTTTAAGGTTAACTATAAACTGTCTGTCCTCCTAATCATGCCAGACTCCAAGGGGAAGGTTTTTCAAAATATTTATTTTCTGATGATCAGAAATTGCTTTAAATTTAACTAAATCAATCCTCTGAATATTCTTGTTGGGTGGATAAGGAGTATATAGAAATCACTTCGCCACTCCTGAAGGGTAGCTACCTCTGTGGTAGAACACAGCAGCTATTTAGCAGAGCACAAAAAGACTACACCACAACTGAAGGGCCAAAGCTTAGACGAAAACATTATATTAACTGACTCTGTGATATGCTTTGGGAAATTCCAGATCAGAACCTTTTAGCTCAGGATTTAAATGCTCCAATTACCTACATCTCTGTATGATTGCTTAAAAGTGGTATATATGCATCCTATAGTTCATGTTCATTAGTTATAAAGTGCCATACAGGACATGGCACTACACAAAAATATATTAAGCCTACATCCTTGTGCCAAAAGAGCTTACCGTCTGAGGCTAACTTGTGATTGATTGTGCATTTATCTCTGAGTAACAGGCAGCATGCAGCTGTACACCCATGACAAGCCCTGAGTGGAACTGAGTTGGACTCAGATTCTCACTGCTCTCTTGCCCACAACTTTGGAGGGAAGTCATTTACTGCAGCCTTTGAAAGAGTGCAAATTCCCCCCGCCCCCCCCCCTTTCGTGCTTTGTCAGCTCTCCTGTCTGGTCGGGAGGAGAGCCGAAACATCGCCCATCCCCTGGCCTTTCCCCCCTGCGGTGGGCTGCGCCCAGCCACCACTCACCAGGCAGCGGCGAGCAGCGCGAACATGGGCAGGAGGAGCAGGGGGCAGCCACGCAGCTGGAGAGAAGTGGCAGTTTCACCTCCAAACAGCCGCTTCTCTCCGGCCAGCTGTGCGGCAACCCTGTACTCTTCCTGCATCCTCTGGCGTGTGTTTGCATCTCTCATCGCCACCCGCACCTCCCGCCTGCTCCCCTGAGGCTGCGGGTGAGTCTCCCTCCCTCCCTGTTCTCCTGCCTCCCACAGCTTCTGCCCCTGCAGTTCCCCCCACGGAGCGGGCTGCCCAAGTGCCTGGCCCGTGAGACCCGAGCCAGGGCACATACTGTTTCACAGTAAATCTGCCACTGCTTCAGACCTAGCACACTTACAAAAGCATTGCCTCATAGTCACTCACTTGTTGGAAATCTGTTTTCCTCATTCTCCACAACATCACCCCTATAAGGTTACTACATGTCCATGTTTGTGTTCCCTTAACCTAGTGTCTTTTTCTTATTGCAGCTGTATTATCAGGTGCTGAACTTTGGGATGATTGTCTCCTCAGCTTTAATGATCTGGAAGGGGCTAATGGTGGTTACAGGAAGTGAAAGTCCCATTGTAGTGGTACTCAGGTAAAAATCATTTGACTTTCAGATTTCTCATGAAGTGCGGCTAATGGGGCATGACGTGGATCTGGCTTTGAGAGGAGGGGAGGCTGAACATTTCCATTCAGGGAAGGAACACAAATGATTCAGTCTTTATAGAATTTCAGCAACACTGGCTTAAAGATGGCTTGGCTGAGAAGTATTCATTCATATATTGTTTGAATGTTCAGCATCTCCTGTATATTTTTAGCCAGACTTCCTTTTAGTCTAGTTCTTGTTCTTCCAGCCCACTGCTCTTCAGAGGAGTCCAAGAAGCCAGTGGATGCAGGCCCCAGAGTTGCAGATCACCCACCACCATCGTTGAGCTTCCTTAGCCTGATCTGGGGGATGACAAGGAGGTCTTGTGACTTTGTGGGCCACGAAAGGAAGAAAGTGTAGTGGCCTTATGGATGGGTTCAGTGCAGACATTCCAGGCCTAAGGGATAGCATAGAAGTGAGCATGAAGATGTCTGGAAGAAGTGACGAAGGAGGGAGGTCATAGGTAAAGTAGAGGGGGTGGGGGGTGTCTATTAATTCTCAGCAAGATTGGGTTACCATTACAGCGGTGCATCTATTTATGTTATAAAGATTATCTTCTCAAAAGGATAGCAACTTGAACTGAAACTAAATTGTGGAATACAACAGAAAATATAAATGCATTATTTCCCCCGTCTTCATTGTTTTCCATCTTGCTGCTACATGTATATTTAAAGTACATGACGAGCTCTTAATGGCAGTGAAATTGATATCGTGAGGAAGTCAATGTAACAGATGGAGACACTCAGCAGGGAAACTTATGATTGCTATGAGTATAACAAATGTGAACAGAATTGTTTAGTGTCTTGGCTTGCGATTGAACGTGTTGTGCTGCTTTCTTGTAACAAGGCTAGGAGTGTGCTGACCACTCTGTTCCATGCCCAGAGATCTATTTTCTGGCCATCTGATGAGCTCTAAGACTACTCGGCAAGTTGTCCTTCCCACTTCCATAGATCTTGCTGAACACTGTGCATATGACTCAATGGGAAATTCTTTCACATGGCATCTGTGTGAGCTTAGAAATGCAATAGGAAATGAGTGGGGCTGGTGTCGGCAAGTTATGACTTGAAATAGCTTCCTGTTGCTGAAATTCCTGCGGCAGTGGCTATAAAATAGAATCTCAGAGTTACAAACACCAGAGTTACGAACTGACCAGTCAACCACACACCTCATTTGAAATGGGAAGTACGCAATCAGGTGGCAGCAGAGACCAAACAAATACAGCACAGTACTGTGTTAAACGTAAACTACTTAAAAAAAAGAAAAGGGGGTGGGGGGTTTAAAAATATTTGACAAGGAAAAGAAATTGTTTCTGTACTTGTTTCATTTGAATGAAGATGGTTAAAAGCAGCATTTTTCTTCTGTATCATAGTTTCAAAGCTGTATTAAGTCAATATTCAGTTGTGAATTTCTGAAAGAACAACCATGACGTAACCAGAGTTACGAACATTTCAGAGTTATGAACAACCTCAATTCCCGAGGTGTTCGTAACTGAGGTCCTACTGTACCTATTGCAGGTACTGGCTTCCCCAGAACGTACATGTACTGACTTCACAGGTCCAGGTCTCTGGGGACATTGGCTATGCAGCTTGTCAGTGTTTATCATCACGTCACTTTTGAAAACAAACTAGTGAAACTTCTGTCTCTTACTGCTGATTCCTCAGAGTGCTGATGAGAGGCACTTCACCCACTTCCCATTGAGTAAGATGGGAGGCCATAAACTCACTTTCCCTTTTCAGTGAAATTATGTTCTCTTCTGACAAGCAACCTTCGCCTAGTATCTCCAGGCACAATGGGAATACATGTAGTGCTTGAAGTTCGTTTCCTTATATGATGATTTTATTTGCAATTAAAAAGGTTAGGGATGCTGTAATGTTCTGCCATTTACAAGAAAAAATTTGAGTAGGAGTGCTTGCAGTGAGATTGTTTGAGGAGACATGCTGAATCACAAGAACCGATCTCCAGCACAATCTGTCTGGGACCTTGAGAGCCCTTCTATTTTTAGCATAATGTGGATTCACAAAGAATGTGTCTAAACTGACCTTAAGGCCTGGTCTGCGCTACGAAGTTAAGTTGACGTAAGTTACGTTGCATTGACCTATTTGTGCACGTATCTACTACGCAAATTTTCTGGTCAACGTAAGCACGCTGTTTACTCATGCAGTAAAACCACCTCTGAGGTCAACACTGTGCAAGTATAGATGCTGCATGACCTGTGTTAACCCTAACAGTCCTCCAGCAGCTGTCCCACAATGCCCCATTCCCTGTGACAGTGACTGCTCTGGTCACAATTTTAAACTCCACTGGGCAGGGCTAACAGAGACCAGAATCATCTCCTCCTTAAAACCCCCTGCATATTTTTGAAGTCCCTTTTGCTGATTGCCCACCTTGGCAAGCACACCTAGCAGCTCACCCTTGTGTGCAGGTGCCCAACTAACCGTGTCTGCTTCATGCACACAGAGGAGTACTAGATGTGCTCCTGCGTGGAGTAGAGGGGAAGTATTGGATCTCACAGACCTGTGGGAAGAAGAGGCTGTGCAGGCACAGCTATGGACTTCTACAGGCAGCTTGCATAGGGAACGCAGGCAAAAGGTACGACTGGAATCAGCAGCTGTGTGAAAGTTAAGGAATTTTGCCAGGGATACCACGAGACCAGGGAGCACAACAATGGACCAGGTGTTGTGCGGTAGATCTGCCGCTTCTTCAAAGACTGCATGCCATACCTGGCAGAGACCCCACCAGCACCCCGCACACCATTGCGGATACATTGGAGAAGTCTGAGACCGACCACAACTGTGCAAAGTGAGGATGACGACACACAGCCAGGACTTTGGCCATGCTACAAACCAGGAACTGCTTGAGACTCTGCCACAGTCCCTCCTGGCAAGTGTGGATGAGCCTGATGAAGGGAAAGGGAACTCGGATAAGTGTGTGCATACCTTTCCTTGCAATGTTTAAATGTAAGGACGGTGCCTGGCCCATCCCCAAGTTAAGACGACAGGCAAAAGGAACAACTTTTCCTACAAGAGGAGGTAGTGTTGTCATCTGTCTTTCATTCCCCGGTGGGTTAGATGGTGGGTGGGCCATGCAGCATGCTTTATGTGCATAGGGATGTCCCTTTTGTCCTCTGGAAAGATTTCAATGAAACTTTCATGGAGATACTCTGCAGTCTTCTCCCAAAGATTTCTAGGAATGGCTGCTTTATTCCTTTCTCCAAGGTAAGATACTTTCCCAAGTTGCTCTTCGATGAGATTGGCTCGTACCTTTGTAGTAAACAGGCTAGCAGAATATAGGCCAGTGTGGTTTTAGGATGCCATTAGCAGCTGTGTTCTCTGTGCCTTTGTGAGCCTTGGGGGAGATCAGCTAAAATTACCACTGCCTGTGGAAAACAGTGCCATTGTTCAGTACCATTGTCCTATGCCAGCAGTTCTCAAACTGTGGGTTGGGACCCCATATTAATGGGGTCACCAGGGCTGGTGTCAAACTTGTTGGGGCCCGGGGCTGAAGCCCAAGCCCCCTGCCTGGGGCCAAAGGCTTCCACCGTGGGTGGTGGGGCTCAGGTTACCAGCCCCCCTCCAAACCCGAGCCTGAAGACCTTGGGCTTTGGCTCCCTGCCTGGGGCAGTGGCTTTGACTTTTCCCCACCCAGGGCAGCGGGGCTTGGTCAGGCTCAGGCTTCGGTCCCCCGTCCTGAGGTCTGTGTAGTAATTTTTATCGTCAGAAGGGGGTCGTGGTACAATGAAGTTTGAGAACCCCTGCCCTATACTCATACTGATGGAATAGGGAATGAACTTTTATATCTTCATACAACAGAAGATTCTTCTCCCCACACCTGGTGATAATATTTATTGTGGCTGGGGCCGGAAAGTGGTGCTGTACCAAGGCGATCCAAAGCTGAAGTGTTAATAAGCATTTCTTAAGGGCTTATGTGAATAATGGATGTGCCTGTAAATCAAATGTCACATCTGTGTTTTTTATCAGTAGCTTCTGTCATGGCAGCCTTGAAGGATGTGCCCTCTACACCCGCAGAATGCCTGACCCCGAGGACGAGGTGAAAGAAGAGGACTATGGAGGACATGTCCAATGAAGTCCTACAAGCCAGTGTTGCATCAGACAAGGAACAATAGGCTTGGAGGGCCAATATGAACAGCATGGAAAAGGACAGGGGACAGTAGGAAGGCCCAAGAGTCCCAGCAAGACAAGGAGTGGGAAAATACTCCAAGACATTATGGGTCTTCTCAGGTAGCAAATGCAAAGACTACTGGTCCATAACTCCTGGACACTCTATCCTTTACAGTACTTGGAGAACTCCGTGATTGCTGCTCCCTACACCCTCCAACATACCCATGGCATCATGAGGGCACATGCCTACCACTCCACCCTGGGAGACAACAGAGAAGACCACAGCCTCACATACTGACCTGCAAGAACAACGGCTGGTGTATGTGGGCCCACAATGAACTACATTTGTGCACTCAAGTGGACGTGTGTTTACTTAGTTTATAATTTTAAATTTTCACCCCTTTAAGTTAGGTTAAAAATCTGTATAACATTGCCTGTGGGGTGTTTTTGCACATTGATTTTCTGCACTATTTATTCCCATTCAAAGTTTTGTTTATGGAGAACCAAATTATCTTAGTTCACAAATGCAGAATGCATAGTGGTAGTCAAAGCAAACAATATTTGTAAATGCAAACCAAGCACCACAGAACTCATAGCTTCAGTAAAATGAACAGTCATAGTTATAAATGTACAGCAAGCACTATGCAATTCTTTGCAGCACCCAAAGCTCCAGGCCCAGAGAACGCTTCCACACAAAACACTGCTGTAACTGACCACTAAAGTGAATTTTCAAAGCTTCCCTCAACTGCATACCTCCATGTTGTTGGGCTCTTCAAAGTCAGTAGACAGCCTGCTCTCCACTCTGATGGAAGCTTTTTTTCTCCCTTTGCCCCACAGATACTGTGCAGAACACAACTGGCAGCTATAATAATGGGTTTTCCATGAGAAAAATATCCCAATCTGTTGGGTAAACACCACCAGTGCCCCTTCAGTTGTCATTCTGCATCTGCTGAGATGGTAGTTGAATATTTCCTTGGTGCTGTCCCCATGCCCAGTGGACAGCTTCATGAGCCAGTGGAGCAAGGGATAGGCTGGGTTCCTCAGAATCACTGTTGGCATTTCAGTAGTGCCAAATGGTAATCCAATGGTCAAGAAAGAATGTCCTTGGTTGCAGTTTTTGCAAAAGTCCTGTTTTCGTCAAGATGGGAGAAATCATGCACCTTCTCTGACCAGCCCAAATTGATATCTGTGAAGCATCCCTGATGATCCACCAGCGCTTGCATAATCATAGAAAAGTAGCCCTTTCTGTTGCTGTACTCGGGGGCAAGGCGAGCTGGTACCAAAATAGGGATGTGCATGCTGTCTGCCGCCCCCGGGCAGTTCAGGAATCCCATTGCTGCAGATCCATCCACTATGTCCTTCACAGTGCTGAGAGTCACAGTCCTGCATAGCAGGAGACTATTAATAGCCCTGCACACTTGCATCACAACAGCCCCCACTGGATTTCCCAATTCCAAAATGATTTCCCACTGACCAGTAGTAATCCAACATTGCAGACTTCCAGGGCATGATTGCCACTCGCTTCTCTATTGTCAATGCAGCTCTCATTCTGTTGTCCATGCACTGGAGCTCTGGGATGAGCTTGGCACACGGATCCAAGAATGTGGCCTTGCATATCCAAAAGTTTTGCAGCTAATGCTCGTTGTCCCAAAGCTGCATTAAGATGTGATCCCACCAGTCAGTGCTCATTTTGGGGGCCCAAAAGTTGCTCTCCACCATCTGCAGCTGCTCCATGAATGTCACCAACAACCTTGAACTATTCTTTGCAATGTCGCTCAGCAAACTGTTCTCAAAGAAATCCTCGTGTCCACCGTTGTTGCTGTACTTTCTGTGGGTCTGCAAGTACAGGAGAATCACATGTCTTGAGTTTGCAACATTTGGGAGAACAGTGCAGAGTTCTGCGGGCTCTGTGCTTCTGTCAGAGTGGGATTTTTTACAAAGGTGAGAAAATTGTGGGATATGGATGACATTATGGGATGGAGAAAGTTGCATGCTGAAAACTTGACCCCTAGCTCCTGCAGATCCTTGGGTGAGTCATTACTATCCTACAACACATTGCAAAAATCCCCCAAAAGGCATTGCAGCAGATGGCACACTGGATACATACTTGTGGAGCACTGCATTGCACTTTGCACAAGTTTTCTGGGTGAATATGCGTAGCGCCAATGGAAGCAGCCAAGTATGCCCACTCCAAAGCAATATGCTAATTTCAGCTACTGCATGCAGACAAAACTTGCATCAACCAAAGTCTGTAGCACAGACATGGCCGAAAATTTCCCACCATTGCAGTAGTCCTGGTGCAGCTCTAGCAGTGCGGGGAAACAAGTTGCTGGTGGCCACTAGTCTCTTTACCACTAAGAGTCAGTCTGGATACCAGAGAGCCTTGCCTGGTTGGCATGGTGGTGGTAAAGCTGATGGCTGCCAGTGGTGGGAAATCAAAGCAGAGTGTGGGTGAAACTGAAATGTCTTGGCTTCAACTGCTTTCCTCAGGGACTCTTAGTTTTGAGGGGGGAGCGAGGGGGTAGACTATGGATACTTTGGGTGATGAGCCATAAGATATTACAATTACATTGTCTTGATATATAGGTGCATATCTTCATACCAGATTAACTGTGTTAAGTAACATATTGTATATTGATCATATCTTGTTTTATCATTAACATTCCCTTTTTTCCAAAATTATTTAAACATGACCTTAACAAGGCGTGTGTACATTTGTAATGATTCATATTAACCTTTTGTTTTTTTGGGGTGAAGCTGTATGTTTTGTAGGAAAAGGAAGGGAGCAAGTCTCAAGAGAATAGAAAGAAAGGAGGGCCAAGTGGAGGAGAGGGGATGTAATTTAATGATCCTCTGTATATATTTGTCTTGATTGTCTTACAACTATGGGATTACTTTGTCTATATCAAAGCATCTCAGTGATTTCAATATTTTGATTGTTTTCCTCGGGGGCTCTTTCCTAAGGGAGGATTTCCTGGGGTTTACTTGAAACCATATAGATTTCAAACACTGATTCTAGAAATTATGAAACAAGGACATTTGAAAAACTATTTTCCTTGTCTTTCAGTGGCAGCATGGAGACTGCTTTTTACAGAGGAGATCTCCTGTTCTTAACCAACCGAATTGAAGATCCCATCAGGGTGGGAGAAATTGTGGTCTTTAGGATAGAAGGAAGGGAAATTCCAATAGTTCATCGAGTCTTGAAAATTCATGAAAAGTACGTATCGCGTCTGGGGTAATTGTATAGCAAATGTCTATAGCCATGTACCTTGGGCTGTGCTTATCTCAAAAAATAGTCTGGTTGGTAAGTGGATGGGAGACATCAAGGAAAGCCTGGGTTCTGCAGGAAGTGCTGTGAAGGCTCTTACCTCAGCACTGACCCAGTGTCCTACCAGAGTGCCAGGAAATAGCGTGCTGCTGGAAGGGTCTTCAGGTGAATTACTGTCAGGTCCTTATAACTTGTGCTAAAGATCTCTTGCCATTTTTCACAAGTTGGGGGCTAATCCTGGAGTCCTGACCAACTATGGGCAATTCTGCCTCCCTTAACTTCCTCTGCAACGTTACTGGAATACAGTACTGTTCATTTCCTGTCCCATACTGCTGGATAGGGTTCATATTCTCTGTTATATAGCCCCAGAGGTGATTGCATTTCAGTGGTGAGTGAAGTGACTTCTATATATTTAACCTTTTGGGATCCTTTAGATATATGTAGTGTGTTAATTTAAAACGTGTTGGTTTTTAATATGCCAGTTCTCTTGTTCTCATTCTGGGACAGGGTATATCTACCTTAGGAAGTCCTGGTTACCTGGACTGTATCATTCCTTCTCTATAAACCTAGAGCCAGAGTGAGTCTTGCGTTTTGTTCTGAAGTGGGTGAGATGGTCATTCTGATTTGTTCCTTGAGCAAGTTCTGCAGTTCTGAGCCAGCTTCCAAGAAAACTCCATCCTGTGTTCATGAGACTCCCTCTTCCATGTTTCCAGTGGCATGTGGTGGTGGTCACACATGGGGGCAGTTCCTCAGCTAATTTGGGACAGTCCCGTAGAGGGATTTGAGACTCTTAAATTGGATCCTATATTCCATGGAGAGCCAAGGCAGAGAGTGGTGTCTAGAGGTGATGGGCTCCCAGTAGGTGGTGGTGCTACATTACAAATAACCTGGAGCTTTTATCAGGACTGATGGAGTCATTTCTAGACACTGAATTGTAGTAATGGAGTGTAGAAGTCACATGTGCGAGGATTACCACAGCCAAATCGCTTTGATAGATAGCGTGGCTTTTCACCTTCAGCCTCAATGCAATTCTAGTAGCTACAGCTATGTTGGTACCTAGAAACTGGGGTGTAGAATGACCCCAAAGTTGTGAATCATCTCAACATCTGGAGGGTAGGATGCTTCAATGGTGGGGGTGATGTTAGTCGTGATGAGTTCTACAAAGTGCTTCCCTCCCCACCATCATGATCTGTCTTGCCAGACTTCAGTTTCAGCAAGCTGCTGTCCTTGGGCAGCCCTGCTTAACTCTCCTCTCAGGGTGGGTTCCAGATCTGCTAGTTAATAGGACCAGTCTCTTTGCTATTTATTTATTAATACACAAATCTTGATCAATAAAGAAAACCCATTGTGATATTTTTAGTCTCTTCTCAGAGTAGAACTGCACTTGGACATCCTGAATTTAAAAATAAAATAGGGAAATATGGAGGTCTTGGTGGTTCCAATGTCACATTGCATGTACAGTATTTTAAGATTAATCTGTGAAATTTACCCACATAAGAGGTCCTTCTCATTCTTTTTCCTTTTATTAATACATACTACTAGATTTTTGCACTGCCTTGACAGATAGTTGCTAGAAGAGAAAAAACCTGTAAGGTCATCCAGTCTCCTCCTGCATGCAACCAGTTCAGTTGTCGCTGAGGCTGAGATGTGGATTCTTTACTAAACTTTCCTCTTCCTTCCCAAACTTCCCATCCTTGGCTTTACCTCAGAGCTAAACTTTTTTTTAAAGAATTATATGAATCGGTTCAGCTGTTGCTGAGTGTTGAGATGGCCATGGATGAATGGACTATAGGCAAGTCCTTGTGCTTTGCATTCTGTGGAATCCACCGTCTTTCCCAGAATCTCAGGTTACATTTAGTATTAAATCTAGTCCTCCTGTTTGTAAAGATAACCTTTAAAGCCATGAGAAGTGTGAAGCAGAGCAGACAGCCTGAAGCAACAGGTCTGAGGTCTGACCTGCCACATTCATTTCAATGGGTGTTAACTCTGACATATAAAGATAACTGCTTAATTTTTGACATTTCTGCCATCACCAGCAGCGAGTTTGAGTATTTACCCTAGACTTAAGCTGCCTCCTGTTTCTCCCTGGAAACCAAAACGCTCAGCTGTTCTCTACCCAGTGGCCAAAACCTCTAGCTTCTTGATTTACAATTTCCATTGTGTAGTAATGGGCTGTCCATATGAGACTCTGTAGCCTATTGAAAACCAAAAATGCGCAGATTCATATTTTCCTCTGACTCCAGATCAAATCTCCTTTGTTTATAAAGGAAAGTGTGTTCTACCCATCAGCCCTACAAAGTGCTTCTGGACTAAGAACTAAACTGGATTCATTCTCTACCTCCAGAGGTAAAGATTCTGCTGTCAGAATTTACTTAACAGTTCTGTCACTTTGTGAGACAGGTTAGAATCCAGTTTCCCCCTCCCAGAGCTTGGGGACTCTGCAGGGCTAATAAGGATGAGAAGGAGTGGCAACTTATGTTTGGCACTCAGGTCACCTGCTTATTTTGATAGCTAGTATCTCCAGGGTTCAGATCTGCACTGCAAGAAGAAGCCACTGTTGCATAATCCTTTTGCATCCGATGAAGGGAGCTGTAGCTCACGAAAGCTTATGCTCAAATAAATTGGTTAGTCTCTAAGGTGCCACAAGTTCTCCTTTTCTTTTTGCGAATCCTTTTTGAGAGTAGCAGACCTGCACTGTACACTCCTATTTTGACATTCTCACTTGTTGCTGAATTGC
The DNA here is from genome assembly GCF_965140235.1 of Caretta caretta. Taxonomy (NCBI): domain Eukaryota; kingdom Metazoa; phylum Chordata; order Testudines; family Cheloniidae; genus Caretta; species Caretta caretta. The sequence continues at coordinate 46,126,198 of NC_134215.1, read as the reverse complement.
AGCAATAAGCTGTCTGAGGCAGGCTTCATGTACTGTACCTATGACAAGGCCGTCTTTATCTAAGACACTTTAAGGACACTCCTGCTGCTACTCTAATGCAGCTGGCTCTGTGTTCCTCTTGGACTTTCTTCTTATTGGCTGCAGACTGTGTCAGAGCACCCATAGGCTCGAGTGCAGTGGAGGGAGTGCACACAATGAAAAGCTTCCACGTCCTTTCCTGCAGGCGATTGATTTGACAGTAGGCCTGCAGACTGGGAAGCTCATGACATGCTGAACCAAGCTATAAGAGCAGCTCCAGTTGGCACATGCTTTCAAGGGACCATTCACAAGTGACTGGAATGCACTGAAGCCCAGTTGATAGCACCATTTTGTGGATGCCACTTGGAAATATGCATCACTTGGGAGCTCTAGAAAGGTGGAAGGAAGTATCAGGAGACACTGCAGGTGGAAAGGGAGGCAAAAAGGATCAGAAGCAGGAGAGAGAATTACCAAGAGAGAAGCAATCACACATCCCATCAGTGCCATCCATAAACTCCTAGGAAAGAACATCAATGTTTTGGAATTAGTGGGGCCAGGAGTGCGCGCTCTCTCTCGTGATTTAAATGTTTCTAAATATTTAATCTGCCCTTCCAAAAATGCTTTGAAGGGGGGGGGCTCCTCTTGACTGGGACCTCTGACAAACCTGTGTGTTTGAAATGTTTGTGTATCTTAGTCCCTGCAGTCATTGTACTTGCTTAGAATATCTGTTAGTGGCTCATCTGTGACCTGTGGTCTCTTTTCTTTGTAAGGCAAAATGGAGACATCAAATTTTTGACAAAGGGAGACAATAATGCTGTTGATGACAGAGGGCTGTACAAACAAGGGCAGCACTGGCTGGAGAAGAAAGACGTGGTGGGGCGAGCGAGAGGGTAAGTAAAGCTATCCAGCAGAGGAGGGTGTGCTCTGACCAGTGCTTGTCTCCAGTGTGAACTGGAAAATGCTTTCTTCTGTTGAGCTCTTCCCTGTTGGAGTTTCTGATTAAAGTGGCGTGTCAGCAGGTAATGTGTGGAATTGAGTAACAAAGGCAAGTTGACTTCTTGGCTTGCCTTGACCAAAGGTAGCCATGTGTGAACTGTCCTCCAGGATTCTGCTCATTTCCTGTCTTGGAGGTGGATGAGTTGTCATGTAGCCCCTTCTGGAACTCGATTAAAGCTGATCTGCAGTGGGAGCGTACCCTTTCACTGCTTTATAATGGATAAAGAAGGCTGGAAAGGCTTTTTACATTCAAAATTCAGGTCTTGCCTGCCTGGTGACTTGGGACCTGGTGCAGTTTTGACACAAATGCTAAGACAATGAAAGTTCAGCAACTGAAGATGGCGGGGATTTTTTAGTCAGACTGCTTAAAGTTAATGTCTGTTTAACTCTACGGCTTAATGAACAGTTGGGAGAAAGGCCATCTCTGCTAAAGGTTCAATGCTTCTTTCAGTTAAGGTACAAGAGCTCAAGAAACATCCCAGAGAGCCCAAAGACATTCCCAGAAAAACTAGGGATCCATAAACTGAATATTTTTGATAATTACAATAGAAAGCTTTCAGGCTTCTTTTACCCACCATAAAGAATCATGTAAAGGCACAAGCTTAACGTTTAAAAAGAAACAAAAGAAAATCACTTTCAAGTTAATGTCAGTAGTACTTGGATGAAAATTTTCAAAGAGGAGTAGAAAAACTATCTTTTGATTGGAGTTGAAGATCAAAATAGTTTAACGACTTGTTGATGCTAAATACTAAAAAGGCTTTTTGTTGCTTTCAGGAAAAGCATACGCTGAACTGGTGTATTGAAGAGTGTTTATATTTTCCTATCAAATTAATCAATTTAGGTTGATTAAAAGAAATGATTGGCTGGCTGAACTTTGGAAGGCATAATTAAGGCTAAGATTTAGTCATGGGTATTTTTAGTAAAAGTCATGGACAGATCGTGGGCAATAAACAAACATTCACGGCCTGTGACCTGTCCATGGCTTTCACTGTAAATACCCCTGACTCAAACTTCACAGCTCCTGGGGCCCTGGGACACCGCTGATCTGGGGGAGTTATGGGGCCAACAGCTGGCCCCTGCTCTGGCGGCGGGGGCTGACTGCCTCCCACCACTTGCTTCTATGTGGCCCTTGGGAACCACTGCTCCCACGGCCTCCGGGGTGGCCCTTGGGACTGCTGCTGCTGCTCCGGTGGCCCCAGTGCTGCCCCAGCAGCCATCTGAGCAGTTGGCTCCAGGGCCACACCAGCAGTGGCCAGTGATGCTGGCTCCAGGGCCACCCCGGGGTCTGTGCCAACAGCGGCCGGTGTGTCGGATCATCCCAGGGCCAGCTGTAAGTGCTAAACTTTACCTGAATGTTCACCTCAACTGTCTGGCAGATTGGAGTCCATTGTCCTCAGATCCCTGCCTTACCTGGATAATTGTCCCTTACAGAGCCAGTCTAAATATTAAAGTATGCACGACCCGCAGCACAGGCCTTAGGCTTCACTTCTCCTACAGCTGGACCCAGATGGTGACCTGAAGAGCTAGTTAAAGTTTGGGTGTCCCCCAAAGAATCTCCTTGCTAGAGCTCTAAAATCTTCAGTCCTGTCTTTTGTGTCCTAGGGGACAATAGGGGCGGAAAGTTCATTTCACAGGCCCACCCCAAAATGGCAAACGCTGGCTTTACTTCTGGTGTCAAATCTATGTAGAGTCCATCTGTCTCAAAACTTCCTGGTGTCTTAGACTCACTTCATAGTAGTGTAATGTTACACTCCATATGTTTTATGGAAATATGCTTATGAGTGTGAATATGATGTAACTGGAATATGCTTTATGCAAAAGGTCTCTTGTAAGGTATCATAACAAAGGTTATAACCTGTTGAATATATTCCTCCCATTTGTATGTATGTATCATTCTTGTATCTGAAGCTAGAAATATGAAGTACAACTCTGAGGCCCTGTTGTAATTATGCAAAGTGTGGGCCATTAATGGTGGTTTAGAATCTTGATGGCTTCCATTGACTAGGACAATTGGTTGTAAATGGCTCTGTTTACTTACCAACCTTCTTGTGTACCTGTGGGCCAGCCCAGGAAGAATGGAAGCTGGGGTCTCTCAGGTCATGTGATCATGTCACCTGACACTGGAATCCATCTTAAATCTGGTACTTCCCAAAGGGGGGGACCAAGAGAGACAAAAGATTCCCGCCTTGTGCCAAAGCTATAAAAGGGGGTGGAATAGAACAAAGGGGGCTGCCAGTCATGAGAACACCCCGTCATGAGAACACCCCTGCTTTCCACCTAAGATGTCTGCCAAAACTAACAAGGACTGTACCAGAGGAAAGGAATGGGCCAAGACTAGGAAGGAGTCTAGTCTGTGAAGGATGCTTATCGGAACTTTTCTGAGGGTGAGATTTTACCTGTAATCAGTTTAATGTATTAGGCTTAGACTTGCATGTTTTTGCTTTATTTTGCTTGGTGACTTACTTTGTTCCATCTGTTATGATTTGAAACCAATTCAATCCTACTTTTTATACTTAATAAAATCACTTTTGTTTATTAATGAACCCAGAGTAAGTGATTAATACCTGGGGGAGCAAACAGCTGTGCATATCTGTCCATTAGTGTTATAGAGGGTGGAGAATTTGAGTTTACCTTGTATAAGCTTTATACAGAGTAAAATGGATTTATTTGGGGGTTTGGATCCCATTGGGAGCTGGGTGTCTGGGTGCGGGAGTCAAGTGACTTGTTGAGCAGTTTTTAGTTAGTCTGCAGCTTTAGGAGCGTGGACAAGACTTGGGTCTGTGTAGCAGCAGGCTAGCAGGGAAAATGGGCTCAGAGGTAATCTCAGCATGTCAGGTGACAGTCCCAAGGAGGTCTCTGTGACCGAACCCATCACAGTGGTGTAGTTGAACAGGATATGTGCACAGCTGATTGCTTTGAGACACTGGTAGTGATTTTAAGTGAGTTTTAAGTGTGGTGGCTGGAGAACAGACAAAGTGGTTACTGATTTGTTGTTTTCTGTTCCTTTATTTTGGGAAAGGGAAGTAGGAACAGAAAAATGAGTGAAAGCAGTGAAGCGATTGCAAAGTTGGAACTTTTTAGGCTGCAAGTTGCAGAAAAGAAGAGAGAGCACCAGAGATTATTGCAACTGAAAGAACTGGAGATAAAAGAAAGAGGCAGCAAGCTCAGGAGAAGGAAAGAGAGAGGCAGCTAGCCCTTGGGGAGTTAAAAGACAAAGAAATTGAGGCCCAGAGACCTGCCGAAATTGAAACCCAGAAGCATGAACTGGCTGTAATGGAGTGGAAGAGACAAAACCCTTCGGCAGCTAGCTCCACTTCCCCAAAAATCCACAAATGGGAACGGTTATGCCTGCAATATGAGGAATCCAGGGATATTGCCAAATATTTCATCGCATCTGAGAGACTGTGCACTCTCCATGCGATTCCTGAGGATCAAAAAATGACTACTTTGATTGCAAAATTGATTGGGAGAGTTCTGCACGTATTCAGTAAGATGCCTATTGCTGATGCTTCGAACTGTGGTAAATTTAAGCAAGTGGTTTGAAACATTTTCAGATTACACCTGAAACCTACAGGGTAAAATTCAGGAGTCTTAAGAGGGGATCTGGATTAAGTAATGTGGCCTATGTAGATGAAATGAGAGATTTGTTAGACAAGTGGATGAGGGGAAAAGGCATTACAAGCTTTGAAGAAATGTGTGATTTGGTTACTCAAGAACAGTTCCTGAATATGGGCAGTGATGATGTAAAACAGTATTTGTGGGACAAAAAGGTGGATGCAGTGGGGGAATTAGCTGGGTTTGCAGACTCTTATGAGCAATCACAAGCTGCAATTAAACATAAACCACTGACAGAGGGGTAGAGGGTTGGTGGAAAACAGAATCACCGTTTTACCCCTGGGAAAAAGGAGGCGGGGCATTCGCCTCCCCATTCCCCTGTTACTCGTCCCAAATCTCCTGTACAAGCAGAGGAGCCCAGAAGGTGCTATCATTGTAGGTTGACTGAGCACCTGAGGAATAAGTGTCCTTGGCTGAGTGGAAACAGGCAGCAGGTAACACATGAAGCTGCTGCTTCTCAGAGCACAGGGGTATCCCAGGCTACCGCCTCTTTCCACACAGGATTTGTAAAGGTTGCTTCTACACAACCAAGCAGTGAGCATATGCATGCTGTTAAGCTTAATGGCACAGTGCTCCAAGGTTGGAGGGATACTGGTGTAGAGATTTCTGTGGTCAGGAGGGACCTGATCCAGGAGAAGGATTTGTTACCAGGAAAAATGGCAGAATTAGAATTGGTGGGAGGTTATAAGGTCCTTGCACCTTTGGTTAAGATACACATGGAAACTGGTGATTTGCCGGCTGCACTAACTGTTGCAGCGGTGGCACACAATTTTGCACCGTTTCTACTAGGGAATGATTTTTTTGATGTGGCAGAATCAGTCCCAGGGTTTCATAGATTCATAGATATTTAGGTCAGAAGGGACCATTATGATCATCTAGTCTGACCTCCTGCACAACGCAGGCCACAGAATTTCACCCACCGCTCCTGCGAAAAACCTCTCACCTATGTCTGAGCTATTGAAGTCCTCAAATCGTGGTTTAAAGACTTCAAGGAGCAGAGAATCCTCCAGCAAGTGACCCGTGCCCTATGCTACAGAGGAAGGCAAAAAACCTCCAGGGCCTCTTCCAATCTGCCCTGGAGGAAAATTCCTTCCCGACCCCAAATATGACGATCAGCTAAACCCTGAGCATATGGGCAAGATTCACCAGCCAGATACTACAGAAAATTCTTTCCTGGGTAACTCATTTCCCACCCCATCTAATATCCCATCACAGGCCATTGGGCCTGTTTACCATGAATATTTAATTACCAAAACCATGTTATCCCATCATACCATCTCCTCCATAAACTTATTGGGTTTAATGTTAAAGCCAGATAGATCTTTTTAGGTTCGTTAGCAGCAAGAAGGAATCTTGTGCTGAAAGTCCCAGAGGGGAGGGTGAAGTCACATGTGCTGCTGGGAAAATAGGAGAGTCTCTCTTTAATTCCTCGGTAGCAGTGGAAAATGGGCCATTGGGGGCAGGGATGGTTGAGGCCAGTTCCTGTAGCCCTGGGGCTCAAGGCAGGACCCTGCAGGAGGGGGTGGGTAGAGCCAGCGCCTGTCCTGTGATCATCTCCCTGGGGGAGGAGAATGTACCTGGAAGCAAGCTCGACCTGAGTGAAAGGGGGCGGATTTTCCTGGCCGGTGGAAGGGTCTGTCATGGCTGGTGGGCTCACAGCTACAGCTGGATCAGAGTCACCTTCCCTTTGGGGGGACACAGGAGAGTCCACCCAGCTGACCTTTTGGGAACAGAGAGTGGGGTGACTGGGGGGATCTTACCAATCCAAAGCACTCCATTGAAGGATGCTGTTCCTGCTATGCTTGCAAGACATAACATTGTCTCTTCACAGCAGGAGGAAGTTGCATTTGGGAAGCTTCACGAGCAGATGGGGCCCGACACAAAGAGATTCTAGAGGGAGGGGCTGAGGGCAGGCATGGTTGCAGTGCACCCTTTCCTTGCCAAAACCCCACACACATACCTGAATTAAGAGCCTTTTCCAAAGAGACAGGAGAATCTGTATCTGAATGCCTACTATGGTACACAAAGGAATTGAAAAATGCAGTAGACACTGAACAAACCAGACTGGGTGAACAGTCTGTCTGCCATAAAGTGGCTGGTTATCTTGTATCTTTTGTTACTTCACCTATGGGTCAGGACGAAGGAGTTAATACTAATGGTAAACGCTTTGAAGATGTGTGACATACCTAATTTTTGGGAAAAACTTCTGTACGTGCTAGAGATGGTGACAAGACAGTCCCACAAGCACGTTACTTTTCAGCTTATACCTGTAAACAGGCTGGAAGCTTGGCACAGCAGCAAAAGCATAACAGGCCTACGCTACTGTGTATAAGGGGAAACTGAGGCACACTGCCTCATGGCATTGGTGGCTAAATGCCAAGACACCTACACTTTAACAGATACTGCTACCTGCATTCTGTTAGCAGTCCTACACCCCAACGTGTTTCAGGCACCCGGGGACCAGGAACCCCGAATCTTGCTAGGACACCTCTGAATGGCATCAAGTTGCAAAGCTATAAAAGGGGGCGTGACCAGAGACGAACAGGGATTTTAAATGTACTGCCTCCGCCATGGGCAGTGTCCAAGTCTCTCGCAGAACATTCAGGAGGAGGGTGTGACGTTGCACTCCATATGCCCTCCACAAGTAGTGCGTCCCTTTGTATATCGAGGAGTACTTTCATTGTGAACAGGGTACTGATAACCACGTCACTCAGCTCACAGTGCAAGTGGCGTGGGTTGTTTCTGATATAACTAACTTGGTGTGCACCACACATCCGTTTTTGTTGCTTTAGGTACAGATTTGCCCATGTGTATGCAGCGAAGTGGGAATTTGCAGGATTATACAATTATTTAGGTTGGTCAAAGCTCAGGCTTCAAAAGGACCCAACCAAAAGAGGTGAATGGGCTACACTGGAGCAGATGAAATTCATTGTTGACAAATGCCAAGTAATGTGCATAACGAGGAATAATCTGAATTACTCCTATGCCCTGTTGGGTTCTAAAATAGCCAGCTGCTAAGAGAAAAGTCCTATGCATCATTGCGGGCAGTTCAGTGAAGATCTCTGCTCAATGGACAGCAGCAGTCAGAGAAGCAAATGTATGGGGATTGGGAATAACAATGAAGATCTTCTAATGCAGCAGTTCTCAAACTGTGGGTTGGGACTTCAAAGTGGGTCGGGACTCCTTTTTAATGGGGTCGGTAGGACTTGCTGGGGCCCAAGCCCGTGCTGAAGCCAAAGCCCAAGGGCTTCAGCCCTGAGTGGCAGGACACAGGTTACAGACCCCCAACTGAGGCTGAAGCCCCTGGGCTTTGGCCCCCCTGCCCAGGGCAGTAGGGCTCAGGCTTAGGTTCTGGCCCTCCCGCCTGGGGCTGCTGGACTCAAGCAGGCTCAGGCTTTGGTCCCCCTTCCTGGGGTCATGTAGTAATTTTTGTTGTCAGAAGGGGTCACAGTGCAATGTAGTTTGAGAGCCTGTGTTCTAATGACATTATAGAATGTGGACCACTGATTTCTATCACAATGGGGAAAGCGGAAATAGAGGGGCTTCAGAAAGCAACCAGAATGGTTAGAAGCTTGGAAAAACTCCCATATGAAGAGACTGCAGAGATTGTGGTTGCTTACCTTAGCATAAGAGAATAAGAAGGGGCATGATAGTTATTCAAAATGATGAATGCTATAGAGAAAGTAGAAGAGGAACTCTGTCTTCCTGTCTCATGATACAAGAACACAGGGACATGCAGTGAAACTGAGAGGCTGCAAACTTGAAACTGAAGAAAAATTCTCTTTTAGCACTGCATAATTAGCTGGAGAAACTGATTGCCCCAACATATCACTGAGGCCAGGAGCTCACAGGATTCAAAAAATGTTGGAGATTTATGGACAACAAGAATACCCCAAGATATAATACCAGGGATTTAAAACAAAAACCAAGAACTTAGGAAGGGAGGAAACCTGACTGCTTCAGAGCTTAACCCAGCCTCTTATCTAAAGAGGGTTAAGGGGGAAGTTTTCCCTAGGGGAGGCTTTGCATCTTCCACTGAAGCAACTGTTCATAGAGAGTATCCTGTGCTTGATGGAGCGCTCCTGTCTTCCAGTCTGGCAATTTCTTTGTGCGTATTTCAGGGCACAACCTAGCCTGTGAAATCTTCAGTGGAAACTGTCTGAAATAAGTGATTTTTTTTCTCTCTTGTAGATTTGTCCCCTACATTGGAATTGTGACTATTCTAATGAACGATTACCCAAAATTTAAGGTATGACATATTTATTTTTGTCACATTACACTAGGAAATGATTTTCTTGTTGGTTTGCTGGGGAAGCTTCTACACACACAAGCTAAACTGTACTTAGTGGCTGCTCTTCTAAGCATGTTTATTGTTACGGTTAGTCTGTAGAGCTGAACGCACATTCTGAGTCGTGATCCTGCTGCTTTGTTTTTCAGTATGCCGTCCTCTTTTTACTGGGCTTATTTGTGCTGGTCCATCGAGAGTAGTCCTGTTGCAGTGAAGTTCCTAGTGAAGATGCCATGCTTTTTGTAACCAAGAGTTTTGAGTAGAGAATGGCCTGATGTGTGGTGAGAAAGGAAAATGTACATTTCAATGCTTCTTAGCAGTTTGGGTTTGTTTTTTTACTGTGTAAGGAAGAATGTTAATCACAATATTTCCAATGGCTTGTCACATTTTAGCCTTTTCGTACATCGGTGTGTTTTTGTATTAAAAGTCTAAGCCAAATGTTGTGTTTTGTATTTTGAAGCTGAGCTTCATTTCTGAAGTGCCTGCACAAATGTTCTCTCGGTCGGTGCTGCTCCTGGCTGCAAATAACCCCCTCCAGTTTGTAGTTTGACCCATTGAGGTGACAGGGTCTTTTTTTCAAAACACGAATAAAAGATTTTGCGTATCCTCTAAAACAGTCCCTGCCATGTTCTTGTTTTAAAAACGGCTGGATGCAAATTCTTCCAAGGCCTCATTGGAAAGGCCCAGGAATTTGGTGTTGTACAGGTTCTTAAGACATTCTTTAGGAATTAAACTATCCTTTGTTTATATGTTGCAGTAAAATAGCAGCTGTCACTTTAACTTTCTTTTGATGGGGTAAACCGTTCATATCTTTGGATATCTTAAAATCTATTGAAATAATGTGTGTGTCTTGGACTGTGGGTAGGGGCTGCTTCATCCCCCGCTGGAATGGAACCACCACTGTGGAGGACCACGGTGGCTGCTCAACAGTGCACAATGGTGCTACTCAGAGGAACTTGGATAAGAAAATAAGAGCAGCCACACTGGGTCAGACCAAAGGTCCATCTATCCCAGTATCCTGTCTTCCGACAGTGGTAAATGCCAGGTGCCCCAGAAGGAATGAACAGAACGGGTAATCATGCAGTGATCCATCCCCTGTCGTCCACTCCCAGCTTCTGGCAAACAGAGGCTAGGGACACCATCCCTGCCTATCCTGGCTCTATCCTCCATGAATTTATCTAGTTCTTTTTTGAACCCTGTTGTAGTCTTGGCCTTCACAACATCCTCTGGCAAAGAGCTCCACAGACTGACTGTTCGTTATGTGAAAAAATACTTCCTTTTGTTTTTTTAAACCTGACCCCCTAGTTCTTGTGTTATCAGAAAGAGTAAATCACACTTCCTTATTTACTTTCTCCACATCAGTTATGATTTAAAAGACCTCTATCATATCCCCCCTTTGTCATCTTTTTTCCAAGCTGAAAAGTCCCAGTCTTATTAATCTCTCCTCATATGGCAAACGTTCCAAACCCCTAATCATTTTTGTTGCCCTTTTCTGAACCTTTTCCAATGCCAATATATCTTTCTTGAGATGGGGTGACCAAATCTGCGTGCAGTATTCAATATGTGGGCATACCATGGATCTGTGTAGAGGCAATATGATCTTTTCTGGTTTATTATCTATTCCTTTCCTATGATTCCCAACATTCTGTTCACTTTTTTGACTGCCACTGCACACTGAGTGGATGTTTTCAGAGAACTGTCCACAATGACTCCAAGATCTCTTTCTTGAGTGGTAACAGCTAATTTAGACCCCATCATTTTATAGATATAGATAGATAGGAAATACCCAGTTGTAGCTGAGGGGTGGGTAGGATGCAGTTACCCAGGCTGGGGTTTGTCCAGGCTACAGAAGTAAATTTCCCTACAGTTGTGAAATGTGCTGTGGGATCTGCAGTGATCACAATTGCTCTAGCCCTGTTTTATAGCCTCCCAAAGATGGTAGTAGCCACACAGTACCCCTTTCTGAGTGTTAGGGTAGTGGGGGGTAGTGCTAACATAGGGGCAGAGGGGAAGGGACACCACCTATCACTTCCTGCAGAAACTGGTTTTTTTTCTGTGCTGGTCCCCATCAGAGCAGTGATTCTGCTTGCACAGGTTTAGCCCAGGGGGCTGCCTGAGACTGTGGTGTAGGTTGTGCATTGACCTGTTGTGTCCTGCTAGCTGCACTGGGTGAGTCAGGTTTGCAGTTCACCCCTACCAGGATGTTTGATCCAACCCATGAGAGAATTCTGTTTCTGCTCATTAGTGAGGCAGGGCTCACACCTGTCTCTAGGCAGTTACTGAGAGTTTAGCAGCACCACCCCCTCATGCTGTGATGTGTGAGTTCCTCATACTGCTGCAAATAAGTCTGCCCATAGCTTGCTCACAAATCACAAGCTTCCTGCTATAAACAGTTTCCCCGTCTCTCTGCAGTTTTCTCTGTGTCCCTAGAAATCCATGCCTTTCAAATCTCCTTAGCAGCCCTCCCCTTGATCTGGGAGAGCCCACAGAAAGTCGACTTCACCAGTTCCTGATTAGACACATGTACCAGGGCCCTCGTTCCCCATTCTTCATGAAGGTTACTGGCACCAATAGTTAGACAAGTATCATTAATCTCGGCACTATGGTGTCATGAGTACAAACCCCATAGAGTAAAATCACAACTCTAGCACATGAAAAGAACAAAAGTGATGAACTTTGGACTTAACTGGCTTCCTGAATATGCCTTGAGTACTAAAACCAATCCCTTTGGGTACTCTACCAGGACAGGCTCTCCTCCAGGTACAACATATGTGGAGCCATTACCTGCAGCTGTATGGGACCAAACCCTCCAGTGGGTGAGTTGGAGGATGTGGGCGAGGTGAGCACTGTGGCAAACTTTACAGAGCTCATCAGCTCTCTGGTGAGCTCCCTAAGGAGCAGTTGGGTCCCCCAGAACTCACTGTACCTTCTTGATGTTTTACCTCAGAGTTCAGCCACTGGTCCTGGACACCACATCTCAAGCCAAAGGGGGCCAATGACCCATTTGATATGTTGCCGGTTCTGTTCTCCGGGTAGGATGAAACACAGTAACTTTGAGACACCAGGGAAAACAGGGCAAATACCAGATCTCTGGCGCTCTCCAGATAGGGAGAGAGGCCTTTATATGAGATTTCTGGCTCCATAGCGGAACTTTGTAGCCCAGGTCCCTTTGTACAAAACTTCTTGCCCTCAACTCCAGCTGTTGGAGCTCATGGGAATGGAGTCCTGACAAGTGGCTTCTTCCAAGTGCGAGACACAGAAATGGGAAAGCAGGATGCAGCACAAGCAGAAAGAATGCTGGCAACAGAAAGCAAACTTCTGATATATCATCACCACTGCTGTAGAGAAAATACAGGCCAAAGGCCCTGGAGCCAGACCGGAGGACCCCTGAGGGCTGAATGCTTCTCCCCTGGCCTATCCAGTGAGTCTCCTCCCCCATGGGTTTGAAGTTCGCACCAGGCTGCCTGCAGGCCAAGCTCTTCTGCCCCTGGGGTTTATATTAACCCTGGACTGCCAGCAGCCCGAGGTGTTCTTAAGCATGAACTCTTAGTCCTTCAGCTGGTCCCAGGTTAAGGAGAGTGCTTTTAAATTCTGTTCATCAACACCTCGTGCCTTCATTAAAATGTTGTGAAAGTGCTGATGACATGGTGCTCTATTGAGTCCTCGCACCTTCGCACCAGCGTCACGGCTCTGCGTGCAGCAGCACTTGTGACCAGCATTAGCTCAGTGACAAGAGTCAACTGAAGGTTGTGGCAAGGGCTCCTGCGGTAGCAGGGGGCTGTAATACTGGGACATCAAGAAGAGTTTTGAGGAAGCTGGTTGGCAGAGAGGATCAATTGCCTCTTTGTTACTTAGAGGGTGGCCTATGCGCCAGCTATTGGCTTGTCTACACTGCAGCCATTACCGATTACTGCCAGCAGGTGTCAGCAACAGGGACAGCTGAACACGGCTGCATTCCAAGTGAAGCCAAGTACAAACTAGCACTGGTTCAGCTGCAGTTGTTGCACAAGTGGAGGCAGGGGAGGCCTCAGTGAGCACTAGTGCGGATGGTGCAAATAGGGCCCCACTAGAGGAGAATAACAAAATAAGATGGTAAATTTCAACAAGTGCATGTGTGGGGAAAATAATCCCAACCATCAACCCTCCCTGGAAAGGAGAGAGTGGGACACAGTTGATGAGGGTTGTGCTGTTACGAGCTGCTTACACAAAGGCAGAACACAGCACAGTGGGGAAGTAATTGGCACCCTCTGTCTTGCTGTAGTGTGGCCACATGGGATACTGGGCACCACATCCAGCCCGAAGAGAGAGAGAGAAACCTGAACTGAGGAGGAGTGTAATTGATCAGAAGGGTGTGTGTTGGAACTAAGGTGAAGTGGAGTGAAACAAAGCACAGCTTTGCTCCGCTAGTTCTCCACTGGTTTAGGGTCACTCAAAGAATATAGCCAGGAGCCATAAATGAGAAACTCCTCTAGGCTGCTGTAAATTACTCCAGGGCTGAAGCAGCACCAGTTTGAGAATGAGAGGGGTGTAGGAAGAACCCTGATGGCCCCCCTTTCCTGTGCTGAGGATCTGGCCCTATGTTCCTAATCATCTGACTGCAAAGAAAACCTTGAAAACATGAACTGAGTGGAAAAGATGTGGTGGTGTCTTCAGGCTGTCTGCAGCCTCAGGAAACAGTACCTCGGAGGTGTGGCCTGCTCCATTCATAGGAGCGGAGGTCATTTGTGAAACATGAAGATAGATAAATGGTTGGCTACTTCAGTGCTGCTGATTGCAGCAGAAACACACAGCAAATATACTTACCCACATCTCCAAGGTACCAAAAACCCCAACTGCCCTGTCAAGGCTGATTCCCCACTCTGGCACTTTGAGTGCAGAAGGTGGGGGCCCGTAAGGATTCTAAAAATTAATACTGGCCACTCCAGGCTTGTATTAAGCTCCCAAGGGTTACAGCTTCTCTCTGACCTTGGGTGGGTAGATGCTGCCACCACTCAACTGCAAAAAACCCCTTTGGACCCAGGAAAGTGCACTTGGGAATCTCTCCCTGTGGGGTACCCTCAGGCCCTTTCACTGCCCCTGAGGAAGAGCTGAGAAAGAAAAATGAAGGAAATCAGCTGTTGCCATCAGCTAATTAAACAATATATGCACAAACCTCTTTGGGTTTTTTAGAGTAACAGCCGTGTTAGTCTGTATTCGCAAAAAGAAAAGGAGTACTTGTGGCACCTTAGAGACTAACCAATTTATTTGAGCATGAGCTTTTGTGAGCTACAGCTCACTTCTTCGGATGCATACCGTGGAAACTGCAGCAGATATTATATACACACAGAGATCATGAAACAATACCTCCTCCCACCCCACTGTCCTGCTGGTAATAGCTTATCTAAAGTGATCATCAAGTTGGGCCATTTCCAGCACAAATCCAGGTTCTCTCACCCCCCCACCCCCATACACACACAAACTCACTCTCCTGCTGGTAATAGCCCATCCAAAGTGACAACTCTCTTCACAATGTGCATGATAATCAAGGTGGGCCATGTCCAGCACAAATCCAGGCTCTCTCACCCCCCACCCCTTTCCCCCGGGGGACACACACACACAAACTCACTCTCCTGCTGGCAATAGTTCATCCAAACTGACCACTCTCCAAGTTTAAATCCAAGTTTAACCAGAACGTCTGGGGGGGAAGGGGGAGGAAAAAACAAGGGGAAATAGGCTACCTTGCATAATGACTTAGCCACTCCCAGTCTCTATTTAAGCCTAAATTAATAGTATCCAATTTGCAAATGAATTCCAATTCAGCAGTTTCTCGCTGGATCTCTCTGGTCACGCAATCACAGACATGAAGGTCGCTATCTTAAAACAAAAAAAACTTCAAATCCAGACTCCAGCGAGAAACTGCTGAATTGGAATTCATTTGCAAATTGTATACTATTAATTTAGGCTTAAATAGAGACTGGGAGTGGCTAAGTCATTATGCAAGGTAGCCTATTTCCCCTTGTTTTTTCCTACCCCCCTCGCCCCCCCAGACGTTCTGGTTAAACTTGGATTTAAACTTGGAGAGTGGTCAGTTTGGATGACCTATTGCCAGCAGGAGAGTGTGTGTGTGTGTGTCCTGGGGGAACGGGCGGGGGGGGGTGAGAGAGCCTGGATTTGTGCTGGACATGGCCCACCTTGATTACCATGCACATTGTAGGGAGAGTGGTCATTTTGGATGAGCTATTACCAGCAGGAGAGTGAGTTTGTGTGTGTGGTTTTTGGAGGGGGGTGAGAGAACCTGGATTTGTGCAGGAAATGGCCCACCTTGATTATCATGCACATTGTGAAGAGAGTTGTCACTTTGGATGGGCTATTACCAGCAGGAGAGTGAGTTTGTGTGTAGGGGGGTGGAGGGTGAGAAAACCTGGATTTGTGCTGGAAATGGCCCAACTTGATGATCACTTTAGATAAGCTATTACCAGCAGGACAGTGGGGTGGGAGGAGGTATTGTTTCATGATCTCTGTGTGTATATAATATCTGCTGCAGTTTCCACGGTATGCATCCGAAGAAGTGAGCTGTAGCTCACAAAAGCTCATGCTCAAATAAATTGGTTAGTCTCTAAGGTGCCACAAGTACTCCTTTTCTTTTTGGGTTTTTTGTGTCCTATCTTGTTCTTAAAAAGGTAAATGTTATTAAAAACAAAGAGAAAGAAAATACATCTGGAACTTAGGCTATTGCTAGATTTAAAAAGAGCAAATAAAATAATTAAGTATCAAGAATGGTTTTCTTGAGGTCCAGCTTAATGGTTACAAGCGAAACAAAAGCATTTAGGGGTTAGCACAGAGTAGTCCACAAGCCAGTAAGGAAAAAAAAAAAAAAAGATAAACCGAATCGTGTCTTCTTAGACATTCCCTGATCTACTTACATATCTGGGGTTTCAGATAAGCAGTCTAGGTATGATCTGATAGTTTTTCATACCTGGCTTAAAGCTTCCTACAGCATAGTTCAGCCCCGTTCCTGCTCTGCATCTCGCTCTGGAGAACAGACAGACAAAGGGAAAGGTTTTTTTTCCAATTTTTAAAAGTTCTGGCCTTCCCATTGGCTCTTTTGGTCAGGTGCCCACTCCCTTCCTTTTACCTATGGACTTTTTAACCCTTTACAGGTAAAGCAAGTAGAGAACAGCTATCAACAGGGATTTTATAGCTAACTGGGTGTCCATAAAAGGGAGCTGCCCCCTCCCCCCCATTCATTTATCACATGCCCCCACCCAGTTACCAAAAGCTCCAGCATTTCCCTGAGAACTCTTGCAGTACAGTTATGGGGGCTCAGGACAAGGATTTGTGTAGACTGAAAATGTGGAGGGAACATCAATGAAATTTAATACCAAAACAAGAGGGACTGTACTGAATGCATAATTGATTTTAATAGTTGATTTGCTAAACATTTCAATTTTTAAAATATCATTGAAGCTGCCACAGAATTTCCAGTTTGCTGGACTAAGTGCCACAGCATCCGACGGCCTGCCCCAGAAGTCAGCACTCAGGGCCTTGGGCCTGGCTAGGGTGCTAATGCTCCTATGTTCCATAGGGTGTTTGTGGTGCTGTGCTTACTGGGTCCATGCTTTTATATTGAAATAAAATCTGCAAATGATGAAATAGTGGCTGAACTCTCCTTTCTGTGCAATGCCAGCGCTCGCTTCACGGAGCCCGAGAGATCCAGGGGCTCAGTGCAGGTTAGGAGAGATGAAGACTGTCGATGAAACAGGAGTGGGATTTGTTTATAAACTACTCTAGTGCTGAAAGCCTGTTTCCCAAGTGTAGTCTGAGGACAGAGTTCTTGTTCCTCTGAACGCTTCTGGCTATGCAGAGTTACAGGCAGCCAGAATTCAGAGAGCAGTTTCTTCTTGGCTGTTTCATGGCCTGATTACAAGACAAATTGCATGGAGCGGTTCAAGGCAAACACTTCCCAATTCAGCACAATTGACCAACGCCTGGATGGAAAGGTACAAGCCCAGAGCTCTCTGGAGTAATGTGAGGAGATGTGTTTTGTTTATGGAACTGCATTGATTTGCATATGTTCATTGTTGACCCCAAAGATAAATCTGTAGAAGTGGAAGGTCTTTCTCTAGCAGAGAGGAGCTTGCAAGAAGCAATTTAGCAAACAAGCCAACGCGAGGAATGCAATCTGGCCTATAGACTGTAAACTCTTCAGGGCAGGGACTGTCTTCACTTTGTGTCTCCAGTGCCAGATATGTGATCAGCACTTAAAATAATAATCAGTAATCATTAAACTCCCATCCAGCCCTGCAGCTGATTTCTGAGGCCTTGAAGTGTATAAGCTGCTCAGGGTACCCTTTTCATGAGTACTTTCATCAGCTGAATTCCAGAAGCAAGTCTGTGAATAAATGTGTTTTGGTTTTATTGAGCAGAGATGTTTGTAAAAGCTGATTACATGCAACTCGGATGTAGCATTCCCCTTTGAGAATAGTTGCATGCTCAAACATTTAGTAGCTTGAGCAGAGCAAGTTGCAATGCGCTCTCTAGCGGTGGAGGGGATTTCAGTCTGGTCCTGCAGGGTGAGGGGACCTTGTTGGAGGCGGGGAAAAGGATCAAAGGACAGTGCTCCTCACCTTACTGTAGGCCTTTGTGTAACATAGCATGGTTCTGAACTGCTTGCTGCCCTGGCAGCAGAGCATGCATTTCCCAATTCTCTACTCCTTCTGTTGCTGCTTCTAACTCTTTTTGTTTCTATTACTTGCCTCGCCAATTTTGTGGCATGGTATCTTAGCCGTCCAACAGCCGTGACCATAATTTGCAATGTTCTACATTTCTTATTTCTATTCTTCTCCTTCAAGGCTACAGTCTCTGCCACTGCCTTACCGATTCCAGTCCTTGTCTCTCCACTTCCTTTTTTTAACGTATGTGGGCCACTTTTACTCGTTACCCTGCGCATCCATTCCTCATCAAACTCTGGGGATCTGACAGGAGGGGAAAAGGGATTCCCTAGTGTGACTGAGGTTCCGGGGGGGGCCCACACTGAGGTTACTCAGTTAAGGCAAAATGCAAAGAATGGGGCAGACAATACCCAAAGCTGGTGGCTATTCCAATACTCAGATCCATGCAGCTAGCCACGAAACAGCTTCTATAATACCTTACTGGTTACACAGAAGCCAAAACACAGTTCCCTTAAAGCTCCCTCTCAGACAGCCAAGTCAAATGTGAAAGTTCCATCAATCTCAAAGGATTGGACACATTACCTCACCAGTTAATGAATATTCCAGATCTTACGCAAATACACGCTTACAGCCAATTCTTGTTAACTAAACTAAAATTTATTTAAAAAGAAAAGGGAGAGAGTATTGGTTAAAACAGAGGTGGGCAAACTACAGCCTGCGGGCCACATCCGGCCCACGGGCCACATCCGGCCCGCGGGACCCTCCTGCCTGGCCCCTGAGCTCCTGGCCGGGGAGGCTAGCCCCCGGCCCCTCCCTCACTGTCCCCCCTCCCCTGCAGCCTCACCTCACTGCCAGGGCAATGCTCTGGGTGGCGGGGCTGTCAGCTCCTGGGGCAGCACAGCTGCAGAGCCTGGCCTGACCCGGGGCTCTGTGCTGTGTGGTGATGGCAGCATGGCCCGGCTCCTGCCGGGCAGCGTGGCCGTAGTGCTGCCAGCCACCAGTGCTCCAGGCAGCGCAGTAAGGGGGCAGGGAGCAGGGGGGGTTGGATAAAGGGCAGGGGAGCTCGGGGTCATGGTCAGAGGGCGGCGGTGTAGATAGGGGTCAGGGTGGGAACAGGGGGTTGAATGGGGCAGAGGTCCCGGGGGGCAGTCAGGAAGGAGCGGGGGTTGGATGGGGCAGCAGGGGACAAGGAAAAGGGGTGGTTGGATGGGGCAGGGGTCCCGGGGGGGCAGTCAGGAATGAGGAGGGGCAGGATGGGGCGACGGGGTGCAGTTAGGGGCAGGGGTGTGTGTAGATGGGGCAGGGGTCCCGGGGGGCTGTCAGGGAACAGGGGGTGTTGGATAGGAGGTGGGGGCTGAGCAGACCCGACCTCCTCCTCTAACCGGCCCTCCATACAATTTCCGAAACCCGATGCAGCCCTCAGGCCAAAAAGTTTGCCCGCCCCTGGGTTAAAAGATCATTATACAGACAGTTCTGAGATCGGTTTCATAGTAGAGATGGTGAGCTTTCGAGTTGCAAGGAGTTCTTAGAATTAGGCCATATTTTCAGTCCAAAGTTTCATACGCAGGGTGAGCCAGATGGGACTGGAGATCTCCATCTTGCAACTTAATGCATTCCCTGATAAAGCTTAAGCAGATTTGAGATTAAAAGGATCAGGACCCAAGAGACCTTTATACAGTTCCAGGCCTTCTCTTGACAGCACGGAGTCCTTAGGCAAACAATAGGCCATCATCAAGACTTTGAAGTAGACCTATTTCCTAAGCATCACCGTTAATTAGCTACATGGATTAACATAAGGCAATTGCCTGTTTTCCACCATTTGCAGTTGATCTGCAATATACTTCAAAGAGAAATCAATACAGAGATGTCATATTTACAGTTCATTTAAATGTTAAGATCTCCTTTTGATCTCTGAATTAAGAGAATGCAGCATAGAGAGGAACTGTTTGATTACACTGTCAACCTCTAACAGTTAATGTGTAAACACACAAAAACACAAACATCATCTACCAATATGTCCCTAGAGGTTGAATTTGGGTCATTTATCCTGCAGGATGCTAAACCCTTTCTGGCCATGTGTCACACCTGCCTTGGAGCTTTCTGCCATCGAAGGCTGTGACCCTTAACAGTGGGCAGCTCGCCACTTACCAAATCCACAGTGGGGGTCACCAGCATTATGAGTGCTGCAGAGCATTCTTAAGGCTGCTATGTGCTGCTGGTTTTGGAGCTACCGTGTTTGCTGCACTAGCAGAGAGCGCAGCTTGCTGATTCAGCTGATTAGAGGTTGTTCCTAAACAGAGACCACAGGCTCAGTTCGGTGACGACATCAGCAAAGCATGCACCTTGCCCAACAGGTCACAGGGACACCGACACATGTATGCCCGTGACTAGGTGAAGGCTCAGGACTCCATGGTCCTGTCCCCTCAGCTGATACAAAGTAATTTCTGTAATTTCTCCTTTTACACACTGATACAAACACGCTTCGTATTACACGCCATATGCTTTGACCCCTCCTATAACTTCTCCTTTACGCACGGATATAAACGCTTCGTATTACACTCCATATGCTTTTCATTATTACCCTGATCCTTGTGCCTGCTAGTTGGAACAAAACATCCTCATCCATTATCCTGTCCTTCCCTCCTTACCTTACGAGGGCTCGGTGTGTCCCTGTACAATCTCCTACAAATGTGTTCACGCCGTTATTTGAGAACTCCGGGTGTTCCTGTACTATCCTCTCCGGTCAGGAGTGTGCTTACTTGATGCTACCTAATACCTAGTGAGTTGCTGTTCTGGCAAGGCCAGGTCTACTTGCGTTCACAGCTTTTGGTTCGCACTGTTAGTTATGCCCAGGGCACCAGCAAGGCCTACTAGCAGGCCTGAAGCTTCCACAATTCCCTAAGCACCATTGGGATCGAGCAGGGGTTGCTGTGTGGTGCCACGCGTGCAGGCGGTGTTGCTCTGGCCACAAGGATCCTCAATCCCCCAATGAAGCCAACTTCCATTGCATCGCTGAACACCAGGGGCTGTAGGGTGAGTCTCTGCAAGTGTCAGGTATTCTCCTACCCTCGGGCGAGGGCTTATGCTGTTATCTTGCTGCAGGAGACTCACTCCAATGCGGCCAAGAAAGTCAGATGGCAACTGGAGTGGGGGGACAGGTGCACTTCAGCCACAGTGCAGTTTTTGGGTGGGATGGTGACTGTTCTCTCCAGATGTGTCCAGCCATCTGCTGCACCTCTGGGTTTGTGGAGGGGCTGATCCTCAATGTTGTCAACATCTGCACTGGAGCAGGTGCAGTTCTATCAACAGGTATCCATCTTTCAGAGCCCCTCTGATTCTCAGGAGTGCAGGGTCCTGGTGGGAGATTTTAACCCACCCCGGATGTATGTGACTGCAACAGGAAAGAGAAGTGCCAGGCATCCACAGACTTCTTCGGGGAGATTGTCAACTATCATTGTGTCTTTCTCTGGAAGGTGGCTGTAGATGGTTGTAGTTAAGGCTTTTGCATTTGCTGTGCAGAGCAGTGCAGACTTGGAGAGGACCTAGCAGGCTGCCTGGTGAAAGGCCTTTCTCCTTTCATGCACATTGATAATGCTGAACTCGGAGAAAGTGAAATGGCTCAGACCTTCAGTGCCATAAACAAGGGAGTATTTTTATCTCCCAAACCTCTGACATTTCCAGGGCATTTGTTAGGGGGCTTATTCCTTCACCCACTTACTTCCCTGGTCCTTCTCACATGAAGAGAGAGCAACAATACCCAAAGTCCAAAGGTGCAAATAATTCAATGTTTATTGGGGTGAACTTCCAGCAAGCATGATTCCAGTTTCCTTCCTTAATATCCCCCTTCCCAGCTCTGACACCACAGAGCCTTACACCTGTGTCCCTATTCCCATTCCTGCCCTTAGCCAAACATGATTCCAATTTCCCCACCCCCATTCCCTGTTCCCATTTCCCCCCCATACACACACACCCACTCACGCACACACACACTTCCTGATAGATTGCAGACTATATAGTAAAACTTGAGTTCTGTTTTGCTATACCTTAACCAATCATTTTACTGAAGTTTAACTAACCAATCCTAACATATTGTAACATGATTATTTAACCAATTATATCCCACCACCTTAATTAGTTTACACCCAGCAAAATTAATTGTACAGCAGACAGAAACAATCACAGAACCAGACAGAGATTATGCATTCAAACAATAGCAAAGTGGGAACTATAATGACAAAACAATACAGAAGTGAGGATTTCACATCCCAGCTATTGATAAGTGAGTTCTTGCCAGACAGGATGCTATCAAACTAAGTTTCCTTTTACATCTTCTAGGCACTTCCCTTTCTCTGGAGGTGATAGGCACTATCAGGACAGGATTGTATTCCTAACAGCCCAATAGCACCTTCTTTCAATGTGACTAGTTTGGAATGTGAGGAAATGACCGGTCGCTTCCCAGCTTATGGCTGCCTCTGCTGCTTAGCCAAAGGCCTTAGCCTAAGAACAGGGCCTCAGACTATCACAGTAAGAGAAGGACCTTACACTGGCAGACCGTGATTTTGATTCTTTCTTTTATACCTCTAACTAGCCAAGTGACAAGAATACACCTAAATTCTTAAAGTACAGGCCTTTGCAGACAGGCCTGAATATCTATATCCTAACAGCAATAAACTCAAAACGTGGGTAATTGATGGCAATCTGTTCTCCAACCCACCCACCATCGTTGTGTTTCTACTTGGGGCCTTGTGCGACTTTCTCCTGTGGACAGGAGACACTCTTAGGAAGATGATCCTAAAAACCCTGTCTTGCAGCTCGGTTGGGAGGAGCGGTCTCCCAAGAACGAAGCCCTGAGCTCCCTTTGCTTTAGTGCAAATGGGCTGGTTACATGGGGAAAAGCTGGCTGAGTTTGAGAAATAAAGCCTGGTCCTGTTGCAAACATCGAAGAAAATCTATATAAGTTATTTTTCTAGGTCCTTTGATGTATGCTGGGGCATCCCACAGACACCTTCCCCTGAACACACATTGCACAGAACTGACTGGCTGGGAGAGATCTAAGCCGTTATCACCGTAATCCTTCTGCGAGGTGCCACAGCCAGCAACAAAGGCCAGATTTAATGTGTGGAGGGATCCTTACTGAAATAAATCAGCCCACCCCAGAGGCAGACTCCTAGCTCTGGCTCCGGTAAATTAAAATAAAACATCCCATGTCTCTCTTGCAGGTAGTTTTCCGCACTCACCTGCCCTCCAAGTCCTTGGGAACATGGAGCCACAGACAGCTTTTATCTGGGGTGTCAAGGTTCCTCCCCCACTCTGAACTCTAGGGTACAGATGTGGGGACCTGCATGAAAAACCTCCTAAGCTTATCTTTACCAGCTTAGGTCAAAACTTCCCCAAGGTACAAAATATTACACCCGTTATCCTTGGAATGGCCGCTACCACCACCAAACAATTACTGGTTACTGGGGAAGAGCTGTTTGGACGCGTCTTTCCCCCCAAAATACTTCCCAAAACCTTGCACCCCACTTCCTGGACAAGGTTTGGTAAAAAGCCTCACCAATTTGCCTAGGTGACTACAGACCCAGACCCTTGGATCTTAAGAACAATGAACAATCCTCCCAACACTTGCACCCCCCCTTTCCTGGGAAATGTTGGATAAAAAGCCTCACCAATTTGCATAGGTGACCACAGACCCAAACCCTTGGATCTGAGAACAATGAAAAAGCATTCAGTTTTCTTACAAGAAGACTTTTAATAAAAATAGAAGTAAATAGAAATAAAGAAATCCCCCCCTGTAAAATCAGGATGGTAGATATCTTACAGGGTAATTAGATTCAAAAACATAGAGAACCCCTCTAGGCAAAACCTTAAGTTACAAAAAAGATACACAGACAGAAATAGTTATTCTATTCAGCACAATTCTTTTCTCAGCCATTTAAAGAAATCATAATCTAACACATACCTAGCTAGATTACTTACTAACAGTTCTAAGACTCCATTCCTGGTCTATCCCCGGCAGAAACCAGCATATAGACAGACACACAGACCCTTTGTTTCTCTCCCTCCTCCCAGCTTTTGAAAGTATCTTGTCTCCTCATTGGTCATTTTGGTCAGGTGCCAGCGAGGTTACCTTTAGCTTCTTAACCCTTTACAGGTGAGAGGAGCTTTCCCCTGGCCAGGAGGGATTTCAAAGGGGTTTACCCTTCCTTTTATATTTATGACATGGGGAAAAGGAAATCAGTGAAAAGAAACAGAAATTCCCAGTGTATCTGTTTGTGTACAAGGAACTGAGCAACCTCAAAACAAACCAGCAGGTCAAGGCTCCCAGTCCCAACAATGTCTCTCCAGCCTATGGAAGTAACCCAATGCTAAACTGTATTATACTGTTCAGCCACTAGGTGGCACTGTGTGTAACAGACCTTACTGAAACTGCTCAGCAGGCCTGGCAGAGCATTAAAGGATCTAATGCTGAGCACATCTAGGGCATGTAAGGGGGCTCTGGGACCATCCTGATCTGGTCACAGAGGGGATCCAGAACAGTGGCTCTCCAGGAAGCACACCCACCATCACCCCACTCTCCAGTCAGATTAATCTCAGAGGTAGTCGAGGGCATCCAGGACAGTGCAGTGACTTCACCTCTGCTCCCCTCAGCTAGGTGGACTGGGGGACTTGTGAAATCAGGCTGACTGGGATGAATTATATTCCTATCCTTTGATTCTGTATTAACTGAATCTCACCTTTCCACAATTTAGCCTAGGGCTGATATCAGGCTTCCAGCCAATAGTTACCCAGGTCATCCTGCTTGCTCCGTTTGAATATTGGCACCACCTTAGCAGTCTTCGGGAATCTCCCTGGAATTCCAAGATTTATTATGGAAACAATAGAGGGTCCGTATCGGCTCACTTCTTGCCCAGTGAGGAATTGGCCCACGGCAGAAGTCCTGCCCTTCTCCAATGGCTTCACAGCCGGGCCAGCCCTTTCCAAGCTTTGCTCTAAGTGTCCCATTCCCTTCCCCCTTGCCCAAACTGGGATGGGTGTAGGGTGACTATATTTCCCAAAGCAAAAATGGTACACCATGTGGGACTCATTTCAGGTTTCAGAGTAGCAGCTGTGTTGCTCTGTATTCGCAATAAAAACAGGAGTACTTGTGGCTGCTTAGGGACTAACAAATTTATTTGAGCATAAGCTTTCATGGGCTACAGTCCACTTCATTGGATGCATAGAATGGAACATATAGTAAGAAGATATATATATACATATGGAGAATATGAAAAGGTGGAGTAAGAGGCTAATGAATTAAGATGTTCTGTAATCAGCAGGAGAAAAAAAATTTTGTAGTGATACTCAAGATGGCCCATTTAGACAGTTGACAAGAAGGTGTGAGGGTACTTAACATGGGGAAATAGATTCAATATGTGTAATGACTCAGCCACTCCCAGTCTCTATTCAAACCCAAGTTAACGGTATCTAGTTTGCATATTAATTCAAGCTCAGCAGTTTCTCGCTGGAGTCTGTTTTTGAAGCTTTTCTGTTGCAAAATTGCCACCCTTAAATCTGTTACTGAGTGGCCAGAGAGGTTGAAGTGTTCTCCTACTGTCCGAGCCCCGCACCGCCCGGGGCTGACTGCCCAAGCCTTGCGAGGGCTGGGGCTGGGGCTGACCGTCCAAGACCTGTGCTGCCCGGGGCTGGAGCTGACCGCCCAAGTCCTATGCCACCGGGGGCAGACAGCCTGAGCCCCGCCACCCGCATAGTCACTTGGCTCCCCCCTCCCCAAATGTTCCTCCATGATGATCAGTGGGTGAGGGCAAAAATGGGCATTTGTCTCTTTTGCTAACAAAGTCGGGATGACCAGGACAGGGCTTAAAAAAGGGACTGTCCCGGCCAAAACAGGACATATGGTCACCCTAGGTGGCAACCCGTACAGCTGGGCTGTGCCCACTGCCACTGTGTGAAAACAGAAAAGTGCCTTCTTGACAAAAACCTCCTAGGTAGGAGGGAGGAGACCACCTTTTCCATCCCTGTCAGAGCCTGCTGCATTTTTCACGCCTTGTGTGCAGTTAAATTGGAGCGAGAATAAACCCATTCCCCCTGCTTAAAATTCCACGGTGATCTGGCTGCTCCCTGCCCCCATCAATGTGACAGCATCTTCCGGGGGGGGGCGCTTGTTTTCCCACCCAGGTAATCTCTCGGAGGCATTCAGCTTCTCTGAGAGCAGCATTTAAATCTTTAAAAAGAACAGGAGGACTTGTGGTACTCCTGTTCTTTTTGCGGCTACAGACTAACATGGCTGCTACTCTGAAACTTAAATCTTTGTCACCTACCTACCTTCCTATCTTTGTAACCTACCTTTGGTGCCTACAGTAATTGGCCCTGTGAATGATGGACTCTGGCTTTCTTTGCCCTGCCTGTAATTAGTATCACTTAATCCGGGGCTGAAGCCAGAGTTTGCACATCTGTCCTGTAATCTTTTATATACCCTCCGCAACTTCCTCCCCAGTATCTGGCCACCGGTTTTGATTTACACACACAAAACGTGGTTTCCTGGTGGGCACAGGAGAACTGCAGTCCAAAACCCCACCACAGACAAAACAGGAAATGTGGAGAGGAGTCGACACTTTTCCTCAGGGCGCCATAACCTGACCGTGGCTGCCTGAACCCTTAGGGACATCCCAGCACATTGTCCTTCCCTGTGTGCGGGTGTTCACCCCAGACTAGCCTGGAAAGGGTTAATGTGGCTCAGCTGGGGCTAACGAACTAGATAGATAGACAACCTCTGACTGCAGATGGGGCCCAGCTGAGCAGGCAGGGCTGGGGTAGGTGGAGGGAGGAAGAGCAAGAGCAGACGCAGCCAGGGGGACTGCAGTCACTCTGTGGGCTTATAGAGGGAAAGGAAGGAGGTGACCCAGTTGCGGGAATAGAAGCCCTGGGATCCAGGTCCTGCAGGAAGGCTTTACTCAGAAGGCTGGTGGAGCAGAAGCCTGATAGGGTGGAGTAGGAAAAGGCTGAGGGAAATGCCAGTAAGGTTTGGAACAGTACAGGCCTTGGCTGCTGATTTGAGAGTCCCTTAGGGGGAACCTGGAGTAGTGGGCAGGCTCGGGTCCCCCTACCAGCTGCTGGAGAAGTGGCACAGTCTGGGCAGTGAATTGGAAGAGTGCCTGAGCCAGTTCCTGTGGAGTGATGTTGGGACCCTGGTAGGGGGAAACCGCATAGTGACCTGGGTGGTGGGCCAGGCCACGAAGAGGGAGCACTGTAATTGCGGGTGTGAGAGGGGCATCAGACTGGGTGGTGCTGTTCCCCCAGATGCAGCCACAAGGAGGTGCCCCAATGGTGAGGAGAACCCTTGACACTCCCTCAGCCTCCTGCAGCCAGCAGCAAGGAATCCCCACTCAGTGGAGCTGCCTGGATTCTGGCCCAGTGTGGGGAAGTAGGGCTGCTGATGGGGCACAGCGACCATGGCCAGGCTGTGTAGAGAGGGGTAAGGATCTGGCCACCATCCTGCCCATCCACCTACGCCCACTCCCAGCAGCATCCGGATCAAGGCCATCCTATCCACCAGTCCCACCCTGCCCCACAAACAACCCCTTGACAGCCCTAATCCCTGCTCCACTCTCATTTCCAGCCCTTCCTGTGGCAATCCCCCTTCCATAACCCTCCTGAGATCCCCCTCTGCTCCAGGGATCCTGAGTCATTCCTGGCCAGACCTCCAGTTGAGAACCAAGGACCCCATCCCCACGGACACGCCAGTGTTGGGCACCAATCCCACCACTGATCAACAATGAGGCTGCTTCACTGGTTGCGCTCCTGCCCCCAGCATGAGAGCTGGGCCCACTCTCAGCTCCATAGCACCTCTGGATACCACAGGGCCATACCCAGCACAAGGTGCCCCATCTCCCCAGGCAGCCCCGAACATGCTGACTGCGCCTGCCCCAAGGGCATCTACACTTTAATCCTGTTTATCCAGCAGCAGCAAAACGGCTCAATAACTGTACTAGCTAGTGACTGCAGTATGTCAGGCTCACTGATATTGATAGGTTACTGTGATAGGAATTAATCTTTGATCATGCTGCTTAGTTATTAATTGTCCAGTTGTAGTGATTATTAATTGCCATCTTCATTGTATGTTCTGTTCACTTATTTCCACCAACTCTGCTCCCCTGTGTCCATTCTTTTCACCTTCCTTTTTCACTCCTCCCTCCTTCTGCTTTCCCCTCTATACAATGTAATAATGTTCACACACTCTTTCCTTGCCCTGCCAGATCCTGTCTTCCTCCCCGTATTGGGCTTCCCTCTTCTCTTCTGCATTTCACAACTGCGCACTAGCCTGCCACGAACTAACTCACTGTGTGGACCCTGCTACCATGCACTAAAATTGACAGGACTATATCAGAGCACACTATGAAATTTTAGTGTGCAGTGGCAGGGTCCACACGGCCGGACAGTACTTGGCAGGTTAGTGCACTGTAGATTGGCACTCTGCCTTGCCCTGTGCTAAGCTGCCATGTAGACAAGCCCTTAGATCATTCAAAGCGGGTCATTTGGAGGGAGCGGGGACTTTATCTCAGACTTTTTATTGTCTACCTCAGACCCTGATCTGACACAGCAATTTCAGGGCAACCTGCTTACATGCATGCATTTTGGAACACTTTGAAAAGTAAAATCAGGCTGTTTGGGAGGGGCTGTCTCTTGGGGAAGCCCCTCACCCCAAAGCCTCAAATGTGCTCCCCAAACTGTATGCCAGGTCTGCAACAGGCATGCCAACTTTAAAGCCCATCTGAATGTGCCTGTGAAGTTAAGAGCACTGAAAATAGGTCTTGTAACTGACAAGTTCTGTTTCTAGCCTGATTGCGCACTAGATTTCTGGGTTGCATCAGTCTGGGGCACCACTTTACAGAAACAGAAAAAATTGTAACAACTTGTAAAATCTTGCATTGTGCAGCTGGCTCTTGCTGGCGTTCAGGAGCTTGGAGGAAGCCCAGTGTGATGTCAGTTTCAGGCAGGCCCTGCCTATATATATTTTTTTTTCCTTAGCAGCAGGTAATAAACCATTCTACAAGCTAACGAATTTTAGAATGAGGGGGGCTGAATCTCAGGACCCCCGGGACCAGATGATTCCAACTTTGCACTCACTAACTTTATGCTTGCCCTGATGTGACACAGCAATCTATCTATGCATGTGCATTCTAGAATGCACTGTGAGACATTGCCTCTTAAACAGACCGCTCTGCTCGGCTGTCGCAATGAACATCACTAGCAAAAGGCTCCTCTTCTCCTTCTCTTCTCTTTGTTACCCTTCCTGGCACTCTGCAAAGTAGCCATCAGGTCTAGATGAACCTGGTGAGAGTTTAGTACTGTCGACGTAACTCTGCGATGATCAACTGGGACGGATCTCACCAATACAACAATAGAGCAGAACAGGGTGAAGGGAAGGTTGGGGAATAGCAGAAGGGTGAAGAAAG
Organism: Caretta caretta; assembly: GCF_965140235.1. NCBI lineage: Eukaryota > Metazoa > Chordata > Testudines > Cheloniidae > Caretta > Caretta caretta. The sequence goes on along the minus strand of NC_134215.1, from coordinate 46,097,177 downwards.
CAATGCCATGATGAGGGGGTGGAGAGAGACACAGAGAGAAATATAGCAAGAAGAAAAAGAAAAGATGCCTTTGCAGTGCAAACAGGGAGGGATTACCCTGCACAAGCCCTGCATGCCCATGTTGCAGAGCAAGAGGGAGAAGCTAGTGTCAGTTATAAAATCCATGGATAAAGTCCAGGCATTTTCCCAGGGGTAGAATCGGCTCTGTCTTTTGTCAGCCCTGCTTGGCAGAGCTTCCAGGTCACTGAGGTTACCGTGCTTATCCTCCACCTGTGATGCAGTAGGAACTTTCCATCGCTGCAGGTTCATTTGCTTCATCGGTGTAACCGTGCCTCTGTGGGTCACAACTGAGAATGCCAAAATGAGGACGAACTGCTGAGAAATAGGGCAGATACACCCCGAGACTGGTGGCTAATCCGCCATAGGAGACACCAAACCAGCAACGAAAGTAAAGTTCTGTTTCACCACAGTGGCTAACAAGAAGTCATAAAGGCAGTTTCCTCAGGCATTCCAGTTCTTGTATTACCACTGAAAACACTGGCTTTAAAGGTGAGTGGTTCTTTACAACCAGTCTCATCAAATAAAAGGTTCTTCTGAGCCCAAAGGACCAGCCACACACCCAGGTCAATATATAACTTAGATCTTACCCCAAAATCACGCTGATGCCAATCCTTTAGTATCTAAAGGTTTATTCATAAAAAGAGAGAAAGAAAGGTGAGAGTTAAAATTGGTTAAATGGAATCAATTACATACAGTAATTGCAAAGTTCTTGGTTCAGGCTTGTAGCAGTGATGGAATAAACGGCTGGCTTACGTCAAGTCTCTGACTGCTTCCAAACCATTGGAAGGTCCTCAGTCCATTGGTTAAAATGCTCCCATTAGTATAAGTCCACATTCCAAAGGCTGGAGCAGTATAGAGGCAAAATGGAGGAGTTTCCAGGGCCTTTTATATCCTCTGCCATGTGGAGGGAAACCCATTGTTCTTACTGAGGAAAATTACAGCAACAAGATGGAGTTTGGAGTCACATGGGCAAGTCATATGTCCATGCATTTTGCCTAGTCATTGCAGGAAGCCATTAATTATGCTCCAGACAGCATGTTTACATGACAGTCCACTCAGGGTCCATTGTGAGTTAAGTGTCCTTTTGATGGGCCACTCAGTTTGAATAGTCCCTCCAAGATGTGCCGGCTAACTACCTTGTTAGTTACCCCAGGAGCAAACATTTGAAATACAGGTATAGAGTCAATACTCATAATTTCAAATACAAAACTGATACATGCATACAGATAGCATAAGCATAACCAGCAAATCATAACCTTTTTAAAGACACCTCACTTGACAACTGTTGTACAAGATTTGTTGCAAATATATAACAGTGGTTGCAACAATGATCTATATGGTCATATTTTAATCAGATAGCGTCACAATCGGGGACCAGTCCTTCCCATGGTGATGGGAGGAGAGAACCCCAGGAGGCTAGTATCTGACTCCCCCCATTCATCAGACCCTCTAATTGAGGCAGTATGGATGTGGTCCTGTTAGACTAGATGGGACAGGAGATGACAGGAGGAGGATAAGCACAGAGAGCTGGGCTGAGCCAACCCACTGCCCTCCTGGCAATGTGGATTGTAGATGTCGTTCCCGTATTTCATCACTAGTTCTAGGCTGGCTGCTGTGTCAGACCAGAGAAGGGAGTACGGCTGAGGCTGAGACGTGTCAGAGTTGTAACTCCTGCCGGGCCGAGTCAGGGCACAAAGCCCACACTGTAGCCACTGCCAGGCGTCGTGTCATTCTAGAATCTATTTTCCGAACAGCTCCTTGAAGGGTCACAGTGCGTCTTTATCACAAGGGGGGCCCAGTACTGTAGCTCCCCTCCACGGGTGTCCCTGCAAGTGCTGCGGGACTTCTGTCCCTGGGTGCCTGGGAGAATGCCGGGTGCACCACGGTCCTGGAGGCAAGCGCTGTAGTGTTCCAAGCGCCAGTCTCCCCAGGCTGTAGCCCACAGTGGGTTCCTCTAGTCAGTCGCACACTAGAGAGGATTTCTCTACAAGGGGTGCCAGAAACCAAAAGCTGCAAGTTCCTTTGGCACGATGTCTAGAAGATTAAATCCAGTGCAGCGCCTAGGGGCTGTCCAGTCTGGTCCAGGCGCAAGAACAGTAACAAGGTCCCTGTGTGACCTCTCTGCATCAACTTCCTACCTGCTGGCCAGAGCCCCGTGTCCTCCTGCTGCAGCTGAGAACAATAGTGCCCTTCTAGGCTTCCCATCTTGACCAGGAGGGCCCAGGGAGAGCCTGTGGGTAGCAGTCACCCACTCTGATCCCAGAGATATCAGGATACTGCTGGTACCAGCAGCCCGGAGCCATCCACTGACTCAATAGGGGACATAGCTGAGCCCTGCCAAGTCTCCTGGCCTAAGGCAAATGGTATTGATGAAATGCCATTTGCATATACCAAAGCGGAGGCCCTCTGCACAGGAACAGAATCTAGGGACAAGTCTAAATGTAATCTGGGTAAAGTGAAGCAAGCCCCATCTCGTGCCTTTGAAAGGTTCCTCAACATCTACTGCCAGTTCCAGTCTTCTAAAGCTGCCATCCGGTTTACTAGTTAGAGAATACTGCCTGTCCCCGATCTCTGCTGCATCAATCCCACCCGCTTACCAGGGATGGCGATGGGGGAATGGTTCCAGAGGGATGATGGTTAAGAATAGGGGACAGTACCTTGTGTAATGGGGTGGGGGCCGCTCCTCAGCCTCTACGTGTCTGAGCTTAGAGCATTTCACAGCACTGGAGGGGCTGCTCCTTCCTCATCAAAGTCACCCAACATAGGTGGCAATTCACTGGGAAAACTCGCTGAGAGCCTGTCCTGCTGGGTGCAAAGGCTCATGCTTTGGAGAACCCCTTATTCAAGTTCCTGGGGAAACGGGTGGGCCCTGACCATGATCCCCTGACTCCCTGAAGAGAGAAGAAAGCAACCCGGCCATGCTGTCACGGTGAGAGCCGGAAATGGGGGGTGGGGTTTGACATGTAAAGGACTCATAAACATTTTCCAGTTGTGCTTTTGCACCTCCAGAGGATCTATGGACAGCTCCCCGGCTCTGCTGCCCCCTGAGCTGTCTGTTCCTCCAGCTGGATGCCCAGTTTGTCAGTGAGGGGTTGCAGGGCACTGGGGGAGCAGGATGCTATTCCAGCCCAGATCTCTGAAGCACCTCTGCCCATGGTGGGATATTTTCCACGGACTGCAGGGTGCTTTGGGGCAGACCCTGGGGGGCTCTTTTTGGTGAGCCACTTTGTGTTTGATAAAACCCAGCCTGAGCTTTGTGTGGGAGTGAAGCCTACTGCTTGGAGGGCCTGGCCCTGTGCCGCTGCCAGGGGCAGCAGGATCTGCACCCCGACTTCCCTGTGTGTCCTGTTTGGGGCGCTGCACAGAAGGTGCCCTGGGCCCATAGATGCTGGAACTAAGGGTACTGGGGGTGCAGCCGCACCCCCTGGCTTGAAGTGGTTTCCATTTCCATCAGCTACAGAGTTTACAGTTTGGATCAACAGCTCCCAGCACCCGACCCTAGACATTGTTCCAGCACCACTGCCTGGGCGGGAAGGGTCCCCCTGAAGGGTCCCCCTGGCCCGGGTTGGCCGGAACACGTGGCGGGATCCTCCGGGCCAGGGGCAGGCAGCTGGGCGCTGAGTCACCCCCCCCAGTCCCGCTCCCGGCCCTAGGTGGGGGTGGGCGCCCCCCGCCGCCGCCGCCGTGCGCAAGGCGAGGGCTGCGGCTGCTCCCGGCCAGTCTCCGCCCCGCGGTGGGAGGCTTTAAATGGAGCAGCCCGGGAAGCCAGAGGCGACCAGCCCTGAGCACGAGTCGTCGCCGCCGCTTCTCCCGGCCCCAGGCGAAGCGTCCCCCGGAGCCCGGCGGGGAGCCATGGGCGCGCTGCCCGCCAGCCGGCTCCTGGGCTGCCTGCTGCTCCTCTCCTTCCTCTCGGCCGCCCCCGCCGACCGGCCGGACTTCGCCGAGCCGCGGGACCGAGCGGCCAGGATCAAAGTCAACCCCCGCGGCAACCTCTGGGCCACAGGTACCGTCCGCTGCCCCGCCCCGGCGCCGCTCCCCGCCCGCCCCGGCGCCTCCGGCCGGGGCGCCCCTGGGAAGCCGCCCGCGGCTTGCGCGATCGAAGGGGCTTTCCCGGATCCCGGCGGGGTCGGGCGGAGCAGCCCGGGGATTCCGGGGGCAGACGGCCCCGCTCCCCTCCCAGCTGCAGGCCGGCCACCGGGCGAAGCCACCCCTAGTCCGAGCCCGGGGGAGAGGGGAGCCGGGCCGGGGGATGGAGGGTGTCAGCGGACCCCCAGAGCCAGCGGGCCGGGACCGGGGCGAGCTTGTCTGCGGCGAACCCCGCGCCGGTGTGGCCGGACAGGCAATGAGGGAGAGCCTTGGGCGGGGGCAGGTGAGCAGCCCAGCCCCAGCGGGGGACCCCCATGGCTCCGGCCCCGGTGCTGGGCGGGACAGGGGACTGGAGCTGCCCAGGAACAAGGCTGGGCTGGGTGGGAAGAGCGGCTGCGAGCTGCGAGGAAGAGCCGCTCTGTCTCCGAGAGCGCCCCTGGGCAAAGCATCTTGTCGTGGGGCCCTGGGTAACACGCCAAGGTGGGGCGCACGCCAACGCACCAGAGCCGCTTCGGAGACTCTCCGGAGTGCCGCTGGCAGGAGCAGTGCGAGGGACTTGGCTGTGGGGGCTGGGAGCTGGCACCCCTCGGAGGCAGACTCGAGCAGCAGGTGAGCCGACCTCCGCTACAGGGCTCAGTCCACACCGTGTCTACGCCTGCCCTTCGGCTGGGTGATGGGGCGCGCTTTGCTTTGCATGGGCTGGCGGGGTCCTAGCTGAGGTTAATTCACTGCAGTGCCTTCCCAGCAAAGGAACCCGCACTTCTGGGCCAGGGGCTCTCTGGCCTGCAGAACTCCAAGGGCAAATGGGCCAAGGCCCAACGAGGTTCTGCCAAACTACTCGCTGCAGCTTGTGGGGGACCCCTGGTGCCAGGGAGGGCTGCCAGGAATTGGCGCATTTACCTGCAGAAATGTCTGAGTACCTCCGCGGCCAGAAATCAACAGCCAGAAGAAACCTAAAGCAAGAGAACAGGAGAGTGAGTGAGGAAGGGGGGGAGAAAGGAGCATGGGGCAGGGCTTAGCCAGGGGCCATTATGCCTCCTGCAATAAGGAGACATTTCAAACACTCTCAGCTCCTCAAATCAGACGCACATTTTAAGAACGTAGGGTTAGCCCTCCCCTGAAGTCATCTACACCATTAAAATCCCCCCGCCCCCAAAGAAAAGATCCAAAAATAAGAGACCCAGCCATTAGGAGCCTATTTTGTGCAGGTCAGAAGTAGCCTCTCCTTTGCATCCTCCTCTGTGTGATGTGGGGGTGGAGAAGGGTGAAAGGCAGGATTGAGAGAAGGCTCTTGAGGTTTCTGGAGCTGGGCTGGAGAGCAAGAGGAGGGCACAAGTCAGGATGAGAAGTGGGCAGATGCCGCCTGTCCGTCACCATACACTGCCCACGCCCTTCCATTGCCCAGCACGGGCTGCCCCAACACGCTGTGCTGGCAGCTCCAGAGCCCTGGCACGCACTGCCTTGTCGCACACGTAGTGCTGAAAATGCTGGCCAGTCACAGTCTCAGGGGTAATAACTTGTGAGAGTCCCTGGGGCAAACTGGAAAAGTAACGGCGGTGCTATTAATCTTAATTCAGATACAGGAGCAGGTTGTGGCGCTAGACTGATCTGAGGGTTTGTCTACCCTGCAAGAAGAGGTGTGGACTTTGGGTCTCTGGGTGGCAGCTTGGGCTCTCAAGCCCACCTGATCCCCTGGGTCTGAGCTTGGGGGCTCGCATGAGCAGTTGTCAGATCCACCTTATCCATACTGCTATTCTTAGCACACTAGCTGGAGCCCCACTAGCAGGAGTCTGTCTGCTTGAGCTGGGGGACTTGCTCCCAGATGCAATGTAAATACTCTTTTAGAAAAAGGAAAAGGAGTACTTGTGGCACCTTAGAGACTAACAAATTACTCCTTTTCTTTTTGCGAATACAGACTAACACGCCTGCTACTCTGAGACCTACTCTTGGGTTGTGCTGCTAACCCAAATTAAAAGCCAAGTTTGTGTCTTCCCCGCTGTTTTAACCCGAGTTACCAATGTACCATTTTTGCAGTATAGACACACCCTAAATGGGAGAGATCACCTCCACAGAACTCCATCCACACACCTGCCCCCAGCGGAGTGACAACACATTCAACCAATGAAATGTCCGAAACATAATCCCAGAGGGGGAGGGTGGGAATATAGATAGATGATCAGCAGAACAACTGTCCTTGATTAATCAATGATTCTGGTGCCTGGACAATATTCCCTAGCTACTATTAGCTGATTGTCCCTTTTGTGGGTGCATGGCAAGATGGATTGTTCCAAATCCCTATAGCAGAGAGATGGCACCCACAATCCCAGACACAGGCAGCAAATTCCTCAGGCAGATTCTGCCTCGTGGTGAGTGGTATTGTGCTGTGGAGGCACCAAGGTCTACACTGAGCCAAATACTGGGAGATTAGACTGAGGATTTCAGAATGTCAGATGCAATCGGATATTAGAGAGACGTGGTGGTGGATGGGGGAATATCTTTTATTGGACCAACTTCTGTTGGTGAGAGAGACAAGCTATAGAATCCTTCTATACACAAAGCCCTTCTTTGGGTCTGGGAAAGGCACCAGTGCTGTAGCAGTGTTCATCCCAGGATATCTGAGCAAACCTTTCCCAGACCCGAGGAAGAGCTCTGCATGGCTTGGAAGCTTGTCTCTCTCACCAACTGAAGTTGGTCCAATAAAAGATATTACCTCCCGCACCTTGGCTCTCTAATATCCTGGGACTGACATGGCTACAACTAATTGCATGTAATAAAATATTGGTATTTTAAAATGCAAAGCAGAGCGCCTGTCCATTATTTTAAGGCAAAGCAGAGAGAAAGCAGAAGTACCTTCCAGATTGGCACTGCTCTGAGATAGAGGAAACCAAATCTATTTCTCAGCTACTCATGTTCAAAATCTAGTCTGGCACCTTGGGTACCACTGTGAAACTTGTCTGAATAGTGCTGCCTGAAGGGGAGTGAGCAAGCGAAAAGGTGGGTGTGTGGGAGAAAGCTGCTGTGAAGCTTCCCGCAGATGAGAAGCCGAGAATGGGGGTGGAGGACAGAGCTGAGGGGTCACTTAATCTGCTTGGCTAGGAGAGAAGCAAGGGAGCCCCTGGAGAACCAGTTTGACTAGTTACTGGAGTTGCCCTCCAGTAACCCCCCTCGGTGTGGCTTGCTGTGGAGCGAACCCCCAGAGGACGTCTCTATCTCAGAATGGCAATGCTGGCTCCGTCCCAGAGCAATGCTCATCCTAGTTAAGGATGCAGCTGCTGTAACCCTGGGCACTGTGTGCCGGGGACCCCACTAGTGGGGGGTGGGTTGGTAGCATGAGAGAGTCCACTCGCCAGGCAGCAATGAATCCAGAATGTGTCCCCTCTGTGCTGCTGCTGCTCTGCCACCAGAGGGCTCCTTTCCCAGCTGGCCGAGGGAGAGCTCCATGCCCAGAGCAGAGGCTTCCAGAAAAGGAACAAATTCCCTTATGAACCCAGACCCTAGTGTGATCTGACTCCTCAGTCTGTGCCCTGGTGCTGCTTCCCTTCAGCTGGTCTTGCCATGGGAGGTGTGAAGGGCCTTTATGCTGCCTCTTTTCCTCCTTGCCCGTCTGAAGCCGGGGAGGGGGGAGCCGGAAAGGCTCTGTGCAGCCTGCAGGAGCCCTCCCCAAATGAGAACTGCAGCGCTTTCCCTTGCTCGTGCTCCCTGCCCAGGTTTTCAAGCCCCCTGAGAGATGTCTCGGCACCTTTGTCTCCCTGTTACAGACCAGGCCCGGATCCCCCCGGTGGTTCAGGGAAGCCCAGCACACAACCATATGTCGTGTAATCAGAATCTGCTGCTGGAAGCCCCCATGGCGTTAACCACTGGCACAGCATGCACTGGCTATTCAAGCTCCCATTTGTGGGGCCTTGTAATAGCAGGCTCAGAATGAAGAGGGCCCCGGTCCTGAGCACTAAGGATCTGCCCATGCCCCTGTGCTGTTTGTGCCCTGAAGGATGAGGGGTTTATGAAATGCTTGTTATCCACTAGGGTGATGAATCTGCTAGGCAGGAACGGCCCTTCCCATCAAGCTATGACCAACCCCCAGGGCGGACATGTGGGTCTGTTCTGGGCAGAACCTGTGGGGAAGCAGCAGGGAGGACGGTGCCAATGAGACACTCCACTGACTTATCCCGGCCTGGAAACCTGCAAACTCCTCCTCGCTTCCAGCAGAGGCTGGGCTGGAGAGGCACCGGGCGGAGAGGCACTGGCCCTCTGGTGACTCAGATTCCAAGGCCAGAAGGGACCGTTCTGATTATTTTGCCTGATCTCCTGCACAGCACAGGCCAGAGACTTGCTCTACAATAATCCCTAGAGCACATCTCAGAAAACCACCCAGTCTTGAATCAAAAGGCTGGGGAGCTTAAGAGCTGTGTCCGAAGGGCTGAGAGCCAGGCTGGGAAGCAGCCTGTCACTGGCAGGGGGGCTAGTGGTAGCCATGGTGGTGGATCCCAGGGGCAGCTTGCAAGTGGGGGTCCACGTGGATGAGCCTGAATGAGACTACAGGTGTTGGCCAAGGAGTCTGTAGGCCAGTGCATGGCTGCCTCTGGGAGAGGCCTGGAGCAGATACCCTGGCACAAGATTTGACCTTCATATCCCTGTACTGAGCTGCCCTGGGGCTGGGCTGGGATTTGTTGTGGGTTCTGTTTATCATCTGTAGTTTGCAACTTGCAGCCATTGTGCCAGGGTCATTGCAGGATTTATTTCTGGCAGCCCAAGTTCAGCCCCCTTTGTTACTCGTCTGACTCCGATGGTACATCTCCACTGCAAGTGCTACGGCAGCTACGGCACTGGAGTGTCGCCACTTCCTGCAGTGACCGTTGATCCATCCCCTCGGAACCTGGGTGGAGGGAAGAATTCTTCCGTTGGCCACGTTGCAGAGGGCGTGCGTTTTTCACAGCCCTGAGCGAGGCCAACCGAAGTTCTAGGTGTAGACCAGGTCTGTGAGTGTTTATGGGAACTCATTGAGGGCTAGATCCTGAAGGGTCTGCTGCTTGGAGAGCCTGACTCCAAGCATATGCTACAGAACACCTGGGGGCTGGTGTCCCACTGCTCTCCTAGTCACACTGTGCACTGGGTCCAGTTACAGCTCAGGGTGAGCCTGACTGGGAAAACAGGCTATGATTTTGCAAGTGCACTGTCCATGCAACTTATAGCCCTTAAATTTCTAACTACTGATTGTGCATGCAAATCAGGTAGTTAGCACTGATGGCTTTAAAACAGAGGTGGGCAAACTATGGCCCATGGGCCGCATCTGGCCCACCAGCCATTTTAATCAGGCCCTCAAGTTCCCACTGGGGACTGGGGTCTGGCCCCGCTCTAGCCAGGGAGCAGGGTTGGGGGGCTACTCTGCACAGCTCCCAGAAGCAACAGCATGCCCTCCCCCTCTTCCCCCGGCTTCAGCTTCTACACACTGGGGCAACCTGGGGCTCCGCTTCACGTGCTGCCCCCGCAGCTCCCATTGGCCAGAAACCGTGCCCAATGGGAGCTGCAGGGGCGGTGCGCAGCAGAGCCACCTGCCCACACCTTTGCACAGGAGCTGGAGTGGGGACATGTCACTGTTTCTGGGAGCTGCTTGAGGTAAGCGCTGCCCAGAGTCTGCACCCCTGAGCCACCCCCGGTGCCCCTGCCCCAGCCCCAATCCCCCTCCTGCTCTCCACCCCCTCGATCCCAGCCCAGAGCACCATCCTAGAGCCTGCAACCCCCCCGCACACATCCCCGCCCCCGCTACCCCAGCCTGTAGCCCCCTCCCGCACCCTGAACTCCTTTCTGGCCCAATGCCAGAGCCCACACCCCCAGCCAGAGCTCTCAACCCCCTGCACTCAATTTTATGAGCATTCATGGCCCGCCATACAATTTCTATACACAGATTAGCCCCTTGGGCCAAAAAGTTTGCTCATCCCTGCTATAAAAGGTGCCCAGCATTATCTGCAGAGCTGAGAGTGTGAAACTGGTGTCAGTGCTGAAGACTTCTACAAATTCCTATGCTACATCCTAGCTGATTTACCAGCACCCTAATGCTGCTGTCTTTGTTAGCACCTGCATGAAGTGTCGTCTTGGCTGCCTTTCTCTGAACAGCTAAGCTAGCTCGTAGGTTGTTAGTTGGGTGGTTATTAAAGGTGAGCTGCCAAGATGTTTTTAGGGTTCTGGGAATCATCACTCTGGCTCAGATAGGGGGCCCTCTAGCCTGGTCTCCAGTCTCTGATGGGGCCAGCAGCAGCTGCTTCCATGGAAGGCATAAGACCCATGCAGTAGGCAGTGATGGATCTCTGGCCCATAGGGAAAGCTCCCTTCAAACCCCTGATAGTTACTGGTCTTGAAAGGAAAACTTGTGTTATTTCTGCTACTTACTGTGATAACTCTGGATAGTTGTCACCCAGAGTTTCTAGGATTTCAAGAGAAACAAAGCATGTGGCCATTGTCATGTTCTTTTGCTAGCTCCCCCTCAGTTCCGCCTCCTTCAGCTAGAGGTGGGTTTCTGCTACAGTATCTTGCTTCTGAAAAATTCCAGTGCCACAGCAGCCACTGCTATATTGCGGATTTCGAAGGCTGCTTGGCGCTAGGGAGCTGTGGGACTTTTGCATCCAGTCCCTCTGCCAGAGCTTGAAATCTTCCCCGCCCCCACAACCATCTTGCCTATTCCCTGTTCTAATACACGTGCCCAATGTCATTTCAGGTCATTTCATGGGGAAGAAGAGCATTGCGGCCTCCCCGCTTCTGGAGTCTCCGGGAGATGCTGTAGCAAACTCCATCCCAATGGCCTTCAGCCCAACTCTCCGAGCTGTCTTGAAGGACATGAAAGAGCTGCTTACCAGAGAGCTCCTGAAAATCCTCTTGCAAGAGAGGCTAATAGATGAGAACCAAGGAAGATCTGATCTTCACAACCAGGTGACTACTGAGCAATGTGGTGGAGAGAGAGAGACCTGAGTGAGAGGCTGCAGGAGAGTGCAGCAAGGAGCAGCACAGGGCCAAATCATCCTACCCCCCTGGGGCAGCCAGAGGAGGGGCCAAGGAGCCCCTCAAGGCTGGGCTGGAACAGTTTCCCTCACATCTGGGCTAAGGAGCCCACATAGGAGGCTAACCCCAGAGATCCAGAGGGAAGGAAACTCCTGTTTCCCAAGGGAGGCTATGCCTCTATTGACCCTGCCACCTCCATTGGAGCCAAGCTTGGGAGGGGCTCAGTGGGAGTAAAAGATGAAGCAGTGTTAACTCTGGCTTGGAAATGCTAATACCAGAAGCTGGGCTCCTGCTCCAGTCCCTCATGCCTCTGCCACCAAACCCCTGTGGGGCACTGACCCTGCGGAGCGCCAGTGGAAGAGCTCGGCCCGGCACAGCGCGTGGCTAGGATAAATGCTGGAGCTGTAGCTTCTTCGCCCTCCACAGCCCATGGGCAGATGCCCAGGATCTCTGTCCCCTCTGCTCCTGGAGCAGTGGGGGTGGTCTGAGCCATAGCTCTTAGAAGGGAAAAGCCCGTAGTCACTTAGCCCTTGCCACCGCAGGGCTGATCCTTTCAGTATCCTCTGGAGTGATTAGCAGTGACTGACGTGCCAGGCAGGTGGAGCTGTAGGAGAGAGAGATCTGGCCTCTCTGTGTGCTTCATACAGTTCCATATCGAGTGGCCTGTGTTTGTGGCAACTGTCCGGCCAGCCCCAGGGGGGACAGAGTGCGCTGTGAATGGCTGAGGCGGAGCGAGAGGAGCTACGGAGACTCAGCCTGGGAGGGAAGCCGGTTCCAGGCTGGGAACAGGTGTCCTGGTCGTTCCTTGATGGCTAGTGCCCAGTGCTCCCCCCACAGCTCCTCAGCAGCTGGCACACATGCCCCAGCCCCTCTCCTGGGCTGGGTGTCTCTGCTGGGACCTGCAATGACTGGAAGGTGGGATGGGGCTAAGCTGGCAGCTGGCAAGTCACATGAGTGGCTCTCCTGGCTAGCTGGGGGCGTGCCTCGAGTCTCCCCCGTTGCATGCCAGCCCCGGCCACCTTGGCCACTATAGCCAGCCAAGTGAAGGAGGATGGGGAGAAGCGAGGTGGTTCCAGCTGCTCCCTGGTGGCTAGGCCGATCCCAACCACTGCAGCGACTGCTCTAGCTGCTCCTCCGGGTCCTACTCTTGCCTCCAGGAGAGATTTTGGGACAGAAAACATTGGGGGTGGAAACATGCATCAGCCCCCCCAGTATTTCCGGTGTGGGGGCACTAGCCCCCTGGTTCTGCTGCCCCTGCCCAGCTCCCAGTCCTGAGCTGTCACCCCCAATGGGTCCTTTCTGAAACCTGCCTTTCTTTCTCTGGGTCCATCACTGCACTACAGTGGGTGAAAATAATCCAAACAATTATTTAAAAGGGACAAAATTTCTGGTAGGCCAAAGTGATACTAGTCAGGCCAGCCAATGATTTACTGGACTCGAGTGCAGTGCAGGCACACAGCCTGGCTGATTAAAAACAGTAAAAAGACTTACCCAGTTTTATTCTCTCAGAATTAGGTTACATTCTCATTGCAGGAAGCAAAGGGAATCCTATGGTCATTCTAAGGCAAATTATCTGCACTGGAGGTCTGTGTGGTGTGGCACAACCAAATGCATTCAGAGAATGATCAACCCCATTTAAGTAGCATCTTACTCCTGCTCGTTGCTCTTGATGAGGAGCTCAAAGACTGAACAAAGTCCTGTCTCTTTCCTGAAGAGTGATGCAAACTACCAGCTGCTAATTTACTGATTTGTGCTGGTAGGTCTGCTGGGTTGCTCTGAGTCCATCTCTCTCTGAGAAATAGTCTCACCTGAACCAATTGCTAGCCACCCTTCACAATGTGCTGGATCCTGCTAATGGCCAAACTGCCTGATTGGCCCTGGCCCAAATACATGGCAATGCAGAGAGGCTCAAGCCCTCCTTTAATGCCCCTGTGCATGCTGCACTGGCCATCGGGGGTCAGTACGAAGGGGCTTCACCATCTCCGACCCTTTGGGTGCTATATGCCCCAGGGGACAAAACTAGGGAGCAATCCTTGTACTTCCAAGAGCATAGGGACTGCAGCTGTAGCTGGCCCTTCCGTAGGGTGCACGAGGGTTGAGGGAAGGCTTCTTGTGCCTGCAAACGCCTTGCCTTCACTGGGAGAAAAGGGATGTTTTAGCATGCATCAGGTAACATGTTAAAACCTTCGTGTAAACGGGACACGTTGTATTTTAACTCGTGAGCTAGGTGGGGTCACCACAGGCGGCTCAACATAGGGTTTACCATGACCAGCTAATGTGTTAAAAGCGCCCCTTTTCTCCTAGCATCGATGTGGCCTGCCCTAAATCAACCACCTGCTCTTCCTCCCACGCTCATTTCCTTTTGTGTAACAGATGAACTCCCTTTCACAGCACTTATCCCATTCAGCCTCACCCCTGCCTGTCTGTAGAGCTGCCTGTGGTAGGGGGTTATCTCCACTGGGCCCCTTGCCTTGGAGCTGGAACAGCGGTGCGTCTCCTGGGGTACAGCAGAGTTCCCTCAGGGCTCCTGGAGAGGTGAGGCTGTTCTCTTGGGAAGGGGCTGGGGAAGAGAGAGACATGGCTGGTGTAGACTCCTGGGTACCGCAGAAGCTGGGTACTGCTTGCAGCTGTGGATCAGCGCTAGGAACTCTTTGAACCTGGGTGATCTGCTCGCACTGACACACGTTCTGCTGGAGCTGCTCAGCACAGGAACGGTCTCTGGCCTTGTCTGGACTAGAGAACTGAACCAGTGGCAAATGAGCTGGTGGAGAGCCTTGGTGTCAGCACACACCAGCTATTGTGTGCACAGGCCACTGGGCACCTATCCCATGCAGCCCAGCACAGCTCCTGGGAGCAGTGCCTTCTAGGATACTTTGGAATTTGCCTATGGGAATTGTGGGTGAAAAGGCCCAGCTCCCATAATCTGGGGGATGCTCCTGTGTAGCCCTTTGGCACAGGTACCTTTTCCTAGACCTTTTCTGAACTTGGAGGCCAGCGTGAATGCTTGAAGGAGAGGTTTCTGCTCGAGGCTTTCAAGGGCAGGCTGAGGTATCTGTGGTGAGAGAGTGGGGGATGTGCCAGCTGAGAGCCAGAGCCCGAAGCAAGCAGCTCCCAGATTTCATCCTGCAGTGGTTCCGCGCCCAGCACTGTCCAGGTGGAGGGCTGCATGCTGCAGGGCCCAGAGCTTGAGCACGGACTGATGAGACCAAGTTCTGAAGATGGGGGAGCAGTGGCAGCAAAACTTCAGGGTGAGGGAGGCTTTCTTTGTGCCCTGTGATTGCCACGTGGAGCACGAGGCTGGGGGAAAGAGTGGGGGGCTGCAACCACGCAGCGGAGGCTGTGGCTGTGGGTGGAGGGCATGGGGAAGATCTGACCCATGGCAGGAGAGGATCAGCAGGCACGGGAGAGTCCTGTGGAGCTCTGATAAGATCTGGTGCAGTAACAGGTGGGGGACTGGGGTGGGATTTGATGAGGGGTATGAGGTGATCATGGCCATGGGGAAGGAAGATGATCCTAGCAGCTGCACTTTGTCTGGATGGATAAAACAGGTCCAGGTGCACACTCAGCAGGCGCGTGTAGGAGACTGCCAGCAGGAGGGAGCTGGCTGAGCCATGCTGACTGCTCCGTGTCTATTGCAGCAATGATCCGATCTGCCTGCTGCAAGTCTGAGCATGTGCTCCAGCGAGGTGAACAAACTGCCAATGCTCAGTGGAGAGCCAGGGCTGCTCGCCCTGCTTACAAGGGGGAATGTTTGGCATGGAGTAGGGCTGTGCGTCTGATCAAGGGCGGGCTGTCACTGCCTCACCCCCTTGGTTCAGACCAATGGGTCTCAATGGGTGCAGCTGGCACAGTGTGAACAGCTGGGGCAATTAGCCCATCACTTCCCAGTTCCTGTAACTGTTGAGCTCCTGCTCTGCTCAGTATGTCAGGGCTGGCTCTGGATTTACAGGCTTTCTGGAGAGCATTCTCTGCAGCCTATTTTGGCCTTCCCAGTTCTTTTGCCTTCGTTTGCACAGGCACAGATTCAGTGCACAGTTCCTCCTAGGGGTCAGTGAGCTCTTTAACTCTTGGCTAGTCTCCGTTTAGCTCCCTGGGGTGGAGGTGCCAGCCCTGGATGCTCCCTCATGGTGTGCCCCAGCACCGCATTAGATCTGCCTCAGTGCTCCTAAGGGTTATGGCTGGGGCTCAGCCTCTGGCCCAGGCCCTGCGAGCATTCAACCCCTTCCGGGTGGGGTGGGGGGGGCAGAGTCCCCAAGTCAAAGTGCAAGAGACTCTTTGGCTCCACTGGGCACAGCTTTCAGCCTCTTTCTTTCAGGTGAACCCCAGCTACCAAGGCTGCCTTAACCTCCACCCCATGGTGCCAGGTAACCAGTCACGTGCACGCTGCTGCCAGGCCTACCCTCAGTCAGCTCCTGGCCTCACCCAGGCTTCTTGCACGACCTGGGAATGGCCTGTGTCCTCTCCTTCCCTCGCCCCCCTCTCCGGCTGAGCTGGTTCTCCCCTTCCCACTACCCTCCCCAAGCCTGCCAGCGCTGGCAAGTGACATGGGGCGGGGCTCATGCAGCCTGCAGCGGCTCCATAACTGTGAGGGGTTCACACGCCTCTCGCACTTCCCGGTCTAATTTCTACCCTTCTCGGCACTCTGCCTCTTGCTGGCAAATAGTTACAGCCTCATCCCAGCACTTCCCTTGGATGTGGCCAACTGTCCCTGCTGCCCCCTGTTATTGCAATGTGATACTGAGGGATTCTACTTAACCTGCCCGAATTTGCTTAAATTGCCCCTTCCCAGCTGGCTGCCTCTCCCCCCAGCCTCAATACCTCCCTTTGTGTGCGCCCGCGGCCCCCCCCCCCCCCCCCATTCCTCCTATGAATGGGGGATGGGAGTTAGTTCTGTAGGTGGTTGTAGGGAGCATCCTATTTCTCATTGCCTCTCCCCCCATGCAATGGGAACCAAGGGCTTGTCCACACACTGTGTTACTAGAGCAGCAGAGGGTACATGGACCAAGGCCTAGCACATTACATACAGCTTGCCACACCGTGACTGGCCAGGGACACCCCACCGCAGGCACTGAAAGTTCCCTCAACAGGAGCATGATTCATTGCCTGTCGATAGGTCTTTTGCACTTCACACAGCTACTGTCATGTGCAGGAACCACCTGGGCCCAGTGGGGTCCAAATAATGGTGTTACTCACTGTGTGTAATGTGCCAGGCCCAGGTCTGTGCTCCCGCTGCTGCTCTAGCAGGGTGCTGGTGGCCTTTGAACCATACACCACAGTGAGGACCACTGGAGGGCTCACACCCTATTTAAAGGGATAGTCCCCAGTTCCTATGCACTGCAGGGATTCTTTGGCTGACAGCACCAAGAGGAGCCTCTCCAGGGCCATGCACATGGCATCCTTGGTGGAAGTGCCTAGGCTCTGGAACTCTGCAGTGGGAGATAAGGAGCGGCCTGAGTCTTGTCGCCTTTAAGGATGAAACTGACGCTCCTCCCCCTCAGTATCGGCCTGATGACATTTCTTCTGGAGATGGGATAATCACACTCACTGTAGGGACGTAAGTGACCGAGGGCAGGAGAATGGCAGTAGTGAACATAAATCACGTCCCTCTAACTATGAAAATTCCATACACAAAACTTTGTGGAACAGGGCATAAGGGTGTGGGAGTATGGTGGCCCTGTGTGCACCCTGAAATGCAGAGACGCCTGTTAGCTGACCCCCAACATGCACGCAGCACAATTCCACGGCCAGTGATGGCATCACAGGAAATGTCGTTCTACCTCTGACTGGTAAGGGAGCTGCTGCACATGGCACAATGAGTCTCCATGCTATGATGCCCAAGCTGGGGCTTCCTTGCCGATGTCACACAAATGGCACCCACTCGAGGGAAGGCTTAGAACTGCCTATGCACAGTGGTAATGATGCATAGGCAAATGGTGGGGCATGGAAAAAGTTCCATACTACAAGAGAGGGGAAGGATTGGGACTGTTTACTTGAGAAGGGACAAGGAAGAGGGGCTAACAGCAAATGACTGGTAGAGAGATCACACGCTGCTATTCACCCTGCCTCATTATAGAAGAACAAGGGCTTGTTCAGTGAAATTGAAAGGCAGCACATTTAAAATTGATTAATCCTTTTTTCACACAGTCCACAAGATGCCATTGAGGCCAAGAGAGTAGCAGGATTCACAAAAGGCCTGAGCATTTCTGTGGATAATGAAAATATCCTGAATTACAGCAGTAAAGATTGAACATAAAATACCAAGGGCCTGGTTCTGTGCTGCACGCCGGTCCCTTTGTGTTGCTTTGGTGGCATAAAAAGACTGTGAAGCAACCAGATCTGACCAGCCTCACCAAGGGGGGAGCTCTCAGCTGTAGCAAATCTGCTGTATCCAGCTCCTACAACTGCTCCCTGCCTGGTATAGGGGGTGTGTCAGGAGGAGGGGAGTG
Organism: Caretta caretta; assembly: GCF_965140235.1. Lineage (NCBI taxonomy): Eukaryota > Metazoa > Chordata > Testudines > Cheloniidae > Caretta > Caretta caretta. Next base: position 46,079,595 of record NC_134215.1, on the reverse strand, counting down.
CTGGCACACTCCAGTATGCTGCAGCTGGCAGACAGCCCCTTGGACCCATGGTCAAGTGAGGTACGTTAGAGCAGCTCCTAGGCTGCTCCAGTCTGTCAGGGCTGGTGCAGATGCACCATGAACTGTAACCAGCTTCCTGTTGCCTTTTTTTCTCTCCTGTGCTGGGCGGATCTAGTGCAGGAGAGAGTCTGGGCCCAACCATCTTGGCAGGGATCCACTTACTTCAGGGCTTGAGGTACCTCCAACTCCAGGGGACTCAAGGGAAGCAGTCCCTGGGGCAGATCATCCCACATTTGCTTACTCCATGGGCTGTCATCTTCCTGAGAAGGTGCTGGTCCATCAGGATGCTGGGCTAGCAGGGCCCCATGTCCATTCTGAGCCGGCAGTTCCTGTGTTCCCATAAAGCTGTGTTGAAATAATGGGCTTGTATCTGACGGGCACGTTAGACTGTCCTTGCAGCAATAGTATGAGCACTGGTAATAGAGACACTGGAAAGCTCTGGGTAGGTCCTGGCTATTCATGACCAGCAGGGAGGCATTGCTGGCTCGGTGGTGGAGAGCCAGAGATGCAGGCAGGCAGCAAGCTTTGCAAAATGCTGTACGTACATCTGTACCATTGTAAAAACTCCCTCTGGGTTTGTTTTCACCTTGTCCCCAGTCCCTGTGCGATGTGATTGGCCTCCCTGTCAGTTACTGGGCAGTCCGTGCCTGGCCAACCCTAGCTCTAGGCTTTTCCTATGCCAGCTGTCCCTGAAATCCGACCCATGCATCTGCCATCACGTCATGGCAGGATATTCTATCAGCGTGAAAGTCACTCCTAACGTGGGAGCCCAAGTCACAGTGACATCTGGGTGGGTTAGGGAGATGGAATCCATCCCCCAGCCTGGATCCGCAGAGCAGCCCCCCTGCATCTCTAGCCTATGGGCTGCAATGCTGGCCACAGTCACACTGCCCCATTTGTGAGTTGGGGCCAATGGATCTGTGAAAACTCTTCTTTCCTGGCACATCCCGACCAGCCCCTCACCGCTCTTGTGCTGCCTGGGATTGGGATATGCTGGCACAGGAACCCTCCATGGGGCTGGATAAGTGGATAAGCTGCCCCTGTAGAGGGCTTACAGGACTGCCAGGGACTCATGCTGCCCGTAGCCCTGGGTGAGTTATACCTGCAGCTGTAGCACGGGGACCCATACTGTTGCTCTCATTTCAGGAGACAGGATTGGTAATGAAGGCGCTGGAGAAATACCTTTCAAACTGAAGAAGGGACAAAGGTGCCGTGTACATAGACTACCGAGTCCAGCATCAGGAAGGCCTGGCTGGTCTGTAGTAAACACCGGGGAATGTTTGAATTATGGTTCTGTGGAGCTACATCACCCTTATGATTTAGTATTACTGTAATATTGTGAATATTGACCATCTGTATGAAGAAAGCCCCAAAGCGCTGACTGTATATTTTTCCCTTGCATTTTCTGCATTACTGCTGAGGTCAAAGAGCCCTTGTGAATAAAACCAACTCTCTGTATAGCACGTGCGAGCGCTTCCTTTGCAGTCAGCACAGGCCAGCGTTTAGGGAGCAGGGTGATTTGTTTCTTGGGACCTGAGTCTGCTATGCACAGTGCGACTGACGGGCAGGGTGGGATGCAGCAGAGGGGGGGTTGCAGCTGAATGTGTGAGGGCTGAGAGAGTCTTACTGAATGTTGCAGGGAGGCTGCCGCAGAGGGTGGGAGTGAGGGGCTCAGTGAATGTGGCTGAGGGGATGGAGCAGGCACGGGTGTGTTTGCTGCAGGCTGTGGTGAAGGCCGTGCAGCAGAGGAGCGATGAGCTGTGAGGATATATGGGGATGGGGTTCCCCAGGAGTTGTGTGTTTGGGGCTGATGCATGTGGCATGTATTCCACCTCCCTGGCACAGCCGCCCTCCTAGAAATCATTCCTCAGGGATCTCCATGATCCCTTCTCTGAGCAACCCACTCCCAAGAACCCCGCTCCTAAGATATCCCACCCCCAGGCCGCTGATCCCTGGGCCCTTAAGACACTGGTATCTTCCCTCACTCAGGCCCTGCTACCAGCCTGCTTATTTGTCCCCTTCAACTGAGTGTTGAGAGCCACTATAGCTGGCACAGAACAGCAGTCATGAGTGAAAGAAGAAAACAGCCCTCTGGGGCAGCATTCAGAAAAAGAAAGAAAGCAAAGGAAGCTTTTCTATCTAAGTAGGAAGGAGCTCTTCTGAGATACATAGACACAAATGTTCACGGTGAGCCTTCCGGCCCCAGAGAGGATGTGAGTGGTGAGGAGACGCCTGATCTTCCAGTTAGTCAGAGTGCAGGTGACCTGGCAGCTACTGCAGCATCCGTATCTCCATCTCAAATGGATGTAACCATGCACATTCCTGAAGAAAAGTGTAGATCAGAAAAGAGTGTGGTAGAGGCGCAAGAAACAGCAGCTGCTGAGTTTAGTTCCTTAAGTCTAGACAATCCAGGACTGTGGACTTGAGCAGTAGGCTGCGGGACTTCCTTGTACTTCATGGGCCACAGCAAGTGAAAAATAGAAGTGTTCATCCAACACGTTACTGGTGTGAAATCCCCAGTGGTGACAAAGTGGAGAGGCCATGGCTTATATACTCAAAACCCCAGAATGCTGCATACTGTTTTTTGTTGCAAACTCTTCCAGTCTAATGTTCCAGCCACATTGGGTTCTACAGGAACAAAGGACTGGAAAAATCTGACTAGAAATCTGGCATGCCATGAGAAGGCAGCAAATCACTAGAGATCATTCCATAGGTGGAAAGAGCTTGAGATGAGACTAAGGTTAAAGGTCACCATAGATGATCAGCATCAAGAGAAGATTGCATCAGGGTCTCTTTACTGGCAAAAAGTTCTGAAAAGGCTCGTTGCCGTTGTGAGAATGCTTGCTACCCAAAACCGAGCACTGCATGGCACTTCAGATCAGCTGTATGTGCCAAACAATGGAAACTTCCTTAAAATTGTGGAGCTGATGACTGCGTTTGATGCTGTACTCCAGGAGCATCTAAGAAGAGTCACCACCCAAGAAATGTACACACACCACTACCTTGGAAAAACAATTCAAAATGAGATCATACAGTTACTGGCAACAAAAGTCAAACAGAAGATTGTGGCACATCTGAAGTCAGCAAGATATTACTCTGTTATTCTGGATTGCACCCCTGACATCAGCCATACGGAACAAATTGCTTTAATGGTGCATTTTGTAACAACAAGAGAACCTAGTGAAAATGTCCCTGCAATGGTGACTGTCAGAGAGCATTTTCTAGAATTTATTGACGTTGATGATACTACAGGAGCTGGTATGACAACTGTGCTTCTTAAAAAGCCGGAAGATACGGGAATTGCGATAGCTGACATGGGAGGTCAGGGCTACGATAATGGTGCCAACATGAGAGGAAAGAACAGAGGAGTGCAGACACGGATCCGAGAGTTAAACCCTCGAGCTTTTTTTGTCCCATGCAGTTCTCATTCATTGAACTTGGTAGTCAGTGATGCAGCATCAGCTTCTAGTGAGGCTTCTGAATTTTTTAATGTAATTCAAAGTATCTATGTATTTTTCTCTGCATCAACTCATCGATGGCAGATTTTGAAGCAACATCTGGGAACATCCTCTCTGACACTGAAACCACTGAGTGCCACACAATGGGAAAGTCGAGTGGAGGCGATAAAACCTATCAAACACCGAATTGGGAAGATCGATGATGCCATAGTTGCCATTATGGAGGATAATGCTATGACAGGAACTGTTCGTGGGAAAACAGTGGCAGAGGGGAATGGAATCACCAGAAATATAAATAACTTCAAATTTCTGTGTGCTTAGTGTTGTGGCATGACATGCTGTTTGAAATAAATGTTATAAGCAAGAGACTCCAAGGAACTGACCTTGATATATCTGGAGCAATGGAACAACTGGACAAAGCAAAGTCCTACCTACAGTCTTACCAGTCAGATGAGGGATTTCAAAACGTTCTAAAGAGTTCACAGAAGTTGGCAGAGGAACTTCACGCTGAAGCTATTTTCCCACCCATTCAAGAATACAAGAGTCACCAAAGAAGAAGACATTTTGGTTACAAGGCACGGGATAATCCCATAAGAGACCCCAAACAACAATTCAAAGTTGAATTCTTTAACCAGGTGCTAGATTGTGCAATACAGTCAGATGAAGAACGTTTCATGCAGCTCAAGGAACACAGCAGTATATTTGGGATGTTGTATGATATTCCAGAACTCCTCACTATACCTGAAGAAGACCTACACCAGCAACGCAGGGCACTAGAGACAGTGTTGACATATGATGACATGCATGATATTGATGCGAGTGATTTAGGTGATGAACTGAAAGCCCTTTCAAGATACATTTCAGCAGGATCAACTCCAACTTCAGCAGGAATATATGTGCACAAATAAGATGACCACCCTCTTTCCATATGCTTTTGTTGCTCTGCGCATACTTCTAACACTTCCTGTAACAGTTGCCAGTGGAGAACGCAGCTTCTCCAAGCTGAAGATAATAAAAACACATCTACGCTCCACAATGACACAGGAGAGGCTGGTCGGTCTTGCAACCATCTCAATAGAGCATGAGCTGGCCCAGACTATGGACCTTCAGGAAGCAGTTCAAATCCTTGCAACCAAGAAGGCACGGAAAGCACCACTTTGATTATTGAAACGGATTAAAATACCAGTGTTTCCTGTGCAGACAAGAAAAGTTACATTTGCTGTCCAGGCGTTTGAAAGTTAAGTGTTACTTAAAGTTTCCGAACAAGACATTTTAAGTTGTTAGTTCTCCTTTATTGGGGTAGGTAGCAGAGCAGTACCATGAGAGGAATAGAACGGGAAGAAGGCAGAATTGAGACCTTTCAAAGTTTTGGCCCAAGCGAGGGGGCATGGGGGCGTCATTTGAGCTCCCCGCCCTGAGGTGCCAAAATTTTATGGGCCAGCCCTGCGTAGGTACTTACAGACTGTGATCGAGTCACCCCCTAATCTTCTCTTTAAGATAAATAGATTGGGCTCCTTGAATCTATCACTAGAAGGCAGGTTTTCCAGTCCTCTAAACGTTCTCGTGGCTGTTCTCCGAACCCTCTTCAATTTATCACTGTAGAATCGTGGGCACTAGAGCTGGGCACAGGATTCCTGCAGCAGTGGCACCAGTGACAAACACAGAGGTAAAATAATTTCTCTACTGCTACTTGAGCTTCCCCTGTTTATGCATCCCAGGAGCACGTTGGCTCTCTTGACCACAGCGTCACACTGGGAGCTCATGTTCAGCGGATTATCCACCACAACCGCGACATTTTTTTCAGAATCCCTGCTTCCTTGGCTAGAGCTCCCCATCCTGCAGGGATGACCTACGTTCTTTGTTTCTAGATGTAAACATTTACATTTAGCCATATGTAACCCTTCTGCCCGTCAGAGTTGGCAGCAACAAGGGCCGGGTTCAATATCTAGGGGATCCATTCCAATAACACAATGCAAACCGGCTCGAGCCCCCACCCAGTGACCTGGGACAAATATATACCACCCCCGCTGGGCGCCTCCAAGAGGCATACTTCCCCTCTCGCAAGCACATAGTCTGAGTGTAGCAAAAGCCTTTTAATAACAGAGAGAAACAATGTGGCATTATGTTTGGGAAACACCACCAACAGGATTCATAACAAAACCCATGAGCAAAAACCCACCCCAAGCAAATTGGGGCATGCCCTTTTCCCTTTGGTTCTTGAGTCCAGCAACCCCAAATCACCCAAAGTCCCAAAAGTCCAATGCCCCAAAAGTCTCTGTCCCTGGTCAGGGCAGCCCAAGCGTTCGAAAGTTTATCTGCGGAGCTTTACCTCCCAACCTGGGTGGAAATGGGACAGGGGTAAGAGGCACCTTACATGATCTGAAGCTGACCGCCCCACGAACTCCTTCGCTCAGCTGCGCTCCGCTCCGCTCCGCCAGCCGCCCCACGAACTCCTTCGCTCAGCTGCGCTCCGCTCCGCCAGCCGCCCCACGAACTCCTTCGCTCAGCTGCGCTCCGCTCCGCTCCGCCAGCCGCCCCACGAACTCCTTCGCTCAGCTCCATGGCCCACAAGCAGCTCCTGCCATCCACAAACTGCTCCACCAGCCGGTCCGCAAGGCACTCCAGCCGGCCCGCCAACTGCTCCACAATATATCTTCCGGCTCCCCCACTACTTAACACAGCACTCAGTGATTTCAGCTCTTAGGTGAATTCAGCTTGTAGTAGGGGAGCCCCAGTGCTGGTGCACTGTCAGCCCAAAATGAGCTCAGCAGCCTATAACTAGACTTCTAATGAAATCAAAATTAGCTCTGATATTCCACAGTGGAGAGAGGAGGAAGTGCAATTAGCATGTAAAGCCCTCACCAAGGGGCCCATGCCACCAAGTATTAGTACTTGTCCCCAGCCTCTCTCCAGTCACACAGTTTTGGAACCCATGACCTAGCGAGTGCTACTTAGTTGATGGTGAATCCCTCCATCATAACAAAAGGCCACATACAGTTCCAAGCACAGTTCCCATAATCAGGGTAATAACAATTTATTCTTCCTGCCCCAATAACAGAGACACTGGGGATCCCACAGCAGCCAAAGTGACCATTTGGGCAGCTATGGTCTCATTCTAGGCGTGGTGGGTGTGTCTATGCAAATGAGATCGGCCCCTGAAGTTCTTTTCCACAACTTGCCACACCTCACCACCAGATGTCAGGGTGGAGCTCATCCTGACACTGCTTACACATATTAAAATGCATATTGTTTATTTCTGCCCAGTTTATCAAGTGATCCAGCTCGCTCTGAATCACTGACGTGTCTTCTTCCTTATTTACTGCTCCCCCAATTTTTATGTGACCTGTAAACGTGATCAGTGATGATTTTATGTTTTATTCCAGATCATTGATTAAAAAGTAGTGAAGGGCCAAAACCCAATCCCTGCAGAGACCCTACTGGAAACACACCTGTTTGATGACCATTCCCTATCAGTTAGCCAGTTTTTAATCCATTTAATGTGTGTCCTGTTAATTTTATTTTGTTCTAGTTTTTCAGTCAAAATGTTGTTTGGTACCAAGTCAAATGACTTACAGAAGTCTAAATATCTTATGTCCACATTATTCTTTTTATCAACCAAAGTTGCAATATCTTCATAAAAAGATATCAAGTTAGTTTGACAAGATCTGTTTTCCATAAACCCATCTTCATTTGCACTAATTACATCACCCTCCTTTAATTCTTTATTGATCGAGTCCCTTCATTACCTTGCCCAGGGTAGACATCAGGCTGACAGGCCTATAAACAGGGTCATTCCCTTTACTCTTTTTAAAAACTGGCACGTTTGCTTTCTTCCAGTCTTCTGGAGCTTCCCCACTGCTCCAGGACAATGAAAACCAACATCAATGGTTTTCCCTGCACACTCCCTGCACACAAGGTGACCAGTGGGGTGACGAGTGCACGACTTGTCTTGGTAGCCATGTTATACAAACTCCCCCCACTTTGCCATGGCCAGTTCCCCTCTTCCCGGGCACTTATTGTATAAACTGTTCCCATCTGCCCTGCCAGCTCCCTTTGGTCCCTGGTCAGACCATTCCCAAGAGCTGCCCCATCTGTTACCTCCCCCACTACCTTCTTCTGCCTCAAATGTCCCTTCCCCCAACCTATGACCTTGGGTTGAGAGAAAAGAGCGGGAAGACTTGCAGTTGAGCAGAAGACCCTTCCCTAGCTGCCCTAGGTGCTATAGTTTCTGGAGTCACCTTCCATCCAGCAGAGGAGCTGGGGGGTGTCCTGCAGCTCAGCGGGTGGGCTAGGAAGGGGTGGGGAAATGTCCTCATGCCGGGATGTCAGCAGAGTAGGCCCAGGGCTGCTAGTTTTGCTGTCCCTACCCCCGCACCCAAAAAGTCCAAGTGCAAAAAAAAAAAAAAGTCAAGCACAATTCTTATGTAACCCCCCCAGGGATTTGGTGCCTCAAATGCAAAGATTTGGCTGCCCTGGTTGCCTGCCCCTGCAGCAGGGTTCTGCTCTGTGCAGGGTTTTCCTTCCATTAGGTTGTCAAAAATTGTTCTTGCCTTCAGTGCTCCTTTATCCTACACCTGCCACATCACAGCCTGGTGGTCAGGGACCCAGGTATGGAGGTGGCCAGTTTACATGGCTGTAGCCAACCTGCCCTTCGTGGCAGCATAATACGGCCGTCCCAGGATCGCGTTCTCGGGGTGATACATGACACACGGGCACTGACTCAATGAGCTGTACCTCCTTGCAGGCAACAAAAAAACAGCAGGTGGCAGCAGCTACAGAAACTGGGTTTAAAACCCTGGGGAACCCACATGGCTGTGAAACAAAGTGAGTGCCTAGCCCCCTGGATGACCCTGAAAGGGAAATGCCTCAGGGCATCAATTCCTGCGTCCATTGGTGTGAACCCTGCAACAGAACAGCCCTGGGGCAAGGGACAAAGGCCACATCAGAGTTCAAGCTGGAAACACAGCAGGCAAGTGATCATGCGGTGTGAGGGCAGTTCTGGGTCTGTCTGGCTGTTCAAGGTCTGAGTGGAGCACAGATCCCTCTGCCCTCTAGGGGACTAGGATCCTGCAAGCCTGGATCTGGTCCTAGGAGTGCAACTGTTCACTGGGCAGGAGGCCTCCCTGACCTGCCCGTGGTAATTGTGAGCACTGACAGGGACTCGGAGTCCAGCAGCGTGTGTGTTCAGACTGTTCCTCCCCCAGTGAAGCTCCTTGCATGAGGTTGGTGAGCTCTGCCTCCATAGCCCCATTCTGCCCCTGGCTGAATACCATCCCCAGGGCACCCCAGCCTCACATGGTTTAAAGGTAAGTACAGCCATGTGCTGCTGGAACGCAAACACTCCCTTACAGCAACCAGCTCCCAGGCCTCTGGCTGAGATGGGTCCAGACAGATGAGATGTCCGGGGGGGGCACTTGGTAAAAGAAAGGGGTGCGCAGAACATTCAAGACAAACAAAACTCACCTCCATGCAGTGTACCCAAAGGCGCTGACCTCAACTTGCAGCCTTACACTGGGGTCTCGGTTGTTCTCTTTTCCACTGTCCTGGGAGGAGATGGGGCCAGGCAAGTCTGGGAAGAGTCCCATGGCTCACAGCCCTTCAGCTCACAGCCGGGGCTCTGCATGGTCTAGGGTCGCAACGCTAGTGATTGTAGTGCATCTCGCGATAGTGGTTTTTCTAAATTCCACAGCTTCTGCCGCCCAGTGACCGCACGACCAGCTCAGCGTGTGTTACAGAGTGGTACATTTCCAGTCCTCGCTGGTGCAGAGAAAAACTGGAACACGTGTCTCAGCTGTAGCCTAAAGGCTCACCACCCAGAAGGCAAAGAGCCCAATGGTTATTTACCTTTTAAAACCTCCTGCTTGTTAAGCCAAGCTCCTGTGTTTGGGGCCTGACTCAGGACTGCTGGACGCCTGGTGCTGGTGGCAGTAAGTTTTACAGGTGGAAACGAGGGGCTGGCAGGAACACTTGCTAACAAGCACCCATTGGGCTGGCCTGGCCCTTTGCCACGTGGACGGGGGAGTTCTGTTAGCTTGCCCAGTGGGAAGTGGCCTGTGTCTGCGGAGGAAGCAGACTTGGGCAGCAAAACACCCAGTTTTAAGCAGCAGGAAAATATTCTTTGTTCTCATAAAACTAAGCACAAATATTTGCGGAGATGCCACTGCACAGAACCTCTGGCCCCTGGCAAAGTGCCCTGCAGACAGAGTGGCTCTGCACAACGCTGGCCCATCTGCTTGGCCCCATCCTCCCCGTTTGCTGCAGGAAGCAGCTTATATGTTCACCCGCTGGCTGGCTGTGGTACTTACCCTGGTGGTAGCTGGGCATTTCTCCCACACACTGATAGAGGTAGCTTCACCATGCTGCAGCTGATCAGCCCTGCACAGGTAGGGCACCCCAGGGCCTGTGCTTCCCTGTGCATCAATGCGGGAGATGCAGATGGACAGACTGGCTTCATATCTGGGTCCTTTTGCCTTCTCTCTTAATGTCCTGCATAGTGGTGGGAGAAATGGGCCTAGTCCTGTTTCTTGATCCACAGACAGGTTTGTGCCATGCTCTTGATCTTTGCCACTGGGGGGGCAGTGCAGCTGAACACGCCAATCTCCCGCACCTTGGGAAGAGGGGAAAGGCAGATGCGATTTGTCCTTGCTCGTCTCTCCCTCTCCTCTCTTCTGCAAGATTTTGGAGGATTGGGGAATCCAAAGGGAAGAGAAATCAAGCCTCTGATCTCTCGGTGTCCCTGCAATGTGAATTGTTTCCTGCTGTTTCCTAAGGCCCAGAGGGTTTTGGTAGCTCTGTTTGCTAGAGGGGAGCGGCTGCGGTCACTGGGTCAGAGCAGAGAGTGAACCAACTCTGGCATCTTCCACAAAGGAAGATGGAGATGGAGAAGCTCCTGTGGTGAGATGATGGCCAGGGAGCAGTTGACATGCCAGAGAGGACAGACCAGCTTCAGGAGCATCTCCAAGCTGGCGTGTCTGTCCTGCTCTTACGGCAAGTCAAGGGATGTGAAATGAGCCCTGGCCGCTGAGGAGGAGGCTCTCCTCTAGCACCTGTGTGTGTGTACTCACACGTGGGAAGAGTGCTGGCCTGCCCAGTGTTGCATCATGGTCCTACCTCCCATAAGCCCTAAGGCCTGGTCTACAGTACGCGGTTATTTTGGAATTAGCTGAGCTATCTTGAAATAGCACTGGTTCCATCCACACGACGAAACCAGTTTTTTCGATTTAAAGGGCTCTTTACTCCGATTTCTGTACTCCACCTCGGCAAGTGGAGTAGCGCTAAAATCGAGATCGCAGTTCCGGGTTACAGGTACTGTGGACACAATTCGACAATATTGGCCTCCGGGAGCTATCCCAGAATGCTCCCTTGTGACCACTCTGGACAACACTCTGAACTCTGATGCACTAGCCAGGTAGGCAGTAAAAGCCCTGGGAACTTTTGAATTTCCTGTTTGGTAACCATCAGCACAGTTCACCATCCCAGGCGACCATGCAGAGTCCAACATCTCAAGAGACCACACAGTCCCGGATTCGCAGACGAGCTCCAGCATGGTCCGAACGGGAGGTACTGGATCTCATTGCACGCTGGGGAGATGAATCTGTTATGGCAGAACTACGTTCCAAAAAAAAGAATGCAAAAACATATGCTAAAGTTTCCAGGGCCATGACAGAAAGAGGCTACTCCAGGGACACAGAACAGTGTTGTACAAAAATCAAGGAGCTCAGGCAAGCATACCAAAAAGCCAGGGAGGCAAATGGGCACTCTGGGTCACAACCGCATACATGCCGCTTCTACCGTGAGCTGCATGCAATTATGGGGGGTGATGACACCACTACCCCACCACTGTCCGTGGATACCTGCAAGGGGGGAGTAGCATGGAGCAAGGAGGATGAGTTTTTGGAGGATGAAGAGGAAGAGGAGGAGGACAGTGCACAGGCGACAAGTGGGGATCTGCTTTCCCCCCAGCCAGGAACTATTCTTAACGCTGGAGCCAATAGCTTCCCCCTACTCCCAAAGTGTGCTCCCGGGCCATGACCCTGGAGAAGGCACTTCTGGTGAGTGAGAGCTTGATCGGAGCCACGCGGTGGGGGTCGGGGGAAACCCAGCCGTGCTGGGCTGTTTGCATTTAGTTTAAAGGGCTCATCCCTGCTCAGAGCCTCATTGGAGCCCCGCGGTGTGTGTGTGTGTGTGGCGGGGGGGGGGAGGGTGTTGTGTGAATCGATCATCCCAGAGAGCCCTCAGGCTGCCTGCAAGCTGAATTCTGTTGCCTGGCTGCTGCCTGCAAGCTGAATTCTGTTGTCTGGCTGCATGTGATGGCTTACTCACACCGAAGTGGCAGGCACTTCAGTATAAGAGGCGAAATGAGACCTTGTACAGAAAGAACTTGTGCTGTGTACTATGAATTGCCTGTTTCACTGAGAAACAGTGTCCCCTTTGTTCTCTAAAATGTATCTTTTAAAATACTACCCTCCCCTTTTCTCCTCCTGCAGCAGGCGCACATGTTTCGATGAGGCCCCTATCTACTCCGTCCCAGAGGCTGGTCCAGATTTGAAGGCGGAAAAAATGAACTCGGGATGACATGTTTGCCAAGCTCATGCGGTCCTCCCACACTGATAGGGCCCAGTTGAATGCGTGCAGGAAAACAATTGCTGAGTCGCGTAAAGCATTACATGAATACGAAGAGAGGAGGGATGTGCGCGATGAGAGCAGGCAGGATGCTATGGTCAGGCTCGTGGGGGAGAAAACTGACATGCTCCGCTGTATGGTGGATCTAATGCGGGAAAGGCAGCAAGACCACAGCCTGCCACTGCAGCCCCTGAATAACCTCCCTCCTCCCCAAGTTCCATAGCCTCCTCACCCAGACGCCCAAGAACACAAGGGGGGAGGCTATGGGGACCCACACAGTCAACCCCAGAGGATTGCACAAGCAGCAGAAAGCTGGCATATCCTAAATTTTGATTTGGTTTCTGGACTTGTCCTTCCCTCCTCCTCCACCCCCCAACCCAATACCCCCCTTCCCCGTCTAGCTTCTGATTTCTCTCAATGTTTTGCGCAACAAATAATAAAGAATGTTTTTTAAACAATTGTGACTTTATTTCCTTTAATATATAAATAGGGGGTGGGTAACTTTAAGAGAAACAAACACAACTCTCACATCATACCCTGGCCAGTCATGAAACTGGCTTTCAAAGCTTCTCTGATGTGCAGCACGTCCTGCTGCGCTCTTCTAATCACCCTGTTGTCTGGCTGTGCAAAACTGGCCACCAGGTGAGTTGTCTCAACCTCCCACCCCGCCATAATCGTCTCCCTCTTACTCTCACAGATATTGTGGAGCACACAAGAAGCAGCAATTACAATTGGAATATTGGTTGTGCTGAGATCTAACCGAGTCAGTAAACTGCGCCAGCGCGCTTTCAAACGTCCAAATGCACATTCTACCACCATTCTGCACTTGCTCAGCCTGTAGTTGAACTGCTCCTTACTACTGTCCAGGGTGCCTGTGTACGGCTTCATGATCCATGGCATTAAAAGTGTAGGCTGGTCCCCGAGGATAACTATAGGCATTTCAACATCCCCAACAGTAATCTTCTGGTCTGGAAAGTAAGTTCCTTCCTGCAGCTGTTCAAATAGTCCAGAGTTCCTGAAGATGCGAGCGTCATGTACCTTTCTCGGCCATCCCACGTTGATGTCGGTGAAACATGCCTTGTGATCCACCAGTGCTTGCAGCACCATGGAAAAGTACCCTTTTCGGTTTATGTACTGGCCGCCCCAGTGTTCCGGGGCCAAGATAGGGATATGCGGTCCATCTATCGCCCCGCCGCAGTTAGGGAACCCCAGCGCATTAAAGCCATCCACAATGGTCTGCACATTTCCCAAAGTCACTACCGTTGATAGCAGCTCGTCAATGATCACGTTGGCTACTTGCAGCACAGCAGCCCCCACAGTAGATTTCCCCACTCCAAACTGATTTCCGACTGACGGGTAGCTGTCGGGCATTGCAAGCTTCCACAGGGCTATGGCCACTCGCTTCTCAACTGTGAGGGCTGCTCTCATTTTGGTGTCTTTGCACTTCAGGGCAGAGGACAGCAAGTCACAAAGTTCCACGAAAGTGGCCCTACGCATATGAAAGTTTCTCAGCCACTGGGAATCATCCCATACCTGCAACACTATGCGGTCCCACCAGTCTGTGCTTGTTTCCCGGGCCCAGAATTGGCATTCTACAGCATGAACATGGCCCAACAGCACCATGATCTCCCAATCGCCACACGCCATGCTGTCTGTGTCCATGTCCTCATCAGTATAGTAATCGCGCTGTTGTCACTTCCTCACCCGGTTTTGCAGGTGCTGCACATACTGCTGGATAACGCGCGAGGTATTTACAATGGTCAAAACTGCCGCGGAGATCTGATCAGGTTCCATGACTATGACACCTGCACAGGTAATCCTGGAAAAAGGGTGCGAAACGTAGGAGAGCAGAGCGGCAGCGGAAGCTGTGCTGTTTGGTTCACGGTAGCCGAACAACGGCGGAAAATGGTTGTCTTCTGTGGCTTTCACGGAGGTGGGAGCCCAGGACAGAAAACATGGAGAAGCTCGGAAGTGTGGCAATAGCGGGAGAGCAGAGTTGGCGGCGGAAGCTGTGCTGCTCGGTTCATGATGGCCGAGCAGAGCTGAGTTGGAGAGGTGGATTCATAGTTGGAGGAGAGCAGCAGTGCACCATCTGCTGAAAGCAGTATGGCGTCTGCACACCAAAAAGGCGCAAAACAATTGTCCGCCATAGCTTTCTGATGACACACACCCAGAAACACCCGCAAGAATGTTTTTGCCCCATCATGCACTGGGAGCTTAACCCAGAATTCCAATGGGTGGTGGGGACTGCGGGAACTGTGGGATAGCTACCCACAGTGCACCAGACTTTTACTTGTAGACATACATTTGAATTCCAGTTCCCATAAAGGAGGGCTGGGGCAGAGTCTGTGCCGAATGACAGCTGGTTTATGAGGCTGACTCAGAGCTTTCTCTCCTGCAGCCAGAGAAAGCGTGAGTACTTTATGTCATCAAGATAATAACAGGGATGCTGCTATCTGCAGCTGCCATTACCCAGCCTTTCTCTACTGTGGGCCCAACCCTGTTCCTAGTAAAGTCAGTCACAAAATTCCCAGTGACTTCAATGGGAACAGGAGCAAGTTCTGTGAGTTTCTCCATTAATCCCCAGCAGAAACAACTGTCCATAACGCAACAAGGCCAAAAACAACAACTGTTTTCTTTTTTGCATTGCGTCGTACTGGCCAATTCAGACTGGAAATAAGGCGTGCATTTTTAATAGCGAAAGCAATTAACTGTTGGAACAATTTACCAAGGATCATGGTGGATTCGCCATCACTGAACATTTTTAATCAAGGCTGGCTGTTTTTCTAAAAGCTCTGCTCTTGGGATTATTTGGGGGCAGGTCTCTGGCCTGTGTTATGCAGGAGATTGGACTAGATGATCGCAGTGGTCCCATCTGGCCTCGGAATCTATGACTCTCTGGCACCTGTGGTCCAGCTGAGTGAATTTTCACAGCATCTGCTTGCTTTAGTGACAGACTCACAGCCCAGAGCTTGGAATGCTTTGAAAATATAGGCAAACTTTCAGTCTGCTCACAGGTTTTCAGGAACCCATTCCATCACGCATTACAAACTCATTGAGAGGTAGAAAACAATGAGCAGGAAAATATGGCCAATCATCAACATG
Organism: Caretta caretta; assembly: GCF_965140235.1. Classification (NCBI taxonomy): domain Eukaryota; kingdom Metazoa; phylum Chordata; order Testudines; family Cheloniidae; genus Caretta; species Caretta caretta. The sequence goes on along the minus strand of NC_134215.1, from coordinate 46,064,350 downwards.
GAAGGAGGCGAATAGCTGGGTTTCCCAACAGCCCATACAAGGACCAGTTTGATTAATATATTTATTAATGGTTTGGGAAAGGGGGTGAAATACAGGAAAATCTGCAGAGGCACCAAAATTATTGAAGTGAGTCAAGTCTAGAAGGGATTGTGAGGAATTTCAGAAGCTGTTAAAGCCCGGCAACGGAGCAGCCCATTGGATGTGATATGGGAGGTCAGACTAGATATTTATGGCCTGAACATCTAACTACAGTAGCATTCGCGCTAATTTGTCTTTGTGATAAATATGACAGACACATAATATTCAAAGATCACTGTATCAGCTCTATAAGCATCACGTGTGTCTGTATGGGCTGGGGACTGTTCTGGTTCCATGGGGGAGTTACAGGGTTTCCTGCAGAAACTATAGTCACCTGGTTTCAGAGTAGCAGCCATGTTAGTCTGTATTTGCAAAAAGAAAAGGAGGACTTGTGGCACCTTAGAGACTAACAAATTTATTTGACCATAAGCTTTCGTGAGCTACAGCTCACTTCATTGGATGCATTCAGTGGAAAATATAGTGGGGAGATTTATATACATAGAGAACATGAAACAATGGGTGTTACCATACACACTGTAACGAGAGTGATCACTTAAGGTGAGCTATTACCAGCAGGAGAGCGGGGGTGGTGGGAGGGAACCTTTTGTAGTGATAATCAAGGTGGGCCATTTCCAGCAGTTGACAAGAATGTCTGAGGAACAGTGTGTATGTGTGGGGGGGAATAAACATGGAGAAATAGTTTTACTTTGTGTAATGACCCATCCACTCCCAGTCTCTATTCCATCCTAAGTTAATTGTATCCAGTTTGCAAATTAATTCCAATTCAGCAGTCTCTCGTTGGAGTCTGTTTTTGAAGTTTTTTTGTTAAAGAATTGCAACTTTTAGGTCTGTAATTGAGTGACCAAAGAGATTGAAGTGTTCTCCAACTGGTTTTTGAATGTTATAATTCTTGACCTCTGATTTGTGTCCATTTATTCTTTTACGTAGAGACTGTCACCTGGAAATTATTAAAGCAAACCCCTAGGCCAGTAAGTAGGCTAGAGAAGCCTCATTCCCTGGGTAAATAGCATTGACTGGTTTGACCTGGTTAAAGAGGCCAGGCAGACAGAGAACTGGAAAAAGTGACCAACCTAGCATAGGGAGCCAAACCAAAAACTGACATAAGAACGGCCATACTGGGTCAGACCAAAGGTCCATCCAGCCCAGTATCCTGTCTACCGACAGTGGCTAATGCAAGATGCCCGAGAAGGAGTGAACCTAACAGGTAATGATCTAGTGATCTCTCTTCTGCCATCCATCTCCACCCTCTGACAGACAGAGGCTAGGGACACCGTTCCTTACCCATCCTGGCTAATAGCCATTAATGGACTTAACCTCCATGAATTTATCCAGTTCTCTTTTAAACCCTGTTATCGACCTAGCCTTCACAACCTCCTCAGGCAAGGAGTTCCACAGGTTGACAGTGCACTGAGTGAAGAACTTCCTTTTATTTGTTTTAAACCTGCTACCCATTAATTTCATTTGGTGGCCCCTGGTTCTTATATTATGGGAACAACTAAATCACTTTTCCTTATTCACTTTCTCCAAACCACTCATGATTTTATATAATGATTGATTCCTAACATCCCATTTGCTTTTTTGACTGCTGCTGCACACTGTGTGGACGTCTTCAGAGAACGATCCACGATGACTCCAAGATCTTTCTCCTGATTAGTTGTAGCTAAACTAGCTCCCGTCATATTGTATGTATAGTTGGGGTTATTTTTTCCAATGTGTGTTACTTTACATTTATCCACATTAAAATTCATTTGCCATTTTCTTGCCCAATCACTTAACTTTGTGAGATCTTTTGAAGTTCTTCACAGTCTGCTTTGGTCTTAACTATCTTCAGCAGTTTAGTATCATTAGATTGGGACCAGAGGGACCAGCCCTGCGAGGCTCCGATGTGCTTTGAACCCTGCCAGGTCTTCTCATAGAAGGTAGGGACACCTGGTAAACTAGACCTGCATAGAAGCTGTTTATTGGTTTTAAGATCCGTTTTCTCTGAAATGGTTTTGTTCTGAATAAATACCACTTTGCTCTGTGAAGGTGGCTGGTCACTGGTTAACCCTGCCATTGCCTCAGAGAGAACAGGGGGGCAGATGCTGAGCTAAACTCAGACTTGCTAAGGGGATTGCAGCGAACTGCAGCCTAAATCTCATGGGACACCACCCTGTGAAGGGTGATGGCTAGAGGCCTGAGACCTGAGTGGTCAACCTCAAGGTGGCCACTAGGGGGTCAGAGGTGCAGTTTCCTACTGAACGGTGACAGCCTCCACCACTGGGAGTGCCTGGATTGGTGACAGACCCTGGTGTAGGAGCGGAAGGCCAGGAAGGATGGGCACTGGCAGAATTGTGGGGGGAGCACAGGACTGGTATAGCTGGGGCAGCTGAAGGACAGAGCTGTGTGAGGGAAACATGCCCAGCATCTGTCTGCAATGTTCCAGCCCTAGTCAGTTTTATTAACCTCTTACTCTCTGGTGCACTGCAGTGGCATTTAATAGTTAAGCCCAGCTGGGAGCTTTCCAAGCCACGAACAGTAAATTTCTTGTCTCTCGTTTCACAGTAGATTTACTAATGCCTTTTATTTCCCTTCGCCACTTCCCAGGCTCTATCAGAAGAAGCACCCGTTCCCAATGAGTCATGGCTTAAAGCTTTACAAGGCAGCAAGCTCAGCATGCCAAGCCTCCTCCACCCGCCCCACTGGCAAACCCCGAAGCTGGCTCACCATGGTCCCTCCTCTACTGGCTGTGTGCACTGCGCGGAGAATAAATCCCCCTCCTGTCCCAGAGCCAATGCTCCAAGCGGAAGGGAGTCGCAAAGGCTCACGGACCTGGCAAAAAATGTTGTGTTGAAACTGAGCTGGGCGACTAAGGGGCCGGCCTAAAGCACCGTCTCAACAAAGCAGGTGCTCCCAGGTGCTGAGAGACACACCCCCCCCCCGCCCCACGCACACTTTTTTGGGACCACTAGAAGCCCTGCATGCTTCAGAGGAGCCCTGACTGCGCGGTTGGGAAAGATCTATGTGGATCCCCTTGGCCATCCCCTCCAAGGTCAGCACCCTGGGGTCATCCCGAGACAGTCTGTCAGCGCTTTGTCCAGTTCACCTGGAGGTGACTTAAGCAATGTGGCCTCCACCTTTTCCTTTAGGAGACTCAGGATTAGCTGCCCCTCTCTCTACAGCGATATTGCAGTGATTTGGCCGCTGTGTAGCTGTAGCACTCCCCCCTAGAGTGGCATCTGTACTGGGCAGCTCTGTCACAGCCCCCGTACGGGGTAAAAGCCAAGCTCTCCCCAAGGCTGGAGCAGCAGGCCAGGCAACAGTCTGGTTCCTGTGCTGAGCTGGCTCATGGGCTTCCCAGGGGTGCCCCACACTACTTTGCAGAGACTGGTGATTGTGGGGGGGAAACCAAGTGGTTTTCCTAGCTGCTAATTACTGCTGAGGAGGCTGTGACACCTGTAAGGCTCATGCGGGCAGGGAGCTCACAGATAGCAATCCATGCTGGATGGGCACTGATGTATTTTATGATGGCGAAGTCATCCAGCAAGGGAGGGGAAACAATATCATGTGACTTAGGTGACCTGGCCTATTTCTTGGCTAAGAAATGGCTAGTTATTATTATCATGTATATTGCACTAGCGGAGATCCAGAGCCCACTGTGCTGTGCACTGTACAGACACACCGACAGACAGCCTCTGCCCTGAAGAGCAAATAAGAGAAATGGATGAGGCAGAGAATGGCACTAAAAGAGAGTGCATGATCCACCCATGATCACCCAGCAGGCCCAGAACCCGGGTCTCCTAAGCCCCAGTTCGGTGGCCAATCCCCAGCCCACGCTGGCAGTATGGATTGGGGGAGCCACCCACATTTGCTCAAACTGAACAGCTGTTGGCCAGTGAATAAACTGGTACAATCAGCCGGTGCAATTCACAAACAGGAGAAGCTAATTTCATTGGAATTGTCGGTTCAGCTCTGCTGCTGACGGACCACCTGCGTCACCCTATGGCACACCCTGCACACTGTCTCCTCCTGGACAACGCAGCTCACTCGCTGCCAGAGGCAGAAATCACCTGGGTCTAGTGCCTGAGCTGCCATTGCGATTAGCTTGGGCTGCAGCCGCAGGACGGCCTCGTCATCCATTTCTCAGAGCGCTCCCCTCTGGGAAAAGGGCTGGGCTTCTGAGCTGGCACTGCTCAGGCCCAGCTGAAGCCTGATGCAGGCTGCAATACGAAATATGGCAGTCATCTCGCCCATGGCCCTCCAGAGGCACTCGGCCTTTCGGCTAGCTTCACCATGGCGCGGATGCAATTCGCCCTGCGTAAGATAGGCTCTATCTGACCCACAGCATCACCTGCCTTGGAGATCCAGGGGCGAAATTGGAAGAGGGCCAGGCAGCCATAGGGAGATTCCTGGCACATGTATGGCAGCTGATTTTGTCATCTTTATTCAGGCTAAAGAGCACCGTGCTGGAGTAGCCCTACTGGAATTAATACAAAATCAAGGGCATTGTGGAAAGCAATTAAGTACTTGTTTAAGTCCATTCCTGTTCAGGACAGCACTTAAACACATGCTTCCATTTTGTTCCATTGAAGTCAAGCACAGGCCTCGAGGTAATTGAGTGGATAAAGGGCCAGCGGACCGAGCATGGGACTCTGCTTGGGCAGTTCAGCATCATCATGCAAGTGTCCCACTCTTCCCTATCTTGGCTGCTTGCCTCTTTCCACGATAGCTGAACTGACCCGGTGATTTTATTACCTGTGAAATGTTTTGGAGCTGTCATTTGTCTCTTTCCAAAGACGTACTCGAAATGATCTATAAGTGTACTATTACCCATAACTGACCAAAAACAACGCAGGCTGCTGTGATGAAAGAGAGGCCTCTGCAGAATCTGAACTGTGAATAGGTGACATGCTCTTTGCTTAAAAAGCTTGTGACTGCAAACATGGTACGTGAGCCACAACCAAGCGCGAGGCCAGTCCCCCAGCTTGTGTAGACTGTTGTAACTTCACTAAAGTCAATGCTAATTTATGCCAGGGGAGGATCTGCCCCTCTGCTCCTGGATAGCAACAGAAATATATGGAGAATTACAATGAAAGGATTATTTAAAACATAGCGTGGTCATAGACTCAGTGCATTCACACAGGGCAAGTCGGTGTCCCCCATCCGTGCGCACACAATAACTGACCAAGACCGGATTCCCTGAACTACATTGTCCTGTGCTTTGTCCAATAGGGTATGTAAAGATGCACTAATACAAGAGGATTGCAGGCTCCCAGAGATCTCTGAGGTTGCTTTGTTCCATTGCATCCAATTTATGGAGCTGGGGAGAGAGCTCACCCCTCCCCTGCCCGACTATTGTGCACAAACCTGATTGCCTGGGGGATGGGTGCCAGTCAAACACCCCTCATTAACTTTGGGAGGGTTTGAGTGAATAAGTGGTGTGGGAAAAGCCCAGCTCAGGGAGATTGGAAGAGAAGAGACAAGGGAAGGAGCAGGAGTGAGAGCCAGCTGCTGGCAAAAGGGGACTGTTAGAAATGCTCAGCCTGGAGCTGACAGGAGGTGAGGCCACATACTCACCCCACCAGCCTGGGCTCCCCCCACATGCCAGCACCAGAGCAGAGTGCATGGAGAGGTGGGTCCGGCCCACAGCGGGGAGGGGATTGCATTGGCATGGGGCACAGAGTCTGTGTGTCTAGCCAGGTGGGGAATGGGAGGGGAGTCTGTAGCTGTAACCGCAGCTCGAGTTCCAGGCGTGGGTCTGCTCCTGGCTGTGCCTGGGTTTGATAAAAGTCTTGTGCTGTTGTGAAGTGTGGGGCTTGTTCCAGGGGTTAACTCTGGCCCCCTATAGGGGAGGGGTGGTGTTTGTGCGTGGCCGGCCCTGGGACCCTTTTCCCAGCCCTGGCCGCCCCCCCGACCTGACCCATTACTCCTGGTTCATAACTTCACAGCCCTGTGGGTGCGCGGATTATGCTTCAGAGAGAGCGTGCGTGTGTTCAGACCCAATGTCAGGGAAATCCTATTTCAGGATGGACTTTTCATGGAGTCTGAGTCAGGTGTCCAAATTCAAAGAGATCGGGGTACCTAACTCCCTTGGGTTGCTTTGAAAACTGGAGCAAGGTATGTATCTGGCGCACTGAACACCTCACAGTCTGGAATGCATCTTTCTTCCTGACACCCCTGTGAGTGAGGGCTGTATCCCAGCTTTACAGCCTCAGCCACAGAGACTTGCTCAAGGTCCCAGGGGAGAGCTAGGGCAGGATCTGTGCAGTGCCAGGCACTGAACCCTCACTCCTCTGCTGGTGCCTTTGCCACTGGCCCATTCTTCCTCCACTGCTGTCTGCTCTGTTTCTTCACTTAGAAAAGGGAAGAAGAATTGGAATTTTCCTGTTATTTTTGTGTCTGACACAGGTTTTTATGAGGGCTGATGAGTGATGATGTCTTTGTGGACAACACACAAAGAATAACATTCCAAGGCCTGGTCCTGCCAGGGCAACCCCTTTGCCTCCCCTGGAATTTGTTTGGGATTTTTTTTTTTTTTTTGCTTGGCTCAGGTTCTTGCCATTTAAATGAATAGCAGCTAGGAACTGGACTCCGTGACTTGTATTGACAGCCCGACTTCCAGAACGCTGCCAGGAATAAGCAAAGCAAGGCCAGGCTCCGGTTCCTGCAGCACACCGTGACTAATGCCTGTTTTCTGGGAGACCAGCTTGCTGATACCTCTGTGACACCCTGGAACCCCAATATTCACCACTGTCATGTAATTAGGATCTGTTTTGTACAAAGCATGCCTTGTGAGGTATCATTCTAGAAGTCTTGATCTGCTAGACATTAATATCTCACTGGATTGTATGTGCTCCTGTCGTACATGAAGTTATGAAATTTGGCTATGTGTGTGTTACTGAAACATGTTGTAAGATTGAAAACACCCACAAGCAGCCTTTCAGGTACAACAGTAAAAAGGCCAAACAATGTTAATGGCTTATTGAGGACATGCACACAAGCGCAAGGATTACCCCAAGGACTGTGTACAATAGAAACCTCCCAGAGATAGCACTACATAATGGGAACTGTTTGACCCATGTCACAGCAAAAGAACTTTCCAGCAAGTGGGAAGAAGATATAAAAGGGCTGGGGGACAGTGACATCATGATGGTACCTCACTCTCCCTTCAACAACACACTTGGAAACACCTGAGGAACAAAGACTGAACTGGGGGAAGTGCTGGATCCAGACTAAAGGGATTGCTTGCTTGTGTCTGAAAACCTGTGAAACCCAAGCTGCAAAGCAAAAGCAGCCTATGCCTTAAGAATCTGCCAGTCTGTTTATCACTCAGGGTGAGAATTTTCTAATTCATATCCTACCTATCTAGTATGTTAAGCTCAGCTTGTGGTTTTGTTTATTTACTAGGTAATCTGTTTTGACCTGTTTGCTATAATTTAAAATCTATCTTTTTGTAGTTAATAAACTTATTTTAAGTTTTAATCCAAACCAGTGTGCCTTTGACTAAAGTGTCTAGGGAAAATCTCAGCTTGGTTACCACAAGTGTGCATTGTTCTCTTCACATTGAGGGAGAGACAGACTGGTGTTAAACCCATATACTGGCCAGATTTGACCAGGGCAGGACAGTACTGCTCTGGGATCCCAGGCTGGGAAGCTGGTGGTCAGAGAGCCTGCGTGTAACTGCAGCTGGGTATGTCCCTACCTGTGTGAATGCTGGTGAAAGTGCAGGCTGGAGGGCATTGCAACTTGTCACAGCAGCACAATGTGAGAGGGAGCCCAGGCTGGTAGATCAGAGGGCTCAATGGTACCCCAGTTCCAGGTGGCACACTGGGGGGAACCCATCACAGCCTCCTTCTCTTTCTATTCTGCTGGTGACTCAGTTTTCTGAGCCAGCAGGGTCAGCTGTTTCACACAGAAAAAGTCGGCTTTATATGCACTGGACAAGTTCCAGATGTGACCGATCCTGACTGAGGCTTCAGAGAACTGCTCTTTGTGTCTGGACTCTGGGTCCCTGGATACTCTAGTCCACAGACAGATAGCGCAGAATGGGCCCCTTCTTTCTCCAGCACTGAGCTAGGAAAGCCCGCTAGGCCACCCACACTATCTCTCACACTCCCTAAGCCAGTGCAGAATTCTTCCCTACAGTGCTTTTTCCTGGACTTTAGCATGTTTAATCAGTGATGTCCCCTGCCCTAGCGCAATGGTCCCACAGCCTGATACATCTCACCGCTCAGATATTTCCCCTAGTATCCAGCTACATTTTCATTCTCTTAATTCCTCTCACTCCATCGTGCCTAGTCATCACATATAACCCCTCAGTAATTCCTCTCCTGCCTCAGGCTTTGCACCCTTCCACAAAGTGTAAACAGGTAGCGCACCTTTTGGGTATTACTAGCCCAGCGAGTGTGTCCTTAGCTCTAATCTGTCCTTTCACTCGACCCCATCGGTCCCCAAACCTGTTTTCTTTCTTTCTTTCTTTCTTTCTTTCTTTCTTTCTTTCTTTCTTTCTTTCTTTCTCTTCTCCGTGCTCCTCCAATCTGTTGGCATCCTCTGGCTGGAGCTGAGCATCCCAGGTGTGGTATCTGTGCAAAGGGACTTCTTCTGTTCCAACACTTGATGCCTTGGCACATGCAGCCCAGAACTGCATCTTGCTGGGTTGTTTATTTCTCCCCAACTATATCCCATTGTTTCTTACCTGTCCCAGAGATTGGGCAGTAATTCAAGAGGATTCAAGACAATGGGGTGGGTAGTAGCTGGACCTCAGAAATCTCCCCCTGCTGCCACAGACAGAGACCCTGTACACACCTGTTTTGGAGAAGTGAGGCTAGGTGATTAGCAGCGCCTGTCAGAGTCCCGTGGAATCAGTGTTTGGAATCAGACAGGGTCAGCCTGGGACCTTACAGAAATAGGGCAATAAAGTCATTCCCCAGAAATCTCTTCTTTCTTGCTGGGCTGTAGCATAACATGCTTCTTTCTGCATAGCACCTGCCACCCTTACCAGATGCTGAGATCTCTTCCGGGGGGCGAGAGTGCCTTCCTCCCCCAGTTCACGCAGGCACAGTGTTGCGGGATGACTGACCAGCCTGGCCCCCATGCTGCGGCTTTGGGACTGAGCAAGCAGGGTTGCCAGGAAGAGTTATCAAGCTGCTCCATGGCTTGCAGTGGGTCAGAGTGGGTCCGGGGTGGGGGCAACCCCAGAAGCTTGTGGCTATGTGGTGTGCAGGAGCAGCCTGCCCTGACGCACCCCAATGGGGATATCTGTGTGACTCTCTGCATGAGTCAGCCCTGCTCCCAGTGAGCGAGAGCCGCAGAATCAGGCCACAGCCAGACAGAGAATTGTAGCACTGTGCTACTAAAAGGCCTGACAAAGAACAAGGAGAAATGCCATTCGCTGTGTTTTTCCCATGTCCGCCCCACTGGGTAAAAAGCCCTGTCTGCCTGTCTGTTCTGACTGCAAGCTCCCACTGCACAAGTACTCTGGGTCAGCATAATTCCTATGGACATGCTCTCCATCCGAGTGCCCTGCAGAGCCAAAATAAACCCCAGCAGCAGCCTGGAGTTCATGGCAGTTGTGTCCCTGGGAGCCTCTGGGTTGAATTCCCAGGGGCTATAGACTAGAGAGGTGCCCCTGAGCATGCCCCATAGGTGCCCCATATGTCTCACCACAGTGTTAAGTGTGGCAGAGGCTCAGGACTCCACTTCCATTGTCACCGAGAGCCCACAGCAGAGATGGAAGAAGCAGAAGCTATTGCAAGAACCAATCATATGCCAGAACTCAGAGACAAAAGGGTTGGTTCTACTTTCAGTTGTGGCTGTTTGGAGTGGAGCAGAAAGAGAAACATTGAAACCAGGGAGGTCCTCACTGATTTCCCATTCCTACCCGAGGGGAAATTGAGCTCTGGTGCTGGGTCCTAAAAGTGTCAGCCCAGCAGAGACCAGCAACCCAGGAGGCTGAGGAGCGAATCCAGGTGAGGCTGCCAAGAGCCAACCTAACCGTCCATTGGACTACAGACTAGGGAGTCTGAGGACCGTGTAAGAAATCCTATGTCTATTTATTCTGCTCAGGGTTTTAAGTTGGCCACTGATTGCAGTGCTGCATTGCCCCTTCTGTCTGCGTAGGCGGGTGCTGGGCGGGAGCGGGGTGATTTAGGCCAGTTGTAGGTGTTGGAAGCAGGAAGGCTTGAGGTATTACTGCTTTTTTATTATTCTAGTTACTCTTGTTCTTTCCTTATCCTTTGTTCCCTGTACCTAATAAAGTTCTCCCCATTGTTGTATTGTTATTTTGGGGATTCTGATCATTATTTTATTTCCTGTGTATTGGACTATGCTCCTAGTATATTATTTGGTAGGAATCTTTTCTTAGGGGACAGCACCCCATATGTCCCAGGCATTGGAGGCACCAGGTGCCAAGATACAGGACCCATGCCCCTAAAGTGAAAGGGGAGATCCCATCCAAGCAGAAGGCAACAGGGAGAAGGCTTAAGTCATGCCTCAGTGCTGGGGTTACACTGGTGCAACTTCCCTGCTGGAGGGTGGCGTGGGCAGAGCAGAACCAGCCACTGGCTGCAGGCTGTGACTGCGACGCCAACCCCAAGCATTCAAAAATCATAAATCAAGCACCTAAAAGCATGAAATTGACTTCAAAATCATGAGGTTTTAAAAATTATTCATGCTGGGTTTCTTTTTGACTGTGTTCTGGCTTCTGAGCCGTGGGTCACGGTTTCCAACTTTCCTCCGCAACCACCAGGGCTAGACATTTACTTTTTCCCCCACTATGAAAGCTGAGATTCTCATGACTCCAGGAGCTGGGGTCTTAAGCATAATAAATATCACGAGGCTCATAATACAGTCACGAGAGCGGGCAGCCCTGCTGTGAGCCAAGGCTGAGGACTTCCTTCATTGGTCCACTGGGTAGTTTTCCCATGACACCTCATCTGCACCCTCCAGCATGTCATGTGGCATCCCTGCTGAATGCCAAATGATGCAAGTTACAGCGCCACTTCCCCCTCCCCCGGCTCTCTCACCAGCTCACCCCAGGGCCAGACTCTGCTCTCAGACAGGGAGAGAGGAGCCCAGGTTGATCCCAGTCCGTGAAGCTGCTGGAAGTGAAAGCAGGACTGGCCCCATGTGTAACATGCAGCACGGGGGCCTTGGCAGTCCAAGTTGTCTCACTGACACAGTGCTGGATCAACACCTATGCTGCACACCCTCACCCTGGGTTTAGGGATGGAGCCTGTGCTGGGCAGGGTCTGAGGGGAGTTCAGCTGCCCCCAAATGGGCTCATAAGAACATAAGAATGGCCATCTTGGGTCAGACCAAAGGTCCATCCAGCCCAGTACCCTGTCTACTGACAGTGGCCAATGCCAGGTGCCCCAGAGGAAGTAATCTCTCTAACAGGTAATGATCAAGTGATCTCTCTCCTGCCATCCATCTCCACCCTCTGACAAACAGGGGCTAGGAACACCATTTCTTACCCATCCTGGCTAATAGCCATTATTGGACTTAACCTCCATGAATTTATCCAGTTCTCTTTTAAACCCTGTTATAGTCCTAGCCTTCACAACCTCCTCAGGCAAGGTGCGCTGAGTGAAGAAGAACCTGTTGCTCATTAATTTCATTTGGTGGCCCCTAGTTTTTATATTATGGGAGCAAGTAAATAACTTCCTTATTCACTTTCTCCACACCACTCATGATTTTAGATACCTCTATCATATCCCCCCTTAGTCTCCTTTCCAAGCTGAAAAGCTCCTTTCCCTCCTTTCCAAGCTGAAAAGTCCTATCTCTAATCTCTCCTCATATGGGACCCGTTCCAAACCCCTAATAATTTTAGTTGCCCTTCTCTGAACCTTTTCTGAAGGCTCATTGAAAAAGGCAACTGGAACTTTTATCCATCTAGTTTTTTGCTTGACTGAAACTAACTCATAAGCCAGTTTGGAATCTCCCAGTTCAGCCAAAGGGGCCAGCGGGGGCAGGGCGGAGAGTTTGGAACGTGCCTCTCCCCTCTCTCCCAGCAGGCTCCCAGCAGGCCCCCAGCACCCAGAGGGTGCTCACTGCTGCAGCAGGTGGGGCGGTCATGTCTGTGGCTCTGCTGCCTCCTGTCTGCGCCGGGCTTGGAGCAGGGGTGGGTAACTGCAGCGCAGGAAGATGTTGCTCAGGTGTGGGTGGGGCTGGTGCTTCCCTGACACACTCCAGCAACCTGCTGCTGTTGGAGTGCAGGAGGCATGTGCCATGGGGAAAAGCACAGCCAAGACGCGCAGGCCTGGCAGCCTGCCTGTTGCCCAGGGAGTTCCTATATAGAGGCAGGGAGAGCAGCTCTGGTTCTCCAGCCAGCGCTCGGCCGCGTGTGGAACCACTGCTCAGCAGCCCAGCTGGCTGCTGGTGAGCAGCAGAGACGGGTAAGTCAGTGTGCATTGCTGCTGCCTCTGTGCACTGCTCCACTCTCTCAGCGTGGGAGAGCCAGGCCTGGCGCGCTGGGGGACGTGGGCACTTCTGCAGGCAGAGCAGAGCTTCTGGGACACCCCCTTTGCTAGGGGTGCTGGCAACTAACTGCCCATGGGAACTAAGTGCCTCGCTGCCGTGGTGATGGGGGCTGCTCTGTATGTGGGTGGGGGGGGAGCTGCAGTCTTGCTTCCCTAGAGCCATATACTCCTGAGCAGGCACCTGTGGCATGATCAAACTTCTGAGCTATGGGGCCAATGGGGGGGGATGTCACTCACTGCACCCCAGAATCACCCGTCTCCTCTGAGCACTGAGCACTGCTGCAGGGAAGCGGCAGGGATTGCTCAGTGACAATACAAGGAAAAGGGCCCCTCACCTAGAACCTGGAATGGCCGGCTCAGCACTGCCTTGGGGCTGAATGGCACAGGCCCAACAAGCCCCTCAGACCCAGGGCTTTAAGCTACAGCAAGAACATTCAGCGAATGTTAATAAATGCGGGGAGGGAGGGCGGATTGTGCTGTTTTGGCTCCCCCTATCCTAGCACCCCCAGCCTGGACCCAAGGGCAGGCTGCAGTCTGGTGGGGGCACAGCACAGGAGCAGAGACCTGAGCTGGTCTCCATGGAGTTGGCAGGAGACACTGGCTGTCATGCTCCAGTACCAGATCGGGGCTGGCTTACGCGTCCCAGATGTGTCCATCATTGGATTCTTTCTTTAAGGCTCTTCCAGGCATGGCTGAGGGGCCTTTAAATAAGGCATTTGAGGCACGGTGCCACCTAGTGGCTGAACAGTATAATATAGTTGAGCATTCTATCATGCTGGCTGGCTTGGAGGCGCTCTCAGCCGCCCCTTGTTCTTTGGCTGAAATGTGCATGGTCCTGAGAGCACCGTGTTTCCCCTCCTCTCCCAGTCGCTTTGTGCTCATGACCGAGCCAGGCAGGGCATTTGCCCTAGCACTGCGCTGGGCCCAAGTGAAGTAAATTTGCCTCTCTGGACGTGTGCCCACCCTGCCCTAGGCCCCGGCCTCTCTTGCCTGTGAATGCCAGGAGAGACGATTTCCCAGAGGATGAGGGAGTAGGTGGTTCAGATGTGCGAAGACGCTTTGAGGGAGTTCTGCAGCCTAGTGCTATGTCTCTGGGGTTCTGGGTAGGCGTGACAAAATTGTTCCCATGATGACTTACTAGTTTCCCTTTATTGACCGGCGGCACCTCCATTTGTGACTCATGGAGGACAGGCTGGCAGCATATGCACAGAGTGACTCACTGCCTGTAGTCTGTAAATCTGCAGGGTAGAGGGTGGGCAGATCTCTGCGTGCTCAGCGCCCGCACCTCGGACCAGCTTTTCGGAAGTGCCCAGAGCCCATATCTCCAACCCAGAATGCTGAGCTGTCCTGAGAAGCTGGCCCATGAAGCAGCCAGAGCATGGGCCCAAACCAGGACTACCAGAGATAGACAGCCCCCACCCATGGTTTGGGAGGCTTTTTGCTTTCCACTATACCGATGGACCTGACTGGCTGCTTTTGGAAACCCTCAGCAAAGGCCGTTTCCACTTCAAATTGTGCAATTTTTATGGTTGGGGGTTTTTCCCCTCAAATTTCAGGCGATATGGATGAGCCATTTTGAGACTCTGATATGTCTATTGATGGGACTCACAAGATACATGGTTTTTTAAACCACGTTTTATTGAAACATGGCTTGTTCAGTCTAGGCATTTTGAGTCCCTGAAAAGAGGAGCTTTAGTGAGCAGGACCATTTCAGAGCTGTGGAAAGACCTATCTGGGAGTGAAGTGATTCACTGTGCATGAACTTCACCCCCTGCCTAGGGTGGCCAACTTCATAATATTTAAAAACTGGAGACTCGAGCAGGAGTACTGGAACCTCCCCTGCCCTGCCTTTTCCCCCTGCGGCCCTGTCGAAAAGCATGACAGTCTCTTAAAGCTCTTGAGGAGGTACTCTTCCTGATGTGGCTGGCTTTACAGGTCATCATCATGGCATTATGGTCCGTAATCCCGCCCAGAGCTAGTCAGTATGTAACACACACAGAGCTCTCTATCTCCAGGGCCGGTTTTGGTCAATAACGGGTCAGCACTGAGGTGCATCAGCAGAGCAGTTGGGGGCAGTCATTTGCACTGCATAGCAACAGGACTGTGGGTTGGGTGAGGGGCATCAGCAGAACTGGGTGAGGGCTGGGATAGCAGAGGAGCTGCAGGTTGGTCTGAGGGACACTGGCAGTGCTGTGCCGGGGCTGTTGTGATCACTGGGCCTACACATTTCCCATAATTGTGAGCTTAACTGTCAGAAGTGAGCGTAAATTCATAAGATGGCCCGGTAACAGCAGATGTTGATGGGAAAAAGCACGAAAGCAGACAAGACTGAATTAGTCCATACAAAAAGGCCCCCTGAAATAACTCAAGGATTGTGTTGAGATCATGCTTGGTAAACAAGAACAGTGTGAGATTGAAAAGCAATGAACCAAAATCGGTGTGTTGGAAATTAGGCCTAATTGGTGGACAAATAATGAGGGGAAGGGCTGTTCTCCCACCACCACCTTGGGAGGTCTTTAAAGAAAGAGACTGTGGGGAAAAATTGACTAATGGAGCAAGCTGCACCAATCTATGGCTGCCACCCCACTGTCTCCTGGGACCTTGGGCCTTCTTCATCCTCATCCTGAGAGACGTCCTGACCAGCCATCCTGCACCAGCCGTCCTGCTGCCGTGACATGCCCCCAACCTCTAACAGATCCCTGTAACAAACCCCTTGCTGTCTCTGTCCCCATATCTACTCTAACGACACCATCATAGGACCCCACGACACCAGCCACACCATTAGGGGCTCATTCACCTGCACATCCACTAATGTGATATGTGCCAGCAATGCCTCTCTACCTTGTACATTGGCCAAACTGGACAGTCTCTACATAAAAGAATAAATGGACACAAATCAGACATCAGGAATGGTAACATACAAAAGCCAGTAGGAGAACACTTCAATCTTCCTGGACATCCAAAAACAGATTTAAAAGTAGCCATCCTTCAACAAAAAAACTTCAAAAACAGACTTCAAAGACAAACTGCAGAGCTACAATTCATTTGCAAATTTAACACCATTAATTTGGGCTTGAATAGGGGCTGGGAGTGGCTGGCTCACTACAAAAGCAATTTTCCCTCTCTTGATATTGACACCTCCACATCAATTATTGGGAGTGGACCACATAAACCCTGACTGAATTGGCCTTCAACACTGGTTCTCCACTTGTAAGATAACTCCCTTCTCTTCATGTGCCAGTATATTTATGCCTGCATCTTTAATTTTCACTCCATGCATCTGAAGAAGTGGTTTTTTATCCATGAAAGCTTATGCCAAAATAAATCTGTTAGTCTTTAAGGTGGCACCGGACTCCTTGTTGTTTTTGCCCCCCACCTCGAGTGTGAGGCTGCAGGTACCCCCTCCAACCCCCATCCCAGGCACCCCTCCTAGTACACCCCCTTCCACAACTGTACCCCATGTCCCACTCCCTCTCCCGCTCCCTGCCCCTCTGGCAGTGTCCTCTTTTTGGGAACCTGAAATACAGTAACCCTAGCTAAAGGAAAAGGGAACAACAAAGGTCATTAAACTACAAGCCTTACTAAACAGGTCACATTTCAAAGACTTTAACTGTATGTCCTTCTTTTTTGTATTCTTAATAAAAGGTAAAAATACTGTTGAATGGTGCGTTTGCCATGAGCTTGAGCAGGCCAAGTGTCTCTGCTTACCAAACCCCGTGCCTTGTTGAAAACTGGTTAATGTTGAACAATAACTGAGTTGTGATAGCATCTTTGGCCCTTATATTCCATCTAAATTAATACAACAGGGTCCAGGGGTGAGATAGCAGGGGGCTGTGGGATGGGACAGAGGGGCACTGGCAGAGCTGGTGGGAGGGAGCAGGGCTGGGATAGCAGGGGGTTGTGGGCTGGGACTGAGGGGAGCTGGCAGAGTTGGGGGAGCAGGGCTGGGATAGCAGGAGGCTGTGGGCTGGGACTGAGGGGTGCCGGCAGAGCTGGGGGGCCGGAGCAGAGCTGGGATAGCAGGGGGCTGTGGGCTGGGACTGAGGGGCACCGGCAGAGCTGGGGGGCAGGAGCAGAGCTGGGATAGCAGGGGGCCATGGGCTGGGACTTAGGGGCTCCGGCAGAGCTGGAGAAGGCCGGGCTGGTATCCCAGGGTATATTTCCTCTGCTCTCCAGAGAGGGGGAAGTGTGTCCCTGCTCTGTGGGGAGGAATATCCAGAAGCATTCGTTTCACTCGCTGCTCATGTTGTGTCTGTAGATCTCCTGCCTCTCCCAGGCACTGTGATGACCTTGCTCGATGGCTCCTTCCCCTTCTACCCCAACACCAGGACACCTTTCCCCTTTAACACGACCTGGGTCGTGATCATCTCCGTGTTCCTCACCGTGCTGGCCACGTTCATTCTCATCCTGCCTGGAATCCGGGGCAAAGGGGTAAGGGCAGGAATTCGGTGAAGGGGGTGGGGGATGCACAGCTCCCCATCCTAGGCTAAAAGCAAGGGGGAGTTCACCCCTTTCCTCCTGGCTGGTGGACTCAGAGCTCCCCCACTGAGCATGTGGCACAGACTGATAGGCCACGATGGCACCGAACAGCTGACACTGTCTCTGGATGGGTGAACTTCCCCAGGGGCAGAGGCTATTGAACTCGTGCACTGGGGAGGCGCTCTGGGGCCTGCAGGTAGCGTGAGCAGCCATCTGGCCACTAGAACAACCCACTAAAGTGCTGAGGAAGCGGAGAGCCCTCCCCTCCCCCACAGAGAGACAGCGACACACTCAGTGTGTATGAGACCCCAGGGGGACACATCACTCCCCCAGTAACCGAGTCGCTAGTACCATCCAGGGAACTAGAAGGGCTATTGCAGCCACTTTGACTAGGGGAAATGCCTCTGGGCACTCCTCCTAATGAAAAGCAGCATGGAGGGGGCTAGCCTGGCCCAGGAGACTGGGCCAGAAGCCTGCTTTCATGGGCTCTTTAATGTCTGAGGTGTTATCTAGAGGTGGGCCTGGAGCCTGGACCTGGCTCCAAGCTCCATGTCTGGCCCCATCTCATGGAGGTCTAGACCAACTGCCAGACTCATGAGGAACATTCAGGCCCAGATCCAAGGTTTTCAGCGTTTGCCCAGCTCTAGCTCTGGGGGTATCTGTCCCACCATCCCACAGCTGATCTGTGAAACCCACCCACGCAACCTCAGAGAAACAAGAACTTCAGTGAAGAGAGCCACACTTCACAGGCCTCGACACCCCACGTGCTATTGGTTAATCTCACACCTCCACAAGGAACGCACTGGCCTTGTAGCAAAGGAACCCCACCCAGCACACCCCTGCCTCCTTCTCCAAAGCCAAACCTTCACTGTGACCTCAGACTGTCCCCAACACTAGTATAAAATACAATAGCCCTGGTCATGTGTGCCTACATTAGACCTGATTGACCAACAGGTTTCCCGTCTGGTGTCAGATTCCAATATTGTGACATACATTTTCTTCCTGAAATGAATTGAAAAGTTCAGGAAAATTCCATTTGGGAACGTGGAAACAGAACCCTGCTGCCTCATTTTCAACCTGCTGAAAGGTTTCAACTTCCCTAGGTAAAAACATTTCAGAATGCTCCTTTGGCCTGTGCAACTGCAGTGCCTCAGGGGGTTGTAGGTTTGTGTCCCTCCACAACCACGTTCCCCTAGAGGCCCCATGCCACAGCTGGACTGCATCTCCCATGATGCCCAGCAGTCTTTCACTGTGAGGGAGCTGCCGCAGTGACTCATGGGAGTTGCAGTTTCCTGTCCCATCTCAGTTTGTTTCAGAATCTACCACTTCCACTGCAGTTAATCTGGGGCTCAGGAGTAGGGTGACCTGATGTCCCGATATTATCAGGACCATCCCGATATTAAGGGCTTTGTCTTATATACGCAACTATCCCACCCCACACCCCCAAAATGTGTCCCGGTTTTTCACACTTGTTATCTGGTCACCCTACTCAGGATTGGGGCAGGTTCCAAAACGTTATGATTTGTTTCTGGTTGAGGTTTCTAACTGAACTTGTTTGTTTTGATTTTCCCATTGGAAAATCCCTCTGAAATCAATCTTTTCCTGCAGAAAATGGTGATTTCAAGGAAGCCCTGTTTTCTGAAGGAAAAATGTTTTGATCAGAAATTTCTGGCCAGCTCTGGCCTGCAGGAACCATGAAGTGAACAGAACTTCTCTGGTTCTGCCATTGGGCTCTGTTGAGTTCACAGACTGGAAAGGGGAGCGTGGCTGGCTCCTGATCTGTCCTGTCCTCCCTACAGAGGTTCTTCTGGCTGCTGCGAGTGGTCACCAGCCTCTTCATTGGAGCAGTGATTCTCAGTGAGTACTTGCTGCCACGCCCCGGTTCCCCGTAGTCATCTGCCCCTTCAGGCAGAGAGGCTGGACCAAAGTGGGAAATAGCAAGAAACGCTCCCCGGTAGAGAGGAGAGGAAGAGCAAAGGTTGATGAAGAGCAAGGAAGTGGGGGTGTCCCATTGAATACTCTGCGGGGAAAGAAGACGACTCAACCCCTTTTTTGACTAACGTTCTGAGGCGCTGGCTCCAGCAGTGCAGTTAGCGAGCAGAGGAGCGGCTGGCCCCTGGTAGGATAAATTATTTGCAACAAGTCATTCAAGCAGCTCTCCTCCAGGGGTCATCTGCAGCACTGACAGAACACAAGGCCCACTGCCGCTGGACATCTGCTGGGGGACCCTAATCATGAAAGCGTCTGCATCACAAACACCAGCACCTCAGCGGGACCCTCTGTTGCGCCTCGTCAGAGAGGCCTGGGCCGATAGGTGTGCCGAGAATTGCCACAGCCTCCTGAACACAGCCTTTCTAGGGCAGGGTTGTGGAGTGGGGGTGGGGAAGGTTGCGCGGGGGGCTGTGATCTATGGATCCCGAGGGAATTGCAGTCCCTCAGGCTATCGATCAGGCTTTCCCTTTGGGCTCAGTGAGCTCCCTTTCAGGCATGCAGGGCTGCAATGCCCTGGTGTCCCAGCAGCACGGTGCCATCCTCCTGGCACTCGGCATGGCAGCATCGGGGAAAGGGCAGCTCTCAGAGACGAGACCGCTGACATTCAGTGAGTGGAGATTCTGGAGCCAGAGGCGCCGACTCCATGGGTGCTTCAGGGCTCAAGCACCCATATTAAAAATAGGGGGTGCTCAGCGCCTACCAGCCACAGCTGTTTGGTGGGGCCACCAATCAGCTGTTCGGCAGCTGGCAGGAGGTGCTTGGGGAATGGCGGGGGGCCTTGGGGTAGGGGGTGGAGTGGGAGCAGGAAGCGGCAGAGCGAGGCCAGGAAGAGGGGGAGTCAGGGCGGGGCCTTGGGGCAGAGCAGGGGTGGAGCACCCACTGGGAAAAATGAAAGTCAGCACCTGTGCTGGGACGGATGGGCAGGATTCGAGCATACTTGCGCAGAAGTTGTGAGCGGTGGCCAGGCCGCCGCCAGCGCTGGGTGACGCACATCTCAAGGTAAATAAACCCTTCAGGGCTGGCTGCCAGCGCTCGCCCCCTGCATGTGACCAGCAGGTTATTCACACAGGGGCCAGAAAGTGAAATCCCACCCAGAGGTGAGCTGAAGTCATGCATTTGTCAGTCAGGCTCCCCAGCAATGCTCTGGGGCTCAAGGGCAACACAGAGGCCAGCTGGCTTTTGCTCATGTTCACCCGAAGCCCCATCCCCCCAAAACCAGTGCCTCATACAAACAACCCTCCCCCCAAATTCCACTGCCCCTACAAGCAGCCTAGCTCCCCCCATGTCCACGCACAACCCAGTGGCCTTCCCCAGCCTAGCTACCCCTGGCCTGCTCTGTGCTGAGGGGAGGAGGGACCAAGTGCCTTTGCCCTGAGTGAAGTCACCTCCCTCACCAGGGGCAAACACTGATGGTGAGTCTTCCGCCAGGGCGTGAGGCTCTCCATACTGGGGCTGGGACGGGCAGGACGCACTGTGGCCTCTGGGTCAGCAGAGCAGGACAGACTCATGGAGATCACGCTGAGATGGGGCTGTGCTCTGACTGCCCCACGTAGACCCTGCTGTCATGCTGTGGAAGCTATCTAGTTGGCATACTATCACCGCTGCCCGCCTGCAGGATCTACATAGCGCATTTACAGGACAGCCCTATGTTAGAGTGCTCTCAGTGCACACCCCTGATGTACAGGCGCTTGGCTGCTGCCATGGAGACAAGGAGTTTGTCACTCGCTCTTCGTGCACAGCCAATGGCTGGTTCAGTAGCACAGGGGCTATGTCTGTTTACTGCCGTCTTCACAGGTGTTAACTTCACCAGGGACTGGGAGATCGGCCGGGTGACGGTGAACACCTCCTATAAATCCTTCAGCCGTGCCATGGTGAACGCAGACGTCGGCCTCCATGTCGGCTTGGCGGGGGTCAATATCACGCTAGTGGGTGAGTCCTGGTCTTCAAGTCAAGCGTGAGTAGGAGGGGGAGACACTGGGGTCTTTCAGCTCCCCCGGGGCAGGTTGGCAGGACAGAGGGGAGGTAAGCTCAGCAAAAGTGCCCTGCCCTTGGGTGACTGAGCAGCTCTTCCCAGCTCCCCTTCCCCATGTGCTCGGTCTCCTTGAGCTGCTGCAGAACAGAAACATGTCTCTTTCCTGCAGGGAACCCAGTGAATCAGATCAACGAAACCATCAACTACAATGAGCACTTTGCCTGGCACTTGGGAGCAGACTACGCCCGCATCTACGTGGACAGCCTGGCGAAGGGGCTGCCCAGCCCCATCCTGTATGTGGCAGAGAAGTTTAGCCAGCACAGCCCGTGCGGTGTGCACAGCCAGTACCGGATCTCTGGCCACTATACCTCTGTCACTCTGTGGTAAGGCCCAGCAAGACACCGCACCTTGGGAGATCCGTCCGCGAGGGAAGGGGCTTCTCTCAGGTGGAAGGTCAAAGAGCTTCAGTAGCTTCCTGAGATGCACAGTGTGCGGCTCAATGTAGCATTATAATGGGACTGATTTCATTGGCCATAAACCATCCTTAGGAAATTACTGTCCGAGGCTTGAATAGCATCTGACAGATTGTTGATGAGCTTTCTGCAGAGTCATCCAGATGCTCTTAACACTGAGCTAAGGTTTACTTAGCTGGGCTCATGATCTGCTGCCATGCCAGACGATAAGCAAGGCCAGTACTTGGGTGACAAGAACCCATCCTAGATGCTCCAGAAATTGGTGGTTCTGTAGCTGGTACTCTTCCTTCTCAGTCAGTGACGATTCAGTGCATCACGTAGGAGATAGGTGGAGGTGCCACTTCTGGAGGAGAAACAACGAGGATTACTTGTGGCACCTTATAGACTTAACAAATTTATTTGGGCATAAGCTTTCATGGGCTAAAACCCACTTCATCAGATGCATGGAGTGGAAAATACAGTAAGAAGATATATAAAGCAGTACATGAAAAGATGGGAGTTGCCTTACCAAGTGGAGGATCGAGACAATTCAATTAAAGTGGGCTATTATCAACAGGATGAAAAATCACTTTTGCAGTGGTAATCAGGGTGGCTTATTTCAAACAGTTAACGAGAAGGTGAGAGTAACTGATGGTGTCCAAAAACAGACTCCAATGAGAAATTGCAGAACTGGAGTTAATTTGCAAACTGGACACCATCAAATTAGGCCTGAATAAAGACTGGGAGTGGATGGGTCACTACAAGAACTAAAGAAAACTAATTTCCCCAAGCTAATTTGTCCCTACTCTTGCTCATATCTTCTTGTTAACTGTTTGAAATTAGCCACCCTGATTACCACTTGTGACAGACTCAGCCCAGAGGGGTACAGGAGTCTGGTCTTATTGGGATCCAGGAAGGGGTGGGCGAAGCTCGTCCACTACTAAAGGATCCCCCCCCAGCCTAAGGGGGGGATCCACAGGACCTGGGAAGCCAAATAATTAAGGGGGACAGCTAATGAAAAACAGGGACGGGAGTGCGGTCAAAGGGTCAAACGAAGGGAACCGGACGGGGACACCGAGCAGAGAACTCCGGACAGCGCCCACCGCTCCTCAAAGGCATCAAGGGAGTCAGTGGACGCCGCCCAGAGGAACTCCGCTCGGAGGCGTGAACGGACAGAGGATTGGAAATAGGCCCCGCAGTCGCAGGAGACTCCATCGGCCAACCTCCTCACCCTGGTTTTATAGATGGCCACTTTAGCCAGGGCCAGGAGGAGGTTGACCAGGAGGTCCCATGACTTAGTGGGGCCACGGACAGGGAGTGCGTAGATAAGAAGGTGAGGAGAAAAGTGCAACCAAAACCGTAACAAAAGATTGGTGAGGAGCCGGAATAGGGGCTGCAACCTGGCGCACTCCAGATAGATGTGCGCCAGGGTTTCCCTCACGCCGCAAAAGGGGCAGGTGTTACAGGAGTCTGGTCCTATTAGGATCCAGGACGTGGGCGGGCAGAGCTCGTCCACTACAAAGGATCCCCCCCCAGTAAGGGGGAGATCCACAGGGCCTGGAGAGCCAACTAGTGACGGGGGACAACTAATGAAAAACAGGGACGGGAGTGCGGTCAAAGGGTCAAACGAAGGGAACCGGACGGGGACACCGAGCAGAGAACTCCGGACAGCGCCCACCGCTCCTCAAAGGCATCAAGGGAGTCAGTGGACGCCGCCCAGAGGAACTCCGCTCGGAGGCGTGAACGGACAGAGGATCGGAAATAGGCCCCGCAGTCGCAGGAGACGCCATCGGCCAACCTCCTCACCCTGGTTTTATAGATGGCCGCTTTAGCCAGGGCCAGGAGGAGGTTGACCAGGAGGTCCTGCGACTGAGTGGGGCCACGGACAGGGAGTGCGTAGAGAAGGAGGTGAGGAGAAAAGTGCAACCAAAACCGTAACAAAAGATTAGTGAGGAGCTGGAATAGGGGCTGCAACCTGGCGCACTCCAGATAGACGTGCGCCAGGGTTTCCCTCACGCCGCAAAAGGGGCAGGTGTTACAGGAGTCTGGTCCTATTGGGATCCAGGATGTGGGCGGGCAGAGCTCGTCCACTACAAAGGATCCCCCCTCAGCCTAAGAGGGAGATCCACAGGGCCTGGAGAGCCAACTAGTGACGGGGGACAACTAATGAAAAACAGGGACGGGAGTGCGGTCAAAGGGTCAAACGAAGGGAACCGGACGGGGACACTGAGCAGAGAACCCCGGACAGCACCCACCGCTCCTCAAAGGCGTCAAGGGAGTCAGTGGACGCCACCCAGAGGAACTCCGCCCGGAGGCGTGAATGGACAGAGGATCGGAAATAGGCCCCGCAGTCGCAGGAGACTCCATCGGCCAACCTCCTCACCCTGGTTTTATAGATGGCCGCTTTAGCCAGGGCCAGGAGGAGGTTGACCAGGAGGTCCCGCGAATTAGTGGGGCCACGGACAGGGAGTGCGTAGATAAGAAGGTGAGGAGAAAGTGCAACCAAAACCGTAACAAAAGATTGGTGAGGAGCCGGAATAGGGGCTGCAACCTGGCGCACTCCAGATAGACGTGCGCCAGGGTTTCCCTCACGCCGCAAAAGGGGCAGGTATTACAGGAGTCTGGTCCTATTGGGATCCAGGACGTGGGCGGGCAGAGCTCGTCCACTACAAAGGAGCCCCCCCCAGCCTAAGGGGGAGATCCACAGGGCCTGGAGAGCCAACCAGTGACGGGGGACAACTAATGAAAAACAGGGACGGGAGTGCGGTCAAAGGGTCAAACGAAGGGAACCGGACGGGGACACCGAGCAGAGAACTCCGGACAGCGCCCACCGCTCCTCAAAGGCATCAAGGGAGTCAGTGGACGCCGCCCAGAGGAACTCCGCTCGGAGGCGTGAACGGACAGAGGATCAGAAATAGGCCCCGCAGTTGCAGGAGACTCCATCGGCCAACCTCCCCACCCTGGTTTTATAGATGGCCGCTTTAGCCATGGCCAGGTGGAGGTTGACCAGGAGGTCCCGCGACTTAGTGGGGCCACGGACAGGGAGTGCGTAGATAAGGAGGTGAGGAGAAAAGTGCAACCAAAACCGTAACAAAAGATTGGTGAGGAGCCGGAATAGGGGCTGCAACCTGGCGCACTCCAGATAGATGTGCGCCAGGGTTTCCCTCACGCCGCAAAAGGGGCCGGTGTTACAGGAGTCTGGTCCTATAGGGATCCAGGATGTGGGCGGGCAGAGCTCGTCCACTACAAAGGATCCCCCCCCAGCCTAAGGGGGAGATCCACAGGGCCTGGAGAGCCAACTAGTGACGGGGGACAACTAATGAAAAACAGGGACGGGAGTGCGGTCAAAGGGTCAAACGAAGGGAACCGGACAGGGACACCGAGCAGAGAACTCCGGACAGCACCCACCGCTCCTCAAAGGCATCAAGGGAGTCAGTGGACGCCGCCCAGAGGAACTCCGCTCGGAGGCGTGAACGGACAGAGGATCGGAAATAGGCCCCGCAGTCGCAGGAGACTCCATCGGCCAACCTCCTCACCCTGGTTTTATAGATGGCCGCTTTAGCCAGGGCCAGGAGGAGGTTGACCAGGAGGTCCCGCGACTGAGTGGGGCCACGGACAGGGAGTGCGTAGAGAAGGAGGTGAGGAAAAAAGTGCAACCAAAACCGTAACAAAAGATTGGTGAGGAGCCGGAATAGGGGCTGCAACCTGGCGCACTCCAGATAGACGTGCGCCAGGGTTTCCCTCATGCCGCAAAAGGGGCAGGTGTTACAGGAGTCTGGTCCTATTGGGATCCAGGACGTGGGCGGGCAGAGCTCGTCCACTACAAAGGATCCCCCCCCAGCCTAAGGGGGAGATCCACAGGGCCTGGAGAGCCAACTAGTTACGGGGGACAACTAATGAAAAACAGGGACGGGAGTGCGGTCAAAGGGTCAAAGGAAGGGAACCGGACGGGGACACCGAGCAGAGAACTCCGGACAGCGCCCACCGCTCCTCAAAGGCATCAAGGGAGTCAGTGGACGCCGCCCAGAGGAACTCCGCTCGGAGGCGTGAACGGACAGAGGATCGGAAATAGGCCCCGCAGTCGCAGGAGACTCCATCGGCCAACCTCCCCACCCTGGTTTTATAGATGGCCGCTTTAGCCAGGGCCAGGAGGAGGTTGACCAGGAGGTCCCGCGACTTAGTGGGGCCACGGACCGGGAGTGCGTAGATAAGGAGGTGAGGAAAAAAGTGCAACCAAAACCGTAACAAAAGATTGGTGAGGAGCCGGAATAGGGGCTGCAACCTGGTGCACTCCAGATAGATGTGCGCCAGGGTTTCCCTCACGCCGCAAAAGGGGCAGGTGTTACAGGAGTCTGGTCCTATTGGGATCCAGGACGTGGGCGGGCAGAGCTCGTCCACTACAAAGGAGCCCCCCCCAGCCTAAGGGGGAGATCCACAGGGCCTGGAGAGCCAACCAGTGACGGGGGACAACTAATGAAAAACAGGGACGGGAGTGCGGTCAAAGGGTCAAACGAAGGGAACCGGACGGGGACACCGAGCAGAGAACTCCGGACAGCGCCCACCGCTCCTCAAAGGCATCAAGGGAGTCAGTGGACGCCGCCCAGAGGAACTCCGCTCGGAGGCGTGAACGGACAGAGGATCGGAAATAGGCCCCGCAGTTGCAGGAGACTCCATCGGCCAACCTCCCCACCCTGGTTTTATAGATGGCCGCTTTAGCCATGGCCAGGAGGAGGTTGACCAGGAGGTCCCGCGACTTAGTGGGGCCACGGACAGGGAGTGCGTAGATAAGGAGGTGAGGAGAAAAGTGCAACCAAAACCGTAACAAAAGATTGGTGAGGAGCCGGAATAGGGGCTGCAACCTGGCGCACTCCAGATAGATGTGCGCCAGGGTTTCCCTCACGCCGCAAAAGGGGCCGGTGTTACAGGAGTCTGGTCCTATAGGGATCCAGGATGTGGGCGGGCAGAGCTCGTCCACTACAAAGGATCCCCCCCCAGCCTAAGGGGGAGATCCACAGGGCCTGGAGAGCCAACTAGTGACGGGGGACAACTAATGAAAAACAGGGACGGGAGTGCGGTCAAAGGGTCAAACGAAGGGAACCGGACAGGGACACCGAGCAGAGAACTCCGGACAGCACCCACCGCTCCTCAAAGGCATCAAGGGAGTCAGTGGACGCCGCCCAGAGGAACTCCGCTCGGAGGCGTGAACGGACAGAGGATCGGAAATAGGCCCCGCAGTCGCAGGAGACTCCATCGGCCAACCTCCTCACCCTGGTTTTATAGATGGCCGCTTTAGCCAGGGCCAGGAGGAGGTTGACCAGGAGGTCCCGCGACTGAGTGGGGCCACGGACAGGGAGTGCGTAGAGAAGGAGGTGAGGAAAAAAGTGCAACCAAAACCGTAACAAAAGATTGGTGAGGAGCCGGAATAGGGGCTGCAACCTGGCGCACTCCAGATAGACGTGCGCCAGGGTTTCCCTCATGCCGCAAAAGGGGCAGGCGTTACAGGAGTCTGGTCCTATTGGGATCCAGGATGTGGGCGGGCAGAGCTCGTCCACTACAAAGGATCCCCCCCCAGCCTAAGGGGGAGATCCACAGGGCCTGGAGAGCCAACTAGTTACGGGGGACAACTAATGAAAAACAGGGACGGGAGTGCGGTCAAAGGGTCAAAGGAAGGGAACCGGACGGGGACACCGAGCAGAGAACTCCGGACAGCGCCCACCGCTCCTCAAAGGCATCAAGGGAGTCAGTGGACGCCGCCCAGAGGAACTCCGCTCGGAGGCGTGAACGGACAGAGGATCGGAAATAGGCCCCGCAGTTGCAGGAGACTCCATCGGCCAACCTCCCCACCCTGGTTTTATAGATGGCCGCTTTAGCCAGGGCCAGGAGGAGGTTGACCAGGAGGTCCCGCGACTTAGTGGGGCCACGGACAGGGAGTGCGTAGATAAGGAGGTGAGGAAAAAAGTGCAACCAAAACCGTAACAAAAGATTGGTGAGGAGCCGGAATAGGGGCTGCAACCTGGCGCACTCCAGATAGATGTGCGCCAGGGTTTCCCTCACGCCGCAAAAGGGGCAGGTGTTACAGGAGTCTGGTCCTATCGGGATCCAGGACGTGGGCGGGCAGAGCTCGTCCACTACAAAGGATCCCCCCCCAGCCTAAGGGGGAGATCCACAGGGCCTGGAGAGCCAACTAGTTACGGGGGACAACTAATGAAAAACAGGGACGGGAGTGCGGTCAAAGGGTGAAACGAAGGGAACCGGACGGGGACACCGAGCAGAGAACTCCGGACAGCGCCCACCGCTCCTCAAAGGCATCAAGGGAGTCAGTGGACGCCGCCCAGAGGAACTCCGCTCGGAGGCGTGAACGGACAGAGGATCGGAAATAGGCCCCGCAGTCGCAGGAGACTCCATCGGCCAACCTCCTCACCCTGGTTTTATAGATGGCCGCTTTAGCCATGGTCAGGAGGAGGTTGACCAGGAGGTCCCGCGACTTAGTGGGGCCATGGACAGGGAGTGCGTAGATAAGGAGGTGAGGAGAAAAGTGCAACCAAAACCGTAACAAAAGATTGGTGAGGAGCCGGAATAGGGGCTGCAACCTGGCGCACTCCAGATAGATGTGCGCCAGGGTTTCCCTCACGCCGCAAAAGGGGCAGGTGTTACAGGAGTCTGGTCCTATAGGGATCCAGGATGTGGGCGGGCAGAGCTCGTCCACTACAAAGGATCCCCCCCAAGCCTAAGGGGGAGATCCAGAGGGCCTGGAGAGCCAACTAGTGACGGAGGACAACTAATGAAAAACAGGGACGGGAGTGCGGTCAAAGGGTCAAACGAAGGGAACCGGACAGGGACACCGAGCAGAGAACTCCGGACAGCACCCACCGCTCCTCAAAGGCATCAAGGGAGTCAGTGGACACCGCCCAGAGGAACTCCGCTCGGAGGCGTGAACGGACAGAGGATCGGAAATAGGCCCCGCAGTCGCAGGAGACTCCATCGGCCAACCTCCTCACCCTGGTTTTATAGATGGCCGCTTTAGCCAGGGCCAGGAGGAGGTTGACCAGGAGGTCCCGCGACTGAGTGGGGCCACGGACAGGGAGTGCATAGATAAGAAGGTGTGGAGAAAAGTGCAACCAAAACCATAACAAAAGATTGGTGAGAAGCCGGAATAGGGGCTGCAACCTGGCACACTCCAGATAGACGTGCGCCAGGGTTTCCCTCACGCCGCAAAAGGGGCAGGTGTTACAGGAGTCTGGTCCTATTGGGATCCAGGACGTGGGCGGGCAGAGCTCGTCCACTACAAAGGATCCCCCCCCAGCCTAAGGGGGAGATCCACAGGGCCTGGAGAGCCAACTAGTTACGGGGGACAACTAATGAAAAACAGGGACGGGAGTGCGGTCAAAGGGTCAAAGGAAGGGAACCGGACGGGGACACCGAGCAGAGAACTCCGGACAGCGCCCACCGCTCCTCAAAGGCATCAAGGGAGTCAGTGGACGCCGCCCAGAGGAACTCCGCTCGGAGGCGTGAACGGACAGAGGATCGGAAATAGGCCCCGCAGTCGCAGGAGACTCCATCGGCCAACCTCCTCACCCTGGTTTTATAGATGGCCGCTTTAGCCAGGGCCAGGAGGAGGTTGACCAGGAGGTCCCGCGACTGAGTGGGGCCACGGACAGGGAGTGCGTAGATAAGGAGGTGAGGAGAAAAGTGCAACCAAAACCATAACAAAAGATTGGTGAGAAGCCGGAATAGGGGCTGCAACCTGGCGCACTCCAGATACACGTGCACCAGGGTTTCCCTCATGCCGCAAAAGGGGCAGGTGTTACAGGAGTCTGGTCCTATTGGGATCCAGGACGTGGGCGGGCAGAGCTCGTCCACTACAAAGGATCCCCCCCCAGCCTAAGGGGGAGATCCACAGGGCCTGGAGAGCCAACTAGTTACGGGGGACAACTAATGAAAAACAGGGACGGGAGTGCGGTCAAAGGGTCAAAGGAAGGGAACCGGACGGGGACACCGAGCAGAGAACTCCGGACAGCGCCCACCGCTCCTCAAAGGCATCAAGGGAGTCAGTGGACGCCGCCCAGAGGAACTCCGCTCGGAGGCGTGAACGGACAGAGGATCGGAAATAGGCCCCGCAGTCGCAGGAGACTCCATCGGCCAACCTCCCCACCCTGGTTTTATAGATGGCCGCTTTAGCCAGGGCCAGGAGGAGGTTGACCAGGAGGTCCCGCGACTTAGTGGGGCCACGGACCGGGAGTGCGTAGATAAGGAGGTGAGGAAAAAAGTGCAACCAAAACCGTAACAAAAGATTGGTGAGGAGCCGGAATAGGGGCTGCAACCTGGTGCACTCCAGATAGATGTGCGCCAGGGTTTCCCTCACGCCGCAAAAGGGGCAGGTGTTACAGGAGTCTGGTCCTATTGGGATCCAGGACGTGGGCGGGCAGAGCTCGTCCACTACAAAGGAGCCCCCCCCAGCCTAAGGGGGAGATCCACAGGGCCTGGAGAGCCAACCAGTGACGGGGGACAACTAATGAAAAACAGGGACGGGAGTGCGGTCAAAGGGTGAAACGAAGGGAACCGGACGGGGACACCGAGCAGAGAACTCCGGACAGCGCCCACCGCTCCTCAAAGGAATCAAGGGAGTCAGTGGACGCCGCCCAGAGGAACTCCGCTCGGAGGCGTGAACGGACAGAGGATCGGAAATAGGCCCCGCAGTTGCAGGAGACTCCATCGGCCAACCTCCCCACCCTGGTTTTATAGATGGCCGCTTTAGCCATGGCCAGGAGGAGGTTGACCAGGAGGTCCCGCGACTTAGTGGGGCCACGGACAGGGAGTGCGTAGATAAGGAGGTGAGGAGAAAAGTGCAACCAAAACCGTAACAAAAGATTGGTGAGGAGCCGGAATAGGGGCTGCAACCTGGCGCACTCCAGATAGATGTGCGCCAGGGTTTCCCTCACGCCGCAAAAGGGGCCGGTGTTACAGGAGTCTGGTCCTATAGGGATCCAGGATGTGGGCGGGCAGAGCTCGTCCACTACAAAGGATCCCCCCCCAGCCTAAGGGGGAGATCCACAGGGCCTGGAGAGCCAACTAGTGACGGGGGACAACTAATGAAAAACAGGGACGGGAGTGCGGTCAAAGGGTCAAACGAAGGGAACCGGACAGGGACACCGAGCAGAGAACTCCGGACAGCACCCACCGCTCCTCAAAGGCATCAAGGGAGTCAGTGGACGCCGCCCAGAGGAACTCCGCTCGGAGGCGTGAACGGACAGAGGATCGGAAATAGGCCCCGCAGTCGCAGGAGACTCCATCGGCCAACCTCCTCACCCTGGTTTTATAGATGGCCGCTTTAGCCAGGGCCAGGAGGAGGTTGACCAGGAGGTCCCGCGACTGAGTGGGGCCACGGACAGGGAGTGCGTAGAGAAGGAGGTGAGGAAAAAAGTGCAACCAAAACCGTAACAAAAGATTGGTGAGGAGCCGGAATAGGGGCTGCAACCTGGCGCACTCCAGATAGACGTGCGCCAGGGTTTCCCTCATGCCGCAAAAGGGGCAGGCGTTACAGGAGTCTGGTCCTATTGGGATCCAGGATGTGGGCGGGCAGAGCTCGTCCACTACAAAGGATCCCCCCCCAGCCTAAGGGGGAGATCCACAGGGCCTGGAGAGCCAACTAGTTACGGGGGACAACTAATGAAAAACAGGGACGGGAGTGCGGTCAAAGGGTCAAAGGAAGGGAACCGGACGGGGACACCGAGCAGAGAACTCCGGACAGCGCCCACCGCTCCTCAAAGGCATCAAGGGAGTCAGTGGACGCCGCCCAGAGGAACTCCGCTCGGAGGCGTGAACGGACAGAGGATCGGAAATAGGCCCCGCAGTTGCAGGAGACTCCATCGGCCAACCTCCCCACCCTGGTTTTATAGATGGCCGCTTTAGCCAGGGCCAGGAGGAGGTTGACCAGGAGGTCCCGCGACTTAGTGGGGCCACGGACAGGGAGTGCGTAGATAAGGAGGTGAGGAAAAAAGTGCAACCAAAACCGTAACAAAAGATTGGTGAGGAGCCGGAATAGGGGCTGCAACCTGGCGCACTCCAGATAGATGTGCGCCAGGGTTTCCCTCACGCCGCAAAAGGGGCAGGTGTTACAGGAGTCTGGTCCTATCGGGATCCAGGACGTGGGCGGGCAGAGCTCGTCCACTACAAAGGATCCCCCCCCAGCCTAAGGGGGAGATCCACAGGGCCTGGAGAGCCAACTAGTTACGGGGGACAACTAATGAAAAACAGGGACGGGAGTGCGGTCAAAGGGTGAAACGAAGGGAACCGGACGGGGACACCGAGCAGAGAACTCCGGACAGCGCCCACCGCTCCTCAAAGGCATCAAGGGAGTCAGTGGACGCCGCCCAGAGGAACTCCGCTCGGAGGCGTGAACGGACAGAGGATCGGAAATAGGCCCCGCAGTCGCAGGAGACTCCATCGGCCAACCTCCTCACCCTGGTTTTATAGATGGCCGCTTTAGCCATGGCCAGGAGGAGGTTGACCAGGAGGTCCCGCGACTTAGTGGGGCCATGGACAGGGAGTGCGTAGATAAGGAGGTGAGGAGAAAAGTGCAACCAAAACCGTAACAAAAGATTGGTGAGGAGCCGGAATAGGGGCTGCAACCTGGCGCACTCCAGATAGATGTGCGCCAGGGTTTCCCTCACGCCGCAAAAGGGGCAGGTGTTACAGGAGTCTGGTCCTATAGGGATCCAGGATGTGGGCGGGCAGAGCTCGTCCACTACAAAGGATCCCCCCCAAGCCTAAGGGGGAGATCCAGAGGGCCTGGAGAGCCAACTAGTGACGGAGGACAACTAATGAAAAACAGGGACGGGAGTGCGGTCAAAGGGTCAAACGAAGGGAACCGGACAGGGACACCGAGCAGAGAACTCCGGACAGCACCCACCGCTCCTCAAAGGCATCAAGGGAGTCAGTGGACACCGCCCAGAGGAACTCCGCTCGGAGGCGTGAACGGACAGAGGATCGGAAATAGGCCCCGCAGTCGCAGGAGACTCCATCGGCCAACCTCCTCACCCTGGTTTTATAGATGGCCGCTTTAGCCAGGGCCAGGAGGAGGTTGACCAGGAGGTCCCGCGACTGAGTGGGGCCACGGACAGGGAGTGCATAGATAAGAAGGTGTGGAGAAAAGTGCAACCAAAACCATAACAAAAGATTGGTGAGAAGCCGGAATAGGGGCTGCAACCTGGCACACTCCAGATAGACGTGCGCCAGGGTTTCCCTCACGCCGCAAAAGGGGCAGGTGTTACAGGAGTCTGGTCCTATTGGGATCCAGGACGTGGGCGGGCAGAGCTCGTCCACTACAAAGGATCCCCCCCCAGCCTAAGGGGGAGATCCACAGGGCCTGGAGAGCCAACTAGTTACGGGGGACAACTAATGAAAAACAGGGACGGGAGTGCGGTCAAAGGGTCAAAGGAAGGGAACCGGACGGGGACACCGAGCAAAGAACTCCGGACAGCGCCCACCGCTCCTCAAAGGCATCAAGGGAGTCAGTGGACGCCGCCCAGAGGAACTCCGCTCGGAGGCGTGAACGGACAGAGGATCGGAAATAGGCCCCGCAGTCGCAGGAGACTCCATCGGCCAACCTCCTCACCCTGGTTTTATAGATGGCCGCTTTAGCCAGGGCCAGGAGGAGGTTGACCAGGAGGTCCCGCGACTGAGTGGGGCCACGGACAGGGAGTGCGTAGATAAGGAGGTGAGGAGAAAAGTGCAACCAAAACCATAACAAAAGATTGGTGAGAAGCCGGAATAGGGGCTGCAACCTGGCGCACTCCAGATACACGTGCACCAGGGTTTCCCTCATGCCGCAAAAGGGGCAGGTGTTACAGGAGTCTGGTCCTATTGGGATCCAGGACGTGGGCGGGCAGAGCTCGTCCACTACAAAGGAGCCCCCCCCAGCCTAAGGGGGAGATCCACAGGGCCTGGAGAGCCAACCAGTGACGGGGGACAACTAATGAAAAACAGGGACGGGAGTGCGGTCAAAGGGTGAAACGAAGGGAACCGGACGGGGACACCGAGCAGAGAACTCCGGACAGCGCCCACCGCTCCTCAAAGGCATCAAGGGAGACAGTGGACGCCGCCCAGAGGAACTCCGCTCGGAGGCGTGAACGGACAGAGGATCGGAAATAGGCCCCGCAGTCGCAGGAGACTCCATCGGCCAACCTCCTCACCCTGGTTTTATAGATGGCCGCTTTAGCCATGGCCAGGAGGAGGTTGACCAGGAGGTCCCGCGACTTAGTGGGGCCACGGACAGGGAGTGCGTAGATAAGGAGGTGAGGAGAAAAGTGCAACCAAAACCGTAACAAAAGATTGGTGAGGAGCCGGAATAGGGGCTGCAACCTGGCGCACTCCAGATAGATGTGCGCCAGGGTTTCCCTCACGCCGCAAAAGGGGCAGGTGTTACAGGAGTCTGGTCCTATAGGGATCCAGGATGTGGGCGGGCAGAGCTCGTCCACTACAAAGGATCCCCCCCCAGCCTAAGGGGGAGATCCACAGGGCCTGGAGAGCCAACTAGTGACGGGGGACAACTAATGAAAAACAGGGACGGGAGTGCGGTCAAAGGGTCAAACGAAGGGAACCGGACAGGGACACCGAGCAGAGAACTCCGGACAGCACCCACCGCTCCTCAAAGGCATCAAGGGAGTCAGTGGACACCGCCCAGAGGAACTCCGCTCGGAGGCGTGAACGGACAGAGGATCGGAAATAGGCCCCGCAGTCGCAGGAGACTCCATCGGCCAACCTCCTCACCCTGGTTTTATAGATGGCCGCTTTAGCCAGGGCCAGGAGGAGGTTGACCAGGAGGTCCCGCGACTGAGTGGGGCCACGGACAGGGAGTGCGTAGATAAGAAGGTGTGGAGAAAAGTGCAACCAAAACCATAACAAAAGATTGGTGAGAAGCCGGAATAGGGGCTGCAACCTGGCACACTCCAGATAGACGTGCGCCAGGGTTTCCCTCACGCCGCAAAAGGGGCAGGTGTTACAGGAGTCTGGTCCTATTGGGATCCAGGACGTGGGCGGGCAGAGCTCGTCCACTACAAAGGATCCCCCCCCAGCCTAAGGGGGAGATCCACAGGGCCTGGAGAGCCAACTAGTTACGGGGGACAACTAATGAAAAACAGGGACGGGAGTGCGGTCAAAGGGTCAAAGGAAGGGAACCGGACGGGGACACCGAGCAGAGAACTCCGGACAGCGCCCACCGCTCCTCAAAGGCATCAAGGGAGTCAGTGGACGCCGCCCAGAGGAACTCCGCTCGGAGGCGTGAACGGACAGAGGATCGGAAATAGGCCCCGCAGTCGCAGGAGACTCCATCGGCCAACCTCCTCACCCTGGTTTTATAGATGGCCGCTTTAGCCAGGGCCAGGAGGAGGTTGACCAGGAGGTCCCGCGACTGAGTGGGGCCACGGACAGGGAGTGCGTAGATAAGGAGGTGAGGAGAAAAGTGCAACCAAAACCATAACAAAAGATTGGTGAGAAGCCGGAATAGGGGCTGCAACCTGGCGCACTCCAGATACACGTGCACCAGGGTTTCCCTCATGCCGCAAAAGGGGCAGGTGTTACAGGAGTCTGGTCCTATTGGGATCCAGGACGTGGGCGGGCAGAGCTCGTCCACTACAAAGGAGCCCCCCCCAGTAAGGGGGAGATCCACAGGGCCTGGAGAGCCAACCAGTGACGGGGGACAACTAATGAAAAACAGGGACGGGAGTGCGGTCAAAGGGTCAAACGAAGGGAACCGGACGGGGACACCGAGCAGAGAACTCCGGACAGCGCCCACCGCTCCTCAAAGGCATCAAGGGAGTCAGTGGACGCCGCCCAGAGGAACTCCGCTCGGAGGCGTGAACGGACAGAGGATCGGAAATAGGCCCCGCAGTTGCAGGAGACTCCATCGGCCAACCTCCCCACCCTGGTTTTATAGATGGCCGCTTTAGCCAGGGCCAGGAGGAGGTTGACCAGGAGGTCCCGCGACTTAGTGGGGCCACGGACAGGGAGTGCGTAGATAAGGAGGTGAGGAATAAAGTGCAACCAAAACCGTAACAAAAGATTGGTGAGGAGCCGGAATAGGGGCTGCAACCTGGCGCACTCCAGATAGATGTGCGCCAGGGTTTCCCTCACGCCGCAAAAGGGGCAGGTGTTACAGGAGTCTGGTCCTATCGGGATCCAGGACGTGGGCGGGCAGAGCTCGTCCACTACAAAGGATCCCCCCCCAGCCTAAGGGGGAGATCCACAGGGCCTGGAGAGCCAACTAGTTACGGGGGACAACTAATGAAAAACAGGGACGGGAGTGCGGTCAAAGGGTGAAACGAAGGGAACCGGACGGGGACACCGAGCAGAGAACTCCGGACAGCGCCCACCGCTCCTCAAAGGCATCAAGGGAGTCAGTGGACGCCGCCCAGAGGAACTCCGCTCGGAGGCGTGAACGGACAGAGGATCGGAAATAGGCCCCGCAGTCGCAGGAGACTCCATCGGCCAACCTCCCCACCCTGGTTTTATAGATGGCCGCTTTAGCCAGGGCCAGGAGGAGGTTGACCAGGAGGTCCCGCGACTTAGTGGGGCCACGGACAGGGAGTGCGTAGATAAGGAGGTGAGGAGAAAAGTGCAACCAAAACCGTAACAAAAGATTGGTGAGGAGCCGGAATAGGGGCTGCAACCTGGCGCACTCCAGATAGACGTGCGCCAGGGTTTCCCTCATGCCGCAAAAGGGGCAGGTGTTACAGGAGTCTGGTCCTATTGGGATCCAGGACGTGGGCGGGCAGAGCTCGTCCACTACAAAGGATCCCCCCCCAGCCTAAGGGGGAGATCCACAGGGCCTGGAGAGCCAACTAGTTACGGGGGACAACTAATGAAAAACAGGGACGGGAGTGCGGTCAAAGGGTCAAAGGAAGGGAACCGGACGGGGACACCGAGCAGAGAACTCCGGACAGCGCCCACCGCTCCTCAAAGGCATCAAGGGAGTCAGTGGACGCCGCCCAGAGGAACTCCGCTCGGAGGCGTGAACGGACAGAGGATCGGAAATAGGCCCCGCAGTCGCAGGAGACTCCATCGGCCAACCTCCTCACCCTGGTTTTATAGATGGCCGCTTTAGCTAGGGCCAGGAGGAGGTTGACCAGGAGGTCCCGCGACTGAGTGGGGCCACGGACAGGGAGTGCGTAGATGAGAAGGTGAGGAGAAAAGTGCAACCAAAACCGTAACAAAAGATTGGTGAGGAGCCGGAATAGGGGCTGCAACCTGGCGCACTCCAGATAGATGTGCGCCAGGGTTTCCCTCACGCCGCAAAAGGGGCCGGTGTTACAGGAGTCTGGTCCTATAGGGATCCAGGATGTGGGCGGGCAGAGCTCGTCCACTACAAAGGATCCCCCCCCAGCCTAAGGGGGAGATCCACAGGGCCTGGAGAGCCAACTAGTGACGGGGGACAACTAATGAAAAACAGGGACGGGAGTGCGGTCAAAGGGTCAAACGAAGGGAACCGGACAGGGACACCGAGCAGAGAACTCCGGACAGCACCCACCGCTCCTCAAAGGCATCAAGGGAGTCAGTGGACGCCGCCCAGAGGAACTCCGCTCGGAGGCGTGAACGGACAGAGGATCGGAAATAGGCCCCGCAGTCGCAGGAGACTCCATCGGCCAACCTCCTCACCCTGGTTTTATAGATGGCCGCTTTAGCCAGGGCCAGGAGGAGGTTGACCAGGAGGTCCCGCGACTGAGTGGGGCCACGGACAGGGAGTGCGTAGATAAGAAGGTGTGGAGAAAAGTGCAACCAAAACCATAACAAAAGATTGGTGAGAAGCCGGAATAGGGGCTGCAACCTGGCACACTCCAGATAGACGTGCACCAGGGTTTCCCTCACGCCGCAAAAGGGGCAGGTGTTACAGGAGTCTGGCCCTATTGGGATCCAGGACGTGGGCGGGCAGAGCTCGTCCACTACAAAGGAGCCCCCCCCAGCCTAAGGGGGAGATCCACAGGGCCTGGAGAGCCAACTAGTTACGGGGGACAACTAATGAAAAACAGGGACGGGAGTGCGGTCAAAGGGTCAAACGAAGGGAACCGGACAGGGACACCGAGCAGAGAACTCCGGACAGCACCCACCGCTCCTCAAAGGCATCAAGGGAGTCAGTGGACGCCGCCCAGA
This sequence comes from Caretta caretta, assembly GCF_965140235.1. Classification (NCBI taxonomy): domain Eukaryota; kingdom Metazoa; phylum Chordata; order Testudines; family Cheloniidae; genus Caretta; species Caretta caretta. The sequence goes on along the minus strand of NC_134215.1, from coordinate 46,026,755 downwards.
GGAACTCCGCTCGGAGGCGTGAACGGACAGAGGATCGGAAATAGGCCCCGCAGTCGCAGGAGACTCCATCGGCCAACCTCCTCACCCTGGTTTTATAGATGGCCGCTTTAGCCAGGGCCAGGAGGAGGTTGACCAGGAGGTCCCGCGACTGAGTGGGGCCACGGACAGGGAGTGCGTAGATAAGAAGGTGTGGAGAAAAGTGCAACCAAAACCATAACAAAAGATTGGTGAGAAGCCGGAATAGGGGCTGCAACCTGGCGCACTCCAGATAGACGTGCGCCAGGGTTTCCCTCATGCCGCAAAAGGGGCAGGCGTTACAGGAGTCTGGTCCTATTGGGATCCAGGATGTGGGCGGGCAGAGCTCGTCCACTACAAAGGATCCCCCCCCAGCCTAAGGGGGAGATCCACAGGGCCTGGAGAGCCAACTAGTTACGGGGGACAACTAATGAAAAACAGGGACGGGAGTGCGGTCAAAGGGTCAAAGGAAGGGAACCGGACGGGGACACCGAGCAGAGAACTCCGGACAGCGCCCACCGCTCCTCAAAGGCATCAAGGGAGTCAGTGGACGCCGCCCAGAGGAACTCCGCTCGGAGGCGTGAACGGACAGAGGATCGGAAATAGGCCCCGCAGTTGCAGGAGACTCCATCGGCCAACCTCCCCACCCTGGTTTTATAGATGGCCGCTTTAGCCAGGGCCAGGAGGAGGTTGACCAGGAGGTCCCGCGACTTAGTGGGGCCACGGACAGGGAGTGCGTAGATAAGGAGGTGAGGAAAAAAGTGCAACCAAAACCGTAACAAAAGATTGGTGAGGAGCCGGAATAGGGGCTGCAACCTGGCGCACTCCAGATAGATGTGCGCCAGGGTTTCCCTCACGCCGCAAAAGGGGCAGGTGTTACAGGAGTCTGGTCCTATCGGGATCCAGGACGTGGGCGGGCAGAGCTCGTCCACTACAAAGGATCCCCCCCCAGCCTAAGGGGGAGATCCACAGGGCCTGGAGAGCCAACTAGTTACGGGGGACAACTAATGAAAAACAGGGACGGGAGTGCGGTCAAAGGGTGAAACGAAGGGAACCGGACGGGGACACCGAGCAGAGAACTCCGGACAGCGCCCACCGCTCCTCAAAGGCATCAAGGGAGTCAGTGGACGCCGCCCAGAGGAACTCCGCTCGGAGGCGTGAACGGACAGAGGATCGGAAATAGGCCCCGCAGTCGCAGGAGACTCCATCGGCCAACCTCCTCACCCTGGTTTTATAGATGGCCGCTTTAGCCATGGCCAGGAGGAGGTTGACCAGGAGGTCCCGCGACTTAGTGGGGCCATGGACAGGGAGTGCGTAGATAAGGAGGTGAGGAGAAAAGTGCAACCAAAACCGTAACAAAAGATTGGTGAGGAGCCGGAATAGGGGCTGCAACCTGGCGCACTCCAGATAGATGTGCGCCAGGGTTTCCCTCACGCCGCAAAAGGGGCAGGTGTTACAGGAGTCTGGTCCTATAGGGATCCAGGATGTGGGCGGGCAGAGCTCGTCCACTACAAAGGATCCCCCCCAAGCCTAAGGGGGAGATCCAGAGGGCCTGGAGAGCCAACTAGTGACGGAGGACAACTAATGAAAAACAGGGACGGGAGTGCGGTCAAAGGGTCAAACGAAGGGAACCGGACAGGGACACCGAGCAGAGAACTCCGGACAGCACCCACCGCTCCTCAAAGGCATCAAGGGAGTCAGTGGACACCGCCCAGAGGAACTCCGCTCGGAGGCGTGAACGGACAGAGGATCGGAAATAGGCCCCGCAGTCGCAGGAGACTCCATCGGCCAACCTCCTCACCCTGGTTTTATAGATGGCCGCTTTAGCCAGGGCCAGGAGGAGGTTGACCAGGAGGTCCCGCGACTGAGTGGGGCCACGGACAGGGAGTGCATAGATAAGAAGGTGTGGAGAAAAGTGCAACCAAAACCATAACAAAAGATTGGTGAGAAGCCGGAATAGGGGCTGCAACCTGGCACACTCCAGATAGACGTGCGCCAGGGTTTCCCTCACGCCGCAAAAGGGGCAGGTGTTACAGGAGTCTGGTCCTATTGGGATCCAGGACGTGGGCGGGCAGAGCTCGTCCACTACAAAGGATCCCCCCCCAGCCTAAGGGGGAGATCCACAGGGCCTGGAGAGCCAACTAGTTACGGGGGACAACTAATGAAAAACAGGGACGGGAGTGCGGTCAAAGGGTCAAAGGAAGGGAACCGGACGGGGACACCGAGCAAAGAACTCCGGACAGCGCCCACCGCTCCTCAAAGGCATCAAGGGAGTCAGTGGACGCCGCCCAGAGGAACTCCGCTCGGAGGCGTGAACGGACAGAGGATCGGAAATAGGCCCCGCAGTCGCAGGAGACTCCATCGGCCAACCTCCTCACCCTGGTTTTATAGATGGCCGCTTTAGCCAGGGCCAGGAGGAGGTTGACCAGGAGGTCCCGCGACTGAGTGGGGCCACGGACAGGGAGTGCGTAGATAAGGAGGTGAGGAGAAAAGTGCAACCAAAACCATAACAAAAGATTGGTGAGAAGCCGGAATAGGGGCTGCAACCTGGCGCACTCCAGATACACGTGCACCAGGGTTTCCCTCATGCCGCAAAAGGGGCAGGTGTTACAGGAGTCTGGTCCTATTGGGATCCAGGACGTGGGCGGGCAGAGCTCGTCCACTACAAAGGAGCCCCCCCCAGCCTAAGGGGGAGATCCACAGGGCCTGGAGAGCCAACCAGTGACGGGGGACAACTAATGAAAAACAGGGACGGGAGTGCGGTCAAAGGGTGAAACGAAGGGAACCGGACGGGGACACCGAGCAGAGAACTCCGGACAGCGCCCACCGCTCCTCAAAGGCATCAAGGGAGACAGTGGACGCCGCCCAGAGGAACTCCGCTCGGAGGCGTGAACGGACAGAGGATCGGAAATAGGCCCCGCAGTCGCAGGAGACTCCATCGGCCAACCTCCTCACCCTGGTTTTATAGATGGCCGCTTTAGCCATGGCCAGGAGGAGGTTGACCAGGAGGTCCCGCGACTTAGTGGGGCCACGGACAGGGAGTGCGTAGATAAGGAGGTGAGGAGAAAAGTGCAACCAAAACCGTAACAAAAGATTGGTGAGGAGCCGGAATAGGGGCTGCAACCTGGCGCACTCCAGATAGATGTGCGCCAGGGTTTCCCTCACGCCGCAAAAGGGGCAGGTGTTACAGGAGTCTGGTCCTATAGGGATCCAGGATGTGGGCGGGCAGAGCTCGTCCACTACAAAGGATCCCCCCCCAGCCTAAGGGGGAGATCCACAGGGCCTGGAGAGCCAACTAGTGACGGGGGACAACTAATGAAAAACAGGGACGGGAGTGCGGTCAAAGGGTCAAACGAAGGGAACCGGACAGGGACACCGAGCAGAGAACTCCGGACAGCACCCACCGCTCCTCAAAGGCATCAAGGGAGTCAGTGGACACCGCCCAGAGGAACTCCGCTCGGAGGCGTGAACGGACAGAGGATCGGAAATAGGCCCCGCAGTCGCAGGAGACTCCATCGGCCAACCTCCTCACCCTGGTTTTATAGATGGCCGCTTTAGCCAGGGCCAGGAGGAGGTTGACCAGGAGGTCCCGCGACTGAGTGGGGCCACGGACAGGGAGTGCGTAGATAAGAAGGTGTGGAGAAAAGTGCAACCAAAACCATAACAAAAGATTGGTGAGAAGCCGGAATAGGGGCTGCAACCTGGCACACTCCAGATAGACGTGCGCCAGGGTTTCCCTCACGCCGCAAAAGGGGCAGGTGTTACAGGAGTCTGGTCCTATTGGGATCCAGGACGTGGGCGGGCAGAGCTCGTCCACTACAAAGGATCCCCCCCCAGCCTAAGGGGGAGATCCACAGGGCCTGGAGAGCCAACTAGTTACGGGGGACAACTAATGAAAAACAGGGACGGGAGTGCGGTCAAAGGGTCAAAGGAAGGGAACCGGACGGGGACACCGAGCAGAGAACTCCGGACAGCGCCCACCGCTCCTCAAAGGCATCAAGGGAGTCAGTGGACGCCGCCCAGAGGAACTCCGCTCGGAGGCGTGAACGGACAGAGGATCGGAAATAGGCCCCGCAGTCGCAGGAGACTCCATCGGCCAACCTCCTCACCCTGGTTTTATAGATGGCCGCTTTAGCCAGGGCCAGGAGGAGGTTGACCAGGAGGTCCCGCGACTGAGTGGGGCCACGGACAGGGAGTGCGTAGATAAGGAGGTGAGGAGAAAAGTGCAACCAAAACCATAACAAAAGATTGGTGAGAAGCCGGAATAGGGGCTGCAACCTGGCGCACTCCAGATACACGTGCACCAGGGTTTCCCTCATGCCGCAAAAGGGGCAGGTGTTACAGGAGTCTGGTCCTATTGGGATCCAGGACGTGGGCGGGCAGAGCTCGTCCACTACAAAGGAGCCCCCCCCAGTAAGGGGGAGATCCACAGGGCCTGGAGAGCCAACCAGTGACGGGGGACAACTAATGAAAAACAGGGACGGGAGTGCGGTCAAAGGGTCAAACGAAGGGAACCGGACGGGGACACCGAGCAGAGAACTCCGGACAGCGCCCACCGCTCCTCAAAGGCATCAAGGGAGTCAGTGGACGCCGCCCAGAGGAACTCCGCTCGGAGGCGTGAACGGACAGAGGATCGGAAATAGGCCCCGCAGTTGCAGGAGACTCCATCGGCCAACCTCCCCACCCTGGTTTTATAGATGGCCGCTTTAGCCAGGGCCAGGAGGAGGTTGACCAGGAGGTCCCGCGACTTAGTGGGGCCACGGACAGGGAGTGCGTAGATAAGGAGGTGAGGAATAAAGTGCAACCAAAACCGTAACAAAAGATTGGTGAGGAGCCGGAATAGGGGCTGCAACCTGGCGCACTCCAGATAGATGTGCGCCAGGGTTTCCCTCACGCCGCAAAAGGGGCAGGTGTTACAGGAGTCTGGTCCTATCGGGATCCAGGACGTGGGCGGGCAGAGCTCGTCCACTACAAAGGATTCCCCCCCCAGCCTAAGGGGGAGATCCACAGGGCCTGGAGAGCCAACTAGTTACGGGGGACAACTAATGAAAAACAGGGACGGGAGTGCGGTCAAAGGGTGAAACGAAGGGAACCGGACGGGGACACCGAGCAGAGAACTCCGGACAGCGCCCACCGCTCCTCAAAGGCATCAAGGGAGTCAGTGGACGCCGCCCAGAGGAACTCCGCTCGGAGGCGTGAACGGACAGAGGATCGGAAATAGGCCCCGCAGTCGCAGGAGACTCCATCGGCCAACCTCCCCACCCTGGTTTTATAGATGGCCGCTTTAGCCAGGGCCAGGAGGAGGTTGACCAGGAGGTCCCGCGACTTAGTGGGGCCACGGACAGGGAGTGCGTAGATAAGGAGGTGAGGAGAAAAGTGCAACCAAAACCGTAACAAAAGATTGGTGAGGAGCCGGAATAGGGGCTGCAACCTGGCGCACTCCAGATAGACGTGCGCCAGGGTTTCCCTCATGCCGCAAAAGGGGCAGGTGTTACAGGAGTCTGGTCCTATTGGGATCCAGGACGTGGGCGGGCAGAGCTCGTCCACTACAAAGGATCCCCCCCCAGCCTAAGGGGGAGATCCACAGGGCCTGGAGAGCCAACTAGTTACGGGGGACAACTAATGAAAAACAGGGACGGGAGTGCGGTCAAAGGGTCAAAGGAAGGGAACCGGACGGGGACACCGAGCAGAGAACTCCGGACAGCGCCCACCGCTCCTCAAAGGCATCAAGGGAGTCAGTGGACGCCGCCCAGAGGAACTCCGCTCGGAGGCGTGAACGGACAGAGGATCGGAAATAGGCCCCGCAGTCGCAGGAGACTCCATCGGCCAACCTCCTCACCCTGGTTTTATAGATGGCCGCTTTAGCTAGGGCCAGGAGGAGGTTGACCAGGAGATCCCGCGACTGAGTGGGGCCACGGACAGGGAGTGCGTAGATGAGAAGGTGAGGAGAAAAGTGCAACCAAAACCGTAACAAAAGATTGGTGAGGAGCCGGAATAGGGGCTGCAACCTGGCGCACTCCAGATAGATGTGCGCCAGGGTTTCCCTCACGCCGCAAAAGGGGCCGGTGTTACAGGAGTCTGGTCCTATAGGGATCCAGGATGTGGGCGGGCAGAGCTCGTCCACTACAAAGGATCCCCCCCCAGCCTAAGGGGGAGATCCACAGGGCCTGGAGAGCCAACTAGTGACGGGGGACAACTAATGAAAAACAGGGACGGGAGTGCGGTCAAAGGGTCAAACGAAGGGAACCGGACAGGGACACCGAGCAGAGAACTCCGGACAGCACCCACCGCTCCTCAAAGGCATCAAGGGAGTCAGTGGACGCCGCCCAGAGGAACTCCGCTCGGAGGCGTGAACGGACAGAGGATCGGAAATAGGCCCCGCAGTCGCAGGAGACTCCATCGGCCAACCTCCTCACCCTGGTTTTATAGATGGCCGCTTTAGCCAGGGCCAGGAGGAGGTTGACCAGGAGGTCCCGCGACTGAGTGGGGCCACGGACAGGGAGTGCGTAGATAAGAAGGTGTGGAGAAAAGTGCAACCAAAACCATAACAAAAGATTGGTGAGAAGCCGGAATAGGGGCTGCAACCTGGCACACTCCAGATAGACGTGCACCAGGGTTTCCCTCACGCCGCAAAAGGGGCAGGTGTTACAGGAGTCTGGCCCTATTGGGATCCAGGACGTGGGCGGGCAGAGCTCGTCCACTACAAAGGAGCCCCCCCCAGCCTAAGGGGGAGATCCACAGGGCCTGGAGAGCCAACTAGTTACGGGGGACAACTAATGAAAAACAGGGACGGGAGTGCGGTCAAAGGGTCAAACGAAGGGAACCGGACAGGGACACCGAGCAGAGAACTCCGGACAGCACCCACCGCTCCTCAAAGGCATCAAGGGAGTCAGTGGACGCCGCCCAGAGGAACTCCGCTCGGAGGCGTGAACGGACAGAGGATCGGAAATAGGCCCCGCAGTCGCAGGAGACTCCATCGGCCAACCTCCTCACCCTGGTTTTATAGATGGCCGCTTTAGCCAGGGCCAGGAGGAGGTTGACCAGGAGGTCCCGCGACTGAGTGGGGCCACGGACAGGGAGTGCGTAGATAAGAAGGTGTGGAGAAAAGTGCAACCAAAACCATAACAAAAGATTGGTGAGAAGCCGGAATAGGGGCTGCAACCTGGCGCACTCCAGATAGACGTGCGCCAGGGTTTCCCTCATGCCGCAAAAGGGGCAGGCGTTACAGGAGTCTGGTCCTATTGGGATCCAGGATGTGGGCGGGCAGAGCTCGTCCACTACAAAGGATCCCCCCCCAGCCTAAGGGGGAGATCCACAGGGCCTGGAGAGCCAACTAGTTACGGGGGACAACTAATGAAAAACAGGGACGGGAGTGCGGTCAAAGGGTCAAAGGAAGGGAACCGGACGGGGACACCGAGCAGAGAACTCCGGACAGCGCCCACCGCTCCTCAAAGGCATCAAGGGAGTCAGTGGACGCCGCCCAGAGGAACTCCGCTCGGAGGCGTGAACGGACAGAGGATCGGAAATAGGCCCCGCAGTTGCAGGAGACTCCATCGGCCAACCTCCCCACCCTGGTTTTATAGATGGCCGCTTTAGCCAGGGCCAGGAGGAGGTTGACCAGGAGGTCCCGCGACTTAGTGGGGCCACGGACAGGGAGTGCGTAGATAAGGAGGTGAGGAAAAAAGTGCAACCAAAACCGTAACAAAAGATTGGTGAGGAGCCGGAATAGGGGCTGCAACCTGGCGCACTCCAGATAGATGTGCGCCAGGGTTTCCCTCACGCCGCAAAAGGGGCAGGTGTTACAGGAGTCTGGTCCTATCGGGATCCAGGACGTGGGCGGGCAGAGCTCGTCCACTACAAAGGATCCCCCCCCAGCCTAAGGGGGAGATCCACAGGGCCTGGAGAGCCAACTAGTTACGGGGGACAACTAATGAAAAACAGGGACGGGAGTGCGGTCAAAGGGTGAAACGAAGGGAACCGGACGGGGACACCGAGCAGAGAACTCCGGACAGCGCCCACCGCTCCTCAAAGGCATCAAGGGAGTCAGTGGACGCCGCCCAGAGGAACTCCGCTCGGAGGCGTGAACGGACAGAGGATCGGAAATAGGCCCCGCAGTCGCAGGAGACTCCATCGGCCAACCTCCTCACCCTGGTTTTATAGATGGCCGCTTTAGCCATGGCCAGGAGGAGGTTGACCAGGAGGTCCCGCGACTTAGTGGGGCCATGGACAGGGAGTGCGTAGATAAGGAGGTGAGGAGAAAAGTGCAACCAAAACCGTAACAAAAGATTGGTGAGGAGCCGGAATAGGGGCTGCAACCTGGCGCACTCCAGATAGATGTGCGCCAGGGTTTCCCTCACGCCGCAAAAGGGGCAGGTGTTACAGGAGTCTGGTCCTATAGGGATCCAGGATGTGGGCGGGCAGAGCTCGTCCACTACAAAGGATCCCCCCCAAGCCTAAGGGGGAGATCCAGAGGGCCTGGAGAGCCAACTAGTGACGGAGGACAACTAATGAAAAACAGGGACGGGAGTGCGGTCAAAGGGTCAAACGAAGGGAACCGGACAGGGACACCGAGCAGAGAACTCCGGACAGCACCCACCGCTCCTCAAAGGCATCAAGGGAGTCAGTGGACACCGCCCAGAGGAACTCCGCTCGGAGGCGTGAACGGACAGAGGATCGGAAATAGGCCCCGCAGTCGCAGGAGACTCCATCGGCCAACCTCCTCACCCTGGTTTTATAGATGGCCGCTTTAGCCAGGGCCAGGAGGAGGTTGACCAGGAGGTCCCGCGACTGAGTGGGGCCACGGACAGGGAGTGCATAGATAAGAAGGTGTGGAGAAAAGTGCAACCAAAACCATAACAAAAGATTGGTGAGAAGCCGGAATAGGGGCTGCAACCTGGCACACTCCAGATAGACGTGCGCCAGGGTTTCCCTCACGCCGCAAAAGGGGCAGGTGTTACAGGAGTCTGGTCCTATTGGGATCCAGGACGTGGGCGGGCAGAGCTCGTCCACTACAAAGGATCCCCCCCCAGCCTAAGGGGGAGATCCACAGGGCCTGGAGAGCCAACTAGTTACGGGGGACAACTAATGAAAAACAGGGACGGGAGTGCGGTCAAAGGGTCAAAGGAAGGGAACCGGACGGGGACACCGAGCAGAGAACTCCGGACAGCGCCCACCGCTCCTCAAAGGCATCAAGGGAGTCAGTGGACGCCGCCCAGAGGAACTCCGCTCGGAGGCGTGAACGGACAGAGGATCGGAAATAGGCCCCGCAGTCGCAGGAGACTCCATCGGCCAACCTCCTCACCCTGGTTTTATAGATGGCCGCTTTAGCCAGGGCCAGGAGGAGGTTGACCAGGAGGTCCCGCGACTGAGTGGGGCCACGGACAGGGAGTGCGTAGAGAAGGAGGTGAGGAGAAAAGTGCAACCAAAACCATAACAAAAGATTGGTGAGAAGCCGGAATAGGGGCTGCAACCTGGCGCACTCCAGATACACGTGCACCAGGGTTTCCCTCATGCCGCAAAAGGGGCAGGTGTTACAGGAGTCTGGTCCTATTGGGATCCAGGACGTGGGCGGGCAGAGCTCGTCCACTACAAAGGATCCCCCCCCAGCCTAAGGGGGAGATCCACAGGGCCTGGAGAGCCAACTAGTTACGGGGGACAACTAATGAAAAACAGGGACGGGAGTGCGGTCAAAGGGTCAAAGGAAGGGAACCGGACGGGGACACCGAGCAGAGAACTCCGGACAGCGCCCACCGCTCCTCAAAGGCATCAAGGGAGTCAGTGGACGCCGCCCAGAGGAACTCCGCTCGGAGGCGTGAACGGACAGAGGATCGGAAATAGGCCCCGCAGTCGCAGGAGACTCCATCGGCCAACCTCCCCACCCTGGTTTTATAGATGGCCGCTTTAGCCAGGGCCAGGAGGAGGTTGACCAGGAGGTCCCGCGACTTAGTGGGGCCACGGACCGGGAGTGCGTAGATAAGGAGGTGAGGAAAAAAGTGCAACCAAAACCGTAACAAAAGATTGGTGAGGAGCCGGAATAGGGGCTGCAACCTGGTGCACTCCAGATAGATGTGCGCCAGGGTTTCCCTCACGCCGCAAAAGGGGCAGGTGTTACAGGAGTCTGGTCCTATTGGGATCCAGGACGTGGGCGGGCAGAGCTCGTCCACTACAAAGGAGCCCCCCCCAGCCTAAGGGGGAGATCCACAGGGCCTGGAGAGCCAACCAGTGACGGGGGACAACTAATGAAAAACAGGGACGGGAGTGCGGTCAAAGGGTCAAACGAAGGGAACCGGACGGGGACACCGAGCAGAGAACTCCGGACAGCGCCCACCGCTCCTCAAAGGCATCAAGGGAGTCAGTGGACGCCGCCCAGAGGAACTCCGCTCGGAGGCGTGAACGGACAGAGGATCGGAAATAGGCCCCGCAGTTGCAGGAGACTCCATCGGCCAACCTCCCCACCCTGGTTTTATAGATGGCCGCTTTAGCCATGGCCAGGAGGAGGTTGACCAGGAGGTCCCGCGACTTAGTGGGGCCACGGACAGGGAGTGCGTAGATAAGGAGGTGAGGAGAAAAGTGCAACCAAAACCGTAACAAAAGATTGGTGAGGAGCCGGAATAGGGGCTGCAACCTGGCGCACTCCAGATAGATGTGCGCCAGGGTTTCCCTCACGCCGCAAAAGGGGCAGGTGTTACAGGAGTCTGGTCCTATAGGGATCCAGGATGTGGGCGGGCAGAGCTCGTCCACTACAAAGGATCCCCCCCAAGCCTAAGGGGGAGATCCAGAGGGCCTGGAGAGCCAACTAGTGACGGAGGACAACTAATGAAAAACAGGGACGGGAGTGCGGTCAAAGGGTCAAACGAAGGGAACCGGACAGGGACACCGAGCAGAGAACTCCGGACAGCACCCACCGCTCCTCAAAGGCATCAAGGGAGTCAGTGGACACCGCCCAGAGGAACTCCGCTCGGAGGCGTGAACGGACAGAGGATCGGAAATAGGCCCCGCAGTCGCAGGAGACTCCATCGGCCAACCTCCTCACCCTGGTTTTATAGATGGCCGCTTTAGCCAGGGCCAGGAGGAGGTTGACCAGGAGGTCCCGCGACTGAGTGGGGCCACGGACAGGGAGTGCATAGATAAGAAGGTGTGGAGAAAAGTGCAACCAAAACCATAACAAAAGATTGGTGAGAAGCCGGAATAGGGGCTGCAACCTGGCACACTCCAGATAGACGTGCGCCAGGGTTTCCCTCACGCCGCAAAAGGGGCAGGTGTTACAGGAGTCTGGTCCTATTGGGATCCAGGACGTGGGCGGGCAGAGCTCGTCCACTACAAAGGATCCCCCCCCAGCCTAAGGGGGAGATCCACAGGGCCTGGAGAGCCAACTAGTTACGGGGGACAACTAATGAAAAACAGGGACGGGAGTGCGGTCAAAGGGTCAAAGGAAGGGAACCGGACGGGGACACCGAGCAGAGAACTCCGGACAGCGCCCACCGCTCCTCAAAGGCATCAAGGGAGTCAGTGGACGCCGCCCAGAGGAACTCCGCTCGGAGGCGTGAACGGACAGAGGATCGGAAATAGGCCCCGCAGTCGCAGGAGACTCCATCGGCCAACCTCCTCACCCTGGTTTTATAGATGGCCGCTTTAGCCAGGGCCAGGAGGAGGTTGACCAGGAGGTCCCGCGACTGAGTGGGGCCACGGACAGGGAGTGCGTAGAGAAGGAGGTGAGGAGAAAAGTGCAACCAAAACCATAACAAAAGATTGGTGAGAAGCCGGAATAGGGGCTGCAACCTGGCGCACTCCAGATACACGTGCACCAGGGTTTCCCTCATGCCGCAAAAGGGGCAGGTGTTACAGGAGTCTGGTCCTATTGGGATCCAGGACGTGGGCGGGCAGAGCTCGTCCACTACAAAGGATCCCCCCCCAGCCTAAGGGGGAGATCCACAGGGCCTGGAGAGCCAACTAGTTACGGGGGACAACTAATGAAAAACAGGGACGGGAGTGCGGTCAAAGGGTCAAAGGAAGGGAACCGGACGGGGACACCGAGCAGAGAACTCCGGACAGCGCCCACCGCTCCTCAAAGGCATCAAGGGAGTCAGTGGACGCCGCCCAGAGGAACTCCGCTCGGAGGCGTGAACGGACAGAGGATCGGAAATAGGCCCCGCAGTCGCAGGAGACTCCATCGGCCAACCTCCCCACCCTGGTTTTATAGATGGCCGCTTTAGCCAGGGCCAGGAGGAGGTTGACCAGGAGGTCCCGCGACTTAGTGGGGCCACGGACCGGGAGTGCGTAGATAAGGAGGTGAGGAAAAAAGTGCAACCAAAACCGTAACAAAAGATTGGTGAGGAGCCGGAATAGGGGCTGCAACCTGGTGCACTCCAGATAGATGTGCGCCAGGGTTTCCCTCACGCCGCAAAAGGGGCAGGTGTTACAGGAGTCTGGTCCTATTGGGATCCAGGACGTGGGCGGGCAGAGCTCGTCCACTACAAAGGATCCCCCCCCAGCCTAAGGGGGAGATCCACAGGGCCTGGAGAGCCAACCAGTGACGGGGGACAACTAATGAAAAACAGGGACGGGAGTGCGGTCAAAGGGTCAAACGAAGGGAACCGGACGGGGACACCGAGCAGAGAACTCCGGACAGCGCCCACCGCTCCTCAAAGGCATCAAGGGAGTCAGTGGACGCCGCCCAGAGGAACTCCGCTCGGAGGCGTGAACGGACAGAGGATCGGAAATAGGCCCCGCAGTTGCAGGAGACTCCATCGGCCAACCTCCCCACCCTGGTTTTATAGATGGCCGCTTTAGCCATGGCCAGGAGGAGGTTGACCAGGAGGTCCCGCGACTTAGTGGGGCCACGGACAGGGAGTGCGTAGATAAGGAGGTGAGGAGAAAAGTGCAACCAAAACCGTAACAAAAGATTGGTGAGGAGCCGGAATAGGGGCTGCAACCTGGCGCACTCCAGATAGATGTGCGCCAGGGTTTCCCTCACGCCGCAAAAGGGGCCGGTGTTACAGGAGTCTGGTCCTATAGGGATCCAGGATGTGGGCGGGCAGAGCTCGTCCACTACAAAGGATCCCCCCCCAGCCTAAGGGGGAGATCCACAGGGCCTGGAGAGCCAACTAGTGACGGGGGACAACTAATGAAAAACAGGGACGGGAGTGCGGTCAAAGGGTCAAACGAAGGGAACCGGACAGGGACACCGAGCAGAGAACTCCGGACAGCACCCACCGCTCCTCAAAGGCATCAAGGGAGTCAGTGGACGCCGCCCAGAGGAACTCCGCTCGGAGGCGTGAACGGACAGAGGATCGGAAATAGGCCCCGCAGTCGCAGGAGACTCCATCGGCCAACCTCCTCACCCTGGTTTTATAGATGGCCGCTTTAGCCAGGGCCAGGAGGAGGTTGACCAGGAGGTCCCGCGACTGAGTGGGGCCACGGACAGGGAGTGCGTAGAGAAGGAGGTGAGGAAAAAAGTGCAACCAAAACCGTAACAAAAGATTGGTGAGGAGCCGGAATAGGGGCTGCAACCTGGCGCACTCCAGATAGACGTGCGCCAGGGTTTCCCTCATGCCGCAAAAGGGGCAGGCGTTACAGGAGTCTGGTCCTATTGGGATCCAGGATGTGGGCGGGCAGAGCTCGTCCACTACAAAGGATCCCCCCCCAGCCTAAGGGGGAGATCCACAGGGCCTGGAGAGCCAACTAGTTACGGGGGACAACTAATGAAAAACAGGGACGGGAGTGCGGTCAAAGGGTCAAAGGAAGGGAACCGGACGGGGACACCGAGCAGAGAACTCCGGACAGCGCCCACCGCTCCTCAAAGGCATCAAGGGAGTCAGTGGACGCCGCCCAGAGGAACTCCGCTCGGAGGCGTGAACGGACAGAGGATCGGAAATAGGCCCCGCAGTTGCAGGAGACTCCATCGGCCAACCTCCCCACCCTGGTTTTATAGATGGCCGCTTTAGCCAGGGCCAGGAGGAGGTTGACCAGGAGGTCCCGCGACTTAGTGGGGCCACGGACAGGGAGTGCGTAGATAAGGAGGTGAGGAAAAAAGTGCAACCAAAACCGTAACAAAAGATTGGTGAGGAGCCGGAATAGGGGCTGCAACCTGGCGCACTCCAGATAGATGTGCGCCAGGGTTTCCCTCACGCCGCAAAAGGGGCAGGTGTTACAGGAGTCTGGTCCTATCGGGATCCAGGACGTGGGCGGGCAGAGCTCGTCCACTACAAAGGATCCCCCCCCAGCCTAAGGGGGAGATCCACAGGGCCTGGAGAGCCAACTAGTTACGGGGGACAACTAATGAAAAACAGGGACGGGAGTGCGGTCAAAGGGTGAAACGAAGGGAACCGGACGGGGACACCGAGCAGAGAACTCCGGACAGCGCCCACTGCTCCTCAAAGGCATCAAGGGAGTCAGTGGACGCCGCCCAGAGGAACTCCGCTCGGAGGCGTGAACGGACAGAGGATCGGAAATAGGCCCCGCAGTCGCAGGAGACTCCATCGGCCAACCTCCTCACCCTGGTTTTATAGATGGCCGCTTTAGCCATGGCCAGGAGGAGGTTGACCAGGAGGTCCCGCGACTTAGTGGGGCCATGGACAGGGAGTGCGTAGATAAGGAGGTGAGGAGAAAAGTGCAACCAAAACCGTAACAAAAGATTGGTGAGGAGCCGGAATAGGGGCTGCAACCTGGCGCACTCCAGATAGATGTGCGCCAGGGTTTCCCTCACGCCGCAAAAGGGGCAGGTGTTACAGGAGTCTGGTCCTATAGGGATCCAGGATGTGGGCGGGCAGAGCTCGTCCACTACAAAGGATCCCCCCCAAGCCTAAGGGGGAGATCCAGAGGGCCTGGAGAGCCAACTAGTGACGGAGGACAACTAATGAAAAACAGGGACGGGAGTGCGGTCAAAGGGTCAAACGAAGGGAACCGGACAGGGACACCGAGCAGAGAACTCCGGACAGCACCCACCGCTCCTCAAAGGCATCAAGGGAGTCAGTGGACACCGCCCAGAGGAACTCCGCTCGGAGGCGTGAACGGACAGAGGATCGGAAATAGGCCCCGCAGTCGCAGGAGACTCCATCGGCCAACCTCCTCACCCTGGTTTTATAGATGGCCGCTTTAGCCAGGGCCAGGAGGAGGTTGACCAGGAGGTCCCGCGACTGAGTGGGGCCACGGACAGGGAGTGCATAGATAAGAAGGTGTGGAGAAAAGTGCAACCAAAACCATAACAAAAGATTGGTGAGAAGCCGGAATAGGGGCTGCAACCTGGCACACTCCAGATAGACGTGCGCCAGGGTTTCCCTCACGCCGCAAAAGGGGCAGGTGTTACAGGAGTCTGGTCCTATTGGGATCCAGGACGTGGGCGGGCAGAGCTCGTCCACTACAAAGGATCCCCCCCCAGCCTAAGGGGGAGATCCACAGGGCCTGGAGAGCCAACTAGTTACGGGGGACAACTAATGAAAAACAGGGACGGGAGTGCGGTCAAAGGGTCAAAGGAAGGGAACCGGACGGGGACACCGAGCAGAGAACTCCGGACAGCGCCCACCGCTCCTCAAAGGCATCAAGGGAGTCAGTGGACGCCGCCCAGAGGAACTCCGCTCGGAGGCGTGAACGGACAGAGGATCGGAAATAGGCCCCGCAGTCGCAGGAGACTCCATCGGCCAACCTCCTCACCCTGGTTTTATAGATGGCCGCTTTAGCCAGGGCCAGGAGGAGGTTGACCAGGAGGTCCCGCGACTGAGTGGGGCCACGGACAGGGAGTGCGTAGAGAAGGAGGTGAGGAGAAAAGTGCAACCAAAACCATAACAAAAGATTGGTGAGAAGCCGGAATAGGGGCTGCAACCTGGCGCACTCCAGATACACGTGCACCAGGGTTTCCCTCATGCCGCAAAAGGGGCAGGTGTTACAGGAGTCTGGTCCTATTGGGATCCAGGACGTGGGCGGGCAGAGCTCGTCCACTACAAAGGATCCCCCCCCAGCCTAAGGGGGAGATCCACAGGGCCTGGAGAGCCAACTAGTTACGGGGGACAACTAATGAAAAACAGGGACGGGAGTGCGGTCAAAGGGTCAAAGGAAGGGAACCGGACGGGGACACCGAGCAGAGAACTCCGGACAGCGCCCACCGCTCCTCAAAGGCATCAAGGGAGTCAGTGGACGCCGCCCAGAGGAACTCCGCTCGGAGGCGTGAACGGACAGAGGATCGGAAATAGGCCCCGCAGTCGCAGGAGACTCCATCGGCCAACCTCCCCACCCTGGTTTTATAGATGGCCGCTTTAGCCAGGGCCAGGAGGAGGTTGACCAGGAGGTCCCGCGACTTAGTGGGGCCACGGACCGGGAGTGCGTAGATAAGGAGGTGAGGAAAAAAGTGCAACCAAAACCGTAACAAAAGATTGGTGAGGAGCCGGAATAGGGGCTGCAACCTGGTGCACTCCAGATAGATGTGCGCCAGGGTTTCCCTCACGCCGCAAAAGGGGCAGGTGTTACAGGAGTCTGGTCCTATTGGGATCCAGGACGTGGGCGGGCAGAGCTCGTCCACTACAAAGGAGCCCCCCCCAGCCTAAGGGGGAGATCCACAGGGCCTGGAGAGCCAACCAGTGACGGGGGACAACTAATGAAAAACAGGGACGGGAGTGCGGTCAAAGGGTCAAAGGAAGGGAACCGGACGGGGACACCGAGCAGAGAACTCCGGACAGCGCCCACCGCTCCTCAAAGGCATCAAGGGAGTCAGTGGACGCCGCCCAGAGGAACTCCGCTCGGAGGCGTGAACGGACAGAGGATCGGAAATAGGCCCCGCAGTTGCAGGAGACTCCATCGGCCAACCTCCCCACCCTGGTTTTATAGATGGCCGCTTTAGCCAGGGCCAGGAGGAGGTTGACCAGGAGGTCCCGCGACTTAGTGGGGCCACGGACAGGGAGTGCGTAGATAAGGAGGTGAGGAAAAAAGTGCAACCAAAACCGTAACAAAAGATTGGTGAGGAGCCGGAATAGGGGCTGCAACCTGGCGCACTCCAGATAGATGTGCGCCAGGGTTTCCCTCACGCCGCAAAAGGGGCAGGTGTTACAGGAGTCTGGTCCTATCGGGATCCAGGACGTGGGCGGGCAGAGCTCGTCCACTACAAAGGATCCCCCCCCAGCCTAAGGGGGAGATCCACAGGGCCTGGAGAGCCAACTAGTTACGGGGGACAACTAATGAAAAACAGGGACGGGAGTGCGGTCAAAGGGTGAAACGAAGGGAACCGGACGGGGACACCGAGCAGAGAACTCCGGACAGCGCCCACCGCTCCTCAAAGGCATCAAGGGAGTCAGTGGACGCCGCCCAGAGGAACTCCGCTCGGAGGCGTGAACGGACAGAGGATCGGAAATAGGCCCCGCAGTCGCAGGAGACTCCATCGGCCAACCTCCTCACCCTGGTTTTATAGATGGCCGCTTTAGCCATGGCCAGGAGGAGGTTGACCAGGAGGTCCCGCGACTTAGTGGGGCCATGGACAGGGAGTGCGTAGATAAGGAGGTGAGGAGAAAAGTGCAACCAAAACCGTAACAAAAGATTGGTGAGGAGCCGGAATAGGGGCTGCAACCTGGCGCACTCCAGATAGATGTGCGCCAGGGTTTCCCTCACGCCGCAAAAGGGGCAGGTGTTACAGGAGTCTGGTCCTATAGGGATCCAGGATGTGGGCGGGCAGAGCTCGTCCACTACAAAGGATCCCCCCCAAGCCTAAGGGGGAGATCCAGAGGGCCTGGAGAGCCAACTAGTGACGGAGGACAACTAATGAAAAACAGGGACGGGAGTGCGGTCAAAGGGTCAAACGAAGGGAACCGGACAGGGACACCGAGCAGAGAACTCCGGACAGCACCCACCGCTCCTCAAAGGCATCAAGGGAGTCAGTGGACACCGCCCAGAGGAACTCCGCTCGGAGGCGTGAACGGACAGAGGATCGGAAATAGGCCCCGCAGTCGCAGGAGACTCCATCGGCCAACCTCCTCACCCTGGTTTTATAGATGGCCGCTTTAGCCAGGGCCAGGAGGAGGTTGACCAGGAGGTCCCGCGACTGAGTGGGGCCACGGACAGGGAGTGCATAGATAAGAAGGTGTGGAGAAAAGTGCAACCAAAACCATAACAAAAGATTGGTGAGAAGCCGGAATAGGGGCTGCAACCTGGCACACTCCAGATAGACGTGCGCCAGGGTTTCCCTCACGCCGCAAAAGGGGCAGGTGTTACAGGAGTCTGGTCCTATTGGGATCCAGGACGTGGGCGGGCAGAGCTCGTCCACTACAAAGGATCCCCCCCCAGCCTAAGGGGGAGATCCACAGGGCCTGGAGAGCCAACTAGTTACGGGGGACAACTAATGAAAAACAGGGACGGGAGTGCGGTCAAAGGGTCAAAGGAAGGGAACCGGACGGGGACACCGAGCAGAGAACTCCGGACAGCGCCCACCGCTCCTCAAAGGCATCAAGGGAGTCAGTGGACGCCGCCCAGAGGAACTCCGCTCGGAGGCGTGAACGGACAGAGGATCGGAAATAGGCCCCGCAGTCGCAGGAGACTCCATCGGCCAACCTCCTCACCCTGGTTTTATAGATGGCCGCTTTAGCCAGGGCCAGGAGGAGGTTGACCAGGAGGTCCCGCGACTGAGTGGGGCCACGGACAGGGAGTGCGTAGATAAGGAGGTGAGGAGAAAAGTGCAACCAAAACCATAACAAAAGATTGGTGAGAAGCCGGAATAGGGGCTGCAACCTGGCGCACTCCAGATACACGTGCACCAGGGTTTCCCTCATGCCGCAAAAGGGGCAGGTGTTACAGGAGTCTGGTCCTATTGGGATCCAGGACGTGGGCGGGCAGAGCTCGTCCACTACAAAGGAGCCCCCCCCAGCCTAAGGGGGAGATCCACAGGGCCTGGAGAGCCAACCAGTGACGGGGGACAACTAATGAAAAACAGGGACGGGAGTGCGGTCAAAGGGTGAAACGAAGGGAACCGGACGGGGACACCGAGCAGAGAACTCCGGACAGCGCCCACCGCTCCTCAAAGGCATCAAGGGAGACAGTGGACGCCGCCCAGAGGAACTCCGCTCGGAGGCGTGAACGGACAGAGGATCGGAAATAGGCCCCGCAGTCGCAGGAGACTCCATCGGCCAACCTCCTCACCCTGGTTTTATAGATGGCCGCTTTAGCCATGGCCAGGAGGAGGTTGACCAGGAGGTCCCGCGACTTAGTGGGGCCACGGACAGGGAGTGCGTAGATAAGGAGGTGAGGAGAAAAGTGCAACCAAAACTGTAACAAAAGATTGGTGAGGAGCCGGAATAGGGGCTGCAACCTGGCGCACTCCAGATAGATGTGCGCCAGGGTTTCCCTCACGCCGCAAAAGGGGCAGGTGTTACAGGAGTCTGGTCCTATAGGGATCCAGGATGTGGGCGGGCAGAGCTCGTCCACTACAAAGGATCCCCCCCCAGCCTAAGGGGGAGATCCACAGGGCCTGGAGAGCCAACTAGTGACGGGGGACAACTAATGAAAAACAGGGACGGGAGTGCGGTCAAAGGGTCAAACGAAGGGAACCGGACAGGGACACCGAGCAGAGAACTCCGGACAGCACCCACCGCTCCTCAAAGGCATCAAGGGAGTCAGTGGACACCGCCCAGAGGAACTCCGCTCGGAGGCGTGAACGGACAGAGGATCGGAAATAGGCCCCGCAGTCGCAGGAGACTCCATCGGCCAACCTCCTCACCCTGGTTTTATAGATGGCCGCTTTAGCCAGGGCCAGGAGGAGGTTGACCAGGAGGTCCCGCGACTGAGTGGGGCCACGGACAGGGAGTGCGTAGATAAGAAGGTGTGGAGAAAAGTGCAACCAAAACCATAACAAAAGATTGGTGAGAAGCCGGAATAGGGGCTGCAACCTGGCACACTCCAGATAGACGTGCGCCAGGGTTTCCCTCACGCCGCAAAAGGGGCAGGTGTTACAGGAGTCTGGTCCTATTGGGATCCAGGACGTGGGCGGGCAGAGCTCGTCCACTACAAAGGATCGCCCCCCAGCCTAAGGGGGAGATCCACAGGGCCTGGAGAGCCAACTAGTTACGGGGGACAACTAATGAAAAACAGGGACGGGAGTGCGGTCAAAGGGTCAAAGGAAGGGAACCGGACGGGGACACCGAGCAGAGAACTCCGGACAGCGCCCACCGCTCCTCAAAGGCATCAAGGGAGTCAGTGGACGCCGCCCAGAGGAACTCCGCTCGGAGGCGTGAACGGACAGAGGATCGGAAATAGGCCCCGCAGTCGCAGGAGACTCCATCGGCCAACCTCCTCACCCTGGTTTTATAGATGGCCGCTTTAGCTAGGGCCAGGAGGAGGTTGACCAGGAGGTCCCGCGACTGAGTGGGGCCACGGACAGGGAGTGCGTAGATAAGGAGGTGAGGAGAAAAGTGCAACCAAAACCATAACAAAAGATTGGTGAGAAGCCGGAATAGGGGCTGCAACCTGGCGCACTCCAGATACACGTGCACCAGGGTTTCCCTCATGCCGCAAAAGGGGCAGGTGTTACAGGAGTCTGGTCCTATTGGGATCCAGGACGTGGGCGGGCAGAGCTCGTCCACTACAAAGGAGCCCCCCCCAGTAAGGGGGAGATCCACAGGGCCTGGAGAGCCAACCAGTGACGGGGGACAACTAATGAAAAACAGGGACGGGAGTGCGGTCAAAGGGTCAAACGAAGGGAACCGGACGGGGACACCGAGCAGAGAACTCCGGACAGCGCCCACCGCTCCTCAAAGGCATCAAGGGAGTCAGTGGACGCCGCCCAGAGGAACTCCGCTCGGAGGCGTGAACGGACAGAGGATCGGAAATAGGCCCCGCAGTTGCAGGAGACTCCATCGGCCAACCTCCCCACCCTGGTTTTATAGATGGCCGCTTTAGCCAGGGCCAGGAGGAGGTTGACCAGGAGGTCCCGCGACTTAGTGGGGCCACGGACAGGGAGTGCGTAGATAAGGAGGTGAGGAATAAAGTGCAACCAAAACCGTAACAAAAGATTGGTGAGGAGCCGGAATAGGGGCTGCAACCTGGCGCCCTCCAGATAGATGTGCGCCAGGGTTTCCCTCACGCCGCAAAAGGGGCAGGTGTTACAGGAGTCTGGTCCTATCGGGATCCAGAACGTGGGCGGGCAGAGCTCGTCCACTACAAAGGATCCCCCCCCAGCCTAAGGGGGAGATCCACAGGGCCTGGAGAGCCAACTAGTTACGGGGGACAACTAATGAAAAACAGGGACGGGAGTGCGGTCAAAGGGTGAAACGAAGGGAACCGGACGGGGACACCGAGCAGAGAACTCCGGACAGCGCCCACCGCTCCTCAAAGGCATCAAGGGAGTCAGTGGACGCCGCCCAGAGGAACTCCGCTCGGAGGCGTGAACGGACAGAGGATCGGAAATAGGCCCCGCAGTCGCAGGAGACTCCATCGGCCAACCTCCCCACCCTGGTTTTATAGATGGCCGCTTTAGCCAGGGCCAGGAGGAGGTTGACCAGGAGGTCCCGCGACTTAGTGGGGCCACGGACAGGGAGTGCGTAGATAAGGAGGTGAGGAGAAAAGTGCAACCAAAACCGTAACAAAAGATTGGTGAGGAGCCGGAATAGGGGCTGCAACCTGGCGCACTCCAGATAGACGTGCGCCAGGGTTTCCCTCATGCCGCAAAAGGGGCAGGTGTTACAGGAGTCTGGTCCTATTGGGATCCAGGACGTGGGCGGGCAGAGCTCGTCCACTACAAAGGATCCCCCCCCAGCCTAAGGGGGAGATCCACAGGGCCTGGAGAGCCAACTAGTTACGGGGGACAACTAATGAAAAACAGGGACGGGAGTGCGGTCAAAGGGTCAAAGGAAGGGAACCGGACGGGGACACCGAGCAGAGAACTCCGGACAGCGCCCACCGCTCCTCAAAGGCATCAAGGGAGTCAGTGGACGCCGCCCAGAGGAACTCCGCTCGGAGGCGTGAACGGACAGAGGATCGGAAATAGGCCCCGCAGTCGCAGGAGACTCCATCGGCCAACCTCCTCACCCTGGTTTTATAGATGGCCGCTTTAGCCAGGGCCAGGAGGAGGTTGACCAGGAGGTCCCGCGACTGAGTGGGGCCACGGACAGGGAGTGCGTAGATGAGAAGGTGAGGAGAAAAGTGCAACCAAAACCGTAACAAAAGATTGGTGAGGAGCCGGAATAGGGGCTGCAACCTGGCGCACTCCAGATAGATGTGCGCCAGGGTTTCCCTCACGCCGCAAAAGGGGCCGGTGTTACAGGAGTCTGGTCCTATAGGGATCCAGGATGTGGGCGGGCAGAGCTCGTCCACTACAAAGGATCCCCCCCCAGCCTAAGGGGGAGATCCACAGGGCCTGGAGAGCCAACTAGTGACGGGGGACAACTAATGAAAAACAGGGACGGGAGTGCGGTCAAAGGGTCAAACGAAGGGAACCGGACAGGGACACCGAGCAGAGAACTCCGGACAGCACCCACCGCTCCTCAAAGGCATCAAGGGAGTCAGTGGACGCCGCCCAGAGGAACTCCGCTCGGAGGCGTGAACGGACAGAGGATCGGAAATAGGCCCCGCAGTCGCAGGAGACTCCATCGGCCAACCTCCTCACCCTGGTTTTATAGATGGCCGCTTTAGCCAGGGCCAGGAGGAGGTTGACCAGGAGGTCCCGCGACTGAGTGGGGCCACGGACAGGGAGTGCGTAGATAAGAAGGTGTGGAGAAAAGTGCAACCAAAACCATAACAAAAGATTGGTGAGAAGCCGGAATAGGGGCTGCAACCTGGCACACTCCAGATAGACGTGCACCAGGGTTTCCCTCACGCCGCAAAAGGGGCAGGTGTTACAGGAGTCTGGCCCTATTGGGATCCAGGACGTGGGCGGGCAGAGCTCGTCCACTACAAAGGAGCCCCCCCCAGCCTAAGGGGGAGATCCACAGGGCCTGGAGAGCCAACTAGTTACGGGGGACAACTAATGAAAAACAGGGACGGGAGTGCGGTCAAAGGGTCAAACGAAGGGAACCGGACAGGGACACCGAGCAGAGAACTCCGGACAGCACCCACCGCTCCTCAAAGGCATCAAGGGAGTCAGTGGACGCCGCCCAGAGGAACTCCGCTCGGAGGCGTGAACGGACAGAGGATCGGAAATAGGCCCCGCAGTCGCAGGAGACTCCATCGGCCAACCTCCTCACCCTGGTTTTATAGATGGCCGCTTTAGCCAGGGCCAGGAGGAGGTTGACCAGGAGGTCCCGCGACTGAGTGGGGCCACGGACAGGGAGTGCGTAGATAAGAAGGTGTGGAGAAAAGTGCAACCAAAACCATAACAAAAGATTGGTGAGAAGCCGGAATAGGGGCTGCAACCTGGCACACTCCAGATAGACGTGCACCAGGGTTTCCCTCACGCCGCAAAAGGGGCAGGTGTTACAGGAGTCTGGCCCTATTGGGATCCAGGACGTGGGCGGGCAGAGCTCGTCCACTACAAAGGAGCCCCCCCCAGCCTAAGGGGGAGATCCACAGGGCCTGGAGAGCCAACTAGTTACGGGGGACAACTAATGAAAAACAGGGACGGGAGTACGGTCAAAGGGTCAAAGGAAGGGAACCGGACGGGGACACCGAGCAGAGAACTCCGGACAGCGCCCACCGCTCCTCAAAGGCATCAAGGGAGTCAGTGGATGCCGCCCAGAGGAACTCCGCTCGGAGGCGTGAACGGACAGAGGATCGGAAATAGGCCCCGCAGTTGCAGGAGACTCCATCGGCCAACCTCCCCACCCTGGTTTTATAGATGGCCGCTTTAGCCAGGGCCAGGAGGAGGTTGACCAGGAGGTCCCGCAACTGAGTGGGGCCACGGACAGGGAGTGCGTAGAGAAGGAGGTGAGGAGAAAAGTGCAACCAAAACCATAACAAAAGATTGGTGAGGAGCCGGAATAGGGGCTGCAACCTGGCGCACTCCAGATAGACGTGCGCCAGGGTTTCCCTCACGCCGCAAAAGGGGCAGGTGTTTCAGGAGTCTGGTAGAAGGCAAATATACTGGCCACTGGATGAATAGTTTTCTGTTCCCTGAGTGACCAGAGCAGGGGCTGCGCTAGAGTAATCAGGAACCTGCTAGAACCAATTAAGTCAGGCAAGCAAATTAAGACACCTGGAGCCAATTCAGAAATACTAGAATCAATTATGGCAGGCAGACTAATCAGGACACCTGGTTTTAAGAGGACCTCCGATCAGTTAGTGGGGGGCGTGCAAGGAGCGAGAAGGTGTGCTGCTGGAGGACTGAGGAGTACAAGTGTGATCAGGCTTCAGGAGGAACATCCTGTGGTGAGGATAAAGAAGGTGCTGGGGGGAGGCCATGGGGAAGTAGCCCAGGGAGTTGTAGCTTTCATGCAGCTAAAACAGGAGATGTAGACAGCTGCTATCTACAGGGCCCTGGGCTGGAACTCGGTGTAGAGGGCAGGCCTGGGTTCCCCCCAACTCCTGATCGGACATAGGAGGAGTTGACCTGGTCTGTGAGCAACACCAGAAGGGAAGGTCTAATTTGGAAAGGGATCTGGCCTATCCCTGACCCACTAGGTAGGACAACAGAGACTGGAGATTGTTTGCCATTTCCCCCATGCTGGCCAGTGCTGAGGTTAGCTGACTGAACGGCAGGTTTGAGCCACTAGCAAAAGTGGCCAAACTGAGGGCTGCCGTGAACCTCTGAGGTGAGCAAATCTGCCAAAAAGCACAGGATCCACCAAGGCAGAGGAGGAACTTCGTCACACACTACAAAAGTGATTTTTCATCCTGTTGGTAATAGCCCACTTTAATTGAATTGTCTCAACCCCCCCACTTGGTAAGGCAACTCCCATCTTTTCATGTACAGCTATATATATCTTCCTACTGTATTTTCCACTCCAAGTATCTGATGAAGTGGGTTTTAGCCCATGACAGCTTATGCCCAAATAAATGTGTTAGTCTCTAAGGTGCCACAAGTACTCCTTGTTGTTTTTGCTGATACAGACTAACACGGCTACCACTCTGAATCCTGGAGGAGACCCAGCCAAGGCCCTGGCCACCCATGGTCAGTTATGATCACATGGCATTTATGCAGAACTAGGGATGTTAGGCCCCATCCCAGCCAAACTCTGCCTCAGGTAGTTGCATTCTGCCTTCCAAAAGCCCTCCTGCAGCGTCAGTGGGGTACCATGTTCTTTGTCACTCCCTGGCCCAAACTGCCGTAGGGTCTTGCTTTAGAATGGTGGGGTCTATTTGATTCAAGGTCATCTCCCAAGATGGGTTTCTGAATATCTGGAGCACCCCCTGGCAAGGCCGCTGTGGGGGGGTCTGACATCACAGAGCAGGTGTGTCCCTTGATAATGCAGTCTGGCATGGGTAGTTAGGAAATTCTTCTGCATGCACACGTTCCATGGATTCCAGGGCCTCTCAGAGGGAGATGTTCCGCTGGGTGAGGAGTGGGAGAGTCTATGAGCACTGGGACCCCTGCACTTGCACACTTGCACCCCCAGCTCAATCCTCACTGCACACTATCGCCATGTCCAGTCCTCCCTCTTGCCGAGGAGAAGGTGGTTTCAAGGGCAAGTGTGTCCAACCGGGATCCTCTAACAAAGTCATCCCTGGAATTCAGTAGCATTACACCGGGGCTGAGCTCAGCCTGAAGTGCCCCTCGGGCGAGGCAGGAGGTTGGGTTCAGTGCAGATGCCGTGGGATCTGTGGGCCTGGCTCTCTGTAGCCCTTTATACCAGTGCAAAGGATGACTATTGCAGGGTCAGGTGATGAGGATGCTGCCCACTCGTGATCGGAGAGAAGGTCTCGGGAGCTGCCCAAAGCAGGTCAGTGTAAAAGCGAGGGATGGCCTCTCCTTTCAACCCCGCTGCTCTCTCGCAGGTTGGCCTTCTGCACCTGGCTGATTTCCAACATGCTGTTCTCCATGCCAGTCCTGCTGTACGGGGGCTACATGATCCTGCTCACGGCAGCACTGCTGATCTTCTCACTGCTCTTCTTCTCTGTCGCGAGGAACTCCCCGCTGTGCACCATCCGGTTCGGTCCAGCCTCCTTGCAGACTGTGTACGGGGCATCCTTCTGGCTCACGCTGGCAACAGGTCAGTGGGCAGCTTCTTTGAGTGAACTGGGGTTCTCCTCTTCTCCAGTGCTGCTGTGTGACCTAGCAACACAGGGAAAGAGACAGGTGGGACCAAAAGCCACCAGTTCCCCCAACACCGCACTTGGCCACAGGAAACTGATGGTGTGGGGTGCTTCCACCTGATTCCAACAGGGCAAATTGGCTCAGAGCTCCAGGGAAACCTTGCCCAGGGCTCTAACAGCCCTTTGAGAAAGTTCTTTCCAGACCCCAAGTGCAGGATTACATCAGCTGTGAGAAAGGAGCGGGCCCTGGGCTGTGATTCTGGAGAGATGGATCAGAGCAACATTGCAGCTCAGGGGCCCCCTTGGGCCTTGGATTTGATTAAATGCCAAGTCGGACAAATTAGAGGTTTCTAATCACACAGGAAATTTCTGCTTCTCCGTGGGGTGGGTAATCCCCTTTACCTGAATCCCTCCCCCATGCTGGGATAACAGCAGTGCTTAATTTGTACTGAAAGAGGTGCCAGGGCTCCATCAGTTGCGTGCTGGAGCTCCAGTAATTTTGTTACTTTCATAACTGATGTGCCAAGCCCAGAGGTGCCAGAGCTGTGAGCTGCCAAGCCCAGAGGTGTTGGGGCTCTGAATTGCCAAACCTAGAGATACCGGGTGGTATCCCAGCCCTGGCAAGCCCTGGCACAAGTTAAGCCCAGGATACAGTGCAAGAGGAAAAGCACTGGAAATTCATGCCCATCATGGAGATGGCTAGTATCTTTTCAAAGAAGGCGTTCACCAGTACAGTGTGAGCGAGTGACTACAAGGGTTGGCATATTCAACTCCACTAACAGTGGAGCAGTAAAGCTAGGACTGGTTTGATACATTTATTAAAGATCTGGAAAAAGAACTGAGCAACGAGGTAGTAAAATTGGCAGATGATCCAAAAATATTGAGGATAGGCAAGATCGGAGAAGAGCGTGAGGAACTTTAGAAAGAGCTAACCAAGCTAGGTGATTGGGGGGCATATAATGGCCCATGGCATTGAGTGCTGTTGGATGTAATGTCATGCACATTGGAAACAGCAGTTTTAAGTATTCAGACTCACTAGTGGGTTCTAAATTATCTGTAACTACTGAGGAAAGGGGCAAGGCTCGCTGTGGACAACTCAGTGATGTCCTGCTCAGTGTGCAACAGTAGCAGCAATCTGCAAAGCGAACAAGATGTTAAGGTGTACAAGGAACGAGATGGATAATACGGAGGATATTGCATTATATAAAGCGGTAGCAATCTGCATGGAACTTGGAGGGTGCAGCAAAGTTGCAGGAGGGAAGGGAAGGGAAGAGGCACCAGGCTGTCGGTCAGTGTGCATATGGCTGGAATGCTAGATGCTGTTGCAGCAGCTCTGTAAATAGCTCTCTCCATAGAGAGGCGGTTTAGTTTTTCGAGCAGCGAGTCCTGTCATGTTATGACCCCTCACATGAGACAGGGAGGCCTCCCCTGGGATACCATAGTCCATTCTGCTCACCCTGTCCCACGTCCTGGACTGCTTCGCACTGCACCATCAGAGCAGAGTGGCACCAAAGCCCATGTAGTTGGCCATGAGGCTCAGCCAAGCCCAGGGAGCCCTCTGGTGGCACAGAGGTAGTATAGTGCAGGAAAGGTACAGACCTGCAGCCTGTAACTAGTCCCCCCATGTTGCGTTGCAGGGCTGCTGTGCTTCCTGCTGGGGCTGGGCGTGATCGTCCTGAATTCTGTACAGCCTGAGAAGCTGAAGCTGGTCTTTAATCTGAGTGAGGAAGGGGGAGAGGAAGAGGAAGACGAGGGGCCTGCCCAGCAACCCCTGAGAGACAAAGCAAGCTCCTCTGAGCAGGACACGCTCCTGGCGCCCCTGAGCGAGCATTGCAAAGTGATGGTTACTGAGCTGTAGGGAATCCCTGCTGGGTGCCCGCCATTCCCCTGCCTGCCTGGCGGAGCTGAGCCACGATGGGAAGGTTGGGGAGGTGCAAAACTGTGCTGGTAGCAGCCTGTACCCAGGCTGGGTGAGGGAGTTCTCGTGGCCTATCCATCGTTAACTGCCCCCCGCCGCTCAGCTCTTCACAGCCACACCAGGCATGTAGGCATGGCCCGAACAGACCTGGGGCCCATCTAGCCTCAAGCTGCCCCCAGCGATGGCCAGCTCTTTTCCGAGTGGTTGTGCGTTGTGTAGGCCCCAGCCGTTTGTCAGAGCAGCTAATGTGCATTGCCTTGCAGTAGCCAAGCCTGAATTCCACTGGCCATCCCCCAGCTTCCTTAGGTCCCTTAGTCTTGCCACTGCTCCCCTCCTCTCCTAGATCATTCGGGAAGGTATTAAACAGCACAGCCCTGGTACACTGCCCTGGACAGCCACCTGCTGTTACCTAAAAACGGGCCGTTTATTCCTCGTTTTGTTTTCGTTTCTCTCGGGTACGGCTGCACATCACCTGCAGGGGTAATTCCCAGTGCGGGCAGACAGACCCCCGCTAGCTCAGTTGGAACTAGTGCCTAAAAATAGCAGCAAGGCTGTGGGATGCTAGCCACACAAGAACTACCCAGGGCATGGGGGGCTTGTACTCGGGTGGCCACCACTATGGCCACACTGCTATTTGTAGGTGCTCCCTCGAGCACAGCTAGTACACGTACATCCGCCCACGCTGGGAATTACACCTACCCGCTGCTGTGTAGACGTACCCTGGGTCAGTTTCTGATCCCAGGCAGGAATTCTTCCCCTCTCCCTCCAGCACTCCTTAGTTTCCTTACAAGCTTCTTGTGAGGGCCTTTACGGAAGGCATTTTGAAAACTCCAAATCAATACAATCAGGCAGCGCGCCGTTTGGTCCTGCTTTCTGGGGTGCTGAAAGGGTGCCAGGAGATTGTGGAGACATGATTGTCCTTCCCTGGCACCAAGCTGGTTTGTCCCTCACATAGTGCCCATCTAGGCGCTTTATCGCTCTCTCTGCACAGGTTGTTTCACACCGTTCCCCTGGCCATAGGTGCTCACACCCACTGGTAGCCCCCCCAATCAGCTCCTCTCCCTCCCCCCAGTGCTTCCCCCCCCACTCCCCCGCGGCCCCACCAATCAGCTCCTTCCACTCCCTCCCAGAGCCTCCCTACTTGCCGCAGATCAGCTTCAGCGGTGTGCAGGAGGCAGTGGGGGTGAGAGGGGTTGCACTTGGGGGAAGGGGCCGAACGGGGTGGAGCAGGGGAGAGAAGAGGCGAGGCGGGGGCTTGGGGGAAGGGGTGGAGTGGTGGCGGGGCCTGGGGCGGAGCGGGGGTTAAGATGGTGCCTACGCCCTGGCACTGCAATAAGGCTCCTTGAGGATCCCCAAGCCTGCCAGGACCGGAGCTGATTTCAATGAGCTCTTTCAAAACTCTTAGATGGATACCACCTCATCTTGGTGATTTGACTGTTCTTTTACTTGTCCCAGTGATGCATTTAGCTTTCCTTCAGTGTCCGTCCCCAGCAGACCCGCTTCCTGCTCCTGAGATACTTGAAGGAATTATTGTGTATTGTTTTTGTGTCCATGGCTGTTTGCTCATCCAGGTTCCCTCTTCACCCTCCCAGTCTCCATCATGCATCGAACCTGCTGAAGGTTATGCCATTGAGGCTGGATTTCAGCCTTCCAAAGGATATCTGTTTGCTTTAAATACCCTCTCGAATCCTCTCTCTCTCTTTGGGGTTTATCCTGCCACCCATCACTGCAGCACCGGCCACTTAAAATCAATAGCTCTAACGAAGTTCCTAGTGCACTTCATAGGTCTCTGGCACTTCTCCCCTTTCAGGGTAAAATCTCGGCTTGTGGGAGGGTTTGTGTGTTTTTCAAATTGTATTAATTTATTAGTCTTGGGGATTCTTTAGGTGATCGATTTCACGTTTCCAGGGTTGTTTTGAGAGCCGGTTGGCCATGTGTAGGTAGAAGGGGGTGTTCATGCTGTGAGGGTCCTTCTTCCAGTGGAAAGACCTTTTCAAAGGAGGAGGTTCTGCAGTGTTTCCTAAAGATGGTCAGACTCTACCCTAGCCGGCTCTCCTCTGGATGCTGGTTCCAGAGCCAGATCTCTGACACAGAATGCTTTGGCCCAGCTCTCCTGTGTTTTGTCCTCCAGTGTGAAGACCTATGCCAAGGGTGAGGATTCGGATTGTCTCCCCTTTTATTTGCGGGTCTTTTTGGTGAGTTGTATTGGGTTTTTTTGGAACCTGCTGTCTGAAGATTAGTGGCGCAGAGATGTTTTTTTGTAAGATTCCTCCACCAGGGACATGGAAATTAATTAGACCGAGGTCACTGGCTCTTACTTGGTGGCTCAGCTATACCCAGTTCTTGAACCATCTCCGGTGAGTGACTTAGGACTGAATTGAACATAGCCTTACCTCTTGAGTGCTGTAGAACTAGCTCTTCCAAGGGGCACTCATGTAAGGTATCAAGAAGTCTCTTCTCTTGCTCTCACCCTCCACCCCCCAAGAAGGGGATATGAACTGTTAAGAGGCCTAGCTGGAGAGCTGGGGCCAAAATGGACTAAGAGGGCAATACCATTGCCTCCAGGGAGGAAGCCCTGGGGGTACAGCCTGAGACCAGGCCCGGGACACAGAGACACTTGCCCAGAAGGCGGCACTCACGAGAGGTGGGTGCCATGTCACTACAGTGTCAGAGTCTTTGTGGACACTGTGATCTCAGTTTTAAACGAGACTTTGCTTAATTTTAGTTAGGGACTTATCTCCACTGCGAGGTTCTGCATTGCAAGACAGGGTCTAAATCTACAGCATACCAGCATGTGGTGTCCACACATCCCCTGTGGACCCTGCCTCTGCACCCTGAATGTCCCCCGGAGGCTGATACTGTGCAGCAAATCAGCACACTGCAGATTCAAACCCCAGCTTGCCTCACTGTAACTTGCCACGGAGACAAGCCCTAGGAATCAATTAAACTGGACGGAAATGAGCCCCTCTTAATAAGGGTGTCCATGGAGCGGTTAACACTGCTTTAACAAGGTGCAGCTTTCCTGTGTAGTCTATGTCTGCGCTACAGCCTACGCAGGCAATAACTTATGTCGCTCAGGGGTGTAAATAAACCACCCTCCGCGGGGGCGACATAATTACACCGACGTAGGTGTTCATCTGCACAGTGCTGGGTCGGCCGGAAAGCTTCTCCCGCTGACATAGCTTCTGCCACTTGCGGACGTGGGGTTTGTTTATTTTTTATGCCGACGGGAGAGCTCTCTCCCTTCGGCATAGAGCCTCTTCCCCGGACACGCTGCAGTGGCGTGGCTGCATTGGGCTGCTGCGGTGCCATACGTGTAGGCAGAGCATTAGTGTCAGTGAGAATCAGACCCTCCGAGCAGGACAGCACCAAGCCCCTTCTGCTTTCTCGCTGTTTCAAGCACTTTGACTTTGTCATAGCTCTCCTAACATGGGGCCAATCCTGGCAAAACCGTTTGTTTTGCAATTTCTTTGACAAATGAAACTTTTAAATGAAAATGGGGGTTTTTTTTCAGTGAAAAGTGTTATCAATTAAAAAAAATAATTTTAACCAGATACATAGGGTGTATGGGTGTATGGATGAATGAACAGTCATTGAAATAAAAAGAATGAAGGAAAATGTTTTTATACCACCCATAATTCACCTGTGGAACTCACTGCCACAAGACATTGTTGAGCCAAGGACATAGGAGGATCCCTCAAAAGGATTAGACATTTCTAGGAAGCAGAAGAATTCCATGTGCAGTTCCACAGGTGATTGTTTAGAAGGTTTCTAAACCCTGTCCATCAGGGCACAAGCTGAGCCCTGACATCCTGGGCTCAGGAGCAGGCTCTAGCCATGGATGGCTTAGTGCATCGTTGTCCAAAGTGGGGATGCTTGAACCCTCCTGGGAGGCCTGCCGTGAGGCACCAGACTGGATGGAGCCTGGCTTGGACTCGCTGTGGCAGCACCTGTGTTCCCCACCTCCATCCCGGGAGGAAAAGATACAGAACAGCTGGGCCCCTCTGACCAGTAAGTGGGGATCCCCCAGCAAGAGGCGTAGATGCGACCCTTCCCTGCTGTAGGAAGTGCACAGGGCTCTGCTCCCTGCCCACAGCCAGGAGGGAATGGAGAGAAGGAAGAGAGAAGGCTGCCCAGCTCCTCGCCCAGTAGCCAAGGAAGGGGCTGGGGCTGTCTCAGGAGGCTGTGCTGGGGCATGGTACCAGTGCATTGAAGACCCTATTGTCCCACCCTGCTCCCCCAGCACAACACCCCTTGTGGCTCAGCAGCTCTTAGATGAGTGCTTCAGAGGAACAGCCGTGTTAGTCTGTATTCGCAAAAAGAAAAGGAGTACTTGTGGCACCTTAGAGACTAACCAATTTATTTGAGCATGAGCTTTCGTGAGCTACAGCTCACTTCATCAGATGCATACCGTGGAAACTGCGGCAGACTTTATATATACACAGAGAATATGAAACAATACCTCCTCCCACCCCACTGTCCTGCTGGTAATAGCTTATCTAAAGTGATCAACAGGTGGGCCATTTCCAGCACAAATCCAGGTTTTCTCACCCTCCACCCCCCCACACAAATTCACTCTCCTGCTGGTGCTAGCCCATCCAAAGTGACAACTCTTTATATAATCAAGTCGGCTATTTCCTGCATAAATCCAGGTTTTCTCACATCCCCCCCACCCCCATACACACACAAACTCACTCTCCTGCTGGTAATAGCTCATCTAAACTGACCACTCTCCAAGTTTAAATCCAAGTTAAACCAGAACATCTGGGGGGGGGGGGGGTAGGAAAAAACAAGAGGAAACAGGCTACCTTGCATAATGACTTAGCCACTCCCAGTCTCTATTTAAGCCTAAATTAATAGTATCCAATTTGCAAATGAATTCCAATTCAGCAGTTTCTCGCTGGAGTCTGGATTTGAAGTTTTTTTGTTTTAAGATAGCGACCTTCATGTCTGTGATTGCGTGACCAGAGAGATTGAAGTGTTCTCCGACTGGTTTATGAATGTTATAATTCTTGACATCTGATTTGTGTCCATTTATTCTTTTACGTAGAGACTGTCCAGTTTGACCAATGTACATGGCAGAGGGGCATTGCTGGCACATGATGGCATATATCACATTGGTGGATGTGCAGGTGAACGAGCCTCTGATAGTGTGGCTGATGTTATTAGGCCCTGTGATGGTGTCCCCTGAATAGATATGTGGGCACAATTGGCAACGGGCTTTGTTGCAAGGATAAGTTCCTGGGTTAGTGGTTCTGTTGTGTGGTATGTGGTTGTTGGTGAGTATTTGCTTCAGGTTGCGGGGCTGTCTGTAGGCAAGGACTGGCCTGTCTCCCAAGACTTGTGAGAGTGTTGGGTCATCCTTTAGGATAGGTTGTAGATCCTTAATAATGCGTTGGAGGGGTTTTAGTTGGGGGCTGAAGGTGACCGCTAGTGGCGTTCTGTTATTTTCTTTGTTAGGCCTGTCCTGTAGTAGGTAACTTCTGGGACCTCTTCTGGCTCTATCAATCTGTTTCTTTACTTCTGCAGGTGGGTATTGTAGTTGTAAGAAAGCTTGACAGAGATCTTGTAGGTGTTTGTCTCTGTCTGAGGGGTTGGAGCAAATGCGGTTGTATCGCAGAGCTTGGCTGTAGACGATGGATCGTGTGGTGTGGTCAGGGTGAAAGCTGGAGGCATGCAGGTAGGAATAGCGGTCAGTAGGTTTCCGGTATAGGGTGGTGTTTATGTGGCCATTGTTTATTAGCACTGTAGTGTCCAGGAAGTGGATCTCTTGTGTGGACTGGACCAGGCTGAGGTTGGTGGTGGGATGGAAATTGTTGAAATCATGGTGGAATTCCTCAAGGGCTTCTTTTCCATGGGTCCAGATGATGAAGATGTCATCAATATAGCGCAAGTAGAGTAGGGGCTTTAGGGGACGAGAGCTGAGGAAGCGTTGTTCTAAATCAGCCATAAAAATGTTGGCATACTGTGGGGCCATGCGGGTACCCATAGCAGTGCCGCTGATCTGAAGGTATACATTGTCCCCAAATGTGAAATAGTTATGGGTAAGGACAAAGTCACAAAGTTCAGCCACCAGGTAAGCCGTGACATTATCGGGGATAGTGTTCTTGACGGCTTGTAGTCCATCTTTGTGTGGAATGTTGGTGTAGAGGGCTTCTACATCCATAGTAGCCAGGATGGTGTTATCAGGAAGATCACCGATGGATTGAAGTTTCCTCAGGAAGTCAGTGGTGTCTCGAAGGTAGCTGGGAGTGCTGGTAGCGTAGGGCCTGAGGAGGGAGTCTACATAGCCAGACAATCCTGCTGTCAGGGTGCCAATGCCTGAGATGATGGGGCGCCCAGGATTTCCAGGTTTATGGATCTTGGGTAGTAGATAGAATATCCCAGGTCGGGGTTCCAGGGGTGTGTCTGTGCGGATTTGATCTTGTGCTTTTTCAGGAAGTTTCTTGAGCAAATGCTGTAGTTGCTTTTGGTAACTCTCAGTGGGATCATAGGGTAATGGCTTGTAGAAACTCGTGTTGGAGAGCTGCCGAGCAGCCTCTTGTTCATATTCCGACCTATTCATGATGACAACAGCACCTCCTTTGTCAGCCTTTTTGATTATGATGTCAGAGTTGTTTCTGAGGCTGTGGATGGCATCGCGTTCCGCATGGCTGAGGTTATGGGGCAAGTGATGCTGCTTTTCCACAATTTCAGCCCGTGCACGTCGGCGGAAGCACTCTATGTAGAAGTCTAGTCTGCTGTTTCGACCTTCAGGAGGAGTCCATCTAGAATCCCTCTTTCTGTAGTGTTGGTAGGGAGACCTCTGTGGATTAGTATGTTGTTCAGAGGTATTTTGGAAATATTCCTTGAGTCGGAGACATCGAAAATAGGATTCTAGGTCACCACAGAACTGTATCATGTTCGTGGGGGTGGAGGGGCAGAAGGAGAGGCCCCGAGATAGAACAGCTGCTTCTGCTGGGCTGAGAGTATAGTTGGATAGGTTAACAATATTGCTAGGTGGGTTGAGGGAACCATTGCTGTGGCCCCTTGTAGCATGTAGTAGTTTAGAAAGTTTAGTGTCCTTTTTCTTTTGTAGAGAAGCAAAGTGTGCGTTGTAAATGGCTTGTCTAGTTTTAGTAAAATCCAGCCACGAGGAAGTTTGTGTGGAAGGTTGGTTTTTAATGAGAGTATCCATTTTTGAGAGCTCATTCTTAATCTTTCCCTGTTTGCTGTAGAGGATCTTGATCAGGTGATTCCGCAGTTTCTTTGAGAGCGTGTGGCACAAGCTGTCAGCATAGTCTGTGTGGTATGTAGATTGTAATGGATTTTTTACCTTCAGTCCTTTTGGTACGATGTCCATCTGTTTGCATTTGGAAAGGAAGATGATGTCTGTCTGTATCTGTACAAGTTTTTTCATGCAGTTGATAGATTTCCACTCCATACGGCTAAATGCAGTGCCTTGCATAATGACAGGTTTCAGAGGAACAGCCGTGTTAGTCTGTATTCGCAAAAAGAATACAGAGAAAACCTGGATTTATGCAGGAAATAGCCCGACTTGATTATGTAAAGAGTTGTCACTTTGGATGGGCTAGCACCAGCAGGAGAGTGAATTTGTGTGGGGGGGTGGAGGGTGAGAAAACCTGGATTTGTGCTGGAAATGGCCCACCTGTTGATCACTTTAGATAAGCTATTACCAGCAGGACAGTGGGGTGGGAGGAGGTATTGTTTCATATTCTCTGTGTATATATAAAGTCTGCCGCAGTTTCCACGGTATGCATCTGATGAAGTGAGCTGTAGCTCACGAAAGCTCATGCTCAAATAAATTGGTTAGTCTCTAAGGTGCCACAAGTACTCCTTTTCTTTTTAGATGAGTGCTGTAAGTCATACGGCACTAGTCTGCATTCCTCCACCAGGTGGCGTGCTGGCGGCATGCTGCCCTGCTCTCTCAGCTTAGCACCTGCTGGCAAGTGGTGCAGATGTTTGTCCACCGTTCCAAACTGAGCGGTGCCCTCTGCTTTTCCCCGGCTTTGGTGATGGCTTATGTGACTTCCAGAGTTTCTGTGACTGGGGCAGCCGCTGCCTGCTCAGACCTGCCGCCTGTCCCTCCTTACAGCAATGGACCTGAGATTAGATCCCAAATTCCCCTCCAAAGATGGGCACTTGGGCAGCGGGAGTATGTGACCTATGCTAGGCCACAGGGCTGCAGTCCAGGGTTATGGGGAACTATTAATTAGTTTGCTGAACAACAGCAAAGTGCACCCACCGTAGGCCAGTGTGCACCCAACCAACCCACCCGACTGCTGCCCTGTCACGTCAGATTCTTCTAGCTGAGTGAGGCAGGGTTAGAGCATGTGGTCATGTGATTAAAGACTGGGTGGGGGAAGCAGAGGCACAAGGGGGCTGAACTAAGGCGGCCGAAGCAAGGTTAAAATTGGCATTTTCCAACTGTCAGGTGCTTGACTCTGCAACCTCAGTTATGTTTTTTTAATGTAATTTCCTAAGGGTGGAAAAGGCAAAAGTCCCTTCCAGTTATGTGCACCTGCAACCATTAGTTCATGACCTAGCATCATCAGGCTTTGAGGCCTGAGCGGTCAGTACAGGCTGCTCCCACGCGAGCCACAGAACTAACCTTGCCAGGGGGCCGTGGCAAAAGGCCGGGGGATGTGAATGAGCTGCTAATGGAGGCCAGCAACACACTGGGTTACCTAGACCTGAGTGGCCCTGTTTTACAGACAATGTAGCCGAGGAGAAAGACAAGTGCTGAGAGCATGGTGGCTAATGGATAGCACCGGGCCTCCTGCAATAATACAGTGGGTTCTAATCCCAGCTTAATAACAAAAACAGTGAAGGATACAGAATTCTTTAGCCTGTGTCGGTCTACAGATTGGGGCTGAGCTCCTGGGCTCCTGGGTTCCAGCACAGTGCCCCTTCCCTAGCCCACAGGGGAAAACTGAAGGAGATGGATGCAGTCTGGCTGGTGATTGAGCTCTATGTGCCAGGCTGAAGTGAGACACCAGGCTGGTGCATGCCCAGGGCTGGAGAATGTTGAGGCTCTGGGGCACACTGCTGAAACCAAGCAGACCCATACATGGGAGATGGTGTCTCAACAGTGTATAACTCGGAGCAGGGTGGATAAGGCCAGCAAAAGGCACCTCCTTGACCCCAGGACTGTTTCTTGGCCAGAGCTCAAGTCCTGCTAGAGCCCAGGGACGTGCAAGTGCTCTTGAAAGAAACCGTCCCAAGAATTTTTATATTGGAAAGCGTTAGTCAGCCTTAATACAGGGCTCTCTGCTTCTCCCCACATAGTGCTGTACAGCACCTCTCTTCCTCACAACAGGACAAGGGAGGGGAGCTCCTGGCTCAGCCCATGTGTGGGGGCATATGTGGGCACTCCAGCAGTAACTGGCATTTCCATAGAGGATGCCATCTGCCAGAGTCATGCTTCCATCTCAGACATGTTCTTAAGTACAGTACAGACAGTATCAGCTACTGGATCTGTTACCATCTCACTCCTGTAATGAGCTTTTTTTTTTTTTTTTTAAGACGTTGGGCTATAACTTAACAGCCCATGAACCTCCACACACTTTTTTGCATGAACTGTTAGCTCCCCACAGTCACCATTCAGCTTCAGTGTTGTTGCTGCCATGTTTGCATAAACAAATCCAGCATCATTCCTGAAACAGTGGTGGTGCGTGGTTCTTGACCTCTGTGGCCGACCTCTACAAGGAAGCATATAGCACGATCCGCACTAAAAGGAAGCAGCTGGCAGTGAATCAGGTGGTACCTATGAGCTCTGGGTAGATAACACAGATCTCAGAACAGCTGCCACCCTTTCTTAAACAAATCCAGTGTCATCCTGGAACAGTTGTGGATCTTGGGCTCTGTGGCGGACTGCTACAAGGAAGCATACAGCACAGTCCTAGCTAAAAGGAAGCAGCTGGCAGTGAATCAGGTGGTACCTATGAGCTCTGGGTAGATAACACAGATCTCAGAACAGCTGCCACCCTTTCTTAAACAAATCCAGTGTCATCCTGGAACAGTTGTGGATCTTGGGCTCTGTGGCGGACTGCTACAAGGAAGCATACAGCACAGTCCTAGCTAAAAGGAAGCAGCTGGCAGTGAATCAGGTGGTACCTATGAGCTCTGGGTAGATAACACAGATCTCAGAACAGCTGCCACCCTTTCTTAAACAAATCCAGTGTCATCCTGGAACAGTTGTGGATCTTGGGCTCTGTGGCGGACTGCTACAAGGAAGCATACAGCACAGTCCTAGCTAAAAGGAAGCGGCTGGCAGTGAATCAGGCAGCGCTTATCAGCTCTGGGTAGATTACACAGATCTCAGGGCATTACAGCACGGAGAGTGTGATGATATTTCTGGTAAATGGTCCACTCCTAGCAATGGCTGCTGGAGAGGTGGCAATCATGATGTCACCATGTCTTTCACAGTCTTTGATATCAGGGACTGCGAAACTGTTGTGACTCATCTTGTAATCCCTGAGATACAGCTCCCCTGCCTAATAAAGATTTTTGCCATAAGCAATGCCCCCGAATGTGCCAGATGTCATGCCCACAGCCTCAGGTAAGAGGATGCCCATTTTGCAGATGGGAAAGCTGAGGTTAAGTGACAAGAATTAGAGGCACAGTGGGCTCATGGCTTGGGTCCAGATCCTCCAAGGCATTTATGTGCCTAGTTCCCAGTGATTTCAGTGGAAGTGAGGAGCCTAAACACCTTTGATCTGGGTCTAGACTGGGGCCTAGATTCTGTGCTCCTCAGGCTTTCTACAGCCTTGCAGCCTCTGAATTCTGGGTCTGCTGAAGGCCTTCTCAGACCCTGGTGCAATTAAAGCAGCCCCTGGGTTGACATCCAGTGGGACTTGTGCTCCTAACTCACTTAAATGCTTTAGAAAATCCCATCTCACCTCTGCTTCAAAATGTGTCATTTGAAACTTGCAGGGAGGCTGATTTCAGGTGCTATTGAGGGAGTGGAAAAGACAGGAGAGAGCAGCCCCTCGCAGGAGTGATCAGCCCTGGGGCCTGGCTAGAGGTCTTGGAGGCTCAGATCCCACTACATGAATTGCCCTTACAAGCTGGCCCAGGCAGTCAGAAAAAGGGCAGGAGCCTGCACGTTGCTACACTTCTATTGTTTTTATTACAGTGTTCTTAGCATACACAAACTCCAAAACTCACCAGGATGCATCACAAATTACATGTGCCCAGATGCTGAAATGCTGCAGGGAATGTTGGATAAATAGAGGGCAGCCCAGCCGAGGGGAGCCAGCCAAGAGACAATGGAGTCTCCATGTGATGTGACGCCTGCCCTCATGACCAACTCAGTACAGAGAGCCGCCCAATCCCCTGAGCGGCTGCACGCCACAGTGCTGTCGGCTTCACTGCGCGCTAGGTCATCACTTGCTTGAGGTCAGGCCCAGGTTTGGCAAAAGGAGCCAGGCCGCTTCAAACATACTACTTTCCTTTTGTGCAGCCCTAGTTCTGGCACGTGCTCCTCCAGCTGGAGAGCCACTCAGCACCTCACAGGATCGGGCCCTGTGAGAAGATTCTCTTAGGAAGCCAGTCCCCACGGTGGTGTGGCAGTCTGTGCACAGTCCCATCCCCCATGCCTGCATTCCTGCTCCTAGCGCGACAGGGACCACCCCCCCACCCGCCGGACGTGCGGAGCGAGGGCACGGTCCCCTGCTGCCTGCCCACTGTCAGACAGTCAGGTGCTGCCATGTGACCACCCGCCTGTGGGCCCCACGCTCAGCCTTAGTATCTCCTTTACGGAGCTCGCCTGCCCCTGGGCCCTTACCCCACAAATCCTTTGCCCCAGCACATTCATGGACCCCCCGCAAGCGGCTTGGATGACCACAGGGAGTTTTACAGAGGGCTCAGAGACCTGGCCCCGGGGTGGTGACTCACAGCACCAGGGAGGTGACGGCAGGGTCTCTGGAAGCCGTAGGTGATGGTGAACCCAAGTGCTGCCTCCCCCAGGGGAACTGGGAGCTAGGTCTCCAAGGGGTGGGGCCCCAGGTGTGTCCTAGGTCTCTACAGGGGGAACATGGGGGTGGGCTGGCCTAACGCAAAGGATTGGCTGGCTCAGGTGCCAGCGAAGCCGTGGGACCTGGGGGTGTGACTGGGACCTGGGGGTACATAGGACTGAATCCATGGCTTTAGGAGTCATTCAACTTTGTACCCACCCAATGCATCTCTTTTTAAAGTGAAACCTTCCTAAGCCCTTGTTCCAGCAAGTGGATTAGGCTCGTGGCTGTGATATTAGCTACAGGCAGCATACAGCGCCTGCCCCATGTGGCTGCTGAAGCAGGCAGGGATACACCCGTTTTAAGGCCAGAATGGACTATCGGATCATCTAGTGTAACCCTCCCATATGGCACGGGCCAGAGAACTTCACCCCCGTTGCCCCGGTATTGAGCCCCATATCTTGTGTTATAGTCCTTTTGCAAGAGTGGGTGGGGGAGGTTCTATGACCTGTAACACACTGGAGGCTGGGATGGTCCCTTCTGGCCTTAAAGGCTGAGGCCCAGAAAGATGCCAGCTGGAATTTGAAAACTTGCAGAGATGGAGAATCCACCCCTGCCTTCGGAGTTTGTGCCAGTCGTTACGCTCCCTCACTGTTATCAACTGGGGCCTTCTCTCCACTTTGAATTTGGCTGGCTTTAACCTCCGGCCATTTGTTCTCGTGCTGCCTTTTGCTGCTAGAGTAAAGCCCTTTAGTCGGCAATGTTTGTTCCCCAGGAAGGTACTTCTACCCCCTTGCTGTACCTATACCTGCAGTTCCTGGCAGTGCTTTAGTGCAACACTCCCCTGCTGTCTTGTCATGCCAATATTCCAGCTGCCCTCGCAAACAGAGAGAGAGGTGCAGTGCTGACCCGCAGGACTGCAGCAGGAGGCAGCTCATTAATTAGGGAACCGTCACTTCATGGCTTGATTATTGTTCTTTGCAATCTCCCCCTGCCCCTGCCCTTCCCCCTGCCCCTGCCCTACTCCATCCCCTGACCATGGCTGCTCATTGAACATACTAAACAGCTTCAATATTCTTCATATTGGGTTTGGCCTTTTCAGTCTGTTACGTAGAATACTGGATGCCAGTAGCATTTCAGTCCCGCCTGCAGGATCCGAGTGTGTCTCACATACTTACTGTATGTGGGGGTCACAGCCTCTCCATGCGAGATTCCAGTCCCCCGACTCATGGGTTCAACATCTGTAGCCAGGTGTGAGTCCAGTGGGAGAAGGGAGGGTTTCGACCTGACGCCAGAAAGGGTGCGGAAGTGCAAGCAGAAATGGCTCCTGTGAACCCATTTGAGCAGAGCGACTATGCAGCTCAACACGTGTGCTGAGTCCCTGCTGGCTACGAGGCAGCGCCTTCCCTTTCTCTGGAGGCCGCTGGAGAGAAGACGAACTCGGAGGGTTCTCAGCCTAGCAGAGCATGGCAAGGCGCTCGCTGATTTTTGAGGTGCCAACAGGATGTGCGAGTTCAATCTCGGTGGAGAGCCGGAGAAGGATCTGGACTCCATAATGCTCCACTCCCTCGAGTTTAGGGTCCAACTAGGGAGGGCGGAGGAGCTTCCTCTAGACCGCCTTGATGGTCAGTGCAAAGTTGTCATGAGGATTCTTTTTGCTTGCCCAGAAGTGGGGGTTGCCATACGCTTCTCCCAGCATCGCGTTCCCTTCCTCTTCGTCCTCACTCCGGTCAAAGAAGGCTTTCAATGCCTTAGGTCGGAAGTAGTGCAGCACAACCACCATTACCCCAATCAGGAAACACAGCAAGCCTGGAAGACATAAGCAACGCACACACACTCAGCAAGCTCCTCTACTGTGCACCCTCCACAAGGAGGGCCCCTTGGGAGCAGCATGTCCCTCACGCAGGGTGACAGATCACACCCAGCTACCAGCCCGGGACACATCCCAGCTTCCACCCAGTTGATGCCCCCTGTATGTATTCTGACAGGCAAAAGGGAACGGCCTCCAAATGGGAAACTATCACACCCCCTTCCGCCTCTCACTGCAGTGACGGCACCATGGGCTGCTGTGCTCTGCCCCCCTTTCAAATCCTATGCCACACCCTACAGCACCATCAGCTGGACGTTTTGGGGAACATACATAGACTGTGGGAATTCTTACCACTTGGCCCATTAAGTGCATATAAAATCCACAATCTACTGAAAAAGTCCCACAGTGGCCTGCCAGCCCACTCCGCCCACCACTGGGAGCGATGCTTTTCACTGTGCAGAGGAACTGGTACTTTCATTGAGCATGAGGCCTGTTTCTCCAAACAGCACCGGAGACCAGGCTGGCTGGGTGTGAGCGATTCAGAGCCGAGTTCCATCCGGAGCTGCCTACGCCAGCGGGTGCCGGCAGAGCTGCGGATACAGCCTGCTCGGGAGAGCTGGCTGGAGAACGACAGGGTTTTTTTGTGGAGAATTGTTTTCCTTTTGATTTTTAAATTTCCTGTGATTTTTTTTAAAACTTAACAACAACAACAACAAAATAAAAAGTTGGTTTTTAAAAAACCGTTTTCAGTTAAAAAATGAGGTTTTAAAAATCCAAACCAATGTTTTTCCAAATGCCAAAACTTTTTACCCAAAACTAATAATTTCTACCAAAACATTTTCAGTTTCTGGGGTTTCCAGGAAAAAATACCAGCAATGTCAATCACAATCAAACATGTCCAATGAAAAAATACCAGCTCCCAGGCTCCGTGGGAGCACGCACTCTCATTGTATCAGCCCCAGGGGCAGCTGCAGAGCACGGAGCAGCACAGCCAGGTTCATAGCTGAGGACTCTGACCCTCACGGGTTGGCTGTGAGGGACTTAGAACTGGACAACAAGCAGCAGGTGCACAGAAGGAATCTGCCTCTTCTCAGCTGCCTGGTCTCTCCTAGAACCACATCACAAACAAAGCAAGTGTGATGCCTACTTGTTGCAAGCGTGAGCCAGAAGGACGCCCCATAGACAGTCTGCAAGGAGGCTGGACCGAACTGGATGGCGCACATGGGGGAGTTCCTGACCGTGGAGAAGGAGAGCAGCGAGAAGATCATGAAGGCCCCAGTGACCAGGATCATGTAGCCCCCGTAGACCAGGACTGGCATGGAGAACAGCATGTTGGAAATGAGCCAAGCACAAAATGCCACCCTGGTGGGAACAGAAAAGCCACAAAATGATGAGACCCACACACAGCCACTGGAACGGGCCACTGTCTTGGCACCAAACTGACTGCTGGGCGAGCTCCAGCCTTGCAAACCCCTCGCCCCCTGAACGCTCACCTCCAGGCTGATCTAGGAGCTCCAGGCTGTTCCTGGGCTTCCCCCAGGCACTGCCAGGACAGTGTGCTGGATGCCCCTCCCAGCTTCCATGGGCCAAGACAGAGGGGCGGTACCCATGGACAGAGCATGGCTCCTAATGTGGGACATGGCTGCTCCTTTGTAGGGGGCGGGGCAGCTTTTCTCTGTAGTTCTGCAAAGGGCCAGGAGGTGCTGAAAACCATGCCAGGGGCAGGCTAAGGGAAGAGGCAGACTGCAGTGAATTCAGCCCCCTGCGCTCAAAGTGGGTGGGCTCCAACCCTCAACTCCAAGTCAAAAGAAGGTTCCAAGTCAGATCGGAAGGACCATATTTCCAGTCTCGCCTGTCTGTCTGTCCAGCCCCGTGGAGTTCACCCGCAGTCTGTCCACCCACTCATGCTTCCTGGCCGTAGGCAACAGGGGCCAAGATTTTCAAAAACAGGAGCCTAAAGTCAGACTCCTCCATCCATATTTAGGCACCTGCCTGATCCTCAGCAGTGCTGAGCACTCTCTAGCCCCACTGGACCTACACCTGTGATCCCCAGGGCCTGGCTTCTGCTGCAGATTGACTTGGGTGCTGTATGGTTAGTGTGAATGGACTGACTGGTGTAGACCCCATTGCAGCTGGGGGGAGGCAGGCACTGCTGCAGGCCATGTCTGCTCCTAGGGAATGGGAGTCCAGTGCTGGCTTTCCAGAGGAGTCTCCGGGCACAGCAGGCTTTGCTAGCAAACCCATCT
The DNA here is from genome assembly GCF_965140235.1 of Caretta caretta. Classification (NCBI taxonomy): domain Eukaryota; kingdom Metazoa; phylum Chordata; order Testudines; family Cheloniidae; genus Caretta; species Caretta caretta. Next base: position 45,982,718 of record NC_134215.1, on the reverse strand, counting down.
CACTTGGAGCAGGCCCGGGGCCAAACCAAGGATGCCCAGTCTGTTCCCCTCGGGAAGGGAGACCGTCCGGCTCCCTGTGAAGAAGGACGAGGCTCACCAGAGAGTTGCTGATGTGTAGTGGCCGGAAATCCTGTACTGGATGTACACGCCGCAGGGGCTCTGCCGGCTGAACTTCTCTGCCACGTACAGGATGGGGCTGGGCAGCCCCTTCACCAGGCCCTCCTCATAGATTTCGTCGTAGTTTTCTCCAAAGCGCCAGGCAAAGTGCTCGTTGTAGTTGATGGTTTCATTGATCTGATTCACTGGCTTCCCTGCAGGGAAGGGAAGCGTCTCGTTAGCCTTGGGGCAGAACAGAGATTCCGCACTGGGTGGGGTTCCAGGGGGCCAAGCAGTAATGGGGGGGCCAGTTAGTTACCTTAAAGGCAGGGCTATTGCTGAGCTTACTGCCCCTTCATACCACCAGCCTTCCTTGAGTAGTTCACCCCAGAAAGAGGAGAAGCCCCATTGTTTCCCCTTCCCAGCTCTTCCCAGGCTCACCAGTTCTGGTGAGTAGTGTGTTATGGATGGCCCAGAATCCAGAAGTCAGACAGTACTGACCGGGTGATAAGCAACTGTGCTTTCCGCAACCAGAGATTGGACTGCATGTTACAGGCAGTTCCCCCCGCCCCACACAGGACCTAGGTGGCCCAGCAAGTAGACTGGTACCCAGCATGCAGTGGGAGCCAGAGGAGATGTACAGGGGCCCCTGCAGCTGGTAGTGGAGTTGGTGGCCTTACAACAAAGTGAGGGCCAACGGCTCATGCTATGATGCCCAAAGTCAGGGTTGGGGAGAAATCCCCACGTGCTGCGCACATGGGCCGCGTTTCACTGGCTGATGCATCCCAGCGTTGCACTCACCTACTAGCGTGACGTTGACTCCCCCCAAGCTGATGTGCAGGCCAATGTCTGCATTCACCATGGTGCGGCTGAAGGATTTGTAGGAGGTGTTCGCTGTCACCTGGCCAGTCTCCCAGTCCCCGGTGAACTGCACAGCTGGGAGGGGAGAGAAATCGTGGGTGGAGTTAGTCAGGGGCTAGCACCAGGCGCTGCTGCCCTCGTGATCACCAGCTGTGGGCAGAGTCTGGGTTTGTAGGGATTACAACTAAGCCATGGACTCTGCGCAGTCATCAGCCGGCCAAGCTCCAAAAGGCCCTGACTGGCTTCTCATACTGAAATAAGCTCTTTAGGCTCACACCTAGCCCTGTCTGGGATCCCTCCATGCAGAATTGCCTGGCCCTGTGGCAAATAGAAGCAGAGAGGAGCCTGCACATCTTGGATCCAAAGGGTCACTTTGACTAAGGCATGTTCCAGCAGGACCTGGGAAGCCACTCACTCGCAGTGGTGCAAAGCAGTGGATGTGTGGCCTAGTGGAAAGAGCACAGACCTAGGAGCCACAAGCAGGGTGCTCAGCTGCCCTGTGCTGCCCCCCTTGTTTGCTGAGCTGCCCACTTTAAAAAAAAACCAAATAATTTATTCATCCTTGAACCTTTCAGATTTTCAAGCTCTAAAGATGAAGCCTGTACAACCTCCCTGTCTCAGGCAGGTTCAGGGAGACGCTCGGGGGGTCTGAGAGTCTATGTGTGAAGAAGGAGTGGAGCAGAGGGGATGCATCAAATTGTCCCCCTTCCAGCCCCTGGGGCATATCTAGTTCATGCAACCTAAGACCCCTGTAGAACAGGCCTCGAAGGGGGTGGCGTGGCAGGCACAGACCCTAGAGTTCTCAGCACCCCAGCTCCAATGACACTGCACTGCCAGGGAATGGGGGAGCCGGAGCTGGGGTGGTCTGCAATGGGGGCCTTCAGCAGCTGCCTGAGATCCATGCAAGACTCCGGGGCTGAACCTCGTGCTTCTACTGTGGAGGCACAAACCCAGACCTGTTCCTTTCACCCAAGGGGAGAATTCAGAGGAAATGCCCCAAGGGCAAACTCTGAGATCTTGCTGTAGACACACTGCAGTCCAGAAGGACTTGCAAAATGGTGTGATCCCCAAGTACTCAGGACCCGCCCCCCCCAGTACTTGCTGGGGATCACAGAGCCAGAGTATCTATCTATGGACTCCAAACTGGGCTTCCGGGTGGTGCCAGACAGAGAAATCCTTGGCTTCGGCTCTGAAAACGATTCATTATTCTTGTGTGCCCAAGCAGCACTTGGACATCTCGTTATGCTGAGAGCAGCATGTGGCAGCTCTCAAGTGCCTCAGGGAGGGTGGACTCACTCCCAGAGAAGGGGGTGGGGGCTGTACCCGCTGCTTCTTGCCCCTTCTTTGACAGCCAGTCTTCTGCATTTCCTCAGAGTGCCCCCGTGGCATTTGGACTCAGGGAGCAGCCTGTAAAAATGGCAGGGACCGATCTCTAGGGCTATCGGGTGCTGCCAGTTATAACAACACTCAGCATCTCTCCAGCAGCTGCCTTCTAAGGGTCCCAGTGTGCTTTACAAACAGGAATTCAGCCACTCTCAGCATCCCTGTGAGAGGCGCAAATATGATAGTGTGTGCATGTATGTGTACATGACTACTGCCCTCCACTGGCTGGCACCAGAACTGTTCAGCTGTGTGTCATAGGCCTCCCTCCTGCTTACAGCCATTCTCCTGTAGATCACATAAGGGGCTGAGTGTTTTGGCACAGGGGGATTCGATTTCTATTCCCTGAGAAGCTCTGAGTGGCCACAGAGAGCAGAATAGTGACAGCCACAGCATTCCTAGATGGCCATGCATTTATTAAAATACTATCAAGCCCATTATAGAGATGGGGAAACTGAGGCCCAGACATGTTAAGTGACTTGTCCAGGTCATACAGGAAGATTTAGTCAGAGCTGGGAAAAGAACCCAAATCGCCTGTGCTCTAACCACTAGCCCATGCTTCCTGTGCACACACCCAAAGCCTCCCTACCAGGAAGTGCCCCTGCTCTGGGAATACAGCCCTGTGGGTCACTGGTTAGTTCGAGGGAGCACTTACCAACAATCACCGCCCCAATGAAAAGGCTCAGGATAACCCGGAGTAGCCAATACAGCCTCTGTGAGGAGAGAGATGGAAGGGGGGTCAGCTGTAAGGAGTGGCCCAAGGGGTCCTCAGTTCTCTTGCGAGTGAGTGAATGTAACAAAATCACTTAAAAGGAGCAAAGCCATTATGAGACTAAGTTCTCTGGGACAGGGACAGAGGCTCTTGCACCTGTTTGTGCAGCACCTCGCACCAATCCTGATCAGGGCTTCTAGGCACTACTGTAATAGAAATAACCAATAATGTCATTGGATTTACAGCAAAACTGCTGTGAGGGGGGAGAGGCCAGGACTTGAGTAGCAGGAGTGCAGCCTATCAGAGGGGAGGGGCAAATGCAGAGGTGTGGGAAGCCCAGTATTCGACTAGCAGGGGGTTGTGGGGCAGGGCCGTGGTGCCCTAGCAGAGCTGGGGGGGCAGGGCTATGGTACTGGCCTAGCAGGGGGCTGTAGGGCAGGGCTGAGATACCCTGGCAGAGCTGGGGGGCAGGGCTATGGTACTGGCCTAGCAGGGGGCTGGGGGGCAGGGCTGGGGTACTGGCCTAGCAGGGGGCTGTAGGGGCAGGGCTGAGGTGTCCTGGCAGAGCTGGGGGGGCAGGGCTGGGGTACTGGCCTAGCAGGGGGCTGTAGGGCAGGGCTGGGGTGCCCTGGCAGAGCTGGGGGGGCAGGGCTATGGTACCTGCCTAGCAGGGGGCTGTGGGGCAGGGCTGAGGTGTCCTGGCAGAGCTGGGGGGCAGGGCTGGGGTGCCCTGGCAGAGCTGGGGGGCAGGGCTGGGGTACTGGCCTAGCAGGGGGCTGTGGGGCAGGGCTGAGGTGTCCTGGTAGAGATGGGGGGGCAGGGCTATGGTACCTGCCTAGCAGGGGGCTGTGGGGCAGGGCTGAGGTGTCCTGGCAGAGCTGGGGGGCAGGGCTGGGGTACTGGCCTAGCAGGGGGCTGGGGGGTAGAGCTGGGGTGGGGGTGTCAGTGCCCGCATGCAGTAGGTCTGGCAGGTCAGAGCTCTCGGTCTCTCTGTTCCCGAATGCGTTGCACGGGAGCGGCCGGGGCTGGGGCTGGGGCCGGGGGCCGGGGCCGGGGCACTCACCGCTCGGCCCCGGATCCCCGGCAGGATGAGCAGGAAGCTGAGCGCCAGCGACAGGAAGACGGCGATGACGATGATGGAGCTGACATCGAAGGCGAAGGCCTTCCTGGGCTGAGGGTAGAAGGGGTAGACGCCGTCGAAGAGAGTCATGGTGCGGGCTGGGCGGAGGGCAGGAAACCTGAGAGAGAGAGCGAGAGAGACTCAGGCGTGCCCGGGGCCAGCGTGTCTGAGCACCGCCTGGGACGCGCTCCCGGCCGCGGGGAGGGGGCTGGGATGGGAACGTGCCCCAGGGCAGGAGTCGCGCCGGGGGCCAGAGGAAAGGCGCCGGCCAGAGGCGCGGGGGAGGCGGCGCTCGGAGCAGGGCTCGGCTGCTCTGCGGGCCCAGAGGTTGGGCCCCGTTCCCGGCCGCGGGCGGGGTTTGTGGAAGCGGACGGTGCGGGGAAAGCAGAGCCACGTCCCCACCGAGCGCGGCTCTGCTCCCCGCTGCTCAGCCTCCCCCTTCCCCTGGACAGCCCGGACCCTAAGGCAGCCACCGCTCCGCGCTCGGCAAGGGCGAGCTGGGTCCTGCCTGGCGCTGCAGCCGCGGGAGTCAGGGGCTTTGTATTTTGCGGTGCGCCTTGCAACCGCACCCGTCGGAGCGATCTCCCGGGCTAGCGGGCGCCCTGACCCGCCGCAGGCTGGGCTGTGCATTGGATCTCTCCACCTATAAAGCTGGCTTTGTGTTAGCCCCGTTTGCTGGCCCTGGGTCTCAGATACCATTGGTGGGTATCGCTACCAGCAGCAAGTAACCGCCCCCCCCCCAGTTCCAGCCTGGCAGAGCAGAAATCCTGTATGCACGCCAAAGGGTGAGAGGTGTTGCCCAAGGTCAAAGAGGGAGCAATTGGCAGAGTCAGGATTTGGCTCGGAGTTCCCAGCTCTCCTCCCCACCCTCGACTGGCTGGAGCACAGGAGTATTGGCTGGCATTTTCCAAAGCTGCCTAGGAGATTTAGATACATTTCTGCCATCAGCATTCATGGCAGCCGGGGCTGTTCTGTCCAGTTTGATTATTTCTTAAGATTGTTATGTGATTTCTTTAGAAAATATACAGATTTAAAAAGGGTATTTCTATCTCATGGATAGTCCAGGCTGTTTGTCACTCTCCTCTTTCTCAGAAATAGCGAAACTGATTTTGCTCAAACTTTCCAGCAAAAAATCGTTGCATTCTTCCGGGAAGATTCCGGGACGGTTCAGCCCCAAAGAGGAAAGTTTCGGAATATTACAACTCACTGAAAATAGGTGACGGTTAGAAGGGGCAGAGCAAGGGAACCTAAACTCAGTCGAATAAACACCTGACAAGAACTCTGAGCTTTATAATAAGGAATTTAGCGTATGCTAAATATATATACAATACAATATAAATAAATAAATTAAATAGTAATGTGCGCTAGATTGGAATCTCTCCGTGTGTTTGGGTTTGTCTACACAGAGAAATTGACCGCAATAGCTACTGTGGAATAAGCTACTCCACAATATCTCCCATGTAGGACCTCTCTTCTCCGGAGGAGAAGTCACTTTATTCCAGAATAATTAACGCATTTCGAAAGCGGAGTAATTATTCGGGAATAAAATCACATTTATTCCGGAGCAATGATTCCAGGAGAGCTTTTCCGGTCGATTCCCCCGTGTAGACAAGCCCTGAGTTAGAACCCACCCGCCTTCTCAAGCAAGGACTCCAGTGGGGTAACTCGCAGGGTAAGTGTGAATTCGGGAATCAGGTTCTGGTTAAACCGCTCAGGCAGCTCTGAGGTGCTGAGAAAAGCCCGGTACGCTGATCAGACGGTGTCAAACTTTAATCGTCGAGCGGCAGCCGGGCATTCTCTGGATTGCGCAGAAATGCCCCGCTCTGGGCAGGGATCTGCGCTGGACCCAACGCACCGGCCCCAGCCTCATCATGCGAGATAATTTTTTCAGTTAAAAAAACAGCAGCCCCTGCCTCGTTGCCGAGATTTCCCCTGAGAAACTATTCGGCCGTTACAAGTCGCTGCATTTGGACTGAAAATGTCTCCTGATGAAAAGGGGGGTTTATATATAAAAATATTATTTCTCAATGAGAAATTTCAAAGCCAAACAACCATTTTCATCGGGCTTCATTCCGGATGGAAAGTTCACTTTTTGAAAACTGAAAATTCTTTGAGCTTTCAAAATTCTAGCAGGGGCGAGGTTTCACCCTCTCTGGGGTTGGATCCAGGATTTCTAGACCTGGGGGGGTTCGTTTTTCCTCTTTTTCTTTTTCTCCCCTGAAACTTTTCAAAAGGCTGGGGAAAGATCGCAGAGCTGTAAAAAAATGAAACTTGTGAATTCTGCGGCTCCGACAGTATTCAAAAGGTGAAGAAGGGACTTATAAAAGTTAGAGTGAGAAAAGAAAAGAAAGCAAAGTTGGCTGGCACGGGGTCATCCTAAGCCATTCAGCGGCAAAAGGAATCAAGGGGGAGCAAGCGGGAAGGGGAATGAAAATCAAACCCTGGTATTTTGAGGGGAGGGGCTGTTGAAAACTGAATCGGAACCAACATTTCGCTCCGAATCCCGCCACCCGGACAGTCCGGTTTGTTTCCCAGCTCCCCTGCAAAAAGTGTCCCACGAAAATTCTCCCTTGGCAATTTCTCTCGGGGCTACAAGCGGGTGTTTCGGCTGGCTCTGGGGTGCCCCAGACGGGAAAGGCAAGTGATGAGATCCCACCCGGCCGCCAAGGGCTTCTCAGGGGATAGCCAATGCCCTGTCTGGAGGAGGAGGGGGAGTCAGCTCGGATTTGGCTTCACGGCTCTTGCACCCACACGTCCCCTGGGAGCGGGGTCAGGTAAAGGGGCTGTGGGTCATGTCCCCAGGGATCTTCAAGAGGGGACACAGCCAGTCCCCAGAAGCCCGGAGTGTTTAGCTTCCCCCTTGCAGCCTGCTCCAGGCAGAAATGCGCTAGCAGGGTGGAGCATCTCCCTGCTGCTTGGAGCCCCAGCCCAGGGTGGGCGCCTGCCCCTCGCTTACCTGTCCGGCAGGGCAGCGCTCAGGGTCCAGCAGTGCTAGCAGTAGCCCGCGGGCTGCTCTCTTATAGCCCGCCCGCCCCATCCCGGGGTGCCCGCCCGACTCACCCCGGGGTGCCCGCCCGACTCCGGGGGCCGGTGACTATGCAAATAAGGCAGCTGGGCCCCGCCCCCCAGCTCTTCCTCCTTGGCGCGCGAGCCGCCCAGCCCCACTCTGCCCAGAGCCGGCCAGGCAGGAAGGCACCGCACACCAGGAGCACCCGCGGTCCAAGTGAGTGCGCCGCCCTCTTGGGGCCGGGGCCCTGGGGTCGGGAGGTGCCGCAGGATGCACCTGCTGCGGGTCGGACCGGGCGCTAGCGGCGCGGTGCTCGCAGGGCGCCGCTGGGGGGCGCCGCGCCCCCGATCGGTTCACACGTGGGAGCTGCGGCGGCAGAAGCAGCATCCCTCCAATTTTGCTACCAGTAGCGGCTTCCGCCGCGCAAATGCGGCCTTTTGGGTTACCCGTCGGAACTTGCTACCACCTGGTCCAGGGGCGCGCATTCGGAGCGATGAGGGGGGGTTGCCTTGACAAGGGGCAGGATTTGCTTCCTCTTTGCTAATTTGCAATTGATTGATTATTGAGGTGCGCTGTGGGAGCCCAGCTGTGCGGGGGAGAGGGCCCTGCCGCGGGCAGGTGGCGTCCCTGGGGAGAGCCGGCCTGCGCCCGCCGCCAGCAGTCCTGGAGCCGCCTGGCCAGGGCAGGTGGAGCCCGGCACAGCCGTTGCGCAGCCCACCTCCCCAACGCGGGTCGCTCCGCGCTTTGGAAGTGCCCAGACCGAAGGCGGAGCGCCAGGCGCAGCCCCCCCACCGGGAGCTCTGCCCCCTCCCCGCCAGTGAAATCTTGGCCACGGGGACTCTTCGTTCTCCCAGCCAAGGCCCCTTGCGCAGGGCTCAGGGCGCTGCTGGAGGAGCTGGGCGGGAGGGTCTCTGCTCTGGGGAGGGGCCGAATCCCCGGCTCTAGCCTCCGTGGGGAGCCGCGCGTGGGGCTGGCTGGCTCTTTATTTCCCTCGCCGAGGCCAGGACACAGGACCGAGGCCCCCTCGGGACGGGAGCCTCCTTTCCCTGGCCCTTGGCTGGGCACCTGGGCTCCCCTGCACATTCTGTCCCCTTTGCTTCCGCCAGCTGTCCCCGGGCAGGGCTGTGCTGGGCATCCCAGCTGCTGGCTGTGCCCTGGCCAGAGGGAGGCGGGGAGTCAGACCAGGGCCCCAGCGCCTGTTCGCCAGGGCTCGCCAGGAGCCTGCTCCCCGTCCGCAGGCTGTTTCCCGGATACCCCCCCGCCGCCCCCAGCCATTCCGCGCAGCGAGGCGGTCCGGATCCAGGCGATGGGAATCTGCCTCCTCGGCACGTACAACCGCCCTGTGGGGCTACCGAGCCCCCGTGGGTTTAGTTCTCTTCATACTCCCGGGGTCCCAGACCCCCTCCGGCCACAGGGACAGCAAGCCCTGGCCTGCCCGGAGACGGGGCTAAATCCCATCCACCCCATCCCCTGCCAGCCAGCCCTGAGCACCGTCTGGCCCCAGACGGTTTCTCACCCAGCCGGATTGACTGGGCGCTGCTAAAGGCAAGGGGCCCATTGAGAAGCTGGGTCTTGGAAATGTAATCGGGGGCCGGGGGGGACTGAATGTGCTGCAAGGTTCAGAATCCCTAAAGCAGCCGCAAGCCGGCATTCTGCAGCGTTTAATCTTTTGAAAAAAACAGGGCACTTTACATCAGTGCCGGGGCTGAGACCAGCTTCCCGGAGCTGTCCAGTACCCTGTGCTGCGCAGCTCTGATTAACTGAGCAGAGAGACTTTCTGGGGTACTTGGGAGCAGCCCCCGTCAGCCTCCAGGGTTCCTACACAGGGGGGTGAGTGTTTGGGGAAGCTAGTCCCTCCCCTCCCTTTTCAATACACAGCAGCTCAGCCGTGGAGGGCGCTTGTCCTTGACTCCTTGCCAATTCCTCCTGGAAGCCCTTCTTTGGCGTTGAGGGTTTGTTTGCATCACTCTTATCTGAAGTGCAGTTGCTGAAGTGTTTGCTAGGGTCCTGCGGTTTTGGATAGGATTCACTGGACGATTTGATGAAGGGCCTGGAGCCTTTGGAGACATCAAGGGAACCAAGGAGTCCCACACCCAGACTCCTAGCAGGAGGCAAGGACCAGGGCTTGGCTCTGGCAGAACCAGGGTTCCCTGTTTTCATGGGGTGGGGAAGCTCAGAGCTATAGTGGGGTGTGGGCAGAGGAGCAGGATCAAACCCCATTGCTGGACAGGGCAGAGCTGGCTTTTTGAATGTGCCAGCAGGGATCTGAGACACAGAGAGTGAGTGACCTTCCCTGGGGCAGAACTGAGACTAGATCCCCTGTCTATTGTTTACCTCCCAGCACATCCTCCCTCTCACCACAGTAGAGGAGGGGTTTCAAACCTTGCAAACTCCCTGTGGGGCTTCCAGGGCTTGTGGAGCCTGCCTAAGTCTGCAAACTGGTTCCCCAGTCAAAGCCCAGTGTTTTCAGGAGTGGTTCAGTAAACAGGTCAGAGAGCTGCTAGATGCCATAATGCAAGGCATTTGTTTGGCATGCCAGGGGCTGGCCTGCATTTCGCGAGCTATGCTTGAGCTCACCAGCACCAACGTGCTTGCTCTTTCTCCATGGTGCTGGGAGAGAACACTGGCCTGGTTCAGAACGAATACATCCAGGAAATCGGGCAAATCAGCCCTCAGATGAGTAGACATCAAAGCAACAAACTGCCGCACAGGTTGGTTGGAGCGCTAGGTGGCCACGCATGGGAAATAGACTCCCAGGCTCAAGGAGCACCACCCCCAGGAGACCACATGATTCAGGTGCAGAAGGTCCTCTTGGCAGGCCTGAGTCCCAGAGTCCTAGCTAGAACTTGGTGGGATAGACATGCTGAATGGACAGGGCCGGTGCAAGGATGTTTTGCACCCTAGGTGAAACTTCCACCTTGCACCCCCCCCTCCCCCCGCCCTGAGGCGGCCTCCCTGCAGCAGCTCCCCACCGCCCCCTCTCCCCTCGGGGAGCCGTGCAGCAACTCCCATCGGCCCGGGGAGCCATGCGGCAACTCCTTGCCCCAGCTCACCTCTGCTCCGCCTCCTCCCCGAGCACGCCGACACCGCTTGTCCCGCCTCCCAGGCTTGTGGCGCCTATCAGCTCTTTGGCATGCAAGCCTGGGAGGGAGAGAAGCAGAGCGGGGTGGCGTGCTTAGATGAGGAGGCGGAGCAGAGGTGAGCTGGGGTGGGGAGCGGTTCCCCTGTGCGCCACCCCCCCGCCGTTACTTGCTGCAGGTGGCCCTCCCCGCACCTCTCTGTCCCAGCTCACCTCTGCTCCACCGCCTCCCCAGAGTGCGCTTTTGGCAGCCCCCAACCACTTGGCGCCCTAGGTGACCGCCTAGTCCACCTAGTGGTTGCACCAGCCCTGTGAATGGATAATATGGAGAGTTCCCAAAAGGACAGGCAAGGAAGTGGAACACGGGAGCCACCAAAATAATTTTGGTTAATTGCTCCCCATGAGGATTTTGGGATCTTGGTCCCTGTTGAATACTCCCCACAGTCTTGGTCAGTTGATAGAGGCTGGGTGGATCCTCCGGGCCAGGCCATGGAGAGATGAGAATCCCAGATGTACAGGGTCAGCCTCCCTGCTTCACAGGCCTAGTACAAATCCCCCAGGCTGCACCAGAAGACAAGAACAAAAGAACTTTCAAAACTCATGTCGGCTGGAACTCTGCATGAGAGCAAAACCTTTCTGAGACAATGAAGGGACGGGGAAAGGGAGGAAGGATGGGCTATTGGACAGTGCATTTGGTTTGATTCCTGTGGGACCATGGGTCAATCACATAATTTACCATGTGTCTCTGGTCCCCAGCTATAAACTGGGGATAGCACTTCCCTATTTCATGGAGGGAATGTTAAGATAAATCCATTAGTTGCTCATGTGCTATAGAGGATGGAGCATTGAACTTGGGTGCAGGAGATCTGGACTCTATTCCTGACTTTGCCGCTGACTTGCTGGGTGCCCACGAGCAAGTCACTTCTACTCTCTGTGCCTCAGTTTCCACATCTGTAAAATGTGGCTAACAATAGCAACCTCTTTTATAAAGGTTTCAGAGTGGCAGCCATGTTAGTCTGCCACAAATACTCCTTCTCTTTTATAAAGTGCTTTGAGAGCTACTGATGAAAAGTGCTGTATAAGAGCTAAGTATTACCCCTGAGAGAATGAAAAACTTAACAACCCTAACCCTAACCCTAACCCATCCCTGAGGCATGTGCCCAGCTCATCACATTTACGTACAGAGGAGAAGTATGTGAAGTATGTGACCTGAATGGAGAGTGCATTGGCTAATGCCATGGCAGGAAGAGCATAGTATAAATGCCTTGCTGGTAGAGACTAGAGTCTCTCTCTCTCTTTGCAGAAATATATGACTGGACACTCCCCCTGTTGGCTAGCTTCTAATAATTTTCCTTGCATAACATTCCATCTTTCTCTGCTGTTTATCTTATATTTCTTTAAACTGGACCAGGAGTGGAAATTTCCTGTTCATTTCATACCAGCCCAGATCCTGTTACAGTCTGGATCTACGGTTTTCTGCTTGTGAGAAGTAGCCATTTGTGAGTGTCTCTTTCTACTGGTGCTACGGATAATGCTGTAGTAGGGATTCACAGCACTAGTTGTATTGGAGCTGTCTGAGTTAATGTTACACCCAGCTGGCAATTTTTGAAAATTTGGTTGTAACTCTTTCCTCTAGCAACTATTCTGTCAGCTGATAAACACATACTCATATGCATACATAGCCATACTGCTTGCAACCGAAAGGCGATGTCGCCATTCTGTTTTCGCTGTAGTGTGCTTTTCAAGGTAGAGGAATCTTTCAGTAGTAGTTCAATCTTAAATCTATATGTCATGAAGAAGTAACTTTCTTTCAAAAGCCAATGAAGTGGTTTGCTTGTAATAATACTTGCTAACGTATGGCTCTGAGATCAGCTGAGAGGAGATTTATACAGTATTATTTCTCATCAGCAAAGGAACATTTGTTTACAGTGTCTCAAACCACCTGTAATGGCATCATGTATTCAAAGGGCAACAAAAATAATGGGGTTTAGAGTGTGTATCTCCTCTTCCAGGCAAACTGAGGGCCTGGAGATGGTATCTGGTTTTGTGGGCGCAGATGCTAGCATTTAGATCTTAAACTACTACATTGGAGTTAGAGGTGCACATGCTATAATTTGTGTTTGCTGCTAATAATAGGAGAAAAGTTTCCGGTATCATTAACTGCAGATGCAAAACTGAACTGATAAAGATTATGGTCCAGGTTGAGGGGTTTCTAAAACTCAGGTACAATACATGCGTTCCATTAGCCTCTATGTAAAAACCGTGATACACCTGGAGTGTCACTTAGGCCTGGAATGTGGGAAAAGATGATTGTGTAATCTTTGTCAGAAACTATGTCCAGAAAACGGTTTATCCAAACAATGTGACTTCTTGCCGAGGCAGTGCATTGAGGGCGTCCTTCCACAGAGCAGGTGAAAATAACTTTGGAAGCAGACCCACCATGCTACTATTTGCTGGACGTGCACAGCAAACGTGAACTCTGCAACCGCTTTCCCCTGATGTGCAGACCTGCTATTCAGAACTGTGCCTTATGGACAGGTACACTATAGAAATACATAGGCAAGATGCCTTTGCAGACTGCTGGTCTCCACCCTTAAGATTTCTGCCTCAGAAGCAGAACAAGTGTTAAACTGGTTGGATGATTTCAAGTACTGACTCCAATCTAGCATGTTAGGGGAGCCACCTAAGCTAGCCAATGGAAGCTGGCAGCGAGAGGAGTGCATACTAAGTCCTGTCCTGTCTCAGAGATGGGTACCTAAGTCTAGGCTGCAGGGAGGCGTCCATCCTTCCTAGAGATTCACGGTTGGGAAGCCCTTTGGAGTTAAGCACCTAAGGCATGTTATGTGAGGAGGTGCATCTCTCTCATAACTTTTAAGCCTAGTGGGTTGGTCACCCACCTGGGATGTGGGAGACCCCCCCAGTTCACGTCCCCCCTCTGCCTGATGGGGAGAAGGGATTTGAACAGGCATCTCCCAGCTGAGTGCCCTAACCACTAGGTGATGGGATATTCTGACATGGGGCTGCCTCAGTCTCTCCTGTTCCTCTGTGGATAAATAATTAAAACTTTATTGGAGCCAGGGGATTGAATCCTGGGTCTCCCACATCCTGTGTGCATACTCTAACCAGCAAGCTACAGCATCATTCTCTGGCCCCCTGCACTCTGCGAGACACCAAGGCCTTCAGAGGTTTAAAAATTCTTTGTGGGGCTCCAATTCACCTGCTTTCCTCTCTGTTTTCAGAGGCATCAGTGGGAGGGTCTCCCAGGAAAAGTATGACCGTCATGGCCAGGACTAAGACTTGGATCCTGGCCTTGGTTGGGTGGCTCCTTTCTGGGATGTGGGGCGCAGTGGGTAAGTACCATTACCTTGCTTCCATCACCCCCCATCTGTGGTTACTGACATATTGGAATGCCCCATGTTTTCTCACTTCCGTTTGGGCTTCTTTGATTACAAAGAATCTACCGCCCAAGGCCACGTCTCTTGGGGGAGGAGGAGAGGTGCTGAGATAAGGGTGTGTCCTGGCATGTGATTGTGGGGTGGATGCCCTGGCTCTGTTGTTTGCTGTGACTACTACTCTGTGGGCAAGCCATGCACACTGCTGTTCCCTATGCAGGGAGTGGGACATGTTGGTATGGCCCCTTGGCTTTGATTGGTCAGTAATATCATTTTGCTGTTCAGTTCACTCGCAGCCCTGGGGTCTGATTGGCTGGGAGGCAGTCCGGCCCCTCACTCTGAGAGAGGTAAAAGTCCCATGACACAGAAATCCAGTGTTCCTTGTGTAGCAGAGGGAGTTATCTTGCCCCGCTGGGAAGCATGTTCTCCTTGCTGGCAGTGAGGTGTTGCCTTAGCGACCCTTTGGCAGGCTGGGCTACCAGCACACTGATCCAGGGCCCCTCTCAATGTTTTGTTTAAAATCTCAGGAGACATTGCTGTCAGTTTTCTCCAACTGTGGCTGTACAAACCAAACCTGCATCCTGTTCCCTGGGTTCAGTCCCCCTCTCCCCTATAACAGCTGCCACTCACGCTACATGCCATCCCAGCTGAATATGGCCCTGGGGTCTGGTGTCTTCACAGGTGCTCAAGAGAACATTCACTGGGAAGTCCAGCGCTATGACGGCTGGTACAACAACCTCCTGCACCACAGCCGCGGCTCTGCAGGTGAGTGCGGGAGCATGGGAGGCCAGTGCTGGCAGCAAGGCCAGGCCAGCAGCTTTGACGTCTTTGGTCAGAGTAGATGACCTGGCTTGTCCTGCCTCTGGGCAGAACTGTTGATTTAAAACTGGGGCCTGATGGGGACCAGGAGGCTAAAGCTCAGTCCAGACCTGCCTGAGCTGAAGATGGTGGCTTGGGGCATCCAGAGGAGGTGGCAGAGGGGGTTTGCCTACCATTAGTTGCTCCTGGGTATCGCTCAGGACTCTTGTTGGATCCCCAGGTCCTTTGAGGTGATTGTAATACAGCAGCGTATGGCTTCTGCCACCTGCGCTTGGCTGAGAGGTTGCAACCTTCACATTCAGATGCAGGCCTTGCTACTGTCATCTGTACCTTGGTCACCTCCAGGGCAGGCAGCCCCCACTCCGCTGGCCAGAGCCAAAGCCCCGAGTCTTTCCATTGATTGCAGTGGGCTTTGATCAGGTCCTCAACGGGGCTGCGCCTTCAGGGAGGATTTTCAAAAGCATCTAAGGGAGTTAGGCACCCGGCTTCCACTGAATTTTAATATGTGCTGGCACCAAACTCCTTTAGGTATCCAGCTTCCGTGGACTTTCAATAGGTGCTGGCCCCAAACTCCCTTAGGTACCCAGCTTCCATTGACTTTCAGTAGGTGTTGGCGCCAAACTCCCTTATGCATGTGTCTTCTTTTGACTTTCAAAGGGTGCTGGCACCAAACTCCCTTAGGTGCTTTTAAAAATCCCACCTGCAATCCCTCCAGAAACTCAAGCTGGTGGAGCTTGCGGAACGTTGTTTACTTTGGCCTCGTTTCCACTGGCAAGGGCTTGCTGCTAGCGTTGATCAGGAGACCAGCACTAGCAAACGAGTGCTTTTCCCAGGATAGTTTCTACCATTTCCCCAAATGGAATAGCCTCTCCCAGAAAAAGGGCTTTTATGCAGGCTAGCTGCATCTGCAGGAGGCTTTGTCTTTTGTCAGTTATGGGGGTTTTTCATGCTCCTGGCTGACATGGCTCTGCTGGGTCTAAATGTTTGTTCTCCTCTGACACATCTGGCATGGCCTGTTATTGGGGGTGCAGGGTTGGATGGTCCGTGCTGGTAGTTGACCCTTGTAAACATCCCTTGTGCCCCGATGAATGGGGAGATGCTGTGTGGATCTGATTGTGTGGAGGAGAAAGAATGTGTCTATTTGGATGTTTAGCACACCGCAATAACGTTTAGCAGTGCAGCCCTGACGGTCCTTTACAAAGACACTAGGTTTTCTGGAAGGCAGGTTCCTAAACGCTCCAGCTACCTTGTACTCTCCCCCCAGCCCAGATTTCCCTAGCCCTCTGGGCAGCCCCAAGGGCCCCCTTTCCCCTGTATGCTGCCCACAACCATGGGATCCCATCTGTCCTCGGGATGCTGGACACAGTGACATACTGATGTTGTACCACCAGGTTCCAAGCTGCTGCGTCTCCTGCCAGCTAACTATGCTGATGGCGTGTACCAGCCAGTGCAGGAGCCAAACGTGCCCAACGCTCGGAGCCTGAGCAACGTGGCCGCGCGGGGGAGCTCCAGGCTGGCCTCCAGCAGGAACAGAACTGTGCTGGGTGTCTTCTTTGGTAAGAGGTGGCTGGCAGGGCACTGGGAACAGCCCTTGGGCTATTTCTTTACTCCCATCATTGTGGCCCCTCTCGCTCTTTCCCCTACAAAGCCCTTGGTTAGACAGATTCAAATCTATAACTTCTGAACCAAGACGTCAGACCTGGCTGAGCCCTGGGGGTTAGGAACAAGGATTTGAATGGGAGGCATCGAGGAGTGGTGGTGGCCCGTCACTCTGTCTTAATGAGGTTTTTGTTTGGAAACTTCCTTGTTGTTTTAGACAGAGTTTTATACCAATGATGCATGAACACTTGGTGTAGGTGGAGCTCCTACTCCACGGCAGACTCTTGTTTCAGAGTAGCAGCCGTGTTAGTCTGTATTCGCAAAAAGTAAAGGAGTACTAGTGGCACCTTAGAGACAAACCAATTTATTTGAGCATAAGCTATCGTGAGCTACAGCTCACTTCATCGGATGCAGACTCTTGTGTAGCTTATAAACTCAGCGAGGGTTCGGGTGCCTCTGAGACTCAGAGCTGGGGCTCCTCTTGCCCCTCCACACTCTGCCTGGTAAGAATTTCACTGGAGCGCAGGTGATTTAGCTACACGGCTGCCCCTGCCACTCATTTGGAGTTCTGCAGCCCTGGGCACCAGGACTTGCCAGGCCAGCTCTGTCCTCTGAGGCTGGGATATGTTCCCACAGCCCTTTCTGGAGGGGCATGTCCCTCATGCTTCTCAGAGTACGTTCCTCTCGGTGAGGGTGTGATCCGGGCTCCTCTCGCACCAGGGCCTGTGGCCCTGCTCTGCACACTGGTGGCTTTCTCCATTTGTCTGAGTCATGTTCGGAGAGTGTAATCCCCTATGTATGTTCATGCAGGCTGAGCAAACAGGCAGCAGGTTTCCCAGAAGCCAAAGGGCGAGCACAGCAGAGGAGAAAGAGCAAGAGAACATGGGGTTCAGTTATTATTTCCTTTAGTCTCACTGATCCAAAAGGCAAAGCAAACACAAGCTCACCTGGGGTAGTCCTTCTAGCCTGGGGCAGTCAGCAGTGTCCCTGCTGTCTGCAAGAGGCATGAATAAATACCCATTCCTGTCATACGCAGAACTTCACCCATTCATTAACCATTTTGCTGAGTGTTTGTTCGATTGTCTGGGCAGTGGATCCCAGCAAGAGCCTGTCCCAGCAGTGCTCAGTGCTGGCTGCTAGCAGAGACTTTGGCCAGGATTCTGTGCTCTGTTCAATTTTGTCTCAGAGACCATGACTCTCTCCTCTGATCACAGGCCAGAGAACCCAGCCAGAGAGTCCTGCATCCAGCCCATCTCTCCAGCTGAGCTAGAGGCTCTCTGAAGTGGGCAGGCAAGTTGTTATCCTGGTGAGATGCAATCCCCAGGCGAGACACAATCCCCAGGCTGAGGGCAGCTCTGCAGTACCCAGGAGTGGGAGAACCCTGGAAGGTTTAGGGGACGGGGTTGGATACATCCTCAAAATTCCCCCGCTTTCCCCGGGCCCTTTGCTCTGCTTTTGGCTAGAGATAGTGATGGTCAGTGCTTACACAGCACATCAGAAATTCCCCTCCCGAGCATTGCACAGTCTGCCAGCATTAAAACAGCCTGTGAGATTTCCAGCCCTGCCTGCTGCCATGCAGACTGGACTAGCCCACAAGTGGCCTGTTTCACAGGGTTGTGGCACCTCTGCCTCGAGCCTCAACCAACACCAGACAGCTCAAAGGCTCCCAACAAAGAAGGGTGTGAACCTCCAGCTCAGGGCCTGCCTGTAGGACAGATGCCTCTTCTGTCCTTGCTTGCTGTGCGTCACTTGGCTTATGTCAGGCAGTCGCCAGGCTTGGAGAACAGCTCCCCACAATCCCTCAAGGCTCAGACAGGTCTCAGCGAGTGGCTCAGAGGAGAAGGGGTGGCCAGGCCAGGAACAAGGTCATGTGAGGCACCAGGTTTCATCAGGCTGATGAAAGGCAGAACCTATTGGGATCTCTGAACAGCCACTGGCTTAATCCGATTTAATCCCTGCTGACTATGGGACTCTGTGCTAGCCATGTGTTTGTCTGCCCAGCCTCACAGAAGGGTAAAGCCCAGCACTCCTCACAGTACTCTGCCCCATAGCCCATCCCACCCAGGGATCTCAAAGCACTGTAGAGAGAGGCAAGTATCATCACTCCTGTTTGCAGCTGGGGAACGGAGGAACAGAGACGTCAAGTGACTTCCCCAAGGTCAGCCAGCAAGCCAGTGGCAAAGTCAGAGAGAGACTGTGGGTCATTGTCCAACATGGCCATCCGTGTGCAGCCCACCCCCCACATCCGCATATCACCTGACCTGCTCTGACTGAGCTGGAAGAGCAGTCGTTACGCAGGGCCATGGAGAATTTGCCTGAATCTCGTTGAATGCTGTTATTCTTGGGGTGCAATTGACAACCTGCTCCCACCCAGCTGTCCCAGTCACTGTCTCTGCTTGGGTCTCTCGTAGGTTTCCATGTGCTCTCGGAGATCCTGGCGGTGGAGAATCCCGGCTGCCCTGCTCAATTCATAAACATCCGCATCCCCATGGGAGACCCCGTGTTTGACCCTAACAATGCTGGAAACGTGGTCCTACCCTTCCAGCGCAGCAAGTGGGCTGTGGAAACGGGGCAGAGCCCCAACAACCCCCGAGAACAGGTGAAGGGGCAGCATTTCTTTTTTTGTTTCTTTTTGGGTTGTATTTATTTCTTCCATTTGTTGTTTACAGGAGTATTTTGTAACTGGCTGGGGTGAGGCAGCGCATGTGTCAACAGGTCTCTGGCACAGTGACATAAAGGTGCCTTATGAAATTAAGAGGACAAGAGAGCAGAGAGCAG
The DNA here is from genome assembly GCF_965140235.1 of Caretta caretta. Taxonomy (NCBI): domain Eukaryota; kingdom Metazoa; phylum Chordata; order Testudines; family Cheloniidae; genus Caretta; species Caretta caretta. Next base: position 45,963,875 of record NC_134215.1, on the reverse strand, counting down.
CAGCACCGTCCTCTCAGACGCCAGTCACTCTCCCCATTTATTAAAGACATTAATGCCCGCAGTGACCTGAGAACAACACAGTTCCCACTGGTCACCAGTCCAGGATGCAAGAGAGGAAACATTGCAATGACATGGACTAGACAGAAAATGCGTTGCTGAAAATGTAGTGACCAAGATAAGCAGGTTCTGATAAGAATGCTGCGCCCTTTACAAGCATTAGTGAGCCAGGCCTCACAAGCCCCACCTGCAAGGTGGGGAATTGACATTTTACAGACAGGAGGCAAACTCCCCTAGGTCACAGTACCCCTAGAAGAGAGCTCAGATCTCCTAGCTTCCTAGCCACTGGAGGGGACCATCCTTCCTTTCATCATCTAGCTTGTTCTCTGGCCCTTTGAGCTCTTAGCTGGACCCCTGTATCTCCAGCACTCAGTGCATATGGACCTGGGCCAGGAAGAAGAGAGATGAGTCTCTCTTGCAGCATCTGTTTTATTTATACCCCTTGGCTCTTTCTGTGTGAAGCTTCAGATAGGCCAGGTGCCCTGACCCTCTGTCAGGCTTTCCTCATTAATTAATATCCAATTGCACTTGCTCAGAAGTCTCCCCTCAGTGCAGTATGCAGAGGGCATGCCGCCACTTAAAGGCCTTTTCATTCTTGCTGGCACTTAAGCTAGGGTGACCAGATATCCCGATTTTATAGGGACAGTCTCAATTTTTGGGTCTTTTTCTTATATAGGCTCCTATTACCTCCCCCCCCCCCGTCCCAATTTTTCATATTTGCTGTCTGGTCACCCTAACTTAAACAGCACTGCTTTGTTTGTGAACTGCAAACTGAATTGCTCTTTCACTAGTTTTAGGCCCTGGATTCCTGGAGGACATATCTGCTAACTTCAGTTTAAGGGGTTCATCCCAGCCCTCTCAGGGACACTGACAAGCTCTCCCCATGTTCTCCCAGTATCACACCATCTCATAGGAAATAACAGGAACCTAAAATTCCCCACTCACCTCCGAGCAGAGAGCTCCCAGCCTGTAACAGGGCTCCGCTGGATGGGCGGCATGCAGCATGGGGTACTGTCTGCATTACAGCCCAGCGAAGAAAGGCTGGGGAATCACATTTTTTGTTGTTGTTAAAAAAAAATCTGTGAAGACAGACAGTCCGCAGTACCTTACCCCATGTACGAAACAGCGCCGAAAAGGAGCATCCAGGCTGTTGGTGCAACTCGGCAAAGTCAGCATTCGGGGTCGTTGAGCAAAATATTTGTTCTTTCAAAAGAAAGCCCATCAATTTCTGTAGATTGACCCAAAACTATCCAATTGATTGGCAAATCAAGTCACTCGCAACTTTCTGGGAGGCCAGAGTTGGGGGAAAACGTAGCCACCTACGGTGATAACGGTCGAGAAAATTCTCTTGCTGTGGGAATTTCTATCACTTTAGTCAAAATGCCCAAGGAAAATATTAGTGATCGGCCCTAAAGTAGCTCTGGTGTGTTAGAAATGGGTTATGAGCAGTGTCATTTTAGGACTAATTTGAGGAAATGCTTACACTAGACTAACAAGCCTTTCTGTCACTCTGCTCCTGTGTGACATGTAATAAACAAGACATTCTAGGCAGTAAACTCCCTTTATCGTGGTGTAATAAACAATAGAATGTGTATGCTGTGCAAATGGGCAGTCATAGACCTTGTAAAAGGATAAATGCATTATGGCACCCTAGTCTTGGTACTGTGAAAAAACATCATGGGATCGAATGCATTTCCACACACCAGCATGGCTGGCTCAGTGTAACCTGGTAATATTCTGAAATGTCAGGATGTGGGAACATGTGGTACCATCACCACCAATACATCAGCCAACTGTAGGCAGAGCTGGCTGAGAAATGAAAACACATTGCACATGTCATTTCATGTCACTAGTTTTCCAAATGGGTTGATTTCATTTTCTTGAAAAACCATCCACAGATTTTTTTTAAACTGTTTTTGAAAATAAAAATTTCCCATAATGAAGGTTTTCAGTTTTGAGATTGAAATTTTTTTCAGAACTGAAATTTGTTTATGTGCTGAAAAAAGTCCCACCATGTACCTAATTTGGCCAGTCAGAATGGTCCATCCAGAAAACAAAAAGTCTGTAATTGACACCTGATGAACACAAACAGACAGAGCTCAGAAATGGAAAATCACAGTGGAGCCTGATTAGCAGGTTGCATTTTTAATTCAATGTTTCCTAGAAAAATTTGAAATCCTGAAAAGTGTTGAAGACACCAAAATGTTTGCAAGGAAATGTATATTTTCAAAAGAGGCCATTTTTCACTGGAAATGTTTGCCACTTGAAATGCGTAGCCCAGCTGTAATGGAAACAGACTTCACAGTGCAGCAGCAGGAGACATGGCTCTAGGGATGGATGAGCAGCAGCCAAAAGGAGGGGCTCTGGTTAGAACCACCTTGCTGAGAGCAGGTTTGCTGGGGAGGAGTCCAGTACTTCCTCCTGCCCTGCCTCACTCAGCCTGTGATTCAAGAGCTTGTTTCAGAATCTAAAGGAAAGCAGGAAATGAAAAATAATTTAAAAGAATGAAAACTGAACTTCCTCCAACCTCTGGGAAGGCCCCTTATCTGGGTGAAGAGTCACGGGGTTGGTAGTTTATCAACACTGGCAGGCTCATCCCTGTCTTGATGATTCTGGTGACTTCTGCTCCAGATTGATAAAAAGGTAGTAAGACTTCTGTTCCTTGTGGAATACGTGTTGTTCATCTCACCGTGTGTGTAGTGGACCATCAATATATACAAGCGCACAGAGGACCTGGGCTTTGGCTAAGCCCTGATCCTTCTCCATCCCCATGCAGAGACCAGGAGGCAGCCGATCATCCCACTCTGACCCAAGCCCTTGCTTCTCTCCTCAGATAAACATGGTGACAGGCTGGCTTGATGGAAGTGCCATTTATGGCCCTTCCCATTCCTGGAGTGACGCCTTGAGGAGTTTCTCTGGTGGGAAGCTGGCTTCTGGGCCTGACAAGAGCTTCCCAAAGCAGACGGACGGGAGAAATTTCATGTGGAAGGCTCTGGACCCGTCTACGGGACAGGGCGGCCCCCAAGGGATCTATGGTAAGGAAGCCTCATGTCCCAGTTTCCCATCTTTCAGCCTCCCATGGTGCATTTGCAAGGTTATTTCACACCCTACCCAGGCTGAAGTCTCCAACACATCCTGGATCAGAATCAGGCCTAGAGGTGGCCGATTGCACAGGCTGCTTGAGAGAAATGTCTTCTCTTATGCTGCAAATTAATGCAGAAAAGCGGTTAAAACTGCTGGGCTTCCCCCAGCACTGAGTCATCAGTCTCCTTCCCGATCCCCCGAGCAAACCCACCGCCGGGTGTGTCCGAGCAGAGCGTCACCTCAGGGCAGGGAGCAAAGGGCTGGGTGGGTAGGCCAGATCCCCCTGCATCTAGGGAACCTGATGCCAAGCACTCTCCCCAGAAAGGGCTGCCGAGCAGAAATTCCCAGACACAAAGCTGTTTGTTTCCTGGGTGTGGTGTGTGGTGTGGAACTGAGGCATTCATGCCGCATTCAAGCAGTGCCATGAAGAGAAACATTTCTTAGCACCTGCCAGGCCCAGGCAGCGAAGTGCTGGCCACTCCCTGCAGCCAGGTGCTGCCCCTACAGACCCAGGCCGTGCTGGTGGGTCACCTAGACTTTAAGGCCAGAAGGGACCCTCATGATCATCTAGTCTGAGCTGCTGCATGTCGCAGGCCACAGAGCCTCACCCACCCCCTCATGGCTGTACTAGACCCCTAACCTCTGGCTGAGTGACTGAAGTCCTCAAATCACAGTTTAAAGACTCACCTGTGTAATGTTCCTTCCCCAACCACACCCTGAGTGCGGCGGGCAGCGATCAAAGAAGGCAGAATCCTGGTCAGACTCAGCACCATTAAGCCTGCCAGGGCTGGGCCTCTCCCTAGCCCTTATGGGGGGAATTGCTTCAGGCCCAGGCTGCTCTGCAGCCCACGCAGCCCTGGGGCAGTTATCGGGTTGTGTGTCGGGGTAGAACCTCCCTGCCAGTGAGGGTCAGAACTCTGCCCAAAGCTGCCGAAGCTCCGCGCACTCACTATAGCAAGTGCAGCATGTTAATTCCATCCGGACTAGCCGGATTGGCTCCCTAGAGAGAGGGAACTAGGCCAGGGAGGCCCCTGGGGCAGCTAAGCTCAGGGAGGAAGCACGAGCAAAGGTTCCTTTTGGGATAATGTTAGTCAGGTCACAACAAAGTCAGTTCCCAGCTAGTGGGAAAGTTTTGGAACCACTCTGTGTGGGTGCCCAGCTGGGGAAGGAGGCAGGGACCCAGCCCAAGAGGGAGAGAAATGCCAAATCACGCAAGGGAGGAGACAGGAACCTGCGTAAGTTGAAGATGCAATGTGAATTTGAGGCAGCCCTGCATCAGTTCCCAACCCAGCCCAAACTATGCTGATAGAAACCCACTCTCCCCCTCTAATCTGAAATGATCTAGGCTGCAGGTCACAAACCTGGTCATAATCCAGCTGTGCTTTTTTAAAGAATTCTTTATCTGGCCCTCCTTTGCTCTCTGCCCCTTTACCTGATACTAGGAAGAGCACAGTATCTCCTGGGCCAAAGCAGGGGGCGAGCTCATGCCATGCCACACTACGGACGAGAGATGTTTTATGACTGCCGAAGTGTATTGCTTACCATAAAACTATATCAAATACCTGATGTGCACCTAACAACTTTGTTTGCTTTGTCTTTTACTTGTTCATGAGGAAAAATTAAAAACAGAAGGAGAAAGAAATGAGAGAGAAATGTAACCTCTTTTCTTGGCCACACTTTGTGGCAATGAGTTCCACAGGGTAGCTGTGCTTGGTGTTAAAGGCGAGTTATCCTCTGCCAACCACTGCCTGACTTTATCAGGTTTAAATGTGCTGCTTTTTAAATTAATCAACTGCCTCCTTGTTTTTTCTATTTCTCTATTGTGTTCCCTCTTACTCCTCTCCCTTCTGATATATAGAGAGAGGACTAGAAAAGAGTTACTGGCATTCTTCTCTTCTCTTCTCTTCTCTTCTCCCTTTATTCTGTTCCCCACAGAATGGCCTCTGGCTGGCAGACATGGACACTGAAAATCCCCTACCCAGTGCCAGCACACACAGCCCCCAGAACATCCCCTCTCCAATCTCTTCCCTCCCCATAGCACCAGGGAAGCTGCGTGTGGAATCTAGCAGCAGGCTTCCTTTCTGTCCCATAGCAGCAACAGTCAGCTCCATGGTATATTGAAAATGGTCTTAAAAACAAGCGACCACTTTAAATTTCAAGGAGTTTCCTGCTTCTGCTCGCAGGGTAGGGGGTCTGGAGGGAAATGTGCAATCTGGGTCTTTTGGCATGCAATCTGCAAAGAGCTGGCCTAGAGCAAAGGTTGTGCTGCCTTAGAGAACAGCCTGCTCTGTCTCCCATAGACTCATAGATATTCAGGTCAGAAGGGGCCATTATGATCATCTAGTCTGACCTCCTGCACAATGCAGGCCACCGAATCTCACCCACCCACTCTTGCAATAAACCTCTCACCTATGTCTGAGCTCCTGAAGTCCTCAAATCATGGTTTAAAGACTTCAAGGTGCAGAGAATCCTCCAGCAAGTGACCTGTGCCCCATGCTGCAGAGGAAGGCGAAAAACCCCCAGGGCCTCTTCCAATCTGCCCTGGAGGAAAATTCCTTCCCGATCCCAAATATGGCGATCAGCTGAACCCTGAGCATGTGGGCAAGACTCACCAGCCAGACACCCAGGAAAGAATTCTCTGCAGTAACTCAGATCCCACCCCATCCAACATCCCATCGCAGGCCATTGGGCCTATTTACCATGAATAGTTAAAGATCAATTAATTGCCTCTCTCTGGTTTTGATTCTTCTGCAGTAGGGTTTTGGATTCTAAGAAATATAGTTGTGTTACATGGCAACCTGCCAGCAAGAGTATTTTATGTTTTCATCTAACTTCTGTGTATGTTTGTCATGCACTTCATGGGTTCCTTGACTGTTGTAGACTTTGGGAATGCCAGAGGGAACGAGAACCTTTTCCTGCAGGCCGAGAGCATTGTCTGGTTCCGCTACCACAATAACTGGGCCTCGAAGCTGGCTCAGCAGCACCCGAGCTGGTCGGACGAGGACGTGTTCCAGCATGCGCGCAAGTGGGTCATTGCTACCTACCAGGTGAGGGAGCCGGGAGCCCCATGCAGAGGGGCCAGCACGAGGGAGAGCCCCTGGAGTGATGATGGCTGGGCCCTCTGCCCTGAGCTCTGTGGGTGTTTGTGCTGACACCATCTCCTCCTCTCCTCCACAGAATATCATCCTGTATGAGTGGCTGCCGACATTCCTACAGAAAACCATCTCGTCGTACACTGGTGAGGGGGCAGGAAGCACGGGGTGCAGGAGGCAAGCAAAAGGGTGGGGTGATGGGCCTAAGGAGGCTGTGGGGAGCAGTGAGTGGATGGGGGAGTGAGGGACCCTGAGAGGGGTCTGTGGGGAGCAGTGGGTGGATGGGGGAGTGAGGGGCCCTGAGGGGGGGGCTGTGGGGAGCAGTGGGTGGATGGGGGAGTGAGGGGCCCTGAGGGGGGTCTGTGGGGAGCAGTGGGTGGATGGGGGAGTGAGGGGCCCTGAGGAGGGCTGTGGGGATCAGTGGGTGGCTGGGGGAGTGAGGGGCCCTGAGGGGGGGGCTGTGGGGAGCACTGAGTGGATACAGGAGTGAGGAGCCCTGAGGGGGGGCTGTGGGGAGCAGTGGGTGGATGGGGGAGCGAGGGGCCCTGAGGGGGGGCTTTGGGGAGCAGTGGATGAATGGGGGAGCGAGGGGCCCTGAGTGGGGACTGCGGGGAGCACTGAGTGGATACAGGAGTGAGGGGCCCTGAGGGGGGGCTGTGGGGATCAGTGGGTGGATGGGGGAGTGAGGGGCCCTGAGGGGGAGCAGTGGGTGGATGGGGGAGCGAGGGGCCCTGAGGGGGCTCTTCACTCTCCTGCCAGGAGGTGCAGCCCAGCAGCTGCTCTTTGTTGCAGGTTACAAGCAGCATGTGGATCCCAGCATATCCACCGAGTTCCTGGTGGCCATGGGGCACTCCCTGGCAACCATGGTGCCCCCTGGAGTCTACAGGAGGTAGGGAGAGCCGCGTGGCAGGTGGGGGTGCCCGTCAGCTGGGGAAGCAGCAGTGCCAGGCGGGTGAGTGGAGGCAGCAGTCGCAGGTCAGACTGCAGCAAGGAGAGCTGCTCTCCACTCCTGGAGGGCAACAGATCCACCCAAAACCCTGAAAGACACAAGCCTCCAAAGCATCATCCAACCCAGTGCTTTCCTGCCAGCTCCTAGCAGCAGGGCTGGCACCACCGCCCTAGCAAGCGTTCCCTCCAGAGTCTGGGGCCACGCGGGCTCCCTGCCCTATTGCCTCTCAGCAGAGAAGTGTAGCCCGGGTCATGCCATGCGCAGGCTGGGGCAGCTGGAGCTCCCGCCCAGCTGTGTATGTAGCAGTATGGATACAAAGGTGCTGTCTACACTCAGGACTGTTTTCTGGGGACTCAGACTCTAGCAAGCTGCAGAAAAGCCCCTCTCAGCCCCGCTGTTATCCCTGCCCAGAGGGGCTGCGAGGCCTCACCCTTCTCCTCTGTTCCAGAAACACGAGCTGCCATTTCCAGGAAGTGCTCAACCAAGACAACAGCAAGTCGCCAGCCTTCCGGCTCTGCAACAGCTACTGGTGCAGAAAGGTATGGGGGAGCGGGCCTGGGAAGGGCAGCGTCTCATCCGCGCCCTGGCCAAAGGCAGGGACTACCTGCATCACGGGCCAAGTCTTGTCCCCGCTGCGCCGCCTGACCTGGCCCCAGAAGCAGGAGGGCAGGATTTAGGCAGCTGCTCCATGCTTCGGTACAGCAGGTTCTTGAAGTTCCAGGAGCCCTGTCCTGAAAGAGGCAGCATGCAGGGATAACCCTCCCCCCAGGCCGGTGGCTGTCTGCCAGTCGATGGGCTCCGGGAGTTGCAGCTGTGGCTGTGTGAGATGAGTGATTAAAAGACTCCTCCCTCCCCCGTCCCTTTATTTACCTTCCTGAGAGCGTGGACTACAAAGCTCTGGCCCAGCCGCTCAAAGTGGGGCAGGCAGGGAGGAGGAATCCCCAGGGGTCTCAGACTTTATTGGCAGCTCTAATGAGGCAGGCCGGCACCTGGCACAGGCCCGCGGCCCGCCCAGGGCCCCCAGGCTTGCAGAGTTGGCCACGGTCGCGGCAAATGGGCTGGATTCAGGTCTCTGATTCTGAATGCGCCTGCAATAGGAAATAGGGGAGCACTCAAGGGTCAGGAGGGCAGGGTCTTGGCGCAGTATGGTGGTGGGCTGGCTCGGCCTGCCATGTAGCAGAGTTTGCATTGTCAGATTGTGAGAAGTGAGGGTTACCAGCCATCCTGAGGATCAGAGCCTCGCTGGTCATCAGGGGGCCGAATGGACCGTTCCAGTGATGGCAAGGCCCTTGCCAACCGCATCCCATCACCAGAATTCCACCACACAGAGAGTCAGGCGGGTAGGACTGCACTCAGGGAGCTGGCAGGGAGCTGTTGCCGAAGCCGCCGGGACCACCTCACCCAGCTGCCCAGTGCTTGACTAATGCAGTCACTGCCCCACCCTAGCACTTCACTGCGAATGGACATGCGAGGCACTGCAGCTCTGAGGAGATAAAGCAGGGAGTTACCCCACAGGCAGCGCCCTCCTGAGCAGAGTGGGGTCTATATCCCTCCAGAAAGTCCCTTGAGTCAGTGTTTCTTTCCACCCCAAATTGTAAGGAAAGTTGGAATATTGCGCTTGCTGTCACCCAAAGAAATTCAAACGTTTTCCATTTGGAACGGTCGGGACTTTTCATTCCGAGCAGCTCGATATTACACTGCATCTGCCCATGCAGTGCCTCATGGGAGCTGGATTCTGGTGCCTCTCACCCACATTCTGCCCTCCCGGCACGTAACTCCCGTGATGCACCATGCAGCTTGGTCAGAGGCGGGGTTGTAGGGGAGAACCAGGACATAAGGTGCCTTCAGCAGCTGCAGTTTCACATTGAACAGACTTGAAATGAAGCACGTCCATGCGGTTGAATGCACCAAATGCTCTCATTTGGGTCGAACCAACTGCAGACGAGAGATTTTGTTGAGATCTTCCCTAGAAAAAGTTGATACGTTTTGGGTCAATGAAAATTTTCCTGCAGAAAATTGCTATTTTGCAGAAACTTTTTTCCATTGAAAAACTGTTTCAGCAGAAAACTCCCAACCAGCTTGACTCCTGAAAAGCTCCTTCTTGTTCTCTGATGCTGCTTCTGTTCCTCCATCCCATCCCTGGGGAGGCAGCTTCTACAGACAGGAGACTCAGGCAGGGCCAAGATAATGGATCTGTCCTATGGGAGCCAGATATGGAGATGGTTACGCACATGGGTGTGGCAGCCGCACGGTGAGGTGCTGCCCGGCTCACAGGAAGACCTGGCACCTATGGAAACAGACAAGGCACAGGGTGCTACACCCTCCAGGGCCCCAAGGGACCTTCTGCCTTCCATTGGCTGTGGATTTCCACCTGCTGAAAGATTTTCACAAATAATGGCAAAAAAAAATCATGTTTTGGTACTAATTGTAAAGATGTCCCTGAAACAGAACCCAACAGTTCTGCCAACCAGTGAAACCTGCAGTGCAGGAACTGCATAACTGGCTTAATGAGCCTCCAGAGCCAGCCTCTTCCTGCCCTGGGCTTTAGCCGAGCAATTCTCATTCAGGTCTAAGGCCAGATCTTCAGCTGGTGTAGATCTGTGAAGCCCCACTGGCTTCCGTAGTGCCTTCCATCAGCTGAGGATCTAGCCTGATGCCTGCAGGACTGTGAAGGCCTGGAGGAAGCTGACATATTCCAGTTAGAGATCGGGCCCACCTTTCTCAGTCAGAGCGACCCACCTTTGGCACAAGCTAGCAAGGGAACAGGTGAAGTCTTCTTCTCGGGATGTTGTCACATTCAGCCTGGATGCCTTTCTGGGAGATGTGCTTTAGTCAAACACAAGGGAATGGCTCAATCAAGGGGTAACTGGGTGAAAGTCGCTGGCCTGTGCTAGGCAGGAGGTCAGGCTAGAAAATCTAATGGTCCCTTCTGGCCTCAAATTCTATGAATCAAGGTTCCTTTGGGTGCTGGGTCAGGCGAGTGCGAACATCACGGGTGTCTCAGAGGTTTGCACCATAATGACAGAGAATCTCTCTTTCATTTAGAGCCCCAATCTCGAGACAGCGCAGGACGTGGATGACCTGCTGCTGGGAATGTGCTCCCAGATCGCGGAGCGGGAGGACAACGAGGTGGTGGAGGATCTCAGAGGTTGAGACGCTTTCATGTTGCAGTTGTGCAGTTTGGCTGAATGTCTGTCTCTTTCCGCTGTTAGGGGGAGTCTCGTTGTTCCCCTTTTACACCTGGGGCGGAGAGGCACAGGGAGGGGACATGGCGTGGCAGAGAGTCGGTGACAGAGTCAGGAATGGAACCCAGGAGTCCTGACACTCTCCTGCGCTAACCGCAGCTGTGGCTGTGGCCAGCTGCTCTCTTTCCTGTAGCCCTTCCTAGCTAGTGTTGGGCAGCAATCTTCACTTTAAGATGAGTCCATGAGGGAAGGGGACTTGGTGAGGGGAGAGGCCAGCATGCAGGATTGTCCTCTCAGGGCCCCTGCTGTGCTGTGAGAGGAAGGGTGATCACTGGAGGTTGATTTTGCATTACCATGTCTTTAGCTCCTCTCTTTGTTCTTCCCAGATTACTGGTACGGGCCCCTGAAGTACTCTCGCACCGACTACACGGCCAGCTACATCCAGCGGGGCCGAGACCTCGGCCTGTCCACCTATACCAAGGCCCAAGAGCTCTTTGACTTACCGACTGCCACAAACTGGTCATTTTTTGCCCACATGGATGGAAAGGTCAGAAGCACCGAGATGTCATTTAACCTCAGTGGCTTGTGTTAGCCTCAGACACCCACCGCTGGGGCCTCATCTGCACACAAAAGTCATACGGCTTTAACTGTCTTGGTGAAGTCAAGGCACTACGACACCCTAGTGTGGACACAGTTACACTGGTCCCAAGGTGCTTCTGTTGGGATAGTTCTTCCCAAAGGTCAGGGGAGCGAGCCACAGCCCTCACTGACGTAGCGACACTAGCTCAAACGCTGTGTGTAAATCAGGCCTCGGTCTGGGTTTAAAATTGGCTAGAGAGAGATCACCACGTGAGGAGCTGGGTTCCTTGCTGCTGCCCTCAGAGCATCACTGGGGCCTCAGGCGTTGGTGGCTGGTGCAGCTGGCTGCCCTGCCCTGCCCTGCCCTGCCCTGGTGGCGAGCTCTGTGCTGAGCTCACTGCCTGGCGCCTGCCCACCCTCCCATATAGCTGTGTGTGCTCTACTCTTCCCTGGAGCCGCAGCTGCTCCTGGGCTGAGGTTTGGAGCAGCCTGGGGAGTTGGAGCAGTCACAGCTGTGAGCAAGGCTGATACAACTGAATCATCTATCCACCTCAGTGCGGTTCTTAGCCCCTCCCACTGACTTGCCATCTCTGGTCAGATCAGACCCTTAGCTGATGTCTGCACCATACTCAGAGATAGTCTAGCTAGCACAGCTACAGACAGCAGTGAAGACGGGATGGCTTTATCGCAGGCCAGCAACACATGTTCATACCCAGGGTCCCTGGTGGACTTGTACAGCCTGCATTACAGCCTGCTGCGGCTTCACTGCTGGTTTTAGCCCACTAGTGAGATTCAAGCTAGTGCGGGTACCTCTGCGTGAGCTCCCGCCACCACCCCTCTGACAGCAGTGTGGACGTAGGTTTCGAGTGGTCAGTAGGAAGGGCAGAGAGTACTGGCCAGGTTCTCCCCAGTCCTCACTCCTACCTAGCTACAAGTATCATCAGCCCCCGCAGCCAGCTGCTGCAACGTCTCTCTGCCAGTGGCGAGTTGCATGCTGGGAGATCCTTAATCTGATGGCAAATAGAATCATAGAATCTCAGGGTTGGAAGGGACCTCAGGAGGTCATCTAGTCCAACCCCCTGCAGGGCCAATCCCCAATTTTTGCCCCAGATCCCTAAATGGCCGCCTCAAGAATTGAACTCACAACCCTGGGTTTAGCAGGCCAATGCTCAAACCACTGAACTATCCCTCCCCCCGATAATCAGGCCCCAGCTCCAGCGAGGATGGTACAGGAGCGTTGGAGTCTATGTGTTTTGGGGGAAAGGAGGCCAGCCACAGGGGACCTCAGTGAGGAGCTGACGGTGGAGGTGCCAGGTGGAGATTACAGACCACTAGGAGTCAGGCACAATGGGAAGCACAGGGATACTCCTGCCAATGACAGAGCAGCTAGGCTTTCCTGTGCTCTCATTGGCAGAGACCTGGGGGTTCTCTGGAGCAGCGAGCCAGGGCTCTCAGCACCTGCCCCTCCCACACCAGACGAGTCTTCACATCTCTGGGAGGGGCGAGGAGGGGCAGAGGGGATCAATTGACCTTGGTTGGTGCTTCCTTCCTTCCGTTTCAGTGGGAAGCTTTGGCACCCGTACGGGGTCACACACTCAGCTGGCATTGTCACCATCCCACAGCCAGCTGGCTTTTCCATAAGACCCCAAAGGGCTAATGAATCTTCTCACGGCTTTTTGATACACTCAGCCACTAGCGCATGGGGGCATTGGGTGTAATCAGTCCTTCCTAACCCAGGGGGCTTGTTCTCCAGGTCCTTCAGAATGTAGCTGCCCTATATGACAACGACATCTCCAAGCTGGAACTCCTGCCAGGGGGCATGCTGGAGAGCAACGGAGACCCCGGAGACCTCTTCAGCGCCATCATCATCGACCAGTTTACGCGCCTGCGTGACGGGGACAGGTTTTGGTTCGAAAACACTAAGAACAGGTAAGTGTCTCTTCTGGCAGCCCATGCCAGGGGTGGTCCCTGCATTGGCCCTTGTTCCCCCAGAGTACGGCCAGGATGGTGTTGTGCAATTTAACATCCTGTAATGCACTGTAACTGGCCTGAGACTGGGGCCTGGAGTCCTACAAAGTGCGAACCAATGGTGAAGCCCGAGAAGCACTTCAGGCCAATGGAGAACGAGCTCAGACTTTCATGTGGGTGAAGAAATCCCATCCCAGCAGCTCCCTGGCAACCCATCGACAAGCTGCTGTGGAGCCTTGATCTTCAGTTCTCTTCCCCAGTTCCTGAGATGATGTGGGGTGGGTGTCAGAGTCTGTGGTATACAATCCTGGCACTCTCCCGGTGCTGATCTGGGGCACAGTGTAGGCTGGGAGCTCTGGGTCAGACACACTCTTGGGACTCTCCAGGTGCTGATCTGGGGAGGGCATGGGCTGGGGGGTCACACGCACTCCTTGTGTGGGCAGGGGTCTCTGACGCCTACATGGATTCCATTTTCTCTTTCCCCAGGTTATTCACAAAAGATGAAATTGAAGAGATTCGAAAGACCACATTCCATAATGTCCTTGTTAATGTCACCTATGCGGAGCCGACAGATGTCCCAATGCAGGTGTTTAACTGGAATACTGGTGAGTATTTCCTTTCTGTGCTGCTGGGGCGATAACCCGGGGGAGCCAGGCTGCTATGTTCCCTTCACCTTTCCCCATGGTAGGTCTTGGGCTATACAGCCAGGTTGCACACAGCACCCTGCCCACCAGCTGAGAGGCTCCCTGCTCGGGCATCGTCCAGGTGACGCTCCCTGCATGGCTGTCCTCTAATACACCCCGCTGCGCATCTGGACCATGTGTCCATTAGCAGTTGGGTTGGGCAGCATACACTGGGCACAGGAGTTGAATGAAAAGCCACGGACCTGGCTGGAATTGCCATGGTTTCTAATAGAAGAGTGCTGCTGAGAAGGTCTGGAGGCCAAGACTGATGGAACCCCCTTGCAATGAGCAATGAGCAAAGCCAACTCTGTTCATATGGGGATGGCCCAGAGCTCACACCCTGGCATGGCCATGAGTCAGGTCGGAGCTGGTAAAGCATTCTGGGTATTGGCAGGCAGGAATTCCAGAGGTCCCAGGCCAGCACCTATGGCTAACCCAGCATCCATCGCTTTTCCTCACTTTCCATGTCATGCGCTTGTCCCCTGTTACTGGCCTTGGTCTGAAGAAAGTAGACCACAGTTTGTTTGTGAGTTGTGGCCATTAATGTCAGTGATCATTTTGCAGCTGTGTTTTTGCCCCACCCTGCCCTATAAAGTTATCCATTTACCATGCAAATTTTTTTATTGCATTCTTCCAATCGCATTGCAAGAGCTTTATTGATTTCAGTTTAAGACACAAAAATCCTGACAACTTGTAACTGCGCTAAGAGTGATTTCCAGAATTGCAGCATGATCCTGTCATCTGATGCTAAAGCCTGGCTGAGCACCTGCTCCGTAGTGCCGATAACTCATAAGACATGGTAATTCCCTCACTGCCCATTCCCAGGTCTCATGGGAGAGTGGGCGCTGCAGAACACTATTGTACAAATGACTTCTCAAGGAATCCAGAGCAGGCCAATTCAGTTAAATGGGTGCAGCAACCAGGGGACTGGAACCCATGTAACTGACAGCAAGGATTTGGCCCCAAAAACTCTGAGCTGGAGTTAAATGTAGGGCCCAGAGCTTTTCCCCAGGACCTCCCAAGCTTTAGGGGAACCCTTCCAGACTCCAGAGAAGCCCTCACGTCATCCCATAGTGAGTGTGCTCCTAGAGAGCAAAGCAAGCGTGAGCTGGGTTGGTATCATGGCACTCAGACCATCTTCTCTCTGCCTACCAGCGGATCCATGTCCTCAGCCCCAGCAGCTGACTACAGAACACCTGGCAAACTGCACACCCATGACAGTGCTGGACTATTTCGAAGGCAGCGGTGCTGGATTCGGGCTTATCCTCGTCGCCCTCTGCTGTTTTCCTTTAGGTTTGCACTGGTCTTTGCTTCCTTTGTTTATTTGCTCTTTGCTTAAATGCAGTTGTGCCAAATCGCCCTGGGGGCTGAGCACCTGACTGGCATCAGTGGGAGTTGCATGCATTTAGCCACCCTTGGGAATTGGCCCACTGCAGCTCTGTGATATCCCCTGCTCTGCAAAGGCCCAGTCCTGGCTGGAGTAGAGTACCTCCGAGAGATGTTGAGCACTCTTAGCTCCCATCACAGTCACTAGGGAAGGAGGATGCTCAGCAGCTTGCAGGATGATAGTTCCTGTCGCACTTCACTGAGAGTCACTTCACCGCGCCAAGGTCCCTTGTGACACTGGGGCCACGTGTAATGGGGAAATGTACCTTAGATGGTGGCTGGGTGGCATTTAGGGGTGTGTGCTTGATTGGAGGTCAGATTAGACAATCTGGTGGTCTTGTCTTGATGAAGGTAGGACAAGAAGCCATGGGCATAGTCTGCAGCAGGACAGATTTTTGTTCTGGGGTAGTTAAGCTCTGGAACAGGTTGCAAGGGAGGCTGTGGAATCCCCATCCTTGGAGGTTTTAAAGAACAGGTTGGACACACAGCTGTCAGGGCTAGTCTAGGTTTACTTGGTCCTGCAGGGGGCTGGACCAAATGACCTCTCAAGGTCCTTTCCAGCCCAACACATCTATGGTTGTGTGAGTCGCTGGTCCCAGCAGCAGCAGGAACCTTTAGTGGGACATTAGCGATGCCAGAGATGGAGGCAGAGGCTCAACTGTGACTGGAACCCTTGATTAAATAAAGCCATTTGCGGTTGAAACGTGCCATAGTCGGGGAGGGGAACAATCCCACATTCCCTCCAGGCCCCAGTGGTAGGTGGGAATCATTGTAAGCCCTCGTGGGTGACCACCAGGGCTGAATTGCCAGAAGGTGGGTGGTCCTGTGTTGTTCTGTTACCTCATTTTTCCCTTTCCTGCTCATTTGCTCCCTCAGTGAGTTTATTCGTTGCCTGGATTGTCGCTACTTTCCGCAAGCGTGATTTCAAGAAGCTGCAGAGAAAAGCGAACCCCAGTGTGAGGAGAGAGGTGTCGGGCGAGGGAGTGCAGGGTAAGGCGGGGACCTTTGGCTGGCTCGGGGGGGCATGGTGGAACCCCCAGCTCGCTGGAGTTGGGTGGTTCCTCCGTAGTCCAAGTCATGCATCCACCAAACCCCCTTTGCTGTCAGCGTGGGTTACTGTCTAGGACAGCGTTGGCATGGAGCTGACACCCTTCTTCATGCAGCTCACCTTCAGTTGGGAGCTGGGAGGGAAACTCTGGTACAGGGCACTCATGTGAGGGCAGGTGGCAGCTTCTGGGGCTGGCCCTAGAGCAGGCTACTGGCATCTGATCTGGAAACTGTGGAGCTTCTCTCTAGCATTGCCCAGTTAGAGTAAAATCCCCCTCTCCCGTCTGCATGAGTGATCTCAGCTCTGACGCTCCAAGAGTCATGTGGATAGGATAAAGGAATTTTTCCCTCAGTGTTGCCTTGTGATTCAGTAGGAGATCTGGGGTTACTGAATAATATGTATCCTCTATGAAATGGAGACCTCCAGCTCTATAATGTCCTTAAAAATGGAGGCCGGTGACCTGACCCTGATCTCCCGTACGCTGGTGTAAAACAGGAGTAACTGTATTGAAGACAATGGAATTATACCAGACAGAACCAGTCCATGTGATACCAGAATTGAGCTCATTTTAGTACAGTTCGCCCTGCAATTTGGATAGACCGCTTGATCAGCAGAGGAATAAAGGGCTTCTGTTACCCACCCCAAACAGGAGTAGATATATTTGTAGGCCGCTCTCCCAGTGAAGAAAAATGTTTGTTAATACTCACGTACAACCAGTCTGACCCAACTCCCTGCATTCTCTCCCGCCAGCCTTGGAGTGGCAAGGTCCCAAGACAGACAGCAATCTCATCTACCTTCAGCTTCATCCAGACAAGATTATCAAAGTGCTGGACAGCCGGCGAGCCGTGCTCCGCAGCATCAGTCTGAAAAACCAACAGCAGGTGGACATGGTCCTCTCCATCAACAAAGGGAACAAAGCTTTGCTCCTGAAGATTCCCAAAGAGTATGACCTGGTATGTGGTAGGACACATGACATGTGCTTGGCGTTGCCTCTGAGCCCTCTCTCTGCCTGGCTGTGCCAGTCATAAGGAATAAATTCCCTACTCTCCACCTCCCTTGATGACGTGTTCCTGGGAGCCTAAACTAAATGTTTTGGCAGGGGTGGCTGGGTTTATTGCTGGGGTAGCCTTACACTGGAGGTTCTAGGCCAGTGGATAATAACACCAATGCTTTGTACTGATTCTGAAAAAGCCTTTTGCCCAGATCTGTGAGGTTTAATAACTCTGAATTTCTAGTAAACATGACGCTCCAAAGCATGCATGCCCTACGTATGCATGAAATAAATGTCAGGATTCTACTTAGTACTGGTAAACCAATCAAACAGGTGGAAACTCCAGAGTCCATAGGAAGCATTTTTATCTCAAGCGGTATTTTGGATCCTATGTTTCCACTCTTTGGTTCATGCAGCATGAAACATGTTAATGGTGGCTACGCCTGCCTATCTAAATAACAACCAGAGCTCCATAGGAATGGCCCAGAAGTGTCTGATGGTCTGGCCTACACAGAGGATGCTTCAGGTGGGCCCTGTAGGTTCTGATCTTTAGTTACAAGAAGCTGTAGCCTTCTCTCAAACAATGAATCTACATCATCCCCCTGGAAATAGAAGTGCCACTCGTTGGGTGGGTCTTGCTGGTTGGAAGCAGGGCTCATGTGCCTAAGCACAGAGAGAACATGAGAGAGAAGAAAAATGAGATCTTCAAGCAAGAGCCTGATTAGCTGTGAGTGGTATTGGGGCTGCTATTGGGGTCTTGGCATTTTAGTCTGGTTTTAACACGCTAACGGAGTGCCACTCCCAGCCCAGCCGAGAATGGCTCCAGCTCACTGGCTCATTCTTTGGGGGCTCCTCCAGGTGTTGCTTTTTAATGGCGAGGCAGAGCGAAGTGACTTTGTCCGGAAGCTGACCAACTACTTGGAGACAAATGGACTGTCTCTCAACATGTCTGACATGACGGAACGCAGCCTGCTGAAGAGGGCTGTGACCAAAGAGCAGAGGAAGCAGATCCTGGAGACTTTCTTCAGACATTTATTTGCCCAGGTATGTACCAAGCCAGCACATGGGTGTGGTGAGCACTCCGGTAAATGGAGCCAGCTATTTATATTGATTAAACATTAGGCACTACTGCTATTATTGCACACCATAATAGGCAAACCACTCACAAGGAACAAGCTGCCAATCTGTTTGACACTAAAGAATCCCTGTTATTTATAGAGGACTGAGGAAATGGCAGTGCTGGGATATTACCATTTAATACCTGGAAGAGGCTGTTGCATGACAGCATGATGAGTACACTGTACCAGTAAATGCCCTCCAGTGTGTATTGTAATAATAATGACCATCAGATGGGAGTCATAGGAGACTTTGCCACAGCATCTGCTATTAAACCTTGGCTAAGAGTTGGGGAGAGACCACCAGTGTTTGTATGGAATGGAAGGGGTGTGGGTTAGCATGGTTCTGTTCTTTGAGTGCTGAGTATGGGACTAGCCCTCAGCCTGCCTCTCTCATCGCAGGTGCTGGACATTGACAAGTCAGATGCCGGAGACCTCAACTTTGAAACGTCCTTGACAGCAAAAGAATCTCTCAAGTGTGAGCTGAGCCGGGCTGAGTTTGCAGAGTCGCTGGGGCTCAAACCCCAGTCCATGTTTGTGGAGTCCATGTTCTCTCTTGCTGACAAAGATGGCAATGGATATCTCTCCTTCCGAGAGTTCCTGGACATCTTGGTGGTCTTCATGAAAGGTGAGACTTTGTTGGAGGACTGGGAGAGAGTCACTGACTCACATTAAGCATCTTGCCGCAGTCACAGCCCCAGCTAAACAGCTTCCTTCTTGTCCACACTCTGCTCACCAGCCATCGCAACTCAGCTGAACCTTGGCATGGTCCATCTATCAAATGAAACATAAAGCGAAGGTCCTGTCCCTGTGTAGTCACTGAAGTCCACTGGTGCCTCAGCCAAATTCCTTCAAGCTCAGAACACAAATGTGACCAAATCTCTCTCAATATGATGCGTGTAAGAAGTAGCTAACTGAGGTCCTGATTCAGGACAGCACGTAAGCATGTGTTTCAATTTAAATGTGTGCTCAAGTGTTGTCCTGAATAGGAATCATAGAATCATAGAATATCAGGGTTGGAAGGGACCTCAGGAGGTCATCTAGTCCAACCCCCTGCTCAAAGCAGGACCAATCCCCAATTAAATCATCCCAGCCAGGGCTTTGTCAAGCCTAATCTTAAAAACATCTAAGGAAGGAGATTCTACCACCTCCCTAGGTAACGCATTCCAGTGTTTCACCACCCTCCTAGTGAAAAAGTTTTTCCTAATATCCAACTTAAACCTCCCCCACTGCAACTTGAGACCATTACTCCTTGTCCTGTCCTCTTCTACCACTGAGAATAGTCTAGAACCATCCTCTCTGGAACCACCTCTCAGGTAGTTGAAAGCAGCTATCAAATCCCCCCTCATTCTTCTCTTCTGCAGACTAAACAATCCCAGTTCCCTCAGCCTCTCCTCATAAGTCATGTGTTCCAGACCCCTAATCATTTTTGTTGCCCTTTGCTGGACTCTCTCCAATTTATCCACATCCTTCTTGTAGTGTGGGGCCCAAAACTGGACACAGTACTCCAGATGAGGCCTCACCAATGTCGAATAGAGGGGAACGATCGCGTCCCTCAATCTGCTCGCTATGCCCCTACTTATACATCCCAAAATGCCATTGGCCTTCTTGGCAACAAGGGCACACTGCTGACTCATATCCAGCTTCTCGTCCACTGTCACCCCTAGGTCCTTTTCCGCAGAACTGCTGCCTAGCCATTCGGTCCCTAGTCTGTAGCTGTGCATTGGGTTCTTCCGTCCTAAGTGCAGGACCCTGCACTTATCCTTATTGAACCTCATCAGATTTCTTTTGGCCCAATCCTCCAATTTGTCTAGGGCCCTCTGTATCCTATCCCTGCCCTCCAGCGTATCTACCACTCCTCCCAGTTTAGTATCATCCGTAAATTTGCTGAGAGTGCAATCCACACCATCCTCCGGATCATTTATGAAGATATTGAACAAAACCGGCCCCAGGACCGACCCCTGGGGCACTCCACTTGACACCGGCTGCCAACTAGACATGGAGCCATTGATCACTACCTGTTGAGCCCGACAATCTAGCCAACTTTCTACCCACCTTATAGTGCATTCATCCAGCCCATACTTCTTTAACTTGCTGACAAGAATACTGTGGGTTCAGGCACAGGATAACTGCTTTCCTAAATTGGGGTCCAAATTTCTACCCCAGTTTCACTCACGCAGAGAGTGACCTCCACCTGTGAATTAACACGAATAACCAGAACAGTGTTTCTCCTTCAGCTGTTAAAGCAGAGAAGGCGATCTCTTCTCTTTGTCAATGCTGGTGGGCAAAGTTTGGCTAGTTAGTCTCTGAATGGGTATCCTGCACTCCACCTGTCGGGAGGCCAGTGATGTGACTCTTAAAATCTCCTTTTTTCTGATGCACTAGCAGACAGGGAAAGCTACAGCAAACTCTGCAGCTGCCTTTTCAACAGGCAGTGGCAAGGGGGTATCCCATGATCACTTCATACTATCATTTTTTATACTGTCAGGCAGTTTTGGGGGGTAGCTTCCTTGGGGGAAGTTGGGTGGTGTTGCATTTTACTGGGTGCATTTGGAGGCTTTATTAAGAGCTTGTCTACATGGAAAATTGACCAGAATAGCTATTGCAGAAAAGGCAGCTATTCTGGAATAACTGCCTCTGTGGACACTCGGTTCCAAAGTAAATGTGATTTTATTCCTGGCCAGGGTACCAGACTCTGCCCCAGTTTACCCCCAGGCTGGAGAGAAACACGCAACCTTAATACTTTAATTGAGACACTGGGAGGGAATAAGGAGGTGGGATATGATAACTGACAGACTAGATAAGGTGATTGCCAGAAAATCTTTGCCTTGCACTGATTAGGAGAATAATTCACAACAAATAATTTGTTTGACAAATTGTGCCTCTTTTTCTCTTTGCAAACTGTCTGCAGACAGGTAGTGGTGGTCTCAGACTTATTCATTATTCAGAATCACTGCAGATTTCCACAGCGACTCATCCTTGGTTGGGAGTTCACTAAGAAGGAGTTTGTTGGAAATATTCAAAATTTGTGCCCTGTTGATTACTTAAATAAACACAGGGGATTGTTTCTGCTCCCTGACATGACGAGTGATGTCCTTAACTAACACAAGTGTGTATTGTGACTTTCACGCTCAAATATTCCTTAAAGAATTTGCATTTGACGAACGTTTAGTTATTCAAGCTGTAAGATTTTTTTCTTCATGTCTATTCATGCTGGTAAAGCTCGCGTGACAGCATTTAGAGAAATCAAACACAGAGGAGCAGCAAATGCAGCTGAAACAAACTTGCTTACAAATTCAAAGTAACATTAGCAGTGTGCTTTTTTGCAGGAATTTCTCTAATGGAATGATGACTGTGTTACTGCAGGTCCCATAAGCCCCACCTCAGTCCTTGTAAAGTGCCTTGAGACCCTAATTTGCAAGGAACTACAGAAATAAGAAGTAATTCTTATTCCATCCATCTTCTTTCCTAACAGGGTCCCCAGAGGAGAAGTCAAAGCTGATGTTCACCATGTATGATGTTGACGGGAATGGCTTCCTCTCCAAGGAAGAGCTCATCAGGATGCTGAGGTATTCCTCCTGTCTGTGCTGCAGGATAGGTAGTTGGCATACGCCTTCTCAAAAGTGGCTGCTCATATGAGGTGTTTCAACTGCTGAGGGTCAGGTGTGAAACCCCTTGGGTCCAGTACTTGGAGCTGAGAACCCCTGGATGTATCGTGATGCTCTGAGAACCCCTGGATGTATCGTGATGCTCAGTCTCATCTGAAGTGTCTCCAGTAATGATGCTGCCACATCCCCTGCAGGGGTCTCTATAACCCCCCAGTCAGGCCTGTGTTCTTGCCCTCTGAGAGTCAGCTGATTGCTCTGCAGCTCCCAGCCTTGTCCCTTTGCTCTAGGTCCTTCATCGAGATCGCCAACAACTGCCTCTCGGGCGATCAGATGGAGCAGGTGATTGAGTCCATGTTCCAGGCGTCAGGCTTTCAGGATAAGGAGGAGCTGACATGGGAGGATTTTCATTACATGCTGCGGGACCATGACAGCGAGCTGCGCTTCACCCAGCTCTGCATCAAAGGTCAGCGTGGTGGGGCACAAAGAGCAAAGAAAGTCCAGGTGACCTTTCTGCTGCGCTCAGCTGGGCTGGGGTGGCTGGCACTGGAGGGCAGAGTGCAGTCCTGTCTTTCCTCCAGCGTCTCTTTTCCAGCCGCAACCCGCAGAGGCGCCATTCACTACCAGGTGGGGAAGTTGCCTTCTGCTGCGGAGACTCAACAAGCCGGCCCTTCTCTCAAGCAGAGCAGGCTGCCCATCCCAGCAGAGCCCCTCCTCCCCCCCCCGAGCAGAGAGCCCAGGGGCATGATTGGGGCGTTCCTGGACGCGTAGTGTCACACCTTTGTCCTTTCTCCTCCCCACAGGAGTTCCAGACGTGTTCAGGCAAAACATGAGCAACCGCGTCTCCTTCATAAACCGGCCCAATACCAACGGGTAAGCTGTGCCCACTGGCCTGGGGTCTGCCTTCCTGTCTTCCCAACCCCTCTCCTCCCCACTAGCACGCTCGGGCTCAGCCGCTGCCCCAGCAGGATGAGGGGAGAGAGGGAAGGCAAGTGGCTGCTTCTGAAGCTCCAGCGTGTGTCTGGGAGCAGGCCAGCTGCAAGCCCAGTAAGGGAGAACACGGCTCCTCCTGTCTCTCCCCACGACTCCAGCCTCGGCTGGCTGCTGAGTTCACATGGTAGCTTGTCAAGAGCCGGATTTCTCATGAGATTTCTGGTATAGAACCCCCAGGCTTACACTGCATCATGGGAACGTGCAGCCTTCTGCTCTGGGGAGCCCTCTGGCTCCCCTGGCCTGGCGGGTCTGGCTCCTGACGCTGCAGAATAAGCATGCAATAACCCAACCTGCCAGGCTCCCGCTGCAGGAGAACCTGGCGTGCTCTGGCCTCCCGGCACAAGAGCCCAGTGTGCCCGGCTGCTTTCCAAAGCCTCATTCCCTCACATCTGGCTCTGAGCCATGCTACGCAGATTATCCACAGAGGCATCTCTGGTTTATAAATAGTTCCTTTGGCAGCACAATCCCAACCAGAGAGAAAGCCCCAGCTCGAAACCACGGCACAGCTTGTGGAGTGCGAGAGGCCAGAGCTGGGGAAGAGGATGGGCAAGAAATGCGTATGCCCCCCCTCAATCCTTGGGCGCTAGCCTGAGCCTCTGAGCCGGCTGCCTGAGGGGTCAGGCTTTGGCTCAGGTGTTTCCTGTTTGATGCCTTTCTAATGCAGCTGTTCTCTATGGACGGTGACTGTAAAAAGGGCCCCGGAGCGTTATGTGTATTATGGCTGTGCGACTTTGTATCAGATTGGCTTGGATTATAAAATAAAACACCAGTTAGGGCAGGAAGTGAAGAAGGAATCTGGATCCAGTTGAAACTTCAGGGGCCCTCTAGGGAGGAAGAAAGCAACTATCAGTTTTGGCGTTCGGGTAGGATGACAGCATGGCATGAGCACCCCTGCCCTTCTCTGCATGCCACACGCAGTTACTAAGCACTGGTTTCTGATGCCCTTCCCCAGGCTGAGTAGTGCCTAACACCTGGGGTAGCCTCACTAATTTCAGTGGACCTGCACGAGGAGCCAGTGGCTGCGCTGTGGGTGTAAGGGTGTCAGAATCCGGCCCATTGAGTAGTCGCAATGCGTCCAACTCCAGTCAGGTCGGTCAGGAAAGGAGCCAGTTTGTGAGGAACGTGTCTCTTTGGCTGAGCGGGTCCAGTCGAAGTTGGGCCTGGGGTTGGGGGCAGTTCTGAGCTAGGTCAGTCCCGAGCTCCCCTGGGTAGGGGACTCCACCGCACATCATCTCCCTGCTCTCGGGGGCCTCTGCTTAGGGTAACCATATTTCCCAAAGGGAAAACGGGACAGCGCGTGGGGCTGGCCCAAGCCACTTGCCCAAGCCCTGTCCCTCCTTCCCCTGCGGGGCTGGTGTCACTGATTGCCCAAGCTCTGCCTACCTGCCTTCCCCACCCCTCGCGACACTGGGGCTGGTGTTGCTGCTTGCTGGAGCCTGCCTGCCTGTCTTCCCCACCCCTCGTGAGGCTGGGGCTGGTGTTGCTGCTTGCTCGAGCCTGCCTGCCTCTCACCCAATCCCTGTCTCTCCCCCTGCATGGGGCTGCCAAGAGCAAACTGGACAAATGCCCACTCTTGCCAAAGAAGTCTGGACGGCTGAGACAGAGCTTAAAAAAGGGACTGTTCAAATCAAAACGGGACGTATGGTCTCCCTCTGCTTGTTCACCCTAACTCTCTCCCAACAAGCGGGAGAGGGGCGAGGCCCAGACCCACAGCTGCAGTGACACCAACCGTCACCCAGGGAAGGAACATGCCCTGGAGCAACATTGGAACTCCTATGAATTTAGAGATCTGCCGTTGGAGTTCCCAGCCTTCTGCCCTGCCCTTAGTGAGGTTTCCCATTACTGTAATTAATGTCCTTTTATGGCTGTCCTTTAAAGCGTGTCTTATCTGCCTTTATTAAGTTGTTACGCTTATCTGATTATTAGTTGTTATAAATCCCCATATAACTCTGCCAGATGGCATCACCTGACACACATTTGCACCATTTTACTACTCTCATTCATTGGCTGTATCACAGGAGCGAGCGGAAACGCCAGCCCAGCCAACGTGCTAGCTGCTGCTCAGACACGTAGTGAAAGAATCTTTGCCCCAAGGAGCCTGCGCACCGAGTGGCATTCAGGAACTGCATGGTCCCGTGGTTATGTGACTGATCTAACCCCTGCTCGCTCGCAGTCCACTGGAGTTTTGCCCTCCACTCTGGTGGGAAGAGTGCTGCGTTTGTTTTAACCGTGAGCTGATGACTATTCTTTTTAGGGCAACACCTCCCCAGCCACATTTATACACCGAGGCCCAAAGGACAAAATACCAGCGGAGCAAAGTTCACCAGAAGATCCAGCAGTTCAAGCGTTTCATTGAGAATTACCGGCGCCACATTGCCTGCGTGGTTCTGTTCTCCGCCATCACTGCCGGCGTGTTTGCAGAGAGAGCATATTGTGAGTGGCCAGCTAGCATAGAGCGTCCCCTGCTGACGGGGCAGCTCAGAGCGCCACCATCCAGGGAGGAGAGAAGCAGGAATGTGCGCTTCTGGGGGGTGCGCCAGGAGCAGGGCCCTGTGTGCTAGGCCAGCCTGATGGGGGGGTGATGGGCTGGGACGGTGAGGGGAGTCCATGAATCAGTTACACTCACTGACATCAGAACGACAAGGAGAATGGAGGTCCCCAGCCAGACTCTAATGAAACTTGTCCCTGTTGTCCGCAGTGCAAAGGGGTGTGCCTCTGGCCATAAGTGGCCAGCGTGGCATTCTTTCCCCTGGCATAAAGCTAGCAAGGCTAGTTCCTGTACCTGTGCATGGCAGAACCCTCCTCTACTATGCCAGTCCCCCCCTGGCATGACGTTCCACTGGTATCCCATACAGCAGGGGTGTAAGTTCAGACAGGCCCCTAGGCTGCTCTACATCATGGGAGGGCTGAGAATGGAGCTGTCACAGACTGGCCCTCAGAATCAGAGAGCCATAACCAGTCTTCCACTAGCCCACCCCTGCATTCCACCATGACCTGCTGCCTTTACCTTTGGAGAAATGAGCTGGTTTGTCGCCCCTCTATTAAGGAGACACAGAAAGGGAGCAAGCTTCTCCCCCGCACTCTCTTGTGCTCGCCCTGTGTGTAACCCCCCTGCCCTGCTTTGTCCGCAGACTATGCATTTGCATCGCCAGCAACAGGAATTGCTGACACCACCTACGTGGGCATTGTCATCTCCCGGGGGGCGGCAGCCAGCATCTCCTTCATGTACTCCTACATCCTGCTCACCATGTGCCGCAACCTCATCACCTTCCTGCGCGAAACCTTCCTCAACCGCTACATCCCCTTCGACGCCGCCGTGGACTTCCATCGCTGGCTTGCTATGGCGGCCCTGATCTTTTCAAGTGAGTTGGCTACATGGTGGGGGGATCCCCCTGGCCCTGATACTGACAGAGAATGGGGCATCCCCCAAAGCCAGCCGCTCTACATCCTGCACAGCCAAAGTCAGACGTGGGCCATGCCATTCAGGACTGACCTGCCCCCCTAGACACAGACAGAGATACCCGGGCAAAAATTGGGGTCCCCTCTGTATTGCAAAGCACTCATTGGTTGCCTAGCTCCATCCGTGTGTTTGGGTCTCTCGAGCACAGCTATATGACGGTGCTTGACCATGTATTTGCTCTGTCTCTGTGTCCTGAAGTTCTCCACACCGGGGGCCATGTAGTGAATGTCTATATCTTCTCGGTCAGCCCACTCAGCATCCTGTCCTGCCTCTTCTCCAACGTCTTCATGGATGATGGGTGAGTGTGTTTTGGAGGCCCTGCCCTGGGCAAAGCACAACTGTTTGAGGAGCAGCTAGGTAAGACCACAGATGGAGGACAGTGCCATGCAGAGGGCTGGGCTAGATGGCTTGAGAGATCTCATCCAACCTGCCTGGGAAGTGATCTCCTTGGGGAAACTGCAGTCTGTGGATGGCCACCATCCCCAAAGGGCAATGTCAGAGGCCATTTGTGGAGTGGAAACCAAAGTGGGCATTTGGTTTGTTCTGTGGAGAAGTCTGTGATCTGATGACAGAGGGTTAGGTCATCTCTTTCCTCTCTAGGTCACAGATGCCCCAGAAGTACTACTGGTGGTTCTTCGAGACCGTCCCAGGTAAGGGTGACCATCCGTGCATGCCAGGCGTTCTGTGAGGGGGGGTCTGCATAGCTCCCCCACCCACCGCCCCGGCGGTTCCAAGCTTGGCACAGGCTATTCTGATGACCCCTTGCCCCTCATTCTTCAACCCTCTTTCTGGCAGGCATGACCGGGGTGCTGCTGCTGGTGATTCTGGCGGTGATGTACGTGTTCGCCTCCCATCACTTTCGACGCATCAGCTTCCGGGGGTTCTGGATCACGCACCACCTCTACGTGCTGCTCTACATCATGGTACGTGGATCGGAGTCCTGCGGCCCAGCTTCGCTCTTGCGCTCTGGCTATTGGGCACGAGGCCTGTTTTGTACCTGGTGCAGAGTGTTCCTTACAGCTGTTAGCAAGGAGCTGGAGGGACATACAGGGGGTGGATGGGCTTCCCAACCAGTCTTTCACCTCCCATGGGGGTGAGCACAGTGTGCAAACCTAGACTCAATAGGTGGGAGTTACTATTTGTCCTCCACTCACACAGGTCCAGAGCTGGGCGGCGGAAGGGGCTGCTAAGCAGAGGGGAGGCGAATGTTTTGCAGACTTGGAAGAATGAATGTTACTGGTAGCATAGAGAATATGCGTCAGTACAGAAGAGACGGGTGCAAATCCACTCAGCACCCAGAGCTTGAAGCATGGCACCGTGAGCCACCAAGCTGCCTGGTTAGAAAGCACGTGCAGGTGCTGGAACCTTGCTAACAGAGAGAGTGCACATGTGGCAGGCTGTGGGTCCTAGTGGGTAGAGCATGGGCCTGGGGCTTAGGAGACCTGGGTTCTAGTCTGCACTCAATCACTGGCCTGCTGGGTGAGCTTTGGCAAGTCACCTCCCTGCTCAGTTCCTCAGTTTCCCCATCTGTAGAATGGGGATGCAAAGAAGTAGGGATTATTATTGTCATAGCTAACAGCTGCTCAGGGCTCCTCTGACCTAGCCTGCCTGACCTAGCCTTACTGCCCATTGGGTAGCTCTGTCATTGCGCTCCTCCACCTGAGCGGTTTCCTGCACTGCAGTCATGGGTGTGTTTGGCGCTGTGTTCCCAGGTCATTATCCATGGCAGCTACGGCCTGGTCCAGCAGCCCCGCTTCCACATTTATTTCATCATCCCAGCTCTCATCTATGGGGCAGATAAGCTGGTCAGCCTGAGCAGGAAGAAGGTGGAGATGAGTGTGCTGAAAGCTGAGCTCCTCCCTTCAGGTACAGTGGGGGCGGCTCCCCGGGGGGTGTTAGCGTGTCAGGCAGTCTGCATGACCCTCCGCAGGCCTGCGGGGTTTATCCAGCTTTCGCAGAGATCTGGAGCCTCGGAGCTCTCAGTGTCCCTGGTTAGCTATCTCCGGCTGGCAGGGGCAGGCCTGTGCTGCCTTGAACCAGGAGGCACATGGGTACATCCCTGCTGAAGTCTGTCGATGGCCGTCGGCCATGGCAGTGGCGCTGGAATGTACGTCCCCATGCTGCTGCTGTTGGAGACCAAACCATGCCCAGCAACAGGAGCAGACACAGGCTCACAAGGCTGCCAGGAGCCTTCCTCTGGCGTCACCCTCCAGGCAGCCTGCTCAGCTGCCCTGCCCCTGAGGGCTAAGCTCTTCTCTGCTGGGAGCACCACACCACTTTTCACCACCACCCAGCCGGACTCTCCCTGCACCCAATCTCAGCCCTCCCCTGCCGTCCTGCTCCCACCCGGGGCCTGGCAGCATGGTGAGCGTTGGAGCCTCTGTTCTGTGCATGTGCAGCTCCCACCCAGGAAGGAGCCATGTGCAGCACCCCCGGCATGGCTCAGATCAGGGGGAAGCTGATTTTACAGAGCAGGAGCTGTTATCTTAAGAAAGGTGCTAAGAAAACCTTTGCCCTTCTCTTAGGCGTTACTTATCTCAAGTTCCAGCGGCCGCAGGATTTTGACTACAAGTCTGGGCAGTGGGTGCGAATTGCCTGCCTGTCCCTAGGGACAAATGAATACCACCCCTTCACCCTGACCTCTGCACCCCACGAGGACGCGCTGAGCCTGCATATCCGAGCCGCAGGGCCCTGGACCACCCGGTTGCGGGAGCTGTACTCCCCGGAGATTGTGGCTGA
Organism: Caretta caretta; assembly: GCF_965140235.1. Lineage (NCBI taxonomy): Eukaryota > Metazoa > Chordata > Testudines > Cheloniidae > Caretta > Caretta caretta. The sequence continues at coordinate 45,934,941 of NC_134215.1, read as the reverse complement.
AATCGGCAGATATCCCAAGGTACAGCCGGGCATTTCCTCCCCTGTGAGTCTGGGGATGGGTGAAAAAGCCAGATCTCTGGAGAGTGGAGTCCTCCGAGCATGACAGAACGCCAGCACCCGGGCATCAGCAGAGTGAGCTGTGTGTGGCATGGGGGGAGCTCAGGCTCCGAGATCTAAGCTTCTGGCTTAGCGCAGCTAGATTCTTTGGAGCCACCAGTCCCACTCCTGGATGGGCTGACTCAGTCCTTCATCCTACCCCGGCTGGTGCACTGGTTTCTATTGCCACTGGCTGCATGTGGGATGGTCCAAGGAAATGTAGCTGTCCTGGCTCCTGTCTGCCCCAAGGGGGTGTCAGAGATCTCTGAGCACTGCTTGTAAAATGTCCTCTGCCCCCATCCTGGGGCGCTCTGCGCTGTGCTAGCTGGGGTCTGCTCCCTGAGACAGTAGCGCGGGCAGGGCAGCGTTGCTCACTACCGGCTCCTTCCCAGCTCTATCTGGACGGGCCGTTCGGCGAGGGCCACCAGGAGTGGAACAAGTTTGAAGTCTCTGTGCTGGTGGGAGGAGGCATCGGGGTAACTCCCTTTGCCTCCATTCTCAAAGACCTGGTCTTCAAGTCCTCGGTCAGCTCCAAGATGCCGTGCAAGAAGGTGAGAGCCCACAGAGTGCGAGGGACTCCCTGGGCCCCTCCTCTCGCTGCCCTGGTGACGTGGGAGGAACGTCTGACAACAGTCCTGCAGCACTCAGGAGAGAGCGGGCAGCGAGGCCAAGCGGTAGGGCTTAGCCTGTCTGCTCCAGGTCACTCTGAGGTCTCAGCACTGTCCTCCCCTTGCTCTCCGTCTCAGATAGCTGCAGCGCGATGCTGTTGTCAGAGCCTGTCCCCTGGCCCTGCGCATGTCTCTGGGACCCAACCCATTCCCTCAGAGGCTTTGAAATGCTCACTGACGCAGCACCATGAGTTTTGCCCAGCACTCTCAGTGCGCCCCCTCTGGGCTGCCACCTATCGCCTCCCTTAGTGCAGAGATTTTACTTTTCATGGCTGATCCTGGTGGGGCTGGCGGTGGAGGGTCCCCAGGATGGGGCCAGCTGAGGGGACCTGGGGAGTGGGGGCTGGCTGCAGGGGATCCCCCGGAGCAGGGGCTGGCTTGGGGTTGCGAGGGCCCTGCCAGTGACCCGCTCTCTTGTGCTCTCAGATCTATTTCATCTGGGTGACGCGGACTCAGCGGCAGTTCGAGTGGCTGGCTGACATCATCCGCGAGGTGGAGGAGAACGACCGGCACGACCTGGTGTCTGTGCACATCTACATCACCCAGCTGGCTGAGAAGTTCGACCTGCGCACCACCATGCTGGTGAGTGCCCCGCGCCAGGGCTGCCGCTCTGTGCCAAGTGGGAGGTCCGAATACGGGAGAGGGCAGGGCCAATTTCACCTCCGCCAAGGCTGGGCTAGGGGGGCAGGACCCAACTGAGAGAGGGCATAAGGTGATTAGCCATTGCCCCAGTGCTGCTCTGGGCTGCCCCCTTCCCCCACCCTGTGCTGTGTCCCTGACCCCAGTCCCTCTCTGTGGTGGGGCAGCCCCCCGTGCCATGTCCCTGGTCCCAGTGCCAGTCTGTACTGGCTCGCCCCCCATGCCGCGTCCCCGGTCCCAGTGCCGTGTTCCTGGTCCCAGTGCCGCTTTGTGCTGGGCCCGTCCCCTGTGCCGTGTCCCTGGTCCCAGTGCCAGTCTGTACTGGCCCGCCCCCCGTGTCGTGTCCTTGGTCCCAGTGCCGTGTTCGTGGTCCCAGTGCCGTGTCCATGGTCCCAGTGCCGCTCTGTGCTGGGCCCGTCCCCTGTGCCGTGTCCCTGGTCCCAGTGCTGCTGCATGCTGGTTCGGCCCCCCTGGGCCATGTTAGAGCAGAGAGGCCCTGCCCTTGCCCACCTCCCCTCCCTGACCCATGGCACCTTTCTCCTTTCAGTACATCTGTGAGCGACACTTCCAGAAGGTGCTGAACCGGAGCCTGTTCACTGGGCTGCGCTCCATCACGCACTTCGGGCGGCCCCCCTTCGTGCCCTTCTTCAAGTCCCTGCAGGAGGTTCATCCCCAGGTCAGTGCCAGCCGGCCTTCGCCCCCACCGATCTCTGCCAAGCACGGGGTGTAGGAGCTGGCAGCTGAGCAATGTGCCGGGGGGGGAGCCCTGTGTGCAGCATTGGGAGCTCCCAAGGGCCTGGAGGAAACGTTCCCAAATATTCAAAGGGTGGGGCTGGGCCGCAGATTATCCTGAAGCCTTGCCAAGGGAGGGGAGAGGCATCTGCCAGACCCACCGACAGGGAAAATGACAGCCTCATGCCAGCTGACCCGGGCTGATCCTGCCACTGGCTCATGTTCCCTCCTGACCATGTCCTCTCAGGCAGACCCCAGTCCGGGCACCAAAGAGTTACAAAAATCTCTTAGCCCTGCCGCTGCAAAGCAAGAGCCAAAAGCCTTTGGAACAGGGGCGTCGCAGCCTGGCACCCTGCCAGCGAGTCACACCCGTAATCCCCAAAGCGTCTGGGGCTGCTGGGGGGACGTGAGTTTGCACCGTGCCATGGCAGTGAAAGACCAACACGGTGGAGGGCTGTATGCGCAATGTCCTCTTACCCTGGGGCAGAGAGCCCCAGACGCCCCCAGAGACCGTGCACACCCCATCACTGGGAAAGTACCGACAAACTCAGCCACACTCAGAGCAGAGCCACAAAAATGACCAGGGAGGGATTGATGGGTGAGGGAGGCTGAGAAGAGCCAGCTCTGCAGTGCTCTGCAAAGGGAGACAAGCCACAGCCTGCGAACGTGGGGCGGGATGTCGGAGGCCTGACTAGAAGCAGTGGGATGAAATTAACTGACATGTCTTGTGGCTGACCGGCAGGCAAGGCAGAGGGATGTGCCAGGCTGGGGAAGCCCCATTGCTTGGGGATTGTGAAAACTAGACAAAAACAGTAGCAAAAACGGGGACAGTCCGGCTCTGAGGGGGATGGGACCTGGTACTGCCCAGTGCACTGCTGATGGGAGAGGCCATGGCTGCAGCGAGTTCCTGGCGCTGCCAGCGGCTGAAATTCCAGCTGGGGTGTTTGAGATGCTCCGGGAAAGAGGCTTGTTGTGAACAGAGAAACAAACGCGGCTTTTGTTTCCCCCATCCCGCCAGAAAGGTCAAGGCTGTTCCTAAAGGGAGGTGTCTTTGGGGGGCGTTCATGCAAGGTGCAGGCCAAACTGGTACAAGTGCATTGGGCTGACGGTGGTGTAGCCTGAGGGCAGAGTCTTCCCTTAGCATGTGTGCACACGGGTTCAGTTCCTGGACTCTTCCAGGGGCTAGAGCAACAAACCAGGGAGGGTGCTGCCGAGAGAAGGGGAGGTGTGAGATACATGGCCCCAGCATCCCGTGCACAGTGGGGGCAGAGCCACCCACCCCTCCTGCTGGTGGGAGGAAACCAGAGCTGGCACCTGAGGGCAGCAGGGTGAACTGCTCTGAGCCTCTGGCAGAACGGAGAGTGCTGGTGTGACGAGCCAGGCCAGTGCAGAGGACTGGCTATGGGAGCCCCTTGCTCTCAGAGGCTCTGTTACTTGATGCCCCTGCTTCCCCAGGTGTGGAAGATTGGCGTGTTCAGCTGCGGCCCCCCGGGGATGACCAAGAACGTGGAGCAAGCCTGTCAGCAGATCAACAAACTGGACCAGACCTACTTTGTGCATCACTATGAGAACTTCTAACCCGCCCCCCACCCACAGACACACAGCCCTGCCCAAGCTTGAGTGCGGTTCCCTGGGCTACCATGGGGCCAGCTGCTATGTCAACTCAGTGCTTCCAGAGTCCTGGGAAAGGTTCCCTGCCACTTTTCAGATGGGAGCTGCTGGGTGTCCATGGCACGTCCCCCGCACAGCCTCACGGAGATGCCCTCCTGGAGCCGCGCTGTCCCAGGAGCGAATCGCAAGGATGCTGGGGATCTGCACTGCACTGGCAGCAGGTTCCTGGAGCTCACTGCCCAGCAGGGAGCGACTTTGCCTGTGATTTATGGAAACCCCAACGGCAGTGTAGCCAGCCAGGCAGCACTGCTCTTCCATCCCATTGGGACCCACCAGGTCCTGTCACGCATGTCTTTTGTGTGCGTCTGACCTTAGGAACCGATGAACTGATTGATTGGTACTGCGTCAGTCTCTGTACTGGCATCCGGCAGCTTCGTGCTGCGTCACAGAGGCCCTGAAAAAAGGGGCTTCTGTTCCAGGGTAGCATCATCACTGGAATGCAGTCCTCCTGGATCTCTGCCCTACTTCCCTGTGGCCAGCTCCCCAGAGCAGTATGTAGTGAGTGAGAGAGAGAGACACAACTCCGCCACTCCGCTGTGCTCCAGAGCAGTGGCAGGAATCTCACAGTGAGACACTGACATTAAGCCACCGAATTGCAAATCTTATGGAACTTAAAGTCTTCAGATAAAAGAGCCCTCAGGCACAATTCTGCCCCACTGATTTTAATGACGAAGCTGCCATTAACTTCACTAGGGCCAGAGTTCTAGCCTGCACTCAGACAACAATCTAACACAGAGAAATTGCATCTCTGTGACTCCAAGCAGCAATGCGGGCCGGGCGGGGGAGCCGGAGGGGGAGGAAGCAGAACACCTGGGAGGACCTGGGGCAATTTGTTCACTTGGGGCCCTGGACCCCCCTTTTTGAGGGTGTCACGTGGCCCTTGCCTGCCCCAGCCCAGCTCTCAGAGGAACTCAGCACCAGCATGTCCATGTCCAGGGACGGTGGCCTGCAGCAGTGTGCTGTGCTAGGGAGGGTGGAAAGAGGATCACCTTGGGGAAACCAGCAGAGCCACACCAGGGTGCTTTGGGCAGGGAGGGTGTCTGCACAACTCCAGCTGAAGGGAATCCTCAGCTAAGGGCCTTGGGAGGCTTTTCAGCCTGCAAACACCAGTACAAAGAGCACTGGGATGCTTGCAAGTAAATCCAGGATGGAGCTGGTTGCTGGGCCCCCCTGAAAGGGCTTCTGGGTGGGCCTGAGCCATTGGAATAGAGTGAAAAGGGGCTGGGCTGGCGTGGGACGTAAGTGGTGCCTAGAGCATGTGCTGCACCCCTACGGGGGGGAACATTCCCCCCTCTGCTAATGACTGTATCCATCCCCACAAGGCAGCCTGTTTCCTGCTCCTACGAGGGATGAATCGCCATTTGCTTTCCCATTCAAACACATTTCCACCATTTGCCCAGCTCTCACCTGCTCCCGCTAGGACACAGAGAAGTGTGGCTCCCTCGTTTGGCGTGAATTGTATTGGAGTAATTGCATGCATTAAACCAGGGCTTGCTGGCTGCTTCTGAAAGAAACTATTAATTCATTGCATTTGCTGCTGCTGCTCTGAAAGTCTGACTCATTTTTGTCTGTTCCCTTTCTGTATTTAATGGCTAAGCCCGTAGCTCTTATTTTTGTTGGCATATCACCCAACAGCCCAGCGTAATTTGCTAGCTGAGTATTCATGCCTTTGAAAGAATGACAATAACGATTACTGCAAACTGTCCAAGCATTAAAATACCCTTTTTGTGAATTGTGAATGTTACACTCCATGCCTCAGAACCAAAGCTGGGAAGTGAAATCATTAATCTCGATGAGCTGTGAATGTGTAAATTCAAATGACTGATTTTAAGGCACTTCCAAAATAAAACTGGTTAACTGCGGAATCATTCTCTTGTCTTTAGTAATTATTGGGGTTCGTTATTTGATATGTAGCAATCTCTTCTTATCGGGGTCACCCAATGAAATTAATAGGTAGCAGGTTTAAAACAAAAGGAAACATTTCTTCACACAACGCACAATCAACCTGTGGAACTCTTTGCCAGAGGATGTTGTGAAGGCCAAGACTATAACAGGGTTAAAAAAAGATCTAGATAAGTTCATGGAGGATAGGTCCATCAATGGCTATTAGCCAAGATGGACAGGGATGGTGTCCCTAGCCTCTGTTTGCCAGAAGCTGGGAATGAGTGACAGGGGATGGATCACTTGATGATTACCTGTTCTGTTCATTCTCTCTGGGGCACCTGGCATTGGCCACTGTCGGTAGACAGGACACTGGGCTAGATGGACCTTTGGTCTGACCCAGTATGGCTGTTCTTATGTGCTTATCAAGAAGCTGCGTTTGTTCCCTCCGGCTTGGTCAATGCACAGGAAGCAGCCGATGGCACAGCTCCAGCATGACAGCATTGAACGCGACGATGTGAAGCTAGCAAGAACGAGTGAAGATCACGTTCTGTAATGAGCACGGGTGGTATCTGCAGGAGGGTGTTGTAATGGCCACCTCTCAGCTGACAGCAGGGATGTAGCCAGGGAACCTTCAGAGCTAAAAGCCCAAGTTTCTACGATGTGAGCTAAGGGGCCAAGGTCTGTGGGCAGGGCCGTAGCAGACTCGGCTCCTCTATGGGGGGCGGCAGAGGGGTTAGGATAATGCGGGAATCTGTACAATGTATGAAGGCGTTGGCCTGGGGGGGGTGGGGGTGCTCTGTATGTATGTGTGTCGGACTGCAGACGTCACTTTGGATGGGATGGGGTCTTCCCCTCTGTTGTCCTGGTACTGCCAGGCCGGACTTAAATTCCAAGGGGCAGTGATGCAGGGTTTACAAAAGAGGGGGCATTAAATCGGGCTGGTCCTCTATTCAAATACAAATGTCCCAGACAGTTGGCCTCCAAGCAGGACCCTGGGTGTGTTGAGGAATGGCTGCCTGGCAATGAAGTTACCTGGTTAAGGTCTAGGATCATTCTCAGAGGCTGCCCTGGGAGCCACCACGTTCTGAAAGGCTATAAAAGGACTTACAGGGGACGATTCAGTGAGATGCACAGGAGTTGTGGCAGTTGAAGGGAAGGGGGACGGACCACTAAGATCAGAGGGGGTGAATTGGGGTGGGGGGAGGCTCCATGGTTCAGAATCACAGCCATGCACTGCAGCAGGAGGACCCTGGCTGGCCCCAGACAACCCCCAAAGAATGTTCTGGAGTGGGGGGCGGAACCGGAAGCAGGATCATGGGTGTAGGGTTTATTCACACTGTGTCACTCTGGGAGTCTTGTGCGATTAAAGACAGAGCAATGGTGAGTCAGACTCTTGTGCAAAGTCAGTGTGTGTGTTTGAAGTGTTTGCACCTGCTCCTTGAAGCGATAGCCCAGCGGGCCCAGGCTGTCAGGTGGAGCGCTGGGAGTGGGGGTGTTCGAACTATCAGGGAGGGAGGCTGAGTGCTGGTGCCAGCAGGGACTTGGCCATGGGGTTGCAACTTTCAGGAGAGGGTGATAGAAGAGCTGCACCCCAAGAGTGTGATCAGAGGCCCTAAGCTTGGGACTCAGGCTTAAAACACCCAGGCCCCAGAGTCTGGTGAGTAGCCAAGAAGCGGGCTTGACTGGGGCTGTGACAGGGGCACATGTCCCAGGGGCCAGTGTATATTAGCACCCGTCACAAGGCTCCAACAACTCAAACTGAAATGAGCCTGGCCCTGGCAGGCCAGGGACTAACAAAATGTAGTCAGTGGTTTTAGTTTATCATTCATTTATGATTAACATAGAATCATCTGATCATAGGACTGGAAGGGACCTTGAGAGGTCGTCTAGTCCAGTCCCCAGCACTCATGGCAGGACTAAGTATTATTGAGAGGTGTTTATCTAACCTGCTCTTAAAAATCCCCAATGATGGAGATTCCACAACCTCCCTAGGCAATTTATTCCAGTGCTTAACCATCATGGCAGTTAAGAAGTTTTTCCTAATGTCCAACCTAAACCTCCCTTGCTGCAATTTAAGCCCATTGCTTCTTGTCCAATCCTCAGAGGTTAAAGAGAACAATTTTTCTCTCTCCTCCCTGTAACAACCTTTTACGTACTTGAAAACTGTTACGTCCCCTCTCAGACTTCTCTTTTCCAAACTAAACAAACATATTTTTTCAGTCTTCCCTCATAGATCATGTCTTTTAGACCTTTAATAATTTTTGTTGCTCTTCTCTGGACTTTCTCCAATTTGTCCCCATCTTTCCTGAAATGTGGCGCCCAGAACCGGACACGACACTCCAGCGGAGGCCGTATCAGCGCAGAGTAGAGCGGAAGAATTACTTCTCGTGTTGTGCTTACAACACTCCTGATACACACATGTCCTGTGATGTATAATCATTGTATGTTAGCATTAAGTTGTAGGATTATAGACGCATAAGATTGATCGGTATTTTAGAGGGAATCATGTAAGTAAGAAAGGCTGAACCGCAAGCCCTGGAGGCTGACGCCTGTAAGATTTTAGCTTAGCTATTTTAGGCCTTGGAGATAAGAAATGCTGACATAAGTAAATGAGTGAAGACTAACCAATGCCCTAAAATGATGGGGCAAGAGATACCGCATGGTAATATGTGAAAAATCAGCTGGAAGATTCATTTTAAATCACAGAACTGCTGTAGAGGCATATCCGGCTCCAACATGTGTCTTAACCACAGGATACAGGTGGTGCTGCAGTGCTAGTGAGGAAAAAGAGAACCTACACAGCCTACAGAAACCAGGGTGCCTTAAGTTTCTAGGACAACATCAGCCCAATAAGGAAAAGAGGGGGGGTGATACATTCATGGACATGCCCAGAACATCAGTATAGGCAGAATCACATTATAAAAAGGGGGTGCCCAGAGCGGCAAAATGGCACTTGCTGTCAGAGAACGCCAGCTGGGCTCAGCCCTTCCCTGATGATCAATCCATAAGAGACCCATCAGCCCCTAACGCTGTCTAGGAGGCTGTAAGGCTAGTTGTAGTTGTAACTGGTGCATGGCTAGATCTAGGGGTTGTCTATGCTGTGACTTTCATAACGCTGTTGGTAAGTTTAATAAAAGAGAGTGGCCCTTGTTCTTGTGATTGCCTGTGTTACTCGCCTGTGGTTTCATGTGTTCCCATGAGCTCTAGCTCGAAACCAGGCCGAACGAACGCGGTGGAACATGAGGCTGGAGCTGCCAGAGCCGAACCCTCAATGGTGTAATATCACAGCTCTCCAATTAACGTTAAATAAAAACAAAGGCTACAAAAAGGAAACTCCCTGCAGCCCCCTTAGCACTGACTCTATGCCCTTGTCTGCTGCAGCCTCTCCCAGCCCCGGCACAGGGCTTGGCTGAGCCCCATGGAGGCCGTTAGCCCCACGCTGGCTGCTGCTCCTCCAGAGTGGGTGCATGACACAGTCCGGGGCGTGTTTGCCGTGTAACCGGCCTGTGGTTATTGTTGAGGCGCAGCACAGCTGGGCTTGTTGGCAGCCTGCATGCCCCCCCCGGCAGCCACAGGGTTCCATGACTAATTTGCTCACCCAGGTCCGAAGGACACAAGGCACTTTGGGGAACCAGCCTTGTCACCCCGAAGGCCCAGCGTCACGGAGCGGGGCGTCTTGGGAGGTGGTGGGTTGCCCAAACAGCTGCCTGAATGCAGGGGACATGGCTTCTTAGATCTCCTCAGCGGGCTGCCTAAGATGCTGAGCCTGTCACGCTCAGGAGCAGGGAGTGCTGGAGGCCACTGAGCAGGGTATGTGCCCCTTTGCAGACCCCTGCCGGTGCTAACATCAGCGCCGGTCCTGACGCGTCACAGCAGTAACGGGAACCTGGCGAGTCAGAAACCGTTGAGCCCTGCGCGAGGCCCAGGCTGTGACGGGGCGAGAGACACAGGCGCCCTCTCGCCACAGGGCAGCGCCCCCCTTGTGTGGCCCTTAAGAGCAGTCATCCATGTCAGCAAAGCCGCGCAAGCTGCAGCGTGCAGGAGCCAGCAGCCATGCCTGATAGCCCAGGGCCACCCTGAGGCCGCGCTCCAGAGCACAAGCCATGGGGAGAGGCTGTGGGTGCGCTGCCCTCCCTGCTCTGAAGCAAAGCCTCAGCGGGTCCACGCTGCACCGTGACCTGGAACACAACGCACTGGGTGCTGTAGAAGGGGCTCAGACACCGTAGGGATGGGTAAGAAACCGTCACCCAAGCCAGGACCTCAGCTGCCTCCCCTCAGCCCAAGTGGGTGGACAAGGAGGTAAGGGTGTTACCCGCACCACCCACCTTTACCCCGCTCCTAGGGCTCAGGGCACCAGAGGCGCCAACTTTCTGATTTCCCGGGGCTGCTTGACCCCCAGCTCTGCCCCAGGCCTCTCCTGCACCCCTTCCCCCAAAGCCTCACCCCACCTCTTCTCACCCATTCTGCCCCCTCCCCCGAGCATGCCCCACCCTCACTCCACCTCTTCCTGTCCCCGCTCCTCTCCCCCCCACACACAGCACCTCCTGCCCGCCACTGAGCAGCTGATCCTTGGCCAGCAGGAGGCGCTGGCGGGGCGGGGGAAGAGCAGATTTGCAGGGCCCATCGGCGGGCGGGAGGTGCTGGCGGGGCAGGAGGAGAGTTGATCGGTGGGTCCACCAGTGGGTGCTGAGCATTGGTGCACCCACAGAGTCAGCACCTATGCAGGGCATAATCTCACACTCTAGGCACCCACCTTTACCCTGTTCCTAGGGCTCACGGCATAACCCTGTTAATTCAGGCACCCACTCTTACCCTTCCATGGGCTCAGGGCATAACCTTATACTCGGGGCTTTTTACCAGTGAAAGAGCCTTGCACCAGTGGTTCTCAAACTTTTGTACTGGTGACCTCTTTCACATAGCAAGCCTCTGAGTGCGACCCCCCCTTATAAATGAAAAACACTTAAAAATATACTTAACACCATTATAAATGCTGGAAGGAAAGCAGGGTTTGGGGTGGAGGCTGACAGCTCGTGACACCCCATGTAATTACCTCACGACCCCCTGAGGGGTCCCGACCCCCAGTTTGCAAACCCCTGCCTTACACAGTAATAGCCTTAACCTCTATTTATTAATCATCACCAAAACAGAATGCACACACCAAGCATACAATGTTCACTACTGCCAATAAGGCAGACGAACTTTTCCTGGTGGCCAGTCAGGATCACATCATCCGGGGACTCCAGCTTTTGCATGATATTGTTAGCAGCAGAGTGTGAGGTCTGGCAGCTCTGATCGTGGGCTGTGTCCTGGAGTTGCTGCCAAAGCACTTCCCTTTGGACCCCAGGTTATATAGTGAAACTTGAGTCCTGCTTAGCTGTACCCATCCTAGCCCACTATGAAACAATTCTTTAACCAATCATCCCCCACCACCTTAGTCGACTGACACCTTGCAAAGTTAGTTACGTAACAAACAAACAATTGAAGAATCAGAGAGAGACCCTACAGATAAACAATAGTGAAGTGGGGACCACAAAGGCAAAACAATAAAGAAGTAGCGATTTCACACCCACAACTGTTGAGGAGTGGTTCCTTGTCAGGCAGAATGCCCTCAAAGTTTTCTTTAAAAGTCTTAAGATCTGTTTCTTTCTCTGGTGATGGTGGGTACTATTGGAGTGGGGACTTCTGACCAGCCCGATATTACATTGTTTTGATGTAATTTAGAAGGAAAGTGAGGATGTGTCTTTCTGCTTCTTGGCTCATGGCTTCTGCTCTCCTAATATGGCTGCAGAAAAAGGCAGCAGACATTACAAGGGGGGGGTGGCCCATCCTGTCCTGTAGCACCAAGGCTTCTCTTAGCCAGGGAAGCAGGCAGGGGCCCCTCTGGTACTTGTCTAACTACATCTGTGTTCCTCTCCGGATGAGTGGGCGGGACCCTGGGCCTGGGGCAGAGAAGCTGTCCCTGAGGGGGCAGAGAAGCTGCCCATGAGGGAACTGGGTGCCTGCACCCCTGGAAATGTAATGGGACTTGGGGCTCCAAATCCATTAGGCAGCTTTGACAAATCTCAGCCTAAATGTATATAAATATAGGGTGCCAAGGAGGTGCACTGTACTGCACCAGCTAGCGTCTAATCAGACCCTACCCTCTTTTCAACTGTGTCTCATAGGCCCTCTACTGCTAGAGGTGCAAGAGATTCTCCTGTGCCTCAAGTGGTGGGTGCCTCTGGCCTTGGGGAAGAAGGACCTGCCTGCTAGCCCTGTCGGTACTGTGCAGTTATCACTAGCCATGGCCCACAGCATCGTGACCCCTCTGAGGTGCCCAAATGGCCACAGATCTGTACCTGGGCTCAAGCTATTCCTGAGCTGGGCAAGCCATTACCTGGCTGAATTGAGCAGCTCAGGCTTGCCTCATGCTGGGTCTGCAATAGCAGCGAGATGGACCAGCAGAGCGGTAGCTAGGATATGCCTTTCTAAGGGGAAAGGGCTAAATCCGGAGACATTTTATTACAAATTCCATGGTCCAGGCCTTGCAGCACTTGGTTCTTTGACTGGTCCCCCCAAATTGCCTTGCACAGGAACTATTGGGTGACATCTAGTTTGATAACCTCCCGCCCTCCTTCCAGGCCTGACAGAAAGCGAGACCAGCCCATTTTTGACGATTGTCCGCCTGCTTCTCTGCTGGCGTGATGGGCCCGTGGAGCTGGCCCCTGACCCATGTGAACACACGTGCACGTGAGCACGTACTTTTTACATTGTTTCACTTTTACCTGAAAAAGGCAACGATCCATTTAATTACTAGTCACCTTGACAGCTGGCTCTTTGCCACAGCACTGACTCAGGAGACAAAGATCAAGTCATAACTTGGTATTAACTTACAGACCTGAAGAGGAAGTAATCGCTGCCTGGGGACAATCTCAACTGGAAAAAAAAAAAGGGTTGAGATTTTGCCCCAACTTACACAATCCTTCAAGACGTGAACTCCCCTCTCTTCCTTCTTAAAGCCCCTTCCCCTTTCGTAACTGGTTTTTGCCGGTGAAACTGGGGAGAAATGTAAATAAGGAAGCACCTGTCACAGCGGGACGTGTCAGTTGCAGCACTCATGCCAGGTGGCCCCTGGAAATACTGAGGAGCTGATCGTTGGGAGACGATGCAGAGGCTTCACCCTCTGCAACACAGCCCAGGAGCTCACGCTGCTGCCCTTCCAAAGCAGGAGCAAATCGGTGTGTGCCTGTCCGCTGGCTAGCTTTGAAGCAGTGAGAACCACATTCAAAATTATTCCATTGCCCGGCTGGAATAGGCCTTTGGAGTGGGCTAGGAGAAAACACATGTCAGGGCAAATGTATTCAAACCTGCCCTGAAGGGCACCCATGTTTGTTCCAGACACCCCACAGTGTTGTCCACCCCAAAGTCACCAGGCCATCAGATCAGGGCTGTTCACAACCTCCCAGCAAATTCAGCCCAAGCCACAGCATTTGTGCATTCCAGGCTGATCACTGCAACTCAGTGGATCTAGGCGTGAGGCTGCCCATCCTGCAATGACCCAATGGGGATAACACAGAAGCTCGCCTGCGAGACGCATGAGGTCCTAGTAACGCAGCACACCCCAGCCTGCACTGGCTCCCCACAGTTCGAGGGGGCGGTCCTGAGAAGGCAAGAGGCTGGAGCAGAGAAGCTGGTCAAGACTTGGATTGATGGCCTGCTTTTCCACTGTGCTGCACATTTACAAGTATGCACATGGTCCTGCAGACAGCCCCTTTGCCGGGGTAAATGGCAACGCAAGGAGTGGGGCAGGTGTGAAGCCAGCTCACTGTGTCTATGGGGCAAGGCTGAAACTGATGTGTGTGGCAGCAGATGCCGGGAGTTCCACCAGCGTTAGAGTTAAATCCCATTCTAGGACCTATTTGTGAAATGATTTTTCAAACCAGTTAAACATGCCCACCCTCCCCGCTCCATGCACTGGTGATGTGCTGCGCCTCATTATACTCCGCCAGCACTACGCTGGAGACTCAGCCGCCCAAAGCCCAGCCATATCCTGACCTGCCCAGCCCAAAGCCATGGCAGGCTCTTTAACCCAGCTAAAGAGGACTCATCTCAAGATGGACAAAAGTTCCCCTTCTTTCTGCTGGCTGCAGGTCATGCTGCTTTACCCTGATGAGGCTGCCATTTCAAATGTGAAGAATGCGAGTCAGCGGGTCATGGGGACATGCCTTTACTTTGACTTACAGTCCAGGCCTAGGGCTGGGATTTGGGCTGTGCTGTCTGGGATCACTAAAGAACTGCCCAAGTATTACTTGGGTTAGCAAGCTATTACACTGCAGCACTGTGTGTGTAGCTATTATGTGTGTACTTACATGCATTTTACCCTTGTATGTCAGTGCATAGCCTGCAGCATGTAAATACCTCATTGTTCTCCAGGTAATAGAGAATGGGGACTTGTAGGGAACTGTTTCAGCTTTGTATGTATGTGTATACCGGAGGGAGATAGTTAGCATTCCCTGTTCTCTGTGTTTTGCTGGTCACATGAAGTCAGCACTTGCTTTTGATTCAGTTAATCTCTGCTCATTTTATAGATTTACAAACTAAAATGTGGATTTTTGTAATTCTAAAATTACCTGTCATGGACAGGTTAATAGGCAGTAGCTGCAATATACAAATCAAATGCTAGATTATATGGGCAAGGCTACACTGCAAAATTAAGTCAACCTAAGTTACCTCAACTTGCAGCCACTGCAGTAATTAAACTGATTTTGCTTGTCCACCCTACGCTTCTTGTGTCGGCGGTGCGCGTCCTCCCCAGGAGGGCCAGCACTGATTGAACTGTCAGTGTGGGGCATTGTGGGACAGCCTCTGAAAGGCAGCAACAGGTGAGGTAAGGAATGCAGTGGCTACACTGACACTGCGTCGACCTAACGACATCGACCTAAACGCTATGCCTCTCGCGGAGGTGGAGTTATTACATTGGTGTAGTGGGGGAGTTAAATCTGTGGGAGCTGCATTTTAATGTAAACACTGACAGCGGTAGATGGATGTAAGCTGCCGTGCGTTGACCTAACTCTGTAGGGTAGACCAGGGCTAAGACAGCAGTACATTTGTCAATTATTTGTTGACCATTTTAAAAGTAATTAATGAATTTAAGAAAATTGGGATCTTACTGTAAAACAAATCCTAGGCAAAAATAACGGGGCAATTAATTGAATAACTTATTTGTCGTGGGTTATTTGCCGTGCTCTAATAATCATACATCGTACAACAATTGCAGTGCAGAATATTTACTTTTCCATGGCTCACTGATTCTGGCTGTTCTAGCTTTATGTACTTAAACTGTCTCTGGCTGTGTCTACACTACAAATTACTTAGGTATAAATAAGTAGCTCAGGGGTCTGAATAATCCCCTAATCATTTTTGTTGCCCTCCACTGGACGCTTTCCAATTTTTCCACATCCTTCTTGTAGTGTGGGGTCCAAAACTGGACACAGTACTCCAGATGAGGCCTCACCAATGCCGAATAGAGGGGAACGATCACATCCCTCGATCTGTTGGCAATGCTCCTACTTATACAGCCCAAAATGCCGTTAGCCTTCTTGGCAACAAGGGCACAGTGTTGACTCATATCCAGCTTCTTGTCCACTGTAACCCGTAGGTCCTTTCCTGCAGAACTGCTGCCTAGCCACTTGGTCCCTAGTCTGTAGCAGTGCATGGGATTCTTCTGTCCTAAGCGCAGGACCCTGTGCTTGTCCTTGTTGACCCTCATCAGATTTCTTTTGGCCCAATCCTCTAATTTGTCTAGGGCCCTCTGTATCCTATCCCTACCCTCCAACGTATCTACCTCTCCCCCCAGCTTAGTGTCATCTGCGAACTTGCTGAAGGTGCAATTAATCCCATCATCCAGATCATTGATAAAGATGTTGAACAAAACCGGCCCCAGGACCAACCCCTGGGGCACTCCGCTTGATACCGGCTGCCAACTAGACATTGAGCCATTGATCGCTACCCTTTGAGCCCGATGATCTAGCCAGCTTTCTATCCACCTTATAGTCCATTCATCCAGCCCATACTTCTTTAACTTGCTGGCAAGAATACTGTGGAAGACTGTATCAAAAGCTTTGCTAAAGTTTTGCTAAAGCTTTGCCTCCTCCCCATACTGTGCTGCCCAGTGCAGTAGTTTGGGAGCTGACCTTGTTCGTGAAGACAGAGGCAAAAAAAGCACTGAGTACATTAGCTTTTTCCACATCCTCTGGCACTAGGTTGCTTTCCCCATTCAGTAAGGGGCCCACACTTTCCCTGACCTTCTTCTTCTTACTGACATACTTGTAGAAACCCTTCTTATTACCCTTCACATCCCTTGCTAGCTGCAACTCCAATTGTGCCTTGGCCTTCCTGATTACACCCCTGTATGCTCTATTTTTTTATACCCCTCCCTGGTCATCTGTCCAAATTTCCACTTCTTGTAGCTTCCTTTTTGAGTTTAAGCTCACCAGAGATTTCACTGTTAAGCCAATCTGGTCACCTGCCATATTTGCTATTCTTTCTGCACTTCAGGATGTTTTCTTCCTGCGCCCTCAATAAGGCTTCTTTAAAATACAGCCAGCTCTCCTGGACTCCTTGCCCCCTCATATTATCCTCCCAAGGGATCCTGCCCATCAGTTCCCTAAGGGAGTCTAAGTCTGCTTTTCTGAAGTCCAGGGTCCATACTTTGCTATTCTTCTTTCTTTCTTTTGTGAGGATCCCAAACGCAACCATCTCATGGTCACTGCTGCCTAGGTTGCCACCCACTTCTACATTCCCTACCAATTCTTCCCTGTTTGTAAGTAACAGATCAAGAGGAGCATGGCCCCTAGTCGGATGTTCCAGCACTTGTACCAGGAAGTTGTCCCCAACATTTGCTTCTGATGATCTGCTTGGAGAGGCTGGGGGGTTGTTTTGAAGCCCAGACTGTGGAGTATTAAGTGTCGTTCATTGTTTGGGCAGGGTGGTGTTGGTACAAGGGTCCACAATACAGTCATTCTCCAGGAACACTGATTCAGCTCTTAATTGGCTGGCTCTTATCTCGGAACGGCACCATCAGCCTTTCCCCAAGTCACGATGATATGGGTGTCTGGCTGGTGTTCTGGCATCTTCCTGGTACAAGAACACCTGTGGCTGCTCATGATCAATGATTACACATGACTCACTAGCCTGGTTTTCTTGAGAAGTCACTGAGCAAGGCGGATGGTCCGGGAGTTTGTGCTCATGTACAACTTTGAGGAAGTTCCCAGAGTCCACAGGTTAGTGGGAAGCACATCAGGTCTATGTGGAAACCCTTCCCAGCTACATCATCCATTCCAGCACAGCCAGAGAGGCTCCTGGATCAGTTTCGGAGGGGAGCGATTAAACCTTGTGTAAACGCTTATGGCAACCCCCCCTCCCGACTCCCAGTCTGCACTGTGGGGCGGTCTGTACTTGTTCACTGCCTGGTGACATTCACACCCATACTCAGAGCCAGTACAGGGCCTGCACGACACGGCAACCCACAAAGGTGTAATCCCCAAATTCAACATGAGGAAGGCACCATCAGACCCAGCACAGCAGCACATTCAGGGGTAGTCACGACTGGGAATGTGCTGCACTAGTTTGCACTCAGTCTTTGTGAGCTCAGTCCCCACTTTGCTTCCTGGGCAATTCTAATTAGAACCCAAAGCTTTGCATCCACTGCTGGCTGAGGGGGGAAGGAGACAGCAGAGACCACAGGAGAAGAAGTAGGAAGGGAAGGTGCAGGCCATCCCAGAGGAGAGGGGAAAGAGGTAGCAGCCTGCAAGAGAAAGCGAGACAAGGTGGGTAAGGTAGTATCTTTTACTGGACCAACTTCTGTTGGCAAGAGACAAGCTTTTGAGAAAGCAGCAGGTGAAAGAGAAAGCAGCAGCCACCACGGGACGAGAAAAAGGGGAAGTCACAGGGGAGAGCCAAGATCATAGAATCATAGGACTGGAAGGGACCTCGAGAGGTCATCTAGTCCAGATGCCTGCCCTCATCCCCCCACCCCCCCGCCTTTTCCCTACTCTGCTGGATACAGACTGCCCCACGGAGAAGGGCCCAGTGAATAAAGGCCCATCAACTCCCAGTGAATAAAGGGCACTTGATAGTTAAGGCCTGCTCAGCAATTCCCTCTCCCTCACCCACATCTTGGAGAACAATAGTCTCCCAACTACAAACGACTCTTGGACCCTAATTACTGTGATGATTCTGGTAGCAAGAAACTACTTTGCCAGCAACCCCGCCCCATCACTGCTCCCCTTCCCCAGCCAGGAAGGGGAGAAATCCCTGGCCCAGGAAGTGACCTGGCTCTTGGAAAAACAGCTTGGCAGGTGGCTGCAGGGAGAAATCCCCAGTACAAAGCTGGCTCTGGCTGTGCCTGCCGGATGTTACAGCTTGGTGCGGGTCTGTGCGCGACTAGAGGGGAAGCGGCAGGGAACCAGTGCAGAGTGGCCCCACTGACTGATCCGAGCCTGGAAACTGCAAACACCTATTTGCTAGAAGAGACACTGGGCTGGAAAGAGCAACCCAGACACTAGGTCTAATTGGCTCTCGATTGGCCTGCCCACCCAACCAGGGGCCCAGCTACGAACTGCTGTGCTGTCTCTTTACTGTTTAAGCCACAGTACTAGGGTATTTACAACCTCCTTTCTTGCCAGCCTGAGTAAAATACCCCTTCACTTTAGCCATGCGCCTGAGTGGCTACTGCGACCCACCAGAGCTAGTACCTACAAGGCCTAGCTGCTGAGCGCCTGCGGGGTATACCAGGCATGCTCCTGGCCCCATAGGGATGTGGTGGGCTCCAGCCCTGCGTGGTCCCAATGATTACATTATAATGGTGAGGAGAGAGGAGCTGGGGCAGCCCTGAAGGAAGCTGGAAGGGGGCAGGTTCTTGTTGGTTTATTTCAGTGCTAGCAGGTGTTGCGAATTATACCTGATAGGTCACATGCAGTTCAAGTCTAGGCTGAGACACACGAACCAAGTCCATAACTGCAGAGTTCCCAAAGGTACTAAGTTTATTACGCTCGAGCGTGGTGCCCCCCTGCTAGTCAGGTGGGGACCCCGCATGCACGTTATACAAAGATTATATACCTTTTAGCAAAGCATGTTGCCCTCGTGCATCGGAAACCTTAGCCAATAGACAAACCCTTCCCTTATCTACCACCTATCCCTGCTAGGTAATTCCCTGTGCTAAACCATTACTTCAACTACATAACATGGTCCTAAAGCAATGCATCAGTAACTTTTCTTATCAGGATGGGAGGCCCACATCACAAGGCCAGGAGGCAGGGAGTTAGGAACAGACAAAGAACAGAAACCGGGAGTCGAAACAGGCTGGAATCAAGGGGGAGGGTTTTCACTAGGAAAGCAGTATCTAAGGAACACTCCTCCTGGTGCATGGTGTGCTTGCTTTTAGACAATGGTGGGCCCCAAACCAAAAATGGAGTCACATATACTAACTTTTCCTTAACACAGGGAAGGGTATCAAGGGTTTTTGCCTTGGGTTTTTTCCACAGGATCAGCCCTGCCGAGGCAGCAGCATCAGGACGGAAACCTGCAAAGGCTGCAAGTTCTGCTCCTGGCTCCCAATTCACTTACAGATCTTCCTGATGCCAAGTCTCTGGCTCCCTGCCCCTCGGTGGGGCTCAGCTGCAGCTTCTCTTTCTGGCCTACGGTTGCCCACCCTGGGTGAGGCACACCTGCTCCTTGTTTTAATGTTGTCAAGGTTCCTTCCCCACTCTGAACTCTAGGGTACAGATGTTGGGACCTGCATGAAAACCTCCTAAGCTTACTTTTACCAGCTTAGGTTAAAACTTCCCCAAGGTACAAACTATTTTACCTTTTGCCCTTGGACTTTCACTGCCACCACCAAACGTCTAACACCGGTTACTGGGAATGAGTCTGTTTGAAAACGTCTTTCCCCCCAAAATCCTCCCAAATCTTACACCCCCTTTCCTGGGAAAGGTTTGATAAAAATCCTCACCAATTTGTGTAGGTGACCACAGACCCAAACCCTTGGATCTTAAGAACAATGAAAAAGCAATCAGTTTCTTAAAAGAAGAATTTTAATAGAAGAAAAAGTAAAAAGAATCACCTCTGTAAAATCGAGATGGTAAATACCTTACAGGGTAATTAGATTCAAAACATAGAGAATCCCTCTAGGCAAAACCTTAAGTTACAAAAAGACACAAAAACAGGAATATCCATTCCATTCAGCACAGCTTATTTTCTCAGCCATTTAAAGAAATCAGAATCTAATGCATATCTAGCTAGATTACTTACTAAGTTCTAAGACTCCATTCCTGTTCTGTCCCCGGCAAAAGCATCACACAGACAGAGAGAGAGGCTTTGTTTTTCCCTCCCCCCAGCTTTTGGAAGTATCTTGTCTCCTCATTGGTCATTTTGGTCAGGTACCAGCGAGGTTATCCTAGCTTCTGAACCCTTTACAGGTGAAAGGGTTTTCCTCTGGCCAGGAGGGATTTTAAAGGTGTTTACCCTTCCCTTTATATTTATGACAGATATGTTGGTGTTTCCTTGCATCTGTGGATGGGGAATTTCCCCCTTTTTCTGTTCTCGGCTGGACTGGCAGCGGCTCTCCCTCTCTTTCACTCATCACTTAGGTGGAGTCGTGCTCCAGCTGTTGTGGATTACGATGCACAGACAGTTCTATAGCAACTCAGCAGAGCTTGATACTTAAGCACAAGCATTTCCTTCTTACACAATCGCCTGCCCTTTGCCCTCTTATGTGCTGTTTTCTCCAAGGAAGGGTAGTGTCCCCAGAGCTACCAATGGGCGGCTTCACTGCCCAGCATAACCCTGGGCCACTGCCCCTCCCAACCCAACACTCCCTTCCTTCTCCCAGCATGCCCTAACACTGGCTGCTCAGACTCCTGGCCAATTTTCGCAGGGGCTTTTTAATTCATATTCAATGTAGCAAAGTAAGTTATGGGCATAGAGTGAGAGAATTCTACTCACCTCCGAGGCCAGGACACCCCATCCTGACCCCATGCCAGCAGATTAGATAGCTCACCCATCACTGCTCCAGAATTCACCCTTGGAGAAAGGGAATGTCCTAGAAGAATGTTTTGGGGTCCTCTGTTGGAAGATGGCAGAATCCAATTTCTTAGCAGCTAGACAAGGACAAACCCAATGTGTTGGCTTGATGGAGGGGGAACATATCTGCACTGGGGTTACTGACCTTCCCAGTCACTGTTGTTTTCTGAGATATATTGTCCACAGTATGTATGCATGCTCCTGATGTGCTTGAGTCAGAGCCTTCTGACAGCAGTACCAGTGGGTGGAGCTTGTGTACCTGCTATCTTTAAGCTGGGTGACAAGGATGTAGAGAGGTGCAACTGCCAACTCTCTCTCATTGGCTAAACTTCCTAATTATGCTCCTTGTGAGTTTTGCCCCGGGTGAACTAGTGAGAGAGATTGGAAATATCTTTTCAGTTGCTAGGCTACGATTTATTTTAGTTGGTCAAAGCGGGTTCCTGGCATAGTCTGTTCATATAATCATATTGTTAAAGTGTCAGCACCTAAATGAAAAGAGATGGGTTCATGTTCATGGAACCGGTGTATACGCCGAAAATGAAGAGAACAGGCTAAATTAAAAAACTTCAAAGACTAAAATAGCAAAACTGATAATATACTATACAGCTGTTGAGTACACTAAAAATGTTCATAAATACTCCCGTATTTTTAAAACTAACACTGTTAACAACAAGCCTAGACATATTTTTCCTCCATGCTTTTGGGGAACCAAAGAGAACCCCTTTATCTGGAATGCCACTGGATTAATTTGAGTTCAGTGTAAAAGCAATTGCTGAGCAAGAGAAAAATGCCATTTGGTTTTTAAATGAAGGCTTTGGCCATGACTGATCTAAGTAGCCACATCAGTAAGAGTTTAAAAAATTACACTTTCAATCCTGTTAACATGTGAATTTTGAAGTTTTTACTATCCCAATTGATGTTTCCAAATTTCCTATGCCGAGTAAAATTGTGTGATCTTAAAATGCTGGTTACATCTGATGTATATAAAAATCACCGTCATCTTGAAAACCAGATTCCTGGCAGGCAGCTGCACCCTCAGGTAATGGTATCAATTTAGTTGAAACTACCCTATACTTCTGTTCTGTTAAAAACAGAGGCAGTGCAAAATAGAAGCTAAACATTTTTGACTATTCCAGCCTTTTATTTAACACAGGGAAATGTAGGGCCGAAGGAACCTTGAGAAGTGATCACGTCCAGCCCCCTGCACTGAGGCAGGACCAAATAAACCCAGACCATCCCTGACAGGTGTTTATCCAACCTGTTCTTAAAAACCTCCATTGACAAGAATTCCACAACCTCCCTTGGAAGCCTGTTCCAGAGCTTAACTACCCTTGGAATTAGAAAGTTTTCCTAATATCTAACCTAAATCTCCCTTGCCAGAGATTAAACCCATTGCTTCTTGCCCTACCTTGAGTGGACATGAAGAACAATTGATCCCTGCCCCTTTATAACAGCCCTTCACATATTTGATGACTGTTATCAGTTCCCCCTCAGTTTTTATTCCTCAAGACTAAACATGACTTGAGACAGGGGTAACAAGAAAACATTCTACAAATACATTAGAAGCAAGACGCAGACCAAGGACAGGGTAGAACAGGTACCCATTGAAGGGAGATAATAGCAACAGAACATGTGGAAATGGCAGAGGTGCTTAATGACTTATTTGTTTCAGTTTTCACCAAGTATGGTGGTGGTGATTGGACGTCTAGCATAGTGAATGCCTGTGAAAATGAGGTAGGATCAGAGGCTAAAAAGGAAAAGAACATGTTATCAATTACTTAGACAAGTTAGATGTCTTCAAGTCACCAGGGCCTGATGAAATGCATCTGAGAATACTCAAGGAGCTGACTGAGGAGATATCTGAGCCATTAGTGATTATCTCTGAAAAGTCACAGAAGACAGGAGAGATTCCAGAAGACTGGAAAAGGGCAAATATGGTGCCCATCTATACAAAGGGAAATAAGGACAACCCGGGAAATTACAGACAAGTCAGCTTAACTTTTGTATCCGGAAAGATAATGGAGCAAATAATTAAGCAATCAATTTGCAAACACCTAGAAGATAACAGAGTGACAAGTAACAGACAGCATGGATTTTTCAAGAACAAATCATGTCAAACCAACCCGATAGCTTTCTTTGACAGGGTAAAAGCCTTGTGGATGGGGGGAAGCGATAGACATGGCATATCTTGACTTTAGTAAATCTTTTGATACTGTCTCACACGATCTTCTCATGGACAAACTAGGGAAATGCAACCTAGATGGAGCTACTATAAGGTGGGTGCAAAACTGGTTGGAAAACCATTCCCAGAGAGTAGTTATCAGTGGTTCAAAGTCATGCTGGAGGGGCATAACGAGTGGGGTCCCACAGGGATCAGTTCTGGGTCCAGTTCTGTTCAATATCTTCATCAGTGTTTTAGATAATGGCATAGAGAGTACACTTATAAAGTTTGCGGACAACACCAAGCTGGGAGGGGTTGCAAATGCTTTGGAAGATAGGATTAAAATTCAAAATTATTTGAACAAACTGGAGAAATGGTCTGAAGTAAATAGGATGAAATTCAAGAAGGGCAAATGCAAAGTACTCCACTTAGGAAGGAACAATCAGTTGTACACATACAAAATGGGAAATGACTGCCTAGGAAGTAATACTGCGGAAGTGGATCTGGGGGTCATCATGGACCACAAGCTAAATATGAGTCAAAAATGTAACACTGTTGTAAAAAAAGCAAACAACATTTTGGGATGTATAAGCAGGAGTGTTGTAAGCAAGACATGAGAACTAATTCTTCTGCTCTACTCTGTGCTGATGAGGCCTCAACTGGAGTATTGTGTCCAGTTCTGGGCACCACATTTCAGGAAAGATGTGGACAAATTGGAGAAAGTCCAGAGAAGAGCAACAAAAATGACTAAAGGTCTAGAAAACATGACCTATGAGGGAAGATTGAAAAAACTGGGTTTGTTTAGTCTGGAAAAGAGAAGACTGAGAGGGGACAGTTTTCAAGTACATAAAAGAAGGAAGGAGAAGAATTGTTCTTCTTAACCTCTGAGGATAGGACAAGAAGCAATGGGCTTAAATTGCAGCAACGGAGGTTTATGTTGGACATTAGAAAAAAAACTTCCTAGCTGTCAGGGTGGTTAAGCACTGGAATAAATTGCCTAGGGAAGTTGTGGAATCTCCATCATTGGAGATTTTTAAGAGCAGGTTAGACAAATACCTGTCAGGAATGGTCTAGATAATAGTTAGTCCTGCCATGAGTGCAGGGGACCTGACTAGATGACCTCTCAAGGTCTCTTCCAGTCCTATGATTCTATGTCAATTTTTTTTTTAACCTTTCTGCACAGGCCAGGTTTTCTAAACCTTTTGCCATTTTTGTTGCTCTCCTCTGGACTTTCTCCAGTTTGTCCACATCTTTTGCCAGAACTGGACACAGGACTCTGGCTGAAGCCTCACAAGTGCAGAGTAGAGTAGGACAAATCCCTCCCATGTCTTACATACAACACTCCACCCCAAAATGACATTAGCCTTTTTCAAAGCTGATCTCATTGTTGACTCATATTCAGTTTGTGATCCACTATAATCCCCAGTTCCTTTTCAGCAGTACTGCCGCCTAGCTGGTTATTTCCGATTTTGTAATTGTGCATTTGATTTTTCCTTCCTAAGTGAAGTACTCTGCACTTGCTGCTATTGAATTTCATCTCGTTGATTTCAGACCAATTCTCCAATAAGTCAAGGCTGTTTTGAATTCTGATCCTGTCTTCCAAAGTATTTGCAACCCCTCCCAGCTTGGTGTCATCTGCAAATTTTATAAGCATACTCTCTACTCCATTATCCAAGTCATTAATGAAAATATTGACTAGTATCAGACCAAGGACTGATCCACACAGCACCTCACTAGCTCCCCCTCCCCCTGCCCCATTTGACAGTGAACGATTGAATACTACTCTTTGAGTATGATCCTTCAAACAGTTGTCCACCCACCTTGTAGTAATTTATCTACACCATTTCCCTAATTTTCTTTTGAGAATGTTATATGGAACTACGTCAAAAGCCTTAGGGGTTGGCTACACTTGCGAGTTAGAGCACATTAAAGCAGCCCCAGGTGCCCTAGCTCACTCCCCGTCCACACTGGCAAGGCAAGTAGAGCGCTCTGACTCTACGGCTAGAGCGCTCCTGGTACTCCACCTCGGCAAGAAGATTAATGCTTGTTGCACAGTGGCTGAAACGCCCGGGGGTCAGCGTGAACGAGGTGCTGCATAACTGTGCTCTGATCAGCCTCTGGAAATGTCCCCTTATCCCCTTAAGTCAAATGGCCACTCTTCTCATTGTTTTGAACTTGCCTAGGAATGCGGATATGCTCTTTGAAAGCTCTGTTTCTGACAGCCGGCTCAGAGACAAAGCAAGTCGTTACTGTGGAATGCTGTGTGTGAGAGAGACAGGCGAGGCGGGAGGGGAGGTCTGCTGCTGTCTGAACTTACAAGACAGCATGCTGACATTCTCTCAGCGCCCCCCCCAAAACCCACTCTCCCTCCCCCCACATGCACACCACACACTCCCTGTCACACTCCACCCCACCCCCCCATAATGCACCGCTCCCAATGCTGCTACAAGTGCCGCAAATATGGCCATGCAAGTGCACTTGAAGCTGTCAGTGAGGAGAGACTGCAGCGCTTTCCCTACTGTGCTCTACAAAGGCTGGTTTAACTCAAAGCGTTCTAGATCTGCAAGTGTAGCCATACCCTTACTAAAAATCAAGATATCTCAGGTCTACTGCTTAGCCCATAGCCACTAGGTCAGTAACCCTGTCAAAGAAGTAAAGTGGGTTGGCTTGGCATGATTTCTTCTTGAAATCCATGCTGGCTGTTCCTTATAATCCCATTATCTTCTAGGTTCTTACAAACTGATTGTTTAATTATGTATCCTTATTCTATGCAATGATTCCAAATACTAAGCTATATTTATGGTTCTAAATGCTTGCACTCAGAGGGGAACCACTGGCCAACCTCAGTTTCCCAATTGCAGAGATTTTTGAATAGTTTGTCATGAGGATGTTTGCAACTTTTGCAAAGGCTGATTAATCAATGCATTTAGCATAGAAGTTGCTGTTGAATGAGGCAACTTCTTAGTTTCCCACAGAAAAAAATTACAAAACAAATCATAAGGTTAGCGTACCGATAATCAGGACACATAATGCATCCAAGTGAGATCAGAATTAGCTGGATATCTGAGGAAAGGCCAGAGTGTAAACAGAGCAATAGGGAGTTGCGAATTTTCTTATGGAATGAAAGTGATGTCCCCAACTCATACTCTAATTTGTTAGTGTTGAGCGTGTGTTGAGTGTGGACTTAAAAGGAGAAGGCTAATAATGCCCATGTGAAACAGATGCTCAAGAACAGTTGCATGTAAATATGCAAGTAACCATTTTGAGAGACATGATACCTGACAGTTTTATACTGCTGCTCGTTACCATGGTATCAGTGCCTTCCATGTAAAATCAAAAGCAAAGTTCTTCGTGGACTTCATGGAGTCTCTGGTTCCTCTCTCTTTTCAGAGTAAAATCTCTGCTTCAGGAATGGGGTTTTGCTTTGCTTGTTGTTTGATTAGTTTGTGTTGGGTTTCTTGGTGTGTGGCGGGTGTTTGGGCAGGTGGGCTGTCCTGATGAAACGGACAAGGCTGCATAAATAAGCAAGGAACTGATACATAACTGTACAAAGCTGGCAGGATGAGAGCACGGCTGCAGACACCAAAGTCAATTAACAATGGAGCCTTATGAGCAGTTTTTGTGCAGGGACTGATGGGCTAGAAGCTGATCTTCTCTTGATCATTTGGACAAGAAGCTTATCATTCTTCAGCACATGGCAACAAGAAACGTTTGCATTGCCAAGGGACTTCTATATTGCCTTTCCACCAGTCGGGACCTGACAAGCTCAGGGGAGACAGTTTTAATGTTCAACATCACCCCTGCTGGCCCAGGCAGGTATAGTTCTCAACTCTATTGTAGACATCCAGTCCCATTAAGCTCAGTCTGGTCTCTGTTAATCACTTGACCCAGGGCACTTAGTTCCATTCCAGTTTTGCAAGCCTCTTGTTGACAGCCGTTCAGGTTGAGTAACTTAAAAAAAAACACTCCTAACCTTGGCATCCCTGCCAATCTCTTCTCTATCTTTCTAAGAGGACACTTATTAGTGGCCTTGGGTATCTCTTAATCACTTTTTAACCTGAGACAGGTCTTTAGTTCTCACCAAAAATAGACTGGTTTGGTGAACATGATTCCGTTTAGAATTCTGAGGTTCCCCCACACATTAAATCAGAGGTGAATTAGTGTCTATTTTACCCCCAAAATCTTTTTGGATTATGCTGATTTCTGTTACAAGAAAAAATCATGCTACTGTCCAGATCTTATTCTCTGGAGGCTGAAGTGTATTAAATAAATGGGAATTCTGACAGTTTGCACGCATGCTTGTTTATACATAGAGTTAAGCGATGGCCAAACAGTCAAGTATTAAAGTAATGACTTTAACTGAAAAAACAATCTGTACCTTTTTCTAAACAGTGTAGCAGGAAAGCGCCTGCCATCTGAATTTACAACATAGGTAACTGCTTCCTTCTGATTACTCTTTGAAAGACTAGAGTGCATTTTGTAATGTATGCGAGCTGATCAGTGGTATGTAGTACGCCTTAGATAAATAGTTACAGAAACACTGAATAGTTCTGATTATGTCTGAAGATTCAGAATTTAGGATATCTGCTTTTTGCAGAACCTTTTAAAATATGGAAGCAGGCAGGTATCTGTTCCTAGTATTATGTTACTGTCATAGAGACTTTTATTCCAGTTACTCCAGGCTTTCACCATATTGTGTTCTAGGGATCCACGATTTGTGCTTTCCCAAAAGCTAATTTCTGCATAACAAAGTGGAATGGGAACACACAAGCTATACTTCATGTCAACTCACTAACAAAGACAAGCCCTTTGGTTATTTAGATTGTATTTCTGGCTCTGTCAGTGACTTGTTTCGTGACAAATAGCAAATCACTGCACCTCCTGGCCTCAGTTTCCCCAACTCAAAAATGAATTGGCATCCCTGTGAGGTAGGGATAATGAATGCTGGCTGAGTGCTTTGAGACTTGGGGTAGAATTGTTAAATATTGTTGTGATTTATAAAACTAAGTAATTTAGGACTCTTCCATGGCTTTGAGAAGTCATAGCATAAGAAACGCATGCACACTTGCCAGGTAGATAACATACAGTGTAAACATTTTCTTTCATGAGAATAGCTAAAACTTTTTTCTTGGTCTTACCTGGACCATCCCTGACAGGTGTTCGTGACTGGAGATTTTTAAGAACAGGTTAGACAGATTCCACAACCTCCCTAGGTAATTTGTTCCAGTGCTTAATTACCTTTCAGTTCAGAAGTTTTTCCTCATGTTTAACCTCAATCTCCCTTGCTGTAATTTAAACCCATTATTTCTTGTCCTGTCCTCAGTGGTTAAGGAGAACAATTTATCATGCTCCTCTTTATAACTACCTTATACACACTTGAAGATTGGTATCATGTCCCTCCTCAGTCTTCTCTTGTTCAAACTAAACAAACCCAATTTTTTCAATCTTTCCTCAGAGGTCATGTTTTCTAGACTTCTAATCATTTTTGTTGCTATCCTCTGGAGTTTCTCCAATTTGTCCACATCTTTCCCAGAACTGGGCACAATACTTCAGCTGAAGCCTTATCAGTGCAGAGTAGAGTGGAAGAATTACTTCTTGTGTCTTGCTTACAATTCTCCTGCTAATACAGCCCAGAATATATTCACTTTTTTTGTGGTGATATTACATTACTTCATTCATTTAGTTTGTGATTCACTATAACCCCCAGATCCTTTTCTGTAATACTCCCTCCTAGACAGTCATTTCCCATTTTGTATTTGTGAGTGATTGTGAGTGATTTGTGAGTGATTGCTGGACCCAAACTAGAAGGAGACAAGTCTGTAAAAGGAAGCTTACTGGAATTCCTCTAAGAGTGAGGTTTTTATCTGTATTCAGTTTTCTTAGACATAGACTTGCATGTTCTATTTTATTTTGCTTGGTAATTCACTTTGTTGTGTCTGTCACTACTTGGAACCACTTGAATCCTACTTTCTGTATTTAATAAAATCACTTTTTACTTATTAATTAAGCCAGAGTATGTATTAATACCTGGGGGGGGGGGCAAACAGCTCTGCATATCTCTCTATCAGTGTTATAGAGGGCGAACAATATATGAGTTTACCCTGTATAAGTTTTATACAGGGTAAAACGGATTTATTTGGGATTTGGACCCCATTGGGAGTTGGGCATCTGAGTGTCAAGGACAGGAACACTTCTTAAGTTGCTTTCAGTTAGTCTGCAGCTTTGGGGCACTGGGTCTGTGTTGTAGCAGACGGGCGAGTCTGGTTCAGCAAGACAGGGTGCTGGAGTCCCAAGCTGGAGGGAAAGCAGGGGCAGAAGTAATCTTGGCACACGAGTTGGCAGCTCCAAGGGGGTTTCTGTGATCCAACCCGTCACAAGTTCATGTGAAACAATATCAAAAGCCTTACTGAAGTTGAGATATATCACATCTATTGCTTCCCCCCATCAGCAAGGCTTGTTAGCCTGTGAAAGACAGATATTAGGTTGGCATGACACGATTTATTCTTGACAAATCCATGTTGACTGTTACTTATCATCTCAGTCTGTAAGCACAGAGAAGGAAATGATTGTTTCATTATCTGGTCTCTTATCTGTCTGAATACCAAAGTTAAGCTGATTGGTCTATAATTCCCTGGGTGTTCCTTACCTCCCTTCCTATAGATGGGCAAATATAGCACCTTTTCCCAGTCCTCTGGGATCTCTCCCATGCTCCACGAGTTCTCAAAGAGAACCACTAATGGCTCAGAGATCTCTTTGGCCAGTTCCTTAAGTATTCCAGGATGAATTTCATCAGCTCTGCCTACTTGAAGAGATCTAGCTTTTCTATGTAGTTCTTAACTTGTTTATTTCCTGTTTGACCCTTAGGTCCTACCCCACTTACACTGATGTTCATATGGTAGATGTCTGGCTATCACCCTAACTTTTTTGGTGAAGACTGAAACAAAAAAGGTGTTTAATAAAGGCTAAGAGTTTATCA
Source organism: Caretta caretta (assembly GCF_965140235.1). Lineage (NCBI taxonomy): Eukaryota > Metazoa > Chordata > Testudines > Cheloniidae > Caretta > Caretta caretta. Next base: position 45,905,054 of record NC_134215.1, on the reverse strand, counting down.
TGGTTATTTTTAATAAAAGTCATGGACAGGTCATGGGTAAGACTGTGAGTCTGTCACGGAGGACACGGATTCTGTGACTTTCCAGGACCACTGTGATTTCTGCAGCTGGCAGGAGCAATTGGCCACAGGACCACCCGAGCGGCCCTGGGCCAGTTGCACTGCTGCCCCCCCCTTCCCCCACAGCGGCAGTCCTGGGCTTCCTCCTGCCAGCAGCAGCAGTCCCATGCTGCCCCCCTTCCCCGAGCACCAGCAGGCGCCCCGGAGGCCCCCACCCTGAGCACCAGCAGGTACCCCCAGAAAACTAAAGATTTAATCAGGGTTATAATAGTACAAGTCATGGAGAGGTCACAGGGCCGTGAGGTTTTGTTTATTGCTAGTGACCTGTCCATGACTTTTACTAAACATGCCCATGATTAAATCTTAGCCTTAGTCATGGCCAATGAACAAAAATTCACGGAAGCCTGTCCATGGCCTGTTAGTGACTTTTACTAAAAATAACTATGACGAAATGGGATTGAGCCCGAGCCCAAGACCGACTGCAAGAGGGGATGGAGGGGTGTCCAGCACCTGCTGCCACTGCGGCTGACAGCTCCAGGGTCCTCCCGGTGCCCACAGTGGCTGGGAGCTGTGGGGTCCCCGAGCTACCCACAGCAGCTCGGAGCTGTGGAGGCCCCTGCCCTCTGTGGCAGCTGGGAACTTGGGGACCTGTGGCTGGGAGCTCTGAGGTCCCCCTGCTGCCCACAGTGGCCAGGAGCTGCGGTGGGACCCCCGGGAGGTGGGGGTGCTGCCCAGGAGCTCCAGCCCCGGGGCTGAAACGGAAATCACAGATTCCATGACAATCTTACACTTACATTTAATACTTTGGCCTTGCTGTGTTTTCTGTTATGGTCTTTCCCTGCCTCATTGAGCAATGGCTCTCTCCTGTCTTTGGTCTTCCTCTTGCTTCTCATGTATTTGTAAAATGTTTGCTTGTTACCCTCTATGGTCCTAGCTAGTTTAATTTCAGTTTTTGCTCTGGCCTTTCTAATTCTCCCTACATGCTTGTGCTGTTTTTTTTTATGGATTCATCTTTTGTAATTTCACCTCGTTTCCACTTTTTGTATGACTCGTCTCTGAGTTTCAGATTGTTGTAGATCTCCTGGTGAAGCCAGGGTGATCTCTTACTATACTCCCTACCTTTCCTATGCATTGGGTTAATTTGCTCTTGTGCCCTTAATAATACCTCTTTAAAAAACTGTCAACTCTCCTGAACTTTTTCCCCCCCAGATTTGCTTCCCCCAGGACCTTACCTCCCAATTCTCTGAGTTTGCTAACGTCTGCCTTCTTGAAGTCCATTGTCTTTATTCTACTGTTTTCTCTCCTGCCATTCTATAGAATCATAAACTCTATCACCTCAGGATCACTTTCACTCAAGCTGCCTTCCCCTTCAAGTTCTCAATCAGTTCCTCCCTGTTTGTCAGAATCAAATCTTGACCAGCCTCTCTCCTAGCTGCTTTCTTCACCTTCCATAATAAAAAGTTGGCTGCAATGTACAAGTTAGTGGAATAAGCTATGCCAGTAGTTCTCAAACTTATTTCATCACCAAAACCCTTCTTTGTGTCTGTAGTCTCTTATGCCACCCACCCCACAAGTATATATATTGCCACCTAGCTGTGAAGGCAGAGTGGAGAGCAGCAGCTGCTGGCCAAGCACCCAGCTCTGAAGGCAGCACCACACCACCAGCAGCACAGAAGTAATGGTGGCCAAGTGATACTGTAAATATCACTGTTCACAGAAGACTTAGCGCCCTATTGCCACCCTGGGAAAACAAGGCCAACAGACAGATGATCTCTTAGCAAGCAGTCATTCAATCTAATCTTCACATTTATTTAAAGTTTCATTTGTCAAATTTCAAGAAGTATTATGTAAAAGATCAAGCATGTTAAAATTGTCTTTCATGGGAAACTCTGGTTTCTCTTTTCAGGGAAATGCAACGGCCTGTATCATACAGGAGTGTTGAGACTCAGCAGTTACACCAAGGAAAAATGCAAATCACATTTACTTATGTTTATCCGTCACCAAATTATTTAGTCCCCACACGTTTATCACATTTTGAGTGTTTCTCCAAGGAGTCAGGATACACTTGTCTTTAAGGCATGTTTAAGAGTCTAGTCCTGACTCACTGCTATTTGAATGGATTGATTGATCCAAAAGAGACAAGTTTAGAATATCAAAAGCAGATGCTTAAAGTTATGGTTCAAACCTCTTAGGCTACATCTACCCTTGCAGCTGGGGCTGTCATTCCCAGCTCACGGACATACTTGTGCTAGTTCACAGTAAGCGAGCATGCTAAAATTAGTAGTGTAGCTCACAGGCGTTGACTTTTACTTTTCCCCGGGGGTGCTCCACCCCCGATCCACCCCGAGGCCCCGCCCCTGCTCTGCCCCTTCCCCCAAAGCCCCGCCTTCACTCCACCTCTTCATGCCCCACCCTCACTCCATCCCCTCCCCTGAGACTCCACCCTTGCCTCGCCTCATCCTGCCTCCATCCCGCCCCCAATCAGCTGATTGACCAAGCTGCCCCCAATCAGCTGTGGCTGGTGGGTGCTGAGCACTCACTATTTGTTTTTCCTGGGGGTGCTCCAGCCCTGGAGCACTCATGGAGTTGGTGCCTATTGTATAGCTGCTGTAACACAGGAAGTGGTGAGCTAACAGCATGGGCTAACAGTCCTGAAGCTATGTCTACACTACCACTTATGTCGGTACCACTTATGTCACTCAGGGATGTAAATAAATTACACCAAGCTAAGTGCCAGTGTGGACAGCACTATGTCAGTGGGAGAGTTTCTTCTGCCACCATAGCTACTGCTGCTTGTTGGGGGCGGATTAATTACAGTGACGGGAGAGCAGCGGCACCGCTGTAAGCTCTCTAGTGTAGCCATAACCTTAGTACAAACCTGCCTGGACGCCCTGGCTATGCACTCAGTGTGACCACCTTGTGCTGCTGCTCACCATGGCTCCACTACTATTTTTAAGCATGCTTGCTCAATGAGAGCTAGCGCAAAAATGCCTACTCAAGCTGGGATTCACACATCCAACTCCTAATGTAGACATGGGCCAAGGCCAATTTGCTTGGGCTTATAAAGGAGAGCACACATATAGCATTAGTTAAAACCTAAAATATGGTGACTTGATGGCTCACCAGAGAGTGTAGACACAGGAAGATAACTGCCAGTTATTGTGTTGAAGAACACAAGGGGAAATACAAGCTTTGAAATGGAATCTCACCACTACTTATCCTGTTAACCATGTGTCAAGGTTCCTTCCCCACTCTGAACTCTAGGGTACAGATGTGGGGACCTGCATGAAAAACCCCCTAAGCTTATTTTTACCAGCTTAGGTTAAAACTTCCCCAAGGTACAAACTATTTTACCTTTTGCCCCTGTACTTTTTTGCTGCCACCACCAAGCATCTAACAAATATATAACAGGGAAAGAGCCCGCTTGGAAACGTCTTTCCCCCCAAAATCCTCCCAAACCCTACACCCCCTTTCCTGGGGAAGGCTTGATAAAAATCCTCACCAATTTGCACAGGTGAACACAGACCCAAACCCTTGGATCTTAAGAACAATGAAAAAGCAATCAGGTTCTTAAAAGAAGAATTTTAATTGAAGAAAAAGTGCAGCCAAGTATTCCCAGTGAAGACCAACAAATCCCTTATAATCTGCTAAATCTAATGGCCATACTTCATACATTCTTTGCTTGTACATAAGCATTTCACATTATTTAGGCCTTGCGACAGAACAAGGGACGCTCTCCATATATAGAGAGCTGTAGATCAGACCTCACAAGGAAAATAAATGTATAGTTTATATTCTGGAGTGCAAACACGTGGTTTGGATTTCTTGGGACAATAGGCAGTTTACCTCATTTGACCTTCAATCTCACAAGTTATATCTTGTTGCTTTTACTCACAGCTTCCCTACCCATCACTTGGTCCACACGCAATGTGTAATGCTCCGCTTCGCATAGGAAAACAGGGCATTACCCGGCTTGGTAATTTTTTGGACTGCTTTTTGGCTAGATTGGGAAGGAGAAAGACATTTTATCCATATGCAGATATGAGATTCTTGCTTAGATGATTAACAATACTCACATTTAGCCATTTTAGTTTCTATTCTTGGGGGTGGAATTCTTGACTGCAGTGGATCTGTCTCACATGATATAAACCATTTTCTTCTTGTCTTTACTTTCTAGGTGGATCCTATTTTGAATCAGAGGCATCAGCTTTTCTGATTTTTGAGGGCCAGGAGGAATGAATAGTTATTAATCATTCAAAGTGTATCTGTTCTCCATACCTCTCCCAGATGGTAAATAGAGTGAAGCCAGGCCTGCAAACCCCTGAGGAGAAGTCTTGGAGCTGAACAAGGCCAAACAGTATTAACTGTGCAATGGCCGTGCGCTCTTCTGATCACAAACCTTAGATATTTCCTCTAGCCTGGAGGTCCAGCTGTGTGAAAATAAGCATTCTACAAATCAAAGGGCCACACACATGTCTCCAAGTTCCAGGAAAGGGAAAACTGAAGAACGGGAACAATTCTGAATTTCAGTTTCTTGAGGAACTTGTTCAAGTTCCTCAAGTACAGAACCCACCTCTTTTTGGAGAATTAGGAACTAACAAAAATAAGATCATTTTCCTCTTTGTTAAGAACTTCCTCTGTAGCTCCCAAGTCTGGAAGAGATAGCACCTCCTGAAGAGGTAGCCTTGTGACTTAGGTCCCTGAATAGGGACAACGAAGGTGGTGGGAGGAAGGAAGGGAATTGAACTGGATGATATAGCCACCTTCCATAGAGAACCCATTTATCTGATGTTATATTGGCCCAAGCACTGTGAAAAAGGGACAGATTGTTCCCAAAAGAAGGTATTGTGTCTTGAAGAATTGTCATGGCTGGTATGCTGTCCCCAATGAAAATCTCAGCATGATTGCTTTGTTGATGTAGATTCCACAGCCAATGAAGTTGAAGACCAGTGTCTCAGGGGTTTACACCTATGTTTACAAGTATCTTGGAGTCCAAGATGATAGTATGAAGATCTGAATTGTGACTAAGGTTTGAACTGCTTTCTCTTTGATGTGGGAGTATAAACCCCCCAGGAGTCTTTCGATATGTGCATAGCATTGTGGGTCTTTTCAGACAACAATTTTGATCCTTCAGAAGGAAAGTTCTCAGTCATACTTTGCAGCTTTTTTGGGATCCCTGAGGCCTGATGCCATGAGGAGGAACTCATAGATATTGCTCTGGCTGTTTAACATGAAGCAGTGTCTGAGAAGTCTATGGCTGCTTGAAGAGTTGTTCTTGTAGAAAGATGACCCTCAGCCACTATAGCCATACATTGATCTTTGTACTCCTCTGGCAGCTTATCTGCCAACAGAAATGCATATCCCATTAATAAATATATTGATAATCTGTGACCCTTATTTGTAGGCTCCCAATAGTGTAAGCCTTCCTGCCCTATAGGTCAAGGTTCTTATGGGCCTTGTCTTTTAGGGTAGACTTGCACTGAGATTGTCTTGACTGCCTTTTAGCTGCTGTAACGCTATGAAGCAGGATGAGTAAAACAAAACCAAAACCCTGCATTCCTGCTGAAGTACTTGATAGCACCTCTCAGCATGCTTAGATATACAAGGTATGGATGCTAGGGTCTACCAGAGTGTTCAAGAAGAGGTCAAGAAGGGGTTCATTAATTGGAAGGATGACTTTTCCTGGAGATGGATCCTGCAAAATATCCAAACGTTTATGCAGATTGTGTGGAATTACTTCTACCTGGATACCTAAAGATATAGCCACTCTCTGCATTAAGTCTTGGAAAACCTTCAAACTCTCAAATAGGTGAGGAGGACTTAAGGTAATAGCTTCATCTGGGGAAGATGGGGCTATACAAGGAGGTTGATCCATGACGTCCTTCCTTCTATCCTGTCATTCAGTGATCTCTAGAAGTGGCAATGGATCTTGAGGCAGATGGAATGGCTCTTACCTGATGGGGCAGTGATAGGCAATTTGTGATAGGCAAATTGATAGGAGATTTGTTCCTTGAGTGAGAAGCTGATGGAGATCTAGTGCCTCTAGAACCAGCCCAGAGGGCCCAACATGGCCAAGATGAGTAGTTGGATCTCTGCACTGCCCATTGTGGTAGACACCAAGATGGAATGTCCTTAGACAGGCAATATTCCTGCCTGACACCACGGGTCCTTGCAGCAGGTCATGTCCAGGGCCAGATTAACCTTTTGTGTGCCCAGCGCCAAACATATTTTTGGGCCCCTGTCAAGGTTCCTTCCCCACTCTGAACTCTAGGGTACAGATGTGGGGACCTGCATGAAAACCTCCAAAGCTTACTTTTACCAGCTTAGGTTAAAACTTCCCCAAGGTACAAATTAATTTTACCCTTTGCCCTTGGATTTCCACTGCCACCACCAAACTTTATCTAGGTTCCTGAAAAAATGGAGTTTGGACACGTCTTTCCCCCCCAAATCCTCCCAACCCTTGCACCCCACTTCCTGGGGAAGGTTTGGTAAAAATCCTCACCAATTTGCATAGGTGACCACAGACCCAAACCCTTGGATCTTAGAACAATGAAAAAGCATTCAGTTTCCTTACAAGAAGACTTTTAATAGAAGTAAAAAGAAAAGAATCACCGCTGTAAAATCAGGATGGTGAATACCTTACAGGGTAATTAGATTCAAAACATAGAGAATCCCTTTAGGCAAAACCTTAAGTTACAAAAAAGGCACACAGACAGGAATATTCATTCTATTCAGCACAGCTATTTTCTCAGCCATTTAAAGAAATCATAATCTAACACATACCTAGCTAGATTACTTACTAAGTTCTAAGACTCCATTCCTGTTCTGTCTCCGGCAAAAGCATCACACAGACAGACACAGACCCTTTGTTTTTCTCCCTCCTCCCAGTTTTTGAAAGTATCTTGTCTCCTCATTGGTCATTTAGGTCAGGTGCCAGCGAGGTTACCTTTAGCTTCTTAACCCTTTAAAGGTGAGAGGATTTTTCCTCTGGCCAGGAGGGATTTTAAAGGGGTTTACCCTTATCTTTATATTTATAACAGCCCCCATGGAAGCATGGCGCGGGGAAGTCAGTCCCCAGAGCAAGGGGCCAGCCGGGGCAATGGGGCATGGCATAGCAGGGGCAGCCCTACTCCGCCCAGTCCAGTGCGAGGGCACTATTTACAAACCAGCAGTTGCCAGACACATAGTGGCCCGCCTGGCCCTGTGCTGGCAGCATGCCACTTCCCCTCAGGGGGCAGGCCCATGTTGCGCCATACCCCCCAGCCCAACACCCTCTGACTCCCTTTGGCCAGAGCCCCCCTGGACCCACTATGCCCAGCACCCACCTCAGACCCCTCCACAAATGCCCAGCGCCCTGCACAACACCACCCCTGCCCAGTGCCCTCCTGCCAACAGCCCCACCACAACTGCCCAGCACCCCCACAGAACCCCCACTCCCTAGTGCCCCAACACACACATCTTCCCCACCCCCGTCACAGCCCAGCACCGCCCCAGACCCCTAAGAGACCCACTCCCCCACGCCCTGCCTCTGGCCACATTCACCAGCCCTGGTGGGAGGCGACTGTCTGCCAGCCTGAGCTGGCAGTGCAGCCAGGGCTGTTCCCGGGGTGGGGAATCACTCCGGCCCCCTGGGAGTGGCGCGATCAGCCAGGCCAGGGCCTGCCCTGGAGGGGCTCTCTGAGGACCCGCTTGTCCCGAGAGGCCCAGCCAAGCCTCCTCCTTCCCCCCACTGTCATCACCCCCCCCCCCAACTGAGATCTGAGACTGGCCAGGCTTCTGCATCGTCCCCAGGCGTCTCAGTGCCGGAGAGACTGGTGTGGGGAAGCAGAGACTTCCCGGAGCTGGAGGTGCACTGGGGTCCGGCCGGCGGCAAAAAGAAACAGGGGGATGGGGATGTGGATGGAGAGGAGCCCTCAGCCAACTGGCAGCCAGGCTGGGAGGAGCAAGTGGTCAGCAGGGGAGTCAGCAGGGTGTGGGGGTGCAGTGCAAGCAGAGAAGGCCAGCTCCATAGTGCCACTGGTGCCATTGTAAACCTGGCACTGGTCATGTCTGCAACGAATAACAGAGTGAACAAAACGATCTAGCTGGTGAAGCTGGCCTGCTATCCTCCAAGTTCAAAGAAATGTAACTTTCCTCAAGGCAGGGTGGAGCAGCTCAGGGCCACCTGCGGGGCACAAGAGGTAGTTTGTCCAGGCCGCCCCATTTGAGAAGAACCCCAAATGGAGTAGCTTTGCAATCTGGCAGCTGGGGTCACAGCAGCATACAGGTATAGTCTGGCTGCCCCTCCATCTATGGAAGGGTGAACAGGCCAAACTTGAGTGGCATGGCATCCCGCTTTAGCCACTTGAAATGTCGTGGCTATCTGCAGGGGATCCAGCAGCCTTGCAGGGCCTGTGAATTCAGCCAGGCTTTTCACTGATGTCTGTCTCCGGTGTGGGATGGGTTGCACGGAAGTTGTAGGCCAGGGGAAGGATGAGAAGGTTTTTCACTCATTGTGAGTACTTGCCATCCCACTATACTTAACGAATGAATCATTGTCACCATACACAGCACTAATTAAGGATGGACCTCATTTTAACCAAGAGATGGCTCCAACTCGACCACAAGCTATTGGGCTGCATGCAGAACTCTGCGGGTGGGATGATGTACCCTGGTTATGCAGGAGGCCAGACTAGATCATAACAGCCCTTCTGGCTTTAACATCTATGAATCACTGAAACACTATCATGAATTAAATCAAATTCTAGCAGGAAATTTAGAATTAAGATTCCATCAGCCTCTTAATTTTGTCTTTTCTGCCTGCCTGTCGGCCACCTCTGGGCCAGCAACACATTACTCAGACTCAACCTTCATGGGTTACAGAGTCCACTGTCCCCTCTTCGATCTACATGCTAATCCCACTCCCCAGCCACAGGTGTATCAATATCTCATGCCTTGCACTCCACATAGCGCTGGAGTCCTGATTCCTCCCCACAGTCCATGCTGCTACGACTAGAGATCACATTTCACATTATGCCCTCCACATAGGCTCCAGAGGGAACACTCTCCTCCTCGCCACCCCAGAGGTAGCTGCACTTCAGTTGTGAATGACATATTTTGATCAGCACTCTGCACTCCTCCGGACAATGGGGCTAAAGAGAGGTGAGCTGCAGTTGAAGTGCAGAAGCAGAGTGGAGTGTTTTTACTGGAAGGGTTTTTTGATTATTTAACTAATAAGATTTTGTGGACGCAGGCCAGTGGGGCTTGGGCCAGAGCTACAGTTGTTGACTGATTTTTCACCTGCATTCCATGGAATTGAGGCTGGCTGATAGAGGGTATCAACCGGACATGGTGAAGATAACACCTACCTTCTCCAGTCAGGGGTTTTTCCCACCTTCAGTGAAGCAAGTTCATTACCTCAAGATGTTTGAGACCTTTGACTACTCCTCTTCCTCTTCCCCTGCAGGAGCCACTTCCAGGGCTGGGTCAGACCCACCTCCGGGAACTTTCCCTGGCTGCAGGAGGATCTGTGGCTGCTGGCTGGGAGCCCAGCTCTGAAGGCAGCAGCAGCAGAGAAGTGGGGGTGGTAATACCTTGACACCACCCCACACACACAATAGCCTTGCAACCCTCCTATGGCCCCCTTTTTGGCTGGGATCCCCCCAGTTACAACACTGTGCAGTTTCAGATTTAAATATCTAAAATCATGAAATTTACGATTTTTAAAATCCCATGGCCATGAAATTGACCAAAGTGGACCCTGAATTTGGTAGGACCTACACTTAGGATGTGGTTGCCTGCTCCTGCTAATCTGTAGCAACCGTTTCAATGGCTTCTCTTGCAGGGTCTCACAGCATGGTGGGCCTTCTACCGCTGGTACTATGTGGTATCTCACTGATGAGCAGCATTGTCCCTCGGTAAAATTTATTAGGAATGGAAACCATGTTCAGAAATATGGTAACAGAACTCCCTGCTACTCTCTGGCTGCAGCCTGTGACTGCCCTGTGTTGGGCTCCTTTTTCTCTGCTCCCTAGCTGGCAGCAGGTCCCAGGAACCAAAGACTGCCTGCAGTGTGTGCAGAAGGTGTGGCATCTCTAAAGCATTCCTCCACCACAATTGATTTCCTAGGGATGGCTAACCTCCCTATCATCTGGCCAGCACAAGGACAAAGGCAAAGCAGCTCTTACCTCCTCTATGCTGGAGAATGGGTAGGGCTGAGAGAAGCACCAGTCAGCGAGCAGGGCTGCCTGCTGACTTCTTCCCTGAAGTTACCAGAAATTCACTCCATGTTGCCAGTACAAAAGGGCCATAAGGCCCCATCTGGGAATTCTCTTGGTACAAGAGACCCTCTATGGGAGCTACAGGCTCAATTCTGCCTGCTCTGCCCTGCACTCTCTTCCTGGCAGCCAGCCCTGGGAGCTGTTCCAGAATGGGCACAGGATTGGACAGGCCAAGTCCAGGATTGCCTCAGGACTTCTGTGCTGTTGTTATGGGCCATCGCAGCAAGGGCACAAGACACTGCACTCCTCAAAGCTGCTGTAGCAGGCTCCGGGGGCCCCCACCTGTTCCAGCACAGAGAAGGTAAGAGCTGCTTTGCCTTTGTCAAAGAACATCCCACAGAGATGAAATGCCAAGACTTCATTCCATGTTTGTAAAGCCCTGAGAGACAGTGTATTCAAGTATTAGTATTCCACAACTGTGCTTTGCAGGGGATTGTACACAGGTCTGACAGCACCGAACAGCCCCAACACCTCCTTAGAACAAATCTTGGCCCAGGAGAGTACTGTCCCAGTCTTGAATAGAGGCCCAGACACACTATTCTGCACAATTTTCATTGCCATTAACAGGAGTCAAGTGTGTGAAACTCTTATTCAGTGCTTCAGCATGTTCAAATCCAGGCTGTGACATAGGTGGTTCTTCAGTGCAAGTGGGCAGGGTGAAGCACTCTATCTGATACGCAACATAGAGAGATCTACGGTTTTCAGAATGTATAATCTATTAGTGAAGAGGTGAATACTAACAGGTCCTCTCCAGGAGAAAAGTTCTCCTCTCAGATCCTCAGTGAGCTGCATTCATAGGGGAAGAAGACTGAGCCAAGATCTCGTGTACAGATCTGAGGGGAGGATTTTGGCCCAAATTTGGTTCCCAAATAATGGTTCCCCATTTAAGCAGCTATAAGGGTGTAAATATCCTTAACCCATAATCTCTTCTCCTTCAATGCACTGTCTGCACAACAGATGACCATAACTTTATTCTCCAAACACTACGTACTACTTATCAACTTATAATTACAGTTTCCATCTCGCTATAGAGCCCATTCTTTGTCTTTAAGACAGGCAGTATAATGGGGGAGGAGTGCAGTGCCATTCTTCAGGGATTCTGGTCACTGGGGTCACACTTCAGCATAACTTTCACCCCCAAGCCCTTCTTGGTTGTCTCAAAGGCCTCCAGGGCTTTTTCCAAAGGGAAGCGGTGTGTAACCAAAGGCTTGATGTCCACTCTCTTGGATGCAAGCATAGAAATCGCCATGGGCCACCTGGAAGGGAGCACAAACAGCGAAAGAAAAGGGTAGTTCTCTAGGTCTGGGGAATTTGTATATTGACCAGCAGATCTGCGTAATTGCACATGAACTGTCCAGATATGAGACAGCATTCTTACAATGTTCAGAAACAGGAAATGACAGGTCTGAAGGGGCCTTCCTCAGTTATTGCTAAACAGGCGAGAAGCGATTTCTTTAGAACCCAGTCCCGCATGTCATTCCCATAAAGTCATGCAAAAGGCTTCAGGACTGAGCTCTCAAGCAGAGTGCAAAGCCTGCTCTTGATCAGCAGGGATTGTATGGGACAGGGCAGGTCCATGGCTCTGTCCCTGTCCCCACCTTCCACACTGGCAGGCAGAGCAGGCCAGGCTCAGAAGGAAGCACATACACTGCACCTGTTCAGGGGTCGAGCAGTGAGAACTCCAGGAGCTCCATGAAGCACAGTGCCTCCCGGAGCTCCTATTGGAGCAAGGAGCCTCAACTGACCCCTCTGCGTGCAGCTCGTTTACGTCCTAGGATTCTCTGCTTGCTATAAAACACCACCATAGTCTTTGTCTGTTTGGAAGCACTGAGCTTGCACTGGCCAAGGGTTTATGAGGTTTTGTGTATAAAGCAATGACTCCGAAGTGAGTATAGTAATACTGAGCCAATGGTTATGCATGCTGTTCGCATGGGACAGCTAGCTGTGGTCTGCTCCAGCAAAATAAGTGACAAGCATTGGCAGTTACTGTGTATTCAAGTTTCAGAGTAGCAGCCGTGTTAGTCTGTATTCGCAAAAAGAAAAGGAGTACTAGTGGCACCTTAGAGACTAACCAATTTATTTGAGAATAAGCTTTCGTGAGCTACAGCTCACTTCATCGGATGCATTCAGTGGAAAATACAGTGAGGAGATTTATATACACACAGAACATGAAAAAATAGGTGTTATCATACACATTGTAAGGAGAGTGATCACTTAAGATGAGCTATTATCAGACAGAGCCAGAAGAGTACCCAGAAGTCACCTACTACAGGACACGCCCAACAAAGATAATAACAGCCACTAGCCATCACCTTCAGCCCCCAACTAAAACCTCTCCAACGCACCATCAAGGATCTACAACCTATCCTGAAGGACGACCCATCACTCTCACAAACCTTGGGAGACAGGCCAGTCCTTGCCTACAGACAGCCCCCCAACCTGAAGCAAATACTCACCAGCAACCACACAACAGAACCACTAACCCAGGAACCTATCCTTGCAACAAAGCCCGTTGCCAACTGTGTCCACATATCTATTCAGGGGACACCATCATAGGGCCTAATCACATCAGCCACACTATCAGAGGCTCGTTCACCTGCACATCTACCAATGTGATATATGCCATCATATGCCAGCAATGCCCCTCTGCCATGTACATTGGTCAAACTGGACAGTCTCTACGTAAAAGAATAAATGGACACAAATCAGATGTCAAGAATTATAACATTCATAAACCAGTCGGAGAACACTTCAATCTCTCTGGTCACTCGATTACAGACCTAAAGGTGGCAATATTACTATAAAAAGACTTCAAAAACAGACTCCAACGAGAGTCTGCTGAATTGGAATTAATTTGCAAGCTGGATACAATTAACTTAGGCTTGAATAGAGACTGGGAGTGGATGGGTCATTACACAAAGTGAAACTATTTCCCCATGTTTATTTCCCCCCACCCCCCACTGTTCCTCAGACATTCCTGTTAACTGCTGGCAATGGCCCACCTTGATTATCACTACAAAAGGTTTCCCCCCCCCCCCCCCCGCTCTCCTGCTGGTAATAGCTCATCTTAAGTGATCACTCTCCTTACAATGTGTATGATAACACCCATTTTTTCATGTTCTGTGTGTATATAAATCTCCTCACTGTATTTTCCACTGAGTGCATCCGATGAAGTGAGCTGTAGCTCACGAAAGCTTATGCTCAAATAAATTGGTTAGTCTCTAAGGTGCCACTAGTACTCCTTTTCTTTTTTACTGTATATTCAAATCACAGCAAAATGAAGTCTGAAAAAAAAAATCTGTGCTGCTTGCTGGTCCTTTATCGCTCTGCCTCCTTGGTTATGCATGTTGGTTACTAGGTAAAATCGAGACCTCTGGCATCTCCATTGTGTTTTTAGCTCAAATGGTTCACTTAGAGTTCAATGCACTTAAGGAGCCAGCGGTGTGTATCCACAGATAGCTACTTGTGCGGGCCACTACTGACCCCTTTGGTGGTAAGAGGAGTATGGAAATTCACAGAGTAGCTTCCACAGGTTGTATTGCACTTGTATTGGCTTACAGCTCAAACTCCGCCTGGGCAAAAGCTAGAATTTGACAGAGATATGAAGGGATCTAATAAAACCAGCACAGAAACAAACCTTCTCATTAAACAGATCCCCAGGCTTACCAGGGAAGCCTGGCTGTAGCTAAGAATAAAGAATAGGAAACCATCTCTGGAGATCAGTCCCTACTAAAGAAAAGGATGGACTTGGAGACCAAAGATCTACACAAACCTAAATCTAAATTAAACCCAGCTCTGCCACACCAGCAAGACCAAGGTTTTCGCCTGCTCCAGGGTCAGGGTAAAGCACAGCTCAGTCCCATCTACACTGCGAGACTGACCTACATCCATCAACATGGCTGTTTCTACAGCATAGACAGCACCTAACACTGCATAGATGAGGTCCAAATCTGTGTCTTCTTTATTCAGCCATTCTTTCAGAATTAAATTGCCATAAATCACATGACAATTCCACAAACAAACCCTCAGAGATCAGAGCTGGGAAACCACAGCCTAGACTAAGGGAAAAAACACCAAACTAGCAAGACTGGATCAAGCTTGTTATAGATAAGGGCCTACCAAATTCACAGCCATGAAAAATGCATCATGGACCATGAAATCTGATCTACCCCGTGAAATCTGGCTATTGTGGGGGAGATCAGATTTCACACAGTTGGGTGGCCAGAGAGCAGCAGCTGCTGACCGGGAGCTGAGCTTTGACGGCAGTGTCACCATCAGCAGCAGCACAGAAGTGAGGGTAGCATGTTAGGGGGATCATCAATTTTTGGTGGGGTCAGGACTGGCCTTATAGGTGGGCGAGTGGACAACCACCCAAGGCCTTGTGGTCAAAGGGGGTGCCGTGATCCACCCCCGCCTCCCCTCCACACACGGTGTCAGCCCAAGGCCCCTTTAACTCCCAAGTGCTGGGTGTGGAGCCAGGAAGGGTCAAGGCTCAGGGCACCCCAGCTGGGGGCTCCTACTGTGCACTGGGCTCCAGCTGCTAGTCCTAGACAGGCTGGGGATGGACAGGACTTCCTTTTCCTCTGCACGGGCCACTCCTGAGGCCATGTCAGACCCATCTCTGGGAACGTCCCCTGGCTGCAGGAAGCTCCACGTCTGCTGTCTGGTAGTCCAGCTCTGAAGGCTGCACTGCTGCCAGCAGCAGCGCAGAAGTGAAGGTGGCATGTTTGATATCACCACCCTTACTTCTGCATTGCTGCTGGCGGTGGTGCTGCCTTCAGAGCTGGGCACCTGGCCAGCAGCTGCCTCCAGCTGCCCAGCTCTGAAGGCAGCAGCACAGAAGTAAAGGTGGCAATACCATGATCTCCTGGCAGTAGTCTTGCAACCCCCCTTCCCACCACCCCTTGTTGGGTTAGGACCCCCAGGATTATAATACCGTGAAATTTCCGATTTAAATATCTGAAACCATGAAATTTATTATTTTTAAAATCCCATGACTGTGAAATTGACCAAAATGGACCATGAATTTGGTAGGGCCCTAGTTATAGGACACAAACAAGTAGGATCTTATTTTTACCCTCTGGATCTGCAGGTTTGGCTGTTAAATCCAGGTTCATATCCCACTGCCACAAGAGATCAAAACACACACGACAGGATTTTCAGAGGGTTCGATAATTTTGTAGCCAATAATGAGACTTGTGTCTATCTGCGTTAAGGCAGAGCTCTCAAACTTCTTCCCAACACACACCATATCTTATTACAGAGATTGCCTCACGGACACCTGCCACCAATCCTCCATTGCCCATCCCCCATTTCCTCACCACGACACCATCTCCCCACCTATTCACCCAACTTCTGGCCCTCATCTACCCACCCCCACATGCCCATTCATCCCCTATCTCCCAGTGCCCAGCTCCCCACCCATCTCTGTCTATCCCATATTGCCCACCTCCTCACCAATCCCTTGGCCACCACCTCCTCACTGATTCTCTATCGCCCAGCTCCCACTGCTCATGGACTGGCCACTTCCCCATACATCTCCCAGCCCCGACCTCTCCACACAACCCCCTCCTCACCCATCCCTCACTGATTCCCTATCATCCAGCTCCCACCTCATCCCCCATCTGCTGGCCCCCACCTAGCCTCCAGCCCCACCTCCCTACCCATCCTCCAACTCCTTACCCATCTCCTGGCCCCCATCTTCCCACCCAACCCCCATTGCCTATTCCCCCACCTCACCCATTGCCTGGCTCCCACCTCCTCACACATCCCCACCATTCCTGTGTTGAAGTGGGAGCAGGTTTGCACTGCACACATTTGCCAGTTTTCCTAAAATGTTGCAGTGTCACTTGGAAAGCCAGCCAGTCTCCAAGATGCATGATGCAGGAGGAGTGCGGCTGATGGTCTGACAGGGACCCCGCTCTGCAACAGGGACATTTACATTGTCCTGAGAAGGAGTGATTAGAGTGGGAACATTACAGGGTCTTCCATTTCCTCCTTCCTTGTGGAGGAATTAATTCCTTCATGGACAATGGAGTAGTCTGTTGGCATGCCAGTGCACCCTGATCAATACTCACGTATTGCAATAGCGAAATATCCCCTTGATATCCACCTCACGCACCGCAGCATTCACGATGGGGACGTGGACCATCTCTGGCCCCAGCCCCACCAGAACTAGGGTCCCGCCCGAGCGAGTGGCCTGAGGAGGAATAACAGAAACAAAATAAATGCAAATGCTGCCTGCCTGTGGAAGGTGACAAGTTCCTGTGTATATAGCAAAAATGGTCACTGCTGCCAGTCTTCTCAGCAGGCTATAAAAGGAGCTGATAGTCTAAAGCAGTGGTTCTCAAACTTTTTTGATCGGGTTCCCCCTTCTGTGTGTCTGTAGTCATTTACGCCACCCCGCTCCCCCCAGTGCATATACCCAGGCAGAGTGGAGAGCAGCGGTTGCTTGCTGGGTGCCCAGCTCTGAAGGCACCGCCATGCTAGCAGCAGGACAGAAGTAAGGGTGGCAATGTGAAAAGTGGTATTTGTCAATATCCTTTTCACAGCAGACTTAGTGCCCCATTACCACCCCCCTACTTCTGCACTGCTTCTGCCACCCTGGGGTTGACACGCAGAACCCCGCTGCCTCCAAGTGAGGGATTGGGGAAGTGGGGGGAAGGAGAACCTGAGACTGGGCTGCCTCCCGGTGAGGGTTGGGCCAGGGAGGAGAACCTAAACCTAAGTGGTGGGACTCTGGCTGTCCCCTTTCTCCTTGCTTCCCTGGTGTGCACAGCCTTTCTGCATAAGCCCACCCACCAGGGATGACAGCCAGCGCTCTTAAAAAAAAAAGCAAACAGTTCGCGTCTCCCTTGACACATTCCCGCACCTCCCTTGGAAGGCCTACCCCACAGTTTGAGAACCGCTGCCCTAAAGCATTTACAGGCTTGTCCTTGGGGCAGCTGGCCCATCCTGCAGCTCACACTGCCACAGCTACATTCTATCTTTAGCACACTAGCTTGATGACAGCTCGCACGAGTATGCCTCCTTCAGATGGGAAGCACACTCCTAGCTCCAAGTGTAGACATACCCATAGGTGCTTTTGATGTTTCAGCCAGTTTCCAGCAAAACCACCCAGATCCTCTTCCCCATCATCCTGTGCATGGAGGTGTCCCATTCTAAGTTCCTACCCTTAAGTCCCAAGGGGGAACTCCACAGCTCTTTGTCCACACACAAGGAGGGGGCAGAGAGTGGGTAGGACAGAGGGAGCAGTGAGTGGGCTGTGGAGGAGCACATTGCTCCCCCTCAAGCCCTGCAGAGCTTACCAGGAAAAGACAATATACTGTGTGGAGCTGAATTGTTTTTTCTGCTGAGCTCCATGTAGGGGTCCTGAGGAACCTGGCAGGGGAATCCCCCATGACACAAAGTGCAAGAGACGCCAAAATCCCACTGCTTGCAGATGTGACTCAGTTGTTACTAGGCTGCAGAGTTGGAGATACTGGGGCTCTGCCAAATGACCCCTGTCATCTGCTATTCTCACAAGGCCACTGAACAGTGAGGGGAATGGGTCAAGGAGCCTGCTCCCCCTTTATAGCCCATACAAACACCAGACCGCTGCAGTGCCTGACACAACAAGACCCCAGGGCAGGACTGGCACAGCAGCAGCTGCAGCAGGGTAATTCTGCCTCCCTGAGCTGTGAATGGGGCACAGCTGCTCTGCAGTGCCCCAACACTGAGCTATACTATATGACACAGTTCAGCCCTGAGGTTGTTAATGACGCTGCATAGGACAGGCCTCAATATCTCCCTCACTGTGAAATTCCCCACAAGGCCACCTGTGCGTCTGTTGTTTCCTGGGGGCTGGCGTTGCAGTCATGCCAGCAGAGGTTTGGCTGGGTTCTCTTGCAGCACAACTTCATCACATTGCTGGCTCATGATTTATGATTCACTCCAACCCCCATCTCCTTTTCATCAGTGCTACCACCTAACCAATTATTCCCCATGTTGTAATGGTGCGTTTGATTTTTCCTTTCTAAGTTTAGTACTTTGCACTTGCCTTTACTGAATTTCATCTTGTTGATTTCAGACCAATTCTCCTATTTGTCAAGATTGTTTTAAATTCTAAGCCTGTCCTTCAAATTACTTGCAACCCATCCCAGCTTGGAGTCATCCACAAATTTTATAAGCATGCTCTCTGCTCCATTATTCAAGTCATTAATGAAAATATTGACGAGTACCGAACCCAGGGCTATCCTCTGCAGAACCACTCTAGATAGGCCTCCCAGTCTGACAGCAAACCATTGTTAACTACTTTTTGAGCACAGTCTTTCAACCATTTGTACACCCATCTTTATAGTCATTTCATCTAGACCAAATTTCTGTAGTTTGGCTATGAGAATGTGAAGTGGGACTGTGTCAAAAGTAGGGCCGTCAAGTGATTAAAAAATTAATTGTGATTAATTGCGCAATTAAAAACATTATCATTATTAATCGCACAATTAAAAACATCATTATTAATCGCAAGATTAAACAATAATAGAATACCATTTATTTAAATATTTTTGAATGTTTTCTACATTTTCAAAAATATTCATTTCAATTATAACACAGAATACAAAGTGTACAGTGCTCACTTTATATTTATTTTTGATTACAAGTACTTGCACTGTAAAAAAACAAAAGAAATAGTATTTTTCAATTCACCTGATACAAGTACTGTAGGGCAATCTCTTTATCATGAAAGTTGAACTTGCAAATGTAGAATTATGTACAAAAAAACCTGCATTCAAAAATAAAACAATGTAAAATTTTAGAGCCTGCAAATCCACTCAGTCCTACTTCTTGTTCAGCCAATCGCTCAGACAAACACATTTGTTTACATTTGCAGGAGATAATGCTGCCCGGTTCTTGTTCACGTCACCCAAAAGTGAGAACAGGTGTTCTCATGGCACTGCTGTAGCTGGCGTCGCAAGATATTTCCTTGCTAGATGTGCTAAAGACTCATATGTACCTTCATGCTTCAACCACCATTCCCGGAGACATGCGTCCATGCTGATGACGGGTTCCGCTCGTTAACAATCCAAAGCAGTGCAGATTGACGCATGTTCATTTTCATTATCTGAGTCAGATGCCCCCAGCAGAAGATTTTGGTGGTTCAGGTTCTGTAGTTTGTGCATCAGAGTGTTGCTCTTTTAAGACTTCTAAAAGCATGCTCCACACCTCGTCCCTCTCAGATTTTGGAAGGCACTTCAGATTCTTAAACCTTGGGTCGCGTGCAGTACCTATTTTTAGAAATCTCACTTTGGTACCTTCTTTGCGTTTTGTCAGATCTGCAAATCAACTACTACATGACCCCAGGAGGAGGGACCAAAGCTTGAGCCCACCCAAGCCCCACCACCCCAGGTGGGGGGCCAAAGCCAAAGCCTCCAGCCCCAGGGAGGGGGCCTGTAATCTAAGCCCCAGCACTCAGGGCTGAAGTCCTCGGGCTTCGGATTCAGCCCCGGGCTTCGGATTCAGCCCCGGGCCTCAGAAAGTCTAAGCCAGCCCTGGTGACCCCAGTAAAATGGGGTTGCAACGCACTTTGGAGTCCCAACCAACAGTTTGAGAACCGCTGCGCTACTGCACTTGTATGAGGTGAATCGAAAAATACTATTTCTTTTGTTTATCGTTTTTACAGGGCAAATATTTGTAATAAAAAATAATATACACTTTGATTTCAATCACAACACAGAATACAACAGATATGAAAATGTAGAAAAACAACCAAAATATTTAGTAAATTTCAATTGATATTCTACTGTTTAACGGTGCGATTAAAAATGCGATTAATCACAATTAATTTTTTTTAGTTAATTGTGTGAGTTAACTGCAATTAATTGACAAAACTAGTCAAAAGCATTACTAAAATCAAGATATATCATATCTACTGTTTCCCCGTGGCATTAGGCGAGTAACCCTGTCAAAGAAGGAAATTAGGTTGGTTTGGCTTGATTAGTTCTTGTCAAATCCATGCTGACTATTCCTTATAACCAGAAGACATCTGGTCAATGATCAGTCCCATAATCATAGACACAAATACTAGCCTTGCTATGGCAATCTCATGGATAGCAATGAGAATTCTGCACAAAGACTGAGGGGAAGATGGGACCAGTGATTGAGAAGCTAGAGATGGAAAAGGCCCATCAAGTCAGAGCTGTTCCCTAGAATAAATTACCCTGTGGTCTGTCTGAACCATTCTACATCCTAGCAGAATGCACAGTAGGGGATATGGCCCTGTGATTCAGCCTGCATTTTCACTTACTTGGTTTCATTTCAGTGCTCCTAGTTCTTCCAACAGCACAGCTAGGGTACAAATCATGAAGCAAGTTGCCCAGAAAAGCTCACAAGGCAAACAATGCATACATACACAAGCCAAGGGACAGTGTGCACACTGGATAGCAGGACAGTCCTGGGAAAGGTGGGTCTGAAGGTGAGATCTGGGGTAAGAGAGAAGGTGCTCAGTGGACAAAATCTGGGAGACAGTTCCAGGCCTGGGAGAAGTGGGGGCAAGTCATGAGTGGGAGGAAACACAGGAAGCAGTGAGGAGAGTATATGAAAGATGAAGAGGGGACACATGACAAATTGGGGGATGCTAACAGATAAGGGAGTGGGGAGATGAAGAGCCATTGAAGGAAATACTGTAGAAGTCAGCAAGGCAGGAGGAGGATGGGAAAACACAACATCATACAGTTCTGCCAATCACCATTACCCACAGGAGACTACGGCCAATTAGGAGCAACACAACACATTCCCTTGGGCTTACACAACCCTCTCTCTCTTGCACGCTGTATGCTGCTGACTCATTGCTTGCCTTCTCCAAAGGTGAGGCTGCAAGGGAAGGGGAGCTGCTTGCCTCAATCAATGGCCAACATTGACATCTACAAACAGGAGAGGTGAAGGAGCAAGGAGAAGACACAATGCATAAAGAACTCAGCGGCCTCTCTACGCCACGCCTCAGAGCAGAGTACTGCACAGTAAGCCAGAGACCACCCCTGGAAATACAACTCAGGTCCTCTGTAGTCAGAGAAAGTATAGTCTAGGGAAAGTATAGTTCTAAAAGGACCCAATTTGCAGAAATTATTGAGCACCTGCCCTGTGAAATTCAGGCTTCTTTAAAGTTAGGCACTCAAAAATCATAGCGGGTTTGGAATATTTAGGCCAATCTCTCCTGCACAGAGGAGAAGAACATTCCCAATCCCTGATAGCATGGGGAGGGCATGGCTACCCCATAGCATAGAATTCATTTCCCCTGCAGGGGAGCAGAGCAATATTATTATTACTGCATATGCACATTCAACTAAGTTCTGCTCTGAGATACACACACACACAAGTCCCACTGAAGTTAGAGAAAAGTAAATGCACATATGCTATCTACCACTAACTCTGCTTAAGGTGGCACAGAGGACTGACAGCTCCTTGGCAAGCCTTGGCTCTGACACAGATCCACCACAAGGTAAATTTATCCATGTGGCCTCAGGGAGACTATGGTGGGTGCAGCCCGCTGTCAGCCTGAACAAGCGGCTGTGTGGCAGCAAAAGACTGAAATCTCCATTGTCATCCATTGACTCTGCCCTGCTGGTAGAGGAGTCTGGCCAGTAAAGTGGGTCTCTCACACAGTTTCACCTCTCATTTTATTTTTAGTCACTCCAATGATCAACCTGAAAGGAGAGAAGCAAATGCTGGCATTGATCTTGGCAGGGTGGATTTGATTTAAATCAAATTGATTTAAATCACATCAGGAAGACTCGATTTAATCATGGATTTCTACATAAAAGTGCATTCTTGTTGGTTGTTATAACCTTAATACATATTCTTCACAACTCAGAGATAGATGCAGGTTTCGTTTTTAGAAGGTACACACTATACATTTTTAAAGTGATTTATTTTGAAAACTTTTCAGATTCGTTTTACAGCTATATCATAAGATGAATGATTGTTTGGTTATTTCATTTACCAAAGGTAATTGAAGCAGATATTTATGAAGTCATTGGGAAGTGAACTATCTCCAATTCAACAGGTTAATCATTAATATTTGGAGGATTTTCTTGCCACGCTGTATTAGGAGGAGAACGTCACCGGACAGACATTTAAATTGTTTTATTTAACTAAAACAACAACGTTGTATATTCTGGATTTTTTCTTCAACAGCAAACATATAATATTTTAACAAAACAAGCATATGAATTTTTGAATGTAGTTAAACATTAAGTTTTTAAATCAGGTTTGTTTTTGTTAACTAAAATAGTTAAATGAAATATATTTTTTAAAAAAATCCCAAAAGTAAATCGACTACGTCAGCCAGGTCAACATGAGAAACTTAAAATATTGGCTTCTGCAGCTAACTCTGTCCTCTTCACCTTAGTTTTCCTGTTTGTTCATAATCTGGAAAAGAAAAACAAACTTTCCTGCTTTTTCAGGTCCCAAATGATTTCTCAATTTGGAATAAGTTAGTCCAAAGGAAGAAAATATTCTTTCTACGCCAGCAGAAGAAGCTACTGCTGTTAAAAGTGGAATTATCACTTCTACAGTCTCCGAATCCAAGTGCTTAAGTGACTTCCACCAGTTCACTGGTGTGACTTTCTTTAAAACATCACCAGCAAACTTTCTTGAATGGTTCACCCTTAGCTCTGAAGTTTATTATAGTTGGTATTATGGAGGGATGATTACTGGATGTCCGTGTCATAGCCAACTCCTCCTCTTCAGCAGTTAAGGTTTGACCCTGGTACTGAGTATCGAGAATATTTGCAAGAAAATGAGCTGGAGACAGTGCTTGTCCGATTTGTTTTTTTAATGCTTGTAATTTAACTCTGTCATCTTTTTAAGATCTCTCTGTTCCATTTCAAATTTCAGCAGCATCAGCAATAAAACAGCTGTTTCCCTGCATTTTGTTCAAGGCTACAGAAATAGGCTTCAGGATACTCAGCATGTGTTCAACATTTCTCTTAAGCCCAATGTTGAGCACTTTGGCTGTGACAGTGCCATCTATTTTTTCATGATTTTGTTCACAAACTGTCATCAGTTTAGGCCAGTTCTTGATATAGTGCTCAAAACAGCTCCTGAGTTCCATCGAACGTCTTGGGGGAGAGTTAGCTTGGTTCCTCCCACTTTTTTCAGAGCAGCGGCTGTAAAGTGGTTGTTACGGAAGTATTTTGCAATTTCAACAACATTAGCCTTTATTTCTGGAACACTGAAGTCTTTGGCTAGGTGGTGCACCAAATGAGCACCGGAACTGTATGTTATTAACTTGGGGCTCTCTTCACTCTCTTCTAAATAATTTCTTCTCATCTTGGATACATTTACAGCATTGTCTGTGACCAAGCTGCGTACTAGACACTTGAATTTTTTTTCACAGTTTGTTATAGCTTTTACTGCTACTTCTTGTAAGTATTCTGCTGTGTGTGCATTTCCTGATGTATCAATTGTATCTGTAAGGAAGACATTCCCTTCTTCTGTTGTCACACAAGCACATACAACAGGATCATTGTGGACATTGCTCCACCCATCAAGACTCAGGTTAACAATTTTACCCTCTAGACCTTTTGCACACTGCTCAATTTCTCTTTCATACACTTTATCCAGCAATTTGCCTGTGGCATCTGCTCTGTTGGGTGGACTGTATCCTGGTCTTAATGACTGAACCATGTTAATGAAGTGTGGGTTCTCAATCATACGGAAAGGAGAGTTTGTTACATAAACAAATGGGGCAATTTTTTCATCAATTACCTCTTTTTGTAATGTGCTGGTTCTTATTACAAACTTATCTCTGGTTGTTTCTGGATGATGGAGATTTTTTTTTTTCCTTTTTTGCTACAGGTGATATACTGTGGCTATGTGACATACATGATGTGACTGAAACAAGGAACGCGGGGGGTTGGATGGGGCAGGAGTTCCGGGGAGCGGAGGTGGGCAACAACCCCCTCGTGGGGTGAGGAGGGAACCATTTGTTAAGATTTTGGCAGCTCATCACTGGATATGGTAGATCTCAAATCAATGAACTCAGAAAGACCTCAAGACTTCTGGAACATGCTGCTCAAACAGTTTCACTTTTGTTTCTACTGCCTGTCCCTCCCTTCTCACATTTATCTCCAGACTTCTTCTCCTTGTCCAGATCTATTCCACCCCCAACAATCTTCTATTCATTTAACTTTTTGAAACTTTGCACTTTTAGAGAGAGGTAAGGGATTGACTCCGTGTACACAAATTTGCAGAGCGACAACAGGGTTGAGATCTGTTATTTCACACCTCTATATATTATTTATTTATTTAAAAACATTTTTGCTGTTAACAAGCATGTTATCTCTAGAGACACAAATCCACAGTTTGAGAACTGTAAAACTAAGCATCTCTGATGGTATCTTCTAGACTCAGCATTGAGTCCTATTGGGTAGATAGAAAGATTAACCTAAATAATCTATACAGAAGCCCCTGGAACCCCATAAGATTGGGTCTCTAATCGGTGAACTATTGGAACTCATTTACAAAATTTTTCTTAAACATTACATGAATATATTGTCTCATGCTATAGAATTAGAATTTATAATCCCTCTACCATGATGAGATATCTTTGAGCTATAATGTATCTTAATTAAAACTATCTTTAGAGAGGATTTTCCTCAAAAAGCATTTTCTAAAAAAAATCCAATTTAAATTTAAAAAATCCGATTTTTTTATTTATTTATTTTTTAAAATAATTGATTTTTATCCACCCTGGATCTTAGATAGGGGAAGAAGGAACTCACGTAAATGCCAGTTTGGATGCTGGCCTCTGCCCCGGAGCACTCCACGGTTATGTCAGGCATGCAGTTAAGCAAATCTTGCACCATGCAGGCCATGTCCTTTGGGGTCTCTTTCTTTATCTGAATAGTGAAATCTGCCCCAATCTCTTTGGCTTTTTCCAGACGGGAGGCAGATAAATCTGGGGAAGGAAGAAATAAATCACAGAACTGCAGCTGGCTGACAAATGTCATGCAAGAAAAGATGTCACACAGAGAGGCCCTGCAGCAAGCATGCCCAGTGGGGCACGGACACATTGCACGCACACAATGCAGGCACATTGGGTGGAAAAGTCTGGTTCAGAACTCCCCCAGCCTGATGGCGCACGGATTGGGTAGGAGATCAGCTCTCCTCTCTGGGCTGGTGGGGAAAGACGTGTGACAAGCAACTTAAAGGCACAAGAGATGCCAACGGGACTCTGGCCACAGATAAAGTTGCCTCTTTCAAAGATGCTGAGGTCTTAATACTCTAAAGCCCACAGACAAGTCATTCTGACCAGGGCATGTAGCAAAGGTGCAGCTGCAGGCACCTGACAACAATGGGGTTCTCTACAGATGTAACATTATCCCCATGGTTATTCATGATTTGTACCGAATTAGCAAACTGCCTAGAAGCCCTGGCTCCTCTGTGCTGGGTGCTGTACAACTATGGATAAAAGAGGGGGTCCTTGCCCCAAAGAGCTTAAAATCAACCTATGAGACAAGAGACAGTTGGTGGAGAGGGTAAGTAGATGGGAGATAATGTAAGAACATAACAAAGGCCATACTGGGTCAGATCAAGGGTCCATCTAGCCCAGTATCCTGTCCTCTGACAGTGGCCAATGCCAGGTGCCCCAGAGGGAATGAACAGAACAGGTAATCATCAAGTGATCCATTCCCTGTCACCCATTCTCAGCTTCTGGCAAACAGAGGCTAGGGATACCATCTCTGCTCATCCTGGCTAACAGCCATCGATGGACCTATCCTCCATGAATTTATCTAGATTTTTTTTTTAAAACCTTTTATAGTCTTGGGCTTCACAACATCCTCCAGCAAGGAGTTCCACAGGTTGACTGGGCGTTGTGTCATGAAATACTTCCTTTTGTTTGTTTTAAACTGGCTGCCTATTAATTTCATTTGGTGACTCCTAGTTCGTGTGTTATGAGAAGGAGTAAATAACACTTCCTTATTTACATAAGGAGCACAAAGTAACAGCGAGAAAATTATGAAGAAGCGTAATACGCAGTGATCACAGTCTACCAGCTGCCTAACCATAACTTGACTTGCTAGTGAATTCAATACCATCACTTTGGCAGCAAATGCATGGAGACCAGAGCATTGCTAGGAGCCTGGCATTAAGGCATATTGGAATTCTTTTTAACCTGAGGGGGGTCTATCCCTTTGAGGCCAGCACACTGTAACATGGTTGAGAAACAGGTGGTGGGGAGGGAAGTCCACAGAACTGTTAGGAAAGTTTCCAAATCTCTTCTAAGGGTTTCCTTTAGCTTCATGTTCTCTGGGTCTTTGGGGAAGAAATCCGCTCTGAAAAGGTGGACAGTATCCATGCATCGCTGCCAGATGCAGGACAGTGGTGAAACCTTTTGGTTCCCTTGTGTAATAAATCATTGCGGGCTATTTGCTAAGGTGCAGATGACCGTGGACATCCTCTCTTCACATGAAGTCAGGCAGCCAAGCCTGGGGGGAGGAAAGGACGGAAATCCCTCTTCCTGATTTTGCTGTGACACCAGTTTCATGGTTGGATTCCAAAGATCCACCTACATGAGGATGTGGAAAGGAAATCAGGGAGAGGCCACCTGTATCCCCTAGATTGCCTCCTCCTCTTTTTTAGCATTATTTTTATTGGGCCATTGCACAGTTGCTGGAGGATAAGTTTGCTCTTTTCAGCCCTTCAGGGACAAAGACAGCCCTTTGAAAGGGGAGGTGTACATCCCCATCAAGGAGAGGACAGGCCTGGGGGATATCCCCATCAAAATCCTTGGCCTCATCCCAAGAGCAGGAGAGCTGGGGAAAGGCTCTGAAGCAGAGGGACAATGACCCATTTAATAACCAGGGCAGGATCTGGCAGCACTTAGAGGTCCATTCCTTATTGATGGGGAGCAGCTAGGAGACTTGCCTCCATAGTAAGCTTGGGTGTCTGGCTCCCTCCACCTGCAAGTACCAGTCATAAGAACGGCCATACTGGGTCAGACCTATGACCCATTTACTCCAGTATCCTGTCTTCCAATAGTGGCCAGTGCCAGAGGCTTAAGAGGGAATGAACAGAACAGGGCAATTATTGAGTGATCCATTCCCAGTCATCCAGCTGCAGCTTCTGGCAGTCTGCTAGGGACACCCAGGCTAGGGACACCCAGAGTGTAGGGTTGAATTCCTGACCAAACTGGCTAACAGACACTGATGGACCTATCCTCCATGAACTTATCTAATTATTTTTTGGACCCAGCTATATCTTTGGCATTCACAACAACCCCTGGCAATGAGTTCAACAGGTTGACTGTGCATTGTTTGAAGAAGCACTTCCTTTTGTTTGTTTTAAACCTGCTATTCATCTCATTGTGTGAGCCTTGATTGTTGTGTTACGTGAAGGGGTAAATAACAATTCCTTAGTCACTTTCTCTGCACCAGTCATGATTGTATAGACCTCTGTCATACTCCCCCTTAGCCGTCTCTTTTCTAAGCCAAACAGTCCCAGTCTTTTTCATCTCTCCTCATACAGAAGCCGTTCCATACTCCTAGTCATTTTTGTTACCTTCTCTGTACTTTTTCCAATTCTTATACATCTTTTTTGAGATGGGGCAAGCAGAACTGCATTGCGTGGGTCTGCGTCCTTTATTCTACCTCTCAGCTATTTATGTCCTGCTATAGACGCAATAGGCAAATATCTCCACAAACAGATCAATTTGAAATGTGCTGTGCAGATAAAGAGTTTTATAGGCAAATATTTTACAAGTATAAGTAAAATAAAATATTTCTCTGGGAAGTGCAGTAAAACATGTCTAGGCAAATAATGGGTTGGAGAGGCGTTCCTCCTAACGCCAACATGGAAAATATTTTCCTGAAGGCAGCCCGCCTCCTAAAGTTCAAAGAAGGGTAATCTCGCTCCTTGCCACATATAATACGGGAAACATTTGAACAAGACTGCCCCATAGTGGGCATTTCTGAGCCTCTTGCTGTCTGAGTAACAGCATCTGTGACGCAGGTGGCTTGGGAAGGACCAAATGTCACGGACAATTACAGAGGCCTCAGTGATAGCTTCACAATCTGAAGGAACTCAGTGGATGACTAATCAAAATTTGTCACACTACGCACAGATTTTATTTCTATAGCACCTCAAGGGTGCCAAAGCACTCTGTGAATTATATACAGAGCAAACAGCACATCACCCAAACACAGTCACCTCTGGAGGGCGGGGGAATGCAGCAGCTGATCAGCAGAGCACAGCAAAATAATATAATAATTCAGATCAGAAAGAATACTATACCAAATGAAATGCAGGAGGATTTAGAGAGGAGAATGCAAGTACCTGGCTTGGAATTCGGCACAAATTCCAAGGTTAGCACCACTACTCTTGAAGAATGTGTCTTTAATGAGCAGGTTGAACATCAGTTTATGCCTCAGTCTGAAGACTGAAACAATAATTGCAATGCTGATTAACATCCATACTCCTAGTTGTGAAGGGTGCAGTTGTATCCTCCTAGTAGTTTCCATTTGGGGGCTCTGGCCTGGGGAACATTTCAGTAAACCTGTGCTAATTCAGCACAGTCCTATTTATATCTCCCTTTACCGGTCATTAAGATGCAGAAAGAAAAACTGGACGAAGAACAGGTCTGCTAAAGACACCTACATACATACACCAGGTGATGATCTTCACATAGGTACCTAGCATAGCTTTGTCTTACCACCAGGCAGTTCTGCTGCTAATTTGTACAGTGACCTGCCACACCGAAAGAGCAGCCTTTTTTGGACATGTGAGAATGAGGCAGCATTTTAAGGGTTAAAAGAAGATCTTACCAGTGATTACTACCTGGGCGGCACCCATCATCTTGGCAACGAGCAAGCAAACTAGCCCAATGGGTCCTTGAGCAATAAGGAAGGAAAATAAGATGTCAGAATACAGGAAAATCATGATCACTGTGAAGTGAGAGTAAATCTCACTGCGTTGGGGTTATAGCAGTGCTCCACGGAGGACTGGTACTGGGATTACGGCAGATGTCATGATCCGCTGCAGTGCACTGAGAATGGCAGCGGGCATGACTGTTATTGTTCCAGGTTTGGAGCTGGCAGTGAAGAGAATACTGTCAGATTCCTAGGTATCTTGCTACCACCCAAACTGCCTGTTTAGCCACAACACGCGCTTCAAATCCATTTTGGAGCAGGGCTGGCCAAAATGTGGCCAAGGAGTGCACTGCTGACCCAGACCACCCTCAGCCTCAATACAGAGATGCGGGCCATGGAGACCGAGTTGTCAGCACACAGTGGTCCATCCTGAACCTAGAAACCACTGCTACTACTGCATTTCTCTGTGACAGAGCACTCACGACAGGTGGGAAGCACAAGGTGGGTTATTCCATACCAGCCCCACAGATTAAGACTTTGGATCCCAGAGTGACTCCGCCTCTTCGGCAGGCATGGATTCCCACAGAAAGAGGTTCAATGAGGGCCCCTTCTTCAAAGGTGACGTTATCTGGAAGCCTGCAAGAACCAGAGACACAAGCAACCGCCACAATAGGGGCTTTTAATGGTGGTGGGGTGAAGCTAACCACGTCTGCAACGGTTAATGTCTAAACTGTGCTGGCAAAATGCCCTTATAATTGGAATAAAACACACACCTGTGCACTGCATAAGAGGCTACTATGCAGCAAAGTACCCATCAGCCTCTACAATCTCTCTTTCGGCAGGCACAATTTAGGCACCCACCCTAGAAAACATAATGCTTGGTGTTTGCTGCAATGAGTCGTGAGGATGTTCAGCAATGTGCTGTGGGGATGAGGTCTGCCCTGCCTTTGTAGATGGGTATGGGGGAGAAGGCTTCTGCACCTTCAACTTCTATCATTGTTCTATTCCTGGAGGAGAGGGGGAATGTGCTGCAGATCATCCTCTCTTCAGGTTAATAAGGGAAGTGTTCCCTAAGTGACTCCTGTCAGACCCATGAAATGCTATAGCTTGCAGAGCTGGCCACTTCATCTCACAAAGCAAAGGGACATATGATCAGACATCCCCTTATTCACTACCCCATCATACCCTATTGCTGGCCACTGACATGTGGGAAGTGTTTCAACCAGTGGGTTGGCTTGAGATTCATACAAATATTTGGTATATACAAAGAGTTTAACATTTGGTAACTAGGTCCTAGCACTCACTCTCCCAAGAAGAATCGAAGGCACTGACTCTCCATAGTTAGCGGAGTAACTAACACCTGGTCCAAAGAGGGAGTCAAATGCCCCCAAACCACAGTGGTAGTGTCTTGTATGCAGTTGGAACAGGAGTAAATGATGACAAAAGGCACATGGCCAGAGGGAGACAAACCCAATGATTCTGCTATAAGACAGATACTTCTGAGCTGCTGCAAGAGAGATGAGCCCCAGCCCCCTGCTGCTCAATGCAGCCATCCAGAAAATCAGTAGGCAAACCGAACCTCTCACAAAACAGGCACTGGAAACTGTATTTGAAAGGAAGTGTTCCATAAAATGGGGTAGTGGAGCGCAGAGACAGCTGACAAGGCCTCTCCTTTGAGACAGCAGAGGGGCAGCCTGAAGTCAGAGGGCCAGATTCTGATCTCAGCTGGGTCAGCGTAAAGCCAGAGAAACTGCTGACTCCCACAGCAGCTCTGTAAATCAGGGCACTTTTACTTAGGAGACCTAAATATAGATTCTGAGGGGTAATTCTCGGCACCTAAGCTTGAAAGTTTTAGCCAAAGTATCTTTCATAGAATCATAGAATCATAGAATATCAAGGTTGGAAGGGACCCCTGAAGGTCATCTAGTCCAACCCCCTGCTCGAAGCAGGACCAATTCCCAGTTAAATCATCCCAGCCAGGGCTTTGTCAAGCCTGACCTTAAAAACCTCTAAGGAAGGAGATTCTACCACCTCCCTAGGTAACGCATTCCAGTGTTTCACCACCCTCTTAGTGAAAAAGTTTTTCCTAATATCCAATCTAAACCTTCCCCACTGCAACTTGAGACCATTACTCCTCGTTCTGTCATCTGCTACCATTGAGAACAGTCTAGAGCCATCCTCTTTGGAACCCCCTTTCAGGTAGTTGAAAGCAGCTATCAAATCCCCCCTCATTCTTCTCTTCTGCAGGCTAAACAATCCCAGCTCCCTCAGCCTCTCCTCATAACTCATGTGTTCT
The DNA here is from genome assembly GCF_965140235.1 of Caretta caretta. NCBI lineage: Eukaryota > Metazoa > Chordata > Testudines > Cheloniidae > Caretta > Caretta caretta. The sequence continues at coordinate 45,873,597 of NC_134215.1, read as the reverse complement.
AGACCCCTAATCATTTTTGTTGCCCTTCGCTGGACTCTCTCCAATTTATCCACATCCTTCTTGTAGTGTGGGGCCCAAAACTGGACACAGTACTCCAGATGAGGCCTCACCAATGTCGAATAGAGGGGAACGATCATGTCCCTCGATCTGCTCGCTATGCCCCTACTTATACATCCCAAAATGCCATTGGCCTTCTTGGCAACAAGGGCACACTGCTGACTCATATCCAGCTTCTCGTCCACTGTCACCCCTAGGTCCTTTTCCGCTGAACTGCTGCCTAGCCATTCGGTCCCTAGTCTGTAGCGGTGCATTGGATTCTTCCATCCTAAGTGCAGGACCCTGCACTTATCCTTATTGAACCTCATCAGATTTCTTTTGGCCCAATCCTCCAATTTGTCTAGGTCCTTCTGTATCCTATCCCTCCCCTCCAGCTATCAAATCCCCCCTTCAGGTACGAATGAAAGTTCCCTTCCCCTGCAAGAGGAGAGCTGCCCCATGAATCAAAACAGTGACTTTCCAGGAAACACTGACATCAAATAAAAGGAAATTCTCCTAACAGAGCAGAAATACTGTCACAATCAGCTACACTCGTCTGACAGTGAAGAATAGGCCCTAAACAGCACGGTCTAGTCCTAGCCACCACAGTGTCTCCAAAAGCTGTTTAGGACCCCAGTTTGAAGAAGCCCTCCTCTGCCAGACAGCAGCAGTGCACTCTAGTGGACAGAGTCAGGAGGAGGGACAAACCTTTTCAGATTAATTGTATTTCATATTCCAATGCTGACATTTAATTATGTACCAAATACAAACCCAGATGAGAAATGGCCTGTTTGTTTGTAAACAGGAAAATGTCTAGTTTATTGCAGGAGAGATTTCTGAAGAAAATCAATAAACCTGTGTGTGATGTTATTGACAGGAACTGTGACTGTATAGATCATTGTTGCAACCAAGGTCCTATAGTTGCACCAAATCTTGTACAAAGGAGGTCAAGTAAGGTGCCTATGGAAAGGTCGTAATTTGCTGGTCATGATTATGCTGTCTGTATCTGTGTATCATTTTTGTATTTGAAGTTATGAATATTGGCTATGTACTTGTATCTCAATGTGTTTTATTCTAAGTAACCTCAGTGAAGCATTTGGTCAGCTTCTTGAGAAAGGACTATTCTCAGTAAGTGCCTAATCAAGAAATACTTAACTGATAATGGACTTTGGGAGACGACAATCCACATCTAAGCTTTCCTGGGAACATTCAAACTAACATGTAAACAATGGCATTGGCCTGCAAAAAGCTGAATCATTCATGGACATGTGACTTGCCCAGATGGCTACAAACTCCATCTTGTTGCTGTGATTTTGTACAGAAGAACAAAGGAGTTTCCGCCCACAAGAGAGAGAATATAAAAGGCCCTGGAAGCCTCTCCATTTTGTCTTCAGCTGGCTCAAGAGATGGCCTCTCCTCCCCAAAGAGTTGCCTGAAAGAAACTGGGACAAAGGACTGTAACTACGGGGGTGTGAGTGATTGCTGGACCCAGGCCATAAACCACAACATTGGTCTGAAAAGGATTGGGTCCAGACTAGGAAGGAGTCTAGTCTGTGAAAGAAGCTTATTGGGACATCTCTGAGGGTGAGATTTACCTGTATTCAGTTTCATACTGTATTAGGCTTAGACTTGCATGTTTTGTTTTATTTTGCTTGATAACTTACTTTGTTCTGTCTGTTATTGCTTGGAACCATTTAAATCCTACTTTTTACACTTAGTAAAATACCGTTTTGCTTATTAATTAACCCAGAGTAAGTAATTAATACCTGGGGGAGCAAACAGCTGTGCATATCTCTCTATCAGTGTTATAGAGGGCAGACAACTTACGAGTTTACCCTGTACAAGCTTTATACAGAGTAAAACGGATTTAATTGGGGTTTGGATCCAATTGGGAGCTGGGTGTCTGGGTGCTAGGGACAGGAGCACTTGCTAAGCCATTTTCAGTTAAGTCTGCAGCTTTGGGGGTGTTGGTCTGTGTTGCAGCAGATTAGCATAACTGGCTCAACAAGGCAGAGTTCTGAAGTCCCAACCTGGCAGGGAAGACGGGCTCAGAGGTAGCCTCAGCACATAAGGTGACAGTCCCAACGGGGGTCTCTGTGACCGAACCCGTCACACTGTGCTAAAGCAGACTACACTCTATTGCTTTATGGACCTAATCCTGCAGGATCCTTGAGCAACTGATTTTTGGGGTAATTTTGCCTGAGTAAGGATTTGGGTCTCTGATAAAACTACCCCAGGGCTTTATCAGTGCAATCACTGGTGCTATGCTGCATACTGAAGTGATACTTTGTGGGCCAGGTTTCAGAACAGAAGCAGGCCAGGACTGTGCACAAGGGTGTACATGTCAGTAATTTGTCTGAGCAGTTACTAGTGGGGGAGGGATTCACTAATCTATCTTTTTAAGGATTCTATATTGCTGCTCATTACCAGGGTATTTAATCAACTCCCAGAAAAATCTGATTGATGAAACAAGGTCCCAAGTGGCCTTCCTGGAGTCTTCAGCCCTTTCCAGGGGGAGCTGTGCTTGGGGTATGAAGTGATGATAGTGACACATGAAGAACTACCTAGTTATTATAGCTCTGTGGAGAGTTAGCACCACATGGGTATCTGTGTGCCTGCTGCCAGAGTGACAACCAGTTACATGTGTACACACACAATCAGTCCATCATCCAGTCTCACATTTTGAAAACCAAGCCCATAACTTCCTAGGTGAATGATTCCTGCTCACCTGCCATGAGCCATGTAGTTACATTAATAAATGCTTTCAAAGTGCCTGGATATACTCACATGGAAGGTGCTAGTGAAAGGCAAAGTGTGATTTTTATTATAACCTGAAAAAAGGAACCAAGCCAGATACTAGTCCCCTCCCTGAGCAGAGCAGGGTACTGAGAGTCTGTTGGGGCTCTGTCGCCGGTCCACAGGGTGAATGTGTGCTTCAATTAATCCATCTAAAAAGAGGGATCATCATACTTAGCTACCTTGCAAAGAAGCTTCATTCATTAATGTTTGCAAAATGCTCCAAGGCCCTCCAGTAAGAGCACAAAGTTCTGTCACTATGAGACAATGATCCCAATGCAGAGGTCCATTTTTGACAACCCAGCAAACATCAGGGATGCTATTTCTAGAGCATGCACAGGCACAAATGAAAGAAGAATGTTAGTCCCTAGCGTTAGTGAATTTCTGGATTTACAGATTTGTTCTTTCTTCAGTGTACATGGAACTCCGTGTTCCACACAAGCCTCCAAACGGGAGCAAACTCCATAGATTAAATATCTACATGGCACTGCCAACAGAGTATTTTGATGGGGTGGATATGCTGGACCCAGTTCATTCCTGGCATGACTCTACTGAAGTCAGAGCAGTTATGCAGGGATGAATTTGGACTGCTAGGTTTTCTAATGCTCCAATTCAGCAAAGTACTTCAGCACATTCTTAACATTAAGCTTGTGCTTAAGTCCCAGTACAATCAAGCAATATGGATGCTCATATGCTTAAATGTTTTGCTGAATCGGAGCCCAAATGAGTTTCTCTGACAACCAGGATGTCACCTTTGGCACCAGTGGGGTCAAAATTGTCTTCAGTGTTGCACAAAGGCTGGATTAGCGGGGGTACTGGCAGCCTGGGACAATCAGAACCAGTCTAGGTCTTCTCAGTTAATAACCGAGCAAATCATATTGCAGGTTTAGCAGTTCTTGCAGTGCTTTCTACAGGGCAGCAAGGGGCTGGCTCTCCTTGATGAATGAGGGAAAGCCCTTCCTGGAGTTTCCAACAGCAGAACCCAAAAAAACATCAGGCCTTACCTTGCCTTATAGAAATGAGAGCAAAAAGAGAGAGGGTTTAAGAAAAGGTCACCCTTTGGGGTTAAAGCAGTGATAAAGTCATAGGAAATCTGCAGGAGAGAAAGGTCTAACAAGTTCCTGTCATAAAGTTCTCAGATACCACGGTCAAGAGTGGAGATAAAAACAAAGACAAACAAACAAATAAATAAATAATCCCTAGCTCTTCTACAGTACTTAGCATCTGTAGCTCTCAAAGTGCATTACACAGAAGGTCAGTACAAAGGAGATCAGATTAAGGTCTAGATCACATTCCCAAACATTTCGCAACTAGGCCTCTGAACCCTACCTATGCCAGGGGCATCTAGGGAAATAACAAAAAGCACTTCATGTAACTAGATTACTATCCCCATTGTGCAGATGGCTGAGGGAGAGAGGGAGGAACAATATGGCTAACCCCACACAGGGAGTGGTTATTTGTAGGCAGGGGGCGTGTGTGACTGACTTGTAGCAAAAGCTGGCATTGTGTGCATAATATCGGCACAGGTTTCCATCATCGGGAGGTGTCGCACAGAAGAAGATAGTCGGAGACAGGTTGTAGCGTCCGATTTTGCAGAATTCATCGATGTCTCGCGGAGCACCAGGCTCAATGGCCACTCGATCGCCTGAGTGAGTGAAAGGAGGGTGGGGTGAGACAAGGAGTGTGTGGGCACTGCACCATGTGGAGATCTGAATGATCAAGAGGGATGCCAAGGAAGGGAGAGATCTACCCTGTTCTGTAAACACCCACTGAAAGACAAAGACTTCCTTTGATACACTTCAATCTCTTTCCTTAATGCCATGCTATGGAAGACTCATCACCCAGCCCCAGGGACCCAGCCACACACAGTGTTCAGCATTACAGAAGAAAATATAATATGTAAGAGGCAGACAAACACTAAGAGAATGCAGGCTCAGTCACATGCAGAGCTACCTATATCTTCCCCTCCGTCTAATCACTGTAAATTGGCTGATTTCCTATTCCCATCAAAAAGCCAGCATTTGTCACGGAGTACCACTGAATGGTATCTGAGATCTCCTGCAATTAGGAACTAAACGGAAACACCATGCAGGATCTGTTGGCAAACATTGGATTTTAATGGCAATCACTGTACTTGCTCTCCAGACTGACAGTTATGATGGGGAGGTAGGCTGGGCTTTTGGTAAAGACCTGGAAGTGCATGTAGGAGTCAGGAGATCAGACTCCAAAATCCAAAGAGCACAAAATCCCTTTTCCCCCATGTGGGAGAGCTCCACATTGCCTGACCCAATCCTTGGACAGCTCAGAGTGGAAAAAGAGCAGTTGTTCACCTGCTCCACAGTCAGGTTTTCTGGAGCTCCACAAGGGAGTATAAGAGACTCGTAAAACATCCAAAATGCTTCCAGCCCTTTTCATTCAGCACCAGAAATCTAATCACTGGGCAAATCCCTCAGTGAGGCTGTGGTCATCTCTCTAGCTCAGGGGTCCCGCTCAGGATGTCCAGGCAGATGGTCATTACTATTGTTTATTAACTGCAGAGCATTCAGCACTGCACAGAACACAGAGAAAGGTTTAGTCCCTGCCCCATAGATCTAACTCTGGGGCCAAACTCTGCTCTGAGTTACACCTATTTAAATCTAGAGTCACTCTACTGAAGCCAACAGTCACCCCAGATTTATCATGATGTAAATGAGAAATAATGTACCACGTTTCTTACTAGGCCAGCACCTAAACATCAATGCCAGGTGTCCCCAACTTCTGGAGCACGTACACACAGCAAAAGGAAGTTACAATATTGAGTTAACTGGCTTAATAAAAGGGCTCACTAGCAGCAAGAGTGACTCACATGCATGGTCTACAAAGGCTTTATGTTCTTGCTTGGATTGCATGTTCAATACGTGTCCATTAAATACACAACAGGATATATGCAATATTCAGATCATATCAGCACTCTTCAAAAGGTCAAAGCAAGTGATTCCTAAGAAGTGCCATGAAGTCAGCTGTCCAACACGAGCGATGGATGGCAGTGAGCCTTGTCATTTGTGAGGAGACAGTGTTGGCCGAATCACAACAGATCTCAATCTGCCCAATGTACTGTGCAGTAAAGCAGGGACAGGAGACAAAACCCAAGAGGAGCTCCTTTTATTGTAACATCTTACTCTAGGTTTGATTTTAAATAAAAGAGAGCTAGACTTGGCTTGAAAGGGCTGGTGGTTGGTTAGGAGGATTTGTGCAAGGGGTGAGGAGGGCAGTGAACAAACAGATAAGGACAACAGCTGTATTTTAGGTAGATATAGGTGCAAACCATAACACTGGGACCCAGCTCTGGCTCCTGAACCCTGAGTCCAGTGGTGCTGGGATCTGCACACCAGTTTTAACCCAATATAAAGGCAGAGTCATTTATGAAATTCAAATCCAAGTTAAGATTTTCATCTAAAGCCCTTATCTGGCCCCCATTACCATAGTACCCCAGCATCTCACAATCTTTAACGTACTAACCTTCCCAACACCCCTGTGAGATAGGTGGGTGCTCTTATCCCCACTGTATAAAAAGGGGAACGGAGGCAGAGGGAGATTAAGTGACTTGCCCAAGGTTGCCCAAGAAGCTAGCATAGCAGGGGACTGAGCCCAGGAGTGCTGAGTTCCAGGCTAGCACTCACACCACTGGACCATCTTCCTCCTCTTTTTATCACTTCCAAACTGAAGGCTTTGGCTCAGCCTTCTCTGGTTTGCAGGATTCCTAATGTTTCATCAGTGCACATTTAATATTTCCTAGCAGGCCAGCCTCTCAACCTCATCACAACAGAGAAAGTACATATCAGGCAACCGTCCACAAGATTCAAGGAAACTGCTCACCTGGCTTCAGATGGGTTACTGATGTCCCCACTTTGATGATGGTTCCCGATGCCTCATGCCCTAGCACCATGGGCTTCTTTACAATAAAGTCCCCAATTCTACCGTTCTGCCAGTAGTGGACATCAGATCCACAGATCCCGACCGAATGCATTCTCAGCAGCACCTCTGGCAAAGAAAGAAAGAGTCATAAACCAGAGACCAACTGCATGAAAGACCTCTGCAGCAAGGTGAGGCATCTGCTTGGCAAATGCTTTAAAGACTGACAAGGAACTTTCCTACAGAGAGAAAAGGAGTACCTGTGGCACCTTAGAGACTAACCAACTTATTTGAGCATAAGCTTTTGTGAGCTACAGCTCACTTCATCGGATGCATACTGTGGAAAATACAGAAGATGTTTTTATACACACAGTATGCATCCGATGAAGTGAGCTGTAGCTCACAAAAGCTTAAGCTCAAATAAATTGGTTAGTCTCTAAGGTGCCACAAGTACTCCTTTTCTTTTTGCGAATACAGACTAACACGGCTGTTACTCTATTTCCTACAGAGGAACACTAAAGGGGGCCTATATCCTTTTTTGCCTCTTTATATGTACAGGAGGCCTGGAAAGGAGCTCAGTTCTTTCAATAAAATGTTTTTTTCTCCCTACTTATTTTTCATTAGAAAGCTGCAACATGTTAAGTCTTTGATTCCCTTTTATGTTGGAGGACTCCTGGGCTGACTCAGGATATGGACTGAGAGCTTTACTTGCAAGGGTTTGAATTAAAGCTGTGTTAGGAAAAATCAGAATTTAAACAATCTGAATAAAAATTCCTTCCCCTATCAATTAATCAAATTTCATTTCCCTGGCATTTGTGATATCACAGGAATTGCCAAACCAAATCAGACCCATGATCTATCAAGTGTATCTCTGATATGCAGCCAACCCCTTGACGCTTAAGAGGAAGGTGTCAGAAAACCTGCAGCAGGAAGTAATGTGATAATCTGTTTTTAGGGAAACCTTAACAGTGAGAGGTTGGCTTTAGCCCTGAAGCAGGGCTTCCAAAACGCATTTATTTTTATACTCCATAATTCTATCAGCTCTCTAGTTACCCACAGAGTCTTCCAGCGCACACACACATGCTGAACTTCTAATGCAAAAAATAAACAGAACCCCCTTGCCACAGAACCTTTAAGGAAAATAAACCACAACAACTTTCAGACTTTCTTTATATGCCATTAAAAAGGCATAAAACAGCACAAGCCTGATTTCTTTTAAATCTTAGCAGGTCACCCTTAAGAACTGTGCTGCTAAACCTTTCCTTTGTCTCTCTTACAATTCTGCAGTCCCTCAATGTCACTCCAAGTAACATTTTCAGTCACAATTCTGCTCTCTCTTGGGAGTCACTGTTGCTCAGGGTTACGTGGTGATTTGTAGAGCTTAGTTTAGAATAATCATGACAAGGAAACATTTTCTTCAATAATTTGTAGAAAAAAGTTTAATAAAAACACTGCCAAAATATTTAACAGAGGAAAAAAAACTACTAAGGTAGGATTGTGAAAAGCACTCAGCATTGGCTTAACTCTCCTCCCAGTGCAGTAAACGGCATCTTTACCACTGATTTCAATGAGAACAGAATTAAGCCAATGCTGAGACGCTTTTGAAAATCTCATTCTAATGTTTATAACTAGAAAAGACACTAGTGAACAATCCTGCACTAGCCCAGGAGTGGACTAGACAGGTTTCAATAGGTTTTCCATCTTCTTCCTCCCTCTATTTCTTTACCTTCCTAATCCGTTCACCATCATTTACTAACATGTTTCATAAAAGTTACACATTTGCAGTTACATCCTATAGGACAGTCGACATTTATGAGATACTTACTGAAATCTGAACATTCTAGATAAGGATCTAAAACTTCCAAGAGCTTAAAATAAAAGACATCTCTTGTAAATGAAGGCAAATGTAATCTAAGAGGAGAGCTCTAGTCTGGGTGCCAAATGAGATCTTTGATTAAATATGATTCACAGGACTTAGAATCATAGAATCATAGAATATAAGGGTTGAAAGGGACCCCAGAAGGTCATCTAGTCCAACCCCCTGCTCGAAGCAGGACCAATTCCCAGTTAAATCATCCCAGCCAGGGCTTTGTCAAGCCTGACCTTAAAAACCTCTAAGGAAGGAGATTCTACCACCTCCCTAGGTAACGCATTCCAGTGTTTCACCACCCTCTTAGTGAAAAAGTTTTTCCTAATATCCAATCTAAACCTCCCCCACTGCAACTTGAGACCATTACTCCTCGTTCTGTCATCTGCTACCATTGAGAACAGTCTAGAGCCATCCTCTTTGGAACCCCCTTTCAGGTAGTTGAAAGCAGCTATCAAATCCCCCCTCATTCTTCTCTTCTGCAGGCTAAACAATCCCAGCTCCCTCAGCCTCTCCTCATAAGTCATGTGTTCCAGACCCCTAATCATTTTTGTTGCCCTGCTTCGACCTACTTGACTAATATTCAGATAGAATGGGGTACTATGCATTTGAACGCAGCAATAAAGCACATATACTTCACGGTTAGGGTAATAGACAAACAATCAGATTATCAAAAGGAAACTATGTTTAGTGTTTCTGATCACATGATAAGTAGCCTGAGTCATCAAAATCCCAATGCAATTTCCATTTTACAAGGTTGTTATCTGAATGAGGCCAGAATGGAGTTTCTAGCTATATTTTCCTTCTCTAGTTTCTATGGGCCCAATCCTGAGAAGTGCAGATCGTTTCCAACTCCCATCAAAGTCAATGCTCTGCACCCCTTTTTGATATCGTTCTCTTTCAGAGGAAGGTAATATGAAGCACACAAACACTGCTGGTTATTCAGATATTATTAAAATGACCTAGTCTCTTGCCCAACTTTATTTACACCTTCTTCCTTCCCAGTGCAAGTCCCATCCACTTACACTTCAGCAGAGTGGATTCAGGTAGGTCTAAAGGAAGAAAACTAATTTTCCAAATCTTATGCATCATTTCTCAATAGGACCCTCAGGACTGTGTCTTTCATAAATTGTTATTGTTCCCAGATCTTGTCAACCGAAAACATGGGGAGAGGGATTTAGCTAACTCCACATACATTTCAGATTTCACCACCATCCCCTCTCAGATGGATGCAAGATTTGACCTGCTCCACCTATATGCTCCGTTTTTGGACAATGTTATATGTTATCATAGATGCTATAGTTGGTTTACAGGGGGAGATCAGAGAAGGGCAAATAGAAAATTTAGGAAGAAATTACACTCAAAGAAAACCACAAGGTAGAAGGCAGGCAGTCACTCTAGAGACCTACCATTGGGACCTGGTTCTGGGACCGGACGATTTTCCTATAGGGAAACAAACAAAAAGCATTCAGTTTGCATGAAAATTTGGGGCTGCTTTCTGAGAAATCCCTAGAATTTTCTCCAGTATATAAGTAATTACAGTAACAGGATCACGTCTTATATACCAAACTTCCCTACAACGGAATAGGACTTGTGGTTTCAGTTGAGCAACTTATCCCATGATCCACAAAACTCATCTTCTGAAATCAGAGTGGCTTCAGATATTCACAGTAAACCAACAACTTTTAAAGACCGTCAGGATTAAATGTTCCTTTCTAAATGCCTATTCTCACGCCCTTCTCTTGTAATGCTATTATTGCTGAAATAGCTGTCCCTTGAGATTGTTATATGAATGAGGCATTATAAAACCTGAATCATTGACCAATCACAGGGAAAACAAAACAAAAATTCCATGTGGCTGAGGACAAAACACCATCTTTTCCCCCACAAGTGGAACTAATGGGAGCATGAAAGAAGCAGGATACAGTGGCTATTTAACAGTGTGGAGCCTGAGGATCCCAGGAAAATGAGCATTACACAGCTACTTTGTCATATATAGAAGGGCTCAGCTACAACCCTGGGTCACTTTTCACAACAATAAAAGGTAACCTATATGTTTGCAGGACTTTTACCTCTTCTCTCTATATTTACATACTTACCTGGTTCCAGAACGTTGTGGTATCTGAGCTCCTCCCAAGTATTCAAAGAAAAAAGAATAAGTCCTTAAGATTTCACTACACAAGGAGGTTAAACAAAATGCCCAAGTACAAAAATAAACACGGTGCTTTCAAACCCCTATAACTGACTCTGTTCACAGGATTGGGAAGCTAGTGTACAATGGGGAGGAAAAGTGGATTTCTGAGTTCTCGGTAGATTTGCTGCAAAGTTTCTTCTTAACTTTAAAAATGAAAGTGGGGTGGTTGCCATTGTCTTTTCAAGTTGACTGGAACCAGCCCAACTCCCAGATGAAAGACTTCCATTGACTGCAATGGAAACTGAATTGGTCCTTCACTGGGACTAGCATAAGAGCTGTATAATCTGTTTGCTTAGAAGTTATTTCATTATCAAAGGCATACATTGTGTCCTACACCCAGTTACTCCCACACACAAGCCCGGGCATTGGACCTTTGAAAGCAGATATTCTTTCCTAAAAGAATTTCCAATTTAAAAACTCCATAAACACTAAACTCAATATTTGACATCACTATCACAATACGAAAGCAAAGTTAAAGTGAAGAGAATTGTGTTGTGTTTGGTTTGATTTCACCTCACTATGTTTATTTTTTGCTGTACCTTTCTGCAAAGATGATTTAAATTTTTAGTCGATAAGCAAATATTACTTTGGATTGAAGAAGTGGATGGTCTTGTTATGATTGTCCACAAAGCATCTGCTCCAACAGTCATGTACAGATTACCACAACAGGGCACCAGAGACACCAGACTTACCACCCGTTTTAGGGAAATATTGTAGTATCTCTGATATCTCTGAGGCAAATGCTGACTTTTTAGTGGAGCCACTGCACTACACTTCAATATAGATTCTCAATCCCAGCAGTGCTTTTGAACCCACCCTGCTGTTTTTGCTTTCCTTGGCTCTTTAGTAGTGTAGGGCATAAAGCTTGGGGAAGGATGAGATTTGATTAGTGTGATTTAATGACTGTAAAGTCAAATAAACATGGTGGGCCTGATGCTCATTTACACCGAGATCCCTTAACACAGTCAGAGTGATTTAAAGTGAATAAGTGTAAATGTGAATCAGATCCAGTGTGCGAGGGGACAGAGAAGTGGGTGGGGCGGAGTTATGGTTGGTATTGCACCTGTCCAATACAAAATCATTGACTCCATAAACATTTCCAATCTCACAGTGAAGAAGCTACTGTCTCATACTTGCACAAAGCATGAGTAACTACACATTGCAGGAAAAACAGTACAGCATGCAAAGAATTGCTCGAAGAATTTCATTGTCACATGGCGTAATGAAACTTCTGCCTCTCACTTTTCAGTGGTTTCTTTGTAACTCCCAAGACTTCTGCAAATTCTGTTTCTGTGCCTGCTGCTGGAGAACAGAATCCCCTCAGAGATGTGTTCCTATCTCCCAGACCATTAAAAGCTGCCACACTTCCAGGTTTTCACACCCTTTCAGGATGGAAGACAAAATTTTCTTTCTGGAAGACATTTGATGCAGCCTCCGAAGACTCTCTCCTTAGACTGAAGGTGCTTGGAATGGCTGAGACAGTCATTGATGAGATCATAAATGCCCTGGAGGCGTTCATATGTCAAGTTTACTATTTGAGATCAACATTACAACACTTGCAGAGCTACATTGGTGGCTGTTTTCCAAGGATCAGACAAATGGAGAAAAATTGCCACGAAGGGGTGCATTTTTTACCTGCTATCGAGAACATAAACTCACCAAGCAAAGGAATGGCTCCAGTATTACTGAGCACATCCCAAACTACCCTCTCCTTTCAAGCATGAATGGGTTTTTCCAGTTACACATGAAATACAATGCATTCTTAAATCAATCCTAATCAAATGGTCATGTGCAAAAGCCAGATGCTCACCACCATGCAAATGGTTGGCCAGTAGCCTGCCTTGTATGGTGATGTGTGAGTGTGGTGCAGGGGAGGATCAGTATGACAATGTGTCTAGCAGAGTGGTGCCCTAGACAGAGAAGACACTGATGATGACTTTAATGAATAATTTTTTTCAATCCTATATGTCAAGACTAACTTCCATACGATTTCCAAAAATCTGGGTCTTTTTTTATGCAAGCAATGCATCCTTGTGTTACAGTGTAATTTAAAAAAAATTGATTTTTAAACATTTTTTGAATATATATCTTCATAAGTGTTCTAGGTTTGTCACATTTGGTACCATTGTGTTTGGGGGAAAAAGGGCTTTCAAATGAAACCCAACTGAATCCTTTTCTGACAGCCCTGCATTATCAAAATTTCCACCAATCAGAGGACCTGAAGCTGGGAGCCAGGGGACGGGGCAGTGAGCCCTCCCTGCTACACTGCACAACGTGACAACATTGAAATTATGATTCTGTCAGATTTTTATGAATTAAATGATGCCTCACTTACCTTTCTATCACTAACTTGCCCATGGAATTGGATTTTACTATATCAGTGTTCCCAGACTAAAATGCTTGCTTGCCTGTGCATATCTCACAAGCATTGCACTGACATTCATTGTTAAAATAAGCAGTAAATGATCAACACTGCATATGGACAGTATGTGGCCAAATTCTGCCTGTTGATATTAATGAAGCTCAATGGGGTATGCATCTGGGCACAACCTGCTCTATGTAATTTTTAGTGCCCAGAACTTTATTTCTGACCCAGATTTCTTCAGTCCAAGGCACTTTGTCCCACTCAGGACACAGCCAAAGTGAATCAGAAGTTTTTAAAGAAAGCCTTTTTTGAGTTATTCACAAGTATAGAGAGCATCTAACAAACGTGTGAACTGGTGAAACACAATTTTTACAACCTCAGCTATTTTTTTTTAAAAGTTGTGTGTGAAAATAGGAGTTTGCAATATGTATGAAAGATAATGAAGCTCACAATACTGAAAGTGGAGTATCTAAGAGCATCCTAAAAAACATGCACCCATTTGTTCACTAGGGAGCTCAAAGAAGAACAAAGAGAATGGCCATGGGCCTGGAAAAACTCTCATATGGAGAAAGACTGAAGAGATTGGGACTGTTACCTCAGATAGGAGACAAATAAGAGGGGACATGATAATGATTGTGATAGAGGGGATTTTCAATTAAATTAAAAACCGGCAATGTAAAATTGATAAAAGCATGTAAATACTATACAAATACAACATATAAATATTATTTATTTGTATTACCATAGCACCTAGGAGCCCCAGTTGTGGATCAGGACCCCATTGTGCAAGAGATTGTATAAAGAAAATAAAAATAGACTCTGGAACTCACTGCCACAGGAAGTCATTAAAGTCAAGAATGTAATGAGATTCAAAAAGTGATTGGACATTTATATGAATAATAAGAATATGCAGTTAATGCTAACAAATATTTAGAAAGGAATATTAAACCCCATGTTTCAGGGCTTAAGCCAATCTCTAACTATTAGAAATCATGAGGTGATCCAAAGTGGGCACCTCCTCTGCCTTTGTCAGAGTCAGGATACTGGACTAGATGGACCTTGGGTGTGATCTAGTACTGCAATTCCTATGTTTCTATTTAGAAAACTGTACATTATATGTGTATGAGATGCACATTATTATAAGTGTTGCTTCTTAATACTGTTTTGGCAGATGTTACCGCTGTCTCAAATATGGCTGTGAGCCACACATTGTATATAACACTGCTCACTTTGTTTGAGCTGCACAGGAGCAATAAAAATAAACTGAGCCACAACAGGTGACCAAAGTCTGTATTTAATATCAAGCACCTGCCAGATCAAAACTATTTTCTGTGACTACCTCACTGCTTATCAAAGTTCATTAAGACATAGGCCTTGATTTTCAGAAGTGGCCTCTTTATTTGACATCTTCCAAATTTGCAAATGCAAATACCTGTACACACAACAGATGTCTATTTACCTGACTGGAGCCAGAAAGTTCGATTCCAAATTGAAGCACTTATGAAAATCAGGCCCATAGTGTGCAAGTTTAACACAATGCAATTCCTCATTGGGTCATTTTTGGCACTCTGTCATTCCAACCTGTTAGCTATGTTCAATGTACACCATGAAATTTGTTTATCTTTTCTCTTGTGTCCCAGCAGCACCTTCTGGTGCAGGAATATGTACTGAATTGTATGGCTTCCAAAGCCCTCCCCACCACACACCATCAAATGCAATACAAACAGAATGTTAGCAATGCTCTTCTTTCCCAGAACCTGTACAACAGGGATGCCCACACTTTGCCAGCGGAGGCTCATGCTAGCAATTTGCTGGATCATGAGAAATGTGCAGAATCTGGATAAAACAGAGAAGACTGCAGGGTTAGTTTGTCACTCTGTAGTCTAGTGTGGTGAAACTTCTCCAGCATCATTTCCCTGCCATCTCTTCTCCGATCTCTTGCCCTCCTTTGGGAGTGCCCTTACCCTGCCAAATAGAGCTTCAGCGGTGCCAACCCCTGTCTCCCCAGCTAACCCACTGAGCCCTTCGATCCTCACTCCCTGCCAAACTCGGGGGCAAAAGGAGCTTCCATTCCACTCCTGGCCTGGGCGGGCCCTGAGTCCTCTGACTTCTGAGGAGGTACAAAACAGCCTTGCCAAGGACCAGAAAGATTTCAAATCTTCCTCCATTTAATTCTAGTAGGTCATTTGATATTGTGTCACATGAATTCACTGCATGTATTAATGCCAACTGGCCTGGACAGGAATAGTCATGTGCATTGAAAACAGGTTGAAGGACAGTAACAACAGGCAATAATTAATAGCAATGGACATAGCTGGAGTAGATCTGCGTTAGGCTGAATCTTATTAAACAGCATCATCAATGAGCTGACACTTCATTAGGTGAAATATGCAGAAACCCTGAAGAAAGCAATATAAACAATCGGGGAGCTGGAGGAAAAATAAAAAGAGTTAACTGCTTAGCTAAGCAATGACTGGGAAGAGGGGTAAGTGAGACATGCTAAGAGTATGCTGACATTTGAGGGAAAGGAATTATTTAGTGTGCCACAGGGGGGTCTAAGTAGGAAGAATGGGACAAAATTAACTAAAGATGAATTTAAGCCAAATACCAGAAGCTTCTTGCCAGAAAGATGTATTAGATGTGAAAACATTTCCATAGGTAAGAGTTGGGAGCCTCACCACGTGGAACATAGAAATCCAGACTGGCAAAAACCCAGAAATGCCCTGTAGGGTATAACCCTGCCCTGGCCCTGAGAGGATGGACTGGGGATACCCAATTTTAGGTTTTACACCTGAAACGTCTATGATCCAGGCAGTGCCCTGGGCTGCCTGAACCGGGGGCTGCAAACTCACAGAAACTCCCTGAACCCCAGAGCTGTGATCCCCCCACAAATCCCCTGAACCCCAAAGGCTCCCCTGAACCCCAAGGGGTGGAATACCCCCAAGAGCTGTAACCCCCCGCACAATCCCCTGAACCCCAAGAGCTGTGACCCCCCCCCACAATCCCTTGACCCCTGAGGGCTGTGATCCCCCCAAAATCCCCTCAGGGCTGTGACCCCCTCCCCCAGCGGGGCGGGGCGGGTCGGCGGTACCAGGCGCAGGTCCCCGGCGCGATGCACCACCACCGACAGGTTCTCGGCGCGTTGCTCCGCCATCCTCCCTCAGCCAGCCGGGCCGGGGCCGCTCGCGGCGCTTCCGCCCTCAGCAACGGCCGCTCCCCGCGCGCAGGTGCACGAGCCGCCCGGCGGCCCAGGGTCCGGGGGGTGAGCGACAGTCGGCGCCTCGGCCGCTGCAGCCGCGGCACAAGGGACTTTAGCTGGGTCCAAGGGCCGGCGGCTGGCAGGACCCGGTGGGGGGTGGGGAGCGGCCGGGTCTCATAGTCCAAACCGCAGGCAGCCTGGTGGGAGCCAGCACTGCCGGGGGGGCACGAGAGAGGACCCCTGCCCCGCCCCCAGGGAGCCGCGCAAGGCCAGAGGGTGACTGAGCCGTTGAAGGGGGGAGGGGGGCAGGCCTGAGGGTGCCTGAGCCTCAGCGCAGGGCTTTGAAGGGGGGCGGGGCAGGCCTGGCGGTGGCTGGGACCCAGCGCAGGGCCCTGAAGGGCGGGCAGGCCTGGGGTCTCTTGGGGAGAAGGCAGCTAGTGAAGCTTTTCTTCCTTGTACCACAGCGTGACACACCCCGGCCACATTGTGGAGGAATCAGAGTCGCAGTTGTGTTCGTCTGTATCCGCAAAAGGAACAGGAGGGCTTGTGGCACCTTAGAGACTAACACATTTAGAATACATAGAATCATAGGGTTGGAAGGGACCTCAGGAGGCCATCTAGTCCAACCCCCTGCTCAAACCAGGACCAATCCCCAATTTTTGCCCAAGACCCCAAATGGCCCCCTCAGGGATTGAACTCACAACCCTGGGTTTAGCAGGCCAATGCTCAAACCACTGAGCTTTATTTAAGCTTAAGCTTTCGTGAGCTACAGCTCACTTCAAGTGAGCTGTAGCTCACGAAAATTTATGCTCTAATAAATTTGTTAGTCTCTAAGGTGCCACACGTACTCCTATTCTTACTATGGAGGAAGAATCTGAGTGCCCCGACACGTGGATGGGAATACATTTTAATAACCAAAACTGGGTGAAAACGAGTAGCACCAGGTGGAGGGCAGTAGCCTGGTAAGGAGGCCACCAGGTAACAGCACGATGTCATACGTTCCCCCCACCCTGAACACCAGGAAGGCTCCGGAACCACCATCCATTCCAAAGTTGCACAGACGATGGAAATTATACGTGTAATGCAAATAGGTGAGAGCTACACAAGGCTACTGAAAAACCTGGCCGAACTGAGCTGTAACAGCCTCTTCCAGGATAGTGCATCGGCCTATATAATATGAAGCCATGTCAGAAAAATGTAATAGTTGTAAAAACATAATCCAAACCAACTTTTAATACTGTGCCAACTGTGCAGTAAAATGTTATGTATTATTATTAGCGTATTGTTGTTGTTGTTATTGTAGTAGGAGTATCTTTATATAGTATTTCCATATAGTCTAAAAAAAATGAGACTAAAAATGTCTGTCTTGTGTCATGGTAGAGAGATGAAATATTTTAGTGCGGGAAACAGTTCAAATCGGTTTTTGTTTTGTTTTGATAGGGAACCTTATTTCATAGGTTCTGTGTTGCAATCTAATTTTTTAAAAATCAGAATGGATTTTTAACATCATTTCCCCTTTTCTTTACCAAGAAACATATAGCAAGGCCCTATTTCTACTTGTTACAAAAGGAAGTGATAAAGGAGCTTCATCACCACACGTACATCTTTATTGCACAGGCCTGGAATTTTTATTGGATCTTTATTGCCTGTTAAGATCAAACAGTTGCTGTTTTTTAAACACCATATCATTAACACAAATGTAGAGCTACAAAAGTTGAACAACATATTTGTTGGCACATGCTTACTTCCTCGTTTAGTTTAATAACAGATTTTTTCCCTTGCAATCCCAAAAATTGCTGTCCAGAACTAGCAATGAACCAGCTGAAATGGTAAATGGCTATAAAGAACTATTGAAATCTCAATGGCTTAACAAAGAACCATGAAGAACCTCATGCATGCTATCAAGAACTATTTTTTCTTAGTTAATTTAAATAACGGGTGTTAGCAGCTGCCAGTGGAGAGCTGGATATTGGGTTGCATGTCTGAGAAGAGTATGTTTTCAAGTTGAAATGGGTTAAGTAAGTAGGTCTGCATGTGGAACAAACACATAAGATCATTCATGGTGAGTTTCTTACAGCGTTTATGTTGACATCTGTTAAACCATCTGTGATAAATGAAGGTGGGGCAGGGGGAGGGGTAGCTACCTTATATAGACTCCTAGCCAGGCAGTTAGCTATAAAATCCCTGTTAGTAGCTGTTCTCTACATGCTTTATCTGTAAAAGATTACAAAGTCGTTGGGTAAAAACGAGGGGAGTGGGCACCTGACCAAAAGAGCCAATGGGAAGGCCAGAACTTTTTAAAATGGGGGGGGGGAACTTCCCCTTTATCTGTCTGTTGTTGTTCTCCGGAGAGGGGGAACAGAGCAGCTATGCTGTAAAAAGCTTTGTGCCAGTTATGAAAAATCATCAAATCATACTTAGAATCTACTCATTTGAAACCCCAGATATGTAAGTAGATCAGGAAATGTCTAGGAAGACACAATTAGGTTTATCTCTTTTATTTCTTTATGGCTTGTGGACTCCTCTGTGCTAACCCCAGGTGCTTTTGTTTTGCTTGTAACCTTTAAGCTGGACCTCAAGAGAGCTATCTTGATGTTTAATCCTTGTAATTTTTTTTTTAAATCGAGCAAAAAGCCTAAATTCCAAATGTATTTTCTTTCTTTTTTGTTTTTAATAAAATTTACCTTTTTTTAAGAACAGAATTAGATTTTTGTGTCCTAAAAGGTTTGTGCACATGATGTTTAATTAGCTGGTGGCAACAGCTGATTTTCTTTGTTTTCTTTCTCAGCTCTTCCCTGGAAAGGGGGGGGGGCGTGAAAGGGCTTAAGGGTACTCCACAGGAAGGAATTCCCAAGTGCGCCTTCCTAGGTTCCAAAAGGGGGTTTTGCACTTGGGTGCTGGCAGTATCTACCCATCCAAGGTCAGAGAGAAGCTGTAACCTTGGGAGTTTAATACAAGCCTGGAGTGGTCAGTATTAACTTTTAGAATCCTTGCAGGCCCCCACCTCCTGCACTCAAAGTGCCAGAGTGTGGAATCGGCCTTGACACCATCAGTGTGCAAAAACCTGAACCAGTAACTCTGATAATAAGACACATCTAAAGCACACCTGTATAGTAGGTTTTTTAAATCTATTTAATATATTCAGATATTTACACATTTCTGAAACAAAATACAATAAAAGTGCAAAGGTAAGCAAAACAGTAAATATTCTGCTATGAAAATGGAAATTCATTTGCCAGTGAATCATGCCAAACTGGAACATCAAGCAGTACATGAATGATCCACACAGATCAGTCGATCTTAGAAGCCATCTGTGGTTCTATAATTGTTTGTAGCATGTGAATGTAGTTGGTGGAGAGGCCTTGATTGGAATCTAGGTACAAAATAATTTCCCATTTCAGAAAAACAAGTACTAAGATGCAGTGAAAACTGTATACATTTGTGGGATCCTTCACCATAACGTCTGGCTTTATGCCAAACTTGTGCACATTTAAAGTGTATCCAGGTAACAAATGAGTGAATGATAAATGGGCTGAAAACTGTTAACATCAGTTTCAGTTGATGAAGTGAGCTGTGGCTCACGAAAGCTCATGCTCAAATAAATTGGTTAGTCTCTAAGGTGCCACAAGTACTCCTTTTCTTTTTATCAGTTTCAGTAACATTCTCTAGGGAAACTAGTAAGCAGGAAGCCCTCGATTATAGTATCAGCTAGCTAGTTGTTCAAGTGCCCCAAGGGTCGGTCCTGGGGCCGGTTTTGTTCAATATCTTCATAAATGATCTGGAGGATGGTGTGGATTGCACTCTCAGCAAATTTGCGGATGATACTAAACTGGGAGGAGTGGTAGATACGCTGGAGGGGAGGGATAGGATACAGAAGGATCTAGACAAATTGGAGGATTGGGCCAAAAGAAATCTGATGAGGTTCAATAAGGATAAGTGCAGGGTCCTGCACTTAGGACGGAAGAACCCAATGCACAGCTACAGACTAGGGACCGAATGGCTAGGCAGCAGTTCTGCAGAAAAGGACCTAGGGGTGACAGTGGACGAGAAGCTGGATATGAGTCAGCAGTGTGCCCTTGTTGCCAAGAAGGCCAATGGCATTTTGGGATGTATAAGTAGGGGCATAGCGAGCAGATCGAGGGACGTGATCGTTCCCCTCTATTCGACATTGGTGAGGCCTCATCTGGAGTACTGTGTCCAGTTTTGGGCCCCACCCTACAAGAAGGATGTGGATAAATTGGAGAGAGTCCAGCGAAGGGCAACAAAAATGATTAGGGGTCTAGAACACATGACTTATGAGGAGAGGCTGAGGGAGCTGGGATTGTTTAGCCTGCAGAAGAGAAGAATGAGGGGGGATTTGATAGCTGCTTTCAACTACCTGAAAGGGGGTTCCAAAGAGGATGGCTCTAGACTGTTCTCAATGGTAGCAGATGACAGAACGAGGAGTAATGGTCTCAAGTTGCAGTGGGGGAGGTTTCGATTGGATATTAGGAAAAACTTTTTCACTAAGAGGGTGGTGAAACACTGGAATGCGTTACCTAGGGAGGTGGTAGAATCTCCTTCCTTAGAGGTTTTTAAGGTCAGGCTTGACAAAGCCCTGGCTGGGATGATTTAACTGGGAATTGGTCCTGCTTCGAGCAGGGGGTTGGACTAGATGACCTTCTGGGGTCCCTTCCAACCCTTATATTCTATGATTCTAAGAGATACTTCATGTCTTCAACATTACTGTAAATGTTCTGTACATGAACACTCTTCATAGATGGATAACCTGTTGAGGATTTTCACAGAAGTTATATAGCTTTCGGGAGACCATGAAGACGGCGGTGCTCCAGAATTAAACTTGTCCAGTACAAAGGAAGACTCACCTTTTCCCCTTGGGAACAGGTTTACCTCAACTTGTCCCCTTTTCATGTTTTCCCCCTGCTTTGATGTTTTTCTTTGCAGCATCAATTCTGATTTCACTCATCAGAGGGGAATCCAGTGCTGCCAGTGCGTGGAGTTCATCCTTTTGTCATGTTTTTTTCCTTCCAGGTTAGCTTTTTCTTGCATTCATCATGAGTTTTTTCAGAGCATACTCTGCCTTTTTTGCATTTAGACTTGTACCTTTGGACTTTTGTGCTGCCGATATGTGGCAACATGTTTGAGAAGTGTTGCAGGAACATGTTTCAACTGGGAATAATTTCACCACATACTCCTTTGTGCATAATCCTCTGATTCAAAAGCAGCTGGACTGTGATTGTAGAAATACACAGTTTTGCTTCGCTATCAAGTCAGGTAGACCAGAGGTTCTCAAACTGGTCCGTGGACCACCAGTGGTCCACGAGCTCCATTCAGGTGGTCCATGGATAGTTCCCTCTTAGGTGTGCACCTGGGCGGCTGCACACAAGAGAATGAAGGGCCACCCACCTAATTAGTGGAGTCACGCAGGCATGGCTCCAATTAGGTGACTGGACCCTGAAGAAGACACACATGTAAGGTGAGATGGTGGCCTTGGGGGGAATAGCGGGGAGGGAGCAGGGGGGTGAGTAGAGGTGGTGGGGGGAATTTGGGAAGTGCAGAGCTGCAGTGGCCAGGGAAAGACAGCCCTCCTTCCCAGCCCCAGCTCAAGGGCTGCTGCGGTGCGGGGGAGAGGGCACATCCATCGCATTAGAAAGGTAAGACTACTGATATTAAAATGAGTTCTGTGCTTTTATTTATAAAACTAAAAAAGTTAATTCAGTTTTTTTTATATAGCACTTTTATCCAAAGCACTTTACAGTAGTGAGCTGATGGTACTAACAACATTTGGAAAGATCATTAAGTGGTCTGCCAAGACCCTCAGCAATTTTCAAGTGGTCTGTGGGGCAAAAGAAGTTTGAGACCCACTGAGCTAGACCTTCCATGGTCTTTGATTTGTGACCATCTCTTCTGAGCCAAACACATGTTCTGTTACACTACTGCTTTATAAAGGACACAATCTTGTCTATGGGCATGTAATCAACTGAGAATTCAATATAATCTGGATTTAACTGTTTGCGTGCTTGGGTAAGAAGATAATTTCCCGTGCCACACCATCCTCTTAAAATTTTGTAGATAGAATGTTTGCAGGAAGTAGAAAGCCAACACCATTTTGCCTGTGTTCGCTTCCTTCCGCTTAGTTAGCCTATTCAGCACAGAATTCAGACTTTGATTGTTTTTTGTAATTCCACTGGTTTACCTGTCTCTTTCTTCCAATAGCCATCTGCCAGTCTTTGACACAATGACCTTTCTGAGTTTCTGATCAAAATGATCGAGAGAGGATGCACGCCATTTTACCTTTAGTTTTCCCAACATCTCCCCAAGTTCCTCTTCATTCTCATAGTTTAATAGCTGAAGAACACTGTTGTCATAAACTTTCCTGTCAACTTTCCCTCCTTGGTGAGCTAAACCCAGAATTTCACATCTTTGATTATATGATTCCAGTAAATTGTGTGTGTATAACTCCACACAGCATTCCCTAGAGCTTATACAGTAGCTGCTTCTCTGTCTCTTACCATTACCTGTTGCTGACATGGGATATGCATTTTGCTAGAAATGAAAAGAACTTCTCATGCACTTGTGTTGTCAGCTTGTCATGAATCAGTGCAGTCATAGGAATTGCTGGATGTTCTTCAAAAAAGGCATGTTGAAATGTTGAGGGGGAGACATAAAAGTCCCTTATCTGAAATTTTGTCTCGTGAAAGAAGCATAGTTGGCTTCAACCTCCTCAAAAAGCCCTATAATTCCTGGAAGAGCCAAAGTTATAGAGATTGCAGGAACCAGCGAGTACTGACACACACATCCTTCCTGGCTATCATGAAGCTCAAGTCTCATACACACCATGTAAATCATTTGGGACTGACTTTTGTTGTGTATTTTTGGGCAGCGTCACTGTCATATGGGCAGATGAAGCATCAGCTTGTGTTATTTGTCACTGGTAAATTAGACAGGCATGTTTCTACTCTAGCTATCAACAGTACAGAGGCATTGTACAAGCATAATATCTCAAGGAATATTTTCTCATATACCCATGGGGCATGCACACTTTGTGTTTCCATACTTCCATCAAGAATTTCATATCAATATTGGCGAAACATAACTTCATCTGTATTGATCAGTCTTTAAAAATATGTCTTCTGTACCAGAGGATCCCCACACTTGGCAAGAGATAATTCCCTTTGTGGATCCATTTGTATTGATTGCACCTCCAGTCATCTGTTTTATTCTTTGTCCTTCATCAACGTCTCTGAACAGCTGTACATTTTTTGGTTTAGAAACTGGGAGAGTTGATATTTTTTCTTTTATAGGATTTCTTAAAATATCCAGTGCTGCTTATGGTGAAAGTGGTCCCAATTTATTCACATAAATAAGCCTGTAGTTCTCAGCCTTTCCAGACTACTGTACCCCTTTCAGTGTATAGTATATAGAACAGTATAAACAAGTCATTGTATGAAATTTTACTTTGTACTGACGTTGCTAGTGCTTTTTATGTAGCCTGTTGTAAAACTAGGCAAATACCTAGATGAGTTGAAAGACATCTGTGTACTCTAGGGTACCACTGTTGAGCACCCCTGTAAACTAAACTACACTTAGTGGAGAAAATAAAAGACTGAACAATCTATTATATTCTTGAAGCCTTCCTCAAACTTTGCACAAATCATGCTTTACAGTTTTCAAGAGGCATGTGACCAGAGTAGGAAGACTGAAGTAGAATAATTTCTTGCATTTAAGCAACACTCAGTTCCAGTTCAACAACTGGCAACAATAGCTAGAAATTTAGGGGCCTATTCTCAACCTACTTACACAATAGGGAGGAATATAAAAATATTGCTCAAGCATGCAGGGGTGTAATCAGTAAGGCCAAAACACAACTGGAGTTGTAGCTAGCAAGGGATGTGAAGGGTAACAATAAGGGTTCTACAGGTATGTTAGCAACAAGAAAAAGGTCAGGGAAAGTGTGGGACCCTTAATGAATGGGGGAGGCAACCTAGTGACAGATGATGTGGAAAAAGCTGAAGTACTCAATGCTTTTTTTGCCTCAGTCTTCACAGACAAGGGCAGCTCCCACACTCCTGTCCTGGGCAACACAGTATGGAGAGGAGGTGAGCAGCCCTCAGTGGTGAAAGAACAGGTTAAGGACTGTTTAGAAAAGTTGGACATGCACAATTCCATGGGTCCAGATCTAATGCATCCAAGGGTACATAGGAAATTGGCTCATGTGATTGCAGAGCTATTGGCCATTAGCTTTGAAAACTCTTGGCAATCAGGGGAGGTCCCGGATGATTGGAAAAAGGCAAATATAGTGCCCATCTTTAAAAATGGGAAGGAGAACCCGTGGAACTACAGACAGGTCAGCCTCACCTCAGTCCCTGGAAAAATCATGGAGCAGGTCCTCAAGGAAACCATTTTGAAGCACTTGGAGGAGAGGAAGGTGATCAGAAACAGTCAACATGGATTCAACAAGTGGAAATCATGCCTGACCAACCTGATTGCCTTCTATGATGAGATAATTGGCTCTGTGGATATGGGGAAAGCAGTGGACATGATATATCTTGATTTTAGCAAAGCTTTTGATACGGTCTCCCACAGTATTTTGGGAGCAAGTTAAAAAAGTATGGATTGGATGAATGGACTATAAGGTGGATAGAAAGCTGGCTAGTTTGTCAGGCTCAACAAGTAGTGATCAATGGCTCGATGTCTAATTAGCAGCCGGTATCAAGCAGAGTGCCCCAGGGGTTTTGTTCAACATCTTTATTAATGATCTGGATGATGGGATGGATTGCACCCCCAGCAAGTTCACAAATGACACTAAGCTGGAGGGAGAGGTAGATATGCTGGAGGCTACGGATAGGGTCCAGAGTGACCTAGACAAATTGGAGGATTGGGCCAAAAGAAATCTGATGAGGTTCAACAAGGACAAGTGCAGAGTCCTGCACTTAGGATGGAAGAATCCCATGCACCCCTGCAGCCTGTGGACCGACTGGCTAAGCAACGGTTCTGCAGAAAAGGACCTGACGATTGCAGTGGATGAGAAACTGGATAAGAGTCAGCAGTGTGCCCTTGTTGCCAAGAAGGCTAATGTCATATTGGGCTGCGTTAGTAGGACCATTGCCAGCAGATTGAGGGAAGTGATTATCCCCTCTGTTTGGCACTGGTGAGGCCACATCTGGACTATTGTATCAGTTTTGGGCCCCCTCATTACAGAAATGATGTGGACAAATTGGAGAAAGTCCAGCAGAGGGCAACAACAATGATCAGGGGGCTGGGCACATGACTTACAAGGAGAGGCTGACGGACCTGGACTTGTTTAGTCTGCAGAAGAGAAGAGTGAGGGGGGATTTGATAGCAGCCTTCAACTACCTGAAGGGGAGTTCCAAAGAGGCTGGCACTTGGCTGTTCTCAGTGGTGGCAGATGACAGAACAAGAAGCAATGGTCAGGGCCATCCCTAGTTATTCTGGGGCCCTTCACAGCGCCCCCCCCTGGGGGGGAGGAGACCCAGGCCTCTGTGGGAGGGAGCGGGGGGGGCTGACCCCAAGCCTCTGTTGGGAGGGATGGCTTGGGGGGCAGGAGGGAACCACCACCCAGCACTCACTGGCGGCTCGGAGCAGGCTGGGGCCGGGTCACTGCACTTCCCTCTGCCTGCGAGTGCAGCCCTGGCCCTACTGCAGAGCTATGGGGAGTGGCGGCAGGGCTGGGGCAGAGCAGGGACGGGGGCCCTAGGGAAGAGCCAGAGCAGGGCCTGTGCAGGGCACCAGGAAATTTAGTGCCCCAAATTTCCTGGTGCCCTACGCAGCTGCGTACTTTGCATATGGGTAAGGACGGCCCTGGCAACGGTCTCAAGTTGCAGTGGGGGAGGTCTAGGTTGGATATTAGGAAAAACTATTTCACTAGGAGAGTGGTGAAGCACTGGAATGCGATACCTAGGGAGGTGGTGGAATCTCCATCCTTAGAGGTTTTCAAGGCCCGGCTTGACAAAGCCCTGGCTGGGATGATTTAGTTGGTGTTGGTCCTGCTTTGAGCAGGGGGTTGGACTCGATGACCTCCTGAGGTCTCTTCCAACCCTAATCTTCTATGATTCTATAATATATAATTGTATGCGCAGGAAATTTCTACACCTTGTAAGCAGCTCCACTCCTTCTCAACATCAGTTGAGAGCTGTGTGCAGGGGGGAATGTCAGGGTTCTGCACTGAGGGGAATTGAGGTGAAAAGATTTAGTTTAGCAAGAAAGCAAGTATTCATCCCATGGAACGCTCACTGTCCCGCTCACTGCTGGGGGAGCAGGAGGGTGAGGGTCCCTGAGGGAGGGGGGCCATGGGTAGCACTGATTGAGTGGAGGGGAGCTGAGAGTCATTAGGGAGAGCCGTGGGGGAGCAGCAGTAACCCCTATATATAGGTTGCCTAACACTTTTCTTTGTAAACATACTTCAGGCCTTTATTTGAAGATCTCTAGCACCACCATGATTTGAAGCAGGACTGTGTCATTTGCTAGGGTGGGCTAGTACTTAGATCATAGAGGTGTGTGGTTTACAGGTCCCATGTAAATTCCTGTAGATTTGGCTGAATTATGAATCACATCATTTCTCATTTGCATTGTGCTCACTACAGTTTGCTTGCTCCCTGAGCAAACGTTTATTAGCCTTGTGCAGGCACGTCTTGTTAGTATGCAACACAGAGACAAAATAGATCTTCCATCTCAGAA
This sequence comes from Caretta caretta, assembly GCF_965140235.1. Classification (NCBI taxonomy): domain Eukaryota; kingdom Metazoa; phylum Chordata; order Testudines; family Cheloniidae; genus Caretta; species Caretta caretta. The sequence goes on along the minus strand of NC_134215.1, from coordinate 45,846,551 downwards.
GATCATACATTCAAGTTTCACTCCTACAATTGGTCTTAATATCACCTTTATCACTGAGCAAGTGTTCATACCCCATAAAGCAATTACACAAGATACAGAGCCTTGGCTTCTAATATGGCAACCCAAGCTCTCAGCCACCTAGCCCTATTGTCTCTCAGAAAACATCTACCAAATCTAAGTACATGGCTATGCTGTCTGTAAAACAGGATGTCACTGGGGTGATGCTCCGGAACTACTCCCTATGAAGCCAGGCAGGACTCTGGTGGAGCATGTCTCCTCTCGCTGAGCATACTGTTTCCAGGGCAAGAAGTTTACACAGCTTCGACCTTCCTGGGTCTGACCTTGGAGCATTCATCATCCCCTTCCACACAGTGTGCTCCCCGCAGCAAGTCCACCCGGGTGGGGCTCCTGGGGAAGCCAGAGGGCCCTGCACCCCAACTCTGCAGTCAGATGTGACTCTCAGCCAGACAGTAAAACAGAAGGTTTATTAGTCGATAGGAATATAGTGTAGGATAGAACTTGTTAGCACAGAAATCAGTGACTTTCAGCCAAGTACATCTTGGGGGAAGGGTAGCGCAGAGCAGGGATTTCCCTAGACCTCCCCCCCCCCCAAAAATTTCCCCAACAACACACACACAGTTACATGCAGTGTTGCCAGTTTAGTCATTGGTTGGAAATCTGAATTGAAATTGAAACATAAATACACACTTTAAAAGCATATACAGTATATGAGAAAATGAAATATAAATGGGTTTGAAAAGTATGAATAAAGACTAGCCTCCTCACACAGCTGTTATTTATGACAATGTCAGCACATTTGTTTTGGCTATTTTGGCCTACCTAATAATTTCAAATTGTTATATATAAGCAAGGTCTGAATGAGCTCTCCCCTGACAGCTAGTGAAAGGCTTCAGGACCAGACTGTATTTACATGAACTCACCTACTCGGCCTAAGTATCCAGCAGACAGAACTGTGCTGCCCAAGTGAACAATTTTGGCCGGTGTTGGGTTACAAATCACTTAAGTATTAAACATGGGGAGTCTTGAAATGTTGTTCTCCATATTGTATGAGGAAAGGGCAGCAGAACTGTACTTAGCCTGGTTGAATGAGGGAGTCTCCCTCCGTGCTTAATTTGTGCTAAGGCTTGGCAGAGCTGAGCCCCAGCACCTCTAGGCTTGACAGTTTGCAGCCCTGGGACCTCTGGGCTTCTCACATCAGTTATGAAAGTAACAAACTTGCTTGAGCCCCGGCACCTCTTTCATTACAAATTAAGCACTGGTCACACTCAACTGAACTGCACTCCCTAAGCAGGAGGTTTGGATGCCATACACCAGTGAAGAGAGAGAGGGTGGGGCACAGGGGTTTTGCTTGGTGGTATGGGCTCTGCCTAGGAGTCACAGGCACTAGTTGACCTGCCCCTCTCTCCTGTTTAGAGAGAGAGTTGATTAGGCTTCATAAGTGACCACTAGAGCTGAAATCACTGATAATCAGGTTTAAGTGCTTAGACCTGCTGCAGGACAGTGTTTCTGTGGAAGAGACACCCCAGCCTGCACTAGCAGCAAGGTTCCCCCACTGAGAGCTGGGTGGACCTTTGAGAGACCGACTCGCAGAGATCACAGTGGCAGGTGGCAGCAGAAGGTGACAGCACAGGGCCATTAGGGACGGAGCAGTAGAGTGAACGTTGGCACAACAAACAAAGTGGCCAGAGCATTGGACTATGTTTTAGGGACTTTGCTCCAGAATGCTAGATTTGTGATTGGGAAACTTATATAAATATACATTTCCTAGTAGGCCAAGATTTTAAAAATGCATTATTTGTCAAGGTCATTATCCCATATCATCACTATCTGAAGAGATCACTATCTTGGGGAGTTTCTGTACTAACTTTTTTATTATTATAATTATTTTTTATGTAAGAATGGCCATATTGGGTCAGACCAATGGTCCATCTAGCCCAGTATCCTGTCTTCCAACCATAACTATTACAGGTGTTTCAGAGGGAATGAACAGAACAAGGAATCACTGAGTGATCCATCCCCTGTCGTCCACTCCCAGCTTCTGGCAAACAGAGGCTAGGGACACTCAGCATGGTGTTGCATCCCTGCCCATCCTAGCTAATAGTCATTGATGGACCTAACCTCCGTGTTATAATTTTGGCCTTCACAACATCCCTGGCAAAAAGTTCCACGGGTGACAGTACGTTGTGTGAAGAAGTACTTCCTTTTGTTTGTTTTAAACTTGCTGCCTAATAATTTCATTGGGTGACCCCTGGTTCTTGTGTTAAGTGGAGAAGGTAAATAACACTTCCTTATTTATTTTCTCCACACCAGTCAAGATTTTATAGGCCTCTATCATATCCCCTCTTAGTCGTCTCTTTTCCAAGCTGAAAAGTCCCAGTCTTTTAAATCTCTCCTCATATGGAATCTGACGAGAGATTAAAAATACCCCTAATCATTTTTATTGCCCTTCTCTGTACCTTTTCCAATTCCAATATATCTTTTTTGAGATGGGGCGACCAGAACTGCATGCAGTATTCAAGATGTGGGCATATCATGGATTTATATAGTAAAAGTGGAGGAGCTTGGTTTGCCAGACTGATCAGCTAAGCCCACACTGACAACCTATACGAAAAGTCTGCAAAACACCATGCCTCTGGACTGCATCAACATGCAGAAAGCCTTATAAGCCCGTAACTGTCAACACCAATGTTAGAAGAACTTAATGAGGCTGTTAAGAATGCTGGAGACACAACTCAGCTTATGGGACCCAGCATGGCTGTGGCATCATACTTCCTATTTAAGCACAAGATACCACACACCACAGACGCCAACTTTTTCCTGCGCTGGTGGGTGTTCGTGCCCCCCCCCCCGCCCCTACTCCACCCCTGCCCCAAAGTCCCTGCCGTAACGCCGCCCCTCCCTGCCCCTATTGGACCCCTCCCCAAATCCCCACCCCAGCCCCGCCTCCTCCCCCAAGTGGGCGGCATTCCCCCTCCTCCCCCCTCCCTCCCCGGCTTGCCGTCTGAAACAGCTGTTTCATGGTGCAAGCGCTGGGAGTGAGGGGGAAGAAGCAGGATACAGCAGCGCACTCAGGGGCAGAGGCGGAGGCGAGCTAGGGCGGGGGGGCGGGGCGGGGCAGGGAGCCGCCAGTAGGTGCAGAGCACCCACCAATTTTTCCCCGTGGGTGCTCCAGCCCCGGAGCACCCACGGAGTCGGCACCTATGCCACACACTACAAACTGGAGGCCAATGTTAAGTGCATTGGCATTTGTTCATCCTGAAGTTGGACACTGGTTTCAAACAAGACTGGCAAATGCTCACTATCTTTCTGAAAAAACTCAGCTGACTCTCTAGAAGCATGCAGTGCAACCATGAAAGACTCAACAGTTGAAAAAGTGAAGAACTCTCTCACCACATTCAAAATATGTGCATACATGGCTAATGAATGCACCAATGCAAATAGGCATTAAGTATTAAGTCATTGTATATGTTATCTTGATGTCTGTGGTAGGCCAGTAGATGCATTCTAGATGTTCAGGTTATAGAAGACACATCAGCTGCATCTGTGACATCTTATAAGAGTTAAATACTTGTAAAATGAACCCTAAACAGATGGCTGCTTGTGCATTTGATGGAGATGCAAACTTCTCTGGAAGACATAGTGGATACAAGCTTTGCACAGAGAAAAGTATAACCCTAATTTCTCCTATACACACTGCAGAGGCCATCTACTCCAGCTAGCGCTAGTACAAGCTGCAGAATCTTCAAAAGTCATTAAAAAGCCATACATTTAATGGCTTTTTTATACTCTCTTTTTCAGCAAGAGTCCAAAAGGACTGAACGTCTTGGAAACAAACAGAAGATACACTGGGATTGAAGTTCAGATTAGACCAACCTGGGAAAACCTGCTGGCTTTCTCATGAACGATTCTTGGCTGTTGTCTTAAAATTACTACAGCCGTTATTACTGGCTTTGGAAAGTATCCACCAAGATAGGACGGATCTAAGTAGTGAGGCTGGTGGACTACTTTTGTTACTAGGTTCAGAGAAGACTATAGCCATTCTCTGTCTTATAAATCTACTGTTGAAACTCATTAAACAATGTCATCCAGGTGTCTGCTAAAACAGTAGTAGATCTTTGTCCAGCAGTAGAAGCTACCCTTGGATCAATCAGAGAGTTATCCATTGAAAATGTACTGGAAGAAGCAAAGACTTCAGTCCAGAAGTTGACTAATGAAGGTACTTTTTTTTGACTCCTTAAGTGAAGAGGACAAGAAGTGCTTGTTAATCCAGCTGAAAAAGTACACAGACTTGATTCTTACAAATCTACAATAGCGATTTCTGGATTCTACTCAACCTCTACATAGCTTTTACAGATGCCTGTCTTATAAAACACCTACAGTTGAGTGGAGTGAGGCACTACCAGCAATGGGGCTGCCATGTGCTCAGGACAGAATAGAGAATTTTGACCACAGAGTGGAATATCAGATGACAAGCAAATGACGATTTAACTTCAACTTCTTTATCATCGCTAGTGGTTTGACCCAACCTTTGTGCTATGTTTCCTGGGATGAAAGAAGTAGAAATTCATCTCTTGCTACTCCCAGTCATAACAGCTACAGTTGAGCGTTCTTTTTCTCATTGAATAGAATTGTGTTCACCTGGGACATCTGAAAGAAGTCACCTTCGGCCTGATCATGAGCATATCATGAAGGACTGGAAGTAACGGACACACAAGAAGACACCAAAGAGTGCAAAATTACAACAAGAAACCAAGAAGACTGTAGATGTCATGCTTCATAGTAGGCTTGAGTGGCCAACTTTAATTTTTGTGATGATTTTAAAACATGAGTTAAGTCTAATAAAATGGTCATGAAACATTTTTCAGTTTTCACTATGGTGCCATACAGCCCACCTTTGCCCTCACGGTCTCCACCCTCGTCAGCCCTCCCCGCCACCCCCCGAAATATTCCAACACCCCCTCAAATTTCAATTCATGGGGAAAACACTGTCACAGAGCCAGGGCTTTGGCCCTCCCTCTGCACCTCAAGCCAGCCGAGACTGACTCGCTTCCAGCTGCCTGGTCCCCACCCTGCCCATTGCTACTCCTCCAGCCTTTGTCTTGCATCCTGGGTCAAGAGTCACCTGGTCGCATCCCCCTGCTGGGTCTCAGATTACGAAGGGGTGGCCATAGCATCAGTGCAGGCAGCTGGTGCAGCCTCTGCAAAAGTCACACACACTTTATTCCCACCACCTAGACATTGGTGCAATACACAGGGAAACTGAGGCACACAGAGCATTCGTGCAAAACAGTAAGATTCACATAGGCTCACATACAACATAACAAGGGAAAATCCCCATTTCATCACATCTCTCCCCCCCCTTCAAGACCAAACTGAGCAGGATCACTTTAGCCAGTGGCCTGTGGAAGTTCAGAACTCCCTCTCCAGGACAAAGCATCAGCTCTAACATTTGCACTCCCCTTAACATGGACCACCTCCATCACATAATCCTGGAAGGACAGACTCCACCTGAAACTTGGCATTGGCCCCTCTCATCATGGTGCAGCCATGGCAGGGTGCGTAGTCTGGGTACACAGTGAAGTGCCGCCCAAATAGATCCGGCTGCAGCCTTTTAAAAGCCCACTCCATGGCCAGGAACTCCTTCTCTATGACTGCATAGCCCTGCTCCCATGAAAGCCACTCAGGTACATCATGTGGTGTTTCTTCTCCTCTGCATTAGCTTGCCTCGGCACCATGCCCAGCCCTGTGTGTGGGGCATTGGTGAACACCATAAAGGTCTTGTCAAAGTCTGGGTTTCCTAGCACTGGGCCCTTTACCAGATTCTCCTTCAGCAGGCAGAAAGCCCTCTAGCACTGCCTGGTCCAGAACAGCTTGTCTGGCTTACCCTTCTTGCATAGCTCAATGATGGGAACTGACACAGAGCTAAACTGGGACACAAACCTCCAGTAGTGCTCCGCCATCCCAGTAAAGGCCTGAGCCTCTTTCTTGGTCTGGGGAGCAGGCCAGTCTCTGATCACCCCCACCTTGGCTGGCTCTGGCTTTAGGCAACCGCTCCCCACCTTGTGGCCCAGGTGCGACACCTCTGCCATCCCCACCTTGCATGTCCCAGCTTTTACAGTTAGCCTTGCATCCTGGGGGCGACTCAACCCCTTCTTCACCTGGGACACATGGTCCTCCCACGTCTGGCTAATGGCACAAGTATCATCAATATACACGAAGGTAAAATTCTCCATCCCCCTCAGTAACTAATCCACCTGGCGCTGGTAGGTGACCGGCACCTCCTTGGGGCCGAAAGGTAGAACATAAGAATGGCCATGCTGGGTCAGACCAAAGGTCCATCCAGCACAGTATCCTGTCTACCGACAGTGGCCAATGCCAGGTGCCCCAGAGGGAGTGAACCTAACAGGTAATGATCTAGTGATCTCTCTCCCGCCATCCATCTCCACACTCTGACAAACAGAGGCTAGGGACACCATTCCTTACCCATCCTGGCTAATAGCCATTAATGGACTTAACCTCCATGAATCTTTTTTGAAATGAGGGGACCACATCTGTACGCAGTATTCAAGATGTGGGCGTACCATGGATTTATATAAGGGCAATAAGATATTCTCCATCTTATTCTCTATCCCTTTTGTAATGATTCCTAACATCCTGTTTGCTTTTTTGACTGCCGCTGCACACTACATGGATGTCGTCAGAGAACTATCCACAATGACTCCAAGATCTTTCTCCTGATTAGTTGTAGCTAAATTAGCCCCCATCATATTGTATGTATAGTTGGGGTTATTTTTTCCAATGTGCATTACTTTACATTTATCCACATTACATTTCATTTGCCATTTTGTTGCCCAATCACTTCGTTTTGTGAAATCTTTTTGAAGTTCTTCACAGACTGCTTTGGTCTTAACTATCTTGAGCAGTTTAGTATCATCTGCAAACTTTGCCACCTCGCTGTTTACCCACTTCTCCAGATCATTTATGAATAGGTTGAATACGATTGGTCCTAGGACTGATCCTTGGGGAACACCACTAGTTACCCCTCTCCATTCTGAAAATTTAGCATTTATTCCTATCCTTTGTTCCCTGTCTTTTAACCAGTTCTCAATCCATTAAAGGATCTTCCCTCTTCCCATGACAACTTAATTTACGTAAGAGCCTTGTCAAAGGCTTTCTGGAAATCTAAGTACACCATGTCTACTGGATCCCTCTTGTCCACATGTTTGCTGACCCCCCTAAAAGAACTCTAATAGATTAGTAAAACATGATCTTCCTTTACAGAAACCATGTTGACTTTTGCGCAACAACTTATGTTCTTCTATGTGTCTGACAATTTTATTCTTTACTATTGTTTCAGCTAATTTGTCCAGTACTGACGTTAGACTTACCGGTCTGTAATTGTCAGGATCACCTCTAGAGCCCTTCTTAAACATTGGCGTTACATTAGCTATCTTCCAGTCATTGGGTACAGTAGCTGATTTAAAGGATAGGTTACAAAGCATAGTTAATAGTTCTGCAATTTCACATTTGAGTTCTTTCAGAACTCTTGGGTGAATGCCATCTGATCCCAGTGACTTGTTACTGTTAAGTTTCTCAATTAATTCCAAAACCTCCTCTAATGATATTTCAATCTGTGACAATTCCTCAGATTTGTCACTTACAAAAGACGGCTCAGGTTTGGGAATCTCCCTAACATCTTCAGCCGTTAAGACTGAAGCAAAGAATTCATTTAGTTTCTCTGCGATGACTTTATCATCTTTAAGTGCTCCTTTTGTATCTCGATCGTCCAGGGGCCCCACTGATTGTTTAGTAGGCTTCCTGCTTCTGATGTACTTAAAAAACATTTTGAACATTTTGTTATTACCTTTTGAGTTTTTGGCTAGCTGTTCTTCAAACTCCTTTTTGGCTTTTCTTATTACATTTTTACATTTAATTTGGCAGTGTTTATGCTCCTTTCTATTTACCTCACTAGGATTTGACTTCCACTTTTTAAAGGATGCCTTTTTATCTCTCACTGCTTCTTTTACAAGGTGGTTAAGCCACGGTGTCTCTTTTTTAGTTCTTTTACTCTGTTTTTAAATTTGGGGTATACATTTAAGTTGAGCCTCTATTATGGTGTCTTTGAAAAGTGTCCATGCAGCTTGCAGGGATTTCACTCTAGTCACCCAGGAACTTATCCTTGCAACAAAGCCCGTTGCCAATTGTGCCCACATATCTATTCAGGGGACACCATCACAGGGCCTAATAACATCAGCCACACTATCAGAGGCTCGTTCACCTGCACATCCACCAATGTGATATATGCCATCATGTGCCAGCAGTGCCCCTCTGCCATGTACATTGGTCAAACTGGACAGTCTCTACGTAAAAGAATAAATGGACACAAATCAGATGTCAAGAATTATAACATTCATAAACCAGTCGGAGAACACTTCAATCTCTCTGGTCACGCAATCACAGACATGAAGGTCGCTATCTTAAAACAAAAAAACTTCAAATCCAGACTCCAGCGAGAAACTGCTGAATTGGAATTCATTTGCAAATTGGATACTATTAATTTAGACTTAAATAGAGACTGGGAGTGGCTAAGTCATTATGCAAGGTAGCCTGTTTCCTCTTGTTTTTTCCTACCCCCCCCCCCCCAGATGTTCTGGTTTAACTTGGATTTAAACCTGGAGAATGGTCAGTTTAGATGAGCTATTACCAGCAGGAGAGTGAGTTTGTGTGTGTATGGGGGTGGGGGGGATGTGAGAAAACCTTGATCTATGCAGGAAATAGCCCGACTTGATTATGTAAAGAGTTGTCACTTTGGATGGGCTAGCACCAGCAGGAGAGTGAATTTGTGTGCGGGGGTGGAGGGTGAGAAAACCTGGATTTGTGCTGGAAATGGCCCACCTGTTGATCACTTTAGATAAGCTATTACCAGCAGGACAGTGGGGTGGGAGGAGGTATTGTTTCATGATTTCTGTGTGTATATAAAGTCTGCTGCAGTTTCCACGGTAAACATCTGATGAAGTGAGCTGTAGCTCACGAAAGCTCATGCTCAAATAAATTGGTTAGTCTCTAAGGTGCCACAAGTACTCTAGTCACTGTACCTTTTAATTTCTGTTTAACTAACCTCCTCATTTTTGCATAGTTCCCCTTTCTGAAATTAAATGCCACAGTGTTGGGCTGTTGAGGTGTTGTTCTCACCACAGGAATGTTAAATGTTATTATATTATGGTCACTATTTCCAAGCGGTCCTGTTATAGTTACCTCTTGGACCAGATCCTGCGCTCCACTCAGGACTAGATCAAGAGTTGCCTTTCCACTTTTGGGTTCCTGTACCAGCTGCTCCAAGAAGCAGTCATTTAAAGTATCGAGAAATTTTGTCTCTGCATTTTGTCCTGAGGTGACATGTACTCAGTCAATATGGGGATAATTGAAATCCTCCTCTATTATTGAGTTTTTTATTTTGATAGCCTCTCTAATCTCCCTTAGCATTTCATCGTCACTATCACTGTTCTGGTCAGGTGGTCGATAATAGATCCCTACTGTTATATTCTTATTAGAGCATGGAATTACTATCCATAGAGATTTTATGGAACATGTGGATTCATTTAAGATTTTTATTTCATTTGATTCTATGTTTTCTTTCACATACAGTGCCACTCCACACACACACACACCCACCCTCCCCCTGCATGACCTGTTCTGTCCTTCCGATATATTTTGTACCCCAGAATGATTGTGTCCCATTGATTGTCCTCACTCCACCAGGTTTCTGGGACTTGTACAGCCCCAAAGGGCTGACAAAAGCAGGTTGAAACCTGGCATCTGGATCCAAAGGCACCTGCCTTTGGTGAGATCCCTGGTTATGGGGTACCGAGTCCCACACAACTTGTCTAGGATCTCATCAGGCCTAGGTATGGGCAGACACCAGACATAGTGATGGCACTGAGCTTACGATAGGCCACACAGAATCAGATCAACCCATCTTTCATGGGGACCAGCACCACGGAAGAGGCCCCCAGGGCTGGTGGGTGGCTGGATCACCCCTAAAGCTAGCATGTATCTGACCTCTCTCTCCAGGGCCTGTGCTGCGTTCCCTGTTACTCTGAATGGCGAACACCTGATGGGAGGGCCGGCTCCCGTCTCCACACAGTGAACAGCTCGGTTAGTGAGCCCAGGCCAGTTGGAAAACAGCTGTTGGTACAAATGCAGCATCTCTCTGATCTCTGCCTGCTGGTCAGAGAGGGGAACTGATTCCAGCAAGGGGCCAATTCCAGTCTCAGGGAAGAGACCCACCAGGGGATCTTCCCCCTTCTCCCACTGGCCACACACAGCCAGTGCCAGCCACTCCCTGTCACAGTACAGCTTCATCATGTTGACCTGGTCCCCTGGGTGGCTGAGAGACCAGTTGGGCAGTTCCACAACATCGTTCTCCTCATTCAGCTGTTTGATGACCTTGCAGCTTATTCTTCCTCACTGGGATGAGACCCCTCACCTGGTCCCTGGTGCCATAGGCTGAGTGGTTGTACTAGACTTTCTGCCTCCCTTGGGCCCTGGCTAGGTTCTCCCTGGCCAGACGCATGAGCTTAGTGAGCTTTTCCTGGAAAGTCAGTACATACTCCACCACTGGTTCTCCATCAGGGAGGCCTTCCCCTCCCATTCGTCCCTCACCAAGTCCATGGCCACCTTCTGAAAAGGCTCCTCTATGACAGGCAGGTGTCCCAAGGCTGCTTTACCCTTGTCCCAGGCCATTTTCACCTCTGGATAAGGCAGCCCTGGTTGGCAGCTGTCCTGCACTGGCTGTGGTTCCCCACACTCAGCTGGGGTCTCTGATCCCCCTGGGCTCAGCTTTGCCCCTGCTGTCCAAGTGAGGGCAGGCATTGAGCCCGCTGTATCAGAGGCAGGCATTGAGCCCACTGTATTTGCTCACAGTATCAGAGCCAGCATGAGCCACCTCCCAGGTGTGCAGGGGGGCTGGGAACATCTCTCTGTCCCACTCAGCTCCAGGGCTCTGGTTACAGACAGGCAGGTATCCTGAGCTTAGCAGCTCCTCCTCCCTGCCAGCCAGGTCATTTGCATTTTCACTGACCACTTCAGTCTCAGCCGATTGGTTCCCTGGATTCAAATTAAAATCCTCAGCCGTTACAGGAGCAGGGCCTGGCTGCTATCCCAAATAGACACAGTCATTACCCAATAGGACTTCACAGCCGATACCTTGGAGAACCCCAACTACCAGGCAGCCCAACCCCTTCTGTGACAGCACAGGGATCCGGGCCATAGGCAGGGTGAGGGGCTTCATACCTGGGACCTTCACCGAGGTCACACACCCCTGCAGCATCTAGTGAGGCGGCACCACCCGGGGCCTGACAACAGTTCTCTCTGTCCCAGGGTCTCGCCACCCCAGAAATGTCTCCCCATTGACCATCACCTTCTGCTCCTACTGGGGGTTCGAGGGGCCTGAGCCCAGGAGAGTCCATGCAGATATATATGCTGGGGCCAGGAGTGAGAGCCAGTCTGCCACCCCTCCCATCTGGCTAAACAGCTCTGTGGTCTTGGGACCCAGGAAGGGGGCTAGTCACTGGAGCCTTTCAGCAGGGCCAGCGTGGTTCCAATTGCCAGCCTTCCCAAAGGGCACGAGACAGGCATCTCTATCTCCCCGCTCCTTAACCTGAGGCAGCAATTTAGTGTTGAGGCTCCCTGCGGAATTGGCACCCCAGGGTCCATCCCCACTCACCCCTGGATGGGTCCCTCTGCCTCTCAGCTCAGCCATCACCAGTTCCTACTGCCTCTGTCTCTCCTGCTGTTCTGCTTCATGCCTTCCCTGTCTCTCATGGTCATCTTACTCCTTCAATCTCAGCTCCAATTCCATCCATCCCAGATCCACCGACGGGAAACTTGGTGGAGACCCCCAACTGGTCAGGGACATGGGTCTCCGGGACACCTGGCTGCTCCCAGCATCTCTCGCAGCCCCAGCGGGGTCAGGAACCAGCTCCTTAGCGTGATCCTCCTCCTCCAACTGAGCAATCAGCTTTGCCTTAGAGAGCTTTCCAATGTGCAGCCCTCTCTCTCTGCACAGCTCTACAATGTCCTTCTTAAGGAGATGGTTATAGGCCATCTCTATGCTGTTCCCAAGTGGGCACGGACTCACAGGCCTGTGCTCTCTCAGGTCCCCATGATCCCTGGGAGGAACCCCTTCAGTGCGACAGCCCTTCTCGGGGGTCCACTCTCTTCCGGGGTTAAGCTGTAGGTTCCTCCGCCTCCTGGAATCTCATCTCTCGGAACCTTCAGCATACCCATGTCTCGCTAATCCCCTTTCATTTTACTGCTTCCCAGTCACTTATGCAGGATACTCTGTTCATGGGGTGCAGTTTATCTCACTCCTGCCATCAGTTATCACGGAGTCATCAGGGCAATGCTCTGGAACTACTCCATACGAAGCCAGTCCGGACTCTGGCGAAGCATGCCTCCTCTGTCTGAGCATACTATCTCCAGGGCAAGACGCTTACACACTTTCGACCTTCCTGGGTCTGACCTCGGAGCATTCAGCAGCCCCTTCCACACCGTGTGCTTCCCACAGCAAGTCCACCCGGGCGGGGCTTCTGGGAAACCCTGCACCTCAACTCCGCAATCAGGAGGCGGGGAAGAGGTGGGACCGGGGTGGGGACTTTGGGGAAGGGGTTGGAATGGGGTCAGAGAGAGGGCAGAGTTGAGGCGGGGACTTTGGGGAAGGGATGGGAATGCGTGCGGGGCAGGGGCGGAGTCAGGGCGGTGCCAGGGGCAGAGTGGGGTCGAGCACCCACCGGCACCAGCAGAAGTCGGCACCTATGAGAGTAAATATTCCTAACCTATTAAACTAACAAGGAAAAAACAAAACAGACAAAGCAAGAGTTTTAAAAGGAACTCTTAAAAGGAATCTTTCTGTTTCAGGGCATAAGCCAACCACTAATTAATGGGAACAGGAAGAAACTTTCCTTGGGGGAAGGTTATTCCATCACTGCCTACGAGAGAGGTTTTACACCTTCCTCTGGCCAATGTCAGATGGAGGATACTGGACTAGATGGACCATGGGTCTGATCCAGTCTGACGATTCCTGTGTTCCTGAGAAAAGTCTGAAGTTAGCCCAATGCAAATAGACCGAATAGTTCTTCAAAAATTCAAAATGTTCCTTTCCTACATTAAACAAAAGTGTTAACACGTTCAAAGTAACCAAAAGTTTCCCCCAAGCATGAGACATTTCAGCTCCAAAGGAGCGTCTGTGAAATCGATTTACAAGAAAAACAGTGTTCACACTGAAATGGGTCTTTCACCTTAACTGCAGCATCATTACCAGAATGTGCTAATTCATAAAAACATAAGGAGACAATTCCAGTTATAAAGGAGGGAGAGAGTGAGCTCTCCCTCTCAGCAATCAGAAAAAGTTATTGCCCCAATATTAGGGCATGTCTACACTGGCAAAGTTACAGCGCCAGCAGTTGCAGCGCCGCTCAGAGCGCGCAGAAGGAAAATCGCTGTTGTGTGTTCACACTGACAGCTGCCTGCACAATAGCATGTTCACACTTGTGGCACTTGCAGCGCTATTTGGAGCGGTGCACCTACGGCAGCTATACGACAGAGCATCTCTTCCTCTTCTGCCTCTAAGAGCTGTTGGAAGGCGGAGGGAGTCACAGGGCATCCTGGGTCCTGTCCCAATGCACCATGATGCATTGCTTCACATCCCAGCAATCCCTGTGCTTCCATCTGCATTTGGCGCCATCTTTCAACGGTTTGTGTACCGCATGCTCTGCCTCTTCGGTCTGCAGGAATGGATCCTGAACTGCTGACCAGTATGCTGCTTGCTCTGACCAACACATCACGTCCTTAAAATACAAAGGCAAGAGGAGTGCGACATTGATCTCGCCACACATAGTAGCTACGATACAAGATTGCTTGTGGTATTCACGGAGGTGCTGACCACAGTGGAACGCTGCTTCTGGGCTCGGGAAACAAGCACTGAGCTGTGCTGGGGCAATAGGGAAGATGCAGATCCTGAATCTGCCCCACTCCCATCTTGCTTCTAAGTAAATAACAGAAGAGGATACTTCTCCATAGTTATGCAAGTATTGGTGGATCACTGGGGACATTTCACTGACATTAATGTTAGCTAGTCTGGCACCATGTGTGAGGCTTGCATTTTTAGGAACCCAGAACTTTTTCAAAAGATTCATGCAGGAATATTTTCCCCAAACCAGCATATCCACGTTGACAGGGTTGCAATGCAAATTATGATTCTTGGGGACCAGGCCTATCCATTGCTTCCCTGTCTAATGAAGCCTGCACCGGGCACCTGGACAGCAGCAAGGCAAGATGTAACTATTGTCTGAGCAGGTGGATGATTTAATTGGGGATTGGTCCTGCTTTTGAGCAGAGGGTTGGACTAGATGACCTCCTGAGGTCCCTTCCAACCCTGATATTCTATGATATTCTAGGTGCAAGATGGCTGTTAAATGTGCGTTTGGTAGATTGCAGATGTGTAACAACTAGGCTGGATCTCAGTGAGCTAAATATTCCCGTTGTTATTGCTGCATGTTGTGTTTTACATAATCATTGGGAAACAAAGCAGGGATGCTATGGACAGGGTGGAGCGGGCGAGCTCTGCCTCTCAGCAATCAGAAAATGTTATTGCCCCAATATTAGAGAGAGAGGTGGGTGAGGTAATATCTTGTATTGGACCAACTTCAGTGATATGATTGCAAACACCTTCCCTGGGACAGACAGCAGCATTATTCCCCTATCATTTGAGCAAGCTGATCGCTCTCCTTTTTTGAAAAAACTGACGATGTAGCCCCTTTTCCAGTCTTCAGGAGAGAGAACTGCTCAAGTTGGCTTGAAGGTGTTCAGGCCATATGCTGCTGGCCTCTTCTCAGTGATGGTGCCACTGAAGCTTGTTGCAGAGCAGTGCGGGAAAGTTTCCTACACCAGGGGAAGAGACAAAGCAGCCCTTCCAAGAAACCATTGATAACTTGCTCAGCAAATTGAGGGAAAGCCTGTGGGGGTCACAGGTAAAGGGCCTTTGGGAGAAATTCCCCTGTCCCAGGTTCCATTCAGCTCTGAACTCCTGCGGGGGCCAAAGGCCCTGTACTCCAATAAAGACAAGTGCAAAGTACCACACTTAAGAAGGAAAATTCAAATGCACAACTTCACAATGGGGAATAACTGGCTAGGGGATAGTGCTTCTGAACAGGATCTAGGGGTGATAGTGCATGACAAATTGACTATGAGCCAACAATGTGAGGCAGCTGCGAAAAAGGCTAATATCATTCTGGGGTGATGTGAACAAATTGGAAAGAGTCCAGAGAGCAACAAAAATGATAAAAGGTTTAAAAACCTGATCTATGAGGAAAGGTTAAAAAAAATGGATATGTTTAGCCTTGAGAAAAGAAGACTGAGGGAGGTCCTGATTATGGTCTTCAAATATGCTAAGGGCTGCTATAAAGCAGACAGTGATCAATTGTTCTCCATCAAAGGTAGGACAAACATAATTGGCTTAATGGACAACAAAGGGAGATTTAATTAGATATTAGGAAGAACTTTCTAACTATAAGGATAGTTAGGCTCTGGAACAGGTTACCGAGGGAGATTATGGAATCCGCATTGCTGACAGTTTTTAAGAACAAGTTGGGGAAACACCTGTCAGGGATGATCTAGGTTTACTTGGTCCTGCAACAGCACAATGGGCTGGACTAGAAGACCTCTTGAGTCTCCTTCCAATCCTACATTTCTATGGTTATTAGCATACGAAGGGGAGATGAAACCAATACTGCACTACCAGGGAAAGCAACTGCAGCTAGATATAAACCAAACTTGTTTGCAAGGCCAGGCAGTCTCCCTCCCTACTTTGGCAGATACCCAGACTATCAGAGCTGGTGTCTCGCACCTCGTGTTTGCTTTGCAGATGGACCATCTCCTTCCCAACAAGGGGAGGTAGTTTCATCTCTTCCTCATCTGCTCATGTAATTCATCATTTTCAGAATCATGCCAGCCCAAAAACCACGTCATAATGAAGTTGTCAGTCCTGAAGTGAGATTCACACAAGCGCAGGGTGCTGCCCGCATAGATCTCATCAGAGGAAAAGGACTTAACGCTGTAATTTGCTTTCCATTATAAAATCAGTTTTTGCACACACATAAAGGAAATCCCTTTCCATGTGTAGACTGGCATGTGTGGCCTCTAGCTCAAGATTAATTTTATTAGAAACTTTCAGGTTAATCAAACAAGGGATTAGTAAACTTTGTGGCTTTTGAAAATGAGTCATCTCATTTTTAAAGCCTTCCTCCCCACCCCCATCTATAGCTGATGTACTGCTACCCCTTTTGACCCAAGCAGTTTACCAGTACCTGGGTTGTTTCTGTTAGCAGGAGAAATTAGTGAAGGGGTAAGGTATTTCTTTGATACAATCCTGTTTGCTTACAAAGAATGTACAGAAAATCCTGAATCAAACAGGAAATCATTTCCTTGCTCAATATTCCAAGCCACTTTTTACAGCCAGCACTCTACCAAAAAGCTCCCTCTTTCTCTCAGTACTATGAGTACTTCTCCGGCTGTTCTTGGTTTTCTGTTTTCTCTGCCTGCCTCTGTGTTGATTTTGGCTGCATCTGCCCATCCCCTACCCTCACAGCCCCAGCCCTCTGCAATTGTAGTCAACTCCTGTGAAATCCCTCCAAACACACAGCTCAGTATCTAACTGGCCTTGGGTGGTGGTTCCTATTGTTTCTGCTATTTTACTCCAAATGAAGCTTGTCAACGTTCCTTCCCCACTCTGAACTCTACGGTACAGATGTGGGGACCTGCATGAAAGACCCCCTAAGCTTATTCTTACCAGCGTAGGGTAAATGCTGCCACCACCAAAGTGTTACACAAAGAACAGGGGAAGTGCCCACTTGGAAACATCGCCCCCCCAAAATATCCCCCCAAGCCCTACACCCCCTTTCCTGGGGAAGGCTTGATAAAAATCCTCACCAATTTGCATAGGTGAACACAGACCCAAACCCTTGGATCTTAAGAACAATGAAAAAGCAATCAGGTTCTTAAAAGAATAATTTTAATTACAGAAAAAGTAAAAGAATCACTTCTGTAAAATCAGGATGGCAAATACCTTACAGAGTAATCAGATTCAAAACATAGACAATCCCTCTAGGCAAAACCTTAAGTTACAAAAAGATACAAAAACAGGAACATACATCCCATTCAGCACAACTTATTTTATCAGCCATTTAAACAAAACAGAATCTATTGCATATCTAACTAGATTGCTTAGTAACTCTTTACAGGAGTTCTGACCTGCATTCTTGCTCTGGTCCCGGCAAAAGCATCACACAGACAGAGAGAACCTTTGTTTCTTCACCCATCCACCCCCAGCTTTGAAAGTAGCTTGTCTCCCCATTGGTCATTTTGGTCAGGTGCCAGCGAGGTTATCTTAGCTTCTTAACCCTTTACAGATGAAAGAGTTTTTCCTCTGGCCAGGAGGGATTTAAAGGTGTTTACCCTTCCCTTTATATTTATGACAGAGCTTATCTGCTTCTTATATTTAACCTGAATGAAGGGCAGCTGTTATGCCCACCAGCTTCAGTGAGGTTTCACCCCACCCCAGCATCGGAGTCTATATCTGCTTAGACTGGAGCAAAAATTGAGATTTGTTCCCAATTTATAACAAAAATGCTGAAGTGCTCATCAGTGCCTTTGACATGAATTAAAAAGGGAGTAACATAACAAATACAATAGCAGCATCTCTTGCCCCCAAACCAGAAAGCCCAGTTGTACCAGCTAATCCATGAAGACACACCTTTATCACAGTCCTTCCTCCCAAAAGCCTGGGTAAAAAAGTGGTCTAGGCTATGTCTATACTGCACAGCTTTGCAGTGTGGCCTTGGGTATGTCTATACTGTATAGTAATCCTGAGTCTGTGGGCCCCGTGCCTGCAGACTCAGTGTTTCCAAGCCAATGCTTGAGCCTCCACACTGCATTGTAAACCTGGGCCTCCCAACCATGCTGATAGATACATACTGCACTACTCAGACCTGACTCAGACCTTCCACTTCTGGGAACTTATCCCAGCATACCCCAGGGTTCCCCTAGGCCCCTCACCAGCTGTAGGTGCTCTAGGACTTGGTTCACAGTGGACTATGGGAGAACTTGTGTGTCCATCCCACAGGACATGACCAGAAATGGTTTGAGTGGGTCAAGCCCACCAACACATCCACGTGAGGCATTTTGGGGTCTGCACACTCCCAGCAGCCAGAATCATCAACATGATAAAAATCTGATCTTAAATTCAGAAGAACTCGGTTATCTGAGCAATTAAAGGTCATGCAAACAAATTCTGTACCAGAATCATTGAAGTGATGTGTTACTCAGAATCCAAGATTTCACGATTGACATAGTTTCATTTCCTTGTTTGTGACTGTACATTTTTAAAGGTTTTACACTTTGGATGACTTAATATTGCAATCTATTCAGCCTGTAAGATATTTTTCCTTGGAACAATAATGGACTAGCATAAATAATTTTAAACTTCCTTAAGGAAGTTTTGCTTCATTTTACTGCATCACGGTCTTATGAGTAATACCAAAGCAATTCCATGTTTTCCATTGAGTTGGAGACCACTCCCAGCAGTGACTCTTATTGACTTCTTTATTTATAGGGCTTGGATTTGACCTTCAATCAATCCCGCAGTTTTTAAAAGAATCTGAGGGCATGTGCTGCCTTCCACTGAACAATAATAGGGTGGGGAGGTTGCACAGAGGGGAAAGGTGGCTATGCAGTAGGGTTGCCCCTCCTCTCTCTCTCCTGTGCATGCTGAAGCTCAGCTCCACGTGGGCATGGGGAATGCGTGGTAGGGGAGAGGTGAGTCTAGGGCTCAGTGCTGCATGTTCTTCTCAGGACAGCATAGTTTACAATATAATTTGCATCAAAGTTACTTTTGCCTGGAGCATCTGCAGGGGTACAGACGAGGGTCATTTGGCTAGTGCTATGGGAGTGATGGGCAGAGTACATACAGGCCAAGAACTCTTTGACACCTGTGTTACAGGGTCCACTCAGGGTGCCTCCTCCTGGCTGCTCTGGGGATTAGCTCCTTCCAGGTCCAACACTCCATTCTGCTGCTCATTGTGCAGCCTGCCGCCTCCCTCTCTATTTGCCACTTGGGGTGCTCTCTCTTTGTGGCTTGGCTGTCTAGTCAGGTCACTATAAATTTTCCCTCTTCTGCAGTATCAAACTTTCTCCATACACACAGTCTCTGGCAGTCTTCTTCTTCACTGTCCAGACTGTGCCATTTCCCCAGTGGTTGGTAGGGGAACCCAGACCCATCATCTACTCCGAGCTCCAGGTGAGGAGCCCTCTAATCTGCAGCCACAGTCTGCACCATCTTAAACCTTGCTGCCATTTCCCTGAGCTTTTTCCTACACCCTCTCCCCTAGGTTTCCTTCCTTTCCTCTCCAATATCCCTCACTGTAGCCCCCTTCTGCTGCCAGCTTCCTGGCTTTGTCCTAGCCCCACCTGTTCCTTCTCAGATGGGCTCCATCTTCATTCAGGGGTTACTTAGGCCACCTAATTCCCCTCAGGTGGGACCTGTCGGGTTAATTGGCCTCTTCTCAGCCTCAGTATCCCCTTCTAGGCTAGTATGGGGTGAATACCCCATCACAGGCTGTGAATCTCGGCCATTTGCTCAAACTCCCACCCTTCAGCTAACTGGCCATGCTGTTGCCTACACCTACCACAGAAGGCATGCCCCACAAAACACGGGCAATGATTGGGCTCAATGCTCCTCCTTAACACAGCTCAGTGTAGGAAAGGTTCTTGGTATGTACATCACAGAAACAATGCAGAGACAAGGGTCAAGGGAGAGAAGAAACATAAGAGAGATGAAGCCAACCTGAGAGGAATGAGAGAAAGTTTCCCCACTGCTGCTTGTATCCATCCACATATGTATCCATCTCTCTATCTCATGCATTTGCATCCATCACCATGGTACCCAGCCCTCACCTACTCAATTAAAAAGTAATCATCATTCCAAAGGATTGTACTCATTGCTTAGACACCAGCCTGACAGTGTCTTGTCATCAATAGATAGTGTTTCCCCTTTGGGCTGGGCAGTTTGCCAGTCATCAGGGCCTTGTAGGGTAGCTTCCATGAGGAGGGGAGATGAACAGTGAGAGTCATGTATTTCTTTGGTGTAACCTTCTGTTTATAAAGGCTGTATGAAGTCCTGTTTCCTAGGAGACAGGAGAAACAAACAACAGCGCAGTTTCCTTGCTCACTATTTCCGGCGTCCCCCGGAGCTCTGTTGCTACTCATTCGCAGGGCCA
Organism: Caretta caretta; assembly: GCF_965140235.1. NCBI lineage: Eukaryota > Metazoa > Chordata > Testudines > Cheloniidae > Caretta > Caretta caretta. The sequence goes on along the minus strand of NC_134215.1, from coordinate 45,826,200 downwards.
CAATGACTGCTTCTCTCTCTTTCTGCTGGCTTTCTCCTCACACACATATACAGCTTGCCCAACAATTCTTTAGCCCCTGCCTTTGCAACCAGTCCCCAGGAAACCCCTTTTATTCCCATGGATTAGTTCTTGCTCAGGCCTTGCCATGTGGCCCAGTGTTTTGTGCGGTGGCTTCTGTCATTTTAAGCTATCACTCTGTAAAAGGGACTTTATATCTCCTTTATTTAGCCTGAAGGAAGAGTGCTTAGAAGAACATCCATTAGTTCTAACCACGTCTGTGATTGTCCAGTGATCAAAGATACATTAGATGATAGCTATGATCACTGTGCAGCGTAACACTAGACACCGCTGATTTTGTTGGATAGTTCTTCCTTGTCCAGTTTACAAGGGAAGCACAGGAAGCCATAGCTGCTGGTTCCTGTTGCAGATGCTAGGGCAAATAAGTGGCCTAAAGGTTGAAACCTTGGCAATTATCCCACAAAGCCCCAGTGATCCAGCCACAACAGCCAGGTCAGGGGCCAGTCCTTCTCCATGGGGGATAATGGACTATAAGGGCCTGCATATCCGCAGCTCTCCTGTTTACTCCATTTTGGATTGTGGATGCACAGCACTTGTGAAACCCAGTCTCTGCCTCCCCACCTTTTCTTATGATGACTTGATCTCTTTGGACATGATCCAATTCCCACTGAAATTAGGGGGAGGTCCTCCACTGGATTCAGTGGCCAATGGATCAGGCCCTTAGAGAAAAACTGCAGTCTCTAGTCTATGAAAGGAGTACTTCTCAGGCTAGGTGGAATCTACTTCCCCCATCAGCAGCATAAATTGTCTACATACTTTCCAACAATAAAGTCAAGACTGTGTTTGCTAAAAGAGAATTCACCGCCCTTAGAGTGGCACTAACCTGCTCCTCTACCCGCAGATTGTCAGATAGGGTGACCAGATGTCCCGATTTTATAGGGACAGTCCTGATTTTTGGGTCTTTTTCTTATATAGGCTCCTATTACCCCCCACCCCCTGTCCCAGTTTTTCACACTTGCTATCTGGTCACTCTGTTGTGAGAAGCCAGCTTTGCAAGTGTAACCTTGGGGTTTAGAGCGCATGGCCCCTTTAAATCTTTTTCCTAGTGGGGAGGGGGAGCAGTGAGAGAAAGGAGAGAAACCTGGGGTGTGGCGCTGGAGCCCTGGGAGAGAAGGGCTGCAGCTGGGAGGCCCTGAACAAAAAGTGAAGGAGAGAGAACCCCCCTGAAGCCTGGGAAGGACAGGGCGGCCGATCAGGGACACCCCAGGACAGGAGCCAGGAGGAGCACTGTGCCAGGGAGGAATTGCCTGAGAAGGACAGGCCAGAGCTGGACCTAGTATCACTGCTGCCCAGAGCTGCATGGGGCTGTGAATACTGGGGCTTGTGACTCTGCATTGGAAATAAGGAGGGAGGCTGCTAGTTATTTAAGTGTGGAGGTGGTCACTCTGTGTAGCTTTGCAGAGAGCAGCAGAAGAGGGCACCGGAGGGATTTGTTGGGGAAAGTTCACTGGTGCTGAAGACGACCAGGAGCACCCAAGACTCACCGTTGAACTGGAACTTTGTTCAGGACTCCGAAACTCTGTGTGCAAACACATTGCTCAATGTCTGCCCTTTCAGACTGTGCTACCACTGGGTCTGTGGGGCCTTGGTTTGGATGCAACCCTGTTCTACTGCTCCCCCTATACTTCCCCTTGTAGTTTTTCTCCTCTCATCCTTCTGTAAATAAATATCTCCCTTTCTTATATTCATTGTATATTTCCTGTGGGTGTGTGTGTTCACTCTGGGGGGTTTGGTACTCTGGGGTTGAGGGAATTTTTCCTGCTGCATTCCTGCACGCGCCGTCTCTTGGCCAGAGCTGCCTGCAGAGCAGAGTCTATCTTGGCCATGAGGGCACTAAAGTTACACAAGCATCAAGATTCATTTGCATACCTGCTTCCTGCAGGGAGTGACCTTGACACAACATGTGCCCCCTCCCTAGCGATGTCACTGCAAGTGGAACGTCACACCGACATGAAGCACTCAGAATCTCTCTGCTAAATCTTTAGCAGTGATTCAATGTACAGTAAGTGTCACTAAACATCGATTTCATCATACACAAAGAAAACGACCCATCCCTAAAACTTGAAATGTACAGATATGCAAAGTAACAAAAATGCTTCTTGAGAATTTATTAAATTTGATTTAATGATATTTCCTTTGTATATTTTGACGTTATATTGACAATGTGTGTTTTATTGGCTATAAAGTTTTATCTTTTTGAATCTCAGTGTTTACTGGGATAACATGATTATTGTCTAATCCTTCACATCTGCCTGCAACTGACGTTTAAATCAAGCAAAATGAATTTAAAAGCTTAAAAATGAACATTGATATTATCCATTGAAACTATTAAAAAAATATTGAATTCTGCCAAGCTACTCTTAGGAGAGGGAATCAACCTGCCCCAAATGACACCCGTTTAAAATGCTATTTTGCTAATTTTATTGCTTTATTTTTACTTTTTACTCTACAAGATGAAGCAGCTAGATCTCCTTCAGCAACTGCTATGAAAAACCATGTTCCCATGTTTACACTGCTCTGGGTGTGTATCAGAAACAGAAACTCTGAGCCAAACTCTGCTTGTAGTTACACCAGTCTAACCACTAGTAGGGAGTGCTCTAAAATTATTTCTGTGCACATAAGAAATTGGGGGCACAGATAGCAGTAGCTCAAAGTCTAACTTCTAACATTGGCACCAACAGTTCATTGAGAATACAAAAATTTTGACTCAATTTTTTGAAGGCACAAAATTAAGAAAGTTTTAATGGAAGGGTTCAGCTTGCTCAGGAAGGACAGGCGGGGGAAAAGGAAGGAGGTGTTGCCTTATATATCAAAAATGTATACACTTGGACTGAGGTTGAGATGGAAACAGGAGACAGACTTGTCGAAAATCTCTGAGTAAGAATATAAGGGGTAAAAAATAAAGGTGATGTCATGGTAGGATCTATTACAGACCACCTAACCAGGAAGAAGAAGTGGAAGAGGCTTTCTATAAACCAACTAACAAAATCATCCAAAGCACAGGACTTTGTGGTGATGGGGGACTTCTACTACCCAGACATCTGTTGGGAAAATAACACAGCAGGGCACAGATTATCCAGCTAGTTCTTGGACTGTACTGGAGACCATTTTTTATTTCAGAAGGTGGAGAAAGCTACAGGCTGTTCTAGATTTGATTTTGATAAATAAGGAAGAATTGGTTGAGAATTTGAAAGTGGAAGGCAACTGGGTGAAAGTGATCATGAAATTGTAAAGTTAATGGTTCTAAGGAATGGTAGGAGGGAAAACAGCACAATAAAGATAATGGATTTCAAGAAGGCAGACTTTGGCAAACTCAGGGATTTGGTAGGTAAGATCCCCTGGGAAGCAAGTCTTAGGGCTAGTCTACACTGGCAATGGTAAAGCGCTGCCGCGACAGCGCTTTCATGTGGCTTGTGTGGTCGCAGCAGAGCACTGGCAGAGAGCTTTCCCAGCGCTCTAAAGAAACCACCTCCATGAGGGGCGTAGCTCCCAGCACTGGTGCAGTGCTTTACAGCACTGAAACTTGCTGCGCTCAGGGGCTGTTTTTTCACACCCCTGAGTGAGAAAGTTGCAGTGCTGTAAATTGCCAATGTGGACAAGCCCTAAGATCAAGAGAGTTGGCAGTTTTTCACAGAGATGTTATTAAGGGCACAAGAGGAAAGGCCGGAAGTATGGCAAGAGACCATTCTGGCTTAACCAAATCTTAACCAAGAGATTTTCAATGATCTGAAACTCAAAAAGAGTCCTACAAAAAGTGAAAACTAGGTCAAATTACAAAGGATGAATATAAACAAATAACATAAGTATGTAGAGACAAAATTAGAAAAGTCAACACACAAAATGAGATTAAACTAGCTTGAGATATAAGGGGTAACAAGAAAACATTCTACAAATACATTAGAAGCAAGAGGAAGACCAAGGACAGGGTAGACCCGTTACTCAATGAGGGGAAAAAAACAATAACAGAAAATGTGGAAATGGCAGAAGTGCTAAATTACATTTTTGTTTCAGTTTTCACCAAAAAGTTTAGTAGCAATTGGACATCCAACTTAATGCTGATGAAAATGAGGTAGGATCAGAGGCTAAATAGGAAAAGAATATGTTAAACATTACTTAGACAAGTTAAACGTCTTCAAGTCACCAGGGCCTGATGAAATATATCCTGGAATACTCAAGGAGCTGACTGAGCCATTAGCAATTATCTTCAAAAAGTCATGAAAGACAGGAGAGATTCCAGGGGACTGGAAAAGGGCAAATATAGTGCCAATCTATAAAAAGGGGAATAAAGAAAACCTGGGGAATTACAGACCAGTCATCTTAACTTCAGTACCCAGAAAGATAATGGAGCAAATAATTAAGCAATCAATTTGCAAGCACCATGAAGATAATCAGGTGATAAGTGACAGTCAGCATGGATTTGTCAAGAACAAATTGTTTCAAACTAACTTAATAGCTTTCTTTAATAAGATAACAAGCCTTGTGGATGTGGGGAAGCAGAAGGTGTGGTATATCTTTACTTTAGTAAGGCTTTTGATATGGTGTCACATGACCCTCTCATAAACAAATTAGGGAAATACAACCTAGATGGAGCTACCTGGTGGTGCATATGTGGTTGGAAGGGCATATCAAGTGGGGTCCCGCAGGGATCAGCTCTGGGTCTGGCTCTGTTCAATATCTTTGTCAATGTTTAGATAATGGCAGAAAGAGTACACTTTTAAAGTTTGCGGATGATACCAAGTTGGGGTGGTTTGCAAGTGCTTTGGAGGATAGGATTAAAATTCAAAATGATCTAGACAAACTGGAGAAATGGTCTGAAGTGAATAGGATAAAATTCAATAAGGATGAATGCAAAGTGCTCCATTTAAGAAGGAGCAATCAGTTGAACATATACAAAATGGGAAATGACTGCCTATGAAGGAGTACTCTGGAAAGGGATCTGGAGGTCATAGTGGATCACAAGCTAAATATGCGTCAACAGTGTAACACTGTTGCCAAAAAAAAAAATGCAAACATTCTGGAATGTGTTAGCAGGAGTGTTGTAAGCAAGACAAGAAGTAATTCTTCTGCTCTACTCCGTGCTGATACAGCCTGAACTGGAGTATTGTGTCCAGTTCTGGGAGCCACATTTCAGGAAAGATGTGGACAAATTGGAGAAAGTCCAGAGAAGAGCAACAAAAATGATTAAAGGCCTAGAAAACATGACCTATGAGAGAAGATTGAAAAAATTGGGTTTGTTTAGTCTGGAGAAGAGAAGACTGAAGGGGGACACAATAACAGTTTTCAAGTCCATAAAAGGTTGTTACAAGCAGGAGGGAGAAAAATTGTTCTCTTTAACCGCTGAAGATAGGACAAGAAGCAATGGGCTTAAACTGCAACAAGGGAGGTTTAGGTTGGACATGAGGAAAAACTGTCAGGGTGGTTAAGCACTGGAATAAATTGCCGAGGGAGGTTGTAGAATCTCTATCATTGGAAATTTTAAAGACAAATACCTGTCAGGGATGGTCTAGATAATACTTAGTCTTGCGTTGAGTGCAGGGGACTGGACAAGAAGAACTCTTGAGGTCTCCGTCAGTCCTATGATTCTATGAAAGTGGAGACCATTTTTGAAAATCTGGCCCTTAGCATCTGGGATCCTGTTGTTCTGTTACCACATCATCCACCATCATCACCACCACCATTATTACTACAGCAGCACTTGCACTGGGCAAGGTACTCTACAAACACGTAGGAAGTCATGGGTCCTGTCCAAAGAGCTCACACTCTAAAAATACACATACATAGGGGGAGAAAAGGGATACGTCACAAATGCAAAGCGTTTAGTAGTTTTGCCTTTGTTGACCTCTTTGAACTGAGCAGCTAGCCAGTATTTGGGGTCTTGTGCATTGTTTCCTTTACAAGAAGAAATGGATGATGGAATCAGGTATTTCTATGAGGCAACCCTGTTTATTTACAAGGAATGTACAAAGTCTTGTTTGCCTGAACACAGCAGGAATCAAACAGTAGAGGACAGTTTTCTTGCTCAGTATTCCAAGCCTCTTTTTCCAGTTAGCTCTCTGCCCAAAACATTTTCTCTTAGCTTTCTTTGAAGGCCACACTCCAAGTGGTTGTGCTGGTAGTTTCCTTGACTTTCTGCAGCCTTCTCTGGCTGCCTCTGTGTTGTTTCTGGCTGTGTCTGGGTCCCCCCCCCGGCACAGCTCCACCAAAAACAAAACCCAGCCCACCTGCATTTACATTCATCTGCTGGTGAAACTCTTCTGTCCACATAGCTTAGATTCCTAAATGGCCTTAGTTTGGCCTGTGTTTTGGGTGGTAGCTTCTATTGTTTCAGCTATAAAGTGCATAAAAGGAACTTAATTGTTTCTTACATTTATCCTGAATGATACATTTGGATTTGGGGGTTGTGGTTGATAATCACCTGAACATGAGCTCCGAGGGAGACTCTGTGGCCAAAATGGCTAATGCAAACCTGGGATGCATAAACTGGAGAATCTTGAATAGGAGTAGAGAGGTTATATTACCTTTGTATTTGGCACTGGTGTGACTGCTGCTGGAATACTGTGTGCCCACAGTTCAAGAATGATGCCAATAAATTGGAGAGGATTAAAAAAAGAGCCACAAGAACAATTAAAGGATTAGAAAACTTGCCTTTTAAGGATTGAGCTTCACGAGTCTATCTATTTAGCTTAACAAACAGAAGGTTAAGTGGTGACTTGATCACAGTCTGTAATTACCATCATGGGGAACAAATATGTAATAATGATCTCTTCAGCCTAGCAGAGAAAGGTATACCAGTGTCTGGCAGTTGAAGTGAGACAAATTCAGACTGGAAATAGGGTGTACATTTTTAACAGTGAGTAATTAACCATTGGACCAACTTACCAATGGTCATGGTGAATTCTCATCACTGACAATTTTTAAATCAAGTCTAGATGTTTTTTTTAAAAGATCCACTCTGGAGATTATTGTGGGGCAGGTCTCAGGCCCTGTGGTGTATAAGGGATCAGACTGGGTGATCACAATGGATCTGGGTGATCTATGACTCCTCACAGAGATTCCACCTAACTGCTAGCATAACTGCTAGCATAACACTGTATTAAATACATGACCAGTTCCCACTGCCATAGGCGCCGACTCCGTGGATGCTCCAGGGCTGGAGCACCCACAGGGAAAAAATGGTGGGTGCTTTTCTCCCCACAGCACCTCCTGTCCACCAGTGGGCCCCACCGATCAGCACCTCCCTCTCCTCCCTGCACCTCCTGCCTATCGTGATCAGCTGTTTCGTGGCATGCAGGAGGCTCTGGGGAGGAAGGTGTGAGGAGTGAGGATGCGGCACACTGGGGGAGGGGGCGGAACAGAGTGGGAAGAGGTGGGGTGGGGGTAAGGTGGGGGTGTGGCCATGGGGCAAGGGGTGTAGTGGGGGCGGGGTCTGGGGCAGAGCCAGGGGTTGAACACCCCCCCGCACAATGGAAAGTCGGCGTCTGTGCCCCATTATTAGACGGCTAATTTCTCATAGGTGTCGTGGAAGCTGTGGCTCTTAAGGATGGATTATATATAATGAGCAGTGGACAGCGGTCTTGCAGTCCTGCTTAGGGGACAGCATTTCCTGCGTGAGGGGTGGGACACATGGAAGTACAAAGCCGTCTGTGAGAGAAGCAGGCGAAGGGTGCACTGAGGCTGGCATCCCAGACAGAGCAGGTGGAACATGGTAAGAGACACAGGTGGATAGGGGGATGGGGTAGTTATCGGGTGACCAGACGTCCCGTTTTTAAAGGGACAGTCCCGTATTTGAGCCCTCCTGCAGGTATCCCAACTTTTTCTTAAAAATGGGCAAATTGTCCTGTATTTTCTGTCTCTCTTCCCATCAGTACTGGTAGGCCCTGTTGCTGGCTGGATCCCTGCTCGCCAGCCCACCAGTGCTGGGGGCGGGGGGATCCAGTGGCCAACGATCGGGGTGGGTGTGCAAGGCTGGTGGCGGGGCAACATGCAGTGCATGGGGAGACCGCTCCCCCTGCTTGTCCATCAGCACAGCCCTCGCTGCGTGCCAGCTCTCAGCCATCGGGGCCCAAACCCCTGTCCCATTTTTGGCCGGTATTTTTGGCCGGCTGCACGCTGCGATGGCTGGGGAGTGCGGGCACGCACCAGGTGGCAGCCGGTTATGTGTCACCTCTGCTGCCCACCCTTTGGCCCTTGATGTGTGCCCCCCCTCTCGCTGTCCTCTCCCTGCTTTGCCCTGTCACCCCCCCGCATCCCCACTGCTCCTCCAAATCCCCCCCAGCAGGGCGTGTCCCACTCCCAGCTCTGTGCGGAGAACCAGCCCCTTGTTAGAGCGCTCAGCTCACCAGCAGCCTGGCCAGCAGGCTCCTTTCTTCCCCCACTGCCTCTGGCTGGGCTGGCGCCCGGGAGCCCTGCATGTGCCAAAGCCGGCATGGGAAAGCCTCTCCGCCCCTCAGCTAAGCTCCGGAGTGGCGGGGGGGACAGGGCAGGAAGCAACTTCCAGCCTGTTCATGCCCCAAATCTGCAGGCTCCACAGCAGCCTCCGGGGCAAGGGCGTAGCTCCCTCTTCATTCCCCTCTCCCCCCTCCCTCCAGCCCTGGTTCCTGCCCCCAGGGAGCATGCGGCTGCTCCATCCCCTAGGCACCCTCTCCTGTTTAGCCACCTCTCTGGCTGGGTTCACTGAAGTCCCTGCAGTCAGGTTCCCTGGGCCCTGGTGCAGAATCATCCTTAGGGCTTAACCCCTCCCTGCCCACGCTGTAGCCGGGGCACAGGAGGTGGCTGGGTTATGTCAGTGGCCAGCAGCAACCTGGAGGTGTTAGCTGCCTTTTGACACTGTCCAGGCAGGAAGGGACAAGCTATTTCCAGCCATACGGGGTGGGAGAGAAGAGAGGAGGTCTGCAAAGACATGAGCCAGGTCATCCTTCTCCCCGCCCTGGCATCTGGAAGCAGCTCCCGTCCCTTCCCTCTTGCACAGTGCCAAAAGGCTGCTGCTGGCCACATTCTGGTGTGAACCCTGACAGAAATCCAGGGGGAGAGGGGCATGTGATGCTGCGTGCTCCCCTGCCCCCCATCTTGCCTCATGAAGACACGGCACCAGGTACCAGGTGAGGTGGGTCCGTTCCAGGGGCCCAGCCAGGCATGGAAGGCAGAGAACGCCGGGCAGGGAGGGTCGGGTTGGTCGGTCAACCCCCATGTAAGAGAGGCGTATGGGAGGGGTGTGTGTGTGTGTGTGACCTCTCTCTGTTTGTGTGGGGGGGGGGTAGGGTGTGTGTCACCCCTCCCCTTGTGAACCTTAAAGCCTTAAAGATAAGAAGGTAAATAAAAATAATCCAGCCACACAATATTTCTTTTTAACAGGGGCTCAGTCAACTTGATGTTAATTTGAATGTTTGCACTGCATAGTTCGAATTGATTGCTGTTGAACTCACTTGCATACGAGTAATTTTACCAGGTGTCCCGTATTCAGCACAGGGAAATATGGTCACCCTACTTCTGGCAGCAAGAGAGTACGCAGAGATTCAAAGACTTGCCTTTCCCACCTGCGTGTCTCGTGGTTCCTAAGCCATTTCATTAAGTACACTTCCTGAAGAAGGGCCGGGTCTAACATTAACAGCCCTGGGGTAGAGGAATTTGTTGGGTTTATGTTCATTTCATGGTATGATCTAACACCAGTAACAGAAAAACATTCCATAAAAGGCAAGGCAAACCCCTAAACATCTGTCAGAGAGCCAGAAATCAGGCTCCCTTATCACAAAAGGGAAACACAGGGAGGCAAAAAACATCACACACATTAAACCAGCAGCTAAGCTGTAAAAAGCTCAAGGGGAAGAACCCTGTTCTAACACAAGGCGGAACCAATGAACCAGCTCCCCATCTCCATTGAAGATGAGTTTGCAAAAATCTAATAAATGTTATTGGCACTATTCCTTGTGAAGCCAAGTGCCCAGCTACCAAGAGTCCAACTGCCCAGAGCTCAGAGGGGGGAGAGAAAAAAATTGAATAAACCTCCAAAGTAACTTAAAATAGCGATTCTACACCTAAAAATGTCAGGCCTTTGAGTCCCCTCTTTGGCCTTCCAGGGCTAGATGTGAGCACTGGGTCTCAAGGGGGGAGGGATAGCTCAGTGGTTTGAGCATTGACCTGCTAAACCCAGGGTTGTGAGTTCAATTCTTGAGTGGGCCATTTAGGGATCTGGGGCAAAAATTGGGGATTGGTCCTGATTCAAGCAGGGGGTTGGACTAGATGACCTCCTGACGTCCCTTCCAACCCTAAATTTCTATGATTCATGGGGCTGAGAATCTTCCCACCCTGATGGGATAAAGTCCCCAATCTAGCTCTGTACAGTGCTGAGAGTTCAGACACTTGTATGGCCAGAAAAGCAGGTATTGGCTAAGAGCTGAATCTTGCCAATCCTGGGTTTCAGGAAGATGTAACCGGGGGGAAGAGAATGCCAACGGGAGTTTAACTCCTGGTAGAGCTACTCAAGCCACACAAGTCAAAGGGTGGGGCCCAGAAGAAAAGCAGTCCACTGGCTTTCCGGGTTGGGGATAGGCCAACCAACCGATCCGTGTAAAAATGTCAAGGTACAGACAGTGATGAGCTGCCAAAAGCTGAAGAACCGGTTCCTTCAGTCGCTCCGGGTCTTCGGCGGCACTGAAGGACCCGCCGCCGAAGTGCCGCGGAAGACCCGGAGTGAGTGAAGGACCTGCCGCCGAAGTGCCGCTGAAGACCCGGAGCGCCGCCAGGTGAGTAAAAATTAAAAAGGGATTTTCAGGGGAGCTTCCCTAGCCAAGAGCTCAGGCGGGCCGGACAGGATGGTCCCGCGGGCCAGATGTGGCCCGCGGGCTGGAGTTTGCCCACCCCTTTAACAACCGGTTCTAAACCGGCTTCAAAATTTAACAACCGGTTCATGCGAACCGGTGCAAACGGGCTCCAGCTCACCACTGGGTACAGACACAAGGTAGCCATTCCGTCCCACACCATGCCAAAGTAATGTCTCTGTCTTGGAACAAATGGCAAGTGATGGTAAAAGCAACCAGGAAGCCACGATTCCGAGAAGGTCTTTACGGAAGGTAAAACAAACGATGAGTGTAGGTTTCTGGAGCATTAGAACAATGGCTGTAACAACAAAAGCTGCACAGAAGCAAAATAAATGGACAAATCTGATCTCAAAAACCTTGGAATAAGTGAAAGTTGATGGCCAGGAGCCGAAAAAAAGCAATTTAAAAATGAAAACAAAGCCATAATATATTTGAAGAGGCAAGATGGTTTCCTCTCAGAGGGAGGAAATAGCATTAATTATGACTTTCAAAGCAGAATATTCACTCATAGGCTGGGAGCCATTTACAGCTGATTGTGCCAAGCCAGGTTTCAAACAAATACAAGAAAATGACAATTCTACATTATACAGCAACAAATAGCTACTATGATGAGACCAAAGATCATTCCTACAATTGTCCTCAAATGCTGATTGACAAAATTCCCTGCTTAATAATGGGGGACTTCAATTCCTAGGTTGGGGATGACAACAACGGAGTGGAGAAAGCAGAGCCTTGGTTCCCAAACTCAGAATGATGAAAGACTGATAGAGCGGAATCAAGGCTCATAACCAGTGGAACACCATTCCCACACAAAGATATACATAAAGAAAGTTGGAATTCCTCAGATGGAGTCACCAGGAATCAGATTGACCATCTGTGTATTTAAGGAAATTTAGATCAGCTCTGCAGGACATCTGAGTGGACAGAGGAGCTGATGTCAAAAGTGACCCTAATTTATGTGTGGCAAGGATGAAGATCAAACTCAAGAAAAAGAAAGTTGAAAACAATTATGAGCCAAATCAGCTGGGAGGAAGAATTAATCAGAAATATGTCACTGATGATTGGGAATCATTTAAGAACACCTTTCTAGATGTGCCTAAAGAGCCACAGTCCCAGAATTGATGAAGAAGACTGAACTGGTTTAAAAAAACCCAACCTGGTTTAGAGGCAAAGTGAAGGCAGCTATAAAAAATAAATAAAAATATATATATGTAACAATTGGAAGAAAGGGGAAATTGATGATCATAATGGTTTCTTCTGGCTTTGGAATCTAAGAATCTAATGGAAACCCCAGCAACTCCCTAGTCAAACATTACATTAGAAGACAAGGAGTGAGTCAATCTGTATACCTGGGCAATAATGTGCATGCCAATGGGTATGTCCAGAAGGAAATGTCACACATTAGCCAGCTGCATTCACCAGTTTAAACTAGTTTTGGTCTTTGAAAAATCTACAACTTAAAAACCAAACAATGAACCTTCAACTGAAATGTTACCTCTATCTTAATATATAGATGTGAAAGCCGGAAATCCATCAAAGGGACAGCTGCCCAAATGCCCATGAAAGCTGATGCCTTCGACAAATACTAGGTATTAAATGGAATGGCATTTTAACAAACTCTGAGATTCAATAATTCCCTCACTCTAAAGTTATCCAGAAAAGCAGGTGGAAATCTCTGGCACATGTGTTTCAGAGGGAAGTCAGAGTGTCTGCCATCGGCCAGCTGGCGGCACACACAAAAGCAGCTGTCCAAAAGAATCTATCCATTGAAGACTACTCAGAAGAACTTACCATCATAGGACATGTAAAGAGTGGCCCAGGATAGATGGGGATGGAGGCCCTTGTTTGTGTCCCAAGCGATGTCTGACAGTGGGGGATGGATCAGAGAGATTTCGGAACTCTTGTAGGAGGAACTGGGAGCCTGTTTCAAGCCTGGGGGTGAAATCAAGAGAGGGAAGAGATGAAGGGAGCAGCAAGGAGAGGGCTTGGGGGGAATGTTGAGAGTAAGAGGGATGTGGAGACCAGCGATGGTGGCGGGGTGAGGTATGGAGGATGTTGAGTGCGAGGTGGGAAAAGGCAGGTGCCTATGAGGGAAACTCAGCGTGTGTGGGGGGGAGGGCTGATGCGGTCATAGCGGCAGGAGAGGAGGGGCCTTTAGCATGCTAGATCAACAGGAGGGGAAGAGGCGATGATCTTCCCCAAGTGTGATCCATTTGGCTGTATAGAGTCCTTGTAGATAAGAGTTGGGAAGGGCCATTTCAAAGGAGGCTGCTGCAGGGAACACACTTTAGGGAATGATCCTATGTGGTGGTGGGGTGAATGGGATTGATAGGATTTCTAGAGAGCTGGGCATTTGGGACTATTCTGCTGACTCCTGAGCAGCTGGTTCACTCAGCTGGACTGCTCTTAAAGGGCCAGGAACCCTACCCCCAGCTGCTAGCCTGCCTCCTGTCCTCCAGCCCACACAAGCTGTTGAAAACACTCTGATGTAGAATGCCTAGATAACTCTTTCTAACTGTGAGTCTTTTGGAAGATGGATGTTTTCCCTCTGCTCTCTGTGTGTCCTGGCTCCAATCCCTGGGCCTTGGCTCCGACAGTGGGGTTGAAGTGGCCCTGCTTGCCAGACTGCGCTTCTGGCTTCCCCCACTCCCTCACTGCAAACCAGATACCACCTATGGCTCCCTGATCTCCTGCTGCCTGGTCCCATCAAATAGCACAGCAAGTGTGCATTGGGATCAAATTAGCTCCCCCTTGTGAGAGAAGATGCAGAGGCAGGTGCAGACAGGTCCAAGCAGGGCGGGGAGACAAAACAAAACGCCAGGTGCAACAAAATATCTGATTCCACACCGAAATGCTGAATTCTGTGGCATATTAGGAAAATGTCAGATTTCCTGGCCACAGAGCCCTCTGTCCCTGACTGAGACAGACAGTGCAGGTTACACTTCTCAGAGCAACTGATGCAGGCTCTCTGCAGACTCTGGCAAACACTGCCGCCTCAACGGTGTGATTCAGGGTCACGTTTTCAGGATTATTTTTGCTACAACCATAATTTGAAAAGCCAGCTGGGATTCTGGAACATGATCCTGCAGCTGGGGGAACGCTGCCGCATTGCAGAATGCACAGGGCTCTGCTCTGGCCCATTCCCATCACATTCCCCTGAGCGCTGCCTGCTGCAGTATAGTCCACTGCTGTTGGGGGAATTAATGAGAGTGATCTGCCTCCTCCCATTCTCAAGCTGCCCTCCCTGGATAGATGGTATTGTCCGATTTCCTCTCAGTAGCCTTCCCTGCAGGCTGATTGTGCCAAGGTCCCTGTGCCCTGGCTCTGAGGGTTTATTTCCCAGTCCTTTCCTGTGCATACAGGGGTCTCGGCTGAGCTTGGCTGCTCTGGGCCATCCCAAGTCCAGCTTCCGTAGTTAGTAAGTAAGAAGCTTTTTCAGAGATTGATGCCACAACAAGGGCACTATTTCAGACTGGGGCGGGGGGCAAACTTTAACCATGATTCCAGGAACTACTTAGGCACCTGAAAACTCTAGTTTTTTTGGCACATAATTTAGAAATTACTAATAGGAGCACTGTATCTAACTCCTATTTAAAGAAAGAAAAAAAATATACAAACACCAGTTAAAGCCATATTTTAAGTTTATATGTAAATTTAGAAAAATCAGGAGATAATACAGCCACATATTCCTGTCTTGGAAAAATTAACCACACGTTGTATTTGGATCAGAACAAGATTAAGGCTCCTTCATTGATTACAAGCGCAGGGGGGGTAACAGCTCTAAGTAGCTGCCCCCCAATGCAAAGCACACACAGCTTTTTAAAGCTTAAAACCACAGACAAATTACACATATATCCGTATTAATTACCTTATTTGGAATACATTGCAAAATTAACACTGGTCAAAAGCAAAAACAAGCATCTCTCCCACTAGGCCCTTACTGTTATTCACTGTCTGTTCTTTTGCGGTCAGCGACCTTTCTAACACACCTGTTGCGGTTATATATGTCATGAGCTTGGCTGTTGCAAATTTGTTCTGCCTGGGGACTTTTCCATACTGCCCCTTCATGCCCCTTATGCACAGAAAACCATTGTTCCGTTTTGGGGACTTTCCACTGTGACTTCTCCTATCCCTTGACACACATAAGCAAGCACGATCTCAGTTTACGGCCTGCGGGCAAGCTTGACCAAAGTCAGGGCCTTGACCTGAGTTTTATGTCCTGTTAATTTTCCCTCACAGTTTCCCCCTTTGAGGCCTCTTCGGCCTCACTTTATTCTATCATACCTCCATGGTCATTAATTTATTAATTTCCTCTCTCTCTTCCTCACATACTACCTGCATTTCCTCGTCTTCTTCCCCTCCTACCTGCATTTCCTCATAAACATTCATTGCTGCCTCTTGCCTCCTGTTATCATAGAGTTTATTGAGAATCATTAGTGCCACTTGTTCCTTTACATTGAGCTTAACTGGTCTAGGACCAGGCAGGCAACGATAAATACATCTACTACAACAGCAATAACATAACCCCATACCAAACAGTAATAAAAACGACATTCCTATGACAATAAAACAATGGGGTGGAGATTGCTGAGTAGTCTTAGTCATAAAACACAAAGCATCATACTTAGTACATAAGGTAGACTCCCTATAGGCTGTATGAAAGCAATTCTTTTCAACTTGATATATATTTTGGAGTACGTGAATCTGTCCCTGTAGGTCCGAAATTTTCTGAATCTCTGGTAGAATTGAAAGCAAATTTTGGAATCGATCAGGTACTAAAGTAGTCCAGTTAAAGGGTATTTGGAACCTAAGGACTAATTGTAGAATTTTATCTGCAGGCCAATATATGATATGGCTTCCTGTAGCAGTGGTAAGATTAAAATGTACATCATTCAAGGTAGTGGTCTTAACATGCACACAGCTATTATTAGCTTGGAAAAGTAGATGAACTGTCAGGGTTGTCCCGTGTTCCATCCCCTCCCAATAAATGTTATCATGAACAGTGACAACTTTTTCCTGGCTTCAGTTTATGTACACACTGAAGTTGTGGGGTTCTAGCAGCCAGAGTGTCCATTGATTTTCTATTCCTATCCAGATATCGGGTGTTATTTCAGGAGCACTGACTATAAATTGGTTAGGCATACCAGGTGGTTTAATTTCCCAAATGTCTTCCCAATCCAAATGTCTTCTCAATTTCCCAATCCCACATGCATCCTCCCCATGGACCCAGCAGGATTCAGTATGTGGAAGCCACATCCCTCCGACCGGCCTGTATGCTTGGAAGGAACACTGCGAACGTCTGCATTTCCACTCAGAGAATCTTCAAGTATGTCTCCCTGGCCACAGATCAGATGGTACTCCCGAGGTGGCTGTAAGGGTAGAGGGCCACCCCTGATGTCTGAGGTCTTTCTGAATGTCCTTTAGCTGGTTATTTAGAAAATCTTGGATCTCCCGAACAAGCCAGGTCCCACTGCAATGCCTTCCCAGCCCCAGCGATACTAAGCACCATATCTGTTATAAGCTTCTGGGTCATTGCACTAAGGGTGGAGATAACGTATAATTCACCAACACCAGCCTGAACCTGGCCTAGCTGTGCTCCAGCAATAAGGCCCGTGGCTTTTTCCAACTGTCCCAATTTTTCCTCTTGTTGCTGACCTTTATGGATATTCCAGATTGCCGCTATGCTATTTTCACCATCCCATAGGTGTCCAGCCAAGTCCCTTTTCTTTCTAGGGGAAACCCAGGCCCTTTGCTGTGCTAACCTGATGGCAGCCCCTTCAGAGCAATTTGGATATGTAGAGGTAATTTAAAAACTGGATAAGGGCAATGTGAATTTAATGGTCCCTAATGTAGCATTAATGACAGTCCACCAATGTCCTAACACATCTCTCCTCTGTGAAGTATCACACCACATCTATTGGCTAAACACCTTCACGATAGGCTGAGAGGCATCGGCATGAATGGCATAAGAAGGGGTATATTACAATAGGGTACAGGTCAAATGATCAGTCACCGGCACATTTTCAGTACAGGTAATTTTTTTCAGCAGCAGAACAAACTTTTGGGGTATTTGATTGATTATTTACCAGTTGGGTGATCAAATAACAGTAAGGGCCTACTTCGTCCAATACACTGTGGAGTTCAGGAGCTGCCATCATATTTACCCCGTCATAGAACCCATT
This sequence comes from Caretta caretta, assembly GCF_965140235.1. Taxonomy (NCBI): domain Eukaryota; kingdom Metazoa; phylum Chordata; order Testudines; family Cheloniidae; genus Caretta; species Caretta caretta. Next base: position 45,809,126 of record NC_134215.1, on the reverse strand, counting down.
CATCTTAATTTTTTATTCCTGGGGCTCATTTGTAGTAATATTATATATTTCTATTTTTACCGACCCATTTGTTTTCCACTCAATCATTTGCTCATATGAACTATTCTGAACTGAAAAAAAATATTTTTTTCTGAACAAAATTTTAGTAAATCACTAAGATGTGAAGGTCTGGGCCATTGGGTTTCATGAGAATATACGGTATTATCTGTATTCGGGTAAATTTTAGGGGTGGTGACCGAGGTGGAGGGAATGGTGTGAGTAATGTCAGGGGCAGCAAGGTGTTTTTGGTATTTATTCTTTGGAAGCCAATTAGGGAGGGCAGTGCATTTTGATGGTACCTGTCAGTAAGCACAGAGCCCAGCCCCAGAAAAAAACCACCCACCACTCAACTCCACATTTCCAAGTGCGGTCCCCACAATTCTCTCCCTGCCAATTAACAATACTTCATCTTTTCCACCTTGGCCAATTCTTAATGTCTTTTGTAGTCAGGAATCCCTGGACTTTGGCGGTTTCAGCAGAGCGAGTGTTCCTTCTTCTTTCTTGGAACAGCCGTGGTTTAGCATTATGCAGGGGAGAGGTTACTAGCACATCACCCTGTAATGGTTTGGTTCTTCTAGCAAAGTCCAAATGCACAGTAGTTCTGTCAGTGGATAAGGGAGAGGTTACCGGCTTTTCACCTTGTCCTTCACTCCTGCTGTCCAGAAGGAGCAAAAACGTCAGAAGGAAAGATAGACCGATGGGCAGGTAGTCAATTCTCAGCACTTCACAGCAGTGTTGATAATTAACAGGACTTGATAAGGGTCTTTCAGCATGGGGTCAGGGCAGTTCCTCACTGATGGACCTCTATGTAGATCCAGCCTCCTGGTTTCAGCGAGTGGCAGGGCTGCTGTATATAAAAAAGACCTAACACACTTCGTTAGTGCCTGACAATAATTAAGCATTGTGTCACCCATTGAATGACTGTCCATCTGAGCCAGGGCCAGTGTGGGTGCAGCCAATAGTTGCATCGGGTGCCCTGTTAGAATTTCATGTGGGCTGAGTCCAGTCTTTTGATGGGGAGTGGCCCTCATATTCATTAATGCTAATGGGAGGGCATTTCATAGAATCATAGAATCATAGAATATAAGGGTTGGAAGGGACCCCAGAAGGTCATCTAGTCCAACCCCCTGCTCAAAGCAGGACCAATTCCCAGTTAAATCATCCCAGCCAGGGCTTTGTCAAGCCTGACCTTAAAAACCTCCAAGGAAGGAGATTCTACCACCTCCCTAGGTAACGCATTCCAGTGTTTCACCACCCTCATAGTGAAAAAGTTTTTCCTAATATCCAATCTAAACCTCCCCCACTGCAGCTTGAGACCATTACTCCTCGTTCTGTCATCTGCTACCATTGAGAACAGTCTAGAGCCATCCTCTTTGGAACCCCCTTTCAGGTAGTTGAAAACAGCTATCAAATCCCCCCTCATTCTTCTCTTCTGCAGGCTAAACAATCCCAGCTCCCTCAGCCTCTCCTCATAACTCATGTGTTCCAGACCCCTAATCATTTTTGTTGCCCTTCGCTGGACTCTCTCCAATTTATCCACATCCTTCTTGAAGTGTGGGGCCCAAAACTGGACACAGTACTCCAGATGAGGCCTCACCAATGTCGAATAGAGGGGAACGATCACGTCCCTCGATCTGCTCGCTATGCCCCTACTTATACATCCCAAAATGCCATTGGCCTTCTTGGCAACAAGGGCACACTGCTGACTCATATCCAGCTTCTCGTCCACTGTCACCCCTAGGTCCTTTTCCGCAGAACTGCTGCCTAGCCATTCGGTCCCTAGTCTGTAGCTGTGCATTGGGTTCTTCCGTCCTAAGTGCAGGACCCTGCACTTATCCTTATTGAACCTCATCAGATTTCTTTTGGCCCAATCCTCCAATTTGTCTAGGTCCTTCTGTATCCTATCCCTCCCCTCCAGCGGCCACTTTAAATTTGGCCACTTTAAATTTGTTTTAGCACAGATCTTGGCCAGTTTATTTTTTAAAATCCCATTTTGACGTTTTACTGTCCCGGCAGACTGCAGGTGGTGGGGGCAGTGGAGATTGTGTTGTATCCGTAAAGTTGCACATAACTTGTTATGATTTTTCCAATAACATTAGGTCCACTTTTCAGAGGAACAGCCGTGTTAGTCTGTATTCGCAAAAAGAAAAGGAGTACTTGTGGCACCTTAGAGACTAACCAATTTATTTGAGCATGAGCTTTCGTGAGCTACAGCTCACTTCATCAGATGTTTACCGTGGAAACTGCAGCAGACTTTATATACACACAGAGAATATGAAACAATACCTCCTCCCACCCCACTGTCCTGCTGGTAATAGCTTATCTAAAGTGATCAACAGGTGGGCCATTTCCAGCACAAATCCAGGTTTTCTCACCCTCCACCCCCCCACACAAATTCACTCTCCTGCTGGTGCTAGCCCATCCAAAGTGACAACTCTTTACATAGTCAAGTCGGGCTATTTCCTGCATAGATCCAGGTTTTCTCACATCCCCCCCACCCCCATACACACACAAACTCACTCTCCTGCTGGTAATAGCTCATCTAAACTGACCACTCTCCAAGTTTAAATCCAAGTTAAACCAGAACATCTGGGGGGGGGGGGGGGTGGTAGGAAAAAACAAGAGGAAACAGGCTACCTTGCATAATGACTTAGCCACTCCCAGTCTCTATTTAAGCCTAAATTAATAGTATCCAATTTGCAAATGAATTCCAATTCAGCAGTTTCTCGCTGGAGTCTGGATTTGAAGTTTTTTTGTTTTAAGATAGCGACCTTCATGTCTGTGATTGCGTGACCAGAGAGATTGAAGTGTTCTCCGACTGGTTTATGAATGTTATAATTCTTGACATCTGATTTGTGTCCATTTATTCTTTTACGTAGAGACTGTCCAGTTTGACCAATGTACATGGCAGAGGGGCATTGCTGGCACATGATGGCCACTATCACTGTTGCTACTCACCGGTATGCCAAATCGTGGTACGAAATTTTTAAACAAAGTTTTACAACAGTTTTGGCATCTGCCTTTTTTTTTTAAACAGGGAAATACATTCCTAAAACTAACACATACTTACAATTACAACATTTAAACATTTGAATCAATCTGAATATTTACAAAAGGTCCCCAGGAAGGGGGATGTGCTGCCTGCCTAACCTTGACAGGTTTACCAACACTATGTTGCTGGCAGATTACACACTGTTGGCAGTATTGCTTAAAATATTCCTTTCTTTACAAATACCCTTGCTGTTTTCAGGCAAAACTGAGGAATTACTCCCATGTTTTTCTGTATTTGTTTTATAGACAGGTCAGTTTTCCACCGGGAATGCATCCAATGAAGTGAGCTGTAGCTCACTCACGAAAGCTTATGCTCAAATAAATTTGTTAGTCTCTAAGGTGCCACAAGTACTCCTTATCTTTATTATGTAGGTGATTTGCATTAACACAGACATTCTCAGTTTGCTTTTGGATTCAAAGTTATCAGCCGCTTAGAGACTTTGTCTCAAAAGGACACAATTAACTTTTATCTTCTGCTTTTAAACACACATTGATTTAAAAGGAAAATACAACCCATTTTGGCTTCCCTTTGGCAAAGTGACCATTGATTACACAAAGCCACCCAAGACTTAGTGTGGGGCACTGACTACAGCTTTTATCTGCTATTTGTTACCAAAACAGATTTAAAATCTTTTTCCATTTTCCTGGCTTTGACTGCCCTGCTGCAGCCACAACTTTGGCCTTTATTTAAAAACATTTTAAATCTTGTAAAGCATTAAGTCATGTTAAGGATTAAATACCATAGCTCAGTGGTTTGAGCATTGGCCTGCTAAACCCAGGGTTGTGAGTTCAATCCTTGAGGGGGCCATTTAGAGATCTGGGGCAAAAACTGGGGATTGGTCCTGCTTTGAGCAGGGGGTTGGACTAGATGACCTCCTGAGGTCCCTTCCAACCCTGATATTCTATGATTCTTTTGTCTGGCAAAAGTATTTTTTGGTTTTACAATTTTAAAACAACACCAATTCATCTTAAACTTATAAAACAAAGATTGTACACACCAGGAGTGTTTTTTTTAGCAAATTTGACTAACTTGTTCATAGTTAAATGATTTCACTTAAATAACCTTTTGCCTGGATTATTTACAGAAATTCTTCCAGAGAAATGTGCCCTTTCTCCAAAGAAATCTTTTTTTCATAACACCCTTTTTAACATTTGTACAAAGTTTCACTGCTTAATTTCCTCCAGTAACTACAGAGTTAACCTCTCACTTTCTTTCTTTTAACTTCCTCACAACAGAACCACTAACCCGGGAACCTATCCTTGCAACAAAGCCCGTTGCCAACTGTGCCCACATATCTATTTAGGGGACACCATCATAGGGCCTAATCACATCAGCCACACTATCAGAGGCTCATTCTCCTGCACATCTACCAATGTGATATATGCCATCATGTGCCAGCAATGTCCCTCTGTCATGTACATTGGGCAACTGGACAGTCTCTACGTAAAAGAATAAATGGACACAAATCAGAAGTCAAGAATTGTAACATTCATAAAACAGTGGGAGAACACTTCAATCTCTCTGGTCACTCAATTTCTGATCTCAAAGTGAGTATCCTTCAACAAAAAAACTTTGAAAACAGACTCCAACGAGAGACTGCTGAATTGGAATTAATTTGCAAATTGGATACAATTAACTTAGGCTTGAATAGAGACTGGGAGTGGTTTAGTCATTATACTAAGTGAAACTATTTCCCCTTGTTTATTCCCCCGTTCCTCAGACGTTCTTGTTAACTCCTGGAAATGTGCTGGAAATGGCCCACCTTGATTATCACTACAAAAGGTTTTCTCTCCCCCGACCTCACTCTCCTGCTGGTAATAGCTCATCTTAAGTGACCACTCTCCTTACAATGTGTATTTTTTCATGGTCTGTGTGTATATATAAAATCTCCTCACTGTACTTTCCACTTTATGCATCCGATGAAGTGAGCTGTAGCTCACGAAAGCTTATGCTCAAATAAATGGGTTCGTCTCTAAGGTGCCCCAAGTCCTCCTGTTCTTTTTCCTCTACTGTGGTTGCCTGCTTGTCTGGGCCCAATCCTTTTTTTGTTGTTGTTGCAGTATTTCTTTCCATGGGCACTGGCATTGTTTTACTACCAATTTAGCAAGGAGGGTGGGCTTTTTGACTAACCCCCTTTTATTTATTTATACACACCTATTTACATACACACACATTTATTTCTTTACATCTAGATGCATCTTATTTAATAATAACCTTAATTTTTTATGTCCAGACTTAATACAACCTTAATACAACCTTTCCCTTATTTGAGGCGGTAACAACCCCTCAGCACCTGTGCTTTGCAGGAAAGGAGAGTAGCAGGGCTAGGAACAACTGGAAAGGAAGAACAGCAACATTAACAGCACGATAAAATGGGGGAGTTACACTCACTAACTGTAGGAATAATGACTCCTTGCTGAATGCAGGAGGTAAGAACAGGTTGGATTTTCCCTTGGCCTGTTTTGATAGAGGGTACTGCTGCACCTCGGGAAGGGGTCTTGCTGGGTTTAGGCAAATCTTAATGGGTTGGGCAGACCCAATGCATCCAACTTGGTTGGCATGATCGGGTCACAAGGCTTACAAGGAGGGAGAGACCTTAGCCAGCAGTTACTGTTGCAATGAAGAAGGGCTGGGGTCAGTCTTCTCCTGTAAACTGCCAGGACCTCATTGTGAGTGGGATCAGGCCTGTCCAGATATACACCACAAGGGATACAGCAGATTATACAATTTAATTTACACAGCAAGTCTTTTCCTAAAATGTTAGCAGGTGAACAAGGGTTTAGGAGGAAAGCATAACGGTCAAACAAAGGACCGACAGAAACGGACAGAGGTGAAGAGACAGGGTGGGAATAAGAGTATTGCCCACCCCTACCGCTTTTGGATCGACCAGGGTGGTAGGGACATTTACTGTATCCAATGGCCCATTTGCTTGCAATAGTAACATGCGCCATCACTGGGTCCCTAAGGGAGGTGGACGGTGGGGACCTTGGTTTGGCCTTCCCCTTCTCCCCCTGCAGTGGGCGGCTATTACGGGATTCCTGTATGTTCTGGAGCAGGAAGGTAATTTTAACATAGTTTTAATGTGGCGGTGAGAGTATTTGGGTTTTATTCAAATTCTTATTTTTACTTTGTTTACAGGTGCTAATTTTTGGTCCAGTCAGCTTTCTTTGGGCAGACTGTGAGAATTTTATCTAACTGTTTCTCCCTGATTTTATTTAACTTTTCCTGGTCATGGCCTGGATTTTGCTTGGGCCACTGAGCTTCTTCACAAACGCAACTCAGTGTTTCCCTAGGCATGACCCCTCGTAGAAGCTGGTTTAAATCTGCTCATGTAGGGTTATAACAGTTTATAACCATTTGCAATCCTCTTTGAATTTAACAGGGTCGTCTCTTATTTTTGGAACTTTTTAAAGTAAATTATACAATTCGGTAGGAGACCAAGGTGCATGTGTAGACACCGAGGTCTCATGACCCAAAGCACCAATGCCTGGGAATTGGCGCAAGAGGAACATTTCCTGAGTACTGTCTTAGGGGTGAACGTAAGGGGCTTCTGTTGCTTAAAATTTCTTGCCGGCTTAATTGGATTTAAATTGTTTGCCAATTTTCTTTTTATCTCTTTTAATTGTGTTGTAAGTTTCTCCTGGGAGTCCTTGAGACTCCTTATTTGAGATTCAAGGCGCCGGTTTTTTGTTTTTTTGTTTTTTCTGTTTCTTCATGCCAATAGAAATATGCCTCACACTGACATTGGCCAGAAGCACACTTCTGAGGTGCACAATCTTGTCAAGGTCAAAACTTTCTCTCTAGGGAAGACTGTAACTTTGGATCATCCCTGGTATACCAGTTCCATTTCTTTAGAAACTTGCAAGTGAGAGGACTATAATTTGTGTACATGTAGTATGCTGGTGTGCCTTTTGGCGGGACAGTGATCCTTTTTGACTCACCGGCCCCCTTGGCGAGGCGGGAATCCCCTTGGATCCTCCAGCCCACGCCCCCCCCCCAGTACCCGACTCAATTCACTCATCCCACTCACACAGGGAAGGTTTGTTTAGGGCCTCCATGACTCTCTTACAGCTCCCCGTCAGCAAACAGTGTCAGTTGGCGCCGCATACTCTGTTGCTTTGGGCGAGGTGATCAGACCAGTCAGTGGCTTTTCAAACCGCCTTCAGGCGGGAACGAGAGACAGGGGAGGAAAGAGGGTATGGAAACAGACTGTCTGAGGACGGAAGGGATTGGATCACACACTTCTAGACCCAGACAGCCCCTCACCGGTCATGAGCCCACGGCTTCGCAGGGCGCTCTAGGCATCTTCCTGTGACTCACATTCACACCGGTCTACCAACCTTCACTTTCACACTGGCACATGGAACCAGGTCTATCCACGACCTGCCCAGGTCTATCCACGACCTGCCCAGCCACCCTCAGTGGCTCTTCCCGGGGAAACCAAACCTGAAAGGAACTCTAACCCACCCCAAGGGCGTCAGGCGTGTCTGGCAGCAAAAAGACCAACTAGAGAGGGCAACTCACCCGAACCCAGAACCTACGGGCAGTCCTCCACCAGAAATGCACAACAGAGATTTCAAAAGGTCTCTTACCTTTCAGATGGGCCCTGGGTCTGGCAGGGAACTGCTCACAGTCCTCCGGTTCTGGGCGTCAGCTGTCTATCCGAGTCATGGCACCAAGATTGTCGTGGAAGAATTAACCACGCATTGTGTTTGGATCAGAACAAGCCTGAGGCTCCTTTATTGATTACAAGCGCAGGGGGGTAACAGCACTAAGTAGCTGTCCCCCAATGCAAAGCACACACAGCTTTTTAAAGCTTAAAACCACAGACAAATTACACATATATCCGTATTAATTACCTTATTTGGAATACATTGCAAAATTAACACTGGTCAAAAGCAAAAACAAGCGTCTCTCCCACTAGGCCCTTCCTGTTATTCACTGTCTGTTCTTTTGCAGTCAGTGACCTTTCTAACACAACTGTTGTGGTTATATATGTCATAAGCTTGACTATTGCAAATTTATTCTGCCTGGGGACTTTTCCATACTGCCCCTTCATGCCCCTTATGCACAGAAAACCATTGTTCCATTTGGGAGACTTTCCACTGTAATTTCTCCTACCCCTTGACACACATAAGCAAGCAGGATCTCAGTTTATGGCCTGCAGGCAAGCTTGACCAAAGTCAGGGCCTTGACCTGAGTTTAATGTCCTGTTAATTTTCCCTCACATTCCCTATCCCAAGCCTTGAGGTATCATAAGAATGGCCATACTTGGTCAGACCAATGGTCCATCTAGCCCAATATCCTGTCTTCTGACGGTAGCCAATGCCAGGTGCTTCACAGAGAACAAACAGAACAAGTAATCATCAAGTGATCCATCCCCTGTCGCCCATTCCCAGCTTCTGGCAAACAGAGGCTAGGGACACTGCCACACTCAGAGCATCTCTGCCCATCCTGACCAATAGCCATTTATGGACCTATCCTCCATGAACTGATCTAGTTCTTTTTTTAAGCCTCTTATAATTTGGGCCTTCACAACATCCCCTGGCAATGAGTTCCACAGGTTGACTCTGCATTGTGTGAAAAAATACCTTCCTTTTGTTTGTTTTAAATCTGCTGCCTATTAATTTCATTGGTTCATCCCTGGTTCTTCTGTTATGAGAAGGAGTAAATAACACATCCTTATTCACTTTCTCCGCACCAGTCATGATTTTATAGATCTCTGTCGTATCCCCTCTTGGTCATCTCTTTTCCAAGCTGAACAGGCCCAGTCTTTTTCATCTCTCATCATACAGAAGCCGTTCCATACTCCTAGTAATTTCTGTTGCCCTTTTCTGTACCGTTTCCAATTCCAATATATCTTTTCTGAGATGGGGCAACCAGATCTACACACAGTATTCAAGATGTGGGCGTACTAGGATTTATATAGAGGCAATATGATACTTTCTGTCTTGTTATCTATCTCTTTCCTAATGGTTCCTAACAATTTAGCTTTTCTGACTGTCACTGCACATAGAGCAGATTTTTTCGGAGAACTATTCACAATGACTCCAAGATCTTTCTTGAGTAGCAACAGCTAAGTTAGACCCCATCATTTTATATGTATAGCTGGGATTATGTTTTCCAATGTGCATTACTTTGCATTTACTTTCCTATATCAGTTTTGGAGCCTTAATACAAGAACTAATAACTTTAACCAGTAAATAAAATTCATGCATAACATTTGCTTAATATCATTGTCCTTACAACGTCACACCAATCACCCTCAAACACTCACATACATTTTTATTTTAATTTATATTACCTTTTGGAAAATTATAAGCTGCAAATATACACACTCAATTTTTAGATCTCATTTCTCATTAAAAAGCTTTAAAGTCTAAAGTAGTTGAGTTTCCCCTCAAATATTCTTCTAAAACATAGAATAACTAACAAATTAGAGAATAAATTCATTTTGGCACTAGCTGTGATGTTGTATGATTTTAAAATATGACCACATAGATCATTGTTGCTACCACTGTTGTATAATTGCAACAAATCTTATACAAAATATGTCATGTAAGATGTCAATGGAAAAGTTATGATTTACTGCATAGGATTATCCTATTTGTATGAATGCATCATTTTTGTATCTGAAGTTATGAATATTGACTATGTACCTGTATTTCAAATGTTTTTGCTCCTGTGGAAACACCCATAAGGCAGTTTAAATCCAGTCTAGCCAGTGCATTCTGAATGGAGTATTCAAGTGATGGCATCAACAAACATAGTGGGCCATGGAAGAAGCCTGTCCACATTTAATGAACTTTCATGTGGACGTTCTAGCTAGAATATTGGTAATGGCCCCTGCCATGACTCATCAAAGCATGCAAGGGCATGTGACTAGATCATGTGGTACTGAGCTCCATCTTGTGCGCCTGTATTTTTCCACAAACTGTACTGAGGGCTTTGTTTGGGACAATGAGTTTCCCTCCACATGGCAGAAGCTATAAAAGGCCCTAGAAGCATCTCCATGTTGCCTCTTTCCTGCTCTGATCTCTGGACTATGGACTTAGCTGAATGGGAGCATTCTAACCAAGGGACTGAGGACCTTCCAATTATTTGGAAGCACCCAGAAACTTAACAAGCCAGCAGTTTATGCCATCGCTGCTACAAGCCTGATCCAAGATCTTTGGTATTACTGTATGTATTTGATTCCTTTAACCAATTTTAACTCTCATCTTTCTTTCTTTCTTTCCTTTCTTTCTTTCTATAAATAAACCTTTAGATATTAGATACTAAAGGATTGGCAACCATGTGATTATTGGGTAAGATCTGAGTTATATATTGACCTGGGTATGTGGCTGCTCCTTTGGGCTCAGGAGGACCCTTTGGTTGATGAAACTGGTTTTAAATAACCACTCATCATTAAGTTTAGTGTCTGGGTGTTGAATCCAGGACTGGACTGCCCAAGGAGGCTGCATTTCTGACTTCTCGTTAGCCTGTGTGGTGAGAAAGACGTTTACTTTTGTTGCTGGTTTGGTATATCTCATGGAAGAATAACCAGGGTGAATCTGCCCTTTTCCCCAGCAGCTTGTCCTGAATTTGGTATTCTCAGTTGTGACCCACTGAGGCATGGTGACACCAGCCTCAAAAAAAAGGAAAGAGAAAAAGCTTTTGAAGTGATGACTGGAAAGAAAATATTACAATAGATTGGCCAACATGGTTTTCCTATCAGCTCTAAGACACCTGAAGGTGTATTTACAGTAGATAAAAATGTTATCACTTTTTCCAATTGCAACGTGTTTTCTTTTCTTACTAAGCAACTCAGTAAATAGAAATAAAGTCTTAAACATTGTAATCTATTTGTATAATGCATTTGATATTTCTCCAGCACAAATGAAAACACGTGCCAGTTCAAACTACTCAAGGTGTAAAGATTCAAAACACCAAAACAAATGTAAAAATTGAACTTGCATTTACAAATGACTGATCTAAAAACCTATTTTAGCCTCTGGAAACTGTTCAGTTTTAGAATGTAATATAGAAATCCTGAGTGTGTATCTACTGTGACCCAACTGGATGATTCTTAACTGTACCTTAATGAAAATGTAATATGACACTATATGTTTTAAATGTTAAGAAAATTTGCCCTCTAAAATAATGTCATTTTCAAGAGCATACTCATATGTCAAGGTTCCTTCCCCTCTCTGAACTCTAGGGTACAGATGTGGGGACCTGCATGAAAGACCCCCTAAGCTTATTCTTACCAGCTTAGGTTAAAAACTTCCTCAAGGTACAAACTTTGCCTTGTCCTTGAACCCTATGCTGCCACCACCAAGCAAGTTAAACAAAGAACAGGGAAAGAGCCCACTTGGAGACGTCTTCCCCGCAAAATATCTCCCCAAGCCCTACACCCCCTTTCCTGGGGAAGGCTTGATAAAAATCCTTACCAATTTGCACAGGTGAACATAGACCCAAATCCTTGGATCTTAAGAACAATGAAAAAGCTATCAGGATCTTAAAAGAAGAATTTTAATTAAAGAAAAAGTAAAAGAATCACCTCTGTAAAATCAGGATGGTAAATACCTTACAGGGTAATCAGATTCAAAATATAGACAATCCCTCTAGGCAAAACCTTAAGTTACAAAAAGACACAAAAACAGGAATATACATTCCATTCAGCACAGCTTATTTACCAGCCATTTAAACAAAAGGAAATCTAATGCATTTCTAGCTAGATTACTTACTAACAAGTTCTAATACTCCATTCCTGTTCTGTTCCCGGCAAAAGCATCACACACACAGACAGACCCTTTGTTCCTGCCCCGGTCCAGCTTTGAAAGTATCTTGTCTCCTCATTGGTCATTTTGGTCAGGTGCCAGTGTGGTTATCTTAGCTTCTTAACCCTTTACAGGTGAAAGGGTTTTGCCTCTGGCCAGGAGGGATTTTATAGTTCTGTATACAGAAAGGTCGTTACCCTTCCTTTTCTATTTATGACATCATATATTAAGGAAGTTAGTAAAGAGACCTGTTCTAAGGCTGTAATAACCTGGTAGGATTAAGAGCTGGTAGGAATTATTAAAAAAAAAAAAAAGTCCCAGTGGTCCATAGACTAATTCAAGAAAGGAAACATTTTTATTTCCTGATCGAGAAGCAGAGGTATATATAATAAAACTTCCTCTGATTTCCATCAGGATGTTGCCTGATCTTTAGATTCTGTATTAATTATATTGATTACTTACTAATCCCCAGTTATCACTTTGAGGGTTGCCAGGTTCTTGCCCCAAGACCAGGCCCAGTATTATTCAAATTATTATATAGTTGGGAACCCCAATGTGCACAGTTGCAACACTCACACTATAGGAACTCTTTTATGTTTACGAATATAGTTTATTAATACATTTAGCACAGTCACAAACACCCCAACTCAGTAAGGTAGATAAAGATACTACAGAATGTACATCTGCACATCCATATACTCACACCATCCCTTGTAGGACAACATAAAATGTTAGCCATCATCTTCCTCAACACCATCACCTTCCCCATCATCACCAACGGCCATCATTCTGGCTCCTCCCGAGGTCTACATCTCTCATCCCTAGGCTGGGATGCCACTTTTATAATATGTTACACTGATGCCACTATGTTTGATGCATATTCAGTAGGAGACTTTTCCCCTTTTCCATATTTGTCTTTCCTCACCTTACTAATGTTGGAGTGTTTTTTTCCTATAGGTTAGTATATCAATGATCTCAACTTATTATCATATACGTCCATTCGTTACCATGGCCCTTTTGTGCTTAGGTATCACATTTGTTATTTCTGTCCTCACTGGTTATTTCGGTTCTTTCCAAGTTGTGGTGTACCTGTTAAGTTTAAAAGGGTATTGTCAAGGTTCCTTCTGAACTCTACAGTACAGATGTGGGGACCTGCATGAAAACCTCCTAAGCTTACTTTTACCAGCTTAGGTTAAAACTTCCCCAAGGTACAAATTAATTTTACCCTTTGTCCTTGGATTTCCACTGCCACCACCAAACTTCATCTGGGTTCCTGAAAAAACGGAGTTTGGACACGTCTTTCCCCCCAAAATCCTCCGAACCCTTGCACCCCACTTCCTGGGGAAGGTTTGGTAAAAATCCTCACCAATTTGCATAGGTGACCACAGACCCAAACCCTTGGATCTTAGAACAATGAAAAAGCATTCAGTTTCCTTACAAGAAGACTTTTAATAGAAGTAAAAAGAAAAGAATCACCTCTGTAAAATCAGGATGGTGAATACCTTAGAGGGTAATTAGATTCAAAACATAGAGAATCCCTCTAGGCAAAACCTTAAGTTACAAAAAAGACACACAGACAGGAATATTTATTCTATTCAGCACAGCTATTCTCTCAGCCATTTAAAGAAATCATAATCTAACACATACCTAGCTAGATTACTTACTGAGTTTTAAGACTCCATTCCTGTTCTGTCTCCGGCAAAAGCATCACACAGACAGACACAGACCCTTTGTTTTTCTCCCTCCTCCCAGCTTTTGAAAGTATCTTGTCTCCTCATTGGTCATTTTGGTCAGGTGCCAGCGAGGTTACCTTTAGCTTCTTAACCCTTTACAGGTGAGAGGATTTTTCCTCTGGCCAGGAGGGATTTTAAAGGGGTTTACCCTTCCCTTTATATTTATGACAGGTATGAACTTAGGAAAGCCCCTATGCCAACCTGCTTTAACGCATCCTCTATGTTAAAAGTCACAGCCATACATGGACCTTATGCTTTAGCTCACCACCATCTATCTTGATGCATCTGAAGAAGTGGGTTTTTTACCCACGAAAGCTTATGCCCAAATAAAAGCGTTTGTCTTCAAGGTGCCACCGGACTCCTTGTTGTTTATCTAGGAGAAAGGTCCCAAACATATGTGTGCTAACCTTGCCTGAGCTCAACAAACAGGAGCGGTGTTACAGCCCAAATATACTCTAATATAAATCTATAAATCTATTATAATAAAACAAATAATCAAACCCATAAGAAAATAAGAAACTGATAAGAAAAGACACAGGCAAGCAAACAGGCTAGCCTTAGATGTATATCATGCATCTACTATGTACGTCAGTTCATTGCCAGGACACTTCTGTGGTTGACGCATGTATCCGTGGTCAGAACTTCCCCTTAAACTCTATTTTCAGCTCCCCAAATACTTGGAGTGTTCTGTTGAGCCGTTTAACTGTGCAGAACTTATCTGTTCAAAGTTCATAGGCCTCAAGCCTTATGCCAACTTGCTGAAGCTAATGTTTTACAGGATACAGGCCTGTAGGTTTCTCGCATTACTGCTGAATATAATGCAAAGCAGAATATAATGCAAAGCAGTAAATGTAATAAAGGCAAGCTAGCCCACTGGGCTACAGTAGCAGTGAATATAACAAAGGCAAACTAGCCCACTGGGCTGCAAGGAGCAACTGAAATGTCTAAGGGAAGCACTGAACATTACACTGAAAATAAAACTGATCAGCTTTATGGGGGAGACTTTTTCTCTCAGCCAAAGCTCACCAGAAACTGCTCTCTCCTGGCTCTCATCCTATCAGCTAGGTGACAAGGAGCTATTTACCCACATGAAGTGCTTTGAGTGCCCCTCTGGTCCCTGGGCTGCTAGCACTGCTGCTGGTTGCAGGGGGTGTTTCTAATTGGGCACACAGGCTCTCAGCCACCAGAGGGGGCATTTGGGAACCTCATTAAGGCCTTGTCGACACTACAGAGTTTTGTCAACAAAAGTTATGCTGCTTTAATTAAACCACTGTTGCATGTCCACACTATGTTCCTTGTGTTGGACGAGCACATCCACACCAGCAGCTCTTGCATTGACCCAGAGAGCAGTGTACTGTGGGTAGCTATCTCACTGTGCAACTGGCTGGAGGGTGCTTTGGCGAGGGGTTGCATTGCCTCATGGGGCAGCGTCATGTGAGGCAGGTTTCTCAATCCCATTGTTCCATGGGCATCCTACTAGATTGCCAGCCACTTTGCAACTGAAGTGTGTGTGTGCAGGGGATGAGGGGTGAGTGTGTGACAGGGAATGTGCATGTGTGGGTGGCGGGGGAAGAGACAGAGACAGAGTGTGTGGCCATGCTGTCTCTAAGTTCAGACAGAAGCCTGAGCCACCAATCCTGGGGAGGGGGACTCCCCTCCCTAAATGGTGCCCCCGTTCTTGTGTAACAACGAGCCTGACTTTGCACTAGAGGCTGCGAAGCTTTGCCCAGGTCTGCTTCTTGCCCAGGTCAGCTCCTGCCCAATGCCCAGAGGAGATAAGAGAATTACATGGCTGCTATCTGCCCCATGTGACTACGGTGATTACACTCCACTCTCCCTTAGGGAAACAGCGCAATGTCTGAGCTCAGTAACGCCTTGGGTGGGGGCAGCGTAAATAAAGCAGGGGAAAGCCCTCCTCTGACTGTGCTTGTCCTCTTTCCCCCAGTCCCAGTAGCACAAGAAGCAGGATCCAGGGGAGAATTCACCCTCTGTCCAGGGCCAGCACTCTCCCCCGCCCTCAAGCACATAGATTGGAACGAGCCACCTGTGGAGCAAATAGCCCCTGCTCTGGATGAAACAAGGACCCCAGGGGGCAGGGGGGAGCTGAGAAGTTTAGTGACATTTTAGAGACTTATATTTTCTGACCTCAGCACTCTTGGGGGGCAATTGCGGTTTGTTACATGCCCTGCAGATTGGACCGCACCTTGTTGGACACAAGCAGGTCTTGGCTCAGAGACACCACTGGCCTCCCTGCTCGGGAGGGATGTACCCTGCAGCACCCAATAGCTGACGCACTGTATGAATCATAGAATCATAGAATATCAGGGTTGGAAGGGACCCCAGAAGGTCATCTAGTCCAACCCCCTGCTCGAAGCACGACCAATTCCCAGTTAAATCATCCCAGCCAGGGCTTTGTCAAGCCTGACCTTAAAAACCTCTAAGGAAGGACATTCTACCACCTCACGCATTCCAGTGTTTCACCACCCTCTTAGTGAAAAAGTTTTTCCTAATATCCAATCTAAACCTTCCCCACTGCAACTTGAGACCATTACTCCTCGTTCTGTCATCTGCTACCATTGAGAACAGTCTAGAGCCATCCTCTTTGGAACCCCCTTTCAGGTAGTTGAAAGCAGCTATCAAATCCCCCCTCATTCTTCTCTTCTGCAGGCTAAACAACCCCAGCTCCCTCAGCCTCTCCTCATAAGTCATGTGTTCTAGACCCCTAATCATTTTTGTTGCCCTTCGCTGGACTCTCTCCAATTTATCCACATCCTTCTTGTAGTGTGGGGCCCAAAACTGGACACAGTACTCCAGATGAGGCCTCACCAATGTCGAATAGAGGGGAACGATCACGTCCCTCGATCTGCTCGCTATGCCCCTACTTATACATCCCAAAATGCCATTGGCCTTCTTGGCAACAAGGGCACACTGCTGACTCATATCCAGCTTCTCGTCCACTGTCACCCCTAGGTCCTTTTCCGCAGAACTGCTGCCTAGCCATTCGGTCCCTAGTCTGTAGCAGTGCATTGGATTCTTCCATCCTAAGTGCAGGACCCTGCACTTATCCTTATTGAACCTCATCAGATTTCTTTTGGCCCAATCCTCCAATTTGTCTAGGTCCTTCTGTATCCTATCCCTCCCCTCCAGCGTATCTACCACTCCTCCCAGTTTAGTATCATCCGCAAATTTGCTGAGAGTGCAATCCACGCCATCCTCCAGATCATTTATGAAGATATTGAACAAAACCGGCCCCAGGACCGACCCTTGGGGCACTCCACTTGATACCGGCTGCCAACTAGACATGGAGCCATTGATCACTACCCGTTGAGCCCGACAATCTAGCCAGCTTTCTACCCACCTTATAGTGCATTCATCCAGCCCATACTTCCTTAACTTGCTGACAAGAATACTGTGGGAGACCGTGTCAAAAGCTTTGCTAAAGTCAAGAAACAAGACATCCACTGCTTTCCCTTCATCCACAGAACCAGTAATCTCATCATAAAAGGCGATTAGATTAGTCAGGCATGACCTTCCCTTGGTGAATCCATGCTGGCTGTTCCTGATCACTTTCCTCTCATGCAAGTGCTTCAGGATTGATTCTTTGAGGACCTGCTCCATGATTTTTCCAGGGACTGAGGTGAGGCTGACTGGCCTGTAGTTCCCAGGATCCTCCTTCTTCCCTTTTTTAAAGATTGGCACTACATTAGCCTTTTTTCAGTCATCCGGGACTTCCCCGGTTCGCCACGAGTTTTCAAAGATAATGGCCAATGGCTCTGCAATCACAGCCGCCAATTCCTTCAGCACTCTCAGATGCAACTCGTCCGGCCCCATGGACTTGTGCACGTCCAGCTTTTCTAAATAGTCCCTAACCACCTCTATCTCCACAGAGGGCTGGCCATCTCTTCCCCATTTTGTGATGCCCAGCGCAGCAGTCTGGGAGCTGACCTTGTTAGTGAAGACAGAGGCAAAAAAAGCATTGAGTACATTAGCTTTTTCCACATCCTCTGTCATTAGGTTGCCTCCCTCATTCAGTAAGGGGCCCACACTTTCCTTGGCTTTCTTCTTGTTGCCAACATACCTGAAGAAACCCTTCTTGTTACTCTTGACATCTCTTGCTAGCTGCAGCTCCAGGTGCGATTTGGCCCTCCTGATATCATTCCTACATGCCCGAGCAATATTTTTATACTCTTCCCTGGTCATATGTCCAACCTTCCACTTCTTGTAAGCTTCTTTTTTATGTTTAAGATCCGCTAGGATTTCACCATTAAGCCAAGCTGGTCGCCTGCCATATTTACTATTCTTTCGACTCATTGGGATGGTTTGTCCCTGTAACCTCAACAGGGATTCCTTGAAATACAGCCAGCTCTCCTGGACTCCTTTCCCCTTCAAGTTAGTCCCCCAGGGGATCCTGGCCATCCGTTCCCTGAGGGAGTCGAAGTCTGCTTTCCTAAAGTCCAGGGTCCGTATCCTGCTGCTTACCTTTCTTCCCTGCGTCAGGATCCTGAACTCAACCAACTCATGGTCACTGCCTCCCAGATTCCCATCCACTTTTGCTTCCCCCACTAATTCTACCCGGTTTGTGAGCAGCAGGTCAAGAAAAGCACCCCCCCTAGTTGGCTCCTCTAGCACTTGCGCCAGAAAATTGTCCCCTACGCTTTCCAAAAACTTCCTGGATTGTCTATGCACCGCTGTATTGCTCTCCCAGCAGATATCAGGAAAATTAAAGTCACCCATGAGAATCAGGGCATGCGATCTAGTAGCTTCCGTGAGCTGCCGGAAGAAAGCCTCATCCACCTCATCCCCCTGGTCCGGTGGTCTATAGCAGACTCCCACCACTACATCACTCTTGTTGCACACACTTCTAAACTTAATCCAGAGACACTCAGGTTTTTCTACAGTTTCGTACCGGAGCTCTGAGCAGTCATACTGCTCCCTTACATACAGTGCTACTCCCCCACCTTTTCTGCCCTGCCTGTCCTTCCTGAACAGTTTATAACCACCCATGACAGTACTCCAGTCATGTGAGTTATCCCACCAAGTCTCTGTTATTCCAATCACGTCATAGTTCCTTGACATCACCAGGACCTCCAGTTCTCCCTGCTTGTTTCCAAGGCTTTGTGCATTCGTATATAAGCACTTGAGATAACCTGTTGATCGCCCCTCATTCCCAGTATGAGGCAGGAGCCCTCCCCTCACAGACATTCCTGCCTGTGCTTCCTCCCAGTATCCCGCTTTCCCACTTACCTCAGGGCTTTGGTCTCCTTCCCCCGGTGAACCTAGTTTAAAGCCCTCCTCACTAGGTTAGCCAGCCTGCTGGCAAAGATGCTCTTCCCTCTCTTCGTAAGATGGAGCCCGTCTCTGCCCAGCACTCCTCCTTCATGGAACACCATCCCATGGTCAAAGAATCCAAAGCCTTCTCTCCGACACCACCTGCGTAGCCATTCGTTGACTTCCACGATTCGACGGTCCCTACCCAGGCCTTTTCCTTCCACGGGGAGGATGGACGAGAACACCACTTGCGCCTCCAACTCCTTTATCCTTCTTCCCAGAGCCACGTAGTCCGCAGTGATCCGCTCAAGGTCATTCTTGGCAGTATCATTGGTGCCCCCTGGCTGGCATGTTGTGCGGGGCCGCACTGACTCTGCCTCTTCCTCACCACCCCACCACTCCCCACCCATCTGTGCAGGGGGCAATTGCAGCCTGTAGAGGCTGCTTTCCTCCTCTTCTCTCTGGGATGGGGGCAGCCAGCCTGTGCAGGTGAGGGCAGGCCCTGATCTGGCCCTTAGAGCCTTCAGTCCCCCATAAGGTGTGAAAGTGGGTATTTCTAATAAACTAGCTCTTTTGCCTTGCTACTGTATGTGTGTCTGTGTATTTGCATGCATGGTATGTGCATGTTCGTGTATGTGTGTATATGTACATGCATCTGTGTACGCAGGTGTGGGTACATGTGTATGGTGTTTTACTGGGTTCCTAAAGTTTTGCACAAATTGTACTGTGGGTAGGAGGGGAGGCTGGTTCTGGACAGGCTATTACAGACCAGGGAAAGGCAGTTGATCTGCTGCTTCTGTTTTTGTCATTGTTGGCATTTTTAATTCCCTGGACGGGCCACTCAAGCCTGCACAGCCAGTCTCTCCAGGTGTGATCCTTCTCCCACTGATGGCAAGAGCAAACTCCCCTGGAATCCAAAGGGGCAGGATCGTGCCCTCTGTCTATATGCTCATACATGTAAATAAATCACCACCAGAAGGTCATGCGGTCCACGCGATTAGTTTTACAGCATGTGATCCAAGTGTGTATCACTCGCCTTTGGCTGCATCACCTGCCTTCTGCTCACTAAGACTTCATGGGACATGACTGGCTGGAGAAATCAGACCTCCTTCCCATCTTACAGCTCTCAGGCTTGTTGGAACACAAGCCAGCCTTCCCTCCGTGCCATGGTGCAGTGTCAAGGGAAGGGGGATAGGGAGAACTCTGGGGCTGTCTCCCTCCCAACCACACTCAGCCCGGCTAGAACTTTGCCAGCAGAGAGGCATGTACACGGATCTGCTGGCTGCCATGTGAATGCCTTTTCAATCCACTGTGGCCCCTTTGTCTGCCATGCGTGAGTAATTTAAGTTGAGACTCCTTATTCCACTGGGCATTGCCCCACCAACTGGTGGCAGGGAAGAGCTCTTGGTGGGGTTGTTATTGGTTAAACTTCCCCTTTCGTTTCTGCAGAAGTTTCTTTACTAAAGGCTTTGACCTCAGTTGTTTCAGCATCTGAAAGGCACTGATTAGGCCTTCAGGGCAGTGATTTCTTTGCTCAATGCTTCCCAGCACTCAAAGCTTCGCTACACAGAAAACTGATGCCAGTATTAGCTAAGGTGTGAATTTACACCTATCTAGTTATACCAGGATAACCCACAGCTATTCTGGTCTGAGAGACCTTTCCATGGGTTAGCTTAGGTCATGTGTAGGTAAGGGTTTAAGCTCAAGAGAAAAAATCCAACTTCCACCAGGATGAGTGTCCTCACAGGGGTTATGCCAGCATGGCCATAGCCATCTAACTTTACCAGGATAACTGGGGGCACTTTCCTATCTCCACAAGCCCTTACACCCTGGTGACCTGGTATCAGCTTGATAACGAGCAGACCCTGAGCCCAATGCAGTCACTGAGTTCTGCGCTCTTCATCTCTGGTAGCTCGCAGCCTATGGGCTACCACTGTGTTAGGGATGGGGAGGCAGAGCTAGCCCTCCTGGCCCCTCCCCTGCCAACCCTAGATTATTCCCCTTAGGAATGGGACTCTTCCCCCTCCTGTTGGGAGATGGGTCCTGTCAGTCAGAGCTCACCGCTGAGAAGATTTTCCTGACATTTACCTTTTCCTAATTTCATCCTGTGACCCCGATTTACACTGCATCCCCCATCAGCCTCTCAGCAAATTCCTCTCCTCTCCTATTTAGGCTGACCAGATAGCAAGTGTCAAAAATTGGGACAGGAGGTAGGGGGTAATAGGTACCTATGTGAGAAAAAGACCCAACAACTGGGACTGTCCTTATAAAATCGGGACATCTGGTCACCCTACCCCTATTCCCTGCCAATGAATTGGGTCATTCTACAGAGTTGTTTGCACTGGCCTTGGTTCAATTTCCCTTTTTTTTCCTTGACCAAAGGCCTGATCATTCTGTTCCGGGGCAGACTGCCTCTGCCCTGAAAAGCATTTCCAACATCACCCAATTTAGTATCTCCCATGAATGTAACCAATGCTGCTCACTCTACCTAACAGATATTACACCTCCCCACAACTCAGTACTGTGCCGTTTAGAACACTGGGCCGTGAGTGTTAGTTTCATTCTGATCAGCTGTACTGAAAACATGCTCTCGCAGATGACACGCCTTTTAGCCACCACGTATTTCCAAGCAGTTTATTACAGCTTGCCGTGTTTCACCTGTTAGCTGTAGGTGCTGACAGATTTGGAAGCAGCGCTAACTCCTTGCTGCCTTCAGTGTCCGCTCTGATTGCCCTGCTTTCTTTGTCCAGTCTGAGCCATTTCACAGTTTGCCCAAGTGCTGCTCAGGCAGCCCGTGCATCCGCCTCACAACAAGCCAGGTAAGGCCATTCACAGCTATTCCTGAAGTAACCCAGTGCCTCTGGTGAGCCACAACAATGAGTTAAAGCAGTAAAAACTCGTTCACTTTTGATACTGAGTTAAGAGCTCCATGAGGAGCTGTCCAGGAAGCAGGGCCAATGAGTTTTATAGGTTCTGCAAAACCCAGGAGCTATGTTTAAGCCCCATGACCTCACCTATTAACCATTTGCCTATATACAGGCATAGAGCACTCCTGTAACACAACCCTCCAGCCAGTTTTCAGTCCATTTCACTCTTCGATTCAAACCAATTTGTATTTTTAAGATTTCCTGAGACACGGTATCGGAGTCTTAGCTCAAAATGCATAATTTATATCCCAGCAATTCCCCTCAGGTTAAATTTGCAGAAGACACGAAAATTGCTGGAGTGGTAAATAATGATGGGGACTGATCAGTAATACAGAGTGACTTGGATCACTTTGTAAAATGAGTTCATTTGCAGGACGTGTGTTTTGATATAGCCGGAGGCTGTCGAGGAACAAAGAACGTAGGCCACACTTACAAAATATAGGAGCGTAGTCTGGAAAGCAGGGACACTGAAAAGGCTTCAGAGGTCATGGCAGATAAACAAATGACGATGAGCTCCCAGTGCGATGCTGTAGCTAAGAGGGTGAACAGTGAGTGGGAGGTAGTGCACACAATATTAATGAGAACAGTATTAGAACAGAATGGCCCTGGTGTCTGTTAGAGAGCTTATTCCTTCACTCTCCCACTTCCCTGGTCCTTCTTGCATGAACAGAGAGCAACAATACCCGAAGTCCGAAGGTGCAAACAATTCGATGTTTATTGGGGTGAACTTCCAGCAAGCTTAAATACAAGTTCCTTTTTCCTTATTTTCGAATCCCAACTTACTTCCTGTTTGCCCCTAATTTATATAGTATTATTCTTAGCTATACCTTAACCAATCATTCTACTGAAATTTAACTAACCAATCCTAACATATTGTAACATGATTAGCTAACCAATTATATCCCACCACCTTAATTAGTTTACATCCAGCAAAATTAATTATACAGCAGACAGAAACAATCACAGAACCAGACAGAGATTATACAGACAAACAATAGCAAAGTGGGAACTATAATGACAAAACAATACAGAAGTGAGGATTTCACATCCCAGCTATTGATAAGTGAGTTCTTGCCAGACAGTGAGTTCTTGCCAGACAGGATGCTATCAAACTAAGTTTCCTTTTACATTTTCTAGGCACTTCCCTTTCTCTGGAGGTGATAGGAATACAATCCTGTCCTGATAGTGCCTGACAGCCCAATAGCACCTTATTTCAATGTGACTAGTTTGGAATGTGAGGATGTGACTGTTCGCTTCCTAGCTTATGGCTGCCTCTGCTGCTTAGCCAAAGGCCTTAGCCTAAGAACAGGGCCTCAAACTGTCACAGTAAGAGAAGGCCCTTACACCAGCAGACAGTGATTTTGATTCTTTCTTTTATACCTCTAGAACTAGCCAAGTGATAAGAATACCCCTAAATTCTTAAAGTACAGGCCTTTGCAGACAGGCCTGAATATCTATATCCTAAAAGTGTCCACACTTCAAAAAGGATGGTGAAAAGCTGGAAAGGGTTCAGAAAAGAGCTACAAGACTGATGGAAGGTCTGGAGAACATGGAGAGACTACAGAAGCTCTGTTTATACTGTTAAGGTGAAGAGGTGATTTGATCACTGTCTGCAAGTACTTACATAGGGAAGAGATGTCTGATACTAGACGGCTCTTTAATTTAACAGAAAAGACAGATCAAGATCCAGTGGTTGAAATTTGAAGTTAGACAAATTCAGACTAGAAGTGAGGTGCAAATGGTTATGTGAGAGTAAATTAGCTATTGGAAAAAACTTACCTAGGGACATGATGGAGTCTCCATCACTTGTGGTCTTTAAGCCAAGACTGGATACCTTTTTAGCTCAATCAGAAGTTACAGGATTCATACAAGAATTGTTGAGTGAGGTTCTGTGGCCTGTGTTATGCAGCAGGTCAGACAAGATGGTCATAATGGACTTTTCTCTCCCTAGTTACCACTGGGGTTTTCATTTGTGACTGGGCTGGACTTGGTTTTATCTTTTCCTTTTAACCGGAGGAGAAGATTTTTTTCTTTGCTTTAATCCACTAATTAGTTAAGCTGCCTCCTCCCTGGTGTGCTGAACTCTCCCCCGCCCACCCCCTGCAGCTCCTCTGCACACACTTCATCTGGGCCCTATCTCACCCAAAAGGAATTGCACCAGGTAGCTTTGTATCCACAGCTAGCCAGGACAAAGCATGGACCATTCCCATCCACCCAGTGACACCCATTCAGTTGGCCTTGCCTTTGACTCATTCCCTTCAGACACTCAGACTTTCAAGGGAACCAGTGAGGAGTTTGGTTTAATCACTAGTTGAGCATGAGGGAGGAGTACTGCGGAAAGGGATCTGGGAGTCAGAGTGGACCACAAGCTAAATATGAGTCAACAGTGTAACTCTGTTGCAAAAAAAGCAAACATCATTCTGGGATGTATTAGCAGGAGTGTTGTAAACAAGACACAAGAAGTAATTCTTTAGCTCTACTCCGTGCTGATTAGGCCTCAACTGGAGTGTTGGGTCCAGTTCTGGGCACCACATTTCAGGAAAGACGTGGACAAATTGGAGAAAGTCCAGAGAAGAGCAACAAAAATGATTAAAGGTCTAGAAAACATGACCTATGAGGGAAGACTGAAAAAACTGGGTTTGTTTAGTCTGGAATAGAGAAGACTGAGAGGAGACATGATAACAGTTTTCAAGTACATAAAAGGTTGTTCCAAGGAGGAGGGAGAAAAATTGTTCTTAGCCTCTAAAGACAGGACAAGAAGCAATGGGCTTAAATGGCAGCAAGGGTGGTTTAGGCTGGTCATTAGGAAAAACTTCCTAGCTGACAGGGTGGTTAAGCACTCAAGTAAATTGCCTAGAGAGGTTGTGGAATCTCCATCACTGGAGATTTTTAAGAACAGGTTGGACAAACACCTCTCAGGGATGGTCTAGATAATACTTAGTCCTGCCATGAGAGTAGGGGACTGGACTAGATGTCCTTTCGAGGTCCCTTCCAGTCCTACAATTCTCTGAATTCGGAATTGTTAATTATTTATGTAGCCCCCACAGGGGGCTGGGCACTGTGCAGGGAGACAATCAGGCCAGAGGATGGGCATTCAGGGTCACATATCCCCCACCACTGCTCAGTCACATGGTGCGCCTGGCCCCCATCCCTGCAGGGCAGCCAAGACAGCGAGCAGCAAGCTGTGCAGAGAGAGGCAGGAGGAACAGCTGGGAGCTACAGGGAAGGGCTGCTGCTTTCTGGGAGGTAGGGAGCACTGCTTTCTGGGACGGAGGGGCTGCTGGGGGTGAATGCGTGACTCAAGCTGTTCCAGGGCTGTGCCCCCTATCAGCAGGCACGGATCATCTCTGGAGCTTGCATTTCAAATAGGCAGAGCCAGGGAGAGTGAAGTTCAAGTGGGTGGCAAAGGGGGACTTGCACTTCTCGTAGTTCCATGGGGTTTATGTGAGTTGATTTGTTTCAGTGGGGAGGGGTGGAGTCCTGTGTCCTGTTCTGGGTGCTGCACTTTAGGAAAGATGTGGACAAACTGGAGAGAGTCCAGAGGAGAGCAACAAAAATGATAAAACATTAAACAGCCTGATCTATGAGGAAAGGTTAAAAAAAACCTGGACATGTTTAGTTTTGAGAAAAGAAGACTGAGGGGGAAGCAGATAATGGTCTTCTAATATGTTCAGAGCTGTTGTAAAGAGGATGGGGCTCAATTGTTCTCCATGTCCACTGAAGGTAAGACAAGAAGTCATGGGTCTGCCAGGAGAGGTGGTTTGGGGGAGGATCCCACACGAGGAGAGGACAAGGACCGACGGAGGGAGTCACAGCAATCAGGGGCATCTTGGGATGAGTATGGAGATGAATATGGGAGAAAAACATGAGAGGTCAGCTAGTGATGGGTCTGGGCAGAGGGCAGGCGGCAGAAAGGTTGACAGCAAAGAGACAGAGGGAGATTCAGGTGAGTAGGGCCTTGAATGCCAAGGTGAAGAGCTCAGATTTAACGCAGAGGATGATGGGAAGCTTATAAAGGGAGCTGAAGGGAGGGGGGATTGTGTATCAAGGAGATGGTTGCTGTTTTCTATGTATAATGCAGAGTTAGCCAGCCAGCGCCCTGTTACAGTGGTCATCTCGGCTCAGGGCCATTTTCTTTTCAGAGAGGGGGAGAAGGTCCAGAGACTCCTAGAATGATAGCAATGTCGGGCTGAA
Organism: Caretta caretta; assembly: GCF_965140235.1. NCBI lineage: Eukaryota > Metazoa > Chordata > Testudines > Cheloniidae > Caretta > Caretta caretta. Next base: position 45,783,151 of record NC_134215.1, on the reverse strand, counting down.
AGGGAACTCAAGAGGTCATCCAGTCCAGCCCCCTGCACTGAGGCAGGACCAAGTAAACCTAGATCAGCCCTGATAGGTGGCTGTCCTACCAGGTCTTAAAAACCGCCAGTGATGGGGATTCCACAACCTCGCTGGGAAGCCCGTTCCAGAGCTTAGATACTCTTTGACTTAGAAAGCTTTTCCTGACATCTAACCTAAATCTCCCTTGCAGCACCCTCTTGGGGCTGACCGCAAGTTACCTTGGCCGATTACAGAATGGTTTTGGGGGCGCTAGTAGTGAATGGGGTTTGACCGGCCGGGCTGGCTTGCAGCCACTCAACTAAACAAAACAAAAAAAAGGGCCTAAAAGGGTTAAGTGTGGAAATAAAAAACAGTAGTGTTTCCCGCCAGAGCCTGATTGTAAATGCACACACCCCCTCTTAAAAAAAATAAAGTAAAAAATGGCTGTGCAAATTGCTTTAGACGAACAGTCTCACCTGCGAACCCTGGCCTTGTGTGTGCCCAGGAATTCCCCATGCTGGACCAGTGCCTGCTATGAGCCCTCAAGGAAATGCTGGAGGGTCCAGGACTGTCTGTAGCAAAAGGAGCATGAGCATTAATCCTTGCTTGCTAAAAAGCATGTATTTAATAACGCATAAAGGCTAAAAAGCTTATTATACTTTAGCAATAAAACCAGTTATACTTATGCACCTGGTGTGGCTTCATTAAGTGTATCCGCGCCCCACCCCTTGGCTCAACACACCCAGAACAGGACACAGGACTCCAGCTGAGGCCTCACCAGTGCTGAGTAGAACAGAACAATTCCCTCCCATGTGTTACATACCACACTGCTATTAATACGCCCCAGAATGATATTATTCCTTTTCACAACTGCAACACACCATTGACTCATACTCTATTTGTGGTCCACTATAACCCCCAGATCCTGTTCAGCAGTACCACCCCAGAGTCAGTTATTTCCCATTTTGTAGCTGGGCATTTGATTTGTCCTTCCTAACTGTAGTACTTTGCACTTGTCTTTATTGGAGCACAGGGCCTTTGGCCTGTGCAGGAGTTCAGCGCTGAATGGAGCCTGGGATTCTGTGAAGGGGGAATTTCTCCCAGAGGCTCTTGCCCTGTGACTCCCCTCAACTTGGAGCTTTGCTAGGCTGCTTCCCTCCATGGGTTCCTCAGCGAGGCACGCTGTCCTGATGCCCTTTGCCCTGAGACGGCTCCTGCAGGAGACACCCAGCAATGGGAGCCCTCTGGAAAATGGTGGCTTCTGGCCTAATGTGGGGAAAAGGGAATGGTAGAACTCCATTCACCTGGGAGGGCTGGTTCCAGGGGCCTGCCTGCCTCCTTGCCATTGGTCCAGATCATCCCCGCAGCAAACACTGCCCAAAGGATGGGGAGAGGAGCCCCACAGCCCCTGACAGGCAGAGCAGAAGCAAAAGGGTTACTAGCTGGAGAGAAGCAGAGAGAAAAGTGCCTCCACAGAGCCAGGCAGACTAGCTCAGCCCCAGGCTGGGGTCAGCATAGAACCAGCCCTATATTCAGGGGGCCACAGCTGGTGGCCCCTCCCCCAGACTCTCAAGAGAAACCTGTGCCACAACGGCATTTAGATAGTGAATGGTGTAGGAGCCATTGTAATTGTCCTGCAGTGGGGTCCCTGAGTCACATGCGCACAGGCACAGTGGCATGGAAACCCGTCCCTGCACTGGGCACTGTTCTAATCTGGCATGACAGCCAAGCCATGCCCTTGTGATTGCTACAGAGACGCATTATGTAAAGCTGTGTGCTGAGGGTGTTTTACTCTTCTCCAATTTCCCTGTTCATATCACAATCTTATTTTCCTGAAAATCCTTGTTGCAGGCGTGGCGCTCTGTTGTTTTTGTTTCTTGACTGAGTCTGAAAGGCGCCAGTTGGGCCTCATTCTTTGTTCAGTGCTTTCGCTATGCCCAGAAAGGCTGCAATTGTTCAGTCCCTCCTGGAAGCTGTTCTTAATCTGATTTGTCCCCCCTGAGGCATAACATTTAGATATATCAAGAGCTTTGCTCTGCAAGCCTGGTCATCTAGCTCTCTTTCTATCAGTTTTATCCTGCCGCCCATCACCGTAGTACACAGCTTCATTGACTTTTCCAGCGTTTATGGGGAAAACAAGGGTTGGTTTTCTGCAGCAGGTTTCACATAAGGGCTCTGTATATCATCTAAGATCAACCTTTTTGGACTCAGGACCCATTTGTAAATGTTTATGGCCTGTCGCAATCCAGTAAATAGTCTGGGGGTGGAGGCCCTGTGGTGGTTTTGGTCGGAACCTGCCCCACAGGGCACTGGGTTCTGCCCAGCACTCACCCCCACAGTGGCGGTTCCTGCAGCTGCTGTGCTGTGGGGCTGGCTGGGCTTGGCTCTCAGCTCCGGGATTGCAGCGCTGCTCAGGTTTGGCCCTGCCCCTCTGACTGGACCAAATTTGTGAGAGTGGAGTTGTGACCTGCCTCATGGGGTTGCAGGGCTACTCACTCAAATGTGGCCTACCCAGGCTCCTGTTGTCATGACAGCTGGGCCAAACCAGAGTGGTGCTGGGACCCCAGAGGTTGCAGTGGCTGGACCAGAGAGGCAAGCCCAGCCAGCCCTCTGAGACAGGAGCTGCCACATGGCCCTTTGAAACATTCTGGCAGTGGTGACCCAATTTTGGGTCCCAACCCACAGAGCTCCCAGCAACTATTGAACATTGCTGAGCCTTAAGAGTCCCGTTTCTCAGGCTTCCCACAACTTCCCAATCTTCTTGCCTGACATATCTATAGCCTTTGCTTGATAGGACTGCTTGTAAGCACCTAATCCTATGAAAACCCATGAGCAGAGCCTCTGACTTGCCATTACTCCTTTCCTTTTGCCTTGTTTCATTTGCTCCACTTTGTGAAGAGATCTGTGCGCTCAGGTTGGAAAAACACAACAGCAGCTGTCTGATCACAGTCCTTCTCCTTCCCTTTGGGTGCCTCCTCCATTTAGTACAGTCTTATTGATACTATCATTCATTTTGTTTCGACTTCTGAGGTTTATCCATTCCCCGTGTTGCCTACTTACAGGAACACACACTGTGAATCACCAGCACATTCATAACATTGAGCCCATTTCCCTGCCTTTGGGGCCTGGTCGAACCAAGTCCTTAGGGCCAGAATTTCAAAGGGATTTAGGTGCCTAAAGCTGAAAGTCCAGGTTCCTAAGCATGTGTAGTAAGTAGCTCTGTGGTCTGAAGATCATAGGGGAAGGAGATCTCTGCTGCCATCTACTGGTGAACCCAAGGAAGGGACAGGAAATTTTGCACGCTTGTTACCCATTTTTCCAGTGGAGGCATTTGGGGCAACAGAGAGACAAGGTGCAGGAGGCAATATCTTTTATTGCACAGACTTCTGTGTGTGACAAAGACCAGTAAAAGACGTTCCTTCGCCCAGCTGGTCTCGCTAGTACTGTGGGGCTGACATGGCTACAACAACACTGCGTACAATTTTGGTTAGTATTCAGTTACATTTTGGGTGTCCTTGTGTTTGACAGAAGGGCAGCAGGTCTGCCCTCAGTGAGGAAGGACCATAACCAAACCTTAGTCCTGGATGCCCCGGCAGCAGCGTTAGACATACCACAGAGGGGGCAGGAGGTGGGTCCTATCTGTAGGGAGAATGGAAGGGTTGGAGGCATGGCCTCTGTTCCAGGGTCCCACTTGCCATCGAACCCCTTCCCCGGCATAATGACAGAGCTGACATCGCTCTGGCTGCACTGGGTGGTGGGGCCTCAGAAGCCAGGTCTGGTTGCATGGAAGATGCTGAGAGGTCCAATAGAGCTGAGCAGACTCCAGTGAGGGGGGGATCCCTGTGCTCAGCACCCCAGAGCTGACGTGACCGTGGCGACGTTGGGAGGTGGTGCCCTAGGACTGAACTAGACAGGCATAGAGGGGATGGCGCGGGGGAGACAGTGCTGCCAAGATGGTCTCGTGGCTAGAGGGAGTGGGCAGGGAGACACACTGCAGAAGCCACCACAGCCTCACAGAAGCCAGGCAGCACTTGCCCTAGGGGCTGGACAGGGGCCTGCCCAAGTGCTTTCCTGGGCTAGGGTACTTCATTAACTAATGACCAAATGAGGAGTGGGGTGCCCCGGATAGGGGTGGGGGGAGGGAGGTGCCAAAAGGACATCTGTCCACTGGACAGTCACACTAGCCAGAGGTCAGGGAAGAGGCAAGGACACTGCCCAACACACTGTGGGGGTGGGGATGGGGATTTACTCACTTACATGGTTAATTCATTGTTGTGTTTTCCCACATTAATGGCGGGTTCCCTTGTCACAGGACAACTTGGTTGCCCTCTGGAAACTGCACTGCCTGGCCAGCCCAGGTGATTTCACATTCACAAAGACACACCGGGCTGTTTATCTTTCCTTAATCACACCATGTAATGCAGGCTTACAGCAAGGGACAGCTTCCTTGCAGCCCTCACTCTTCATCCAAGGACCACCTTGAGAGCTTCCTTCTGGGCTGCCCCTGGCTTCCTGTTACCTTGTTAGCCCACTGATTGCTACCCTAGTGCTCACAGTCCTTTAACAGAACATATATAACTGCCTCCAGCTGGGCCTGCAGCCTTCTTCCGGCACCAGCATTGGCAGTGATCAGGGTGCTGCTGACAGGCCCTGTCACACACCTCCCCCCCATATTTCACTGAAGGCCTTTTCTTGCCCTACCTTTTTTTATGGGGTTGGGAGTCACTGGCAGTTCCTGTGCCCTTGGGGGTGGCCTTCCATGGACCACCGGGGAGGGTCTCCTGCCTTCCATCTACAAAAAGTATGCTTAGAGGGTGGAGGTTTTCCCTCAGCTCCGCCTCGGCCCACAGGCCATTTCACCAATCACATCCCACTGACCTTAACTTACTTGGCTCTGGGCTCATATCTAATTATCCCTCTAAAGCCACACAACCTTGGGATCCTGCTCTTCCCCTGACTTACCTTGCCCCTGGTTTAGGACTATTGGGGTTTCTCTTGTTTTTACATAAGGGGAACGGGGTCTAGTCTGCTCCTGACATTACCGAGTCAGGCAATGACTTTACTTCCCTTCTACTTCCAAGGGAATGACTGCCACGGGGTAAGCGCTTTCCCCATGCATACAATACATCATTACTACCGTCCCTCCTGGCGCCACTGCTGCCTCACCAGGGTGCTCAGGAACACCCCTTGTGGCCAGTTTGATAGAATTGTTCTTATACCAAGTGCCCCTTTTACGCCTGCCCACCCACAGCCCATGGAAGGGCAGTCTCTCTCTCTCTCTGTGTCCTTCGCCCCCGCACTGGCAGCAGACTATTGCACAGCTTTGCCCTTGCATCAACTTCCTGGGTCTTCACTGCATGAAGTTCTTCAGTCATCGTCCGCCCCGCCCATGGTCACAGGAGTACAGAGTTCTTTCCCTGGAAAGTCGGCCTCCACAGACTCCTCTGTTAATTTTACCGCCACCTCTAATTAGGGTGGCAACCCATCCCGAATTGGGCATGACAGTCCCAAAATGTATATTTCAAGTCCCGCTCTGCATGACTCTGGGACAGCCTTTGTCCTGGATTCCCTGAGGCACCTCTCTGCGCCTCAGAGGCAGCGCCTGCCTCAATGTTGGGGTCCTATCCCTGTTCCTTCTCTTCACCCCCGCCCCACCTGAGGCCCCATCCAGGCCAGAAGCTGGAACCAGGCAGTAGTAAGAGCCACCTAGGGAGCCCGGACTGCTGTGGGGAGCCCTGGAACCTCTGCCTGCTCTGGACGGTGCACCCTGCAGGGGTGGGGACATGGGCCGATGGCTGCTCTTGGGCACCCTGGCACCCCACCCAGGGCAGGTGGAGGGTCTGGGGCTCCCCACAGTGGCCTGGGCAGGGCAGATCTTACCCTGCCCAGCTCCAGCTTCCGGCCTAGAGTGGCCAGGGTACAGGGCCTCAGGGGGAAGAGGAGGAGCAGGGGTGGGGCCATGGAGGAAGCAAGGCTCCTGCATGTGTGCTGATTTTGCATTTTGAAAAAGGTGGTCACCCTACCTCCGAGTATGGCTGGTGCCTCCGAACCCAGACACTTGTCACTTTGGGGTAGTTCTGTGTAAACTGCTCCAGAACAATGGAGTCCATTAGGGCCTTGACGTCCTGTCTATCCAACCACTGAGTGGCCCAGTCCAATAATTTCTGTGCCAAGGCCCTGGGACATATCCCGCCATCCCAGTTGGCTGCCCTGAATTTCTGGTGTTTTTTCCTCAGCTGACCCTGTCCAAAATAGCAGCCTGCAGTGTATCATAGACTTTGTCCTACTGTTTGCTCAAGGCCATGAGCCTTGCTGGACAGATAAGAGGCTAGTCGAAGTGCCAATGCGCCCTTGTCCCGTACCAGTACCAGTGGTCACCCTCTGAAAGGTTAGTAAAAAGGCACCTGGGCCATTTTACGTAGTCCCAGGCCCACGGTTCAATTCACAGTCCCCTCACTGGCACTCACCAGCGTCTGCAGGAGCCGTGCTGTACCTAGGTCTGCTCCTTGAACTCTTGCAATGTCTGCTGCTGCTCTGCTCCCCAACCCAAAAACACTTGCCTCTCCGCCTGCTGCATCTCCTTTTGCTGTTTCGCTAGCCAGTACAGCACCTTGTCCACAGTGCCCAGATCTCCTGCCTTCATGCAGCTCCCCATCACATCTCCTCAGCTCAGGGAGTTACTAATCCCAGACAAGCCCCCACCAGTCACAGGGCAACTCTGTTGCAACCCAGGGAACCTCACTGCCAGGCCAGTTCACATTCACAAACGCATACTAGACTGTTTATTTTTCACCAAGGCCTGTATTTATTCTTTCCTTACATAATCACACTGCAAGCTTACATCAAGGAGAGGCTTCCCTATACCCTCACTCCTCAGCCCAGACTCACCCTCTGAGCTGCTCTGGGTTCCTGTTTCTTCCACTTACATTCTCTCAGTTACCTCATTAGCCCACTGATTGCTACCCAGACGCTCACAGTCCCCCAGCAGAATGTGTGTAACTGCCTCCAGCTGGGCCTGAATCCCTCTTCAGGTGGCAACATCGGTAATCATCAGGATACTGCTTACAGGGCCCTGTCACACCCCTTAATAAAACTTACTGGTTTTATGCAAAGACTCAGCACTTGTGCAAGGAGAAGTGCTGCCTGGGACAGATGCCCAAGGGCAGGGTTTAGTTTTTCCAGGTTGCTGGGGGAGGGCTCAAGATGGTGTGCTTGTTAATGTCAGGATCCAAGCCCATGGGCTTGGGGGAGCAGAGAGACTGCTCCCTCGGTCTCCCCTGCAAAGTAGAACTCTAACAGGTGGGTGAGGAGGTGGGGCCACTCCACATCTGCCCGAGGCTTGGGAGTGGCAACAGCCTCTTCCTGGTGTGAGGGGGGATGAGGTGGGCCTTAGCCCCTTCTCCTTCTCCTCCTCCTCCTCCTCTTCCCCATGAGGCCCTGCTCCTGGCCAGGCCAGAAGCCAGAGCTGGACAGTAGTAAGAGCCGCCCAGGGAGCCTGGGCTGCTAGGGGGGAACCTCAGACCCTCCACCTGCCCTGGGTAATGTGTTCTGGGGGGTAGGGGCATGGGCTGGGGGCTGCTCTTAGGTACCCTGGCCCCCTACCCAGGGCAGGTGGAGGGTCTGAGGCTCCCCATAGCAGCCCAGGCTCCCTGGGCAGCTCTTACTACTGCCCAGCTCCAGCTTATGACCTGGTCAGGGGGTGGGGCTTTGGGTGGAAGAGGAGAAGCAGGGGGCAGGGCTCCTGCATATGTCCCATTTTTGCATTTTTGAAAAGATGGTCACCCTAGTCTAGATGTGGGCTGAAGAGCCATGATCCGGCCCCATTTTTCTGTGGAAAGGGAAAGAACTACTATAGTGTAAAAAGAAACCAATCCCCCCTGCTCTGGTAGCTGGGAATTCTGCCCCCAGCTCCTCCCCAGCAGGCTGAGCTGGGCCGAGCGGTGCTCCCTGCCTGTAGAGGCTGGATTTCCTTTGTAACTGTTGCCGGGGGAGCTCCCTGCATGGAGGGGTTTTCAGGGTCCAGGATGGCTGGCTGTCACGGGTCTATCACTGCTCTAGCCATTTGGGTTTTTTTTAACCTGTCTCATGAAAACATGATGAAAGGCACCAACTGGCAAATTTTCCCTCATTCAAAAGGCTGCCATCTCCTGTTTCTGCCAATGGGGCTGCAGCCAGAAGGTGGGCGCCAGCATCTACGCATGTGGAAGGGAGGCTGCCCCTAATCAAGTTGGCTGCCACCTCCCTGTTTTCAGTGAGATTGAAGCCATGCCTACAGGTATAATGGCTGCGGCTGTATGGTTCATGGGGCTGGACAGGACATGTGAGGAGCAGCAGAGACCTATGAAGGGGGATGGGGAGAGTGGGGGGGAGCAAGAGGCAGATTTTGGGTTTGCAGGGGAATGTGGGGGGCAAGAGGGAGGGGTGGGGAAGGGAGTGTGCAGGGGTTCCAGAGCAGCAGGAGGCAGGGGAGCATTGCTTCTCGCAAAAGGCTAAACCAACTTGTTTTGCTGTAACATTATCAGGGACATGACTGACGGGAGTTTACCGGCCTTTAATGTCTGTCTCTGTAACTCATCAACCCTAACCAGTGTGCCAGTGTGATTTGTGACGCAGTGATTAGGTCAGTGGTACTCAAACGCCTTCCTTTACCAGGGGAAATAAGCCAGCTGGGGAGAGAGCCCAGGCAGTCTAGGAAATGCCTCCCAGCATGTCCAGTGGCTAAAGTAAGATAGGGCCTGCCCCCATCGAGTGGGAGGCTGGAGCAGGAGGGGGTGATTTGCAGATGAGCCCAGCCCGCATTCATCCCTGTTTCTGTGCCACGGGGCAGGCTGGACTGGGCTCCCCATTCCGGACGTTGTGACCTAGCTCCGGCCCACAGGGTCACAGCGCAGCTCGAGTTTGGCCTGGCCCCCGGAAAAGGGTGCAGCCCGGCCAAATGTGAACAAGGGGCATTGCCGCCCTGTGCCCCAGGGGCCAGGTTGCAATGCCTGGAACGGGGCGCTGAGCCCAGGCAGCCCCTCGAGTAGGAGTCTCTTCAACCAGGCAGGACCAGCTCTAGGCAGCAGCAAAGCAAGCACGTGCTTGGGGCGGCACAATTCCTTCTTTTTTGCGTGGGCAGTTGCGCTCTCGGAGCTTGGGGTGGCAAATTTTTTGCTTGGGGTGGCAAAAAACCTAGAGCTGGCCCTGCAACCAGGGCAGGGAGTTGGGAGGGTCTGAGGTCCGCAGCTCCTCTATCTTAGGGGTGAGGAGAGGGTAAGTAGGGTCTCCATCCAATCTGCCAAGGAGTGGGGTGAATTTCTGAGTGTGTTGAAGGCTGAGTTTTCAATCTGACTCACCCCGAGGCAGCAGAGTAGAAGGGGAGTTAAAAAGTCAGACGACCAACTGAAGCACATGGTTTGATGGTGGTTCCAATCCCCTGCTTTCGGGGGGTCTGACTCGTGATTTTTGATCCCTGGAGGTTGGCAGTTCTGCGAGCGAGCCCCTTTCTTCCTCCAGAGCAGCCAGGCTTTGTGCATGGGGCGCTGTGCGTGCAGTCCCCTCCTGGCAAGGCTTTGGAAATGCTTGAGGCAGGCGTTGCCAGTGAAGTGTGAGTGGTGAGGACATGTCTGAGGGCAAAGCGTCTCTCTAATCCTCAGGTATGTTTGCCTGCTATAAAATCAAACCCATCTCGGACCCAGAGCATGCGGAAACCTTGTTCCTGCTATTGACTTTGGCTGGCGAGTGACTCCTAATGGCTAGGCTTGTACTTCAGACAAGGAAACCTGTTACCAGGCACTGGGTGTGAATCATTCCTGGGGAGAGAGGGGTGGGGGCCCCCACTCTAGGGCTTCATTGCTGAGCCCACAGAGCAAGCTGCACTCCCAGGAGGAGGGAAAGCAGCAGCATATCTCCTGTCCCCAAGGGCAAGGCCCCTTTAAACTGCAGCTGGTCTCTGTCAGAGCCCTGCCATTAGGCTTCTCTGGCCAGCCCTGCCCGCTGCCTAAGCTGTTCCAGCTCCAGATCCCTGGCAGAATGGAGCGTGCAGACAGCTGGCACCAATCTGCCCACACTGCTAGCAGACTGTGCACTACTGGCGGCCCAGGGCTTAAACTCAGCCAGAGCCATCTGGAGCAGAGCTCAGGTAAATATTTTCAGACCCTCGGGAGCCCTGGCGTCTCCCATGGGGCTGAAGCCCCGAGCTCTGGGAAATACCACGTGAGGATTTAAGCCCCGTGGAGGCCCATAACCTGGGTTTCCATGCTAGAAGCCAATGGAATCCGGGCTTGAAGTCTGGCCCGTTGTTTAAGAGCCAGACCAATTTTCTAAAGCTAATTACAGACTTTGATCTTCCTTCCCCCTGCTTTGCCTTGAGCGAGGAGGGAACAAGGCAGTGCTGAAAGCTGGCAACCTACTCAATATTTATCATCTGAGTCACAGCAGCGCCTAGAGGGCCCAATTCAGGATTGAGGCCCCGCTGTGTTCAGTGATCTACACACAGACCCCAAAATAGCCCTGCCCCAAAGGGTTTACAGCCCACGTACATGACGAGATACAACAGGTGGGCAGGGGGAAGCACAGGTAGCAGTGAGACAGTGCTGGTCAGCGTGATAAGCAGTGGTACAGCACACCAGCTTCTAACCCAGAAGACAGTCTCTTTAAAATGCACGTGCTGTTGATGTCAGCTGTGTCCTTCGCTGCTGCTATGACTCCCGGGCTTGGTCCTTACAGCTCCGTGGGATTCAAACAAGCCAGGTCTGACTGTGAAGAATGGTTAAAGCTGACACGTGCTGCCTGCACTGCGACAGCCTGATTGTGCTCTGAACATTTAAGGATGGCTCTGTTTGAGAAGCCTCCACTTTGGGGACAGACTTATTCGATTCAGGCTCAAGTCCAACATGCCTAAGGATTTTAATGGCCCAGGGCATAGGTGCCAACTCCGTGGGTGCTCTGGAGCTGGGGCACCCATGGGAGAAAAACACTAATGGGTACTCAGCACCCGCCAATCAGCTATTCAGCCGCAGGTGGTAGGCGTGGGGGGGGGGCAGGATGAAGCAGAATGAGGGTGTGGCCTCGGGGCAGAGTGGGGGTGGAGCACCAACCCGGAAAAATGAAAGTCGGTGCCTCTGGCCCAGAGACAGGGCTAACACAGAAGGAAGGAGGCCTTGCTCAAGAATGGCTGAGAGCCGGAGGCCTTAGTCAAGATGAGTTAGGCTCAGGCCATGTCTACACACTTGATCAACACAAGTTACATCATTGTACACCACTGAAAATCATACTCATCTACTTGCATCAGAGCTGTTTAACTTTCTTACCAGCTTTCACTCCATCTGAGACCTTCTCAAAGCTATCCACGCTGGATCTTTCAACAGGAAAGTCAGTGGATCCATTCACAACAGAAAATTTCTGGCTGTTAGGAACTGAAACTTTCTTGATTAAATCACTTTCACACCCTTCAGTTGCAGAAAACTGCTTGCAAAGACTCCATGAGGATTCCTTTCCTTAGGGCTTTTCTATGCAACAATTCACCCCTCACAGAAATTCTGCTCTTACCCTCTTTAACGAGGGCTTGCTCTAGAGAAACACTTTCCTGAGCAACAACAGATATAAACAACAATGGATATAAACTGGCCACTAGGAAATTTAGATTAGAAATTAGACGAAGGATTCTAACCATCAGAGGAGTGAAGTTTTGGAATAGCCTTCCGAGGGAAGTAGTGGGGACAAAAGATCTATCTTGCTTTAAGATTAAACTCGATAAGTTTATGGAGGAGATGGTATGATGGGATAACATGGTTTTGGTAATTAAATATTCATGGTAAATAGGCCCAATGGCCTGTGATGGGTTTTTAGATGGGGTAAGATCCAAGTTACCCGGGAAGGAATTTTCTGTAGTATCTGGCTGATGAATCTTGCCCATATGCTCAGGGTTTAGCTGATCGCCATATTTGGGGTCGGGAAGGAATTTTCCTCCAGGGCAGATTGGAAGGCCCTGGAGGTTTTTCGCCTTCCTCTGTAGCATGGGGCACGGGTCACTTGCTGGAGGATTCTCTGCTCCTTGAGGTCTTCAAACTACAATTTGGGGACTTCAATAGCACAGATATAGATGTGAGGTCTTTTTTAGGAGTGGTGGGTGAAATTCTGTGGCCTGCATTGTGCAGGAGGTCAGACTAGATGATCATAATGGTCCCTTCTGGCCTAAATATCTATGAATCTATGAATCTATAAAAAACAGACTCTGGGTCTCCCTTACATCCAGAATTACCTCTGGCCCATCCAGCGGATTCCTACACAATCCCCTTTCAGGCAAACTGACAGACTTCCTAGATAAAAGGTCAGAAGCATTCTCCTTCCCTTTGCCACACACAAGTTCAGGAATCTTTTCCTTCTTGCTACTGGTTTCCACACCCTCAGTAGATAACACAATCACATCACCTTCATGCTCTCCTTGTGCCCTGGCTAGGATATCACCCTGATTAGACAGAGTTGCTACACCCTTTCCCAACAACACACTAGCAACAGGCAAAATACAAGCACCAGAATTGTCGGGTCTCAAAGATTTTACATAGACACTAACTGGATGCGACCTAGTTACAGTGCCATTCTCCCGAGCAGACACAAACTTAGGACCATTCCCTTCCTGGGTGTTAGCTGAATCCAGAATCAACTGTGAGACAACTGCGCTACCCTCAACCACCACAGGCTGAAAGGCCCCTTCTGTCTGCTCCACAGACAAAGAAGAGCCGGACACACTTTCTCCTTTCCCAGACACACGGCTTGGGATCTCGTTCCCCTTGTCCCAGCGCACAAGGCTGGTCACAGACAACTGCTTGGAGATCAGGGTAGCTCCCTCCATAGGCAAGTCAATGCTCCTGACAGACACAGGCACATTTCCTTCACTGTCACACTTCTCCACCCAGCTAACAGGTAAGGTCCAGGGACACTCATCTTCCACTCTCCTCGCCTTCCCACACTGCTGACTAGACAAAGCCATCAGCTCACAAGGCTGCCTAGGCTCATCCAGACTTTCCTTACCGAGCACCTTGCCACTCCCAACAGATCCCCTGCCCTGCCTGTGTCTCCCCCCACTCAGCTGGGGTCTCAGCTTCCCCCGTGCTCAGCGCTGCCCTTGCTGTCCCAGTGGGGGTGGGCAGCGAGCTCGCTGCTTTCCTCACTGCATCAGAGCCAGAATGAGCCCCCTCTCCAGTGTGCAAGGGGGGCGGGGAGCATCTCTCTGTCCCACCCAGCCCCAGGGGTCCGGTTACAGGCAGGCAGGTAGCCTGAGCCTAGCGGCTCCTCCCCCCTGCCAGCCAGGTCATCTGCCTTTTCACTGACCATTTCCCTCTCCGCCGATTGGTTCCCTGGATTAAAATTCAAACCCTTGGGAGTTACAGGAGCAAGGCCTGGATCCTGTCCCAAAGAGACCCAGTCACCCCACAACAGGGTCTCGCAGCTGGTGTCCTGGAGCACCCCAATGGCCGGCCAGCCAGCCCAACCCCTCCTGGGTCTGCACAGGGATCTGGGCCATAGTCAGGGCGAGGGGCTTCGTCCCTGGGACCCTCGCCCAGCTCACACAGCCCCTCAGCATCTGAGGCTGCACCACCCAGGGCCTGACAACAGTTCTCTCTGTCCCAGGATCTCGCCACCCCAGGAATGTCTCCCCATTGACCATCACCTTTCGCTCCCACTGGAGGTTCAAGGGGCCTGGCCCCAGGAAACGCCACACAGACATATAGGTTGGGACCAGGAGTGGGAGCCCGTCCACCTCCCCACCCATCTGGCTGACGGAGTCTATGGCCTTGGGACCCAGCAAGGGAGCTAGACACCGGGGCTTTTCCGCAGGGTCCCCCTGGTTCAAATCTCCAGCCTGCTCAAAGGCAGTGAGGTGGGTATCCACATCCCCCCCTCCTTAACCAGGGGCAGCAATTTAGTCTCGAGGTTCCCTGCGGAACTGGCCCCCCAGGGTCTATCCCCACTCACCCCTGGGAGGTCCCCTATGCCTATCCGCTCCACCACCGCCAGTTCATGCTGCTGCTGCTTCTGCAGCTCTTTCTCGGGCTCTCGCTGTCTCTCACGGTCCTCTTGCTCTCTCGGACTAAGCTCCAATCCCATCCATCTCCAATCCCCGGATGGGGAACCCGATTATGAAGACCCTCGTCTGGTCGGGGACAGGAGTCTTGGGGATGCTTGGCTACCACTCCAGCTGCTCCCAGATCCTGCTATAGCCCCATTTGGAGTCAGGAATCTGTTTCTTACAGCGGTCATCCTCCTCCAGCTGCACGATTAACTCTGCTTTGGTGAACTTTCCAATGCTCAACCCTTTCTTTCTGCACAGGGTTACAATGTCCTCCTTAAGGAGACGGTGACAGACCATCACTCCGCTCTTCCCAAGTTGTTGTGGACTCACAGGCCCGTGTGCTCTCAGCTCCCCACGGCTTCCAGGGAGAACCCCTAGTGTGCCAGCCCTTCTCAAGGTCACCACCTCTTTGCCAGGGTCGAGCTGCAGACTCCTCCGCCCCTTGGACTGCTCGCTGCAATCCCCAGGGGAACCCTGTTACTGCAAAAGTCCTTCTCTCTGGTCACACACTCCTAGGGGTTAACCGCCCCCTGAAACCGTCTCTCTCTGAATCGTCAGCATGCCTGGTCCCCATCAATCCCCCTTCGTTTTACTGCTCCCCAGTCACTTACTGCAGGAAGCGCCGTCCATGGGGTGCAGTAGATCCCACCACTGCCACCAGTTGTCATGGAGTCCCTGGGTGATGCTCTGGAACTGCTCCCCATGAAGCCAGTCAGGACTCTGGGGAAGTCTCCTTTCTGTGAGCAGCCTGTCTTCAGGACACACAGCTCACACAGCTTCCACCTTCCTGGGTCTGACCTCGGAGCATTCAGGATCCTCTGCCCCTCCGAGCATGTCCCACAGCGAGTTCGCTCATGCGGGGTTCCTGGGGAAGCCAGAGGGTCCTGCACCCCAACTTCACAGTCAGATGTGACTCTCAGCCAGGCAGTAAAACAGAGGTTTATTAGATGACAGGAACATGGTCTAAAACAGAGCTTGCCGGTGCAGAGAACAGGACCCCTCAGCTGGGTCCATTCTGGGGGGCAGTGAGCCAGACAACCACGTCTGCACTTCACTCCATGTCCCGGCCAGCCCCAAACTGAAACTCCCTCCAGCCCCTTCTCCTCTGGGCTTTGTCCCTTTCCCGGGCCATGAGGTCATCTGATTCCTTTGTTCTCCAACCCTTTAGCTCTCACCTTGCAGCAGGCAAGGGCCCAAGCCATCAGTTGCCAGGAAACAGGGTGTTGGCCATTCTCTGTGTCCAGACCCCTGCACACACATGCCCTCTAGGGCTCTGCAAGGATCATACACCCTTATCCCACCACCTAGATACTTAAGAACTGCCTAGGGGAAACTGAGGCACCCCCACACTATTCAGAGGAAACATTAAGAGCAGTCCCACTTTGTCACACACTCTACACACATAAACCAAAGAAATAAACCATCAGTAATAACAGAAATTTACAAATAGGCAATATAAGAAAAATGCTGCTTGAGAACTTATCCGAATTGGCTATAAGGATATTTACTTTGTATATTTTGATGTGATGTTGATAATTTGTGTTTCAATGGTTACAAAGCTTTAACTTTTTTAATCTAAATATCTAGCCAGTAAATAATTATCGTCTGACCCCTGCT
The DNA here is from genome assembly GCF_965140235.1 of Caretta caretta. Classification (NCBI taxonomy): domain Eukaryota; kingdom Metazoa; phylum Chordata; order Testudines; family Cheloniidae; genus Caretta; species Caretta caretta. The sequence continues at coordinate 45,767,481 of NC_134215.1, read as the reverse complement.
ATAATTTTCCATTACTGGAATTTTAAATCAATAAACATTGAAAAAAGAATGCTTAAACATCAACATTGATATTATCTATTGGAACTGTAAAACAATAAAACAAATTCTGCCAAACCTACCCATAATGCACTTGACCATTCTACACTGTGCTGTACCTGGGGGTGAGGGGTTGCACTGATGGGTTCTGGCATGTGTGGACAGCACCACAGATCTGGGAGACCCATGGAGACACTTGCTGTCACTCTTCTACTGCTCCTGGAGGATGTAGCTGGCAACGACTTCATGGCAGACATCCAATCAGGAAGCACTGCGTGAACACAACAATCCCACACAATGAGCTGTGAAATAATCAGTGGGGATGTTTGCAGAGCAGTGGGGAGTGCAGCTTTCCACCCAAGTGGAGAGTGATGTATGCAAACAGCACAATCAAGGACTTTAGGCAGGAAAGGGCACTGTGCAAACAGCTTCACAAGGCAAAATGCCCTCTTTGGGCCAAATTGAGCCCTGATGGGGGTTGGTGCTTTCCACACTTCCTCCTCTCCGTATTTTGCAGCTTGGACAGTCACTTATTGAACAGGTGCCTGCAATCTGGATGTATAAGAAGTGCCTTGCAGCAGAGGGAAATATCTGTGTGGAATGGAGAGGTAGTCTTTGTTTTGTTTGCTTATCTGATAAATGTCTGCAGCCAACAATAAGGGTGAGAAAGATAAAACTGTGGGCACCCGGAAAATGAGCTCAGAGTCCAAAAGACACCAGGGCTGCCAACTGGTTACACATTAAAGGGAGGTTTCAGAGTAGCAGCCGTGTTAGTCTGTATTCGCAAAAAGAAAAGGAGTACTTGTGGCACCTTAGAGACTAACCAATTTATTTGAGCATGAGCTTTCGTGATGAAGTGAGCTGTAGCTCATGAAAGCTTATGCTCAAATAAATTGGTTAGTTTCTAAGATGCCACGTTAAAGGGAACAGCCAATCTGCTTTGTCAATATTCCAAACTATGAGTGAGCCCATAACACTCACTTCCTCCCCTCTCGCAGCGCTGCAGAAGCGGAGGCCTTGAGAGCAAGCCTCAAAGCAGCAGGGATCCAGCATGGGAGTTGAGAACCCAAGGGGCCCTGGGAGCTGTAATTACCTGGCCAGCTCCCTGCCTATAGAGCCGGCCCTGGAGCAGGGAAGGAACTACATTTCCCAGCATTTCCTTGGCCGTTATCAACAGGAAAGGATGTGAGAGGAAGTGAGGAAGCCGAGACCCCATGCGCTGCAGCTTGCTGTGAATGGGGAACTGGCTGCAAGAAGGGGGTGGCACTGTGAATGGGGAACAAGTATGCCCAAGGAGTAGAAGGCTTTGGCCCAGATATCACCCTCAGAAGACTTCCCCCCGTCTTAGGGATGCTGGGGTGACCTCGCCTGGCAGTCCCCAAAGAAGGAATTGGGTGGACTAAATGAACAGTGCACCTCTCTATCTGAAGCAGGGGAAGTATGTGGATCCCACCAGAAGTTAAAATGAAAAGTAAGGAAAGGTAGGGTCTATTAGAGGACCTGGGCAGATTTAGATACAGTACCAGGCATGTAGGAGGATTTCCGCTTCTAAGCCATGGAAACAGAAATTGGCTTTTCCTTTCCAGATTTATCCAATATTCAGAAAGGGTATTGAGCACCTGCCTTCCCGATTTGAACATTCTCAAAATTCAGGAGTTTCTCAAGCTCAGTTTAGGCTGCTGTTACTTCATTTCTCCCAAATCAAATATGCTGATCCACTGTAACTTGCTATAGAAAAAGTAGGATAAAATTGAGCAACAAATGCTGGATCTCCCCAGTGCTAACTAGGACTGGAATTGCTATTTTCAACAGCCATTGCCATTTTTTTTAGTTTTGTTTGTTTAAAAGGAAGACAGTAATATTCCACTGGCAAATTCCCCATAGAAACAAAGAGTGGAACAAAAGAATAACAAAGGCACCTCAACTTTTCCTCATTGATGTAGGACAGTCTTACAATATGGATCAGATATCCTCCAATCACACAAGCTGAAAATTGTTCCACTTGACTGCAGTTCTGTAACCAAGCGGGAACCAGTCCTGTCTGTGTTCTGTGTACATCCAAAATTCCTGCTGAAGTCAGAAGTGCCTTGCTTTTGTGACCATACGACCTGATATTTTCAGCCCTTGGAAGCCAAGTAGGTTTATATTTAGTAATTGGGTGGGAAGCCTCTCAGAAAAAGTTAGGGGCTGTAGGAAGTGTTGCTTATTCACTCAGTAATGTGAGACCTTCCTGGTACAACAGTAAACCAGGGCAGCAGAGAATGCACTTTGCTCCGAGAGTCTAGAATGGGTCCTTTGCTTCTGTACACAGCCTATTAAGGACAATGAAAAGACTCCCACTCACTTCAACAGGCTTTGGACAGAACTGGTTATACACAGGGTAACTCCCCTGTCTTCACAGGGTCCTGGTCTCACAGCGGAGGGGGGCCATGTAAGCTTGTTGCGGAGCTGCTGATCAGGGATGGGAACCTCCTGGGGCCCCAGCCTCCAAAAGTATTCAGGCTGCACTTTCTGCCTGACTATGTGCTAGCTTAGGGGCGTGTGGGAATTGGTGGCCTCTGCTGCAGGTGATGGGCATCTCAGGTACTTAAAGCCATGGCCTAGAGGAGGGAAGCGCTTAACTGCAGAGTCTGCAGCTGCCCAGGGCCAGCGCTGAGGATTTAGAGTCCCTAGTGTTGCCGCTGCAAGGTTCAAGCATGCTCAGCCTTGGAATTGCTACCCCTCCCTTGTCCAGTAGCTGCAGCTATCTAAGGCTGGCCTCTGGCAATTGGCCCCATGGCTATAGCCAGAGAAGCTGCAGGTGGCTCTGTGACTACTGGGGCCATTAAGCTAGAGCAGATAAAGAAACTGGAATTAACCACAAGGAACAGAGGTCACCAGCATAGGCGCCAACTTCTCATGGCGCCAGTGGGTGCTTGCGCCCCCCCATTCCAACCCCTTCTCCCAAAGCCCCCACCCCAACTCCGCCCCTCCCTGCCCCTATTGGACCCCTCCCCAAATCCCCGCCCTGGCCCCGCCTCCTCCCCTGAGTGCATCGCGTTCTCCCCCCTCCCTGCCAGCGCTTGCCGTGCGAAACAGCTGTTTTGCAACAGCAAGGGCAGGGAGAGAGGGGGGGAAAGCAGGCAGACGGTGCGCTCGCTGAGGAGGAGGAGGAAGAGGCGGAGCAGAGGTGCAAGTGAGCTGGGTGGGGCAGCGGGGCAGGGAGCTGCCAGTGGATGCAGAGCACCCACCAATTTTTCCCTGTGGTAGGATTCCCAACTTTCTACTCGCACAAAAATGAACACCCTTGCCCCACCCCGCCACACCCCTCCTGTGTGGCCCCATCCATTCCCTGCCCCTTCTCTCGGGCTGCACCCCCTCTCACTCCATCCCCCCCTTCCTCTGTCATTCACTCTCCCCACCCTCACTTACTCACTCATTTTCATCGGGCTGGGTCAGGGGGCTGAGGTGTGGGAGAGGGCTCTGGCTCGGGGTGTGGGGTCCGCGGTGGGGTCAGAAATAAAGGGGTCATGGTGTGGGAGGGGGCTCTGGGATGGGGCAGGGGGTTGGGGTACAGGGGGGTGAAGGCTCTGGCTGGGGGTGCAGACTCTGGGGTGGGGCTGGGGATGAGGGGTTTGGGATATAGGAGGGTGCTCCAGGCTTGGACTGAGGGGTTTGGAGGGCAGGAGGGAGATTAGGGCTGGGGCAGGGGGTTGGGGTGCTGGGAGGGGAAATGAGGGCTCTGGCTTTGGGTGCGGACTCTGGGGTGGGACTGGGAGTGGGGGATTTGGGGTGCAGGAGGGTGTTTCAGGCTGGGATTGAGGGGTTCAGAGGGAAGAAAGGGGATCAGGACTGGGGCAGGGGGTTGGGGCCCGGGAGGGGGTCAGGGGTGCAGGCTCTGGGTGGTGCTTACCTCAAAAATCTCCCAGAAGCAGCTGGCATGTTCCCACTCTGGCTCCCATGTGGAGGTGTGTCCAGGCGGCTCTGCATGCTGCCCCGTCCGCAGGCGCCACCCCTGCAGCTTCCATTGTCTGTGGTTCCCAGCCAATGGGAGCTGCAGGGGCGGTGCTTGGGGCGGAGGCAGCATGTAGAGCCGCCTGGAGGCCCCTGGCTTCCCCTATGCGTAGGAGCTGGAGTGGGACATGCCGGCTCCCCAGCTGCTTACCAGAAGCCATGTGGGAAGCTACACAGGAATCCTGCCAGCCCTACTGTGCGGCACCACCAACCGGACAGTCAACAGCCCGGTCAGTGCCAGGATCTCTTGTTGACCGGGTGTTCCAGTAGAAAACCGGACACCTGGTCACCCTAGGCAGGGGAAGGCACATAGAAAACCCAGTGCATCACACGATAGGCTAGACGGAGTGTGGCCCTTTCTGGCATGTGTTGGGGGATGAGAGGAGGGAGAAGAGCCTTCATTGCTCCAGAAACCCCTCCCCCACAAGTGCACGGGGAAACTACAGCCCTCATCCCCTCCAGAACAGCACAGGCCTTGCTTTCCTTGGGATGCTAATCAGGAAGGAGACAGGTCCATAGCCCGGTTCCCTTCTCTGCGTCCAGCCAGCTCCTGGCAGTGCAGCTGACACACTCGCTCCAAGAGAACCCCCTGGAGCGTGTTAGGGTGGCTCCAAGAACGTAAGAATGGCCACACTGGGTCTGACCAATGGTCCATGCAGCCCAGTATCCTGTCTTCCAACAGTGGCCTGTGCCAGGTGCTTCAGAGGGAGTGAACAGAACAGGGCAATTATTGAGTGAGCCATCCCCTGTCTACCAGCCTGAGGCTGCTAGACATCCCTAAGCAAGTTCAATCCCCCCGTCCAGCCCCATATGCACAGCTTCCCATCTTGAGTTACAGGAAAAAACCCTAGAGAACTACCAGAAAAGCTGATCAGGAATGGCAAACACTGAGAACTGAACTATGGTAGCATCTCACACACACTCCTGCCAGCTCACACAATGTTATCACAAATGTCCTGATATTTGGTGTTTTTCAAAAAGCTGCAGCTCCTGGAGTCATGGGATTTTGGTCTAAATAAAAAAGGATGAGTGGGAAAGAAACTGGAAAGAAACTTTGTTGGCAGCAACAAAGCCCCCAAAGGCTCAATGACCAGAACATAAATAGAAAGATCCACAGTGAATTTGTTTACCTCTCATGATTTTCCAGCCAATCCCATGATTTTGGGGACCCAGCCCATGAGTTTTGAGGGCCCAGGGCGAGCAACACAGCACACATGATTTCACCATTCCAAGGTCAGTATTTCAGGAGGTACCAGGGCAAGAAGGAAGTGATGGAGATCCCTTTGGAAGCCTTTGCAGTGGTCCAGATCCCCTGCCTCTGGCCCTGCAGGACCATGAGATACTGGACTATAGTTCTGACCCTGGTGCAGGGCTGCCTATTCCCCATCACAAGCCTCTGCGCAGGGTATTTTGTGGGTAAAAATACTGCTGCTCTGCCTGGTGGTCATGAGTCAATGGCAGCAGGTAGCAGGTTCCCAGAAGTCCCTGCAAAGACAGATCCGTGAACAGAGTGCAGGGGACACATGATAAAGACTGCACTGAGGGACTGTGATGCTATCCCTGGGCCCGGATGGCAGGAGCTGTGAAGGGCTTTTCCTTTCCGTCCTCAGTGCTTGCAGGAGGTTTTAGGGGGGGGATAGCCTAAGCCATGTAGGAGCGGTGCCATAACTGCCAGTCTGCACCAGCAGAAGGAATCTTGGGGCATGGGAATGGGCCCCCTCCAGCCAACAGAGACCAGCGCGCCCCTGGAGATGGTACAGTGGAAGACTTGAAAGTGGTGCCAAGCCAAAGCTGAACATCCTACATCCTGACCATGGTGGATCATTACTCCAAATTCCTGGTCACCACACCCCTCAGTGAGATCATGGCCAGAGCAACTGCAGAAGCCATCTGGCGTTACTTTGTCCAGTCCTACAGTTACTACACCGACCAAGGCACACCCCTTGAGTCACAGATGTGCAAAGAATTGTGCTGTCTGTATGGCAGCCCCAAGCTATGGATAACAGCCTACTAGGGACTGTCCACTGGAACATGCTCAGGCTGTGCCACTTTGAGCGCAAGCCACCAACCAGGATGAGGGGAGGAGACCCTAGTTCTAGTTCAGATGGCAGGGCCAGAAGGAGTCACTGGGCCCCTCCTAGTGGGGTGGCACCCATGAGCGGGATCCCACCGGAAGCACTCGACCCTGGGCCTGGCTTCAAGGCAGGGGGTGAGCAAAGCAGTGAGGAAGCAACTGAGCCTTGCCTTGGGGCAGGGAGGGAACAGAGCAACAAGGCCAGATAGAGGTAGGGTTGCCAACTGTCTAATCCCGCAAACCCAAACACCCTTGCCCCGCCCCCAGCCCTACCCCTTCTCCGAGGCCCTGCCACTCCCCACTCCATCCCCCCCTCTGTCTGTCGCTCACTCTCCCTCACCCTCACTCACTTTCACCGGGCTGGTGCACAGGAGGGGGTCCAGGCTCTGGGCTAGGGGGTGGGGCTGAGGCATTCAGAATATGGGAGGGGGCTCCGGGCTGAGCCTGGCAGGGGGTTGGGGTGCAGGAGTGGGTACAAGAGGGGGTGCAGGCTCTGGGAGGGAGTTTGGGTGCAGGAGAGGGCTCTGGGCTGGGGCAGGTGGTTGGGGTGTGGGAGTCGGTATGGGGTGCAGGCTCTAGGAGGGAGTTTGGATGCAGGAGGGGGCTGGGGTTGGGGTGCAGGAAGTGGTGAGGGGGTGTGGGCTCCAGCTGGGCAGTGCTTACCTCGGGCTGCTTCCGGAAGTGACCAGCATGTCCGGCTCCTAGGTGTGGGGGTAGCAAGGTGGCTCCATGCACTGCCACTGCCCACAGGTACTGCCCCCCATAGCTCTCATTGGCCACAGTTCCTAACCAATGGGAGTTGCAGAGTCAGCATTCGGGGTGGGGGCAGGGCGCAGAGACCCCCTGGCCACCTCTGTGCCTAGGAGCCAGAGGGACTTGCCAGCTGTTTCTGGGAGTGGCACAGAGCCAGGGCAGGTGAGGAGCCTGCCTTAACCCCGCTGCGCCACTAGACTTTTAGCAACCTAAAATCTCCTGGATTGGCTTCAGTAGCTTCTGGGAGATTGAGCCCGATTTCGGGAGACTCCCAGCCAATCTGGGAGGGTTGGCAACCCTAGATAGGGGAATCCCCTCTACCTGACTGATATGGCAGTGCCGAGGGTGGCCAAGCCACAGGGCATGCCCGCTACCTGGGGACATGTGTGTTGACATGGTGGCGGGCATGGGGCTGAGTAGAGTCCCTTCCCCTTCTCCCCAGCCCTTCCCCCCAACCCCGGCCACTCTGCACCAAGCTGACTGGCTGGGGGGAGGTGGAGTGCCACTCTAAAACAAGGACACAGAAAGAACTAGGGACCACTGGGAGTGTTTGAGTCAATGAACAGACAGGGGGCAAGAAGGGGAACAAGCCCAGGAAGATCTGGAGAGCAACCAAAGACAGGGCTGAGAAGCAGCAGTGCTGAGCTGGGGCAGAGACACCAGGGTGCAGGGATGCAGAGTCTGAACTAGGAGGTGCTTGGAGAAGAACCAGGTGCTGCTCTGGTGCTGGGGAAAGAGGACCCGGATGGATGCTGAGCCCACACAGCGAGACTGACCACTCTGAGCTCACACAGCACAGCAGCAGCAGAGTGCGTGGACCATTGGGGCTGACCCAAGGGGGATGAGGGTCATGTTGGTGTGGGGCAGAGTCTGTGTGTGTCTAGCCAGGTGTGGGGGACATAATGTGCTGTATCCAGGCAGAGGAGCCTGCTAGAGCTCATGATCTGGGTCTGCTCCTGGCTTGGCCCGGGTTAGATAAAAGTGTTGTAATGTTGTTAAGTGTGGGGCTTGTTCCAGAGGTTAACTCCGGCCCCCTTAGTGGGGGAGGGGGTGGTGTTTGTGTTGAGGTGCGTGGCTGGGACCTGAGGCCCCTTCCCCAATCTGACACCATCCAATTTCTCTTTTACACTCAACTTTCACTCCTAAATGCTCTGCCCCCATCTCAGACTTCCTGGCTGAAATGCTGATGGTTGCTTTCAAAGTCTGGGGAATTTTGTTCAGCCTGTCCTGCCTCTGTTCCCAGCAACCTTCCTTGTACCTGCATGTGATGTTCCCCTCTGGTGTTATCTGGACCGGTGATCTGCTAGGTCATTCCAAACAGATTTATTAACTATAAAGATAGATTTTAAGTGATTATAAGTCAAAACATAAGTCAGATTTGGCCTAGGCAGCAACAAAGGATCTGTTGGACTCTCGAGTGAGTCACCCCCCTTCCCTTGGTCAGTTTGGGACTGCGATGAGGTAATGCTCACCTGTTCCTGGTGGGGGGAAAAAGCCAAGAGGGAAGAAAGAACATGATAAAAGGGAGAGATGTTTGACATGCTCTTCCCCTCTCTCCCACCTCCATCTACAGACACCACCACCAAGTGAGTGAAGCGCTGATCAAAGGGGAGAGCCTGGCTGAAGGGCAACGAGCCAGCCTGTGGTGAGAAGCATCTACTTTTTTAGGGGCACTGAAAGTGTTAAGATCAGCTTAGAATGCATTTTGCTTTTATTTCATTTAACCAAATCTGACGTGTTGTGCTTTGACTTATAATCCTTAAAATCTATCTTTTGTAGTTAATAAATTTGTTAGTTTATTCTACCTAAAGCAGTGCATTTGGTTTGAAGCGTGTCAGAGACTCCCCTTGGGATAACAAGCCTGGTACATATCAATTTCTTTGTTAAATTGACGTACTCATATAAGCTTGCAGCATCCAAGGGGCATAACTGGACACTGCAAGACGGGGGTTCTTAGGGTTGTGTCTGGGACAGGACATATTAGCTAGCGTCATTCAGTTGCACAATCCAAGCATCTTACATGCTAGAGGCTGTGCATGAACAGCCCAGGAGTGGGGGTTCTCACAGCAGAGCAGGGTAAGGCTGGCTCCCAGAGTTGAGGATGGGAGTGACCTAGCAGATCACCGGTCCAGATAACACCAGGGGAATGTCACATTCTGCCACTGTGGGGGCCTTGGGTGCTGGGCACCTCAGTGCCTCCTATTCTCTGCCTGTGGCACATACTAGATGGTCCCTTCTGGGCTTAAACTCTGTGACACCCCCCCACCCCATGCCTTGTTGAAAGCTTTCTTTCTCACTTTCATACCATTAGGCCAAAGTCATGGAGATGAACAAGTATTACAGTGGGACCACACTCTGGCAAAGCCAGCTTTTCCACTGAACACCGTCGCTCTAAGCAGAGTTTTCATTTGCTCATTGCAGGGCACTAAAACAGACAGAGCTTGTCTTCCTTCTGTGCCGGGAGTTTCAGGCTATCTGAGTACAGTGGAAATTGGTCCCACTGGGTAAGGCTGCAAGCATGAAAGAGGCAAATTTTAAGAACTGGCCAAAGTGCCAGTAGATTTGCCAATTGGATGAGCGTTGCAGTCAATATTAGAATGGAATCTCATAGGGTAACCCCCTGTTTATTGAGTCCAGGGAGCATTAGCGTACTGATTTAACACTAGGTTATAGATTCATAGATATTTAGGTCAGAAGGGACCATTATGATCATCTAGTCTGACCTCCTGCACAACGCAGGCCACAGAATTTCACCCACCACTCCTGCAAAAAACCTCTCACCTATGTCTGAGCTATTGAAGTCCTCAAATCGTGGTTTAAAGACTTCAAGGAGCAGAGAATCCTCCAGCAAGTGACCCGTGCCCCATGCTACAGAGGAAGGCGAAAAACCTCCAGGGCCTCTTCCAATCTGCCCTGGAGGAAAATTCCTTCCCGACCCCAAATATGACGGTCAGCTAAACCCTGAGCATATGGGCAAGATTCACTAGCCAGATACTACAGAAAATTATTTCCTGGGTAACTCAAATCCCACCACATCTAATATCCCATCACAGGCCATTGGGCCTATGATGGGATATTAGATGGGGTGGAATCTGAGTTATTTTCAGGTCAACAGTGTTTCTCAAAGCATCCTGCTTGGTTATTTTTAACCAATCAACACCCAGAACCACATCAACATACCATCAACAGTTCACCAGTCAAGTGTAGACCAGCCAGTGTTCTAGTTCTGTACTGAATACACCACCATCCAGTCTTGCAAGCAATTGTTATGGACAAGGGTTGAGGCTCAGCAGTTATACCAAGGAACAATGCAAATCACCCCGATTTCTCTATGCCATTTCCTTATGATTATCAAGCGTCAGTTCTTTAGTACCTAACACATTTATCACACTTCCAGCTATAGGCGCCGACCCCGTGGGTGCTCCAGGGCGCAAGCACCCACGGTGAAAAAATGGTGGGTGCTCAGCACCCCCCAGCCAGGGCTGTTCGGCAGGGCCACCAATCAGCAGTTTGCTGGCTGGGAGAGGCATCTGGGGGGAAGGTGGAGAGCAGCGAGTGGTGGACCGGCAGGGGCCTTGAGGGCGGGGTTGGAGCAGGGTGGGAAGAGGTGGTGCAAGTGCAGGGCCTCAGTGCCTGTGCTTCCCGTATTTCTCCAAGGAGTAAGTTTACGCTTGTCTTTAAGGCCCACTTACGAATGATTGAATGGATTGGCCACAAAGGGACAAGTTTAGCATATCAAAAGCAATTGCTTGAAGTTATGGTTCAGATCTCGTGTAGGCCAATTTGCTTGGACTTTTAAAGGAGGGCATCATGCATGTAGCTTTAGTTGAAATCTAAAATATGGTGACTTGAGATCTCACCAGAGAGTGCAGACTCACCAAGATAACCACCAGTTATCCTGGTAAAGAACAGACAAGGAAGTATAAGCTTGGAAATGATATCTCACCACTTCTTCATCTCCTGTTAATTAACCCTGGGATGCAGGGAGGAGAGTTCTGTCCACACAGCTGATCCAGGCATTCCTGGATTCTGCAACTTCTTCATAGGTTCAGTCAACTCTTGGTCCTGTGCCTCCGGCCCAAGGGTGAGTCTTGTCCACACAGCCGTTTAGTGAGCACTAGTGTCTTACATGGTGACCTCAGTTTTCTATACCCTGATTCCTGGGCTTTTGTGGGGGGCAACCCTCTGATTTCTACTGCCCATTTCCCAGATGAGTGCTCAGCACTCTCCATTTCAGAGTAACAGCCGTGTTAGTCTGTATTCGCAAAAAGAACAGGAGGACTTGTGGCACCTTAGAGACTAACCAATTTATTTGAGCATAAGCTTTCGTGAGCTACAGCTCACTTCATCGGATGCATACTGTGGAAACTGCAGAAGACATTATATACACAGAGACCATGAAACAATACCTCCTCCCACCCCACTCTCCTGCTGGTAATAGCCCATCCAAAGTGACCACTCTCTTTACAATGTGTATGATAATCAAGGTGGTTAGTCTCTAAGGTGCCACAAGTACTCCTTTTCTTTTCACTCTCCATTTGTCTGCTGTTGCTGCTGTTGGTATCCAGTAGATGGCAACCGTGTATAACAAATGTCTTCACTCTTTTGCTTATGGGAGGGTTTTTGTTTGGTTCATTTTAAGAGTCGTATTTCAACATTAGCCCACACTGTGAATTGGAATTTCCTCCCTTTAAAGCAATTGCTTTTCATAATTCAAAGTTTTCCCCTGGTTTATATCATTCAGCATTCCATCTTCCTTGTTCCAGACAATTCCTGTTACTTCAAGAGTGCTGCAGTTATTTACAGGGAAGACTAACACAATCCCTTATAATCTTCCAAATCTAATGGACATACTTCAGACATTTTTGATTGTACATAAGTATTTAATGTGTTTAGGGCTTGCAACAGAACAAGAGATACTCTCCACATATAGCCAGATGTAGATCTGACTCACAAGGCAAACAAATGCAGAGTTTATCATTTGGGGGGAAAACACATGGTTTGGATTTCTTGGGAGACTGAAGGGCAAATAGGGCAAATTGCCTGTCACCCCCAAGTTATTTCTAGTTGGTTTAACTCACAGCTTCCCCCCATCTCTGGATCCACTCGCAGTGTGCAATGGGCCGGTTTGCTTAGGAAAGCAGGGTGTTCCCCTGCTTGGTAACTTTTTGTCGTTCTTTTTAACTATGCTGGAGGGAGAAAGAGGTTTTATCCATATGCAAATTATGAGAGATTCTGGCCTAAGCGATTAACAATAGGCCAGCGGCTTGTCTCCACTACAGACTCGACCGTGGCACAGTTCTGACGCTGTAATGTATCCACTCGCTACAGTGATGGAAGGCATTTTTCTGTTGCTGTAATTAACCCACACTCTCAAGAGGTGGGAGCTAGGCTGACCGAAGACTTGTCCATCTACCTGGTGCTGTCTGCACCAGAGATCAGATCAGCTTAACTATGTCTCTCCAGGGTGTGAATTTTCCCCACCCCTGAGCAATGTAGCTAGATCAACCTAAATTTTAGATGGAGACCAGGCCTCATTTAGCCATTTTAGTTTCTATTCTTGGTGGTGGAACTCCCAACCTTAGCTGATCTGTGGTTCCTTAGACAAAGTGTCTCACGTGATGTGAATCATTGTCTTTTCTCCCAGCTGGGTCCTATTTGGGGCTAAACAGGGGCAGATCGCTTTTCTCATTTCTGAGGGCCAGCAGGAGGAATGAATAGTTACCAGTCATTCAAGGTATATCTGGTCTCTGTACCCCGTACTCTAGCCTCATGCTGGACCTGATGCAAAACCCACTGAAGTCAGTGGAAGGACTCAAGCCTAGATCTTCAGAGGTATTTAGGCACCTGGCTCTCACTGAAATCAGTGGGAGTTAGGTGCCTGGATCTCAGAGACTACAGCAGGCTTTGGATCAGGCTGCATAAGCAGAGTCCTTATTGCCTCAGCAAGGGTTCGCGTCCTAGAAGGCCACCCCAACAGATGGTACCAGCAGAACATGGAGCAATGCCCTCTGAGATATCGTCACCCGCTGAACACTGGGAGCAACACGGCCCTACCAGACCAATCACACAGATGTGGGGAAAGGGTTCTGGCTTCACAGCAAAAGAGCATGCTGACGCGGCTCCAGGAACCCACCATCCATTAGCTGGGCCTCTGGCAGGAGGCCTCTTGGGGCTCTGTCATGGCTGCTAATCATGCATTAGCAATGGCCCGGGCAGACACAAACCATGTCAGTGACAGCCACCTCACTAACTAGGTACAAACTACATAAAACATTCTGGGGCACTGAGAGGGCTGGCAGAAGCCATCCTGTGCCAACGCCTTGGCAGCCAAAATGGGCTAAAGGAACAATAAGAAAAGGAGGAAATCCCTGCATGAAAACTGCTATCTGGCTACCCCCCCCCCCTTGCAGCTTCGCCTCCCTTTGTGGCTTTTAAACAACTAGTGTCAGACATGTTCGCAAATATGATCATCACAGGGTGGTTCCTGCATCCTGACAAGGCAGCGCGTCATTGTTAGTGCCAGCGTGTTGCTAGGAGACGGGGGAGAGTGGCCCCGATTCAACAAAGCACTTCGGCACGTGCTTGACTTGGAGAATGCACCTCAATCCCATTGGTGGCTCTTGTTACCCATCTGGGGCTTTATGGTCCCAGGAGCTGTATTCCATGACAGGCAGTAAAGTACGGCCACCCCATGGGAAAGCACTGGCTTCAGCTGAGTGGAGGGACCGGGCCAGATTTGTCTCCGTTGTACCACTCAGCTGGCAGCAAGGAGCTGCATTCCAGATGTAACTGGCCATCTGAGAATTCCCTGGGCGAGAGGGGCAGCTCCCCATTGTGTATTGCTCCGGATGCAACAAAATAATCTGTAGAAAGCCCACAGGCCCAGTAGTGTCCAATGAACTGTGTTTGCCCAGCACACAATATCATGTGAGAACTAGCTACTTACATTCTGCTGGTTTCTAACCCATAGACCACAGTGAGATCCACTAGATGGCTCACAACCTATTGAAAGGACTACTTCCCAATTCCTACACACAACACCGTCCTGCCTCCCCTTTACTATAACAGCCCATTTGTATTAGTACCAAACCAGCTGTCACAGAATGCACAACCTGTTACCAGTTCAGTCCGAGAGGAGGTGGACGCCTTCGCTCTGGTCTCTGGAGAACGCCCTGGGCGGCAAACGGCTTCCTGACCCCAGCCCACAAATCCTTCTGATTTTCCTGTTCCCCATCCAGATGATACTGAGACGGTTCAAGGCTTTGTGTGAAAAAAGAGAGAGCTCCACACCCTGAACCAGCCAACAGCCCAGGCACCCAGTGGGGCTGGGGGGGGGGTGACACGTGACACCCATGTTCTAGCCACTGCTCTGCCCAGTCCAGAACAGGGACGTGCAGCTCAGATACCAGCATCTTATGTGAGGGTCCCAACCACTGGGCTATTGGCTATTCTGGGCTGTGGGCTCTTTTGTGGGCTCCGTCCCCTCCCGCTCTTCGCTGGGTGATCCTGCACAGTGCCTGCCCTCAGACACACTCTCCATATTGGTTGCAGCCCCAGCACCACCCTGTGTCCCTTGCTGTAGGTCTGGGGCATGGGGCAGAGGTGACGCCTGGCCAACTCTGGGGACTAATAATGCTTTCCCGCCCCCCGCCCCCGGCACAGAGTTATGTGGGTGAGGGTCTGGGGCCTAGTAGTGGATAGAACACTTGGGAGACCTGAGTTTTATTCCTGGTTCTCCTGCTGGGTGACCTGGGGCAAGTCACTTCCCTGTGCTGTGCCTCGGTTTTCCCAGGTGAAGAACAGGGCTAATGCTACTGCCCTCCTTTGTAAAGCACGTGGAGGTCCGCGGCTGGTGAGTGCTCAGGGACTGCTAGGGATTACTGTTATTCAGGCAATTTACAAACACAGCGGTTGCAAAATCCTGCCTGTCTGCGGGAGCTCCCCTGCCATGGGGGCTAGTGGGCTGTGCCAGAGCCGGCTGTCCCAGCACCAGGCCCAGCTTTTGTGGTCAAACATTGACTGGCTGAGGCCCAAGGTTCTCCCTGAGCACGGAGGTTGCAGCAGGGAGGTGAACGCAGGGTCGTGCTCCCATACAACAGACGGCAGCTCTGGCCCACCTGATGCACAGGTACATGCCGCTGAGTCTGGCAAGCCAGGTGGTCAGCAAGCAGCCAGTACTGGGGGCTGGAGCCATGTGCCCAGTGCCAAGCCCATCTGCCACCTCCCTAGCAAGAACCCAGGGATTTGCCACTGCCTTCCCCGCAGCTCCCGGAGGGGCAAGGCAGCCTCTGTCCCACTCACAGAAGGCGGCCTGCAGCCTAGGGCCAATGCGAGGGGACCCGGCTCCCTCTCCCAGCTGCCCCAAACCAACACAAAGTCTCCTTGTCCCATTGCATCCTGCCCAGCCCAGGCTGCTACTGTCCCTTTGCCCTCCTGGAGGTGCCAGGCGGGTATGTGGGGCCCTGAAGTCCATTCAGAGCAAGCAGGGGTTGGAGGGTGTCAAGTGAGCTGGGTTGCATCTGTCCCCCTAGTGCTCACTGCAGGGTGTTGACCAGCACTAGGGTTGGGGGGGTGCTCAGCCGTTGGGCAGCCACAGGGCTGGGGTGGGGCAGGCTGGGGCTTGTTTTGAGGGAGGTGTTCACAGCACTAGCCGTGCCTGATGCTGATCCACCCTCAAATCGCTGCCCCTCACCCTGGCACCCGGCCCTGGGCACCTCACAGGCAAAGCCGCCACCACACCCACCCTACTCAGCAGCTTGGCGCATGGCACAGGGAGGTGCCCAGCACGAGAGCAGCAGCAAAATGGGTGCTGCCAGTCAGGGGGTCCCGCCTGGAGTGTACACCCAGCAAAGGAGCAGGCAGCCAGGCTGCTACTGCATCTCCATGAGCCCTTGGCACAGCCGACTCCTTCGTTCAGCACACATGCCAGGCCATTTGGATAACTCAGCTGCCTGCAGTGCCAGTGTGGCTCTGGGTGGGGCTGGCAGGTAGCACTGCACCGACCATGGTTCTGCCCCCATCCTGCCCCCAGCAGGAGGCAGCAGGATCCACAAGACCTCTGCTCTCACACACACACCCCATCTCTAACACACTGGGCGAAGGCAGGACGCAAGGCAAGAAACAGACACCAACCCCCAGGGCTGACAGCGTTCCCCAGTTTAGTGTGACTCTCACGATATTTGAGGCGTTTCCTAAATCCCCAGCTCCTGGAGGCACCTGATGACCTGAGAATCTCAGCTTTCCCGTTAAAAAACGGAAATCGTTGCCCTGGTGGCTGCAGAGAAAGGTTTGAAAAATGTGACCTGAAGGCTCAGAAACCAGCTGGCAACGGATGAGAGCCTCACATTCACGGTAGTTACGAAAGCTTGTGAGTTTAGCCAGTTGTGTGATTTTTGGGGCCCTGGCTCATGAGTTTTAGGCACGTGGAGGTTTTCTTGCCAAGCCCCCTTTGGCAGCAGATTCTTCACAGCCTGAGACAGTAGTCTTGGCTTTCCCCTTGGCACTGCTGCTGACCTTCCCAGAGCTGTGCCCATCAGAGCTCCCCTGCCGGCTGTGTGCTGCAGCCCCGCTGCCAGCTGAGCCCAGGGAGGGGCGGAGGAGGCTGTTAGGGACGTGCCACCGAGCTCCATGGTCCAGATTTCACGGACTATCCCCAGCACCCAGCTGGAGAGCAGCCCCTGCAGCCCCTCAGCAGCTTCTCGCAGCTGGAGTCCAGACCGGACCCTCTGGGAATCACAGCCTCCTGTGGGGGCAGAGCCCTTCAGGGCAGGAGTCAGCACCACCAACAGGGCAGGGGAAGGGGAGATGGGAGGAGCCAGCGTTGCTGAGACATGCTAGGATAGCTCCTGCCCAGGGGAAACCCTGGGGGGGGGGGGGGACGACTGCACAGCCACAGCTGTATCCAGCCCCAGGGACAGGGTCAGTGCCCAGCCACACAGAGACAAGGACAGGCAGGGGCAGCCTGTGATCCACACACACATGCGTACACACACAGGGAGGGGCTGGGTCAGCGCACACACACACACACAGACACACTCTCTCTCTCTCTCTCAGTTTCTGGCCGAGGAGTGCTTGGAGCAGCCATGACCTACTTTGGCGGCAGCAGAGGCTGGACTGGGTCCCTGTGTAAAAGCTGACTAGCGCTGGGTGTCAATTATTCATGGCCCAGGCCATGTTAATGCATGTGCTAAAGGTTTTTTAAAATCTCCTCTATAATTTAAAGCCCCACAGCCCGGCTGCGCTGGCCCCCAGCTCTCCCCCGGGAGGCTTTCCACTTAGGTGAGCAAAGCTGAGATGTGGCTGGATCTGGCAGCCAGCGGGAGGGAAGAGGAGGTGAAGAGAAAGGCTCACCACAAACCCAGCCAGAGACTTGAGGGGGGAAGAGCTCTGAGTGTGGGGGGAGGCTCTGGGGCAGGCATTGAGATGCAGGCTTGGGGGCTGATTTGAGAGGCTGTAGAACCCAGCCCAGTGACAAAACTGGCCCATTCCAGGGGCAGGGCTAGGGGCCCCAGAGCCAACCCTGGGAGAGGTTCTGGGGGCACAGCCTCCCAGCGCAACGGAAGGAGGTTGAATCAGTGACATGGGGCCCCCAATGCAGCAAGGGAGGTCATGGTGCATGGGGTGCTGGCATCAACCCCCAGCACCTACACACGAGGGCAGCTCAGCCCCAGGCTCCAGCAGCTGGAGGCACGCTGCCAGCATCAGCCAACGCAGCACTTTGCTCCTGGAATGGAAGGGGCCCATTGCAGGCTCCCCACAGCTCTCTTCCCCCAGCCCAGGCCCCCACCTACATCCCTGCTGCTGCTCGCTTTCACGAGGATACAGCAGAGGGAAGGGGCTCAGTCTCCTTGCCTAGTGCTTGGCCAAGCTACTGCATACCTGGGGGATGCTGATCTCAGCTGCAAGGAGCTGCCCCCAGTCCCACCCTCCGGCCCAGAGCAAAAGATGAAGCAACTCTAAAGCCCCAGCCAAGCAGGGAGCTAGAGAGGGAGGTTTGCTCATGCTGCCCTGCTCGGAGCTGTTTCTGCTGCCCAGCGGACGTCAGCGTGAGCCAATTCCCAGGCACCGTAGCCAGAAGGGCTATTTTTAGAGCTGACTTTTTAAACTCCTTGGTTTTGCTTGTTGCCTTTATTAAGCTGCCTAGCTCTGCCCTTGGAGCACTGGGCCTTGCTCTGGGAGAGAGAGAAAACAAGCCCAAGAAGCCACAACCTTTGCAGGAGGAAGCAGAGACACCAGCAGGCACAGTGGGTTGTGAGATCAGAGCCCTTGCATGGCCCGCTGGGCACCAAGGTTGCATGGGCTACTGGCACAGGGGCATCTCAGCCAGTGCACTGCACAGAGCCACCTAGAGCCACTCAAGGGCAGCGTAGGGCCCACAGCAGGATCTAGCCAAACTAAAGGCCAGGAGGGTCCCCTCTCCTCCTGTGGCCGGCCATTAAATGCCCCCTCCCAACTCAGGCTAGTAGGGGCAACACTATTGCTGTGCTCTAGCAATGAAGATACCCAGAGGCACTAGCTGCTTCCCCTGCTGGGGCTAACCACCTGCCACTCTGCTCACTGGTGAGCCATGCCAGAGCAAAGGGGAAGGGAGGCCAACCCCAGCCAGCTATGCCACCCCACCACCACCTAACTCACCAAATGGGAGGCCTCCTTTTGCCCCACATCACTGTTGTTGGGACATCTTGGCTGCCCCTCCTTCCCCACAGGCCCAACCTAGCATGAGATTCTAGCAGCTCCAGGAGCAAAGGAAGGAGGTTGTCCAGCTGAACACAGCCACCCCAGAGAACCATCTTACAGCTGGGAACTTGCTCACGGCTAGGCTTGTAAGTCCAATGCAGCCTGGGGCAAGCAAGGCCACTGCCCATCAGCTGCGGGGCCTCTTTCTCCTCCAGCCAAAGGGATCTGGAGTGGTTGCTTCCACACACTTGGCTATTTCATCATTTATTCATAGGAACATGCCTCTCTGTTCAGAGATTGGTGTGATGTTCCACTGGCCACCAGAGCGGGCCTGAGCCTGTGCAGGCGGGCTGCCCCTTCTGCCAGCCTAACAGCAAGAGCTGATGTTGACTGGAGGCCCACCGTGCAGAGCAGGCCCCTCCCTTGCTAGCTCCTAGAGCACCCACCCAGCTGGCTTCTGCAATCACAGCAACTCTTTAAATAGGGGAGCAGATAGAAAATATTGGAACACTGAATGGCCCTGCCACGTGACAGCTCGGAGAGCAAGCTGAACCTTGCTGCAAAGAGCCAGCCACCCAGCCCACTCTGCTCCTTGAGTCAGAAGCACAGCAATGCAGGGGTGGAAGCCTTCCAGCAGAGCCCCTCTTGGCAGCTGATCAGAGCATCAGCCCTCAGTAGCTGGAATCCCAGAGCAACCAGGGTGGGCTGGGATCTTCTGCTCCAGTAGCTCTACTTTCGGCTACGCTCTTGGGTTAGTCTAGCTGTAGGTCACACCCGAGTCATCGTTCAATGACTGGGCCAGCAGCAAAGGTTGAGGTGAGCGGCTGCTAGCAGGGGGCTAGGTCCAGCACAGGGCCCAGGCTGCCAGACTAATGCTGCCTTGTACTGGCCTTGCTATGGCTGGAGCCTCACGCCCTCTTCCCTGCATTGCCTTCTGGAGCTCTGGATTACCACGGCATGGAGCAAGGGCTTAGCAGCTGAGCCAGCCAGTTCACTGCAGCAGAAAGGAGTGTACATGAGTATTTGGGAGGAGCACAACCGCAGGCAGAGGAGGTTTTCCTTCTATGGAGATCTCTGCTTCCCCGTCTTACGCAGGAAAAACAGCAAAACATTCCGACAGCAGAGGGAGAGCCCTTCCCAGCCTCAGCAGAAGGCTGGAGGGCAGCCTCACCTCATGAGTAGGAACTCAGGGGGCAGCAAGATGGAAGAAAGCCACTGACTGATTAACCTAGAGGTGGTGACAAGCAGAAGTTGGCCCCAAAAAAGATTTTACTCCCCCCCCCCCCCCATCACTAGTAGCTGGGGACTAAGAAGGTTACAAAACTGCATCTGATAGCTACAGGCAGACAGCATTTCAGCCAGGCATTGACTGCTCCCCTCCAGCAATGGAAGCTAAAACCAGAGCCCCTGCTGACGCGGAGCCAGAGAAGGGGACCTGGGCAGCTCATGCTGAGCATTAGGGAAACTGCTTGCATGATGCACTTTGGATGTGCATGTCTACAACCAGGGAAATATTTCAGAAGCAGCACCTGGCGAGGACAACACCCAAGCCCTTAGTTCTGGGGAGAACAGATCTAGGGCCAGTTCTTACTCTAACCTTAGGAAATGCCACTGAGTTTCAGGGAAGAGGCACAGATTCCTAGAAGCAAAGGGAATGACTTGGGGTTGGAAAGGGGCAGGCTCCCCTTTGCTTGCATCTTAGGGCTCCATACTGCAAGCAGCTTGGGGGAAGTCTTTGCTCTCATCCAACCCATGCCAAGAGCA
This sequence comes from Caretta caretta, assembly GCF_965140235.1. NCBI lineage: Eukaryota > Metazoa > Chordata > Testudines > Cheloniidae > Caretta > Caretta caretta. The sequence goes on along the minus strand of NC_134215.1, from coordinate 45,747,182 downwards.
GAGGGCCTCGTGTATGGCAAGGTGTCTTTCCAGAGGGACAGGGAAGCAGAGGCAGGAACTGGCTCCTTTTGCCTCTGACTGGGGTGTGAGTTAGACCTGAAAGCTTCAGGGCTACACAGACCAAGCCCCTTAGTCATCCTGAGATCGGTTGAAGGGCAAAAAGAAAGGTCTCAGCCAGTGCTTCTATGCAAGACCTGGTCAGGGGTACATGGTGACATTCAATGAGGCCTGCACTTTACACTTGCACACCAGGGCCTACTGAATGCAGGTTGCCAGTTTGTTTTACTTTGCAGAAGTCACTGCCTCAACTCTCCCCTTATAAGTTTCATGGCACTTATTTCACAGGCATAGAGGGAGTGTAAAGGCAGCACATCATGCAGACATGCCACCATCCCACCTCTTCAGAGGAAGGCATTGCAAGAGCCTCTTGTATGTTAAATGACTGGGAAAGAAGCCCCCCCTGCCAGCTAGAAGTCAGGGGCCTGAAGCATCCACACAGGGTGCTGCTCCTGCAAAACCAGAGGGGAAGAGCCTAGAGAACAAGGAAGCCCTTGTGGCCTAGGAAAAGCCACACTGTATACATAGCTGATCACAGCCCTCTTAGGGCTGTGAAGACAATGCACATGGTAAGGTGAAGTATCTCCATCCAGGCAGGCTCAGACACGGGGTGAAGCTCAAGTAGCTGTTGAGAGTGAAGGAACAAGTCACTGACTGAGCAGGGTCATGATCCTTTGTAGACATCAGCTTTGGCACCCCAGCATGGGTAGAAAGGTGCCCACTCAGTGCCCTTGCCTTGACACACCACATGCTGAATTTCACTAGGAGGGGCAGGCTGGAGGATTTCTGCTAAGAGGGAGGTCACAACAACATGTGATCACAAGAGCCAGAAGACACTTAAGGTGACAGACACTAGAGGTTCCTAGCTTGTAGAGGGGAGAAAGTCATTTTAGGGCTGGTAACTTTGACTTTTCAGAGGAAAAAAAAAGTCAAGTTGGTGCCTGTTTGAGTTTGCAAGCCAACCCAAGCACTTTCTACTATGTGAGTGAGAAAGTTCGTACATTTCTACCAGAATGCCTGTGTTCTGGCACCGACTTGCTCTGTGACTTTAGAAAGTTCACTCGACCCTGTTGCCTCCCTTTTCTTACCTATGACGGGCATATGACAGACCTGCCTCCTGGGGTGGTGCGGGGCTCTTCTCAAGCTGAGGTGCTTTGAGATTTCTGGTGCTCAGAAGAAAATACACCACAGACAACAGAAAAGAGTCACAGCAGCCTCTGGGTATATTTTTTGCATTTCATATATTATCCAGTTTCACATTCTCATAGGATCAGCAATTCTATAGCAACTTATTCTCAGAAGTCTTAATACAAGCAAGACAGCCATGGTTGTATAGAATACTTAAGCACTTCAATACCAAGCAATAAGATGCTAAAATAAAAAAACAAAAATTGCACAGTTTCTCATTTACTACGCCTGACGGAATCATTGTTACAGAAAAAAACTTTTCTTTCAAGCTTTTAACTAAACATTAACTTATCTTACCGGATTACAGTTTCTCTTTAATTGCACACGAAAAAACACACAAAAATTCTTTATGATGCATAAATATTTCCTTATTACAGATGGTACAAAAATACTCGTACTTTTTGTTCTGAACTCCCATAAGGATAGCTGATTTGGCAACACTGGAATCTCTCCAATCAGAAGGATGGGGGGGCAGGGGAGGGAAGAAAAAAGTTAGATATTTTACAGCTGTTCTATATAAAGTCTGAGGGGAAAAAAAGATAACCCTGACTTTAAAAACAAGAGAAGAGACCGGACAAGAAAAGAAACCCAGTGCATTGTACTCTAAACAAACATTTTTCAAATCTTCTGGTCAGACTGGAGAATGCAGGGCTGGGGAGGTGGACAAGTAGGGGTGAGACAAGGATAGTATTTTTGAAAGCCAAGTCTTCACAGAAGCAAGATGAAGAACCTTGCTAGATCAAGAGTTAGGCCAAGACCTGTTGCTACAGTTACACAAATGCTAGAACAAACTTACACACTCACACATACACAAAGTTAAGTGTTTTAAATTCATGCCAGAAAACATGCAAAACTGATTGTCTTTCATTTCCTTCAGCAGAGCTGCATAAAGTTGAGGGCAAGGCAGCCTGGGTATTGCTCTGTACAGCTAGGCCTCATTTGGCACCAGTGTCTTGGTAGGGATGAACCCGTCTGTTACCACCAGGATTGAGTCCCTCCATCTAGGCTTCAGTGGCACAGGAAGGAGAAACTCAGTCTGGGAATCTGTTGGGAGGGGAAGCAGGGGAGAGGACAGGCAGAATGCAGTCCACTGAGCTGGGTGGGTATGGATATATTCACAGTCTAACAGGGAAGCCCACAACTCCATACCAGGAGAAATGTGAGGTTACTGCGGAGTGTCCACAAACCAAAATGGATTTTGATGGATCCATTACTTCATCCCTGGCACATCGTTCCATGGAGAGACAAAGAAGGGAACAAGCCAAGAATAGACACTCTGGAACATAAGAGACAGGGCACACTGAGCATTGCTCTTAATTCATTTACCAGGCCATTGAGATTACCTGCGGGGCAGATATGTGTTCACCCTCACCATAGGACACAGCAGGTGACAGGCTGCCTCCTTCCTGCTCAGGTGGTAAAGTTGGGACTCAATGTTTACTACCAGGATCTTCAGTTTTTACACAGGTTTCAGAGTAACAGCCGTGTTAGTCTGTATTCGCAAAAAGAAAAGGAGTACTTGTGGCACCTTAGAGACTAACCAATTTATTTGAGCATGAGCTTTCCTGAGCTACAGCTCACTTCATCGGATGCATACCGTGGAAACTGCAGCAGACTTTATATACACACAGAGAATATGAAACAATACCTCCTCCCACCCCACTGTCCTGCTGGTAATAGCTTATCTAAAGTGATCATCAGGTTGGGCACTCCCAGCTACCTTCGAGACACCACTGACTTCCTGAGGAAACTTCAATCCATCGGTGATCTTCCTGATAACACCATCCTGGCTACTATGGATGTAGAAGCCCTCTACACCAACATTCCACACAAAGATGGACTACAAGCCGTCAGGAACACTATCCCCGATAATGTCACGGCTAACCTGGTGGCTGAACTTTGTGACTTTGTCCTTACCCATAACTATTTCACATTTGGGGACAATGTATACCTTCAGATCAGCGGCACTGCTATGGGTACCCGCATGGCCCCACAGTATGCCAACATTTTTATGGCTGATTTAGAACAACGCTTCCTCAGCTCTCGTCCCCTAAAGCCCCTACTCTACTTGCGCTATATTGATGACATCTTCATCATCTGGACCCATGGAAAAGAAGCCCTTGAGGAATTCCACCATGATTTCAACAATTTCCATCCCACCACCAACCTCAGCCTGGTCCAGTCCACACAAGAGATCCACTTCCTGGACACTACAGTGCTAATAAACAATGGTCACAAACACCACCCTATACCGGAAACCTACTGACCGCTATTCCTACCTGCATGCCTCCAGCTTTCACCCTGACCACACCACACGATCCATCGTCTACAGCCAAGCTCCACGATACAACCGCATTTGCTCCAACCCCTCAGACAGAGACAAACACCTACAAGATCTCTGTCAAGCTTTCTTACAACTACAATACCCACCTGCAGAAGTAAAGAAACAGATTGATAGAGCCAGAAGAGTTCCCAGAAGTTACCTACTACAGGACAGGCCTAACAAAGAAAATAACACCACTAGCCGTCACCTTCAGCCCCCAACTAAAACCCCTCCAACGCATTATTAAGGATCTACAACCTATCCTAAAGGATGACCCAACACTCACAAATCTTGGGAGACAGGCCAGTCCTTGCCTACAGACAGCCCTGCAACCTGAAGCAAATACTCACCAACAACCACATACCACACAACAGAACCACTAACCCAGGAACTTATCCTTGAAACAGCCTGTTATCAACTGTGCCCACATATCTATTCAGGGGACACCATCACAGGGCCTAATAACATCAGCCACACTATCAGAGGCTCGTTCACCTGCACATCCACCAATGTGATATATGCCATCATGTGCCAGCAATGCCCCTCTGCCATTTACATTGGTCAAACTGGACAGTCTCTACGTAAAAGAATAAATGGACACAAATCAGATGTCAAGAATTATAACATTCATAAACCAGTCGGAGAACACTTCAATCTCTCTGGTCATGCAATCACAGACATGAAGGTCGCTATCTTAAAACAAAAAAACTTCAAATCCAGACTCCAGCGAGAAACTGCTGAATTGGAATTCATTTGCAAATTGGATACTATTAATTTAGGCTTAAATAGAGACTGGGAGTGGCTAAGTCATTATGCAAGGTAGCCTATTTCCCCTTGTTTTTTCCTACCCCCCCCCCCCCGATGTTCTGGTTTAACTTGGATTTAAACTTGGAGAGTGGTCAGTTTGGATGAGCTATTACCAGCAGGAGAGTGAGTTTGTGTGTGTGGTTTTTGGGAGGGGGTGAGAGAACCTGGATTTGTGCTGGAAATGGCCAAACCTGATGATCACTTTAGATAAGCTATTACCAGCAGGACAGTGGGCTGGGAGGAGGTATTGTTTCATATTCTCTGTGTGTATATAAAGTCTGCTGCAGTTTCCACGGTATGCATCCGATGAAGTGAGCTGTAGCTCAGGAAAGCTCATGCTCAAATAAATTGGTTAGTCTTTAAGGTGCCACAAGTACTCCTTTAGTTTTTACACACTTACTCTTCATTCCCTTTAATGATTCTCCATGCCAGCGGCAATCTGAGTGAACATTCTGACATTCAGACCCTTAATGCAACACACCCAGGCCAATGTTTAGCATTAATTTGGCCAAAGTTTCCTATGCAGTCTTTGGGTCGGAGTCACATCAGCTGCTGGGAACAAGAGGGCCCCAGAACTCACAGTTAGTAGAGGAAGACAAAAAAGGGGAAATTCTGCTACTCCAGTCCCTGCATCACCTAAGCAGAATGCAGTAGATGACGATGTGTGGGCTATTGAGAATGCTTGCCACTCTCTGCCTGGATGAGAGAGACTTCCCTCCACACCCCCACAATGATAGATACACAAGTCCCACTCAAGGCAGCACTTCAAGGCCAGGCCAGATTTTCATGCAGCCCAGAGGCCAGGAATGCAAGGACCCAGAACAGATTGCAGCACTGTCCCCACAGCACTGGCCTAGGCCCACTTCCAAGCAGACATACTTACTGAAGAACTAACAAAACTGACGAGACTTCCATCCTTGCTGGGTAGCTTCGGAGGGAGGATACCAGCGCATCTGAAAGAGAAAGCCATTCCGCTACTGTGATAACGTCGCTAACACAGAGACTAGGAATTGCACACCCCTTCGTGCCACAGAGGGGCAGTTCCACCCAGTATGGGGGGGGGGGGGGGGAGTAGCCTCTAGACAGATACCTGGATGCTATCCCTCAGGAGGGCCTGCTGCTCCAGGCTACCATTGGACTGCATGCTGCAATCCAGACCCCAGCACCACAAAGGGCTCTTGCACAGTTGAGCTTAAGTAACTGTGAGATAAGAGTCAGGAGACTCCTATTCCCCCTTTATGCTCTTTAGCCGAAGGAAGCCTCTTCCTCCATTTAGGAGGTAAGATTTGGCTTTAGGAATGGGGCCAATATGGAGTGCACCCAAGATCTGGAAGTTGTCTGGATTTGGACAAATTTAGCTGCCCCCTACCAAGGGCACACAGGCTAGCATTGCTAGTATATCAATACAACAGGAGCATAGTTTGGCATTCAGGCTTGTTAGAAGCCATCTCAGGAGGAGCCCACAATAGCCGGCCTGTCAGACCTGCAGCATCATAATCCTTGTCTTAACACACTGATGAATCATTAGCCAGAGTACTCGTGTTCACACCACTCAGACTGGAGTCTAAGACCCCAACCATAACAGTGTCTTTCTAGGCCTGTATACCATGAGACCTGGCAATTGTTTACCTGGGGGCTTGGGAAGTGTGGCACTTCTCCAATCCTATTAGAGCGAGGGGGTTCTTTCACACCACACACTTCTCCCAATGGAGCTAGGGAGAAAGACTTCCTGTGAAGGAAGAGGGAGCCACTAGCTGACTGCCATGCATGCCTCTGAAAAGCTCACCCATGGAGTCACTGTTAAGGGCAAGTACATCTGATAGCAGCAAGACAGACTGTCATGAGGGGACCCACAGGTTGTTACAAGATACACAGGCTAGAGAGTTCAGGGGTAGAAAGCTTCTCAAGTTGGCCTGCTGAGTTCCAGCTGTACAGGAAGTGTCTAACATTGCAACTCATGAGGAAGCTGGGGGGGAGGGGGAAGGGGGTTTCCCTATGATTATCTAGATAGAGCTATGACCTCAAGTTAGTCACAAATTCTCACTGACTCAAACTTTCAACTAAGTACTTTGGGTGGAAGGAGGCAGAGTACCAATGCCCAGCAGCCCTGGTTAGCATTAGGGAAGGGATCTTGGGGTATTCAGTGGAAGGAAGTCACAGGCCATAACCATTCTGTCCCCCAAATAGAGAATGTATATGTGTTGGGGGGGAGAATATACCTACACCACCAGGTCTCATGCCCTGGCATAGGATCTTTAGTGTCCAGACCAACTCAGGACCATAGCCTTACATCTCATCCACAATCCAGCAGCACTGCATCCCCTACGGGGGATGCTGGCAGTGCTGTGTGCTACCTTTCAGAGAACATGGCTTCAGCCTCCCTGCCTGGGCCTGGCCAGAGGCAGCTAGCTCCTACGTCCCCATCCTCCCACACACAACTAGCCCTAGCACATGGAGGACTCCCTATCGCTTGCAAATCCCCTCAGCAAGAGGAGAAACACTGACTGGTCAGGAGACACTCGAGCCACCAGCAAGGGTGCTGGGGGACATCAAGCCATTTGACATTTAAGACTACCCCAGCAGGGTACATCACAGTAATTATACTGGTGATTGGAACCCGTAGGTCACCTGCTACTGCATCTCTGCTTCCTGTGAAGTCCCCCTTCTCTATGGCAATGCATGCCCATACATCTGCTTCACAAGGACCTGCAATCCTGCCTCCAGGAGAGAAACCTGAAGGACAAGCCTGACTCCATCAACCTGAGCAAACAGCTGGTACAAGATGGGGACATGCCCAGCTTGGCACAGCTGAGTCACAGGGCCCACTTGTTGCTTTCCCCTTCACTAAGTGGGCCAGACCCAGCACTGCAACCCCACTCCCAATCACTGGCTCGGTACAGCTGGGAGGCCAGGTGAGGAAGCTTTTGCTGGAGTAAAAAGGAAATGGAAATAAGATGGGTAGAACAGGCATCTGGCCAACTATTGTCATCCAGCCTGCTAGCTGGGGTATTTGACCCAGTGAAGAGGCTGCTGGTGTATGGAGAAGCATCACTAAGACTCAGAGGTGCTTGTGATTGAATTTCACATGTCCATAGAGCAAGGAGGGGTGGTCTGGAACAGCCATGACTGCCACTGGCAGATAGCTGCCACTCAGAGGATTGGGAGCATTGGCCAATATCAAGACCTGATATCCCAGAGCTTCTGCCCAGCAGGGGGATGCTCTGTAGCACCAGCCTAGTGGTGTCAGCCCTAGAGAATGGGGGTGCTCCCAGCATCCTGGGAGCAGTCAGAAGTGGGGAGGCATTACCAGGATGCAGCAAATAGGGAAAGCAAAAACATTCCCTGTGCTTCAAGGGTGACCTGCCCCACCGCCTTGGGCTGGTCATCTCTCAGCCTGTCCTCAGAGAGGCCACATACCTAAGCCAAGTGTACACAGGCCCTAGAGCTGAAGGGCTGTGCGACTGAACGGGGAAGCTCTCAGAAGAAAGTCACTAGATAATCCCAGCTCCACTGGGGGAAATGAGGCAAGAATCCTGGCTGATTAAGAGCCAAGAGACTGCACAGGCCACTACAAAGCTAGAAAGCCTGATTTAGCTCAGATTAGCAGAAGGTCCCTTACCTTCTGATCCCTCCATTAAAGGGCAGCACCATATCCCTCCATGTTTTAGTTAAATGCTCATTCACTTGCCGACAGCTGGCACCGCATAGCCCTGCAAGGTACCAGCCTCACCACTGACCAAGCGTCAGTGCCAAGGGCCTCTTATTGCATTAGGCTGAGAATGGCAGCAGAGGTACCGAAAGATGACTGTGTCCAGGCTGCTGGCCAATGACACCTTCCCTGTGGGAGAGGCTCTAGGCTGACACCACTAGGAGAAGTTACCTTGGAAGAGTCTGCAATAAAGTTCTACCTCCAGACAGTCTGAAGAGTGAGTGAGGGGCTCTTGCTTGAAGTTTAGAGCTGTAGCTGCAGCTTGTGAGGGGTTAACAGTTACTCCCAGATAACCCCTTACAGCCAACTGCTTGCAACAGGCGTGCTAGAAAGCAGTGGTTTGTATTAGTCACTAGGCTGGCCAGGTGGGGGGATGCCACAGGAAGTACATCAAGAAAGCTAGTCTATGTTCAATGAAAGCTCTGCAAGCAGAGGCTGTGCACCTCTGGGCACTAGGAGGGTGTTGGCATGCTGGGAGAACGAGGCTGGCTGCAGGTGGATAAAGATAACTGCGGATTTTCCAACCCACGGGCTGGAAAGCCAGCTGCCTCCATCCTGCTGATCCAACTGCACAGGCCTTCCTGGAGGTTGTTTTGAGGGCCCAGGCCTGGTAGTGGTATAGACAATAAACCTGCCCTGTGCTGTGGCCTCTCCACAAAAGGAACAAGCTGTTCATGGGACAGACTCAGTTCTTCTTAAAGTAGATTCCAAGACAGCCTGAGTCCCATGTGTACAGCAAGTCCTACTGTGCAGGTAGGACACTGGATTCCTAATGATTAGCTCCTTTCCAACCATCCAGTGGACTGCTGCAGAAAAATGCCATTCAGAGGCTGTGCTGGAAGTGTCCTTGGTGGGAGGGGTTTACAACTGGGCTGGCTGACAGACCCCTGCTTAGATAGGAACTGAGCATATTGCATCTTCTAGCTAGATAGAAAGAAAGCTGGAGGAGTCTTCCACCCTGTGGCGTAGGTGTTCTGGGCACAGTCCTCTTACAGGTGGAGTACCTCCTCCTGATCAGAGGAGCCAAGGGGCTCAGCTGTGTGTCTTTATGCCGTTTCTTTCCTTTGACACTCGTTTGCTGCCTAACTCCCAACCCGACTTGGCAGAAATTGGGTCAGTCAGGAACAGCCTTTCAAGCTTAAAGGTTGGTACAGGCTGGGGCAGGGTGAGCAGACCCAAGCTGCATTTGAGCCCAAGAAGTGCAGTTCAGAACCAAGCCTTCCCAGCATTGGGATCTGGGACTCATTTGGCCTATCAGGGAGATGGGATGTCTGGGGTTTTCCGAGATTGGGCCAAGAATTCCACAGCCTTGTAAGACAGGGCATTCTGCATTGACTGAGCCATAACACCTACAGCCTTCTTTTAAGAGAAAAGTCACTCCCAGGAGATGCAATGGAAGTGGACTTGAGCTACTGCAGGCAGCCACATGGTCCTGGACTGAGTTACATTTTATGGTAGCTAAAACAAGCTGAGATTGTCAGAGCTATAGAATTGCTATGATCACAATGTCTGAGAGTTCAGGGGCTGGACTGATAGCCAGAGACTGGGGTGCTGTGGGTTTACAGGACAGGAACAGCAGAGGCGGAGGGAAAGCCCTGCCCCCAATCTAGCCTAGTGGGATCACTGAGGCTAATGGCTGTTAGTCTCTAGCCCCCTTTGAAACTACTGATGAGTCCAGTTCCAAGTGGACTTCTTATGCCAGTCACATGCATGGTGCTTCAAACATACAGCAGGACCGGCTCTGCCCCAATGAGTTTGAAATCAAAGCCTCTGTTCCCACCTGTCATTGGCACTCAGGTCACTTCATGTTGCACCCATTTATTCATTTTAAGGCTAACTGGCATCCACAATATGGCAGCCACTCAGACCTGGCTCCTGGACTACAGGTGAAAGTTACAAAGCCTGAACCCTCCAGTCCCTCCCAGGCTGCAGGAAGCTCACCAGCCCAGGGCATGTAGAAGCCATGTCATGCACTGCTGGGTTGTATAATGGTAGGGTCTCCCCTCTTATCCCCTTCAACCTACCATAGGGTCTTGACTGGATGCGGAGCCCCTCCAGCCAGGGGATCTGGCTTAAGTGACATTGCCAAAGGACAGTGGGGAGTGAGTTTCAGCTAGAAAATAAATGGGTGTCTCTGGCACTGCCCCCATGGTACCAGTGAGAGGACAAAGGCCACAGCAAGTCAGAACTGGAATTAGAACTCCAAGCCTCAGCCCACTAGGGACAGTCTACACCGCACACCAAGCCTGGGCTTGAATCAGGTTTGAGCCCACCCCACCCCTTCAGTCCACACAAAGGGAGATTCACATCCGTAAGCACTCAGGACCCTGCTATGGGACAGGCCCGAGTCACAGCAGGACCTGGGCTCTAAGACCCATCATTCTGCACTATGGATGCAGCTCAAGCAGCAGACCTGAGTTGTGCAGTATGGTTGTGTTAGCACAGCAGAAACACCTAGGTCCAGCAGTTGGAAACCCAGGTGTATCCAAGCCCATGTCCCACAGACCTGGTTTACAATGCAGGATAGATGTAACTTTAGAGACCATAATGCCCATCCTCTTCAGGAGGAGCTGGTTCTGCTGTGGTAAGCCACAAGGGCCTAACTTCCTGGAGCCGTCACCTGGGGCAATTCCCCCTTGTGCTTATCCTCTCCCTTTGAGTAGCCCTCTCCTGGTCCCACTGCCCCAGGGAGAGGAAAGCCCTGTGAGCCACAGGTATTGAACCCAATTACAGATTCAGATTAGGGCCAGTCACTGCTGCTCCTTCCCAGTTACTATGATGGTCACATTTCAAAGTCCTCCTCCCCCAAATGTCCCTCCATACACAGGGACAGCTAGAGTTCATACAAGTTTCCCATACTCCATGTCCTCTGTCCCTCCCCCACACCATCTGGAATTAGTTTCTTCCATCCTGCCCAGCTGACCAGGAATGGAAAATCCCCATTTACAGAGCAGTGTATTGCTCTTTAACACTGGCAGGCAGCCTCTGCTGCAGAGAGGCTCCAGCCCCAGAGCTGAGCCTCCTTTGCACAGGACCAAGGAGACGGCTCTTGTAAAACCAGGCTGCAGCGACCAAGCACAAAGTACACAAGGCTGCAATCCCTGCCAAGGGGGGGATCCAAAAAAAAAAAATCTAGCCCTTGTTTAGTCTCTAGCAGCTAGTAGGGTGTCCTCACTGCAGAAGTAACCTGGGCTCTTACCCAGGTTTCACCCCTAACTCTTCCCAGCATCCACACACACATTGCCTGACTTAAAGCACCTCAAAACCACTTAAGTGGGCCCAGCTGGGGGCCACAGTTCAAACCCAGGTTCTGTACAAAGCAGGTGGGTTTCAGCCAGTTAGAAGTGTGGCTACAGGCTGTGGTGTGAACAGTCTTCTACTTCTTCCTGCCGGGCTGTCCTTTCCTGCCATTCTACTTACTCCCCTTTCCTGCCCCAGAAGCCATCTTTTCATTTATACATCCACCAGTTCAGGGTTTAAACCCCACATTGCCTGCACAGCACTAGGGACATCTGCCTCCTTGCCTGCTGCCCAGAGGCTCACACCAAGCATCCTGCTGGGCAGGGCAGTCTCTGATGTGGCATCAGCCAGGAGTCATTTGGGGAGTTGAACCCCAAAAAAATCAGCACATGTAAGAAAAGGTCTCCAAGAAGCTGGCAGAAGGCAGCCATTACCCAATGGGATTTCAATGTGGGGGAAAAACTGACTCCCTGTGCAGTACACAGTTTGACAACTAACAACCTGCCCCTACTCCAAGGGATTTGATCAGGTACTTTGTGCTGCCCTGAGCAGGGCCCCCCCCCATAGTACTGGATGGGCTTTTGAAACCAACAGTGTTACTACTGGACTGGAAGAGACACCAGCTTTAGCCTGGGGAGCAGTGTATGCTGAGCACCTACTAGCCCCCTCCTGGCCAGGCGAAAAGATGCCACCACTGCCTGCACCTGCCTCCAAGATGGAATTGCTGAAGTCTAGCTCCCCTGTTTAGAGTGGGGAAGGCTGTAGGAACCTCCATGAGGAACACCACAGGTTGTTTCTTGGGCTGTGGTTAGAACAGAGACACATACAGCAAGGATGCTCATGCCATCTTCATGTGTAAAGGCCAGACAGGCTGACCACTTAGAATCTGGAGGGCTGCAGCCCAGTGGGCAGTCTGAGGCAGACTCCTTTCCTGGAGGGACACTGTCAGTTCCCAGGAAAGCTTACTGAAGCCAGGGAGGTAGAAAATGGTATTACAATTTCTGCCATTGTAGGAAATGGAAGTGCAAATGGAGGAGTTGTGACAGCAGATTCAGGGGCCTACAAGTGTATCCAAGCCACTGCTCTGGTCAGATGTACAACTGAAAGGAGAAAAATTCAGTCCTCACACCTGAGCCAGTGGTGGGAGGCTAGAATGGATAAAGGAGTTTCCTGAAGGCAGCAAAGTGATGCTTTGTCATCTCTAGAGTGGCATCAGATCAGGCTCTAGAGACTTCACACACACCAATGCAGAGTCCAGAGGGTGAGCTGCTTACTGGAACAAGGCAAAGAGCCTGCCATGGGACTTAGATGAGTCTACTTCAGGAGATAGCCCTTCACAACTAGGCATCTGACACAAATCCCAGCTGGGATTCTCTTGTCTAGAATGTCTTTTGGCACTTGTTCATCCCCCAGTGCTGGCTCAGGTCCTAATGGACTGGATAGGAGAGTGAATGATGGGTTTTTGGATTTGTTTGTTCACACCATGGCCATTGGTAGAGAGGATTCCAACAAAAAGCCACACAGGAGCTTTGTGGAGTCTTCCTCTGCAAGCCCACCCAACTCATACTGGGAGAGCTTCAGGACAGGGACCACATATTCCTATGTCTGCACAGGACCTAGTACAATGGGATCTCATCTCAGGTGGAAGCTTTTGCTGCTTCTTTGCCCCAAAAGGGTTTCTGCATGAGATTTAGTGGAGAGCATTTCATGCACCCAGCTCTTCATCTCTTGTCTGAGCACAAAGAGACCAGTGTTCCCTCAAGCTTGCTTTGCACACCACAGCTACTTGCCACTTCAGATCAGCAGGGAGAGTTTTCAGGGTCTTCTCCAAGGGCACAGGGCTGTATCAGCAGATATGGTAGAGAATCTACTACCCAACAGCTCATGAGCCAGCAACCAGCACCTCACTTGCAGCAGCTCCAAGTGCTTCCCCTGTGTTGCAGAGTACAAGGATTTGAGTCCCTCCCCCCTTGTCCTTCTGCTCACAGGGAGGCTTTACTCCTTGGTAGTAGACAGTGACCCAAGCTGTAGTTTGACACTTCAAGTCATCTGGGAGCTGTAATGTTAACATGTAAAAAGCCAGGAGGCTGAGCTAAGAGGACCCAGTCAGGCCACTGCTCTCCAACCCAGCCAGGCTGGTCCCTGGATTTCTGACCATGGAAATATTAGGAAGTTTGAAGACTTGCTCCAGCCTGCAGGAAGAAATTGGAATGTTTGTGGGAGTTCAGTCACCTGAGCTAACCCAGTCCACCTGCTCTTTGTGCAGGACTCTTGCCACTCAGCCCCAAGGGCAAACAGTCCCTCAAAAGGAAGACTGGCTTAGGGCAGCCACCTAGGGTCTCCCTACACAGCAGTTAGACACCTGCAGCCTGCCTGTGATGCAGCTCCCAGGATTGGGGTTAAGGAGTGTTTAATTGCAGTGTAAACACTCAAGCTCTGGGACCCTCCCACCTCACAGGGTCCTAGAGCCCAAAACATCTACACTGCAGTTAAGCAGCCTGTGAGCTAGAGTCAGCTGACACAGGCCAGCCATGGGTTGAATTGCAGTGTAGAGATACCCTTACACTCCTGTACCTCAGAGAGGTGCTAGTTGCTTGCCACCTTGCATGGACTAGAGCTAGTTTAGCAATTCTCAAAGGCAGGTTCAGGTTAATCAAAGGCACCCATTGCAGCCTCTAGGTGACTAAAGTTTGCTAACCAAAAAAATCCAAGCTCTGTCAGCTTCAGGCCCCTTGTGCCCAGTAATAAGACTGACTTAGCCAGCTAGTCTGGCATTCAGGGCATGGTGCAGAGGGAGTGAGGGTGGACTAGCATGAATTCAGAGCCCCCAGCATGGCTCTGGAGGAGCCTCCTGGAGTCAGACTTGACTTAGCAGCCTCCGGCAGGAATCAGTCTTCAGATTGTGCCTCGACAGAAAAGCTGCAGCCCTGACACTGAGTCCCCGGCACGGCACAGGCAGGAATGTGCTGTCCAGCTGCCAAGAGAGCCAGCCGTTGGCGATTAGCAGCTGCACTTCCAGCAGACTCTATGTCAACATGCCAGCCACCACCCTGCCCTGCAGGTGGAGGTCTTCACAAGAGGGAGAGGAGATGGCAGCTGAGCCCAGCAAGAGCCAAAGGGAGCCCTCTGCCACAGAGGAGATTGGGGGAGTGGTTTCAGCTGACACTGCCTCCCTGCCATTGGGGCCAGAGCAATCTAGATTGGAAGTCACGCAGGTGTGACCATCCAAGGAAATGACTGCCCCCCACTAGGGTGGTCTAGCCAAGTACTGTCAGCCCTCCCACCACTAAGCAGCAGCAGGCACTTGACTGCACCCAGCTGCTCCCAGGGTGTTCCAGGGGGCTGGGGTGTAAGCAGCAGCATTTGGCCAGAACGGTCTGGCCTTAGAACTGCAACATGCAGCATGGAGACAGCTTAGCCTGCCACCTGCTATACATGCCCAAGTTTCCTAGCAGCCTTGGTTCTGGGGAGGCAGGAAGGAGCTGGGTGAGGAGAGCTTCTTCCCTACCAAGCCTGCCCTGGAAGGAGCATGTAGGGGCACAGCTTGCTGTTCAGGAGAGGCATTTCAATGAGCATTCAGGCCTCACCCACATAGTGCCTTAAAAGGCATCTATACCCGGGTGGGAGTCAGAATGAGATTCAGCTAGGCCTGAGCAAGCTGGTTGTAGCCGGAGAAGTAGCTGCTTCCCCCCTTTCAATAGATTCTGAAGGCACCCGAGAGTCCCTAGCCTGCATCAGGCAACTAACGAAGCCTGTTTTCAGACAATCCCACTTGGGCACCGAGCTATGGGAACCTGAAGTGCTCTCATCCTACTGGGCAGGTAACAACTGAATGTTATGGACTTGCAAAGGCAGGACATTATGTTGGACTAGATGTTGGCTCCCAGCCAAGTATAGAGCCACTCTGCATTCCCTCCAGAAAGTCAGAAGTCCCCACCTTCTCCAGAGGAGCAAGCTGGACCTCATGTCAAAAGGACAATTGTGCACCAGACCCTCAAAGCCAACACAAGTTCTCCAGCACCAGGCTCTCCTCTGCTGGGAAAGAATCAGATGACATTTAACATCCTAGATGCCCTCCAGACCAGGACTCCCCAACAGTCCTATGGCCCTGGAAGCTGCTCCCCTAAAATACCAATTGCTAGAGGCCACCTCAGTGCTCACACTACTTGGCCTTTCTGCCAGCCAGCCACACAGCATAGCTGAAGTCACCTGTGCAACACTACAATGGTTCTCATCACTCCTCTCCAGCAGGAGCCGGAGAGCTATTTGAGTATCTGCTCCTCTCCAGAGACATCACCTGCAGTCCCCCAGGATCTGTCCTACCTACCCTGCCCCTCCAACCCACTGACATCTACCTTCTGGCAGGTCACCAGGAATGCGAGTGCTGGGACAGTCAGCTGCAGCTTCTCCCTACAGATGCAGCCACCACTGTCAGTTCTGGCACTATGCCAGCCCTCAAGTGAGCAGCCTGCTCCCATTAAGCCTGGACAAGGCAGAAATACCAGCTGGGAGGGAGAAAGCATGTAGCTAGTCACTGACCTCCCCTTCCATCGATGGGCTCTGCCTCCAGTTGCTGGAAAACCTCAGGTTCTGCTGCCTCCTCACCAAGTCTGGAGGGCCAAATGTTGAATGGAGGAATCCCTTTCCCACCTCCTGCTCACTTGGGGGACAGCACCCCTTTGGGGAAGGGAGCTGACCAGCAAGCCATGCATGTGTCACTGGGTAGCTCTGCAGCTGGATGCAGAGGCTGCAGTGTGTCTGCTGCAGCCACCAACAGGCTACACTGCTGGAAGAATACATCCCCTTGTGCGCTGCTCTCCACCTGCATCCAATCCATGTCCATGGGGAATACTTTGGCTCATTTCTGGTCTCTGCTACATACAGAGCCTGCCAAGGCAGCTGTGTGCCAGGACAAGGTGGCTAAAAGAAGCCAGGGTAAAGCATGGGGGAGCTGGAGAAGGCTTCAGTCACTGAAGCCAGCTGCTAGAAGCAGGTTGGCTCACCCAGTGTGTCTGCTCTGAGCTCAATGAGGTGCTCCCTTGTGGGAGAGCTGTGCCACCAGGGGCCAGGCACAGGAATGTAAATGCTTATTGAACAAGTTACAGATATTACAAGAGCCCCACACTCCCCCATGCAGAGGGTCCATCCTAGGCAAGATGCTGCAGCAGCGACACTGACCCTGCAACGGTAGGGGCTATAGCAGATCCTTACCTTGCACTTTTAGTGCGAGCCAGACAGCCTGGCCCCTTCCTGAAGGGCCATGTTGGTATGGGGCAAACTGACCTGCCATGCCCACAGAAGTTCCCAAGCCACAGGAAGCAAGGGTCCTGGTCCCCACACTGACTCAGAGTTTGCTCCAGGAGCTGGAAGAGCCTCCTGGCACCTCTTCCTCCCTATTGCAGTTTGGGCCAGGAGAGCCAGAGTGTCCCTGCATGGCACCTCTAACCCCTCTGCTTGAGTGGAGCATCACTGCAGTGACAGATGTTCTTCTGTGAAGACCCCTCTTCAGACCCCACGTTTTCCCCCTGCACTGGGGAGTGCATTGCTGTGCTGCTCTGTGCAGCTCCCCACCACCACATTAGTTAGGGCTCTCTGGAGCTGCCTCCTGGCAACACCGGCAGTCTGCCAAGAGGAGCTGAGCCCCAGGCAGGAGCGGGCTTTGTTTGTGCTAACTGGGGAGGAAAGGTAAAGGTTAGACCTGATGTCGTGGGGCTGGGTCTAGCCCCTTTGGAGAGTCTGGAAGGAAGTGCCTGACAAGTGCTGTTCTCGAACGTGCACAGTAGAGAATTTAGTTGTGTGCTTCCGTCATCACATTGCTCGCCTCCCCCACCATGTGACATGAGTGAGACAAGGGTGTGGCCGGGGAGAGATGAACTCCTTTGACACCAAGTAGCAGGTTTTCCCTGCCATGGTTCAATGAGGTTCCTGCCCCCTTGCCCCTGACAGAGCTAAGTAAACCCTAGCTTGTTGGGGAGAAGTTCAATGTAAGATGGTGCCATGCTGTGGTGCCATGTTGTGCTGCCAAGTTGGAGATGTGGGTTAGAAAGAATGCCTGGCATCTCATTCCCCAGGCTCTGGTGGGTGGGTAGCGTGAGGCCCATGCACTGATCGCCAAGGAGATATGGGCTACAGAGATGGGCAGAAGCTTGCAAATCCCGCTGTGCACCCTGGAGAAGAGATGGTTACCTTACCAGTCTTTCCAGACGTGGGGGCCATCATGCTTAGGAATGAAGCTGTAGGACAGCCACTCCACTAGCGGCAATTAGGCATCACTAGGGTGTCCCATCTCCAGGGACAGCTCTGAGCTTCAGGGCTAGCCTGCGCTGGCATCATGGCTGGCGTTCACTAGGGACATCAAAGGAGGGATTTGAGAGAGGGAGGGAAGGCAGACGGGATCATTTAAGTCAGTGATTGTCCACTGTGGGAGTCCCCGTGGCAGAGGCTTGCAGCATCACACAGTATGCAGTCAAGTATGCCAGCCCATTGTGCTGTGGCCCTCCCAGAGATATTGGTGGTGGGACAGGAAACAGTCAATGAGCAGGTTACTGAAAGCTTCAGTGCTACTAGACACCCTGGACCAGCCTTGTACCACCCCTTGCCATCTGAGTGGGAGACATGTGCACCAATCCCATGGAGCAAGCTTGGCCGGAGCTATTACACTAAGTCACTCCTAGAGTTCTATTCAAGGCAGCAAACAGTATGCACCTCTCCAGCTGCCGCACCACTGGGGATGGGGTCCCTCAGGGATGGGTAAATGAGCCATGTGCCCAGACAAGAGCTACATGTCACAGGTCTGGCTTTACTTGGGGTAGTTTAACAATTGGTTAGGGGTTCATAGGCCAAGGAGACCCAAAGAGTTACAGGAGTCCCTCCAACAGGCTATGAACCTGCTGATGCCCAGTGTAGGGGGACCAGGTCCCACACTGCAGGGGACCATCCAGGCAGACCAGCATTTTTGCTCACCCAGATTTCCTGGGAAGGAGAAGCTGCAGCAATGAACCTGTGGAACGGTGCATGTGCTTGTATGCTGCATCACAGCAAGGAGGACAGTGCCATCTCTAGCCACCGTAGCCAGTGTGGATGGAGGACTTGGCCAGTGGTCTGTTTTGTTGCATATTGAGAACAGGGTTTGAAGGCCACTTGCTTGGCAAAGATTTTATCCACAATTCAAGAACTAGTCCTCAATCTAATCTCACCCCACCCTGCAGCCCCACCCAGCCAGGCCTCTGCAGCAGAGGGCTCCTGCCTATGGATTAAGTGGCTCAGCGCTGGCAGCAGTTAAGTAATGTTTAACTCCATACATTTTTATGGAGCACCTGTGCAGGAATGCCTCTGAGGACATGCCAGCTAGAGATCACAGCATGGGGAGAAACCTGGTAGTGACTCAGAGCTGCAGGAGAGGATATTTGTCCCAAAGCTACTTTAATGAGAAGACCTGATCAAACCACACAGTCCTTGGCAAGACACTCCTTCTCTTCCCTTGCTGCCCCTGGAGTGGGAAAGGCCAGGTGAATGCTGCTGGCATGTGGATGAGCTGTACAGAGTTCTACTGTTTTGAAGTTAACCCATTACTGTTCTGGCTGCATGGGCTGTACTGTAGTTAGTGCCATCTGCCCAGCCACCCAGCACAACATGGCAGCACTGCCTAGGGCAGAACTCCTGCTCGTGGGCTTACCTCTAATGAATACTGCTTCCTGTAGGGCATCTAAGAGGAACTCTAGACAGACCAGCCCTGTTGGAAGTGGAGCAAACCAAAAAGCTTTTAGAGTGACTCTCATGAGCTAGATGGGCAGAGCTGATCTTGTAAAGCAAGTGCATTAATATCCCTCTGCACAGGTGCTGACTGTGGGTGCTCTGGGGTTGGAGCACCCATGGGGAAAAATGGTGGGTGCTGAGCACCTACCAGCAGCTCCCTGCAATCAGCACCTCCCCCTCCCTGCACCTACAATTGGCTGTTTTGCAGCATGCAGGAGGGGGATGGGAGAGAAGCAAGGATATGGCATGCACAGGGAATGGGTGGAGTGGGGGCAGGGCCTGGGGTTGAGCATCCCCCAGCACAAAAGAAAGTCAGTGCCTGTGCCCCTCTGGCTCAAGTCCTAGGGAAGGGTAGGTGAGGCTTCTGGTCCAGGTAAGCTTCCAACTGGCCTTCCCTTTCAAGGCCATTCTTTAAGCAGCTGCAGTGATTACATTTTACCCTTCCTCTAGCCATCTCCCAGCAGCCTAGGGCTGTATAGAGAGGCATGGTTTGGTGACTAACCTGATAAAGGAGTCTCATTATGCAGAGCCCTAGTCATTCTAGAGTGCAGTATCCCAAGTCACTACCTGCCTGTTTAGGATGGGCATGTGTACTTCAGATCTCTAACAGCAGTGCAGGGACTTGAGCAACCAAGCGACTGTCAGTCAATGCAAGGGTAGGCCACTGCTCATTCTGGCCCTATGCAGCTTATTGGCCTGCTGGACCTCTCACCTATGTAGCAGAGTGCCAAAAAGAGTGGCTAAAGAGAGGCCCGGCTGGGCAGAGATGGTCTTTCCCTAGTTCAGTCTTTGAGGGGTCCTGATGCATAGGATACAGGACACAAGCCTGCATGCGTCAATGCCTTAAGCAGGGATATCAGGACTACATGGCAACAACAAGAGCAACTAACCATGGCCCTTTGTTGCACATCAGCTGAACCCAGACACATTAAGATGCAGCAATACACAGTGGAGGCTCCCAGACAAGGTTAACTATCCTTGGTACCTCTATGGCCTCACAGCCCTGTGGCTCCACCCTGGGAGGCAGGGCCAGGCTGTTATCCCCACTTCCAGATGGGGAAGTGAGTGAGCCACAGTGACTTGCTCAGGTCACACAAGGCTGTTTGTGGCAGAGCAGGAATTGACCCCCTGATCTTCCATGGACCAGGCAGGGCTCTAACCACTGAGCCTTCCTTCCTCTGCCTCCCCATGGTGAGGCCATGCTAGGTTTAAGTTAGCACATTGCAGGTCCCAGATTAGAATTAAAAGCTTGTTTAAGCTACAATTGGTTCTGATGCCTCCTCCTGCACAGGGCAGCACCACAGGCAGAAGCTGAAGCATCCAAAACCTTAATGTGTTTGGATTGGGTTTTCAGTGCAACTCTCAACAGGTCGGGGGGGGGTCAGTCACTGGTCTGGGGACCATTACAACATTCTTGTAGTTTGTCCTTAGGGATTCAAACTCAACTTTAGCTCCATTTTAGTGTGGTGGTCTTGGAATTCCTTTGATTTTAAACAGGACATTGGCAGACACTAACCTTTAGCAAGGAGCCCAGCTTTTGGTCATGGAACTGATGCAACAGCCTTAAGTTGTATTTTAACTTTGAAAGGGCAGATTCGTGGGCATGCCAAAGCAGCCTGCCAGCTCCAGTTGTGAAGCTTTATCAAAGCAGCTGCAGCATGCTTGTAAATCTGGTCCTTGCCAGAGACTGGAGCTAGGACATGGGGCTTGAGGACCAGGCTCCCTATGGGCTCCAAGGCTTCTGCCTCAGTTCCCCTCTAGAGCTGCCCTGGTGCAGCAGAGCCATATGGAGCCTTTCAAGCACTGCTCCCCAAGCTAGCACATGGGTACAGAACATCAGAGATCAGTAACAGGTAGGCAGAGTCATCTACCAGTGAAGTGTCCTGACACACGACCAGTCTACCTCATGCCTGCATGCAGTGATCCTGTTTCCAGTAAAGCTACAGAAGGGCAAGAATTGGAGTGGTCATCGGAGCTGTTGACCTGACCTGGTCTATAGCCTATAGCATAACCAATAATTAACTCCCTAGCTATTACTGAGTTGATTCAAATGCAGCCCATGCACAAAGTTCCCATTAGTTTTAGCGATGAGAAGTTTGAAAAGCACCATTCAGAACAAAGCCAAATCTCAGGTACCTAATTTAATTAAACTTGCATTGAGCTGTGTACATGCAGCCATCTGGCAGTACACCTTCCCTTTCAGGAGCCATGAAGGTGGAGCCCCTGTCTCACGTGCACATGGAACTCAGCCTTGGCGACAGAGTTGTGACTGGCCCCTCCATAAGCAGGTTGCACAGCTCACTGATCCGCCAGCCTTTCCTTCCACTGGCCCTGCTGAACAGGATTCTGCTTGGCTCCATGTACTGCCAGCCAGCCAAGTCCCAAGGGCAGGCTTCCCCTGCTGTTGGCAGCCAGGCAGACTGAACCTGCAGTGCCAGAAGTGTCTGGGCTTTCACCGCCTGTGGGGCAGGTGAACTCGGGCTTTCGTCAGGGCCCCCCCGCAAGCCTGTTCACTTAGAGCACCAGCACAGGAATGCACTCTCCTGCTCAGTAGTGGATCAAGGTGCAGAAGCCAATGGCCCAGCCAATCATACAGAGAGAAGGAACAAATAAGGCTCCAAGTTAATGGTTCTCCAGAAGGCACAGGAGGGCTTCCCTTGGAGCAGGGCAGCTGGGCAGGACTCACCTGAGCGTGAAGGGCAGCAGCGGCGGCAGCAGCAGCTGGGTATGTGAACGCGGCATGGGGGATGGCAGGGGTTAGCTCTGTGGTGTACAGTGGGTAGGGAGCCCATGCCTCTGGAGATGCCGGAATAAGAGCTGCTCCAGCCAGGTCATCTAGAGGTTTAGAAACAGCAGTGACAGTGTTTGAGATGTGTGCCGAGGGGGAGCAGAGCTGACTGCAGCAGTAAGACTGAGGCTCAGCACTGCTTTGCTTTCAAGAGTCCCTGTCCCCCCCCGCCCCCAAGGGGAGATGAGGAACTCCAGTTTGGTTAGATCTCTCTGGAGAGCCACTCCTCTGCCTCCATGCCCTGAATAGCTCCTTGCACCCAGAGCCCTGTGCAGCTCAGCCACCAGTGATCAAGCTGAGGGAAGTTATGGCTTGATGTGCTAATGCCACCTCTCCTGCCCTGGGGGGTAAGGGGTGGGCTAACCCTGACAGCATGGCAGCCTCTATAGCAGCGTGAGTGCTCTGAACCATCTACACCTGGTGACCCCTTGTTGTATGTGAATCAGGCTGCCCCAGCAAAGCCCACAGGTGGGCCCTGCTGCAGCTGTGGGTGAAGGACCAAGTTGCTCTCCCCAGTTTCAGTGCCCTCCCAACAGCCAGCAGTGACTGCACATCTGAGGCCAGGCTCCTGCCTGATGTGGGCATTAATGGCCACCTAGACAGCAACAAGGGAAGCAGCTGCAGTGCCCACTCCTGCTTCACTGTAGAGCCCCTCCTTTCCCAATGCGGCCCCAGTGGCTACTCACAGGGGTCCCGTGCGATGAAGTGTGCGCCCAGGGCAGGGTGGATGTTGGTGGGGTTCGGTGTGGCCATCAGCTTGCTTTTTGCCATCTTGGTGTTGGCTTTGGCAAACTCCAACCGCAAGGTCTGGGGGTTCTCTGGGTCGAAGCGGATGCCCTGCAGGAGGGGGAGCACAGAGTCTTGCACTGAAGCAAATTCCATTCCCCAGGTGGGTTCAAGATGAGAGGTGACTAGTCACCTCTCCCCAGCCAGGGACCAGAGCCCAACCTGTGACTACAACCAGTTATGCAGAGTGAGGTGAGGCCAGGGAACACTAGACCAGAAATGGACTGCTTGACTCTCCAACTTTCTGTGCACTAGGGAATTTTTCCATCTTGCTAACAGCTGATCTGGTGTTGGTCCTGTCCATATGTGCACACTTCCAAGCCCCACACAGCACTATCTTTCAGAGTGGGTGAGCTTTGCTCAGAGCAAATCTGATGGAGCTGGAGATTGGAGAGCCCTGTCCACACTGGCATTTCCTCCTGTTGGCAGTGGGTGTGGCTAGACTCCTGGTAAACCTGGGTGGGGATGCACTAGTGTGGAAAAGGCTGCAAACTTCTTGCACTAAAGACAGGAGCGTGAGCCTGAGCAAGCCACAGGCAGCAGCTGCTCAGCTCAAGTAGGGGGAGGCAAGATGTGCTCCCCAACATGCAATAGCCTGGCTTGTCACCTTAGCAAGGTTTTTATTAGATGGCTTAGGGGCAGGATGCTAAGTAACGGGTGGGGGCACACATGGCTGGACAGGTGTGCACTTCATCACATCCCAGCAAGGATAATGCTCAGTGTATTGAGCCAGCAAGCGCATTAGTCCCTGGCAGACACCTGATGCCATGGTGATGGAAATGAAGACATAAAATTCCCCACAGATCTACAGGGCCCGTTGTAAGCCAGGTGCTGGGGGAATTCAGAAGTTCTATCCATGAGACTTTCTGCTGAACTGACTTGTCACCCTCCCTGCCTGACGGCACCTAGCCATTTAGCACTATCAGTAAGGCAGCCCTCCTCCGGCAGGGCCACGACATGGGTGTAGCAAACTGCTACCCAGCATTGGGGAACCTGGGGTCTGTAGTCCTCACATCTTCATTTGCAAATTAGGGCATGAAAGGTATCACCAAGCTCAGCCTACAGGCTCCTACATTTGGAATAAATATTTGGTAATGGGCTCTTCAGTCTAGCCACCAAAGATATGAGACCCAATGACTAGATGTTGAAGCAAGATGAATTCAGACCAGAAATAAGGTGTACACTTCTGATGGTTAATTACTTTCACTAGAACAACTTCAAGGATTGCAGCAGCTTCTCCAGAGAAGATTGGCTGTTTTTCTAGCTTTAAAGGGAATTGTGGGGAATCTGACCATTGCTATAGAGGTCCAATGAGAGGATCACAGGGACTTCTTCTGGCCCTGGAATCTATGAACTGAAGGCTCACCCTCTGTTTGACTGTCCCACAACCAGGGGAGCCAGAACTCACCCAAGTTTTATGCCACCCCCACCCTACACTGCACAGTCTTACAAGCTGGTTTTGCAGTTAGTGTCTCATTTCAGACATGGTTACGAATAAGGCAGGCTGTTGTGATCATGCAGTGAAAACCCTTCACCTCAGAGCTAGAGACCCAGACATGGGAGGCCTTTAGTCTTCAGTAGAAAGGTGTGATGGGGAAGGGAGATGACGAGCTGGCAGTGAATAGAAGGAAGCTTCCAGTATTTGCTTTGCCCAGCTCACAATATAATGCCAGAGGTGTTACCTAGCTGTGGAGGAGTTCTGAACAGACGAAGTGCATTGCATTGGCGATAGCTGGTTTCTAGACCAGGCTGAAGTCCTAGTGTAGGTACTGATCCTTGCCCTCCATTGCTTTAGGGTATAGCTGACGGGTGGGGAATCCTTCACATGCTGCTGACAAGCCAAGCATCCATTTACCTTGCTGCCTGGTTAGAAGTGGCACTAAGCATCAGCTGCTAGAGGTGGGGGTTACAGATCTCCAAAGGAACACTGGGGCTGGTTAGCCACATGAGGCCCCAGCTGGAGACATGGATGGGTACTTACATTTAAGGCATTCTTTGCTGCTTCAGCACCAGCTCGGCTATCAAAGGTAACGAAACCAACTGGCTGGAGGAGACAACAGGTTAGGTCCAAGCGCCTCCTCCCATGCTAGTCCTCCCCAAGCTGCCAGCCCCAGCCAGACCAGAATCCTGCAGCATTCAGAGAGTGGCAAGAGGCCAGTGTGGCTGCTCTAACCCATATCTTAGAGGCATCTGTGCAGAGGCAGAGAATTCAGAGAGAAGCCCAAGATTCATACCATGCTTCCATTCCCCACCCACCACCCTCCAATGTGCTTCTTCTGGCCTGGGCCCAGGGCTGCTCTGTTAGCACCATGGGAATTTGCCGATGGATCATTAGGCCAGTCAGGACCAAAAGCCCTGTGGTGTCTGGCAAAGAGCACTGAGATCCAGTCACCCCCAGCTCTGGCCTCGGAGTAGTGTCTGAATTGCAGTTCCAACTGGTGTTCAAGCTTGTCTGGGTTTGGGGGGACAGTTTTGTCAGGGCAGACAAGGGCAGGGCAGTCACTGGGTTAAAGGTCAGATCCCAGCCCCTCTCTCACTTGGTCATTTCACATCTTCAGAGAGCTGCATGACATGGGGCAGCAAACTGCCCTACCTCTGCAAGAGCAGCATATGCTTAAGCCTTGGGGGTGGGAGGGGATACCACATATAGCCTTTGTGAAGGGGCACCACCACTTCCATGCAGCCAGCCAGCTCAGGTCATGGATTAAGCTTTCATCCCCCTGCTTCCCCCAACTGTGGAGTCCAGGGAGCTCTGTAGGGAGGTGTGACACCTCCCAGTACCTAGGGCAGGAGGGCCCCAGTTATCCATAGGGATTTACACTAAGAGGCTCGGAGTTGGCAGCTTCACAGCTCTGCCTCCTGTTACTAGGCTTTCCTGCTAGCACTTGCCTCCCAAGCAGGTGACTGGGGTTGTTCTGTGGCTACCCCTCCACAGCATTATTGGAGGGGGGCTGCACTGGACTGCATGCCAGCTTTGTTCACACAGAAGCACAGCTCTCAGTAAGAGGACAGCAGGGACATGTCAGTCAGCTTGGAGTGACAGCTCCCACATCTGAGGCAGAGGCAATGCAGCACCCGCTGAGCTGGTCCCATAAGCTCACAGGTCTGTGCCCTGCCTAGGCTGGGCAACCCCCATCCAAAGAATCTCTCCACAGCTTTAGACTGCCTCTAGCCCACCACTGTTCAAAGCCTGCATCATCAAAATGGCCTCTGGTCTAGTCTGCCTGTAAGATGCTTGCTGCCTCGTTGCGCTCAGCTGGATGAGAAGTGGAACAGACCAGGTGGGCTCAGTGTTTTACTCCCCAGGGTGGAGTCACTGGTGGTCCCACTCCAAGGCTTGCTGCTGCCCAGCCATGCAGCAGAGGTGGCTGGAAAGGCATTTGGGAAAGCTGTATCATGGGCTGGGGGACAGGGTCTGGATGCAGGTGTGAGCAGGAACTGAGGAGAGCACCCAGGCTACCAGAGGATGGCAGTTCACCCTGCAGGGACTGTGGGATCCTCCCTGAGCCCCATCCTGGGAACCTAATCCCTGCTACAACAGAAGCCATGGAACTAATGCTGGGGGGGGGGGGAGAAGAGATGGAATAAAGAGTTACCTGTTTTGATGTTAGTTTGATCAGTGACCCTTCATAGCCCTGGAGAGAGAGAGAGAAACCAGAAAGTTACGACTCCTTAAAAAGGCAAGACAACCAGTGAGGCATCATGACAACACAACTGACTTCAGGAATCCCCCACCAGCCCCAGCTAGTTTCTGAAGCATAACTCTGGATGATCCAGCTGTGTTTGAGCTAGGTTAGCCTCTCCTCCCAAGCGAGGGCAGCCTGGTCCCTCTTCTCCCCTCCCACCCTGCTGAACTTGGCAGGCATCACAAGTGCTAGGCTCCCACCTGTGCCTGCTGGACAGCCTGTGAAGAGTTACTTAGTAGCAAAAGCAGCTTCCCCAGGGCTGCTCACAGCAGAATTTAGGTCTTTAGGAAGATGCACAGAGGAGGCATCTGAAGTTCATTTTGATTCAGAGTCTGTTCAGGAAGCTAGATGCCAGCATGGCTAGGGGGCTGGAGCACGTTAACCCCAGCAGATGCTACTGCCAGCTGATGAACAAGAGATTACTGAATGGGGGGCAGGGGGGAGAAGGATGGGATACTGAGGTGGGTATCCTGGTCCCAGTCAGCTATTGTTTCTGGTCCCCATGCATCCAGAGCAGCAGCACTGCCTAGACCTCTGGTTTTCAACCTTTTCTCATTAGCAGAGTTCTAAAACATTTTGGACTGGAAGTGCAGACCCTTTGGAAATCTTAGGCACTCTGCACACCCCCAGGAGTCCAGACACCATAGGCTTTGCCACTGGCCTGGACTATACAGACTGCAGACCAGAGCACCAGCATCAGTTTAGTTTCAGCCCATAGTCTGGGTTTACAGCTTCCTGGACCAGACACACACCCCTACACCTGGATTTGCCCAGGAAGGATGGCTTGTTGTGCCACCAGTGGTCAGGATTGTGCAGTGTTGTGCACAGGGCCATTAGCACTAGAGGCAGTGCCCCAAGCAAGCCCGGACACCTCTGCAGAAGTCTATGGCAGAATTGCTTGTGCCCCAACCCCATGGCCTAGGGCAAGGCCCAGCAGGTTCTTATCCAGACAGGACCTGCAGGGTTTGGAAAGAGGAGTCTGTGCCATAGCAGGGAAGGGTGGTACAGCCCCCCACTCCCATGAACAGGCCTGTTCTCCAGGTACACTGGAGGGGGAAGTTGTCATGGTAGTGGTTCAGCATCTCTACCCAGCTTAGCTACTCCCCAGCCCCTCTGTGATGAGCTATCAGAGATTTCAGCTGTCACAGGGAATCTGACTCACACCTGGGTCAGACATTTCACCCACTGCACATTATTAGGGACAAGGGGGAGCTCTTCACCTCCCATGTTGCTCTGGCTGCTGTTTGCTGCTCTAAGGGGACATCCTTCTCCCTAGGGCTCTCCAGTGCAGTGGAGAGTGAGCAAGCAGCACCTGCTGTGGCTTTTAGTACATTGGTGTGAGCTCCTGTGAAAGGGAGGAACCACCAGAGGGCCCCAAGGGGCACCTTCTGGGTTATCAGTGGGGTATGGTGAGTGCCAAACTCCCATCAACCCTGGGCTCAGGACAGTGAGGGATTGATGGCCTGCAGTGCCTGGGGCAGAGGGGATGGCCTCTACTCCCCAGTAGAGGCTTCTGTCACTGCCACCAGCATTAGATGCCTCACTATTGTGACTGAGCAGGTTACTCTGAAGGGCTCCCCCCTGACCCCCACTGAGCAGCAGCCCAGGTCCCTTCACTCTTCCCATTAGACTTTCAGACCCAGTAACATCTCCTCTGCCCCCCCCCCCCCCATCATCTCCCCCCTGCCCCCAAAGAAACTCCCTCAAGCAGATGGCAGCTGAGGCAGGCCAGCTGGAGGACCAACCAGCATGTTGCTAGCAGGGCAGCCCATTTTAGGTTGGTTTTGCACCTACTCACCTTGAACGGTCGGAAGAGCAAGTAGAGTTCTCTGGGTTTGATGTCCACAGGAAGGCCACTGACAAAGAGTGTCCGTACCTAGAAGAGAGGGGCCCACATTGAGTGCTGGCAGGCAGAGGCTGGAGTGCTAGATACCAGATGCATTTCAGAGACATGGCCTCAATACATCACCCTTCGCATTCTAGGCCTTTCCCTGGGGGATGGGGAAGAAGAGTGTGATGAAGTGGGACTGTTCTTAATGTTCCTCTGAATAGTGTGGGAGTGCCTCAGTTTCCCTTAGGCAGTTCTTAAGTATCTAGGTGGCAGGATAAGGGTGTATGATCATTGCAGAGCCCTAGAGGGCAGGTGTGTGCAGCATCATGCCTATGGCACCACAGTCATGGGGGAAAATGTTGCTTTAGCACTCAAGCTTCCTAGATTTGGGAGGAGGGGTGGGAAGGAGTGTGTAGCTAGAGAGGTCATTCAAACTGCTGGCTCACTTTCAGAGGCACTGCAAATCCTCCTTCATGATAGGGCGGGCCCATCAGGGCTGTACATTGAGCCAGCATCTCATGGGGGTGCAAGTTACAGAACCATGTAAAATTGCTGTTCACACCCAAAGCAGCTGTATGTGCTCCTTTATGGCTCTACTAGGCCCAGACCCTGTGCCTCAACATGACCCGGACACTAGAGCAGGACCTGAGACATTGCTCAGAAATACGTGAGCATGGATTAAGGTCTACTGGCTAGGAAATCTGATAAGCTGTGTTGCCTCAAAGATCTTGCTGGGTGCATGAGCACACAATGGGATGGACATACTGCAGCTTTCTACTAGTCCAGAGGCCATCTTTGCCCACCATCTTGGCATGAGTACACAGCCCCAGAACATCCTGCTGGGCCACAGAAGTTCTACCTGCTCCATCCCTATCACCAGGGCAGGAAGGGTCTAGCCACGCTGGTCTCAGCTCTCGAGCAGAGTGTAGGGTAATATCTAGTCCCAAGTGCTCAGTGGGCTACAGAACAAGTAGTGACCCTTGTAAAGGCCAGGCTGATCAAAGACCTGCCGCTGAACCTTTCCAGCAGCCTCTCTCAACAAGAGTCCAGTCATTCATCAAGAAGTTTCCTTCCTCACTTTTGTCTTCCTCTTGGTCCCATCTCAAGTACATCTCCATTCTTGCTATTTACATACAGGTGTGTGAACTTTGTTCTCCAGAGGAGTGCTCTGCGCGACCCACATCTCCCACCCCAGCCAGCCAGTCTCAAAGCAGCTATGGCTATTGATTTTAGACTTCTCCAGAGGGCTTGTTTCCCTCCAATGCTCTGAGAAACCTACTGAACTCCCTGCAAAGTGAGGGGGCCCAGAACTAGGCCTCTGGGTAGACTTCAAAGTAAAATGATAGCAAGACAACCAATGGAGACTGTTCATTGTCACCACTGGGGTTTTCAGTGTCACACCACATGCAGAGTCCACTGATGGAGTGAGTGGATGGCATCAGAGTGACATTCCATCTCTGGCTCAACCCTGCAAATCCATAAGTCTTGGGGCAACCCAGAGGACAATACCAGGCAGGCTCAGGGCACACACCCCTTCATGCCTCAATGGACAGCTTAGAGCACTGTGTTCCTCCCAGCAATGTACCTGAAGAGCATACAATGCCACTTTTGAATGTGGTAAGCAATTGGAGGAAGCCCAGATCTCAGCAAGGTTGGCTTGACTGACTCTTGCACACTTTATGCTCAGGTTTTGGCACAAACAGTGCCTATGGAATACCTTTAACAGACCCAGATCTGCCTGTAAGAGGATCCAGACTCCTGACCCATATAGTGATGTAGGCAGTCCATAGATCTGCTAGATTCTGCACTGACACAAAGTTTGTGATGTTTTCTACATCCATAGGCATGATGTGGACATCATGCAGGAGGCAGTAAGACCTGGCTGTCAAAGGACATTGTTTGCTGACAAGTTCATCAACCAAGGCTGCAAGCAGAGTGGAAACTGTAGCACTCTCCATGGTGCTCAACCCTACCTGCACCAAGGTTCTGGACCTTGGTCTTCTGTCCAGCATCTTGAGACCTTGAAGAGTCAAGAATCTTAGAAATGTAGGGCTGGAAGGGACCTCAAGAAGTCATCAAGTCCAGCCCTGTATTGTGGCAGGGCCAAGGAAGCCTAGACCATCTCTGGCAGGTGTTTGGAAGCTCTTAAAAAGAAGCTGGACAATGAGGGGGACTGTACAACCTCCTACCTGGAGGCCTGTTTGAGTTTAACCTCCCTTTGCTGCAGATTAAGCCCATTACTTCAATTGTCCTCCCATCACAGGACATGGAGAACAAGATCACCCTTCTCTTTATAAGAGCCCTTGAAGTATTAGAAGGCTTATCAGGTCACACCTCAGTCTTCTCCAGACTGGAAATGGAGTTCCCCACTTCCAATCTTTCCTCATAGGTCAGGTTTTCTAAACCTTTTATCATTTTTGTTGCTTTCTTTCTTGACTCTCTCCACATCCTTCCTAGAGTGTGGTGCCCAGAATTGGCCAGTACTCCACTTGTGGAGTCACTCATGTCAAGCAGACCAGGACAATTACCTTCTGTGTCTTGTACACAAAAAACAGTCCTGTTAGTACAACCTAGAACATTAGCCTTTTGTCAATGTGATGCAGCTGCAAAATCAGTTTATGGTCCACTAATCCCCAGCTCCTTCTCAGCACTTCTATCCCCAGCCAGTTATTCCTCAAGTTTATAGTTTTACATTTGATTTTTCCTTCCTAAGTGAAGTACTTTGAACTCAACAAGTCATAAAGACACTTACAGACCAACTCAAGAGGACAAGTTTAAAATTGCAAGCACTTTGGAGAACCCCTTCCATCAGGAAGTTTCATAAGCTTACTCCCCACTCCATTATTCAATGAAATGAAAATATTGGCCAGTGCTGGACCCAGGACTGACCCCTATGGGACCCGCACTAGATACACCCTTCCAAAGTGTCAGCAAGGCACTGGTAACTTCTGAGTTCAGTCTTTCATTCATGCACCCACCTTATGGTAAATTCATCTAGACCATATTTCCCTAGTTTGCTTATGAGAATGACATGCAAAACTGTTCAAACCTTACTTTTTTAGTAAGACTTTTTCATATCTACTGCTTCCCTCCATTCACTAGATCAGTAATCCTATCAAAAGGAGGAAATTAAGTTGGTTTGACATGATGTTAACAAATCCTTGCTAGCTAATCCTTATAAGCCCTATTACCCTCCAGGAACTTACAAGTACATTGTTCAATACCTGGAAAGATACTGGAAAAAATGTATTGAAGTGGACTCCTCTATAATTCCTTGGGTCCTCCTGGTGTACCTTTTTTAGGTATGGGCAAACAGAACCTTTCTCCAGTCTTGAGACCTCTCTTGTCCTCCAGGAATTCTCAAAGATAATTGCTAACAGCTCTAAGATTGCTGCAGCTAGTTGCTTAAGTACCCTAGGATGAATTTCATCAGGCCCTACTGACTTGAACATATCTGTATAAATATTCTGTTTTCCCTATTTTTAGCTTGCATTCCTCCCCTGGTTGTAAGTTACTCAACACAAATATTGACCTTTTAGTGAAGAAAGGCAAAATGGGCATTATGCACCTCAGCTTACTTGATATCAGTTTTTAACTTCTCCTTCCCTGCTAAGTAGAGGACCTACACTTCCCTGTGTCTCTTGTTCCTAATATATTTAAAGAATCTTATTGCCTTGTGCCCCCCTTGCTAGGTAAGTCATTTGTGCCTTAGCCTCAGCATAAGCATATAGAAAGTGTTCTTTTGTACTTAATTTCATCAGGTTTCCATTTTGTAGGGTTCCTTTTTGATTTTCAGGACATTAGAGAACACCTGATGGAGCCATAGTGGCCTCTTACTAGTTGTCCTATCTTTCCTTTGCACTGGAATGGGCACCTAAATTCTATCTCCATCTCCCAGTCTTGGTTATTACTTGGCAGCCTTAATGTTTAGTGCTGTTTCCCCAAGAACAATATAAATGTATGCATAACTTCCCCTGCAGCTTGACCTCTGGACTCAGCACAGGCCTACTGCAGGGGTCACTACAATAGCTAGCAGCAGCTGCCGCCAGTTTTTCTGTGGACCAGTCACTAGGCTATAAAATATACTAGAACTGTGACTCCATTTTACTGGCTGCATATCCCAGGACAGATTCAGCAGGGCCTTTTTAGCAGGCAGCAAGGCTAAGTGGCCATTTGGTCTGCTATAGACACCTGGGTTCTAATCCTGATGAGATACTATGCATGCTAGTAAGTGCCCCTTGAGCAAGGCTTCACAATAGACACTAGGTGGGTACAGGATTAACTTGTCTTTTCTCAGCTCAGTGTGCCCTTCCCTTGGCCAAAGGTGTTTCAATGTGGATGGAGGGGTACAGTTATCCTGTATCAAACTGAGCCACTTCCTGGAGATCTACTCCAGCACCAGGCGATGCTTTAGTCCAAGATCATGACACTTCACTATCCTAGTGGCTTGTTAGGTCTGTGCCCTCACTGAGATGGAGTGAAAACAAATACCTTTTACAATATAAAGTTCTGGGAAGGTGGGAGCCCTCCTGATGCTTGCTGGGACTATGGCTTTTGGCAGTCAAAGATTCTTCTGGGGGAAGACCAGCTTGGAGAATTTGGAATTTATTAAGGTAAGAGATAGTCCCTGGGGCCTGTTTAGACCACCATTTAACTCACTGGGGACACAGCCAGTTACTCCCTGCAACCATTAAAATCCAGCAGACTATTCCATCCAGCAAGTGACTAAAAACTGCTCAATGCCTGGTCCTGTCCTGCCTACCCCAACCCACTTCCATTCCTGGCCACCTGTGGAATCCACTTTGCTGTACGTATGGTCTCAGCCTGCTAGGTTCCTTCTACCAATCAGGGGCCTCCTTTAGTCTGTATCTGGTCTCAGCAGGCTGGACCCTTGCCAAGGCAAATCCTGGGGTAGCATTTGAGAGTGATGGCCAGCTCCTGCAGCTGGACTATCAAGCTGTGCAAGTCAATCCTGCAGCCTCACTGGAGAGGTGTACTGACTGGTTCTCATGCAACTGCTGGTCAGAGCTGCTAAGACAAGACAGGGACCCAGCAGCTCAGCCACAGCCTGCATGTAGCTGATGAGCAAGAAACACTAATGGGGAGGCTGGGGAGCATCTGCTGTGTATTTTCAGAAGAGACTAGCCCATCTTTTGCAGAGTCAGTGGTCACGTCACCAGTGCTAGGCCTGCATGTGCATCAGCCATGTGAAACAGCCTTCCCTGTTCAATATTTCAGGATGTGCTCAGGGCCTAGAATGGGATGTTCTTGGTGCAGTGAGATACAGGTCAGATGGTTTTGAAAGTGGCCCTGCACTCTGTTATCAGCAAGCCTGGTGCTAGAAGGGAGAGGCAGCATTAGCTTATGAGGACAAGAGTGATGTGGAGATGGTCCTAGGGAACAGCATGAGCAGGAAAGACCCAGGAGATTGGAGAGTACATTGAGAGCTCTGTCAGACTCAGGACAAAGGTGGATATGATTAGTATCCCACTCTGAATTATGAGCCCATCTACACTAGGAAAGGGCTCCACTGCCAGTGATGGCTCCCAGAGAGGCTCCCCACCTTCCACCCCCACCACATTGTTACTATTGTTTCACCACCAGTGTGGTGGGAATGGAATCTTTTCAGCACCATGGCAGAGACCCAGGTCTCAAGCACCAGCCCATGACAGGAAGCCTTGTTTGGACACCAGCTGGAGGGCAGCGTGAGACTCATCTGGGGGAACCTGCATCCATCCACTGCCAGCAACAAGGTATTTTCCTCAGACAGGCAACCAAGCCAGCTGATTCTTGCCTGGAGTGCCCAGGCTTTGACCAACACTCCCGGCATGCACCCCAACACTGTCCATGCTTAGCCCAGCCACATCACTGTACTGTTGTACCATACTCAGTGCCATCCCAACCCGATCTACAGCAGAAGATCTCCCCACCCCAGTTCCAACTCTCTACCCAAGCTACCTGGGAGAAGGAAGCAGGATGGCTTATCACTTCCTATATCACCAGCACTCAGCCAGGTGACTGAGGTGGTAACTTGGACAATGCCATGGCTGTCTTGTCCCACCAGCTGGGATCACTTGAAATGCATGAAGACACAAGGTGTGTCATTTGCCATTTCCAAACCTTCTGCTTTAACAGGTGTTTGATATAGGCCAGCATGCCATATGACTCCACTAGCTCTGGGTCCAGTAATCTCCAGAGTAGTGGAAAACAGGGTCTGAGGACTCTCAAATTGCCCCAATGAGAGACCCTGCCCGTGGTAGAGGGAAGTTGATTTCACCCTGTTTTGGAGGTGGGCTACAGGAAGTGGTCTCCTGATGACTCACTTGCACACAGGAGCCATTTCTCCTTCTCTCCCCACGCCCAAAAGCCAGAGTTACACCAGCCAACATATCATTGATGGCCAGTGTCAGACAAGCATGTTGGCATGACTCCTAAAGGTTCTAGGAAGTTACTGCAGGCTGAGAGTATCTCCCCCCTGCCCCCGCAACAATCCTCAAGGCAACACTTTTGTCTACTTAGTTTGTCTTTTTCCTTCTGCTTCATCTTAACCCAGGAGCAACTCACCTGAGAGCATAAGACTAGCTCCTCATTGACAGCTACAGGCTCTTGTGGCTACTTAGGCACTAGCAGAAAGTGCCTTTCACAGCAGCCACCTTCTCACTGTGGGGGATGGGGGGGAACAGACTTAGTGGCATTTGACATCCATTACTAAATAAAGCCAGCCTGGATAAAAAAATATTTAGCCTAGTGCCCAAATCACTTGGGCC
This sequence comes from Caretta caretta, assembly GCF_965140235.1. NCBI lineage: Eukaryota > Metazoa > Chordata > Testudines > Cheloniidae > Caretta > Caretta caretta. The sequence goes on along the minus strand of NC_134215.1, from coordinate 45,712,245 downwards.
CTCCTGATTCCTCATACCTATAGTCATGGGCTTGGATCTCCCCCCCCCGATAAGTCTGTTACTTTAGATTAAGCAAGGCCTCCCACCAAGAAGGCTAAGTAGTTTAGTGATCCAAGATCAGGTTAGAATCCAACACTGCTGGCTCAGGCCTCAGTGTGGGCCCACTCCTGCTTTACTCCACAGGGCGAGCCCCTCTGCATCCCTAGGCTGGCTAACAGCAGGACACTGCAGCAATGTGGCTTCGTGTTACAATTTCACCCAAAGCAAGTTCCACTGGAACAGGTCCCTGGCCCCAGAACATGGGGGTTGCCTGTGCATGGAGGAATTTGGCAGTGTAGCAGCAGCAGGAAGCAGCCCAGCTTCAGGGCCACGGGAGCAGCTTCAGTAGTGGCAAGAGATGCCTAGTTTCTAGATCACCCCATATTTTAAACATCCTGAGGGGTTTGAGTATGTCAGAGGCCAGAAACAGCTTGACCCCACAGCAGCAAGCCTGGTACAGAGACAGGGCATTACCCAGCATTTCCCCTCCTCCCACAGCATTGTGGGAAGCCTGGAAAGTAATCTGTGGCACCCTCCCAGGCAAGAGTCAAGGGTGGGGGAAAAAGGGTCTCTCCTACAGTCTTCCCCTCAAACAGCTAGAGGGCAGCCAAGATGAACTGTTGGCTGCCAGGATGGATAGGCAAGAGACCAGCAGGCTGAGGCAGAAAAACCCTACATTATGGCTTTATATCACACACGCCTGAGAGAGATCTTGAAGCCCATTGGGGCAAACAGAGCCCTACAGACCAAGGTTGTCCAAACAACTCCACCTCCCTGGCTTGGTAGCAGATAAGTGAACTTTTTAGGAAGCCTTGCAATCAGAGCACCTCAACAAGGAGCAAACCCCTTCAACAAGCTGCAGATAGGGTTGAAAGGATTTGGTTTCTTGTTAAGTGTTGATTTAGCCATACACAAGCTTAAGAGGTTTCCCTTGGTAAATTAAGTTTACCGCTAAGCGAAGCCAGAAAGCAGCGCCTCACTTCAAGTTCCCTGGTCAGGCAATGTCAGACAATGCAATCTAGGTTTGAATGGTTAGACCTTTCACTTTGAATTTCAATGGTCACTAAATTGTACGACCAACCCCGGCCCCCCCTCCCCCAAAAGTCAGTCAAAAATAAAGTCAGTTGTGCCAAGCCTAATTCTAGAGTAGTGTCCATGGGCAATACAGGCGGTCACAAAGGGACGGTGCAGGAAAGAGGTCAGTATAGACAGATGCTCTTGGCTTTGCCAGAGTTGTGCTGCTAGCCCTGGAGGTCTGTCAGTGGCACACCGTGTGGTTCTGAACATCAGCTGTGCCTCTTCTCAAGGGCTGAGGTGCCGTGTGCCCTGCCCACGAGGAAGTGGTGCCGGGCTCGTGTGCTGCTAGCCCCATCCCATTCACAGGCGATGCGGCCACTGCGCACGGCTGCTGTTTTGCAGAGTTGTGTCAGCTCTGGATGAGATGCAGCTGGGGCCACTTGACGATAGCTGGATGGAATGTTGCGAGGCAGCGGCCTGCTCTAAAACCCGGGACTTATAAGGCTTGAGTGATGCAAGGAACATGGGGCTTGCAAAACAAAAACGGCAGGAAGGGAACATTTGGAATCTTAACCATGAAGATTACAAATAGTACATTTGCTGGCAGCCTAATCTCTCAGTCCCAGATATTCTAGCAGAGCCTGTTAATGACAGGAACTTCGGCACCATGTTAGAGGGAGCAGATTTGGCGAGTCTCTGAAATGGAGCGCCATTCAAAATGCAAACATACCAAGTAGATGGGTCACTGTCCCCTTCTTGCCCCCAGTCTATTGCATTCCTCCCCTCTTTAGTACTTTGCCCTTTTAAGAGCCAGACTAAAGCAATTTAATTAATCAAACCACATGTCCCTGCAAGTTCAGTTTTTCTGTAGCTGGTTGTTGAGGCTAGACTCACAGCAACTCTGGTGTGGTTCTTTGGGAACAGGAGTCATGCCTTAATCCCAGTCCCCTGCTCTTTATAAAGGGACTTCTCTCACCTATGGACTGAGTGCCTGGAGAGCTGCAGAATCTTAGCTGCCAGCTCAGGGTGAGCTAATCAAAGCCTGTGGCCCAGCAGTGGCCTCAGTTAGAAGCTTAGTTCTCAGAGGGAAATCACACCCCAGAAGCATGCTGTTTGGCCTGCTTAGAGGCCAATGACAGAGTCAGGTGACCTGACATGGTCCTGCTCGAGTGGCAAGCCCTTGCCCACAAGCAGGGTTCTCCACAGCACTAGGTCTGTGGCCAATACAGCTGCAGCAGGCAGGCACTTCCCAACACAAATGAGTTTGAAGCTGCCAGCTAGCCATTCAGTTCTGGCCTCCTCCCTTCCGAAGGGGGAAGGTGCTAGGTAGCATCAGGTAACCCTGTGCTGCGAGGCAGAGTTCCTGACTGCTCCTAGTCATTTAAAGGCAGCGGCACTTAGTGGGGGTGCTGTGACTGCAAAGATGAACTTCCCAATAAATGCAATAAACTGAGAGCTACTTGACAGGAAGGGAAGGGACTAGTTTACATAGAACTGCTATGCATGGCTGAACAGCTGCTGTGCTGCACCCCAGAAGTAGCCATATTACTGAAGTAGGTAGAGAAACAGTGTATACAGCAGTGCTGTAGGAGGGGAGTGCTGTAAAGTGATTTCATTGGTTCACCCCTGCTCCCCCCCAAACACCAGATTGTCAGGATCCTGGTTATGTCACTGGCGAGCATTTGGATTGGTTTCTGAAGCAGAGTTCTTTGCCGTTTGTCCACACTGTAACCCAGTTGCCTGAAGACCAAGCCAAAGATCTCTCCACACATTTGTCTGTAGAAGAGTTTTCCTCCCCCATCACCACCCTGCCCCCCCCCCCAGCTGGTAGAGACCACCCTGCCCCTTAGGGCACTGATTAGGAGATCAAGTACTCACCAACAGCCAGGGATTTATAATGGCAAGCCCAGCAGGGCCTTCATGGCCTTCTCTGTTAGATCAGTGACCCAGCAGAGTGCCCAGCAGGTAGTTGAGGAAGAGAAAGGGGAAGATTTAGGTTCCCATTGTGCAGTACATGGGGGTGGTGGTGAAGCCTCATTCTGAGCACCCCAGGAGAAGAGATCATCCCCTTCCCCTCAGACTGCACCATCCAGCTGTGGTACAGCAGCCCACCATCCCTGCTGGCACACAGGGAGCCAGACACGCTCAGCCTGGCACATTTGGCCTCTACAACTCATGACAGTCAAGCATGATTGACATTAAGTCATAAGAATGACATATGGAGTCAGAGGAAGCCCATGCCAGCCCCCAAGAGAGTGTGCCAATATCTGGGCCCCCCCATAGTGAGTATAGCAACATCTCTGAAAGGGAAGGTGGCATGGGGATGGAGGCTTGAGTGTTTATGAGAGTCAGGTTTACAGTGGGAGCCATTGAGAACAGATATAAATACAGCTGTGCTGGCTACAAGGCAGAGCCATGTGCATATACAGGGGATGTTCCCCTGCCTTTTCCAATAAAGGCTGTTTAAGGCTCTTATTCAAGGATTTCATCCTGCTGCACATCTGGGTGGAGGAGCTGTTCTAAAACTGGGTTTTAGCCCAACCACAGTGGGGCCAGGCAGGAAAACTGCACTGTGCTAGCTGGGAAGCAGAGACAGACATGGGTTTCTGCCTGAAGGAGCAGGAAGCAGACAGCTGGAGATTAGCTTGGTGCACCAGGCTATGCACCCTGAGATTAGACTCACTGCACCGCAGGGCTTTCCCAGACCAGGCCAGTCACCCAGCATTGCACCAAGCTACTTTACAGCTCTGCTAGACCAGCTCCCCTCTTGGGGCACCCTGGGGGAGGGGGGAGTTTTAGATATTGCTGGATATGTTAGCAGCAGGAGCACCTACCAAAACAGCACCTTCTCACTGGCACTACAGCCTGTTCAGGGAAAGCAAGTCTGCCCTTTAAACGGAGATCCCATTTGCATGGATTACCCCAGCCAGCTGGACAAGCCTGCCATGAGATGTTCCCCCAGCAGAGGACAGCTGCTCAAGTCCCAAGCACTCAGTTACTTTTAGTTAGCTGGAGTTCAGCAAATAGACAATCAATTCCAGAAAGCTGTAGCCTGTTCCTAGGCTAGCCAGAGCGCTTCCCCCCTGCTTTACTGAGTACAAGGATTCAGCATCAGAGGCAGCTAGAGAATAAGGAACAGTCAACATCCTGAAGGTCACTCAGCCAGTCCTTTGCTAGTGTTCATTGTACTAGGGAACAGAACACTGCTTGGATTTTGAAGCCTTGTGTCAGGGCCATGCTGCTGGAGCAGAGACCCTCTCACAGGCAACCAGCCAGGGAAGGTTTCCTCACACTGAGGGGGTCATGTGTCTCTAGTGGTACAAGGGCAACTGGGCCTTTTAGGAAGCTGGTGTCAAGACCGCAAGGACTGTAGCTCACAGGTGGTCACCTTGAGCCATGGGACTCTCCTCACCAGGTAGCTTGTTTAGGAGGCATGTGCAAAGTTCAGTCCAGGTCCTAGTAACTGCATCAGAACTACAGCTGGCATTTCTTGCCATGGTAAGAGGACAAGACCGAACTGCACACCCCACAGGAGATGCTGTGCAGGCTTCCCTGACGCAGAATGTGCCGTAGCTGTTCTGGGGAACAAGAAAGTCTGAATCCATATCTGTCAGCCTCCCACCTTCCAGCAGCAGGTGGGCCAGGCAAGCCTGGAAGTCAAGGGGCAGCCCTAGGTGTGTGCCTGATCTGCAGCTGCAGAGAGCACTGGCTTTACCAGCACCTCTTCCTAGCTTATACCAGGCCTGTCACACCTAGGCATTTAGCTTGAGGGACGTGCACCCCCATGAGCAGCTGCAGGTACCCCCTCTAGCATCCACAGGGAGCCAGCCCCCTGGAGGAGCACCTGCTTAGCTCCCCCAAGCAACAGGTACAGCTGGAGGGGAAAAACAGGAGAAGTCCCTGCCAAACACACCCTGATCTAACCAGCTGGCTGCTCAGCCCTGACACACCCTGCCAGAGACCCGGTGTGCCTCACTCCCAGACTGCCCTTTTGCTGGAGTGGCCAGGCCTTGGGCATGCTCCTAGACTGGCTCTGCAGCATCCTTTGCTAGGCTAAGCAGGGAGAATTCCAGATGTCTGGAACCATGGATCTGCAGGAGTACAGAAGTCACCTGAAACATCAGCAGGCCTGTGAGCATCCCCACAGCACCCAGTGATGTCTGTCCCCCCCTCCTCTGGATGAGTGACCAAGTCCCTCTAGTCTTGACACTGGCTTCTGCAGCCCTAGTACAAAGGACGCCTCTGAGATGAGTTTAGTCCAGCCTTTACTAGTCCCTAGTTCTGGGAAGTGCTGCTAGGGATGGTCTATAGGCAGCTCAACTGTAGCACCAGCACATGCCAGGGGCGCCTGACTTCAGCCAGCATCCATGCTCTAACCCCTGCACTGCTCCAGAGGCAGGCAGCAGCCTGTGGCAAGACACAGGGAGAGATGGCCGCCGAACGCAGACATGCGGTGCTGAGCACGAGTGGCACAGGCAGGCAGGCAAAACAAACCAAAAGCAGGAAGCCCAGGAGGAAGAGTCTGGAGGCTAAGCAAGCGATAAGTTGTGACAGAGCAGGGGGAAGGGAGGAGCAGCACTAAGAAGCCAGTAAAGAACACATTGCATGGGGGGGGGAAAATGAGAGAGAAGACTGCTTCCCTCCCCCTCCAGCCCAAGGGAGCCCTGGAACAGCCTACTGTAAAGGAAAAAGGTTGGGGGAAGAGAGGGCAGCCTTGCCCTCCCTCAAATCCAACATGCACCGCACCCCCAGTGTACCCAGGGACTTGTGCAGCCATTACCCCCCCTGCAGTGTTGATGTCCCCCATGTAGGGCTACCCAAGCTAGATTAAAGCTAGCTTGAATGTCTACACATGCTGCAGGCACACCTCTGACCCAGGCCCCCTACCATGGGGTTACTTCAAAAGCCCAGCCAACCCACCTATTGCTTGTTTGGGGAAACATTCCTGAGGACAGCTCTGGATCCTGCCCCTAGACAACTCAGTTTCTGGAGAGGCCTGGAGGAGCTGTCTGGCCAGACACAAAGGTATTTAAGCAAGATGCAGCTCTGCAGCCATTTCCTTCCTCCCCGTCATATCTCCAAGAAGGGAGCAGGGCTCTAGGGTGCCACTGGCTGGTAAGGAGAAGCTCTGCCCTGTAGATGTACATTTAGGCCATGCAACCATGTTTAATACCTACCTTCTTATGGACTTAGTGCCAAGGACCATTGGTTTAGACTGAGTTTATCCAGGTCATACTAGAACTGTAATGGGCCCTTCTGGCCTTGCCCTCCATGAAGGCTCAAGAGGGTATCCATGCCAAAGCACAGCTGGTAACTCCAACATGCTGGGAGTATCTGCCCCACACAATGACAGCTCTGCCCAGTCTAGGAGCAGATAGATACCTAGCTACCTACACTACATTGGACAACCCCACTGGAGAGAACACCTCCCCCCCAAAAAATAGGGCTGAATGAGAACCACTCTGAAGGGGAGCTGCAGCAAAGAGGCTGTGTTCCCCTGACTGGTCACAGCTCTCTAGCCAAGCTTGGGCTGAGTCTGCACAGACTCAGCCTGTGAAAGAAGCTCCCAGTTAGAGGGGAAGATGCAGCAGAATCTCCACAAGACCAGAGTATCATGCACCTTTGGGATCCTCCTCATCCCAGGAGTCCCTAGGCCCAGCTCACAAGCTTGGCTGCTACTATGCTAGTAGTGCTCTCACAGCTAGCATGGTGCAGTGGGCAGCAGGAGTTCAAGGCAACTTCCTGTGAGGCATTGCAGAGCTCCCTTGGCCAGTTATGGACAGGATCAATCCCAATCTGCACTGTGAATGGCAAGGCATGTAGCCAGCCATTGACTCAGGGGAAGTCATGTGACAGGGTCATCTGCCTTTAAACTTTGATCCAGGTCTTATGAATGGGGCCAAAGAGGAATCCTCCAAGTAGTACTCCTGTGTCAGACCTGCACAGTGGGGCAGTTCAGCCTTGACCCTGACAGCTGCTAGAATCATTTGGGTTTCCCCTCCCTCCAAGGGATTTCATCTTGAGTCATCCCATGCACCTCCCCACCATTCCCTGCCCTAATCAGCACCCTTGGAGACAAGAGGCTTGGTGTGGGCTGCTTGATCCCAAACCAGGCCATGCCATTTATTCCACACAGGCCATTGCTAGGCCAGGCAAGGGTCACTCACTGCCTGCAGCTCTGGCCCCATTGCCAGAGTTCCCAGGGGCACCTGCTTCAGCCATCCTCACCCCCACCACACTGCATCTGCTGCTCACCCTGCCTTCTAACTGAAGGGGCACTGCCTCAGCTCCAGCACACTGGCTGCAGGGGGCACCACCAAGTGGCTGTGCGTGCCTAGGGCTGGCTGTGGCCTTTAAGCCACAGCCAGTATCTATGGGGAACATTCCTCTCCCTCCAGCATGTCCAGAAAAGGGCAGGAATTAGACTTCTGCAGAAGTTTCTTAGTTTCACCTTCCAGGCTGGCATCTCACCAACTGGTACTTGTATGGCCCTCATCACTACAGCACAAGCACCTCCCTGGTAATAAAGTGGTAGTTTACTGTAGTTTCACTCTCTCAGGTGTCACTTGTAGAGGTTTTTGCAAGTGTGCTTAAGTGGGTGTGGCTGGCTGAGTGCCAATTGCCAGTGAGGCCAGAGCCCAGGAGCAAGTTAAGTTCTTCAGTCCAAGGTCTGATCCTTTAGCAGTGATGCTTCCTCATTCTGTCTGTTGCACTAGCCACTTGCTCTCAGTGCACAGGACTGGTTTGTCTCATTTAAAATGCAGTTACCCCTTCCCACCATGCCAAGGGAGGGTCAGATGGCACTTCCACTCCTTTTCCTATAAAGGTCACCAGCATTGCTTCCTGCAGCAGCTTGAGTTTTCCTTGGTCTCCTATCCACATGGGATCACACCTGACAAATGTCATAATCACATGATCTCAGACTGGTGGTAAGGCTACATGACAGATTCAGAACATGGACCACCTGAACCTGTGAATTTCAATGCTTTCCAGGTGAAGTAGCAATTTGGGGTCTGACAAAATATTTGTCAGCACATGTCTGGAAGCAATTACCACTTTTAGGGCCCCATCCAGCATTAAGATCGTTTCTCTCATGTCAGCATCATGCAGATCCTTCAGTACAGGGAGTCTCATTCCAGCATGTCAGGGAGATTGTTGGTAACCTAGTGCACATTTACCTTCCAAGACCCAACTCTAGGTAAGAGGAACCAGATTTCAGCTATGTAGTTGTTTAGATGTGTAACAGAAAGGGGGGAGGGAGGTGTCCTTCTGTTATATACTTATGGTATCTTTACAGCATAGGAGTTTCCTTGCCTTCTGCAGAGACACCATTTTATGTGTTGTTTCAGACCCAGAATGAGCCAGTGTCATTGACTTGTTTTCCTGATCTGACTACACGTGTCTTAGGTGACAAAGTGATGCATTAGATTTGAATGTTATGCTTGGTCTGAATCAGTGCATAGCTTTAGAAATCAGATCACAGATAAGGCTTGTTGAAGCCTTTGAGTAGATTTTAAATTTTTCCTTGCTAGAACAGTGAAGAGGTAAATGGGACCTCCTGGCTTAGCTACTTGTCTGTTGTACAGAGAGAATACCCACTGATGTTAGAGGCATCACATTTAAAACTGGTCAAGACTGTGGAACTTGCTTCCATAAGAAGGAGGCCAAGAGCTAGCAGGATTCAGAGGTCAAACAAATAAGGCTATTCAGGTACATAAGCTAGGGCAGATGTTTGTCAACTATAAAGCCTCCTTCAAGCTGTTAAGTGATGTGGAGCAAGTTTATAGATGCCAAGGCCAGAAGAGGCTATTGTGATCTAGTCTGATGGCCTAACATAGGCCAGAGACCTTCCCCAAAGTAATCCTTAGAGCAGATCTCTTAGGAAGATTTCCTTTGTTAATTACTCCCCTTACAGGGTTTCTTGTGTCTTCCTCTGACGAGTCTAGAACTTGTCAAAGCTGACAGACAGGACTGAACTGGCCCCACTATGTTCTGTATTTCATTTGCTTAGGCACCATACTGAAGGCTAGAAGCCAGAGTTCTCATTTTAAGCTACTATGACTCTACATGCCTACTTTGAGGACAGGCAGCCATAGCTCACTGGGGGAGCCACAGTTGCTCAGTGCCAGGGAAAAGTCAGATGGCTATAGCTTCAGTACATAGTTATGGATTAGAGGCAATGCTTTTTGCCCACAGCTGTGGCCTAGACCCACCAGTTTCACTTTTGTATTTGGAGCTGTGGTGCTTGGTGGCAGACCCAAGGAATGTTTTAGGATTTGACAGTGCTCCCCAGGAGTTGAGAGGGAGCCACTGTCATTACCAACATGCAAGCAACATAAGGAAGAAAACAGACCCCATTTAACTGCATGGAATAGGAGTGCTTTGCTTGAAACAGAGGCCAGCAAAGAAAGCTGGTGTGCATGACAGTGGGAACCTAAACTATGCTATATTTCCTTAAGAAGATACTGGAAGAGTCTTGTTTCCTCTAACTTTGTCAGATCAGAGTCTGGGGATTCTTTTCAAAGGGAGCTGCCTCCTGTGTTAGCAATAGCAGGGTTTGGGGAGAAGAACAGCCCTAGAGCTAGGCTTTTTATCATAAGAGGTTGTGTTTTGAGAGGGTGTGTAATTAAGGCTACACAATCCATCTTGTCTGTTGGAGATTTGTGTAGAAGAGGCAGAAGACTGGGTTCTAAAGCCAGGCAGTATTAACATCTGGGCATCTGTACCCATGTTCTAACACCGTTTCTCAGACTGGTGGTCCTGACCCAAAAAGGGGTCTCAAAGCTATTGTGGGGAATGTCACAAGTGGTTATGGTATTGCCACCCTTACTTCTGTGCAGCTGCTGCTGGTGGAGGCATTGCCTTCAGCACTGAGCAGCCAGAGGGTGGCAGCTGCTGGCCAGGAGCCCAGCTCTGAAGACAGTACCATTGCCAGCAACAGTGCAGAAGTGAGGGTGGCATAGTATGGTATTGCTGTAACCCAACCCACCCCCTCCCCCCCATTCCCCAACCCCCTAGTGTGTCCTCTATTTGGAAATTTTAAATATGGTCACCCTATTTTACACTTTTCAAAAAGCTTCAGTGCCTTTGACTGCAAGGATAATGATTACATGCTTCATTTAGTGCTCCTATGAGGATGTACAGTAATTTGCTATCACTTTTGGGGGGGGTCATCACAGCCTGAAATATTTTCAAAGGGGGGCCCAGCGAAAAGTTAGAACTCCTGTTTGTGTAGTATGGAAGAGCAGTGCCTAGAGATGTTGAGCCATGGAGACAGCTCCAATGGATGTAACTGATGCTTGACTGGCTTAGCTGGGAGATCACTGTAGATAGATCCAAACTTTACTGGGGTGCTAGACCAGGAAGAGGTGGTGGGAGTGGTCACTGACCATCAGAAGTATTGGCAGTGAGATCTCATTGGCTAATTGAGTGACAGTGAGAGCTGTCGGGGGGTAGGATAAGTAGATTGAGCATTTGTGGACATACCACAGGCCACCGGGAATAAGATTCCAGGACCCATGATCCAGGCACTCAGCCACTGTTCCCATAGGCTTTTAGTGACAGATTTTAGCTGAACAGGTCTGGAACTGGCAGAGATGTTCTTTACAATCCAGGAAGTAAAGACACAGGCACCATCCTGGCTCTACTGTATTCCTACCCTGTTTGGGAAGCAGCCATTGAGAACAGGAACCTTTATTACAGGTGTTTATTGCAGTAGTGCCCAAGGGCTGGCTAACAGGCCCCATTGTACTAGACACTGTCCAGACAGGCTCTGCCCTGAAGAGCTTATAATCCAAGTAGACAAAATGCAGGGTAGGAAGAAAGGGGTATAACAAGTAGAGTGAACACTGATGGGAGCTACTGCCACTAGCTACTCAAGTTCTCTATAGTAAGGAATGGGGCACTGAACGCAACAGTCCAGGGTTGTTTGATTTCAGAAGAGTTAGTTTTGAAAAGATGAGTGAGTGCAGTACAGCTGGAGAAAATGAAAATCCACTTGGGTAGAAGGCAGCTTAAGCATCCAGAGACATAACTGAGGTTAGACTAGTTTCTCTGAAAGAGGAGAGAAAAGGAACAAGAGCTGGCCAGTGTGGTTGCATGAGGACTACTCAAAGAGCCTTAGCAAATAAGAGCATCTATGACCATTCACCAGCTGGTGAGAGAAGTGTGAGCTCCCCTTCCCCCAGCCCCATTATGTCATACTACGAAGAGTGGTTGAGTTTACATCACTCTAGCCAAGCTTGACCTAAACTCAATCCTTCTCTAATGGAGACAGAGCCAGCCTGGGACCTAGGAGGTGGAGAACAGAAGGAGACTGGATTCCTGTTGAATTTCTCATGCAAGGTATCTGCCATCCTAGCCAGAGGCTGGCCATAGCAGATGAGCCTCTTCAAGAGGAGTCCAGGGACGGATCCCTTTGCTTCTCGCCAGATCTCTGCCCTAACCTCACAGGTGCCTCACATGTCCTCTCCCCTCCTTTATATTTGCTGCAGGCTAGGAGCTATATGGAACCTCTTATAGGTCTACTGGCCATCACAGCTGGGAAAGTTAAACTCCCACCCCAGAGAGGGGGCAAGGTGACAGCCATCTAGCAGGTAAAACAGCATTGCAGTTGATAGAGGACTGATTGCAAGTCCCTGCCCTGGGGTGCTCACCTGGTTCTGTTTGTACAGCACCAGGCACACTGGGGTCCTGAGGTGCTAGTGCAGTATCAGTAAGTTGCCATGTTTTGTTTACGTGTGCCAATGTCACAAGTATCCGTGCTGCTCGCTAGAGCAGCTTGTTTGCTGAGCTAAAGTTAGTGGCTGGAAGAAGGTCTGTAGAGACAACTTCGCATATCAGTTAGTTCAGAATAGCTTGGCATGTAGACGGATGACTGGCTTCGTCATGTAAACAAAGGATAATGGTAAGTGGCAGTGTATCAAGTTCGGGGAGGTGTCTGGTGAGGTAGACCAGGGACTAGTGTGAGGCCCTGCTATTTAAGGTTTTCATTATGACCAAGCAGTGGGAGAGAGGCACATTAATGAGATTATGGAGGACACTAATCAGGAGGGGTTGTGAAAGACAGGGACCTTGAGATTAGGTGCCAGTGAGGTTAAATTTGGGAGATACACAGACAAGTGCCAAGTGGGGAGAAGGAGAATAAGCCAAGGTACATGTGTTCAGTGGGAGGGACATACTGGTTTTGCAGAGAGGCTTAAAGGGTGGTTGTGGATGCCAACTTTGATAGGAGTTTACAGTGTTATGTGGAAAAAGAGACCAAATTCACCCATGCAGAGGCACGCATCTAGGAACAGAAGTTTGAGGGCATTCTGAGAATAGAGTGCTCAGAGCAGGGCAGGAAGGATTAGATCTGAGTGAAGATCTAGATGCTAGATAACATACTGCTTGCCTCAGTGACAGGGAAGAGGTTCACCATTAACCTTGACTAGAATTCCAGTCAGTTTCAAACCCCAAATTCAAAGTCATGTCAAGCCTACTGCTAGTTTTAGTCACTTGTTTAAGTAGATTTGTCCCCTATTGATGTGAGATTCCCTGCTGCTTGGGGTGAGTGGAGAGGGGGTAACTGGCTAGACAAGGGAAATGAATCTTTCTATAGCATGCTGTCAAGTACACATGGAGAAAAGAGTTCCCCTCCACTCAGTCACCCAAGGTGTGGTTTGCAACACTAGGAGGAAAGACTTTAGCCCAAAGTGCGTTTTGAGATGGCCATGTCTTCTTAGAAGGATGCAGATACAAGAAGGGAGAGGAATTTGAGTGATGCAGAGAAGTCCTGTGTAACAAGGAATTATGGGAAGAAGAAAGGGGAAAATGTCTGACAAACAAGGACTGTGGAATGCTCTTCCCAAAGCAGCAATTAAAGTCCTATAGCTTTGGGAATTAGGCAGCTACACCCAACAAGGAACTAGTAGAGATCTTGTACTCTAGTGAAGAAGACTGCTTGGGAGGGGCCAGGTGTCTTAGCACAGAAGCCCTTAGCTTTTTCCATACCATGGCTCTCCACCCCAAGACCAGACCAGCACCCCCTTTCCAGGGATCAAGGACACTCTCTCATTAGAAATGGGGTGGCCATGACCCCCAGGTTGACAACCCTTGCCCTAGAAGTTACTCTTGGAGGAGACCCACTATAATCCTCTGGACTTTTATACAAGCCATTGCAATTTGTCTGGCTCCTCCATACCTGTGCAGCTCTACCAATTTGAGGATTGTGGATGCTGCCCCCCTTTGCTGAGAACATGCCAAACTATTATTTTATTCACACCCCTTTGCTCTCACCCTGCTCATGGTGGACAGACATTGAAATACAGTACTAGCTTTCTTGGAAGAGTCAAGTCCCATCTTAGCGCCACACATCACTGTTGGAAGGGCCAGGTGTTCCTTCCTTCCCTGTGCAATTGCATATTGTCACAATGCCACAGCGTATCCAAGGATAGTAGAATTGGGAGTCTCCACTTTGCTAGCCCACCAGCCACATTGCTCTCAGCAAATGCAGCAATAGGAAACCTTACTCCAGCATGAGGTCTGATAGCCTGACAAATTACCTTCCACACCACTTACCAGCAGGCTACAGGGTGCACTAGATAGTTGTAATTCTGTTTCAACTGACTAATTAAGTGACCCAGGATCTTGGGTTTCACTGGCAAGTTCTGCAGGCCAGTGAATAATCAAATCAAGGATCTGCAATGGGTTTCCCAGGCATTAGTGCCTATTAGTTAAGCAGTACTGTAGCAGATTCCCCATGGGCAGGGCTGACCAACTGCCGGTAATAAACCCCTTCTTGTGTTACAGGAGCATGAACGGGACTAGCTTGGCTGATCAGAGGTGAGGGGCGACTCGGAAAGTGCCAAGCAGGGGGAGACAAACCCAGGCATGCTGTAAAGTGCCGCTGCTGCGGCCACCACCCTCTCTCCAGCTGTGCCAAGGCACTAGGTAGTCGACCCCTCCTCTCCATCTCAACCCATGGGAAAAGCAGTCACCACCCTGTCCCCAGACAGTGCTTTGAGCCCTCTCACTCCACTAGCCATTACCATCTTCCCCGCCCACTTCCCACAGACCTAGGCAAGTGCGAGCCTTTGTTCCTGCCCACCCCCAAGAACAGCGAGGGGTTGGACAGGTAGCCTCAGCATTAAGGGGGTTTCTTGTGTAGCTGTTGAGAGGTCACGGATCAAGAGCTCAGCATGCTTCACCAACGTACTGGGAGCATTTCGCCTAATGCCGGGGTGGAAACACGGCCGCCATTCTGCGCCGGCAGTGCTACACGGCTCCTTCGAGGAGAGTTGGGGGAGGGGACGGGAAGACTAGCATAGCCAACCGAAGCTACCAGGGAATTCACGCTTCCCTCCAGCGCGGAGAACTACACACGAACAACATTAGGTTGGCGCCCAAAGGGTTAGCATCCTTGGGCTTACTTCAGAGACTTCTCAGAGCCCCATGAAGAGTCAGGGACCGTGCTAAGTACTCTGGTGCAGTGACTAAGGGGACAGACTTTCTGGTGGAGGACGAGGCAGTGACACAGAGGGATTGTTTTCTCTGCTGCCCGCAGCATGCCATCCGGACACCAGGCTGCATGGTTTCTGTTCTAGGCTTCTCCTGCCGAGAGCAGTATCCCAGGTCTCTCCACCCTCCCCGCACAGGGCTCTCAGAGCCAGTACGCTATGCAGCACAAAGCTAACCAGAGTCCAGATTTGCATCTCTAGCCATCAGTGGTCAGAGAGAAGACAGAAAGGAGCCTGGCAACCCTCTGTGCCCTGAGTGGCTCTTGCCCACCCACTGTACTGAAAGCAGACGGAGGTCTCCAGCAGAGCATGGCAGCCCTGCTCCGGCCAAGCTGGGGACAGCCCAGGCACACTGCAACCAGTGCGGGTCCCCTCCAACCCAGAAGCTAAGGAGCCTTGTCCTCATTCCCCAGAGCCACACTCTAGGGCTCCTGCACCAGGCAGGGCTAGCCAATCTCCCCAAGGTCACACAGGAGGTCAAACCAGGCAAAATAGAATGAGACAAAGTGATGTTCCTGACCTCTAGCTAGCCTGCAACAGTCCTTACCCTGGGAAGCCAGTGCATTCTCAAGGAGAGAGCGGGAGATGGACCATGCAGTTCCCACCAGACTAGTGAGTATTTCAAGGCTCTGAGGAGAGCACCTCTTCACACCTGACCAGGCCTGCTTAAACAGCTGCACTTCCCTACGAGCCCCCCTCCATCAACCCAGCTGCATGCCAGGGATTCATTTAATTCTGAGATGTTCCCCACCCCCAGGAACCCCTCCACCCAAGCTTTGGGTGGAAGGGGAATCAGGGCTGGATGAGGGGTGTCATCCTTCATCTCCAGGGGCTATGAGATGCCCTTTGCCCAGAAATACAAGCAGGAATGGGCTGCACTACACCAGCCAGCAGCAGTTAGTGTGTGCATGTTTTGGGGGTGGTGTGGGGCTAGGGGGTCACAGACCCAGCCAAGGTTTCTTTGAAAGAGATCAAGCCGGAGCACAGAGGGACACTTTTCCTGGCTTGCCAAAGCTGCTGCTCCCAGGTTATGGCAGAGCCCGCCCCCCCAACACACTTTTAAGATCACTTTAAGCACAAAGCAGCATGAGGATTTAAATGGTGAAATGGAGAGAGCAAGTTCTCCTGGCTCATGAGCAGATTCTCAGGGACCCCAAGGGCCAGTCCCAGCTGTAGGCACAGAAAACTAGCCAAGCTCAGGGATGGCAAAGGTCAAGCATTACCCCCAGCCTCAGACAAGATTGTTCCCAACCCCGCAGAAAGGTACAGCCTTGGGTTGGGCACCTGTCCACAGCGCCATGCTAGGGCTTAGAGCAGCTCTGGCTTTCGCTGGAGCAAAGATCCCACACAGAAAATTTTGAGAAATTTAGTTTGTTCTTTTGCACAGCTCCACTCCCAGCCGGAAGAGAGCAGGAATCTGACTGCGCAGCCAGCCGCCCAGCCCCAGCCAAGGTGGGCACTGAGGGAAGAGCAGGGCTTTACATTTCTGGTGGGCTTGGACACTTTGAGCCCATTAAGGAGGCTCAGCCCCACAGAAGGGAAGTGGGGTGTACTTGTGGGGAGCATCAGAGGTGCTCTTTGAGACCAGCCTGTGCTCACACCCCCAATAAGGAGTACATGCTCAGGTCCGCATCCCACCTAGCTAAGGGCAAGGGAGACTAGGATCCAAATTCCCCATTAAGCCCTACACCTCCCTAGCCAATTTACCACCCCACCCACAGAGACAGGCCAGGAACCCCAAACCCTCCCAGCCCCTGAGCCTACCCTCCCAGCCCCCTCCAAGGAAGAGGGCAGAGCTCCCCAGCCCCTTACCTCCTCCTCGATGTTGTTGCTGCTGTTACTGTGCTCACTCTCCTTGTTGAGGTTGCTCATGGCGGGGGTGCAGGGGGCTGAGTGGACGGTCCTGGGTTCTTTGTAGCTTCTTTGTCCAGGGATCGCAGGGCTTCCCCCGGGCTTGGCTCTCTTGGGGGCAGGAGGCTTTCGGGGGAGCTGCGGTCCTGGGCTGGGCTTGGAAATGGTGCCTGTGGGTGACCAACAAACAAAAGGCTCCGGGGTGCAGCTAGGTGCGGAGATGGTGTCCAGGCTGGGTGCCCTGGTGCTGCCCGGGAGGGTGCGGGGCGGGCTGGCCACCGCCCAACTGAACGGGAGTGCGGCGTGGGCGAGGTGCGCGGTGTGGGGGGGAACGTGGCGCGGGGCTATTTGTACCCGGCCGGGCTCACATGGAGTTGGCTGAGGAGCAATTAAGGGAGGGGGAAGGTGCCAACGAGCTGCAGCCGCCGGCCCCGAGTGCAGCCCCGAGCTGCCGCCTGCGCCTTTTCAATAGGGTCATCAATGGCTCGGCGCAGCCCGCCCGGGCGGGGGGGAGGAGAGGGGGGCTCAGCTGGGCTCCGGCCCGGCCCCTCGCCCTGCATCACCGTCTCCCGGGGAACCCGCAGCCAATCCCCGCCGCCCGCAGCCAACTTTCCTGCCCCCCCCCACCACAGTTTTTTTTCCACGAAAAACTTTTTAAACTTTGATGAACTCGCACGATTGAACTTTCTTAAAGGGCCAGCGGCCCCGTTCCGCCCAGAGCCGGTCCCGGCCTGCTCCCCAGGCTCTGACCGGCCGGGCCGCGCCCCCTACCCACTCGGCTGCCTACAGGGCACCCCCCCCCCCCACCGGTGCCACGACAGCCCCCCTCGCAGCTCCAGCCAGCTTGGGAGCCGCACAAATAGAGACTGCAGGCGGGGTCATGCTGGGTCAGCCCGTGGGCCACCGAGATGCTTGGGCAGTTGAGTGCACCAGATGCTTCAGAGGAAGGGAGAAGAGCCTTGCCGAGGCGGTCTCTGACCCCCCCCCGTCCCGCCCCCAGCCTGATCTCCATAGGGAGAGGTTGGCGTAAGCCGTGTCATACACCAAGTGGAGTCTCTCCTATTGTCCCACTGGGAGCTCACTGCATGTCAGCACATCACCTTGGGCACCCACATCCAGCCCCTGGATCCAGCCCTGACGTTTCCGCTAACAAAGACAAGGCCGGTGAGGAAATATGTTTGACTGGATCAGCCTCTGTTGGGGAGAGACACGCTTTCCCTCCAGCGCCACAGTGTCACGCTGAGTACCTTGCCCAGACCTGAAGACCTGTGTAGCTCCAAAACTTGTCTCTCTCACCAACAGAAGTTGGTCCAATAAGAGACAGTACCCCACCCACCTTGTCTCTCTAATATTCTGGGACCCACAAGGCTACAACAACAGTGTCCGCACACACACACATCAGCATATTCCAGGACAACGACACCACCAAAACACAGATCCAGCATCGGGGGGGGGGGGGGATTTGCAGGGATTGGGGTTAAATATGGACTGGATCCATGAGGATACGTTTTTCCAGCGCTGTTATGCCAGGATGCCTAGATCTCGTTTCTCGGTGCTCAAGCGAGTAGCTAGACTTGTTCTCCATTTAGGCAGTGGAATGGGGGGAGTGGGGGGAGAGCGGGGATTTTACCAGACCGCTAAACAATGCTCATCTCCCTAATGGGCCAAGGCATGCCCTTGGGGAGCGGGGAACAGGGGAGATGGAGCAGGAGCAGCTAAGAGAAGAAATTAATATTTAAAAGAGACAAGGATGACTGACTGTCTTGGAGCCCTGTGAGAGGAGGATAGTTGGAATTGTCTGCCTTTAGACTGCATGCTCCAGGCATAAGGTGGGGTCTTTCCTTTGTGTGGCTTGTGACGATCTTCTGGTTGTGATTTTTGTTTTTGTGCTTTATTGAACAATTCAATAAATGTAACTTACCATAAAAGGAAGCCGGAAAGAGCCTTTTGGGGCATACACATTTAGATTTCACTGTGCAATTAACCACAAATTGGAAAGGTGGGAATTGTTAAAATTCTAAACAGGTAACAAATCCCTGTGTTTTCCTGTGCTTTCCCTAGGTCACTGTATGCAGCGTGGCACACACTCTTTGTTCATGGAGAGGGCAATTTGAGTCCAGTTTCACTCCAGCTCCCTCTAATTCTACTGTTTACGTAGGGAACAAGCCTAGCCATTGCAATTGCACCAATAAAATCCATTGCGGTCCCACAAATACTCAGATCTGGCACCTGGACCCAGTGAATTTTGACCCTGCCCTGCAAATTCTAATGCCTAAATAGAGAAGTGATGCTGGCTAGTTTTGTGTTTGACGGAAGGACGGGTGATACAATAATCCTGTAATTGCTTCTCTAACCTATCCCGCTTATTGGATTTCTCTTTTGTTTGGTTTAGCTGTTCCCTATGGAGCAAGTAGCCGTGCGATCGCCATCAAGACTCCTTCACTTAGCTGGTATTGCTGTGGATTTACCAAGCCTGCCATAAATGTGTTTGAACCCTCAGCTCCTCTCTTGCCTGCGGAGCAAGGCAACATGAGGATAAAACACCAGAGTCCTGGTCTACATTGCTGTTTCCCCCGCCAGTGGATCTGCAACGGTGGCAACGTCTGGTCCTAAATTTGTCAGGGTCGACAGAGCTCTAGAGCAAGCCCCGGCCCAACTTCAGGTCTGTCTCAGCTTTGTTTTCACTTTTTCTCTGGTGGCTTTTTAACCGGCTCTTGGTGCATGTCGTTGTTCAGGCATGTGACTGGCAGGCAATGGGGTCGAGCAAGCGACGTGTGGGAGTGGGAGCCAGAAGCAGACATGGCCCAGTTTGCCACCGCAGACAGTGTATTCTGTGAATTTCAGTTGGTGAACTGTCCATGGGAAGGTCATGCTTCGGGGGAATTTTAGTCAACCGTTCAATGAATAGTTTATGTGAACAACTGTTAGCCCATGCTCCTTCACCGTTCACTGAGGATATCCTTTTAGAGCTATGTGTTTAGTCCCCAAAGTCAGAGCTTCCCAAATTGTGCTCCATAGGATCTGCCTGATCACACAACACTGGCTCTTCTTCCTTCCTTCCAGCTATTGAACTGCAGCACAGATCGCTACAGTCCATTCAATACCTTCCCATATCACTCTTCCATGGAAGTAATGGCTGCTGTTGGCACACTATTGTACGTAGGAAGGGAGGGGATCAGGGTAGTGGTGGCTGGGAATGGAAGGGAGGGTGATGTCTCTGTGAAGGCATGGAAGTGGTCTGTGTGAGCACAGCGGGGAGAGGAGGAGGTTGGGTCATTGTGAACAGCCAGGGTGCTATTTTGTGGGATCATGGATGTAAGGCCAGGTGATGATGAGATGATCTTTGTATAAAAATGTGATCCAAGAAGTCTGAGCTTCTCTGACCTCAGTCACATGGGAATATCCCTGTTCTCTGACTGGGTGACCTCACCTTTAGCATCCGCTTCCCTGACTGCCCAAAATGAACTGAGTTTCACGACAACATTCAATTTGCTCTACGATTGAGCACATCTCAGCAGCAGGCCTGGAATTTATCTTCAGTGACTGGTTGGCAATAACATTTTGCTCAGACGAGCGTCCTAGAACTGCTTGCTATAAGAGGCGGGAACAGAGCCAGACAAATTTCCATTCATAAATCATAATTGTTCCCCTATAGCCAGCTAGCTTTATTCCTGCCTTGTGACCCCGCTCTGCCACTGACTCACTGTGTGGCCTTGGCCAGATCACTCATAGCCACATTTTCAACAGCAGCCGTGGCTTTGGGGTGACTCCAACTTGAGACACAGGGGGCAGGATTCTCCAAGCTGCTGAGTGCATGCACAGTTCTCGTGGGCACAAAGAGCTGTGGGCATTGAGCACTTCCACAGCTCAGGCCCTACCTGGCTCAAGTTGAGTATGCTTGAAATCAGAAGCTGCTGTTGCAAATTCCACCACCCTCCATTACAGACCAGACTCCCCCACCCACCACTGTCGCTGCAGACCCTCAGGTTTGGGTAAGGAGGTGCTGGAAGGCTGGTCCTGCAGCTGGACAGAGTTAGGGTTGAGGTGCACTCGCTGTGGTGGAGGTAGTCCGGCTAGTGGAGCGATGTGTGTCTGTGGAAGAGGGAGCAGAAGGCACGGACTATTGGGAACCTCAACTTTTCATTGCCTTGCTGTAGGCTGTTAAGAGCAACCTTAACTCACATGCAGTGCAGAGTTTTTGTGTATTCATTTCCCAGTTATTTGCAAGAGACAATAACAAAGCAACAACTCCGTTTACCAAGATCCTGGTGTGCAAGAAATGAGCCCCTGCTAAGTCAGAGATCTTGAGCTTCATTAAACTATTTAGCTGGCTCTGAATCAACTGGCTAGTAGAACTGCTTGGAGTTTTTGGAATGTGAAATCTTTTGTCAAAAAACTGCCATTTTTGCCTGCAAATACGACATTTATTGATTGATGGGTTGGTTGACTGATTGCAAAAATGATTCTCTATTTACATTTGCTTTAAAGACCATTATTTGAAGAGGGGGGAAAAATTCATCCAAAAATTTTGACCGCTCTCCTGTCCAGCTGATTGAGGAACAGAGCTCTTGAGCCATCTGCACCAGGAGCCGGATCTTTGCCATAGCGATGTCTCCAGCTGTGCGGAGCAAGCAGCAGTGGATTGTCCCACATCCTGTTCTTCTTTAAAAATCTTCAGCCAGTTCAGGAGGTCCCGAACACTTTCACAGAGGCAACAGTTTCTATGGTGAAGATCCTGATTGTCAGGAAACTATAATACTTTAGTCTAATTCTGGTTACTGGGGTTGATATACGGGTGCTGGGTGATGCTGGTGGCCTGTGATACACAGGAAGTCAGACTAGAAGATCTGCTAGTCCCTTCTGGCGTTAAACTCTGAGCCTCTGCAGGCATGTGTACTCTGCAAAGAAAAACCTGCAGCACCAAGCCTCAGAGTCCTGTCAGGCTTGTGGGGCTCAGGCTGCAGGCATAGTTGCGTAGACGTTCCCACCTCAGCACTGAGACTCTCCCTGAGCAATGGCTTTCAAAGGCCAGGCTCCAGCTCAAGCAAGACGACTACACTGCAAAGCACATCTTCAGCCCGAGCCACATGAGCCCGAGCCAATTGACCAGGCACGATGGGTTTTTCTTTGCTGTGTAGATGTACCCTCTGGTCCTTGATGAACCACCAGATATTACTCCTGGCCATCATGAATCAGATCACCAACATTCATAGGGATTCAGTTCTGATGAAGAATCATAATTTTTTTTTAATTTGGGTTAATTAACAAAATAATGATGTAGCCCCAACAAGCCCACCAAACTCTCACTACGCTCACTTTTTTGACTTTTTCCAGTTTGTAGTTTTTAAGCCAGTGGGGTTGAAAGATCATGAGATTCAGAATGTGAACTTCTGGGGGACAATCATTAGAACTCAGGAAACCAGTAACTGGTTCTCTTCAAACCCTTCCAAAAATTCCAGTCTTACTGGGAGATTAGGGGCTGAATATTTGGGGCGGCTGCACTGCCTTTTGCACATGCAGTTGAATGCCCATTTTAAGGATAAGCAGAATACAACCTTAACTATATGAAGTGAGCTGTAGCTCACAAAAGCTTATGCTCAAATAAATGTGTTCGTCTCTAAGGTACCACAAGTCCTCCTTTTCTTTTTGCAACCAAAACTATAGTATCACAACAATGGAAGTGTGTCCATTGATATTGCGTCACTCATGCAGACTCCTTGCTTTTCACTGGGAGGTTGGAATCCACTGACTCCATTCTCCACCTAGTACCCACAATGCATTTGTGCTGTGGCTTCTGCCATGTGTTCTTGCTGGCCCAGCCCTTCCTGTGCGATGTGCCTTCACAGCTGCAGACTATAGATTGTGCTGCCCCAGCCCATGCGGCAAGGAAGCTCAAAGGCACTGGGGAGAAGCTCAAAGGCCATGCGATGTTCAGGCAAAGGCTTACCGTGATGCCATTACAGGCTCACACGCCAGCAAGCAACATGTAAGCGTAATTGTCAGAGCCGCACGAAACAAGCAGCTGGGGCAGGGGAGGTGTTTTGTTTCCCAGACAGGGCGGGATCCAGCCCAGTGCAAGGGGCACCCATTCGGGTATTTCACAGCAGATTCGCCTGTATGCACTAAAACCAGACTCCTTCAATCAGAGCAGGCCACCCAGAGGGCTGAGCTTGCTTTAGATGGGCAAGTGCAGACAGAAGTACATGTATTAGGTCCAATGCGGTGATTCAGACTATTCTAGACAACAGGGGTTCTCAATCTTTTTCTTGCTGAGGACCCCCTCGACATGCTATAAAAACGCCAGGGCCCGGTGGGGAGGGGAAACAGGGGGCTCCAGGCTGGGGGGGACCCTTAGGCATAAGCATAGTTTACTTCTATTTGGGGGGAGGGCGAGGGCTGGCGGGGCTCGAGCCAGCTCCGCACAGCAGGGTCCAGGGAAGGAGTGCCACCTCCACCCCCTGACTCGCTCAGGAGGCCACCCAGCCTGTCTGGGCTGTGGAAGGACATAACCAAAACATATAACTCAAAGTGGGGACTCAGTTCAAAAAGTTTGAAAACCACTCAGGGTGCACGGAGGGGGTAGCTGGGGGCTGTGTGCAGGTAGAGGTTAGCTCAGGGTGCAGGCAGGGGTTAGTTAGGGGCTGTGTGTGGGCAGGGGAGTAGCTCAGGGTTCAGGCAGGGGGTAGTTAGGGGTTGTATACAGGCTGGGGGGGAGGGACTCCCAGTAAAGCTCCCAGTTTCAGTGGGGCAGGGGGCGGTAGGGCTCCCAGCTTCAGCCCCCTGCTGCTCCTGGCTTGGGGAGGGAGGTTTGCTGGCTTCAGCCCCACATTGCTTCCGGCTTCGGGGAGGGGAGGGGCGCGCCGGCTTCAGCCCCACATCACTCCCGGCTTCTGGGCCTTGTGGGGGGCGCCAGGTTCAGCCCCGCACCGCTCCTGGCTGGGGTGGGGAGCCGCCGACTTCAGCCCTGCACCACTCCTGGCATCAGCGCTGGGGCTTGGGGCACCGGGTTTCAGCTGCAAGGCTCCGCGGCCCCCAGAAGCTTCCAGGGTAAATAGACAAGACGGGCAAAGGGTGGGAGAATAGAAGTGAAGATAGGCAACAGGTCTATATGGGGTTTTGCGCTTGGTGGTTTTTCAGCTGTGTCAGGGCTCCAGGGCAATGAAATGGTGTTTTTCATAGATAACAGTAATGGTCAATGTTCGCTGCATGTTGGGGTCCCCTGCCCATGCTGTGAACCGCCAAGGCTGATCTGTACCAGGCTATGCAGAGTGTGGCACAGATTTCACAGGATGATTTGAAGCTGGAGGAAAAGGCTGTGTGGCAGATTGATTTTGATTTAAACCCAATTTATTTCATGTTAGCTTAAGGCAATGTCCTCACTGTAAAAACAGGTGTGCTTTTCACAGCGAGAGAGCTACCTCAAGAGAACATCTCAGTAGGAAATCTTAGTGGAGATGAGGCTCTGTAGTTTTCAACCTCACTGTGGCTAGTTGAGGTCAGCACTGCACCCCTGGCTAGGATTTACCTTGACTAGCTATAGAAACACGCTGGCGTGCCAGAAAGATAGGAAGAATAGTAAGAGGCCAATATGGCTCCCTTGGGAGCTCTTCAATGATCTGAAAAGAAAAGGGAATAAAACAAAAAGTAGAAATGTGGGCAAATTGCTCAGGAGGCATACACAAGAACAAGCAAGTCAGGACAAGATTAGAAAGGCTGAGGCACAAAATGAATTACTCCTAGCAAGGGACATAAAAGGCAATAAGAAGAGGTTCTATGAATACAGCAGGAAAAAGATAGAAGGGAAGTGGAGGTCTACTTAGCAGGGAAGGAGAGTTAATAACTGATGACATCGAGAAGGCTGGAGCGTTCCATGCCTATTATGCTTCAGTCTTCAATAAAAAGGGTAACTGAGACCAAAAGCTTAATATAATTAATATTAACAACAAGGGGGAAGGAACACAAGCAGAACTAGGGAAAGAAGAGGTTAAAGAATATTTAGATAAGATAGATGTGTTAAAGTTGGCAGGGTGGGACGAAGTGGAGATTTTCCCTTGTTATGTTGTATGTGAGTCTTACTATTTTGCCTGAATGCTGCGTGTACCTCAGTTTCCCTTTGCATTACACCAATGTCTAGGTGGTGGGAATAAGCATGTGTGACTTTTGTGGGGGCTGCTCCAGCTGCCTGCATGGATGCTATGGCCACTCTTTCTAATGGTATCATGAGGGGGATGTGACCAGGTGACACTTGGCCTGGGAAACAAGACAAAGGCCGGAGGAGGAGCAACGGGCAGGGCAGGGGCCAGGCAGCTGGAAGCTAGTCGCTCTCTGCTGGCTTGGGACACAGTAGGAGGGTGAGAGCCCTGGCTCTAGGCTCCCTTCCCCCCAAGCTTGACTTAGCTGAAAGTCACTCATTTCTGTGCCAACAAGTTCTGTTCTACTCTGTGTTCCTGTCGACTAATAAACCTTCTGTGTTACAGGCTGGCTGAGAGTCACATCTGACTGCGAGTTGGGGTGCAGGGCCCTCTGGCTTCCCCAGGAGCCCTGCTTAGGCAGACTCACTGTGGGAAGTGAATGGTGTGGAAGGGGATGCTGAATGCTCCCATGTCAGACCCAGGAAGGTTGAAGCTGTGTAAGCTTCTTGCCCTGGAGACAGTATGCTCAGAGAGAGAAGGCATGCTTCGCCAGAGTCCTGACTGGCTTCGTAGGGAGTAGTTCCAGAGCATCGCCCTGGTGACTCCATGACACAGGACCTGATGAAATTCATCCTAGGGTACTTAAGCAACTATCTGAAGTCATCTTGGAACTGTTAGGAACTGTCTTTCAGAACTCATGGAGCATGACTGAGGTCTCAGAGAACTGGAGAAGGGCAAATGTCATAGCTGCTTTCTTTAAAAAGGATAATAAAGAGGTCTTGGGGGATTGTAGACTAGTCAGTCTAACTTTGATAAGTGGAAAGATATTGGAACAAATTATTAATCGGTTTGTAAGCACCTTATTGGGTAACAAGTAATAGCCAACAAGGATTTGTCAATAACCAATCATGCCAAAGCAACCTAATTTCCTTGACAGGGTTACTGGCATACTAGACATAATATATCTTGATTTTAATACGGCTTTGGACATGCGCCCACATGATAGTCTCATAAACAAACTAGGGAAATGTGGTCCAGATGCAATCACTATAAGATGGGTGCACAACTGCTTGAAATACTGTACTCAGAATAGTTATCAATGGTTGGCTGTCAAACAGGGAGGACATATCTAGTGGGGGGATTTGGTATTATCTGATATTTTCATATATGAGTTGGATAATGGAATGGAGATTATGCTTATAAAATTTGCAGACGACACCAGGCTGGGAGAGGTTGCAAGCACTTTAGAGGACAGGATTAGAATTTAAAATGACCATGACAAACTGGAGAATTGATCTGAAATCAACAAGATGAAATTCAGTAAAGACAAGTGCAAAGTACTTCACTTAGGAAGGAAAAATCAAATGGACAACCACAAAATGGGGAATAACTGGCTAGGTGTTAGTACTGCTGAAAAGGAGCTGGGGGTAATAGTCAATCACAAATTGAATATGAGCCAACAAATATTCTGGGATGCATTAACAGGAGTGTCATATGTAAGACACTGGAGGTAACTGTCCTGCTCTACACAATGAGGCCTCAGCTGAAATACTGTGTCCAATTCTGGGCACCACACTTTAAGGAAGATGTGGACAAATTGGAGAGAGTTCAGAGAATAACAACTAAAAATAAAACATTTAGAAAACCTGACCTATGAGGAAAGATTAAAAACACTGGACATGCTTAGTCCTGAGAAAATAAGACAGAGGGGGACCTGATAGTCTTCAAATATGTTAAGGGCTGTTATAAAGAGGGTGGTGAGCAATTGTTCTCCATGACCACTGAACGTAGGATGAGAAGTAATGGGCTTAATCTTCAGCAAGAGAGATTTAGGTTAGATATTAGGAAATCTTTCTAACAATAAAGATAGTCAAGCTCTGGAATAGACTTCCAAAGGAGGTTGTGGAATCCCCGTCACTGGAAGTTTTTAGTAACAGGTTAGACAAACACCCACAGGGATGGTCTAGGTTTACTTGGTCCTATGTTAGCACAGTGGGCTGGACTTGATGACTTCTGCGATAAATTATGGTGTGCGGGAGGGTAGTCCCCTTTTATGGACACCTAGCCATCCAGTAGCTATAAAATCCCTCTTAGTAGCTGTTCTCTAATTGCTCTACCTGTAAAGAGTTAAAAAGTCTCACTGCTATGCATAGGTAAAAGGAAGTGAGTGGACACCTGGCCAAAGGAGCCAACGGGAAGGCTAGAACTTTTTAAAATTGAGAAAAGACTCCCCTTTTGTCTGTCTGTTGTTGTTCTCCTGGGGAGAGGCGGATAGGGCAGCAGCTATGCTGTAAGAAGCTTGGGCCACGTACGAAAAATCATCAGTATCAGACCTAGAAACTACTCACTTAAAACCCCAGATATGTAAGTAGATCAGGAAATGTCTAGGAAGACACAATTAGGTTTACCCCTTTTATTTTGTTATGGCTTGTGGATTCCTCTGTGCTAACCCCAGGGGCTTTTGTTTTCCTTGTAACCTTTAAACTGGACCTCAAGAAAGCTATTCTTGGTTCTTAATCCTTGTAGTTGTTCTTTTAAAATCTAGCAATAACCTCAGTTCCAAGATGTATTTTCTTCTTTTCTTTTTCTTTTGATTAATAAAATTTACCTTTTTTAAGAACAGAATTGGATTTTTGTGTCTTAAGAAGTTTGTGTATGTTGTTTAATTAGCTGGTGGGAACAGCTGATTTCCTTTTTTCTTTTTCTTTCTCAGCTCTTCCCCGGAGGGGGGGTGAAAGGCTTGAGGGTACCCCACAGGAAGGAATTCCCAAGTGCGCCTTCCTGGGCTCTCAAAGGGATTCTGCACTTGGGTGGTGGCAGCATCTACCCATCCAAGGTCAGAGAAAAGCTGTAACCTTGGGAGTTTAATACAAGCCTGGAGTGGTCAGTATTAATTTTTAGAATCCTTGCAGGCCCCCACCTCCTGCACTCGGAGTGCCAGAGTGGGGAATTAGTCTTGACAACCTCTTGAGGTCCCTTCTAGCCCAACATTTCTATGACGTGTTGGCAGTGCAAACATAACCTATGTTGATTAGGAACGAGTTTAAGCTCAATCAAAATAAGTTACTCTTAAACCAAAACCAGAGTATCCACAGAGCCATTGGAATTCCAGTTTAAGTTAAACTAGTACGACTTCCTTGTGTAGACAAGCCCACAGTATTTCTAAAGCCTACACGGAAGAGGCTGTGCTTCCCAACAGTTAAAGCAGGGTCTGGCCCTTTGGGCTCTCAGTTCCATTGTTGAACTATCACTGATGCACATGATGCCACTTTATCTCCGGGTGTCTCAGTTTCTACAAAATATGGGGACAGCACTGCCAGAGCTCACAATGAGACTTCCTGTATTCGTTAATAATTTAATAATACTGATAAATGTAATCATAATAAAAAGATTATAAAATTACTAGTATTAATAAATGTAATAACAATAAAACTCAATGAAATGTTTGTAATGTTGTGAGACCTTTGGTGGGAAAGGTTCAGGCCAAGACTGATAAAGCATGATAAGGAAATAGAAAGAAAACTTTAAAGGAAACAGATCCTTTAAGGTCAGGTGCATGTAACATCACTAGGAGCACATCTGGATTCATAGGCAGAGGCTCAGAGCCATCTGGACTGGATATTGAGAAGGTGTCTGCACTAGGGAGTGAAATGAAGCCAATGGGGAGAGCCTGCCCTGGGATATCACTTGCCACTGCTGGAAGATCCCTGACCACACAGGTCACTGTTCCCACTCCTACTCTGGCAGCCTAGCCACCAAAGCACACACCCTCTGGGGCGCATCGCCCTCTTGGGTAGCTGAGCAAGAGGGAGGGCTAAGTGTCCAGTCTCAGTCCTGTGACTTAGTTTTCCTGATAGACTCAGCTCTATGCAGCACAAAGTCAGCTCCAGCCCCACGGGAGGGAAGGACAGACCCCTTTCCCTTGGCACGAAGCCTGACAGCATCTCCTCCTCGGGTCCACTATGCCTCCAGTAGAAAGTCCTGGGTCATTGCTGCTGGGCTACCAGCATGGCCAATAGCCAACAAATGGTTACCAGTCTTGGTTATTCTATTCCTGGGATTTTTATGAACATCTGAATAATTCTGTGAATTCTGTTTCCAGTTCTGCTACTGCATGGCTTGGGCACATGGTTTTGTCTCTCTGGAAATCAGTTTCTTCAGCTGTGAAATCACTTTCCTGACCCTCCCTGTGCTGTACAAAATGCTTGGGGACCAGAAGGGCCATACAAGGGACTATTGTACCTGAACTCAGTTACACATGTATGGCTTACGTGTGTACACTGGAGAAGGAGCACCAGGCAACCCATTCATCACACAGCTTTGGGCCTGGGCACTAGGCATCCATATGAAAGCTGGCCGGGGGGGTGGGATTCGGAGCCTGGGCTCTAGCTTGAGCCCAACAGCTACACAACGATTTATAGCCCCACAGCCCAAGCCCTGCGAGCCCGAGTCAGCTGAGCCCAGCTCCAAGACCCACTGCCGCAGGGTTTGTTTTTGCTGTGTCAATGTACCTTCAAAGGCACTGCGCTTCCTGTGTTATGCTTTCATAGGATCCACTCCAACAGCTCAGCCTCGGCTTGGACAAGGAAAGCCGAGACGGACTCTTGGATTTGTCTAGCCTTTCTGGCTTGCTCAAGAATGTCACCTTGGCCAGATGCTGCCATGAGGAGATTGCATGGACAAGGCAGGCCTAGGTTGTGAGCACTCTTGAACCAAGGCCGCAAGAGGTCACCTACCCACAGAACCTGATGAAAAACAAGCCAGGCCACTAGTGCACCAGTGGCCTGACATTTCACAGTGACTCATGTCCAGCACTGGGAACGTTTCCTTTCAAACATGCACAAGCCAAATCCGTCCTGTATCTGCACCTGCAGGGAAGGAGGAAGGATGGTACAATGGTTAGGACACTAGCTTGGGACTTCAGAGTTCAATTCTCTGTTCCATTACAGACTTACTCTGTGCAAGTTACTCTGTTTCTCTGTGGCCCAGTCCCCCATCAGTGAAATGGGGATGGTAGTATTTTCCTACTTCACAGAAAGGCTGAGAGGATAAATAAATTGAATACTGTGAGGTGCTCAGAGACTACAGTAATGGGGGCCAGATAAGTTCCAAAGATATCTAGAAATAGGGCTCCATGGAGAAGTCAGTTGTGGGGCTAAAACCTGCAGCCTCCTCAGAGTAGTGTACTATTACTGAAATTCAAGTATCAGCTGCATTAGCTCAAGCCAGAGGAAACGTTTTTTTACAGAGTTCCTTGTACATTCCTTGATGTTTGCTTACTACATTGCAAGATCACGGGCCAGTCAAGGAAATTAAAATGTGGAACTGATAAAAAGAATTTACTTTTCACACAGTTCATGATTAACCTGTGGAACTCACTGCTACAGGAAGTCACTGAGGCCACAAAATTAGCAAGATTCAAAAAGAACTGGACATTTCTATGGATAACAAGAATATCCAGAGTTACCATAGTTAATTCTAACAAATATTTTGACAAGGACATTAAACCTACTTCAGTGCTTAAGCTGATCTCTGTTAGCCAGGATGAGACCTACGGGCAGGGACAGGGGGAAATATTATCCCCAATTTGCTACTACAGGGTTCTTATGCCGGCCTCTAACTAGCTGGTTCTGGCCACTGTCAGAAATGGATGCTGGGCAAGATGACCCAATCAATTCCTATTAATAAAAGGGAGGGCATGTCTTCTTGAGGTTAGACAAAGGATGGGGAGCCAGGTCATCTGGGTTCTATTTGTAGTTGTACCATCGATTAATTTTGTGACCTTGGACATGTCGCTTAATTGTGACTCTATTTCCCCATCTGTAAAATGGGCATAATTTTCAGTTATTACTACTATAATGCTGACCTGCTTTGCAAGGGCTTGTGAGGCTTGGCTAACATCTGCAAAGCGCAACTCAGGCACCAGGAGCATTAATGATAATAAAAGCCCATTGTCATCAGAGATCAGCTGGGGAGCTGAACATTAATGGGCAGATTTTCCAGATCTGAATCCACTGACTGTGGGGTCTCTGGAAATCTAACCCTAAGTCCATGAAGACACAGGGCAGCAGATGAAGCTTTGAGAGAATCTCCCCCAGTGCAATAGATTGAAATGTTGCTCGTGGCTTGATTTTCAGAGGTGATGAGTACTCATAGCTCCCTCTGCAAGTCAGGGCACAGTTGCTTTGCATGGAAGCGTCTGTAGCCCTAGGCCTCCTGGATCTTGCCTCAAGTAAGGGTTCAGAAACCATGCATGAGAGTGGACACATACCATTAGTCAGAAGCTGTGCTCTGCAGGCATCCAGCCATGATTGGCTACTCTCATGTCTGCAGGAAAACTTTAGTGCATGGAAGAAGGGAGAAGTTGGGCAAAATGTGATGGTCACCTTGGTTTGCTGGGATCATTTCTGGGAAGGGTGACCAGATAGTAAGTGTGAAAAATCGGGACGGGGGCTGGGGGGTAATTGGCACCTATATAAGAAAAAGCCCCAAATATTGGAACTGTCCCTATAAAATCGGGACATCTGCTCACCCTATTTCTGTGCTGGTTGGCTCTGGTTTTATTAAAAGAATCTAAACCGGAATCAAGACAGTGCCAATAAGTCAGATCCTCTCGCCGGTGGGTATCAGGAGTAACTCTATGGTAGCCAATGCAGCTGCGCAGGTGTATAGCTAGTGTATGCAAGGGCTGGATCAGGCCAACTATGCTTTCCTTACAAGAAGCCTTCGCAGAGCTCAGATGTGTAAATAAATCAATAGAGGTTTGTGGGCAGCGGAGCCGGGGCATCCAGCATCGTTTCACCATTTCTTGCTGGCTGTCTGCGATAACGGCAAGGCCTGGAACTCGTCCTAGGACAAAGGGGAGAATGTTGGGCTATTTCCTGCTTGTTTAGATTTATGACTGAATTTAGTAGCTGTGAAGGAAGGGTTGAGAGCCCTGAGTTCCTCCAGATACAATGCTAGGAGATGCTGGGAAATTTCCTCTGACGGCTTGCCTGCACCTCATTCACCACCTCTAGAACCCTATCTATTCCAGTGCTGGGCTCCACACACACTGTTCTGCTAACATCAGAACTGTAGGGCTGGAAGGAACCTCGAGAGGTCATCTAGTCCATCCTCCCGTACTGAGGAAGGACCAAATAAACCTAGACCTTCCTGGCAGGTATTTGTCCAGCCTGTAGGATGCAGATTCCACAACCTCCCTTGGAAGCTATTCCAGAACTTACCCTTATAGTCAGAAAGCTTTTCCTAATATCTAAACTAAATCTCCCTTAAGCCCATCACTTCTTCATGATCACTTGCACCCAAATTGCCTCCCACCTTCAGAAGCAAGTCTGAAATAACTGCCCCCTGGTTACTTCACTTTCCGAAACAAAAAGTTGTCTCCTTTACATTCCAAGAACTTATTGGACTGTTTGGGTTTTGCCGTATTTATTTCCCAACAGCTCTCTGGGTAGTTAAAGTCCTGCATTACCACCAGGTCTTGTAGTTTGGATATTTCGGTTATGTGTTCTAGAAATGCCTCATCCATCTCCTCCTCCTGATTTGGTGGCCTGACCATCGCCCCTGTTTTTTTTCTCCTTTTTCTCCTCACCCAGAGACTTTCAGCCCATCTGCCTCTCACCTCCTTCTAGACCTCAGAACAGGTGTAAATATTCTTGATGTACAATGCCACATCTCCTCCCTTTTCCCCTTGCCTGTCCTTCCTGAACAAGCTATACCCCTTTATACCAGTATTCCAGTCATGAGACTTATCCCACCAAGTCTCAGTGATACCAATTAAGTCAGAATTTAGTTTATGTATTAATACTTCCAGGTTTTCTTGTTTGTTCCCCATGCTCCTTGCTTGCATTTATGTATAAACACTCCCAACCTACATTCCCCGCAGCTATTCCAATCCTAGGCTTCCACCCACCCCACCATCACTCACACAGCTCTTCTAATGCCCCTCCATACCACCCCACAGCCCCCTGCTATTCCACTGATCGGCATCCTACAACCACAGCTCTGATGCTGCCCTTCAGTCCTGTCCTGCAGGCCCTCTGCTAGTCCAGACCTGGGCTGTCTGTCAGCTCTGCCAACACCTCTCCATCCTGACAGGCTGTCCTTGCTCCACCCCCACCATTCCTTTCCTAGGTCTCACTGGAGCAAAGACAGACAATTATCCTTCACTGTGGGGTTGTCTGGATGTTGTGTTCTGGGGCACACTCTCCATTACAGTGCCCCTTTGCACCAGGGTATGATGATGAAGAAATCGGTATCTCTAGAGCCACTTGCCGGTCGTCTGTCTCTGTGCATGCCTCAGTCGTCCGGCTGAGAAATATCTAAGTCCATCCCTTTTAAGGCAACAAAAGCTCAAATTAGTAATTGGAATCTCTCAACAAACCTACCCTCCATCTTCTTCTGCTGCTCCTCCCACAGCTGCAGGATTGAGCACTGGCCCCTCAGAACGAGCTGGTCTGAGATCTCTGCTCTCTTGCAGACTGACTCAGGCTCCTTCACAGAAGTCCCTCTCCTCCCTGTGGTTCCTCCATTGAGATTGAACTCTCCCCACTGTTATGGGGCCTAGCTGTCCATTAAGTTGTCACCTGCTGCCTCCCCATCCCACCCCGCTGGCCGAAAAGCATCTAATTACGTACATCTATTGCACCCGTGCCATAATCAGCAATTAGCTCCTTTCCAGCCCATGACGCATCCCCCTTTTTCCAGACAGTACTCAATGGGATGCTTTTTGGGCATTACAATGCTGGTCTAAACCACCTTCCAATTCCTCTTCTAGTTTGTGCACCCACATAAGCTATCAGCCTTTTTCTTCCAGGATCTCTTGATACTCTCCTTTCAGCTGCTTTTACTTGTATCACATTTTGTAGAGCCTGCTCAGTGCCTGCCAGTTGTTTTTGTGGTTTCTCAGTCCTTGTGCTCTGGACTTCACCTCAACCTTCTCCGGTTTTCCTCTGAGGTCAAAAACTAGTTTCTGTGGCTAGTGCAGCCTCCCCTGTCCTCTCACAGAGGCTGTCCTCCCAGCAGCCTGCCCAGTTTCCTTCCTCTTCAGCTCCAACGGATACCTGTTACCGGCTTACAGGAATGACTGCCCTCTTTTGCTGCCTACTATGTATTCAGCTCTTCAAGCAGTTGGCAGAGATACTTTTCCTGTTCCAGTTCTGTTTTTGTCTGGACTAATTCCTGTTCCTGTTTCTCTGTTTCCCTGAGAATCTTCTGCTGGGAGGCCTTAACTTCTTCCACCCTTCATCTCGCTTCTTGTAATGCACCTCCAGGCTTTGAAAGGACTTAATCTCCTGTTTGGCCCTTTCAATATCTCCTGAATGGAGTGTCTGGTCTCTCTGATCACTTCCTGCCTGCTCAGCAGGGCTAACCAGCCCCAAGCCTGGCTCCTGGCACTTGTCAACAGTCAGCTCAGCTGGTACCCTGTGTTGCATCAGCATCAGGAAACCCCACAGTCTCCGCCCACAGTCATGGGCCAGAGAGGTTCCTTGCCACCCCAACCCTCAGCTGACCTTGCTGACCCCATACTTCCATTTGACCTCCGCTATCAGGCAGATGTGGGTCTTGCCGTGCACACATGAAATGTAGACTGGCAGGTGTCTGACCACTTCTACTATCCAGAGACAGCTCCCCCGGACTAATCGTTGCCTGCAGCCAGACTCAACCAGGCTCTTTATTACCCAGTGCCCTCATCTAATAGGCACTACATACGGTGGGGTTCAACACCAATTAAGAGAGCCTCCAAGGCCACAAACTTGAGTATAATAGCACCCAGGTTGTTGCGTTCCATAAGGGGGCAGTCTCTTTTTATATCGTCAGGCTGAGCACAGTGGAAACAAACCATATAGTGTTCCAGAGTGCCCACGGTGGGCCTTTGTAAGTTTGCAGGAACTCCTGGTGCATTGATAGCTCCTGGGGTTACTTCAGCATCAAACCATCTAGAAATTTCTCTACCTGTATGATGCCTTTGACCTCTGGGGGTTGGGGTTTGACATTGCCCCATCTCCCTTGGTACAATACCCTTAACCTTGGCCCTTGTTTGGGCTACTCAGTAGTACCATTGGTCTCTAGCTAGGCCTCTGTCTTCTCTACAGCCTCTTTGGTAGCAAGTGGCCGAAATCGTTGGACCCAACTTTGGGCTCCAGCTGGTAAGAAGTTGCTCTAACACTATTGAGTCCGGGACTTTTGTAACCCCCTTGGGGTTTAGAGAGCAGCACCCCTTCAAAAAACTCATCCTGAGGGAGAGGAAGTGGGGGTTGTTCCACAGGGAGGGGAGTCAAGATGGAGAGAAAGACATGGGTGTGTGGGGTGTCTGTAGCTCCAGACAAGCGGGCCTGTGGTGAGCAGGCCCTCACATAGTAAATCAGCCAAGAACCAGCCCAAAGCCTGAGAGACAGAGCAGTAAACTGGAGACATCCCAGGACAGGAGCCAGGAAGGAATCATCTGAGAAGGACAAACTAGAGCCAGACCCAGCATCACTGTCTCCAGGAACTCACTGGGGCCAGGAATACTGGGGTTTGTGACTTTGCATTGGGATAAGGAGGGAGGCTGTAGCTAGTTAAGTGGAGAAGCTGTTGCTCTGTGTGGGTTTGCAGAGAGCAGCAGAAGAGGGCACCGGAGCACTGAGAGTGTGTTGGGGTCACCCTAAAAGTGTTAACAAAGGATAGTGGAAGCCAGAGTGTGACTGGAGCTTTGCTGGCAGGCTGCAGCTTTACACACACTGAGGATGTGACCTATAGGCTGGTTGTGAGCAGCCTAGGTGGGAGCTTGTGACATTCTATACCTTGGGGGAGCGTGCTGTAACCCCCATAGTCCTCATTTTAATATAATCATGATCTTACGTATAAAGCATGCCTTGTAAGGTATCAGGGGAAAGGTCTGCTGATCTGCTGAAAGTCATTTCTCTATCCATATATGTATATCATTAGTGCATATGAAGTTATGAGAATCTTGTAGTACGGTGGTCACTAAAACATGCTGTAAGTTGGGTGAATCAGTCAGATATTAGCTCCCCAGAGGCAACAGCAACTAAGGAAAGTAACCAACTCTTGGGTGGGGTGTCAAATAACCCATCAAAAGCCATTGTCCAGCAAGGGAGCTACAATGCAATGACCCATCTGCATGAGGCCACACCAGGGGAATTGCACAGCCTTGCTTGGAGAGACTCAGTAATGCTTACCTGGCTCTGAAGCAGGGAGAGGCAAAGCCAAGGGGGAGGACAGGACATGATAAAAGGAAGAGACGTTTCCCATGTTCTTCCTCTGTCTTCCACCTACATCTACAGACACCACACCAAGCAACTAAAGTGCTGATCAAAGGGGAGAGCCTGGCTGAAGAGCAACCAGCCAGCCTGTGGTGAGAAGCATCTAAGTTTGTAAGGGCATTGAAAGTGTTAAGATCAGCTTAGAATGCGTTTTGCTTTTATTTCATTTGAGCAAATCTGACTTGTTATGCTTTGACTTATAATCACTTAAAATCTATCTTTATAGTTAATATATCTGTTTGTTTATTCTACCTGAAACAGTGCATTTGGTTTGAAGCGTGTCAGAGACTCTCCTTGGGATAATAAGCCTGGTACATATCAATTTCTTTGTTAAATTGATGAACTCATATAAGCTTGCTGCGTCCAGCGGGCATAACTGGACACTGCAAGACGGAGGTTCCTATGGTTGTGTCTGGGGCCAGAGGTATTTGTTAGCGTCATGCAGTTGCAAGTAGCTGACAGCAGCTTACATGCCAGAGGCTGTGCGTGAACAGCCCAAGAGTGAGGGTTTTCACAGCAGAGCAGGGTAAGGCTGGCTCCCAGAGTCAAGGATTGGAGTGACCTAGCAGATCATCAGGCCAGATAACACCAGAGGGGAACGTCACAAAGCTACAGCAGTAAAGCATTGTGAGGCACCCAAGGTTGCAGTGCAGGGATGACACAGCCCCTCACTGGTCTGGATTGTACCCCAGAATGTCATACTCCCACTGTTTTTCTCCATTCATCCCTCTGTAAATAAATGTCTGTCTTTCCTGTCTCCACTGTACTATTCTAGGATGTGTTAACTCTGGGGGGAGGGGGTTGGAAATGTAAGATTTTGCTTGTTCATCTGATGGGGTATATGTGGCTTGTGCTTCTCCCCAATGAAACAGAGCCATCCAGGCTGTCTAAGACAGTCCAGCCCAACCTGTTACAACAATACACACACCGGTTCTGGTCACCCAATTCCACAGTTCAGAATTGAATTCTAACTGTCTGGGGTAATCCTGACATTCATTTTATTGCATTTTTTTAAATCACTAATTTCTTTAATGTTTTGCACTTGCAAAACCTGTGACAATCACAGTTGAAGATAAACAGCTATGGCTGAAATTCCAATCTCTAAAGTGAGAACAGCTTGCATAATTTTCACCGTAGCATTGTAAGTATGCTTGTAGTACACAGAACCATGGTTTAGTTTCATTATAATAAGTTCCAGGCTGTTTACATGCTTGAACATTTAAAAAAAAATAGAACAGTGTGTTCAATTAAAAATTTGATGCCCTTCATTTCTAGGTGTGTTGTCCCTTATTTCAGAATCTGGCTATTCAGAGGCATGGCCAGGCCATGCTAACAGTCTACGCTGAGCTGATGGCAAAATGACTGCCTGCCTCTGGGGAGATGAGAACAGTATTCTCAGCAATTTCAAGGACCAGTACACAGGAAACAGCTACAATACACCACACCTCCTGTCCAGAACACTTTCACTAAGGCGTTAAACCATATTCCCTCCCGCTCTCTTCCCTCCACTCCCTACTTCCACCTTGTCCCCCGGCTTACAAATAAAGATGCAACTGAGCAAAAATGCCAGGGGACAGATTATTTTCCAAACCTGTTTGCTCCCCCACGGGGGGCACCAGCCTCTGAAACGAGGGCAAGGCTCACAGACAGCCCTGTATCTCAAAAGCACTTCAAGTTGTGTGCATATCAGTGACTGGGTGCCCAACGGGAGATTCAGGGAACCTTCAGCCTGAGCTTGGGCTGCTCAGTGCCCCTGATTCAGAGTCCAGGTGTCTGAAGTTGGACCCTCCCATGAGCAAACACTTTGGGAACAGTGGGGTGGGGTAATTCTGGGGGGAGGCAGCATGTTTTCCATTCCCCACAGGAGGTATCTTACAGAATGCTGAGCCTGGCAGAACCTGTCCATCTCCATGATCATAGAATCATAGAATCATAGAATATCAGGGTTGGAAGGGACCCCTGAAGGTCATCTAGTCCAACCCCCTGCTCGAAGCAGGACCAATTCCCAGTTAAATCATCCCAGCCAGGGCTTTGTCAAGCCTGACCTTAAAAACCTCTAAGGAAGGAGATTCTACCACCTCCCTAGGTAACGCATTCCAGTGTTTCACCACCCTCTTAGTGAAAAAGTTTTTCCTAATATCCAATCTAAACCTCCCCCACTGCAACTTGAGACCATTACTCCTCGTTCTGTCATCTGCTACCATTGAGAACAGTCTAGAGCCATCCTCTTTGGAACCCCCTTTCAGGTAGTTGAAAGCAGCTATCAAATCCCCCCTCATTCTTCTCTTCTGCAGGCTAAACAATCCCAGCTCCCTCAGCCTCTCCTCATAACTCATGTGTTCTAGACCCCTAATCATTTTTGTTGCCCTTCGCTGGACTCTCTCCAATTTATCCACATCCTTCTTGTAGTGTGGGGCCCAAAACTGGACACAGTACTCCAGATGAGGCCTCACCAATGTCGAATAGAGGGGAACGATCACGTCCCTCGATCTGCTCGCTATGCCCCTACTTATACATCCCAAAATGCCATTGGCCTTCTTGGCAACAAGGGCACACTGCTGACTCATATCCAGCTTCTCGTCCACTGTCACCCCTAGGTCCTTTTCCGCAGAACTGCTGCCTAGCCATTCGGTCCCTAGTCTGTAGCTATGCATTGGATTCTTCCATCCTAAGTGCAGGACCCTGCACTTATCCTTATTGAACCTCATCAGATTTCTTTTGGCCCAATCCTCCAATTTGTCTAGGTCCCTCTGTATCCTATCCCTGCCCTCCAGCGTATCTACCACTCCTCCCAGTTTAGTATCATCCGCAAATTTGCTGAGAGTGCAACCCACACCATCCTCCAGATCATTTATGAAGATATTGAACAAAACCGGCCCCAGGACCGACCCTTGGGGCACTCCACTTGATACCGGCTGCCAACTAGACATGGAGCCATTGATCACTACCCGTTGAGCCCGACAATCTAGCCAACTTTCTACCCACCTTATAGTGCATGATCATAGTGATTGATCCTAACGACCCAGCTTCCATACAAACAGCACCACCCCCACTGGAGACAGCACCACTTTATCATTGCCACGGACACAGCACGGACAGACAAATGCATTGGAGGCAACACGCACAGCAACACCCCACGGATAACACTGTAGAACACAACCAGCCATTAGACCCACGGCATGGCACAGGAAACCCCAGCCTTCCCCACGTGTTTAATTGCATTAAACCTAGTTGGATTGCACTAAACAAACAACTGGCCCATCAGAGCCCAGACTTTTCACTCTGTAGTACCGGCGACACTCTCCCCTGTGCAGAGGGCCTCGACAGCTCTTTGTCAGGGTCCTAACAAGGGCAGTCAGGACCAAGGGTCAGAGCAGAGTCAAACCGGAGTAGCCAAGGAGTTCATAGTGAGGTTCCAGGCCAGGGTTGATAGCCAGGGTCAGAGTCTGAGTTGCTTTTAGGGTCCAGGTCAGGAGGCGAAGTCCAAATCAAGGTGAGGTTGATGCCAGGAGTAAGAATGGTCACGGCAGCTACAAGCAAGCCACACTATTGCCTGGACATTTCCTGGAAACCCCTTGGGTTTATATAGGGCAGGAAGCCAATCAAGAGCCACGAGGCTGCTGCCTGTCAGACCCCCTGAGGCAGGACTTCCCATGGTCTGTGTCCACAATGGAGCACAACCTGGGTACAGCTGCTGCTGGGTGGGTTCTAGACCTGAAGGGCCTTATACTCTTCTACCCTCAAAACAGAGCTTCAGTTAGACCCTCCCTTGGCCTTGGGCTGGCCCTTTGCACAGAGGTGAATGCCATCTCTAATCCACACTGGATCCCTAGATGGCTCTTCTGTGCTGCTAAATGGGCCGTGGTTCCAATCCAAACACTATGAAAGTTGCATCTGAAGAAGTGGGTTTTTTACCCACGAAAGGTTAATGCCCACATAAATCTGTCAGTCTTTAAGGTGCCACTGGACTCCTTGTTGGTTTTGTGCATACAGACTAACACGGCTACCCCCTGATATTTGAAAGACTGGCTGTTAAGACAAGAATCTGAGTAACATTCAGAGATTGTCTTGGTCCTTCCTGGACTCCTCTAGCATGTGCAAAGTGATGTATCCCCAATATGCCCCAGGTAACTGAATGGTGCCCCATGTACAGCTTTGTCAAATGGTATCTGCCCTCGGAACATGTTGCCCCCTGCATGGGAACCAAGCCTCAGGGGAGAAGCGTCTAGGAGTCCAGGAAAGACCTAATGTCAGGATGTTTCCCACTGAGGAAGCACACTCCCGGGCTCTGCTCAGAGCAGCGTGGCCAGGGCCCTGGTGGGTCTCTTGAAAGGCTCTCAGTTTGCAACTGGGTTAAATAAATTAAAAATTAAAAAACAAAGAATCCAGCAAGCCAGGACTGGCACTCCTGCCCGTTCTCCCCCACACAAAGCCGTCCAGTCTGCTTCCCAGATGGGAGGAGGATGAGGAATGGAAGATGCTTGTGGCAGTGCCAAGGGGCCCCTTTGCACTAGGTGCTGTACACAGTACAGTAATGCCGATAACCACGCACCGGATCCCATAGCAAGGGGCGTGGGGCTCTAGGCCAGTGGTTCTCAAACTTTTCGGCTGGTGAACCCTTTCACATAGCAAGCCTCTGAGTGTGACCCCCCCACCCTTATAAATTACAAACATTTTTAATATATATTTAACAGCATTATAAATGCTGGAGGCAAAGCAGAGTTTGGGGTGGAGGCTGACAGATCACGACCCCCATTTAATAACCTCGCAACCCTCTGAGGGGTCCCAACCCCCAGTTTGAGAACCCCTGCTCTAGGCATTCACTGTGTCCAGGTAGCTGTGTGGGATTTGGGAGCCTCCTGGCCCTTTAAGGCCTGGTGACTGATTCAATGGCCGTTGCTAAACTTTTACCAACAGGTTTTTATTAATCCTGCCACAAGTGACTGAAGGTCAGAGCAGCTGCCTTGTCCTCCCCTCCCCCCAACAGAGCCCCTTGTCACGCCCCATTCCAGAGACACATGTGAAGCCCACCCAGCTATTAACTCTTCTTGGCTCCTTTTCCTGCACTGACTCAGGTGGGAGCTGAAAGTCAGACGGTCCCTGGCCGCGCAGGCCCGGCCTCAGTCAGACCGTACATGGCCCAGCCTTACACTCAGGCGTCCAGTTTTTGACTGGAACACCTGGTTGAAAAGGGATCCTGGCAGCTCTGGTCAGCACCACTGACCGGGCCATTAAAAATGCAGTTGGCGCTGCAGGCAGGCTCCCTACCTAGCTCCATGAGGCTCCTGGGAAGCAGCAACGTCTCCCTGCGGCTCCTAAGCATCGGGGTGGCCACAGAGGCGCCACGCACTGCCCCCACCCCAAGCACCGACTCTGCAGCTCTCATTGGCTGGGAACCACGGCCAATGGGAGCTGTGGGGGCGGCGCCTGCAGGTGGGGGAAGTGTGCAGAGACCCCATGGTCCCCCTCCCCATAGAAGCCGGAGGGATATATCGCCGATTCCTGGAAGCCGCCCTAGGTAAGTGCCCACCCCCCTAATCAAAGCCCTCACCATCCCCCACCCCCCACCCCCCACCTCCCAACCCCCTGCCCCAGCCCAGAGCCCCCTCCTGCACCCCAAAACCCTCATCCCCAGCCCCACCCCAGAGCCCACACCCTCAGCCAGAGCCCTCACCCTCCCACACTTCGAACCCCTCAGCCCTAGCCCGGAGCCCCCTCCTGCACCCAAACCCTTCATCCTGGCCCCACTCCAGTGCCTGCACACCCAGCTGGAGCCCTCACCCCTTCCCGCACCCCAATTCCCTGCCCCAGCCCAGTGAAAATGAGTGAGAGGAGGGTGGGGAGAGTGAGTGACAGGGGGTAGGGGGATGGAGTGAGCAGGGGCGGAGCCTTGGAGAAGGGGCGGAAAGGGGGCGTGGCCTCCGGGAAGGGACGGGGCAGGGGGCAGGGCAAAGGTGTTCGGTTTTCTGCTATTAGAAAGTTGGCAACCCTACTCACAGTCAGCCTGTCCATGACTGTGCAGGCCCAGCCTCCCAGTCAGACCATCCTTGGCCACTCAGGCCCAGCCTCAGTCGGACTGTCCATGGCTGTGCAGGCCCTGCCTCATGCGCTATCCTCAGCATCACAGAGATGGCAGCAAAGGTTGCGAGATCGAGCCCCAGCCAAGGCCAATTATTTCCAGAGCCATGGACAGAAAGAAGGAGATGCAGGGCAAGGAGGAACAGAGAACGGGGTGTGGGGCCAGGGGCTCAGAGTGACAGAGAACAGGGTATGGGGCCAGGGGACTCAGGGTGACAGAGAATGGCATGTGGGGCCAGGGGGCTCAGGGCACCAGAGAACAGGGCGTGGTGCCAGAGAGCTCAGGATGACAGAGAATGTCATTGGGGCCAGGGGCTCAGGGTGTCAGAGAAGAGGGTGTGGGGCTGGGGGCTCAGGTAGACAGAGAACAGGGTGTGGGGCTGGGGGCTCCGGTAGACAGAGAACAGGGTGCAGTGCCAGGGGGTTCAGGGTGACAGATGGTTTGGGGCCTAGGCAGGGTCCCCGGGTGTTCTGGGTAACACATCATACAGCACTGGGGCTGAGGAGGGGCCTAGAGGAATCTGGGCAATAGATGATGTGACACTGTAGCTCGACAGGGCTGTGGAACGTCAGGGCTTGTCTAACATTCCCAGCATAGATATTCCGAGAACATCAGTGCATGTTTTCAATCTTTAATTGCCCATCTGCACATCACTGCCCGTTTTCCCCGGCTCTGCCCTCCTCCCCTGGGAGGATGATCTGAAGCTAACAGAGAAAGACAAGGGCCTTGGAGGTGTATGGAAATGTTTGTTCCAGATGCATCAGATCACTGCAAATCTTCTTTTATGGGCATTTCAGAGCAACTCTTGGCAGCACTGCTTGCAGCCCAGCATCTGAGGACGTTCCTTGCCTGCCATTTATGAGGACATTTCAAATCCGATACTAAATTTGCTTCCAGCCAATAGCAGCAGCCAGGTTTTCCCAATCCCACGGGCTGCGAGGGGGCTAGGTTTGCAAAAGTGAAATTCATAGTGTCCCAAACTTAAGTTTTGTGAAATGATTGTTTAGAGGTCAACAGGAACAGACAGCGTAAGTGCCCCTCTCTGATGGGTTACAGTTGTGGTTTGTCTTGTGTTCCTCTGGCTCAGGGACACTCCTGATCAGGAGAGATGCTTTGCAGCTTGTTAGTCTGTGTGATGACGCAGTTGCTTTGGTCTCCACTTCAGCTCTTTGGCTTTTGCCTGGAGAACTCCTTTGGAAATGAGCTAGGTAGGACGTTATTTAGAACAAATGGAAATACCCCTCATTTCTAATCCTCTGAAAATAGCGGGAAGAGTTGGGGAGGCGTGGGGCCTGGGGGTAAAGGTGGAGTGGGGGCAATGGCGAGGGCGGAGCGAGGACGGGAAGAGGCAAGGCAGGGGTGGGGGCTTGGAGGAAGGGGTGGAGTGGGGGCGGGGCCTAAGGCAGAGAGGGAGTCAAGCGGAGGAAGTCGGCACCTATGTTAGTAACTCCACCTCCACCAGAGGCGTAGAGTCAATGTCAATGTAGTTAGGTTGATGCAGTACTCTCAGTGT
Organism: Caretta caretta; assembly: GCF_965140235.1. Taxonomy (NCBI): domain Eukaryota; kingdom Metazoa; phylum Chordata; order Testudines; family Cheloniidae; genus Caretta; species Caretta caretta. Next base: position 45,668,851 of record NC_134215.1, on the reverse strand, counting down.
AGACACTGTGTTGCTTGCATAATAGACTGTTGCTGGCTTTCAGAAGCTGCCCCACAATGCCCCACACTGATAGTTCAATCGGTGCAAGTGCTCCTGGTGATGACGTGCACCGCCGATACAAGAAGCACAGCATAGACGTGCACAACCAACGTAATTACTTTGGTGGCTATATGCTGATGATGTAAGTTAGGTCGACTTCATTTTGTGGTGTAGCTATGTCCTGAGGTCATAGCAATGTCAGCTCCACATCTTTGTGCTCTGATACAGCTCGCTCCTTGGAGTTCTTCTTGGTCATTCCAAACAGGGCCCACCTAAGCAGCATCTTTCACAGGGGAGCACCTCATGCTGCCATCCTCCTCCCTAAACACGCAGCTGTGAATAGTGCAAACAAGAGGCATGCCCAGCAAGTGACCAGTTATGAACAACAGGAGCTGCAGTTGGTGGAGAGGAACAAATGACAGGTGTTACACCAAACCCCCAGGGCTGTTGCGTGATTACGGGTGGAAGGATCAGTATTTCACAATCAGAAAAGAATGGGAATACCCAACCTTGCTCCTGTTGCCTTTGATTTAGCTCGCCATGTGGAACACAGACCTAATGATCAATAGGGATGAGCTGCAATTCTTTAGAAAAAGCTGCATATCAAGTGGAAGTTGCAGCTAGCGAAGGCTCTTGAGAAGCAGAGCGAGTTCAATCCATAGGTGTTTTCATTGCATCTCCCTCCCCGACTGCAGCGGGAGCCAGGTACTGGCACAGAACATGCTGATGCCATCGAAGCTCCCTTCCTCGGAGCAGGAATGCCAGGCTGCCAATATGCATTTACACGGGCTTCCCAGCCCAGCACCCTCTAAAGAACACCCCCCTGTCCACCCAGAGATGTGCCGCTCACAGCATGCAGCAATAACCATGGAGACTTATTTCATACCATAGCTGGTGAGCCTCACTCAACACTCCACCTCCTCATCAGTCCTCCAGGAGGTCCCCTGCCCACCACCACTCAGCACCTGCTGAGATGATAGCAGAAGCCACCTGGTTCCTATCTGGATATTACCCAGGAACCAGGGGCAGGTTGGATTCCCCCGAGACACGGCAGCAATAATAACCCATTCCTTTCTCTAGGGGGAGGCAGGGAAAGCTGCCCCCTCCCCAGCAATTCTGACCAATTCTCTGTGTTAGTATCGATGAACCAGCAGTGGGGACCTACTGGAGCCTGCACCACTCCAGAGGAAAAGCATTTGGGGTTCCAGCTTTATGAGATGTGGAGATACGTATGTGCCATCTGTGGTATCCCCGGTGTCAATAAAACTGCATTCACGCTCACTCCCCTCTGTTACCACAAGGACATTGTGAATGGCTGCCTCATGTGGCAGGAAACTGGGCATGCTTCCAACGCTATAACATCCCCCCCACCAGCCATACCATTCTTTGTACCACACATATGTGCCAGGGACCACTGGCCATCAATTTCCACAAAGCAACACCCATTCCCTTGCCCACCAGCTGCATCTTGTCCACAGGCCTCACTCATTGAGAAGTTGGCCAGCTGTTCCCAGTTGGTCCATTTTCCTACTGCCACTCTGTCCCAGCCACAGGGAGCAGGCAGCCTAGGTGTTCATCTCCTTATGGCACTGATCAGAAATGCAGATGTCCCGGGACGTCTGCAACAGAGTCCTGCTGCCTCCCTGATTTGCAGCAGCCTCTCTCCTGCCAAAGGTTTAGACCAACACACTTGCAAAGCCAGAGAATACAACACCCTGAATTGGCTTCCAGGTTGGAACCGCCCACCAGCTCATCGCCAATGGATTCTGGGACTGGCATTGCTTGGTGACAATAAAGGGTGACCTAGGAAAACACCCACAATGCCTTGCCCCTAGCACCAGTTGCTTAAACATTGTGGGATAATTGCCTAAAGTTCCCACAATGCACACCCCTGTTCACGTGTCTGTATTTTCAAACTGCCATGCAGACCGCTGTAGGTGGAGAGAGGCCTCCGCGGCCAACACACACGTGTGCTCCAAGACCAGTGTTGGGGTCTGGATGCTAGTACACCCAATCTAGCTACAGCCATTCCAGACAATGGCTTCAAAGCACTGAGCCTGACTCCTGTGAAATTGCTGTGTAGATGGGGCCACAGATATTCACAGAGGATTTAACAAAGACCAGTCAGTGACTGAAGGCTAGTGAAGAGGGCTCCTTCCAGGGAAGAGACGTAAACATCTGGCCCATGCAGGACCAGGAAAAGTTCCATGTTTCATTTAGAGCCTGGGCACTTTAATTGTTCTGCTTTAAATGTTTCTGCAGATATCTAGTCTTCGTGGAACTATGGGTGATGGCTAGAGCATGAGGCAGAGCTTTGCAATGCTTCCCTTCCACACATCTCTGCTGATGCCCCTTAGCTGACCTGCACCCCCTGCTATCGGGGACAGGGGCTCCCCACACACCGCTGTGCCAATGTGCCTCACAAGCCCCCTTCCAATGATCTAGCCCAGGAGCCCCCTAATAATCTCCCACTGGAAAGTCGTAGCCTCTGTGATCGCTCCTCTAATCACTCAGGAGAGATGTTCAGACCTGATGCTGGGCTGGGAATTTGGATCTCCTCCACTCACTCCCTGCTAGCCTCCAGCCAGGTGAGCGGCTGTCTGGATGTTCCCGTGGGAGATTACTGGGGGGCTCCCGACCTAGATCATGGGGAGGGGACTCAGACCCTCCCAGTCCCAAACACTCAATCCTTCCATCACACCAGTGAGAAGTAAACTGCCTCCCCCATATTGCAGAACACACACCAGGCTCCATTCTCTCCTCAGTGGGAGTAGGGGCCTATGGGTTAAAATAGGAGCTGCAGTGTCAGGACTCCTGGTTCAAGCCCCAGCAATGCCCTTAGCTCTCTATATGTCCTTGGTCAAGTCACTTGCCCTCTGTCCCCTTAACTCCCTCATCTGTGAAATGGGGATGATGGCACCAAGTCGCCCCTTGGGAACAATGGGCGTGTTCTCTGTGGGTGACAGCACCAGAGCTCTGCTCCAGCCACTGGAGTGGGTCCCACGTGTGTTTCAAGGCCTGGCAATTGTAAAGCATGTCTACATGCACGGGTCCCTCCCCCCAACGCAGCCTTTTTACCAGTCTTTCGAAGAGCACTGAAAAGAGCCCCAAGGGAGGGACCTGAGGACTGACCCTTTCTGCCTTTCTCCGGCAGCCAATGGGGAGCCCTAAGAGCCTGCAGGGGAGGATCTGGAGACCATCAGCCCCACTCTGTCACTGCAAAGTGCCATAAGCTGAAGTGGAGCTTGTGTTATCAGATGGAAGCTGCTAATAACCAGGCTGCCGGAGCAGGAATGCGGCAGAGGATGGCTGGGTGGTCTGAAGCACAAGCACCATAGCTGTAGTAACACTTTTCAGCTCGGCTTCAAAGCAGCATTTAAAGGAACAGGCACCTTCAGTTACAACAAGTGACTTGCACCACTCAAGACCTGAAATGTGTTTGGGGCACAGGAGAAGAGTTTGGTGGTTTCAGTTTGCTACAATTGGCAGCCCCAGCTCAAGAGGATACACCTCTTAGAGGCTGAACTGATTTATTATTTTCCCTGCTTGCCCTTCGTACCCACCAAACATTTGTGATCCGATCCCTTTTTAGAGTTGGAAAAGTGAAATTAACAAAGGTATTAGAAATTGAAAATTGTTAGAAATGACCCATCTGTAATCACAATGACAGGGAAAAAAAACTTGTAGGAATATTACTAAAAATACAGCTACCAACAAAAATGATGCTGGGAAACTGTCATGCTAAAATCATCCCCTAGCAGCACTGCCATCTCTTGTATTTTTAGCAGGAGCCTTGCAGTATTCTGGGTTTTCCTTCAAACTCCAGCTCCTGGAGGCACGTGATTTTATAAGAATCAGCTTTCCTTTTTTTAAAGAAGTATCTTTTTAGCCCTCATGGTTGGAGAAAAGCCTGGAAATGTGACCTGAGCATGATCCAAAGGCTCAGTAGGGGGGAAAAAACCCTCCACAATTTTTAAACCAATCTCGTGATTTTGGGAATCTGACTCATGATTTCTGAACACTTGGTGCTGGCAATGCTGCACTAGACCAAGCAGCATCAGTTCCATGAGCAGGAAAGAAATGGTTTGGTTTACAAAGGTAGATTGACATGTCAAAGCAGCTGCTAGTGAGAGACAGAGACGTGCAGCATGAAATTGGTCTGTCCTCATAGTCTGGCCACATTGGTATAAAAGCCTTCTCCTTTGCAGTCCCCACCACCCTGCAACAGCCTCCAGCACCTCGTCAGCTCCTTTCTTTTCTTATCTGCCTCCCTGTGACTCTTAACTGCTCCGTCCTTCTGCTGTTGATAGTTTATAAAGGCAGGACCTGAGCCCCATTGGCTAGCTCCTTGTGCAACCTTTTACAGAGTGGAGAGCGGGGGGAGTTTTGCACCCAGGTGCACAGGTATCAAGGATGACCCAAGCAGTGGAGAAACAGGCCCCACTGACAGGTTCAAGATCATCCCTCAGATGCTCGGTCTCTGGGGATAGCAAAGGAGCCCTAAGTGACTTCTCAGTCCAAGGACCCGGCATCCTAATCCCTCCAAACAGCTGGATGCCTATTGGCACCGTGGGAGTTCTTTGCTGGTCACGCAGCACGGGCATCATGCAGCTGTCATCCCACACCCGTTGGCTTCTTGCGCACTCTTGTGCCCCAGCCCCTGCTTTTCCCCACCCCCGTCTTTCCCACTGTCTCTGCTCTGAAGGTGTGAGCGATCTCCGAGCACACCACCCCCAGCTCTAGTGCTGGTGGAGCTAATGCTCCCCTTCCAAGGATGCAATATGATCTGTAACCGACACCACACTGTATCCTTTTGAACTTAGAATATGGCCCCTCAGTCATGTGGATAACAAGAGGGATTAGCAAATCGCGGGGGATGAGAGCTAAATGAAGCATCGTCCTGGAAGAGGCTGCTCGATCCATCACGTGTTTGCCTTTGAAAGGAAAAAGGAGGGAGGCAAAATGGATTGAGACATTCTGAGAGGAACAGAGAAGGGGGGGAGCAGAAGATGGGCCCAAGGTGAATGCATTACAGCAAAGGAAGTTAGCACTGGTGATGGCTGAGGCCAACACCCCCACCCCCAGCTTGGCACTAGCCAGCAGAGCTCCCTGGGGGCAATGGTGATGTGAGAGCTAGTGAAGTCAGGGATCAGGAGTTTGTACCAGTGTGTCAGCTGGGCCTGCTCTGAGCAAGGCTGGACACCAGGGTGAGGGGAGGGAGGAATGCCAGTGACTGACCCACACTGGCCCCTCCATCACTGCTACCAGCATTGGGACTGTGCTGCTGGGAGGGCATTCCCCACAGACAAGAGAGGAAGGGTGCTGAGAGAGAGGGAATGAGTCAGAGACAGGGCGAGCTGGATAAGTCAGGGGAACCAGCCTAGGACCCAGTGTGTCAGAGAAGGGGCCAGGAGACACCACAGCCTGAGGAGATGCCAAGAGAGGAGAAGGGGAGAGGTGAAGAGAAGAGCGAGGTCCAGGGAAGAGATGAGAGGGTGGAGGAGCAAGCCAGTGGGGGGCAGAGGTGTGAATGGTTCTGATCTACAGCAACCAGATGGGAAGGAGCTCACCTCCCCTGGGATGCCACCACTGCTCATGCAAGGCACAAAGACGGGGCAGAGGGTTCCCAGCCCCATCTGTGCACAGCCCCTGTGCTGTCCCTGCTGCACTGCCTCCTGGCAGCCTCGTCAGCTGATTGGACTGGCTGTGGTGTCCATTCCCTAATGGGGCAGGGGGCATTCTCCTCAGATCAGACCATCAGCACCACCATGGAGTCCAGCCCAGAATTACTGCAAAGAGGAGAATCAGTCTTCTCTCTGGAGTCAATGCTGAGTGCCTCTGATTCCACGGTCCTGTAGACTCCGGACATTAGCAATGCACTGCATTTTCAAAGGGCTGGAAGGGAGTGAGAGACCTGGCTCCTCTCGACTTCTCATTTCATCCCCTTTCCCGGTGCCGCACACACCCCAGCCCTTTCCAGTCCAAACTCCCGCAGGGAAGCAGCAGTGTCCTCATGCCCAGAGGAGCAGCAAGAGGCCCAGGGAAGGGGGGAGGGACTCACCCAAGGCCACACAGCAACTCAATAGCTGATCTCAGGAGCTCTGCTGGCTCCTGACCTGGGCTTGATCCATAGGCCCTGCTGCCTCTGCTTGCCATGGCTCCCCCTCCCCACACACACACACATTTGGATCGTGCTCCTAGAGGCACCCTGTCAGGTTCATCACTGGGTCAGACCAATGGTCCATCTAGCCCAGTATCCTGTAGTTGGAGATTTGGGAACCATTTTGGCTAATAGCCACTTTTGGACCGATCCTCCATGAACTTATCTAATTCTTTTCTGAGCTCAGTTATAATTTTGGCCATCACAACACCCCATAGCAATGAATTCCACAGATTAACTGTGCATTGGGTGAAGAGGTATTTCCCTGTATTTCTTGTAAACTTGCTGCCTATTACTTTCCTCAGGTGACCCCTAGTTCTTGTCTTATGTGAAGGGGTAAATAACTTCCCTATTCACTTTCTCCGCACCAGTCATGTCCTGTGCCGTATCCCCCCTTCCTCCCTCTCTTTTCTAAGCTGAACTGTCCCGGCCTTTTTCTCTCTCCTCACACGGAAGCTGTTCCAGCCCCCTCATCATTTTTGTTGTCCTTCTCTGCTTCTTTTCCAGTGCTAATAGATCTTTTTGTAAGATGCGGTGACCAGAACTGCACGCAGTATTCAAGATGTGGGCGTATCATGGATCTATATAGTGGCATTATGATATTTGCTGTTTTATTATCTATCCCCTTCCTAATGATCCCTAGCACTCTGTTAGCTTTTTTGACTGATGCCGTGCATTGAGTGGATGTTTTCAGAGAACTATCCATGACTCAAAGATCTTTCTTGAGTCGTAAAGGTTAATTTAGAAGCCATCATTTTGTATGTATAGTTGGAATTATTTTTTCCAATGTGCATTACTTTTCACTTATCAACATTGAATTTCATTTGCCATTTTGTTTCTCTGAAGAAGAGCTCTGTGTGACTTGGAAGCTTGTCTCTCTCACCAACAGAAGTTGGCCCAATAAAAAATATTACCTCACGCATGTTGTCTCTCTAAGTTTGTTTCCCAGGCACCCAGTTTGGTGAGAGCCCTTTGTAATTCTTTGCAGTCAGATTTGGACTTAACTATCTTGAGTAATTTTGTATCATTATACATTTTACCACCTCGTTCTTCACCCCCTTTTTCAGATCATTTATGAGTATGTTAAACAGCACAGGTCCCAGTACAGATCTTTGGGGGACCCAGTTATTTACGCCTCTCCATGGTAAAAACTGACCATTTGTTCCGACCCGTTGTTTCCTTTTAACCAGTTACTGATCCACAAGAGGATCTTCCCTCTTCACATGACTGCTTATTTGCTTAAGATAGTAAGGGACCTTGACAAAGGCTTTCTGAAAGTCCAAGTACACTGTATCAAACGGATCACCCTTGTGCACATGCTTGTTGACACACTCACAGAATTGTAATAGATTGGTGAGGCATGATTTCCCTTTACAGAAACTGAGCTGACTCTTCCCCAACAAATCATGTTCATCTATGTGTCTGATAATTCTGTTCTTTACTATAGTTTCAACCAATTTGCCAGGTACTGAATTTAGACTTAGCAGCCTGTAGTTACCAGGATCAACTTTCAAGCCTTTTTTAAAAATTGGTGTTGTATTAGCTATCCTCTAGTTATCTGGTACGGAGGCTAATTTAAGAGATTGGTTACATATCAAAGGTAGTTCTGCAATTTCATATTTGAGTTCCTTCAGAACTCTTGGGTGAATACCATCTGGTCCTGATTTATCAGCTTGTTCCAAAAACCTCCTCTATTGACACTTCAATCTGGGACAGATCCTCTGATTTGTCACCTAAATAATTCATTTATTTTCTCTACAACAGTCTTGTCTTCCTTTAGCACCTTGATCATCCAGTGGCCCCACTGATTGTTTGGCAGACTTCCTGCTTCTGATGGACTTAAAAAAAATTGATGTTAGTTTTTGTGTCATTAGCTAGTTGATCTTCAAATTCTTTTTTGACTTACCTAATTAGACTTTTACACTTGACTTGCCAGAGTTCCTATCTATCTATGTTCCTATCTATTTTCCTCAGTAGGATTTGACTTCCAATTTTTAAAGGATGCCTTTTTGTCTCTAACCACCTCTTTTACTCTGCTGTTTAGACCAGGTGGCATTTTTTGTCCTCTTATTGTTTGTTTTTTTTAATTTTGAGTATACATTTAGTTTAAGCCTTTATTATGGGTTTTTTTAATAGTCTCCATGCAGTTTGCAGGCATGTCATCCTTCTTATTATTCCTTTTAACTTCCATTTAACTAGCTTCCTCATTTCTGTGTAGTTCCCTTTTTGAAGTTAAATGCTATTGTGGTGGCTTTCTTTGGCATTTTTCCCCCTGCAAGATTCTGCTCACAGACTCCTGCTTCCCATCTCTTAACAGATGCTGTATATAATTGTATGTGTTCTTTGACTTACCCATTTGTAGAGAAAGAGATTATATAGCTAGAGAGGAATAGGAGTTGCAAATAAAAGATGCAGTGAGGCTGCACAGTTACCATAACTACACACAGGTCAAGGAATGATTGAAAGTATAACCTTAACTCTGCCCCCTTTTGTGTCTGCATTGCACAAGTCTTTAATTACATTGCACACTATTTCTCATCTCATCCAATATTACATTAAAAAAAACATGAAAAGAAGATTAAGGTTACAAAGTCAAGCGACGGTATGAGATGCCAGAATTCAGGTAGCCTGTGCAACATTAATTTGCCTCCCTTGCATGTGTGCATTATGATAGTCTGTAATTACATGATCACAATTTTTTTCCACAGAACCCCTGCCTCGTTCAGTGCCCATTTTCCCCTGCCAACCCTGCCAGTCCCAGTCTCTCTCTGACCCAGACCCCAGTCTTCCCCCACCAGCTCCTTGTCTGAATCTACAGTCTCCCTCTCCCACCCCCATCCAAATCTTATCTCGTCAGCATTCCATGAGGGCTGCTTCCTCCTCCACATCAGCTGCACACCAGTAGTAGAGGCACTGGGCAGTCTGCCGGCTCTCAGTCCTGGTGCCCTGCACTACAGTGGCCTGCAGCAGCCAGGAAGAGCAATTGCAGGGAAAGTCCTGCTTAGCCCTGGCAAGCTCAGTACAGATGGAATCTTTAGAGAATTTAGTTGTCCAGCTCAAAAAGTCTCTATTGAGCATGTGAGAAATGGGATTTTTCAAAGAATATTACTGAGCCAGATTTAGGTGTTTTTTCACAGAAACAGCAAAAGGCACATCCCTGGCACCAGGGTGACCCCTCCTGCCAAATTTCACATCCCTTCTTTAAGCCAAAACGTGTTTTTTTCCTAATCTCATTCTTGAAAATGCCTAAACTGTTTAAACAGAAACTTTCCAAAGATATTCAGCCTGAGTCAAACACCAGGCATGGAAACATTCATCCTAAATTGTTTAACAAAGTTATAAGTAGACCTGGGCAAAAATTTTGTCTGAAACTTTTTTGGCAAGAAATGCAGATTTGGTGGCACCAAAACATTTTGCAAATTGTTTCAATAAAAAAAAAACTTTACAAAAAAATACCAAAAATTAAAACTTTTTTCCCGTATTTTCAAAAAAAATAATTTTTGGTTCAAAATGACTTTTTGCTTCAAAATTTCCTGTAATTATATGTTAAAAAACAATCAGAAACATATTTAAATAGTCAAAATTGAAACAAAGCATTTCATTCAACCTGAAATCAAATTTTTTTTACTTTTGGATTCACTGAAATTTTTGAAAAAATTCATTTTCAGTTTGACCTGAATTTTGTTTTTTTTTAATTTTTCAGGATTGCTAAGCAAACTGACAAATTTGTTATTTGCACAGCTCTGGCTATAAGCAAATGAAAATAGGGTCTTACAATGGGAACTGTTGGGGAACTTTAACTGTAGATGGTGCTGCGAGTTCTGAATTAATATAAATATCGTATCATATCATATCATATCAAAGTTATTTATGACTACAGCGTATAAACACCACTTTTAAAAATCGGTAAACTCCAGATTTTCAAATCCCTGTTCCCTGAATTTCAGATGATGTGCAATTCAGATATATCTCTCAAATCCAAAATATCATATAGAGGAATCTTCAATTCTCTCAATGTTTTAGATATTTTCAGGGTTGAGTATTTCTCTGTAAGAGTTTGCGCTAAGCCAACATGTAACTGTTACTATAAATCCTGTATTTTCACACAATTCAACAAAGCAACTGAGTGGAAGTTGAGTGAACATCTTTAATTCTAATGCCCACATTTTTGTGCAGCCTTGACATTGCATTGGTGTCAATTTTAGCCTTTCATTTCCTAGGGTTTCTTTTCAAAGGAAGCGAAGCAGAGAAGAGGCTCCACTCTCCAAGGTGTGGAAGCTGATGCAGCAAATCCCAAATCTCCCAGCTTCTGCTAGTGGAACCTGTAGGTAAGGGAACTGTTGGCCCCTTACTAAAACTCAGTGGGGGGTTTTTGGTTGGCTGGTTCCCAGTACCAAAAGAAAGGGGAAGGGTTGATAGGAAATCAGGACCCTGAGACTGATAGACCCCAAGAACAACAGGGAGAGGCCAATGCTCCAGGTCAGCCTGATTGTTAGGGCAGGCAGGCTAATGAGGGAGTCAGGAGGCCAGGGGGATCCTGTTTTCCATGTGAGCTGGAGCTCCTGCCTGACCAGAGCTGGGCCGAGCTAAGGAGAGAGGAGGGGCCCATAAGCACCGACTCCGTGGGTGCTGGGGGGTTGCAGCACCCACGGGGAAAAATTAGCAGGTGCTCCGCGCACACTTGGAGCCAAGCTCCCCCCGCCCCCACCCCATCCCCCTCGCCTCCTCCTCCCCTGAGCGCGCCATGTCCCCACTCCTCCCCCTCCCAGCACTTCCCACCCGCCACCTAACAGCTGTTTGGCAGCTCTTAGGGCTTTCCGGGAGGGATGGGGACAAGTGGGGACATGGCGCACTCAGGGGAGGAGGCGGTAAAGAGGCGAGGCAGGGGCAGAGAACCAAAGAAGCAGCCCAGGGAGGCAGTGCTGGGAGCAGAGCCACAGAAGCCGCCCAGACAGCAGACCTGCGCTGGGAGGGGAGCTGCAGCAACCAGAGCCAGAGGGATCAGAGAAGCTGCCCAGGGAGTTGGAGGCGGAGCAGCAGCAGTGCTGGGGCTGGAGCTGGAGCAGTCCGGAGCTGGGTGTAGTGAGCAGCTGGGGAGCACGAGGTGGCACTCTGGGCAGTGGGCCCAGCACAGGGAGATCCCACCAGCCAAGAGGCCTTGGAGGGGGATTATTACCTGGGATGTGTGAGTCCTGGGATGTGTGAGGAACAGGCTGTGAACTGCCTGACATTCCAGCCAGGGCTGGTTGTGATGTCCCCATGCCACAGAGTGGGGTGATGGGTTTTCTTTTCACCTTTCTTTATTTTTTTAATTAGCTGCTGTTTAAGAAATTGTATTTGCTCAAACTATAGGCAATGATCAGTGGGTCAGGGAAATGTCCAGTGCAGAGAGAGCCCCCCGGACTGGGGACACCCTAGCCCCTGTCCTAAGTGACCACGACAAGGTTGAGGGTCAAGCCGCCCAGGAATCCTGGGCCCAGCCTTGTTGGGGTTACGAGGACTCTGCCACACAGGAGAGTGGAAGGGGAGACCTCGAGGTCAGGCAGGCCTCTGGGTAAAGGGAGTGGAAGCGAGGACTCAGATCCTTTCGCTAGCCCATTTCATCGGGGTAGTGTATAAGCCAGGAAAGTTCTGCACAGTAGGGGGACCATTCCCCATGCTTACGTGTAGGTTGGTAACGCTCCCAGCCCAGCTAGCTGTGTGTGCAAACCAACAGCCGTTTTTGCTGGGTATGGTCAGTGACATTGCTTTGCTGTATGAACCTCCTCCCCAGGGCACCCCTCCATGCTGATGGTACCATTTCATAGGGCAACCATCTTGGAATTATCCCTGTCAGGGAACAAAAGGCATCGCAATTATTTTTGAAGCAGGCCAATGTTGACTCTCTCCAAATCCCAAACTGGCTGGAGAGCTTGTGCCCAGGGGAGTAATTCATCATCAGGCAGGGACCGTGGCTAGAAACTTCCAGTCCCAGCAGGGAATGTCAAGAGAAAGCATGGGCTGTAATGGAAACTGCTTTGCAGCCTAATTCTAGCAGTTACTTCTACCCCAATGCCTACCACACACCCAGCACCTCTGTCCCATTAAGCCGTCAGCAGCTCTACCTTCCATGGGAACTCATTCCCTTCCCCCCACCCCAGCAGGCCCCATCATCCCTTCCGGAAAGTGCGCGAGAGCTGCTGAGTGTGCTGGAGCCCAGGAGGCCTGGGCTGCCCTCCTGCTCACACGCCCCGCTGGGCAGGTCCTGGGAATGCCTGATTTATAGGCTCGTGCCTTGTAATGTTTACTCCAGGCGAGTTATTTAAAACCAGGAGAGCAAGAGGAGCTGGGCTTTGTTTAAAATCAGGCAAGGAGGTTTGCCTTAAATAGTCAACAGCAGAGAGCCAAAGGGAGGCCACGTGGCAGCCGGGCCTCCAGAGTGGGAGCCAGAGTCTGGCACATGCAAGGGGAACTGGCTCTGTGTAGCACAAGGGGCAGGCATTCCTCAGGATTAACCCTTTGGGGGCCTCCTGCCCTCCAAGACATGGCTGCCAAGGGCAACCCCCAGGTGGCGCTGTATGGCATATAGAGCCCCCAGATCCAAACAAACCATCACGTAAATCTGAACCACAGACAGACTGTCACCAGCCAGTGAGATTCCATCAGTGGGGAAAGAGACCAGAGTGCTCAAACCGGCCACACAGCAAACCCACAACTCAGCTGACAGTCACTGCTGGGGCTGTCTCACAGCCAGCGTCGTGCATGGCGAGCACACAGGGAGGCCAGTGGAACCACCCTGCCACCCCACAGGCTGCTGAGCCTCATTCCCTGCCGACCACGTATCTGGTAAGTGAATCTCTGCTTAGTGCATATGATACATACAAAGCTGCAACTACATCCCGCACACAATCCCGCTGTGACTCCACATTTACCGCTGCACGATGCACACAGCATCTCTGCTTACTGCAGACAATACTGCCTTAGCTGGCTTCTTCAGCCCTCCCCGTGCCCTCTGGAGGACTCAGACATGTGGGAGCCATGCCACAATCCTCTTCCCCTCCGATGTCCGTGGGGAACGCCAATAGAGCGCGGGATCAGGCCCCATGCTCCCAGCAGACAGAAGGAGGCCAGAATATTCCGCATGTCCTCCTGATCCTGCACTTTTAATGAGGATAATTGCTCACATGGAAAACATGGGCAAGAAATGTTCCTTTCACAAGGCGTTAGCAAGATGGGAAGCATGGCAAGGCCAGGCGGTAGGGGGGCGGAGGAGAAACATCAGTGAACAGCTAGCTCAGAGGAAAGGGAACATGTGAGAGACAGGGAGAGGAGGTGGAGGCAAGGGAGGGCCGAGGGGGGGGAGGCCAGGAGCATGTGAGAGAGACAGTGACAGCTGTACAACTGGGCCTGGGTCTTTCGCATCCCAGCGTCTGCTCTTTGAAGCCATCTAGTGAACCTAGAACTGTCCCACCCCTGCCCTGTGGCTGGGCCAGCCTGGCTGCCTCGCCAGCCTGTGAGCAGCAGAGCAAGCAGCCTCACCATCCCCATTGCCTCACCCCAGTAGGCCCGCGTGGTGGGAGGCTGCTCCAGCCCACAGGATGAAATATTTAGAGGCATTTAGAGCGATTTCATGTCCCAAGCAGAGCGAGCCGATGAATATTTCACAGCACTGCATGACTGCAGGCGCTGCCAGCACCCAAAGCATGCTGGGAAAAGACCGAGCGTATGGAAGAGGGAACTTTCCAGAGCCATCTCTTCTCATTCCATCTCTCCTCCTCCCGTCTCTGGGTCTCTCCCACCTCAGCACCGTACCCCGAGGAGATGAAGCCCTGCTGGTCTCCAGGGGGCTGTGGAGGCAGAATGTTCCCTTCATCCAACAGAAACAGCCCAGCATTTCCAAACCAGGAGCTCCTGCATATCTATCTATCTACCTATCTATCGATCGATCTATCCCCATACACCCCCTCTATCTATCTATTCTCTTAGGGTTTTATACTGCTGTCAACTGCTGTAGTGTCTGAGCATCTTTCACATAAAATCAACAGCAATAGCAAAGCCCTTAGTGGACTTCATGGAATCTCTGGCACCTCCCTCTTTTTGGGTCAGAACTCTGCCGGGGGCAGGGTGTTTTTATTTGAGGGTGAGGTTGGTAGAGGATTGGGGATAAAAGGAGTTTTTGAATAGTGAGCATTACTTACGGTTACAGTTACGAGTCTGTCGTGGAGGTGACAGATTCCGTGACTTTACGAGACCTCCGCAACTTCCTGAAAATTCCAATAATTCAGCCCCTGTGCAGCAGAGCTGGGGCTGTGGCTTCAGCCCCGTGTGGTGGGGCTGTGGCTTCAGCCCTGCATGGCGTGGCGGGGCTTCAGCTTCAGCTCCGTGTGGCAGGGCTCCAGCTTCCGTGATTTATTGTTTATTGCCCGTGTCCTGTCCGTGACTTTTACTAAAAATACCTGTACCTTACGTATGGTGGAAAGGCTTTCTCAAAGGGGAAGGCCTTGCCATGTCTCCTAAAGACAGCCAGGCTCTGGACTTGCCTGATCTCCTCTAGAAGATTGTTCCAGAGCCAGATCTTCTGGACAGAGAATCTTTCGTCCCCAGCTCTCACGTGCTTCATCCTGAGCTGTCATCTGCACTGTCCCAGAGGAGTGCAGCTATCATGGGGTTTCAAAGATGTTCAGTCTTTGATGTAGCTGGGGCTGGAGCCATTAATTGCTTTGAAAATTAGGACCAAAGGCCTGAAACTGGGATGAGAAGCTGACCAGGAGCCAGTGGAGGGATGAGAATACAGGCCTGATATTCTCACAGCAGCCTTAATCATGGACAAGTGGACAGCTGCAGTCTGTACCAGCTGGAATCTGGGCATCATCGGAGCATTCAGCTTCAGACACAATGAGTTACAGTGGTCCAGCCCAGTGCCTGGATTGCAGGGGCCAGGGCCTCATCAGGGAGGAAGGGGAAAAGATTCCTAGTAAGCTGGAGGGGAATGAAGCCATTTGGGGAAACTGATGCCACCTGGTCAGCCAGACTTATTGAGGAGTCAGGATCCCGAGGCTTCACCCCACTCTGAGAAACGGGGGCTGTGCTACTGGGATGGCAAATGAGACAGACAACGTCTTGGCCAGCTCTTTGAAGCATTCTCCTTTCCGACTAACACCACTTGGTTTTGCCTGGGTTCAGCTGGAGCCAGCTGCTCTTTGTCCAAGAGCCGATTTCCTGTAGGCATTCTGACATTCAGCAGTGGTTGCTCCAGCTGCCAGTGAGATCTCTAGCTGAGTCCATGGCATCTCACTGTCGCTCCCAGCAGGCTCATGCACATGTTGAAGAGAAGTGGAAACAGTAAAGGATCCCACAAGTGAGAGCCTTCAGAGATGAGGAGCGGTTACCCATCACCCAGTGGCCACTGAGTCAAAAGCTGCAGAGGAGCCCAGCATTGTGACCAGGGAGATCTTCTCTGTGTCCATAACCACAAAAGGCAGTCTTCTAGTGTCTCTCCCCCACCCTCCAGCCTTGCCATGCTCCCTGGTACATCCCTGACTGTCTTGGCTAATAGTCATTGATGGACCTATCCTCCAGGAACTGATCTAGCTCATTTTTGAACCCTGTTATACTTTTGGCCTTCACAACATCCCCTGGCAATGAGTTGCACAGGTTGACTGTACGTTGTCTGAAGAACTACTTCCTTCTGTTTGTTTTAAACCTACTGCCTATTAATTTCATTGGGTGATTCCAGTGTAGAAGGCAGGCGTAGGTTCCCTACCGGCCACTGGGGATATGGCATGGACAGGGCAGTGTACTTTGAAGACTGCTTGAGGCGGTTTGTTTACAGAGACTTTGATACCCCAAGAGGGGGGTGTGACAAAGTGGGACTGTTCTTAATGTTTCCTCCGAATATTGTGGGGGTGCCTCAGTTTCCCCTAGGCAGTTCTTAAGTATCTAGGTGGTGGGGTAAGGGTGTATGATCATTGCAGAGCCCTAGAGGGCAGGTGTGTGCAGGGGTCTGGACACAGAGAATGGCCAACACCCTGTTTCCTGGCAACTGATGGTCTGGGCCCTTCCCCTCCCCCCTCTCCTCCCTCCCCCCCCCCCCCCCCCCAAGGTGAAAGCTGAAGGGTTGGAGAACAAAGGAATCAGGTGACCTCCTGGCCCGGGAAAGGAACAAAGCCCAGAGGAGGAGGGGCTGGAGGAAGTTTCAGTTTGGGGCTGGCTGGGACATGGAGTGAAGGGCAGACGTGGTTGTCTGGCTCACTGCCCCCCAAAATGGACCCAGCTGAGGGGTCCTGTTCTCTGCACCTACAAGCTCTGTGTTAGACCATGTTCCCATCATCTAATAAACCTCTGTTTTACTGGCTGGCTGAGAGTCACGTCTGACTGCGAAGTTGGGGTGCAGGACCCTCTGGCTTCCCCAGGAGCCCTGCCTGAGCAGACTCGCTGGGGGAAGCACACGGAGGGGCAGAGGATGCTGAATGCTCCGAGGTCAGACCCACGGAGGTGGAAGCAGTGTGAGCTGTGTGTCCTGAAGACAGGCTGCTCACAGAAAGGCGACTGCCCCAGAGTCCTGACTGGCTTCATGGGGAGCAGTTCCAGAGCATTGCCCAGGGACTCCGTGACAGGGGGAAACTATCGTGACCTGGCTGGGGGGGCCAAGCCACGGAGAGGAAGCACAGCAGCTCGTGGAACATGAGAGATGCTGCCGAGTGAAAGATTGAGACAAGGGGCCTGAGAAAGCGCAAGAGGGGTCGTCAAACCAGTGGTGAGCTAATCCCCAAATGAGCCAGAAGGAGGCCACAGTGGTGAGTGGAGTGAATCTCATGACACCCCCTTAGTCATTTCTTTTCCAAGCTGAAGAGTCCCCGTCTTTTTTCTCTTGCCTAATATGGAAGCTGTAAGGGATGATGTTTTCCAATGGGCATTACTTTGCATTTATCAACACTGAATTTCATCTGCCAGTTTGTTGCCCAGTCACCCAGTTTTGTGACATCCCTTTGTAACTCTTTGCAGTCTGCTTAACTATCTTGAGTAATTTTGTATCATCTGAAAACTTTGCCACCTCACTGTTTACCATTTTCCCAGATCATTTATGAATATGTTGAACTGCACTAGTCTCAGAACTCACCCCTGGGGACACGCCTATTTATATCTCCCCACTGTGAAAACTGACCATTTATTCCTACCCTTTGTTTCCTGTCTTTTAACCAGTTACTGATCCATGAGAGGACCTTTCCTCTTATCCCATGACAGCTTACTTTGCTTAAGAGCCTTTGGTGAGAGACCTTGTCAAAGACTTTCTGAAAGTCCAACTATGCTGTATTCACAGGATCTCCCTTGTCCACATGCTTATTGACCGCCTCTAAGAATTCTAGTAGATTGGTGAGGCATGATTTCCCTTTACAAAAGCCATGTTGACTCTTCACCAAATTGTGTTTATCTATGTGTCTGAAAATTCTGTTCTTTACTATAGTTACAACCAATTTGCCTGGTATGGAAGTTAGGCTTACCAGCCTGTAATTGCCAGCATCACCTCTGGAGACTTTTTTAAAAATCAGCATCACATTAGCTATCTGCCAGTCATTTGGTAGAGAGGTGATTTAAATGGTAGGTTATATACCACAGTTAGTAGTTCTGCAATTTCATATTTGAGTACCTTCAGAACTCTTGGGTGAATACCAGCTGGTCCTGGTGACTTATTACTATTTCATTTATCTATTTGTTCCAAAATCTCCCCTATCGATTCCTCAGTCTGGGACAGTTCCACAGATTTGTCACCTAAAAAGAATGGTGCAGGTGTGGGAATCTGCAGTGAAGACTGATACAAAGAATTCATTTAGCTTCTCTGCAATGGCTTTGTCTTCCTTAAGTGTTCCTTTAGCACCTGGATCATCCAGTGGCCCACTGACTGTTTGGACGGCTTCCTGCTTCTGATGTACTATTGCTGTTAGTTTTTGTCTTTTACTAATTGCTCTTCAAATCCTTTTTGGGCCTGCCTAATTATACTTTTACACTTGACTTGCCAGAGTTTGTGTTCCTTTCTATTTTCCTCAGTAGGATTTGACTTCCAATTTTTAAAGGATGCCTTTTTGCCTCGAACTGCCTCTTTTACTCTGTTGTTTAGCCATGATTTCATTTTTTTGGGTCTTCTTACTGTTTTTTGTTTTTGTTTTTAATTTGAGGTATACACTTAATTTGAGACTCTATTATGGGTTGTTTTTTTTAAATTCCATGCAGTTTGCAGGCATAATGCTCGTGAAATTGCACAAGTAGTCATTAAATGTGAACTACAGGCCCAGAAAGGAGGTTCGTATCATTTCCAAGACTATCTATCACTAGTGAAAGCCAGGAGCTGTATGAGGAGGAGTTTGAAGTAAAAATGACTCAAGTGTTACTCGTTTCCAAAACACAGTTTGAGAAGCTCAGCCAAGAAACACAAAATAATCCAACCTTACCACAGCTTGAGAGAGTGACTCTAGATGGACAGACAACAGAAAAAGCCCAGGCACCTCCAAGCATAAGAAAGTATTGGGACTGTGGAGATGGAATTACTGCAGTTCCGTACCAAGGACCCTGTGTCATGATACCACATGGCCCGAGGTCAGAAATGCTAAGTATAAAGCACCCTGCCCAGCTGAGTACTGAGAAATGTGAGACAAGAGCCTGAGATGCAATCGAAGGAAAGGATCCACAGGTGAAATCTGAGCCCAATAAAGGAATCAGAATGAAAAAGATCCACGGAAGTCACCAGAAATTGCTAATTGCCCTTGGTCCAAGCTTGGCATAGATTTATTTGAATTAAACAGGAAAGATCACCTCTTATGGGGGGACTGCTTCTCAATTGTTTTTTTTAACACAGAGCTATTGCACAACACATCAAGTAGCACAGTCATAGCGTAGTGTAAAGCAGCGTTTGCTCCCCAAGCGAACCCACGTGAGTTAATAATAGATAATGGCCCACAATTGCTGAGTGGTTCATTTCAGCAATACTCTTTGCAATCCCATTTCAAGAGCAATGTGTCAGACCCTTACCATGTGCAGGCGAGTGGGTAGGCAGAAAAGTCAGTGAAAAGGGCAAAGAACTAGATAAAATAATAGCCCTGGCGGATTCATGGGCTCCCTACTTAGAAATGTTAGAATACGGCAGCATGGCCCACGCGGCTTTATTAGACTCTCAGTTCAGAGAGTCATGGACAGCTGGACAAAAACCTTCATGTCAACTTCTTCTTGAGCCAAAGAAAGCTCCCTCCTAGCCCAGGCAGTTTACAAAAGCGTTATTCACCAGGAAACTAGAACAGGAGAAATCCTGTGAGGAGAATAGTAAACAGGAGCCCCCCGGCTGGGGCAGAGAATGCTAGATCCAAATAGAAAGTGGGTGCAGCTGGCCAAGGGAATGGCAAGGCCCTCCATACCAAGGCCAGGCATCCGGGAGGAACAGAGGCAGCTAAGCAAAGCCAAGGAGGACGCAGGCTCTGTTTCTAGAGGACACCCAGAGCACTGCTGACAGGGCCCTGTGCTGGCACAGGCCCACCCACTCACCCAGCTCCTTCAGCTGAGCTCCTCTCACCTAACCCCAGCTGTACCTCAGCGCTAAACAAACCACTGCAGCCGGAGCAGGACTGAGCACAGGAACTGGCCAGATGGGCAGAGGGCCTTTGAGACTCGCAGAGAGCAGGTCTTGGTAGGTGTCCAATGAGAAGCAAGACGATCCTCTGATGTTTAAGGTGGGGTCGGGCATTGGCCTCCCTGTAGCCATCTCTGGCTGGGTCTGGTGTCTGGGGCTGTGTTCGTCTGGGGCTATCATTCAGAGCTGACAAACTATTTTATTTGCATTTCATCTGCCAAAAACAAAAGTAGCCGCTGGAGCCACGGGAGACTGATGCTGGTCCTGTGACCCTGCCCCAGCTCAGGTGACTGAGGCCAGGAACTAAAGAACACTAAGCATTCCTGTGCACCCTGAAGAACTTACCAGTGGATATAGAACAACCAGACGCTGCAAAGGGGTAGCAGACGCGGGGAGGGGAGGGAGGCAGCGGTGATGGGAGCATGCGGTTACCATAGGAAGCGTGAAGTCGTTGAAAATGTGAAATAAATAAACCTACCTGAGCTCCCTGCTGATCCGCTGTCCTCGGGCCTTGCTGGGGATTCGGAGCAGGGCAGTAGTGGCTTTATTGGCCAAGTAGGGGCAGAGAGTTCCATGCATAAGGCAGAAGATGTGAAGGCCCTGGTGGGATGAACAAGTGATGGCACTGCTGGCTCAGCGGAGGAGGTGCAGAGTTGAGAAGGGACTCACAGGGGAGGACAAGACGCGCTGGAGAAGGGGGAGCCAGCCGAGAGGCCCAAGGAGGAGGGTGAGCAACAGACCAGGAAGCTGATCTGCGCAGTCGTGTCCTGAGTGGGCCGGGGTAGGTGGCAGAGTGGCGGAGGAAGAAGATGATGAGGCCTGGAGGAGAGTGTTGGCAGATCTGGGAAATGTGAGGAAGAAGGAGAAGTAGTGGACCTGGCCGGGGTAGGGGGGGCTAGTGAGGCCTGCGTTCAGAGCGAGGCCCCTCGTCCAAGCTGGGTAAGCAGTGGTTGTGGCTTGGCTGCATTACAATTCAGCAGCAAACCCTGTGCAAGCTGGAGGGCCCAGCCTGGAGCAATGAAGGGAGCCTGGAAAACACAGCTCTAGAGGCTGGACTGCACTATCAGCAGGGCAGCTGAGGCAGGAAGGAGGGAGAGCACATGGCGGGAGGTGGTGTGGGCCTGGCCCTGTCTCCTAGCAGAACGCCCGCTGGCTTGCCCAGGAACAGGGGTTAGTGATGTTACAGAGTGTGGAAGAGATGCCCAGAGGGAGGACAAGGGCTGGGAGTCTCCCTGGGATGAGCCTTTGAGAGGAAGAGGAGGGAGAGAGGATGGTCTGGGAGGGGGCGATTTGGGGATGAGTGATGTGAGGGGGGAGGGGAAGTGAGAATGAGGAACACAGTGGGCTCTGTCCTTTGTGCTCCTGGAGAGCCCGAGAGGACAGTGCTCTGGGTGGCTGCGGCACAGGCTGGCACAGGGGGTCTCCATCCTGCCACTCCCAGGGGCTCGCCCACTTTGGTCTCTGTGCACCATGCACCCTGCCCTGGCCCCTACTCTCAGGGAGACTCGCCATTCTGCTGGTGGTGTGTGGAGGAGCTGTCAGAAGGAATCACGTCAGCGCATGGTGCAAACCACCAGGGACAGCCTAGCTCCTTCAGCTGAGCTCATCTGCCCTAGCAGAAGTGCCCTCCCTGACCATGCACACACCCAGTGCACACACACACAGTGCACTCACAGCACACAGTATACACATAGAGAGAGCATGGAGTTCCGCAGCACGGGCGAAATTCTGCGGTGAAGGGGAATTGGGGTGTGGGCTGGCTGGGTTCAACAGAGGAGGGAATTCTCCACTGGGGCAAGAATCTTGCAGTAGGGGAATGTCACGATGGGGCGGATTTGGTGGCAGGTGGGGAAGTTCCGCAGTCGGAGGGTTTGGGAGGGGATTCTGCAGCAGTGTTACACAATCATTCAGGAGCCTTTGGCTTATTGAAGAAATTCTTCAAATGTACCACAAGGTGAAATGCCCCAGCACGGTACAGGAGCTCTCTGCACTTTGACAGAGAGGTGACTCCTGCATACAGCAGAGAGAGCTTTGCACTGCAGCTGGCTGGGGGAGTGCAGCCATGCCAGGTCAGGAGGGCCAAAAAGGAGGGAAAGAGGACGTAATTGCCATACCTAGCTCCCCTCCTACAGAGTATCAAGACTCTGCATGACAGCTGCTTTTCCCTGTTGTGCAGCTCCTACACCAAGGTGAAACACACAGGTGTGGGAAGGAAGGCAAAGTGGTGTGAGGGGGAGATGGTGGGAAATGACCATTTCTATGGCCTTACGTGGCACAGACCGAGAATCTAGTAAGTCTGTGGGACGGATCCTGGCCATACTGCAGCAGCTTTGCCTGGAGGGGTATGTATCTTCTGGCAGAGGCCATCCCCAGGAACAGGCTGGCTTAAAGCCTGCCCTTCCCCACCTGAAGAGCCTGCAAAAGTGCACCTTACCCAGACCGAAGAATGGATCCAATATTTTCTCTAGGTCTCCCAGTTTGTAGTAAGTCTCTCTCTGTTCAGAGCCACCAACTCTGAGTCACTGCTCCCCATTCTGCACGGAGCAGCTAATGCTTCCCATTGTAGCTACAGCATCTCCTGGGTCACGTAGAGCCTGGGTTTCAGTGATTCAGAGAACTAAACAGAGCAGGTGTAAATAGAAGATTGGCAGATTAACTGTAGCATGTAGATCGTCGCAGAGCCCGTCAGTGACCAGATGCTCCGCAGCTCATGGACCAAGTCCAACATCTCCCAGCCCTTCACACCAGTCATGCCTCAAGGTCCATCCTACACTTTGCTGTCTGAATCTGGGGCAAAGGTTTAATGAGGATCTTTACCTTAGGGCCAGTCTAAGACCATTAACTAGCTGATATGTTAACCCTGAGGTCTTAGCCCCATAGCTCTCAGCGCGTCTCATCTGGTCTCCATGGAGAGGATAAGAAAGGTGCATAAATCTCTCAACAGAGGTGCTTGAAGTTTTTCCCAGGAGAATGTGAATTTTGATGAAATTTTCAATTTTCTAATCAGGAAATTGGAAACAAAAAATTCTGCCTCAAGCCACCATGTTGAAGTAAAATGGATCTACGCAATATAATAAGATAAAAGCCTGAATCTGCCTTTAGCCCACAACTGGTGTTTCCTGAGTCCATGCCTTGGTACAATTTGCTTTTGCCTGTTCCCTAGATTCCTAGCCCCTTGTCCTTTAGGCTGTCCCCCTCTTTAGCCCAAGAGAAGCTCCTTAGGAACGAGGCCTGGCTTTATGCAATGTGTGCTCTGAAGCGATGTTCACTTGGGCCCCAGTGTCAAATTTTGATTTAATAGCACAAAAGCCAGTGAGATATCAGTGGCCAGTTGGCTTGCGCAGGGCAGATCTGTTGGTGCCGATTGCTCATGCCAGAAGCACTGTTTTCTCTCACTGTGCATGGCTTAGTTTGGCTCAGGTCTGCATGCCGCTGCAAAGGGAGTTCATTTATCCCTGGTGTACAGGGATGATCTTTTAAAGGACACGTTTCTGCTCTGGGGTCCTTGAAGTGATGAGCAGCCACACCCACACGTTGGTCTTCTCAACAAGTTGCAGTTGATGGGGAAACCTGAGAGAAGTCCTGCACTGGGGCAGAGATTTTCAACTGTATACCATCTGTGCGCTCATTACAACCTGCCCCGTGTTTGCAAATATCATACCAAGAGGCCTTATACATGCACTGAGTCACAAGAGAGATGGTACAGAGCTTGGAGGGGTGGAGGGGCACTTCACTGCGAACCCCTTGGTGCTGACTCCTATCCTTTAGTTATGACTTGAACCACTGTAGGGTAACTCCAGACTCACCAGCAACCACTCTTAGTCACCATGGACACAACCAACACCAGCAGATCCAACGCTGCTGAGGGATGCCAATGAACCTAATGGCCAAAAGGCCCCAGTCTGAAACCAGCCGGAGATTGATCGCACATGGCCTGACACTGCAGCCTCCACCTAAAAGGGAACTGGCGGGAATGTGACATGTGGCCTAGTGATCCCGGAACTGAGACACCCTCGCTGCCCCGAAGAGGGGATGGTTTGGGAGCCCGCAGGTGTATGCTCCAGCCAGCCCACAGGCCGTAGGCAACAGGATCAGAGCCACAAGTGGTGGCTCTCAGAGAACCCCGACATGAGGTGAGGAGTCGTCCCTGACCTAGAGCTGAGTAAGCCGCATGCGGGGATGAGTCATTCCTGTGCGGGATTCCAGCCCATTCACAAGCCAGGAGCTGGTCTCATGGCTCTCAGGGCAGGTATCTAAGCCTCAGAGGAAGAGCCTCTGATCAGTTTGCCCAACATCATGGCATTGCATGGAACTCGCCCTTCCTGATAGTGGTGATAGACTCCACAGGCCTCAGCCTGCTCCAGCCCTGCTTGGATTCCAACCCTTCTCCTGCTCCAGCCCAGCTCCCAGCCCTACTCTTGCTTTGTTCCCAACCTGCTCTTGACTCCTGACTCTGGCTCCAGTTCCTGGCCTGGCTGCCACTGCAGCCACTAGGTCTGACTCTCCATGTCTTGGTTTCTGCCATCGACGCCCTCACCAGACACTAACTCCAGGAGGCCAGGGGCACTCTTCCTTCAGGCACTCGTGTTTCCTGCTCTCCAAAGCCCCAGAAGCCTTAGCAGCTTATCTGTGAAGAATTTAAGAAACTCCTCACCATTCTAAACTAGTAATTACTGACCAGGCCTTTCCACTGGGGCTAGCCAGCTGGGACATGACTCCCTGGGGTAAGGAGGCCTACAGCTGGGAATCAGTGATGGCTGGTTGACACGTTGGCTAGAAGGGGAAGCCAATTATGAACCGACATCTGTAACAAAGTCCAAAACTCCACAGAGCTCCTAGCTCCCCCAGCCAGGAGGAAACAGACCAGCCGTGGCACTGATATAGGGTAGTATAACAACACTGAAACTGAACTGAAACACACAAGGCACTGAGGAGATGAACTATCCACCCTAGAGCAGGGGTGAGGCTGAGCCCAGGGAATGCTCTCCTCAGCCCTCTGGGCAGAGCCAAGAGAGCCCAGAGCCTGCCGGAAAACCCTGTTCTGAGCTGGGGTTAGTAACCTGAGAGATACCGTCTGCAGAGGTGTTCCTGGTCTGAGAGCCCCTAGTTCCCTTCCTGCGGGCCCAAGGAAGCCGGTGATGCCCTGTTCTTCAGATGTCTCCCTGCAGGAGACCAAACACATCCATAGGCACAGATGTGCATTCCCAGTGCATCCCTGCATGCTCCTAGGTTCCCAGGGCCCGAGAAGAAATTCTCAGTGACAATGGAGCACCCACGTTTCCCAGGGTCCATTCTGGGCAGTAGTACCAGGCTCAAAGCACTGACTCACTCTGAGCTGCATGTGTCAACAGTGACACATGGGTCTGTGGGGAAGAGCCTGGGTCCTCAAACATCTATTGGTGGCCCGGCAGAGCCCGTGTGGCTGAGGGTCCAGGCAGTTGGCAAAGCCTGTGGTGTGAATAACCTTCCCATCTGGCAGATCAGGCCCTCCTCCAAGATCACGGGGAGGTGAGGTATGTATGCTGAAATCAGAGACACCAGCTCTGCTGGTCTCCCTCGAAGGCACCTGGGGTTCCCAGAGTGGTGGGATGGGATGTGGGTTACAAGCAATGAAATGGTTAACAGGAGCCTGAGCCCAATTAGGTCACTGGACGGCAACTGGAGGGGTGTTAGGCACAACTGGTGATCAAACCCAATGCATGGAGCTCGGTCTGCATAAAGGAAGGAGCAGAGGGCAATAGAGAAGTGGTCAGGGAGGATCACCAAGTGAGAGGTAGCTGGGAGTTTCCTCTCTTGGGCTGAAGGCTGAGAGACACCTGGGAGGCCAGGCAACCTGGGCCACAGGCAGGTTATCCTGAGCCAGGAGGAAGCTGGAGGCAGTGATGGAAAAGCCTCAGGGGTGTTTGAGACTGAAGAAGGGCGCTGAAGAGAGAGAAGAAGGAACTCTGCAGCGTCTCTCAGGGAACAGAGTATGGAGAGGCCTGCAGGGTCAAGAGAAACCTAGGGGACGTTTGGTCCTTGGATCCTCTCCTAAGTAGAGACATCTGGCAAGAGGCCAGGAGAGAGGCAGAGCAGCCCCCCAGGTGCTGAGCCATGAGACAGGGCAGGAGTTGGACTTCTGGGGAGGGAGTCCAGGGAAGTGTTTGGCTGCGGAACAGAGCAGGGGAAAAGATCCAGCATGATGTGGCAGAGTGAGCTGACATTTTACTCTTTGTTTTGGATTTTGCTGCGGGATTCCCAGGGACAGCCCTGTGAGACATGGCCCTGAGGAAACGGTGAACCTAGAGAGCTTGTGGGGAGAAGGACTGAGCAAGAGACTACTGTAAGTGCAAGTCGACAACAGTCAGCAAGCAGTCTGACAAAGCAGACCTGGGTCCCCGGGCTGGAACCCAGTGTAGACGGTGGGCCTGGGTTCTCCGGTCGGCCATGGGGGAAGGAATGAGGCCCCTGAGAAGGGGACAAGGACAACAGAGAGCCCTGAGAGAAGGGTTTGGGGACCTTGGGTCCCAAAGGTGGAGCCAAAGCCTTTTGTAAAGACATTGGACTATTGTGTGTTAGATGTTGTTAACCCAGAAGGGCTGGGTCCAAAATGTGACCTGGCTGGAAGGCCAAGTCAGGAGAGGAGGCAGACCGCAGCACGGCCAAAGCAACCCTCAGCAGGGGGTGCTAGCAGGAGAACCTGCTACCCCACACCCAGCCACAAGGGGGCACACTGCTGGTGAGTCTGATCTTCCACAGTGGGGCCAACAGCAAAGACTGCAGAGTGGGGTAGGGTTGCCACCCTTCTGGTATTCACCCGGACAGTCTGGGTTTCGGCTTGTGTGCCCAGGTGCCATTTAACAAGCCCTGATGTCCGTTGGTTTTTTTTATCTGTGGAAAAGGGGAACCCTGAGCACAAGAAAGGAGTAGGAGCTGCTGCCTCTGGGGCCAGGCTGCGTGGCCCTGTGCAGCCCCCAGGTGGCAGAGAAGGTGGCCTTGGCCATGCTGGTGAAGACAGTACAAGCGATGGGGGGCAGGGCCTTGGGGGGAAGAGGGGAGCAGGGATGGGGCCTGGGGGAAAGGGCAGGGGTAGGGCCTTGAGGGCAAGGGCGGGACCTTACGGGGAAGAGGCGGCGTTGAGAGTGGGGCCTTGGAGGTCTGATTGCCAGCTAAAGGCAGTAACCCTAGAGCTGGGCCATGTGTGGAAATGAAATGTTCACAGTGCTGCAGAGGAAATCTCCAGCGCTATGTGGGTTCAGTACAAGTAAGTGATGTGTGAACCTCACCAGGCTGGGGGTCAGTTTGGACAAGCACCTAAACATTATCCACATTTTGTAAGCCTGTGCGTTTGGCTTGAAATCACCCACCCAGCTATCTCATCTGGCTGGCTGTGTTTTTACACCATGCCCATCATCGTACTGTCTGGGTGCAAGCATGGCAGGAGCACACTGGAGAGCAGGAGGAAAGAGGCTTGCGCTGTCCTCGCCCAGCCTGTCCCTATTCTGGGGCTCACCTGGGCGTCAGGTTCCAGGGCCATCAATCCACCAACTTTCACTAGCAAGAAATTCACTTTAAACGCGAGCAGAGCCTTCCTCAGGCCTCTCGAACACAGAGATGAATCCCTTCCCTTCTGCTGCATCAGCAGCCCCCAGCCCTCCTCGCAGCTGCCCTGTCATGAGGGAGACCCCAGTTTCCCCAGGGTGGCACACAGTGCTGGGGGTAGGCACCGGAGGGGTGTGAAAAGAGTGCAGAGGCCCCTTTCTGCAGTGACAGCAGCTCTCCCTTTGGAGGAGAGCAGACTGCATTCCCGGTGTGACAGAGAAAAGCTCCTGCCTGGGTCCTCGCTTCCTTAAAAGGGGAAGCCCATCACTCCTGCCCCATCTGGCTTGTCTCAGCCCTTGGGGCAGTGGGTGGAAGGAACTCGGAATCACTAAGCATTGGCAGCGGGGTGGGCATGCCATTCTCCCCTCCCCCATTTCCGCTTTCTCTGCTGGGGGCTTAGAGAAGCAGAGGTCACTTTATCTGCACCACCGTATGGCCTTGGATAACTGAGTGCTGAGTGCCTCGCAGAGCAACACATACCAGGGCAAAGACTCAGAGTCGGGGCCGGCTCTTCCAGGGCATGGCTAGTGCCGCCAAGCATCCAGCCGCTGTTTGCTGGAGTGCCTGCAGAGTGCTAGACATGGACACTTGCCAGTTTGCTTAGGGCAGCCAAAGCTTAGAGGGGTGAACAAAGCACTCGCAGAGCCATGACCCTGGGCCTGTATTGCCCTTCACACCTGCACAGAGAGCAGTGCCCCGCTGTTTGTGCCAGGGAGGCAGTGAGCATGGAGAGGAGGGTGCTCTCCCCTTCGCTCTTCTGGGGCTGTGCAGGGAGCGAGATGCCCACACTCAGCTGGGTGAGCAGCTGGGGAGCAGGCTCCGCTCCCTGGAAACCAGCCAACGGCATGTCTACCCTCCAGCTGGAAGGGGTCATGTCCAGCACAGCTGGCCATACCCGCACTCGCTAGGATCCAGCTAGTGTACTAATGCAACAGAGCCGCAGCAGCTGAGCAGCGGGATGGGCTAGCAACCCAAGTACCAGCCTAGGGCCTCGCACAGGATCAGATACGGGTGGCTGGTCCCTCCGGTCGCTCACACCACTGTGGCTGCACTTCTGGTTTTCATGCACGGGCAGGGGTACGTCTGCTCGCGGGGGGAATCACAGCTCCAGCTCCAGTGCTGACATCCTCAGAGCAGGGATAGTTTGTATCTCCACAAGCCCTAGTCCCTCTGCAGTGCCTTAGCCACGAGACCATTTTGACGTTCTGTACCTCGTTGGAACACTATAACACACACTGCCTTCAAGATTGTCAGTGACTAACCCTCTTGCAGTAAACTAAGGGGGGAGGTGTGACATTCTGTACCTCATGGGAACACCCTACATCCCCATGTTCATCCTTATAATATGATTGTGTGGTATCTAATGCAATGTTTTCCATGCCGGGTGTCTTCGGAAGGCTCATGATGTACTGAGCACTGTTGTTATAGTAATCGTTGTTATAGGTTGTAATTTCATGTATATAGTTATGAGGCTGAAAATGTGTCCTCATGGCTTAAAGCAAGCCCAGGCAAAAACTCTCCAGAAGCAGAAGGGCAGTTCATACCTCATCAGGGCATGTATGGGACAAACCCAGCCCAGCCTCACAGGACCAAAGGACACTGGCCAAGGCAACAACAAACGGCCTGTTGGACTCTCGAGTCACTCTTCCTTTGGTCAGTTTGGGACTGCGATGAGGTAATGCTCACCTGACTCTGAAGGGGGGCCCAAAGCCAAGAGGGAAAAAAGGACATTGGTGAGGCCTCATCTGGAGTACTGTGTCCAGTTTTGGGCCCCACACTACAAGAAGGATGTGGAAAAATTGGAAAGAGTCCAGCGGAGGGCAACAAAAATACTTAGGGGACTGGAACACATGACTTATAAGGAGAGGCTGAGGGAACTGGGATTGTTTAGTCTGCGGAAGAGAAGAATGAGGGGGGATTTGATAGCTGCTTTCAACTACCTGAAAGGGAGTTCCAAAGAGGATGGATCTAGACTGTTCTCAGTGGTAGCTGACGACAGAACAAGGAGTAATGGTCTCAAGTTGCAGTGGGGGAGGTTTAGGTTGGATATTAGGAAAAACTTTTTCACTAGGAGGGTGATGAAACACTGGAATGCGTTACCTAGGGAGGTGGTGGAATCTCCTTCCTTAGATATTTTTAAGGTCAGGCTTGACAAAGCCCTGGCTGGGATGATTTAGTTGGGGATTGGTCCTGCTTTGAGCAGGGGGTTGGACTAGATGATCTCCTGAGGTCCCTTCCAACCCTGATATTCTATGATTCTATGATTCTATAACATGATACAAGGGAGAGACATTTGCCATGCTCTTCCTCTCTCTTCCACCTTCATCTACAGACATCACCACCAAGTGACTGAAGCGCTGATCAAAGGGAAGGGCCTGGCTGAAGGGAAACCAGCCAGCCTGTGGTAAGAGGCATCTAAGTTTGTAAGGGCGTTCACAGTGTTAAGATCAGCTTAGAATGTGTTTTGCTTTTATTTCATTTGACCAAATACAACTTGTTATGCTTTGACTTATAATCACTTAAAAGTTATAGTTATATATATATATATATATATATATATATCTTTATAGTTAATAAATCTGTTTGTTTATTCTACCTGAAGCAGTGTGTTTGGTTTGAAGCGTGTCAGAGATAACAAGCCTGGTACATATCAATTTCTTTGTTAAATTGTTGAACTCATATAAGCTTGCAGTGTCCAGCGGGCATAACTGGACACTACAAGACGGAGGTTCCTAGGGTTGTGTCTGGGACTGGAGATATTGGCTAGTGTCATTCGGTTGCACAATCCAAGGAGCATCTCACATGCCAGAGGCTGTGTGTGAACAGCCCAGGAGTGTGGATTCTCACAGCAGAGCAGGATAAGGCTGGCTCCCAGAGGCAAGGATTGGAGTGACCTAGCAGATCAGGGGAACACCAGGGGAACGTCACAATCATCCTTCCTCTTCCTGAAGTCCCCTGCTTCACTCACCGCACATCTTCCAGACCAGGCAGGGCTCCTACACACAGCAGCCCTCTTTCCTATACACCCCTGGGCCTTTCCCTGAGCACTGATTCTTTTCCCCTGGGTTCTCCCATCCAACCCCACCCGTCTTAGCCCCCAAGAACTGGTGGAATCCCAGCCCTGCGGCAACTCCTGCATATTTTGTTTTGTTGGTGTGGGGCAATAATTTTGGGAGTAACCCGAGCTGTACACAGCTATCAGTATGGGCCCCAGCCTGTCCCCCAGGGAACCCTTCTGAACTCATAGGGGCTACTGCAGAACGACTGTAAGGTTGATGTTGATTAAAAAACAAACCAATAGGAAAGGTCCACGCCCCTGGGCCCAGCAGGGCAGTAATGGCTTTCGGGATGGGAGCGTGGCTAATGGAGGGAACGGGGTGTCTGCCAATTGTGATGGGGAGAGCACCAACTGAAGGGCCCTGCCCAGGAACAAGGCTGTGGGAAGTGCCCAGCGCCTGTTCCTGATGGTTTTCTCCGAGAGCTGAGCCCCCACCTTCCCTGTGGCTGTTCTTGTTGCATTAGCAGGGTCAAGTGCAGCAAACTGGGAGGGCAGCTCTTATTGGGAGGAGGCAGGGCTTTCTTCTGACACCACCCCTCATTTGGCCAGAGTCTCCTCTGATAGACGGAACCTCACCCTTCGCTATGGGCATGGACCGAGCCCTGCACCTCACCGCCCCAGTGGTGGGATGCTCAGCTCCTCCTGGGGAGGTCACAGTGGCACAGCCATTGACTAGGTGCTGCCGAACGGATGGGAAAGGCGCACGTGTGTGTGAACATGGATGGGAAGTAGGAGAGGGCCTGGCTGTGGTTCTGGCTGTGCTCCTGTGCGTTACTGCAGAGACTCACCTCTCTCCTCCCCCTCCTCCACCCCAAAGACAGCATCAGAGTGCAATCTTCTTCCTGCACGCCTGGCTGCAGCCATCACATCCCATAACTGTTAGGCGGCTGCGAAGCACTTAGCCTCTACTCCCAGTGCCCTCACTTCACGAGGGAGAGCTGCGTTTCCAGCTCACATGAAACTTCCTTGGGCTGGTGCAATTAAAGGGACATGCATCTCTCTCTAGGAACCACGCTCCCCCACCCCCAGCCCTCCTCCCACCCTCTTTGCAAACCCGGACAGCCTTAGCACCAGAGCCAGATGCACCTGGCTCAGCTCCTCCTGCTAATGAGCAGGGGAAGTGTGGACACATGGCTCGGCCTGGCCCCTCCCTGCGCCACGCTCTGGGCGCAGTAATTGATGGACCTCCAGGTTTGTTAACATCCCCAAGTACCCCTGCTTGCCCGTAGTTTGTGCTCTTCACGGTAAGTGGCACAATGCGCTAATCGGGCATTAGTAACTCGGCCGGTCTCCAGGGCCTCCTTGCAGCGATGCTGCAGACTGGCATCGCTTAAGAGGAGACGCCCACCAGCCTCCTCTTCCTGGGCTCTCGAGGATTCTCAGTCAGCACAAAGGACAGCAGGGGGTGATGCTGGCTGCTAACACCTGATGGGAGCCTTCCCAGGAGACACACCAGCTCTCTGAGCCTGTGGGATCATCCAGGAAAGGCACAGAGAGAGAGCGACATGGAGACACAGACACAGAGCGAAGAGCTGTTCCCTATAACAGGGAAGGACCTTACCTCAACTTGGAGAGGGAGTGAGCCCCCAGGAGAGGGGTACAAGCCAGTGAGTAAGTACTGAGTCAGCCAGGAATACAGGTTCCATGGACAGAGCTCTCCTGCCCCCCTGCATCCCAGTAAATAGGGGCCAGGGTTCCAGGGACAGCTCTGGGGACAGCCTGGTAGGCGACCGTCAAATCTGATCAGTTCACGCCCTGTGCAAACATTGGCAAGATGAGTCCTTGGCAGGTGGTTGCTTCCTTCAGAATCAGTGTTGATCCTGCAGGACGCTCGGGGGTGCTGTGCTGATGTAGGTGCAAACCAATGTGTTAAGCCCAGGCCCCAAGCACTCTTGAAACATTGCCCAGCACAAGAGAAAGGAAGGATGGCTATTAGCCATGGAGTCCTGGCCAGATCCCAACATTGCTAACTCTAGTCCACTGGTCCAAATTCCCCCCACAATCTCAGGAGCTAAAGTACTCACATCCTTGCAACCTAAACAGCCACGCACCATTGCTGGGAGCTGTTAAGCAGCTGCTATGTTCTGCCCCAGAAGTGGCTGCATTTTGGTGGTTGGAGAAGTGATTCTGGTGTATAGTCTGTAAACTGCTTTGGGTTCATTAGCAGGAAGACGCTCCACACAGCAACTGTAAAATATTATTGATACTCAGCTAAGGAGAAATGCCGAGTGCTTTGACCTCTCAGCATTTCTGCTGGGTACAGATATGGAAAAACCTTCTCCCTCCACCAGCAGCCAGTTAGATGGCTGAGGTCATAGGATCAAGGGGCTTCTGCAGTTCAAGGCACTAATGGCTCAGCTGCTGGAGAGCAGGCCCAGCTTCAAGGGCCCTGCCTCAGGCAACCACCTGAGGAACTAGAAGGGGCAGCCAGCCCCATTTGTGATGATCCACATCGAGGAGCGGGAAGGGCTTTTGTTGCTGGCCTGGGAGGGATAAGAACTTAGCATGAGAACTTAGAGGGAGCTCAGTGCAAACTCTGTCTGACCACAGAAAGAGTGAGATCCTGATGCTTTGTGCAGCACAGCCAAGATTTTCTGGGTGTCTCATTTTTGGGGGGGGCCCAACTTGAGGCAAGGTCCAAGGGCCTGGCTCCCAGGGGGACGGGTGCTGGGTGCCGCCCGTGGGCCTGGCTCCCAGCGGGGATGGGTGCTGGGCACCGCCCACGGGCCTGGCTCCCAGGGGGACGGGTGCTGGGTGCCACCTGGGCCTGGCTCCCAGGGGAGGCGAGCGCTCAGCACTTTCTGTAAGTGAAGCCCTTTTAAGGTATCTCAGGTTGGGCCCCCAAAATCTCTCCTCACTGTTGAGAGCCTTGGCCAGTTGCCTGACTGGAGAGCACAAGAACTGGAAATCACCCCTCAATCCCAACAGCTGGGGCTGGTACTGCACAGCACAGCAAGTCTAACAACTTGCCCTAAACCTCGGGGCTGCCCTGCCATCCTATCAACTAACGAGCCCGTCCGGTGGGTGGGTGTGGCACCCCAAGACACCCGCCATGGCAGTATGGGAGCCACAGTGGCAGGAAATGGCTGGGGTGGGGCATGCACTCCCACCCCCACTCAGCACTTGGGCCCTCAGCCAAAGGCCCTACCAGCATGGGTTGGGCCAGGGTTTACTTCTCCCATGCCCTGGCTGCTTACTCCTCCCTGGCTGCTTTCAGCAGGCGCTTCCATCCAGCCCGTGAGATACACTTGGCCTCCAAGGGACGGTTCTTTATGTGTTCTTGCCCTCAGGGCGGTGTCTCTGCCTGCCCCATCATGCCTAGTGCAGCCAGACACCCTCCTGTCCTCAGAGCAGGTTACTCACCCACTGCCCCATGACACCCTCTTGCTCCTCCTCCAGTCCCATCACTGGCTCCCTGCCTATGTTCTCCTCTCAGGCTGTCGGTTAGGCCCTGTCTCTCTGTAGCTATTTCATCCACTGCCTAATGTTAGCAGCAGAATCCTCCCATGGCAGATGCCCCTGCTCAGTGGGTACTGGTTTCATAGAGCCAGCCTGGCTGCAGAGGCATGCCCACAGCACAGCGTGCTGGCACAGCTGGCCCACCAGCCAGTAGCAGCGGAGGACTCTCCTTCACCCCAGAGTGCTGGTGCGTCAGGCCGGTGGCCAACATCCAACATTCATGGCTTGCGTGGGAAACAATCATTATGAATTCATGACTCGCAGAATGAACCAGGCCAGCTCCTCTGCCTGCCCTTGCAGGCCTGGGCTGGGCACTCCCGCCACGTGCTTGGCGAGGTGGAAGAGACTCTGCAGCACATCTGGGGACGCGCCAGGGTGTGGGGCTGGTGGATCTGGCTCCTTTAGTCTGAATCCCTCCTGCCCTGACGCCCTGCTGGCTGTAACAGGGTCAGCTTAGGGATCTGGCCCATCGAGACACATGGTTGCACTTTCCAGCAATGCTGCTGCTGCAGATCTGCCCCAGGAGGGGGCAGAAAGGGCTTGGAGGAGGAATGGCTGGAGAGCAGAGCAGAATCAAAATGCTGGCAGGAGGCCAGCACGGCCGGGGTTCCCGCTGGCCCCAGTGGAACAGGCAGGGACAGGTGCAGCACTGCCCAGCATGTACCCAGGGCAGCCTGGTGAGTAGCCCCAGCCCAGGGGGTC
The DNA here is from genome assembly GCF_965140235.1 of Caretta caretta. NCBI lineage: Eukaryota > Metazoa > Chordata > Testudines > Cheloniidae > Caretta > Caretta caretta. Next base: position 45,634,258 of record NC_134215.1, on the reverse strand, counting down.
CTTCCAGGCTGCTGATGTGTGCTGTCCTGTCCAGCACGTGGCTGGGAAGGAACCGGCCCAGAGGAGACTGAAAGCGGAGAGCCTGGGGGAGGCTCCTCCTACTCTCATCTGACTGGCCAGGACGGGACCCACGGCCCCCGTTAGGCACCAGGGCACCCAAGGGAAGCCGGAGCATTGCCAGCACCAGCGCGAATAGCGGCCTGGACAAGAACTCGCCCCAGGAACGTCCCACCGGCTCCAGGGACTGACTCCATTGCTCATATGACGGGATCTCCACCGATCTTCCGTAAAGCAGAAAGAGCGATTCCTCCTCCTGTCTGGGAAGTGTCAATATGCCAGTCAGCCCGGGCACCAGCGATTACATGGCACGGTTGCTTGTGACATCCCATTCCCACATGGCCCATTGACTAGAATGTGTTTGCATAAAGCACTGGCTGATCCTTTGTGATCAAGGACCAAGCTGGTAGGAAGCACAATCTGCTGGCAGATCATCTGCCAGACAGACCAACGACGGGACGGCATCCACATTAAAGAACAAGCCAGCCCAAGTCCCGGGAACTAATCCGGCGACTCCAGCCACTGATCCGCCAGAGCTGGGGCTGCCTTTCCTCTGGGCTGAAAAGCCTTTGCTAATCTCAGCAATTAGAGCTCTCTCTCTCTCTTGCAGCTGGAATGGTGCTAACTCGCCTGTCATTCACACCCCTGCTATGAGCATAACTTCTGCGCAGCGAGCAGAAATCAGTCAGGCCTGGGCCTCCATGAAGCCAAATAATATTTAGTCCAATGCTATGGTTACGTGACTGCCTGAGTTAATGAATAATATGGCAACTATTTGCCTGGCAGTGGAAATGAGTGACAGTAACTATTCAGCACAGAGCCATGATGGAGAGCTACATAACTAACCAGCACAAAGATGCACAACAGAGCAATCCCTTTCTTAAAATGCCCCCCAAGTGCAGAGGTTCAAGAGGCAGGAGGTGTTAGGAAAGGGTCTAGATCCGTCCTCTCAGCATCAGCTCAATGAGCAGGGAGGGGAGAGCACACTTCAGCTGTGAGCACCTCAGTCCCGGAAGGATGTTGGCAAACTGGGAGCAGGCTCAGAGAAAAGCAGCAGAGCTGCCGGGGCTGGGGGCTGAAGGCAGGCCTATGCGAGCAGGTCACATCACTGGGCCAAGTGGGACATGCCAGTGGCCTGCAGATCATAAATGCCAAGCAGAGAGAACTGATCAAGCAGAGCAATGGGTGTACTGCGCAGGAGAGGGATGGAATTAAGCAAAGGGAAATGTAGGCTGAATACTGAGAGATCTTCTCTGCTGGTGCGATCGCCCAGCCCAGGGAACAGTGTCCCAAGGGATAGACAGGCTGGGAACTCCATTGCTTGAATCATTGAAAACTAGGCCGTGGAGAATACAGCACAGAATAGATAACTACCCTGCACCAGCCCCCAGGAAAGGATTATGAGCTAATGCAGCCAGTCTCTCCAATTCCCACCCCTGCTTTCTATTAAGCCTATGATGCAAAGGCAAAACACCAGCTCTCGTCACTCCCGGGTTCCCTTAATCGTGCTGTGGGGAGTATTATGTCTGTTTCCCCTGCATTTGTAACAACTGATTCACTCCAACTCCAGGATGAGCAAAGTCAGCAAACAATATGCCCCCACACCAGGCTCAGGGCTGCACCGCTCAGAGGGGGCAGATAGCCTGCAGGAGCCAAGACAGCTGCTTGAACTCATCTCCCCTGGCTGCACTGGGACAGTAGAAGGTGCCCTCTGTGGCTGCCATTAGTATCAGAGTTCGCCTCCCCACTTCGTCTCCTTCACTTTTCTGACCTGGGCTTTGCCTCATGCTCTAAGCACTGGGAATCTCCGCTTTGAAATGAGCACTACTGAATGGGCAGCCCCCCAGGGGGGCTACTGGGTCCAACTGCTCATTCCTGGAGGTCCCAAAGCCATGCTCCGAGGACCCACAGCACACAGTGGTGGGCTGATCCCAGAAGCTGATGCCCAGACACACCCCAAACCTTGCAAATGCAAAAGTCTGATCTGCTGCCCAAGCCTTGTGAGTCCGTGGCCCTGCCAGCCTGAGGAACCGCTGCAGGGTCCCTGCCTGTTTGGCGCCTGCTATCCCAGCCATGGACCAATAGCTCTGCCTGTGCCGCCTCAATCCCAACCCGCAGCCCCCTGCTATCCCAGAGCTGGGCCTCTCCTAAGCCAACCCTGCCATTCCCTCTGGACGCTGGCGTGTGACTCCATTGCAGATTCACACCTAGCGCAGGTGAAGAGCCCAAATCACTTGCAACTGTGCTCAAAATGTGGAATCCGAGCCAGCTCCTCAGTGGGAGCAACTCCCTGGGGTGCCTGGCTCTGCTGCCATTGAGTCCTGCCCCCAGCCACCCTGACGTTGGGGTGGTCACGGGCTGCTCTCTATGCTGCCACCAGGGACACTGTGTTTGTTCAGCCGTCTTCTCCTGCTCTCCATTGTGGCGGCAGCCAGGCTCTTTAGCTGTTACTAAATTTAGGTCACCCCCCTCCCCCCAGCCCTGTTATTGATTCACATCATCGGTCCCTCACTCCCACCCCCTCGTTTCTCTCCCTTCCTGCCACCCCCTGCCTACGGGCCAGGAAGTTCCCAGAGTGTCTCCCTTTGCTCAGTCCGGCTGGGAGTGAACAATTTCACACGTGACGTCAGGACGACCAGAGCCCCTTGAGGAGCCTGTGGGGCTAGAGCCAAAATCCCAGCGTGCCCTAGGCCTTCCTCGAAACTGGAGCCTCGTCCTTCCCCGTCCGGCTGCCCCTCCTGATCCCATGCAGTCTAAAATCCAGCTGTGTGTGTGTGTGTGTGTGTAGGCAGGCATGTGAGCAAGCGATTACACCCCAATTCTCCCTGGTGCCCCGGGCTCCTGCCTGGCACGCCTCCCAGCAGACCCTCACACCCTGCCACATTTTCCTCCACAGCATCTCCCAAACCAGCCTCTCCTCTGCCACCACCTCAGGTAGGTGATGTTTGGCCCAGCTTTAAGGGCCCTCACAAATTCGCCTGCCCACGTTGCTGACCTTTACCCTCCAGCCCACCTGGGCAGTGCCAGCCTTTGCCACGTACCAGGCTTCTTCCGCCACAGGCCTCTCCGTGGCTTCCAAACACTCCTGCACAAGCTCTCCTGACGTGCTCCCGCTGGCTGCAGCACCAGCCCCTGCGTGTGGGAGCGGCTGCGTGGCCATGTTCCCCCACCACCACTGCTTCCCGCAGCCATCACATCCACTCCCTAGGGGGCTTCGGGGCAGGGGCTGTCTCTGTGCAACAGGCTTGCACAGTGCACCATGAGCCAGGAGGAGCAGAGCCGGAGCCTGTGATGGGGCACACCAGGCCCTTTGATGCCCCCCACTGAAGGCCTTGCAGTCCTACTGCACCCTGCCCCAGGAAGGGGGCAGTGCAGGTGGGTCCTCCAGGCCTGCCTAGAGAGGCTGCATGGAAGCAGCCAATCAGAGCTCAGCAGGCTCAGTTAAAAGGAGCTGCCGGGACACAGAGGGTCAGTGGCTGGCTGGGAGCAGAAGGGCAAGGAAGGGCGGGAAGGTTGTGAGGCTCCCCTGGCAGAGAGGCCAGGGCAAGACCCTGCGCAAACAGGGAACGGACAGAAAAACAAGAGGGTGATGGGGCCAGTGGGATGCGGACCAGGGAATGCAGCAGTGACTATTAAAGGGAAGCAGCACGTGGCTTCTATTTATAGGGACCCTGGGTGTGGACCGGAGTAATGCATGGGTCCCCCAAAAGGTGCTGCAGAAGTGGCCTAAGTCCCAAGAAGGGGATAAGACTCAGCACTAAAAGCCCAAGAGAAGGGCTAGAATGTAAACAGGCCCAGAGATGGGGCTGAAGACGCCGGAGAAGACTGACCATGTGTTGGACTGTGTTATCCCGGAAGGGTTCCTTCATGTGTGTGACTTGGCCAGAGACCTGCCTGAAAACAGGGTGCTGGGAGTAGAGAAAGGACAGAATGCCCCCCCAGCCAAGAGGAGGTGCTCACAAGAAGCAAGTCCCCTCCGTCACAGAGCCCCACACCTTAGATGTTAGAGGCCTTCCCCCCCCTACACACACACACATGCCCCCTGACCTACTCACATCCACCACACACACCCTACCCCTGGTGTACATGCCAGGCCATGTGTCCCCAGCCCCACACCTGCTGCCCTGCCCCATGTGCATCCCACCCCCTAACATGCCACAAACGGCACACTTGCTCCACTCCGTCCCCTCACTCCCCTGAACAACCCCCTCCAATTATGGGAGGTTAGAGGGCCCCACACTCACTCCTGGGGGCACGGGAGCTCGGAGCATGGTACTCTTAGCTAGGAGGTTAGTGCAGGAGCCAGGGCAGAGGCTGCCGGCCGGGGGAACTTTCCCAGGCCATATAAGGCAGATCCAACAGGCCGCTGTCTCCTTGGAAACTCAGCTCCCCAGGGGCCTCTAGCAGCATCCTTGCAGCAGGGAGCAGAGAGGCTGCGGGCCAGACCCCAGCTAGCTCTGGGTTGTGTGAGGACGGGCAGTGAGGGGTATTGAGGAGGGAGCGGGGAAGCTGGCGGGGGGCAGGAGTGTGGGATCACACCCTGGCCCAGCTGCTCAGTGGCCTGGGTCAGAGGAAGCCTCCCCCAATACCCCTGGCCCAGAGCCACTGTGGCTGGGTGGCATGCCCATGGGGGATGGTGGGCCCTCGTGGTTGTGAGAGATGCCCCAAGAGAGCCAGGCTGACGGCCCCAAGTGGGATCAGCCCCAGGTCTCCTGCCAGGGCCCTCTCCAGGCCTATGGCTTTCCCTCCGCCCAGCCTGGGAGCCGGGCACTGACCAGGGCGAGGCGGGGGGTTGTCTGCTAGCTCAGCAACCTTACAGCAGCCTGCGCCATTTCAGACAGATCAGACCACCTGGAGGGATGTGACCTGACCCTGCGAGGCTAGATCATTTCAGTCCTGACCCACAGCCCTGCTCCCCCTACCCGGGCTTCCCTCAATCCTGACCCGCACCCCCTGCTCTGCCCACCCAGGCTCCCCCAAGCTCTGCCAATGCCCCTCAATCCTGACCCACAGCCCCTGCTACTCCTGTCCTGGGCTCCCACCCCCATAGATCTATCAATGCGCCTCAAACCAACCCACAGTCCCCAATTATTCCAGCCCTGGTCTCTTCCTAGTTCTGCCGATGCTCCTCAATCCCAACCTGCAGCCCCCGGGCTATCCCAACCCTGGGTTCCTTGGGACCACACAGCTCAGCCAATGTACCTCGACAGGAATTCACAGGCCACTGCTACCCCAGTCCTGTAACTCACAGCAGCCTGGCTGCTCAGGGGCTGTCACTCATGTGCTCTCTGTCTCACACCCACACTTCTGCAAGTCACAGCACACCGCTCTTGCAATCTGGGGATCCCCCGGCTGTGCTGTGCCCATGGGGACATGCTGACAGACCCACCCAGCCGATTTGTGCTTGTGATTTAAAGCCCAGGTCTCCACAGGTGAAAGGCGGGTACATTAACACCTTGTGTGCCCTGCCCAGCGGAGGGGCCTGCAGTGTGCCTGGTGCAGCTTGTGGAAGGATGGGTCTCAGTTTCTCTAGCATCAGCACTTGGTTAAAGGGTCCCAAGGTCTGCGCTCCCCCTCAGTGCCCCAGCATCACACGCCCACTCACTCCACACCCAATAGTTCCCAGCCCTGCTGAGCACTGACTGTCGCACGTCCTGCCAGGGACTCGGCCCAGAGGGCAGCAGCCCCCCAGGTTAGATAAACACCTCACTCCTGTTTATCCATCTGGCGTTTTTTAATTAAAGAACAACATGGGTTCTAGCACAGTCCCACCCGCTGGCCCCAGCCAGCCGGGCTAGGGACAGGCCTGAGTGGCTGGTCTGAGTTGTCAGCCCTCCCTGGCCTGCCCAGTTACAGGAAGCTCCCAGGAGGATTCAGAGACAAGGCACAAGAATGACGGAGGCCAGGAAAATCTGCCTTCTGATGGGAGAATGACAGCAGCCCAGCGTATGTGGAGAAGTTTATCCCAGACAGGGGTCTTGATCTGTACGTATGTTGGGACCTGAATCTTGCACAGCCCTTCCTGCTCCGGGATCAGGAGCTGAACTGGGGTTATTTTGCTCGCCATGTCCTGTTAAACGAACACCCAGCTCCGTGTGGCTGGGTGCCCTGCTCTGGCGCTCTCTCCTCCCCCATCTCCCAGCGCCTCAGCATTCCAGGCAGGGCACAGCCACGACCTTCGTCTTGCTGGTTTCTAATTGTATTTTCCACCAGTCCTTTAGGGGGAAGTTACGAGCCTGGAAATAAAACTTGTTGAGAACAAGAAGAGTTGGGTGCCAGGACTCACAGGCTCTGTGCTGTGTTGGCAGCCAGGCAAGCCACCTCCAGCACCCCCGTCCCTCCCTTTGGAATGTGGCAGCTCTGGAATGCCAGGGAAGGGGCAGTGGTGACCATGCCAAGCCCCCAGGCCATCACAGTGGGTGCAGATAGCACTCTCCCTTCCCCCCAGCAGATAACTGCCTGAAGTGGCCAGAAAATAAACCACAGCCAAGCTGTCATGAGCCCAAAGTGTTTGTCCCAGCCCAGCCCCCCTGCCAGCCCCCAAGTCACTTCCCCCTTCTCCCACACCAGATCCCTCCCCTGCAAACTGTCCAGAGGAGGACACGGAGCAGGACAGAACAACGCAGAACCTGTGGGGGCAGCCAGGCAATCTCAGGCAGGGGGGAACGCCCACAGAGTCCATGCGGGGTGAGCAGCTCTGCAGCCTGCAAGCTCCTGCAAGGGGGTCCATGCACCCACCCAGCCTGCAGAGACTACAGGGACCATTGGCAATTTGCCACCATCGCATTCAGGCAAAGAAGGATGCAGCTTGGATCCAGACCCAGATGGAGCATTGCATGCTGGGACTTGTCGCCTGTGCAGACCACAGCTCTGTGTTAGAGGTGATGAGCCCACACCCGCTCACACAGTGCCGAGTGGGTGCCATGCTGTGCAGTCCAAATGGGAGTGTTCTACAGCCACTTTTCACGGGAACCAATGACCACAGCAGGGCCATGGCAATGGTGAAGCAGCCCCCAGGCCTGAGTGTCAGCACTCCGCCAAGCGGGAGCAGATCTCAGGGCCTGGCAGGTTGGCTTCCCCTGGGAAGAATCCATGATGTGAAGTCTGGGCATGTTCTCAGCCTGACTCGTTTATTTACACTAGCTACACCAGTTCTGGTAGACAGGGGGTCACAGGCAGGAAAAGTGGCAGCCCCCTTGCCCAGGCCTCTCAGCCCAAACCCAGTGCCCAGTTCCCAGCTGATAAATCTGCCTCAAAAATTGACTCTAGTTAGAGAGCTCAAGGCAGAGAGCAAACTCCCTGTTTGTTTGCAATAGCTCCTCCCAAAAGAAATTGCACCAGAAAACTAATATCCCAAGGCTGAGGAGCGCGCATGTGATAAGAAAAAGACCTTGTCAACCTGCTCAGAGATCGTTTGTTTTTGGGGTGCTCTGCCCTCTGCTATGTCCCACCCTAGAGTCCTGGAGCAGGAATGGGATTGGAAAGGCTGGGGCCGCTTGTTGCAGGCCAGCCCTTATGGGACAGGCCGTGCACTCACACTGGTTACACCGAGTAAGGTGCTCTTGTGCCCTCTGCTGTTGCATGCTGGCTGTGGTGGTGATGGGGTATGACATTGACAGGGTTTGGTCTGTAGCCACCAGCTGTGCCCATTGGTGCTCATAAGCTAAAACAGGGCCAGGCCTGGCCAGTGCAGGGATAGAGCCCTCCAAGGAAACCCACTGACCCCCAGAACAGATGCTGGGGAATCAGTAGGTTGTGCTCGCCTCCCTGGGTCAGTATTAAGCCCAGGCTATAGGCTGGTGCCAGCAAGAGGGCTGTGCTGGGGAGCAGGTAACTTTGGGATCAAAGATCGAAGAGAGACCTGAACTATTTGTGGTCCTGGAAGATCCCAATACACAGACTGCCAGGCTAGGAGCGTTAGCTCCCCGGCCCAGCCAAATCTGGACCCGTGGTTACACTCCACCCCCTAAAATCCTCCCTAGATTGATCTGGACACAGGTGTGTTGCTGGCTGAGGTACATAGCTACCACGCCCTCCCCCACCCCACAGAGAGAGCTGAACTGGACATAGGAGCAGGCTCTGGCCTTCTAATCCTGGCTTGGCCACCTGTCCTCTGTGCTCTTAGGCAATCCACTTCTCTGCCTCAACTTCCCAGTCAGTGACATGGGGATAATGACATGTGCTTACCTGCCTCACAGGAGGATTGAGGGTTAATTCATTAATCTAAGCACATGGCTTTGAGCTGGCGTGTGTGTGTGTGTGTGTGTATCATGTGTGTGTTTTCACTGAAGAGTTAGCCCAGATTCTTCCCCAGGTGTTGCCCTGAGCCCCACTCCTGTCCTCTCACCCGAGTTTTGTGGTGTTATCAACCTGGGCTAGCTGGCCTGGCTGGGGGGGCGCAGCGGTTAGAGCATGGGTGCAGCTTCAGTTGGGCTGGAACCAACCCACTTTGCAGCGAGGCCAGAGGTGAATCACCTAAGTGCTGACAGTCCTCCTCTGCCTTCCCACAATCCCCCCTTGTGCCCAGAAGGACAGAAAAATTCTCCCACTGTTCACTGGGAAGGAATCGTAGCGCAGTTCAGCTCCCTGCATCACCAAGGACCATGGGATGTGCCCCCCAGATGTCCTAGCGACACACATGGGAAAGCACAGCACCTGTGAGGAGGCAATAAATGGGATAGGACTCTGTAGTGTGGCTGCTCACGCCTGGTGATGAGACCCAGTGCTGACCAGCAGGGCTAACTGCTGTGAAGACACAGAGCACACGTGTGTGTGTGAGAGAGAGACAGAGAGAGAGAGAGAACACTGGGGTGGTTAACTGCTGTGAAGACGCTCTGTGTGTGTATGTTTGTGTGTGTGTGAGATCACCCAGATTATCAGCTGTGAAGACACCCATTGGGGTTATGGGGGGTCAGCCTGTCAGTCAGTGTGTCTAGGCACCACTGCTCTCTGCGGTATGAAAGCAGAACTGCGCACACATGTTACGATTCGGAGTCTCTGGTAGCCTGCATGGCAGGGCCGGTCCCTTGGGGCACTGCATTGCAGGGTGTCCACGATGGTAAAGTTCCTCTGTGTGGCTCCCATACAAAGCGCCATGGCAGGGCTGAGCGCTATTGTCCTGAGGATGGGCAGGGTGCTTGCCGTTTGCAGAGAGGAGTTTGCCAGGGGCACTGTATAGCTCAATGGGGCAGCAATACTAAGGATAAGAACGAGTCATACGGCTGCGTCTCCACACACCCCGCTGTGGGACTGTGCGCTAGGGAGTGGCCATTGGCCATCAGTGTTTGGCTGGCGGGCGTTCAGCAGAATGGGGGAGGTGGGGGCGTGCGCAGGGGTGCTGGGTGCTCGGCTGAGAGGCAGCAGCATAAGCCAGATAGCCGCAGGCCGGGCAGGAGTCAGGCCATGAAATATTGAGCAGGCTGAGAGGCCTCAGCGTGAGCAAGGCTGATTGGATGTGACCGGTGATTGTAATGTGCCGTGCCAGGAAAGGAGTGGGCACCTCACTGCGCTTTTCCCTCCCAGCTCTGCCCCTGCCTCCCGACTGGGCTCCTCATGGCAGCCAGCCAACTGCCATGCCACGGGGCTGGCAAAGCCAGAGCCCTCCCACTGGCTTGGAGGCTGCTCAGCAGCACCCAGGCAGGAGCCAAATCAAGCTCTGAAACTGCCCTGCCGGATGGGGAACTCATCCCCAGAGGCTCCAAGGGGTCAGGAACACCCCAGGCCACACAGCGGTGCCGGAGGCCAGGGCGTGACCAGGAGGAGCAGCCTTTGGCACAGAGCATTCCTTTGTGCATCAGCCATCGTCAGCCACAAACAGCAGGGTCTGCTTGGTATGCTGAGCTCCAGTGTTGAGCTGGGGGGTGGGGGTCCTGGGGTCTGCTTAACCCCATATTGCCCAGCATGGCGCTAGGGGGCTCTGGGTTCTCCTTAGCCCCATAGAGCCCAGTGTGACACAGGGAGGTGATGGGTTTTCCTTAATCCCATAAAGCCCAGCATGGGGCGGCAGGGAGCTGGAGTTTCCTTAGTCCCAAAGAGCCCAGTGTGGGGCACTGGGGAGCTGAGTTTCCTGAGCCCCATAGAGCCCAGCTCTGGGCTCGAGGCAGTGGTGAGCTGGAGCCGGTTCGCACCGGTTCGCGCGAACCGGTTGTTAAATTTTTCAGCTGGTTTAGAACCGGTTGTTAAATTTTGCAGCCAGTTGAGAACCGATTGTTAAAGGGATGGGCAAACTCCTGTCCCGCCCATCCCGCCTGAGCTCTCGGCTCCCCTGACTCCTGTCCTCCTGTCCCGCCCAAGCTCTCGGCTCCCCCTGTGAATTTGTACTCACCCGGCGGCACTGCACGCCTTCGGCGGCATTTCGGAGACAGGCCCTTCACTCGTGCCGGGTCTTCGGCGGCACTTCGGTGGCAGGTCCTTCGGTGCCGCCGAAGACCCGGAGCGAGTGAAGAACCTGCCGCCGAAGTGCCACCTCAGACCCGGAGCGACTGAAGGAACCGGATCTTCAGCTTCTGGCAGCTCATCACTGGCTGGAGGGGGCAGCATTTTCCAATTCTCTCATCAGCAACATCACTGGTGACTAGCTGTCACTTGTGGCGAGTTGTTCTGATGTGGGCAGCTTCATCACTGCCCTCTGGGTGCCCTGTCTCCCCCACTGGGGTGGGGGTTCTGGGGGCAGGACCCCAGCCTGGCTGTCAGGCCCCAGAGGGAACCAAACAGCTGGAACCAAACAGCTTCTGCTGGCATAAGAGATGTCGAGTCCTCACACGACACCAGCTGTATCCTGCCAGGAGAGTCCTGCCCCACTCAGGGCCCCTTTAACACCAGGCAGCACACCCAGAAGATCTGGGTTCTGTTCCCACTTCTGGTGCTGCGGGCCTGGGCAGGGATCCTTGCCTCAGGGCATCTACACCGGCACTGGAGGTGCAGTGTCCAGCTCAGGGAGGGGCTGTCGAGCCCCCAGACTGAATGTGGCACGGTAGCCGTGGTGGCGAGCAGGGGACAGCCTGACCACCCAGCTACCGCCCTACGATTTGGGCCAGGATTGTCCTTGGGGTGGCCGGCCCCTCCCGCTGCCACAGCTCCGGTGTATGACTAGCTGCGTAGTGAGGCCTTTTTGGAAATCCTAAAGGGCCCTCCCTCAGCTGCAGTCTGTGGGCAGATGGACGAACCCAGGGGCGTCCCAAGGTAGAGAGCGGCAGCCTGGGGCAAAGGGGAAAGAGGAGGAGGGGGCGGCATGACTAAGCCCCTGCCCAGATTGAAGCCCGCTGGCAAAGGTCGTCCTCCCCCTGTGTGATTGGGGTCAGACCAAGGGCCTCGATCTCCTCAAAGATGGAGGTGAAGTCACCCCCAAACCGCCCCAGTGTCCTCCCTGCCAGCAACCAAGGCAGCAATTCCCTCGGCGCCGACAGGGGGCACAAGTGACAAAGGGGCCGTGGGGTCCCCATCCGAGGCCTCCTGGGGGAGAGACTCCGAGAGAGAGGCAGTTCTGCCCCCCTCTGCTGCCATGGAGTCCGTGGCCAGCTCCACCCACTGGGCTCCATCGGGGGGCGCAGCAGAAGGCTCGGCAGCAGCAGTCCCCCTCATTGTCTTGCGGGGGGCTTCCCCCCTGCATCAAGGGGGAGGTTCTGAACCCAAGCCTTCCTTTTGCCGCGCTTCCCCTGCATGAGTACCCAGCCCTCCAAGGTGGAGGTAGAGGGCTGGCCAGCAGGGGCGGGGCCAGGGGGCAAGGGCGATGGGGCCATAGGTCAGGGTGGCAAGCGGGGGATACAGTGGGGGGAAGGGAAACCTCCCCCTATGGTGGGCCCTCTCCCTCGCCCAGCAATGGCCCCGCCGGACTACACATGACACAGGCGGGGCCCACCCACTCATCTGGGCATGACGGGGGGCTGCTGCCTGAGCAGGGGTGATGGCCAAAGGAGGAGGAGCAGCTACGGGGGCTGGGCCACCAGGGTCACTGGCGATTGCAGGGCTGACGCCCTCCCAGGTCTCGGGAGTCCCAGGTGCTCCCCTGTGCCGGGCCAGGAGGCAGTCCCTCCGGACGTGCCCCATTGCCCAGCAGAGGTAACAACTGGCTTCCCCTGAGGAGTAGTGCACCCGGTAGTGGGCCCCTGGTAGGGCACCAAAAAGTGGGCCCTCGAGCCCTGTCCCGCGCCGCTGGCTGAAGTTGAAGCTGGACATGCTGGCGGAAGGACAGGATGTGACGGAGGGTGGGGTCCTTACAACCCAGTGGGAGAGGGCTGATAACGGAAATGGGCTTCCCCAGGTTGGAGAGGAAGGGTAAAAGGCAGTGTTGAGCAGGAAGGGTGGGATGGAGGTGAAAACCACCCATAGACCTAGGTCCAGGGGATCAATGGGAACATTAATGCCTCCCACCACCAGGCCCTTCTCCACCACCTCCTGGGCAGCAGTCTCCGATGCCAGGAAGAAGACAATCTTCCCGTACATCTTGGAGGCCCCCGCCATGGCCGTGGGCCCCACCATCCGTGCCAACGTCTCCACGTAGGTCTCCACATGGGGCGAGGTGGGCACCAGGAGGCAACGGATGCGATGCTTCCTGGTCAGGGTGGGGAAGGGACCCCGGCCACCAGGGATGGGGCTGGAGGCAGCGGTCAGGGCAGATGACGTGGTGGCACGTGGAGGAGCTGTGGCCACCTGGGTGTACATCCTGGGGATCAAGGGTGAAACGCCCCCAGAGCTGATGAAGGGAACAGCAGGGGAAGGGGGGAGCCGCGGCAGATTAAGGTGGCCGCAATGGGGCACCAGGCCCCAACCACAGGGGTCTGCACTTTCTGGGCAGGGCCCTTGCCCTTTTTAGTCCCCTGGCCCTTTTTCCCTGACGAGGGGGCTCTCCCCAAAGTGGAAGGGGTAGTGGTCATGGCAGCAGCAGAGTCCAGACTGGCGGACAAGAGGTGCGCCGCTGGGAGAGATGGGGGAGTTGGCGGTGGGGGGGCCACAGAGTCATCAGGAGGGGTTCCACCCACAGTTACCCCTGCCATACTATCAAGGGGCAAGGGGCAACACCGGAGGGAGGTGGGAAGGGAAACAGAGGAGAAAGGCCTACCACTCCTCCCCACTAGGCTGTGAGCAGGGGAAGAGGGTGCCAATGGAAGAGGTGAAGGGGAAGGGAAAAGGTCAACCACTCCTCCCTGCTAGGCTGCAGGCAGGGGAGGAGGGCTTCAGTGGGATGGAGGGACGGGGGGACCGAGTGAGGAAGGGAAAGGGGGCGCAAATATTGGCGCAGTGTGGGGATACCTGCTCCTCCGACTGCACTGGGAAGAGAAGGGACTACAATATCATTGGGAAGGTTGTGAACAGTTGGGGGCACAACTGAAAGGGGGCACAAGCACTTAGGGAGGGGGCATGGGTGCACAGGTGAGATGGGCTGAGCTGGGGGGAGCAAGGGAAGGTAGGGGAAAAAGGGGAGCAGGCTGAGAATGGGGCAGGGGCAGGGCAGGAAAATCACAGGAGGGAAATGCAACAGTGAGGTCAAGGCAGGCAACTAAATTGATACCCAGAGTTTGGGGCGGGACAGGCGAGGTAGCAAACACTGAAGGGCTGGGGCAGGTAAATTTACAAAGGCTGAGTTTGGGCAGGCAAACCAACAGAAAGGAAGGCTCCCTGAGGGTCAAGGGCGGGCAGGCTGCAAGGGGGAAGGGGCAAACTACAACAGGGAGGCTGGGGGGGTAAAATTGGGGGGGGCCACCAGCCGAATGCAGCTGGGGAAGGGAGGGTAAGTCCAAGGGGGAGAGGGGCACATGTGCCCTTGTGGGCCTGTGGAACTCAGACCTTTTTTGCTCACTGCTGCAAACAGTCCCAGATGATACAGGGGTGAAGCAGACAGCCATGTCGAGGGGCAAAAAGCAGATCCGGATGGTAAGTGGGGTGGTGGAGGGGGCCGCGGTGGTGGTAGGGGGGGAGCAGATTGGGGAGGGCTCCATGCCCCTCCCACTTGCTCCCCACAACAGCAGCAGGAGTGACCACCACCCCAGGAGCAAAGATGTTAAAAAGTCACTCAGTCCATGAACAAACCCCCTCCACAATGTTCCACAGCAGAAGTCCTCCTCTTCCTTCTCCCAGACGGTAGCAGCAGGCTCCGACACAGCAGCAGCAAGCAAGGTCAGCCAGGGGAGAGCCAGGGATGGAGGTAGTGGGGTCAGGTGCTCCTCGCTGTAGGGTGGGCAGGCCAGGAGGGTCCCCTGCACAGCAGCAGCAGCAGCCCAGGGGGAGAGGACGGGAGAGGCAATGCCCCTCCTCTCTAAGCCAATGATCCAGCAAGAGTCCAAAAGAACTGAACGTCTTGGAAAATATAGAAGATACACTGGGACTGAAGTTCAAATTAGTCCAATCTGGGAAAACCCGCTGGCTTTCTCCTGAGCGATCCTTGGCTGTTGTCTTAAAATTACTGCACCCGTTATTATTGGCTTTGAAAACTATCTACCATATCTACTGTGATGGGATGGATTTAAGTAATGAGGCCAGTGGACTACTTTTGCTGCTAAATTCAGGGAAGACAATGGCCATTCTCTCTCTCTCTCTTTTTTTTTTTTTACCCACGAAAGCTTATGCCCAAATAAATCTGTTAGTCTTTAAGGTGCCACCAGACTCCTTGTTATTTTTGTGGCTACAGACTAACACAGTTACCCCTCTGATACTTGACATTCTCTCTCGTAAGTCTATCGTTGAAACCACTTGGGTCATTAAACTGTGCTATCCAGGCATCTGCTACAACAGTACTAGATCTCTGTCCAGCAATAGAAGCTACACTTGGATCAATCAGAGATATCCATTGAAAACGTACTTCAGTTCAGAAGTTGACTAATGAAGGTGCTTATATTGACTCCTTAATGAAGAGGACAAAAAGTGTTTCTTAAGCCAGCTGAAAAAGTAAAGTACACAGACTTGATTCTTACATCTCTACAACACCAACTTCTGGATTCTATCAACCTTTGCAGATGCCTGTCTTATAAAACACTGACAGCTGAGCGGAGTGAGGCACTACCAGCAATGGGGCTACCATGGGATCAGGACAGAATAGAGAATTTGAACACAGAGTAGAATATCATATGATGAACACATGAAGATTTGACTTCAACTTCTTTGTCATCACTAGTGGTTCGACCCAATTTTTGTGCTATGTTTCCTGAGATGAAAGAAGTAGGAATTCATCTCTTTCTAGCCCCAGTCACAACAGCTACAGTTGAGCATTCTTTTTCCTCATTCAATAGGATTTTTTGTTCTGAAAGAAGTCGCTTTCTGCGTGATCATGAGCAGATCATGAAGGACTGGAAGTACCGGACTCATCAGAAACAACCAAAAATGAATGCAGTGCATTTGAGAAGTTCATTAACAGAATTGTGCAAAATTTCAAGAAACCAAGAAGGCTATAGATATAGTGCTTTATAGTAGGCTTGTGTAGCCAACTTTAATTTGTGTGATGATTTTAAAACATGAGTTAAATCTAATACAATGGTTGTGAATCATTTTTCAGTTTTTACTGTGGTGTTATACAGTCCACCTTCACCCTACCTGTCTCACCCCTTATCGGTCCTTGCCCACCCTCTCCCCTGTACTTTTGAACACACACCCCCATTTCAATTCCTGGGGGAAACACTGCATAGATGTACTCGTGGGGTCCTGGCCCAGGGCTGGGGCTCCCAGGCAAAGCTGCAATGCAAACGATAAATAATAATCACTCCTTGCTGCAGAGCTGTTCAGAGCCAGCGTTGCCTCCTCAGCTCTCCCATCGCCTATTGTCCTGTTCTTCCTGCTCCTTCCCCCAGTTTCTGCTCCTGTGGCACTGGGGGTGATGCCACCTACACAGAGAAGGGAAGAGAGGCCACATAGGCCCTGTGATGATTGCTGGGCTGGGGTTGAAGTGCTAGGGGCCAATCCCCCCCTGGTATTAGGGCAGGAGTGGGTTTGTTACCGGAGCTGAGAGATGCATGAAGCAGGGCCATTGGTGCTACGTGACCTGGGAGGAGCAGGGAACGGGAATCCCAGGTTCTTCTTTCCATAACACCCAGAATCAGACAGCCTCTGCTCTGCATACACAATACGCCCCTGTGCCTTGTCTGCATAAGGGGCCGGCGGCTCTACAGGGAAGGGAGGACTGTGTATTTCTGCAGGGGCCTGCCAGGAACAGTTCTTGGCCCTACGCTATTTAGCATTTTTATCACTGACCTAGACGAAAACCTGAAATCAGCCCTGATAAAGTTGGCAGAAGACCCAAAAATTGAGGGAGTGGTAAATACTGAAGAGGACAGGTCAGTGATACAGAGTGATCTAAATCACTTGGTAAGGTGGATGCAGGCAAACCATATGCGTTTTAATATGGTTAAACACAAAGGTATACATGTAGGAACAAAAAATGTAGGCCATACTTACAGGATGGGGGACTCTATCCTAGGAAGCAAGCAGTGACTCTGAAAAGGACTAGAGGGTCATGGTGAGTAATCAGCAGGACATGAGCTCCCAGTGCGATGCTGTGGCCAAAAGAGGTAATGCGATCCTGGGATGCATAAACACGGGAAGCTCGAGTAGGAGTAAAGTTATTTTTCTCCTGTATTTGGCACTGGTGCACCCGCTGCTGGAATCCTGTGTCCAGCTGTGATGCACGCAATTCAAGAATGATGTTGATAAATTGGAGAGGATTCAGAGAAGAGGCATGAGAGTGACTAAGGGAATAGAAAACCTTCCTTACAGTGCTAGACTCAAGGAGCTCAGTCTGTGTAGTTTAACACAGAGAAGGTGAAGGGGTGACTTGGTCACAGTCTATATGTACCTCAATGGGGAACGAATATGTGATCAGGGGCTCTTCAATCTAGCACAGAAAGGTCTAACAACACCCAAAGGCTGGAAGTTGAAGCTAGACAAATTTAGACTGGAAACACTGTACATTTTTAACAGTGAGAACAACTTACTAAGGGTCATGGTGGATTCTCCATCACTAGCAATTTTTAAGTCAAGAATGGCTGTTTTTCTAAAAGATCTGCTTGGGGTTATTTTGAGGAATTTCTCTGGCCTGAGCTGTGCAGGAGGTTAGACTAGATGATCACAGTAGACCCTTCTGGCCTTGGAATCTATAGAATCATAGAAATGTAGGGCTGGAAGGGACATCAAGAGATCATCAAGTCCAGCCCCTGCACTGAGGCAGGACCAAGTAAACCTAGACCAGTCCTGACAGGTGTTTGTCCAACCTGTTCCTAAAAACTTCCAATGTTAAGGATTCCACAATCTCCCTGGGAAGCCTGTTCCAGAGCTTTATTACCCTTAGAGTTAGAAAGTTTTTCCTAATATCTCACCCAAAATTTCCTTGCTGCAGATTGAGCCTTTTGCTTCTTGTCCTATCTTCAGTGGACATGGAGAACAATCTATCATTATCCTCTTTATAGCGGCCCTTTGAAAACTGTTGTCAGGTCCCCCCTCACTCTTCTTTTCACAAGACTAAACGTGCCCAGTTTTTATAACTTTTTCTCATACGTTAGGTTTTCTAAACCTTTTATCATTTTTGTTGCTCTCCTCTGAACTCTCTTCAGTTTGTCCACATCTTTCCTAAAGTGTGGCACCCAGAATTGGACACAGGAATCCATCTGAGGCCCCACCAGTGCCAAGTAGAGTGGAACAATTCCCTCCTGTGTCTTACATCCAACACTCCTGTTAATATTCCCCAGAATATTAGCCTTTTTTGCAACTTCATCATGTTGCTGGCTCATATTCAACTTGTGATCCACTATAACCCCCAGATCCTTTTCAGCGGTACCTCCACTGCCACTATCAGCAGTGGCCCAGGGGTTCTCCAACTTCATTGCACCGCGACCCCCTTCTGACAACAAAAATTACTACATGATCCCAGGAGGGGGGACCGAAACCTAAGCCTGCTTGAGCCCCGCTGCCCCTGGTGGGTGGGGGAGGGTGGGGGAGGGAAGCCGAAGTCCAAGGGCTTCAACCCCAGGCTGGGGGGCCTGTAACCTGAGCCCCATCACCCAGGACTGAAGCCCTTGTTCTCGGGCTTCGGCCCCGGGCCCGAGCACGTCTAACTCCAGCCTTGGTGACCCCATTAAAATGGGGTCATGACCCACTGTTTGAGAACTGCTGACCTAGCCAATTATCCCCTATTTTGTAGTGATGCGTTTGATTTTTCCTTCCTAAGTGAAGTACTTTGCACTTGCCTTTATTGAAGTTCATCTTGTTGATTTCAGACCAATTCCCCAATTTGTTACAGTCATTTTGAATTCTAATCCTACCTTCCAAAGTGCTAGCAACCCCTCCCAGCCTGTTGTCATCTGCAAATTTTATAAGCTCACGCTCCATTCCATTATCCAGCTCATTAATGAAAATATTGACTAGTACTGTACCCAGGACTAACCCCTGTGGGACCCCAGTAGTTTGACAGTGAACCATTGATAATTACTCTTTGAATGTGGTCTTCCAACTATTTATGTAACCACCTTATAGTAATTTCATCTCAACCACATTTCCCTAGTTTGCTGATGAGACTGTCATGTGGGCCTATCAGAAACCTCACTCAAATCAAGATATATTGTGTCTACTGGTTCCTCCTTATCCACAAGGCCAATAACCCTGTCAAAGAAGGAAATTAAGTTGCTTTGACATGAATTGTTTTTGACAAATATGTTCTGACTGTTCCTTATAAACCTATTATCCGCCAGGTGCTTACAAATTCATTTGTTCCAGTATTTGACCAGGTATTGAAGTTAGACTGAATGGTCTATAATTCCCCAGGTCCTCTTGGTTCCCCTTTTTTAAAGATTGGTAGTATGTTTGCCCTTCTCCGCTCCTCTGGGACCTTGCCTGTTCTGCAAGCGAGTGCTCTGGCCCCCAGTGCCAGGATCTGGAACCTGAGCTAAGACTCTGTTTTCATAGACACGGCACCTAGGCAGATCTTTCCCTTTGTGTCACTCCTCAGTTCAGTTCTCTTCCCTGCTTTTTGGTGGAGCAGGTTTCTCAGGGTGAGGCGGGTCTTTTGGGGGTGGGGTGGGGAATGACCCTTGGGGGCGGGGCAGGTTTCTCAGGGGCAGGGCAGGTTTCTTGGGGGCAGGTCTCTCAGGGGTGGAGCAGGTCTCCTGGGGATGGGGCAGGTCTCTCAGGTGTGGGGTGGGCGGAGAAGGTCACACAGGTCTCTTTCTCCAGTAAAATATTCAGCCCCGCCCTAAACTCTCCCTGAGTTGGGAGCTGGGGGCTGACAAGGTCCCAAGAAGGAGAGCAGGCTCCCCCCAGGCAGCCCATCCCTGACACACTCCCAGATGCCTTATGGCTTGAGGCAAATCACTGGCTGTGGCCTCCAAGGGACGGGTAGGTCCAGCTGGGGGTGGGGGGAGGGAGCCCCCAGCTTCCCCTAAGGCAGAAATCCTCCCTGGCTGGGCCATGTGGCCAGATTCACCCTAGGGCTGGGCTCTCCAAGGGGCTGAGATCCACTGCCTGAGCCTCAGCTATGGGGACAGACCAGGGGGCAAGGCCCAGAACCTCCTTTCCCCACATGTGCAAGAGAACAAGGTGCCTGTAGCCAGCTTCAGCAGCTGGGCTGCTGGCTCCCTGGATCTTGGCTGCTGTGCTGTCCCCTGGTAGGCCTCCGCTCCTGGGCTGCCAGCTGGGCTTTGCTCTGGCCCCCTGGCGCAGCACAGGGAGTATAGCTAGCTCCCCCATGTGGGGAAAGGTGCACAGCAAGAGGCAGCTGCAGGTAGATCCCAGCAGGGCAGGGAGACACAAAACCCAAACGCCAGGTGCAGCCAACAGGCAAATTCCACAGAAAAAATGCTGAATTCTGGGGCATCTTGGGAAAGTGTCAAATTTGATGGCCACAGAATTGCCATGTCCGCAGCCCCTGACTGAGACAGGCCGGGCAGGTCAAGCATCTCAGAACTACTGATTCAGGCTCTCTGCAGACTCAGGCAAACCTCACTGCATGAGTTCTGCCCAGATATTTCCAGCCACCCTCCCCTGAAGGGGCTGGATCCCATCTCGCTCTGGGTTGCTGTTACTCAGCCCTCCTCAAGGAGGCCACTGATTCTCTGATGGCCATTCACACCTTGTTGGAAAGTTACAGAGTGACTGTCACCCTGACCTTTGTCCACCACCCCTTTGCTCCCTGCTGCCTGAGTCCGGCCCTTCATTTTGTCCCTTGGTGGATGCCTACACCAGCCACAAGCAAGGGAAAGAGGCAAAGTTACTGACGTGTTTGTTCTGGAGTCTAGGACCCAGCGCTGCTCCCTTTGAGCTCAGTGGATGCCCAGAGCGCCCCCTGCCATTAATAGCAGGGGAGCCCTCTGGCACTGTGGGAGCAGGAGTCTGCACTACATGTATGTCACCATGGTGCCCACTAGTGGCAGACTGGAGCTAAAACCAGAAAATCCCTTCGGCCGCACACAGGGGATCTGGGGACAAAAAGCCAAATTGGATATTTGCAAAACATTTTGGAAGGGGGAATTTAAATATAGTTTCATTCAAAATCTTTCATTAAAATTGTTGATTTTTTTGGTGACAATTTTGTAAGAAAATGTAAGCAAAATTTCTCCTATTGTTTTGAATTCAAAATGTTTGTTCAACAAGGTTCTTTGGCTCTAGAACCCAGATTTACAGTGCTGCCAGGGAACAGACATTGCCAGGGTGCCACCCAGCAGCAGCTGTACTTTGGGCGCACTCCTCTGCCCATGACTCACTGTGGACACAGACCATGGGAAGTCCCACCTCAGAGGGTTTGACAGGCAGCAGCCTCCTGGCTCCTGCTTGGCTCCCCACCCTATATAAACCCAAGGGGCAGCCCAGGAAATGTCCTGTAGCTACCGTGACTATTCCCGTTCCTGGCTTTGATCTTGGTTTGATTTGGACTTCACCTCCCAAAGTGGAACCTGAAACCTCATTCGGACTCTGACCCTGGCCTGAAACCTAACTACCAATTCATCTGCAACTCCCAGCGTCTGGTTTGTTCCTGCTCTGACCCTTCGGCATGACTGCCCTTGTTGGGATCCTGACAGTTTGTGAAAATGTTAAGGGTTTGAGGGGGGCTTCCTTGCCTTTGGTCACTTGGTTTCCTTTTTTTCCCCATTTTCTGATGGGAGGTGGGGAGAGAAAATCCCCGAAATCAAAACCTGATGCTTGGCTTTTTGAAAAATGAAGGGAAACCTTTAGTTTCAAAACAAAGAGGAACATGGGCATTTTGTTTTGAAGTCTTTTATAAAAAATTGAAAAATATCAATCAATTTCTTTGTAGAAAAATTTTTGATTAGGCCAAAAAGGCATTTTTTGTTTTAAAAAAAAATTGATCAAAACTTTTCAACCAGCATTACTCACCGATTCCAAGACGGAACGAGACTGTTCTGATCCTCTTTTCTAATGACTTGCATAACAAAGACCAGAAAACCTCACCCAGTGATTCCTGCCTTGAACTCACAGCTTCAGGCTGAGCTAAAGGAGATCTCTTAGAAAGATGTAGCCAGGATTTAAAGACTGCACCCTAGGACAGAGAATTAACCACGAACCCTTGGGAAATTGTTCCAATTGTTAATTCCCTTTAAAAATCTTCACTTTATTTCCAGTCTGAATTTGTCAAGTTTCAGCTTCCTGCCACTGGATGGTGTTAGTCCTGGGCTAGATTGAAGATTAAATATTTGTTCCCCATGCACATAGCCCTGGACCACCCATAGAAAAAAAGAGTGGGTGCTCAGCACCCACCAGCCACCCACTGAGCAGCTGCTCAGCGGGTCTTGCGAATCAGCTGTTCAGCAGAAGGCTGGAGGTGCTGTGGGGAGAGGCCAGAGTGGGGGCAGGAAGAGGTGGAGCAGGGACCCTGGAGTGCGCTGGAGGGGGGTGGAGCAGCGGCCAGAAGAGGTGGAGTGAGGGTGGGACCTTGGGAGAAGGGACGGAGTGGGGGTGGGGCCTCAGGGCCGGAGTGACACACCCAGCTGGCCAGAAGAAAGTCGGGGCCTGTGCCCGTGTAGATACCTATAGACTGTTCTCAAGTCACCCCTTAACCTTCTCTTGAAAGCTAAGCATTTCCCAAGGCCCCTGCCTGCTCCCCACAGATCCAGCTTCTCTGGGGCTCACTGGACCGCTTGTCTGTTGCTGTGGTGTTCTCATTTCCAGGCAGGGCAAGGCTGACACACACGCACACACACATGCATATACACACACCCTCCACACTCTGGGAATCACCTGGCCACACGCTTTGGCCCTAGCAAATCTTGCCAAACTTCTCATGGGTCACTAGGCAGCAGAGGTGAACTGGCTCTCCCCTCCCTGCCAGAGATGGGGCGCTCGGGAAAGTCAGTGACAAGATGAGTTGTCAGGGCAGCTCCTCAAATGAGAATCTCTGCTGCAGCCTGATCCTCCGCCACCTCGGCCATGAGCTGCAGAGTCCCCATTGAGGCCTGGCCCATGGTTTGCCCACGTGACAAGGCTGCCATCAGCACAGCTGTGTCTGGAGGGAGCTAAGAGTTGAAATAACGGGGCTGCAGGCTGGGATTGAGGGTCACTGGCAGAGCGCCTGGGCCATGCGTATGGGCCCTGTGCTGGGTGTGTAGCACAGAGCAGGTGACATGGAGCTCCCTGAAATGCAGCTGGCTCCAAATTGGAATCCTGTGTCTTTTCCTTCAGCGCCAGGCACTGCTCTAAAAACAGCCAGGCATCGCTCAGCTGGGAGCCCCATGCTCTGAAACTCTCCCTGCTTGGCTGTCTGTCTCTGCCATGCATCTGTGCGCTCCCCCCACCCCACCCCCATGCCTCCGAGCAGAGACAGTCCAGCTGGTCGGCCTGCAGGGCCCCGCACCAGCCTGGCCAGCTGCCCATGTGCATCTGTGTGCTCTTGGCTGGCAAGTGTGCAGAGCTGGCAAAGCTGGGGAAATATGATTGACAACAATGCCACCTGCTGCTGAGAGAGGGAAGCTGCAGTGTCCTGCCCACGTTCCGTTCCACTGCCAGGTTCCTGATTCCAGCCTTTGGTGCCTTCACCTCCCGGGCACAGATTGGGGGGGAACCGGCTGAGGGGGCAAGCTGGGTCCCTAGGGCCTAATGACTCAGGGCTGCTGAGCTCTTCCCCAGGGGATGCCAGTCAATATGACATGCTGCCAGGGGCGGTTACTGTGTGCAGCTGGCACACGGAGGCCTAGGGAGGAATTACGTGCCCACATGGACATGCCCAGGCCTCGCTGCAGTTCCCACAGCTCAGACTTTGGCAGCACCCACAGAGCCCTGGCCAGGAACCACCCCAGGGAAAGATCAATGGGGGTGCCCCCACCCACTTGTTAAATATTCAAACATGCCCCTTGCTGCCACCTCCCTGGCTGCCCCCAATGCTTGAGACTATAAACCTCCATAAAGCCACCTCATTATTTTCCCTCAAACCCCTCCTGAAAACTCTCCTTTCCCATGATCCCTGCTAAACAATGGATGAGAGCTGGTGTGCAGAGACCACAGCCTGTCGGGCTACCCAGTAGTGGGTCCTAGGGCTCCCATCTGTCCGCAGCTGTTGTCTCTAGTTGTACGGGATACTTTGCTTGCAATTGCCTTGGGGCAGGGACTGTCTCTTTGGTCTGTGTTTGTATAGCACCTGGCACACTTGGGCCTTGGTCCGTGAGTGGGGTTTCCAGGCACTTTGACTATATAAACAATCAGCAGCAGCTGGGAAGAGGATATATGTCAGAATGCTACATGGTCTCCTGCAGAACGAAGGGGCGCAGGCCAGCTCTGCTCAGGAGAATCCAGGACTGGAATGGTAGTAATAGAAGGGCTATGGGTCAAGACTGATGGGCATCCGCAGATGGTGAGGGGAAGCCCAGGGCTGGGATAGTGTGGGGGTGGAGCCTCAGGTCATGAATAAGAGACTTCGGCAGAGCTGTACAGAGGGAACCCAAGGCTGGGATACCAGGGCTGCAGATAGGTTTCAGCTGGCAATGGCTGGATACTGGAACATCAGCCTGGTTGTGAGGGTTGGGGCGTCAGTGCTCTGAGCAGCAGACTCGCACAATAATGCTGAGCTCCGAGATTTCCCCATGTCGGATTTGAGATCAGGGGATCTCTGGCTAGAGCTGGGCCACGGCCCAGTGTCAAGTAGTCAATACAACTCTGTTTCAGTAGCACCTGTCCCATAGCCCAGACCCGTGCTGCACAGGGAATGTGAATGACCATGAGGAGGATGGAGCTTGGGGGAGGGAGCGGATGGGAAGGGGACAGGGACAGAGCCTTTCACCTCTTCCTCCCCAGCACGAGTAGCTCTGACCATTCCATGCAATGGGCTCGGGATTCCCAGTCGGGCTGTGTGTGTGTGAATTGCTACGGCAGGCGTCACCTGGTGGCACTGTTACATATACACTTCCAAGTGCTTTTTATTAGCATGCAAACAAGTTTTGACTGTTGGGGAGACGTGGGGTTGCTGTTAGTTTTGAATCATGCCAGGATTTGCCATAGAGGCAGCTTTGGGAGTAGGGTGATTAGCAGGGGAACTTGCTCGCTGCCTGGGGCTCTGATTGGAGACGATGCTTGGCAGTTGTTCCCTGGAAACAGGCCCTGGGGCTGGGCTGAGATTCCCAGGAAATGGGTTGCCCCACAGGCTGCGTGAGACCATCTCACTGCAGGACTAGAGCATGTGTCTAAATAAAACACATTACACACAGACTAGAGCCAGACTCCACATCTCTGATTCATGCTTGGCTGAGACGCTGCCCTGCAAGGCCTGGGCATCTCCTCCTGCTCGGTGGGAGGGTGACACCGGGGTCAGAACAGGGCAGTAGTGTCAGCAGAGCCAACGCTATAAACTCGAGGCCAAGGCAGGCGAACGGGCCTGAGAGCTGAAACATACACACGCTCTGTAGGGCTCACAAAAGCCTGGCGCGGTATCTGTGTCAGCACGTCGGGAGCCCCAGAGACAAGGACCCTTCTCTGGCTCGGAGCTAGGGAGCGAGTCCCCTGCTCATACTCGCGGTAGTTCTCATCAAGCTATTGGCAGCGCCAGCATGGGTAGCAGCCGGGGAGATATGGCTACCCTGCTATTGATGCTCTCCCTGCCTCCTGCCCCCTTGTGCTTCAACCACAGAGGCTGCTGGCCCCAGCGCTACAGCCTGGGGATCACATGAGGAGAGGATGCCCAGAATCCAAACCGTTTAGGGCTTCCTAGGTTAACAATGGAATTGCCCCGGGTTGTGGCCTGGGAGCCGGTGCTGTGTGACACGCTGGAGTCTCCATATGGTGCAGTCCCAGCTAGTGACCCGGCTGGAAGGCCCGAGGCGGGATCTCTCTGCAGAGCTCCCACAGCCAGTGGGATAAAAGCCCGGTGCCCCCTGGCTGTTGCAATGCCCTGCCCTGCCCAAGCAGTGGGGGATCCCACAGGACTCAAGGAGCAATAGCGAAGGGCAGGCGCCTGCCTCAGCTGCGAACCACGGACCTTGCCCCCAGCCCAGCTCCCCCGTGGCTCGCTTCCGTCCATGCCCCTCTGCTGGCCACAGCTGCACCACATGGCCTCAGGGAGGTGGAGACACAGCTGGGTGTCACATGCATGTGGTAGCACCAGGGCCCACAGCATCTCCCACCCCCCTCACAGACATCCAGGCAGGGAGCACCGTGAGCCCTGGGATGCCCACATGCGGGCATGTGCCTTCTAGGTCCTCTCGGCAAGAGCACAGCAGAGATCCATGAGCTGCTGGACTCATCAGTCCCCGCATCCCCAGAGATGGGCCAATGACCCTGCAGAGTAAAAGCATGGGACAGTGCAAGAATCAGCGTGGGCGCCTGCCCCCAGCCCATGGCTGGCAGGGGACAGCATAGCCTCTGTGCCAGGTCTGGAGCAATGTGGGCAAAAGGATCTCAGGAGTCTGGGTAGCGGCAGAACTGCCGCCCTGGAAAAGGGAGACTGGAGCCAGGATCAATCCCCACT
Organism: Caretta caretta; assembly: GCF_965140235.1. Lineage (NCBI taxonomy): Eukaryota > Metazoa > Chordata > Testudines > Cheloniidae > Caretta > Caretta caretta. Next base: position 45,608,325 of record NC_134215.1, on the reverse strand, counting down.
CGCCCCCACCCCCCCCCAAACATCCCACACACACACACACACTTGGTCTAAGGAAGAGACTGGCATAGAGTCAGCCCCAATTCCCCAGCTGCTTCCCCACCTAGGGCAGCTCTGCTGGCTGCAGCCTTGTCAATGCCAAGGGACAGGCTCAGAAACTGCCCCAGCACAAAGGTTCAGAGTCCTCAGATTCCCTTGACACCTGTGCAACAGGGGGAGCAGACAGACACACACACAGTAATGCAGAAAAGGCTGAAGTGTTCAATCAGTATTTCTGTCCTGAATCTGGGAAAATCTTGAGATGCCATCTCATCATATGGAGATGAGAACACGCTTTCCATTCCACTACTATCTCTGGAGGATATTAAACAGCAGCTGCTAAATTAGACATTTTTATATCAGAGGAGCCAAATCAGAATTTTATATATATGTTTAATTCAAGAGTTTTAAAAGAGCTGGCTGATGAGCTCTCTGGACTGGATTTTCAATAAGTCTTGGAACAGTGTGGGAGTTCTAGAAGTTATAGGTCTGTCAGCCTGACCTCAATCCCAGGCGAGATAATGGAGTGGCTGATATGGGACTCGATTAATCAAGAATTAAAAGAGGGTAATGTAATTAATGCAAATCAACATGAGTTTATGGAAAATAGATCCTGTCAAACTAACTTGATATCTTTTTTTGATGAGATTACAAGTTTAGTTGATATAGGTAATAGTGATGATGTAATATACTGAGACTTCTGTAAGGAGTTTCACTTTGTACTACATGACATTTTGATTAAAAAACTATAACAATATAAAATTAACATGGCACACATTAACTGGATTAAAAGCTGACTGATTGATAGGTCTCAAAATATCATTCCAAACAGGGAATCATCATTGAGTGAGGCTGTTTCTAGTGGGTTCCCACAGGGATCAGTTCTAGGCCCTATGCTATTTAATATTTTTATCAATGACCTGGAAAAAAACCTAAAATCATCACTGATAAAGTTTACAGATGACACAAAGGTTGGGGGCGTGGTAAATACTGAAGAGGACTGGTCAGTGACAGAGTGATATGGATCTCTTGGTAATTTAGGCTCAAGCAAACAGTAAGTATTTCAATATGGCTAACGGTAAATGCATACAGCTGGAAACAAAGAATGTAGGCCACACTTACATGATGGGGGAAGCAGGGACTGAAAAAGATGTGAGGGTCATGGCAATTGTAGGCATTTGCTCCCGTGAGCTTTTTTGAGTGCTTTGTTTAACTAGCTTGGGTCTCTGCAAATGCACACCTTGCCTGGTTTCTCAATGGCTGCCCGCCATCTTAGCCAACTTGTGGACTCGGTGACTTTAGTGATTATGTCTTCTTTTTCATTTGCTTATTGCTCCCATTGTTTTTTCTCTTACTGCAATGCGAGGAAGAGGCTATCCTGACTGAATGTTTTCTAAGGGTAACATACCTGGAAAATATCCCAGTCCTTCAAAGACATCCTGGTAATCTTTGCTGTAAGGAAGTCATAGTGCATTGTCTGCTCTGGGTATGTTTGCTGCTTTGCTTGTATGGCTATTGCAAGAATTGTTTGTCCCAGGTTTAGTGTTACAGGTCTCATGACTTCACTTGTTTTAGCTGAAGGGAGTGGCTTCTGGGTTGTTTGAACTACCTGACTTTTCAGCCTGTATCCTTTTCCTTGATATTCTGCTTGTAATTTACATTGTCCCAGTGGTATATGACCATACCATCATATAATTTTTATGTGGCTTTGCTTGGTTGCAATTTCACAATCTTCTCTTGCATAATGCAGAGGAATTCTTTGTAGCCTCGCACATTCACTGATGCCCCACCGCCTATCTGGTATTCAGTTTCCTGCTTGTTTGTGTGCTGCTGCCTTGTCTTTGCGTCTGGTGCTAGTCAGAGCTTTACAAACCATTTATTTGTGCTGTTTTACACTGTATTGATCACAGGCGCTCACTTTTGTTTTTGCCAGTGGGTGCTCCTCTCCACCCCTTCTCCCGTGTGCGACCAGTGAGCCGGGCCTCGCAGGGCTGTCCCTAGCTATTTTGGTGCCCTACACAGCCCCCTGGGGCGGCTGTGTGGGGCCCCAGGCCTCCGCGGGCGGGAGCGGGGCAGGCCTCCACAGGCGGGAGGCTGGCCCCAGGCCTGGGGGGGGGGGATGCTCTATGGGGCCCCAGGCCCCTGTGGGGGACGAGGGCTGGCCACTTCCTGCGGGAAGCTTGCTCCGCTCCCCGGGCTCCTATTTCCAGCCATGCCCCCTATTTCTTTCTCGGTAGGTGCTTGAGCCCCAGAGCACCACAGAGTCGGTGCCTATGGTACTGATATCCCACACATGTAAAATTTCATCCTCGGACTCATTGCTTGCTTCCTCGATATGGTGCATTTTTCCTTTGCTTTTCTTCTCTGCAAGCTTTGTTATTATTTCTCTTGCCCCGGTTTATAGATTCACAAATTCCAAGGCCAGAAGGGACCGTTGTGATCATCGAGTCTGACCCTCCTCCACAGCACAGGCCAGAGACCTGCCCCAAAATAATCCCTAGAGCAGAGCTTTTAGTGAAACATCCAATCATGGTTTTAAAATGGCCAGTGACGGAGAATCCACCATGACCCTTGGTAAGCTGTTCCAGTGGTTAATTTATGCTAAAAATTTGCACCTTATTTCTAGTCTGAATTTGTCTTGCTTCAACTTCCAGCCACTGGATCATGTTATAACTTTCTCTGGTAGGCTGAAGATCCCATTATCAAATATTTGTTCCCCATGTAGGTACAAAGGCAAAATATTCTCAAGACTTGATGCCAAAGACAGAGATTGCAAGAAGAGCAGCTAGCTAACCACATCCAGGACACCAGCAGGTAGACACAGATGCTGCGAATGCCACCGGGGATCAAACCTGCAGCAGAAGAATATCAAAGCTACCAGCCAGACGTAGTAACAGAACTCACAGGGACTGGCGTCACAGCTGATGACATTCTGGTGGACAGCCGCAGAGACCGCATGGCAGAAGCTGGGGCAGATCACAACCAAAGCCTCCTCTGTCGGCAAGAAAGAGCCAAGGGAGGTAAATCTAAAACTGCATCAAAACAAGATTAAATTACGATTGACTCCAGACCTTCACTGACCCTCCATGGGCTACGACCTGACCCCCGCAAAGGTAAAAGCCATACAGCAGATGCCCAAACCTAAAGTTAATGAATCAGTTCAGTCTAAACTCTCTGACACAATCTTTCCAAGCCTCTCAGATGTGCACCAACCCCTGAGGCGTCTACTGGACCAAGATGCATTTTGGACGTGGTCACCTGAGCAAGAAGCAGCCATCACACACCTTGAGGAACTGGTGACCAACCATCTCATCCTGAAATACAACAGCGTGAATAAAGAGGTAGCTAGACAAGGTGATGCCAGTGGGATGGGGTGTGGACATTACTTCTCCAAAAGGGACAGCTGGTAGCTTTGGCAGCAAGTCACTCTCACCAATGGAACAAAGATAAGCCCAAAGTGAAAGATGTCTGGCACTAGTCTTTGCATGTGAAAAGTTTGACCAGTATTGAATGTTCAAGGACAGGAAACCGTTTGAGTAGAAAATGACCATAAACCACGAGAGAGCATTCGGAAAAAGCTACTGCTAGCAGCCCCAAAACCTCTTCAGCGCCTGCTATTGAAACTGCAGTGTTTCAGCCCAGATGTACATGTCAAGAAAGGGAGTGAGGTGTACCCAGCTGACTGCTTCTCCAGAGCAACCTTGCAGTATGAAAATACGGCAACTGGACAAGAACAGGAGCTCTTCAACCTGATAGAAATACAGAGAACATGGAAGAACACAGAAAGCATCAACCAAGCCAGTCATGTGCCAGCTTCAAGGCAGTGGCTGGAAAGACTCCAAGAACAAACCTACAAGACAAAGACTTATCAGTGCTCGCCTCCGTCATTCTGTCAGGATGGCCAGACCCTGGGAGAGAGGCCCCACCTACCTCCCAAGAATACCGGCACTGTGGAGGGGAGCTGAGGGTCCAAGATAGCCGTGTCTATAGAGGCAGTCAGATCACAATACCCTGGTCACTGAGAACAGACATCAGAGCCATTCTGGAATAGAAGTCTATATCTGTGTAACCCTTCTGCCTGTCAGAGTTGGCAGCAACAATGGCCGGGTTCAGTATCTAGGGGTTCCACTCCAATAACACAATGCAAAACTGGCTCGAGCCCCCACCCAGTGACCTGGGACAAATATATACCACCCCCGCTGGGCGCCTCCAAGAGGCAATACTTCCCCTCTCGCAAACACTTAGTCTGAGTGTAGCAAAAAGCCTTTTAATAACAGAGCGAAACAATGTGGCATTATGTTGGGGAAACACCACCAACAGGACTCATAACACAACCCATGAGCAAAAAACCCACTCCAAGCAAATTGGGGCATGTCCTTTTCCTTTGGTTCTTGAGTCCAGCAACCCAAAATCACCCAAAGTCCCAAAAGTCCAACGACCCAAGAGTCTCCGTCCCTGGTCAGGACAATCCCAGAGTTCGAAAGTTTATCTGCAGAGTTTTACCTCCCAACCTGGGTGGAGATGGGGAGGGTATTAAGGGGCACCTTACGTGGTCCAAAGCTGATGGCCCCACCTCTCCATGGGGCTCCACTCTGCCAGCCACCCCATGAGCTGCTCTAGGCATCCAACAAACTGCTCTGCTCCACCAGCTGCTCTGCTCGCCGTCCCGCAAACTGCAATGCTCTGCTCTGCTCGCCGTCCCGCAAACTGCAATGCTCTGCTCTGCTCGCCGTCCCGCAAACTGCTCCACCATATATATCTTCAGGCTCCCCCTGAACTTGTACTTGAACTTGTGTTGTACTTAACACAACACTCAGTGATTTCAGCTCTTAGTAAGTTTAGCTCTTTTGTGATTTCAGCTTGTAGTAGGGGAGCCTCAGTGCTGGTGCACCATTAGCCCAAAGGGAATTCAGCTCAGCATCTGTAACTAGATTCCTAATGGAATCAAAATTAGCTCTGATATTCCACAGTGGAGAGAGGAAGAAGTGCAATTAGCTCATAAGGCCCTCACCAGGGGGCCCATGCCACCAAGTATTAATACCTGTCCCCAACCTCTCTCCATTCACAGAGTTTTGGAACCCATGTCCCTTGCCTAGCGGGTGCTACTTAGTTGATGGCGAGTCCCTCCATCATAACAAAAGGCCAAGTGCAGTTCCACTGTCCTTGATTCCCATAATCAAGGTAATAATTTATTCTTCCTGCCCCAATAACAGAGACACTGGGGATCCCACAGCAGCCAAAGTGACCATTTGGGCAGCTATGGCCTCATTCTAGGTGGGGTGGGTGTGCCTTTGCAAATGAGATCGGCCCCTGAAGTTCTTTTCCATAACTTGCCACACCTCACCACCAGATGTCAGGGTGGAGCTCATCCTGACTCTGCTTACATCTGGAAAGCCAGAGATGCCGTATACTGGCCCAACATGACTGAGGATAGCCAAGACCTGAGGAGCAGATGTGGTACCTGTGAGGCAACACGGGCCAGGCAGCAAAAAGAGACCATGAAATACAGACCATTCCCAACAAACCTTGGAGCAAAATAGGAATGAACCTTTTTCACTGCAAATCACACAGACTCCCCCATGTTGTAGATGACTATTCAGACTTCTGGGAACTAGACAAACAGTCAGATGCTACTGCAGCGGCTATTGAAGACAAAACAATGCAGCATTTCAGCCAGCGTGGTAACCCAAACAGTGTCATTTCAGACAATGGACCCCAGTTTACTTACAGTGACTGTGCAATTTACCTGCCAATGAGAATTCAGTCATGTCATATCATCACCATATCACATCAAATGATCATGCCAAATGGATAGTTAAAATCATTAAGGGTATATCTGCACAGCATCTTGGGGGAGGGAGGGGTAGTTTCCAGCTTGGGTAGACATACCCACACTAGCTCTGCGTGAGCTAGCACCTAAAAATAGCAGTGTGGTCGTGGCAGCATGGGTGGTGGCTCAGTCTAGATGTTGAGTACAATCCTACTCAACCCCCTGGGTACATACTTGGGTGGCTAATCTATCCCGCTGCGACCACACTGCTATTTTTAGATCCTAGCTTAAACAGACTGAGCATGTGTATGTCTTCCTGAGCAGGGAATTACACCTCCAGCTGCTGCATAGACGTACCCTAAGCCTCAAAGCTGCAAAAAGCAAAGAAAATATATGGCAAGCCACGCTGGAATGGACAAAGTCTCCCACAGAAGTCCTTAATAGCAGCCTTGATGTCGAGGCACACGCATGGTGTGGTGCCTACAGCCCCAGTGTTGCTACAGCCAGCTGTGATGGAAGTTGTAGCAGACAAAAAGGAAGAAAGATGTGTAAAGTCCAAGGCTTACTATGGCCAACAAGCTAAAGACCTCCCAGCACTACAACCTGGAGACGCTGTAGGCATCTAACTGTTTTCTCAGGACAAATCACGCACTTGGAGGCAAACTACATGACCAGATAAGCCCTCATTATTCTAATGTAGCAATGGGTGGGGTTATGTTTCATTGAAACTGCAAATGCACTTGCTCACTATGAACACAAGACAAAAACATGGTTGTGGAGGACCTCCACTGAGAATTGATCAGCAAGATATTTGGAAAGTACATGGGCCAAAGAGATACTGATATAGATGGGAACAGACTCTCAAAACACCACCCCACCAGCAGAACCAAGGGCCAGGTGGTCTTCTGTTGTCACGAGAGTCTCTCTCGCTACTACGTCAAACTGCCTGCCAGGAATACACGATATTAGCTAAAACATGAAAGTGGGGAAAAAACAAAACCCAGAGGAAAAGATCTCAGTTGCCAAGCAAGTTAAGAAAAAAGTCAATTTAAAAAAAAAGAGTTGGTGTTAAGTTACATCTATGATGAGATGGACCCTAAGGGAGTGTAACAGAATGTTAATGATGGAAGCCTTTGAGGGAATTCATGTTTAATTTTGCTTTCTCAAATAAATGTGTGAAAAGGGATTGGCAGATGACAGAACAAGGAGCAATGGTCTCAAGTCGCAGTGGGGAAGGTCTAGGTTGAATATTAGGAAACACTATTTCACTAGGAGGATGGTGAAGCACTGGAATGGGTTACCTAGGGAGGTGGTGGAATCTCCATCTGTAGAGGTTTTTAAGGACAGGCTTGACAAAGCCCTGGCTGGGATGATTTAGTTGGGATTGCTCCTGCTTTGAGCAGGGGGTTGGACTAGATGACCGCCTGAGGTCTCTTCCAACCCTAATCTTCTATGATTCTATATGATTCTATGTTACAATAGATCAGTGGTTCTCAAAGTGTGGGGAGCGGGGAGGGAACACCACACTTCCAGCCCTGCTCTGCCCCCAGCCCAGCTCTGCCTTTATTCCCTCTCCACTTCCAAAACCAGCTCTGCCTCTAGCCCTAGCTCCTCCCCCCATCCCCAGTTCCGCCCCCAGCTCCGCCATCAGCCCAAGCTCGGCTGCTGAGGAAGCCTTGGCTGTGCAGTAATGGGGGAGGTGGGGGTGGACAGATTCTGTTATTGGTAGGCCAGGGGCACGACTGGAAAAGTCTGAGCACCACTGCAATAGGTAACAACTTCCAGGGGGTGCTGTAGTATGATGGTTTGCTTATGTCTAGGGCATTTCAAACTGTTCAGACTGCATCCCCCTTTTCAAATAACAGACTACAGCATCCCCCCATCTGAGATAGGGTCACAACATACCTATGAAAAGAGGGAGAAAAGGTCTGTAAGGGATAATGCAGTGCGTTATCCACCATTGCAAGCTGTCATAAATATAAAGGGAAGGGTAAACACCTTTAAAATCCCACCTGGCCAGAGGAAAAACCCTTTCATCTGTAAAGGGTTAAGAAGCTAGGATAAGCTTGCTGGCACCTGACCAAAATGACCAATGAGGAGACAAGATACTTTCAAAGCTGGAGGGGGGGCAGAAACAAAGGCTCTGTGGGGGTGTGTGTGTGTGATGCTTTTACTGGGAACAAAAAAGGAATGGAGTCTTAGAACTTAGTAAGTAATCTAGCTAGATATGCGTTAGATTCTGTTTTCTTTAAATGGCTGAGAAAATAAGCTGTGCTGAATGGAATGTAGATTCCTGTTTTTGTGTCTTTTTGTAACTTAAGGTTTTGCCTAGAGGGATTCTCTATGTTTTGAATCTAATTATCCTGGAAGGTATTTACCATCCTGATTTTACAGAGGTGATTCTTTTACTTTTTCTTCTATTAAAATTCTTCTTTTAAGAACCTTATTGCTTTTTCATTGTTCTTAAGATCCAAGGGATTGGGTCTGTGTTCACCTATGCAAATTGGTGAGGATTTTTATCAAGCCTTCCCCAGGAAAGGGGGTGTAGGGTTTGGGGAGGATTTTAGAGGGAAAGACGTTTCCACGCAAGCTCTTTCCCGGTTATATATCTGTTAGACGTTTGGTGGTAGCAGCGATAAAGTCCAAGGGAAAAAGGTAAAATAGTTTGTACCTTGGGGAAGTTTTAACCTAAGCTGGTAAAACCTTAGGGGGTTTTCATGCAGGTCCCCACCTCTGTACCCTAGAGTTCAGAGTGGGGAAGGAACCTTGACGCAAGCGTTTTCCCCCATACCCCTGACAAGAGCTCAGTCTGAAAACCATTGGCCTAGGGTAACAGCTAGGAACTGAGGCCCAGCTAGTCACAGCTATTTGGGCGCCAACTTCCGCCGATTTCACTGGCACTCACTCCATTTCAACTGGAGTTGGTGCCTAAACACCTCTGAGACCCCTCAAGAACTCTGCCTTTGGTAAGTGTCTGAGTGAGGTCGGCACACGTGGGGGAAGGACTCATGCCTGAATGTCGCGCTGCCTTGGCTTTCTCTCTGGCTAGGCTCAAACGCTGAAGCCCAGAAGCTAAGCAGTTCTCACTGTGCTGTCTGCTGTGCACTGAGCCTCTGACACACAGCCCTGCCACTCCGAGGGCGGCACACACTGTAGGTTAAGAAGCAAAGGTCTCTCACGTCTGTGCCACTCTGCCCAGTGTAGTCCCGGTCTGTGTCTCCCCCTGGGGACCTCTGATCCAGCCTGTGCTACATTTCACCTCTGCTCGCTCACTCCAGAGGGTTGTCTCTCCAGCTGGAGATGGTGTTGTGATCAGAGGGTTTAAGCTTGAGGAGGGAAGGGGGGGTATTTATTTATTTGAGCCATTTGGCCCTGGTGTCCATTGTGGCAAATATTCATAGGGTTCTGACCCTTGGACAGGCTTCCAAACAGGGTGTGAACTGGGGAACTGACCTCAGAGAGATGGCATCCTAGTGGGGGGGAAATGCTCCTCTTGCCATTCTTTAAATGAAATGTGCGCATGTGGCTGTGTGAGCTGTGTGTGTGTGGCGGTGTGTGCCATGTGTGGCACGGTGTGTGTGTGTGCATGGTGGCTCTGTGTGTGTTTGTGTGTGTTCACGCAGTAGCTCTGTGTGTGTGTGTGTGTGTGCGTGGTGGCTCTGCGTGTCTGTATGGTAGGGGGGTGTATGTGCGTTGGGGGTGTGTGCCTGTGTGTGGTGGCTCTGTGTGTGTGTGTGCTCACGTGGTGGCTCTGTGCGTGTGTGTGCGGTGGGGGTGCGCATGTGTGTATGCAGTGGGTGGGGATGTGCATGTGCGTGTGTGTGTTGGAGGTGGGTGCGGTGGGTGAGGGTGTGCATGTGTGTGTGTGTGTGTGTGGTGGCTATGTGTGCATGGTGGTTCTGTGTGTGTGTGTGTGTGTGTGTGTGGTGGCTATGTGTGCATGGTGGTTCTGTGTGTGTGTGTGTGTGGTGGCTATGTGTGCATGGTGGTTCTGTGTGTGTGTGTGTGTGTGTGTGTACGTGTGGTGGCTATGTGTGCATGGTGGTTCTGTGTGTGTGTGTACGTGTGTGTACATGTGGTGGCTATGTGTGCATGGTGGTTCTGTGTGTGTGTGTGTGTGTGTACGTGTGGTGGCTATGTGTGCATGGTGGTTCTGTGTGTGTGTGTGTGTGTGTACGTGTGATGGCTATGTGTGCATGGTGGTTCTGTGTTGCTGTATGTGCGGGGGGGGGTGCATGCATGCGGGGGGGTGCACGCGGGGTGTGTGTGTCTCTGCGTATGTGCATGGTGGCTCAGTGTGTGTGTGTGTGTGTGTGTGTGTGTGTGTACGCATGCGGTGGCTTTGTGTGTGTGTGTGTTCGTGTGTGCTCCCAGCATTGTTTCTCACTTCCTCGCCCTCCCAATGCTGGGGCGGGCGGAAGGCAAATGCGACGGGGAGGGAGTGGGAAGGGACGGCTGTGTGCTGACTTTGCTCATGCTGCTGCAGAGAGCTCCTTGTTCAGCGTTGGTTCCCACGACCTGCTGCACTTCCTGTCGCTCACTGGCCTTGCCAGGCCTTTGGCGAAGGCTTCCGGAAGTGTTGGGGGTGGGGAGGGGGCAGAGTTTCAATCCTTTTGGAACAAGCAACAGCCCCGTCCAAGAGCCGGCTCTGCAGTGGGAAAAGCCTGTGTGCGGAGTTCTCTCCGGCGAGGTGCCCGTGCCACTTGCCGAGCCGTGGCAGCTGGGATGAGCGCCAAGACATCTGGAAGCAGGTTCCGCTTCAGCCCCTCTGATTGTTCTGCTCCACCCCTTCTGCTAACTTAGAGCAAGAGCACCCCAGGCAGTGCGTGGCCAGAGTTGCAGGCCCTGCGGAGGGATCCCAGAGCCCTGTGCCCCTTGGCAGTCTCTGTATTACAGGAGCCAAGGGGAGTCTTCGAAGGAGTCTCAGAGAGAATCTCGCTGCAGGTCTTCTGCCCCTGCCGGCCAATGCGCAGGCAGGGCGTACGCACAGGAATATGCCCTGGTGATAACAGGTGCTGCGGCATCTTCCCCAGCCCTGTGCTGTTAGCAGCACTCATCCGAAGGAGGAGAGCAGGGCCCCATCGAATTGCTTGTGGGGAAAACAGGAGGGAGGTGTTGGATCTCCAAGCATCCTGGGGATGGGTGAGTGTTGCCGGCTAGTGGCTGGCTGCAGCCTACCCTGAAGATAGAAGTGGAGATCACCCTGCAGCAGACAGAGGAGAGGCCTGTGTTTCCATGGGCACGTGAGTGTGTTCTTGGTGTCTATAGCGCAACGACACCAGCATCAGCAGCAGACAGTGCCTCTGCTGAGCAGCCGAGGAGGCTTAGGGCTGGTCAGAGCACAGGCAATACATGCGACCCCTGGGCCCCACACTGACTCCGCAACACACACCCTCCTGCAGCAATGCCCGGCCTGATTACCTGCTCCATTCACTCCAGTCTCCTCCTGCATCCCTCCATGCTCCCTCCGCACTACCGCCCCATTCCTCCTCATGCATCACGTACCTCAGACTTCCCTCTCCCACAGCTGATCACTCTTGTTGCTGCGCTGCCCGTGGTACCTGAGGGCTGCGCGCACACACCTGGCTCTGGTTCCCCAGACAGACGAGCAGTGTGTTTAGTACTGTGGGAATGCTCTGGCAAGGCCAATGGGGCCTGATCTTCTGTTCCATTGTGCTCTGTAGGCCTGGGGAGAGCACAGTGCCCTGCTCAACCCATCCCTTTCTTGAGGCGGCTCCCTGTTCCCCACCAGGAGCACAGTTCTGGCAGATGGAGAGCATTCTCAAGACAGCCCAGGTCCAGCGCACTGAGCACCAGGATTCTGGTAGCCATGGGGGCCAGGGCCATGGCTGGAACACTGGGCAGATGTGCTCACAATGGCTCTTGTTGCTCAGCAGGTGCCTGGGAGGCCACGTTCTGAGCTAGCCGGGGTATTCGCCAGGCCTGTGTTTGCACCCAGGTACAGTGTGTCCATTCAGCCTGGAAGGCAGGAATACATGTGTGACATTGCACTCCATATGCTTTATGGAAATATGCTTATGAATATGACATAACTGGAATATGCTTTACGCTAAATACCCCTTGTATGGTATCATTAGAAAGCTTGTAATCAACTGAGTGTGGTCATCCTATTTGTTTGCATGTATTATTTCTATGTCTGGAGTTAGGAGAATAAGATATAAACTTGTATCACTGGTATAAACATATTAAGTGGAAGCCATTAAGGTGCTCCAGAAACAATCAGTTGTAAATGGCCTTAATTACTTGAAAGCCTTCCTGTATACCTGTGGGCCAGCCCATGGGGCATGGAAACTAGGGGTCTTACAGTGACATGTGGCCATGCCACCTGATAATGAAATCCATCTTAAATCTGGTACTTTTCAATTTAGAAGGATGGGTGGGGACCCAGAGAGACAAAAGATTCCCACCTTGTGCCAAAGCTATGAAAGCGGGTGGAACAGGACAAAAGGGGCTGCCAGTCATGAGAAAAGCCCAGCTTACCACCTGAGATGTCTGCTGGAACTAACAAGGACTGTACCAGGGGAAAGGATTGGGCCCAGACTAGGAAGGCATCTAGTCTGTGAAAGAAGCTCATTGGAACATTTTTGAGGGTGAGATATTAACTGTAATCAGTTTCTTAATGTGTTAGGCTTAGACTTGAGTGTTTTTGCTGTATGTTGGATAGTGACTTACTTTGTTCTGTCTGTTATTACTTGAAACCACTTAAATCCTACTTTTTATACTTAATAAAATCATTTTGTTTATTAATAAACCCAGAGAAAGGATTAATACCTGGGGGAACAAACAGCTGTACATATCTCTCTATCAGTGTTATAGAGGGTGGACAATTTATGAGTTTACCCTGTATAAACTTTATATAGAGTAAAATGGATTTCTTTGGGGTTTGGATTCCATTGGCAGATGGGTGTCTGGGTGCTGGAGACAGGTAACCTGCTGAGCTGTTTTTGGTTAAGTCTTCAGCTTTGGGGGTGTGGCCCAGACCTGGGTCTGCGTTGCAGCAGACTAGCGTGTCTTGCTCAACATGGCAGGGTTCTGGAGTCCTAAGCTGGCAGGGAAAATGGGCTCAGAGGTAATTTCAGCACATCAGGTGACAGTCCCAAGAGGGTCTCTGTGACCTTAACCCATCACAACATGCATCACTGAGGCCAAACCCAGACCAAATTCTCTTTGGGCCACCTGAGTGGTGCAAAGAAGCCAAACTCCATTTTAGACTCCAGCACTATATGTATATTTCCAATAGCAAGGCACTCATGCTAAATAACAGCCCCTGAGCACTGGCTCTAGGCTTAGTCCAAGAATAACACCTCTGTTCAGCTCAGAAATTTGCCCCTGCAGTCTGTCTGCTCATTCCGCAGGACCAGAAAGGTTACTGGGAGAAGAGGGAGGTTACTAGTGGGACCATGGTGAGTACATTAGAAATAGAGCATGCCATGACAGCTAAGGATCTCACCAAGCCCTACAGACATTGTTGAATTAAGCTTCCTCGCATCCCTGTGAGTTAGAGGAGAGGTCTGTAGGAAGAGAGGTTGAAAAGTCAGGAACTGTTTCATTTAGAGAGGAGGCAAATAAAAGAAAGCATGCTAGAGGAAATAAAGACGGGGCAGAGAAGGTAGATTGGGGACATCTCCTCACCCTGTCTCATAACACAACAGTGAAACTGAAAGGCAGTGCACCTAACACTACTAACGGGAAATCCTTTTTACACAAGGCATGATTAGCCGGCGGAACTCACTGCCACAAGACAGCACTGAGGCCAAGAGCTAAGTCCAGTTCCAGAAAGGATTGGACATTGATATGGGTAATGAGAATAAGACTAAGAAACGAGGAGGGATGTAAACCATCCCCCATTAGAGCCTCAGCTTAGTGAGAAAGTGTCCCCGTGGGCAGGTTATGCTATGATTATCCAGTGAAGGGTCCTCCCACCTTCCTTGGGGGCATCTAGTGCTGGACCCTATCAGAGACAGAAGACTGGCCCAGAGGGACCCTGCTCTGATCCAGTCCAGCAGTGGTATGGTTCTGTCTCCCAGCTGTTTGGAACAACTTACCCAGGGTCATGATGGAGTCTCCATCACTGACAATTTTTTAAATCAGGATTCGATGTTTTTCTAAAAGATAGTCCCCCCGAATTACTGTGGGGCAGGTCTCTGGCCTGTGCTGTACAGGACATCAGACTAGGTAAGCGCAATGGTCCCTTCTGCCCTTAGGATCTACAGATCTATCACCCCATCTTACAGATGGAGAAATCAAGCCAGTGGTTAAGTGACTCAGCGGAGGGGCCCAGGACTGAGTGAGCCCAGGGATTTGAATTCACCTCTCCTGTGCCCTCTTGTGGCCCCAGCCAGCAGGGCCATCCCTAGGGGGTGTGGGGCCCAGGACATAGGCGCCAAGTTTCTAAGCTACTAGGGGGTGCTCCCCCCCGGCTCTGCCCAGGCCCTGCCCCCATTCCACCCATTCCCCCAAGGACCCCTGCTTCTTCCCACTCCCTCCCCACCCAGTTCCACCCCCTTTCCTGAGTGTGCTGCACCCTCGCTCCTTTCCCCTCCCGCCAGCACCTCCTGACACAGCAAAACATCTGATCCATGGCAGGCAGTAGACGCTGAGAGGGAGGGGGAGGCACTGATCAGCGGGGCCTGCCAGCAGGCAGGAGACACTGGGGGGCAGGGGGAGGTTCTGATAGGTGGGCTCCTTGCCCCCACCTCCCCACCTGCTGCTTGCCTCCCCATTTGCCTCCTTGCCCTGTTTGCCTCCTCACCCTGCTCACCTGCCTCACCTCCCTGCCCACCTCCTCATGATTTTATCGCAGGGCCCCCAAAGCACGGGGGCCCCCAAAGAGCAGGGCCTGGAGTGGTTGCCCCGATTCGCCTTACCCAAGGGACGGCTCTTCCAGCCAGTATCCAGCAGGCACGATACACCGGCACTGCAGCAAGGCTGCAGGGAGGCTCCCCAGAGATGGCCATTCAGCACCTTTGGCCAGTGCAGAATCCGCTGGGAATGGGGAAAGCAAGCTCTTCCGGATGCAGGCCCAGCCACAGCCCCAACCAGTGGGTTAGGTCAGTGTCCCTGACACAGCCTTCTGCTCCTTGCACTGGTGTGTGCCTTTCCTTGCCCCTCACTCCATGCTCGCTCCTGCTTGAGCAGCACCCAAAGTTCATGGCTGTCACACACGATACACAAGTTGCAGTGACAGCTACATGCTGACAAAAACTTGTCAGGCAAAACACCTCCCCGAGGCGGCACTTCCAGAGCTGGCAAGCCTGCTGATGCAGGGACCATGTAACACCCTCTGCTTGCCTTGCAGCCTCCGCTGCGATTGGCTGTGGGGGTGTCAGTTGCTAGGAGACAGGCTTGGTTGTATCTCTCCAGAACTGGTGGACAGTATCAGTGACATGTTCAGCTATTATAAATAAGCTGTGGGAAGGCTGGGGAGAGATGCTCTCAGGTTGATTCTCTTTGGAGTTGCTCTGTCCAAAGCTGGGCTGACCACTCACTGACTCTAAACTGCTGTTATAACATTTTCTTTGCAAAGCACCTCCCAGGCCAGGATCCCCAAGTATTTTTTACAGATCCTAACTTAGCTTCATAGCATGCTGGGATGGGGTAAGTATCACAACAAAAGCCCTTGGCCACCAAGGAGCTTCACCACAACATGCTTGTGATGGGGTGTTTACCCCACATGTGTCCGGAAAGGGTTAAGGCAGAGTGAGGGGGGCTAATGAACCCAACAAGCCACAGCTGAGGGGAATCAGGTGGCCACGCAATCCCCTGAGGGAGCCAAGCTGAGGAGGAACCATCTGGGCTGGGACTAAAAAGACAGGAAATTAGCAGCAGAAGGGGCTGCTGGGAAAGGCTGCAATCACTGCTTGGGAGAAGGGAGGTGCATTTGGGCTGGCAAACCCTGAGGGGGATTGGGAGCTAAGAAGGTAGGACAGGGCTCAGGGGAAGGCAATGAAGTCTAGGAGAGAATAGACCTTGACTGCTGGCTGGAGGGTCCCTGAGCAAGAACCTGGAACAGAGGGTGGGCCTGGGTTCCCCTGCCAGCCACTGAGGGAGTGGCACCAGAAGGGTAGTGAAAAGGAAGACTGCCTAGGACTGCTGGCTTTATCATGAGCAATCCTTGGCTGTTGTCTTAAAATTACTCCAGCCATTATTACTGGCTTTGGAAAGTATCTACCAAGATGGGATGGATCTAAGTAGTGAGGCTGGTGGATTACTTTTGCTACTACTTTCAGAGAAGACTATTGCCATTCTCTCTCTTGTAAGTCTACTGTTGAAACCACTTGGGTCATTAAACAATGTCATCCAGGCATCTGCTACAACAGTAGTAGATCTTTGTCCAGCAATAGAAGCTACATTTGGATCAGAGAGCTATCCATTGAAAAAGTACTGGAAGAAGCAAAGACTTCAGTCCAGAAGTTGACTAATGAAGGCATTTATATTGAATCCTTAAGTGAAGAGGATAAGAAGTGTTTGTTAAGGCAACTGAAAAAGTACAGACTTGATTCTTAAAAATCTACAACAGTGTTTTTTAGATTCTACTCAGCCTCTATGTAGCTTTTACAGATCCCTGTCCTATAAAACACCGACAGCTGAGCGGAGTGAGGCACTACCAGCAATGGGGCTGCCATGTACTCAGGACAGAATAGAGAATTTGAACACAGAGTGGAATATCCTATGACGAATGAAGATTTGACTTCAACTTCTTTTTTATCATCACTAGTGGCTTGAACGGATCTTTGTGTTTATGTTTCCTGGGATGAAAGATGTAGGAATTCATCTCTTGCTACTCCCAGTCACAACAGCTACAGTTGAGCGTTCTTTTTGATCATTGAATAGAATTTTGTGTTCTGAAAGAAGTCGCCTTCTGCCTGATCATGTGAATGAACTAATGAGCATATCAGTTGAAGGAATGGAAGTACCAGACACACGAGAAGCCACCGAAGATGAATGCATTGCATTCAAGAAGTTCATTAACAGAGTTGTGCAAAATTTTAACAAGAAACCAAGAAGGATGTAGATGCAGTGCTTCATAGAAGGCTTGAGTAGCCAACTTTAATTGGTGTGATGATTTTAAAACATGAGTTAATCTCATAAAATAGTCAAACATTTTTCAGTTTTTACTATTGTGCCATACAGCCAACCATCACCCTCACGGTCTCACCCCTCATCGGACCTAACCCCCGCCCATTTCAATTCCTGGGGAGAACACTGGTTCCCCTACAATCCACTGGGGAAGTGGCACAGTCAGGGCAGTAGATTTGGAAGCCACCTGGGATGGTTCATTCTGTGGGACTTTGTGGAAAGCACACAGTGACCTGGCCTGAGGGCCAAGCCATGAAGAGAGAGCGCCCTGAGTCGCGCAGGGGGAGGGGCGGCAGGGTGCACAAACAAGTGACAGAAGTGGGTGTCTGACATGGAAGGAGCTAATCCCTAGAGCAGACAGGAGGAAGTGCCGTGGCAGTGAGAGTACCCCATGACAAACGACCATACTGGGTCAGACCAATTGTCCATCTAGCCCAGTGGACGGTGCCAGAGGCTTCAGAGGGAATGAACAGAACAGAGCAATTTCAAGTGATCCATCCCGTTGTCCAATCCCAGCTTCTGACAGTCAGAGACCTAGCCCTGGTCTACACTAGGACTTTAGGTCGAATTTAGCAGCGTTAAATCGATGTAAACCTGCACCTGTCCACACGATGAAGCCCTTTATTTCGACTTAAAGGGCTCTTAAAATCGATTTCCTTACTCCACCCCTGACAAGTGGATTAGCGCTTAAATCAGCCTTGCCGGGTCGAATTTGGGGTACTGTGGACACAATTCAATGGTATTGGCCTCCGGGAGCTATCCCAGAGTGCTCCATTGTGACTGCTCTGGACAGCACTCTCAACTCAGATGCACGATTGTTTGCCGTTGCTCTGATGCAGGGAGGGGTGACTGACAACACGGCTTACAGGGTTGGCTTACAGGGAGCTAAAATCAACAAAGGGGGTGGCTTTACATCAAGGAGTATTTCAGGCAGGACTTCACGGCGGGTTCCAATAAGAAATGGTGCACCTAAGTTATTGTTCTTATTGGAACAAGGAGGTTAGTCTGGCCTCTGATTGATACATGGCTAGATTTACCTCACTGCACCTTCTCTGTGAGTGACTGCAGTGTGACCTAGAGGAATGAGTCCCCTAGACGGGGGGTGGGGGGGTTTGCAAATGAGTACAAAACAAATCTGGTCTATTTCTTGTTTTGATCCACTCCATCTATCTTTTACATCTTTGGCTGGCAGCAGACGGTGCAGAAGGACTGCATGCCATCCACATCTCATGGCTGCTCGGCAGAAGATGGTGCAATAGGACTGCTAGCCATCCTCATCTCTTGCCTGCCCGGCAGAAGATGATGCAATAGGACTGCTAGCAATCCGTATCACCTGCCTGCTCACCATAAGATGGTTCAATAGGACTGA
Source organism: Caretta caretta (assembly GCF_965140235.1). Taxonomy (NCBI): domain Eukaryota; kingdom Metazoa; phylum Chordata; order Testudines; family Cheloniidae; genus Caretta; species Caretta caretta. The sequence goes on along the minus strand of NC_134215.1, from coordinate 45,590,050 downwards.
CTGCTGGACAAAAGAGAATGACTTGATCAAATCACTCCAAATTTAGTCCCTGCGCCCAAGTCTGCCCAGGCGCTCCTGATCGACCTCACACAGGCGACCAGGAGCACCTCGGACATGACTATGATGGCTACCAGTCCTATTGCACCGTCTGCTGCCACAAGGCAATGGGGTTGCTGCTGCTGTGTAGCAATGCAGTACCGCGTCTGCCAGCACCCAGGAGACATACGGTGACAGTGAGCTGAGCGGGCTCCATGCTTGCCGTGGTATGGCGTCTGCACAGGTAACTCAGGAAAAAAGGCACAAAACGATTGCCTGCCCTTGCTTTCACAGAGGGAGGGAGGGAACGGGGGCCTGACGATATGTACCCAGAACCACCCGCGACAATGTTTTAGCCCCATCAGGCATTGGGATCTCAACCCAGAATTCCAATGGGCAGCGGAGACTGCAGGAACTGTGCGATAGCTACCCACAGTGCAACACTCCGGAAGTCGACTCTAGCCTCGGTACTGTGGAAGCACTCTGCCGAGTTAATGCACTTAATGCACTTAGAGCATTTTCTGTGGGGACACACACGCTCGAATATATAAAACCGATTTCTAAAAAACAGACTTCTATAAATTCGACCTAATTTCGTAGTGTAGACATACCCTTAGAGCCTGGGGTTACATCCCTGACTGTCTTAGAAGCATAGAATCATAGAATATCAGGGTTGGAAGGGACCCCAGAAGGTCATCTAGTCCAACCCCCTGCTCGAAGCAGGACCAATTCCCAGTTAAATCATCCCAGCCAGGGCTTTGTCAAGCCTGACCTTAAAAACCTCTAAGGAAGGAGATTCTACCACCTCCCTAGGTAACGCATTCCAGTGTTTCACCACCCTCTTAGTGAAAAAGTTTTTCCTAATATCCAATCTAAACCTCCCCCACTGCAACTTGAGACCATTACTCCTCGTTCTGTCATCTGCTACCATTGAGAACAGTCTAGAGCCATCCTCTTTGGAACCCCCTTTCAGGTAGTTGAAAGCAGCTATCAAATCCCCCCTCATTCTTCTCTTCTGCAGGCTAAACAATCCCAGCTCCCTCAGCCTCTTCTCATAACTCATGTGTTCCAGACCCCTAATCATTTTTGTTGCCCTTCGCTGGACTCTCTCCAATTTATCCACATCCTTCTTGTAGTGTGGGGCCCAAAACTGGACACAGTACTCCAGATGAGGCCTCACCAATGTTGAATAGAGGGGAACGATCACGTCCCTCGATCTGCTCGCTATGCCCCTACTTATACATCCCAAAATGCCATTGGCCTTCTTGGCAACAAGGGCACACTGCTGACTCATATCCAGCTTCTCGTCCACTGTCACCCCTAGGTCCTTTTCCGCAGAACTGCTGCCTAGCCATTCGGTCCCTAGTCTGTAGCTGTGCATTGGGTTCTTCCGTCCTAAGTGCAGGACCCTGCACTTATCCTTATTGAACCTCATCAGATTTCTTTTGGCCCAATCCTCCAATTTGTCTAGGTCCTTCTGTATCCTATCCCTCCCCTCCAGCATATCTACCACTCCTCCCAGTTTAGTATCATCCGCAAATTTGCTGAGAGTGCAATCCACACCATCCTCCAGATCATTTATGAAGATATTGAACAAAACCGGCCCCAGGACCGACCCTTGGGGCACTCCACTTGATACCGGCTGCCAACTAGACATGGAGCCATTGATCACTACCCGTTGAGCCCGACAATCTAGCCAGCTTTCTACCCACCTTATAGTGCATTCATCCAGCCCATACTTCCTTAACTTGCTGACAAGAATACTGTGGGAGACTGTGTCAAAAGCTTTGCTAAAGTCAAGAAACAATACATCCACTGCTTTCCCTTTATCCACAGAACCAGTAATCTCATCATAAAAGGCGATTAGATTAGTCAGGCATGACCTTCCCTTGGTGAATCCATGCTGGCTGTTCCTGATCACTTTCCTCTCATGCAAGTGCTTCAGAATTGATTCTTTGAGGACCTGCTCCATGATTTTTCCAGGGACTGAGGTGAGGCTGACTGGCCTGTAGTTCCCAGGATCCTCCTTCTTCCCTTTTTTAAAGATTGGCACTACATTAGCCTTTTTCCAGTCATCCGGGACTTCCCCGGTTCGCCACGAGTTTTCAAAGATAATGGCCAATGGCTCTGCAATCACAGCCGCCAATTCCTTCAGCACTCTCGGATGCAACTTGTCCGGCCCCATGGACTTGTGCACGTCCAGCTTTTCTAAATAGTCCCTAACCACCTCTATCTCCACAGAGGGCTGGCCATCTCTTCCCCATTTTGTGATGCCCAGCGCAGCAGTCTGGGAGCTGACCTTGTTAGTGAAAACAGAGGCAAAAAAAGCATTGAGCACATTAGCTTTTTCCACATCCTCTGTCACTAGGTTGCCTCCCTCATTCAGTAAGGGGCCCACACTTACCTTGGCTTTCTTCTTGTTGCCAACATACCTGAAAAAACCCTTCTTGTTACTCTTAACATCTCTGGCTAGCTGCAGCTCCAGGTGCGATTTGGCCCTCCTGATATCATTCCTACATGCCCGAGCAATATTTTTATACTCTTCCCTGGTCATATGTCCAACCTTCCACTTCTTGTAAGCTTCTTTTTTATGTTTAAGATCCGCTAGGATTTCACCATTAAGCCAAGCTGGTCGCCTGCCATATTTACTATTCTTTCGACTCATCGGGATGGTTTGTCCCTGTAACCTCAACAGGGATTCCTTGAAATACAGCCAGCTCTCCTGGACTCCTTTCCCCTTCAAGTTAGTCCCCCAGGGGATCCTGGCCATCCGTTCCCTGAGGGAGTCGAAGTCTGCTTTCCTGAAGTCCAGGGTCCGTATCCTGCTGCTTACCTTTCTTCCCTGCGTCAGGATCCTGAACTCAACCAACTCATGGTCACTGCCTCCCAGATTCCCATCCACTTTTGCTTCCCCCACTAATTCTACCCGGTTTGTGAGCAGCAGGTCAAGAAAAGCGCCCCCCCTAGTTGGCTCCTCTAGCACTTGCGCCAGGAAATTGTCCCCTACGCTTTCCAAAACTTCCTGGATTGTCTATGCACCGCTGTATTGCTCTCCCAGCAGATATCAGGAAAATTAAAGTCACCCATGCGAATCAGGGCATGCGATCTAGTAGCTTCCGTGAGCTGCCAGAAGAAAGCCTCATCTACCTCATCCCCCTGGTCCGGTGGTCTATAGCAGACTCCCACTGCCTCCTGATTCTAGGCTTCTAAAGCATTTTTTATTAACTCTACTTAACTCAGAGCACGATATATATTGAAACAAAACTTTTGTTACTCAATTTTCCTCTGACTATTCATTCAAATACAGCAGGCTTTTGACTTAGTGCATTCATTAGATCTGTGCTTGCAGGGCTTAATGTCTGATTCACAAATCCTGAAAAATCTCTAATTTTCTTCAAATATGGGTGAATTAAAGCTCATGAAAGTTCGATATTTGATTCCTAGCTTCATGTAGTTCTGCCAGTGAACCTTCAGAGCCATACATATAACCAACATGAGTGACGATACACAGCTCTACTGAAATCCTCAGAGCTAATTGAGGTTGTTAATCTAATGCTGATTAATTGGAAATACTGAATTTGTGTACCATCCGCAGTGTAGTAATACTTTGCAGTTCCTTAGCGCTTTTCATTTTCAAGGGCCTGTATGGACAGTAACTAATTACTCTCACGAGACAGGTAAGCATCATTATCCTGTTTTTTCCATATGGGGAAACTGAGGCACACAGGTTACGTGACCTGTTGAGCACCACACAGTGATCCAGGAACAAAGCTGGTATACGATCTCTGGAGCTCCCAGTTCCCAGTGATGAGTGCTATAGATCAGACCATGCCTTCCTTTGTGTACAGTTAGTCCACCCTCAATTAGGGTGCCTCTTGTCTTGTATATCTGTGACAAAGACATACCCAGGCAGGTATATTATCCTTAGGTCTGACCAACTTCTCAATAGCTCACTGAAATGGATCATCTGTGGTCTCTGCCCAAAGCTAAGAACTAGATGACGGTTGTGATTATTGCAAGATGTTTGTAGGTGTAAGGGCACTGTTGGCCCCTTACTGAAATTTAGTGGAGTTTTTTGGTTGGCTAGCTCCCAGTACCAAAAGAAAGGGGAAGGGTCAATGGGAAATCAGGACCCTGAGACTGACAGTCCCCAGTAGCAATGGGGAGAGGCCAATGCTCCAGGTCAGCCGGATTGACAGGGCAGGTAGGCTAATGAGAGAGTCAGGAGGCCAGGATGGGTCCCGTCCTCCTTGTGAGCTGGAATTGCCTGGAATAGAGGGTCCGAGCACAGGAGAGAGCAGGGGTCTGTGCTAAACTGGGGAGCCAGGCCATGCTGGCCAGAGAGAACCACAGAAGCAGCCCAGGGAGAAGGTCAGTGCTGGGAGCAGTCCAGGGAGCAGACCTGTGCTGGGAGCAGAGCTGCAGCAACCAGAGCCAGAGGGGCCAGAGGAGCAGCCCAGGGGGCTGGAGGCAGAGCAGCAGCAGTGCCGAGGCAGAGTGGAGCTGGGGCTGGAGCAGTTTGGAGCTAGGTGTGATGAGCAGCTGGGGAGAGTGAGAGGGACCTTGAGTGGTGGGCTGAGTGCAGGGAGACGCCCCCAGCCAAGATGCCCCTTGCCTTGCAGGCTGAACTGGGAGAGGGATCGTAACCCGACAGAGGCTGCGGGGGCGATGCTGGGAAGAAGGGTCCTGCCACCTAGAGCCTGAAGGCATGTGGCCACTGCCAGAGCAAGTGTCCTACCTGCAGCAATTCTGCAGCACAGCCAGGGCCTGAGCAGGAGGCCTGGGACATGTGGGGGACAGACTGTGAACTGCCCTGACATTCCAGTGATGGCTGGTTGCGATGTCCCCTTGCCACAGAAGAAGGGTGACGGGTTTTCCTTTAACCTTTCCCATTCTTTTCCTTATTTTTTTTTCAAATTGATTGGTCTTTAATAAATTGTATTTGCTTTGAACTCTAGGCAATGATCAGTGGGTCAGGGACGTGTCCAGAGTGGAGAGAGTACCCCAGAGTGGGGATACCCTAGCCCCTGCCCTAATTGACCACGATAAGGTTCGGGGTTGAGTACCCCAGGAATCCTGGGCCAAGCCTTGTTGGGGTTATGAGGACTCTGCCACACAGGAGAGTGGAAGGGGAGTCCTTGAGGTCAGGCAGGTCTCCGGGTAAAGGGAGTGGCAACGAGGATTCAGATCATTTCACTAGCCAATTCCACTGGGTAATTTATAAGTCAGAAAAGTTCCCCACAGTAGCGGGACCATTCTCCCGCTTACATAAGGGAAATGATTTAAGAGCTATGTGAAATATTAGGCAGCAAACCTGTTGAAGTGACACTGGTCACCTGAGGCTAGGCAGGATCTAGGAGCTAACTCAATCAACACAGAACAATATACACCAGTGGAGACAGCACTTGGTTTACCATCTGGACCAGGTGGAGCCTTGAGCATTTACACAGACAACCGAAGCCCACAAGAGCTCTCTGAAGGACTTGTTAATAAGTGTCAGAGTAGCAGCCGTGTTAGTCTGTTTCCGCAAAAAGAAAAGGAGTACTTGATCCAATGAAGTGAGCTGTAGCTCACGAAAGCTTAAGCTCAAATAAATTTGTTAGTCTCTAAGGTGCCACAAGTCCTCCTGTTCTTTTTGTTAATAAGTGTAGGCTCTAGTTTATGGTTGTTTTTTTCTTTTACCTGTAACCTGACATAAGCAGGGTCTGAATGTGCTCTCCCTTGACATCTAGAGATGTGTTTACCCTGGCATAGACATGCCCACTTTGCCTAGGTGCACAGCATGATGGAGTAGCTTTGCCCAAATGATCACTTTTGGCTGGGGTTGGATTGTTAGTCATTTCATTACTGGGTGCAGAGTAGTAAAGTGTCACCCTTGTGTGACTAAAGAAAGGGCAGCAGAACTGTGCTTGGCATTCCTTGATTGAGGGGGTCACACTCAGCTGAACTGCACTTGCTAAGCAGAGGGTAGGGGTGTCAAAGCTCAGTGGAGATGAGGGTGGGAACAGGTGTTTTTTGCCCAGCGTCATGGGCTCTGCCTAAGGGCCCTAGGCACCATTGACATCCCTCCCTCCTCCATTTAAGGACAGACCTGATTAAGACTCACTGAAGAGTCTTTTGTTGTGGGCACATGTAAGAGGCTGGGGGGGGCTAAGCCTCCCCCAAAAAAGGCTGGCCATGCAGGAGGGCAAATGCCCCAGAAGCAGCACAGGTCACCTTCTTTTGGCGGCGCACTGACCCGCCGCCTTTGGAGCACCAGAAGCGAACCTTAGAAATGGGGGGCCTCGGCCTCTTCCCAAGCGGCCCTGCCCCTCCTGCCACGGAGAGGAATGGGCAGGCCTCGGGGGAAGAGGCGGAGAAAGATGGTCAAGGGCAGGGCCTCGGGGGGCGGAGAGGGGAAACCACAGTCCAAGCACCGGTGGCCCCTCACCCCTGGGGAGCTTCTGGGGCTCATGCATAAGCCTCCGAAACTGAAGACTTATGCTCCGCCTACGGTTGTGGATCAGTAGAGCTGAAATCACGGATTCAGTGCTAAACCGTAGGCCTGTTTATGGGACAGTGTCTCTGGTGAACGAGACTGCCCACCCTGCACTAGCTGTGAGGCTCCCCCTCAACCACTGAAATCACCGAGAACTGAGATTGCTGAGAATTGTGATGCATGGTGGGATCTCAAGACCTCCTAGAGGCTGCAGTAGAGAGACTGGTGGTGGAGTGAGCAGCCAGCAGCAGAGTGAACAGTGTGGCAGCAGCAGCTGAGGCATTGCTCGGGGCCTTTCCTCACCCACCCGGGGTGGGAGGTGAACTCACGCAAACGCATCTCTGACCTCTGGGTCATTGCTGAACAAGGACAGCAACTGTGAGTGGGGTGCGGTGGAAAGAGGGGGGAGCGGCGTCCTTATTTGTTGGACTTTCACACCACAAGGGGTGAGAGTGAGCAAAGGACACTGCCCAGAATACTCTGGGCTGGGTGTTTTGCTCATGGTCATGTTTTCAAATCATGCTTGTGTTTTCCCAAATTAATGTTGTGTTCCTTTCCTCTTTTATTAAAAGTTTTCTTTTCCACACACAGACTCAGTGTTTGCGAGTGAGGAAGTGTTGCCTCTTAAAGGCACTTGGGGTGGTGTGTAATTTTCCCAGATTACTGGGTGGCAGCTCGAGCCGGTTCTGTGTTGTGTTGACAAAAGGGAACCCCGAGATATTGAACCCAGCCCTCATTGCTGCCGACTCCACTTGGCAAAAGGGTTATGCTTATGTTTCCAAATGCTTTTACTTGCTTTTCTTTAAATCTTTCTTTCAAGCGCTGTTTAAAAATTCTTCAGTTTAGTTTTACTACAGCCCTGGCTAAGTGCCTTGTGCTCAGGAGAGTTAAAGTAAAACCAGTGGGGTGTTTTTATGGAGGCAGCAGATAGGTGCAGGCTGCGGATGTCTCGGAGATCAGGGCCTGAATACCGGAGTGTACTGAAATGGGGTATGGAAATTGCTAGCCTACAGGCTCGTGGAGCCCAGAGCAGAGCACTTGTGTTACCAGCAGCTGGTAGTTGGGGAAGGTTTCCCCTGGAGGACACAGGCAAGAGGGCCCAGAGCAAATGCATTCAGAATAGCCAGTAGCTAGCCCTACTACATCAATGGCAGGGAAAGGCATGACAGACATATCCAGGAAGTATATTACCCTGCGTCCTACCATCTTCTACATATTGCATCAAAGGGGATCTCTGCCAAAAGCTAAGAACTAGCTGCTTGTCATGGTTATCGTGAGATGTTTGTACAAGAAAGAGTTTGAGACATGGAAAATGTTGAGTATTGGCTGCAGAACTGTTGAAGTGAAACTCTTCACCTGAGGCAAGGCGGGGTCCGCTTGGGTGTATATATACTCCGCACCGGCAAGGAAGGGGTTAAAGAGCAGCTGTGGGTGGGAGGTGCCTCACCCCTCCACATCTGCAAAACATGCCAGGACTGGAGGAGGAGTTAAATGGCGGAAACTCAGCTCAGATGGGAGCAGCCCTGGGAAGGGAGCAGGCTGTTGTGCTTCCTAGTGAGAGAGGCTGACAGCTAGCCAAGCACAGCCCCTGCCCTCACAGACCAGGAACACAGAGCCCCAGGCTAAGAAGGTGTGACTCTTTCTCAGGACACCCAGGATTTTGAGTCACTTTATAACCCCTCCCCTTCCTCAGCGAGAGAAAGACCTGCTTGTGCTAAACTGGGTGTCAGCTCCCAGGAACGCCACTCTGTTAGCCACCCAGACAATCAACCTGCAAAGCAAAGTAAAGGTTAACTTTAGATGCACCCCAAACCTCATTGAAGAGTGTTGCCCTGTAGAATCCAGCCCCTATCACAGGACACTCACCAAAACTACCACGTTTGCTACTTCCAAAGAGACAGTGTACACAAGAGCCTGCTTGGTTCAGCTGAGGAGTCACACTTTACTTCCTCTAACATCAGTGAGATTAATTTATAATAAAATCAAGAATAAGTTAATTAACAAGGAACAGAGATGGAAGTGATACCAAGTAAGGATAGTGGAAACAAAATTGATTACAAATACACCCAAAGTATAACATATGTGACAAAGCTCTGTCCTTGCCTCCCTGGGTCCCGTGTTGATTTCACTAGCCTCAGAGGCTCACTGTGACCCTGCACATAACCCTTCTCTCTCTAGAGACAAGGGTCACAGTCTACTGAGCCATTTTCATCATAAGCCAGTGAGGGAGATGAGGAGAAGTTATCCTTCCTTTCACAGTCTCTGTTGTCTCCCAGTCTCCATGATTAATCAGGGGGCAAAGGTTGGGGGGGGAGCCCGGGCCCACCCTCTACTCCGGGCTCCAGCCCAGGGACCCTAATAGTATCAGCTGTGGTAGCTGACCTTTTAGAAACATGACATATACAATTCCCTGGGCTACTTCCCCCACAGCAGCCCTCACTTCCTCAAGCTCCACTTCACCCTTACCTCAGGGCCTCCTTCCTTGTGCCTGATATGGTGTGTATTACTCAGCCTCTCCAACAGCACAACTTCCTCCCACAGCTCCTGACATGCACACCCTCCTGACTGACTGGGAGGCTTTTAACTAGTTTCAGCCAGCCCCTGATTGGCTTCAGGTGTCCCAATCAACCTAGCCTTCTCTCTGCCTTCTGGAAAGTTCTTAATTGGCCCCAAGTGTCTTAATTGACCTGGAGCAGCTGCCATTTCACTTATCCTGGTACCAGGGATTTGTTTAGCCTGGAGCTAATATATCTATCTCCCACTACTTTTCCATAGCCATCTGGCCTTGCCCCGTCACACATGCTTCTAAGAGCAGGTCAGAGGCCTTGGCTAAAGCAGTTCCTCATGCCCAAAGTCTATCTGCAGAACTTGCTTCTTTTCAGTTATAACCAGGATACATAATGGCCATGAATCACTCCCCTCCGCCAAGAGTGCTCCTCAGTGACATCAATAACAAAATATCTTCTTACTTCTCCTTATATTCCCCCAAACTGATTGCTTTGACTTCAGAGACAAGACAACCCCCTTGTGGTTTTAGTCTTCGATGTCTTCCCATGCCGATTTCACATCCCGCCCGCTCCTGTCAACCTGGCTTTTCCTACTGACTTGCGTACAAATGCAGCTCCCATTATGGTTTGGTTTTACGATGCTAGATTTACATCGGAGACCTATGCAGACAGGTAAATCAACATTCCTTTGTCTAGAACAAACTTGTTATCATCTCTGCCTGGTCACATGCTTTCAATATATTTTTAGTAAATACATTTAACTTCTTAATGATCACCCGTACATACACCACCCAACACTTACAGTGACCATGTGATATAAACTTCTATTTGATTCTTCACATGACCTTCTGACAGGCAAATACCATGACTGCAATGCGTTAGATTTAATGAGTTTGTCAGGCCTGATGGGCCTTGCTGACACAGAGTAGTGACCCACCAGTGGGTCTCTGTGCCGTAGAAGGGGAATGAGATTGAGACTTGTACTGGAAACTAGTGAACTCTGAAGGGGACTGTGATACGTCCAAGGCCCTCGGAAGTAAGAGAGGCACCATCGTGACTGAACCTGTCTATGGGTTTTTTCATGCTTTTATTTAACCTTGGTTTGCTGGCTGCGTGGACTGTTTTGTTTTCTTCACCTGGGACCTTGAGAGGGGAAGAAACAGTCAGGAGGCCATGACTGGAGAGTTGAGTGTCAATTTGCTAGGATGCATAGGCACCGACTTTCTAATTTCCTCAGGGGTGCTCCACCCCACCTCTGCCCCAGGCCCTGCCTCTTCCTGCCCCGTTCCTCCCCCAAGTTCACACTGCCCTTCTCTGGCTATTTCTGCCCCCACTTCTCCCCTCCCTCCCCCCCCCCGTGCCTCCTGCACACCCCTGAATAGCTGACCACCAGCAGGCTGGAGGTGCTGGGGGGAAGGGGGAGGAGCTGATCTGTGGGGCCCACTGGGGGGGAGCGGGAGAGCTGATTGGTGGGGCCCGCTGGCGGGGAGGGGGAGGAGCTGATTGGTGGGGCCCGCTGGGGGGGGAGCGGGAGAGCTAATCGGTGGGGCCGCCGGTGGGTTCTGAGCACCCACTATTTTTTTCCAATGGGTACTCCAGCCCTGGCACACCCACGGAAACAGCATCTATGCTAGGATGGAGATAATTGAACCCACATGTTTGCACTCCACACATCTCCTAAAGGGGGCACACTGCCAAGGACAGATTTGTGACATGGTGTCTCAGGGACAGCTCCATCAATGTTGAGAACAATGGACATCCGTGGAGACAGCACTTGATTTACTATCTGGACCAGGTGGAGACTGGGGCATTTACAAAGACAAACCCCAGAAGAGCTCTTTGAAGAGTGGGGCTCCCTGCGCTAAGAAACAATAAACTGTAGCTGTATAAGAGCAGAAGAAACAGCCCAAGAGAAGAAACTCTGCCAGCGGTGGGGTGGGGTGTCATAAAAGGTGGATCCTAGCTCTTTAAACTGGACCCTCACTGCAAAGACTGAACTGTGGATGAGAGAGACCTTATTAGACAGGAAAGGAATTTGTTAATAAATGTAGGTTATAGTTTGTGTTTTATGTTTTTCCTTTACCTGTAACCTTACGTTTCCAAATGCTTTTACTTGAATCTTTCTCTCAAGCTCTGTAAAATAAACTTCAATTTGGTTTTACAATAGCCCTGTCTAAGTGCCTTGTGCTCAGGAGAATGTTAAACTAAGTTAAAACCAGTGGGGTGTTTTTAGGGAGGCAGCAGATTGGTGCCCGCTGTGGATGTCCAGGAGATAAGGGCACCCAAGTGTAACTAAGTGGGGTGTGGAAATTGCTAACAGGAAACAATGGGGCTCACAGATGGCTTGTGTTGCTAGCACCGGGTAGTTGGGAAAGGTTTTCCCTGGAGGCCACAAAGCTCTCGCACACTGTAAGCAGGTGGCAGCAATTCATCCCGGACACCTCAAATAACCCCCCAAAGTGTCACAATATCACCATCACAGACACAACGAGGGGATTGCTGCTGGGTGGGACTATTAGAGACTGCACCACTGTGGGACATGGTGCTAATGACTGGATTACTACTGGGCAGAGCTCCAGGGGCCCGGGCCACTCCTTGGCGGAAGGCCAAGGCCCCGGGCCACTGCTTGGTGGGATGTGTGATGTGGAGAAATCCAAACCTACAAGTTTTATCTCCTAAAACCCAATTTATAAATAAGCTTTCCCTTTCACTACTAAGCAGTTAATAGCAGCAACCCTCGTTTTCCCCTGCTCAGTCAGGGAACTGGGACTTTCCACATGAAAGGGAACATGGGACTTTCCACATGAAAGGGAACATACCCAGACTCCTACCTCTCAACACACACACACACACACACACAAGGACTTGCTGCTGCGGCTGTGTCTCTAGATGCATTCCCTACTTGTCTCTCTCTAAGGGACTAATCCAAAGCCCTGGAAATCAACAGACAGCCCCCCCTGATTTCAGCAGGCTGTGGGGCTAGCCCTGAGAGCCCTGGTACTAACAGCTCTTCTCAGCAGACCAGAACCAGCCAGCAGCTCCCAGTCAGCACAGCCCATGACTTCCACCACCAACAGCCCTGATTGCTGCTCCCAGCTGCCACAGCTCCTACCATTTCCAGTACACCTTCCCTTCCCCTGCTAATGGGGCATTAGTCCAGTCACTCCCTTGCAGTCTGAACACAAGCTCAAAGGGAAAGACTGTTGCTTTTCCCATTTTGTCCTTTATATCTCTGGAGCCACCTAGCTCCAGTGTGAACACTTGTACAGAAGGAACTAGCCTGGAGAGTGTTTCACCACTGCGCCAAATCTGTCCCCACTCTGGAGTCTCGAAAAAATGCTCCCCCTGACCCTGTTGGGTGGCTGATGAGAAATGAGTTGACTACCCCAGCCCCCTAAACAGTGTCAGATGGGAACGTCTTGCCGATATGCCCCTTCCCAGTCCCCTGAACCAGCCAGCCTCTCTCATGCTCTCATCATCCCATACATCTCCCCATCTAAGGGTTTTATACTGCTGTCATCCCTGCAGCATCTGGGCACCTTCCATGTAAAATCAGTAGCAAAGTCCCTTGTGAACTTCATGGAGTCTCCTGTCCTGCTCAGTATGCTGAACCAGTCTGAGCTGGTGCATCGCCCTATGGGTGCTACACGCCCAGCACCTGGGCGCACAGCAGATTTCCTGTGCTGTTTAGTTGGGTTTGTTTTTCTAGGTTCGTTTACATGGTTTCTTTTGTTGTCCTTTTTGGCCCTTGTTTCTAGGACGGGGATAGGCTCCTCTGATGGGAAAGGGGAACACAGATCTAAAGCAGAGACTCCAAGCCTCTCTCAGGAATTGCTTGGCACATCTGCCTTTTGGGCTGACCCCTCCCATCACTGCCCTTCTCTAGCACCTCCCAGCTGAGGATCTTAAAGCACTAATGAATCTTCCCAACTGCCACCTGTGAGGGAGAGGCATGTCATCCCCTTTTTACTTATAGGGAAGCTGAAGTCCAGAGAAATGAAGTAACCTCAAGGTCAGAAATATCAAATCAATGGCAAAGACAGTAATAGAACCTTGGCATACCTGGTCCCAGTCCCTTTCTCTAAACAGAGCACCCAGGATGCGTGAGTCTCATTCTTCTGCTCTACTCCCTGGAACACACTCCTGTCCAGAGCATGGAACAGCCCAAAAGGCCTGACTCCCATGTTTCTGCTCTAACAACTAGACAATGTGCTCCCTCTCCCCCTCTTTCAAAGCAACCATGCACATGTCCTTCTAAGCCAGTTTCTGAGAGGCAGCTGGTAAAACCCCCTGAGAACTACAACTAGAAAAGAGACAGCATGCCTAGTGTGCTTCCCTTGGCCTGGATAGGAACACGGAGTGACATGCGGTAAAGCCCTTTTCTCATGGGGATACAAAAATAATACCCAGTACATTCCAGCTTCCCCAATAACAATCAGCGTGAGAAGCAGGCACCGTGGGAAAGGCTCTGTTTGTTTTTCCTGAGTATTATAAATAGCATTCCGGCTGCAGACATGACATTAAATGAGGAGGAAGCGGGGAGGGCCATAATGGGCTCTGTTTGAAGTAGGACTCTGATTAGATTTCAACTTCCTGCACAGTTGCTAGTCACTTCCTGCTGGGTGAATGCAAAAGTGCTGCTGGGGAGGAGCCAGCAGGCCCCAGGCCCAGCAGTCAGCTATGGGAACCTGGAGTCCTTTGGGAGCAGTACAGTAGATATTGTCTGAGTTGTCACGTGCTCTGAGCACTTGGGAGTCTATTTGATTCCCATCTCCGCTACTGCCTTGCTTTGTGATTTTGGGATAGCAACAGGGTTGGATACTTTCCATCTTCTGAAGGTGGACCACTTCAATACTCATGAAGGCATCTCTGCTTCTACCGCATCATAGTTCTGCTGCCAAGGTCTGTACCTCTAACTTCAGCACCACCTCTGCATCAAGAACCTTTCTCTGAAATCCCACAAGATTCAGTTTAGGCCTTTTCCAGTTTGCTTGTTACCTTTTGTCTGGGTCACCATTAACTTTATAATTATTACCCCGGTTACATTAATGGTCCTCAGTTGTACATAACCCCATTCTTACAGCTTATGTATATATATTAACACCCACACACACACACAAATTTAAAAAAACATTATGGTTGCAAAGTCAAGCACTCCTAAATTAGGAAATGCCAAAATGAAGGCTGCCCATGCAACATTATTTCAGTCCCCTGTTGCATTACGATAGTCATTAATTACATGATCACATATTGTTTTCCACAGACCCCTACATCACTAGCACACAGGATGTTTGGTGCTCACTCAATGAGTAGCTGTTCAATATTTTATTTTCGCCTCATAATTCAATACGTGGCCCAATGCATCATTTACTGCACTCTATTCAAACCGTGCACTGAATGCAAAAATAGTGATCTATCCTGGGCTTTTCTATGGCATGCATGACTATAGCATATGAGTGTTTTGCAAACATTAGTGAATTTATTTTCACACGAAGGCTAGAAAGCTTACTCTTGATTTTAAACAAAAGCTGTGATTCGCACCCAATCTCTTCTTTCCAGCATCTGGGATTTGAAGAAAAGATGCAAATATGGTGAGAGTCTTGGGACTTGGTAACACTCAAATCTTATTGCTTTAGGTCCTGTACCTGCAATTGAATCCCCATAAACTGCATGGGTCTGCTGGGGTAGAGCAGCTTGCAGCTTACAAAATACTCCAGCTCAACCAGAAGTTCTATGCTTGATGCAGGAGTCTGGGTGAGGTTCTCTGGACCATGTTATGCTAGGGGCCAGACTAGAAGATGATCACTATACTCACTTCTGGGCTGAAAATTGATGAATCAGTTTCTTAGCTTGTGTGAAAGCCTAGCTCACAGTTGCGCTGGCAGCCCAAATTCTGTCATCGATTAGAGTAAAAAACTGGGATAGGAAGCAGACAGGTTCACCAAAGCTCAGCACAAATCATTAAGGGCTGAACACCTATCAGAGAGGCCCCAAGTGCTATCTGTGGGGCACACACCAGCCACAAATAGAAAATATGTGGTCTATAACTTTTACTCATCTCTTCAAATACTAGAAAGCTGGAACAAAGCAGAGAAAAGGTGCTCCAACAGCTAGGATGTTAGTCTGGCCGTCAGAAGTCCTGGATCAGCTTCTTTGCTCTGCAACAGGCTTCTTGTGCAACCTAGGGCAAGTCACTTGCTGTCTCTGGAGCTCAGTTCTCCATCTGTACAAGGGGGATAGGAGCAGTGCCCTACCTCACAGGTGTTGAGAAGTGCTCAAAACCCATAGTAATGGGGGCAGACAGTTGGTCATATAGGTAGGTCACATCTGCAAGCCTGGCCCTGGACCGCATCATTGCCTATGCTTTAGATATTTGGCATTCTTAAGCCCCAGCTCCTGGAGTCACGTTATCACATGAGCATCTCTCAGCTGCCATTGGTTACAAAGTGCCTAGCCCTGGTGATTCTGCAGAAACACGTGAAGCCACAAACCCTGAGGGCTCGTATCCCCGCAGGCAGCTCACGGCACCCCGCAAACATTGGTTTTGCAGCCTCACTGGGAAAAAGCCAGCCTGGGGGTTCGGGCCTGCGCTGGGTGCTCACGCACCAGAGCTACACCCCCGGGCGGGCACGGTGGTGCAGGGCGCGCGCGCACACCCCGACTCCGCCCCTCGCCCTCGCCCTCGCTGCTGACACTGGCTGAACTCCCCCACAGCGCGCAGCAGCCCGGGGAGTTCGGCGCGTGCGCAACACACGGAAAAGATGGACGAGGGGGCGGAGCGCAGCGATGCCTTTGTTTAGGCCGCGGTTTCCCAGGCGCCCCTGCGGCGGGGGCGGGGCCAGGCGGCGGGGGGCGTGGTCGCGGCGCCGCGCGGCTCAGTCGGAGCTCGGCGCTCGGAGCGGGAGGAGCTGGCGTGCGGCCTGTGCGCGGAGCGGCCCGAGACCCAGCGCGAGCACACAGCAGCCCGGCACGTCGGCCGGCCCCACAGGAGGAGGAGGAGCCGCACAGAGCCCGCGCCGCGCGGAGCCGCCGAGGATGATAAACACGCAGGACAGGTACCGGCCGCGGGCGCCCTGCGGGACAGGCCCGGGCCCTCCGCGCCAGCTCGGGGGGTTCCCGGGCTCTAGTAACCCCGGTGGGGCCTGCGCCGGGGAGCGCCGGCCCGGCGGAGGAAGCAGCGGGCCCGGGGAGCCCGCCTGTGCAGCGTGACACCTCCTCGGGGTGCGGGCTCGCAGCGGGGGCCGGACTGGGCCTGCTAGAGCTGAGGGGCCGTAGCCCGGGCTTGCCATTGGGCCGCGGTGCGAAGAGCCGCCTTTCCGAGCCCTGACATCGAGGGGGCGTTTTAGGGGTGGGTTTGCTCGCGAGGTGGATCTGGCTTGGGGGAGCCCAGGTTGGGAAGTGTACCCGGCGCTCGGCCTCTCGGTGGGGTTTGGAATTGGTGCCATCAAACTGAATCGTGCCCCGGTTTTGAAAGAGGCGTTAGAGAGACTCGCCTTTCCCCCAAGCAAAGCGTGAACTCTTTCGGGTTGAGGTTTAGGAAGGGGCTAGCAGGAACGCCGCTCGAATGGCCTGTCTGTGGGGGCCGGCTTATCGCTTTCACTGGAAACCAAACGTCGCAGGCGCTTTTAAACCTATACTGGATATTTGGCAAAACAGGAAGGCTTTTTGTTTCTGAATGTTCCCCTCAAGTAATTCTTAGCTGTTACCGAAGCTGAATGCTGAGTCGGCAGTATTAAGGGGGTCTCACCTTTTTGCTGCCTCTGACTGCAAACTGATAATAAAGTGTCACTAATTTACATCTGCTTTTTGGTAAAATCAGAGTAGACTCTCGGAAGCAGGTGAGCATTCCAATAAAAAAGGACAACTTCTCCTTGTTTTTCTGATACAGACTAACACAGCTACCACTCTGAAACCTGTCACCATACTAAACTAAAGTGTTCTGCAGTATTAGTATTAATTCTTCCATTACATTGGGGGGGGGGGCTGGATAAGTGGTTTCTAAACATAAAAAAGTGTAATAAAACCAAAATGACTTTGTATATGAGACTTCTTATCACAGGGCTTTTGGAAAAAACCCTGAAGGCCTTTAAGTGTTACGTAAACAATAAAGTAATTCCATCCAGGGACCTAGAAATCAGGTCAGCAGTGAGGTGGTGATCTTTGCTTGCATCCACTAGAATTAGACATGAACAATTAGTCTAGCTTTTGAGTGTTCACAAAGTGAAATAATTAATTGTAAGTCTTTTATTTTCAGTCATATGTAAGGCATGAGAAATGTCATGTTGTTCACACATTTTTAAAGGCTTGTTCCTTAGTGTTTCTTAATGTCTCGCATTCCTTTTAAACTTAACTCAAAAAATTTAACACAGTAATTTACCTATATAGTCATCCTGCTTATACATTATCTGTCCTGAAGATATAACCCAGTTCAAGGGATTATAAAAACTACATCTAGAAAAGATTTATAGGGCCATATTTTCAAAGTCATGCCCAGGCAATTTTACTGCATACGTTTGTGTGCCAGGCTAATGTGCCCATGCACGTCAGGTTACTTGTGTATGCAGTGTTACTGTAGTCCTGTTGGTCCCAGGATTTTAGAGACAAGGTGAGTGAGGTAATATCTTTTATTGGACCAACTTCTGTTGGTGAAAGAGACGAGCTCTTTGTCAGCTCCAAATCTTGTCTCTCACCAACAGAAGTTGGTCCAATAAAAGACATTACCTCACCCAGTTTGTGTCTCTGAGATATATGTGTGCAAGTTAATATGCCTAAATCTGAAATTCTGATCTGGTAGGTGATCCTGTCCACTCCTTACAGAAGCAGAATTTACCCTTCAGTAATTTTCTTATGAGAGCTGTTTCTTACAGCTGAATGACTTAGTCTCTGTAATATCTAGAAGCAGGTGTTTACTAATGTGAAGCTGATAGTGATAAGTGGAAAACAAAATGATGTATCCACTATTTAACACTTTCCCTTAGTCTTTCCTGTTTTTCAAAAATTGATCTTCCATTAGGTGAACATCCCTTATAAAACTACCGTATAGTATTCTTTTTGTATCCTGAGACTTGAATCTCTGGATTTCTTGTTAAACCTCAGTCACCTTAAAATGCTTTTGTGGTATTGTCTGTCATGGGGTGGGCATTGTGGATCACCAGAGAGGGTATTCCTGTTTCCTGGGAGCATCTTATGTGTATGAGAAAAAAGGGAAGTGTTCAAACCTTTCACTAATGGTGATTGCTTATGTTGATGTGGGAAAAGTGGAGGCTTCCCACAGAGGCATTAATGTGACACAGGAATGAGTTTTACTTCTGCCCAACACAGTATGTACAGTGAGTTGACTGTCATATGACTCTCCCCTGGCAAGTAATGAAAACTAGAGAGTATTAAGCCTTTGGTAGTCTTAAAAAAAGAGCTGATGTTAAAAAAACACAAACTTTACAAAACAGAATTAGGGCTGCTTCAGAGTAGGCGATTCTTTCCTCTGCAAATTTGGGATAAACTTATTTTATGCATGGATTATTCCTGCATGTTAGGTGAGAACATATGGAGAATACAGTGTATGTATATTTCAACCAGTGGTTTTAGTGAGATGATACAATTAACTTTCACACTTGAATGATATACAGGGTACTGCATGTCCCTAGAAAAGGCTCTCATTTTTCTGGTCATGTTGCATTCTAAACTAGATATGAAATGGTGTTGTTTTATTTTGTTTTTTAAACTAATTCTCTTCCCTTTATGCAGTTTTTTTCCACTTCTGGTGCGAAGATTATAATGCAGATCTAGGCATTATCTTTTAGTTAGCAATTCTTGTTGACCTAGTTAAATTTTACTTGTTAGTTGGTGAATAAAGCTGAAACTCAGAGCAATTCTTAACTTCTGAAGGAGCTTCTAAAGAGAAGCAATTTTCAAGCCTCATTTTGTAGAGCCCTGTGCCACAGATTTGCAGGGCTCTACTCATCCAGTGAATAAAGATTGATCGTATTGTCAGCTGACAAAAGTTCATAATCAGTAGTGATACATTTGCCCAACCATATCTTCAAGAGTAGTGGTTTCTTTTTCAGCAAGGATATTTTATTGCTTGGATCGGTTGATAGTTTTGAGTCCTGAATAAACTGTGTATTGGTTCTTAAGATTATCAGAATTGTGCAGACAATAACAGGGACTGGAGGATGCATCTGACTTATTTTCTGTGTCATGTGTTTTGAAGAGACATTCTATGAACATGGTATATCTTTTTAATATTTAGAGACAAACAAGACACTTTATGAACTGACTTAAGTTAGTCCGTTACTCAACCCTGTCTTCTTTGTTAGGAGCGTGTTCAAAAATGAACACTCCCATATCTACTCAGAACCTGTTATGTGCAGTGTAAAAAATCTCCATGGTTAATTCTACCATAGTGATGTGGGAATTGAAATGGAATCTTTTCCATTTTGAAATCCATGTGAGATATATATATATTATACATTCCAGAGCCAAACAGATATCTTGGTGATGGCCATGGATTAGAAAGCAACTTAGCCCTGGTCTACACTACGAGTTTAGGTCGAATTTAGCAGTGTTAGATGATTTCAACCTGCATCCATCCACACGACAAAGCCATTTTTGTTGACTTAAAGGGATCTTAAAATCAATTTCTATACTCCTCCCTGACAAGGGGATTAGCGCTGAAATTGACATCCCTGGGTCGAATTTGGGGTAGTGTGGATGCAATTCGACAGTATTGGCCATTGTGACCACTCTGTACAGCACTTTCAACTCAGATGCATTAGCCAGGTACACAGGAAAAGCCCCAGAAACTTTTGAATTTCATTTCCTGTTTGTCCAGCGTGGCGAGTTCATCAGCACAGGTGACCATACAGTTCCAGAATAGCAAAAGAGCTCCAGCATGGACCGAATGGAAGGTACTGAATCTAATTGCTGTATGGGGAGACGAATCCATGCTATCAGAACTCCGTTCCAAAAGATGAAATGCCAATATATTTGCCAAAATCTCCAAGGGCATGATGGACAGAGGCTACAACAGGGACCCGCAGCAGTGCTATGTGAAAATTAAGGAGCTCAGGCAAGCCTACCAAAGAGGCAAACGGTTGCTCCGAATCACAGCCCCAGACATGCTGCCTGTATAACTGCCCGCCCTCTACCCAAGTTCTATAGCCTCCTCACCTAGATGCCCAAGAACGTGGGGTGGGGGCCTCTGGGCACCCAACCACTCCACCCCAGAGGACTCACCAAGCAACAGAAGGCTGGCATTCAATAAGTTTTGAAATGTAGTGTGGCCTTGTCCTTCCCTCCTCTCCTCATCCACCACCCCACCCGTTGCTTCCCTCCTCCCCCACCCCTCCTGGGCTACCTTGGCAGTTATTCCCCTATTTGTGTGATTGAATTAATAAAGAATGCATGATTTTGAAACAACAATGACTTTATTGCCTCTGCAAGTGGTGATCGAAGGGGGGAGTGCAGTTGGCTTACAGGGAAGTAGCGTGAACCAAGTGGCCGGGTTTTCATCAAGGAGAAACAAACAGAACTGTCACACGGTAGCCTGGCCAGTCATGAAACTGGTTTTCAAAGCTTCTCTGATGCGCAGTGTGCCCTGCTGTGCTCTTCTAATCATCCTGGTGTCTGGCTGCGTGTAATCAGCGGCCAGGCGATTTGCCTCAACCTCCCACCCCACCATAAACGTCTCCCCCTTACGCCCTCAGGTGAGATATTGTGGAGCACACAGCAAGCAGTGATAACAATGGGAATATTGGTTTCGCTGAGGTCTAACAGAGTCAGTAAACTGCGCCAGCATGCTTTTAAATGTACAAATGCACATTCTACCACCATTCTGCTCTTGTGCGGCCTATAGTTGAACAGCTCCTGACTACTGTCCAGGGTGCCTTTGTATGGCTTCATGAGCCACGGCATTAAGGGGTAGGCTGGGTCCCCAAGGATAACTGTAGGCATTTCAACATCCCCAACAGTTATTTTCTGGTCTGAGAAGTAAGTCCCTTCCTGCAGCTGTTCAAACAGACCAGAGTTCCTGACGATGCGAGCGTCATGTACCTTTCCCAGTCATCCCACGATGATGTCAGTGGAACATCCCTTGTGATCCACCAGTGCTTGCAACACCATTGAAAAGTTCCCCTGCTGCCAAGGTGGTCTGGTCCCAAGGTAGGGATATGCGTTCTGTCTATCATCCCACCACAGTTAGGGAATCCCATTGCAGCAAGGCCATCCACTATGACCTGCACATTTCCCAGAGTCACTACCCTTGATAGCAGCAGCTCAGTGATTGTGTTGGCTACTTGGATCACAGCAGCCCCCACAGTCAATTTGCCCACTCCAAATTGATTCCAGAGGGATATTGACACTTGCTTCTGAACTGTGAGGCCTGCTTTCATCTTGGTGGTATTGCACTTCAGGGCAGGGAAAAGCAAGTCACGAAGTTTCATGAAAGTGCCCTTACGCATGCGAAAGTTTCACAGCCACTGGGAACACTGTGGTCCCACCAGTCTGTGCTTGTTTCCCGGGCCCGGAATCGGCATTCTACGGCATGAGCCTGCCCCACTGCCACCAGGATGTCCAAATTGTCGGGGCCCATGCTTTGAGAGAAGTCTGTGTCCATGTTCTCATCACTCTCGTCACCGTGCTGCCGTCGCCTCCTTTTGTAGGTTCTGGTCCTGCATACACTGCAGGATAGTGCACGTGGTGTTTACAATGCTCATAACTGCCGTGGTGATCTGAGTGGGCTCCATGCTTGCCATGGTATGGCGTCTGCAGGAGAGCAGAGTTGCCGTGGAGGCGGTGGCTAAAGACGGATGCCCCAAGAATAGATATTTATAGAGAGCGACAAGAGGATCTGCGAGGTGGATTCATGAGAGCAGAGTTGCAGTGGAAGCTGTGTATGACGACGGTTAGCAGCACCCAGGAGGACCAGAACGGATCCCCCAAGCTGCAGGAGAGCAGAGTTGCAGCGGAAGCGGTGGGTGACGATGGTTAGCAGACCTACTGCACCATCTACTGCCAGCAGCACCCGGGACATAACAGCGACAGCATCACTGAGTTGAGCGGGCTGCAAGCTTGCCGTGGTATGGCCTCTCCACGGAAAGAAGGCGTGAAACGATTGTCTGCCGTTGCTTTCATGGTGGGGAAGGCGGCTGACGTACCCAAAACCACCCGCAACAATGTTTTTGCTGCATCAGGCATTGGGAGCTTAACTCAGAATTCCAGTGGGCAGTGGAGACTGCGAGAACTGTGAGATAGCTACCCACAGTGCACTGCTCCGTAAGTCGATGCTAGCCCCAGTAGTGAGGACACACTCCGCTGACTTAATGCACTTAGTGTGGACATATGCAATTGATTGTATAAAATAGATTTCTAAAAATCGACTTCCATAATATCAACCTAATTTCGTAGTGTAGACATACCCTTAGGCACGTATGCTTCTGGTGCAATGGATCCCTAGACACACTGTGGAGTTGACTCAGTCTGGGATCAGGAGTTGATGAACTCTCACACCAAATGCCTCCCTGTTGTCCAGGCCAAAGAAGCTTGGGGGAGACTGGTAGCCAAAATGCCAGTGGGGCAGTAATTTGGGATATCTAAAGGTTTAGCGGGATAAAATGATGACCACTACACACAGATGCACGCTTGAAAATAGCTCGTATTTGGCATGGGACTTAACACAAGGAAGTTTATACTTAGGAGTTAGAGAATACATGATGTATGCTTTTTAGACAATCTAGTGTCTTTATTTATTGACCTAAAGCCTTTTAACTAAAAAACAACTGTATGTTGTAACTGAAGGAGTGCAGCTTTTTACCAAAAAAAGAGCCAGCACCAGGAAAAGAGAAGGAGAAAGGCAGAAGCAATAGAGAAGAGGATAATCTTCATAGTGTACAGTAAATGAATGCAAAGGGGAAATGTGAGAGGTTTAAGTAGTATATAAAAACATTGTTGATCATAATTGCCAGGAGCAAGACTGTATGTTTCTCAGATGGTTTGAGGCTAAGACTTATATACCGTTCCTTCCAAGGCTGCCATTGGTACAGATTTGTGAAAGTGGGCAGATGCTTCTTAATCTGCTCCTTCCACATCTACTTCCCCTACAAGGAGAGCTGAGTTGCCCCATAGTACTAACTCTGCATGTAGCATGAGGTACAGCTTTTGGACCCTGGCTAGATTGGTTTGGGTCTTTTTCTGGGGGCATAGATAAAGAGGGTGGAGGATGGGGGGTGGCAGCAGTATGCAGGTCCAAGGAAACATAGCAATGGAAGAGGTCTAATAAACTGCTGTTCTGTAAACACTTTGGCTGAGCTTTCTGGGTCCAAGCTGTGGATGCTAGTGAAGGGCCTGGCATAGCATAAAGGATTCATAATACAGCTTATGGTTAGGAAGTATGACTATCCCCTGTATAATAAATTCCACACTTACCAAGAAAAATGAAATTAGGAAATGTTTCATGTGAGCTACTTTAGGTGAAAATATTTGGTTTTCATCACTTTGCTTCATTATTCAGCTTTTTGAAGCAATGATCATGACTTGAATGGGGAGTTCTCAGTGCTGCGCTGTTCACTGGTGTGTGTGTGTGTGTGTGTGTGTGTTTGGGAGGGGTAACAAAGCTGTCAACAGCTTTCTTTGTGGGAGGGAATGGGTGATGCGCTGCAAAGCATCTTGTCATGCAGCTCTATGCCAGTAGCCACTAGAGAGGAGTGACAACCAATCGATTGCTCCGGTGATGTGGGTGATGAGGAAGGACCAGGTTTAATACAAAACGCAACTGGGCATGTGTGTAGAGGAGCCTGCCATACGTCACTGCTTTTTATCTAGTACCAGACAGTCTGTTGAAACTGTTGAAAGGGAGTAATGCCCCTTCAGAATAGTGCCAAAGCATGTTGTATGTTAGAATATTTGAAATGGCAGAGGGGAAGAAGATTTAAATTCTGCAGTATTGTAGTAGTACTGTAGCTAGAGTGTTTGTCTGTATTTTGCCAGAGTGTTTACAGTTGCCTTCACAAGTTAAACTTTGGCTCTTTTGTAAACGTTTCATCAGTCACTTGGTATTCAAACAATCCCCTTTCATGCAAACAAACTGGTTTGGGCAGCCCTGATGTAGAGGATCATTCAGGACTCAGTCCTTGAAAACTTAAATGATTCTTGCATAGCACAGAGGGGAAAAAAGTTCTGGAAAACATTACTTTACAACCAGATTAATCTGTACAAAAAATGTACAAAAGGTGCAGGAGTACCTGCTGTAAACTTAGGATCTTTAATGTGGATGCTGCTTTTTGCGTTTTTAATGTGTTATGTTCCTTACTGACTATCCCTCTCTGAGAGCTACTTAGAACACCATTGTTTTAAGTGGAACTATGAAGGTGGTATTTATATAATCATATATATAATATATAAACCTCATACTGAGGTTTTTCATAACAGGAATCGTAAAGAATGACCACCTGCTTCTTTGCATGGTTTCTGCAGGTTTTGTTAGTGTAAGGTTGCTAAGCAGTGTCCCAGTAAAAGGAGCTATTACAGTGCTAGTGAAAGAACCAACGCTCCAGAAGTGAAATAGTTTCCCTCGTTGACTTGCTAGAGGTCTTGGAATATCAGGTGGAGTATAAAAGAGACTTAGGCTATGTCTGTGTATTACAGCTTATGTCGTTCAGGGGTGTGACTGAACCACCCCTCTGAGCGACATAAGTTACAGTGACATAAGTGCTGGTGTGGATAGCGCTATGTTGGCGGTAGCAAGGGCTGGAGTAGTTAAGCTGATGGGAAAGTGCTCTCCTGTCGGTTTAGGCCAGGGATCTCAAACTCAGATCACCAGGAGGGCCACATGAGGACTAGTATGTTGGCCCAAGGACAGCATCACTGACCTACGCTGCCCCCACTCCACCCATTCCATGAGGCTCCGCCCCTTCCCCAAATCACCACCTCTTCTCCGCCTCCTTCCCTGAGCGTGTGGCTCCCCGCTCCTCCCCCATCCTTCCTGGAAAGTGCTAAGCGGCAGGAAGCACCAGAAGGTAGGCAGAGGAGCGCAGACGCGGCGCGCTGTGGGGGAAAGGGGGGTGGCGGGGGAGGGGAGCTTGGCGGCTGCCAGAAATAACTCGGAGGACGCAGGGAGCTTGGCAGGCCGCAGAAAATAACTCCGCAGGCCATGTGTTTGAGACCCCTGGCTTAGGCCATGCCTATACATGCTGTGATGTTGTTGTAGCGTGTCCGGTGAAGACGCTCTATGGCGACAGGAAGAGAGCTCTCCCGTTGGAATAATAAAACCACCTCCACAAATGACAGTAGCTAAGTTGACAGGAGATGCTCTCCTGCTAATATTCATGCTCCGAAATGCGTCATAAGTTATGCCAATATAAGCTTTAGTGTAGACATAGCCTTAGAGCAGCTACACAAAGTTTACAGCAGCACAGCTGCATTGGTGCAGGTGCACCGTTGTAAACTTCGTAGTATAGCCATGCCCTTAGTCTTTGCTTCAGTGACCCTCTGGCTATGTATTAAAGCATGAACTGTAAGGGAAGCTTTCTTAACCCAAGTAAGCTTCTGAATTCTCTACTCTCTCTTGTGCTCGCCCCACAAGAAATCAGCAACATTTAGGGCACAAGTGCATGTGGAAAACTTTGTAAGTATCCTTCAGCCTGACATTGGATCTCACATGAGGCTTTATTGGAATATGAAAATGTCAACATCTTAAACATTTTATAGTGCACTTACGCTGTTTTGAGAATTAGCGCCCTCGTTCCTCCTCCTTCTTTGAAAATGTGAAATTTAAACCTCCCTGATCTAGATCCTATTTATTTGTAGGTGTTTGTTTATAGAAAATGTGTACTCATGTGGTCCTGCCTTTCCAGCCATCTGCTATTGGCAGTTTTCCAAACCTCCCTTATTGGTGGGAGGTTGCTCAGCACACTCCCAACTTTTACAAGAAGCCCCTCCTCCGTTTCAAATAACACTACAGTTTTTCTGATAAAACAGAGCTCAGGTATCTTTGATTTACACATCCAAGTGCTAGAAACATGAAATTTGTCAGTGACGTTCTATCACGAGTGTTCTCGAATTGTCATTTGGAGTCTTGACAGCTGAACCACTAAACATTTGCTAATATAACTTTGTGCTGTTCTTTCTCTTTTGCAGTAGTATTTTACCTTTGAGTAACAGTCCCCAGCTACCATGCTCCAGGCACATTGTTCCAGGGCCTCTGTGGTGCTCCTGATGCCCCTCACCCACTGTCGAAGATCCCCGGTGGGCGAGGGTGTGGCAGGGATCCTTCTCTGATATATAAGGTGAGCCTGACTCAATATGTAGAGAACGAATTGCCTGTTTGTTTTTTTATAACTGAGAGCTCTGTGTTCTCCTGTGCACTTAAAGAAATGCTACTGTTTTGTTATAAGCAATGCTCAGACTGGGGGGCTGGGGCTGCCTTACTACTTCTAGGGGCCACCCTACTTCCGATTTAATCAAAGGTGTGGGGTGGGGGGGGGGTACTGTTTTGGCCCTTCTCCCTGTGCAGCCAGGAGCAGGGCGTGGTGCTGCAGAGAGATCAGCAGGTGCCCCTGCCTCATGGCAGCGGGAGCTGGGGCACCACAAGGGGATGGTCTGGAAAGAGACTGGGAGGCTTTCCTGGGTGATCAGGGCCCCGGTGCCACCACTCTGTTTGCAGGAGATCCCCCCGCACACAAAGCAGGTCCTGCTGTCCAGGCTCAGTGCTTCACTGGGGTCTCTCAGGCTCCAACGCTCTCCTCTAGAGAAGCCCCTTCGTCCTGGCAGGAAGCGAGAGGTGCGGTCCAGCACCCTGGCCAGCTGCTTGGCAGAAATCAGAGTAAGCCTGCCGAGTCCTGTCCCAACCGCTCCTCCGGCCATGGGCTGTGAAGAGATGGGAAAGGGGGATGGGTGCAATTGCACAAGCCAGGAACCCTACAAGAGGGAAAGAGCAGAAAACGGGAGCTGCTACCACAGCAGATGAGGGGGGAAAAGGTCAAATCCTGTCCCTTTTAGGAGCTACACATTGGGAGAAGCATGGGTGGAGTGGGGAATCGAAGTGGGATGGAGAATCCATAGACAGAGCTTGGGGAGCTAGGAGCAGTTGGGTGGGTGCAGAGCCTTGGGAAGTCAAGGGCAGTAGGTGAGGTCAAAAGTCAGATGGGATGTAAGTGGTAGTGGCAGGTAGAAGGGATTTTGGTTGGCGCAGAAGGGGGAGTTATGATTGTGGGAAGAGGCGGGGCAGAAGGTTGGCAGTAACAGGTAGGGGTGATGGTGGAGTTAGGGGTAGGGCAGTTTGGGGTGGAGGAACGGCAGTTGAGGTTAGGAGAACAGGCAGGGCAGAAAGCAGGGGATGGTGAAGGCAGAAGGGGAAAGGCAGTCTTGTGCAGCTGAGTTTGGCTTGGCAGTGCAGAGGATGCCAGCACAGGAGCAGGCCAAGGAATACCCTGGCATCTCACTTGCTGTGGCATCCAGCACCATCCATTAATGACTACCCTACTTCTTTCCATTATAATTCAAGCACTGGTTATAAGGTAACTAGACTAGATAAATAAGGTAAGACCCTTAAACTTAAGTGACACTGCCAGGTTAATCAAGTAGAAACACTGGCCTGAATGTGGTTTTGTTTAAAGAAAAAAATACCACCTACTAATTGAGAAATAAGTGAGTTCTCCCTGCTGGTCTGCTTTGAATAATTAACTCACCAATACTATTCCCAGAGCTCTGTGTTCCTTGGGGTATCCATGAGGCTGGTGTGTAAACACATGAAGTAACTTTCTAAACATCTTCTGAACAATGGGAAGTAGGGACCAAAAAGATAAAATGCTAAACCGGAGTGGCTGACAGTCTTACAGGTTAGACAGGAATGCTGCGTCCTAGAGATTACTGATGATAGCAGTATGGAAGGGTGCGGGCTGCTTCCCCACTTTCAACCCCTACCATAGGTATTGTTTGAAATGTATATAGGAGGAGAACGCATAGTAAAATGCCTTCAGCTGGAGCTTTTGTTTTAAAGCAATTTCGGAACCATTAGCGATTCTCTCCAACAACTCATGGAGGACGGTCTAGGTCCCAGAATACTAGAGAAGGTTGCACATAGTTCCTTTTTTAAAAATGGGAACAAGGAGGACCTGGGGAATTATAAATCAGTCAGCCTAACTTCAGTACCTGGAAAAAGTTATTAAACAATCAATTTGTAACATTTAGAGGATAATAGGGTTATAAGGAATAGCCAACATGGATTTGTCAAGAGTAAATCATGCCAAACCAACCTAATTTCCTTCTTTGACAGGGTTACTGGCCTAGTGGATGGGGGGAAGCAGTAGATGTGATATATCTTGATTTTAGTTAGGCTTTTGACCCAGTCCCACATGACATTCTCATAAACAAACTAAGGAATTGTGGTCTAGATTTAATTACTATAAGGTAGGTGCACTACTGCTTGGAAAGACCATACTCACAGTAGTTATCAATTGTTCGCTACCAAATTGGGGGATAATATCTAGTGGGGTCCCTCAGGGGGCAGTCGTGGGTCTGGTACTAGTCAGAGGTTTCATTATTTCCTTAGATAATGAAGCGGAGAGTGTGCTTAGAAAGTCTGCAGATGACAGTGAGCTGGGAGGAGTTACAGGCACTTCGGAGGACAGGATTAGAATTCAAAAGGACCCTGATGAATTGGTCTGAAATCAGCAAGATGGAAATTCAGTAAAAACAAGTGCAAAGTACAGTACTTGGAAACAAAGAATCAAATGCGCAACTACAAATTGGGAAATAACTCGCTAGGTTGTAGTACTGCTGAAAAGGACGTGGGTGTTATAGTGGGCCACAAATTGAATGGGTCAGCAATGTGATACAGTTGTGAAAAAGGCTAATATCATTCTGGCATGTATTAACAAGAGTGTTCAATGCAAGACATAGGAGGTAGCTGTCCCACTGTACTCAGCACTGGTGAGGCCTCAAATGAAGTACTGTGTCCAGTGGGAAGATGTGGACTAATTGGAGATAGGTCAGGTTTTCTAAACTTTTTATCATTTTTGTTGCTCTCTTCTGGACTATCGAGAGAGGCTGAAAAAACTAGGCATGTTTAGTCTTGAGAAAAGCGTACCGAGGTGGGACCCAATAAGCCTTTAAATATGTTAAGGACTGTTATAAAGAGGAGTGTAAACAATTGTTCTCCATGTCCACTGAAAGTAGGACAGGAAGTAATGGGCTTCATCTGCAGCAAGCAAGATTTTTAGGTTAGATACGAGGGAAAATTTTTGAATAATAAGTATAGTTAAATCCTGGATTAGGCTCCCAAAGGGGATTGTGGAATCCCCTTCACTGGAAGTTTCTAAACAGGATAGACAAAACCCAGTCAAGGATGGTCTAGGTTTACAATACATGGTCCTGCCTCAGTATAGGGGACTGAACTTTATGACCTCTCAAGGTCCCGTCCAGCCATAAATCCGTCTGTACTTTTCTTTGTTTTTTGCCCTCAGTTCTGTTTTTTTCCCTTCAGCTTCCAGCCATTGAGAATTGTCTGTCTCTTCCTACAAAGTCCATCAGTAGCACACTCCTTAATAGTTTAATGGGGTTATCTTTGAGTGACAAATGTTTCTCCTTCATGGGATAATCTGCCACAAGACCTCTCCCATCAGCCCAAGGAGTAAGGATCTGTTAGTGATTGGAACCCTGATGGCATGCTGTGCCTACCAATTCAGAAATGTTTGATTTGTCCTTTGTGCTAGACAGATATTTAACTGTGCACTCTTTAGGCAACATCTACTTTGACTGGGGGGGGGGGGCGGGGGGAAATAGGCCCTGTAGCGTCACAGTCACAAAAATATCCTGCTGGAATCTTTGAGAGTATAAGACACTTCAGTCATTTTATCTGACCTATTTTGGGGATGACTTTTCTTTTAATTTGAGCACGGTGAACTTTTTAGTTTTTTCTTTTTTGTTCTGGCAGGAGGAGCTTTTTGTGGTTAAACACTGTGCTGTGCTATAAATGTCAGCTTTGGTACGCTATATAGCCCTTTGGTACTTGCAGAGAAGGCAACATAATCCTTGCTAGGATTATTAATCCAGTGGTATGAGTGATTCCTGTGGGTCATGTCTATTGCAGCTACCTTTAAATAGTTAACATAAGAGTAACAGTTGATATCAGTTTGGAGAGAGGAAGAGAGAAATGGTAGGGCATCAGTAGTGGACTTTGGAGGAATTCTTGAGTCACCTAGAAAACAATGGGTAGGAGATCGGGGGCTCTGAAGAGCGTTCACTTCGCCAACCTCATTGTCATTCATTCACTAATCTGACTCAAGTTTTTTTGTGTATTCCACTGACACAATCACTTGGAATGAAGTCCCCTCTGGAGAAGACACTTTTGAAAAATATAATGGCTTTGGGGGGCCTCTCGTTTAGAATTGCTCTCGCCTACCACTGACACTGAAAAGATTTCCAGCAGGGGTGTTGGCATTAATTGCTGTCTAAGAATACAGTGTCCCAAATAACATAAAAACGGGCATACTGGGTCAGACCAAAGGGCCATCTAGCCCAGGATCCTGTCTTCCGACAGTGGCCAATGCCAGGTGCCCAGAAGGAATGAACAGAACAGGTAATCATCAAGTGATCCATCATCCCCTGTTGCCCAATCCCAGCTTCTGGCGAACAGAGGCTAGGGACATCATTCCTGGCTAATCAATGGACCTATCCTCCATGAACTTACCTAGTTCTTTTTTGAACTGTGTTATGGTCTTGGCCTTCAGGACATCCTCTGGCAAAGAGTTCCACAGGTTGACTGCATTGTGTGGAAAAAATACTTCCTTTTGTTTGTTTTAAACTTGCTCCCTATTAATTTCATTTGGTGACCCCTAGTTCTTGTACCTGTATTAAGTTTAATTCCTTGGGTGCTGTTGGCAAAAATCCATTTAATCTTTGCCCCTATGGGTTGTCACAGGGCCTCCATTGAAAGCAAGTAATTCCTTATTAACATAATTTATTCCAGTATGGCACTTGGTTTGGTGCAAAGCAGCTGTAAATGAAATGTTAACTTCTGACCCTGGGCATCTGTTCCTTAGAATCTGCCTCCCTCCCTCCCCTCTCCCCCCCCCCCCCCCATTTGAGACTAGAATATTAAACACATGGTATTTGTTTCCAGCAGTATTATAAATTGAACGGGTTGGGTTGCCTTTCTTTATTGCCATTTTTTATGTTAAGAAACTTAAAAGATTCAGCTCTTCAATTAAGAGAGCTTTACTGCACAACATAGTCTGCGGTCAGAGCTGGTATTGTATTGCAGACAGGGACTTGTGCTGAAGTACGTGCTCTGGGTGGGTAAACTTGGCAGGAGGATGCGGGTGCTGTACATGCCAAGAGGAAACTGCACACATGGGGTTCTCAAGTCATTTGGCTCTGGTGGATCATAACATCCTTTTTCCCCAATAAACTGTCAGTACACATGGTCCTTCCTGCTGTTCCTCTTGGATTAATTAAGAAATATAACCAGATTAGATGTCTCGTGCACAGTAAATTTTCACTAAAATGGAAATTTGTCCTTGAGCGTCTAATCTGAGAGATTTAGTTCAAGACTGTAATAACATGAGGTAAAGGTTTTGTCTTTAAAAATGTCACTATCTTGACACATTCTCCTCTAACGCTCATTTGCATGTATCCTGCTGAGTTGACCTGAAACCAAACTTTAGGTCATAAATAGAACTTCTTTGAGCAGATTTCAGAAGTCTCCTGATCTGCTTCCCATTCCTGGAAACCGACTTTTCTTTCCGACTCCATGTTTTTGAGCTGGGGAGATAGTGGTTTAATTGTATTTCAATATACATTGATAAAGAAACAGCCACCTGAGAGAGGGCTTGTATAAAACTTGTTTCCCCCAATTGTTTGGGAATTAGGCCCAAGGTTAATCCATGTAGTTATGCTGCTCTATTGTCATAACCTGGCCCAGTTTATTCCAATAGAGTGTGGGGATGGGGGTTCTTTGGCAGGAAGGAAACTTAAGTAGCTGTGATGAGGTTTGGGGGGGAGGGAGAACCCTCACACATGCATATCTACTCCGAGCAGAAAGGACAGGACAGATACGGGCAGCTTTTCCCCTATCCTGTAACACTCTGCCATCCTTTCTGTGTAGATGCATATATAGACCTCCCTTTTCAATCTGTCAGTCCCAGCCCACTGCTTTCTCCCTTCCTGGTCCTAGTTTTTTGCCTTCTGAAACATTCTGTGTCGTCTTCTTTTTTTTAATCTCACCCTCAAGCATAACAGTGGAAACAGAAGATCTTCCTGAAACTAAGGCCCTTTCTGCGCTACAGAAACAAGAGCACCATGAAAGTACTGTGTATACCTCCTATTGAGGAATCTGATTGGCTAGTATGCATAGAGCCAAACAGTTTTAATGATCTTTTTAAAAATACACTTCTGTAGCTCAGGATTGTCCTTGGGCTAAGGCATGACTTTTAAAACTGACTCTGTCCCAGCTGTTATAACCTGGCTTGGCCACAACAGCTGTTACCCCCAGTAGTTTTGTTAAGGTTGATGGTTTGAAGCTATAGTAAATACAGTGAGTGTGCGGAACCATGCAAGCTCCCTTCACACCTAATGAATAAACCTGTTCCCCACAGGAAAAGTCAACCCATTTTTCAGCACTGCTATTCTGTGTTTTGTGCATTCAGAACAGATGGCAACTTCTCTTGCTCAAGTTAGCAAACCCAAAACAGTCTGATTAGATGTGAGAGGCTACCTAATCCAGCATTGGACACTATAAACAAGTACAATCCTCTGAGTTTTAATAGAATCAAACACCGGTGATCTGATCTTAATACCATCTTAGAGCAGAAGCTGACTAGTCAGGATATAAACTTGAGGCTGACACTCCTCAAATCCATCTGTAAACAAAGGCTCAGTGCAGTTGCGTTATAGCTGTAGCATCCACCTTCCTGTAACACTTAGGCCTGGGCCATTCTTTGGTTGAAACTGTGCTAGCAAGACATCTGAACGGTGGCTAGCACAGGCATGCTGAGGAATGCAGACAGTTTTTTTTTTTCTGGCAACTGTTAAAACTTGGCTACTGGGGAGATTAGTCTGAACCATAGTTTGGCTTCCGTAGTTATGTGGAGGTGGAGAATATCCCAGTCCTCGTTGGTTCTAAACTATACTAGCACTTAAAATTGGTTGTCAACCGCATAGTTGCCACTGTAATGTGGGCTTATTGGCTAGAATAGATGCATGCTACTCATAATACATTTTTTTTTATAATGGCTGTTTTCACAAGATGGTGTTCGTCTGTAGCAGTGTTCCTGTTGCATTGCCGTGTGCGCTGTATTAGGTCTGGCTAATAGAATAAAATGAATCAGCAGCAGGTGGGAGTTCTAGTACTGATTTGGTGAAGTAATCTGACATTTTAAAAATAAGATTTCAGCATAAATTATGATATTGGCAGTGGGCTTTTTCACTTCAAGTTACATCCTCTTCAGAGAACTATGCACTTCGTTGATTGACTGAATGGTGTCGAAGTTTGCTTATCTAACTCTACACTACACTATCATCCATTGATACCATCAGGGAGTGAGGGGGCATAAGTCTGTCTGGGAGTCTTTTTTTTTTTTTCCCCTCCCCCTCCTCCTTCTGTGATTCAGCAGCAGATTTGACCCTAGAGTCTGTCCCCTAAATTAGAAGTTGGCTGCAGATTCTAAATGCTTTTCCAGATGAGATTTTAGCCATTGGGGTTGCACAGATAATACCCATCAGTCACGTTTGCAATGTTTTTGTCTTCCTGAGCCTGTAACTGGACAAACTGAAGCAATAACCCTGAGAGCTGTGAGTGGCACTATTTGTCTCCAAGGATTGTTGACTCAGAAACCTAATGATGACTTCAGTGCCATCCTATTTTAAAGCTAATTATTTAGAAAAGTGCGGCTACAGTGGTTATCTATGACAGTTGGGTTGAAGAAGTGATTTGGGTTGGGGACCATGGAGCAGCTGGTTGCTGTTTGAGAGTTGCTGGGTGAGAACGGAGTTGAATTCCCATTTAAAAAACAAACTGAATATCCAGTCTCCTCCTGTGCGCAAGGGAGATGAGAAAGATACCTTCCCGAATTCCCCAATATTCCTCTGTCTCCTGGGTGCTTAAAATAGCTTCACTAGCTGAGAATGCTTTTTACCTTCTACCCTTGGCCAGGACCATGCCTTGTGGTTGTGGGACCTCTCCAGGGTAATCCATGCCTTGTCACTGCCAGACTGGATCACTATCATGTGCTCCAGATGGTGCTGTGCACTAACATTACCAGGAATCCACCAGCTGCTTGCTTTCTTGATGGTGCTTGAAAACCACATGTGACACCTGTATTCCATAATCAACACAGCTTCCCGTTAATGTTTGGGTACAGTACAGTGTTGGTTTTAAGCCATTTAGGGTTATACAGGTTAAGTCCCTCAGAGACCATCTCTTACGTGAGGAGAATCAGTTGAGAGCAGCTGAGGCACTTGGGTGGAGTCAGCTGGCTTAGTTGGGTGGGTTCTTGAGACAGTTTGGAGAGGAGGGTCTTTCAGAACCCAAATTTGCTGACCATTCAATCATGTTGCAAAACTAGCGCTTTCTCCCAGTCTTTTGCTAGGAAAGTATTAGGTGGGGTGACAGGTTGGGAAGATTTCCTACTTTGCAGACTGCTTCCAATTTTTTTATTAAATGTTGTTCATGTGTACATGCTTCAGGTGGGAACACTTTCAAAATAAATTTCATTAAATAAAAACCCAAACTGATGCCCATCTCTTCCCAGTGGCCAAAGCCCCAACTGCCCCTCTGCTTACTTGTCAAAACTCCAGCTTCCCCACTGATTTCTAGCATATCTGCATTGTCCACACGAAGCAACTGTTTGAAGCTGAGAATGCAAGGCAGAGTAAAACCAAAGACTCAAAGCGAGTTTTTGAAGTTAGTATCAAAATAACCTGAGGACTAGTGGAAGTGGTTAATATAATCATTACATATGTACTCAGTAAAAAATCCACTTTTGACCCACTACCACCAGGAGTTTGTGTGCTGTAGAAAGCAGCACTGCTGTGTTGTAGAACCTCACTGATGAACGTGAGTCCAACGTGCTGTAGGGTGAACAGAACCCTGCCATTGAAACATTCCTCTTAATAAAAGCCTTTCTTCCTTGTAAGGGGTGGTATCACAAATGTTCTTCCCAGGCATGCTACCTTCTGGTTGAGGAGTGCTGGATGCTGTTTCCTTCTAGCCAGTCAATTCTCCTGGATCAGCTAGCAGGAGTCTTCTAGCAATGCAGTGTTCCCAGGCCTTGCCATAGCCTCACTTTCAAAACTGATGCTGTCTTTCTACTTGTTGGCATCTCTGACTTCATTAGTCTTGGATGACTTAAGCTGTTCTTGGTGTTTCCCCAGAGATTTTTCTTAGGCAAAATCCAAAGAAAGCAATACTGTCATCTCTTTCATGCTACAGTAACTATAACTGTAATAGAGAGGAACCATGAATGTCAATTTTCAGCCGCAGGAAAGTCCTTAAGACAAATAGGCCATTAATAATTAAAATTCTGTTATTCATTTTGTTTACAACTGTAACTGGCAGCTGATATATTTGAAATGGCATCTTTTTGGACATACATTTGAAATGTAGAATGCATCCAAATAGTGTTTCTGACCTGACATCTTTGTCAGTGAGACGTCACTAAACATGAGTTCTGATAGCCTGCCTTTCATTACCACTTCGGTTCAATTTGACCGCTAAAGACTTCTGTCTGCTGTTTAATACTCATTTGATGCCCCCTGCTTTGGCAGTAAGTTCTGGGAAATGCTCTTGAGTTCATTCACTCATGTTTTATGCAAGAACATGAATTCAGAGAACCCCAACAAAGATAGACCACCAGATCCATGTGCACTGGAATTGGCTAGTGGCTGCAATAGCTTCAGATTTAGGAGCTGTAAATCTGACTTTAGGCAAATGCTTTGGAATGCCATTGGGCACAGAACTGGTCAGACCTTAGTGGATACTCTGTACTACTAAGTGAGTATTGGAACTGAAGACAGCTGTGTTCTCTGGGACATAGTTAATTGTACAGATTGGTCAGTGTAACCTGTTGTGGAATGAAATGGCGTTACTGCTGTTCACGCATGTAATTCTGAACACGTGGTATCAGCAAAACAAGTTATAATTGAACTGGAGGGAATTTGAATGAGGAAACTTGAGTTCTCTTTACGGTGATCGTTATGGTATGACAACACACTGTCTACTCTAGGATCAGACAATGTTTTAAAAAAAAAAATACCCTAAAAATAGTGGATTTTTAGTTACATGTTCTTTACCTATTTATAGGCGTCAGTTGCCAAAGTGACTGTTTTGTATCTGTTTGAGTTTTTAATTATTCTTTCCTAATTAAAATTTCACGTTTTACTTCGCATTTCTTAGTAGTAGAAAAAACCCTTTATTAAATGTTCATCTTTCTGAAGTTCATATTTTAGGCTAGATTGAAAATAGAATATTCTACAAAAGCATTAGATAGGTGTTTTTAGGCTTTAAAGTGTCTAGGAGAGCTTTAAACGTAGCTAAAGTATTGATCTCTCGTATGTTTCTGATTGGTCATGGTCTGGGCACACGCAATCATAGCTAATACAACTTTTCAGTGGAAGATTCGAATCTTCTAGCAAATTCTCTGTAGTTAGGACTAAGCACATGTTTACCAAGGAGTTTGGCAAATTAATTCACTTACTTACACTGTGCTAGATGAATGTAGATCCTTAGAACTCTTTGGCCTTAATGTCTCAATGTGACTAGTAATCCTGGGTGTCTGTTCTCACAGGTGGGTACTAGCATGTCAGGCCTTTATTTTTAGAGTTAAAGGGAGTGGTGAAGTCTTGGGGGGGGAGGAATCCTGTCTGGAAAGAATTTGGAGCCAAACAGTTTTAGTATTTTGTTCTTTGTTCTGTAGCAATTTGTAAAAATTTAAGCAAGACCCATTCAGTCAGTTCCAAAAAAAGCATTTCTATTTTAGTTCATTATAAATGTTAATTTAAAATTGCACTAACACAAATTTTCAAATCAGGCTATGGCTTGTAAAACTGTTCTAAATCATAGGTATTTTTTCCTAAATGGAACCCCACAGGTGGCACCGACATTACCTAGTGTTGAAGGACATTGAAATAACTGAATTTATTTTAGTAGCTCAGACTGTATTTCACTCTTCCCTTTTTTCCCCCCATCAAAATCTGAAGGACGAGAAGCTCACTGTTAACCAAGATGTCCCAGTGCATGAAGGGAAACCTCACATTGTCCACTTCCAGTACAAGATTACGGAAGTGAAGATCTCCTCCTGGGATGCAGTGCTTTCCAATCAGAGCCTTTTTGTGGAAATCCCTGATGGCTTATTAGCTGACGGGAGCAAAGAAGGGTAAGATCCTAAAGCTGTGTGAGTGCCATATGCAGGGTTAACTGCCTGTGGAAGAAGGTATGGCTTGTAGCCAATGTGACACGGGGGATTGCTTTGACAGGATAAAGGGGGAAGGGATTTATTCTATACCTCCATTCTTAGATTGTAAATATAAATATTCCATTATTCCCTTCTACACCAAAGCTTCTGTATTTTTGTGGTTCTGTGTGTATTTTTTCTTCCCCCCTAGGGATCAAGAGACATTTGCCCTTCTCCTTTTTAGCATAAGAATTCAAATAGTGTAAAGGGTCAACGTGATTATTTGGTACATAGTATTTCCCATTCCAGGTCAGACCAGTAGTGATCTTGCTCTGGTAATCTGCCTCTAGCAAGGGCTGGTGACTAAATGCTTATGGAGAAGGGGTTGTCTCCTCAAATTTTTCTCTTGACCAATTAGACAAGCTTTTGGGGGTGAGCATTTTTATTTCCCTACAGATAATTACATTGTTCCAAAGCATAATTTTCCTTTGTCATCAGTTTGTTAGCCTGCTCTTAGTGGAGCGGTCTGTTCTCCTGTAGCCATCCCAGAACCCTTTAAAGTATCTCTGAACTCTGAGATCCCATAACTTCATGTTGAAGTGGACAACACAGATTAATTATAAATGTTGTGTGTAAATTTCATTGGGCCCTTATCAGGCAACATGTCAGGATCTCCCTTTCACCTCTATATCCTTCCATAGTCATTTGCCTTTCCACTTCTTTTGTTTGATCCCAAATGTAGATTTGTGTGCCTTTAAAAATTTGATCCAACTTCATATGGTACCTAAATATGTTGGTACACACGCTAGCAGAATATTCAGTGTACACCTGCACTATACTTCATATTGCACAAACAGGATCTGGAGAAATCCTTGTATTTTTCTGTAGTTCATAAATATTCCAGCTCTCCCAACTCCCCCAGGCACTGATTCTTCTCTGAGGGTATTTGTCTGCCCAAGTCACCACAATTTCGTAACAGATTATTTTTAGTTAGGTAAAATAAGCCTTGGAAGTTATAATTAAAATCGATGATTATCATATTAACAAAATCCCTTCCAATCCCTAGGTGTTCTCCAATCTTGCTGGCTGCTGTTTAATTAGGTCCTGAAATTCCTATTAGTAAATGTTCTTGTGGTACTGTACTCAAGTCTCAGGTCAGTGACTGATGGTAGAGCCCAGACTAAACTGATCAGTGGGGCTGTGGTACTTGGGATCAGTGCAATTTGTTTTACTAGTTGGTAGAAAATATTTCAGATGTTTTCTGCCACCTCGCCATGATGCACTGATGGAAAATTGCATCATGAGCAGGAGACCTGTTCTGTGAAACAATATGCAAAAATTCTCACTGGCTCACCTAGGCAATTTTTCCTCTTTGCCTCCTTCCCTTCCTCCCCCCTCCTTTTTTATAAGGGAAACGTAACAAATCATTTAAAGGTTAAGTGGGGCACAGGTTAGATCAATAGCATTTTATGAACTGTTGCTTCTGAAATATGGAGCTCTTGGTTACCAACCATTTCTCTGCCAGCTCAGACTAAAGGCATGTCTGAACCATGTCAGCATGTCTGTGCTGGCAAACCCTCGTAGCATAGAGGCAGCCTACACTGGACAGAAGGCTTTTCCTGTTGGTGTAGAAACACCAGTTCCATGAATGAAGTTAGCTATGTCCTCTTCCACGGACACAGCTGTGTCCACCGGGGATGGGCAGGGCGGGATTGGCATAGCTGCATCAGTCAGGGGCTGGCTTTTTTTCACCCCTCTGACTGAGGTACCTTTGCTGATGCAACTTTTCAATGTAGATCAGGCCTACCTCCCAGACTTCAGCAGTTGTTATGGTGGGACAGATATCCAGGCCTAGCGCACTGGCATGAATGTGGGAGAGCTCACCCTGTCTAGTGCCAAGGAAATTCTTGAACACTTTCCTCATGTGCAATGAAAGGGCTGGAAGACTCACTCAGTGACTCATATATTATTAACGTGTATTACTGTGGTGACTAGTTATGGCTCAGGACCCCATTAAGCTGGGGCAATAAAACAACAAAAAGACGGGCCCTGCCTCAACAGGGCTTTGTTGCAAGATTTCTTCCTCCAGTGTTAACCAAAGTGCATAATTCCCATGTGTCAGTGTGGATGCATCTCTTGTGCCTCAGAACACCTTAGCAATTCCTCCTCCTAAGTCAGGCTGACAGCGCCCAGCCACTTCCTTGGGACTGATCGCTTGGTGTAACTAATGTGCCCTTTCCTCCTCCCTGACAGATTGCTAGCGCTGTTGGAATTTGCTGAAGAGAAAATGAAAGCAAACTACGTCTTTATTTGCTTCAGAAAAAGTAGAGAAGATAGAGGTGAGAACTTTCGCCTCTGTGTGGTTTTTTCCTCCCTCAAAATAGAGTGAAGCAGCTGTTGCTCTGCAGAGTACTGTCCTCTGCAGGGCTTCACCAGGCCACTTCCGCCGGTAGGAAGTTTCCTGTTTTGATCTCTGCACAACAAGCACTGTCATAATTAGCTTTCTTGCAAATTACTTGCCCAGTCAGAAATTATTTCGGTTGACTTATATGAATGCCTGATTATTGCTTGTAAAGAAGGGATACTGGACGTCTCTGTGGCTGGATGTCCAAAGTAACTTGCATCAGTAGGAATTGAGCTGTTGGACAGTAAGGCTGCCATGCAGAGAAGTGCCCTTTCCCTACTACTTCAGTAGCAATGCAGGATCTCTAATATCTTTAGTCAGGACTCATTTAATGTTTCCTCTCAGCAAGAAATGAAACTGCAAGGTTCACATGATTTGTAGTGGGGTGGCTGTCCTACCCCACGGGGGAACTAAAACACTTTTAGTGATGGTTGCGCCTGGCTCTGTGCCCTGGTGTTGATCCCTTTCATCGTTTCTGAGCAGATGTTTGACCAGTTGATCTCCCAGCACTTCTGTTTTCTTCCAGACCTGTGGGTAATACTTATCCTGCCTGTAGGTGCTCATGACTTAAGAGGGATATGCTAGTATCTAAAGATAGATGTATCAGATAGGTGATTAGAACAAGGAAGCCTGAGGGAATTTATGGCAAAGCACAAGGTTATGAATAAGCCAGTATTAAATTTGACAAGATGTGAGTGAATATCTAGTAATCAAACAACCTTGTGATGGTAGAAGTGATTAATAGATGCAACAAAATTCTTCTTACGAATCTAATGTTAGTCCTCTGCTTCTCAAAAAAAGGATTATTCTGTGTCTTCATGCAT
This sequence comes from Caretta caretta, assembly GCF_965140235.1. Taxonomy (NCBI): domain Eukaryota; kingdom Metazoa; phylum Chordata; order Testudines; family Cheloniidae; genus Caretta; species Caretta caretta. Next base: position 45,549,419 of record NC_134215.1, on the reverse strand, counting down.
CACTGTTTTATCTTCAGATCGGTAGGAGCTCCTCACTTGCACTAAACACAGGAAAATATTTTTAAAAATCGGTTAGCTGGACAGTGTCTTTCTGGAAGTGAGAAATTTTTGTTCTCATGAATAGAAAGCTGGCAGCACACTTGAGTTACCCACTGTGGCAGCCAGTAATAGCTGGTTTCTGGGAGATGTGTACAAAGGCAACTAAAATTACTTTACCTTGCAGTGAAATTTCTTACCTGCTCCTGAAACAATTGACTGTCAGTGTTCAAACCCTTTCTTCCTCATGATCTGGAGCTCACATTCCAGTTGCTAAATACTTCAGTACACAGAACAAATCTGCCACAATGAGTGGGCACTTCCTTGTTCTCTTCCCCTCTCCCTTCTAGCACTGGCTGCCATCATTAGTCCCTAACTGCTACTGAGTGAGTGTGACCTTCATCTGGGCCCAAAGGCTTTCACCATGGTCAAGCCCACCAAGTGTGTGTCAAGTGCCCACATCCCCGCAAGAATGCTGTTGGCTGGTTAAGCTTATTTTTATGTAATCCTTTGGCACTGACAGTTCATGCCATTGCTCCCCAGCTCAAATTTGCATCTGCCAGGGAAGATGTATTCAGACTCCCAATTAAGTCTAGTCTACAAATAATATTGTACCTAGTGGTGTGGAGTGAGTCCACGATAGTGTCTTACAGGCAGCTGGAAGAAGCAAGTTAGACACAAGTTGGGTGGGGTAACAGAAGCTGATCCAATAAAATATATTACCTCACCACCTTGTCTCTTTGTTACCCTGGGAACAACATGACTACAACAACACTGCACACCTGAATTTGTTAGCATTGAATGTGTGGCTTACAAAGTCCACAACGGATGTTGGGAGGCTTGTCCTTGTTACATATTAAGTATGTGAGATAAAATGATCAGGGACTGACCCAATGCCCCTTCTGCAGAGGTTAAAAGGATTTCTTGTACGACACCCACTGCTTTCATAGGTGATGTAAGAAGGTCACACTTTGTTAGGGTGTATACTACACTTTACAGATTCTACCAATAGATGTAGGATGGTCTTGTGTCTAAGAGCACTGGACTTGGAGCTCTGGGGAATTTGTGACTGCCATAGACTCTGTGTAACCTTGAGCAAGTCACTTAATCTTCCTGGGCCTCACTTGCCCATCTGTAAATATTTCTCACAGCATCCCTGGGAGATAGGGGCTAGTTCATTGTGAGGTGCTTAGGTGCTGCTGTGATTTTTACCAATCTTCCTATTTGGTGTCCACATTTTCTGCAACTGTGTATTGCATTGGCATCTAGAGGCCCCAGTCAGGATCCTGGCCTTGTTGTGCTAAGCACTGTACACTCAGACAGTCCCTGCCTCAATGAGCTCTAGACAAGATACCCAAAGGAGTGGAGGAAGCAGGGGGAGGGAAATGGAGATACAGCATAAAGAACAGACAAGATACAGGTGAAGAAAAAGACATAGGGAAAGGACAAGGTAACCACGAATCTTTGAGTTTAAAAGGTCAGCCCACCTAAAAATTCCTTTTTTGATGTGCAGTGCAGCCCTGAAAATGTGGAGTTTGCCCATGTGCATATTGATTCCCCACCTGGACTTTGCTGGGGAATACAGCTAACAAGGCATTTCATTCCTGAGGTTAACAGTATCTCTCTCTTCCCTCCCCTTGGGTAGCTCCACTTCTGAAGACATTCAGTTTCTTGGGCTTTGAGATTGTGAGGCCTGGCCACCCCTGCGTTCCATCGCAACCCGACGTGATGTTCATGGTGTACTCTCTGGATCAGAACTCTTCCTCTGATGAAGAATAGCCCCTGTGGAGTACGACAGCGTGACCTGAAGATGCTTTTGAGAGGAGAAGGGGTTAAATCTCCTTTCATGCGGAAAGGGAAAACAAGCTTCTGTTGGACTGAAACTGCATTTCTCATTGTTAGATTGGCCTGTATATCCTCAGAGTTGACTTTTCATTGAAATGTGTTACATAGAGAACTATATATCTATATCTATATATCTATATATATACACACACACACGTAATCTCCAAATAGTAAATGGAAGATGTTTATGAACTGACATAGAAGCTCTTTAAATACAGTTGTGTGGTATACTTGTTAGCCTAGCAGTGCCTCATGCTTGGGCTGTGAATGGAAGCCTGGCATGCCAGGGGGAACGCCGTGGCTAGAAGCAGTATCAGTTTCTTGACTTTTTCAATCAGTGTTTTTTTTTCCTGATCACCGGATGTGTGGCACACATTTTAAAGACTTGTCTATTTTTATGTTCACTCAGACTCTTAAATGTAAGGCATGTTTTGGGTGTAGACACACAGAAGGGATGTGCTTGAGTTAACTCTTAATGACACTACATTTAAAACCTTATATGTTTCTGCACTGGGGTAACCAATGCTATATACAGCTTACCCCAGCTTGCTCTTCCAGCTTCGGTTTAAGCAGTCTTACTCTGTTCAAGGTCAGCACTGCGCTATGGCAGCATTCAACAAAGGAGCATTCAGGTTACCTTTACCCAGCGGGTGCTTTATTTTAGAAGAAGAGCCTTTGCCTAGGCCTCTGGCAGTGTTGCAGTGGTACTCTCCCTAAATTGAATAAAAGGAGCATTGGAGCACTACCTCTGGTTCAGGTGAGCTCTTTGGCTGCTCGTGTGTTAGTTGTGTGGAGCGGTTGGGAGTCCTTAGGAAAGGTGTGAGCTATCCTGGTCTGAATGTGGGTCACTGGCTTTAAAGTCTCTGGTGAGACTGGTTAAGGAGGCTTTAGTTTTTAATTCATCACTTCCTTCATGATCTTCCTCATCTCAAAGCAGAGGTCCATGCCTCTGTTACCAGCTCCACAGAGAGGCCCTTGGAGACTTCAAACGCTGCTGAGACAGGCTCTGTATCAAACCCCAAAGGGAGCGGAATGCAGCACAGCGGGACCAGGATGGTGAAGGAGACTCCATCTGTACTGCCTTCCTCCTCAGATCAATTCTGCAATTCTCCCTCCCTGTGACTGTCAGTGGGGATGGGACAGGATGGGAGGAGGGTGGAACTGCTGGCTGTCGTTTGTGTCTTTCTGCATCACTTCTAATGTTCGAGAAAAGAGTTAAGCTCTTCTGTTGATGCCATTTGGTTTTAATCTTTCTTTGACTGCTACATGAGAAATATATATTTATAAATCCTCCATTGGGGATGCATTGTGAGCTCTCTTGCTGACCTGGCTGCCTTATCCATTGCATTGTCCTTGTATGCTTTGTTCTGCTTTCATGTTTATGTGGAGGATGTTGTCTGAAAGCTGAAGCCATTCCATAGACTTTCATAGTCACTGTTTATTTTGGGGAGGGGTTGGGTCACATGTTGTTAGTGTGTGAATAAATGATTTTAAAGTTGGCGTCTGCCTCCCTCATTCCCCTCCCCCCAAGATGGAAGTATTTGGTTGCTGGCTTGGATGTCCAAGCCTCCCATGGCAGGGTGTGGATTGACTGAGTTTCAGTATTGACAAGGGATAGGGGATACTTCCACATATCTCTATAATGTAGCCAGGGCTGAGCTGAATGTGAGACCTTTTGAAAGGTATTTAACCATCATCCTCTAATCTATATTTTACAGTAAAATGGTTCTATTTAGTCTGGTCTTATGAGATTTCCTTCCAGGGCAACTTACAAAGCTGTGAAATAGTCCCATCAAGACAGTGGTAGGAGCTGCAAAACTAAACTCACTGAAATATACTGAAGGGACTAACCTTGCACTGTCCCTGTTAAGACTGACTGGCTGATCTCCTGGATGAGCAGGCAGAGCAGTTTAATATGTAGTGGAATTCCCTGCTGTATGTATTGGCACACCAACAATGTATTTGTCTTGCAGATTTTCCTGAGTAATGAGATTGGAGAGAAATCTGCAAAACCTAAAATTCTCCAGTGTTAAAAGTATCTTACATTTATTCATATAGCGTGAGATGTGGCAGCTTTTTAAATGTTGTTGTTTTTGTGCTACTTAGATGGTTTTCTCTAAATCTTGATAACATTGCTTGGTAACTTCCTATGCAAAGTTATATTGTGATGGATGGGTGTCACCCAACAATTAGGTGTGAATAGTGTAGCATCCGAGTTTGGAGCAGTTAGCAGTGATGTTTGGCCATGTGTGATTGTTCTAATATCACCTTCAAAGAGCTGGAAGATAAACTGCACCTTAAGGCCTTGTCTCCTCTGACTTCTGTTGACAAAAGTTAAGCTGACTATCAAAAAACAGTATAATTCTGTCGCTTGTGCATGTTCACACAACCCTCCTTTTGTCAGCAGAGTGCTTTCACAGTTGGTGCTCTAGCATTGACAGTGAGAGCAGTGCATTGTGGGTAGCTATCCCACTGTGCTACTTACCCCCTTCTGAAGCTAGGAAGGTGGAGTGGATCACAGTCCATCATGGGTTTGGACTCTGTCCCATGATGCAGTTCTTTCCATCCCAGCATTCCATGGACTTCCACCTGTGTTTTGCAACATTTTTCAATGTGCCTCTATTTACTGTGCACACACCATCTCTGTCTGAAAGGATGAATCACGCATTGCTGTCTACTGTTGTGGTCACTGTTATCAGCACATTGCAGTTGGTCATGCAGTCTATAATGAGCTCTGAATCTGAATAGGAATCAGTTGCCTTACCTGCTGTGTGCCATGGAAAGAAACAACCCTAGGTTACTTTTAGCATTCACTGAGCAGTTGCATACAGTAGACCATCGCTTTTGGGCTTGGGAAACTAACAATGAGTGGTGGGATTGGATCATTATGCAAGTCTGGGATGATGAGCAGTGCCTGCAGAAGTTTGGGATATAGAAAGCCACCTTCCAGGAACTGTACACAGCACAAGGACACCAAAATGAGAGCTGCCTTCTCCGTGGAGAAGTGTGTGGCGATCGCTGTGTGGAAGCTGGCGACTCCAGACCGATACTGGTCAGTTGCAAATCAGTTTGGAGTTGGGAAGTTGACTATTGGGGCTGCATTAACGTAAGTGTGCAGAGCCATTAATCACATCCTGCTATGAAGGACTCTGACTCTTGGCTATGTGCATGAGATAGTGAATGGCTTTGCAGCAGTGGGATTCCCTAAGTGCGGAGGGGTGATAGATTGCATGTGTATTCCAATTTTGGCCTTGGACCATCTTGTGATGGAGTACATCAATAGAATGGAGTACTTCTCTATGATATTGCAAGTGTTTGTGGATCACTGTAGCCATTTCACTGATCTCAGTGTGGGGTGATCCGGAAAGATGCATGACGAACGCATCTTCAGGAGCACTGACCTGTACAGAAAGCTCCGAGCAGGAACTTTCTTTCCAGACCAGAAGATTCCAGTGGGGGATGTTGAAATGCCCATAGTGATCCTGGGAGATCCAGCATATCCCTTAATCACATAGCTCATGAAGCCTTACACAGGAAACCTGGATAGCAGCAAGGAGCGATTCAACAATAGGCTGAGCAGGTGCAGAATGACCAGAGAATGTGCCTTTGGCAGATTAAAAACACACTGGCGCTGTCTTTATGGCAAGTTAGACCTAAATGAGGAAAATATTCCTATGGTCATAGCAGCCTGGTGCATGCTCCATAATATTTTGTGAGGCTAAATGTGAAAAGTTTTCCCTAGGGTGGATTGCCTGGCTGCCGAATCTGAGCAGCCAGATATGAGGGCTATTTGAGGGGGGCACAGTGTGGGGGAGGGGGGCTATTCAAATCAGGGATGCTTTGAGGCAGCATTTTGACAATGCGCATCAGTCATGTGTCTATCTGTACAGCACTCTGCCATGCTTTGTTAACTTCCATGCCTTGCATGGAAATTGTGGTGATTCCTGACCGGGATTTGAAGTCAGCAAACGATCCACTATGTATGTACCATGGAGCTGAGCAGCTGCATAAGTAAGTTGACTGGGAAGGAGGACTCAGAGTAGAATCCAGGGGAGAAGGGGTAGAGTTGTGGAGACCTCCCATTCTCACAGCAGCCTGGAGATGTGCGGGGCAGTGAGGAAGATGGCTGCCTTCCTTCCAGTAACTGGTAGGTGTTTGACCCTTGCCATACCTCCTAGCCAGAGGCTGAGGTAAAACATGGAGCTGCTAAGCAGGGTCTTGAAGAACTCCTTTCACACAATGGTGGCAGAAGACTTGATTTGAGGGTTGCTCCCGGACAGTCCCATGGACCAAATCTCTTCTATCCATCTTCTGCTTGCTCCTTTGGAAAAGGTGTCTGATAAAATGCCCACATCCTAGGGGAAATGGGTGTGTGTAATGGGCTAAACTAGAAAAGTCCAGTAGAAACTAGGGAATGTAGATGGGGAGAAATCATGAGAGGAGGTAGAGAACACACTGTGGGGAAAGAGAAGAGAGTGATGACAACATAGGGAAAGATCTATTAGAGAAGAAAACATAGAAAAACAGCAGGGAGGGAAAGCTGGAGTCTGTTCTCTCTTCCCCCCCCCCCCCCCCATGCAAAGGAATAAATCTGCAGGCATTCACCCTGATCAGTAGGCTTTAATCCTCAGGCTAGTGGTGATTCAGTACCTTCTTTTTCCAGTTTCAAGCCAAGAGAAATAATGGTTCCCTGCAGCTTGGGCTCAGTGTGCCTTATTTCTAAGCTGCTATCAAAACATGATCTGGGTGGTAGAGGCTGCAGCATGGTTTCCCCAACCTTTGTATTGTGACAATTCAATAGTAACTGGCTCTAAACCAAGAGCTTTCAGGGCTGGACAGCTCAGCTGAAAGCTATGGACTGAGGGCACCTCTCATGCAGGGAATAGTGGGGTAGTGGTTGTGGGGTGCTGTTTTAGAGGTGTGCCTAAGCCCACTGGGCTTTGGGAAAATTCAGTTCTGTGGGAAAATTCGGTGGCTCAGGTCCATCAGACTTCCCTGGCCTGGGTTGTTAGGCAAGGCAAAACATGCTTTTGTATCTGGCAGCTTTGAATCACCTTGTGACAAACAAGACCAGAAACTGGGGTTGCTTGTAAAATCACACAGAGCTGGAAGGATGGATGAGCTGCTAGATTCCATGATCGGCTTCCTCAGGGTCAAGCTGCTTGACTTCCCTGCATGTAAAGTTCTGGCTGTTGATTGACTGGCACATGCCACCTGAGGCTGAAATAAGAACTAGCTTCTGCTACCTTGCAAACACTACTGCATGGTGGTGATGCCTGGGGGTGCCCTGCCTGCAGTATCCCTGCCCAGCGGCAGCCAGCAGGAACATCTAGCAGCATCACTAGACAAAGATCGCATCTTGGCTGTTTACTGTGGAGGGAAGTGTAAAGAGGCAGTTTAATGTTCAGTGAAGTCCTGTGGCCTGTATCATACTAGGGGCAGGGGGCTGGTCAGACTACATGATTGCAGTGGTCCTTTTTGACCTTGGAATCTATGAATACTCTGCATCTTTGCACAGCAGTAGCTTGCCCAGTGAGCAGTCAGTAACTTGAGCAGGCATGCAACAGCCTGCTGGAGCTCAGGTTGTAAAGCTGTCTGGGGTTCAGTATTCATAACTTGCTGAAAGTGTCCCTAGTTCCCCCTCACTGTCAGAATTTGACTGACTTCAAAACGTAGCGTAAATAAAGCTTTTGGAGGGAGGTGGGGTTGGTTGGTTGAGCATTCAGCTGGGGGAAATTTTCCCCCTCATTTGAAAAAAAAATTGACTTTGGCCTGGAGCTAGGCTTTAGAGGATCAGTGCATGGCCCTTGTTGGGAGGAAATGACTGAGGACAGTACATTAGAGGGTTTGCAGAAATTGCACCACTGTGTTTTTGGAGCTTAGCAAAGTAAAGTAGTCTTTCTAAGGAATGATGCTGTGCAAAGGGGAGCTCATTTACCTGTGCATTTAGCTGCGCCATCCTCTGAATAGTTACAAACTAGCCGTGGGGAGCATTTCAGCTCATGCAGCTAAACTCCAGCTTAAACCCCTGCAGTAGGAGGAAAATGAAGTTCTGTCTACAGGAGCTTGGCCCCTCTGCACTGAGCTGTGTAGGCAGAATATGTGCAGGTTTCATAACTCCTACTCCCGTCCTACATCCTTGCTAGCACTTGGTGTGGTTGTATCAAGCCTGGAAACAGCTGCTGTGGCTTTATTCCTCCATGCTACAGCCCTGGATGAAACAAGGGACATGGAATTCATACACTATTTAAGAACCTTACACCTAAAGCAGGATTTTTGGACAAATTAAAGAGCAACTTTGGCCCCTTGTGCATATACATTACCATGTTGCATGTAAGGAAAGGGTTATATACTAGCTTCTCAATATAGTACTTTATAGTCTTTCTGCAAGCTGAAGGTAAATACAAAGCAGCTTGTAACTCATTAGGCTTACTGAATCAGCATGACTGTGACAATAGGTCATGGTTAACAGCTGCTCTCAGGGGTAAGGAGCCCTACCCCTGCTGGCTGCTATTGGAATGGGGTGTTGGAACATAAATGGCAAGAACTTCTCACCTCAGTGAGTGTCAGGCACTTGGTCTGTATCCAGCAATGCAGCCATTCCAAAGGTGCATTTCATGGTAGGAGGTGCTTCATGAAGCTAGCTTAGCTGTTCACATAGGCTATGCACAGCACAGCCTTGGGCTACAATGCAGGCCCACTAACGAGGCCAGTAACCTAGCTGTGAATTTAGATGACCTGTATGAAAGGGAGTTTAGCGCTGCTGCTTTTCAAAAACTGGCAGTAGGGTGGCACTATAGATAACTTGTACCCTGGGACTGGCCTGTCTTACGTACTACTGGAAGACTACATCAGGAGCCCCCTCTCCTGTAAAGGGTAGAAGTTTCCTGCCTTCACCTTTCCAATTTAAATTGAAGCTAAATTTGGCCAAATCCTAATTGCATTTACAGTAACAATCTGTGAAGCAGCTACAGCCAAGCTAAAGGGTCTGTGCTTGGTGTCATCTCCCATGGTGCATGCCATCTTTGGCTGCTGAATAACTCCATAAAGTGCTTGTGATTAACAGTGAGGTGTCTTCCACTGTCCACCAGGCTATGGAGTTGTCTGGAGCTTCTCCCCTCCTTGGCCCATGTGCGCTGATGCTAGACTCTGTGGAATACAGCTACAGGCGTTCAGCCCTCAAAACTACTCCAAACCCATCAGCTCTCTGAGAGCAAAACACGTAAAGAGACTGTTGCTGCAGTACACAACGGTTCATGGCTCACCACGGTCCAGTCAAAACAGGCTTTCAACAGAACCGGCTCTTGCCCTTCTAACCGCGGATAGTTCCATAGCTGCAGGGCTGTTTAAAGAGGTCCCAGGTATCGTGTTACAATGCAGAAACACATCTCCTCTCCATGTTCCCATTGTCCTATTCAAAAAATAGCGCGACTGTGAGCACTCCAGCTTCCAACACCCAGAAATCTCATGCTCAGGGAGGGCGAGGGCTTGGCTGGAGTAAGGGGGTTGGTGCTGATATAACTGACTACAGTGAGAGCTGTCCCGAAGGGAGAGAGATTGCAAGAGGGTGATTGCTCTGGTGACTTATAGGGGGGAGTGTAACCAGGTCAGGGGTTGTACATTGGTGCAAAACCCCCAAAGCAAAGCCAAGCCCCAGGCTGAGTCTAGATGGGAAGGGAGTGGAGGGGCAGGCTGGAGAATCTGACCCTGAAAGGTGAAAGCTTTGGGATGTTGTTAGCAAATGCAAACAAGATTGCATAAAACTGTCTACTTTACCTCTCAGCGTGACTTCTCACCTTAAAGGAGACCTGCACAGGCAAAGGAAGCTATGCCTGCACTAAGAAAGAAGAAAAGGAGGACTTGTGGCACCTTAGAGACAAACAAATTTATTTGAGCATAAGCTTTCATGAGCTACAGCTCACTTCATCGGATGCTGTAGCTCACGAAAGGGCTCAAATTAATGCTCAAATCAATTTGTTAGTCTCTAAGGTGCCCCAAGTCCTCCTCCTCTTTTTGCGGATACAGACTAACACGGCTGTTACTCTGAAACTGTTATGTCTACACTGCGCTCCTTAACTCGGCAGAGCTGAGCTGCTGCAGCCGTGCCATTGTAGGGGGCGTTGAGTGGCTGCTCTTTCCTGGGGCGAGAGCTCTCCCGGGGACAAAATAAAACCACTTCCACCCAGGGGCGGTAGCTTTGTCACCAGGCGAGCCGGCTTCTCGTCTCCCACCAGTTGACAAGTGATTTGGTGAAAAGGGGGTCAGCAAAAAAAAAAACAAAAACCCTCAAGTGTTAAATGGTTGAACTAACCAGCCTTTCCTTTCCATGCCCCAGGCTGCACTTGGAGTGCATCAAGGAGGGGGAGTTGGGGGTGGGGACTAGGAGAATTAGACACCCACTTCCTGCTCAGTGGTGATAGGGTTTGGAGACCTAACTCCAGTGAGCCCCTTGAAAATTCCAGTCTACAGCTGTTTTTTCTAGGGAGTATCAAATTCACACTATGCTTGTTAAAGTGACAAGGCAGCACGAATGACAGGGGACCAGCACAGGGGAGAAAAGTATTTTCCTTCCCTATCTCTGCTGGTTTCGGGCGGTGGAGGAGTTTTTTTTCTCCCCTTACCACGCATTGCTTGTGCACTGGTCATGCTGGTAGCCAAAGTCCTGGCAAAACTCTGCGGTGGCAGGTCTGCTGAGCCTCCTGGGCCCATATTGGCCCCAATCGTATCAGGGGGAGTCTGGTCTCCAGATCATCTCCCAGCACCACCACACTTCACGGCAGGCCTGTGAGGGTGGTTCCTCTGCTATCTCCCAAAAGGCTCTATGCCTCCAAGCGGAAAAGACTGCCTATGGATTCAAGCCGGCCTGAGTTACCTTCCCCCGAGTGTCTCACTGCAGCCAGCAGCTATTCTAGGGGATCAGAGACAGGTGAAAGGCAGACCAGGGCCACTGCAGCCCCTGGGTGGGGCTTGAAATGTATTAAAGTCCCCCCTGTGCCTTGAGCTATTTGGGCTCCTTGTGAAGCATGCAGTGCAAGGGAGTCTCGGTCTTTCCAGGGAAGACTGTTTTTCTAGCGAGGGTGACTTTTGCTCAGAGCTAGTGAGTTTCAGGCTATAGTGACTGATCCACCGTGCACCTGGCTCTGTGAGGCCTCTGCTGAGAAGCCTGGGAGTATGTTAGTTCCACCGCTGTGAGCCTGTTGGCATCCTGACAGCACTGCCCCTGCCCGTGCCCCAGGGGCTATTTAGGGCCACTAGTTAAAGCCCTCAGAACAGCCCTCACTCGCTGGCCTGTGCTGACACCAATCTGTGGGGCAGCACTGCTCCTAAGGGGATGTTGGCATGCCTTAGCGTCCTCCAGCGTCTGGCAGTGGAAGAGCTATGGGAGTTGTGCCTGATTAGCACTGAGGGACATCAGGCACCAGACTCAGACTCCTGCAAGGTGGGACCTTCAGAGAAATGTCCTGTCCAGTGGGAAACCTCCCCTTGCAGAGTCCTTCACCTCATCAGCACATCACGGGGAGGTAGACTGGGCCAGGAGTGTCAGGTCCTGAAGCTGCAGGGAAGGCAGTCCTGTGCAGAAGTTGAGGGCTGAGTGGTTGCCGTTAGTGTGTGCAGGAACAGGACTGCTTGTCCTAGCCAGTAACAACTGCTCGTTGATCCCCTGTGTGGCTTTAATCCGCCTCCCACTGCTCAAACCAAGGTGCTTATTGCAACAGCACTTCATCTTCTACTGCCTCTTCCTCTGCTGCAGCTTGGGTCCTTCTCCTCACACCCCAGGCTCACTCAGGATTGCTGAGCTTCCCTCTGGTTGGGTCCTGGTGGGGTTCTTGGGTAGGCAGTATACGAGCTGCTAGGGTGAACTAGTAGGAACAACAGCAGCCAAACTTTGGTCACCTAAAGCTCCATGATGAAATCCCAGGTCCACGATCACTCCAAACCGTCCTGGCTACAGGACCTGTGGCGTGGAGTCCTGAATCCAGCTGCTCCTCGCCCACCTGGTGCAGTGGCTCCTGAGGGTCTGTGAAAAGTGCCGACGGGGTTCAGTTGTGATAGTTCCCAGCTGGGAAGTGGTGTCGTGCGTGAGGAGCTTGCTTTCTGCATGTATTCCTCTGTGTGCTGAGCCTAACCTCTCGGAAGCATGGGGTGGGTGCTTCTCTTTAATGGCACTAGGCGTTAGATGCTAATATCTCGCTGGACCTGGTGCACATCTATCTGGCTGCACCCTTAGCTGTGACCAGGCGCTCTGGGGGGGAGAGGGCTGGCACACCCCTGCTGCCCCCACGGGGGCATGAGCAGCAAAGATACAGGAATAAAGGGCAGTGGCAGAGTTAAGTCACAATAACCCTGCCTGTCCTCCTCCCCCAGCACTCCTGGGGAGCGGCTACCAATTGGAGGCCGCACGGCTAGAGCCGCGCTGCCAGCCCGCCAGGCGAGCCCCTCCTGTACCCCAGGGAGTGACACCTCCAGCTCGCCAGCAAGAGGCGAGGGCAAGGTGCCCAGCCTACAGCACACAGGGGCGAGGGGGGTGCAGAGGCTCAGAGATGCTGCCAAAGGGGCGCTGTGGGGGGAGCCCTGAGGGCACAGCGAGGAGAACATGCAGAGTGAAGCCTCTAGTCCTCTGGCACAGACTCGACCCTCACCCTCTGTGTTGGGCTGTGATGAAACCATTCTCGGGTGCCCTTCTCCCTGCCCGCTGGCTTGGCACACTGGATGGGGGCTGGGCAGGAACACCCCAGGACTGCTCTGACCAGGCTGGTGCTTCCACAGCTGCCCAGAGTGGCCAACTGGCCAGTTTTTCCACTGTCTTGTTGGCTGCAACGTTCCCTTTGTCCCCACCTGTAAGCCATGTGCATGCATTGAGGGGGAGGGGGCGCAAGGGGGCACCCAGCAATCATGTCAGGACCATGCACAGGTCACATGGCTGGGAGCCCTGCCCTGCAGCACCCTGGTCTTGCCCCTCAACATGCTGAAACCGTCCTCCAGCCTGCTCCGTGGTTCCCTTCAGCAGGAGCACCCGGGGTGCTGCCTGCTGGGAGCTGACCCCCAACTCCAGCAGGACAGGGCTTGGATGCCCCTGTGAAGTATGGCATAAGCACAGGCCCTCCCTCCCAGTGCTGCAATGGCGCCAGCTGAACCGGAGTGAGAAGCACAGAGGGCGTCCGGGGCTGTGCGCCACGGACAGACGTAGGCGGGTGGGCGAGCGGCTGGCCTCAGCCAGTTACGCAATTCTAGGTAAGCGCCTTAATTACTCCATGTCCTCTTCCATGGATGAGCCGCAGCCAGTGCTATCCCTTTAACGGGATTGCCAGCCCACTAAGCCTTGCTGCAGACGTCACCAAACCCTCTTAACCTTTGCACTCCTGCCTGGCGGAGTCCTGCCTGTGCTCTGGGTCAGCGGGGCCTGGACGGCACGTTGGGCCGTGGGCCGGCCAGTCACTGAGCAGAGCCACAGGGCCCTGGATGGCACCCAGCGTCGCTGACTGGGTAGGAGGCAGAGCCCATGTGATTACAGGTCCATCCACCACTCACCCTACCGCATGGCGGGGGAGGGAGCCTAGAGACGCAGGGAAAATAGTGGCACCAGGGTGGGCATCTGAACTGGGGCACAAACCAAGCGTCCCAGGGCGGGTCTGTGCATCCTCCACCTCCCCACAGTGTGTTGGGCCCAACACCTGGCAAAGCATGAGGGTGGAGGATGGGCTGGAGGGGCGCTCAGACCAGGGCCGCAATGGGACCTGGGCACATGAGCACTGCGACATGCCTGGGGCAGGTGCTCAACTTCCATCACACCTATGGTTCGTCTCCCAGCCTGCCCTGCCAATGGCCCCCATGCTCAGCCCCGCCGGGAGTGGCCTCACTGGCAGAAAAGGGCTGCAACGGCATGGCTGTCGTCCGCCCCACCAGCCCTAGGTCTTCAGCGGACTTGGCAAGGGGGCCCAGTGGCCTGACCCTGGACCACAGGGAGCAACTCTACCTGGCTCCCAGCTCCCAGGATTTATTTGTGTCCCAAAAGCCCCCGGGGACTGACTGAGGGACCTGAGGGCAGATGGTGGCAGGGACCATTTTGCCAGGCCCTTTCCAGCCCAGCCCCAGGGCACGGTGCCCGCACTGCACCGGGCTGGGCCACAGGCCATGTGGCAGCAGTGGAAGGTGGCCAGAGCGGGGACACAGTGTCCACGAAGCAGCAGAGCGCTAATAGCAACCCCCAGCCCTGCGGCAAAGCAGGACATGGCCTCCCTCCCTGCTCCATGGCACAGGTCATGTGTAGCTCCCCAGCCCCCGCGGGCTCACAGCGTTCTAGGAGGCTTATGGGTGAAAAGGGATTTTTTTCTATAGCTGCATGCACCCGTTCCGGAGGCCCCAGCCATTGCAAAGCTGGCCCATCAGCCCAGCGCCAGCCCACACGCCTCCCACCCCCCCCGGCGTGCCAAGTAATTGTGGGCAGCTTCAGCAGGTCAGATTCCCCGGGCCCTACACGGCACCTGCTGCTCCAACTGCCCACATGCCCCACCTGCACTTCTGGTGCCCCCCACCCCAGTCCTGACTGCTTGGGCCCTTAGCCCCATGGAGCAGGGCAAAGGGCCTGCACTGGGATCCACGGTGCTCTGCCTTGTGGGGAAAGGTGCAGAGGAAGAGAGACCTGCAGGCAGGGCCTGGCCCTGGTGGTACACTTCATGCTAGGTGCAGGGACATAATGGACTCGGAGCGAACACTAGGAAACGCCACAGTTCACAGCTGCACAATTACCACATGTGGCCCCTTGCATGAGCTGGCGGGCCGGTCACACCGCTCAGCCAGCGTTTCGCTGCAGGCGTTTACACGGGCCTCGGGTACACTTAGGTCGCGGTTAGTGACGGTTTTTTCTTTACAGACTGGCTAGACCTGATGTTTTGTTTGGTTTTTCTAAATTAAAGCTGAGATTCTGATGCAAATGCCATGATCAGACCAGCTGGGTCAGGTCAGAGCCTTTACTGGCCCAACGCCTGCTGGTGACAGGGCCTAGCCTCCGAGGGACACAGCTCGTGCTCAGGTCGGGAAGCCGTGGCACATGAAAGCTTGGCAATGTCCCCAGCAGAAGCTGGGCCAGTAAAGGCTGTTACCTCCCCCACCCACCCAGCCCTAGGCTGTCCGGGACTCCAGGGCTCCAGCACCAGCACCCCCATGCTTGCGGCATGGCAGAACACGCAGGGGTACACAGACCAGCGCATGTAGCTCTCATACCTCTAGCACCATGGTGCTGACCTCCCGTGGTCCCAGCCCCAATGACACTGGCTCCCCGGGCCCCAACTGCTGCCTTGGTTTCTGTGAGCTGAAAGCCCTCCCAGCGTTACGCAGGGACATGGGCCCCTGGAGCAATTTAATGCTTTAGAAATGAAATGCCAAGCTAAGGGATCTGGGCAGCTATTAGGGCAAGAATGCCATGTGTTTGCCAAACTATGCTCAATAAACCCTTGAACCTGGGCCAGACCAGCTGCTTCCAGTCCTACAATTTCAGCTGGGCTTCCAGTCTAAATCTCTGCAAAATTACCAGCGGGTAGGGGTTGGAGGGATGAGTAGCCAAACCTCTCACCTGCTTCAGTGGGAGGCCCAGCTGTGCAGCAGGCTCATTGCAGTCAGATACCCAATTCCCGTCACAGGTAGCTGTTAAAAAGAAGCTGGTCCAACCCAGAGGTGGCTGCATTTTGTGGTGCAGGGAGCACTTCCTGTGTACAAGCATGCGGTTTTTGAGAGGCCTTGCTACCGCAGTCGCCACCAAGCGAGCTAGCTTTAGGCAAGCTATGCTCTATTGTCTCCTTGACTAAGGTAAGAGAAGGGCATGACTTGTCCCAACTGACAGACCTAAGATCTCCTGCCTCCCAGCTCTGTGCCTGTCTGTCAGCCCGTCCCTGGGGATTGCTGGCTGGAGGGGCCACCAGCATTTATCTGCAGGGAGATAGCGTGCATAATCTGCAAACACACCTTTGTATGTCCCCCAACCCCTTCCCCCCTTCACCTGAAAACCCCTCTAACAGGCCATTTGCAGCACTTGCCACAAGTTCCTCTCCTCCCACTCCATCCTGGAGCCCCTCACCCTGGCCTCTAGCCTCTCCACTCTGTGGAAAGAACTCTCCCTGAGGCTACTGATAGCTCTAGTCCAGCCTCTTGCTCCTTGCCCTCTGTGGCAGGGGAGAGACTCGCTCATACCCCCCCCCCCCCCCCGCGCGCGACATTGCCCTCCCTGGCTCCTGTCACTCTCGGTTCTCCTTGCTCTGCAAACTCTCCCCCCCCCCGCCCCGCCCCCAGTTGCAGGCTCCTCATCTGCTCTCCTGCGGGGTCCTCTTCTCGCTGCAGCCTCTTCCCCCATCCAGTCCTACATCCCAACTTGGCCCCATGTCCCCTCCTGCCTGCCTCACCATCAGCATGGCCCAAGCCCATCTGCAGGTCTCTCCTACTCCCCATCCCACTCTGTCATTGCCAGAGCCCTCATCTGCCTTGTGCTCAGGCCCATATCAGGTGGGCGGCGTGCAGCACCCTCCCTTACCCCATGCGACAGTCAAATCCAGCTCCTTTTGCCACAAGGGTCCAGTGTGCAGCTTCCAGATGGCAAATACTCCAGCCTGTGTTACTGCAGCCTCCCCACCAGCCCCAGAGCCTGTGCTTGGTACAAGGCACGGCAGTCACCTCCCTGCCCCATTGATCTGATCACTTCACCCCCATCCCTGGCTCCCTGCTCACACCTCATTATGCTCAGCTCCACAGCCCTATGTACGCCCCCAGCCCCTGTTCTGCCAGCACTACCAGCCCTTCCCCGTTTCAGCTGCTTCATTCTGCCCACAGTGACCCGGGCGTCTCCGTCCAGGCCCCCCCAGTCCATGGACCCTCCTCCCTAGTCATGCTCGGCCACTCCCCTCTGCTCCTGAGAGCCCTCCTGGAGCCCCTCGGCTCCTCCAGCCACCAGAGACAATGTGGATATGTTCCCCCCCTCCCCTTACTGATAGTGATGGAGTGAAAGGAAGGGGAAGCACAGGACCCCATGGTGCTAAAAGCAGAGGGGAGCTGTCCCTGGCTCGGCTACACTGTGCCCCCTCCATGAGGGCAGAGGTTTAGCACTGGGCAGGTTCTGGGGCAGCTTTCAGACTTCTCAGATCCCCCAGCCCTGCTTTCTGCTTCTCTTGCTCCAGCCACATTCCCAGCCAACACCCCTTCCACGCCCCAAGCCAAAGACACAGAACTAACACCTCAGCACATGGAGCTGTAGCAGATGGGTCAATTCGAGCTGTACGCAGGGCCCTCCAGGCTTGGACAGGGGAGTGAGATCAAAACCTGTCCATGTTCCAAACCTGCTGTAAGACAACTTCCCTTTAGGCATCTCTGTCCCCACTCAGATCCAGCCCTGCTCTGCCTCTGCCCGGAAGGGCCGGCCACGGCCTCCTCAGGGAGCAGCTGAAGCCCTTGAGAATCCGGCTGTTCTTCTGGACTCACATGGCCCAGCCCTTCTCTTCCACACAGGCCCCCTTCCGGCTAGGCAGAAGGGTGCTCAAACGGAAGTTACAAGAGCAGCACGTTCTGCACCCATTCCCCCCGTCGCCTCCTGTTTCACACCTCTGCATAACCGGGACTGACTGAGAGCGGAGTTTCAGCTGGGGTCTGCAGGTCAAGGGCTCTCAGGCTCCTTTGCTGTTGCCTGAGAGCCTGCCATGCTTGTCCTAGGCAGGTGGGCAACGGCCCTTGGAAATGAGTGGTGCCTCCGGAATCCGCCAGGCACATTCTGCTCGTGCCGTGCTGGACGTGGGGCCAGGCATATTTTCTTAGGAGCAGCCCGGCTCTGCCGCCGTGCAGGGGTGATTAGCTTGGTCACACGACCCCTTTGGAACGTGGGGATCCTGCCAGGAACGTCCAGCTGAGGCAAGGTCCCTGCCCGCCTCGCAAGCACAAAGCCATGCGGCTCCTGGTTTCAGCCTTGCCTATGGTCACCTGCAGGAGGCGCACTGCTGGCAGGTCTGGTTGTGAGCATGGGGCAACAGCCAGGGGATGGGGGGCAGGTTTTGCTACAAACAGCAAATGTCACCCAAGCTCTGTGGGAGTGCGGTGGACAGGGGAGAGCGGGGATGGGCAGAAAGAAAAAGCAACCCTCGCATATTTGTGATTGTCTCTTAAAAAGATTTATTCTCTCTCCTTGCCTGACTGGCCCCGGGCAGGGAGAGCGCAGGTTGTGTATATATATATTTATATATATATATATAAAAAACAAGGAGCTTGGTAATAATGTACACTTTACAGAAGGGCAGAATCAGGAAGACTGAAATTAAACCCAACACAGCAACTCCAACGGAAACAAGAGCTAGAACATCAGCGCTTCAACGCCCCGCTGGGACCCTGCTCACAGTGCTCCGGCGCGGGGGGGTAACTCCGAACAGACACTGCTACAAGGGACAGGACTGCAGCGTGCTACCCAGCCGACCACCCCCCTCCTGCGGCAGCAGGAGCCCACCAGGAACATTGAAACTGTCAAACCTCAAACTACGGGTTACACGGCAGCTTTAATTACCACCTATGGGCAGGCGGAAGCCAAGTGGCACTTCCGAAAGGGGGGCTGGGAAACCCTTTGCCCACAATGGGTGGCAGCAGCTGGGCACAGGGCGCTGAATTGTCCCCGCAGCTCAAACCCTCCCATTTTCAACGCCAGAGCCCTCTCTGCCAGCCCCCTGCCAGCCCCACCGCCGAGCAGCTGGGTCAGGGGCTGGCACTGCCCAGCCCCAGGAGTTCCTTGGCCCGGCAAGGCTGCCTGATGGTCTCCCAGCTGCCAGAGCCAGGTGCCAGGCAGCTGGGGAGCAGGCTGGCGATGCCACCCCAAGGTACCAGGAAGAGACCAACCCCCAGCCCCACCATAAGGAACCTGAAGCCATCTGACCCCCTCGTTGGTACCAACACACACAAATAGGTCCCCGCCCCCCGCTGGGAATTGGGCTCCATGGGGCCCAGGTGGCTCTGCGTGTCACTTCATGCCAGCAGCTTGGGAGACCCTTGCCCAGCCACAGGCAGAGCGAAAGGCTAGGCCCAAGACTCCCCGAGGGATGGGGCTCTGCCTCCTAAGTCCCCCAGGCAGGCAGTTCCCATCCTCGAAGCCAATCCGAACCTCCCTACCCTACCAGGCCCTAGGAAACCCACCTAGGCCCCATGCCATTACACCAGACAGGTGACCAGAGGGCAGCTGCTCTGGGTGGTGGCAGGTGGATTCTCTGCTCTGGCCGCAGCTGAGCTGCGTGTGTCCTGGAGGTGCTGGGGGGCACTGCAGCATTTCCCAGCCTCCTACTCCCGAGAACCCTGGGAAAGACCGCCCCACCCTCGGCCCTTTGGCTGAGCCCTGCGGGAGATGAGGGAGGCTGGGCTGGCCCCTCCCATGCAGCAGACAGAGCCTGGCTGTAAGCGGAGCAAGCACCCGGGTTCCTTTGACAGACAAAAGGAAAAGGTTAAAAGAATCAGTCCAATGAAGGGCGGCTGCGGGAGGGGGCAGGGCTGCGCGGACACACTGCCTTCATTGGACACCAGGGCCGACACACTCAACAGTGGCTCCTCTTTGATTGCACACGGGGGGAGGGGGGGGCTCCTCCCACAGGGAAAGAAACAAAAACCAAAACAACAGCTTTCAAACAATTCCTTTTTACAGTATGTACAGCGCCCGCGGGCGGCGCACAGCCCGGGACAACGCGACACACAGCTCGCCAGACACTGCACAGCGCAGAGCCAGAACGCCCAGCGGCTCTGGGCCAGGCTGGGGGTGAGCCAACAGCGGGGAGCGAGCCAGCCCCTGCTCTGCTGGGGGACCTCCCATGCCTCGAGGGGTGGAATAGGCCGGCTGGGATCAGCTTCGAGTGGCTGCTAACTCCTGGAGATCAGCCCCTCGCGGCAGCACCTGGGCTGTGCAGCAGCACCATGCTGCCCGTAGGCCAGGGAGCGGTCCTTACAGCACATCAGCAAGGCCAGCTGAGGGGGGAGGGCAAGGACCAGTTCGGCTAATGGAGCCTGGCAAAGCATGAACAGTCCTACAGCTACTGCCTACGTCCATGGGGTGGGGGGTTCACAGCACACACACCCCGGCTCCCTCCCGCCCAGAGGCCGGGGGACGCGCCCAGCTGCGTCAGACCCACTGCTCCATGCTCTCACCTCCCACGCCCCTCACAGCTCAGAAATCCAAAATTAAAAACCCACCAAATGAACTGGAGTTTGGCGCGCCCAAGGCAGAGGCCCCTGCAGCAGCCGGGCAGATGCAGGTGCCACCACCGGCTGCTTCCCTAGCCCAGAGCAGACCTGCCCCCCATCTGCACAGACTGGCCAGCCTCCGGAGGAGACAACTCCATCCAGCGTTGGAAGAGCTTCCCGTCCCCCCAGCCCCAGGTGCGGTGCCGAGAGCAGGCCTAGCACGCCCCCGCCAGTGCTCGCACGCGTGCACTGACGACTATGCAAACGTGGGGGGCCCTAGGTCTGTGCAGGGAGGAACGGCCACGCAGCCGGTCAACCCTGCAGGTGGAGCGGGGGGGCAGAACGCTCACAGGACTCAGAGGGAGAGCCCACCCAAGGGCCTTGTTTGTGACAAACTGGGGTTAGCCTGAGCCATGGCAACCCATGCCCCCTGCCAGCAGGGAAGGCGGGGCGGGGGGATGGCAGCTGCCAGTGCAGCGGGTCTGAGGAAGATGAGTGGAAAGGAGGCAGAAGAGACAGGGCTGGCAGGGGCACTGGGAGCCTGAGGGGAAAACCCCTAGCAGCAGAGCACCCGGAGGGGGCAGAACAGATTCTTAGCCGGTGACTCCTGTTCACCCCACAGCTGGACTAGTCTGGGCACCCAGCACCTCTCTGCGCTGCCTGAACACTGACAAACCTGCTTAATACAGGGCATGGCACTCTGGGCACCGGCCGAGTACACAGCTGAAGTGTGAACCCGCCACCCGCTGCACTGATAAGCCCCCTCCTCCCCTGTGCTGCACTGACGCCCCCCCAGGCTGCACTGACGCACGCTCACCCCCCGCTGCACTGACATGTGCTCTCTTCCCCATGCTGCAGATGCTACTTGTCCCCCACTGTGCACCGAGCCCACCCCCACACTGCACTGACATGTCCATGGGCGCGCGCGCTTGCTCGCTCACCAGAGACACGCACCCATCCCGCTGCACTGAACCATCCACCCACGCTCCTCGCTGGTACCTGATCAGCACTACTACAAATGAAAAGAGACCTAAACTTTCTTCCCTGGGACTGCGACTCTGGGTCCAGGCAACTCGACTCTAGCGATCTGGGCTGCACTCCCATGGAGCCAAGTGCAGCTGGCGGGAGGGCTGCGTGCTGAGCAGGCCCGGCTGGTGCTCCCTCCCCACCCCGTGTCCTGTGCTGCTCAGACCCTGGCGAAGCAGTGACCTCCAAAGGGACACTGAATCAAATCCACCGGAAACCCTCGGTGCTTCCATTGCCTCTTCATATGCACCAGGCAGGCAGGTCGCTTCCCTTCCCAGGGACGGTGGGCAGTAGAATAAATATTCCTGTAGGTTCCAGCTCCCCGGCTCACAAGGAAAGGGGCGTGGAGGGGGCGGGGACCCGCGTGTCCCATCGGGAAGAGGAAAGTCTGCCTCAGATTAGGGCAGGAACGTCAAACAGAACAATTAACACCATTCAACTGATGTCTAATGGAATTTCCAGCGCTTCCTCATGTGAGCCAGTCACATGACTTGGTACAGACCCCTTTATCCAATCACAGCGCGTCCTGCCAGAAAAATCAAAGCAGAAATCACTCCGGTGCCCATGCTGCTACATCCACCAAGGGGCGCCCCAGCCACAGGAACCAGGACACGGTTCTTCCTCCTTCCCTTCTCCTGTGGCAGCTGCAGTGTCCCAGGACCCAGAGGGGTGGGCAAAGCAAACAGCCGCTGCTCACACAGGCCCTGTAACGGTGTTTACTTAGCAGTCAGAACGGCTGTCCAGGGAACTCTCAGGCGGGGCTAGCAGGGGCCGCGGGTCGGGAGTGAGGGGCACCGGCAAAGGACCTAGGACAGCCCCTGCCCACACTTTGCCTGGTTCTACCCCCTGCCCCGCCCCTCTGATTTGGAGGCTCCACTGCGATGTTATGTTTGTCCAGAGGCTGGAGGCTCTCCCCCCGCTCCCATGCCCTGGGCCTTTCTCTCCCCACACCCCCTTTGCGGGCGTGGCGCAGCAGCCTTACCATTCTCACCTCCTGGGAGGCGGGTACAAGGAGGGAGCGGAGCCCTGCTGGCTGGCCACGATGGCTGTCGAAGAGAGACCTGCAGCGAGAAGCAGAGCCAGAAGGTGACCTGGTGCCTACAGCGGTGCCATGGGAAGGTGGCAGCTCTGTGACGGTGCCAGGGGGGGAGCTGGCAGCTCAGCCACCCTCCCGTCATCGCCACTTGCTCTGAACTGTGCTTGAGGATGGGGACGGCTCTGGGGCGGAGCAGAGAGCAGCCCCCTGCCTGCTTCAGCCCTGGGCTGGCAGGGCCCCGCACTAAGAGCTATTCACCACGTGCATCCAGGGGAGGTCTGTGCTACTGCATTCCCCAGCTCAATTTCAGCCCCATGCGCTGCTTCACGGAGATCAACCAGGCGGGGGCGCTCTCCCACTGCTTCTATCTGCATACCCCACTGCCCTAGCTGCAGCCCCACTCAGGCATGCCCACTAACACCCACTGCCCCACCCCGGTATTCCCAGCTTTCCATCCTCCCTCCAGCCCATCTCGTCTCCGGGCTCCACACCCCGGGGCAGAAATGCCGGCTTGCCTCCCCATCCCGCTGGGAGCCGCGCCGCAACTCCAGTCCAGCAGGGGCTGCCCATGCCACCGCACGAGACGGACAGGCTGCTCTCACCTGTTGCATAGGGCAGGTTGTACTGGGCTGGCAGCAGAGAGTACCCCAGGTGGTGGTGGTGGTGGTGTGTTGACATCAGGCGTTGGGAAGGGGAGGTCCGGGGCCGATCTACGCTCCTCTCTCCGCCTGCTGCTCCCCCAACGCTGCTGCAGCCTCCACCCCCAGCTACCACCCCGCAGCCGCCACGCTCCCTCTCTTGAGACGCCTTCTCGCTGATCTGGAGAGGAGAGCACAGACCCCGGTGAGGAGGGCAGGGGAACCCAGACCGGGGAAGCCGGCAGCGGCAGGACTCCCGGCCAGTGAGATCAGAAGGGCCGGCACAGCGGACAGGGCACCCTGGGGGAGACGATTCCAACCAGCCATGCTGGAGCAGCCAATGCTGAGTCCAGGGCCAAAAGCACGGCCAAGCCGGCAGCCAAACCCCTCTAGAGGGCTCTCCCTGACAATGTGGCCAGGCTCAGCCAGCTCACTCAACCCGGGGCACGGCCTGGCCCAAGCCGCGTCAGGGAGACCCCCACACAAGGACTCATTTGGGGCACTTCTCTCAAAGATCCCGCTGCGCTGCCAGGGGGCACTGGGGGCTGCCAGTCCACTGGGCACTTGTCTCAGCAGAGCCCAGTGTTTTGGCCCAACAGAGACAATTCTACTCTTCCCCAAAAGAGCCCCCTACTCAAGCACAGTATTCTCCACTTCCTGTCCGACAGGTTCATGCCACGGGCTGTGCAGTGAGGTGGGTGGCTCCCCCCAGTGGCAGGGGAAGGGGTTGCAGGTGGGCCATATAGCGCCATGGCAAAGGCACATTTGGCAGGTTGCACTAATGCAGCTCCCACCTGCCCTCCATTCACCGGTTGGCTTGTAGGCCCCAGCAAGCCCGTCCCTAGGAGGTAAATGACTCCAACCCGCAGCCCCTATGGGACAAGTCGCGGGAGAAGCCTCTGGCCTGCGCTGCACCAAAGGAACGTCTCCCCGTGTCTTCCAGGAGGAATCCACAAACCTGGGCATTCCCAGGGACTCCCAGCCCCAAGCCAGGCCCAGCCTCCTCCAGGGCCAGAGGGGAAGCCATGCCTGGTGGTTAGTGCACGGCACAAAGTAGCCCCGTCACTGACTCACTAGGTGACCTGGGCCTTGGTTTCCGCCCTGCAGGCTGGGGTTACGGCCCAGGGTGCCAGAGGCCAGCACATGCAGCGCTGGGGTCCCAGGCTTTCCAGGGGTCCCCCGTGGCGTGTCTGGGACAGGCTGTGCCAGAGTAACTCCCCATAAGCACCCCCCACAGCTGGGCCAGGAGGAAGCACTGAATGGGGGTCTCACTCTCAGGGCAGCTGCAGGCAGAAGCGCTTGGACCCCTGTTCCCATCAGGCCCCCAGCCCAGGGAAGCCCCGTCCCACCCTCACCGTGGGAGACTTGCTCTTGTAGTGGCTGGCATGCTGCTGCAGGATGTCCAGGGCCTTGGACTCTGAGCTGGGTTTGCAGCTCACGCTGGGGCTGGCTCGCGCCTTGTCACCGTCCTCACTCCCAGAGGCCTTGCTGCCATATGGGGAGAAGGAATAGCTGGAGGGCAGGTAGGATCCTGTGGGGGAGAGGCCAGTCAGAGCCTGGGGGAGGGAACGCCAGCACCAGCCCCCCCACAGGCCTCCCACCCCCAGGCTGTCTGCTGGGCAGGGCGCTCCTGCCATCTGAGCTCAGGCTGACAGCAGCACGCGGCACTGCGCCAAGGCAGAGAATCAGGCACACGGGCTCAGCAGAGACACTCCCCCAGGCCACCTGTAACTAGGACCATGAGCCAGCATGGCCCTCCTGCGCCCAGGGATGTCTGCCCACCCAGCTAGCGGGCCGGCTGACAGCTGGAGCACCAGCCTGCAGCCCCTGCCCTGCAGCACATGCGGTGCTACCGAGGGCTGCTGCACCATCACTCTGCCACCCTGCTACTGGGGCTGGGCCAAGGGCTCCCTGGAGAAGGGCCGAAGCCCGTCCTGCGCCAGCATTCACTTCTGCAGCCATTCCAGCCAGATGCAATCCGCCTCTTCCCGCCCTGCCCTGAGCTGCCGGTCTGTTCCTGCGCACGGGGAGCAGCAGCTGTCGGGAGCCCTGCCAAGCTCAGCCGTTGGGGACCTCCCAGAGGCACCAGTCTGAGGCTGTGGTGGCTGGTTTATTGTGGTGGGACTGCACTACAAGCACCACTCAGCTCGCTGCACCCAGCCCCTCAGTGGTTGACTCAGGCCCCGAGACACACGCCCAGGGCAGGGGAGGAGACGCAAGCCTCCCCCATGGGGCGAGCTCTCCCCGGCCTGCTGCCTAATCTACTCTTCTGGCTGGGCCTGGGGCCAGCCGGTAGCCCCCAGCACAGCGGCTGCGCCCATACCTGGGTAGTTCTGCATCATGACGGTTGGCATGCCCCGGTAGCTGGGGTGGTTGGGGTCGTACGACTGGCTGTAGGAGTAGCCGTGCATGTAGGGGATGTAGGACTGATGCTGGGTGAGGGGCGAAGACACGGGGACGTGGACGCTGGGTCTGGGGTCTTTCCCCACCATGCGGGACTCCTCGGGGGACGTCAGTTTGCATTCAGAGCTTGTGCTCTCCTTCCCATCCTCCTTAGGGCCGGCCTCTTTGCTTCGGCTCCTTTCTTCCTTCAACTTCCTGTCCCTCTCCTCTTTCCACCTCTCGTCCTCGCTCTTGAGCTCCGAGTACTTGGCAGGATAAACATAGGTCCACATCCTGGGCTCCGCTTCCTGCGTCAACCAAAGAGCTCGTCAGAGTCACTGCATCCCAGCGCTGCACAGTGCGGCCGTGGCCTCGGCATTCGCCACCATGCTGCTCCCCTGGGTGAGCCAGACGGCAACGGGCACCGCAGGCTGCGGGCCAGACGGTGACTAGGGAAGGTGGCTGTGGCCTCTCCGAGCCAGCGTCTCCCCCCACTCCCAGCAAAGCGCTTTGCCACTCACACTACCATCAGCAAAATGACAGGCCTGGCACCAAGGGCACCCACAGCTCCCTCTCACTTCAAGAGCCACTGACCCACCACGGAGGGTGGGCATCCAATGCTCTCCCCCCACAACATGTCCGGTGCCTGCTGGCCTGAAAAGTGATAGGAGCCTTAAAGGGCAAGGGAGCAGAAGGTGAGGCAGAAGAGGGGAGCGGAGAGTGGGCGTGGAAGGAGAATGCCCCACCAGCCTTGTCCGTCTCCCCCAGAGGGCAGATGACTCTGACGGCTTCTCTCCAGTCCCATGTCCCAATTCCGACCTCACCAGCCCTTTGGGGCTCAGGTGGCCAGCGTAGCATGCAGCCCCGCAGGGGACCCGGCCGTTCCTGCCCTGGCACTAGTCTGTTGGCACCCGTGGCCCCCAGCCCATCCTCAGGGACCGCACAGGTTTGCTTTGCTGACCCAGCTAGCAGTTCCCATGGTCCTTGGCCAGCTGCTTTTCCGATGTAAATCCAGCTGGGACCAAGCTTGTGGCAACAATTCAAATCAGAGGGGAGTGAACATAAGAACAGCCATACAGGGTCAGACGAAAGTCCATCTAGCCCAGTATCCTGTCTTCTGTCAGTGGCCAATGCCAGGTGCCCCAGAAGGAGTGAACAGAACAGGTAATCATCCAGTGATCCATCCCATCGCCAATTCCCAGCTTCTGGCAAACAGAGGCTAGGGACACCATCCCTGCCCATCCTGGCTAATAGCCATTGATGGTCCTATCCTCTGTAAACTTATCTAGTTCTTTTTTGAGAACTGTTACAGTCTTGGCCTTTACAACATCCTCTGGCAAAGAGTTCCACAGGTTGACTGTGTGTTGTGTGAAGAAATATTTCCTTTAGTTTGTTTTAAACCTGCTGCCCATTAATTTCATTTGGTGACCCCTAGTTCTTGTGTTATGAGGAGGAGTAAATAACACTTCCTTATTTACTTTCTCCACACCAGTCATGCTATTATAAACCTATATTATATTCCCCTTTAGTCATCTCTTTTCCAAGCTGAAGAGTTCCAGTCTTGTTAATCTCTCCTCATATGGAAGCTGTTCTATGCCCCTAATCATTTTTGTTGCCCCTTTCTGAACCTTTTCCAATTTCAATATATCTTTTTTGAGATGGGGTGACCACATCTGCATGCAATATTCAAGGTGTGGGTGTACCATGGATTTATATAGAAGCCATATGATATTTTCTGTCTTATTATCTACCCCTTTTTCCTAATGATTTGCAACATTCTGTTTGCTTTTTTGACTGCCGCTGCATATTGAATGGATGTTTTCAGAGAACTATCCACAATGACTCCAAGATCTCTTTCTTGAGTGGTAACAGCTAATTTAGACCCCATCATTTTACATGTAGAATTGGGATTATGTTTTCCAATGTGCATTACTTTGCATTTATCAGCATTGAATTTCATGTGCCACTTTCTTGCCCAGTACCCAGTTTTGTGAGATCCCTTTGTAACTCTTTGCAATCCGTTTTGGACTTAACTATCTTGAGTAGTTTTGTACCATCTCCAAATTTTGCCACCTCACTATTTACCCCTTTTTCCAGATCATTTATGAATATGTTGACAGCCCTTGCCCCAATACAGAGCCCTGTGGCACACCCCTATTTAACTCTCTCCATTGTGAAAACTAACCAGGTATTCCTACCCTTCATTTCCTGTCTTTTAACCAGCTACTGATCGGTGAGAGGACCTTCCCTCTTATCCCATGACAGCTTATTTTGCTTAAGAGCCTTTGGTGAGGGACCTTGTCAAAAGCTTCTGAAAATATAAGTACACTATTTCTACTGGATCACCCTTGTCCACATGCTTGTTGACCCCCTCAAAGAATTTTAGTAGATTGGTGAGGTATGATTTCCCCTTACAAAAACCACGTTGTTCTTTACTGTAGTTTCAATCTATTTGCCCAGTACTGAAGTTAGGCTTACTGGCCTGTAACTGCCAGGGTCACCTCTGGAGCCCTTTTTTAAAAATTACTGTCACATTAGCTATCCTCCAATCATCTGGTACAGATACTGATTTAAGTGATAGGTTATATACCAAAGTGAGCAGTTCGGTAATTTCACATTTGAGTTCCTTTAGAACTCTTGGGTGAATACCATCTGGTCCTGGTGACTTATCTCTGTTTAATTTATCAATTTGTTCCAAAACCTCCTCTATTGGCACTTCAATCTGGGACAGTTCCTCAGTTTTGTTACCTAAAAATAAAGGCTCAGGTGTGGTAATCTCCTTCACATCCTCAGCTGTGAAGATCAATGCAAAGAGAATTCATTTAGTTTCTCTGCAATGCCCTTATTGTCCTTGAGTGCTCCTTTAGATCTTGATCGTCCAGTGGCCCCACTGGTTGTTTAGCAGGCTTCTTGCTTCTGATATACTTAAAAACATTTTTGCTGTTACTTTTTGAGTCTTTGGCTAGCTGTTCTTCAAATTCTTTTTGGCCTTCCTAATTATATTTTTACACTTCATTTGCCAGAGTTTATGCTCCTTTCTATTTTCCTCACTAGGATTTACTTTCCACTTTTTAAAGGATGCCTTTTTGCCTCTCACTGCTTCTTTTACTTTGTAGCTTAGCCACAATGGCACTTTTTTGGTTCTTTTACTATGCTTTTTAATTTGGGGTATACATTTAAGTTGAGCCTCTATTATGGGGTCTTTAAAAAGTTTCCATGCAGCTTGCAAGGATTTCACATTTGGCACTGTACCTTTTAATTTCTGTTTCACTAACTTCCTTATTTTTGTGTAGTTCCCCTTTCTGAATTAAATGCTACAGTGCTGGGCCACTGTGGTGTTTTCCCCGCCACAGGGATGTTAAATTTAATTATTTTATGGTCACTATTACCAAGCTGTCCAGCTATATTCACCTCTTGGACCGGATCCTGTGCTTCACTTATGACTAAATCAAGAACTGCCTCTCCTCTTGTGGGTTCAAGGACTAGCTGCTCCAAGAAGCAGTCATTTAAGGTGTCAAGAAATTTTATCTCTGCATCCCGTCCTGAGGTGACATGTACCCAGTCAATATGAGGATAGTTGAAATCCCCCATGATTATTGAGTTTTTTGATTTTATAGCCTCTCTAATCTCCCTGAGCATTTCATAGTCACTATCACCACCCTGGTCAGGTGGTCGGTAACATATCCCTTCTGCTATATTCTTATTATTCAAGCATGAAATTACTATCCATAGAGATTCTATGGTACAGTTTGGCTCATTTCAGATTTTTACTTCATTTGACTCTGCGTTTTCTTTCATATATAGTGCCACTCCCCCACCAGCACGACCTGTTCTGTCCTTCCAATATATCTTGTACCCTGGTGTTACTGTGTCCCATTGATTATCCTCAATCCACCAAGTTTATGCGATGCCTATTATATCAATATCCCCATTTAATATGAGGCACTCTAGTTCACCCATCTTATAGTTTAGACTTCTAGCAGCTGTATATAAGCACATTTGTATATAAGCACACCTTACTTTTTAGCTGCCTGCCATTACATGATGTAATTGAATGGGACTTTCATTTGACTGGTTCTCATCAGATCCTACCCTTTCCAGCAGGGGAGGCAAGTGGCAGAGGAGGTTCAACCCCACCAAACAGCCTGAAAGCCAGGGAGAGGGGAGATACGGCCCCCATGGCCTGGCAGGGGAGGGGCCCCAGTCAGGCAGCTGCCCCCCACTGCATTGTGATGAGCTCCCTTCCTTCCTCGCCTGAGAGACAAGCTGCTGCAGGGAGGGGCCGTGGTATGGAGGATATGGAACGGAAGCACTGCCCTGGCCATCCGTGCCCTAACCCCTCTGCCCATCACTCCACCCCCTGCCAGCATCTTGCTGCCCTCAGTGTGTCCCCAGGCGGCAGCGTTTACCTGTCTGTACCACAGGACGGGGTCCACCTCTGCCTGCCTGCCGCACTCCACGCCCGCTTTCGACTCTGCCGTCTCCTTCCCCAGGTGGCTGGCCTCGGCCAGCTTCACCTTGAGTCCCTCGGCCACCTGGCTGGGGACCTTGGAGGAGTCCTCCAGCTTGGGGATGATCACTGACTTGGCCATGTCAGCAGCCCCCGGCTCCTTGGCCTTGCTCAGCCCCGATTTCACCAGGTCCGTAAGGCTAGGGGCTTTTGTGAGCGTGGGAGGGACGGACGGCTTCTGCTTCCAGTCCTCCTTGAGGGCTGCCTCCCTCTCCTTCAGGCCCAGCTCTGCTTTCTTCTCCAGCCCGCGGGGCTGCTGCTGCTCCAGGCTCTGCCTTTGCTTCTGCTGCTCCTCGTACTGTTGCCGGTAGGCCGGGCTGGTGCTCAGCAGGTGGGCATGGTAGCCTTGCTCGCTGTAGCCGTAGGGGGGCACGTAGGCGTACTGGTTGTAGTAGAGGGACTGCATGTACATGTTGGGGCGCTGCTGGATGACCGAGGGCTGCTGGCTGGAGCTGCTGAGCTCCACCTTCTTCTCCTCGCAGCCTTCGCTCTTCACCTTCACCTCCGGGCTCTCTTGCTCCTCGTCCTTCTTCATCTTCAAGGGCTGGCTCTCCACGGCAGCTTGGCTGCTGGGGTTCATGGGCCCAGGGCTTGACTGGGGGTAGCCCGGGGAATAGTACGCTTCAAAGCCTTGGTAGTAGGGGGAGTCCTTGCTCTGCGCCTGGGGAGGGAAAAGCGCTTTCTTTGCGCCTTCCTTGCCCAGCTGCTCAGGGTCCTTGGCTTTCATGCTCTCCAGCTTGCCCTCCCCATCCTCCCCCGCATCCGAGATGTCCGAATAGGCCGGGCTGTTGGTTTTCACTGAGCCCGCCTCCGCCCCGTTCTGGGTAACCACGTGCAGCGGGGTCATGGGCTGAGCTGGGGCGGTGGCAGCAGCATTCTCCAGCCTGCTGGCGCCCCCAATGGACGGGCTCGGCGCGTTGTCCGTGAAACTGTAGATCTTATCTGCCTCAGCCTTGATGCTGGCGAGCCGGCTCTGGTGCGGGTCAGACGAACCATTCAGGAGGCCCTCCCCTTTGGTCCCGAGCTCCCCAGATTCCCCTCGGAAGGGACTTTTGCCCTCCTCCACTCGGCAGACTTTTCCAGGAGTCAGGGGGTTTTCGACCTCTTTGGATTCCTTCTTCTTCTTGTCCTTCTTCTTCTTGTCCTTGGAAGGAGTCAGGGCGGGGTTGACCGTGAAGGGCTCCCCCATGACCGTGGGCTTTGGCTGGATGGGCTTGAGCTGGGGGCTGCTGGGCATGGCCTGGACTACGGTGGCAGTCAAGGCGGCAGAAGAGCCGGGGCTGGCTGCGGTGAAGGTGGCCGTCTGGAAGGTGTAGATCTGCTGTGGGGGAATAGCAGGAGCAATGGGTCTGGCGGACTTTAAGCTTTTGGAAGGGAGCTTGTCTGGCTTAGCACCAGCTGGCTTCTTGCACTTCTCCTTGTCAAGGCATCTCTTCTCTAGCGACTCAAAGCCATCGTTGCTTGTCTCGTCCGCCATCGAGGGGCCATCTTCGGAGCCGTCGTTGGACAGGGCTCCGGGGTCCACGTCACCTTCTCCGCCCAGCTTCTTCTTGCAGGGGGCCTTGGTGCTGAACTTGCTGGACGGGGAGGGGCTGTGAGGCTCCAGCAGCCGCACCTTGGGCGTGGCCGATCGGGCCGGCGAGAGGGAGCCCTTTTGGGAGCCGTTGCAGCTGCCGACGTCGGTGTGAAGGGGCGGCTCCTCGCCGCACTCGCTGTCCCCGTCCGCCTCCGGCTTGCTGTCGTCGTCCGTGTGTGCGTGGGCCTGGTGGTACTTCAGCCCGTTAATGTGCTTGTACTTCTTGTTACAATTGGGGTGAGGGCAGTCGATGAGGATGGGGGAGGGGCAGTTCCTGTCCAGGCCCACAGGTTCTACCTTGACCCCGGCTGGGGGCGCGGCAGCCGAGCCCATCGAGTTGGTGCGGATGCGCTTGCTGCCCTTGGAGTCCTCCGAGCTCGAGTTGAGCTCCATGTCAGAAAGGGGCTTGCTTTTCCGCTTGGTCACTGACGAGGGGCTGGCTTTCACATCCTCGGCAGTGCCACCGGGTGGGGGGCGGTGATCCGAGGAGGTCTGGCTCCCTCGGCGCCCTTTGCTGCTGGCCCCCGCCCGTGTCTTGCTACTGTTGCTGGTCCCTTTGCTGTCCGAGGCAGCGGCCGTCTCGTTCACCGGCGTGTTGCTGTTAGGGCGCATGCGCTTGCCTCTGCCCCGGCCGTTCCGCATCTCCAGGTCACTGGTGGGAGAGTCGCAGAACCTGGGAGGAATCAACACACGGTCAGGACCAGCCGGAGCTCGGCATGCAGGACAGCACACAAGAACACACCAGTGCCATGACCAGAGCGGGGGGCATCCTGTGTCAGGAGCTTGGTCTCTGCTCAGCGCAGTCACCCTGGAGGCTCCCCCTGTACCCCACAATTCCCCGTGCTCCCTGCAAAGGAGGCTTACAGTACATGGGCGGGGGGAGCTGAGATGGGGGCAACAACCACACACAGGTCAACGGGCTGCCGGCTCCCACCCTTGGGGTCTGCAGTGCAACCAGCACCAGCAAGGACAGCTTGGGAGCCAGCCCAGGGGGAGTGGAGATACCTGGCCCATGTGACACCAGACAATCACTTGGCTCAGAAAGGGAGCAATGGAACAGGAAGGAAACTAGGTAGGGGAATGGAAGGGCTCCCCCATTTACTGACCCCCATCGAGGACAGTCAGACACAGCTGACTCTGAGGCCCACCCCCAAGCCCAAGGCAACATGGGCACTGGTGAGTGACAGGAGATGCTCTAAGAATGATGCCTGGCTTAGCACTGCCCGTCCCAGCCAGGCCAGGAGGGGAGGGACACACTCCTGGCCTGGTATAGCTGAGCCAGTGACCCCTCTTCTGACAGACGGTCCCCGGCCCTCACACACAGGGCTGTCTCTCCCCAGCTCCTCCACTCAGGCCATCAAGGCTGAAAGTCCAGGGCAGGGAGGCCAGGCAGTGAGTGAGGGCCCGGGCACTTGGGGAAACCCTTGGTTCCCAGCCTCCCTGCTGAGAAACATTGGGCATGTATGTCACTTACCTACCACCCTGTCTCCCCCTGAAACCCAGTGGGACTACAGGGGGAAAAGCAACCCCCAGAGCGGGCCTCTGAGCTTTCCCCAAAATGGCTAGCAGAGCTGTGTTGCTGCTACTCACAGAGCACTTCCAAGGGGGGGTCAGACCACCCCACGTGCGTGATGGAGGGGCCTCCCCAGTGCCCAGCTCTGCCTGCCGGGGGACAGGGCCCCTCAGGAACAGGTTGAATGGCTTGAGCCAACCCTAGCTTCAGTGGTCCAGAGACAGAAGAGGAAGCCTCTGTTCTTGTCCCCGAAATGGTGGCAGAGGTGGGGCCAGCTGAAAGGAGAAGTCCTGGCCCACGCTCACTGTCTGTCTGCCTGAAGGCCCTGCAGACAGGCTGGGATGGAGACCCATGCACACTGCAGCTCCAGAGCCCTTCTGGGGAGCCCAGAGAGATGCGAGGACACTCTACAGTTGAGAGGCCCTGGACCAGCCTCTGAGCCTCCCGAACGCTTACCTGGGGGGCGCCCAGTCATGCTGCGTGCAATCCAGCAGCGTACCCACATATGTCTTGTTCCTCCAGGTCACGTTAACCACCAACATACCTGTAAGGCAAGGAGACAGGGTCACCCTCAGCACCACTGGGAACCGGGGTTACACGCTGCGGGGTCCGGGGCAAACAGCTCCACAACCACCACGGGCCTGGCTGCGCTTTGGGTGGGAGCTGGGATCAACACAGAGCCAGGGCCCAGCTCTGCCCTGCCCACAGCCATGACCAGTGAGTGCCCTGCTGCTCCAAGGCTGCTTGGCAGCAGTGCAGTGGGCAAGGCGCCCAACGGGGCACTCGCCTTGGTGCTTGGGCCCACCCCAGGCTTTTCAACAGCAGAGAGCAGGGAGGGGAGCAGGTGGCCTGCTGGAGAGGGGCCTCAGCTGCACCACCAGTGAAGTTAGCTCAAGGGCCCACCCACTTCCCGCCCTGCCCTGGAGCTGTGATGGCAAAGCCTAGGGGCCGCAGGTGGCTGAGAGCAGAGCTGACAACTCAGGGAGGAGGCGACCCCACCAAAGGGGTGAGACCCCATAGGGAGGTGGGGCACGAGATATACACAAAATGAGCAGGGTCTCATCCTGGGGAGGGAGCAGAGCCCAGAGAAGCAATTGGCTCAGCATGAGTGTGGGGGTGACACAGGAGTGCAGTGCAGCTCCTGAGCCTACTGGCCCCCCCTCAAGGCCCCACAACTAGGAACACACTGACTCCTCCTCCCCACACCCGACAAACCACACCAGAGCCGTCAGCAGGTTGGTGCCACCATTGTGCAGCCCAAGGGGTACAGCGCTAGACAGGCACACACCATCTTAGCACAACTCCCACTATATACAGGGTGCTTCTGAAAGTCCCAGCTCCCGGAGACATGGGAATACACAAGAATCTCAGCAGACTAGCCCTGTGGCAGGGGAGCAAAGATAGGAAGTGACCCCCTAATAGCTTAGACACCAGAAGGCAAAGAGGAAGACCCAACGTTTGTTATTTTTAAACGTCTCCTGGTTGTTGCTCTCTCGGGGCTGGCGCCACCGTGTGAATGGTTGAGAGAGTGAAAGGAAGAGGGATATTGTGAACAGCTGGTGAACGCAGTCTTCTGGCCACTAGGTATCATGCTCTGCCACCAAATTCAGCGGAGGGTCAGCTTCCCATCCTTAGCTGCAGTTCATTGTGTGCCATGGGCTGCCCCTAAACCAGGCCAGGTCAGCAGTGCTGGCTGGACCGAGCCCATCACATGGGCACAGTGTGACCACACTGGCCACAGAAGGTTTTCATGAGCCCTTCTGTTCCAAAGGCAGCCAAGGCAGAGAGGTCCCCACTGGGTGACAGTCCTGCACCTCTGGGCTGCCTGGCCCCAGCTCCAGAGGGACTCTCCAGCTATAAAATGGAGATACCTACTTCAGAGGGTGACGGGGAGGCTTAAGCACTGGAAAGTGCTCAGCCCCCCTTGGCTAAAAGGGGCTGTACAAGGTAGGGTGACCAGATAGCAAGTGTGAAAAATCAGGATGGGCGGAGGGGAGGGGGTAATTGGCGCCTATATGAGACAAAGCCCCAAATATTGGGACTTTCCGTATAAAATCGGGACATCTGGTCACCCTAATAGAAGGCAGTGCAGAGCCAGCAGGAGAAGGAAATACTGTGGGATGCAAAAGCTGCCCAGCCTTTGCTGCAGATTGCCAGCACTCCGCTCAGTCACCTTCCAATCTCTCCCCGCATGCTGCATTAGGGCAGCTAGCTTCACTCCCAGCCTGGAGTCCACTCCAGCTATC
Source organism: Caretta caretta (assembly GCF_965140235.1). Taxonomy (NCBI): domain Eukaryota; kingdom Metazoa; phylum Chordata; order Testudines; family Cheloniidae; genus Caretta; species Caretta caretta. The sequence goes on along the minus strand of NC_134215.1, from coordinate 45,514,431 downwards.
CCACCTTCTCAGGTCTCTTGTGGCCAGCAGGCTGCAAGTCCCTCTATAAGAAAGCAATTACACTACATAATCTGGGGCCATTAGCAGAGAGAACTCAAGTGGATATTTCCTCCCAGCAATGGCCTGCTCCGATTACTGCATAACTAATTTGAACAGGAGCAGAGTCCATTGAACGGAGCGCATTTATCTGCACAAGGTAGAACTTGGGAGATAGAAATCTCATTTACAAGGGCACATGAATGCAGCTAGATATATAGCCACACAGTATCAGAAGATGAATGGAGCTTGGCGAGTCCTGAACAGCTGTGCCTGGAGCACATTTATAAATCTTGGTCCGTATTTCCCTTGCTGTAATGTGCCGGTAGACAGCTGAGAAATACTATGTGAATCAAGGGACATTCACATAGCTGAGACCCAAAATACAGGCTTTATTTTAGCTGGGAAAGGAAAGAGCTAAAGTCCAAGCCCAGGAACAGAAAGGACTCCAGGGTTGGAGGTGCAATAGGAAAAGCCATTTTTTAGTTTTCTTTCAAACCTTTCCCACATCACGCTGGCAACGCAAGCAGCAGCAGGTGGAGGAAAGATCTGCATAAGGGATTCAACTTCCGAGTTCAGTGACCGGTTCTGCCATCAATTCCTGCATGACACCTCTGACCATCGCCCAGCAAACGGAATAGGGACCTCCCCACCTTCCAGGAGAACTGCCAGGGTGTGCTGGTTAGCCATTGAGGCACTCTGATACTAGAAGGACGTGAGCCGGGGAAAAGCCTATAAACTAGACAACGAACAGCACAGCGCTAACACAGGGGTTCTCCACATGAGGCCTAAAACCACTCTACCTTGCCCATCCTGCTCAATGGAAGAGGGATCCATACTCGATGGAAAAGGAGAGGTATTAGGGGGTCCCTCAATGTTCAAAGCCACCCTGGTGAGGTCTGAGAGTCACGCAGTGAAACTGATTAGAAAGAGGGAGTGAAACTGCCCAGCTGAGTTTCCCAGCCCCGCGGCCAAACGCAAGAGTAAAGTGTGTAAGTGGGGAACCGCACATGGGAAGCCCATGTTCATTATCAAAGTCTTGGGCTAGTGGCCCAAGGATGGAGATTAGAACCACCATTTTCAGCCGCCCACTGGCCCCTAACCTGTTCATTGTTACAGGGTTATGCCAAGAAACACTTCAGTGTCCCTGCCTTATATGCATGATTTCAACCCCTGGCCCCTCTGGGGGCAGAGAGCCTCAGCATGGCTGCCTGGATCTGTGACCCCTAAGCACAGGAGGAAGGACAGAGCCCGGGCACAGAGCTTGGGGCCTAAATCCCATAGGCATCCCGTTTACCACAATCAGCATGTGGAGACTCATAGGGAGTCCTGCTTTCAGCCCCCTCGGGGCCCACGTGACAAGCTCCCGATGCCATGTTAACGAGCCCTTCGTGACACCGGAAGTGTCTTTAGAGAAGTGGAGGCAGCTGGAGGTAGGGCTGCGGGGGAATGACCTCTAGCACTGTCACAGTTACAGGGATCTCCTTTTGCTGGTCTGGAATTCAAGGGTGTGCTCACTACAGCCTTCCAGCTCTCCTCTCATCAGCCAGGGAACTGAACGCCCCTCTGAGCCAGGATCAGCTACTCTCCGCCTCCCACCCCAACAGGTCCCTAAGGAGGAGCAGGCATTCAGCACACGCCAGCTCAAGAGCTCTTTGAAGAAAACATGCCCCTTACGGCCTAAGCACTAGCTTCCTGCTCCGCTCTCCTGTGGAACGTCAGAAGTTAATTGTGTGACAAGACGCCAGGGGCTCCTCACATCCCTGCGCTGGCTGGTGTGTGGATTAGGAAGGACATTCTGGCAGCTTTCCCGCTGCCATGATCACAGGGGAGAGATGAGAGCTGAAGCAAGCCAGAGCCCTCAGCAGCGGCTGCAACCGCCCCTTTTCCCTCCACAAAGGCACCCTCTCAGAGGGCTACCATTAACCCTTCTCACACACACTGCCCTACATTTAATCCACTGCACCCAGCTGCACAAAACTTACCCTACTCCTCCAGTGGCAACCAGTTGGGACAATGTAAACCCCAGGGATGACTCGTTAGCAGCATCCAACCCATAGGCCCCATGGCACGAGAGCTCAGCGTGCATGCTGAACCACTGCCATCAATCCTGCCCTGCCTTCCACACTAACTCACAGCACAGCGCCATGGCAAAGCGTCACTGAGGTTACTTCGTTAGGTTCCCTCGAGCCAGCAGATAACGAGGGCAGTGTCCCTGGGGCCCCATGGGGCAGTCTGATTGCAGTTGGCAGTTTGGGACTCATGTGCCCCCAGCCATCACAGCTCTCAATTGCCCTCTCCTGGGCGTTAACGTCTCCAGCGTAATCCTCCAAGAAGACGGGCTGCTCAGGCAAAGCAAGGCTCAGCAAAGGCAGGATGCAACCCCACATGCCACCATCCACCATGGGATGAGGGCAAGAGCAGCCGGGGAGCCATTCCCCGGCAGCCCACCCCAGGGGGATGCTGGGGCTCACAGGAGCTCTGAGGTGTTTGTTGGTGTTTCTAAGGGAGACAGGAGTGGGAACATGCCAGTGGGGTGTGGGAATTCCAGACCACCTCCTGTCCCCTCCAGAGTGCCTGGAGTGGGCCCAGTTGGGAGGGAGGGGAAAATCAGCCCAATAAGAGCAGCTCAGGGGGAAGCCAATGCAGGGGCCCAGGCCACGAGTGCCAGAACAGTGCTCCCTGCACACTGATGCAGAGGAACGGTGCTTGAGGGGGGGTTACAGAACTGAGACCTCCCCCCACTGGCTCCTGGACATGGAGGGTAGGTTCAGGGCAATGCCCCGGGAAAGCAGCAGAACGAGGCCAGCCCAGCACTGCAGTCCCTACTCGGGGAGTAAGTGCTCCTTCCACTGATCAGACTCTGGGCTCAGAGGCCCCCTCCTCCTGAAAGGGGTGGGAAGGAGCAGAGGAAGGTCTGCTGGGGCCCCACAGCACAGGCCTTGTGGAGCAGAGACTGAGTGGCAGTTCCCTCCCGCAGCCTGCAGAGAGCAGCAAGTCCCCTCCCCCAGCACACATCCTGACTTGGGCAGGGGGTGTCAGGACATTGCCTTGCCCTGACAACAGGAGAAACTGGCTACAGGCCTCCAGCTTGTTCCTCTGCTCCAAGGGCGGGCGGCCAGGGCCAGCTGTGGAGCCAGCACGGCCACTCCAAAGGTAGTGCGTGCAGGGGGTGGGAACCCCCTCTAGCGCCCCCCCAGAGACCAGCACAGTTCCCTGCTCATGCACTGATGGCACAGTGGAGCCCTGTCCATGCAATGGAGAGAGACAGTGACGCACACGACCATGCAGGCAGGAGGTGTGGACCTGCCCTGGACATGACACTGGCCTTGGGGAACGGAGCTATTCTGCTCTGGGTGGCTCACGCAGGCCTCTCCCCCTCCACCCCAAGGGCTCCAATTTCACCCTGCCCTGGGGCCCTGCCTGGCTCTCCCCTTTGATTTGTCCACCCCGTTCTCAGAATCTCGCTGCCTGTCTGGTCCTCATGGCGTCATCTCGCCCTACTCCAGTCACACAGGGCTGCTGGCTGCTGCTCCCTGCCCCCCCCCTTTGCCCCCCCACCCACTATGCTGCCCTCTCTCTTTGTCCTGTCTGCCCCGCTCCTCAGAGTCGTTCCACACCCTGGACCACACCCTCTTTAGTGTGAACTAGAGCCATCTGTAGCGCTGCTCCAGGCTGAGGCCAGAGTCATCGGAGAGCCTCATGACATTCAAGTGGCTCTCCCTGGGGATGACTGGGCCAGAGGAGCAGAGCTCCCTCCTCATAGCTCTGAAGGTGCCCCGCCCATGCAGTGGGAGAGCTGCCGGCCCCTTGTGAACAGGTGTAGCAGTGAGCCCTAGGAGCCTTCACTGATGATCAAGCGGGCAAGGGCTCAGTCTCTGCAGGAGACGGGGACAGTCTCACACGGCGTTTCAGGGAAGCCATTTGTTCACCCATACAGATGGAGGCCTGGCCACAGCTGCAAGGAAAATGAACCCACAGAGATGTTGCTTTGGTTTCCTAGGCCCTCCCCTACATAGGGGGCGTAAGCTACACCTGAGCCGATTTGTGAGTGGAATAAGGCCAGCCACAGCATTCCCCGCCCCAATCCCGCTGCAGACAAGGACATAGGGCAGGTCACAGGAACAGCGAACCTGGCTGCTGACTAGTCTGTACGTGCTCGCCTCCTGCTCAGCGGTTGGGGAGCGCAGGTGAAAAGGCGTCTGTGGTAACCCAAAGCCCTCCCAGCTGTTTGCCAGAGAACGGCAGCAGAGAGAGAGGAAGTGTCACACTGCTCTCCTTTCCCCCACGGCACGCCCATCACTGCACCCCCCCGTCTCCGCACAAGAGGCTCCCCGGGCCTAGGCTGGGTGCAGAGCAGTCACTGCACATGCTTGTGCAGTCAGCGCCTCCCCGCCACACACCTGGGCACGGCCCCTTGGCTCCCTGCCCTCGGAAGCGGCTGCATCCCCTTCCCCACTTCAACCCAGCCTCTCTCATGCTCCAGGAGGCAGAGAACTCAAATGTCAAGTCAGGCTGACAGCATCTCAAGTGGGTTCCAATTCATGACTCTGCCTCCTCTTTACTCCAGATCAGTGCTTTTCTGTGGACTCCAGGACAAGAAGCCCATGAGGCCAGGCAGGGAACAGAAGGTAAAGGCTGTGTGGTCACTGAGTCGGAGTCTACATTCAGTGGCAGCTGTCCTCCAAGCTGCTCTTCTTTAGCATCACAGGGATGGCTGCATCACGCTTGAATTACAGGGGATGCTCCTGCTTTCACAGGCATCTATTTGACACCTGTTCGCCTCTTCCTGAAGTCACAGAACCACTCCCTGGAATGAACACCACCAGCCAAAGCCATCTTGCTTAAAGTGTTCAGAGCTTACAGAGCTGGGGTTCCCAGATGCTAAGTGCTAATGCTGGTGCCAGGAGAGGGGAGGGGAGGGGAAGGTTGTGTCTGTCAGGAGAATGAAACGCCAGAACAAAGGGAAATGGACAGACCCCTGTCTAGGATCTGCTTAGAAAATAAGGCATTGATTCTAGGGCAAGCTTCTCCCTGGTGGGAGACAAAAGCAGCAGAACAAGGCAAGTCTGCAAGAAAAAGTGTAAATGGCAGCTCCAAGTGGTGTAACAACACTGGGCATTTCTCCTGCATCTTCCCCAGACCTCAAACAGCAAGTTATCTCCAATCTGCCGCTGGGAAACGGAGGTACTGAGAGGGGCAGTGAAATGCTGACGCTCACCCAATGAGGCAGTGGCAGAGCTAGGAGATTTACAGTCTCTTCCTGACTCCCAGTCCTGTGCTCGGACCCCCCAGGCCCAATCTGCCCCTGTCGGGGGGGGCACTTCTGTGAAGCATCTCATGACCACTTTTGGTTCACGACCTGATAAAGAGGGGCTGTCGGCAGTTTGCATCCTTCCACCCATGCACACCTGGAGCACAGGAGAAACAACCTGCACAAACGAAATCACCATGCTGGGGGCTGGGTGCTGCGTACCCAGGCCCCGCTCCAGCCCAAAGGCAGGCTACATTTCAGCCCTGAAGGAAGTGCCTCATGTTTTCTGCTGAGCTATGTTTTGCATCCACCTTCTCTGACACAAGTGCCTGTGTACCATGACATCATGCTCCCCGGGGCCAGGCGGCAGCTCCAGCGGCACCTGCTCCCCAGGGAGGGAGATAGCGCGGGGCTGCCAAACCCAGCAAACTGGACCTCCTGGAACTTCCATTAAGTTATGGAACAAAAATAGAGCACTCCTGCGATTCGTCTGTTACATTCCCAACCTGCACCGGCTGGGATTTATTAGCAATGACGTCAGAGGTTTCCCAGGCAACCCGCACATACACTCGAGAGAGCCTCTGGCCATCGAAACAGCAGAACTCGTGTTCCATGGGGCATGGTGCCCGCATGGCAGGAAAAGCCAAGTACTCACACTGTGGGCCCCCCCCCAGCACTGGTATGTCTCAGGCAAGGCTGGTTTAAGGCCGGTGCTGGCCGCATGACAGACACAGGGCTGGGCTCTCACCCTCCACCCAGGGTGCCCAGAGCATGGCCTGATGAGGCCTGTACTTGTGCCAAGGATCAGAGTGCTGCCTGCAGAGCTCACCCTTTGTTCTCTCTTGGCCCTGTTTTAGCTTCACTGCCCTGAACTCAGCCAACAAGCAGCCGCTAGGCAGCTAGCGGGGGAGATACCGACCAATGCAGTTAGGGCCACTTACACAAGGTGGCTGGAGGTGCAAAAGTGTGCTTGGGCTTCAGGCCAGCTGCCAATGTGGTCCCGGCATCGGAGTCTGAGCAACCTGCTCTGGAGGGTACCTCAGTGCAGCCTCCTGCCCAGCTAGGGGCAGCTATGCCGCCAGCTCCACAGCTGCCAACAGCCCCTTGTAACACAGACACCCTGTGCAGGAGGCAGGACACCCGCTAGCTAGAAGCATACAGAGCAGCTGTGACAATGCGGGTGCTCTCTGGTAACGAACGGATGTTGCCCCTGGATCGGTCGGCAGCACGGGGCGGGGTGGTCTGTCTGTATCACATGGGAACGGTTCTGTCACCCAAGGGGGCTGACAGGAGCAAAGCCTGCCCACCCAAGGAAAGTGAGAGGAGGCCCGTACTCACTGAGACTGACCGGGCGCATAGCCATCATGGCTCGAGCCTGGCTGGCCCCCAAATTTTGAGCGAGGTGGGCCAGAGAGAGAACCAGGCAGAGACCCAAAAAGCCAGGGGATGTGGACTTGTGACAGCAGTGCACACTGGCTTGATTCTGTTCCTGTAGCCAATCTCCCATATCTTGTGGGGAAAGCAGATTAGACATGGTTAAATATGCAGGTTGGCTGGCAGTTGTTTTAAAATCCTTGGGTGTTTGTTTTCTCTCTCTCTCTGATGCTTTGCTACAACCTAGCAAATAAAACTCCTTTGTTTTCAGCAGGTTGTCGGCCACCATCACTAGTCAGAGGTGCCCAAACTCCACTGGGCCTGCAGGGTGTGCAGTCAGGTCCTGGCGTGAGCGGCAGAACCAGAGACTCAGACAGGTCTGGGATAGAGGCCAAACGCCCAAGGGTGCGTTCAGGGAGACCAGAACAGAGCAGAGACACAGCTATTCCTGTAACCATGACAGCAGCTCAGAGAGATCAAGGCAATGCCCGTGTCCTTGCTGAGCACAGAGGGGCAGGGAGTTTACAGGGCAGAATTAAGCAATTGAAGGGCCTTAGAGTGAGTGACATCCTGTGTGCAGTAGAGATGGGCCTGACTCAAGCAACTGGAGAGGAGACAGAGATGGGGCAGAAGGTGTGGGGGCAGGGCCTGGTGGGAAGTGAGGGCAGAGGATGGGGTGAGATGATAGGTGAGTGGAGGAGGCCGGGGGTGAGTCAGGGAGAGAGGAGAGATGGAGAGAACACCTACAGCACACAGCTGCTGCCCATTCGGCAAGGTGGAAGCTGGCACCACTTGTCTTTTACTCCTGGGATCTATATGCAGGGGCCCCACCAGCATGGCCTGCATTTAACAAGCCAGGTGCAGAGCCCTCTCCCCGCTTGGTTGGTCAGGGGAGGCAGTGTAGATTAAGAGAGGCAGCGGCTTCGTTTATAATCCTAGAAGAAAGCTTGCTAATTAGAGCTGGGCTCCAGCACCCAGCGAGACGAGCGCTGACAGTTGAATTTGCCTCAATGCCCGCCTGGAAAATTGTTCCATTTGCCTGCAATGATCTTTGAGAGCAGAATTGATCTCTGGTCACCTGAGTCTGGGCCTGGGGTTGCAGATTTCTGGGTGTGAGATGACAGTGATGGATCAGCCCCTGGGGGACGGCTCTCACTTAGCATAGCCATCATTTTACAACTTGCAAACAGTAACTGTCTGAATGGGCCCATGGCTTTGATAGCTTGCTGGACCAGGACCAGAGGGAGTGGGCCCTGGGTTCATGTTCATTCAGGGGCTAGCTGCTTGGCTTCTCTTATTTCCAGTTTTGCTCCAAGTCTCAGGCCATGGAAGTGTCTGAATGGGAAGTGAAAAGGAGAAACCAGCAGCATCAGTCCTGCATGCTTGTAGGAGCCTCCACCCCCAGGACTTCCCCTGAACTCCAGGACCAAGGGATATGCAGGTACACAGGCTAAAGATACCCTCCCGAGGAATTTGGTCTGAGGCAGCGAGACTTAGGGGCCAGGCCAGCTTGGTTCTAGTCACCATGACACTCCCCTTCTCTGCGTCAGAGGATGGAGGGGAATTTCTAAGTAAGATCAATACAGAGTGAAGCAAGTACTTGATTTGTCACCCGTTGACCCAGAAAAGACCAATCTCGTGATTCTCCGGAAAGCCACGTAACCCAAACCAACCCTCACTATTTCACACACACAAACACAGATGACCCTGGCCCCACAGTACAGTCACCGCAAGCTTAGGAAGGGCTGTAAAACCTTCCAGAGAAAGCTGTCCAGGCATCCTGTGCTACTGCATCCATTAGCCTCTCTAGAGAGCTCCTGCTGCCAGCTGAGAGCATCTGGCAGCCTAGGCTGGCATCTGGGTATGAGATCTAGGGCCTAGGAAATAGCAGAGCACCCTACAATATATGTGTGAAGACATACACCCCACCTAAGAAGGAGCCCTCCCACTGGGGCACTGAATTCCAACTCAAGAGCCTTGGGTTCTGTGCCAGCTCTGCCATGGCCGACTGGGTGAGCTGGTGAACGTCCCTTCCTCTCTGCACCTCCATCCCCTCCTCCCAGCTGCACAGTGTCTATTTAGGGTGTTCGCTCTTTAGGGAGCCCTGTCTCTTACTCTAGGTTTGCACAGCACCTAGCACAACGGGCCTGGAGCTCAGCTGGGGCCTTGGTGCCACCGTACCACCACTAACAAACAGGAGAGTCTCCTGGGCTAACCACTAGCCCGAGAAAGGAAAGAGGTGGCTGCTCGCCCCACCTCGGTCACAGGCTGGTGTGCTCTGCCCATCCCAAAGAACATGAGACACACTCAGGTGCCCACAACCTCACCACTAACCAGAATCAGAAGGAAAGAGCAATCAAGGCCAGCACTCAGGACCTGTGAACGCCCAGAGAGGAGAGCCAGAGACCCCACAACAGCAGTAACCCAGCACAGCCAGCCGCTTCTCAAGCCCACTGAGGGGAGGGGCTCTGCGGTTATTTCTTCAGTGGGTCTCAAGAAAACCCAAGTTCAAATCCACCCCTCTAGAGCCCTTCTAGCCCCTCACCTGCCTGGAGAGACAGCTTAGACCAGGTCCTCACTGGGCCCCTTTGCTGGGACATCAACGCTGGTCACATTGGGAGCTCATGTTCAGAGGGATCTTTTTCCCCCAGATCTTTTTCAGAGTCCCTGCTTCCCAGGACAGAGTCCCCATCCAGTCAGTCTGTGTCCCAGATGTTGTACTGAGATGCATATGGTTTGCCTGCGCCCTGGTTAGCAAACGATCCAGGTCACTCAGTGACTAGTCACTTCATTATTTACCACTCCCCCAATGTGTAGGTCACACACAAACTTTATCAGTGATGATCTCCGGGTTTTTTCCAGGTCACTGATAAAGATGTTAAACAGCATTGGGCCAAGCTCTGATCCCCGTGGGACCTCCTGGAAAGGAGTCCCTTTCTCCACACATGCCTGCCCAGGCAAGAGGTCTCCCATGTCCCTCTGCCATTCTTCAAGCCCACAAATCAGGCCTTTAATGCCAGGCAGATCTGAAAGGTTGCAAGAGCCTCCCTTCTGCAGGGAAACCCCTTACTGACCCGTGCAGCTAGTCATCACGGGGCTAGGGGGCTCAGAAGTCAGCTTTCCTGCTGAGGAGCCGCCTTCACAGGCTGTTCTCTGGTGCCCAACCCTTGGGAGCTCCATCTCACCACCGCTGGCGAAGGGCATGTATGCCCTGCGCAGCTGAGCCAGTGCTGGAATCCGGTCAGTGCATGCCAAGCACCAGTTCAGAAGGTGGGATTGAACCTCACTTCAAGGAGCACTCGGCTCAGCCACACGCCTGCCTAGTGCAGATAGCCATGGTGAGGACAAGTCGGGGCTAGAGGAAGGCTCGGGGAAGGACAAACAAGCCACTCATCCCTGCCAGGGGTGAGGCTGAACTGCTCCATCCTGAGGAAGGGATTTACCCATTCAGAGCACTGTGCCTGAAGCCACCTCCATTGCCACCCACAGCGAGAACCTTCTGCTTCTCGCAGCCCTGCAGGCAGGGCAGAGAGCAGCAGCATGATGCGGCCCAGCAGGCTCCAAATGACTGTGTCAGCTCCCATCCCACAGCAGCCAACCCAGTCTAGGTGGGAGCAGAGAGGAATCCAGCGTGGCTTAGCTCAGTCCCCAGCCTGGCAAGCTCACTGGAAAAGCACGGGACAACAGCTTAAGGAACCCAGGGCAACAGTTTAGGGCCACGAATCTCCCTGTAAGATACCCAGTAAACGTAATCCAATGCTTAGCAGTTAACAGAGGGGACCTGGACTCCTGGGTTCTGTTCCTCACTGGCTGGGTGACTCTCGAGAAGTCCCTTCCCCAGCTCTGTGCTTCATTTCCCCTGCCTTGATCCATCTCCCCTTCGGACAGCACAGCTCCTCAGAGAGCAAGTGCTGCATCTCTGCTGGACCGCGGGATTAGAATGGGGATGCCATGCTGGGCCTCGAATGCAGCAGCTCCCACTCCATGCTCGCCACTTTCCAAACACAGAGGGAGATGCTCCCAGGCCCTGCAAAGCTCCCAAAACCAAAAAACAAAGCAAGGCTGAGGGTAGGCCCACCACACAGATGGTGTGATACGGGGGAAGGTGAGGACAGGCACATGGCTAGTTTGTGTTCACAATTACCAAGCCTTGCTGCACAACTCTCAGCTCATTCTCCCTCTCCTCGGTCTCCCACACCAGTTGTGTGCCCCTCTTGGCCCCTCTCTCCACAGACAGGAGCTGGCCAGGTGAGACACGTGATGGAGCCAGCTGGTACCTTGTAGGCACTGCAGAAGCAGGTCTCCCAGGGGGATCTAAGTGAGGGGAATGGAATCCAGGCCAGCTCAGAGAGGTGTGCCATGCATAGGATGCAACAGGCAAGAAAGCACAGAGACAGACAACTGGGGGAGGGGATAAGTTGAGGCTGCCATCACTAGCAGAGTGGGTGGGTAGGAGGCATACTAGGAGATGCGGGGCAGCAGTACGCTGAGCCTGGAAGGCTCCAAGACACTAGTTTGATGCAGTGGAGAAAGGGAAGCCAGTGGGGCAGGACAGCCATGTCAGACCAAGGAGTGGGAAGGTGCTCGGAGGAGCCGTGTTCTGTACTGAGGGGGAAGGGTGCGTGTCTGGGCAGAGAGGAGGTGGGGGTACAGAAGAACTACACATGTTTTTACACATCCTTGCAATTTGCTCTGAGCAAGGGTTCCGCAGCTTTTCACAGCTCCCTGCAAGCAGCTGTGTTCCTGACTGCACCGGCCTGCGCTGCTGGTCCTTAAAGCGCTCTGCCCTGCCATCAGAGCCCCCGGAAGAGCAGCAGCACGGATTCAAACCTGGGTCCCAGGTGTACTGCTGGAGCCACCTCCGTTCTAATATCAACAGAACTGCGACCTACAATAAATGGGGGGCCAAGGGAGAAGGCAATGCCCTCTACATCCCTCCCTGAGCAGCCCCAACCCTGCCCCTCAGAACAAACAGATCAGGGGAGAGAGCTCTTAAGTCTCCTTTGTGCAGCAGCTGCTGTTGCCATGCGGTGAGCCTCGTTGCTATGAAGGTTTGCATGTCAGACAATGGCTTGTTTTGGCTCAAAATGAAGCTGCTATTGGCTGAGGTGTTTCCACGGCAAGTCGCCATGGCACTGGGATGGGGAATTGCAGGAGTTGGCTTGGTCATGCCCATCACATCCAGGTAAGTGGGGCCAGGAGGCTCTGCCCAGCTGGCGCACTCCACTCCAGGTGAAGTTAATTAAAGCAAGAGGGAAAGGAAACCCAGTAGCTAATGAGGCAGCAAGCAGAGCACTGCTTTCCAGTATAATTAGATCTGTTAATAGCTCCAGCAAATCGGAATCACACCTAACAGAATTAGGGAAACTGCCAAGACAGCTGCTCCCATGAAAGGCATTTAACACAACACATTCCCAGGGCGGGCGAGAGAGGCAGGGAGGGGCAGCAGCCACTCAAAGAGGGGTCGCCCAGACTTGAGTGGCCCGGGAAGTACAACCACTGCCATACAGCAGGGAGCAGAGTGCTGCATCACACAAAGCTAAAATCACAAGGATGAAACAAAGCCAAAAGTTTCCAAGTTTCCAGTAAACTAGGGCCATTCAGTGGCCTGATCTAGGCCCTACTTTGCTTTGCCAGGCATTTGTTTCCTTCTAGCTCTTTCAGAGGGCTCCTGGGGCCCGCTCTCCTACAGCATGATGGCTGTGTCTGCCAGTGCTGGTTGGAGGGGAAGGCTGAATGTCTAAACATCAGTTGTAAAACCTTCCGAGCCCCTGCAATCCCAGGGTCACCTTCTAGCAGGGGCTGACACCAACTTTTACCCTTCTGGGCTGATACAGGAGTTCCATAAGTGCTTAAAAACAGCCTCCTGACTCCACAGGACAGGGAGAGGCAATGCCCTCCCTTGGAAGGGGAGGCTGCTCTAGCCAAAACATCCCCTCCTCCTTCCATTGTTGTGTGCCTGATGTTGTCCTTCCCAGAGGTGGCCAAGGCAGGCGGGTATCATCCGCCCAGTGCCAGTGATCCTTTGGGCTGCGTGGTGCTACAGAAAGTCAGTTCCAGCCACGAGTTCACGCACACAGCCCCCAGACCGTTCGGTGGCAGGCTGCAGACACAGTCCCCAGGAAAGGAAGGAGGAAGTTATGTGACTGGATGAGCCCCAATTACCTCTGCCTGGTTGGCACAATAGGATGTCAAGCAGCTCGGACTGGGAGAGATGAACATGTGGGTGGGAGCTTTGAGCGTGCAGGAAGGCCTATGTTGGAGTGATTACTGAGTATGGGCATGTCTGACGCAAAGCCAGTTGGCCAGGGACTTGTCACACACCAGGTCAGGGCCTTCCACCCATCTCTCATTCCACGGGAGCACAGCATGGCCCTGTCTCACACTGGGGCCTGGACTAAGGCGGAGTCTACACTCCAAACTGCATCGACCTAATCCCGGGGGTAGACGGTGCTATGCAGATGGGAGGACTCTCCCGTCAGCGTAGGTAGCATCTTCACGAAGTGCTACAGCAACCCAGCTGCAGCGCTACAAGTGTAGACAAGCCCTGAGACTCCTTTGAGAAAGGCGTGGGTCAGAATCCACAAGCGTACAGTGCTGGGAACTCACGACAGCTTCTTCAGGAAGACTGGAGTGAACTCAGAGCAAACGATGTCTGTAGCTGCTGTGGGAAGAAGACATCTGGCTGCGTCCCCCCAAGTACAGAAGCAGCCTGCAGTGATCCTGCTAGGAGCTTCTCTCCACCTCTGTCTCGGGTTTAAATGCCTGAAACAGCCTTAGTATCACTCACTGGACGTCAGCAGAGGCCATCTCTCCCCAGACTAACTGCTTAGCTTTCTGTCCTGTGCCTAGTTAGACTAGTCTTTATCCAGCATAAAACAGCCCACACACATACAAATCTATCAACCCCACTCAGGGAACAGCGCAAGGAAGCTGGAAACACCAGTTCATATGTTGCAACAAACCCCTCTCCCTGCAACAGAGCCATGTAGCTGACATCACGCACTTCCTGCAATCAGCTAACTGTGGGGCTGATATTTTAAGCCAGGCAGTGTAGCTTCAGACATTCAGTAAAAGCACCGCCCCCCGCTGTGGCTACTGGGAGTTAAGCACAGGTGCTACTGCAACTTCCCAAGCAGGGAAGTGAACTGCCAACGAGGGAGAGTCCTGCTTGGGCAGGGCTAGGGGCAGCATCAGCGCAGATGGACTGAAGAGGAGACACCAAACACAGAGCAGGGGAGGGAGGTGGAGAAAAATTAATCAAGCAAATAAAAAGGGGAAGAGAGAGAGAGGTGCTGCCCAATCCACCAGCAGGGAGCAAGAGCTCCCTCTACCCACTGGGGACATCTAGGGTCACGGAACAGTCACTTGAGAGGCATGCGGTGCATTTTGCAAGCCTTGGCCACACACATCACGTAAGCAAGGTGTGTGCCGTAATCCTACAGCAGTGCTGTAAGCAGTGCCCCTATACCAGAGGTGGGCAAACTATGGCCCGCGGGACCGTCCTACCCGGCCCTTGAGCTCCCGGCCAGGGAGGTTAGCCCTCAGCCCTTCCCCTGCTGTCCCCATCCACCACAGCCTCAGCTCACCCTGCTGCTCTGAGAGGCATGGTAAAGGGGTGGGGAGGGGGTTGGATAAGGGGCAGGGAGTCCCAGGGGGCAGTCATGGGACAGTGAGCAGGGGGAGGTTGGATAGGTGTGGGAGTCCCAAGGGGCCTGTCAGGGGGTGGGGGTATGGATAGGGGTCAGTGTCCCAGGGGGAGGGGGCCGATTAGGGGTGTGGGGGGGTCCTGGGAGGGGACAAGGAAGGGGGGGGTTGGATGGATCGGGGGTTCTGGGAGGGGGGTAGTCAGGGGGCAGGAAGTGGGAGGGGGTGGATAGGATGTGGGGGACAGGCTGTTTGGTGAGGCACAACCTTCCCTACCCAGCCCTCCATACAGTTTCGGAACCCCAATGTGACCTTCAGGCCAAAGAGTTTGCCCACCCCTGCCCTACACCCTTTCACTGTGGGCAGGGGCAAGGAGACAGAAGTGGAGTGGGTGTGTTCTTAGGGAGAGCTTCATCCAAAGAGGTTTGAGTCAGCTCTTCCCTATACTAAGTCTGCTAGTTACACACAGGACAGGAGCACTGCACCGAAGACTGGGACTGGCCAGTGGAGACAACAGGACTTGAGCCCTGAATACCGGGTACACAGTCCTCGCAGCAAAGCCATTGCTACTGACAGCAGGAGCCAGGCTGAGAAGGATCTTTGCACGAGTTCATTGAATTACTGCAGACTAAAAATAGCGAAGCAGCAGGAATCGCAGAATGCCTCCAAGGCAAGATCTGAAACAATACTTGCCAAAAAAGGGATAATGTGGAAGGACAGGCAGACAGGCTGCAGAACTGCACAGACTGGAGAGGCATGGAAGAGAGGGGGGGTGAAAAAGAAATACCAGGCACTGAGGCTAACGGAGTTGTTTAAGCCTGAATCAGAGAGGACTAGAAATTAGTGCAGTGGAAAGTGGCCGCCATGCCTCAACTAATTCCTGTATGGAGCAGGCGGCCTGCTGCAGCAGCTGTCTCTGAGAGCTGTGTGTAGCAATCAGGCTTGAACACTTTTACCAGACACCAGGTAAATTCCTACCAGGCTGCTGCCCTTGGATCCTGCTCAAGTAGTCCATCTTGCTAACAGATGTCTGATAAACTTCCACTCCTCTGATTCCTGGAAGAATTCAGGAGCTTTCATCTGTCCCTTCTCCACCCCAAAGCCTCTTAACTATTCATGGGGCAGGGTGGTTTAATCTCGCTCAACCTCCTGGCTGCTGCTGTGAAGCTGGTGGTCTCCCTACTTATCCCTGCTTCCAGACTCTTTTTATATTCCCCTCCCCTGTGAATAGCTCCAGTGCTGCCTCTGCTCACAGCTTTCCTGACACAAGACTGGGAGATCCAATTTGTCAGTTTCATGGTTCCTCACAGGACTCTCAACAGCAGCAGTCGATTAACCAGTCTTGTCAGCTTCATGCTGCTGTAGCCTGGGGAAAGCTTTGAGAAGCAGCAGAGACGCTGTCTGCAGACTCAGGAACTCTCTCCATCAGGACACACTAGAATGGTTTTCTTTACTAGTATCCCTAATTTCTCTCTTTTCTACGAAAGCTTACACTTGGCAGAAATCGATGGCCTTTGGCTTCCCACTTGCGAGTGGGTTTTTCAAGCCCTGCTTGGCCCTGATCTGAATGAAGAGTCCATCTCGAGTGAGGGGCTGACAATAGAGCTGGCACAGATGCCTGCTCCTCTATAGGAACTAGGAATGTAAATATTGGTAAAAAAAGTTAATTGGTTAAGTTATTAAAATTATATTGTTTAGCTGGTTAACCGTAAACCAAGGTCCCTGCAACCAGCCCAGTGCGGCAGGGGCTGGGGCTGAGGTCCCTCTGGCTGGCCGGCCTGGCGCAGTCAGGGCTGCTCCAGCTGGCCAGCCCTGCACGGCCGGGGGCCCTCCAGCTGGCATGGGGCTGCCGGGGTCAACGGTTAAGGTTGGTTAACGGTAAACCTAATGCTTACTAGTTAACCAGACAACCATTTCACCTTTTGCATCTCTAATAGGAACCAGGAGCTTGACTTTGGGACTCTAGGGGGAGGGTCACAATCCTACAGGCAGACAGGAAATAAGTTTGGGGCAGTTGAGGGGGAAGAGATCTTACACACAGTGCAGCCAAGCTGCTTTTCTTCCAGCCCTTGCAGGCACAGCCGGCTTGTCTGAAATGTGAGGCACTGACTGCAGCATAGATACGTGGGACCAAAGCAACAGAGTCCATGCGTGGGGACCAGGCAGTGGCTCACAGACTCCTGGAGTAGACTGGAGGGAAGCGAAGGCTGTTTGCTAAGTCTGCGTCACAGAGCGAGACCTTGGCAGGCAGCTGATTGGACACTCAACAGAGACGAGTGCTTTAAAACTACCCCAAGAGCAGGGCTCATCAGCATAAAGCCCTATGTTTTCCTCCAGTTCTCCCCAATCCAATCCTAGGAGCACAGAGTGGAAAGGGCAGCCAGCAGCACGGCTGGCTCACACACCCTCAGTGAGTTTCAGCTATGCCACAGGCTGACAGCTGCAAGCACAGACTTCCACCAGCACACGCCGACTTCCACAATCCAGGCCCCAATACCTGCTTCCTCCTCCCCACCGGCAACGCTAGCTGAGAAAGGAGGAATCCCCCAGGGTTTTTGCAACATACTTGCTCCCTCCTTCCTCAGGTACACCAGGGAAAGCCACTTCCAATTCCTTGCTGGCCACGAATCTGATGAAAGTTTCCAACCACACAACTGAGCAGAGAGCAATGGAGGGGACGGAGCGGCATGGAACAGCCGGTTTCCTGCCTTACCGCTCTGGCCAGACCCCACTGGGACACAGGCTCTAAGGTGACACCCCAGAAAGCTCCCCCTCTCCCAACTGCTTCAGGTCTCGCTCTCATCCCAGTGGGAATATGCTCCATTCTCACAGCTGCACTGTTGTAGCTGCACCGTTTGGCCACGGGCCAATCACATATTTAAAAAATGGTAGGGGAGTTGTGCCCAACCCATGATCTTTACACAGTACTGAGGGCTGCACAGAACTGGTTTTGCCCATGTATCATTTTATGTACTGGAGACCTACACAAAGCAACGAACTCCAGCAAAATTACACACAAGCTGTAGATATGGTTTATAACCTCTGCTTGCAACACTGCAACAAGCAACCTCTGGCTGAATGACAGCAGCGTACCCCTGCCTATGGAGATTTAAGTTTAAGTTGAGCTGTAATGATCATCTGAGCCAATAAAGGGAGTTTCTGTACTAGCAATCACAAGAGCACAGTGTGTGCCCCTGCCACTTCTCCCCGTCCCCAACACACATTAGTGAAGGAGGAGCAGACGCAGGGGTGTCCATTTCTAGGAATGAGCTTCTCTGAGGCGTCGGATTGTCACCAAGTGCTCCCCCCACCCCTCTGGGTTCTGTTCCCACGTCCCAGTTCCAGCTGGGACCAGACGTGCCACATGAAAGGGTATTCTCCTGGTACCTCCAGCCTCCCAGGAAGCAGGAGACAGTTGGAGTCTCATAGGGAAGGATGGTCTTCTGTACTCTCCAACCCAATTTTGAAGCCTGAGGAGTTTCTGACCAGGAGCCACATTCTGGTGCTTCCTTCAGTAACTAGCTGTGTGACATTCACCCAATGTTCATTTTGTGGGTGTTCACACGAATGGCCCCTGTATTTCATGAACTACAAGGCCACTTTCAAAAAGGCAAATCCAGAATGTCCCGAGCCAAGCAAATACAAGGGAAACACAGCAGTGGGCTATCTACTTCCAGATCTTTTCAATACACTGACCCTGGAAAAGTAATCCCCAGCACTGCAGTTCAGAGGGAGTCAGGAAAAGGGCAGGTAACCTTAGGACTGGCTCCTGTGCACACAGGTAGTAATTCTAGACTAGGAATAGATCACAACGAGAAGGTGGTGCCAATCCCATCACTCAGCCAGCCTGGCACCTGGCCTGGGGAGAACGCACACCCTGGTCTCGCAAGGTCTGCTTGCCCAAACCCGCTCCCTTGGCTTGCCAGTGGCTCTCCTCCCCAAGCACCTCTGCATTGCCTTTAGAGCACCCTCCTTGCCCCATTAAACAATGGCAGCTGCGGGGAAGCTGAACTTACCCACAGCACTGCCAGGATGCCGTGCACACACTGCTCTGGCCCATGCTCACCACGCAGCCTCCAGATTTACGAACTCCTACAGAGGCAGTTAAAGGGGCACACAGCGCTGTGGAGAGAGCTCATGACGATGACTGGTCTCAACTTCAGGGACGAGCACAGGTTTGTGCCTCTCATACCTCGAGAGATCTGTGCCCTGAGCTCTCTAAATAACCTGGGACAGAGGTGCTGGCAGGGGTCCAATGGCAGCTAAACCTCATCAACCCTCACGAACTCCGAACACAAAGCCAGGCTTTGTGCACAAGACCAGATCAGCACCCATCAGAAAAAGGCTCCTTTGGCCTGGGACCCTGATCTCCTCTAGGGCCTGTTGTGAAAGCTCGACTGGATCAGTTACTTAGCAATAGCCTCCTGCTACCTTGCTGGTTACGTGTGCCCTTGGGAGAGATTCACAAACATGAACAAACCTCAGTTTGGAAAGGGGGAGAGCCTGGTGCGCTCCCTTCTTTATCTGCTTTAATTCATGTGACAACAGCATTACTGGGTGCTGGGTGTTTCCATCCTGTCTGGGCTATGGGCTAACTTGTTACTGTTACTGGATTTGCTGTATAGATTCACACTTTGAAGTGACCCTTGAGACATGCCCTCTGAACCCCTCCCATCCCAGCTACAGTCCTCCAAGAATATCCCACCCCTCTTAGGCCTGGAAGGGTAATGCTGGGGATGGGGCAGCGTGCACACCTGGCAATGAATACAACGGTATGACAAACAACAATCCAACTGTGGAAGAGGACAGACAAGCTCTCCAAAGGCACTTACCATCTTCCGTCTCCTGCCAGACGATGCCCTCCAGGTTGACGCTGGTGCCGGGTTCACAAGGGCCCAGACACTCCGGCTCGGTAGCCAATGCCACATCGCAGGTGTTCACCCCCACAGAGCGAGTGCGTACCATGATCTGCTCGCATGGTGATGAGATGTCATTATTGACAACGGGGACCAGGAGATGCAAGGGCAAAACTGCAGGCGTGGAGACTGGAGACTCCATCTGCGGGGAAGGAGAAATACACCAGTGACCACTGGGGAGAGCACCGAGGAGAAAGCAAACACCAGCAAGGCCCTCCCGCTTTCCTGGAGAACACAAATCAGGGCGCCCCCCTCCTGCCACTGTCCCATTTGGCCTATTTGCTCAGAGCAGGTTCACAGCCCATCCAGCCTCCATCAGAGGAGTAGGATTTAATAAGTCTTTTCCAGCCCTGATATGCCTATAAACTATGGCTCACTGCAAGAACAGCATTTTACAAACAGAGTCTAGGCCCCACCCTTGTTCCTCAGCTGGAGACCTCCTGGACCTCAGCCCTGCCAGAGAGGCTCTGGCTGGGCTGCTTTCAACAACAAAAAGTCTTTCCAGAACAGGATCCCCAGTCTCCCGTAGCCAGTCAGTCAATCTACCTGGAGACGGATCTGGTTTGGCTATTGCCTGAACATCAACACCCGGAAAAGCAGCCCTGGATCTGATGGAAGGAATCACAGAATTCTGCCAGACTGGCTGGGGCAGGGCAGGAGAGGCAGCTGGCACCCTTCAGATACCTGTTCCATCCCAATGGCCTCTCCCCAGCTTTACCCCAGACCAGATCGACCCCCAGCAACCTCCCTGCCTGTTTAGAGACTAACCCCTACACCTCTGCTTTCCATGCACCAGAGCCCTGGGATGACGCAGGGGGTCTCTCATGGTGAAGAGGAAAGCCAGCCATCTTGCTTTTCTTGCACATGAAAGTCACTTCCTCAGTGCCAGAGCTGGGGTAGGTCTGCATGGAAAGCAGAGAAGTCAGCTGAACTGGGTGGAGCACAGACAAACCCTGTGGCCATCGCCACCCCCATCCCCAGCTCAGTAAACCAGGCTCACAGCCACTCGGCTATGCAAGCAGCCTGCTCAGATGGCTGAGCAGATTAGAAAGTCACCCCAGCTGATGCTCTATGGTCCAGCACCGTGTGACAGAGGAGAAAAGCCAAAGGGCTGGTTCATTTCAGAGTCCTGTCCAGACTGCCAGTCAATGGAATGCTTTGGTATACAGCCTGTGTCTCCAGTGCCCAGACAGCGTAGCTCATTTTCTCACCCTCCACCAGCTAAAGCAGCCTTCCCACCCACACTGAATCAGACCCCCAACCATACCCTTGCAATGGGGATTTGCAGCACTACTCTTGCTGGCTGGTCGGGCTGTGCTCTGACCTCCTCCCCAGGAGTAGGGTTTCTGATCTTGATAAGATGCTGAGCAGCAAAAAGCAGCAGCAGACACTAAGAAAACCACCCCCATGTAAGTCACCAGCAAGCTCACAAACTGCAACACAAGTCATTCTGGGAGTCGGGACAGACCTCCACAGCATCCAGCAGTGAGCTAGCCAGGACATGCCTCTGCAAGCCTGCTGCTTGGCACAGCCCTGGAGCTAGAACCATGGGAAGCTTGGCGGCCTGCTGTCCTCAGCCCCAGAGAGGCAGGAAGCGGAGGTCTCCAAGCTGCTTGCCAGGAGGTGCCCTGCCTGCTGGGGATGGCCCTACTGGCATTTCCAACTGTAAAGTCATCGCTATTTGTGGCACTCAACTGTCAACAGCCACAAAATGTTCAGACTCCCATTGAGACAAATTCTGGTCCCTGAACAGCTGCCAAAACATTATCCTTAGCTGCCTGTTGTGACAGCGACCTCTGCTAAGCCTGCCTTTTTACGAAACCGTTAGCTGGAGTGCAAGACCACACACTGAACCTCGGCTGCCAAATCAGGCCCAGCCTCACTCCACACAACCTCTGCTGTGGGGCCTGAGTTCCCCCATCTTCCCACACCCAAGCCCCACGTCAGGGACATTTGCAACTCCATTAGCAACCAGCACGCTGAACAGGGGAGGGGGCCAAGCTTCCTACCACCGATGCTGGAGAAGCAGGAGGCAAAGGGGTGTTCTAAGGCAGTGGGAAGCACCATGGTAAAATGTAGTAGTTTGCCACATGCTGGCAGAAGCTGGGTGGATGGATTTGCCATTGCCCGTGTTACCAAAGCAGACAGGGCAAAGTGCCGCTGGCCTGCAGTTAGCTCCTTGTCCTCCTCTCCTCTGGACAGCCCATCGAAGCGAATCCAGTGTGATAAGCATTAAAGACAGCCCCAAGGTTTCCTCCGCAGTGACTGAGTTACAGTCTCTCCCCACTCAGCGGCAGAGCCTGCATGCTGTTTCTTCTGTGGGCTTTTCCTGACAGCAGGCCTGGCTTTCTGCTGACAGCAACAAATCCCTCAGGATCCAGATTCTTGGCCTTCATTTCTGAGGCAACCCTTTGGAGAGACTGCCACACCTTGCACTTGTGCTGTCCAAGCCCCTTTTGGAGCTGCCCATGGCCTGTTCTCCCTGAAGGATCAGAGAAGAAAGAATTTTGCCTTCCACATACTTCCTCTGCCCAAGACGGGGCGCGGATCCTCACCAGGGCAGATACGAGCCACATGTGCAGAAGGGGGCCTCACTAGGCACCTCAGCAAATCCCATGTAAACAATGAGTCCCTGGGAACCGCTAGGGCCCAAGAAAGCAAACAGCTCCAGAAAACCCCTCTCCCTGAGCAAACCCCTAGCACAAGCAAAGAGACTGCCTTCAACTCCCATCCATTTACAAATTAACGCCAGTCCCCTGCAGTGAAATAGCTGGAGAGGAACCATGTGCAATTGACACAACTTGGCTGATGGCAGCAGGACTAGCAGAAATGGAGCGTCAGGTGGGGAAGCATTCAGCCCCGAGTATCATTTGCTAGTCAGCGCTGGGAGCAGTGGCTGATCGCTTGTTTGTGTGGCAGAGGAAAGGAAGGGCACCTGTGGGTTTTGAAACCGTTCAGCTTCCTTCCACTTTGCAACAGAAACCACAGTGCAGCAGAGGCGTGTTTAATTACAGTTCCAGCTCTGCTAATTATCGTTTGGGCACATTTGTAATCTGCGTTATGCCACAGTGCATAATAAGCAGTTCACTGAGACCCATCTAATAAGCAAGGCGGCTTTATGGGATTTCATATTTCACTCTGCACTGGAACCAATGAAGCCTTATTTATCAGCTGTCTGTCCGGAGAAAAGAGAAACCAGGAGGAGCAACAGCTTTAGGTAAAGGGGGAGAGAGAGAGAAAGAGAAAAAAACCTCAAAGGCAAAGGAGAGAGAGTACAACACCTCCCCCCAGCAGACAGATTGGCAGACAGGTAGCCAGGTCCTGGGAAGACTTGGAACGGAGCTGAGAAGTGGGCCAGTGGTCGAGACAAGATCAATCCCTGAATTCACCTAACACCTATGTTTTATCTCCCAGTGATAGGGCTTTTCATCCTGCTTCTTTTATCGAGCCCAACACAAGGTGAGAGGCTTGGTCTGCTGGTCACTGCACAAGCTGCAGGCGGACAGCCTGTGAACAGAGACTGATCTGCGAAAGGAAGAAGCCAGGGACTCATTAGTCTCACCATGGGAAGTAATTACAGTGTCCTCCTCCTAAGCACAGCGATGCCACTGGCCATGAATCTCCTCCCAGGCTCAGAGCCACATACAGCTGGAGCCAGCCCTACTGTGAGCGGCAAGCAGCAGTCCGTGTAAAGCCAGGTCTGAGAGCTTCTCTCCCCTTCAGCTAGTCACATCAAACCCCCACCACAGGGCCAGCACTTCAGCACCAGCCAGTCTGGTTCTAGAAGCAGATGTCGAGGCAGGGAGACTTGCAGCAGAAATTATGCTCATTAGGTAGCGCTCCAACACGCACACCCCTTAAGCAACCACTTTAAAGCCCCCTCCAGACACCTGGCAGTTTTGAGTGAGGATGCAGACAACAGACCTTGCAGGTCCTTTAAGCCCTGGTCTACACTAGGACTTTAGATCGAATTTAGCAGCGTTAAATCGATTTAAACCTGCACCCGTCCACACAATGAAGCCCTTTATTTCGACTTAAAGGGCTCTTAAAATCGATTTCCTTACTCCACCCCTGACAAGTGGATTAGCGCTTAAATCGACGTTGCCGGCTCGAATTTGGGGTACTGTGGACACAATTCGATGGTATTGGCCTCCGGGAGCTATCCCAGAGTGCTCCATTCTGACCGCTCTGGACAGCGCTCTCAACTCAGATGCACTGGCCAGGTAGACAGGAAAAGAACCGCGAACTTTTGAATCTCATTTCCTGTTTGGCCAGCGTGGCAAGCTGCAGGTGACCATGCAGAGCTCATCAGCAGAGGTGACCATGATGGAGTCCCAGAATCGCAAAAGAGCTCCAGCATGGACTGAACGGGAGGTACGGGATCTGATCGCTGTTTGGGGAGAGGAATCCGTGCTATCAGAACTCCGTTCCAGTTTTCGAAATGCCAAAACCTTTCTGAAAATCTCCCAGGGCATGAAGGACAGAGGCCATAACAGGGACCCGAAGCAGTGCCGCGTGAAACTGAAGGAGCTGAGGCAAGCCTACCAGAAAACCAGAGAGGCGAACGGCCGCTCTGGGTCAGAGCCCCAAACATGCCGCTTCTATGATGAGCTGCATGCCATTTTAGGGGGTTCAGCCACCACTACCCCAGCCGTGTTGTTTGACTCCTTCAATGGAGATGGAGGCAATACAGAAGTAGGTTTTGGGGACGAAGAAGATGATGATGAGGAGGTTGTAGATAGCTCACAGCAAGCAAGCGGAGAAACTGGTTTTCCCGACAGCCAGGAACTGTTTCTCACCCTAGACCTGGAGCCAGTACCCCCCGAACCCACCCAAGGCTGCCTCCTGGACTCAGCAGGCGGAGAAGGGACCTCTGGTGAGTGTACCTTTTAAAATGCTATACATGGTTTAAAAGCAAGCATGTGAAAGGATTACTTTGCCCTGGCATTTGCGGTTCTGCCTTTGCAAAAGGTTTCTGGGGAGGGCAGCCTTATTTCGTCCTTCATGGTAGGACACTTTACCACTCCAGGCCAGCAACACGTACTGGGGAATCACTGTAGAACAAAGCATTGCAGTGTATGTTTGCTGGCATTCAACCAAAATCCGTTCACGCGGTGGGAGGAGGCAAAATGCGACCTTGTAACGAAAGCACATGTGCTATGTATGTAATGTTAACTTTCAAGGTTTACCCTGAAAGAGTGTAGCCACTGTTTTATAAAATGTGTCTTTTTAAATACCGCTGTCCCTTTTTTTTTCTCCACCAGCTGCATGTGTTTCAATGATCACAGGATCTTCTCCTTCCCAGAGGCTAGTGAAGCTTAGAAAGAAAAAAAAACGCACTCGCGATGAAATGTTCTCCGAGCTCATGCTGTCCTCCCACACTGACAGAGCACAGACGAATGCGTGGAGGCAAATAATGTCAGAGTGCAGGAAAGCACAAAATGACCGGGAGGAGAGGTGGAGGGCTGAAGAGAGTAAGTGGCGGGCTGAAGAGAGTAAGTGGCGGGCTGAAGACAGGGCTGAAGCTCAAAGGTGGCGGCAGCGTGATGAGAGGAGGCAGGATTCAATGCTGAGGCTGCTGCAGGACCAAACCAGTATGCTCCAGTGTATGGTTGAGCTGCAGCAAAGGCAGCTGGAGCACAGACTGCCACTGCAGCCCCTCTGTAACCAACCGCCCTCCTCCCCAAGTTCCATAGCCTCCACACCCAGACGCCCAAGAACACGGTGGGGAGGCCTCCGGCCAACCAGCCATTCCCCCACAGAGGATTGCCCAAAAAAAAGAAGGCTGTCATTCAATAAATTTTAAAGTTGTAAACTTTTAAAGTGCTGTGCTTAAAGTGCTGTGTGGCATTTTCCTTCCCTCCTCCACCACCCCTCCTGGGATACCTTGGTAGTCATCCCCCTATTTGTGTGATGAATGAATAACGAATGCATGACTGTGAAGCAGCAATGACTTTATTGGCTCTGCAAGCAATGATTAAAGGGAGGAGGGGAGGGTGGTTAGCTTACAGGGAAGTAGAGTGAACCAAGGGGCGGGGGGGTTCATCAAGGAGAAACAAACAGAACTTTCACACTGTAGCCTGGCCAGTCATGAAACTGTTTTTCAAAGCTTCTCTGATGCGTACCGCGCCCTCCTGTGCTCTTCTAACCGCCCTGGTGTCTGGCTGCGCGTAACCAGCAGCCAGGCGATTTGCCTCAACCTCCCACCCCGCCATAAACGTCTCCCCCTTACTCTCACAGATATTGTGGAGCACACAGCAAGCAGTAATAACAGTGGGAATATTGGTTTCGCTGAGGTCTAAGCGAGTCAGTAAACTGCGCCAGCGCGCCTTTAAACGTCCAAATGCACATTCTACCACCATTCTGCACTTGCTCAGCCTGTAGTTGAACAGCTCCTGACCACTGTCCAGGCTGCCTGTGTACGGCTTCATGAGCCATGGCATTAAGGGGTAGGCTGGGTCCCCAAGGATACATATAGGCATTTCAACATCCCCAACAGTTATTTTCTGGTCTGGGAATAAAGTCCCTTCCTGCAGCTTTTGAAACAGACCAGAGTTCCTGAAGATGCGAGCATCATGCACCTTTCCCGGCCATCCCACGTTGATGTTGGTGAAACGTCCCTTGTGATCCACCAGAGCTTGCAGCACTATCGAAAAGTACCCCTTGCGGTTTATGTACTCGGCGGCTTGGTGCTCCGGTGCCAAGATAGGGATATGGGTTCCGTCTATAGCCCCACCACAGTTAGGGAATCCCATTGCAGCAAAGCCATCCACTATGACCTGCACATTTCCCAGGGTCACTACCCTTGATATCAGCAGATCTTTGATTGCGTGGGCTACTTGCATCACAGCAGCCCCCACAGTAGATTTGCCCACTCCAAATTGATTCCCAACTGACCGGTAGCTGTCTGGCGTTGCAAGCTTCCACAGGGCTATCGCCACTCGCTTCTCAACTGTGAGGGCTGCTCTCATCTTGGTATTCATGCGCTTCAGGACAGGGGAAAGCAAGTCACAAAGTTCCATGAAAGTGCCCTTACGCATGCGAAAGTTTCGTAGCCACTGGGAATCGTCCCAGACCTGCAACACTATGCGGTCCCACCAGTCTGTGCTTGTTTCCCGAGCCCAGAATCGGCGTTCCACAGCATGAACCTGCCCCATTAGCACCATGATGCATGCATTGTCAGGGCCCATGCTTTCAGAGAAATCTGTGTCCATGTCCTGATCACTCACGGGACCGCGCTGACGTCGCCTCCTCGCCCGGTATCGCGTTGCCATGTTCTGGTGCTGCATATACTGCTGAATAATGCGTGTGGTGGTTAATGTGCTCCTAATTGCCAAAGTGAGCTGAGCGGGCTCCATGCTTGCCGTGGTATGGCGTCCGCACAGAAAAAAGGCGCGGAACGATTGTCTGCCGTTGCTCTGACGGAGGGAGGGGCGACTGACGACACGGCTTACAGGGTTGGCTTCAGGGAGCTAAAATCAACAAAGGGGGTGCCTGTACATCAAGGAGTATTTCAGGCAGGACTGCACGGAGGGTTCCAATAAGAAATGGTGCACCTAAGTTATCGTTGTTATTGGAACAAGGAGGTTAGCCTGGCCTCTGATTGATACATGGCTAGATTTACCTCGCTGCACCTTCTCTGTGAGTGACTGCAGTGTGACCTAGAGGAATGAGTCCCCTAGACAGGGGAGGAGGCAAATGAGTACAAAACAAATCTGGTCTATTTCTTGTTTTGACCCACTCCATCTATCTTTTACATCTTTGGCTGGCAGCAGACGGTGCAGAAGGACTGCATGCCATCCACATCTCATGGCTGCTCGGCAGAAGATGGTACAGTACGCCTGCTAGCCATCCCCATCTCTTGCCTGCCTGGCAGAAGATGGTGCAATACGACTGCTAGCAATCCTCATCTCTTGCCTGCCTGGCAGAAGATGGTACAGTACGACTGCTAGCAGTCCGTATCGCCTGCCTGCTCACCATAAGACGGTTCAATAGGACTGACTGCAGGACTAAAGAGAATGACCTGGTCAAGTCACTCCAAATGTAGTCCCTGCGCCCATGTCTGCCCAGGCGCTCCCAGCCGACGCGGCCAGGAGCACCTCGGACACGATGAGGACGACTACCAGTCGTATTGCACCGTCTGCTGCCAGAAGGCAAGGGGTTACTGCTACTGTGCAGCAAAGCCGTACCGCGTCTGCCAGCACCCAGGAGACATAGGGTGACGGTTACCTGAGCAGGCTCCATGCTTGCTGTGGTATGGCGTCTGCACAGGTAACTCAGGAAAAAAGGCGCGAAATGATTGTCTGCCCTTGCTTTCACGGGGGGAGGGAGGGAACGGGAGGCTGACGATATGTACCCAGAACCACCCGCGACAATGTTTTAGCCCCATCAGGCATTGGGATCTCAACCCAGAATTCCAATGGGCAGCGGAGACTGCGGGAACTGTGGGATAGCTACCCACAGTGCAACGCTCCGGAAGTCGACGCTTGCCTCGGTACTGTGGAAGCGCTCCGCCGAGTTAATGCACTTAATGCACTTAGAGCATTTTCTGTGGGGACACACACACTCGAATTTATAAAACCGATTTCTAAAAAACCGACTTCTATAAATTCGACCTTATTCCGTAGTGTAGACATACCCTAAGTCAGGTTTCACGGCATGTGACTCACATCCGGCTTCAGTTCCTAGCTCAGCCACAGATTCCCCGTGTGACCTCAGGCAAACCATGTAACATTGCCTGTCTCAGTTCCCCTTTGTACAGCGAGGCTACTACTACCTTGCCTGCTGGGGGTCCTGAGGCTAAAGCTATTAACGTCTGTGGCGGAATGACTGCTCTCCCGGGGGCGAGGCACTAGACAGCCCCTGGGTAATAGCTGTGCAGCATACGTTTCACTGCCCAGTGCATGTCAGAGAGTGGTAGAGTCTGTATCTGTCCAGCAGCTGCAATGAAGAACCCACTTTGTGTTTACCACACCAGAGCCCTGTCTCTTCTCCAACATCAGGGACCCACACTCTGGTGACTAAGATAAGAATCTAACACAGCTAACCCAGAAAACCACACAAAGGCTGCTGGATGGGGAAAACAAGAAAGAAAATGCAGCCCCAAGAAGCTGTAAGGATCACAGAGAGATCTTAGAACTGGACTGGGGGATTACAGAGTGATCTTGAAACCTTTCTCCGGCAGCAGGCTTAGAGCTCAGAGCTGACATGCTGCTGGAAACATGCTACCAGTGCAAAGTGGTGGTGTTTCTGGTGCCTTGCTCACCCCACACAGACAACAAGCCAAACCCCTCTGCAAGGGGAACTCCCAGCCAGGTGCTGACATGGGGAGGGCCAGACACCTCTGGACTTGCACAGAAGTCAGCTGTCTGACATCCTGAGCCCATGCCAAGATGCCTCCAGCAGCCATGCTACCATGTGGTGTCTTGAAGATAATTCACATTAAAGGGCCAGCACATCTTAATCAGTACACAGAGCAGCAGTTAGTTAAACCTAGAGAAACAGAGATACATGGTACAAAAATCAAATAGAATTGGCATCAAGGCTGGATTATAACCCCTGACCCCGACATCACATGGACCCAGACAGAAACCACCAAGCCAATTTTGGAAATTTCTTGATAGCATCAGACATTAAAGTAACACCAGAAAGTGAGCTGTGTGACTGCACTTTTCAGGGCAACAGGTCTGAGACATCTGACGCTGGAGATGATTAAGCAGTGGCAGTGAAGAAACTTGGGCCATGTCTACACCAGAAACATAGGTAGTATTAACAGATGTGTTAACACACTAGCATACCCAGAGTTTAGCACATTTTCAAATGAGATAGCTGGTTGTGGTCAGCACTACACCAGCTAACATGTTAACCCCCTGGCTACACTAGTGTGTCAAACCTGTTAGGTAAAAGGAGCTAGCTAACACATTTCTAAACATGATCTACCTTCCTCATCGACAGAGAGCCTCAGAGAATCCTCCAACTTCAAGAAGAGCACTGAACATGGCAAGAGCCAAGTGAGACACTACACACTAACCACTACTAGCTAGCCAACATCTGCAAGTCTCCTAACACGGACAGGGCCAGAACGAAGATCTGAGATTGTCCTAAACTGTACAGGATTACTTAGTATTTGTATTTAGCACCCAGGAGCCCCAGGCGTGGACAAGGACTTCACTGTGCTAGATGCTGTACAAACACAAAACAAAGAGACAGTCCCTGCTACAAAGAGCTTACGGACTAAGTATTAGAAAAGAGACAGCAGCTGGATATAGACAGACGGACCAGGGAATCCAAGGAAACAATGGGACAGTGTTGTCTAAACATACCAGATAGACACAGGGGAGGGGAGGGTGGAACACACAAGCACAGTGAACAATGGAATGGTGGCAAACATCACTGTACCTCCACAATCTTTGTTTTGGGTGGGCGTAGTGAGGAGGGGATCAGCCACATGCAAAGAAAAGATCAGGGGGCCACGGAGCCAAGGAAAAGGAGAGGAGCAGTAGGTGTGCAGTGACACTCAGGTGAAGAGTCTGGAAGTGGGAGGTTTAGGGCAAGCAGCTTGTCAGCACAGAGAACACAGTACGGCTTTGAGATACCCGCTGCCCGTGCTGCTGGAGTGTCAGACCCACAAGCATGAGGCATCGATAACATGCCACAATCCATCAATACAATGCAAGCTGCAATTCAAAAGGCAGTAAGTCAGGCTACAGATGCAGGCTCTCTCCAGGCAGGAGGCTGGAACTGCCATCATCCCACCCATCACCAGGAGGGACAGCCATCTGGTCCTGCCAGAGCAGCAATCTGCAGCAAGGCCAGCTACTTGCACACCGCTGCCTCTCACAACATAGAGAACCCCCCCCCCCCCCCCCCAGAACCCTGAGGTTCCAGATAACACAGTGCTCTATGGAGAACACAGTCTCTCCAGACCACATGCCTGAACAAGTGCACTGCTTCAGATACACAATCTGGGAGACTGAACTCACCATATGACCCATTCCAGGCCCGGCAGCCCACGTGTATATAATGCACAGCGCATATGCTCCAACCCACAGAAGCTTGGAATATTTGCCACTTCCCCACCAGGTGCTGATTCAGGAGTCAGTGTCAGTGTTCAGGATGACAATGCCTAGAAGCAGCTTAAACCATAGCTCAGCAAGACAGCCCCTCTACGGAATCCCAACATCATCACATGTAATGGCCCAGACTGAATGAGCATCACTAAAA
This sequence comes from Caretta caretta, assembly GCF_965140235.1. Taxonomy (NCBI): domain Eukaryota; kingdom Metazoa; phylum Chordata; order Testudines; family Cheloniidae; genus Caretta; species Caretta caretta. The sequence continues at coordinate 45,483,981 of NC_134215.1, read as the reverse complement.
CAGTGTTTTTACTGTGCATGGCACTGCTGAATCTTGACTCAGAGATGAGAGGGCCTCAGCGCTCGCATCCCTTCACACTGTCAGAGGAGTTTCAAACATCTCCAGACATGTGGCAATTACCACTGACCAACTGCTCCAGTGATACCCAGACCGAGGCACTCTGAGGCTTCCACTCTGAGCTCACATGCCATCAGGCACATGGACTCCTCCATAGACCCCGTGGATATAGCCAACCATGAGAACTTCAGAGCCCAGAGAGTCACACTGTGTGGCAATATGCATCTCCCACACACTGCTGTCTTCTGGGAGGTTGCAGCTCCACCCACTGTGGATGGCATCGTCAGTAACCTCAAATGGGAACCAGAGCCTACTCCAAGCCTGAACTCCATATTGCTTATCAACAACGTGAAGATATCTCATGATATTGTCAATGCACGTTGGTCTTCAGCACTCAGAAGACTCAATGCTGACACCTGTTCCGCTGCCTATGTGCTCCAGAGCACACTCTAGCAGGTTCTGCCAGGCAGCCCTGGAATCAGACCCCAGGGACAACATCTGACACACTTGGGAGGCACATGACAGATCATTCAAAGCAGTATTTAAAAGACTCCAGGAGAAGAACCTCACCCTACATGGAGCTAAATGTGAGTGCCATAAATCCTCATTACATCTTTTCTGCAGCTTGAATAGCACCAGATCCTAACAAGAAAGCAGCCAACCAAAGCTTGTCAGCACCACAGAATGCCAGTGAAGTACAGAGTCTTCTGGGAGTGCTCATGCACACTTCACTCCTGACTATACAGCAGTGGTGCAATCACTGCAGAACTCACCGCGGAGGCAGGCTAACCTGTGGCCCTGGGAAGCCGTGCATGCAGAGGCTGTTAAACCTCACGGACTGATTGACAAGTGTAATGTTCTATTTTGACCCAGCCAAAAACAGCAATATCATCACTGATGATAATCCTGTTGGGGCACCATGGCACAGAAGAATGCAGTGACTTGTCCCACCTGCAGAGGTGCTTAGTGCCAGCAGAGTTCTGACACATGGATATTTAGAGAGAAAAGAGCTCTCACTATTAGCCAGAGCTGTGAACACTTTCACCTGTGCCTTCATGGAGCCCTATGCACCACGAGCATAGATCACAAGCCTCCTGCACATATATTTTACATCCCCAGATCTATACCATCTGCACACACTGAATGCTGGGACTTCAGCCACACAAGTTCTGCATGATCCACAAGAACAGGAAACCCTGCTGACTACATGATGGTGGAGGTGATAACTGGAAAACTATTCTAAACTATTGTTTTAGAATTACAAGTTTCTCCTCACTCCCCAAATGCAAGATCTTCTCAGTAAATTCCAGCTTAAGTATAAAGCCAGAAACCTTAAATATAATTATCACGACCAAAAGAGTTTATCATTTATCAAGAGAGTTTATCATTTATCAAGAATGGAGACGCTTCAGTGCTGTGAATTACTGTCATCATTTTCTGAGTAGTAGAGACCTAGAGGGACTGCCCTTCGAGGAGAGACCAAAGAGGTAGATCTGCTTAGTTCAGAGAGAAGATGAATAAGAAGGAACATAGAAGTTATACAAGATAATGAAGGGCACAGAAAAGGTAGATCGGGTGTTTCTGTTTACCGTCTCTCAATACACAAGCAATGGGACATTCAATGAAAAGGAAAGGAAGTGTTTTTAAAAATTCCTCTTATTTTAAACACACCTAAAACACATCATTAACCTGCGGAACTCACTGCCACAAGACAACCATGAGCCTAGAACTTAGCAAGATTCCAAAAAGGATCAGACATTCCTATGGACCCCAAAAGCATGCATAGTTCTGATGTTAGGCAGGAGTTTTTAAATGTTCCAAGTATGCAAGGCATATCCTTACTGTGCTACATCTGTAACGAGCAATGCTGGAGCTCCAATGCAGTTTTTAAAAACTGGACTGAACAGCAACAAAGCCTGTTAACAGAGAGTCTGTAATGGCTGCAGATTTCACTGTGGCTGCTCCGAAATAGAATCATAGTTTCCGTAGTAAGAAGCAGTAAACACCAGAGCAAGGAAGAGTCAGAGAAAAAGTGCCATTTTTATGCCAATACCTCCACAAATGGAGCAAAGTTCAATACTGCTCTCCAGATGAATACGATAGACATAAGAACACAACATCTGATCCATTCCGCTCAATGCGTGCCGGTAACTAGCTCCAGCACTGCAACCACAGAACCCAGGGCTCTTGCTCCAGCTCCTGCCATGTTCTGCTCCGAGTGCATTGAGCAGGGAGGAGAAGTGAACACAGGAAGGGGGAGCAGTCAGGATTTCTTTCCCAGCAGGTAGAGCATAAGCAGTGTTCGTGCCAGCTCTAAATTCCTTAGCGTGCTGTAATGGAGAAGCTAAGCTCACCAATCCAGATGGTTACGATTTGCACTGCACCTGGGAACCTGGCTGTTTCCCTTACAAACAGAGGGAGGGAGAAAGAAAAACCTTATCACAGAACCTAGGCTCAGCCTCTGCCTCCCTGCTCCTGCGTCTGTTCTTGTGACACAGGCTTTGCTGGATGAAGTCTGCCCACTGTGCTTGTCACTGCCTGTTCTCACCCCAGAATCCCTCAGACTGCTTAAGATTCACAGCATCTCCCATCAACAAGGCCATTAACTCTGCAGCTGATGGATGATGATAGGGCCCTGCCTGCAAGAGGCAGCTTGTATTTCCCATCCCCCACGGGGCTGACAACTCCTCATATCCTCTGCCTTTTTCAGAGGGAAGCTCAAGAATTAGCTCACCAGCTTTTGAAGAGTTTGGGAAAGGTCTTTCCCCCGCTGCATTCATTTCCCCAGCTCTATCCCATAGCCCCACCCGCTGCTGAGCTCACTCTGCTGTGCCCTGGGTCCTTCTTTCTACAACCCCCTGCCCTTGTTTACTCTGCATAAGGGAGTCATAACCCTCCACTTCACCCAGCTAGTACTGGTGCGAGCCCAGACAGCACTGCCTGCTGGCTGTAGCTACACACACCACTACCCATACCCAGACAGGCCACCTGCAGAGGAGGGGTCAGTCTCCAAGATGTCTCTACAGAGACAGCCCACAAGAAGGGCCATTAGTGCTGTGTCTATGGTCCTGGTGAATTTGGTGACTTGCACATCTGTTCACTGGGAGCTCATCTGAGAGCCCCAGCTCACCTCTGGAGACAAGATCTCTAAGTGATCAGCTGCAACGGACAGTTATCGCACACCTGGAGCCCTGTTCTGCCAACCTGTGCAGAGCAACCCCTTCCAAGCATGTCAGGAGCAGCAGGAGTGGATGAGATCTTAGGACAGACTTAGCTTTTCACACGAACAACCTTAGTATCAAAAAGAAACAGCTTGCAATTAGCATGTAGCATTCTGGTCCTAGGATCTCAAAGGACTTTAGACGAGGGAATGGGATTATCCCCTTATACAGATGGGAGAACTGAGGCAAAGAGGAAGTTGCCGCAGGTCACACAGCAAGACAGAGGCAGTCAGGAATAGAACACAGGACTCCCAACTCTCAGGCCTCTACGATAACCGTTACACAACACAGCCACCCATTCTACAGACAGAATTCTCTCTGTGCATGTCCCAGGAAAAGGCAGCTGCTTGACTGTACTGTGCAGATGCAGCTGGCCAAATCTGCTTCACACACACAGGAAGTTACTCTCAAAGAAACCTACTCTTACTCCATGAGGAAACAGCTCCACCTTCCCAAGGGAAAGCAGAGTCCCTCCACCACCCCAAGATACACTAGCGAAGACAATCCAAGCCCCTCTTACAAGCTCTATACCATGAGCAGCGCAACACAAGACCAGGGGAAAATAGGCTCACCAGAACCCAATGTACTTAGCCATCAGAAGCAGCAAGACATTTCAGGAGGCTGGGATCAGACCTTGGAAAACCTGCCCTAGCAGCAACAGCAGGAAATGAGGCAACCACAAAAGCCAAAGCCTTCCCTAGCAATTCCACAACATGCCATCTCACTTGTGTGCGTGAGCGTCACACTGTCCTGGCGAGGGATCACGCCCCAGGACTGCTGTGCTGGTTGGTTGCAACTGGGAACAGCGCCATGGTCACACTGGGGGACACATCTGTTAACTACAACCCAACCAGTGCGCAACTGGCAGGAGCGGGTGTTTGAACTTCCTGTGGGCAGCAGTGCTGAATGGCTGCTGCCAAGGGTCCAATCCTGGAGTCAGTGGAAAGACTTTTTGACTGGATCAGGAATCAAATGCTTCTAAATCAGTGACAGCTACATCCCTGCTTCAGCTCAGACAGCACTCAGCAGCCTGGCAAGGTGACCCCTTGCTGCCCAGCAGGGAAGCTGCTTCAACAGCTTCACAGCATTTCTCCATCTTGCCAGCCAAGTCTCACAGAAGCCCTGGCCATGACCATAACCACATGGACTTGGAAGCTCTTCTTCAAGCGCATGTGCTGGGTTCGAGTTTCACTGGAGCTTTCCCTTGAGGGTGTGGAGCAGATGTGAACAGAGGATGTGAACAGCCACCCCCGCCACCAATGATTCCTCTTAATTTGGGATCTAATAATTATCCCTTGCCAGAATCAACTCCAGGAGCTGAAGACAGGGAAGACCTACCCAATCCTCCAGGTATCAGCCCCTGTCCAGTGCTGGATTGTGCCTGCAGCCCTACACTGCCTGTCTCTCTCGCTTTGTTCCAAGCCCCCCTGGGGAGGGGCTCCAGCTCCTTCCGTGGGGAGACCATCCCCCCAGCAGGCAGATTTGCCTGATATAGAGTCTACATTTCTCCATTGTATCCTGTTGCTCCTCGTTCCAGCCCCTTTGTACCACCGAGTGATTTCTCTTGCCCCTAGCTGAAGAACATCAGAGCCCTTCAAACCTGCAAGAAGGGGAGGGGGGAAGGGCCATCGCCTACCTACGAGCAGCCTCTGAAAGATCACAGGAAATAGCCTGGCAAAGGCAGTAGAACCCCCTGAGCAGCTCAGTATTTAACACAGGCAGCGAATTCTACTCTAGCTGCTGGTCTGTGATTGGTCAGTGAGGTGGCAATATGACAGATCCCACCCAGTACTACACTACCTGTCCTTGGACACAGTGTCTAGGACACACCAACGTGAAAGTGCCCATCCTCTGGGGTGGTTTCCAGCACGCAGACACACCTTCTAATGGATGGGGGTAGGGGTGTGAGCAGAGAGGTTCAGAGACTTCCTAGAAGTTACACATTCCATTAAAGAGACAGGCTAGGATTAAGGTAAGAACACAGGGCTGGGGACCAGAAGATCTGGGTTCTATCCCTGCCTCTGACACTGACTCACTATCCCAGGCTAGACTAGGAAGTTCACAAATGTGTTTAAACATAACAATGTTTTCAAACAACAAAACCTTTACATCTTGTGCAGACAGGGCTTAATACTCCTAAAAATACTGTTGGTCCTAGTTGACTATGCTCCCCTAGGGACCAGCTAACATGTTTTTAAATGGTGCTAAACCCTGTCTACACTAAGGGCAAAGCGAATCTCCTATATCCCTAGTTTAGTTGCTGTTACCTTCAGAAAGTCACTTCCCCTTTCTGGGCTGGAAAGTCAAGACCAGTTCCTCCCCTGCATTGTAGACAGGCTCAACTCACTGCTTGCAATGCTTTGAGAACACCAGATGACAGACTCTGTAGAGGCACAAACTCTTCCCTAGAGTAAGGGCCTGCAATAAAGCCAGGGACAGAACCCATGGTAGTAATGCTCATGCCATGTCACCAGCTCAAGCCATCAGGCCACCATCACCCTAAAAATAGAAGGGATCTCCTGCCAGGCGAGAGAGGAAGCTGAGAATAGCAGGAGGAGTGGGGAAGTAAGAGCAGGTCTTCCCTACTCAAGCAGGTAGTGATCGATCTCTCCCCGAACATGCTCCCTGTTGACTCTGGAACTCCAGCTTGCAAGAGGCGGAAGTGGAGTTGACGGGGGAGTGGCAGCAGTTGACTCGCCACTGTCCTCATGGCCAGGTAAGTCGACCTAAGATACGCCGACTTCAGCTACACTATTTGCGTAGCTGAAGTTGCATATCTTAGGTTGATTCCCCCCCCCCCCCCCCCCCGTCCCGGCAGTGTAGACCAGGGCTAAGAGCATCCACCCAGGGAGTTAATCAGGAAGAACTACCCATGCAGACACACACCCTCAGTGAAGCAGACAGTCAGTTGATGGGCTGGTGAAGAACTCACGTTGCTCTGAGGAGAGTTTTAACAAGGGACTGTTTCTGATGGGAGACAGGAGCACCTCTCCCTGGTGCCAGGGGCCATCAAGACTCTGATCTGCTGCCGGAGGTTTCCCTTGCTTATCAAATTAAAATGCGAAGGATTCTGCTCCAATGTAGCCACGAACTGCAATGGAAAGATACCTCCTGCCATCCCAGCAAGGAGGCTGTGCCCTGGTGCTTTGGCCACGTGGGGACACTGGAGGCAGAGCAGGCCTATTAGCGGACACAGGGCACCGCTGCTGGTTACTGTGGTTACCTGCTCCATTGCGTATTCTGGGAGCTCTCTGACTTTCCCTTACTACTGTGTGGCTGCAGCAGCAAGGGGGCAAAGTAGACTCAACCCAGCACTGCTGCTCCTAGAGTCACTCAGGTTTGGCAACGGGGGAGGAGTCCCACGCAGGCACACGCACTGCACACCACTAAAGGAAGAAGCTCTTGAAACAAAGGTCTCGACTCCATGCCATCTACGATGCAGTGCTGCGAGCATCAATGCAGGGCTACCCAACATGTAGACTCCAAGACCCGGGCTCCCTTGGACCCATCCTTCACGGTGCTGAGCACCTCCCATTGACAAGGGAGCAAGCACATACCCTTGAAGTGCAAAGAGACACTGTAAAACTGTTCCCTCCTTCTCAGCCCTGCACAGCCAGTCTGCTATCACTTCTGCTGGAGCCTACTTCCGCTTGTGTAGCCACAGCAGGACCGCTTGGTAAACTCTGATCAGTTACACTCATGCAAGCCCCTGCCGGCTCTCTAGTCTCCCCAACACCCACCCTGCCCCCTCTGATCTCCTCAGCCATCCAACACGCAACTTAGATCATCCCCATCGCCTGCTGCTCCGACCTCACCTCTCCACTTCTTACATGCCTCCACTGGCTCCCCATTCAAATCTACCACACTGAAGTTTCTCTCCTCAGCTTCAAGGTCCCCCTCAACATGCCAACTGCTTGCCCTGGTTGTGTAACCAGCCCATACTTCCTCCACACACACCATGCGCCATGCGCCAGCCTCACTTGCTCTTTCGTCAGTGTCTCACACCATCACCTGCACTTTCATCCCCGCTGCTCTGGTGTGTGGCTGAGCCCTCATGGGCTGAACCCCTGCTCTGACTGTGGTAACAGATTCTGTCTCCTCTCTCTACCCTCCCCATCTCTCCCCAGCTGGAGGGGGCACTCCCCCACCTGCTTCAGGAGTACCGGGCCATGCAGGCTGAGCTGGAGCTGTGGGAGTCCCAGGGCAGAGTGGAATGCGCCATGCCTGCCACTGGTGACAGGCAACACCAAGGGACTTCAGCCACCCCCTACCAGCATCCCCAGGGGTTGGAGACCAGGGGGAGCTAGCTTATGGTAAGAGGGGAACATGGAGCTTTGGCTTGATTTGGGGGGGTATGAGGTCAGGGCTTTTGTCCCTGGCTCTGCAAGGGAAGGGGTGCTGGGCATCAATGGGGTACACTGCTTTGTGGGAGGCGGGGTGGAACCTGCCCTCAAGCCACAGCCCGGAAGGGGAAAGACACACCTGTGAGTACTGGCCCCCTGCTGGTATGTATTGTTCATATGTCTGTAATAATGAAATTAATAACATTCCTCCAGAAGCATTAATAGTGGGCCACAGGGCCTAGCGCAGCTGCATGGGGGGCCTCTGGAAAAAAACATCTGGAACTCCCTGCTCTAGATAATTTTATAAGCACCTTCTAGCCTATGTCTCTAGCTCCAAACTGACTGCTCCTGCAATGGCTTCAGTAGTTTTGGGATCTTACAGAAAGTTAGGGGTGGGTTTCCAGAGGGTGTTTGATCCTTCCACTTGTACTGATCCAGCCTCTCTCATCTACACCATGCTGGATGGGTGCTAATGCCCTGTGGTCACCAATGGAAATGGCTAAGAATTCAAAGCTTGTTACCAGCCAAACTAGAGATAAACCCAAACCTCAAGATCAGGCATCCAGATGGCCCAGACAGTCCCTGCATTGCTGAAACCTTGCAAGGTCACTAGAACTGTAAGCTCTTCATGAACACTCTCTTATTCCATGTTTGTACCACGCTTAGCACCAACCCCTAGCAACTGCTCTAACACAAATGGTGAACAACAATTTTGGTCATCAAGCTAACTCCAGAAGCAGCAGGCACTGACTGTCACCAGGAACTGGGGTCCCTCTGACCTGGAGGGACAAGCTGCATTTCCCGACAGGACTCACTATCTCCTTTAGGCAGATCAGTTGGTCAGCAAGTGAAAAAATGCTGGTAATCCTGTAACTCCCAGGAGGCTGGGAGGAAAGCAGTTAATCTCTGTTTTAAGGAGGAGGATAATACGCTTGAATAGAAAGTTAAAGCCCGATCCCCTTACACTCTGTAAGTGCTTCCACGATGACCTCAGTTAAAGAGCTAACAGGCAAACACACAGAGCTGCTCTTCCCCAGGAGCAGCCTTCCTGCCATGATTAAAGCATCCTGCACAAATCCCCTCCTAAGCCCTGCTCAGAAAGCACCGCCCCTCTGGCAGATACCTTGCTCTGGGCTCTGCTCACCTTCCAGCAGTCAGTGAGAGCACAGCACCCTTCTAAGTATAGGCAGGATTATAAAAGGCTATAGGCTGGCTCTTTGGAGATGAAGAGTCCAAAACTGAACTGCAAATCTCCATCAGGATTAACAGGGTATAAAGGACACACAGGCAAACGTATATAACTCCTATACCAGGGGAGGGCTTGCTGGAAGTTCTGTTCTCACAGACAGCTCTGGGTCCCATTATGGTACAGAGAACATGTGACAACCCTCTCTCTCTGCCCTGATCCGCCTGCTCCAACACACACAGGCTGCTCAGCACAGCTGGTTCATCCTAGCATTGCTCGGCTAGTGGGAGAAGAGGGCATTAACTGGGGGCTTTACAAGTTCTGAGCATTTACAGCTACAAGGCACCAAACAAAGGAGGGTCCCTTCCCTAGGCCTCAGAGTCCGAGCCACAACTGCAAAGCGCTGTCTGTACAGCTATTTCTAGAGCACGACCATGAGCCTCACTAGCCCGAGTCTGTCGACCTAAGTTCCCTGTAAGCTGCACAGCCGTGCAGAAGCCTAATTAGTACCACGAAGGCGCTCAGGGAACCCACCTGAAGCCAGACCCGGCCATATCTGCCACGGCGGCCGGGGGAGGGGTGGGCCAAACACAATTCCCGCCAGACCTGCTATGGCAGCTGGGGGAGGGGCGACCCGAACGGGGGTGCTGCTGCAGGGGAAGAGAGAGCTGAGGGAGTCCTCTCTTCCCGTTGTAGCTCCAGAGCACCCCTCTGCACCCCAAGCCCCTCATCCCCAGCCCCACCTTAGAGCCCGCACCCTGAGCCAGAGCCCTTAGCCCCTGCACCCAACCCTCTGCCCCAGCCCAGACAGGAGACGGGATTAAGGCGAATGTTGAGCAGCAGCACATTGGCATGCATGGGGAGAGGTATCACATGGGGCACCACAGGAGTTGGGGCTAGGGACAATCGTACTTATTGTTTGCATTCCTGATCTGAAAGGGGGAGTAAACTGTACGTCAATGACATCTGCAGGTGATGTTACACCCCAGCCCTGGGCTGTACACCGACTCCTTTGTGCAGCACCACAAGTGCAAAGCAGCCCCCAAGCATCTCCTTTGCCAAGGGGGATCCTCAGCTGGCACAGAGCTGCTGGCAGTAGCTCTAACGCCAGGGAAGAGACTATGGGCTTGAGTTTACAGCGCTGCAACTTTCTCCCTCAGGGGTGTGAAAAAACACACCCCTGAGCGCAGCAAGTTTCAGCGCTGTAAAGCACCAGTGTAGACAGTGTTCCAGCGCTGGGAGCTACGCCCCTCGTGGAGGTGGGGTTTTTTAAGATCGCTGGGAGAGCTCTCTCCCAGCGCTCTGCCGCGACCACACAAGCTACGTTAAAGCGCTCCTGCTTTAGCGTTGCCAGTGTAGACTAGCCCTATGCCTAGCACTTCCCCGTGCCTTAACCCTCCTCTCTGCCAGCCCACGACAAACCACTGAGGCTGCAGGCAGCTGGCCTGAGTTAGAGCAGTTTGCACCAGGCAACTGGACCAGAGCAGAGAGGCCCCAGGATCAGGGATGACAAAGAGTACCACTGTGTGCTTCACCCAGCCTCAGCCAAGCCAATCACTCCTCAACCGCAATTTGATCGGCGAAGATTTGCCAACAGTGACAGAGTCTATTGAAACCTAGAGTGACCGGGATCAAGGCCAGGAAATAACAGGATGTTCTGTCTAAACCACTCACTAACATCTGGGAGGAAATAGACTGAATGGGTGGGAATAACCTAGAAAGCAACACTGTCGGGACAGACCGGGGAGGAGGCCAATGTAATCTGAGCAGCACAGCACAGAACAAGCAGTCTTGCTCCGGAAGGTTCTCAGGAGATCGCACTTGCATTCAGTTCTGGACCCATTACCTAAAATATTGACAAATTCGAAGGAGTTCAGAGAAGAGGAACAAAGATAATGAGGATGCTGAAGAGATTGACTTAGAAGCGAAGATGAAAGGAGATAAATATGGATAACTTTGGTTAAGCAACAGTTAAGTGGGGATGTGATCCTAACCTATACCACAGGAAGGATGTAAACACCAGAGGGGAGAGGGAATTATTTAGGATGATGCGAGCAGGAGCTAAAATAGGAGAAATGGGGTGGAATTAAGTAAGGGAGCATTTCAGAAGGAAGTTAGGCAAAACTTCATGGCCGTGCAATCTGCTGGGCCAAGGAATAGCCCCCGTCACCTGATCATTTATAGAGAACAATGCACAAATCCTAAAATACACCAGCAGAATGGTCTTACTTGTATCTTGGGGCTTCTCTGCCCCTCCAGCCCCCACCACAGCAGCTGAGCATCTCACAGGCACTAATGAATTTGTCCTCACCCTCCCTGTGAGACAGGGAAAGATTATTACTGGAGGGAGAACTGAGTGATCATGTGATTTACCCAAACTCATGCACAGGGCTCAGAATTGATCCTGGAATCCTGAGTCTCTGTCTGCCAGCTTTTCTGCAAGACCATTCTCCGCTGGAACGCTCTGAGAGTTTCAGTGTTACATCATAACCATGATCCAGAACCCCATCGAAATTGCTTTTGTGTATCACAGTAAAGCAATATGCCTTTGTGGTTGGACATGGGGAGCATAAACCCCAAGCAGAGGAGGACAAAAGAAAATCCCTCACCTGACGTAGTATTTTACTTTACAAAGCAGGGCTGTTTAGCAGGGTATTTTAAATATGGCTTCCCCACTGAAGAAATCTGATAGCCCTTGGCTAAAACAATCTGTATTTAAGGGTTTGTAGACTGGTGGCTTTAGGGCATCAGGTGCCAAGTACCGGTGCTCATCACTGATGCCTCTTAGAATGGATAGAAAAACATTAATAAAAAAACATTTAAAATAAATCCTCATGAACAAAGCTGTGTCTCCCGGGTCACCTGGCAGAGACCCTATGACTTGACAACCACGAGGGGAAACTTGGCTTTAATGGGCAACAGGAGATCCCCTGATATCCGCGTTCAGCCTGACAGCTTAGACAGCGAAGCATCCTCCCCACACAGACACCGTGTGTGAAACCCACACTACAGATCTATAAGCAGATTAGAGAAATTTCCTCTGGGTCCTGTGCACAAAGAATTCTTAATACACTGTGCAGGTGCAGCATGAACATACCGAAAGGTATTTTACACACACACACACACCATATACATATATGGCTAGGAACGAGGAGATAGATAATTTCTGAGCTGCAGGGAGACGTGTGTATTTCAGATATGATAAGCGGTGAAGGCATTTCAGATCTATTTATCCCTCAGGCGAGAGAAGACATCTTCCCTCCATCTATTAAATATTAAAGAGCCCAATTTTGGTATGATATGCACGTTCCAGTCCTTGCAGGCTGCGTATTTGGAGGCTGCCCGCTTGCTCTCTTATCTCTTCCTCTCCGTAGGTTCTGCTCAAGTTGCAAAGCGAGATTCTATTGGTTTCCAGTCACAAAGCCAGCTCTGTCTGATTGACTGTGAGATTAGGGAAGGAGGGTGAGCAAGAAATAAACTGCATCACATGATGTACTGGGGAGTCCTGTGCATACCCCACACAAGTGTGGCTTCCAGATACGGCACACACACACAGCTAAGGGCAACTGTGTTCTAAGCGCAAGCAGAGGGCTGGGATTCAAGATAGCTGTGTTCTTCTCCAACCAACTCACTACTTCTCTCAGGCAGTACCCTGTACCTGGAATAGCCTCCCTGACACTTTGCACATTACACCCCCCTCTCTCTCATATCCCTTGAGACACGCCTTCCAGCCAGCACTCCAGCAGCTCCGTCCCTCGTCCAGACTCTGCTCAGGAATGTATGTTTTTTTAAAAAGGAACATGATTTTTACACACCAATTAGCACATCTTGGGATCACACTTCATCCACCCCCACCATGCCTGAGCTAATACACTGATCTCCTCAGGCAGACATGTGTCCACAGGAGTCAGGTGGAGGGTGTGAGGTGCATACATTTTCAAATAAAATGACCAGAGACAAAGGGAGAAGGGGGCCATACAGCTGTAGATTGCTGCACTCACAGCAGCATTCGGATAGCAAGCCAGCTGGTTTGGCATTCTGCTTTGGCTGCTGTCTGCCAAAGGTGGAAGGTTTGCAGCGCTGCAGGATGAGCGATTTGAGTAGGAAGTTCTGCCATTATCTTTGAAAACTCGTGGCGAACGGGGGAAGTCCCAGATGACTGGAAAAAGGCTAATGTAGTGCCAATCTTTAAAAAAGGGAAGAAGGAGGATCCTGGGAACTACAAGCCAGTCAGCCTCACCTCAGTCCCCGGAAAAATCATGGAGCAGGTCCTCAAAGAATCAATCCTGAAGCACTTACATGAGAGGAAAGTGATCAGGAACAGTCAGCATGGATTCACCAAGGGAAGGTCATGCCTGACTAATCTAATCGCCTTCTATGATGAGATTACTGGTTCTGTGGATGAAGGGAAAGCAGTGGATGTATTGTTTCTTGACTTTAGCAAAGCTTCTGACACGGTCTCCCACAGTATTCTTGTCAGCAAGTTAAAGAAGAATGGGCTGGATGAATGCACTATAAGGTGGGTAGAAAGCTGGCTAGATTGTCGGGCTCAACGGGTAGTGATCAATGGCTGCATGTCTAGTTGGCAGCCGGTGTCAAGTGGAGTGCCCCAGGGGTCGGTCCTGGGGCCGGTTTTGTTCAATATCTTCATAAATGATCTGGAGGATGGTGTGGATTGCACTCTCAGCAAATTTGCAGATGATACTAAACTGGGAGGAGTGGTAGATATGCTGGAGGGCAGGGATAGGATACAGAGGGACCTAGACAAATTGGAGGATTGGGCCAAAAGAAATCTGAGGAGGTTCAATAAGGATAAGTGCAGGGTCCTGCATTTAGGACGGAAGAACCCAATGCACAGCTACAGACTAGGGACCGAATGGCTAGGCAGCAGTTCTGCGGAAAAGGACCTGGGGTGACAGTGGACGAGAAGCTGGATATGAGTCAGCAGTGTGCCCTTGTTGCCAAGAAGGCCAATGGCATTTTGGGATGTATAAGTAGGGGCATAGCGAGCAGATCGAGGGACGTGATCGTCCCCCTCTATTCGACATTGGTGAGGCCTCATCTGGAGTACTGTGTCCAGTTTTGGGCCCCACACTACAAGAAGGATGTGGATAAATTGGAGAGAGTCCAGCGAAGGGCAACAAAAATGATTAGGGGTCTGGAACACATGACTTATGAGGAGAGGCTGAAGGAACTGGGATTGTTTAGTCTGCAGAAGAGAAGAATGAGGGGGGATTTGATAGCTGCTTTCAACTACCTGAGAGGTGGTTCCAGAGAGGATGGTTCTAGACTATTCTCAGTGGTAGAAGAGGACAGGACAAGGAGTAATGGTCTCAAGTTGCAGTGGGGGAGGTTTAGGTTGGATATTAGGAAAAACTTTTTCACTAGGAGGGTGGTGAAACACTGGAATGCGTTACCTAGAGAGGTGGTAGAATCTCCTTCCTTAGAAGTTTTTAAGGTCAGGCTTGACAAAGCCCTGGCTGGGATGATTTAATTGGGGATTGGTCCTGCTTTGAGCAGGGGGTTGGACTAGATGACCTCCTGAGGTCCCTTCCAACCCTGATGTTCTATGATTCTGTGATTTTCTTCAGGGTGGAGGGTTGGATGGTTTTTTTTACTTGAATCAGATCAATGTGCCTCTGTCCCCCATGCTCATAGGACAGCACCTCCTACCTCCTGTTACAAGACACGTGCTCACACACTGCACATACTCTCTGCCTACAACTGCAGCTGGCTGCTGCCTGCATTCAGCATTTTCATTCTTTTGTGTACATGAACTAGAACAGGGGTGGGCAAACTTTTTGGCCCGAGGGCCACATCGAGGTTGTGAAACAGTACGGAGGGCTAGGTAGGGAAGGCTGTGCCTCCCCAAACAGCCTGGTCCCTGCCCCCTTTCCGCCCCCTCCCACTTCCTGCCCCCCCTGGGATCTCCTGCTCCTTATCCAACCCCTCCCTCCCCCCACCCCCTTACCAGGCCACTCAGAGCAGCAGGACAGGCTTACTGGAAAGCCTGGGAGGTGGGCAGGCACAAGCTGGGCTGCCTTAGCGGTGGCGTGGCTATGGGGGAGGGAGAACAGTGCGGGAGGGACCAGGGGCTAGCCTCCCCAGCAGGGAACTCAGGGGCCGGGCAGGACGGTCCCGCAGCCTTAGTTTGCCCACCTCTGAACTAGGAGGCTCTTCCCCCACAGCAACAGAACATCATCTTGTGGAAGATAGTGTCCTCTTTGCCTTTAACCCCAGCCCAGGTGCTCAGAGCTTGGGGGGAGTCTCAAGGCCTGCATCCTACACATGTTGCCATACCTCTGGCCCCAGAGCCCCAGACTACCTTTAAATCAACAGACAGGAGTCACAAGAGACTTGACCACCAGAGCCTAAGCTGAGACCAGCAAACTCATATCATGTAACATCAGTTTGGCTTTAAATCTTAGACTCAGGAGGTGAGAGTCAAGTGTCTGGCCCAGGCTCTCCATTTTTCCTTTCAGATCAAATCCCTCTTGGTGCCTCCAGAGTAGCTGACAGGGCAGGCGAGCCATGATATGTTCAGCAGGACTCCACAGGTTTCACTTAGCTGCCCTGGCTGAAGAGCTCTGTGCAGGCAGAAGGTTACAAACAGGAACACAAGTTTTGCCAGGCCCCAGCACTAAGGGAGGTGGGGTTTGATATGCTGCTTTGCAATGAACACTCCTACGGTACCAATCTATTTAGCAAACCCCCAATCAATAATTATAGCTTTGCCTGGAGCTGTGGTATTAAACACAGCCAATCTGTAGCACACAGAACACAAATTATAATGCAGGGCAAGACACCTTCCCTCGCACTTGGACTTTTGCAGATCCGAGAGTCAGGCCCCCAGTGTTCCTCCTGGCAAAGGAGGAACACTTTACCTTTACCTGCCCTGCCAGCAATACTGGGCACAAAAATATCACCAAGCATGGTGCTTGTGCCTAGGCACTGCAGAGAGATCCCAGGAGCAGGGAACTAAACACTGCTCAGCACTCGAGGAGGTCTCACTAGTCCAGCCAACTCAGTGGGTTAATGCTAACAATTGACAGCTAGCCCAACTGTGCAGAATCAATTGCTAATAGGGAAGCTGAATGTCAGTGTGGAAATAAATTAGCTAGAGCAAAGGCAGGCTGTAGCTCTCACCCTATCAAGGGCCTGTTATCTGCAGACTGCCTACTCAACCAGACTGCGGGGAAGAGCGGAGATCAGGGGGATGCATTTCTAGCAGGTCTAAGGGGAGAGAACAGACTTGAGATTAAAAGCACAGGCCTTTTAAGCAGGCACAGTGCCTTGCTGTCTGCGCGCTGTAAATCAATGGATTAAATCCTAGAGTAGTTGCTTTGCAAAATTCTCCAGACTGCTCTTTTCAAGGGACCCAGTTTAAGTCGCTTATCTAGATGGACTAGCCACAAATAAAGGTGGGCAATTGAACAGCTTCCATTAATACCTACACAACTAGGAGTTTGAGTTTGGTTCCAGCCAAATCAAAGTTTCCTACAGCTTTTCACCCCCTAATCCAGGGTTTCTCCACCTGTATATTGGGACACCCAAAGGACAGTCATGGGTCACAGAATGTAAACAAACATTTCAAAATGAGAGCTCTTC
Source organism: Caretta caretta (assembly GCF_965140235.1). Classification (NCBI taxonomy): domain Eukaryota; kingdom Metazoa; phylum Chordata; order Testudines; family Cheloniidae; genus Caretta; species Caretta caretta. The sequence continues at coordinate 45,467,566 of NC_134215.1, read as the reverse complement.
CACTTTCACACTGAGCTGAAGCCTAACCCTTAACACCCAATTTTAACGAGACAGGAAGTAGTTGCCATCAAAGAATCAGTATTTACCAGTCATTACACAGAGATCTCTGATACGCTGAACAGGAAATACCACGCAGTGGTACCCACAATAGTACAGCTACTTCCTATTTTAACTAGAGGGAATCAGCGTAGATACCCCCGCAGACAAAAAGAGCTGCTACATGCCGTCCTGAACAGCAGCCACAGCACCTTGGAAGACAAGCACAGGGGCTGTACATATGCATTCAGACAGCACGTGTAATGGATGTGGAAGAGGGTGCACCAATAGTGATGCTGCTGACAGTCAAACCAAAAAGGGAATGTGGCTGTGTTCTAAGGAACTTCACCAAGCGAGTTTCTAACGATCACCCCCTAAAATAAGACAAGGACTCTGCTACATTAATAACCAATAAGTCTGACACTTCCCCCAGCACCCCATTGAGCTGTTTTTCAATGTTAATTTTTCCCAGTTGAAACCTGAATATTCATTTCACGTTTAACTAAGCACCTTTACACCAAAAATATCATCTCTTTTCCAACGTAGCAGGAAGCAGCAGTCCCATTGTTAGACAAGACGGCCAGACAAAGATACACAGATAGTCTTTTGAGTGCAAGGGAACAGACCGCTGGACAAACAGCCCTGCAGAGGGTGAGCCTCCCCTCAAGTGCAATAGGTTTCACTGGCTGAGCTGATTTGAATGAACGTGGCCTGAGGGGAAAATGTATGAGACCCTACCCTACCCAACATTGCTCTGCATGTAAAATCAGCTGCAATTCATCTATCCCTGGCCAGTTATAAACCCAGCACCAAGGTGTCAAACGGAAGCCTGACAAGCCCTCCCACTACTAGTATAAAACACGTTCCCTGCTGCACACACTGATCGGCCAGGTGCTGTTCTCCTTACCAGAGACCTACTGCATTCAGCTCACACTGCTTAATTCAGATTAAGCCCAAAGGTACACAGAGACGCCAGGAGGCTGCACCGAGTATGTCCACGTAGCACGTCTGTGAGCACCTAGCCCTGAATCTGGGCACGTCTGCTCTTGGAGCACTCTGCTCCAAATCCAATTCTGTGGGGGTAAACACAGGGGCTCTTGGCACAGCCAGGAAGTACCAGGAGGATGCACTGCAAGTAGCCCACACAGGCTGGCAGAACTATCTCAGTGCCAGAGAGGTGAGAGCAACTTGCTGGATTGCTGAAGCACCCCACTGCAGACAGAAGCAGCCCCCCGCAGAGACTGCCAGCTCTGCACACAGCTGCTCTCCACTGACACAAGAAGCTTTTCAGAGAGAGAAAGTCAACAAGGAGCAAATGCTTGGTTTAATTACCTGCTGGTTGTGTGTTTTCTCCTGCAGCTTCCCTCCTGCCACATGCGCACTCCAGATACCTGTGCTCAGTTCAGTTTGGCTTTCCTCCCTTAATGAGAGGTGTGGAGGGAAGGGTCAGAGAGACAGTACTGGCTCTCCAGGGCTTTCCAAGCTAATTGTCGCTCCACAGATAATTAAACCTGTAGACTCACCCTGAAACACTGAGGGCTCAGAGCTAGCAACAGAGGCTGCAGCAAGGAATCCAGTCCTGCCTGAATGATGGACTAGCCCTTACAATTCAGGCAAAGCCTAATTGCCCTGCACTTCCATGTGCCCTGCAAGGGAGTAAGCACCTGGAATCTGTTTAATGCACATGCTCTGACCTAGCACCTGCCTTCCTGAGGTGAGCTGCAGAGTTCACTGCTGGGTTAATCTCTTCCTTTCTCTTATTAATAGGCAGCAGATTTAAAACAAACAGAAGGCAGTACTTCTTCACACAACACACAGTCAACCTGTGGAACTCCTTGCCAGAGGATGTTGTGAAGGCAAAGACTATAACAGGGTTCAAAAAAGAACTAGGTAAGTTCATGGAGGATAGGTCCATCAATGGCTATTAGTATCTATAGCCTCTGTCTGGCAGAAGCCGGGAATGGGCAACTGGGGATGGATCACTTGATGATTACCTGTTCCGTTCATGCGCTCTGGGGCACTTTCGGAAGACAGGATACTGGGCTAGATGGACCTTTGGTCTGACCCAGTATGGCCGTTCTTATGTTTGCCAGGTGGCCCATTCCCAACTGGCACACTGGGGTTTAGAGCCATCCTTCCTTGGAGGTGGGAAAGGCTCCATGCCCCTGCCAGGGACCCCCTATTTCCTCATTTCGTACCCCTCGTACATAAGACCTTAGCCCTGTGACTGCCACCAGCAGACAAAGCTCTATATTGAAACCTCCCAGCCCAGAGCATCTCCATCCCCAGGAAGGCCAGGGAATTTATTCCCAAGAACAGAATCAGTTTTACAGAACTTGTCCAAGAGGCTATGTGGAAGATTAGGCCTTGTCTACACAGGCCTCACAGCGGAGTGCTGCAACTATGCTTCAGTGTGGCTCTAGATCAGGGGACTAGGCTAGAACCAGGCTGAGTCACCATCTTCCAGCACCACGCTCACCAGTCCACCTGGATCCAAAGTCTCAGCCCAGTTTAAAACACACCTAAGCAGAGCTGGAAAGTTCTGGTCCCTTCTCACAAAGTAGCATAGCAGTGCTCTCCGGGAACCAACCACCCCAAGCCTGCAGAACCCCGGCCTCAGAGCAAGTGCTCTGAACCAACACTCCGGCCTGCCTTTTAGGCAATGGGTTACAGCCTGGGTAGTTAGTCTGTAAGCTTTTCTATGGGACTCGAGATTGCAGCACCAGAGTATGTAGAGGGTGCCTATAAAGTGGTTTGGCTGGGAGATTTTCTATTGTTGCTCAGTGGCATAATCCCCCTGTCCCATCTATAAACCTCTGGAGTAACAGTATGGGACACTCCATCCATAGATAAACTCACTGCCCTAGAACTAAACAAGCAGCTATATTACCTTGCTTCGTGGGCAACTCTGAGACCCACATACATGTTTATTGTCCTTTGATCCCTACTGAGGGCCTGGCTTGGTCCATTGTGGTTTCTGTGACTGGTCTTCTTTGGACTCCAGTCTTAATACTTTTGACTGGCTCTGGGATAATTCCATCATTGAATACTTCCCTCTGTGAGCTTCCTCCAAACAATGTCATTTACAAAAGCTTTTTCAAGCCTAGAGATCTCAGAATACCCCAGACAACTGGGACAGGCCAGTGGTTGCAGAACCCTACCAGCAACCCGCCCCCCTCCCCGTGTTTAGTCGGAGCTAGGGCTCCTCTGTGCTAGGCACAGGCCAGTGTCACACCCTGTCGGGGAGGACAGCCCACTGCAATCTGGGCAGTGCCCCTCCCCAGTCAGAATCAAGCACTGAAGATCCCCTTACACCCCCGGCAGATGCCCTGACAGAGCACTCTGAGCCCTCTGGGCAAAGGCACCAAGGACCAAATCCAGCTCTTCAGTTTGGCCGTGCAGATCACTGACCACTAAGCCAGCCAGAAAACGTATTCTTTTAACTGGGTAGCTCTACCAGGCACATGCATAAGACTGTGCAGCACCCCGGTGTAGAAAGGCCTTTGGCGAACGCTCCTGGAGGTGGCTGGCACTGATAAAGGTGTAACATTTCTGCCTCGTAGCCCTGGTGCAAACATACTGCCCCTCCACCCCCAGCCCCACACAGCTGACCAAATCAGAGCTTGCATTTCTCTAGCCCCTTCAGAGGATCACCTGCTTGCAGCACACTAATGAAGTCATCTCTGGGTAGAGGATAGCAGCCAGCCCACACCATAGCAGGATGTTTCGGACAGGAAACCTTCCCCCAGAAGTGCTCTGGGATCTTTAATACCCCTACAAATCAGACAGGACCTTTATTACCAAAGGTCTCCTCTCCAAGGCCCACACTGTAAGCTTCATGGGTATGTTTCTCTATCCAGAAGCGTGAAGGGCAAGGACCCTGCCAGGAGCTGAAGCTGTGGTTCCAGGCACTTGAACTTTAAACCTCTCTCGGACCATAAAGCAATCACCTTTGGCTAAAGATCACCAGGGTGCCAGCAGCATATCTGGCTCTACAGGACACAGGATGGCATGAGCCCTGCCCTAGGGAGTTTAGAATCTGACAGGCACTTATCATATGAGCCACAGACACTGAACACAAGAGGCTGACGACACTCATGAGCGTGCTCAGTGACTGCATCCTGGGGGCAAGCTCCAGTGGGCTCACCCTGCATGGGGACCCAGGGTGAAGATGGTCTAAGCTCAAACCCTGTTCTCCACTGGCTTCCCTGGCCTCGCTTCACAAGGGAGGAAACTGGAGCACAGGATAGGTCTGGTGTAGGGAGTTCAACAGCCAAACCTTTCAATGGAAGAGGCAGCAGGGTTTGTTTAACTGAAAATCCACAGGAGGCACAGAGTCTGGATTAAGATAGAAAGGCACAAAGACTGCCAAGAGGTAGTTCCATCCCACCAGGCAGCTTGCTGGGATGAGAGCCAGTTTGCACCAGGCGGTGCTTGGCTACACAAGGGACTTGAGCCTGCACTGACAACGGTTGCCAGCAATGAACTGCCTTGCCCCCAGCCCACGTGGAGTTGAAGGCCATTCAGAGTGGGGTTTTCAAAAATGCTCAGCACTGGTCTAACCCTGAAGCCAACGGGAGCGGAATGCTTTTGAAAAACCCACCCCTCGCTGCTAGTGCAAACAAGACAAACCCGTTCTCGGCACTGGCACAGAAGAGACTGCCAGCGTCCCAAGGCTTCAGTCAGGCTCTCTGGAACAGCACAAAGAACACCTTCAACTGGTAGATGGTTTGCAGCACCTCGCGGCTGGGGGCTGATGGTGATTGTCAGGGATGGGTCATTGCCCTGCTGTAGAAACGGACTAAGGGTTGGTCTACACTAGAAAATTAGGTCAGTTTAGTGACATCAGTCAGGAGTGTGAAAATTCCACACACCTGAATGACGTAGTTAAACTGAACTAAGTCCCCCGTAGGCTGAATTCTTCCAGCGACCTAGCCACTGCCTCTCCATGCTGATAGGAGAACCCCTTCCATCAACCTAGGTAGGGGCCACACTGAAGTGCTGCAGTGTTTTAAGTGTAGACATACCCTAAGTCAGAGGTCCCCAAACTGTGGGGCACTCCCGCGTAGGGGACATTCAAGGGGGGGCACAGCGAGTGCCACCAAGCCATGCTCTGCTGCCAGCTCTTCTCCAGTCCCACCCCAGCCACGGCCTACAACCGTGGCCCAGCCACAGCTTCCGCCTCCCACCCCAGCTCTGGCCCCAGCCCTGCCCTCAGACCACAGATCCACTCCTGGCCCCGGCCCTTCCTCCCAGCCTTGGCCCCATTACCATTACTTCTGTCCGTGACTCACCCACACTAGGGAGCCACAATCCCACTCCTGGTTCCCAACCAAGGCTCTGGGAGGGGCGCGGACAGAGGCAAATGGAGGCACAAAATGAAAAGTTTGGGGACCACTGCCCTAAGAGAAAGCAGCTCTATCCAGCCCACAAGGGAAGGGATATTCTGTGGTGGGGTATTCCCACTTTCCTACTGCACCCTCCCTGCCCCTCATCCATCATGGCTTCAGAGACAGGCTTAGTGGCTAAGAGTACTGTTCTGCTGATTAAAAAGGACCCATCCACACTAGATAGTAACAAATGCATGTATAGATTTACTAATGGGCTGCTTTGTCTGCATTGCTGTGGCTGTACTGGATACAGGTTCTGAAGCAGATTTAGCAGGCTTCTTGTCTGTCATTACTCACAAGCAGGATGGATGAAAAGTCATGACTTTAAAAAAAAAATCATTTGTATTTAAATCAGATTTAAATTCAATTAAATACATTTATTTTTTTAAATAAACCTATTTACAATTAAACTTAAAATAATGATGACCTATGTTAAGCCCTAAATTTAATATCTATTAACATAATTGAAATTAAATTTAATTTAATATTCAAGTAGTAAATGTTTGCTGCTGAAGTTTTAAGTAACATCAAGCCACAGAACTGGTTGAAGTCACTGGTTAAGCACCTAGAACCAGAGTTTGTTGAAAGGCTAAACCAGCTTTTGACAGCAGTAGCCTCTTCTGCAGGTGCAGAGAAGAACATTTTCTTCATCTCAGTCAGTATATTCAACTAGCTCAGTTCAATGACTAGCTCATTCAAAGTTAAGAAACCAGCTGGAAGTTGAAAAAGCAGAAAAGCTTTTCTTCCTCTTCTAATCTGTGACTAAAAACTAGGTGAGAGAGGATGAGATCTACTAGTTCTAAAATCTTGAAGGACATGACGACCAGAAACAATCAGTTCAATTCACTAACTACAAATAATACTTGCTTAGTTTTTAACTGCAAAGCATATTTTGATATTTTTTCCTCTTATAAAAAGAAAAGGAGTACTTGTGGCACCTTAGAGACTAACAAATTTATTTGAGCATAAGCTTTTGTGAGCTACATCCGATGAAGTGAGCTGTAGCTCACGACAGCTTATGCTCAAATAAATTTGTTAGTCTCTAAGGTGCCACAAGTACTCCTTTTCTTTTTTGCAAATACAGACTAACACGGCTGCTACTCTGAAACTTTTCCTCTTATGTATCTGACATATTTAAGGTAATTTTTTTTAACAATTTTAAAATGCTGGTTCCAATTTCCAAACAAATGCAATATGACACACATCATGGGTAAAAAATTTGTTATCCTCATCTAATATATAAGTGCATCATTCAGTATTTTCTAACATGACAAAGTAAAGATTAAGAATCTGAAAAAAAAATTTGTTCAGCTATATAATTGCTTAAATATATTTATACAGATACAGAACATCGTCCTGACTAGCAGAGAGTCCCAGATCAGACCAGCTAATGAGAAACACTCTCTCTTTAGAAAAATAAAGTCCAAAAGTAAAACAGGATTAAAATTGATTATTTAATTCAAGGTTTCCTGCTTGTTGATTTAAATTACTAATTTAAATCAATCCACCCTGCTCATAACTATTTCGAAGCTAGTGCGAAGCACACATGCAAAAACCTGTCAATGCATTGTTCTGGGGAGAGATCTGAACATTACGGGCATTTCCTATGTTTGACAGGACATGTGATCCAGTGGTTAGAGCACAGGGAGTCGGGCAACCTGAGTTCTGTTCTCAGCTCTGACAGTGACTGTGTGATCTCAGAGTAGTCATTTCACTGCAGTGTCCAACCTCCCATGGTGGCTACAAGCTTCAGTCACCTGTATGAAAAGCATGCCAAGATCCTTCTGTGAGTGGGGCCAAAGCAATTATTTATCCCACGTCCTGAAGCCTGCCAAGCACTTCACAACACTTGTAGAGCCAGACCCTGCCCCAACAAGCGTACAGTCTAAATCCCACATGGTCCAACAAGGCCACTCAGTAACCCTTGAGCACATCTTCATGGGTCAGTCCTTCTGTGTCCACTTCCGCCCTTCCTGTAGGTCAGAGGGCAGAAGTGGGCTTGAGGAGACGTTTAAGGATAGTGAGGGAGGTGCACAGGGTTTGAGAGGGCATTCCAGGCCTGGGGGCAGCACAGAAGGAGATGCAGAGACACCTGTGATAGAGGGTGTCAAGGCAGTGGTCATTACGAGCGAATGGGTGAACAAGCATGACAGGACACCAGGTCCAAGATGCAGGCAAAGGCTGTGATGCAGGGCCTCTGAGGCAGAGACAAGACACCTGCACCTAAAGTGCCTGACTCAAGGGGGGAGGCTGACATGGCTGAAGTGATGGGCAAGATCAATGAGTTTGGACTGGGAGTGGGGGAGTTAGAGTAAACCTGAGAGGAGATGGCTGCAGCATCACGGCAGTGATAATTGGGGGCCACAGGATGAGGGGCTAGAGGGGAGTGGAGGATATTGAGGGGCAAGTGTCATTCTGCACATACTCAGCCTGCAGTTGAAGCACTCCTTGTTGCTGTCCAGGTGGCTGGTGTACAGCTTCACAAGTCATGGGGGCAAGCGGGAGGCTGGGTCTCCCACGATCACGACTGGCATTTCAGCATTCCCAGTGGTAATCCGCCGGTCGGGAAAGAAAGTCCCTGCTTGCAGCTTTCTGAACAGTCCTGTGTTTTTAAAGATGAGTGCATCATGCACCGTCGCTGACCAGCCCACGCTGATGTCAGTAAAGCGTCTCCAGTGATCTACCAGTGCTTGCTCTGTGGCAAGATGGTTTGATGCTAAAGTTGGGATATGCGTGCCATCTATGACCCCACCACAGTTCAGGAACCCCCTCGCTGCAAAGCCATCCACCATGTCCTGCACATTGCCCAGAGTTACAGTCCTGCGTAGCAGCAGGCGATTAATGGCCCTGCACACTTGCATCCCAACAGCCCCGGCGGTGGCCTTCCCAACTCCAGGTTGATGCTGACTGACTGGTACCAATCTGGCATTTGCAAGTTTCCACAGTGCAATCGCCACTCACTTCTCCACTGTCAGTGTGGCTCTCGGGGCTGGGCTGAGCTCAGCACACAGATCCAGGAACTTGGCCTTCCGTATCCAAAAGTTCTGCCACTACTCGTCATCCCAAGCCTGTATTATGATGCGATCCCACCAGTTAGTGCTTGTTCTCGGGCCCAGAACCGGTCCTCCACAGCCTGCAGCTGCTCTGTGAATGCCACCAACAACTTTGAATTGTTTTTTTCTACGTCCCACAATCTACCCTCCAAGGAATCACCATGTTCCCAGCAGCTCCTCTTCCGGCTCTGCAACTACTGCAGGATCAGGCACTCTGGGCTCGCAACGCTCATCACAATGGTGAAGAGCTGTGCAGGATCCAGGCTTCTGTCACAGATGGCAGACAGCAAGGAGGGACGTGAGGGTTTGCAGAGATTTTGAAAAGAGGCGTGAAATATGATGGGATGCAGACGAAATTATGGGATGCAGAACAGTGCATTGTGGGAAGTTGAACCCATGCTCCCAGTCACCTCTGCATGACTCATTTTGGCTCTACGAGGCATTGCAAAAACTTCCCAAAACACCCAGCACTGGATGGGGGTGAGTTGCACAGTGAGATAGCTACCCACAGTGCACTGCTCTCAGCATCGATACAAGCTCTCCTGGTGAAGATGTGCACTGACAACACAAGAAACATACTGTGCACATAGAAGTAATGCAATAAATGCGGCAGCTGTATGCCGATGTAATTTAGGTTGACAATTTGGTAGTGTAGACATGGCTTAAGTTTCCCAGACCTAAGGAAGAGCTCTGAATAGCTCAAAAGCTTGTCTCTCTCACCAACAGAAGTTGGTCCAATAAAAAATATTATCTCTCCCACCCTGTGTCTCTGTATCCTGGGACCCACGTGGCTACAACCACCACAGTGGACAGGAGCCAATGGGGCGTTGGATGACAGTGACATGAAGAGGGAGGGGAATTCAGAAGGGGAGAGGTGAGATGCAATAACCTAATGCTGCCAACTCACTACCTCTGCTGACCACCTGTAAGTACAGGGTGGGAGGAGGTACTTCCCTGAGATCGAGGCTATGGAGGGGGAGAGCCAGGCTTCCAGCAGGGGGAGGAGCAAGAGAGGAAGTCTGAACTATGGTAAGCTTGCTAGAGATAGAGCAGGTACTGCAGGGGGAGTAGGGCAGGAGAAGAAGGGGGGAAAGGTTGCAAGGTGTGGGGTGTGTGGCCAGATCGGGGGGGGGGGGGGAGATGTGCAGAGGCAGGGATATAATGCAGTGATGGGATGTAGACTGGCAGGGGGAAGAGAAAAGTCTACTTCGCCAGGCAGGAGCAGCTTCCCTATTCCCATATAGAAAGGGGAAATAAAACTGGCTACCTGACACCTGCACTGGCCTCTGCACAGCCACAACCTGAGCTGGCCTCTGTGCCAGCAGCCTCCGCAGTTGCCTTTCTGGGAGCTTAATAAGATGGGGTGCTCTTCTTGTAGACTGGAGTATCCTATGGTTCCTGCCTTTCACTCTCCTTTCTTGGAAAGGCAGACCAAGACTCACCAGGTGTCCAGCTTGGGCTGCTATCCGACTGATACCAAGCCTCGCAAGATCTCCTATCAGCTATCAAGTGACCCTGCTCAAAGTGGCTGCAAGACACACTCCGCTGAAGCACAAGGGAAAAGCCCCAGGCCTCAGTTCTGTTGGAGAGGCAGTGACCCATGCAAGGCCGTGACACAAATGAAACAGGGAGGTTAAAGGAAGCCGTGTAGCAGCCTGCAATACAAAATCCACAATGCAGTCACTGCCACTCCAGGCCTGGAAAGCTTTACTCCCTGCCCTTCCAGCAGTCAGAGCAACTGGCCTCAAGCGTCTCTCCCTCTAGCCAAAAGCTCACCCAGCCCTGGCAGGCACTCACTTCCCTCGGGGACGGGAGACCAGCAACCGCCCTGTTCACAGCCCTTGAACTGCCCAGCCCACGCAGCATTGAACCCAATTTGCAGCTGCGCCAGCACGAGCAGCATTTCCAGCATTTCCAGCCTCGTCTACACTAGTGCAGATGCCACTTCTGGCACCAGGGCTGGAAGACAGGAAGGAGGTTGGTAGCACAGACATGTACCTAATGACACGCTGGGGCTGTCCTACCTGGCTACAGGCCTACTCTTCCCCGGGCAAAGTGGAGTCTGAGGGCCTCTTGCATCGCCACAGGCCTTCCTCCATCTGGGCCCCTCCACCCAGGGCGACAGGATGAATCACGCCCAGGCTTATGTCCACTTCGCACTCGGTGCTTGTTACATGTACACATCCCACTCTGGAAGCTCAGCCCGGTCCGGGTCTCTCCCAGGAGCTGTGTTAGAACACAGACACCACCTGTGCGGCGCACTGAGATCCCACCCTCCCCATTGCCTCCAGACGCAGGAGGGGCACAAAACTAGCACGCCCTTGGACACTGGCTGGAGTCCAGCTAGATACTCCCACTGCTGCCTGCTTTGGAGGTGGGGTAAGGACCACCCTTCCTCTGGCCAGGAGAAAGCCTCATGATTCAGGAGCTGCAGGCCAGATACTCCACCTTCCCGCTCCTCTCCACCGCATCGCAGATCACTAACACGCACCGTGCCACAGGCTCGGTCCTGTGGCCTGTACTGCTGCAGCTCAAGAGGGATCAGGACACAGCACGTTCAACCCAGGCACACAAGGAGCAGGGCTCAGCCAGAGGTTTCCCCACCCCCTCCAGAGAATAAGCTGCTCTGCCATTCCTCACAGGAAGATGAAAAGCCTAGAGGGGGGACGTGACAGCAGAGCTCAGAGGCTGCAGACACAGCTTGTTTTAATTGCATCAGCAATCACGAAGCAATTAATGGAAGAGAGAGGGAGGAGGGACAGGGCACCAGGGCAGAGAGAAAGGGACACAAGCAAGGCAGGAGAAACAATTTACTCTCTCCCCAAGGACAGCAGCTGCTGCTGCTGGACAGAGCAACACCCGCTGCACCTGAACTCCCAGAGCATTTCCAGCGCAACATCAAGAGCACCAGCAGTGGCTCCTCCTCCTACTTAGAGCCATCAACCCCCAACCCTCCTCCCACAGAAACCTATCGAGCGGGACTCTCAGAAGCACCGGAGGCAAGTGGGGCACAACCCCCAGCAGCGAGGCACGGCAAGTCTGCTCAGACTGACCCTTCCGCTCACAGGAAACAGCATCTTCACACACACTCACACTCACCAAGCAATTAGCAATGCCCAGGTCAGGCAGGGACAGCCTGCGGAGAAAGCTGGGAACAAAGCCTCCTGCTGCTGTGCAACCAAGAATGAGCCTGGCCTGCCTCTTTCACAAAATCACAGGCCAAACACAGCAGCTACCTTTACCCTGGACTCCCAAAGGTCTTCAGCACAACAGCTCCACCCCCAGGGCCAGGATTTCAGGCATTCGCCCCGGGCCCAGGTGTACCGCCTCCCCTTCAGCTGTGCAGGCTCGAGCATGCCACGCAGCTGGGGCCACTCCAAACCCCAGCCTCCCAGTGGCTCTAGAGAATGGGGGACCTGGATGACTAACTTCTGTCCAGAGGGCTTGGCCCAGAGCCCCTCTGCTATGTCTCACAGTGGAACTGCAGGCACTCAACAAGACATGCACTTGAGGCCGCCAGGTTTGAAGGCTCTGGCCTGCGTCTGGAATGCCCTTGGAGGAAAGAAAAGGAGTACTAGTGGCACCTTAGAGACTAACCAATTTATTTGAGCATGAGCTTTCGTGAGCTACAGCATCCGATGAAGTGAGCTGTAGCTCACGAAAGCTCATGCTCAAATAAATTGGTTAGTCTCTAAGGTGCCACTAGTACTCCTTTTCTTTTTGCGAATACAGACTAACACGGCTGTTACTCTGAAACGTGGAGGAAAGGTGCTGCAATCCTAGTGATTAAAGCCCAGCATGTCACTCTGTATAAGAGCTGACAGATCTCGGTGAGGGGCTGCAATTCCCACGGCTGAGCTCACACCACAAGGAGCTGCATGGCCAGAGCTCACTCTGGAAGCTGTTGTGAGAGGAGAAGATGGAATGCAGTACCAGTTTCTGATTGGATACAGCCTCTGTGGGGGCCAAACCATCCAGTAGGTTCCTGGCATCGCTAACCACGAAGGAAAAGCCTTCTCACAGCAGCAGTGACAGCTGGAGAGAAAACCTTAAAAGAAGGGAAATCACACAGTAACTGCATGTCAGATTCCCAGCAGGAAGAGCCAGGCGGAAGGAAGTCAGACACAGATGAGGGAAACATTTGTGTAATTGTCCAACAGCTGGCTTGCTGTGTCCTCAGCTAACCCTCCCCCTCATGGCTAAGTGACTCCTCACTCCAGCACTACACAGCTTCCCTCCCCAGCAAAGCCAAGTCTCTCTGCAGTGGTGTTCCCATGCCCCAGCCTAGCGCAGGCAGCCTCACTTCCTGACCTTCAGGGTGACTCTGGTACAAAAGCACTGACGGTCCTTGCTCTGACCTCTGTTGGTGAGAGACAGGCTTTGGAGCTACACAGAGAAGAGCTCCATGGTCCAATAAAAGGCAGACCCTCACTCGCCTTCTCTCACTTATGCCCTGAGACTGGCATGGCTACTCTTGCTCTGTTTAGGTTGTGTGGGTGCCTGGGACGCTCAGGGCCTGACTGCACCCCCTCCCCACAAATCCCACAGGAGTGCAATCAGCAACATAAACTGGCTTTCAACTCATTCACAGGCCTGACAAGATGAAGGGGAAGTCAAAGCTGCTACATCTCCATTCGATTTAGGTATTGCAAGCATGTATGCTCCTATATTAACACTGGGAGACGGCACATGCCATATTTACACCACTCCACCTGGCTCACTGATTATTTCCACACTGCCCTCAGTGGTAAGCACAGAAAGCTAAGGTACCCAAGTGTTACACTGGACTCTCCTTAATTCCTTCAGACCTAGCAGTTCACAGCAACGGTGCACACATGGTACATGGAGCCTCGTGGTGCCCGCTAAACACTGGGCCCCAGCCCATTCCTGCTGGAGTCAATGGCGAAGCTTGCACTGACCTCAGAGGAAGTAGGCTCAGGACCACTGAAAGCAGCTAGGCACTAGGCCCATGGCAAGCTTCTGAGAAGTGCCCCAATCTGTCTGGATCAGGAAGTGGCCTGTTAAAAGCCCGAGCTCAGCTATGCTGCAGGTGAGGGTTGTTTCCCTAGAAGCCTGCAGGGACAGCCTGACTGGCAACCGTAAAGGAGCTGCCAGGTCATTTTACTCCCTTGATGTCCCTGTTTCAGTAGTGGGAAAACACACTTAGCTTGTAGTGTTCCCAATCATCCCACCTCCAGCCTTCCAGATCCGTCCCAGCTGGGTCACTGCCTACCACTGCAGAATGACTGAGCTCAGAACCAACCCAGTGCTGAGGCGGTAGTTCAGGGAGCTCAGATTTCCCAAAGCTAAGCACTAGGGAAGAGCTACCACCACCAGCATAGCTACACTGAAACCGCCACCAAACATCCTCAGCAGTCCCTTCCCCTCTCATTTATGGAGCATCATACGGTTTGTTTAACCGATCACGATTCACCTCTACTAAGCTACTGATTCTGGTTGGGTCACTGGCCCTGTTGAGCTCTGGAGGAGTTCCCCAATTCTTCTCGGTGGTGCCATCAAGCAAGACACTTGTACTCTCCCAGGGAGACAGGGCAGCCAGGCCAGGGGGATGAGGGTTTATTACAGTCCCCACTTTCTAATGTTCTAGAAACCCATTGACAATCTGTGCCTCCTTCCAACCAGTCAAGAGTCTCCAAGTTCCTGTCCAATGCAGAAAGTCGGAGGACCCCAGGCAGCCTCCAGATGGGTGGGGATTTATCCAGGACATTTCCAACAGGCTACAAACAATCCTAACATAAGCATGTAGGCCCTGGCTATGCTGGAGCGACCCTCCCTTCTCCACCTCATCGGTATCCATGTTCACTTACCACCTGCTTTTTCCCCACTCTCCCCCTTTGCTGTACCAAATCCTAGGGTATGAACCTTCATCTCCTCACATCCACCTCAGTCCACTGCTCCTCGCTTCTACAAAGCCCCTCCAGAAGCTCTCCCCTCTATTCACCCCACTGCCCCCTCAAAGACAGACCAGGCTTCAGAAGGACCTCAATGGTCCCTCAGTTCTTACCCTCCTGCTCAGACTCTCTTGGAGGTGGGTTTCACTTCAATGAGGTGGGCTCCCTCCATGAGGCTGGGTATTTTATTGCTCCGTACAGGGCCCTGAGCACCTTGGCAGGCCCCCTACAAACTGTGGCTGTACACCCCCGGGAAGCAGCAGGCTCTATGGCTGGAGCAGAGACTAGAAGTCAGGGCTGTCATGACACACCTTGGTAAATAACTCCAGCTTCCTGTGGTTCAGTGTCCAGTAGGGACAATAATGCTCCAGCACCTTTGCAAAGGGCGCTGAAATCCTTGGATGAGAGGCCCCAGGAGATCACAATGTTATTATTACACTGAGAGCAGCAGGGTGATGATTTGTGAGGAAGACGTGCCAGCCCAGGTCATATATTGATAGGTGGGCTGCGAGCCAGGCTGATTATCTGTCATACGCCACGAGATCCATGCCAACGGCAGAGCTGCACCAACGAGCCAAGATCAGCCAGCTCTTTTGCCGAAGAGCAGCGATGCACAAAGTTAGCTTTATTCAGCCTTTGCCTGCCTGTGGCAGGTGAGCAAGCCTGACATTCTGCATTAACAAAGTCACCCAGGGAGGCTACTCCACATTCGCCCTCCTTGCCAGGAGAGAGGATGTCTAATGGGAATTCCAGAGCCACTCCTCGGCCCCACCTGGCCTCCATGCAGGCAGAGAGTGCTTACAGAGCCCAGAGCAGTCACCTCAAGCCCGAGCGACGCCTGGCTCACCACTAACAGCAGCACTGCCCTCGCAGCCTAAGCAGGCTGCTCTAGGGACTGCTCCATTGGATGCCACCTCACCCTGCCCTCAGCTGAACGACTGGCACCAGGAGAGCCGCCTTATGGGCATTGCTGTCACGCAGCCAGGCAAGGAACCAAGCAGCAGCATACCTGGTGTGAAGAGCAGACACTCAGCTCAACCCTCAAAGGGGGGCATGGGACACGTATTACTAAGGTGCCCAGCATGCAGGGGACAGTAACAGGCATAATAAAAATCCACCTTCCAGCTACTAACAGAGTCAGCAGGACAGTATTTACACCTCTGCAGCACTTTTAGTCAATAAATCGGTAGTGTGCAAAAAAAAACGGTCAGCTGCTTTCCCAAACTTCCCCCTCCTGATCCCTCTTCACATGCCCTCTCCCTAGCCCTCGTGAACAGCTGGAGCGGGGAGGGACTGGGGCTTAGAGTGTTTCCTTTCAAATCTTGTTTGATCTGTTGGACAACTGCCAAGGAAAGATGACAAACTATCCATCCATCTCAGTCAATGGCTACTGAACAAAGCAATCTTGGTTTAGAGAGCACTGGCTTGCAGAGCTGGGCTCCACTAATGGTGCTGGTAACATCTAAAGGGTGGGGGAGGCATCCATGAAGGCCACTCCAGGAGCTTCCTAGCCAGCATACGATGCCAGTAGCTTCTTCACATGTGAAGTGTGCTGTACATCTGGCTACTCTCACAACTGGATGTAGGGAGCAGTCATCCAGGTGATGCCTCTGCTGAGTGGATCATGCTGCCTTGCTGGGCAGAACAGACACACCATGAGCAGCAGCAATGCGAGCTTCTCCCTTCAGTCTCTGCAATAGTGAGCTCTGAGGCTTCCAGAAAGGGTGGGACTTCAGCCCCATTTAACCATTGTTAGGAATCTCTTTCATAGAATCGTAGAATATCAGGGTTGGAAGGGACCTCAAGAGGTCATCTTGTCCAACCCCCTGCTCAAAGCAGGACCAATCCCAATTTTTGCCCCAGATCCCTAAATGGCCCCCTCAAGGATTGAACTCACAACCCTGGGTTTAGCAGGCCAATGCTCAAACCACTGAGCTATCCTTTCCCTTCTACTTGGAAGAGTGAGGTGCTCGGGTAACTTGTCCTTAGGCAATAAGGAGCCTGCATCTCTCTTCATGTGGCACATTGCCCTGGGCCATGCTGCAACGGACCAACCCTTCACACCCAGCTCTGCCAAGATGGCCTGGAGCAAGGCTCAAGTGCTGGCAGGAACGGGGACCAAGAGCTGAACAAAACCTGGGTCTTGTGAGCCAGGCTCCCTCCCGGCAGAGGGCTTGCCGTGCCAGAAGTTTAAGAAAGGGTTTGTTTGCTGACAGCTTAAAGGATTTAAGGGAGGGATTAGCTTTGGCTTTGCTGATGAGAAAACTGTGGGCGAACCCTGACAGTGACCCACGCACTTGGGGAGAAGCTGTGGGGGATGGGAGAGAACCAAAAACAACAAGAACCGAAATGCACTGCATGCTATGCACATGGAAAGCACATGGCCAGTAACTCAACCAGAGGGGCAACTCTCTGAGGTGCTAACAGCCTTCATTTACTGGCCAGTGACTGCCACAGCAGCCTGCTGGGCAGAGTCCCCACCCTCCTGGGCAGTGCTGGGATACGACTGTAGCGGGTTGTATACAGAGTGACACAGATGTGTCAGGGCACTGGACAGGCAAGAGAAACAAGGTCCTTGCCCTGGGGAGCTTAGAACTGAGCTTGTAAACACCAACAAAACCAGCAACAGAGCAGAGCGCAGGCAGGGGGGTTGGGCTGGGGGGGATCCTGGTTTGCAGGGGCGGATGGCTTTAGGTTTATTTCTTGTTAGTTACATTTTATAGTTCTCCCTTCTGGCAGTTTCCTCTGATCAAAGAGGGGATTACATTTGTCCCCCCTTGCCCAGGGCCAGGCTACCAAGAACTAGGCTGCCCAAAGTGTTAGTAAACGCACTAAGATCCAGGTCACAACATTTGCAGCAATGTCAGCTAAACCACGGACACGGGCTCCAGCCTCCAGCTCACATTCTGAAGCAGATCTCCTGCCAGCGAGGATGTCCCCCACTCAGTCCCACGGAGAGGAGCATTCTGGTGTATTTTGGGGGCTCACCTTCCTCAGAAGCACAAGATACTGGCCACTGCCAGAAGCAGGGGACTGGGCTGGGTGATCCGTCTGACCCAGCACATGGGGGGCCAGGGCCAACATAAAACCAGATGGACCAATAATCTAATTGGGCATGGCAGAGTCTATGGACTGGGAAGGGATGCCATCTCCAGAGTCAGTGGCTGAGCCATCTGCTGGTGGCAGAGACCTAACCATTCTCCAGGTGTTGGGGCAGACCAGGATAGCCCCTCAGAAGATGGCACATCCACACTGCTTGTTTTGGAGAGCATGGGGACACTGCTGGGTATGAAGATCTGAGTTTTATCTGCTACTTTAATACCTATCCGTACTGATACAGATTAACGGTTTACTGGGGATTACTGAACACAAACCCATAGGCAGCAGGGGTCGGGAGCAGGCAGGAAAGGGGTGCATGTCGGAATCTTTCTATTGCACTGCAGGGGTCCCAAGAGAGAACAGCTGGGAAGGCAGCTCTCCACAGCAAACTGCATCCTTGAAACCCACAGCCCCTTCTCCTGTTCCCATTACAACCAGTTTGGGCTTCCCAGTAGTAAAATGAAATGGATCAACTGCCAGAGGCTCCCGTGGAATTCCCTGGGTCACAGCCCAGAAACACCAGGGGCAGCCCAGAAATACCACAGTGGCCCTGGGCATGCACAGAGGGTGCTCTGGGACCCCAGGCAGGGAGAGAGCTCACCAAACCCTTCCACTGACACTGGAAGAAAGTTTTCCAGCTCCCAGGAGGGCAAAATCAAATACTGACCAATGCCCAGGGGGCTGTTACAAGAGAATCCCTAGTGCCTGGGGCAGGGCTGTGGGGGAGAATGGAGTTCCTGTACACTGGGCTTCTAGCTGCTGATGGGCAAGGGTGGGTCACATACAAGGCTGGGCAAGCTCCTTGCGCCTTCCCTCTTCTAGGCCCAACCACTCCGTCCAGGCCTGTGCTTTCCCAACTAGCCAAGAGCCACCAGGCAGAGGAGACTCTGTGGAGGTGGAATTCCTGCAGTGGGGAAGAACAGCTCCCCTTTGGGAGGGGTGCTGAAGAGGAGAAAGGAACCCTGATCAATTCAGTCTGGAAACAGGAAGCGAGAGAGAAGATTGGAATTACTCCAAGACAAAACGACCCACTTCACAGTTATTCACCCAGTTACAATCGGGCTCTCAAATGTAGGTAACAAGAGAACAGGGTTATCACAAGCCTCTCTGTAGCTGTGCTTAATTCACCACATGCAGCCTTCCCACAGAGCAGCATCTGGTGAGCAGAGCCTGGGAAGGAATCTACCAACATGGCGGCTGGTGGCAAAGCACCCCGTTTGTCTGCTCTCCGGTGGCATTTGCAGGGAGACAGAGCTCTCCTTGTGGGTCTCAGGTGACATGCTCTGGTCATCAGTGCAACCAAGATTTTAATCCATCCTCACTAGTCAGGAGAAATAGGATTTGGTCTCCCAGTGCTGCCAATTTGCATCTAATAGAAGCAGTTTTCCCTAGTCCTTCCTCACTGATGTGTGTGGGAATGGCTGCCCATCCTGCATTTCTCTGAGATACCAAGAGGTGACAGTAACTGGCACTGAGGGCCATGTAATCTGGAGACCTGCTGCTGGATGACTCACTTCCAGTCAGCAGGCATTTAGAAGGTAACCCACATTGTTGCAGATGGGGGTGGGGGAGAGCAATCTACGGGCTACACGCAGCCTGTAAAACTCTGCCTAGCCCAAGACTATCCTCATCTTTACAGTGTCATTCTAATCTGCAAGTCGCCAGTATTTATTGTCTCAGTCACTTACACATCCAATCTGTTCACTTTACAAGGAAAAATACGCATACTCCCTCTGGGCTTTGAGAGCCACATGGGGTTCTCTCTGTCTGGTAGAGTATCTCCAGTAACAGAGGTGCTGCACACTACAACAGATCCCCAGTGAGACCTGTGCAACCCCTGAGTCATCACTGGGCTTGCAAAAACACACACCATTGGCACTTGATGCAAAAGAGGGAATCGAATCCAGCTGCTCCAGTCTCAGCTGTGCTAGCTCTGCAGGGCTAACAGGAACAACAAGCAGTAAACATTTCATTTTTGGCCACTAAAGGGAAACCAGAAAAGACAGACATGGGGAGCAGATCTACAGAGTAAGATGGAACCGTTCTGACAACCACCCTTCAAAGCTGAACGTGGAGAGAGGCAGCATACAGACTACAAGGTCCAGCATGCAGTGCTCCACAGTGACTTTAACACTTTGCCCCTCAGATCAAAATGGAGCACAGCATGTTGGGACTTGTAGTTCCCATGGGGTGCATCTCAAAGACAGGGGTACAAGTTGAAGGCAGTCTCACTCTTGCCTGGCAAGGTGAAAATGGAGTCCTTCTGATAGGCAAATGCTGGGCACCTCTGCTTTAGAAGCTACCTCCTTCAGGGAAGATTAACTTTACGAAGTCCCAGCCTGTAAACTGTCCAGTAGCTACCAAACAATGGACACAAAAGCCTGCCTGTCTGGGCTGATGAACAGTGTACATATACAAGAGACTTCTCCCCCAGTTGGGAGACACAGTGTCTGTCTCTGAGGGAGGCAGGAGAGGGGAGCAGAACTTTGTACAGCTGATACAGATACTTTGTACACAGTATAGTCATATACCTCTGTGTAACAGAAATAGAAGATGAAGCAGTGTCTCAAAAGCTGAAATATTTTAATCTAAAAACTGCAAAAAGCCCTAATGAGCATGCTAAACAGGTATCTGAATTTCACTCCAGGAAAAATAAACAGCATTTACCTCATTAGTCAGGGCCGACCCTAGACATTGTGGTGCCCTACGCAGCCCCCACACTGGAGGGAGCAGGGCGGGGGTGGGGGACACCTGCGCCCAAGGTCTGTGGGGGGCAGGAGCAGGCTTGAGGGGCAGGGGGAAAAACCGCCCCACAGCAGGAGCCAGCAGAGCAGAGTGGGTTGGAGCCGGATCGCTCCACTTCCCACCACCCGGTGAGCGCAGGGCGCGCCCGACTCCTGCTGCAGTACCCCGGAACGTAACTCTGGGAAAAGGGTGGAGTGGAGGCGGGGTGGGGGCACAGCAGGGGCGGGGGTTTGGGGAAGAGGCAGGGTGGGGGCAGCTTTCCTGGCCGGCTCAATTGGCCGGGGGATCAGGCTGGCCGCTGAAGCAGCACGCAGTTGCGTAGGGTACCAGGACATTTGGGGCAATTTGGTGCCCCAAATTTCCTCATGCTATATGCAGCTGCGTAGTTTACATATGGTTAAGGATGGCCCTGCCATCAGTAACAAGCCAACTATGGAAAACTCCACTGGGCACTGGAACAGCTTTCCTTCCAGTGGTAATAAATTTTACATTAAAGCTGCATCACTTCCCAATTCCAGTACAGATCAATCTGCTTCTGGAAAATCCTGCCCCAAAACAAACAGGCTCCCCTTTAACCTGTTCTATGATCCAGCTGGAAACCCCAGACAATCCATATGGTGAGGCTACCCATTCTGCTCCCCACCTCTTCCAAACCTCTTTCCCCAGTGCAGGGCATACAGGACCCTCTCCTTGTGAGGGCTGCGTTTCAGCCTGCAGCTATCCCATAAGGGAGCACTGCCAGCTTCTCTAGCTCGCTGGCGCCCATGTCGGATGTGCTCCGCTGCTGGAGCGCACACCGGGGCTTTTCAGACGCATCGTTTAACAAGCCAGTCTAAAGGCCTTTCCAAGAATTACCACTTCTGAAGTGAGGAGTGAATACCCTGGGCTAGGGCTGGAAACTCCACTTGCCCACTGCAGGCAAGAAGTATCCCTGGGTGAGCACCAACCCGCTCCACAGAAGCTAAGCTTTCAATCCTTATGGAAAAATTCCATTCCTAGTCCTTATGGCTGCAAAGAAATCCTCCTAAAAGGGAACCTTCAGTGCTGCCTTCACGGATGACCAAGGTGTTTTTTTCCATGGGATAACTAATACTTGTTAGCTGTCCCACTGTCAAAATGGAGTGGAGACAAGGTTGCAGTTTTACTGCAAGGTAAGCTAGGCGACGGTCAACACAGGTGGGGGAGAGCAGAGCAAACCTCACCTTTCTACCCTGCAGTGAACACTACAAGGGTCTGGTCTCTGCTTCAGATTTTAACGTATATCAGTTCTCATGCTGCAAACATGCACCTGTGGGGCAGTGAAGACAAAGCCTGAGCCTGCAAGCTTGCAGACCTACTGTCCTTTGCTGCAGCTTGGGGGGAAGCCTATGAGCAGCAGCAAGTGAAAACTCACAGTCTTATTAGTTTTCTCTTTTTCCACCCAGGGGACAGCCATGAAACTGACAAGAATCAGTTCAATTTCACTCTGCCTCAGTTTGGGAAATCTCTGCACAGGCCCAGAGGCAGGTGCTGAGCCTCTAATCTCAAGAAGTGGACCCAAAAATCAGAGGCTGGGAGAGGGAGAAAACGAACACAGAAGACCACACACATCCCCATCACTAGCACCCTCGCCCAGGAGGCTCTGGGGAGGGAGCACTCTACTGACATTGTTTAGGAGGGGGAGCGCTGTGCTGCAAAATGAAACTTACAAGAATCTCTCACTTCTGCAGGTCCCAATACTGAGGCGCATCAAGAGTGAAAGAGGCCACACATTCCTGTAAGCTCAACAGGACTGCTGCTGTAGAATTAGGAACATGAGCCAGGGAGAAGGACCACAAAAGTCACAGCATGAGAAAGAGTGGGAATAAGGAAAAGCCAGGTGGGAGAGATGAGAGCTTCCACTCTGCGCAATCAGAGGGACAGACAGCTCCCTTCCCTAACTCCAGAAGGCAGAATCGGGGCAGGATTCAGTGAAGCTCCTCCCCCTGGCAGCTAAGAGCAAATGAGAGAGGAAAGGCAGACGCTTCCCCTGACAGCAGTTGGGGAGAGGAAGAGAAGATTCCTTGCAGCAACAGGGCAGGGGTTCTACAGTCAGCAGCCAAAGAAGGCAGAGGGGTACCTCAGCCATCTGGCAGACACGGCACACTCACAAAACAGAGACGCAGATTAGGGTCCAGGCATAGTGTCCTTGTGGGCAGCTTCATGCACCCCATGCAAGAGCCCCTGTGTGTGCGTGGTGGCAGGCAGCAGCATTAATGGCCTTCTCACTAGGGCCCTGCTATAGACCCCACACGTTCTCCTGGCTAGTCCTGTGTTTACTAGTTCAAGCCCTGCCCCACATTGCAGTAGGGCTTTGCTAGCGAAGAGACATTTCCATGTTAGAACTGTTAACACGCTAGGGATCCCCTGGATGCCAGTGCCACCTGACTATGCTTGCTGGCCCTGCCTCATGTTGCCCAGCTGTACGGGGCTGGCTGTGAATCTCACCCAGGTTCCATCTCCTCCCATCTGATCACGCTGCCAACTCCCATTGCGGCAGGCTGCTCTCCCACACCTCTCTCCACACTTCCCACAGCTCCCTTCACACAGTGCCTCACACCAGACTTGCACTGGGTTCTCTAGCTCAGAGTAGGCTCCGCACGTGCGAGATTATCCCTGAGTTTGTAACCAGCTAGTGACTCTGCGCTCCTCTCACCCCATGCTCGGTAACCATAGCAGCTAGCAGCACTTGCCCTGGAACCAGACTAACACTTCTGTGCAGCACAGATGGACCCCCTACTGGTGCCTGTGTGCCCAGCTTGGCTGGTCCTTTCTCCCAGGCCTCCGTGCAGCAGGATAATCCGCAGTGCTGCTGCACAAGGTGCCCTCACAGTGCTCTGTTTGCTCCTAAGGCTCTAGAACATAGCTGTCCAGATTTTCCCACCGTGCACTGATCCATGCAGCTGGGCAGCATGAGGGCGTGGGCACACAAATGCTACTCATCCACAGTTGTGTTATGATTAAAGCTGCTGCAGACACAGTTTATCAGAGTCTCATTCCCGGTCTGCATGCTGCACAATAGCTCCATGTGATACGGCAACCACTCTTGGTTTCCCGCCCTGATGATTTTGCAATGAGGTACCACGCTGTATCCATTTTCTGCTCACAGCCACCTGAAAGAGCCACATGCTGTGTCATCTGCTTGCACCATCCCCAATGATCTAAGAAAGGGGTAACTACAGCACTGTGCACAGATTTCTACAATAGGACCTGGCCCCTCACCTTTACTATGGAGGTGTAGTTTCCTAAGCATATAGGTCCTAAGGTCCCAGCATATAATGTTCCTCCTTGTTCTGAGCAGGACCCTGCAAGGTAATGAGGCCAGAAACAGGGAACAACTGAGGATTGGATTCTCTTCCCACGTACTCACCAGATATCACTGAGTGCAGGATTCTGAAGTCAAGTTGGACACCTGCTGTGCCTATCTGCATCTTCTTACCAAGAGTGCTCCTGCGGCTTTGTGTCTGAGCACTAGGAAAGAAACTACAGGCCTTACCTTAGATATCCCATGCACTGGTTTGCAGTCTAGTTAGCAGGATTACATAAAGGATTAGATTTATGAACATTCACATTAGATAAGTATAAGGGGCATGAACCCTCAGCCTCTAGGCCATATCTCAACCACTATACAAATAGAGAATTCCAGGTAATTCCTGAAATGTCCAGCATTAGCACTGCCCTCTGAAGCTCGGTTCTGATCACTATTATGGAAGACAAATTCTGGACTAGACAGGCCCTGGGGTAACTTGATGTGGCAATTTCCCTGCCTCTGTGTAAAGGAACTACTGTATATAGCGCAAGGCTGAAGAGGCCAGGAAAGAGTCAAGCTCCCCATAGCAGTTCTAAGTCTGCCCTCTTGGCATATGGCCTGGAGAAAGTACTTGACTTCACGAGCACAAAACATGTAGGAAGAACGCATGCTACACACCTATATGTCTAGTTCAGGAAAAAGTGCAGTTCCTTTCCGTTGCACTGTACTTGCCAAGCGCAGTCAAGCCTAAAGCTGTGAGATCTTGTAGTGAAAATCCTGCTGAAAAGCACACAAGGAAGGGATCAGAGAAATTAAGGCTGACTGTGGTCAGCTTAACTCTGCATTTCCTGACTTCAGAGAGGCTGCAAGCAAAACCTTTCTGCTGTTTTTTTTGCATACAATTTACTTTAAAGATAAGTAAGGGAAACACCATTGCAGCCATCACTATACCCTCGTCACTGCCCCAGAACTACACCAGTTACACATTGTGTCAGCTACTCCGTGTTTTAACTCATCATGGAACCCAAGTCTCATTGTCCTCATTCAGCAAAAAGCAACTCATTGCATGTATATGGTAAGATGAACATCAAGGTATATTACCAGGCTGCAGCCTGCTGACCTCTTTTAAAATCAGATCAAGCCTACTGAGGCTTGGTCTACACAAAGAAGTTAGGTGGACCCAGCTACATTGCTCAGGAGCGTGAAAGCGACACAGTTAAGCCAACCCCTGGAGTAGACCGCACTAGATCACCAGACGAATTCTTCTGTTAACCTAGCTCCCAGTTCTCAGGGAGGTAGATTACCTATGCCAACAGGAGAACCGCTTCTGTTGGTGTAGGTAGTGTCTGCGCTGCAGCGCCAACGCTCTAACATTTCAAGCCCTGAGCCGCCTTCTTTCAAATATTCAGCCACTGCCCTTTCAATAGTAACTTACTGAGACTTCTTTGACTAGTATACGGTCACCTAACTAAGCATTTTTTATATGCAAGAGTCTTTGCATATGTTATACAGCTTGCTTTATATTTTCATAAGCCCCAGCGCAGATGCCAAGTTGGAAAGTTAAGGACGGATGCTATCTTCGGGGTTTATACTTCTGCCCATCATTATAGTAGCTGAGCACCTTACAGGAAAAGGTACTGAGCAGAGATCAGTTAGCAAAGGTTTCTTTGGCATATAGGAGCAGTCCCCACTCCCTTACCCCTCTCCTGGGTGAAGAGGCATTTAGAGAAGGAATCCCATTTTGGTACATCAATAAGAGACTGTACAGGCAGACTCAGAAGGCTATTAGCAAATGCCCACAACTTATCCTCCCCTACCCTGCCTCCCAAACAGTGCAAAGCCCACACTCCTGAACTAGGCTTCTGTCTCGGATTTCTAGCTGGCAGCCAGTCTCCACTGCTCTGGAAAAAGGCTTGTTTTCTTGTTTCTATCACATGACGAGCAGGGGCAGGAACACGAACTTAATCAGATTAACATGCCAGAAGCTGAAATCCCACCCATCCAATCACTTAAAGCCCAGGCCCTGACACCGCTTTCTGAACTTCCTTTCATCCGCAATCTAAGTCAGTCATGTGAAGTCTGCCTGTCAGAGGCTTTCTTGGATTTCCTTAAATTCTTCTGCCAAGTTTTGATTAAAATCCTCCTAAGTAGTTTTTCCTTTATTTGATTTCCTAGAAACTGAGAAATGCTGCATTTCAGAGATCAGATATCAGCACTGAGTGGGAGATTTAATAACCAAACACAGGCTGGGCATCTGTGTCTCCCATGCGCATGCTTATTAGGACAAATGGCAAATGGAAAGAGATTCTCTTTCTGTCTCCCTTAATAGACCATCAATTCCCCAGACAGACAGTTCTTAATGGCCCCGTTGGTAATGATTCCTCCAATCTCTGGCCTATCAACACACCCTAAGATATCTCCCTGGGCACTGCCTCCTGCCAGACTTAGAATGGGGGTGACGTGTGATAAGGAAGATTACAAGACCTCAGTTCTGATACTGCTGCGTGCGTATGTTCAGGAAGCTATCAAGCCCTTTGTGATATTGGAACATGCTGTGTAATGCTCATCACAACCAAAGTGCTCCCCCAGCACACCACATCCTCTGTGCCATGATCAAACACCGCCAGCGAAGTGAAGTCTGGGCAGGACTGAGCCTGGTTGAATGATGCAGTCACAAATGCAAGTACAGCCCCAGGATGAGGACGCAGTTTCCCTGCCTGAGAACACACCCTTGGTTCCCCTTCTACTAGCTCAGGATCCTAGTTCAATTGGAGCATCTTTGGCAGATGCTCACCATTTTACCAGAGCCTAGAGACGGATCATGCTGAGACACACTGCTTAGTTCTTGCAGGCCCTTCCTCTCCATTCAGAGATTTCCCAGGCTGTGGAGCACTGGTTTCCCAATGCTCAGCAGCCTAAAGAACATACTCACTTAATACCTACCCTACACCCCAAAATATCCAGAGGGCCAAAGGGAAGAGGAACTCCACCGCCAAGAAGCAGCGTCCAAGAGGACCAGTACTTCTTGCCAGGCAAACACGCAGGACAGTAGTCCGCTGCAGCCTTAACGGCAGCTTTCACCATGATGCCATGGTAAGCTTGAAAGCCAGACCCTATCTCCAGGCTGCCCTGGATCCTCACCAAGGGACAAATCCTGAAGCGCTTTCTCAGGCAGGAGCATTTTTTCAGACAGGAGCGGGCATTTCCTGCTAGTGAGTTGGGATGTGGGAACAACTTGATAGAAAGGCTGAATGACAGAACAGTCAGCAGAAGGATCCAGCGGCTTCTCTGTTCCCAGGGTGTTTGGGTGCAGGGATCGGAGCAGCCCAAAGACACTAATGAGACGAGGGTGCTTCCCCTGCAAGTGTTTGACATGTTCCTCTTCTGCTCCAATCTCTCACATGGGCTGGCATCTTCACTACAGAGGCCTCTGCAGAGACTTGCACCCAGACATCGCAGCACTCCAAGAAGATTTATATCCCTCAATGGAAGGAGGGCAATGGGACCCTGCACGAGCATCACTGTAACTGCGCCAGCCTCTGCAGCTATACAACCACACCCAACCCCAGCTGCACCAGGCAGTCCTTGCCAGAGCAGAGGCAATCCAGGATTCTCAAATCCTTACCCGAAAGACACTACCAGAGCGCAAGCTGTCAGCGACCCTGTCCATCTCACAGAGTGCAGCAAACAGGGCTGGAGATGGGCGGTGCTGAGTTCTGATCCCAGCTTGGCCTTGCACCTCGTGTGCCCAGAGACAAGTCAGCTCACCTCTGTCTTGTCACTTTCCACCGCTGTCTGAGGAGCACCCCAAGAGAGAACTGCTGAGCACGGCTGACAACAGGACTTGCAATCATTAAATGATTATCACAGGCATAGCAACCAGCACAGAGAGGGAAGTGACTTATGCCAGGTCACCCAGTGAGTCCGGGACATAGTCAGGACCCCTGCTGGCCAGAAGCCAAACCTGCAAACACCACAGGTACTGTCAAAAGCAGGATCTCATCCCTGAAGCACAGACACAGAGATGACTGCAGAGAGCAGCCCCTTCGTGCCCCAGAACAGAGCCGACACTCCCCAAGGCCAGGCATTCCAGCTCTCAGTGCTGGCAGTCACAGGCCAGTGATGCTGGTTACAGCAGGGTTACATAGAAAACGCTGGTTTCTTTCAGTGCTTGAGGCCTCCCCACCCCGCCCCGGAGATGCAGCGGCTCAACCCAGCTCCCTGGCCCTGTGGGCAGAGTGGAATATTAACAGCCAGCCCTGGAAAGGCCATGAAACATTACGTACCTCAGCAGTTCCTGGACCTTGAAATCGTAATGCTAAGCAAAGCAGCAGCCTTCCTGTTAGCACACTTCTGGGCCCCAGGATATATATACAGTTCCCTTCCTCCCTCCGAGCCACAGACCAGCCAACAGCCCTTTAAACACTACAACACCCTTCTACTTACAAGGCACCCTATAGATCTGCCTGTCTCCTCGCAGCCAGGACGTGAGAGACATCACTGGCACATGCCAGCTCATTTCTGAGTCAGCTACCACCTCAAAGAGTGCCTTGGCATGCAGCCAGTCCTCTCCCTACAGGAACCTTTCAGATTCCAAACAGATCTTCCCTATACCTCCTAACAGGCCAAGCCTGGTCCAGCCTTCCCCTATCTCAAGGCTAGGGCCTGGATCACAGTCTACAACCTGCTTTCCCCCTTCTCGCTCTCTCCCACCCCTCCACCCTCAGTTAGTCAACCAAGTGACAGGAACAGTTACAAAAATAACACCTCCTTCTCCCGTCCTCTTTTACACAGACGCTCGGGAACATGCACAGCACAGGCTCTTCCAGCACTGGGTCCACACGGCAGAGGGCGTGGAGACCCCCAAGGGGCTGTTGTGCAGATCAGGACGAGGAGTGGAGTTCACTGCACCTCCCAAAGCTAACGTGCTCTGGGCTCTAACTTCCAGCATGTCCCTGGAAGCTCTGATAACGAGTCCTTTCCAGGACCCAGACCCAGGGAGCAAGCGACCCTTTACCAACACAGGGATACAACACAGTTCCTGGCCACTGGAGCTGGGGTGAGAGGGGCAGCTGATAAAGC
Source organism: Caretta caretta (assembly GCF_965140235.1). NCBI lineage: Eukaryota > Metazoa > Chordata > Testudines > Cheloniidae > Caretta > Caretta caretta. Next base: position 45,438,981 of record NC_134215.1, on the reverse strand, counting down.
CGTTCAGCCACAATCCGAGTTCCCCACCACCTCCTGTCATTGAAGAGTCAGCAGGAGAGATCTCCCTGCTCTGCCCCATCTGGGGGCATACTTTACACCCAGACTGTTTTGCTGAGGCAAAGCCAAGAGACACAGCTTCCCAGCCACCCCAGCAGCCAAGGCGCTATGCAGAGGAGGTTAGCCTGAGAAAGGCGACCAGCCACAAACAAGCCACCCAGTTCACTCCAGAGCAAGCCATAGCCAAGGGTGCCACAAGGGGGAGGCAGCTCACCGGAGTAAGAATAACTGGAGCAGGCCCTGCACTAGGAGGGAGCAGGGAGATAGGAGAACCCTGCTTGTGATGGGGAAAGGTGGGAGGAAGAACTTTCTGACCAGCCATGCACCAAGGAGAGAATCATGCAGCACTAAGTTCCCACTGGCTTAGAAAGCAGTCACAAGCAGCTCCATGGCCAAGTGCAGCAGGAAGGGGGAGGAAGCGGAGAGCCCTTCTGGTCAGCTCAGCAGTCCCTGGGAACTCTGGGAGGGACATGGGAATACAGAAGCCAGCCAAGAACTAAACACACAGGAACCAACTGCACAAGGCAAATCTATCTGCAACGGCAGAGTCAGGCCCTCTCACAGCTCCATGCACCCCACCCACACCCCCAGAGACCACAGAAGCCAATACAAACATCAATCCACCAAAAGCCAAACACAATCCCTTCCAAAGCAAACACTCTTGCAACGGCTTCTGCCTCTTCCTCAACAGGGGCCCTAACAGGCAAGTCCCCGTGGAAGAGGAGAGCTTTTCCTGTGATGGATATTGTGCCGTGCCACCCATGCCGTTATTCCATCTCTTGAGGCAGCTCCACTCCAAGCTCCCCCCATGCAGCAAGGCCATCCCCAGGGTGCTGCTACTACAGAAACGGGCAAGAGGCCCCAACTCAGCACTGCAACCTCCCTACCAGAGAGTACCCTCCCCTCCACCCCTTGAGGGACCTGGCACAGCTCTTCTCCCCACCACCACTACAGCCACACCCAGCTGTCACGGGGTCTCCTATACCTCTCCTGCCTCCTTCCCAGCTGTGCTCCACGCACCAACCTTTCTCCAGACATGGAAGGGGCTTGTGGCCTTCTCCTTCCCCTAGTAAAGAGTCCAGGTCCACCTTCCCCTCCCCACCAGGCTCTCCCACAGCACCTCTCCACTGGTGTCTGGGGATGAGAGGCCTGGAGCGAAAGACCCACAGGATTGCATTAGTACAAGCCTGGCAAACACCTGGAATCAGGGGACACAGTAGGCTTTGTGCTTGCAGTGAGCCTGGAGAAAGAGGAGCCTGGCCCAAAAAGGAACCAGCCTCAGAGGATGAAAGGACAGATAAGTATCTCCTGGGTAAGGAAGGGGTTTCTCCTTCCAACATGACCCACTGGAGAGTCCCCTTTCTGTGAAGTGGGATCCAGGTGGCAGCTTCCCCCATCCCCAAAAATGAGCTGGGATCTACTCTAGCATGGCTGCTCTGGTGTTCGAGAATCGGTTCCTCTCACCCACCAAGTCAATATGGGATGGCCACTTTCTGACACAGTCCCTCAGACCTGCTTGGTGTTTGGGAGGAGGCACAGTCCTTTCCAAAGCCAGCATCAGAGACCTGCTCTATCAGCAAGCATGAGGTAAGCCACCCACTCCCACCAGCAAACATACCACTCCTCTGAAGTACCTGGTCTCCAACACCGGAGACGGCAGAGTCCCAAGAGGCATTGTACATTACGCTGCTGTTCCACCCTCCCAGACATACACAGTAAGTCACTCTGTTGAATGGAGAACGCAGGAAAGTAGTATGTTCCCATGGCCCGGTGGCGGGAGTAGCTCTGTGTTAGAGCATGGGAAGACAGGAGTCTGTTCCCTGGAATAAGCGAGTGTTTAACAGGAAGCAAAGAAGCCTCCCCCATTCTACACACCTTGTCACAGCCTCACAAACACTCAGGTGCTGTTTGATTATAGATCATCAGATCACAAGTTCCCCAAACCAGCACCACTCTTTATGTTGCAACCCAGCCTGGCAACAATGGCCCAAACAGAATCACAGCCCTTCCATCGGCTCAGCTGAGAACAAGAAAGGTGAACCAGCATGCTCATTGCACCCAATGATGAGGCTGTCGCCGAAATGACATCAAACCTGCTCCGTTAGTAAGTGTGGGAACTACTCCAAGGTCCCTGAGGAGCATGGCTCCAGGAGCAGATTTGGTCACTGGCAGATGAGACCTGGCATACTCCTCCTGCTCCCCCGCAGGACTGTAAGATCAACCTGTCTCATTCTGAAGTCTTTTGGGGTTCCCAGGGCTGGAGGGATGGGAGGGGCTGACTGCATTAGGGAAACAGTCAGATAGATGTGCCCTGCATGGCATGGGGTCCTTAAGCAAACACACAGCCACCACCAGACTGGAAGTAAAGCAAAGAACACTGAGGGGCCATTCAGCCTCACAATCTGACCCATCTCTAACAGTCCCCACTGGCTGGGAAATCTCCCTTGAAGTGGAGAGTCAGAGGCTGGGTCACACGCGAGGAAGCTGGACCCTTCGTTCAAATCTCTAATCACAACTCCTCCAGGGAGCTGCAGAGCATGCAAATGGTGCAGATTTACAGCTGCCCCAAGGAGAGGAAGCAGCTTGGAACCAGAGCGTAAACTTAGTCACAAGGAGCTTTTACGCCTCTTTTATCCTCCTCTCCATTGCATGCATCATTCCACTCTCCCTCTTGGCAAACACTGATCCCTTTTCTCAGCATTGCCAGTTAGCTTTGTTCTCTGCGCCAGCACCCTCAAGGGCATCCTCAAATCCCTGTTCCCAGAGGGGTGCAGGCTGCTGCTCCAGCAAAGGCAGCCCCATACTGCAGGGGCTGACAACAGTTTAACTGGGTACAGCAGTAAAGAATAAATGCGTATTAAGATGAGCTGGTCCTTTAACTTACCCTTCCCCATGCGCATACTGCCAGCCCATTCCCAATTGCACAACTGGGAAATTAACAGGAGAGATGCAATTTTCCCTGCCTTCCTTGCTTATAAAACTCCAGAGGTGGGATCTGCTGAAATCCGCAGCCTGCCACATCCAGCGGTTTAAAAGCAGTACATAGAAATAACCTCTCAGTGGGAGCCAAAAATCAAAGCCTAACCCCATGGTTTTAAGTGAGCAAGTCCAATTTCCTCCTTTGTAGCTCCTGACACATGTTGGCTGCATGCCGCTTTCTTCCCTTGTTCCTGCACCAGAAGGCTCTGCACTGCAGGTCAGGGGATGATAAGGAAATGAACAGTGTAATTTCCAAGGCCTCCAAACACGGCCCTGTCAGCAGCTCTGGAGGTAGCTTACTCAACCGTGGTTAGAAGAGGGAAACCACAGTGAGAGGAGCTAGGACGAGCCAGCAGCTGCTGATACATGTTCCCCAACGCCTCCCGGAAACCTTTGGCCCTGCCTGCCTGGCCAGATTGGCTGGGTTTGTGAAAGCCGTTCCAACCGCCATTCCCTGAGAAGAGAGCAGAGATCTACACAAAGCAGAGAGTGGGAAATGGCTCAGACTGAAAAATCTTGGTCCCCAGTCCCCAGAAGCACAGCCCCACTCCCCAAGCACAGCTCAAGGGACAAAAACAGCCTGGGGAACTCAAAATAGGGCTTTCACTCCTACCAGGGAGGCCATCACATTGGTCTACATTTTTGGTAGATCAGGCCTATCACTTAATAACCCATCAGCAGGGTGAGCAAGCTCCCCCAACCACCACCAGTAGCTCCAAGCCCACAGGCATAACTAAGAAACCCCAAATGTCTATAAGGCCAATCTCCTCTCCCCCTGGGGACAAAGATGCACTCCCAAGTCACCATGAGAACAGATCTTCTGGGCGCAAGCATGTGCCCTTAAGCCATTGTGAACAAGCATCCCGCAGCCAGAGGGGACTGCCCTTCAGCCACAACAAACCGACTGTGACATGCCAGTGTACACGTCCAATGTGGGGAAATATTCAAGAGAGTTGAGATTCAAGTTTCCAAGGGGTTTGTTAAACTGAGAGCTGCATGTGTCCCCTAACAGAGCAGCCCGTGAGTCACTGCCCATCATGTGACAAGGCTGCTTGTGCCAACAGGTTTCAAAGTCTCAGTCAACATTATGAGCAGGGGGTACCTCATTCAAACTGCTGGTGGATGCTGGCAAGAGAGCATCCCAAACTCAAAGGGCGCACTCCATCCTCCACTCGGGGTTTCTGCAGGAGACTCAGCACACAGCCTGAGCTACAAATTCCCTAACTTTAATCTGCTTAACCTGGTCCCTCAAAGGTACACCGGACCCTTGCTAGAACGCAGGATTTGGGATCCATGCCAAGTACCGCGTTATAGCGGGGACCGCGTTAAAATGAAATTACTGTATACAGTAAATATCACATCCATAAAGTACAGAAAACCTTAGAAAATAAACTACTTGAAGGAAACAATAAATGAAAAAAAAAATGCTGCTTTATTAGAGATTTAATGTCGACATTACAATAAATTAGTCTAGTTTTGCTTTAAAAAGTCAGTGAGTTGCTTTTGCTTCTTGCTCCTGCGCCGCTACCACTTAGCAAACTGCAAAAGGCTACGTAGCTGCGTAATTTTTATAGGCTCAACGTCTTGCGCCTCAAACCATCTCAAAGCAGTCTCTAAGCCAGCTATGGTTGCAGCTGACGTTGGAACGACGTCCACTTCATCTTCCTCTTCTTCTTCCACGGCGAAGGCCGATTCTTCAGCTTCTGGAATGTTGTTTGGTCGTACTGCCTGAAGAATTTGGTCATCCGTTACACTTTCAGCAACGGGACAAAATTCTTCTGCTTCATCGTCGCCTCTTATCCAGGACTCGGTATTTAGTGGCAGAACAGTTACCCCGAGCCCGGACAGTTGCTGGCACAGCTTCTGCATCCACTCCATGTCCGTTCTTCCAACTTCCTCCTCTGTAAATCCCAAGAAGTCAAATTCCTCGTCAGACTATGATCTGCTTTCTTCATTTTCTTCCAGGAGCGGGTGGCCAAACGACTCCCTCAGTCCCACCATCCAACATCGGTTTATCGTTTCAGCGTGTGATAAATTCCAGGAATCGCCGCCAATGTAAAAGAAGTCTTTTATAGTCAACTTCTTCAGAAAATCAGTGACAGACAACTCGCCTTCTATCACTTGTCGTACCAAGTTCCTTCGATAGCTTGATCAAGTGGCTGGATTTTGAAAGTCGTGTTTTTAGGTAAGTATTCAACCCGTATTTTACCATCACAGGTTCTGAGTCTTTCGGCCGGAGGATGCGCTAGACAGTTGTCTAGCAAAAGAATGGCCTTTTCTTCTAAGTGTTTTGCCCACAAATGCTTTCGCACAGAAGGGACAAATTAGGTGAAGAACCATTGTTCAAAAATCTCTCGCCATCCAGGAATTTTTAGAGTTTTTGTACGAAAACGGCAGGCAATTCACATTTATGTGATGAAAGCACCGAGGTATGCGAGACTTTCCAATGCACAATGGTTTTAATTTATGCTTGCCTGTTGCATTCACACAAAACAAAGTAAGGCGATCTTTTGCCTGTTTATATCCTTCTTTCTTACGTTCATCTGTTCTGACAGCCAGGGTTTTATCGGGCAACATTTTATAATAAATTCCTGTTTCATCTGCATTGTAAACCTGTTCCTCCAAGTAACCCTCTGCCTGTAAAATTTCCCTCAGCTTCGAAGGGTACGATTGTGCTGCCGTGGCGTCAGCAGACTGTTTTTCTCCCAAAACTGCAATCTGCGAGATTCTGTGTCTTTTCTGAAATCGCCATAGCCAACCCGAACTCGCCTTAAAATTGCTGAATTTGCCATTAAGTTCCAGGTCAAATTTTTCCACTTGCATAGCTATAAGCGAACCAGAGATCGGAATGCCTTTCTGCTGTTCTTGCACAAACCACGTGGACACTGCAGAATCAAGATCGGCATCATTCACTAAAGAGGCTCGTTTTCTTTGAAACCCATGCTTTTCATCCAGGTTATGAATGCAAATTCCGAGCTTGTCAGCATTCTTTAGCCATCCACGAAAGGTGGACTCATTAATGCCAATATCACGGCTAGTCTTTGCCTGGGTTTCGCCATTTCTAAGTTGTTCGATAGCGTCCAATTTCTCCTGCACCGAGTAAGCCTTCCTTTTGCCCAACATTTTTGACATCTTTCTAAAGATTAATACTGTACCTGTAAATTTGTATTCATTACATCTGTATGGCGTTCTAGGCCTAGAGCAATCGTCTTAGGGCTTGTCTACAGTACCGCAGGGGGTCGATCTAAGATATGCATCTTCAGCTACTTGAATAGCTGACGCTCTCCCGTCAACTGCACTTTCGCTCCTCATTCTGGTGGAGTACTAGAGTCGACAGGAGAGTGCTCAGCGGTTGATTTATCATGTCTATACTCAAAAGAATTGTACTGTCAGTACTTAAATTTGGGATCCATGGCTGCGACTGCGTTATAATTCGAATTCGAATTATATAGACGCGCATTCTAGCGAGGGTCCGGTGCATATTAACGAGCACGGGGCAGTCATGCTTTGTTCTGTTTTTGTCTTAGTTTTGCATTACACAGGGCAATTTGCAAAGCACGTAGAAAAACTCAAGATTCCAAAGCCAAAAGGACCATTGTGATGACCTAGTCGGACCTCCTGTATAGAACAAGCCAGAGAACTTCCTCTAAATAATTTTTAGGGACCATCTTTTAGCAAAAGAGCCAAGTCTTGATTTAAAAATTGCCAGTGATAGAGAATTCACTATGACCCTTGGTAAATTGTTCCAGTGGTTAACTACTCATTTCCAGTTTGAATTTGAATTCAACTTCCAGCCACTGGATCATGTTAGACCTTTCTCTGCTAGACTAAGAGCCCATTGTAAAATATTTGCTCCCCATGTGCGTACTTACAGACTGTGATGAAGTCACCCCTTCACCTTCTCTTTGCTACACTAAATAGATTGAACTCTCAGTCTATCACTATCAGGCAGGTTTTCCAATCCTTTAATCATTCTCCTGTCTCTTCTCTGAATCCTCTCCAATTTATCAAAATCCTTCTTGAATTGTGGACACCACAACTGGACACAGGATTCCAGCGGCGGTTGCACCAGTGCCAAATACAGAGGTACAATAACCTCTCTGCTCCTTCTCAAGGTTTCCCCATTTATGCATCCCAGGATCACATTAGCCCTTTTGGCCACAGTGTCATGCTGGGAGCTCATGTTCAGCAGCTTATCCACCATGACCCCAAAATCTTTTTCAGAGTCCCTGCTTCTTAGGAGAGAGCTCCCATACTGCAAGTGTGGCCTGCAGTCTCTGTTCCCAGATGTATACATTTGGCTCTATTCAAATGCATATTGTTTGCTTGTGCACAGTTTACCAAACGATCCAGACTGCTCTGTATCAGTGACCTGTCCTCTTTATTATTTACCACTCCTCCAATTTGTGTGTCATTTGCCAACTTTATCAGCGCTGATTTCAGGTTTTCTTCCAGTTCAGTGATAAATGTTCAATAGCATAGGGCCAAGAACTGATCTCTGCAGGACCCCAACAGAAAAACATCCACTCGATGATGATTTCCTGTTTACAGTTACATTTTGAAACCTATCAGCCAGTTTTTAGTCCATTTAACGTATGCCATGTTAATTTTATATCAGTGTAATTTTTTAATCAGAATGTCATGCGATACCAAGTGAAATGCCTTGGAGAAGTTAAGTATATCACATCAACGCTATACTGCAGCATTGTTACTAAGTAAATTCAGAGCTAGATGGACTGAGCAAGACCAGAGCATGGCTAACAGCCCTTAGAAATGCTCTTTTAATATAAAGATGCCTCAGGAACAAGAAGCTAAACATGAGTGCATTCCGGAGCGCTTTCTGGAATCCACAGGATATGCAACCAGCCCAGCTAGCTATAGAGTACCCACAAAGACACAGCAGCCTCCAGGACTCAGAGCAGAACAGACACAGATGAGGAGCCGCAGCCTAGTACTCAGCAGGATAGAGAACCCATTTGCTTCTTTTGTTACCAGCCTGGTTCTCCGGGGAGCGGTGGGGATTGGAGCAGAGAAGCCATTTGAACCATCCCAAACTCAAGCGCAGTTCAGAGGAATAACTAGCCCACCACACGCAGTGGAACATCAAGTCCTGCCGGTGACATACAGACGGGGAGGGGGAGTTGGCTGGAATAGGGAACCTGGAAACTCTTATTGAGAGGTATTTGACTGTTACGCTGCTTTCCTGCCACTGCTGTCAGCTAGTGAAGGAGAGCAGGGCAGGTCTCAAGGGCACCAGGAGACACCCAGAGGATGGTGAGTAGTTGAAGACTGCTGATATATAGCAGCAGAAAGGGCCAAGGCAGGAGTGGCCTTCACCTGCTGATAGGATGAGCTGAGGGACCACCAGACACAACTCCACAGCCTTCTGCACTATGCTGCTTCCTTGGAAGTGATTAGCGGTGCTTCTCTGATCTGATCATGGGAGTTAAAGCACCAGCAGTCCATGTTGCTAACAAAACCGGTACCAACGGTGGGAATTTTTAGGGGAGGAAGTCTGGAAAAGAGACTAGGATTTGGGATTCTCGCTCTTTTCCAGTCTCTGTCAGTCCCTGTCCACATTAGAGCTCATGCAATATTTTCAATCGGGTCCAGCAAGCTCAGTGGTGACCGAGCTGCATCTGCATCCACACTTGGCACCTTCTGACAAATGTACGAGACACCATGCTATGGATTTCTGGGGCAAGAGCTTATCTACAGAAACATTTCTGTGAGCAGCGCTGCTAATATCTATGCTACATCCTCCTTTAAAATGGCTACTCCTGGCAGTGTAGACAGGAACAAAGCTTTACAGCTGTGTTCAGGATCCACCTTTTCTGCCTGTGTGTATATTTTAGAAGGAAAAGCTGCCTGTATCAGAGCAGCTGCCTGCGACCGCCAGTTCAACGAACAGAAGTCCTGGTGCAGACTGAGCATGGCTCAAGAAGCCTGCTCCAAGCTAGCTTCTTAACACCACTGCAGCTAACCATCTAATGCTAATATTGCCAGCCCATTCCCAACTGCACAACTGGGAAATTCACCCAACAGAGATACGTCCCCTCCCGTGCACCCCTGCTAGCTGTTCCTGGAAGATGGGCACTCAGCTTCCCACCCCAGCCCCTGAACACGGAAGAGCCCCATGCCGGCAAGAGGGAATCGTGTGATGGCACTGCTGAGCCTCAGCCATGTGTTCAAATGGCTGACGTATTATAGGCCTTGCCTACTCCAGCTTCTCCCACACTGTAAGATTTCCCCATCCCTTCAGTACCAGTAATGTGGGAACCCTGCGGGGAGAAGGCTAGTGCAGATACCACCTGAGCACTGACAGCATGGGGCTCACCTGTGGGGGGGGCACATCCATCTGCAGCTCCCTAACCACAGGCCTTGAAGGGAAGGGTGATGAGCCCCCGCCCCGCACCTATACACACACCACACACAATATGGAGAGGGGTTTTCTCTAGCGCTGACTTCCCGGTCGCTGATGTTTGCCTTTTCTTCGGTTGCAGCAGCATCACATCTGGCCACTCATCCTGCTCAACAAGCTCTCAATCAAAACAAAGCCGGGGCAGCAGCCCAGAGCTCGGAGGCGCTTTTGTTTAATGCTCAATATCCCCTCCCTCTCCATCCCCCGCGCCAAGAAGGGAGCAGAAGGAAGGAGGCAGCTCCAGAGGGCTGTGCTGACAATGGCAGCAGGCAGCATCTGCCGGGGTGCGCCTCACCCTCCCATTTGGGCTCCGTGCAGACAGAACAGCAAGCTCTGCACTGGAGCAGCCGCCAGCCATGGCAGCAGGGGCAGAGAGAAAGTGGCAAGGGGCTGCCATGGATAGAGCGATGAGCAAAGGGAGGGCAGAGGGAGCAGCGCCACACAGACATCCATCATTCACTGTCCTTCCCAGCCCCCAGCCCAGCACAGGGAGCCATCCCCAGTGACTGGGGGGCAGCTCACCCGGCAAACAACCCCTCAGAGCCTGCAGGCCATTTCTCACTGTGCACAGCCATTCTGTAAACCCTCTCCCCAAGAACAACCATGTTTTTCCCAAGCTGCCCAGGCCTCCCCAGGAACTCTGGCTGTTGCCCAGGCAGAGCACACCATAACAGCACACCATACCCCAACCCTGTCTGGGCTGTGCACATTCAGGCCCCTCCTTCACAGGAGAAAAAACAAAGGTCCCACATTGACGGCTCGTGGGGACACACGGGACGCTGGGAGAGCACCCCTGGGCCCATTTGATCTTGCACAGTGTGCAATATAACATTCCCAAGCCTGCCCCTGCCATGCAGGGAGCTGCACAGGGGTCCGGCAGGAACACATACCCGTTACTGCTACACACCCTCCCCCCTCAGTCAGTTCTGCTCTCCACTCGGTCTCCACAGAGTCTGACACCGATTTGGAACAAGCTCTTTTACTGCAAAACTTTGCAGCTTTTGAGGACACCAGTTCCTGAGGCCCTGCTAATCCATTGCAGGTACGCTCCCTTCTCTCAGGAGAAGTCCCCCTCTCATGTTCTTCCCGTACTGCCTGCAGCCCTCTTTTCAAGGCCTTCATTGCCCATAGGACCCCCAGCCCTAGCCTTCCCCCACAGAACATGAGCCTCACCCCTGGGACCATTGCACCTGGTCCACAAGCCATGGCATCACTCCCTGGGGCTGGCGCGTGAAGTGTGTGGTTTATATGATCTATCTGCAACATGTTCAGTTTCTTCCACTGGATGTTCAGTGCCAGCACAAGCCCAGTTGTGGTGCACAGGCTTGACCACCACCACAGCAAGTGCTTGTGTGCGGCCATGTACAGTTTATGGGTGTACTAGAGGGTTGCAGCAGTGATGGTAATGTCCAAATTGTCTAGTGCAGACAAGCATCTAGAGCCAGGTCTTGGAATGGTCTTATGCCTCCAAGGAGCTGTATCAGCTCATCCTGCACTCTGCAGCAGAGATCTTGCATCCGATGAAGTGAGCTGTAGCTCACGAAAGCTTATGCTCAAATAAATTGGTTAGTCTCTAAGGTGCCACAAGTCCTCCTTTTCTTTTTGCGAATACAAACTAACATGGCTGTTACTCTGAAACCTGCAAGGACAAGGCCACTCGTGAGCTAAACTACTTGCACATGGCAGCCAAAGGAAGCAGCTTTCCCACTGGTGTCACAGCTATATAAGATTATACGAGCAGGACCAAGACAGCAGGATCATGGAGCTGCGCAGGAAGAAAGCCCGCCATTTTCCACAGCCCCGCTTTGTGGACGGATTAGCTCCAGAGCCAGACGTGTTTGTTGCCAGGAGCAGCAACAGAATCTTAGCACCCAAGGCTGATCTGAAAGAGGAGGGGGTAGTTTGTGAGCAATACCCACTCACCCCCAGCACAGCCGTGCCAGCTCACCCATGACAATCCCTACAAGCTGCCACAGGGATAGGACAATATGAAATAGCATTTAACATGGAAAACTGCCCACAGCCACAGACATATTGATGCCCACACGCTGACAATGACAACAGGTACCACTAGGCCAATGTACAAACTGCAGGCCTGGGTAGAGGGAGAACAAGGCCCCATCACCCCACCCGGCGTTGCAGGGACAGGAGCAGGACAGCTCCAGCTTCTCTGCCACACCCTAGGAAAGATTCTATACTTATTAACTCTTATATATGGACATTGTCTCCCTTGCTACAACTGATGTAATTATAGAGAAATCAATTTATACATCAGCTGCTGGGACCAGCTCAACACAGGGTGAGCCTGCACAGAGCGAGCCTGCACAGAGCACCCCCGGCCAATCGGGCAGCTTAGAGAGCCAGTCCGTTTGCCCTGCTCAGCTGGGAACTACAGGAAGAATGGAGAGCGCAGGGCCTGACACCCAAACACCGCAAGCCAAAGCCACCACAAGCTGGCATACCTTGTTACCAATTAACCAAGCTCATCCGGGGAAGGAGCAGAGATCAGAGCAGCACAGCACCCACGTGGTACCATCAGCAGCAGAGCTCACTTAGCTCCAGACCTCAACTGCAGCCATTTTCAGAGAACAGCTCTCCAGGATCACAGGCTCTGGTGCGTCAGATATGCAGTTCATGGCTGTTGAGGATTGCTGTGGAGCTAGGAGCTCAAGCCACCTTCAGCCCTGCCCACAAAGGGGGAAGCAAAGAGTTGCATCCCCTTCTCATTGACAAAACACAAACTACGTCCCCTGGCTTCCTCAGCTTGCTGAAAAGTACACCAAACCTTGACTGTCAGGAACAATCCTACACAGGACCAGTGGATGGTAAGATGCTCTTCCCTCATCTCAAACACTCATGACTCAAAGCTGTGGACTGGGGATCTGGAGAGGCCCATCTCCCAGAGGCTAAGGAAGGACAGTTCTTTACTGTACAGTCCATCTTAAAGAGGCCAGAACTGGGTTCCACCCCTGGCCCAGGGAGCCATTTCATGGCCCAACGCATCTTGCTGGAAAGCAGCTTGCCCAAGATACAGCCTACGTTTTCCTGTTCTCAGGTCCATCCCGTTACAACTCACCAGAACCTAGTGCAGCACACACAGCAAGTCCTATTCATTCTAGAGGCCACTGGAAGCAACTGCCTCCATCTCCTGCTGCTGAAGGGGAGCAGTCCCACTGCAACCTACTCCTGGCAAAGCATTAGGGGCAGAACGTGTACAGAGCACCGCTCCACTGAAATGGGGAGCAGACATGGGGCTGCATACACCGCCTACTCTCCACAGCAGTGTCCCTCCACCCCTCCTGACTAGCAACTCGCCTGCCTCTTACCTTCTCTGCTTTGACCTTTTTTGGCTGCCGGCACTCACTTTCCCCATCCTCCATCTCCGATTTAACTCCCAAAGTATTGAGCGCAGCTCCCGTGTCGATAGCTATACTCCCGAGCTGCTCGGCTGCAGCAGGTTCTGGCCCTTGGCCTGCATCGTACTGTCCCACCCTCACAGCCAGGGCGAGAGGCTGGAGCACGCTGGGCTCCTTCTCTGATGGAGCCCCCACACCCTCACTCCTTTCCTTCTTGCTCTTGGATGAGCTGCCCTCCTTCTCCTTTTTGGAGCTGGCCACGCTGCGAGATGCCTTGGCCGACTTCTCAGTGCCCTTTGGGATGACAGCAGCCACCAGGCCGCCCGAACTGGCGCCATCCCCAGAACGTCCCTGAACCTCCTTCTTGCCGCTGGCCCCATCGCCAGGAGTGAACAGAGAGGTTCCTTGGGCCGGCTTGCCACTGTCCTTGCCACTCTTGCTCCTCTTGGATTTGGACTTGCCCTCCTTGCCCTGAGGGCCCGGCACCGGAGTCACAAACTTGATGTTATCAGGCAGTGTGGCCACGGCGTTGGGCGCCGGCAGCCCCACCTCTTTGGAGCCTGACATTTCCAGTTTCTGCTGGTCCTTCTCCAAGTCAGCGTCCAGGTCAATGATGAGGTTCCCTACTCCAATGTCCCACTCATCCCCACTGTCGTACGTCTCAACAGGGTTTGCATCCACTCCTTTCCCTCCGGAAGCTCCGCTGCTCAAGGACATCTTAGAGTTCACAGCCACCTCAAAGTTCTAGGCTCTTCCCTGCCTCCACGCCTTCTGGATCCCAGGCAGCAGCTGCAGCTATGTCCTCAGGCCTCCAGTGGTCAGGGTCTGTCCAGGTGACGGCATCATCATCGCTGAAAGGGAGAGCAAGAACAGGTGTTACACGGAGCAGCACGGGGAAGCCTGTTTGAGTGATCTTCCTAGAACAGACGCACGCACCTTCACCACTACAGGGGCCCAACAGGTACCTGTGCACCACCACAGACACATGGATCCTGAACTCCCCGCAACCTCTCTCTCTCTCTCACACACACACACACACACAACCACAGACACACTGAGCCTGAACTCTACACACACACACACACACACAGGCTGTCTCTCACTCACACACACCACCACAGAGCCTGAACCCACACACACGCTGTCTCTCTCTTTCTCACTCACACACACCCCACCACCACCAGTCAGGCAAAGTCTGAACCCCCCACCCTCTCTCTCTCACACACACGCACGCGCAGTCTCACACAACACATTGCCCCACCACAGATACAGGAAGCCTGAATTTCCTCCCCCCGCACGCGCACACACACACACACGCTGTCACTCACTCACACACAAACCAGACACAGGGAGCTGAACTCGCCCTCACACACACTATCTCTCTCTCTTACACACACACACACACACACACACACAAAATGACAGACGCAGGGGCCTGTGCTCTATTACCAGCCCATGGGAGCCCATAGGCACAGCTGCCCACCCCTACCTTGTTTCACCCCAAAGAAACACTCACACGAACATACACAATTTTAGACACTGAAGTTGACCGGAGCCCACTGCCTGGGTGGGGAACAATCTGCAACACCCCATCCCTCTAGCCCCCACCACAGACACTGCCTGGGAAAAGTGACCTGCTACATGAAACTCACCAGCCTGCCCTCTGGCTGACATAGCCCCATCACGCCATCCTGCTGGCCCCTTGCAGGGTCCAACGTGGGGCTCTTCGGAAGAGGCCCTAGCACCCTGGCTGTCCCTGTGGCAGCCACTATCTGGCACCGCTCCCTCAATCGATACAGGCCCCGGCAGATCACAGCTCTCAGCTTCAACAAGACATTACTCTCTCGCTCCCTGCTTGCCACTTCCCTCTGAATTACTGAGCACTCCCTGCACGCAGGGAGGCAGACCCTTCCCCCCTGTTCCCACCAGGGGTAGGGTTTAGGGGCCTTGATCGGAGCAGTGCGCCCCACACACACTGTGCAGCATGAGACCAGAGTCACCTACCAGGGAAGTTTAGTGCCCTGATGGGAATCCGACATCTAGCCTCAGAATGAGCACAGTGTTAAAGCCAGGTGAGAGCCATCGGGATCAGCCAGAGGGCAAACAGCAGGGACTAGCTTTCTGTCCCCAGAGCTCACCTCCAATCTCCAGTGACAGATCACAACCTGTCAGCTCACTTTAGAGCTCCCACACTTGAAAGCCACCACACAATACCCAGCACAACTGACTGATGAGGAGAGACCCAAGGCCGGAAGGGGAGTGGGGGCTTCCAGGTCAGGACTGAAGAGCATTGGCAGAACTGCAGCAGAGGTAGGGGGAGCTCAGGGCTGGAATAGCAGTGGGATTGCAGGTCAGGACTGAGGGGCATGGGAAGCGCTGCATAGGAGCCCAGGGCTGAAATCAGGTCTGAGGGGTGCTGGCAGCACGGCATGCAGGAAGCTGTCACTGTACATGCCCACGCTCTGCTGCCCCCCAGTCAGACCTAGCATTCTCTCTCTCATCCCTAGAACTCCCTAAAGCCAGGGCAGACACTCAGACCTCTGTACTGCACATTTCCCTGGAAGCAATTGTGTAGCATGGGGAGAAGAAGCCCCAGAGTCACTCATGGAAAGTAGCTAGTGGCAATTGCATTACCAGACATAATTAACACATGAAACAGCATTCTTCCCAGCAGCCAGGCTCTCAGCCCCAACAAACCCCTCTCCAGGCTCTCCTGAGAAACCCTTGGCCGCCCCTCTCAATGCGGCTGCTCTCAAGTGCCATTGTCCTCCTCCTCCTCCTCCTGCTGCTGAGCACACGGCCCACAGATTCACAGTATTATTTCTGAGCAACACTCCAAAAGCAGGTGACTTAAAAAAATACATTCTCTTTTAAACCCTAGCAGGCAGGAGCCTGGAAAGTGGCTTCGTGGTGCGTTTTCAGAGACACAAACACTGTAAAAATGCCAAGGATTCTTTCATTAGACGGGCTGCAGCAGCCAGACCATTTTCCATCTGCTCCCCACAGCATCCCTGGCTCTGTACACCTAATAATCCACTCTCTGACAGGTCATTACAGAGATTTTTAACCCCAGGAGCCAGGGGCTAACACACGAGCTGGAAATGAAAAGCACTGACCTCTTATTTCAATGGCAGAGAAAGTGCAGAATCAGGAGAACGCTGCATGCAGCATTGGAGTCACTAACAGCTTTCAAAAGCCGCCATGTGTGTTCCTCCCTCCCTCTTCCCTTGCCCCAGCGCCCCCACCCCCTCCGGTAATCCACTTCCCAGCTTGGAGCGTGCACAACAGTCAGCATCCTCAGCTCTAATCCACCAGCTGCTCAGGTCTACCTGCCTCTCTAGAGCCACTTTCCGGGTCCATCCCTGCCAGATAGTGCCATTTGTGCTTTGTTCCTCCAGCTGAGATCACAAACAGGCTGCTCCCTGCACAGATCAGCTTGGGGGAGGGACGGAAATGTGCAATGATCAATTCACCTCACTCCCCGCAGCCTCCCTCCAAAACAAGGAGAACCTCTTCACATCCAAAACAGCACAAAACCTCCCTGCCAGCCCCCAGCCCCAGCTCCTGGCCGCTACAGGCGCCACGTGCAGAGAATCGCCTTTGTACTGCCACCCCTTGGCAATTTCTTTGTCCAGATGCACAAGGCCAATAACGAGTTTGACTGCCCAAGCTCTTAGGCCACAAAGGCCCCTCGTGGGGGTGGGATCAGCCCAAGGACTGGGGGCACGGTATCCCACAAGGGCACTTCAGAGATAACAAATATAGTAACAGACCTTTGCCCAAAAGCCTCCATTCCTCCCACATGCAGACCGCACATGCAGAGCAAGGTTTTGCTGGGTAACAATGGCTATGGGACACTATTGGTGAAATACAGACCAGCCTCCCCAACAGCGTGCCCAAAATTTACCCTACACCAATGGCCTCTTAAACAGTTTGTCTGGACTCCAAGGGATTGCACCTGATTCACGTCCAACAGACCACATAGTAGCTGTCCCCCCCTCCTTTTGATACTAAGGTGCAGCCTGTAAAAACTACTAGTCCCAGCACGCAACACTCCATGTTGATGCGAGGGTAAGGCCATGTAACCAAGAGAGAGCACTGCATGCTGGGACCTACAGTTCACATGGCCATGTTACAATAAGGACAAAGCATACACAATTCCATAGCTTGCGCTTTGCTCTTGGCCACTATGATGGGATCAGAGAGCTTCCTGCCTGATTCATTTCTATGCCCTCTCAACTGTATTTTTAAAGGAAAAACAGATGAGATGGAACAGGGCTTTGGCCTAGACCCGAGCAAAGAGGCCCAGCATCCGTAAACAGTCCTCGAACTCCCACCCCACCAAACAGAAAAGGGGTCCTGGAAGTCCACTAAGTCCCCAGAGAAAGCAGCCAGAGGGATGAGAAAAGGTTTGGAAAGTAAGAGATATGGAGAAAAAGTTTGGAAAGTAAGAGCCTGTAGAGGAGATGCAAAAGGAGACAGGGGGTTAGAGTGCGCCATGGACAGGACAAGCAGGGACAGGCTGAAACTGCAGCAGGGAATATCGTGGAGGCAAAGTAGGAAAAGCAAAGCAACTCCAAGTGCTATCCAGGCAAGGGCCCCGCTGAAAGGGAGATGGAGACACCTCCCTCACTCGAGAAAATCTCCCCCAGCAGCCATCAGCAGGGATGTTTTAGAGCCACTGCGGGTAGGGGGGTGGGGCCAGCAACTAGACAACCTACTTCCACCCCAGGGGAGCAATTCAGCCTCAGATCCCTTTATGCTATCCTGCACCACCCTCTCTTACGTACACAGAATGACTTGACAGCTAAACTAAAGCAGCCCTCTCCATCTCAGCACGATCATTCAGTCCTAATCCCCCCCCCCCCAAATTTCTACCCTTCAGGTTCCAACTTAACCTTAGCCATCAGATGGTAAGTGATTTGGTCCCACTCCAACAGAGCAACCCACAGATGAAGAGCTGCCAGCTCACCGATGTGGCTTCCCAGCCTAAGAAGAGTATCACAGATTCAGCGCAGAGCTGGAATGAACACACATGCAGCCCCCAAAGGGTCAGGTGCTCAGTGAGACTCACAGCAGCCAAGCAACTAGGAGCCATGGGAGATTTTTCTATGGCAGCCTGCAAAAGCTGATGAGCTGGGGCCCAGCAGGGGCAGGTCTGCCCACATGAAAATGCTCTTTTTCAAGCTACACTACTCAACTCACACTGTGCCCTCTGCCTCACCCATGCAACCCAAGGGACGCCGTGAGATTGTACTAGTGTAACTGAAGGCAGGACTTCTCCCCCAGCACAGAGAAAGAAGAGAAAACCCCTGTAAACAAGACAAAGCAGAGAATTTCACGGGGCGCTGATCATGTCCACCCCTCACACTGTGCTGGCTGATAACTAAACCAGAGGATATAGGGAATTTCCAGCACACACATCAGGAGACACTAACACAGCCTGGCCCTGTGGACACCTTTACAGACATAGAGAATGCATCCTGTGCAGACTACAGATCCTGGCTACAACACATGCTCTGAGGCAGAGCAAGCAGTGCATGCTGGGAGCTATACTCATCACAGGCTGCACCTCCATACCCAGGAAGACTCTCATTATACTTGATTCACTGATGCCCATTATGCACAGCTCTCTGGTTCCTGGCAAGTTTCCCCCTCAGGGTACCCATCAGAAACTCTGCCTCCTCTGGGAGAAGGATAAGAGACATAAGGAAATCACAGAACCACAGAAAGCAGAGAAGAGGCTTATGCAGTTACATCTAGTCTTCCCCTCACTTCCTCCCATTGCAGGCTTGATCCCTACACAACAGAAAAGGCATGCGGTCACCTGTGAGGCTGGAAACCTGCCAACAAGGCATTTTAAGAGAGGGCCTGAAGCAGAGGTTCTTCAGGGAGACAGTTATCCAACGGGGGAATGCTGCACACACACAGTACCAGACATAAATAATTCAGCTCCATTTGGTGCTGGAACCTCCACAATCCACATCTATGCACTGGGAAGGAGCCAATGCGTTAGAGACAAACCGGAAAGTTCACTTTCTGAGCTAACAGCCACTGGCAAACACACCTAGAGAAAGCTATTCAAACAGATAGAGAGCATTTCAAACACACCAGCGCCAGACGGAGACCTAGGAAACCACATTAGCCAGGGCTCTTTGTGCTGGAACACACCCCAGCGGATCCTCTGCAAATCCAAGGAGCCTGCATTCCTTCTGAGCTGTTGTAGTGGAGCAAGAGGCAGAAAAGCCTAAACAGGGAATGATTTAACGCCCAAGGGTGACAAAAACCAGGAGCAAGCTATTCCGCTGGCAGCAAGTCAGCCAGCCCACACATAAAGAGACTGTCTCCTACCCATGTGCTCGAATCTGCAGCGCTCCGGGATTAGCCTCTGGTGGCTTCCAGACATGACTGACTGCAATTTTCACCCTGATTAACTTTCAGGAATGCCTGCAACAAGGAACAGTAAAGACGACGGGAAATCTCTTGTGTGAGGTGTTTCCTCTGGCCAGACGGCTGCCACTCTACAGCAGACCAAAGTGGAGGAGGGTTTCAAATAACTGCTCACCCTCACTGGGCCCAGTCCAAGACAGCAAACACACCCATCTGCTCCAGAGCAGCCCCCAGTGATAGGAGCAGGAGGCAATCCCAGCACTGGTTGGAGGGAGGAGTGGAATCAGAAGAGCAAAATCTCAGTCAGAACGAAGTAGGAACTGCTGCTCGCTGCACGGAACAACTACCCACCCCATCCAGCCCCACGGGTGCCCAGTTTTCCAAGCGGGACAATGCAGAAATGTGAGAGGATGCTGTACTGCAGGCCCTTTCTCCCGCCATCTAGTGCTGGCAGCCAGCCTACAGCTTTCCCCATATGCTGCCTCCACACAAGATCCTTTTTTGTTTCCTTTTACAACTAAAGAAACTCAAGAGGGGACTCGCCTTCCTTTCCAGAGCTGCAGTGCTAGCTCTCTGCTCTCGACTCCTAATGCTACCTCTGTAATCCCCCAGCCTGGCTTGTTTGGGTTGGATTTTTTTTTTTAAGTAACTCCCATGTCGTTTTTGTAGATTTTTTTTATGATGTTCTTTTCTCCCTGCCCCCTCTCTCCAGCGATGAAAAAAATGTTGAACAAGAGCCAGCTGGCACGCACAAGAGGAGACTGAGAAATCTGCACAAAGGAGCTTCCTCACTCACTTGCTGCTTTCAGATCAAGAACAGTGCAGGGGAGGGAGTTCTGCTCTCCCCCACACATCAGTCTGGCTGGTGCAGACAAAGGAGATTTACCATGACACCCCTGCGAGCTGCCACCCAACTAGCGTAGGTTTCCTGTAGCACATTCACACAGTGGGTGTTCAAGATGTTCCAAAACACGCTGAAGTCCAGGTTTCAAAACACGCTGTTAACTCTGGAATTAAGCACGATTTGAAGGGGAAGCTAACAGGTCACTTGCTTTTTCTCATGATGCAGAAGACCAGGGGCCACCAAAGTCTGCCCAACCAAGGGCCACACTGGCAACCTGCCAGGAGCAAGAAGGCTGAACCCACTTTGAATAAAATGGAGCCACCCTTCTCTTTTAATATGGAGGTTCACCTGCATGAAAACTACAGCTCCCAGCATGCAATGCAGCCGGATCCTTTGGCAAGAAGTACAACAATGCATGCTAGGACCTGTCTTTTCCATAGGCTGCACCTTTGTATTAGAAGAGGAATCTGACCTTGGATGGCATTTGGATCATAGGCCATTCTTGGATCTGCTTTGTAACACTGGGAGATCCTGAAATGAAAGGCACTACAGAAGTGCAGAATATGGCATTACTGTCTCTCTCCACCTCTGGTTATAAGCAGGCCTTTAACAAGGAACAGCAGATAACTGGAAGCAATTGGAGGTGTGGGGGGAGATAAAGACTAGCACAGTCATTCTGAGAAGACCTTGTCTACATATGGATCACTAGGCTGCTTTGGGAAGGAAACCACAGCCAAGTCCACACTGATGTCAGCTGGAAGTTTTAACTTACAGCTCCCCTGAACATCAACTAGTGCTTTACATACACAAACAAAAAAATTAATGCAACTTTCAGCTGAGAAATTCAGCATTAAGTCAGAAAATACAGAGTTAAGGTTAAAAACTCAACCCTGAGTCTGCCTCCCAGGCTTATAAAACTTTGAAATACAGCCTTTCCTGACAGCCCATGTTCAATTACATCCATACAAAGAGGAATTTCCTACTAAACACCAAATACAGTAACATACAGTCTATACATCCTTCAGACCTGGCCTGATTTCAGAACCAGTCCGGTCTAAGCTTCAGAAAAAGCTTAGTCAGATTATTTTAAAACTCTATGCTTGTTTTTATTACTTTACTTAACGCCAACGTCAAATAGACATTGGGGAGAGAGACTCTCTTGCTTAAAGATTGCAACATACATCCCCACCCCCCTCATCCCTTCAGTTAAGGTCCAAGAACTCCCAATATATAACCCCCAAGAAATCCTCCAGCAAAACAAAGGAAGACCAGTGTTGACATTGCTGATATTTCTGAGGTAAGAACTAAAGCAGGAGTTAAAAACCCACACATATACCCTACCCCTTCAGGCCTTTATTTATTAGGAAGTAGCAAAAACTGGCACAAAAACTTTTCTTTTAACCCTCAGCAGGTCACTCCATGTTGCCTTTAACCTGAGTTCATGGCAAAGAATTTCCTTTTTTTTAACAAACAAACAAAAAGTTGGTACTGGAATTTACAGCTCTTTAGATTTGCAATTATTTGGCTTTGATTTCACCTAAGCCCGGGAATTTTTGACCAAAGCATCCTGTGTAAGGAACAAAATACACTTCTCAAGCCTTATCTGGCAATCTGTGTGGCAGAAGACCAGAGTTTTGAATCTCACATGTATTTAACACCTAGCTAAACTTCTTTTAACTACTTGGCACTAACTAATTTTATTCTCCAGCAGAATTTATGCTAATATTGACACAACTGAGCAAGAATCATCCTCATACATGATATTTAGATTTAATCAATTTTACAGCAGATGTTCCAATTAATCAGGCATCAAATATTGAATTAATTATATTATATACTTTATATCTATACAGCACCACCTTAGTAGCCTGGAGGATGAGAGCCAAACAGTATAAAGAACAACAACACTGGGGCAAACATCTGCTCTTAATAAAAGCATCATAAGCTCCAATATCCACAAAGAGGGGCATCCATTTAAAATATCATGTCTGAAAAGTGTTAGTCTTTAAGGTGCCACCGGACTCCTCGCTGTTTAAATGCAACACAGATTACCTATAGGAGAACAAAGGGTTGAGCCAACCTGGCTAGATTTGACGCTATGGCTCCAAAGAAGTGGAAGGAGAATATTTCAAACCCTGCATTCAGAAGGCCACTATGCTACATCCTCCAGGAGAGCCTAAAAACTCCATCTCTACTCTCGTGAACGTTTCATTTTCTTTCTAAATCAGTTTTTAGCTGAAAGAAGTGCTCCTTCCAAATACTGCCCCCTCTCACCTCTTCCCAAGATTCCCTGCTCCCCCTGTAGTTCTAGTGAAGGCAGCAAAGCAAGGAGGGATGTGCCCATTTGCAGAGATGGCTAAGGACATCTCTCTAGTACTGTCCATTTCCAAAATGCTGTTCAAACTCTAACTGCTTACTGCCCGCAGACCGCCCCGCACTGGTAAACACCATCATGAGTTTACAGCTAGGAAGACATGCAGGCACAGACGTTAAGTGACATGCCCTCTGTCACATTGCAAGCCAGTGTCAAAACCAGAACAGAAGTCTCTCGGCTGCTGGGGCCATGCCTAACCCAACCCAGAGTGCCTCCAAAGCAACCCCGAACTACACGCAGCTCACTGGCCCTAGTGTCAGGGGAGACACAAGAGACGGTCAACCCCTCACCTTGTGCAATGCAGGGTTGGATTTGGGGGAACCTCATGCTGGATGCTGCTGCAACACTGACCCTCTCCACTAACGCTGGCTCACTAGTACCCATGGCAAGACAACCGGTCCTTTCCTGTTGCGATGTGACCTGTGCTTCCCGTGTGCAGACACCCCAAGCCACCGAACAAGACACCTAGTGTCAGCTTAGCATTAAACAAGAGGGCCAAGGGTATGCCTGCAACCAAAGTCAGCAGGTACTGTATTAATGGCTCCCTTTCGCAGTGGGAGAGCCACACAGGCTAACTAGCAGTGTGAGCTAGAGGTGGATCCGGCAGACCTAGTACACAGGAGAGCTGTGATCTAACCCCATTCTGACAGTCACTAGCCTGTCACCCTGGAAAAGTCACTTCCCTTCTCAGGCCTCGGTTTTCCTGCCTGTCAAACGGAGATGCGTGATAGCTCTCAACCTCAGGGCATGGCTACACTGGAAACTTCAAAGTGCTGTTGCAGCAGCGCTTTGAGGTGCGAGTGTAGTCACGCGTGAGTGCTGGGAGAGCTCTCTCAGAGCTCCTGGTAATCCACCTCCACGAGGGGATTAGCTCCCAGCGCTCGGAGCCTGTTTACACTCGCGCTTTAAAGCGCTCTGACTTGCTGCGCTCAGGGGGGTCATTTTTCACACCCCTGAGCTAGCAAGTTAGGGTGCTATAAAATGTAAGTGTAGCCAAACCCCCAGAGGGAGCTGTGAGGATTACTGAGGCCAGTCAGGAGCAAGTGATCATAGACTGCAGGTGACCATACCTCTAGACAACATGGCCTCTGGCAGGGCACTGCCTCCTCATCTGGGAGAAATTATACACTGGCCCCAATGTCCTGCAGTGGATTTTGCCAGACTTTTGAAGTCCCTGCCAGTTTATCATGGTAAAGCACTTTAAGAGCAGCCTTGAGGTTCAAAGCCCCAAAGCTGCAATTAAGCTAAAACACAAACTTCCTCTGCCCCCTCGCCCAACCCCCTGCAATGCCTCTAGGCCTTAGCTCAGACAAAGAAACCCCACAGAGAAGCCCAATGACCATGGGTGAAGAGGTTTTCAGGGTGGAGGACTACTGAGCTAGTTTCCTTCCCACAGGGCTTGGTTCTTAAATCCAACACTCAACCCATGCTATGAACTTTTACCATGGCTGTACTCTAAATATTGTGTCTGCACACCTGATGGCTAACACCTTGTGAGCCATCATGGCAACCCTAGCAAGAGGCCTAGGCTTGTATATGGACATCTAGCTGTAACTCTGTTTTTCCATGTAGACCAGTGTCCTCTTGCCATGCCTGTCCTCTGTACCTCATTTGGCTAGTCTTCCTTTATAACTATGAGAACCAAGAAAATGCCCCCAAGTGCCCTGCCCACATGCTGCCCTGCATGCCTGCCTTCTGAGAGCTCTATCCCCACACAAGCACAATGGGGCAGCCCAGAGGTTCTCAACCTTTTTCTCTCTGAGCTCCCCCAACCCCAACATGCTATAAAAATTCCATGGTTCACCTGGGCCACAACAACTGGTTTTCTGCACATCCAGTAGATTAAAAGCCAGGCTCAGTGCTGGGGGTAGCAAACAGGGCAACTGCCCGGGACCCATGCTACCGGGGGTTCCGCAAAGCTAAGTTGCTCAGGTTTTGGTTTTGGCTTTGGCTTTCCGCCTTGGGCGGCAGGGCTTGGGCTTCAGCTTTCTACCCTGGGCCCCAGCGAGATTAAAGAGGCTAGGACTTTTCATCTTGGAAAAGAGGAGACTAAGGGGGGATATGATAGAGGTTTCTAAAATCATGAGTGGTGTGGAGAAAGTGAATAAGGAAAAGTTATTTACTTGTTCCCATATATAAGAACTAGGGGCCACCAAATGAAATTAATGGGCAGCAGGTTTAAACAAATAAAAGGAAGTTCTTCACTCAGCGCACAGTCAATCTGTGGAACTCCTTGCCAGAGGAAGTTGTGAAGGCTAGGACTATAACAGGGTTTAAAAGAGAACTGGATAAATTCATGGAGGTTAAGTCCATTAATGGCTATTAGCCAGGATGGGTAAGAAATGGTGTCCCTAGCCTCTGTTTGTCAGAGGGTGGAGATGGATGGCAGGACAGAGATCACTTGATCATTACCCGTTAGGTTCACTCCCTCTGGAGAACCTGGCCATTGGCCACTGTCGGTAGACAGGATACTGGGCTGGATGGACCTTTGGTCTGACCCAGTATGGCCGTTCTTATGTTCTTAACGCCAGCTCTGCTCTCTGATTTATTTTGGCAGACTCCTTGAAAGCTGCTCGCAGCAAGGGGGCCCCAGACTCCTGGTTGAGAACCACTGGGATAGCCCCCGGGGTACTTTATGTGCATGCCCTCCAGGCACTCTATCCTCTGCTCAACCACAATGAGATGGATGGCTACCCAGGTTTTCCCAACACATACTGATACAAGCAGAGTTAGATAGTGTGGTAGGTGCAGACACACAGATACAGCAGTGATGGCACAAAAGCTGCTATGTGAACACAAACTAGACAATGTTAACTTGTAACCTGTTACGGTGACTGACTCTATACTAGAAAAGTTAGTACCCATATTACAGGAACTGCCAGCAATAGTGCAGATGCACTAATGTAAACAGGGTTTAGGCATTGTACTACGGTGTCATGAAAACCTGCTCGCTAAGCTGTCTGTAACATATTTTTAGTTCAAATGCCTTCTACATGGTTACAAAGCCACTGTTAAGAGCTGCATTATGGACTCAGCCTGAACGACACCTAAGAAACAAGCCCCAAATTTGGGCAAGCTCACTCAACTTGGACCGGGCAGTTGTGTATCAGTGAAGTTTTTGATAAGCACATATGGGACAAGACTTACTTTTCATTCTCTCTCACACAGACAAAATGTCTGTTAGAAAAACTGAATTGGTGTAAATGCATTGATTTAAAATCAATCTAGTTGCACTGTTTGAAAGAGTCACAAGTCAATGAGAAAGGGAAGTGTGATAAATGGGATCAGAGGAGATCCCCAGAATCCCAAGCAAGTGGATGGGGGAAACAAAAGCTCCAGAGAGATAATAAAAGACCACATGAAGCCAGTGGGCACAAGTGACAGTGCTGAAGCTGGCAATGTTCTGGGAGAAAGAGCTCTCAGTTTTTCCCTGCTCATCTAATGACATCAAGACATCTGGACAAACAAATGCCATAATTTAAGGATTCACATACTTTACAGTTCAACTTTGCCCTGGCTGGTATTGGAGCAGGAAGGGGACGAACTGGGTGTAACCGAATGTTCCCACCTTTGATTTATGGGATTCTTCAGGCAAATAGCAAGATTACCATGAAAAACAGCCTTGGCAAGATCTAGGGCTTGCTTCAAGCTGGCTGTGCTCTGGGATTCCAGTTCAGCTCCTGCTGCCTGAGGGAGAGAAGGGGGAAGGAAGACAAAAGGGGTGGGGGAGATGGATCTGGGCAGTGATTATAATAGCTGCAGTAATTAGAGTGTTTCCAAGTGGCTACTGGAGTTGTTCCCCAAGCAGATGACTCCAAAGGGAGTGGGGGAAGGGAGGGCCCAGGATAAAGCAAGCATGCCTCAGTGAGCACCACATTCAGGGAGAAAGCAGCTTGGGGTCAGCACGGGCACTTGCTCCACCGCACTGACTGGCGGGAAGGGAAACATGACAGGGGAAGTTTATTTCTAACTTCAAAAACTCATCACCAAATTCAGGGAGAATAACTGGACTGATCAAAATGAGTCATGTGACTGGCAAAGTAATGGCTTCCAGCCACGAATCTGCTTTGATCCCAACATCAGGGAGTCAAGTAGCAGAGGCCAAGTACAGTGCAGCACAAAAAGCCCCAGACTCCCTTGGGAGTGACCTCTCCACGGCCCTGATGGCCTACCCCTCACAATAGGTCACAGGATTGCCTGTCTGCCTGTCTTGCTCCCAGGCCTTTCAATCTAGCAGATAGGCAGAATTCTAGGCCTCCTTAGGGAGACCACAAATGCGCAGCACTGGCAGCCTCAAATGCTTTAGCAGAAGAGGAAAACGTCTCCGATTCCAAAAATGAAGGGGCTGCCACTTCATCTTCTAATGCCCTTAATTCCCCTCATTCAATAACCAATTAGTGCACCTTG
This sequence comes from Caretta caretta, assembly GCF_965140235.1. Classification (NCBI taxonomy): domain Eukaryota; kingdom Metazoa; phylum Chordata; order Testudines; family Cheloniidae; genus Caretta; species Caretta caretta. The sequence goes on along the minus strand of NC_134215.1, from coordinate 45,412,153 downwards.
GCTAAAGCTAGCAAGGGCTTTATCTGCAGGAGTAGAATGTGTATTACCTGCACTCATGATCTCTCTTGTTGTCAAGCATCAGCCCAGGAGCAGTTTGGGAGAGGCCAATCAGACTGCAAGGCGAGGTCTACAGACAGGGAGGAACAAATCCTAGTCCAGGGAATACTAGACGACAAAACCCCTTCAGCGATTTTTTTTAGGGAGGGATAATAAATAGGTGTATTTTATAGATTAATAAAGCACATTTGAAAAGCCATGATATACATCAGAACCTGGCTAATTCACACTAATGACCCATTAAAAGTTACACAATTTTGTGAATTAGCAAGTACGTAAAGGAATACAATAAAAAGCAAGGATAATGCATCGAAATGTACTTTGCTCATTTATTTTGTTAGCTGTAGTTCCACTTTAATTACTCGTGGTGATACTACAAATGCTAGGAAAGGTTCTATGTTAGGTTTTGCAAAAATAATGAAATCTTGCTAACAAGAAATTTCACTACAGTATTTGTTACTAAATCTTTGTGGAGAAACCAACAATTCTTGTTCAGATTAGCAAAATTCTACTCTACAGCAGTATTCACAGTAGCACTATGTAATGCCCCATTTTCATTCATTTGAAAGTTTGCAAAGGACTGTTCTTGTGAGACTAAAACTGCCTATTCTTTTCGTCTCATCAGAGAAATAAGATTCTGAGATAGTTTTGCATAAAATCCTTCCATACTCCTAAATTACCCAAGCAGGAAAATATCTCATTTTTTAAAACAAAAAAGATAAACACATTACACACACTCATGCTACACAGGTGGTCAGTTTTCAATAAGAACCACATCTATGCGCACAAAGACAAAATAACTAAATTACAAAGTTAGAGGTGACAAAAGCACTGTATAAAATGTATTAAAGTTTCCAGCCACTTAACAGCACAGATGTATTGTCCCAGATAGAAGTAATGTACACCACTGGTTGTACTTAAAATCTGATGTTGCAAAATCATTCCACATCTCTGCCGTGCTGTAGGCAGGGAAGGCACAAAGAGTCCTTTGCGGTTTTTTCCCCCAAATAAAAAAAGGAAATAAAATGCAAAAAACTTAGCAATTTAAAACACAAAAGTCAAGATTCTCAGGCATGAACCTTGACTCATCCACAAATACTATTTTCAAGTATTGCTTAGACCTGGGTGCAGAACATAATACACAGTATATGCATGCAGCTAAGTTAACTTTGCTTTTGGCAACTGAACTTCCTGGCTCCTTTGTGTTCAGATCTGAAACCTTAACGCTGCTTTAGCTTTTTGCAATGTGTACTCCTTTCTGGACATGCAAGCAGCACGATACTTATATATCTACATTAAATGTGCATAAACATATCAGTAAAACAGGAAGGCCATACATTACAACAGTGGCCTGGTGGTAAAGGAACAAGAGTGGGAGTCAGGGCTCCTGATCCTTCATGCATCTGTGGGAATAAGAGGAGAGCAGCAGAGGGGAACTTGGCTGCATTTGTAGTAACAAGCTCTTAGGGGCACTAAATATGGGAGTGGAGGAATGGATCAAAGGTTAGGAAAACATCAGTCCGTAACTTCCAGTGAATCCCCAAAGAGATGCCTGAAATCTCCCCTTGACCTGGGAGTTCCCATGTAATCTACAAATTTATAAAGGACACACTGATCAGCCAAACTAGGGACAACAGCCACACAAAGATTTTCTGTGTAAGGATTTCAGACGAATACCCTCCACTGCAGCCAAGCATTCACCTTGCTCAGCCCCAGGCCTCCGGCACCACCGCTCTGCAGGTCAGCCAAAGCGGGTGCGTCTGTGTGTACAAGCAACTGCTCCCAGCAAAACCCTCACCAGCAGGCCTCACCTCCCTTTGTCACTGAACAGGCATGTGATCTGCGCAGTGTAAACATGTGCCCATAATTTTCTCTGGGCAGGGCTGTTTCTAATGCCAGATAATCCAACCACAATGAGGACAGGGGCATAAAAGCCTTAAAGGAAGCAACTGTGCACACACTCCATGTGTTGCATCCCAGAAACAGTGCACCTGGAACCATAAATACCATCTTATTTACATAACACTCAGTAGCAGAGGGACAAAGAGACTTAATACAGTGTATTTAATATTCCTATTACACTAGTGCCCAGAGACGCCAATCAGCATCAGAGACCCATTGTGCTAGGCACTGTGCAAACACACAATGAGACATAGTCCCTGCCCTAAAGAATTTACAGAAATCCTGGCTCAAGTCTGCCAAAGTGCAAGGTCAAAAGAGACATAAATTGGCTCTGCTCTGTCTGTTTCCCTGATTAATATTTGCTCAGAAGCACAGTGGGCAACCCAAAGCCAATGAACAGCTGGTGTGTCACAGTTACACACAACAACTGAACCCAAAACACACAACTACAGCCCTCATATCACCCCAGGAGACCTGTCTCCGCTCTACACGTAGGGACAGAATCCCATTCTTAGCGGTCACACCTGTATCACTCACCAATGAGTAACACAACGTACAGCTCCACACCAGCCCAACAACAGAGCTCAGTTATTGCAGGGTTGCCCATAAGTAAGTACTTCCTTAGTGGTAGGTTTTCAGGAGGGAGGGGTATTAAAAGGGAAAAGAGCACTGCAGCATACAGAGAATTTGGTCAAAAGCACCTTGGACACTGAAAGCATATTCTTGGGCAAAACTGGACCAAATTAAATTTCATCTATCTCAACAGAGTAACATTAAAATTTTCAGTGTACTGGTTGGACAGCATACTCCGATATGTTGCTATCACCCCTCACCCTGAAGAGAGATGCGCATAGAGAGAATAAATCAGATTCTTAATGAACACTGCCCTTACCTCTCAAAGTTCATTTATTGCATTCACTTTGTTGCCTGTTTGGGAGCTCTCACACGGTGGGATTTCTTAGGCTAGATTACTGGCTGTTTATACTTCACTACTAGGTGTTTCTGCCTAGTCTTTCATAAAAAAACATATTTTTAGGTAGATTAATGATTGAAGAGCAATAAATACATCAAAGACAGAGTGGGTTTCTCCCCGGAGCCAGGAAGTATAGGAAAATGAGTACATCACACACACATCCAATATTCAGGCTGAGAAGCCTGAGGGGACCTGCTATCTGGTGATCCCACGAGAGGAGTGGTCCCTTTTGCTATATTCACAACTGCTGCTGCCCTTGTCTGAGACATTAATCCACACTGCAGCACAGGCCCCATCTCGTGACACCGCCTGCAAAGAGCAGTGTTTATTTCCTAAATGAATGGAAGAGCAATACGAAGGTGCACATGTGTAAGATAGACATATCTATGTGTGCTCATATATATAGCATGTAAGACTGAATAAAGAGCAGTTCAAATAACAGTCACATAAAGATGTGTATCCAAGATGCAAACAAACAACAGAAAGTATCCAGCTTGGGATATTCCCGATGTGGCCTGGCTAAACTCCAGTCCAGGTCATTACAGCCTGCCTGCTGATTTCCTCTGGTGGTTTTTAACTGATGCAGCATTCCTGTCCTAAACTGTTGGAAAGCAATGTTGTGCAATCCTAAACAGCTGTTTTCCACCCCAGAGGTGGCAGTATTTCAAGGGTGTACATGGGTCACTTCCCACATCTTATACCCAACCACAGAGATTTTGGGAGGCAAATGAATGTCTGAGGATGGAAGAGGGGAGAAAATGGTGAAGCATTACTTTTACAAAAATGCTCTCATTCCGAAGCAGGTAACATTTTGCTTTTAAATCACACTACAAGAAAGCTAATCAATAAATAAGTGGACTGGATTTTTCAAGTACTGTGAGCAAACAAAGAGCTAGAACCATTCAGCATAACCCTGTGCCAGAGTCACTGTACAGAGCATAGAAACAGGTTTACATAAATTCATCCAGATGGGCAAGACTATGGAAGGGAATCTCCTGTTCCCCACAGTGCTCTATTCCCATTGCAGGGCTGGCCACACAACGGCCAGCTGTGCAGAGCAGATGATTCAGCACAGACACTGTCATCCTTACTCTTTGGGGGGCGGAGAAGAAGCATGCCCATGAGATGTTCATTGTCCCTTACAAAAAAATGGTGTACAATCTCTCAACCCGTGGCAATGGCCTGCCTGGTACAGGGACAAAATGGCCTCCTGAGAGACTCCCCAGAAGGAGCAGAGCCAACTCTCAAACACAAGACTTGAACCCGTGACCTTCCCTGTGTATACAATGGGCAGGCAAGAGAGCCTGTCTTTATCTCAGGAGCAACAGTTCTCACCCCTCTGCCTCACTCAGATAAAATCAGACCAATTACTGTGGGCACCCAGCACAGCCAGTTTGTTCCTCACCACAGCCCAAACTGGTGTCACCCAGAGACGTGCCATTTCTCCTGCAGTCGAGGAATGAAAATAACCCCCACTTGGGAGCCGGCCCCAGAGCAGCCAAGATAAACCCTGCATGGGTTACATTCCAGTCCCAACTCTTCCTCTAACCAGGAACCATGCTCCCTTTGAAAAAGAGACCAGACAACTGAAGTCAAACAGATTCACACTCTCAGTCCAATTCTAGGCACCTACCACTCACAGCATTCCCCTGCCCACTTCCAGATGGAGGCCATGCAGGGCAAGCTGATCCTGTGGCCCAGCATGCTCTTGGAGAGGGCTTCCGAACAACAGCACCAGGGCTCCAAGGATAGTTACTTGCACTTCTCTGAACAGCCTAGCAGTGATAGCAGAGGATCAAGGAACGCGATCAAACGTGCCTTTAATTAAGGATAGTTAAGGTGATCTGAAGTGCCTTGCCTAAGATCGTGACCCATAGATGCCACTGCCTCTGGCGCCCATGAGAGACAGTGTTCGGAGAGGTTTCAGAGTAGCAGCCGTGTTAGTCTGTATCCGCAAAAAGAAAAGGAGGACTTGTGACACCTTAGAGACTAACACATTTATTTGAGCATAAGCTTTCGTGAGCTACAGCTCACTTCATCGGATGCATTCAGTGGAAAATACAGTGGGGAGATTTATGGAAAGATTTCTTCCCACATTGACTGTTTGCATTTCAGTGAAGAGTCTCTTGGAGGATTTAATTCTCTGTGATCTGTGCTGAGAAAATCCCCCAGGAGGGCTTTGTCCTTTTACCCTCTATGAGCCCAACACTGGGGACCTGAAACTGCTGTGGGCTGCTGCCTGTCTCTTTCTCACACACCCCTACAACACACACACACAGGTCAGATGTTCTTCCTCCTCGTCAGGCACAAGCCCAAGGGGAGAGAAGGAAATCAGTCATCAGAAAGCACAGTGATCGAACCCACATTGCAAATAAAGGAAATGTAGAAAGCCGCGGTGCCAGCACAATGCCCGGAGACTAGGAAGGAGCCTGCCGGGAGACAGCTTGGCATAGGACACCACAAACCTCCCCAAGGGACACTTCACTTGTTTCCCCAAGTTCTTAATTCCTGTCAGCGTGAGGAGAGGGGTGAAGAACATGGGTGAGGAAGGGAACACTAACCCCGCTGCGGCCTGACTGCTGTGATTTGAGATCACTCTCCCAACCAACCTGCCACTCGTGTCTGCCCTCATCCCTTCCCGGTTCCCCTAAGCCACCTGCTCCAGCCTCCTCTCCAGCCCAAGCGACCACATGCCTAACACTTGGTGCTGAACATCCCATGCCCCATATCCAGCCAGGACACGGCACCCAGCCTCTAGCTAAAGATCTGTCCTTGTGCCTCCTCCCCGTCTGCCCTGGTCCTGCCCCACATCACCCACCTCTGTGACCCCTCAGACCCTAGCACCCCATTACATCCGCAGCACAGCGCACCCCTGTGATCCCGCAGGCCCCGCTGCCCCCAGCCCAGCCACCAAGACCACACTGAGACCTGCAAGCAACAACAGACACAAGGGGAGAGAGGTCCTAAGCCTCCCCTCCGCCCCCCCACCGCTCCCAGGGAGGCATACTCGGGGGGGGGGTCACGCTCCGGGCCCCCCCTCCTCCCGCCGACTCACCGGGGGGGAGGGGGTCACGCTCCGGGCCCCCCCTCCTCCCGCCGACTCACTGGGGGGGAGGGGGTCACGCTCCGGGCCCCCCCTCCTCCCGCCGACTCACTGGGGGGGAGGGGGTCACGCTCCGGGCCCCCCCCCGACGACTCACCGGGAGGGAGGGGGTCACGCTCCGGGCCCCCCCTCCTCCCGCCGACTCACCGGGGGGGAGGGGGTCACGCTCCGGGCCCCCCCGCCGACTCACCGGGGGGGAGGGGGTCACGCTCCGGGCCCCCCCGCCGACTCACCGGGGGGAGGGGGTCACGCTCCGGGCCCCCCCGCCGACTCACCGGGGGGGAGGGGGTCACGCTCCGGGAGCCCCTCCCCCCGCCAGGCCCCGCGGCCGAGCCCGGACTCACCCGGCTCCGGTCCCGTCCCGGGCGCTCCCCTAAGTCTCCTCCATGGAGCCGCCGGGCTCCCAGCGCCGCCGGCTACGGGCCCGGGGCCGCCGCCATCCCGCCGCGCCGCGCTCAGTGCAGGCCGCTCCGCGCCTCCGGCCGGGGGCTCTCAGCGGCCGCCGCGCTCCGGGCTCGGCTCAGCGCGCACGGGGCGGGGGACCCGGAGCGCGGAGCCCGGATCCGGAGCCGCCGTGACTCACTGAGCCGGGCGGAGCGAAAACCCGGCGCGCGGGATCCCCGCGCAGACAGACCGCCCTCGGGCGCAGGCGGGGAGCACGGAGGCAGACTTGGACGAGGAGCCCCAGAGGGGCAAACCCGGAACACTGACCCAGACTGGGATCCGCCCCAGAGATCGGGATCCCACAGGACAGATCCAGAGCACATGGAGCCAAGCCCTGGGAGACAGGCAGAGGTACAAACCCTCTGACAAGCATGAACCTCAGCAAGAAGGGCTCCAGAGAGTCCACACAGACATGGGGGACGCCGCTGCTGAGCTGGAAAGGGAAATCCAGACCGGGGGCGTAGCCTCCGGTGGGCTGGCCCATGCACTTAGCATCCAGGCCCACCCAAATCTGAGCAGGGCGTAATGCTGCCACAGCAGCCGGGCTGGAGTGTCAGTCGGACACTGAACTCCGGGAGGGAGCTAGGCACCCGCCCTTCAGAAAACTATGCTCCGGCAGCTCTGCCTTGCCATTTTCTGAGCCACCCTATGCACGAGCCCAGCTTGGCAGGTGAAGCCCTGTGTCTGGGGGCACCAGGGCTAGGAAGAGGGCATGGCATCAGGGGAAAAGCTAAACTAGCACAGTCTGGCATTGCCCCTCCACCCGAAAGTCATGGCTCACCCAAATTTCCACTCCTAGCTACACCACTGATTCAGACCAAGCCAAGAAAACTATGACAGGGTGGAAAGGCTGGGGTCTGGTGGAAGAGGCAAGGCGAGAGACCCCCGCATTCAAGTCCCAATTTAGCCTCACAGTTCTTGTGTGATCTGGAGCAAGTTACTTAGGGCAGGTCTACACTAGCGCTTACTTCAATATAACTTAAGTCAATCAGGAGTGTGGAAAAGCCACCACCCTGAGTTACATAAATTACACGCACCTAAGTGCCTGTGTGGACAGTGCTATAACCGCGGGAGAGCATCAGAGCTACTCAGGGAGCTGGAGTAATCATGCCTACAGGAGAGCTCTCTCCCCCGTTGCCATAGAGCATTTGCATTAGCAGCGCCCCTGTAACGATTCTAGTGTATACCTATCCTTAATCTACACTTAATCTAAATAACAAGAAGTTCTCTGAAGGAAATCAGCATCTCCAGTCCATTAGAATTAGTTGAAGGACTCAACAAAGCAGAGGATACAGAAGAGCTAGTAAAAAGAAAAGGAGTACTTGTGGCACCTTAGAGACTAACCAATTTATTTGAAGAAGAGCTAGTGGATCTTATTTGGACTTTCGAAAAGCTTCTGATAGAGTTCCTCAGAAGAGGCCACTAAGGAAATTAAGTAAAATTAAGTCCTGGGGAAGCGGTGTAGTTCTGTCACAGATTGTAAACTAATTACAAGAGAGAACAAAGAAGAACAAAGCGATCTTTATGCAGGTGATTCACAAATCACTACTCAGGACCTGCCTCCCTTCATCCAAACCAAAATCATGGTCTGTCTCCTTTTCATAGCACAAGAACCAGGGATCACCACATTAAATTAATAGGCAGCAGGTTTAAAACAAACAATAGGAAGTACTTCTTCACACAACAGACAGTCAACCTGTGGAACTCTTTGCCAAAGGATGTTGTAAAGGCCAAGACTATAACAGTTCTCAAAAAAGAACTAGATAAATTCATAGAAAATAGGTCCATCAATAGCTATTAAGCAGGATGGGCAGAGATGGTGTCCCTATCCTCTGTTTGCCAGAAGCTGGGGATGGGTGACAGGGAATGGATCACTTGAAGATTACCTGTTCTGTTCATTCCTTCTGGAGCACCTGGCATTGGCCACTGTACTGAGGTAGATGGACCTTTGGTCTGACCCAGTGTGACCGCTCTTGTTCTTATGTCTTTTCCACATGAATATCCAGTCACCCACTGAAACTTAACATGGCCAGAACCAATCTCCTGATCTTCCTCTAAACCCACCCATCCTCTGTGTTGTCCACCATCCTCCATGTCACTCAGGATGCTTCATCTTTGACTCATCCATTTCTTTTGACCCACGCATCCAGGCCATGTTTAAACCATGCTGCTTCTTCCAGCGTAACATCACCAAGATCCAACCTTTCCTCTGTGCCCATTCTGCCAAAATCCTTGGCCAAGCTCTGATCATCTTGGGTATTGCAGCTCCTTGTTCCAGACTCATCTAAGTACTCCCAGTTCGCCCCCATAAAGTTCATTCTAAATGCTACCACCAAGATAATCTTTCTAGTCCATTGCCTTGACTGTGTCACTCCCTCTTCATGTTATCTCTCAGTTTGGCCCTTGCTTTTGAAGCCCTTCTCAATTTAGCCCCCAAAAATTCAAACTGGAAATACAATGCAAATTTTTAGCAGTGACTGAGAGTAATTAAGCATTGGAGCAGATTATACATTATCTAGGAATGTAGTGGTGATGTAATAAATTATAGGAATATAGTCAATTCTCCATCACTTGAAGTCTTTAAATCAAATAATATATAAGATTTTTAATCCATAGAACTCAAAGCACATAACAAAGGAAGTCAGTATCATTTTACAGATGGGGAAACTGAGGCATGGAGAGTTGAAGTGACTTGTCCAAAGTACCTCAGCAGCAGATCCAGGCATAACACCCAGGTCTCCTATGTCCAACTTCTATTCTCTAGTTACTAGGCCACATTGTCTCCCTCAAAATTGGGAGTCTTTCTGAAACACATGCTCTAGTTCAACCACAGATTATTTGTCTTGCTGCAGGAATTAGTGGTGACATTCTCTGTGTCAGAAATCATAATAGGGATCATCATGCCTAATTGTCAGAGCCGTGCCAGTTGGTCCTAGTGGTCAGAGCCAGGAGTCCAGAGCAGGGTTGGAGCGAGGTCTGAGTGAGAGCAAGGCTGGAACAGGACTAGGAACCGGGCAAGAGCAAGGCCAGAGCAGGCTAAGGCTTGGGGCATCTGTTACTACTACCAGGCCAGAGAGAATTCCAAAAGCTAGAATTACATTAAGCAGAGTGAGCTACTCCTGTGAGGCTTAAATACCTGCCCTGAAAATCACCAGACCAGTTCCTGGTTTGTGGATTGGCTGTAGCACAGGAGTGACTTATCACTTTACATTCTGGCTGCATAATGCAAGATCAGAGGTGGGCAAACTTTTTGGCCCAAGGGGCACATCTGGGTGGGGAAATTGCATGCAGGGCCATGAATGTAGGGCTGGGGCAGGAGATTGGAGTGTGGAATATGGGAGGGGGTGCAGTGTGCAGGAAGGGGCTCAGGGCAAGGGGTTGGGGCAGAGGAGGGGTGCAGAGTGTGGGAGGGGGCTTGAGGCAGGGGGTTGGGGTGCAGGAGGGGTGCGGGGTGCAGCAGGGCGCTCAGGGCAGCGCGTTGGGCTGCAGGAGGGGTGTGGGGTGCAGCAGGGGGCTCAGGGCAGGGGGTTGGGGTGCAGGAGAAGTGTGGCAGGGAGCTCAGGGCAGGGGGTTGGGGTGCAGGAGGGGTTCAGGGTGCGGACTCCAGCCCAATACCACTTACCTGGAGCAGCTCCAGGGTGGCAGCGGCATGCACCAGGGCCAGGGCAGGCTCCCTGCCTGCCCTGGCCCCACGCTGCTCCTGGAAGCAGCCAGCACCACATCCCTGCGGCCCCTGGGAGATGGGGGGCAGAAGGCTTCCCACACTGCCCTAGCCTGTGGGTACCTCCCCCGAAGCTCCCTTTGGCCGCGGTGGGGAGCTGTGGGGGGCAGTGCCTGCCGGCAAGGGCAGCACACGGAGCCCTCTGTCTCCCCCCACTCACACACACACTCCAGGGGCTGCAGGGACACGGTGCCAGCTGCTTCTAGGAATGGTGCAGGGCCACAGGGGGCCTGTGGGGCCCTGATGGGCCGGATCCAGCCCATGGGCTGTAGTTTGCCCACCCCTGTACAAGATGCCAGATTAGATGGTTATAATGATCCCTTCTGGCCTTAAAACCTCTTAATGTAATTTGATGGCATGTACTCACTTTCACTAGTTTTCAGTTCTGCTCACCCTATCTCAAAATTATAAATATGGCAGAAATGTAAAGAGCTTGGGGTAGGCAACAACACTGATGACACATGAAAAGATGTCCCCTGTGTGAAAAAAAACAGAAAGATTAGGACTATTTTGATGGGAGAAGATAAATAAGAAGTGAAATTATAGTTGCCCATAAAATGATGACTAGAGAAGGCAAACGGGGCACTTCCATTTATCTTTTCTCATAATACAAGAACTAAGATAAATTCAATTAAGTGAAGAGGCAAAAATTTAAGACTGTTAAGGGGAAAGACATTTTTTATACAACACAATTAATCTGTGGAACTCACTGCCACAGTAAGACAAAGAGCTTGTTAGACACTTATATGGCTAGTGAGAACATTCAAAGTCAGTTTGGATGGGATCAAATATTATAAGGGATATAAACCTTCCTGTTTAGGGCCTAAGCCAACTAGGGGCTGAAGGGCTTAGTAGTTTTTCCTTATGAGTGGACTATTCTCCAATTACACATTACAAGGATTCTGACACCTTTCCCAGGAGCAGCTGGTATTGGATGCTGTCAGAGACCAGAACACCAGACTCCATGGACCCTGGTCTGAACTAGTATGGCCATTCCTATTACATTAGTCACATACATAGAGTGAAAACTCCAATCATGGAGCCAGCATGATCAGCACACAGCACATGGAAGAGGTGTGCCTTGTCCATGGATTGGGAATCCTGGCACCAGGAGAGGGGAAGTTCCAGAGCACAAAGTCCAGTGGCAGGCTCTCAAGCCACCTGCTGCATAGGGATACCAGAGTATCTGTGAGGCCCTGCTCAGCAGCGTACAACTGCCTCACCCTAGTATGTGCTTCCTCGTGGGTTACTATAATGCCATGTGCACCCCCACACAAGGCAAAGCAGGTTAAAATCCATCAATTAACCTTATATGGTGCACCTGGAGGAGACCCAAGGATCAATACAGCCTAATGAAAAAAGAAGTTCAGCTGGGTAGAGCAGGTTGGGCCTGTATAAAGGGATGAAGCTGAGACCAGAAGGGGGTTACCAAAAGCGGGTAAAAGACTTGGGTGGAAAGGAAAGTTTAGAAATAATTAAAATCCTTAGTCATGGGAAATGAAATGAAACTATAGCTGGATAGTTGTCTCTCCAGTTGTGGATTTGGAATTATACAATAAAACAAAGGGAAGAGCAGAACCATCAAACAGGACAACTAAGATTTATGAATTTATAAATGGCAATCTATAATGACCGCTCTAGCAAGACTAATGCAGGTAGAGTGGGACTGGCCTTTCATCTCTCTAGCTGGAATTAAGAGATCTATGAAACTGTCTGGTTTTGTGGCCATTCTGACAGCTGACTTGATGGGTATATTGTTGGCATTAACCTGCATAAGGAAAGTAAGCTCAACTACGACTGCCGTCCTATCTGACTCCTTATCAGGTATAATGATGATTAGAAAGGGCACCTCAGAAAGCAGGAATGACTTAGTCAATGAAATATAGTAGTTAACTACAGAGAGAGTACAATTAGGTATACGTGTCGTAATAGTGTGGATTCTGGTGCATGCCAGGATACCAGGCAATGAAATGGCAGATATAGCAGCAAAAAAATGCCTTAAAAAATGAGGAAGCTGCTATAAAGATTCTACCAAGTAAACAGGACTTCAAAGGTTTGGTTAAGAGATAATCTAAGATGGAATGGCAAGAACTATGAACCAAAGAGAAAAAAGGACACAGTCTACGAAATATGTCTTACACTTGAGCATAGTGGTACACTTAATAGAAGAAGTGAAGTAACTCTATTTAGAGGGCTAACAGGTCACTGTGACCTGAATGGTAACTAGTATTTACTAAACAAACACAAATATGGGTTATGATATACATGCAAATCCAAGAAGCAGTTGAGCATCTGCTGTTGCAATGGAGGGAGAATTACAACACAGAAAGGACTCTTTATGAAGAACTGAGACTACTCAAGGTGAAAGGACAGTGTCTGAAAGGGTTGGTGAGGGCACCGGGGAAGTGGGGTAGCATTAAGAAAGCATTAGTGCACTTTATTCTCTCATCCAGCCTTCAAATAGATTTTTTTTTGCTTATGTGAATACTGTGGCAAGTGCTGGTCATAGCTTTACATACTAAGACTGCTGTGCCATAAAATGACTGGCAAAGAAAGGAGGGAGTTACAGGGGAAGCATTCTGCAGTCACTCCCTGGGAGGAGAGAGGTTTGTTGGGGGTTACAGAGTTTGGAAGGAGTCAAAGAAGGAAGGTAGGCTACAGTTAGTCCATGGGAGGAAGGCGTTTGTGCTGGTAAACCCAGAGTGGAGAAGATAGAGAAAGGAAATAGGAATGAGTACAGGGAAATAGCGAAGGGTCTGGGAGCAAGCAGTCCACGGTTGCTGGACACAGGGTCCTGGGCTGGAACCCGCAGTAGTGGGCAGACCCAGGTTCCCTACCAGCCACTGGGAAAGTGGCGCAGGACCTGAACTTGGCCCAGAAAACTGCCTGGAAGAGCATGTGGACAACGGATCCAGTGGGACTCTGATACCCCAGAGGAGGAGGATTGTAGAGCAACCTGGCTGGAGCACTGAGAGTCCTGGAGAGTGAAGGGGGACAGCCTGAAAGGGGTGTCAGGCCTGAAAGAAGCTAATCCCAGATATGGCCACTAGCAGGTGCCCTCACAGGGGGTGAAGCCCCTTAGAGAAACCTGTCAGAGGGAGGTCCCCAGCAGCAGCTGCAGGAGGGGTGGGCTAACTATGGCCTGTGGGCCTGATCCAGCCTGCAGGATTACCACCCCATGATGCTGTGGGCCCTACGCTGCTCCCGGAAGCAGTGGGCACTGCATCCCCTGCGGGAGGGTGGGCAGAGCGCTCTACACACTGCCCTCGCCTGCAGGCACCGCCCCCCATAGCTCCCACTGGCCAGGAACGGGGAACCGCGGCCAATGGGAGCTCCAGGGGAGGTACCCAGGCAGCACACGGAGCACTCTGCCCCCCAACCCAGGGGCGGCAGGGACGTGGTGTGTGCCGCTGCCACCCTGGAGCCATTCCAGGTAAGCGGTGTCTGACCAGAGCCTGCACCTTGAACCCCTCCTTCATCCCACACCCCAAATCCCTGCCCTGAGCTCCCTGCCATACCCCTCCTGCCCCGAGCCCCCTCCTGCACTCCTCCCTGCACTCCTGCCCTGAGCCCCCTCCCGCACTCTGTACCCCCTTCTGCACTCCAACCCCCTTCCCTGTGCCCCCTCGTACACTCCACACCCCTCCTCTGCCCCAACCCCTTGCCCTGAGCCCCTTCTTGCACACTGCACCCCCTCCCACACCCCAATCCCCTATCCAGCCCTACATTCATGGCCCTGCATGCAATTTCCCCACCCAGATGTGACCCTCGGGCCAACAAGTTTGCCCACCCATGAGCTACAGCATCACCTGCGAGCCTCCTTAACAAGCTAAGGGTGATTGGGCAGGTCTGCCAGCTGTTCCTGAGACAAAAGGGGGCTGGGCTCCTCCCCTCACCATGGACTGGGGGCTGCTGGAATCCATCCTCCATCCCTGAGGACTATGCAGAGTAGGGGGAGGAGAATCCCAGGGGCTGATTGGTGGAAAGGCCTGAGGAGGGAAGGGGCCAGCCCAGAGAATCCCGCCCTGGGGTCTGCCCCCTGAGTGCCCCACTTTGGGCACTGATTCCACTATGGCTGTCAGAGCTGTGCACCTGGCCTGGCTCCCCAGGTGCTGCGCTTGCATTATCTCGTGCCAGCAGAGAGCTGGGGCAGGGCGTTGCCAGGCCTGGGGGAGAAGGGAGCGTTGCACACAGCCTACCTGTGCACCCTGGAGCATGGGCACTCATGGCCCGGCACAAAGATGAAAACCTGGAGAGCGAATCCCTCCCAAAGTCAGCAGGCCTTTGTCCCAGGAAGGGCCTTACTCTGCCCAGGCTGAAGAGCAGTGAATGGAGAGAGAACGGCCGTGCTAAGGCCAGGACTCAGCCACCCACCCAGGGAGAATCCCTGCAGCTCAGCACACTGGCGGCCTTCGAAGGGCTGCAGTATTCAGAGCCTAGCGCAGGGCAACCTGTGCACGGAAAGAGCCAGACTCGGAGCCTGGATTTTTACGCTGGGGATCTGGAGCTGCCAGCCTGAAGACAGACAGACAAAATGTGGTGCTGGGGTGGTCATATTAGGGGATCATGCTCTTCCCAGCCTGTATCAGCATAGCTCATTGCATACCCAGGGGCTCCTTGCAGCCCTCCATTCCCCACAAACTCACTGTAAGCCAAACTACTAGCCTCTTCTATTTCAGGGACTCCCTGCAGCTCTCCCCAGTATCCCCACTGCTGGACATTGTGTCTGCCCCAATCTCCACTCCCATACCAGGGTTCCCTGTTCTCCCCCCATACTAGCATCTCTGTGTACACTCTCATTCTTATTTCCCCACGCCCTCCTCCTTTTCAGTGGCCTGGCCTCTCCCTGCCCCATTCTAGTGTCTTCCATTCTGCCCCTCATGCCAGGAGCTCTTTGTCCCCCATTTACCCGCAGCAGGGGCTCTATGCAAATCCTCTTTGCCCCCTTCCCCCCATTCCCACCTCCCCCCCAGGCAAGAGGCTCTGTGTGCCCACCTTCCCCCTGTACCAGAGTCCCTCAATCTCTTCCCTCCCCCATACTGGGAATTCTGTGTCCCTACCCCCCACCCTCATACCAGGGTCCTCCATTCTCTCCTCACATTCCAGGGGCTGTGGACGCTCCCCCATTCCCCTTTCTCCCTCCCTGCCATTGGTCTTCTATCTGTTTGGGAGGAAAGTCAGTCAGGGTGTCAATATGTTAAGCTAGTGGGAGGATAAGCAGAGCTGAGCAAGGGTATTGTTGTGGTGGTGTTAATGGTTCTTTGATCTATAGCCAATTGCAGAGATAGTAAAGTCTGTGGTTGCGCAGTGTCTCCTTTCCTCCTCCATTTCCCCCCTTTCAGTTTTCCGCTTTCCCCCCCAAATCAATTGAGTTCTGACCATTGATGCCTCAAACATTTCCTGAAATTTTGGAATTGATTGGATGCAGTGTTCAAATGTTATCGCATCACAGACAGAGAAATGCTGTCAGGTTGAATGTAAGGACTTTAGAAACTCGGCCAACTAGGATTAGAGTTGCCTCTGCAGGGGAAGGAGGGCAATAATGGGGTCTCGGTTCACTCAGAGATGAGCAAAGCATGCTGAACCCCCAGTTAGCACAGCTCTGCCTACCAGCAGAGAAGGACACCCCAGCACCTGAACCTAGAACCACTTGCCTGCAGAGAGAGATAGGGAAAGCCAGAGGGAGAAGCAGACAGTAAATTGGGACCCGTTCACCTGCACAGAGAGGCACAAATTCTAGAAATCCAAAGCCTGGATTAGGATCCAGCCACCTGGACAGAGAAGGAAACCCTGGAGCGTGATACTGGAATTGGAGCCTCCTGCTTCCATTTAAGAAAAGACAAACCAAATCCAGTCATCATAGCTCAGTGCCAGAATCAGTCTCTGTCAGCCAATGCCTGGGAGAAGATGCTCAGATACCAGAGTGATGGGCTAATCCAGAGATGCCACACGTACAGAGCAGATCCTAACTCAGGACCTGTGTGCCCCTTCGTTGCTGCTGAATTGTTTTCCCTCCCCTGCATGGGGAAACAAGGCTGTTGAACGGGGCTCACAATGCTCGTCATGTTTTACTTCCCTGCAAATGGACACAGACCCTGATCCAGATACTAGACTCCTTTCTCTAGGTCTCACCCCTCTGAGCTGGTGGTGGGCTGCTCTGGATCCTAGGGATCCACACAGAGGATAAAGGACCTGCTGCTACTACTATCAACTATGTAGTTCAAGTAGTAGAGGCCTGAGGGTGTTGGTACTGAAGGGCTGGGGCTCTTAGCCTAGCTCCCCCTCAGCCTACCTCATGTAGTATTTCCACCATGGCTGAGGCAGGTTTCATGCTAATTTCACTGGCAACAAGAAATCGCTTAAACTACCCACCGCAGTGATGGTGCTGCTGTGATCTAACCTGGCTGCTGTATTCTCTGCCTGCCTGCAACTGCTTCCTGACCCTGTCTGGGTGCAAGGTGGGGCCTGCAGTCTGTGGGGCTCAGAGCATTTACATTTCTTGCTGAAGCTTTAACTCTTTGGAGCCTTTGCAATTTTTTTCTAAATGCCTGGTTGAACCCAGCAATTGAACATGTCATCACAGTATCCTCAGGACTCAGCTTTCTTGGATGCGCAGCAGCCTTCTGCAAAGTGCTTTTAGACATGGCCACCCCCTTTAACAGCCTGTTCAGTCTCTTTCACTCAGTCTGAAACCAAACCAATCCAGGAAGTTTTTTGTTCTTTCAGTGTATCTGCTCTCACTTCACTCCTCACTCCTAGCTGCTCATTTCCTTTCTCAGGTGCTTTTTAACAGGTTTACAATTCACATAAAATGTTTCCACTTTGTGTGATAGCTGAACATCAATTAGGTGACTTTTTTTTTTTTCCATTCACGGTAGCTTGTTCTGGCTAGAGACCAACTTGTCGTAGTCTAACAGCCTGTACTTTAACTGTGGGAAATGTCTTCTGCCTGATCTCTTTGCCATGGTCAGTTATTTGTCATGATTTGGTCATTTCCCATAGCTGGTAATCCCATAGGTACGTGGCTGTTACGTAGAAAGACTCTTCTATACTGCAGTGGTGTGTTATTGTTTATGGATAATTTTTATTGTGGTAGCACCTAGGAACACACAATAAAAAGGCAAATTATAAGCCCTTTGAGCAGGGACAAAGTATAAGAAAGAGGTAACGGTAGAGACAAGCAGACAGGGGAGCCCCAGGAAATGAGACAATATTGGGCCGTGATCTTAGCACTCTGGCTCCCAAGTGGTTGTCAGGGTTTTTGTTGGCCTCTTGTCAAAGGAGAGACTGAAGGAGGGCAATGAGGTGGGTTTGCAGATGTTCATTCCTTATTGGCTCTGGCTGAGGAGACACAACATATGAGAGAAGGTACAAAGGTGTGGGTCTGCCGCTGACTAGAGCTAAGTGTTAGAACTGGTCAGAAAATGGAGGGTTTTTTCCCTGGAAAATATATTTTTCAGTTAAAATTCAAATATCAAAAACTTTCGGCCAACCCCCCATGCCACCCCCACCCACTCTGTTCTGATTTGGAAACACTGCTGTGTCCTTCACGCTCCCATTCTCTGTGATGAGCCAGGCTCGCTGGTCAAACTACGTCTCCCATAATGCACCACAGTCTCCTTTCTTGGTGAAGGGTGTCATGGGAAGCATAGTCTGGCCTGAGAGCCTGGCTCTTAGAGGCAACTATCGGGAACGTGCAGGTAAGGAGTAGTTGTTTTCTCCATCCGTTATTTTGTGTTACTGGTGGAAGGTTTACTCCTTAGCTGCCTCTCTCTCCAGCTTGTTCCAGAGCAGTGGCTATCAACCTTTCCAGACTACTGCACCCCTTTCACGAGTCTGATTTGTCTTGTGCGCTCCCAAGTTATGCCTCACTTAAAAACTACTTGTTTAGAAAATCAGACATAAAACTACAAAAGTGTCACAGTACACTAGTACTGAAAAATGGCTTACTTTCTCATTTCTACTATAGAATTATAAAATAAATCAACTGGAATATAACTACTTTACTTACATTTCAGTGTACAGTAGATAGAGAGGTATAAACAAGTCATTGGCTGTATGAAATTTTAGTTTGTACTGACTTCACTGGTGCTTTTCATATAGCCTGTTGTAAAACTAGGCAAATCTCTGGATGAGTTGATGTACCCCTTGGAAGACCTCTGTGTACTCCATGTTGAGAATCACTGTTCCAGAGGATCCAGTTATGTGTCATCACTCTTGACAGTGTGTCTGCAATTACTAGGCAAGACCTTGGCTGGAACTTCAGGGCCATATCATGCTTTCAGAGTAATTGAAGTTTTAAGTGTTGCTTCCTCAAGAACTTTCATGTGATTACAATCAGTGGCTTATGGTCAATTTTATCCTTGAAGCTAGACCATAGAGAAAGTCATGAAACTCTATACAGCCATATGCAAGGCCCTACTGTCTCTCATTCACTTTGCATATGCCTCTTCTTTTCTCTGCCTCAGACTCTTGCAGCATCCGTACCTAGGCAGCCATTCAGTCCCACATCTGTGACGCAGCAGAGAGCAGGAAGTATTGACCTGGGAATGTTGCAGGGGAGTTTTACTGGGACTGTCTGCACTGGGGATGGGAGACTTTCCTTGAGGGAAGATACCTGAGCATGTAACATGAGAGCCCAGGAGAGGGGTTGGGGCCTGGTGACACCTTCTGCCTGGGAAACTGGACAAAGGCTGGAGGAGGAACTAGGGGGAGAGGGTGTGAGACGGCTGGAGGGAGTTTCAGTTTGGAGCTGGCTGGGGAAACAGAGGGAGCCCCTGGACTGGGGTCTAAGCTCCCTGCCCCCCAGAAGAACTTGACTGAGGGGTTCTGGTTGTACCTACAAGCTCTGTTTGGGACTGTGTTCCTGTCATCCAATAAACCTTCCGTTTTACTGGCTGGCTGAGAGTCACAGTGAATCGCAGGAAGTGGGGGTGGAGGGCCCTTACTCCCCCACACTCTGTGACAACTGGTGGTAATGGTGGGATCTACTGCACCCTGTGGATGGTGCTTCCTGCAGTAAGTGACTGGAGAGCAGTAAAACGAAGGGGAATTGATGGGGACCAGCTATGCTGAAGATTCAGAGAGGAGCGGTTTTGGGGGGGCGGAGGAGCTATGCTTAACCCCTAAGAGTATGTGACCAGCGAGAAGGACTGTTGCAATAATGGGGTCCCCCTGGGGACTGTGGTGAGCAGACTTGGGGCAGAGGTGGTGACCTGGAGAAGGGTTGGCATACTAGGGGTTCCTCCTGGAAACCGTGGGGAGCTGTGAGCACACACGCCTGCGAGTGGCCAACAGGAAAATGTATAACCATCACCTTAAGGGCGACCTGGTCGAGCTGTGCAGGCAGAGGGGGCTGCACATTGGGTAGCTCACCAAAGAACAGATGATTGCCCAGCTGGAGGAGGAGGATCACTCGGATGAACCGATCCCTGTCTCTGAGGGGAGCAGCCCGGAAAATACAAGGTGTGCACCAGTGTCTGTCCCAGCTGGGAGGGGTCAGACTGCTACCAAGGGCATCCCGAGACCCCTCCTTCCTATGCCTAGGGTAGGGCTGGAAGGAGCCCAGTGAATACCAAGGGCACTGTGACCCCTGCAGCCAGCAGGGGATCCTCCCAGCAGAGCTCCCCATCCCTGGAGCTGAGGTGGCTGGAATGGGAGAGGGAGCTATAACAGAGAGCTGGAAGATCATGAAAAGCAGCGACAGCATGAGCTGGAGGAGCAAGAAGAATGGGAAAAGCAGCGGCAGCATTAGCTGGAGTTGGCAAGGCTGAGCTTTGACAAGTGTATCCTGGCCCAGCGTAAGGAGCGGGAGGACATAGATGACTTCCTGAATGCTTTTGAGAATGCCTGTGAGCTGCACAGGGTTGACCCGGCAGACAGGCTCTGGTTTCTCACCCCCTTACTGGACTCCAAAGCCATGGCAATGTACAGCCAAATGGAAAGGGAGGAGGCAGGGGACTACGAACTATTCAAAAAGGCCTTGCTACGTGAGTTTGGGCTGACTCCCAAGATGTACTGGGAAAGGTTCCGAAGTCAGCGTAAAACCCCTTAGGTCACATATCTACAACTGGCCATCCGAATGCAGGGATATGCCCACAAGTGGGCAGATGGATCCCGGATGAAGGAGGACCTGCTTGACCTAATTGTACTGGAGCAACTGTATGATCAGTGCCCATCCGACCTGAGGCTATGGTTGGAGGACAAAAAGCCAGGGAACCCGAGACGCGCAGGGCAGCTGGTCGACAAGTTTGTGAAGAGCCTGTCAAGGAGTGGCAGGGAGGAGCCCCAAAGGAACAGGCCCACCATGATGCAGAGAGTCACCATGGGACCTCCCAAAGGGGGAATATGGAGAACCCCTTCCCAAGGGGAATATCCAGCATCAGGACCAACTGAATATCCAGCATCAAGGACAGACTGAGCAGACCGAACCCACACAGGGTTAACTGGGTAGAGACATAGCCAGACAAGGGGCAGGCTTCCCAGGGAAGCGGGGCTGACAGCTTTCTGACTGCTCAGGAGGGAGGAGTTTCTCAGACCAGCTCCTCTGGAGGGCTGGATGCTCCAGACTCAAGGCTCTCTGTTTACAGGGTGGCAAGTGCCTTGTTCCCCTGGAGGTGCCTGGGAGGAAGGTCAATGGATACGGGCACAGAGGTGATGCTGGCCCAGCCCAAGGTGGTGGCTCCAGATCGGTGATGCCCAACACCTACTTGATCCTGACAGGGGTGGGTGGGACCCCATTCAAGGTGCCTGTGGCGAGGGTACATCTGAAATGGGGGGCCAAGGAGGGCCCCAAGAATGTGGGGGCGCACCACCATTTGCCCACTGAAGTGTTGATGGGGGGGACCTAGAGGACTGGCCAAGCAACCCCCAGAATGCCCTGGTCGTGACCCATAGCCAGAGCCGGTGAGGGGCACTGCACCCTAACCTTGGGAAGGGTACCTTACCAGAGGTACAGGACCCTACCCTGGTGGGGAGGGAGTGCCCAGGGACAAGGCTCAGGGAGGCTGCAGCTTCAAACCCAGCCGGTGAGAGAGAGCAGGTCTCCATTCCTTCCCTAGCTGCTGAGTTCCAGGCCGAGTTGCAGAAAGATCCTTCCTTGCAGAAGCTAAGGGACCTGGCCGACCTCAGTGCGGTACAGAGCATAGGGAGAGGTTGCCAGGAGAGGTTCCTGTGGGAGAAGGGGTTCCTCTACCAAGTATGGGCTCCCCCAGGGGAAATGGAGTCATGGGGGATCAGGAGGCAGCTGGTGGTCCCACAGAAATATCACCGCAAGCTACTGTACCTGGCCCATGACATCCCTCTCACAGGGCACCAGGGAATCCAGCGCACCCGGCAGAGGTTGCTACAGAACTTTTACTGGCCTGGGGTCTTTACCACTGTCCAATAGTATTGCCGATCCTGTGACCCCGTCAGAGGGTGGGGAAGGCCTGGGACAAGGGGAAAGCGGCTTTGAGACCTTTGCCCATCATAGAGGAGCCTTTCCAGAAGGTGGCTATGGACATAGTGGGACCTCTCAGCAAGACGACCTGGTCGGGGAAGAAATACATTCTGGTGGTGGTAGATTTTGCCACCCACTACCCCGAGGCAGTGCCCTTATCATCCATTGAAGCAGACACCGTGGCAGAAGCACTGATGACCATTTTCAGCCAAGCGGGGTTCCCCAAAGAAGTCTTGATGGACCAAGGATCCAACTTCATGTCAGCCTAGCTCCAGTGTTTTGTGGGAGAAATGTGGAGTCCGGCACAGCTGGGCCTCAGCATAGCACACCAATCCAACGGGCTGGTGGAGAGGTTCAACAGAACGCTAAAGATGATGCTGAAAACCTTTATGAACCAGCACCTGCAGGATTGGGACAAGTACTTATCTCACCTGCTGTTTGCGTACAGGGAAGTACCCCAGGAGTCTACCATGTTTTCGCCTTTCAAACTGTTATATGGAAGGAGGGTAAGGGGGCCCCTGGACCTGATGAGAGATGAATGGGAGGGGAAGGCCACTCCCGATGGAGAATCAGTGGTGGAGTATGTCTTAACCTTCCAAGAAAGACTTGCTGAGCTCATGGGCCTGGCCAAGAAGAATCTGGCCAGAGCCCAGAGGAAGCAGAAAGTCTGGTATGACCACATGGCATGGGCCCACGCCTAAGCCACTGGGGATCAGGTGATGGTTCTCATCCCCGTGAGAAAAAACAAACTACAGGCCACTTGGGAAGGCCCTTTTAAGATGGTCAAGCAATTAAATGAGGTAAACTATGTGGTGGAGCTGTCTAACCGGGCTCATCACCACCGGGTGTACCATGTGAATATGATGAAACCATATTATGACAGAGGGAATGTGGTGTTGGCTGTGTGTGGACATTGGGAGGAGCAGGGAGATGACCTTTCAGTAGATCTATTCCCTGAGACAGGAGCTGGTTCCTCCCAGGAAACAATTCCTCTCCTTGATCGGCTAACCCCTGTCCAGCAAGCTGAGATCAGAGCTGTATCTGTAACGATAACTGTTTTCCACCCACCCTGGACTCACTAATCTGACTGTTCACTGGGTGCAAACAGGATTGTACCCACCGATAAGATGCTCCCCCTTCCGAGTCACAGGGAAAACTGCTCAGGACCTGGAAAAAGAGGTCAGGGACATGCTGGCTTTGGGGGTGATCCAGCCATCTTTCAGCCCTTGGGCCTCGCTGGTGGTGCTGGTCTCCAAAAAGGACAGGTCGATCCCGTTCTGTGTGGACTTTCGGAAGCTCAGTGCCATCACTGTATCTGATGCCTACCCCATGCCCAGGCCTGACGAGCTCCTAGACAAGCTGGGAGGAGCTCGCTACCTTACCACTATGGATCTTACAAAGGGCTACTGGCAAGTGCCACTGGATGCAGATGCCAGGCTGAAATCGGCCTTTATCACCCCTCTGGGGCTCTATGAGTTCCTGATCCTGCCTTTCTGCCTCAAAGGAGCACTGGCCATCTTCCAGCGCTTGGTGGATCAGCTACTGAGGGGGATGGAGAGTTTTGCCGTGGCAAATATTGATGACATCTGTGTCTTTAGCCAGACCTGGGAGGACCATGTGTCTCAGCTTAGAAAAGTGCTGAACCAACTCCAGGAGGCTGGTCTGGTCATAAAAGCGGAGAAGTGCAAGGTGGGGATGGCTGAAGTATCCTACCTGGGCCACCGGGTGGGGAGCAGCTGCCTAAAGCCAGAACCAGCCAAAGTGGAGGTGATCAGAGACTGGCCCGCTCCCCAAACTAAAAAGCAGGTCCAAGCCTTTATTGGGATGGCGGGGTATTATCGAAGATTTGTGCCCCACTTTAGCCCCATAGCTATGCAAGAAGGGGAAGCCAGACAAGGTGGTCTGGACTGAGCAGTGCCAGAAGGCTCTGGCAAACCCAGACTTTGAAAAGCCCTTTATGGTGTTCACCAATGACCCACACACAGGGCTGGGGGCAGTGTTAACGCAGGAGGATAAAAAGGGGGAGAGACATGGCATTGTGTACTTGAGCAAGAATCTGCTACCCCGGGAGCAAAACTATGCAGCCATCGAGAAGGAATGCCTGGCCATGGTGTGGGCCCTTAGGAAGCTAGAGCCATATCTATTTGGTCAACACTTGGCCGCGTACACTGACCACTCTCCCCTGACCTGGCTACAGCAGATGAAAGGAGCCAATGCCAAGCACCTGAGGTGGAGCCTGCTCCTGCAGGATTATGATATGGACGTGGTCCATGTGAAGGGAAGTGCCAACATGACAGCAGATGCGTTGTCCCAGAGAGGGGGCCCTGAACTTCCCCAGGTCACTGGTCAGAGTGACCCTGCTCAGTTCAGTCTAGAAGTGGGGAGAGATGTGACGCAGCAGGGAGCGGGAAGTATTGACCTGGGAATGTTGCAGGGGAGTTTTACTGGGACTGTCTGCATTAGGGATGGAAAAGGAGTACTTGTGGTACCTTAGAGACTAACCAATTTATTTGAGCATAAGCTTTCGTGAGCTACAGCTCACTTCCCTTGAGGGAAGATGCCTGAGCATGTAACATGAGAGCCCAGGAGGGGGGTTGGGGCCCGGTGACACCTTCTGCCCAGGAAACTGGACAAAGGCTGGAGGAGGAACCAGGGGGAGAGGGTGCGAGACGGCTGGAGGGAGTTTCAGTTTGGAGCTGGCTGGGGAAACAGAGGGAGCCCCTGGACTGGGGTCTAAGCTCCCTGCCCCCCAGAAGGACTTGACTGAGGGGTCCTGGTTGTACCTACAAGCTCTGTTTGGGACTGTGTTCCTGTCGTCCAATAAACCTTCCATTTTACTGGCTGGCTGAGAGTCATGGTGAATTGCAGGAAGTGGGGGTGCAGGGCCCGGACTCCCCCACACTCCGTGACAACATCCCTGTAGCAATGCAGCTTTCAGCCCTTTCCGAAGTGTCTGTGGAAAATCTGATCACTTCAGTGGGTCAAAGATGTGCAGCAGTGGTGTTGATGACAGTACACGGTTCAGCTCCGTGAGCTCTTATGTTCTGGTATCTATGCCCATTCTGGTTATTTGTGAAGGAGTTTTCTTAGAGTTGTTTGAGCAGCACAGGGAGTGGGAATTTACTGCTGATTCAACATGCCTGCAGTCTTTGAGAGGTTCACGTGGTTGGGCCCTTGTGTGTGGAGGTACTTCAAGGGCTGAATGTACTCTGAGAAGCATCTGACAGTGTACATCTGGGATCTCTCGGTGTCTGAAGGAATCTGCCAAACCCTGCCCAGACATCTGACTTGCTGAAGAACCTCGCTCCTGCCTTCTCAGCAAACACACACTTCCAAGTGCCTACATTCTTGTTCAATTCCTTGGGGCCCGTACAAAGTCCCCACTTCAGTTCCTGAGGAATGGGAGACCCAATTGACAGGCTTCCTTCTCAACATGGTGCTGTCTGCAATCACGCCCTGCAGCTCCCCCACTATGTTCAAGTGTATGGAACATTTCTGATGGGGAAACAGGCTCCGTGGCTCTATCACTGAATCTGGTATGACACCAGGGGCTGCCTCTCTCGTGGGAACCCTTCTTCATGGGATTTGAGTTTACTTCCAGCATTGTTATTCTGATGACCATCTATGGCAAACATCCTCTTACTAGACCATGTTTAAACCCAAGTCTATCTGCTTTCCTCATGGTGCTACCTACTGCCAGCTCTTGCTTCACTGTTTGCGTTGTACCTTGGTGACAGTCTGCCCTTGCCCAGGAAGGACTGCAGTTTGTTTTCCCCTGGAGGATTTCAAGACATAGACTTTTTGAGCTCTTTGCAGTTTCACTCCTTTTTCTCTGACACAAGGCAGCAATTGGGGCATATTGTTATTAGCCATTCTTTCGAGTTGGCAGCTGTGTTTCTGAACACATCTCTTGAGGAATCCACCTCTTCCAGCCATATTTAACCCATACAGCCCCCTGCTTGATCTTCACATTTTTGCAAGATTTACACATTTGTGCACAAGCAAGATTCTTTCTATGCTTGTGTCCCAGCTTCACTGATCATAGAATCATAGAATATCAGGGTTGGAAGGGACCTCAGGAGGTCATCTAGTCCAACCCCCTGCTCAAAGCAGGACCAATCCCCAATAAAATCATCCCAGCCAGGGCTTTGTCAAGCCTGACCTTAAAAACTTCTAAGGAAGGAGATTCTACCACCTCCCTAGGTAACGCATTCCAGTGTTTCACCACCCTCCTAGTGAAAAAGTTTTTCCTAATATCCAACCTAAACCTCCCCCACTGCAACTTGAGACCATTACTCCTTGTCCTGTCCTCTTCTACCACTGAGAATAGTCTAGAACCATCCTCTCTGGAACCACCTCTCAGGTAGTTGAAAGCAGCTATCAAATCCCCCCTCATTCTTCTCTTCTGCAGACTAAACAATCCCAGTTCCCTCAGCCTCTCCTCATAACTCATGTGTTCCAGACCCCTACTCATTTTTGTTGCCCTTCGCTGGACTCTCTCCAATTTATCCACATCCTTCTTGTAGCGTGGGGCCCAAAACTGGACACAGTACTCCAGATGAGGCCTCACCAATGTCGAATAGAGGGGGACGATCACGTCCCTCGATCTGCTCACTATGCCCCTACTTATACATCCCAAAATGCCATTGGCCTTCTTGGCAACAAGGGCACACTGCTGACTCATATCCAGCTTCTCGTCCACTGTCACCCCTAGGTCCTTTTCCGCAGAACTGCTGCCTAGCCATTCGGTCCCTAGTCTGTAGCTGTGCATTGGGTTCTTCCGTCCTAAATGCAGGACCCTGCACTTATCCTTATTGAACCTCATCAGATTTCTTTTGGCCCAATCCTCCAATTTGTCTAGGTCCCTCTGTATCCTATCCCTGCCCTCCAGCGTATCTACCACTCCTCCCAGTTTAGTATCATCTGCAAATTTGCTGAGTGCAATCCACACCATCCTCCAGATCATTTTTGAAGATATTGAACAAAACCGACCCCTGGGGCACTCCACTTGACACCGGCTGCCAACTAGACATGGAGCCATTGATCACTACACCCGTTGAGCCCGACAATCTAGCCAACTTTCTACCCACCTTATAGTGCATTCATCCAGCCCATACTTCTTTAACTTGCTGACAAGAATACTGTGGGAGACCATGTCAAAAGCTTTGCTAAAGTCAAGAAACAATACATCCACTGCTTTCCCTTCATCCACAGAACCAGTAATCTCATCATAGAAGGCGATTAGATTAGTCAGGCATGACCTCCCTTGGTGAATCCATGCTGACTGTTCCTGATCACTTTCCTCTCATGTAAGTGCTTCAGGATTGATTCTTTGAGGACCTGCACGAAGAGAGGGAAGAGCATCTTTGTGAGCAGGCTGGCTTACCTAGTGAGGAGGGCTTTAAACTAGGTTCACCGGGGGAAGGAGACCAAAGCCCTGAGATAAGTGGGAAAGCGGGATACCGGGAGGAAGCACAGGCAGGAATGTCTGTGAGGGGAGGGCTCCTGCCTCATACTGAGAATGAGGGGCAATCAGCAGGTTATCTCAAGTGCTTATGTACGAATGCACAAAGCCTTGGAAACAAGCAGGGAGAACTGGAGGTCCTGGTGATGTCAAGGAATTATGACGTGATTGGAATAACAGAGACTTGGTGGGATAACTCACATGACTGGAGTACTGTCATGGATGGTTATAAACTGTTCAGGAAGGACAGGCAGGGCAGAAAAGGTGGGGGAGTAGCACTGTATGTAAGGGAGCAGTATGACTGCTCAGAGCTCCGGTACGAAACTGCAGAAAAACCTGAGTGTCTCTGGATTAAGTTTAGAAGTGTGAGCAACAAGAGTGATGTAGTGGTGGGAGTCTGCTATAGACCACTGGACCAGGGGGATGAGGTGGATGAGGCTTTCTTCCGGCAGCTTGCAGAAGCTACTAGATCGCACGCCCTGGTTCTCATGGGTGACTTTAATTTTCCTGATATCTGCTGGGAGAGCAATACAGCGGTGCATAGACAATCCAGGAAGTTTTTGGAAAGCGTAGGGGACAATTTCCTGGCACAAGTGCTAGACGAGCCAACTAGGGGGAGAGCTTTTCTTGACCTGCTGCTCACAAACCGGGAAGAATTAGAGGGGGAAGCAAAAGTGGATGGGAATCTGGGAGGCAGTGACCATGAGTTGGTTGAGTTCAGGATCCTGATACAGGGAAGAAAGGTAAGCAGCAGGATACAGACCCTGGACTTCAGAAAAGCAGACTTCGACTCCCTCAGGGAACGGATGGGTAGGATCCCCTGGGGATGAAGGGGAAAGGTGTCCAGGAGAGCTGGCTGTATTTCAAGGAATCCCTGTTGAGGTTACAGGGACAAACCATCCCGGTGTGTCGAAAGAATAGTAAATATGGCAGGCGACCAGCTGGGCTTAACGGTGAAATCCTAGCGGATCTTAAACATAAAAAAGAAGCTTACAAGAAGTGGAAGGTTGGACATATGACCAGGGAAGAGTATAAAAATATTGCTCGGGCATGTAGGAATGAAATCAGGAGGGCCAAATCGCACCTGGAGCTGCAGCTAGCGAGAGATGTCAAGAGTAACAAGAAGGGTTTCTTCAGGTATGTTGGCAACAAGAAAAAAGCCAAGGAAAGTGTGGGCCCCTTAATGAATGAGAGAGGCAACCTAGTGACAGAGGATGTGGAAAAAGCTAATGTACTCAATGCTTTTGTACACTGATGCCTGACTTTGCTTGTGCTAAACAATCTTTTCCACCTTGCATTTAGCTGTGAAGCTTGGGGTACCTTTACCAGACCTGAAGAAGAGCTCTGCGTGGCTCGAAAGCTTCTCTCTCTAATCAACAGAAGTTGGTCAAATAACAGATGTTACCTCACCCACCTTGTCTCTAATATCCTGAGACTAACACGGCTACAACTACACTGCACATATGGCCTTGTCTGTGTCATTCACCTTTTGATTTTCTGTAAACTGTCCCCTTCCTTGTTTAACTCTGGTGTTTACAGATGTGTGCTCTGGGCCTCTCTCTAGGGCCTTTAAGCGTGTTTCTGTGTCATTCTTTTGCTTGCTAAATGCCTGTTGCCTTCTCTGGGTCCCTGCATAGCCTTTCATATGCATCTGTATTGCTGCAGCCCAGAGCTGTTTGGCTTTTAAGGTAAGAGTCATTTAATATGTCAGAGTCACAAGTTATTTTTGTTCCTCTCCCAGCCCCTTCTTCCTGGGTCCTTCTCTATGAAATGTGTCTTTCCCAGGTACCATTCCTTTCTAAGGACACAGTGATCCTCAAACCGCTCCATTACTCCTCAGAACAGTGTGTGTTTCATACAGCCATTGCTCTAACAGCTGTCGCCACCAAGCAAGCCCACTCTTTAGCTTCCCTTCCATGGCCCCAGCCCCTAGGGCTTTCCTGTAGCATTAGAGCAGCTCCTCCCAGTAACGGAGGAGCCAACTGGCCCTCAGCCCCTTTCCCTCCCAGCCTCTGGTCCCGAACTGCCAGGGCACCTTCCCCGGGCCATGTTCCATCCCCTTTCCTGTTGCAGGAGAAATGCCTTTTGTGTTCCACCCATCCCCTAACATGTTCTCCTGGCTGCCTGGGCAGCCACAGCGAGGATCAGCCCACGCTCGCTGTGAATGCCATCCTACCTGCGATGGCTGCATGGAACACAGCAAAGGCACAGCTCTGTCACCAGAACGCTGCCCCAGCCGTGGAACCAGCAAGCTGGATGCTTGGGACGGGGCAACTCTGCGCATGCTGCAGGAGGCAGTAAGAAGCTGCTGACCCCAGGCAAATGCTAACTGGGGCCAGTAATATAACTTCCCTGGGAAAGTGGGGATAACGTACAGGGGCTTTTGCTTCCAAAGCACCTCTACCAGTAGCCAAAGGAGAATCTCCTTGAACCTTTACATAGGCTAGATTCAAGGCCACAAGGGACCATTGTGATCATCTAGGCTGACCTCCTAACACGGGGGGCCACTGAACTTCCCCCAGATAATTCCCAGAGCAGATCTTTTAGACAAACATCCAAGCCTCATTTAAAAATTGTCAGTGATGGAGAATCCACCATAACCTTTGATAAGTTGTGCCAATGGTTAATTACTCTCACTGTTAAAAATGTACGCATTATTTCCAATTGGAATTTGTCTAGCTTCAGCTTCCACCCATTGGACTGTGTGATACTTGGAGAAATGGCTGAGTATCGGTGAGATTTAGAGAACCGTAGCTAGTAAGTCCCACTGAAACACAATTGCTTTTCCAAGTTGAGATGCAGGCTAACATCGTTAGCTAAATTTAGCAGGTGGAGCTAATGCTGCACATAGTTGAGTTTATTTCAGCCTTAGCTAGCTTGTCTTAACTAAGCCTGACCTTTCCCCTCGTCTAGAAAAAGCCTTAAATGACAACAGTAGAGGGACCATAACTCATACATGAAAAGTTCTGAGTCGATCCAGGAGACTGAGGGGACACAACAGTCCCACTAGCCAGTTCAACTCCACTATCCCCAGTAGTGAATTCCAACCGCTCGTGATACCCTGCTAGAGCATTATTTCCTCTTAAGCCATCCCGGTTGTTTTGGCAAGCGCTTCCTTGTTTTGCTATCACAGCTCAGGATGGACAGAGGCTGCTCCAGGGTATGTCTCAACTAGGAAAGAGGGTATTTGATTTTTCTTATTAATCAAGTTACAAGGGTAGGTTTCTCCCTACCCGCTGGTGGAATTACGTTTAGCACCTAGTCTGGATGCAGTTTAACACTAGAATCAATCCCCACCAGCTACAAGGCTTGTAAGATTAGATTAGGCCTTTCTGAAACAAAACAAAAAAGCCCACACACAGTGTCACACGTACAATCACGCCCACCCCTCCCCGCATTAGACACCCCTGCTGGCCAGCTCTGCCCCAGGCATTGGCCTGTAGAAATCCACCCTCTTACTCTTCTTTCTTTCTGAAGGGGCAGGACCCAGTTTCAGGACTCAAAGCACAGGGCAGTTTACACCTGTACAAAGCAGGAGCCAGTCTGGCAGCACTTCGCACTCCCTCTGTATGCGTGGAATGACAAGGTGCAGTCGATGCCCTCTCTATCCTGCTCCCCTTTCCCAGGCCTTGAACCCCCCAGCCCACGGGCAGGATCTGGGCATGAGGGGGACACATGGAACTTAAAATTGGCATGACATCCACAAAGAGGAGCCAATGGCCAGCTGCTCCCCAGCCCCCATCTGCCACTGATCACGTGTGCTCATGATCTCCTCTAGCTCTCTGGGACACCTAGACCCAGGCTGAGATGGGTCCCCCGCACCATGATTCTTGTTCCCTTAGTTAATGTCATTTCAGATTTGGGAGATCCCCTAGGTAGGTGTGGCTTTTCTGAGTCCTCATGTGGATCCTCACTGACTCTCCTGGCTTCACTACCGTCACCTCCTTACTCTGCTCTGTTCCTTTTTCATCACTGAATTGGGAGCTGCAGACTCCTTGTTAGGCCCCATCTTATCCACCTTCCAGGGCCCAACACAGGCTTGTTCCCTCTATGGGTGCGTCTATTCTGCAACTGGACACCCATGGCTGGACCCATGTCAGCAGGGTCGGGTTAAGGGGCAGTTTAATTGCCCTGTCCTTTGTGGCTCCAACTGCAGCCAGGGCTCTGGGACCCTCCCACCTCACAGGGTCCAAGAGTCTGGACTCCAGTTTGTCTTTCCCCTAGCCCTCAGGGCTCCTTTGGGTGCTCCCAGCTCCTTTCCCAGCAGCCACTCCCAGGCCTTCCTGCCTGGAGTCTTTTCTCCCAGGTCTCCTACACCTGCCTCCTTGCTCTCTGCAGTCCTCTACAGCCTTCTCCCGGTGCCACTGTCTGTTGTCCCCAAGGATGTCACTACCTAGGCCCTTCCCTGAGTTATATGACCCCTTTTCCCCTCCTGGGGAGGCAAGTTAAATATGTAACAGGTGGGGCTGAGACCCATCACCCCTTAAAGGGCCAGCCACCCTGTGGCATTCCTGAGGATCCAGGCTTTGACCAGGCTGATGTTACAAGTCCAGGCTGATGACAGGGCTTGCCTAGCGTCTCGGGGCAGGCTTTGCCTAAAATGACATACTGATTGTCCAGAGGAATAGAGCACCACAGAGTTACAGCCATAAATATCCTCCGAAGTACAAGTGCAGCGCTATTACCTGGGGTGTGAGTCATTGCAGAGCTCACCCAAACAACGGGGAAGGAGGTACAACAACATTAATGCAGGGCAAGCCATGCGGGGTCTCATTTATGTAAGACTGATGAAGTTCTTGGAAGGCCATAAATCTCCCCTGGATATAAAGTTGTTCTAAAGATAACATGCTGCTGTGGGTTAGCACGTTTCCCTCTGGCTTAAGGAGCTTTATTTATTGTATAATTGGATGGAAAAATCTAAACAGAAATCAGCCCAGTAAATCCTTGCCCAGATGAGAAAGGGTTGGTCTCCTCAGCCAGGGACTGCTCTGGGTTAATACAAGGAAAGGTTTGGGCCCCGGGAATTCAGAATCCCCATCTGTGCCCGCAGAGAGGGAACATGTGCGTACGCACGTGCACACTTCAGGTGGGCTGTTAATGGTGATTTAACGTCTATGTTACAGTGGCACCCAGGGAACGGGGACCCACAGTGCTGGCAAAGACAGAGTATCCCTGCCCCAAGGAGCTGACTCCTAAGGAGCTTACAGTCAAGGCTAGGATACAAGCTGTTTTTAATAAAATTAGCTAATGCTTGTGAAAATTCTAGCATAGACAGGGCAAGTTGTATTTGAAAGTGTGTTAACCGATCGAGGAGAGCCCTAGGTTCCCACCTGGGGATGGGGCTCCCCCCGCTGAACTGAAGTATTATGATGATTTGTATCGTGGTACGGCCGAGAAGCCCTAGTCATGAACCAGGACCCCATTGTGCTAAGGAAGAGTGTACAATCTAAGTACAAGGTGTTAACCTGTGTCCTTACTCGGGAACAGGTCAAGGTGATTTAACATGTTTTAACTCCCCCTCACCTACCGTTGGCCACTGTCCCTACTCTAAACAAACCCAAAGAACGGTTCTCCAGAACCTGCGTCTACTTCGCTCCAACCCGGCATGCGTCCAGACCACTCTGCACATAGCAGTCATGTGACGTCTGTGAAAGTCACTGCTGTGAAATGCAGGCAGTATGGCTAATTCAGCAGATGTGCAGTGGAGAGAGATTAGTATCAGCACAGAGTGTTAGTGAAAATATGATGGCACCAATAGTGCATTTATGGTTGCAGTTAGATAGTTGCCTCATCCCCTGACTTGCACCTAGCAAAGGCCTTAAGGAAAATACAAAGTACCGGGGCGCTAGTAACATTATTAAAGTGCAGAGCGGGGAGTCTGTGCTGCATCTCTAAGGCTAATTCCCCACAGTCCTCCCTGGGCTGCTCTGGAGAAATGGAAAGGCCCCCCCCCCCGTATTTGAAGAGAGTGCTTGGGGTTTGAAGGAGTTCGGGAAGCATCCTGGGGCTGCCATAGGGGCCCCAGCACTGCTTTGAGTCTGCACAGCCCTACATGATGCAGCGCTAGTCCCAACATGCCAGAGCTTGAGAAGGGGTCCCTTCTGATCCCCAGGGCCTGCACAGCAGCAATCCTCCCTCTGCTAGAGCCAGGGCTTTTACTGGTCCTCTGTGCTGTTCAGCCCTCTGTTCAGCCCTAGTAAAGGGGCCAGAACTGGCGTGATGATCCCACTCCCATGAGAACGTAACGTGTAAAGCACCAAAAGAGTACAAAGAACTGAGAGCCACTGCAAGACAATGGGAACGACATTGCAGGAAGTTACACACGTATGGAACAGTGTGGAAGAGATGGTGTGACTTTACATTGTATTATTTGGGAAACAGACCATATAATTAGCCTGCAGTGTGATGCATACATATAAGGGGCAGAGTTAAGGTTGAATGTGCTGCCTTAACTTTGGCATTTCTGTAACCTGAGCAGCCTCATCACTCCCTGCTATTAAATTATATATTATAATATATTCCAGGTTTTTTTTAAATCCATGTTAACTGCTGTAGTTAAGGTAACATAGTAGTTTCCATTTTAACCTCTGTTTTCCACCACTCATAACTTTCTGAAACCTTCCCATTTTGGTGTTAGTCATCCTGGCTTGGTCTCTGCTCCAAGAGGAATGCAAAGTTCAAGCAAAATGGTTCTGCTGTTAGTGAATGCAAAGTGAGTGGAGTGAAAAAATACCCTTGACACTTTCCCTGTTATAAAAATTATTTTTGCAACCTTTTTAAAGTCTGTCCTGCCACTGAGCATGGGAAGGCAAGATTTGGTGCTTCCTTGCTGCAGAGGAAACTGGCTTGACTGTCACTGTGGTATAAGCCCTTAGAAATCACATACCTAGTGTTGCCAACTCTCATGAGTCTCCTAATATGTGTTGTGTTTCTTAAAGCCCCAGCTCTTGGAGTCATGGGATTCCATGAGAATCATAACTTGCATGGGAAGGAAAAAGTAAATTTCTGGCTTTTGTGGTTGCAGAGAAAAGCTTTAGAGGTGAACTCTGAAGACCAAGACCCCATCATGTCAACAAAAAGCACCACAGACATATTACTGTTTACAATCTCATGGTTTTTAAGCCAATCTCATGAGCTTTGGCTGCTGGGGATGAATCACACCTAGGGTTGTCAACCCTCCAGGAGTCTCCCGGAATTCGCATTGATTTCCCGGTGACTATCGAAAGCAATCCAGGAGATTTTAAAAGGATATTTTAAGAAAATGACATTACATCATGTTAGGGAAAAAAAATCTCCCAGAATAGCGTCAGTCAGAGTTGGCAACCCTACACCCCATACTCAGCATGCACAATGGAGGTTTTCTCACCAAGTCTGCAAAGTGCAGAGTGAAGGATGTCATCACTGCACAAGTCAGGTACGTAGTGAAAGGTCCAAGCAGCTACATTGCTGGCACTGAGCAGGGCTAGCAGGGGAAAAGGCTCCTGCAGATCTTGTGCAGTGCAAAGGGGCTGCCCTAAGGTGTTTGTATAATATCAAAGGAAGCCCAGGCACACAGGCCTATACATCTTCCCTATATCGCCCCAAGGGAACCTAATGGGGAACCAGCAGCAAACAAGAATACCCAGTACTCAGACAAAACAGGGGTGGGGGTGAAAGCCCCAGCTCTTTCTATGGGGATTTCAGAGTAACAGCTGTGTTAGTCTGTATTTGCAAAAAGAAAAGGAGTACTTGTGGCACCTTAGAGACTAACCAATTTATTTGAGCATGAGCTTTCGTGAGCTACAGCTCACTTCATCGGATACTCAAATAAATTGGTTAGTCTCTAAGGTGCCACAAGTCCTCCTTTTCTTTCTATGGGGATTGTAAAGAGCCAGAGCTGTGCACAATTCAGCTGCTAAGAGGTAACCCACTGCTGCCACCTGGCTGGGGCATGAGGCACCTGGATGAATTCCCTGTTTGCAGTGAGTCTCATGCAGAGGGAGCATAAACCAGGATCTCTGGGTTGGCAGATTAAACACCCTGGGGGACACTTGCTGGCAGATGGATCTTGGCCCAGAAGGGGGCAAGCCAGACAGAAGGACTGCATTGTCAAAGCTTGCCCTGTCTGATAACTGAGAAGGGTGCTATCACCCCAGCAAACAATTCTACCTGCAGAATTCCATGAGAGGCAGTGATGGGTGGTAGTTATAACAGGGAGTCAGGACAGTTGGGGGTCTATTTACAGCTTTGCTAGTGACTTGCTAGGTGACCTTGGGCAAGTCACTTCAGTTGCCTGTGTCTCAGTTTCCCCATATATAACGTGGGATGATAACTCTCACTCACCCCCTCGTGGGGAGCTGTGACAGTTGGGTCAGTGCTTTGAGATCCATGTGCCAAAGGCACTAGAGGAGGGCAAAGGGGAGGTATGTCACCAACAAGTGCTGGTTGCTTTTGTCCAGCGATGCTATGAAGCATCAGGTTTGGATAGTGCTGCATCCCAGGAGTCCACATGGTGTGTCACGTACACGCTCGGTGAAGAGTGTCCCAGGGTCCCACTCACCACAAAGGCACCTGCTCCTGGTTGCTCCGGGGATCGGCTCCACTCATGTCCAACATCCCCTGCTGCTGCTCGTTTGCACACCCTGCTGCCTCTTTCTCTGCCACTCAGGTTGCCCTCGGCAGCTTGGCCCTCCTGCCAAGTCATCCTCATCTTCCCCTTCCAGGATGGCAAAGTCCCACTGGACGACTGTGCTAGGCAGTCTGCTGCTCCACTGCCCGGTCTGTACCACTTCCCCAGTGACTGGTAGGGGAACCTGGGCCTGGCCACTACTCCAGGTTCCAGCCTAGGGACCCTACAACCAGCAGCCATGGTCTGCACTGTCCCAAGCCTGGCTGCTGGTCCCCTGGCTACTTCTACTTCACTTCTATCAGGTTCTTTGCCACTATCCTCCTTTGGGTATCCCCTTTCGCCAAGGCCAGGGCCGCAAGTCATCGTTCCTCCTCTCCCTTTCCACAGCTAGAGACTGGCTGCAGCCCCTTCTGCTTCCCTCTCCCTGGCTTTATTGTAGCCCTGCCTGCTTCTTCTTAGCTGGGCTCCATCCCTGGCCAGGGGTTGCTTATCCAGCCTCATTCCCCTCTAGTGTGGCCTATTGAGTTAATTGGTCCCTTCACAAGGCTGGTGTGTGGTAAACAGAGGATAAGGGAGTGGCACGCACAGGCTCTGTTACAGCTAGGCCTGTGCGTGCGCTGGGGGTCAGTGCATCTGTGGGGAGTTCCCCAGAACAACACCCTTCTGTTCTGGTTTCTGAAAAGGGCGATTGTCCTGGGCTGGGGACTTGATTTTTCTCCCCCCCCCTCCCCACTTTAAATGAAAACAGCCGTTTTCTGGTGGAAGTGGCTGTTCAGTCAGTGAGGCGTTTTCCCTCCGCAGTCATTGGGGCTGGCTTTGCTCTCTGGGCATTGGCACCCGCTCCCTGGAGAGGAGCCGGCTCTGGTGGGTTGCTCCCCCTCCAAATGGTCAAGGCCCCCTTGGCCTTCTCTGTCCCCTGTGTAGGTGAAGCAGCCAGCTCCAGCTGGTGCACTGCCCTGGGGTCAGCTGTTTGCAGCCAGCTGTGCTTGGCAGTAGCCAGTGCAACAGCCCCACGCCCCACTCAGCTCAGTGCCTAGGGGAAATCTGGCTGGGCAGTAGGGGCTCAGGGGCTCAGGTCCAATCAGAACCAAATTCTGCCCAACTCCCCAGCCTTTCCCTCGCCCTTTCTCCAGGAGGCCACTGGCCTCGTGCTCTCACACAGGGCTAGCTCCTCCTCCCCAACTCAGCGTGTCCTCCCAATGCATCGCTCCCCCGTGCTGGTTCTTGGCTCAAGGGGAGGCCAAGCCCATCAGGAATGCAGGCCAGGAGAGGACTGGTCCTAGCAGGACAGGACTCAGGCCAGGCACTGCTCTTGTAACCCGGGGTGGGATGGGGTAGATGTTACTGCTAAAATGATCAGCAGTGAAATAATTGACAATCCATTCAGTTGTCATCATTAGGCATCAGAGTTAACAAAAGCAGTGTCCCATTGAGATGACTGGGAGCCATCTCTCAGAGTTATTGGGACAAATCCATCCCTGGTGTAATGCCACTGGGTGCCTTAGATGAGTCTGGGGGGTGGGCTGTGCTGACCTGTGTGCAGACTCACAGAGGCAACGCTGCATTGGACCATGCTCGGAAGGTGCTTGCAAGTCAAAGCTGGAATGTAACTTTGTTTCTTTTAATGAAATCTTAATTTCAATAGCCACTGCTGGGCTTCCCCAGTGCTACATGCCAGCCAGCCCCACCTTGCAATGCAGACAGCCACTGGGCCATGCTGCTTGCTAGGAGCTCCTCTGCCAGCCCCCAGGACCTGATGACTATATCTCAGTTTGCATCCATCCCGATGTGACCGGTGCCATCACTACTCCATCCATCACACGCGCTGGGGGAGGGGGATGCTAGCCAGGAGCAGCCCCTCCTTTGTGAATCATCACCTGGCTGTGGAAGAAGGATGGTGGAGAGGTCTTCCCCACTCAGTTGCATCTAAACAGGGGCTGTGTGGCTTTACCTACACTTTACCTTCACAATGGTACAACATTCATGTGTAAATAAGCCCTTAATTGCTTTTACAATTCCCAGCTGGCTTTGGGGCATGGAGTGGGGCTAATTTACATGTATTGCTATGAGCAGAGGTGGATGGCACCAGTGTCCCAGCTTGAGTCTAGCCCAGGAAAATAGGGTCTGAAAGTTGTTTTCCTTTGAGGGCTTTTTGGCAGTCGAGGTGAGATGAGTTGTTAGGTCCCTGCCAGGCTGGGCCTGCTATAGTATTGCTAACCACATGCATTCAAAAATCTTCAGTTGGGCCTTAAAAACCAGGTGATTTGTTTTTTAATGAATCAGTGCTGGGTTCTCATTCTTTGTCATCTGATTTCTGAGCCTTCAGGTTGCACTTGGGTCACATTTTCAGCCTCTTCTCCACAACCAGCAGGAGTAGAAACTTGAAGCTGAGTTTCTTGTGGCCTCATGTGACTGCAGAAGCTGGGACCCAGGCTCCTGAGCCCTGTGGTAAAATCACAACTGAGCGCATGTGTGTTCAGGGGTAAAGAGCTCCCTGCCCAGAGCTGTCAGTCTGACACTAACTTCACACTGAAGTGAAAAGTGAGACATCTATGCCTGAGGACTGTCCCATTCCTGGGGGCCCCGCAGCGTCATGGCTAAAGCCCCTCAGCTCTCACTAAAATATTATGCTTTTAGCCCTCACAGTTACAAAGAAAACTCTGAAAATGTGAATGGCACATGACGGACACAGCCATATCTGCCTGAGTCTGAAGAGAGTCTGAATCAGTGACTCCCAAAGGGGTGAGCTACGCCCCCCGCCCCTCC
This sequence comes from Caretta caretta, assembly GCF_965140235.1. Taxonomy (NCBI): domain Eukaryota; kingdom Metazoa; phylum Chordata; order Testudines; family Cheloniidae; genus Caretta; species Caretta caretta. Next base: position 45,373,675 of record NC_134215.1, on the reverse strand, counting down.
CCACATCTCAGAGGAGTGTTAGCTCAGAAACATAAATGCCACTTCTTAAAAGTCAACATTGTCCATTTTAGGGTAGCTCATGTTCGTTAATGTGCTGATCCCACCACCCAACTGGCCGGATGAAAGGCAAGTGTCCTGAAGAGGCTCCCAGGACAACGGAACATCGCACACCGGAGAGCGGCTGCCCTGGCAGAGCTGAGCTGCCCGCTCATTTGAGGTCTGTCGACATGGCAGCTGGCAGCGAGCTTCCCAGCCCAGGTAGCCAGACTCATGCTAGCAGGGCTCACACTAGAGCACTTACAGGAGCAGCTCAGGCAGAGGCTCAGGCTAGTCCCCTGAGGTGAAGCCCACCCTACCCACTGGCTCTGAGCTTGGGTGACTTGCCTGAGCCACGGCTGCTGCCACAAAGTGCACAGAGCTATTCTGAGCACGCTAGTGTGAGCTCCGCTCCCCAAGACTCTCTACACAGGCTGGGAGGCTTGCCGGGAGGATAGCCACGCGGCAAGGGCATGGGGCTGAGATGCAAAGCATTCCCTCCCCCCATACTTGGGGCCCCTGACCCAGCCCCCAAGCCATGTTTTTAGCGGACTATTTGGTACACAACACGTGGGCTACAATAGAACTTTCTCCCTGGACCACCTCCCGTTCTAACCCAGAGCCTCCAACCCACCCCAGACTAAGCCCTTGGCTGTGCCAGCCAATGCCCTGCCCCAGTCTCCTGTGCCCATTCCTGGGGCAGGCAGAGATCAGTGCCACGCTGACACTCCTGGCAGGGCGAGCAGAGGGTGGAAAGGGTGGCTGGGTTTTCACTGGCAGGGGGAGCTGCTGCAGGGAAGGGAGCAGCCTGGCAGGCTCCTTCTCAAACCCAGGCCACGGGGAAAGGCAGCACAGTGCCAGGGCTGAGAACAATCACTAGCTGTCCAAGTGCGCAATGGAGTGAGGTGACCTAGCGGGAGGGAAGAGAGGATCTCAGCAGGGCCAGGGAGATCAGAGCTGCCGAGTAAGCACCTGCAGCCGTGTGCGCAGCAGGAGTAATTTATAGGCTGATCTCCTGCAAACCTCCCCTGCTCAGCTCGTTTTCTCCCAGGATGTGGTGGCAGCGGGGCTCGCTCGTGCTCTCACAGCAGCACTAGCAATAAAGGGTCCCTGAACAGGTGGAGGAGAAAGCGAGTGCTGGGCCAGCAGCAAGGCACGGGCAGACACAGCGGGGGGGGTGGGGTGGGGGGAGGCTGTGTGCTCCCTCCGCAGGCTCCCAGGGCAGGCTGGTCCCCCTCCTGCCCCGTCAGTGGCTCCAGCCGCAGCCCTAGAAAAGCCCAGGGACAGGTCCTCCACGTAGTGCCCACGTTGGGGCCGAGCCAGTCACCCACCAGGCTGCACTCCATGCACCAGAGCCCTGGGCAAAACCAGTCATTCTGCCAGAGACACGCAAATACCGAGAGAGAGAGACAGACAGACACACAGGCAGACAGAGGCAGAGACACACTTTTGGGGGAAGGCATACAGACGCATACAGGCAGACACACATGGGGCAACCCAGTTCTCCCAGAACAAGCTGTTTGACTCCATCCTAGGCAGCAGATTCCCAGATTCCAAGGCTGGAAGGGACTATTGTGCTCCCCGATATAACAGAGGCCAGAGAACTGCCCCACAATAATTCCTGGAGCACGTGGCAGCAGGCTTTGCCATCATCACTGAGTCACCATCTCTCCCCTCCAGGTGGGATGTACTGTAAGACGCCCTTTGTGCATCTACCACATGACCTGGCCAAATCACCAGAGCCACCTCTGTCTTCTGGAGGCCACAGTGTGCTGAGCCGTGTGACGCAGCCCAGACACAGTGACAGGGCCTTTCCCCAGGGACTCCACCTTGCCATGGGATAGCTTGTGTGCTCTGAGGACCCTATGCCACTGGAGGTGTAACTCTTGGTAGGGCCATGCAGGCCAGACAGGGTGGAGAGCAGGAGCCAGGCTAACAGCTGCCCCCACCAGGCCGCTTGACATGGTACTGAGTCAGGCTAACAACCTGGCCACACAAAAATGAACCCACCCAAAAGCAAGCCGAGTCTGTCACTATCTGCGGACACACGCGCATTCGGGGGAAACTGACACACGCTTGCCTGCAGGCAGGTAGGGCCGCACAGCCAGACCCAGAGAGGAGGACAGAGACACACTGACAGACTCACACAGACACCCCCGCCACACACCGTGCTCTGCTGCAGTAAGTACCAGGCCAGATGTGTGCAGCCTCGCTGCTCTGCCCCGGCAGCTGTGTTGCTCTGCTCTCGTACAGTTGCCTCCCACGGAGCCGCGCTGCAGGCTGGAGCCCGGGGGTGACAGGGATGCCAAAGGGAGCAGACGGTGCTGCCAGTTCTCGCCGAGCCCTGCGTAATCCTGTGCACACAGTAGCGCTCCCTGAGCTGGCTTCATTCACCGCTGTGAAGTGGATTCATCACCCTTGGCCTTTCCTCGGATTCATCCGCTCTCTGCAGAGACCCGCCGGCTCCAGCCAGGACGTGGGCACTTCAACTCGGAGCAGGCAGGCAGCACTCAGAGCGCCCATCTCCCTGGCAGATGGGCTGGACTGACAGAGTGATGCTGACAGCTTCAGCCTATACACTGAGCTGGGACAGCAGCCCTGCGGAGAGGGCACTCCAGTGCAAGGCCCCATTGGGCCAGGCCCCCTCAGCTGGCTGACACGTGGCCTGCGGGTGCGCGTGTGTATGTGGCAATGCCTCTTTTCTTCATGTGTGTTTTGCTAAATAGTGGGTGCCCTGGAAAAATGGAACCACAGATGTCGTGGTGACAGGGTGCAGCGGGTTCCAGCGCCCAAGGGGTTAACTCCACTGCCCTGCTTCTGCAAAGGGCCTGCTCAGTGCCCCAGAAACAAGGCCAAGGAGATGAGCGCAGGGAGATTTTAAACGTGCAGGCTGGGTGAGGGCGGAGGAATCTGGGGGTGACATTTGTTGTGCCAAGGCTCCATTCAAAGGCCTGCTAGACCTATGCGGCCCTCTCCAATGCACTTTCAATGCTGGTGAGGTGCAGGATGGCTTGCTGGGGGTATAGGGATCAGGCAGAGGAGCGATAGCTGTGCAGGTTGGTGGACCGTGTGTCTGGTTCAAACAGAAGGCCCCTTCTCTGCTCTAGTCCAAGCCACGGAGTACTGCACAGCCCATGTGTGTTGATGCCCCTTGGGCGCAACACCTGGGGGCTCAGTGCCAGCCCAATGGGACCAGCCTGCTCTCCCTTGAGGAGGGGACTCATCTCTCCCTGACGTGTCTGGTCAAACATGGCCAGTCCCCCCCAGGACCCCACACACACCATGGCTGAGTTCTCCAATTGTGAGCCCCAGCTCAGACTCGCCACAGGACCACTGGGAGACAGCTGGGAAGAAAACAATTTCCCACCTTCTTGGGACTCCTGAATGACCTGGCTTCTTGCCAGCCTTCCCCAAGGGGAGGTGTCCAGGCACGAGAAATCAGTGCCTCCCTGGTTACATGGGGGAGGCAAGGCAAGGCGATTGGAAGATTATGGGGGACTAACTTGAAAGGGAAAGGAGTCCAGGAGAGCTGGCTGTATTTCAAGGAATCCCTGTTGAGGTTACAGGGACAAACCATCCCGATGAGTCGAAAGAATAGTAAATATGGCAGGCGACCAGCTTGGCTTAATGGTGAAATCCTAGCGGATCTTAAACATAAAAAAGAGGCTTACAAGAAGTGGAAGATTGGACATATGACCAGGGAAGAGTATAAAAATATTGCTTGGGCATGTAGGAACGATATCAGGAGGGCCAAATCGCACCTGGAGCTGCAGCTAGCCAGAGATGTCAAGAGTAACAAGAAGGGTTTCTTCAGGTATGTTGGCAACAAGAAGAAAGCCAAGGAAAGTGTGGGCCCCTTACTGAATGAGGGAGGCAACCTAGTGACAGAGGATGTGGAAAAAGCTAATGTACTCAATGCTTTTTTTGCCTCTGTCTTCACTAACAAGGTCAGCTCCCAGACTGCTGCGCTGGGCATCGCAAAATGGGGAAGAGATGGCCAGCCCTCTGTGGAGATAGAGGTGGTTAGGGACTATTTAGAAAAGCTGGACGTGCACAAGTCCATGGGGCCGGACGAGTTGCATCCGAGAGTGCTGAAGGAATTGGCGGCTGTGATTGCAGAGCCATTGGCCATTATCTTTGAAAACTCGTGGCGAACGGGGGAAGTCCCGGATGACTGGAAAAAGGCTAATGTAGTGCCAATCTTTAAAAAAGGGAAGAAGGAGGATCCTGGGAACTACAGGCCAGTCAGCCTCACCTCAGTCCCTGGAAAAATCATGGAGCAGGTCCTCAAAGAATCAATCCTGAAGCACTTGCATGAGAGGAAAGTGATCAGGAACAGCCAGCATGGATTCACCAAGGGAAGGTCATGCCTGACTAATCTAATCGCCTTTTATGATGAGATTACTGGTTCTGTGGATGAAGGGAAAGCAGTGAATGTATTGTTTCTTGACTTTAGCAAAGCTTTTGACACGGTCTCCCACAGTATTCTTGTCAGCAAGTTAAGGAAGTATGGGCTGGAAGAATGCACTATAAGGTGGGTAGAAAGTTGGCTAGATTGTCGGGCTCAACGGGTAGTTATCAATGGTTCCATGTCTAGTTGGCAGCCGGTATCAAGTGGAGTGCCCCAAGGGTCGGTCCTGGGGCCGGTTTTGTTCAATATCTTCATAAATGATCTGGAGGATGGTGTGGATTGCACTCTCAGCAAATTTGCGGATGATACTAACCTGGGAGGAGTGGTAGATACGCTGGAGGGGAGGGATAGGATACAGAAGGACCTAGACAAATTGGAGGATTGGGCCAAAAGAAATCTGATGAGGTTCAATAAGGATAAGTGCAGGGTCCTGCACTTAGGACGGAAGAACCCAATGCACAGCTACAGACTAGGGACCGAATGGCTAGGCAGCAGTTCTGCGGAAAAGGACCTAGGGGTGACAGTGGACGAGAAGCTGGATATGAGTCAGCAGTGTGCCCTTGTTGCCAAGAAGGCCAATGGCATTTTGGGATGTATAAGTAGGGGCATAGCGAGCAGATCGAGGGACGTGATCGTTCCCCTCTATTCAACATTGGTGAGGCCTCATCTGGAGTACTGTGTCCAGTTTTGGGCCCCACACTTCAAGAAGGATGTGGATAAATTGGAGAGAGTCCAGCGAAGGGCAACAAAAATGATTAGGGGTCTGGAACACATGAGTTATGAGGAGAGGCTGAGGGAGCTGGGATTGTTTAGCCTGCAGAAGAGAAGAATGAGGGGGGATTTGATAGCTGCTTTCAACTACCTGAAAGGGGGTTCCAAAGAGGATGGCTCTAGACTGTTCTCAATGGTAGCAGATGACAGAACGAGGAGTAATGGTCTCAAGTTGCAGTGGGGGAGGTTTAGATTGGATATTAGGAAAAACTTTTTCACTAAGAGGGTGGTGAAACACTGGAATGCGTTACCTAGGGAGGTGGTAGAATCTCCTTCCTTAGATATTTTTAAGGTCAGGCTTGACAAAGCCCTGGCTGGGATGATTTAACTGGGATTTGGTCCTGCTTTGAGCAGGGGGTTGGACTAGATGACCTTCTGGGGTCCCTTCCAACCCTGATATTCTATGATTCTATGATTCTAAGATACTCATAGCACCCAAGGGCTGCTGTAGCCTCAGCCAGAGGGGTTACTCAGTCTCACTGGACTGTTATCCCTGCTGACCCCAGAGGCAGAGCAGGGGCCCCCAGGGAAGGTGAGCCCCTCAGGAGAGCAAGGAGGTGGAACTCAGCAGCCTGATACAAACAAGGGAAGTAGATGGCCTCAGGCATCACACTCTCCTCCCCGCCCCCAGCACACACTGTGCTCTGGTTGCTAGTACTTCAGTTTGCCAAAGTTTTGGAGCATCACCTTCGCGCTGCAGCCCCTTCCCACAGCCCTTCTCCCTCAGTGCAGTCTCTCCCTGGGGCTGGCAGTGTATTTTGAGCTGACCATCTGTGAAGTCTGTAAGTTTTGGGGGAAACACTGGCTCCTCTTCTACGTCTTATGCAGCACCATGCACAAGACCAGCACTTCAACAGCAACTGCTGGCAGCCACGAGGCAATTTGGATGGGGAGACAATTTGGTTTAGTGGGTGGGGCCCTGGCCTGGGTTCAATTCCTGGCTGTTGCATTAGCCTGCTGGGTGAGCCTGGTCAAGCCACTTTCCTGCTCTGTGTTTCAGTTTCCCCACCTGTAAAGCCGTTTGAGATCTATAGCTGGAAAGCACTAGAAGATCAAGGGTTGTTAGTGGACTGTGCCCCCCACAGTCTAACCTGCTCCAGGGAGTCAGTCTAGGACCTTGGGTTAATTTCACATCACAGGGGCTCCTTGATCTTCCTGTCCCAGGGGTGTTTCTTACAGGGGCTGGTGCCAGGCTCACGGCTCAGCAGTGCCTGATATCTGCTCCCTCTCACTTTGGCTTGGCCTTTCTTCGCCACCGCACCCAAAGGACTTTCACCCCCAACCCCCTCTCTCAAGCACTGGCTTGTAATGTCAAAGGCCAGTGGGGTGAGGGACTTCTGGCAGCAGGAAATGGGCATGCGCCAGCCAGAGGGGTTGCATCTATTGCAATCGCACAGTAGCTGGTCAATGCAATAAGAACGGGCAAGCAGCCTATGTGGCCTCAGAAAGCTGCCACCCAGCTGGGAGCTAGTCCCTGTGGCTGTGAGATAACAGTGGGGCCCAGAGGCCAGGCAGGTATCTGGGCACCACTGGAATACCCATAAGGAGTTAGAAGTAGCAGCAGTTACTACTAGGGGGTAGGTCGGGGACTGGAAATCATGTGACCTACAGCCATCTTGAGCTCTGCCACTGTGATCTTAGACACATCACCTTTGGTTTCTGGGCATTTTCCTCTCATCCTGTCGCTTGAAACTGTAAGCGTTTGAGGCCAGGGACCTGCTGCGTATCGGCGCAGGGCCTGGCACAAGGAGTTGCTGATCACAGCTGGGGTTGTCTAAATGCTAGTGCACTGCACCTCCCACACCACCACCAGTAACATAAAGAAGGCAAAGCCACTTTATTCGCTATAGGCTCTTTCATACAAACTGGAGCCAAGCTGGCTTCAGACAAGATCATGTGCGTTGTAAAACATGGGGAAATGAAGGACATCATGAATAAATTAACTTGTGGGAGGGACTTTGATAGGGCACGAGGGGTGCCTTGCAGGGCAGATTTGAAACAAGGGGGAGAGCTGCTACGGCTGCGCACTCAAGGAGGCTGCCCCGGAGAACAGCAGAGGAGAAGGCTCTTGCATGGCTGAGACGAGAGAAGGGATGGGGGTGGGGGGAGATAGCAGCCAAGTGAGTGGGTGCAGGAGGAAGATAGGGAAAATTCAGTCCTGGAGATGGAAAGATCCTGATCTCCTAGTTAGCCCAGCTCCCTGGGGCAGTGGAGGGCTGTGACTAAGGCGAGCAAATCCAGGAAGAGATCCAAGGAACACTCCATGTCCTGCTCTGATTTGTTCCAGTGCCTCTGCTGGCTCCAGGCTGGGGGCACTGAGTGGGTCAGAGCAGAAGCTGGCCCCAAGAGGTGATTCTCACCTGGATCTCCCACCGGCCCAGGGGAGCTGTGTGAGAACAGGCTGCAGGTGGCACACGGCTCTGTATGTATAGGGAGAAGGGGGGCCAGCAACCAACATACAGCCCGAGAGGGGCCTGGGGAGGGGAAGGGCTGGGAATCTTGGCTCCAATCCCCAAGTACCTTTCAGCCTTTGCAGTCATAGTGCCCAGTTCTGCTCTAACTTCCTGCACTGGGCTGGATGGCGTGGCTTGGCACGTACATTACCTGCCTAGACAAGGCTCACTTCCCTCAGCATCGAAATTCAGCCACCACTCAGGAGCTGGGCTGCACCACGGACCTGGGGGTACCAGATGGGAGCGAGAGCATAGGCTGCTTGCATGGAAAAACCGTGAGCAGCACCCCCACCCCAAGGCAGCACCCCCAAACCTCATGCCAGCCTTGGCTCCCTTTCTGCCCTCACCAAGGAGCTGGGGATGGGCAGGCAGGCTGTGCTGTGGGGGAACTCGCTGGCTGCCAGGTAACACTCAGTCGGCTGCGGGTGCGGCACTGGTGGGGGTTGTGTGTGAGGCTGGTGAAGTACAGATGGGACCAGGTGCCCGCCCCAGATGGGGGTGGCGGAATCAGGGCAGAGCACTGTCTCCTAGAGGAGTTTGCACAGTCCTGTAGGGCAATAGTGGGGCAGGGGCAGGTCAGATCCTTGCTATGGGATGGACACGCCCAAGGGATGGTCAAGAGGCCAGCACAGACTGAGGCCCAAGGCAGGGGCCCCATGTCCACCCTGGACACAAGCTGGCCCCTGTCAGTGCCTTGGGGAGCCCAGGGCTTCACGGGGTGCAAACCGGCCTGTCCACACTTCACCCCAGAACCGCGGCCCATGCCCATAACTACTCCAGTGCAGCTGAGGCCGCAGACTAGAGGGCAGGCTGGCTCCCCTTGGTTTGTGAGATCCCTCGCTGGCCCATTGAGCCTTCCCACACCCCTGAGTGGGGCACTAGCCCCACTTTACAAATAGGAAAGCAGAGGCACCCAGAGACCACATGACCTGCCCAAGCTAGAGCCAGGGATAGGGGCCAGAGCCCAGCACAGCCAGTGGGGAGGCGATTTGCCACCTTTACCGCTAGACTCAAGGACTCATAAATGGCAAGCACAGCGGGAAGCAGCATAGGCCAGAGCAGCAGCGGGGCTTGCTCGGCTGCTCCCCATGGAGTCATGCTGCATCCCCGAATAGCCTCCCAGAGTTCTTCACCAACGCTTGAGCTGCTCAGCACGTAGTCCACTGGGGGCTGGTCTAGGCCTGTTCTGGAAGCAACACACCACCTCGTGAGAGCTGTATTAACCACATACACCCAGAGAGTCAGTGCAGGGTGCTGCAGGGCACCAGATCTCCTGCATCTACCACCAGAGCAGTCTATATCTCAGCCAGTACAGGTGAGTCTCTCCTCCTTTCACAGGCCCATCAGCTGTCTATCCCCAATCACTACAGAGCAACTGCCTCTCAACCCCTCTGATCCACCCCTCCACCTCCAGCTCAGATCTCTGCAGTCCCTGGAGATGCTTGGCTTAATCTTAGAGCACAGATACTTTGGGGCAGGCAGCAGGTGAGGTTTGGGCAGCATCCAGCAAACAGGGGCCCTGACTGGAGTGGAGGCCATAGCTGCCTCTGGAGGAGAAACAGTTACCAAGAAAGCAGTTAGCATGAGGGTGCAGGGCTGCCAGGTCGGGAGGAAGGGCCTGGGGCCAACGTCCAGCTGGAGGGATTTTACCAATGGGTGAGCAAGGCCAGGATGGGAAGGGGGAATTTCTCAGGCTGGGCAGGACCAGCTGCAGAAGGAAGGAAGAAACCCCCCCGTTTCTCCCCATCCTAGGGAATAGCAGCTTCCCTGCAGTAACCTCAGAGCCAGCTCCAGGCAGAGCAGAGCTTGGACACCTTGGCTGAGATCTACATGTACTTGACTCCACAACAACCAGAGACAGAAGCTCAGACACAGAGTGACACACACAACACAAACCCAGCAAAGGATGAGCCAGGAGATGGGGCTGAGGATGGCATTTGCATGTCGCCTGAGCTAATTCCCTTCTAGCTGAGACTGCCTATGGCTCCGGCTGCTCACCTCCCGAATACTGAAGTGATGCGCTGGGCCTTCTGCTGAGAATGCTCCAAGCCCTCCTGGCTCCCGGTGTGTTGTGGTAACAGACAAACAGAGCAGCAGGATCAGGGCAACTTAACCATTATCCGCATAATGAACTGAATGCATCTGAACCTTGGGACTCTGGCGCTCCTCCCGGGGGATTTGCTGCTCTGCCCAGCATGGCGATGCGAAGTGACATCGCTCCGGGTTAGCGCTGTCGTCGTTGGAATGTGGGGGGGGGGGAAGTTCGGCTGGGAATCAGTAACACTTAGGGCGTGTTGAAAAGGCGCCTGGAGCAACGCAGCATGGCAGGCACACAGCCCAGTGAGCACCAACGCACAGAGGCATGTCACTACACAGAGATGCTGAATATGAAGGATTAAAGACAGGGAGAATCAATCTTACTCCTAACACAGGGGGCGGTTTTTTTCCAAGTCATGCACGCAGCTACTGGAGGCGAGCCAGCTCTCACGGGCAGGCAGCTGGTTGGAATAAAAGCAGAGCAGAGACTGAAGGCTGGCCAGCTGCTGAAGACGCCAAAAGCTGCTACTAATCGCTCAGGGGAGCAGCCTCGCAAATAAAGCTCTGAGCAAGAGGGGGCAGAGCATCGAGTTCACCTTTCCCCTCCCACAGCTCCTCCTCTGGTCTGCGCTCGGCAGAGGCAGGGATGGGGCTCGGGGATGGGGCCCGGCCCGGCTTTATGACATTCAGCCCCATCCTACTTTGCTCCTTTTTGACAAGTACGTCTCCTGCTATAACAGAGCGCACTGCATGCCAAGGCGGCGTTGGGCAGCTCCAGCAGGAACTGCTGCCAAAGCCTCTCTGTGAGCAGCTGCAGCACAACTCCTGAGAGCCTGGTGCTGTGACGTGCCTGACCCGCTCTGGCCAATGGACCTGGAGTCACAGTCTCTCGTCCCCTAGCTGCCCAGGGAGCGGAGACTGACACCACCAGGGCTGAGCCAGCTCGGAGCTGCTGGCTGACGTTGGCCTGTTTCCGAATCCTCTGACCCAGTCCGGGGCGTGCTTTGAGTGCCATGCCCCAGCAGACGGAACCAGATGCCAGCACTCCATTGAGCTTGCCATCAGACCAGCCTCTGCAGCCAAAGCCCCAGAGGTCTTTTAAGACTCAGGATTCCACCCGGAAACTCCAAGCTGCCAGACTGACTGGGTTCTGTGCACGTAGAGAGCGAGGCACAAGGCTCTCCTCGTTTAATGGCCTTGGAATACAACAGTCATATTTTAACAACGCTCTCCTCTCCGTCCCCCTGGAAGCACCTGCCTTTCAGAACCTTCCACCTCCTCTCTGCTCCCAGGCAGGGGAAGAGCAGCTGGGCTGGGCTCCTGGTGGGTGGGGAGTTCAAACAATCTCCTTCTGCTTCATTAACCCCTTCTTTGCTCCCTGATGAATCTTTGAATCCAGTTTCCCTGTAGAGGGGGGGAGAAAGGGAAAAAAAACAACAGAACATCTCATCACTTTATTTTTAAGCATCATTTGCAATGCAAATCAGCTGGAGGCAGCGAGGTCTCCTAGTTAGTGTGTTCCTGTCACATTCAATTATCCTGCTTCAGAAGCCAGGCATTTCCAAACTCATCCCTTCGCTCTGCAGGCGTGACACAGAGAGAGGGGAGGCACTGTGCACCACGCAGAAAAGAAATCCTGGGGGGGTTTCAGCAAAGAGGAGGGGAAATTAACATCCATTGCTCCCGCCGCTGCTGGGAAGAAACAGATCGTGCTGCTCACTGGTGTGATATGACATGTTTTAAGGAAACACTCGTACCCAGGTATCTTCTCCAAACTCTGTGCAGGAGAGACATCCCTGTGTGCTGGCCCAGTGGCCCCGTCAGAGCAGAGCCCCTGCTGAATGAGGGCAGTGACCTGAAGAAGCAGAGAAGAGCAGACTGGAGCCCTGCATGACTGCCCTACTGCCAAGTGGGAGAGGTCAGAGTTTGAAGCCTGCAGGGCTCCCAAGTGTAAAGCCCAGCCAAGGGGCCTCTCTGGGCTGCAGCCAGAATAGACTAATGGGAAGCACATCTCTAGCATGCCCCGCCTCCCTCCTGGGAGCAGAGGGGGCCAGCAATTGTGAACAAGCAGGCTCACAGACAGCTGCACCCCGCTGGCAGCAGCAGGACCCAGAGCCAACACTGCCTTCCTTGGGCTTTGCTGGCAGACGGGCTACGGCCCTGACAGAGGCTCTACCATGATTCCCAGCCTGCCAGGCACTGTGCTTCCAGCTTCCCTTCCCCAGCATGAAGGCAGGGGCAGGCCATTAACAAACCTGATCCAGTAACTGAAGCACAGACCCTATTCAGGCCAAGGGCTCATGCAGAGGCACTGGGGGGGAGCAAGCTGGAGCCCAGAGTGCAGGGGCAAATGTTTGCCTCCCTGGGTCATGCCCATCCCCCTCTTTCCCCTTACTTTCAATCCACGTCTTCCCTTCCATGTCACTCTCTCCAAAGCAATGCATGTGGCAAGGGCTGGTTTCCCTCCTGCCATGGAGGCCCTTGTTTGTAGGTGAGGGGAGGGTGCCCACTGCAAATTTACAGTGGTACACAAATGGGTCGGTACATCATCACATATCACACTGACAGCCCCGCCCAGGGCAGTGCCCTGAGACCCTTCCACGAACTGGGGCACCACCACCAGTTAGGATAATCCCATATGGTCTCAATCTCTGCCCTAGCTTTCTAGGGGAGGCGCACTTAGCTCCACCCCCTGCCCACCCACCATGCAACAGCGGGAGAGAAACAGGGAGCCCTCCTAAGCTGCCGTGCTCACTCCAGAGAGGGCCACGGGGTTGATGGCTCTACGTATCTTCTTTGATCCCTGTCAGACTGATGGAGGATGCACGACATCATCCCAGCCTGAATGGCAACCGTTCTCTCACTCCCCAGCACTGACTGGCTCCTCTGAATGAGCATTGCTTCCCCCTGCTGACCAGCCAGCTTCAGCGCTGGGCGACAACAGCGCCTCCGAACAAGGCCATGCTGTCTACCCCAGGCCCCCTCCTCCCTGGTCCCAGGACTGCACCACCCCTCGCACTAACATTCATCTCACCGTGTAGAGTCACAACCCCGCCCCGCAGGGTTCTGCATGGTGGCGGGTCCCACCCTTTGCAAATACAGAGCTTGTCTTTGGCTTTTATAGCTGCTGTACACATTCTCCGCTGCCATTTGTATTCCTTAATCAATGTGCTGCAGAGCCCCTGACCATTGCTCCACAGACAGAGCAATTCGTCAGGGGGAAGCAGCCTGCACTGATCTCAGCTCTGTCACAGCACAAGCTGACTTTAAACACGCTCATCCATAACCAGCAGTAACTCATTAGCGCCATCCGTGGGGTCAGCTCCGTCTGCCTGCAGACACAAGCGGCTGTCCCAGCGGTGCTCCGACTGGCAGAACTGAGCATGCCCACTGTGGTTCAGAGGCGCGGCACAAAGGCGCAGGTGCTTGTGGCTGCCTCTAGAGGGAGCTCTAAGCAGCATGGAGATGTCAGGCAGTTCTACCAGCCTGTCTGCGAGCAGCTAAGGGCTTCTGGCTAGGACAGGTGCTATTGAAGACTGGTAGATAAAGGGCAGTTACCTGGTCGAATAGCAACTGCAGGCATGAGCGCCCTTAAAAGCAAAGAAACAAACCCTGCCCTGGAGTGCAAGGAACACAACAGGCAGAACTGCACTGGGAGAGGGGCTGGGGAACAGGCCAAGGAGCCAGAGCTGACATGCACTCCACTCTCCGGGTTACTCCATCTCCCTTCTGGGGGTTAATCAAGGTACCATCCCAGGACACGTATGATACTGTTCCAGGCAACAAGGGCATGTCCACTGGGAAATGGGACCATACACGGCCAGCTGTGTCTCCCCCTGGAAGAGCCGTGCTGCTGCAGCTGAGCTACACCTCAGCAGTGGGGGCTTTCTCGGGCCGGGGCAGCTGCCCGCATTTCATAGAATCATAGAATATCAGGGTTGGAAGGGACCTCAGGAGGTCATCTAGTCCAACCCCCTGCTCAAAGCAGGACCAATCCCCAACTAAATCATCCCAGCCAGGACTTTGTCAAGCCTGACCTTAAAAATATCTAAGGAAGGAGATTCCACCACCTCCCTAGGTAACGCATTCCAGTGTTACACCACCCTCCTAGTGAAAAAGTTTTTCCTAATATCCAACCTAAACCTCCCGCACTGCAACTTGAGACCATTACTCCTTGTTCTGTCATCAGCTACCACTGAGAACAGTCTAGATCCACCCTCTTTGGAACCACCTCTCAGGTAGTTGAAAGCAGCTATTAAATCCCCCCTCATTCTTCTCTTCTGCAGACTAAACAATCCCAGTTCCCTCAGCCTCTCCTCATAAGTTACGTGTTCCAGTCCCCTAATCATTTTTGTTGCCCTCCGCTGGACGTTTTCCAATTTTTCTACATCCTTCTTGTAGTGTGGGGCCCAAAACTGGACACAGTACTCCAGATGAGGCCTCACCAATGTTGAATAGAGGGGAACGATCACGTCCCTCGATCTGCTGGCAATGCCCCTACATCCCAAAATGCCATTGGCCTTCTTGGCAACAAGAAGTTGACTCATATCCAGCTTCTCGTCCACTGTAACCCCTAGGTCCTTTTCTGCAGAACTGCTGCCAAGCCATTTGGTCCCTAGTCTGTAGCGGTGCATGGGGTTCTTCCGTCCTAAGTGCATTTCCATGTGTTTAGCTATTAACATTTCAGGGCTAGCTCCAAAACACAGCAAGCTGCTTGGGTTTGTGCTGGAGTGGCTGGTGAAGTTCCCCTCGCCCCAGAGATAAACCCTGCGCCTGCCCAAGGAACAATGGTGTCTTGGGCTAACTGGCCTACTAATTCCAGCGCAAAGCAGCGAGAACCTACATGCATGGCTACCATGAGAGGTTCTTGTTCACACCAGGCAGCTTTGCTCAGAACCTCCCACCGATAATGGGAGGAATCAAATCCCAGAGGCTTCCTCCTCCTGCCTCTCTCTCTCAGGTCACCCTAAATCTCCCTGAAGTTGGCTTCCCCTCCTTTGGCCTAGGTTCTGGGCTAAGTCTGGTTGTCTGGCCAGTCCTCTGCGACAATCTACACTCCAGCAGAAGCTTTCCGGGAATAGGGATGCACGGACTTTTCTGCAAAAAGGAATTTGCAAAAAGGTGTCAGCAGCTGATGGTAGTATCCAGCACGCAGATCACCTCTGCCAGGGTTTGCAGCCATCACCGGAGCCAGAAGCAAGGTGAAACCATGCTTGGGGAATTGGAGTGGCCATGGGCTGGGAGGATCTACTGCTGCAGGGAATCTGCACTGCCCTCATTCTCCTTCTGGTGACAGGCCACATCTAACAGCTGTCCCAGCCCTAGAGTCACCTCTGGCTGAAAGGAAAGCGTGATTAGCCACCACACGTCTCAGCAGTTGTGAGCTCACAGTGGCCGGACTGCCCAGTAGCCTCCCATGTCAGACCAGCGTGTTACCGAATGGAGGGCTCCTCACAGAGGAAGAACGGCAGTGGAGCTACAAACTTAGCTACACGCTTCCATCTCACATGGCCAAGAGCTCTGCCAAGCCTGGAACATCTTGGCTTCACATTTGGCACCAACTTCATTTACTAGTCTCAAGTGCAACTGCTTCTCCTTATCTCCAGAAACCAGGCTGATAAGAAAACACCCAGCACTATCAGCTAGTTAAAAAATTGTCAGCCAGTGGGTAACCTGCAGCGAGGACAGAGATAAGCACAAGTCAAAGGTGAATAGCGAAGAACAGGCACCAGGAGTCCGGTTCTCTCAAAACTTGATCAAGTCATTAAATGCCTTTCTATCTCACATTCCAGAATCCATGGAATGCCCCACATGCAACCTCTGCTGTCTGAACCCCAAAGCTTCCTGGACAGCTGCGTTCTACTGGAATGTCCGACCAACAGGGGGAAGCTCATAAATGCAGGCAGCAGGACTTCTACTGGAGCTGGGCCTAGACTGTGGAACTCACTGCCACAAGAGTTAAGGATGAGCACAGGCCTCCTACACTCAAAACTAAGAGAAAATGTGTTTCTCCAACTCAGCTTTCCTTCAGTGAGTTTTGCCCACACCGCCTGCCCAAGCACACACAAGCAATGGAGCTATTTCCTCTCCAATCTGGGGATGGAGAGAGATTGCTATTGCTATTTGTATCCCCCTGGGAGGCACTTGGACACCACAGTGATCAGGATCAGATCTCTGCACGGATTAGACGGAGCCTTTCCTGCACAAGCCCCATTTCTGTTTGATCAAACTAGGGTCTCGTTTCCAGGGAGAATGCTTCCAGGCATTTGGGTCCCTGGCTGAGTGAGGTTTACAGGAGACCCTGTAGCAAGTCAGTGTGCTCAGGTGAGGATGCTAAAGTGACCCGTACTCAGGGCCTTGTTTTAAGGCTCATGAGGCGTTATGCTTTTGAGGTTGATTGTATCCGATCTGAAGCGTGCCTCTGTTATGACAGTGCATTACTGTGGTGAAAGCTCAAAGGTTCTCTACTCCTTCCCACACTTGTCACCAATATCATCTGCCTGGCCCGGAATGACTGTCTCCCCGCTGAAGGGGAACATGAATCACGGCTGCTGCTGCTCTGCTTTACCCTGATGACAGATCCTGTGCAGAAGGAGTCAGGGAAGGCAAAGCCAGCAGTGGGAGTGGGACACTCAGACACCCTCAAGCCCAGCTGGCGTCCTTCCAGTCTGTTAAACTGCTCCCTTCTCAAGCAGGAAACTGTCACAACACAAAGGACACGATGTGGCAGCCGGCATTTGTATGTGGAGATGCAGTCAGCCCCTGCCCACACTGCACAGAGCACATCAGCATTCCACTCAGCCACTGCACCCTCCTTGCCAGAGGTGGCTTGATGGAGGGAGGTGCGGGGAGTGTGGGCAGAGAATGAATCAGAGAGGGGAAGGGTTGGACAGGCTTGGGGTCAGGCAGCTGATGGCAAAATAAATCACACTTGTAAGGATGTTCCAGCAACACAAAAAGCCCCTGTTACAAACAGCTCCTTTCACTCCCACATACATCCACCAGAATTGCTGCTCAAGGAGTTAGAGCACTCACCTTCCACATGAGGATGCTGGTGCCCGTAAAAGGAAATAAACCAAACAAAGCCACCTTGCCCCCTGGAAACATGCGGTGGGGGAGAACGGTCCGCATACAGCCAATGAAAGGCAGACTAAAGCCACAGGGAGGGAAACGTTCCTCTCAATCAATGGAGAGAGAAAAGACTCCAGACTGTACGTCAGAGGAGGTTAACTAGTCCCTAGAAACCCTGCTGCTTCTGAGTCTAACTACTCCCAGTGAAACACTGCAAATTCGAAAGAAGACCTAGTGATCAGCTAGCGAAACAAAGAGCAGAGACTAGTTTTGCTTATGCTGATCTGAGCCTGTCAAATTAATTTTTCACATCCCCTGGAACCATGTGTGGTCCCTTCCCAAGGCTGGGAAGTGGGGATGATGCTAATAAGGCCAGAGCTGACTGCAGGATCCCCAACTGCTGCGCCCCTTTTCCATTCTCTTTACAGGGATGGGCAGTAATAACCAGCAGCTGCGAATGGTTGGTTGCTCATAAAAGGGACTTACAGCACTAGCAAGCATAGAGTGGACAGATGCTCTGCAGCGTCCCTCACAGCTCTGCCAAGGTAGTTCGGCCTAGACCTGCACCCTCTTGCTATTTCACTCCTGGGTGTCCCATACTGATAGCCAGTCAAGCCAAACTGGGTGGCAATTTTGTAATGCAGACAAGTGTCTACTAGGGACTAGCCTAAGACCCATCTAAGCCATGTTCTCTTTTGATGGCAAGTTGAGACTTGAATCAAGGTCTGTGAAGGTGGAAGAGGAGTGCTATTACCCCTGTACCAGTGAGACACCATTCCCTTCATGCACATGGCTAGCATGGTGGGATCTGTAAGTTTGCTACTTGTCCTATTTTAAGGGATGCTTTTGGCTACAAAGGTTTATCATCAAATCAAACAACCTGGCATCCTCAGCCATGCTCCATGTGGTCGTGCCAAAAACAGATCAACTGCAAACATGTGTTTCCTACTTCCATGTGATGAGTCTTAAGCCTCTAGGAGCCTTAGCAAGGGAAAGGGAGAAGTCATGTGTTTTCAAGGAAGCAACGGCTGGGGATAAGGGAACTGAAGAGGAAGCTACTACAGATGTGTTTGCATTATTAAACAAACACCTATGGATCAAAGCCTGTGAACAGCTACACAGAATGCAAGCACAGCTGGAGGACAAAAACTGACAATAGCCTGCCAGAAAGGGAGAGAGGGGTGTGTCTGTGGGGTGCCATGACTTACAGATTTTGGGTTTTCCTTTCATGGGAAACTTCACGATCATCTCCTGGGGATTAGTGCAGACATAGACGAACGGAGACGCAGACTCCTGGCTCAACTCAGGATACTGAAAAGAACAAACACAAACTGCCTTAGACAAACTGCAGCGGGTGCGAGAGCAGCTCTAGATTCAAAAAGAGCACAGCGGGCAGGAACATTTGTGTGGCATGAGAAGGTAATTCAGAATTTAAGGGCTTGTCTAAACACATTGGTTGCACCAACTTAAATAGGTTTAAAAACTACACTAGGGGCAAACCCTGGGTGGCTCTGATATCAGCTGGGCTTGCGTCTGATAAACGCCAGCTTTGGCAGATAAGAGTTGAATCCATTCACAAAGTTTAACCTGTTTAACTGAATCGCTTTTATCACTACTATTCAATCAGACCTATTCTTGCTGTAGAATGGACCTGTCTTGAGAACCTTCTGCTTCTGAGGAGTTGTTGACAGAATCTTGCTGGTATACGTAATGGTTTGCTGAACCCATCAAATGACAAGATCCCTCTTCCAAGGAGTTTATTCTAACTCCAGGTATGTGACTGCAGCATGTGTAGACATACATGAGTCAGCTCTGATCTAGATAGCCACGGCAGCATGGCTTAGCTGCTTCAGTCCATATCCACGGTCCCAGGAAGACTTGTGCAGCCCATGTTGCTGCAGATTCACTACTACTGTTCTTGGAGCCAGCTAGATCAAAGCTAGCTTGGGTATGTCTACACATGCTGCAGTCACCCCTCTGACTGCAGTGTAGACATACCGTCAGACTAATGTGACACTAAGAGCAGGTCTGCAGTTTAAAGAGGAGCCAGCACCCAGATGCAGTTGGGGAGGAGAACTGTTTTCTCCTTTTGAAATCCAGGGCATCTTCTGGAAGGAACTTATGTAAAGCAACTTCACTGCAATGAAAACATCTGGGGAATTTGTACAGGAAACACAGTCAACAGAGCTCTTCTCTTGCTAGCCAAAAAGGAAGGATTCACCAAGAAAGGGAATGCACTGAAGCTCTGTCTGGACGCAACTAGTCTACTTGCACTGATGTTCAGAAGGTGTGTTTAAGTTCCTAGATGAGTAAAAACTAACACTCACGGAGACATCTGCAGTTACAAGTTGGTAGGATACAGTCTCAAGGGTTACCAATCCTCAAGCTTCAGGACTGAAAAGACTGAAAAGCCCATTACCAAATATTTGTTTCCCATGTAGGTACTTACAGAGTGTGATAAAGTCACTCCTTAACTTTCTGTTGGTTAAACTAAATAGATTGAGCTCCTTGAATCCATCACTATAAGGCAGGTTTTCTAATCCTTTAATCATTTTTTTGGCTCTTCTCTGAACCCTTTCCAGTTTATCCACATCCTTGTTGAATTGTTGACACCAGAACTGGACACAGGATTCCAGCATCAGTGCCAACTACAGGGGTAAAATAACCTCTCTAATGCTAGACTGCTAGAGAAAGTATAGTCTGTTAATGGGCTTCCATAACTGTACATGTACACAAACGCACATGCACACGCGGCATTCCAACAGTAATCAACACCCATCCTTAAACCTCACCTTGTGTGCTCTTCCCACATCCCCCAGTAGGGCCGTTATGGCAGCATGGAGGTTACAAAACTCAAAGGCGTGAGACTGCACACTTGACAATTCACTGGCTCAAGAGCTTTGGTTTTCCTTGCATTGACTCTGAAAAGGGCAGTGTTTTGTTGAAACAGAACCTTTTGCCAGCAGGAATTTTTGCAGGCATGAGAACTTAGGCAAAGCTTCCCTCTCATCTGATTGGTTCTACCTCCCGTGACTGTGAGATTTCCCTCTGTGGAATTCCGAGGTCCGTTTGCCAGTTCAGCAGCAGTTGTATCTGCCTTGTTCATTACGGTGCCCTGTTCTTTCAGCCATGCTGATGTCCCATTAGTTGCACACTGTCAAGCTGGGCTATTAGTGTGCGTTCTGGATGGAAGAAGAGGTGCTCAGGCCACATCAGTGGGCAGCATGGTGTGAAGCAGCACACAGGAATGGTGTAAAGGCTTCCTGAGCCTGAATCCATTCGGGAGAGTTGTGGATGAGGCATCAATAGAGCTTTGTCGATCTGTGTACTGGGCCCAGCTCAGTTGATTTATACCAACACAGTGTACAGACCTGAGGCTCTGAGAAAAGTGCCAATGTAGTCCCCAGCTGTGCAATGGTTGGGGGCATCCCACTGTTCACCAATTACATTTGTGATCAGAGAACTAGTAAAGCTAATAAGTTACCTAAGTGAACCCTGATTCTTACTGGATGTTTTAGATTGCAACCAAATTAGGAGACCAGTCAGACTGGAGAGAGACACCAATGACTGAAGTGGCAATTTAGAAATGCACTTGAGCAAAATTGAGAAGGCTATTTGCTAAATCTGGTGGACCCAAGGCATGAATGATCACCTACTCTGCTGGATCACCACTCCTAGGGACATAAACATCTTTGGAGCAGCTAACATCAACTAACTGAAGCCCCTCATTATTGCTATTTGAGCAAGCATGTTGTCCTCTCTCCACCTCTTGGGCTATCTGTAGCCTGACCTGGGGGTATGCAATATAACTGATATATGTCTGTATTCTTCTGACTCGGCATTTGTACCAATCAGGTCACGATGCATGATGCTCTGTAGTCAGAACTGCTATCTCACCAGATACTATGGAATCTTGTGGGTGCAGTGGCCCTCCCCTACTTCTACGACTTCATCTGTCCTTCCTGAATAATTCAGATCCCAAGTACTAGAGAATCCCATTTATATATATCCTGCCACGCTTCTGAGTTGTCTCTTCTACCGCCGAGCATTCTAGCTCCCCTACTTTTGCTTTTCAGCTTGCGCTGTCTGACAGAGATGCTGGCAGTAGAACACAAAGGTACAGTTTTCAGAAGTGCATAAGTGAGTTAGGAGCAAAAGTCCCATTTCCCCCCCCCAGAAGTGACTTAGGCACTTTAGGAACCTAACTCACACTGACTTTCAATGGGACTGAGGTTTCTAAGTGCTAGTCACCTTTGGAAATTTTTACCCTTTGCTTAGTTATATGTAACTTCTTTGTCTGACCCCGTTACCTTTCTTGGATTGTACGTCTGAGCCCTCCTGCCGCTTCGCTGAGGCAACTGGAATGTCTCTCCTCTCCACTATGAGTGGACTCAAACACAGCTAACAGCAAACCCCAAACAAAAAGAAAAGGAGTACTTGTGGCACCTTAGAGACTAACCAATTTATTTGAGCATAAGCTTTCGTGAGCTACAGCTCACTTCATCGGATGCATACTGTGGAAAGTACAGAAGATCTTTTTATACACACAAAGCATGAAAAAATGGGTGTTTACCACTACAAAAGGTTTTCTCTCCCCCCACCCCACTCTCCTGCTGGTAATAGCTTATCTAAAGTGATCACTCTCCTTACAATGTGTATGATAATCAAGTTGGGCCATTTCCAGCACAAATCCAGGGTTTAACAAGAACGTGGGGGGGGGGTAGGAAAAAACAAGGGAAAATAGGTTACCTTGCATAATGACTTAGCCACTCCCAATCTCTATTCAAGCCTAAGTTAATTGTATCCAATTTGCAAATGAATTCCAATTCAACAGTCTCTCGCTGGAGTCTGGTTTTGAAGTTTTTTTGTTGTAATATCGCAACTTTCATGTCTGTAATCGCGTGACCAGAGAGACTGAAGTGTTCTCCGACTGGTTTATGAATGTTAACAACTTCAGTCTCTCTGGTCACGCGATTACAGACATGAAAGTTGCGATATTACAACAAAAAAACTTCAAAACCAGACTCCAGCGAGAGACTGTTGAATTGGAATTCATTTGCAAATTGGATACAATTAACTTAGGCTTGAATAGAGATTGGGAGTGGCTAAGTCATTATGCAAGGTAACCTATTTCCCCTTGTTTCCCCCCCCCCCCCCCACGTTCTTGTTAAACCCTGGATTTGTGCTGGAAATGGCCCAACTTGATTATCATACACATTGTAAGGAGAGTGATCACTTTAGATAAGCTATTACCAGCAGGAGAGTGGGGTGGGGGGAGAGAAAACCTTTTGTAGTGGTAAACACCCATTTTTTCATGCTTTGTGTGTATAAAAAGATCTTCTATACTTTCCACAGTATGCATCCGATGAAGTGAACTGTAGCTCACAAAGCTTATGCTCAAATAAATTGGTTAGTCTCTAAGGTGCCACTAGTACTCCTTTTCTTTTTGCGAATACAGACTAACACAGCTGTTACTCTGAAACCCCAAACATGAACTAGGACTAGATGAGCACAGCCACTCACACAGAAGCCAGGAATTCCTGGCTCATTCCACCACACCAGAAAGATCCAAACCCCAGTCTAAACAAGAGCACTGGGGGGACCTGAGTTTGTTACTAGGAGGAATTAAGGAGATCCTTTTCTCCTGCTAAACAAACAGACAGAGCTTGAGGCTAAATGCAGCATTTCAGTACCAGCTGGAAGTCAGCTATCTAGTCAGCTCCACAGAAGGCAGGCTGCCTACAGCTCCCACACTCCCTATGGATTCAGAAGTTCGAACACACAGCAGGTGGCTATCAGCCACTCCACACAGCCAAAACAATCAGGATGGAATCCACCACACTGAATATTTCCACCTCTTTGCTATTGACCTCTCCCCAGCATGCAGTGACCAGCCTGTTCCATGGGGGGCCATTTTCATCCAGTCAAATTTAACTAAATGACAATTTTCTGCACTTTATCTTAATTCAGGGGAGCAGTGGAAACCCTGAAAGAGGCCAGGAAGGGGAGGAACTGAGAGCAATAGCTGTAGCTAGGGGGTGTGCAGATTACCCCAGAGATGCTTGGACATAACACATTTGGCAATAAACACTGGGTCAGATACTCTTGGCCTACTCTGCTCCCTCATGCAGTTTAGCAGCATAAAGGAAGCAAAGACTGACTGCACCACTCAAGCTGGGATTCCCCTGGCACAGGAATTGCCAGCAGGCATAGATTGATGCCACTGGCTCCTATGCCACTCTTCCTGTAGCCCACCTGAAAGGAGGCACAACTGGAGCACACTGCACTCCAGCTATTTTCAGCAGGAGGATGATTCCCAGGGGACTATTACTAACTGGGAGAGTTCAGAGTAGCCCCTCACAGCTCCCTCTCTCTGCTGCACCCAGCACAAACTGGATACAATAGACGACCTAGCCCATTCAGATTTTTTTCCATCTCCTTCTCATACTAGAATATTTGAATTTTCATATTATTTTACAGAGGATATTCCTGCTCCCTCATCCCATTTCTCCTTATATTCCCCCACCCCCACTTCCCCACCTCCAGCTGATTACCATTCCAGCGCAGGAGGGCTGGACACAGCTTCTTGGAAGCCTGTAAACCATTACCATGTCATTAGCCTGAATGGGGCTCTCCCTATCCCCACCTCCAAGTCCCTGGCTCTACAGTGCTGAGTTTGCCTGTCTGAAAGGTGTCACACACCAAGCTGGGCGGAACTGAAACCACCAAGGATAAGAAAAGTGCTAGGAGAACACAAATCACTCAGGCTGCGTCTGGACTGCCACTTTCAGCGCTAAAACTTTAGTCGTTCAGGGGTGTGGAAAACCCACCGCCCTGAGCCGCAAAAATTTTAGTGCTGAAAAGTGCCAGGACAGACAGCGCTTCCGCTCCCAGCAACAAAGCTACCACCCCTCGTTTGGGCTGGTTATTTCTTATTGCGGAGCGCGCTCTCTCCCGGCGATAGAGCGCGTCTACACTGCCCGCGGCACGGCGCTGTCGCAGCCACGCTGTAAGGTGGGCAGTGTAGACGCACCCTGAGAGAGACCTGGTGTGGCTGAATCCTATCAGAAAACAGAGGCACAACTCATGATGGAGCAGAGGTCCCAGAGAACAAAGCAGGGAGCAAAACCTTTCCCAAGGAGTTTTACTAGTGACCTTTCAGGCTATTCTTTTGGTCTGACTGAGGTCTTCAGACAGGAAAGCAGAAGGAAATAAACAAATGCCCCAGAAAAGACCAAAGTATAAAAATAATGCGTTAATAAGCTTAGTTCTTTTCTTGTCCCTGTCTTAAAGAAAGGCCGGCCTACAGAGCTCTGCAGTGCGGCCTGCCATCTTTAATATGGAGCTGTACAGGTCCCATGCTGATTGAATCAAGATGGAGAAAACTGCACACGGGGACCTGCAGTCTCTGAGAGCAGTTGCCATCTCTTCAATCCCATGGATGTTAGGGGTGGTCCTCAGACTCCTGGTAAGGTGCCAAAGCAGCCAGTTTGAGTGCCCTGGGGTACCAGAGAAAGGTGGGCATGCAGAGGTGATAGGGGCTAATGATGGAAACAGCTGAATGGCATTGACAGCTTTCCTTATCAGGGCCCAGAATGAGAAACAAACCTAAACTTTGTCACCCGCTGCTGATCCAGGCGGCCATCTTGAGGTCTGGGCTTCATCTCCCCTCAGTGCTTCAAAATAAAAGAGGCTACGCCAGAAAGCAAGGCTGTCTGGAAGGAATAAAGGCCAGCGGAGCCCATGTGCTAACATCAGAGCTGGGTTATTTCTCCCCATGAAATCTAGTTCAAAAACGTCTTGGCAGTGATTCAGCCACTCGGAAAGAGCATAGGGCTGCTGCAGCGGGGCCTGTGTGTCAATAAATCAGCCATCTGTGGCAGGCAGAAACACCCCATACTCTGTGCTGCCTGCTCCAAGAGTTAGAGCGAGAAGCCACTTGGCTGTCCCCACGTCAGGAGGCTGGGAAGCAAAGCGTTCCCTGCGAGAGGAATGCGAGGGCTGAATGGCGTGCTTGTGACCGAGGACAGCTGGGGGAGGTTTGGGGAGCATGCTTGGCCAGCGGGCAACTTACTTCACCCAGTTTTCAGTGAGATTTGTGGGAAAGGCGGATCCACTCTTTTTTCATGCCTCATAAGCTTCATCGCTGTCAGACTAACATAACAGGTAATTAACTACTAAAGAGCCGTTTTCGCCTCCTCTCCTGAGGGAAATTGCTCACCATCCAGCTAGAAAACGTTGCTGTAGCGGTTTCCAAAAGAGAAAAAAAATTCTCAGCAGTTTCTGGCAAGGAGCATGGGAGCCGCAGCCAAACAGCGGCATTTATGCCAGCACTTGTAACCTGCTCTCCAACCCCACTACAAATGTGACCAATGGCTGAGAGGCAGCCTAAGCAACTAGAGACCAGTAAAATTACACCAATGCTTATCTAGACCCCTTGCTTTTTTGTACTCCAAAAGGCCAGGACTGGGGCAAAAACACACAGGCAGCGAGCAACAACTTCAGTACAATCTAGTGGGTAGCATGGGAGATCCCAGATCTATTGCTAGCCGTGCCACTGTGCAACCTTCCCCACCTCTGAAACCCAGAGCCATTTGTCAGTGTTCATAAGCCACTTTGAGAGCATCTGATGACAAACAGAGAAAGGCGAAGTGTTGGCCTAGTGATGGAGCAGCTTGGCTTCTGGGGGCCATTCCAGGGAAGGGATCTGGACTTGGAAATGCCCAGTTTTAAATGAGAAATGTTACCTGTATGGGCGGCGTTCACCTGGCGTTGACTGTTACTCTCCAGGGCAGGGTTTCCACCATGCAAAATAATGGTGCTAGAACAACAACAGGGCAAACAGGAAACAAAAGTTCCAGCGATCATCCATTTTTTGTGTGTGTCAATGTCCTTTTGCAAGATCAAGCTTCAACTTTAAAGCATCATTTTCAGAATAACCCTCTCTAGCTGTTAGCTGCAGGGCCTGGAAGCAGGAGAATGCCAGATGCTTCTTATCCCAAACAACCCCTACACAGAATGCTAGATTTTTCAGATTATTCCTTAGGTAAATCATGCAGCATAGCCAGGTTCCTGTTCCAGGCACTGCACGTGAGTGTAGCATCCTGTTCCTGGCCAGTCACAGTCTCCAACGTTGCTTTTCTCCGGGATCTTGAAAATCCCCTGTCCGTGAAACTGTCTTCAGGAGGCTCGAGGGAAGCTCTAGTCTGAAAAGCAAAGCTAAGAATGGCCTCTTGGGGTTCCGTTATCATCTCACTGGCTTCACAGAGGAAACGTGATTTACCAGTCAAAAGGTGTGTTTCTCTGACCGCAAGTGCTGTGAAGTCTGCCTGGGCTCAGAGAAGTGCTAGAATCATTCTGGCTCATACCTAAGCACCAGTAATCAAGATTCTGTCCACCAGACTGTTCCCTCAGCCACACCAAGGTCTTCCACAGGGTTGCCCAGGTGTAACTGAAGGCAGAATTTGACCCAGCAGCTGGAACTCAATGACCGATCTAAGAAAAGGAGTACTTGTGGCACCTTAAAGACTAACCAATTTATTTGAGCATAAGCTTTCGTGAGCTACAGCTCACTTCATCAGATGCATGATCTGTTCACAGTGCCTGGGCCAGACTTGGCACTGCAGGGCTTCAGGGGGTTTTTAAACCAAAGGGAAAACCCTTTGGCTCAGAAAGTCAGCAGCCCTGGTGCCGAACACACACTGAGAGCAGGTCTGTCGGTAAGGGTGCTGCCATTTTTAGTCACTTTCCATGACACCTTGGGCAAGAACTTCACCTCTCCTTGCCTCAGTTTCCCACCTTTGTAAAGTACTGGATTGAAGGAGCTAGGTGAGTGCAAACTGTTACACCTGAGACACTAGTTTCTCTCACAACACACTGGGGGATACTGGAACTTTGCATCTTCAGAGATGTTCTCTGCTCTGATTGCTGTTCCATCCATCACTATCTTCTCTAATTTCTCACTTCCACAGAGTCTCTATTGATTACGATGAGCAGAGAGCTTCCCCGATCCGTAGGAGGGGAGGCCAAACTTCAATGCCAAGTTTACTAGCCCAGAAACAAAGTATCCAGTATTCTTGCCAGAGATCTGGACTCTTATCACTGATGCTCCATTTACCACCTCTTTGGGATCGAGAACCCAGATAACTGTCCAAAGCCACTGCATTAGCCATATGGCTGATGGGAGGGGAAGTGCTTCGGTGCAGTGCTGAGGCAGGCTGGGCTAGAAAGCAGCTAATCAGTGATATTCCACTCAGTTTGACAGGACTGGCAGAAGGAAAAGGAAGATTACAAAACAACAACAAAAGCTGCCAGCCAAACTTTTGTTTGAAAGCCTGTTCGGTCTAGACTGCAACAAGTGAGGAAGGAACAGCTCAGAACCACAGCTGCTAATGGTTATGGATTTGGCAATCAAAATGTCTTTGCTAAAAAAAGTTAACTGCCTTACCACTGAGGTTACAAACCACAGCCTTGATGCATTGTTGCAGTCAGCATCCTCCCTGCTGTTTTTTAGAGCTTACATCTGCTGCTGGCGGATCATATGCTGGCAAGCGGCACCAGCTCCTTTCATGGGGCCGCACAAGGAGCTTTGCTAGGCTGCCTTCATTTCCCCTTCTTCCCACAACTATGCCCTTCAGGTATCGCTTTTTTTCTCTGCCTGCTTGTGCAGTATTCCGTTATTCCGGAGCACAATCAGATCCACAAGCAGGAGGGAGGATAGGCGTGGGACACTGCTGCATTCTCTCCAGGATGGCCTTTTCCAGTCAAGCACCACTGCTTTCCTGGGGTGCTCTCTGCATCAGAGTTTCCAGCCCAGATCTACACCACAACCTGTAGCTTGGTTGTGTAAGGTGCAGGGGGAAGTAATTATGATTTAATAGGAATGGGGCTTCAAAAGGTAGATGAACATTTAAACTAGTTGAACGGCATTTGATTTTAAAATGCTGAACAGACCCACACTGCTCAGTTCTCAGAAGGCTTGGAGGATGCAAGGGTGCCAGAAAACCTGGAATGTGAGCCGTCCTCCTCTGCTTTCCTAATTCCCAAGCTCACCACTGCCAAGTGATCGAGTCCCACTTAAGCCCACCACTGCCAAGTGATCGAGTCCCACTTAAGCCTTCAACATCTCTATTCCCTACCTGGAAAAACACCTGCCCGCAGTGAGCCAAGCAAGCTACATTTGAATGGGTTCGACACATTTGCTGGATGACTGATGACCAACAGGAGAAACTGGGTGGAACTGGAAAAACATTCACCAGTATGAAGGCCAAAAGGTACATTTCACATGTTTTCTTGTTCCATGCCATCCTCTCTTATGGCCAGACAAAAGGCGGGAGCAGGAAGAAAACAGGACTGGAATGGTGGGGGAAAGAGTGCTTGCTTCTACATTAGCAACTCATGGTAGCATTGTGGGAGTGTTTCTCTCAGCAGAATAAAGTCCTTTTATAAATGACTACTAAGGAATTAATAATTCACATTCCAACAACCACGTTAGGAAAGGGTTAAGGAAAAAAGCAATTGCAGAGTCCAGCTAATGCCATAAACAATCACACCCATTACTTACAAAAATTTTGCACCTTTAAGAAAAAGACCCCTTGGCTAGAAATTAACAATTAATGTATCCACCCAACTCCTTGCTCTGGTAAACTTCATCACTCACGATCACTCTACCCACCCAGCCTTGGGCTTGACCCCTAACGTTGCTCTGTAATGAAAGCAAATTGTTAGATGCATGCTGTTTGTTTTCGATATTGTTGATTAAATTATATCAGAGTTCCACCAATTCTCAGAGTGGGATGTACTGGTGGAATCCAGATATTTTTATAAATGGATTTGGAAAGATTGACCTGTTTTGGGTTACGAAATGTATTAATTACATGGTGATGAAGGCTTATATAAGTACATGTAGTCCTTGCACATCTGTATTTGAACTATATTAACTGTGTTGAATAACAGCTAAAATATTCCTCTCTCCCTCACACACACACAATAATTTTTCACTTCTGGGTAACTCCCTAGCCTTTTAAATCCATGTCACTGAACAGAGTTTACTTTTTGGGCCCAGTCTTTAGCACGACCTTATAGCAGGCCGGCAGTGTTTGCCTGAAACAACCCAACGTCTCACCTGCTGCGGAATGCTAAGAGGGTTCTAATCATACAAGTGTAGGACTGCAAGGGACCTCGAGAGGTTATCTAATCCAGTCCCCTGCACTCAAGGCAGGACTATGTAATAAGTAGACCATTCCTGACAGGTGTTTATCTAACCTGTT
This sequence comes from Caretta caretta, assembly GCF_965140235.1. NCBI lineage: Eukaryota > Metazoa > Chordata > Testudines > Cheloniidae > Caretta > Caretta caretta. Next base: position 45,344,627 of record NC_134215.1, on the reverse strand, counting down.
CTTAAAAACCTCCAATGATGGAGATTCCACAACCTCCCTAGGCAATTTGTTCCAGTGCTTAACTACCCTGACAGTTAGGAAGTTTTTCCTAATGTGCAACCTACACCTCCCTCATGGCAGATTCTTGTCCAATCCTAAGAGGTTAAGGAGAACAATTTTTCTCCCTCTTCCTTGTAACAATCTTTTATTTACTTGAAAACTGTTAAGTCCCCCCTCAGTCTTCTCTTCTCCAAACTAAACACACCCAATTTTTTCAATCTTCCCTCATAGGTCATGTTTTCTAGACCTTTAATCATTTTGTTGCTCTTCTCTGGACTTTCTCCAATTTGTCCACATCTTTCCTGAAATGTGGCATCCAGAACTGGACACAATACTCCAGCGGAGGCCACATCAGTGCAGAGTAGAGCAAAAGAACTACTTCTTGTGTCTTGCTTCAACACTCCTGTTAATATATCCCAGCATGATGTCCACGTTTTTTCCCGACACCGTTACATTGTTCACTCATATTTAGCTTGCGACCCACTATAACTCCCAGATCCCTTTCCACAGTACTCATTCCTAGGCAGTCGTTTCCCATTTTGTATGTGTGCAACTGATTGTTTCTTCCGGAATGGAGTACTCCACATTTGTCCTTATTGAATTTCATCCAATTTATGTCACATCATTTTTCCAGATCATTTTGAATTTTAATCCTATCCTCCAAAGCACTTGCAAACCCTCCCAGCTTGGTATCATCAACAAACTTGTGAAGTTTAATGATTCACTAGAACAGATGGTTCATTACCCCACTCTGGAATAAGGGAGCTGGGACTTATTCTCTAGAAATTGAAGATCGAGGGTGAGGGCTGAGCAGTCTGGAGGGAAGAACTCTAGAAGCACAGAAGTCTAGGAAGGTTTGAATTGAATTTTGTTACCTTATCTTTACTGTCAGTATTAGTAAAATCAAATACCAAGAAGGAGCTGAGTTTCGACTCTCCATAGAGCGTGGACTGTGTTTGAGAGCAAAGTTAAGTCCCGAACCACTGACTAGCTTGCTAAAATAGTAGCAAAGGCTAAATCTACAATCACCATTAATTAAGTCATATGCTTCGGCTTTAGCCTCAGTTCTTCCCCAGGGTCTCTGAAACCAGAGAAGAGGGCATGCTAGCCTCTATCAAATGCTGTAAAACTAACATTCAGTTCCTTTTGGCATGCTAATGTGTTCCTAAATTAATCATCAACTGGCAATTTCTCCTGCATTTTAACAGATTGAGCAGTAAATTTTTTATAACTGCTGGCTTATGCTGGGAAGCTAGAGTATCAGAACAAGCTCTTCTGAAAACTAGAGAGCTTTGGATAAGGAAAAATTCTAAAGGCCCTAGAGAACTAAAATCCAAATTAACTGTATTCCTAATTTGCTCTGCTTTGTCACAAATAAGCAAGACCCTGGAGGAGGACTCTCTTGCCTGAAAACTATACTGAGAAATCTCAAACAGGAGGGCTGGTATAAACATACTCTTTGCAACATCTGTAGGTCTCTGCAAGCCAGAATTAGACCTTATTCAACCTGATCTGGAATTAGATTACATGTGATCAATCCAGGTTCAGACACTGCTAATTTTGTGGGCCCCTGAGTTAGAAGGGCATGGATGCTGGCTACAATTGTTAGCTGTGGCATAGATACATTACTTTCTGCACCAGGCTAGTCAAGTTCCAAACAAATCTCAAATCCTTGTGGAGACCTTTTAATAGTAGACATGTGCAACTTGGCAGACTCTCATCAGGAAGTAGAAGGTGTTAACTGCCACAGTGAGAAACAACGTCATTACTCCATCTTCAAAACACAGATCACCCGAGATGTGAGATGGAATTCCTACCCCCACAGAAAGTACACGCACACCAACAGACAGATGTTCTCACATGTGGATTGCCACTGCCTCTCACACATAACCCTCTTGTTTGAACCCTGTGTCAGGAAACTTTTACAGTCAGAAACTGAAACATGAGAGGGTCTTTGCAGCTCCCCCAGGATAACTCCTCTGAAATGTTGCCAAATCTCACAATTTTATCATGAGGCTCACAGTATTTGGTGTTCTTAAAGACCCAGCCCTTGGGATCAGATAACTGAATGAGAATCTCAGTTTTCTTTTAAAAAAAAGGGGGGTGGGGGAAATGACATTCATGGTTACAGAGAAAAGCTTGAAACATGAGCTGAGTGTACCCTAAAGGCTCAAAACCCAGAGGGCAAATAAAATTTCCAAATTGACTGGTGGTTTGTTTTTTTTTTAATCTGATGATTTCTGAATACTTGGGATTGGCAATACTGCATCAGTGTGACTTTTACTTTGGACTTTTAGAATAAAATACTTAGGACTTGCACTCATTTTATATTCACATGTTCCGGAGATGCTTTGTGCAGTAAATTATTTACATCTTTACATATCTATATCGTTTCACTATTTTATACTGTATACTTCAGTTACTGTGTTCCTGTGTTTTTCTCTCTTTGATTTCTTGTTCAGGTGCTGATTATTAGCATGTATTGGGACTGGTCTACACTACTGCTTAAGTCAACCTAACTTACGTCGCTCAAGGGTGTGAAAAAGACACCCCCCTAAGCGACACAAGTTACAGTGACCTAAGCGATGTCCACACTGGCACTATGTCAGTGGAAGACGCTCTCCCGCTGATATAGCTTCCGCCTCTCGCGGAGCTGGAGTAATTATGCCGAAGAGAGAACGCTCTACCATTAGTATAGCACGTCTTCACCAGATGTGCTACAGCAGCACAGCTGCACCGGTGCAGCTGTAGTGCTCTAGTGTAGACTTGCCCTTAGGATCCAGAAGATAACATTCTTCGGAATGTTTACAGATGAGAGACTAAGTACAGCAAGACCTATTTATTGTATTCCTGCATGGGATATTAATTGTTTCTTGTATTCCTGGCACCCTAGTATTTTGGGGGCACTAGGTTCAAACTCAGTGGAGTGGGAAAAGTAAAGCCTGCTGAAAAGGCCCACTTGCCCTTCAGGCACAAAAATTTAGCAAAGCCCCCTTACACAGATTTAAAGTGGCAGGTGATTTTTCACTCACATGTGAAAAATAAATTCCTAATTTCTTTCCAGCATCATCTTGTATTTAATACCAAGGTTTGACATCTATCTGTAGTCACCCACTTTCAAAACCATTTAGAAATACTTAAATACCTGATATGAAAATGCTTTTTGGTAATTAAAATAAAAGCTGCTTTAGATCTCAGATCATCAACAGAATATGAATAGACCTCAGTGCATTAATTGTAAATCATCTGGTTCTTTATTTCCCTGCCAAGGCCTGCCTGTAGCATTCTGTGTTTCCCCAGTTACAACAGATGAGCTCACTAACACCTAACACGGGAAAAGGAAGGCTGCTCTCTGCTCTGCTTGAGGTGTTGGTGAGGTCAGCCTGGAGCAGGGAAAAGCAGCCTCTTAACTCAGCTCTTGGCAGGTCACGATTAGCACAGCTAAGTGCAACAAAGGGACCATTTGAAGTTGAATTTCCATTTTTTGAGGCACCCATTAATGAAAGCAAGGGAACCCAGAATACACTCCAAGAAGATGGGAGATCTGTCAGCACAGCCCAGACATTCAGAGTTAAGCCTGCCACATCTCAGGCTGTCTGAGCAGCAGAGCAGACTGGTAACCAGGCTGAGTGATGGGAGGAGTTATAGCTTCACTCTACTGTTGCCAGTGCAATTCAAACCATTCATGTCAGGTGGATGTTGTATCTGATGATAATAACCCTTTGTATTCCGATCCAAGGATCACAAGGAATGACATCAGCCTCGCACCACTTCTGCCAGGGAAGGAGTACTCCATCTTACAGATGGAGAAACAGGCACAGAGAGGTTAAGTGACTTGCCCATGTTCACACAGAAAATCAGTAGCACAGCTGGGTTTAGAGCCCATGTCACCTGATTGCAGGTCTGTGGTGATTTTAGCCTCAAGACCACCTTTCTTCCCCCAAACCCCCCTAAGCCGCCGGGCATGCCATTAACACAGGGCCCAATCCTGCAACTCTTCCTCATACAGTTAGTCCTTAATCATGCAAATTGCTTCACTGAAATCAATGCGACCAGTCATGCAAAAACTACACCTTAATAAGGGCTGAAAGATTGGACCCACAGCAGTGATCTGAACATACAAGTTCACAGTATACATACAGTAAGTCTTCAAATTAACAACTAATAAAGAATACACCAATTAGACTGTGAGATCTCTGAGGTAGGGACCACCTCTACCCGTCTGTTTGCTCAGCACATCGGGGCCTCATTCTGATTTAGCCTTCTGAGCAAATCTGTAATCTAAATATTAAAGGATGATGAGGAGTGAAAAACAGCAGCAGGGTGTCATGGAAATTAAAAGCTGGGTTTTACTAAACTTCATTAATACCTGACAGAGGAAGCAAACAGGAAGGAAAGAGAAACACCTTTGCCTACAGAAAAGATTAGACACAAGTAAAAACAAACATGTTTGATCTTGAAAAAAACACGGCCTCCATCACCAGGCAATGTGCACACTGGGCACTTATTTAATTTTCAAACCATCATCCACTGATGTGGTCACATGGGATCTGTGTAATTACTCAATTTCCTGGAAATGTGAAAGACGTATCAAATGGGAGCTGAGGGGGTGGGGGGCAGATAATCAAAGGAGAATGTTTGAGAAGAAGTCTAGCATGTCTTGCTCTCATGGAGGGATCTCTGCTGCCAGGTTTGCACTGTTTAACTTACTGTATTGTCAGGTTTTAAAACATTTTAATTGGCTTTCTCCTATGATACAAATACAAGTGTTCAGAAGACTAGGTGCTCCACCCTGCTTATCCTGAAGCCAACAGAGATTTGTCTGCACTAGGAAAGGAACCCATTGCAATAGCTGGCTTCTGTATCAGGTGCTGCTAAAACTGTGTTGAAAATAGATGAGAGTAGACAAAACCACATCACATGCAGCAGCGGTTCAGAAAACAGGACTGAGCCCTGCTCCCAACAAGGTTCAATTCTGGTTTCTGAACGAGTGCTGAACATGGGTCAGTCCTGTCTACGTACTAGGGATGTAAAATGTTAACCTGCCTTAACAGTTAACCCCTGGACCGGCCCACCAACCCTAGCGACCCCACACCAGCTGGCCCGCCAACCCCAGTGTCCCTGCACTGGCCAGCACCGTCCAGAGCAGCCCCAGCCATGCTGGCCGGCCCTTTAATCAGTTAACCGTTTAAACAAAATATTTTTAATCGTTTAAATGGTTAACTTTCTAAACAAGATTTACATCCCTACTATATAGACTCAGGGTTAAACTGTTTTCACTCTGATTCAACTACACTCATTATTGACAAGAGGCAACAACATCCTCATCACTAATTTAACTGGGAGCACATTCATATTAAATTCTAGCCAATACATATGGGGCAAAATACCAAACCTACAAACAGTGACTCCTGTATAGCATTAATTCTGAAAGCGACAGCAAATTAGAGAGGATATACATTTACAATGCAGTATGGTAACAGAAAAAAGCCAGTGTGATTTTGGGCTGGACATGTAAAGGTAACATAGTACTGAGAGGAGAGGAAAGGAAATTATACAGCTCTGGCGAGACTGCTCCTGGAATAATGTGTTCAATTCTAGTGCCTCAACAAAACAGAAAGATGACAGCAAACTGGAAGGAATTGTAAGACAGCAACAGAACTGATTAAGAGTCTGAAGGGCTTGATCTATGAGGAGAGATTAAAGGCTAATTACATACAGCTTGTGTTAACAAAAACTAGGGAAGCGCTATGACAACTGTCTACATGTACCTCCAGGGAATAAACACCAAGAAAGAAGAGGAATTTTCCAGGGCATTTCCCAGGGGGTGGAACTAGGAGTGATGGGATTCAATTAAAAAAAGAAAACATATAGGCTGGAGATCAGGACATATCTTCTATCAATGCAACTGATTAGACTGGTGGAAGTTTTCCAAGGGCAGCTGGGAAAGGAAAAAGGCCCTCGTTTGAAACTAGACTGCAACGGGCATTGGATAATATAGTGTATGGAACAATCGTGCTCTGGCCCTAGGGGATGGAGGTGATGATCTAATTGGTCTACTCCCTTCTTCACTTCCTGGGATTCTGTAACTCTAGGCAGGCTGCACGGTCATGACATTAAGTGGCCTTTCTGATACCTCGGTCCCAAGGCGCCCTCTGCTGTTCAGGTTCTAACAGTCCTGTCCCAATTCTAAAAGCCAAACAGATGACAGGGAAAAGAAAAATCCCATTCAGTTCAGTATGTCGCCTTTATCTCTAGTCCCCAGCCACCACTCTTCCTTCTTCTGCTTGGTATAAACTCACAGGGCTGCGGGGAGGAAAGGGGAGAGCTCTCCCTCATGTGAAATGATGTCACACTGATCAGCTGCTTCTTCATAGCCCAAAGGAAACTCATCGCTATGGTATGTTCTGCTTTAACCACAGCATTGTTCTCCTGGACAGCCACTTTATCAGCTTCTCTCCCAAAGAATCCACTTAACCTATGGATAGGGACTGGCAGTGACTGCTGCTAACTGTGATAGCATTCACATAAATTCCTCTTAACAGGGACCAGTCAAGGAAATAAATGGTGTTTAATCAGATGTCACCTGGTGTGAAGTTTAAGCTCCTAGCTCTTAATACAGCTGGTGCCAAACAAAAGCTGAAATGCAATGAGTATAGCTTTAACCCAGGACAGCAGTGCTTCTCATACAGCGGTTTGCAGAGTGTCAGCAGGTGTGCAAATGAGCCACATCTGTCACAACAACCTTCTTGGCACCAGGAAAGCCAAGAACACCTTTCAGCATTAGTTCCCCTGAACCAGCGTTGACTGGATTAAACAGAGACAATAAGAATAATGTAGGCCTGACAAAACTACTTCCAAAGCCATACTGGAGACTGACTTCCACCAGCATTCCATCATGCTCCCAGCAGCAGCAAACCCTGTTTTGTCTCGTCTGTACCAGCACTTAGACCACTTTCCACACTGGTCCAGAGGAAACTCTTGCTGAAATGTGTTCTCTTCCCAGTGCACACAAGAGTAGTGGTCTCCTCATCTTAATTTAAATCCTTTCTTCAGTATTCTCCTTACTTTCCCATGGATCAATGTACAGATACGAGTCAGGGTAGCTTGAAGGCAAGCAGGTAGACAGTTAAAAAGTCAGCTCAGAGAGGCTGGTTTTCCTCACTCACCTGCTCCTTGAATTGTTCTTGTGACAGACAATCAGCCAAGTCCACACAACCCAGGAGGCACCCAGAAGGATAATCTCTGGGAAATTCCACATCTGCGCCAAGAGAAAGAAAAGGATTGAAAAAACACACACTCACTGTGATCGTCCCATTCTCAGTAAGCTCTTAACTGGAAACACGCTCATTTGCTCATCTCTCCCGCTCAAACTTTTTGAGGCACAAGAAAATTTAGCGTTTATTTTCTGTAATTCCTTTCGTATTTAGGGACACACGGTACACAGTTTAGGAAACATGGCCTTGGAGAACTGGCTTAAGCCAGACAGATGATGGTAAAGACAAAGACTGTGCATGGCTATGCCAACACATCTCCATCCTGCCCTGCTACACCTCTGTTGTAACGTACCGGGGCTCCCAATACACTCAGTCAATGCACCTCGATCCTGATATTCACCACCCACATTATTCCAATCCTGAGCCAGCCCTTTAGCAGAAACTGCCGATGAGCACACTACAGTGCTTTAGATCATGTGGTGCTTTGGAGATGGAGGCAACTGTCAACTGCCAGCTGAGCCAAAGTGACCTTAATAAAAATAAAATCTAGCTCCTGTAAAACACCTTCCGTTTGTAGATCTCAAAGCACTTTACAAAGGAGGTCAATATCATTAACCTCATTTTACAGATAGGGAAACTGAGGCACAAAGCAGGTAAGTGACTTACCCAAGGTCACCCAGCCAAGAATAGAACCCAGGTCTCCTGAATCCCAGTCCAGTACTCCAGCTACTGGGCCATGCTGCTTTAAAAGCAAACACGCACAAAAATCCAAGATGGCCTGAAATTTGGGGCTCTCATCCCTAGCAAGGGATGGCAGCATCATGCTTTTGTGCATCTCTCCCCTGTTGTGGCTTTTTAGGGAACAGTATGGCCGATGCACAGTGAATGCACAGTTCCTTGCTCTGGTGAGGCAGGAAGAAATCCCTAGGCATATTTGGGCTGACTAATATCCAGAGGTGCTGCACCAAGAGGCGACATCTCCTTGGCCATGCAGCCTGGACCAGGCTGATGTCTCAGGCTCACCTAGCCTCACAAAAGAGAGAGATCTGCATGTTAATCTGCAGCTTTTTATTCCTGGCCTCCAGGAGGCCAGAACATATGATAGCATTTGAACTTCAGAGCACCAGCTCCTTCGTACATTCACATGCAACGACCTATTGCCTGAACCAAGAACGAAGAGGCATTGCTGCTAGGAGGTATTGTCAAAGTAAGATGCAATTCACTTGTGCTCACAGCTTCTGACTAGCCAAGAGGACAGAGTTGATCTGCTTCATGACTCCCTTCTGGCTGAAGAAATGCAGAAAGGAAGAGGGGAATTGAAAGGAGAAAGGAAGGTTAATGAGAGAAGCAGCAATAACTGCCCAAGAGTGCCTGCTTCCTGCCTCTGCTCATTACACGACTCAAGGTACCAAAATCAGAGACCCAATAGTGAGGTTCACCTTCCCGGAGCAGCATTCTGTAGGTGGCCTCTAGCTCAGAGATTTCTTGAGGGGATGGTCTTTTAGCAGTAGCTGCTATCCACAGCCGCCCTCTGTGGGATGTGTACCAGGTCCTGCCCTCCACCCTAGAGAGAACAGAAGAGGATGCAGAACTGACATGCCAGCTGAGATCCCACATGGCCCAGTCTTCAATAGAACATTTCACCCTGTGATTCCTGTTACCAAGCTTTGCCCTGGGAAAGGACATTTTCCTCTTCAGTGAGGAGAGCTGTTAGTGAGAAGACTTCTGGAGCCAGTGAATCTCATCAAGCAACTTACTTACATGGTTTAGTCACTCTACTCTGACTTTTCAATACCCAGAAATCAAGACTCCGTACTCCTAGGAGCTAGGCAGTGGTCAGTATGCAATCTAATGGGCAACATGGCCCACAGACGTAGACAAAGCAGTCAGCATCTGCCCTTTTCTTTAGGTGCAGCTCCCAGAGACTATGGGAACAGGATGAAAGGCTCCACCTTTATCAGAATGGCTGGCTTGCAGCATTCCCAGGCTGCTCAGATCCAGGAGCAGGGTAAGATGGGATCTGAAGTCTCTACAGCCTGAGGAACTGATAAGTCTGCTTTTCAGAATTAAAAGTCATCTCCTCAGAAACTTCAGAGAAAAAAAAAAAAATCTACAGAAATTCAGGGATTTCCCAAGACACCCCAATTACACTGGAACAGGGAGACAGCAGCTGATTTGTCTGGAAAACTGCCTTGTAAAGGGGAAGCTTGTCTAGTAACGTCTCCTGGCCCTCCCTGGGGAACCCTGCTCCTAGGCATGGAGCACCGCGATGCTGCAGGTTATCTACCAAGGAATTTGTATAAAAATAGCAAAATACTGGAGTATTTTCAGGCCTTTGTTAATTATCATCATAAAGAAGCTGACTCTTTCCAGTCTGCTCAGTTCCGAACTCAACAGAATGCTCGGATGAAGAAGTGCAGCTCCCTGTTCGTACATATCCTGCCCAAACATTTCCCTCAGGGAAATCACAGTTCCATGTCTTTATTTTTACCTTTTGATTCCTTTTACCAGCAAAGAAGCCCAAGGCTGGTGCATGCTGAGACACCAGCCATCATCTGAGATCTCCTGTAATTCTCGATCCTGAATCCGTAACCTGTTCCTTTCGGAGGCAGACTCATGCCCAGTTTCTGCAGAATGGGCAGTTTTTCTGTGCAGGAGCAAGCCAGTCTGGTCTACCCACTTCAGCATGTTCAAAACAAACACATAACAGAAGGTTTAACTCGGTCCAAATCACTAAGTTTTTTCTTTACTTAAGAACAACAGTGCAGAAGGCACCATGGCCTAGCCCTCCTGCTGGATTAGATCTTTGGCCCACTGTATCAGAACCCTGCTCTTACCATTCTCTGGCTACTGCTGGGTAAGCCAGACTTGAACCCGAAGGGGGTGGGAGGAGAGAATCTAACCTGGGATGGTGCCAGTGTAGCCCAGAGCAAGATGTGGGTCAGGTGGCCACCTTTGTCATGCCCCCGAGAGAGACCACAAGCCAAGCATACAAAGAGTGCAGACCACTCATCAAATGGAGCACTGCATGCCAAAGCCTGGAGTCTCTGCATGCCACACCCTGGTAGCAGCCAAAGCAAGGGAAACTAATCTGCTCTATGTAACCCTCACATTGGCTGCCCTTGAACTAAATGGCAGATTTAAAGAGTAGAACTATCAACCGACATTGTCCCACAACATAGACGGCACATACATAGTGTGTTCACAACTGAGCAACACCCAGTTGGCAGCACCTGCACTGGGAAGAGTTTAAGGGAGGCCAAAGGGATTGTTCAGACAACCAGCTGACACAGCATCCTCCCCCTCCTCGTGGACTGCCATATGGGATATTGGCATTCAGAGCCAGCCTTTGGATGCAGCCACAGACCCCTTCTGGGTGCACAAACAGTACTCATGGCCACTTATCACATGCCTTTTCCTCTTGAGAGGGAATGAGAAAAAACAACCAGCTATAGCCCAAGAGCTCCCACAACTCTTGAAAAATACCTGGATGTAGAAAAACAGTTAAGTGGAGGCAGGAGAGGCACAAACCCTGGTATGAAGACAGGGATGGGTTTAAATTGCATTATCTGGCATGGCCTGTCACAGACTAAGAATAAGCGTATATTAATGCTTGGAAGTGTCTGAGCACAAATGCATGGTGCACAGGAACCAAAGAAAGACAAGAGGGGACACTAGCAAGTGGAGAGCGTGACCGAGGGGGCACAACTGAAATCTGGCAGGCAGATCCTTATAAAGGGAATTTTAAAAGGGAAACTCCTTTAGACTGAATGTCAGGAAACCTTCCCAAGAGCGAGATGCATCAGGCTGAGAAAGGGGGAGGAAACCCACTGCTCTGAGTTAAATATGCCACTGGCAAAAATCCTGCCCAGGCCGAGAGTTTGGGATGGACTAGCCCACCTAGCTGGCCGTGTCCATCTCTCGCTCAGATGATCCTAATCCCACAGAGGAGGCTGGGGGACAGGGAAGAGATGCCATCAACACATGGGAAGTTACAATACTTGGGTGCATGTCTCTTGGCAGCCACTGCTCGGGGAGGAATCAGAAATCGGCACTAACCAAGGGGGCAGGCTGGAGAAGGTGGGGATTCACCAGAAGCCCAGAGCTCACTTCAGACTTCCCCTGGGGTCTCCTCGATGGCTTGCTCAGTGTGCCACAGTTAATGGCATCAATTGTCTCATCCAACCTGCAAGGACACACAAACCACGTTAATACCCCCCGGCCTTCTGTCCCAGAAGCACTTCCTGTCATTTCTCCCAGCCAGGCTGCTCCCCCTGCTGCCTCCCTCCCTCCGATAGTCGGGCTCCTGCAGACACTCAAGGCATGTTTGCTGTAGATATACAGCTGCACTGCTCTGTGTTCTCCCAGGGAGCTACTGGCCCGGAACACTCACAAACGTGCCAGCTAAGGACAGTTCTGCCTGTAAGTCAGACAGAGTGCAAAATTCAGCAGGGACAGTCAGTACTGAGAGCATGGCCCTGCACAGCACAGGGTAGCCCTGTAAAACTGGCATCCAGATCACCCCTGGTCATTAATGATCCCAGGACACTGGTCACAAAGCAAGACTATCTAAAGGGACCCCGTTTATCTGGCACCCCGTAGTATCTGAGCTTCAACAGCCCTGTGAGATGCACATCTTAATTTTACAGATGGGAAACTGAGGCACGGACACTCTAAGGGCAGGTCTTCACTACCCACTGGTTCGGCGGGTAGTGATCGATCCTCGAATGCACTCCTCGTCAACTCCAGAACTCCAGCTTGCGAGAGGCGGAAGCGGAGTCGAAGGGGGAGCAGCAGCGGTCGACTCACCGCCATCTTCACAGCCAGGTAAGTTGATCTAAGATATACCGACTTCAGCTACGCTATTCGCGTAGCTGAAGTTGTGTATCTTAGGTCCTCCCCCCACTTCTAGTGTAGACCAGGGCTAAGTGACTTGCCCAAGGTCACACAAGAAGTCTGTGGCACAGCAGAGACTTAAACAGTCCCAGGCTTGTGTCCAAGCCACTAGACTAGTCTTCTGAGAGCCACAGTGGCCTGGCCAAACCCTAATGTGGGCAACTCCATTTGGAATGTGGTATTCGTCACTCCACCTCCTAAAAGCTGGGGGGCAGTTCTGTACACATAGAATGGCTGCCATGTTCCACCCCAGAGGATGCTGAATTTCATTTGTAGGGGAAGTGATCCCGTTACAGTGAGTCTGGAAGATGCCCAGGTATGCAAAGCTCTACAGAACATCAAGTTATTATATTGTTGCTTCCTTTTTGCCTCTTCTTTATTCCTAGGCATATTTGCACACAAGCAGATTTTTGCTCCTTAGGAGCGTAATCTGCTCCTGAAGCACAAACCCCTAAACTCTCTGTGCTGTCATGACTACAGCAGATGTCTGCAACACCACAGACAGAGGGATGAGATTGCGAACAGGGAAATAAGCAGCAGGAGCAAATCGGTTGCTAAAGAGCTCAGGATCCTGTTTGTCTCAAACAATGAGATACAGGGAGAAGCACAGAACATTCTAACCAAGTGGCAGGGCTGCCTCTCAAGAGAATGGGCTCCGCAGTTTGTCATCTGTTGCTATTGATGGTAGCTCAGCTGCCTCGCTAACAATCACAGATAGCGTTTCTCCTCTCTCTGCTCTCTGGAGCGTACTCTGCTCCCTGCCAGCTCGGTGGCTGATGCCACCTACTCACTTGCTGTGATATTCAGCCATGCTGTCCTGCTCCTCCAGGATCTGCCTGCCAGCAAAGTCGATGGTGATTTTCCTGGCAAGTCGAGAAGCGTGGCGCAGCTCTCGCAGCTCCTCCTCTCTCTTCTGCAGTGCCTCACGCTCTTGTTTGGACAGCCACTGGTTGGAGTCTGTAGCAAAGTAATCCGACTCGTCATCGATGACTTGAGTACGGCGCACGCTGGTGAGAGACAGCCACAGAGAAAAAGCAGAGTGGTACCAGGTACGACAGCAAACAGCCCCAGACATACCTGGAAACATCACATCAGTCATGCAGCCACCCCTCCCCATGCTCCCACGACCCCCTTGTGGTCTCTGGAGAACATGGCTTGTCAGTAACATGAAGCCAGATGCATGAAATTTTGCCCTTTTGAGGACCATGCTGACAACCTGTCAGGAACTCGAGGGAATAAAACGGAAAGAGAGCACAACTACTTCCATCTTAAATACGGAGGAGAACCTGTGGAGACTACACACAACAGCAAGCCCTGGACGCAGCTCTCATGGATTGAGACAGGGCATTATTGTTGCAGTGGCATGAATGTAGTAGAGTGTGATTTGTTCCCTACAGAGGCTGCTTCAGTGTCCTTTACAGATCCCCAAAATCCGCCCCCACTCATGCCCTTCCTAGGTTAAGGCCCCCTTTCCCTTGTAAGCCCCATTCTTCTGGCTGAAGGGGACTGAACAGTTTTCTCTTCCCCATTTCCACCCCAAGGTAGAGAGCACTGAGGCCAAAGCACCAGCAAACCTCACAGACCTAACAGGGGATGGGAGACCAGACAGGGAATTAAGCCCAAGGCTCCTGCAGAGCCCTGCCAACAGACCACCCAGCTGGCCCCTGGCCTCAACACAGTGCTTGAAAAATTCACTCAGTATGAGACTTCTTCCACCTGGCGAGTGCGATCACGTCTCAAAGGGCAAGGATAGTGAGGCGTTTATCCATTGCAGAATGCAGTCTGTCAACCCAAAACTACTTGTGAATTTCACACATGCCACTGGGCTATAGAAGATTCTGGGGCTGGGCTCTCTCAATCTCTTCAGCTGAAGCTGTTCCACTTTTTCAGTAAAAGAAACCAGGAGTGGCCATGGGGCTGAAGCCAGCGTCTGTCCCCCCGCAAAAAAGCCGGGAACAGCTTGGGGCTGAAGACAGCATCCCTCCTCCCCCCGAAGCTGGGAGCAGGTGCGGGGCTGAAGCTGGGAACCCCAGTGGCCCCTCACGCCCCCACAGCTGAAGCTGGGAGCAGCGCGAGACTGAAGCCCCCAGCCCTGGGGCTCCCTGCGGGCAGAAGCCTTGAGTCCATGGGCAGAGTTGTGGGGGCATAAGGGTGTTGTCCCCCCCACCAAACTGCAGTGACTTACTCAGAGTGGGGCAGTCCGGGGGCAGCTCCACCCCACCCCCAACACAGAAAGCAAGGTGTCCTGCTGAGGTGAGTCACAGGGTGGAGGTGGCGCTCTCTCCCTGGACCCCACTGCGTGGAGCTGGCTCAAGCCCTGCCAACTCTTGCCCCCTCCAAAACAGAAGTCAAACTACACCTATGCCCAAGGGTCCCCACCCTTGGCCCAGAGCCCTGAATCCCCCCACCTACCCCCATTGGGCCCTGGCATTTTTATAGCATGTTGAGGGGGGGCTCAAAAAGAAAAAGGTTGAGAGCCCCTGGTTTAGAGTCCCCAGCACGGAGTTCCCACAGCTGCTGCAAGACGAGTGCCGTCAGAACAGACTCAAACATCAGCAGTAGCTGAAAGGCATGTAAGGTGTGTGGTTATGTAGCAAGATGGTCATCTCAGCAGGAGAATTTTCACACCATTGCCTTTGCAAAGTTCCCATGGTTTTCCTTTAAAAGTGAATTGTCGGGGGGGGGGAGGGAGGGGGGAGAGAAACGGGCTTGAGTCTTTCCGCGCCTCCGCCCACCCAACAACAGCAGCAAAAGTTTGTTCTTCTTGTTTTTATATCAGAAATTCAAGTCTTGTCTGCCCTGGAACACCCTGTGGTGACCGGGACGAATGAAACGAGATCACAAGAGAGTGAAAGTGGCAGCCATTGAGAGGGGAAGGGAATTTTACTCTCGCTGTTTAAAACTCTGTTTTTGCTATCATCTATTGAACTCCAGCGGCTACGGCGCATGGGGAAGAAAGGGTGTGTCTGTTAAAGATTCATCACCGCTGGCCTACAGCTAACTTGTAAGAGCTCACAATACACATCCTCGGAGACCCCCAAGAAAGCCGCACCAGAAAAGACCAGACTTGAAATTCCTGATCACTGCAAGGTAGTAAAAAAACTACTTAAAAACAACCACCCCACCTCATTTCAGGCCTTCTTAACACATCAGCAGAAAAAAAGAGGAAAATACCAATTTTTTTAAATGTCCTTTGCTGGTCACCTTTAAATGACATTCTCCATTTAGAGAGACAATCTGTTCAGAGGGAAAAAACATCAGAAAAAGAAGAGGGACAAGCACAAAATTTAGCACCACAACAAAGACTGTAGCTCAAAACAAGAACCATCAATGGGCCAAAGAGAAATTCCTGTGAGAGTCAGGGAATCTCGGCACATTTCATGTGACTGATCCAGCCAGCTGATGTACCACTTCCCTACCAATCTCAAGTCCAACAGCCCCAGAGGAACCATGTTTTCCAGCAGAAATACTGTTCTCAGCAGTATACAATACTGGTGTGACCACCTGCCGGCTGGTCAGTGGCCAATATGAAATGTACTGAGGCATTCAGTGCAATTCCTAGTGGACAAACCTACTACAATGGGTTCGCTTGCTGGAAGTCTCACCTGAGAGGTTAGGACTGGGTCACAGAGACTAGGGTCTCTGAGTCACAGAGACTAGACTCCCCTTCCCCACTACAGGGCCTCCATCTGGGGCAGGAGGCACCAGCTTGCCATACCACTGCCTGGACCACTCCCATCTTGTGATATTTTCTCCATGATTGTGATCCCACCTATAAATTCAGGTTTAATAGATTTGCAGCCAAGGCAGTTTTGGAAGGGATGGAATGCTGATACTATTTAGATCAAAAGTGACTCTGGCCTGCAGGATGGTTTGTGCTATTTCAGCAAGCACCATACCTCATTCTGTCAAATTCCAGCAACTTGTCTTTGTGTTTCACGGCCATCTCCAGACCTGTCTTAAGCTGAGCTTCCTGACGAGGCAGCAGGTCCTTGCTGAGGATCTCCATCTGCCCAGAACTCTCAGTACCTGGGATACACAGACACAAATCATGTTCAGGTTCTTGGGGATGGGCTATCAGTTTAAACACTGCTCCTGCTGCAGCTGGGCACAGAGATACTTCCAAGAACATGTGACATTATAGGAAACTGAAGAGGTCACTTGTCCAAAAGTCCGGCACTTTTAAAATTGTCCTAACCCCCACCTCCCTGCTTCCCCTCTTCCATGTTCTCCTCTCATCCTCCTTTCTCCAGCAACAAATTAAGTGCTCAGATACCATGGTGATGGGCCTGGGATAAAAATCTAGACAGAAACCATTTACCCTTGCTGCTCCAGTCACCTTCCCCAGTAACTTAGTTGTTTAGTTTCTATGGGAAGTAATTCTGCCTGTGTTCCCCCACTTCCCCTTATTTCCCTCAATTTTTGATTATGTCCCCTAATTCAAGCCCTTCTCTGGAAGCCCTGATTGTTCTCCTATTCTGTTCCTACTGAAAAGGGATTTCCAAAACCCTGACTGTAGAGTTCTTTGCCGCAATATGCTGCTTGTTATTTTATTTTCTGATCCTCCAATTTCTCTTTTCTCCTACTCCCCACACCTTTCAACATGCAACCCACCCCCCAATCCTCCTCTTCCTCCTCCATCTAGCTGGCATTGTTTGATTGCCCCCCTGTGTCTTACACTGACTGTCCTCTGTCCCCATGCTCAGCCCCACAGATGTCTGTCCCTCATTAGCTATTTTGATTGGACCTCTCCACCTGAATCTTGCATGAGCCTTGTTTTCCAGTGGGATTGAAATCCAAAAGGCCTGGTAGAGTGACATGCGTTTCCAAAGTGGGTGATTTGAGAGGTGTGTGACATCTGAGGGTCAAGCCTGCCTTATGGGCTGAACATACTCAACCATTAACAGGACAGGAAAGCAGGGAGGAGATTGCAGCAGCAGCCAGCCAGGGGAAGCAAGCACAGTTCCTGAACCAGCCAGTGGGATTTTCCTCGCCATTTCCTCTTCAGGAATATATCTCTTCTATTAGGGCCTACTCCAAAGCCTGGTAAGTCAATGGAAAGATTCCCATTGGCTTCAATGGGCTTTGCATCAGGCCCTTAGCAGATCCAGAAGCTTGGGGTCATTTCTCCTCTATGGCTGGACACTGGGAGCAGGTTTCATATCGATGGATATTTTACTCCTGGGCGCGTGGCTCTCTGCAACAGCCAGACACAAATCTGAAGAACTAGCTCAAGCACTGTAAATACTTAAAAAGAAAAGGAGTACTTGTGGCACCTTAGAGACTTAACCAATTTATTTGAGCATGAGCTTTCGTGAGCTACAGCTCACTTCATCAGATGTTTACCGTGGAAACTGCAGCAGACTTTATATACACACAGAGAATATGAAACAATACCTCCTCCCACCCCACTGTCCTGCTGGTAATAGCTTATCTAAAATGATCAACAGGTGGGCCATTTCCAGCACAAATCCAGGTTTTCTCACCCTCCACCCCCCCACACAAATTCACTCTCCTGCTGGTGCTAGCCCATCCAAAGTGACAACTCTTTACATAATCAAGTCGGGCTATTTCCTGCATTCGCAAAAAGAAAAGGAGTACTTGTGGCACCTTAGAGACTTAACCAATTTATTTGAGCATGAGCTTTCGTGAGCTACAGCTCACTTCATCAGATGTTTACCGTGGAAACTGCAGCAGACTTTAAATAGAAATAGCCCGACTTGATTATGTAAAGAGTTGTCACTTTGGATGGGCTAGCACCAGCAGGAGAGTGAATTTGTGTGGGGGGGTGGAGGGTGAGAAAACCTGGATTTGTGCTGGAAATGGCCCACCTGTTGATCATTTTAGATAAGCTATTACCAGCAGGACAGTGGGGTGGGAGGAGGTATTGTTTCATATTCTCTGTGTGTATATAAAGTCTGCTGCAGTTTCCACGGTAAACATCTGATGAAGTGAGCTGTAGCTCACGAAAGCTCATGCTCAAATAAATTGGTTAAGTCTCTAAGGTGCCACAAGTACTCCTTTTCTTTTTGCGAATACAGACTAACACGGCTGTTCCTCTGAAACCTGTAAATACTTAGGGATTTAGATTCTTCCCTGCTCGCAGGATGGTAATGAAAGCCTTGGTACTGTGACAAGGACAGCCACACTCCAAGCAAGGTCTAGTGGCACTTGCAGGGAGAGGGGCAGAGCTGAGCCCTGAAGATGCCAAGTCAGGAGGCTCGTTCCATTGACATTTGTAAAGGAAACTAGGCTAGAGCCCCCCCAGATGAAATGGAGTTCAGCTCCTGTTCCTCTCCACCCACACCAGCAGCACTGTCTGAAATCAAATACGCAGCAATCAAGACAGGGAGATACTGAAAACACCTTTTCAGCAAGCTGGGGCGCTGCTACTTAGCGCCAGCTCCTGCACCTCAGTCACTAGGAAGAGGAGCCTACACTGAGACCATAGAAGACTAGATTCCAGGCTCTAACCAGAGGACCTGGAAATCCAGATGTTTCAGCAAAATTAATGCAGACGGCCCCAGAATCCATAGGATTTCACTAGGGGGTTAAGTGTTGTTAGCTTTGCTTCTCCTCTTGGTCCTGTTCCTACATTTACCACCTCAGAAAAGTGTCAGACACAAAATTGTTCCAAAATATTAATATCAGCTGCTTCCACAGAAACCTCACAAGTCCCACTGCTGTAATCCCAGTCCCCGGCAGCAGACACTCTACATGGGACTTTTATTCTAATTTTTAAGGACTGCTGCAAGTGCCTCATTTCCACAAATAATTCCAGGCTGTCTAATGGCCAGCCTCGGTGCTTTGCGGTCAGTGCATCATGCATTGCCACTCAAGAAATTCAGACGCTACACCCAGACCTGGTCTCCCCTGGCTAGTGCCTGGGAACCATGCAGAAGGGGAAGCACAACATGCTGGGCAAGAAACAGGACTGATGAGCTCCAGTGAGATTCTCATCCAGCCCTCCAAGGCCAAAGAATGCTGTCACAGGACTGCAGTGGCTTGGATACATTTTGGAGAGCTTTGGTCATCTTCTCCAGGGAGTTCAAATTCTGTAGAAAGCGTCCAGAGGCAGTCCCTGAATCTTTGGGAACTTTCCCACACACAGTTTTCTAGAGCCCCTCACTATAACCAGAAGGAACAGATCTATACTGCTAAGAGACAAAAAAGATTTAGGCCCTGTCTACTACATAACACCAGTGAAAACATAGGCATAGGCTCTAGTCTAATGTAACAGTAGAGCAGAGGTGGAACGGTGTATAACTTTCTGGATTAACTGCATTACACATGATTGCTACCAACCTGCCATGAGCTTCTTCAGCAGCTTCTGGCTCTTGTTTGAGTCACGCTGCAGAATGTCCTGCTCTTCATTCGTGCACACCTAAAAGACAACAAGAAGATCAAGGCTAAGAGTGATACTTAGCACCTGATAGCCTCAAAGCCATTGACAAAAGTTAAGGGTGAGCTGTAAAGGATAATGAAGAGTGGGTCCACAGGATTTCACCAGGGTCCACAGGCCGTGGACCCTTCTGCATCTTCGCTGTGTATGGAAAGAAGACCTTGATCTCTGCTCATTTTTTTATCTTAGGTTTCAGAGTAACAGCCGTGTTAGTCTGTATTCGCAAAAAGAAAAGGAGTACTTGTGGCACCTTAAGTGAGCTGTAGCTCACGAAAGCTTATGCTCAAATAAATTGGTTAGTCTCTAAGGTGCCACAAGTACTCTTTTCTTTTTTATCTTAGACATCTCAGCAACACCAAGACTGGTTTTTTCTGTTCTTTTGCTGAAGGATTTCAGGGATGTGTGGTTCTCTCACAACTTCATTAAAGAGGTGGGTGGCATTTAACAAAGGCATCCTTTCTCTCAGGTGGTTACTAGGCACTGGAGTTAGATATTTAAAATACTCTGATTAAAACTTCTCTCTCCTCTCACCTATTCAGCTTTCACTCTCTTGTGAAGTCAATTGTACTGGCTTTCCAGTCACTACACTGTCCGAGGGAGACAAAAAGTTCAAGGGTTTTTGTTGTTCTTTTAAACAAAATTCATCATAACATTGTGTGGAATAAAAGGTCGGACACCGATTCCCCCTCCCCTCCCTCCCCCGGCTACCTTTAAAATGCCTTCATTTTGGTTGTTTTAAATAACATATTTAACTCCATTTTGTAGAGAACTCTCAGGAGAAAGGAACTCTCTGTTAAAGGTCTAATCCTCCCGCCATTTTCCCTTCAGATAAGCAGACAGAATGCACAATATGCTGTGAGACTCCCGAGAATTCTTTCCTGCAAAACAAAGGTCGGCCCAATTTGACATTTTTCATATTCCTAAGGTAAAAATAAATTTAAAAATCCTTTTAAAAAAATGACACGTATGCACAGCCTGCCATAACCACCTTTCAGGGCTTCATCCATCACAAAACAGAAAAAAAGGGCCCAACCCCAATTTTTATTTTACTTTTCTTTATAGAGCTCTTTTAATTAATTAATTCCCACCCACCCTAAGGAATCAGAGCGCATCAGTCCATTTTATAAATGGGGAAAGTGAGGGCCAGGAAAATGAAAACGCAACTCGTGTCCTCCTGTGGAAAAACACACATGAGCTTGAATGGCAAAGAAAATCTGATCACATAAAATCCTATTTGGGAGGCACCTTCTGATCTGACCCTGTATTGTCTCCCAGCCCTTCCGGAATGCAAAGATCATTAAAAAAAATTCTAAATATAGGAATGGAATGGTCATTTCTGCTCCAGACTCTTTATACTGGGTTAAAGGGCCGAAGTAGCATAAATATCCTGGTTCCAGCTGGAAAAGATTTCCCTCCAGTGCAAGCACTGTGGAGGACCCCACTGCAAGCTCCAGCAGGCAAAGGGAGTGTGCCAGGGGGCTCCAGTGCTGTGGCCTACAGGGAAGCCCCAGGAGGCTGCCATAATTTAGGTAATTTAGAGCTCTGTAAATTATGTCAGCAGCCTCTCCAGCCCTTGGAGTCACCCAAATTCAGAAGGGTGAACAGATGGCTTAAAGCCACCTTACTCCCCCCTGCGCTGCAAGTTGGGTGCAGCACAGACTCTCACCCTACAGCCTTAGCGAGGATCCAGGTTCTAAAGCAGTGGTTCTCAAACTTTTGTACTGGTGACCCCTTTCACATAGCAAGCGTCTGAGTGCGACCCCGCCCCCCTTAAATTAAAAACACTTAAATATATTTAACACCATTATAAATGCTGGAGGCAAAGTGGAGTTTGGGGTGGAGGCTGACAGCTCGCAACCCCCCCGTAGTAACTTCACAGCCCCCTGAGGGGTCCCAACCCCCAGTTTGAGAACCCTTGTTCTTAAGGGACTTTGATCGGAGCAGGCCAATTCGGAAGGGGGAAGAACTTTGCTAATTTACAGGAAAGATAAGAAACTAGTGGGGCTAATTCAGCCACATGCCATCTCCAAGACCCAAGCATGAAAGACTGCAGTTAAGTATGGCAGATAGAAAAAAGCAGCATTACATACCAGTGTACTACAAAATAAGCAGGGGCCGGAGCCCTCCTGTTCGCAGACAATGCGGCCACAGGTCAAACAGTTATTGATGAGTTTGTGCTTCTGGCCCAGGCACTCACAGGTGTGGCGTCCAGGGATCAGGACTGCCAGTTTGTCCTGACCCTCCTTGGTGTACAGGTTGACGAATTTGGCCTTTTTCTTGGAGGTACTGCTGACGCTGCCACCACTACCCATCTCTTGTGCCTAATTTAGAAAGAGCAAACAGTGAATTTAATCTGCATTCTCACTGCAACACAAACATCAGAAAGAAACAGGGGCCCTTTAAACAAAGAATGGGGATAAACAGCCAGACAGATACCTGGCCAGCTTGAGTGAAAGTGGGACCAGACTCCAAATTCAAACCAGGATGATATCACTGAACAGAAGCAAGCCTCAGAAAAGGTCAGCACCATTTACATGAAAGGAGGACTGCTCAGCTTCGTGTTCTCTCTTTGCAAACTGGAATTGCCTGGGTTCTATGTGCCGGAGAGAAAGTTCTTGGATTCTGCGACCAAGAGCCCACATTAGGTTTTGTTAAATCAAACAAAAACTATAGAAAATCAGACCAGCAATCCAAAGCCCAGCCAACACCTTGGTGCAAGACACAATGCTAGTGCTGAACAAGGTGGGCAAATGGTACAGCATGATAAATCCACATTCCTGACACATCTATAAAGTAACCTATGCACCCAAACGCAGATGGAAATCACAAACACCTGAGAGAGAAGAGACCTTTTAGCTCACACAGATTATGTATTAATTATATTGATCAGTTATGAATTCCCAGTAATCACTCAATTGACAGGTTCTTGTCCCAAGATCAGGCCAAATATTATTACAATTATTGTTCAGTTAGGAATCCTGATGTGCACAGTTGCAACACTCACACTTTAGGAACCCTTCTGTATTTACAAATAGTTTATTAATACATTTAGCAAAGTCACCAACACGCTAACCCAGCAAGGTAGATAGATATGATACAGAACGTACCTCTGAACATCAATATACACTATCCCTTGCAGAACAACCTGAACTGTTACCCAATATCTTCCTCATCACCAGTAGCCATCATTCTGGCACCTCCCAATGGCTACCTCTCTCTCTCCTCCTGCCCACAGGCTGGACACAACTTTTATAATATGTTACACTGATATCACTATGCCTAATGCCTATTCAGTAGGGGTTTCTCCCCTCTTCCTTACATGTATTTCCTCACACTACTAAAGTTGAGGTGTCTTTCTTCTGTAGGTTAGTATATTAATGATCTCAACTTACCACATACGTCAATTCATTACCATGGCACTCTTGTGGTCAGACCGCTGCGGATGTTCTATCCAAAAGAGGGCATTCGCTCATGTTCCTGTGGTTGGCTGGTGTTGTTATGGGCAAAATTCCCCTTTACACACTCTATTTCCAGTTCCCCAGAACATAGGGGTGATCACTAGACTATTTATCTGTGCCAAAGTTCATAGGCTTCAAGCCCTATGCTACATGCTGAAACCAATGTCTTACAGAACACAGGCTTGTAGGTTTCTTACTGCTGAACAAATCAATGCTAAAGTGAGCACTATGGGCTACACATCTAATCCACAGCCCACCTCTCCCACCTGAGAAGGATTTCTCTATGCAGTGTATATTCTTTGGCAATTTGACATACTGTAATGTATTGTTGTTCTCATCTGAGGCACAATATTAGCAAGATTGGCACGTTACTTTTGATGTTTGTCTCTCTCAGGTGCATACTTTGTCTTATGCCGAGGTGACTCTGATGATAGATGGGACAGGACACCATGGATAATGGCTGCATGAGTGGCTGGTCAGTGGAATTCTCAATCTTTTCCCTCGAGTCCTCTTTCACCTTGAGCACTGAAATGAGTTCTCGCTTCCTTCAAGTCTCTAGCAGGCATTGTTTCTGATAAAGTTTGCCTCTCACTTATAGATTCCAAGGCCCTCACATCATGGAACACAGAAATTGCTATAGTGGAACCAAACGTATCTCTAGCCTAATGTTACTTCTCTGATAACGGCCAACACCAGATGCTTTGAAGGAGGGTATAAACTTACAATAATGTGTCTTCGTGTGTAACACCATCCCCTGAGCCGAGGGGGAGGCAGGTTTTCCTGATCCCAGCTGATAAGCAACTCATGGGTTGAAGCCTGAGGATCGATCACCCTTATTTTATCCTCACAATTGTCACTCCAGATTCTAGTCATGTTCAAACAGTGAATCTAGTCTCTGCCTGTTGTTTATCATCTGTGATATGCTTGAAAATCCTCTTGTGGTGCTGGACAGTCTCCCTCTGCCTCTATTCTTCCTAGTCTCTCCTAGACTTGGGGGAAGGGCCATTTCTAAGAATCCCTCCTCAGTACGGCCTGGCTCTATCACAGATGTAACACTTCACTGGCTCTGCTCACTGTATGTTGTTAACAGATCACTCCAACTTCCTGAACTTCACCCCAGCTATTGTTGGTTCTAGGTTCCCAGGTCTCCATTGTTGCTTCTGTCTCAGATGGCGCCAGGTAACAGCATCAGGACACCTTCTCTCATGTCTCTTCCTTTTCCTGTCTCTGTTGCGTACAATGTTCTGACTCACTCCTCTTGTTTCAATGGTGCTGTGACTCTGGTTTAGGGTTTAATGATGGGTGCTTCCTCCATCACCCCTGCTCTGTCCAATCAGCACTACTTCCACAACCAGGCCAGAGCTCTGCTTTTATTAACAAGAATGAAAAGAGACACAGTGACCTCAGTTTGCAGGCCTTGCCAGAGGTTTCTCAGCACCTTAATTAGGGTAACAGAGAAAACTCTAAGGAAATAGCTGAAACCTCCTAAGCCTGTTTAACCCCTTCATTTACAAAACAAAGTCCATATTCCTATTCCTTTCCCTTTCAGACGATTTAAACTTTAAAGGTGTTTTCAGCATTTTAAAGTATCCCCATAGGAAAACCTCTATTTATATTAAATAGTAAAACAGGGATGGCCAAAGTGCAACCCATAAAACTCTACAATTTGGCCTGTGGCAACTCTCACTTTCAGCATTCAGCTGTAACCCCTGGGGACTACATGTCCCAGCATGCAATGTTCCATCTTGAGCCAAAGGACTCAAATCAAGAACAATGCATATTAGGACCCTTATTTTTTTGCAGGTTGCTCCATCACATTAAAGAGAACAATGGCTGCAACCTGCTCTATTTGATACAAAGTTATGGCTCCTATTCTACACCTGGACTGTGGCATAGGTTAACTGCTCAGGCCCCTGGTAAGCTGCCTATAAGTCTCCAAGTCAGATGCCCTGTGCTAGAAGCAAAGCCCAAAGAATGAATCTGGAAAACTGTACAAGATGACAGCAAAGATTCTCATTTCCTTAATGTGTGCCCTGAGAGAGAGAGAACTATGGAACTGAAAGAGAAGGTGTTAGTGTGCTGTGTTTGTGTGTATCCCAGTGGTGGGGAGCTAATGCTTGGAGACTAGGATTGTGTCGGTTATGAACAATGTCCTAACTTCAGATTTCCTGCTTTGTAGGTTTGCATTTCAGTGTATTTCCATTTTGGTGACATATGCATGGGCAGCCTTAACTCTAACGGAACAAAGTTTTGTTTGCAAGTTTCCTAGGTTGGTTTTAAATGTAGGAGGCTAAGGACGCAGGGCTAGAGATGAGCTGCTAGGCTGGAAATGGGGGCTAGGCTGGGGCATAGATGCTGTGAAGCCAGTTAAATAATCAGATCTCCTCCAAACTTTGCAGGCCAGTGGAGAAAGCTTTAACCAATGCTTCAGCTTCCTCTGTCTGGCACTCAAAGGTTTTCAAGTGAAGCAGCAGGAGCCGGAAAAGCTTTGAGTGCCCACTAAAGCTTTCGCCAGAGCAAATATAAAGCTTTAAACCAAGCAGATGTGACTGTTTCACCAGCACGCCAGTTTCTTAGCGCTGCACCTGGACCAATACCCTACCAAGGCCCTCAGCCTTCTCCATCCCCTGCTTTAAGCAGACACCTTCCATTGCTCACTATCTATTTTCATGTGTCCACTGCCCCATCCAGTCACCTCATAAAACAAAGCACTGTCCACACTGGCAAGTTTCTGCACAGTAAAGCAGCTTTCTGCGTTGTAACTCCTGAGGTATAAAAAAACCACCTCAACGAGAGGTGTAGTGCTTTCTGCACCAGGGATATGGCGCTGCAGGGCCAGTGTAGACACCGTGGCGATTACAGCACTGCAATTGGCCTCTGGGAGGTGTCCCACGATGCCTGTTCTCACCTCTCTGGTCATCAGTTTGAACTCTAGTGCTCTGTCCTCAGGTGATCAACCGTCATCCCCACCTCGTACATTCTTTGCAAATTTGAAAGTCCCCTTCCTGTTTGCTCGGTGATGCGTGCAGTGATCTCAGCGCATCTTTCCAGATGGCCATGCCTGCTCCATGCACCAGGCGATCCCCCACTTGGAGCAATGCTGAGCTGCTGGACCTCATCAGCATTTGGGGAGAGGAGGCTGTGCAGTCCCAACTGCGCTCCAGCCATAGGAATGATGATACCTATGGACAGATTTCACGATGCGTGATAGAAAGGGGCCATGACTGGGACACACTGCAGTGCAGGGTCAAAGTGAAGGAGCTGCGGAACGCCTACCACAAGGCACACGAGGCAAACCGCCACTCCGGTGCTGCACCCACGAGCTGCCGGTTCTACAAAGAGCTGGACGCGATACTCAGTGGCGACCTCACCTCCGCTGCGAAGACCCTGTGGAAACTTTGTTGGCTTGCATGCCAGTCAAGAGTGGACCGAGCCAGAGGAGGAAATCTTGGATGAGGATGTGGAGGGGAAGGGGGACCCAGAGGCAGACATGCAGCCAGGATCTCTTTTCTACTCTGGAGAAGGCTAGCCAGTCACAGCTGTCGGATGCTGGCGAAGCGCAAACAGGAGAGGAGGCCCCTGGTAAGTGGATTTGATTTTGGGAATTGCTGAGGCGAGTTGTCAGTGGCAGGAGGGCTGCAGAAAGCAGGCTTGTCTCTGTATGATGCAAGTACCACCACATGCCTAGTCTGAGTGGCAGAACAGGCTGTTGATTGCCTCAGAGATCTCCAGGAATCTCTCATGGAGATACTGGGCAATCTGCTGCTGCAGGATCCTCGGCATAGCTGCTTGGTTTCTTGTCCCATTAACGGTAACTTTCCCGCACCATCGTGCCATCACTTGTGGGGGACCATTGCTGCACACAGGTGAGCTGCATAAGGGCCAGAGCGGAAGCCTTGGAGAAGACCCTCCCTTGTTTCCCTGCTCACCCTCAGCAGCAAGGTATCTTCCATAATGGTCAGATCCTGTGAATAACGTGGGGACAGGAATGATTATCAGGCCCCTCCTACAGTAATGGGTCTCCCCCAGAGCCACGTGCCCAGTGTACAGCAGGGTCCGGGAAGAGTGATTTACCCTGTCCCTGCGGCTACTCACCATTTTGGCCGTCTTGTGGCTCATTGTGCTTGCCTGGGCTCAGCCAGTTAGTGACAGGTGTGTGAATACTGGCTGTGTTTTAAATCACTGAATCAGTGTTCTCTGTGTTGCAAACAATACTGCTTATGTAAAATGTTGCGTTTAAACTTCACAGAGATAACCTTGGGAGCCCAGCTTCCCTCTTTGTTATCGGTGGCTGAATGGCTGCGCAGAATTAGAAAGCGGCCATGAAGAACTAAGGAGGACTTTCTGCGTGAAGTTATGATGCACTCCGCAGCTGAGAAAAAGGAACTGAAGGAGTGGTGGGACAGCGAGAAGAGGGACCTAACGGAGAATGCGGCATGCCAGAATGAAGCCACAGAGCAGCTCTTGAACGTTATGGAGTGCCAAGCG
Source organism: Caretta caretta (assembly GCF_965140235.1). NCBI lineage: Eukaryota > Metazoa > Chordata > Testudines > Cheloniidae > Caretta > Caretta caretta. The sequence goes on along the minus strand of NC_134215.1, from coordinate 45,317,127 downwards.
GACATGTTCCAGGCGATACTCACATTGCAAGCTGAGCAGCTCCGCACCCTCCCTCCCCTGCAGCCACTGTCACACAACTCTTTCCCATGCACCCCCCAGACGCCACCAACAGACTCTTATCAACCTCCTGGCTCCAGTCTTTACCCATGGCATTCTATTCCTGCCCCATCACAGTCCAGCACTGTGGACTCCCACCACCCACTGCACTCAACACCCATCCCTCTGCAGTTTGGCCCTGCTGAAGTACAGTACCTGCTGCATTGTACTACAAAGGAGAAGGCTGGATATGATCCCTGGACATACACAAATCTTTAGCCATCCTGGGATCCACCTCCTCCCGCATCCCCCTCAGTGCTGATGGGACATTTTGTTTGACTCTCTCCTCTGGTTGTTTTTTAATAAAATAATTGTGTTGGTTTGAAAGCAATCTTTATTCTGTTAAGCGAAAGCAAACAGATCTGTGCAAGGCGACAGGTAATTTTCTTAAACCTTCATAGTGCATCGTCTGCACCAATCACAATGACCTCCTACCATTACAAGCACTGCACTCCTGAGCATAGCAACAAATGTTACTAACTTTCAGCTTCAAATTGCTGCCTCAAGGCATCCCAGATCCTTATGGCTCCACGCTGCGCCCCTCAAATAGTCCTGTTCTCTGGCTGTTCAAACTCAGCCTCCAGGTGCTGAGCCTCTGCAGTCCAGCCCCGAGTGAAGCTTTCACCCTTCCCCTCACAAATATTATGGAGCGTACAGCATGCAGCTGTAAGCATAGGAATATTGTCATCAGCCAGGTCCAGCTTCCCATATAGGCAGTGCCAGCGGGCTTTTAAACTGCCAAAAGCAAACTCAACAGTCATTCTGCACTTGCTCAGCCTGTTGTTGAACCGCTCCTTGCTGCTGTCAAGTTGCCCCGTGTATGACTTCATAAGCCACGGCACTAAGGGGTAGGCGGGGTCTCCCAGAATCACAATGGGCATTTCGACTTCCCCTACGGTGATCTTCTGGTCCGGGAAGAAAGTCCCTGCTTGCAGATTCTTGAACAGGCCAGTGTTCCGAAAGATGCATGCGCCATGCACCTTTCCAGACCAGTCCGCGTTAATGTCCGTGAAACACCCATGGTGATCCACAAGCGCCTGGAGAACCATTGAGAAATACCCCTTGCAATTAATGTACTCAGTGCCTAGGTGGCCTGGTGCCAGAATTGGACTATGTGTGCCATCTATCGCCCCTCCGCAGTTAGGGAAGCCCATTTGTGCAAAGCCATCCGCAATGTGACACACATTTCCCAGAGTCATTGTCTTTCAGAGCAGGATGCAAGTAATGACCCTGCACACTTCCCTCAACACGAGTCCAACGGTCGACTTTCCCACTCTGATCTGGTTAGCTACCGATCGATAGCAGTCTGGAGTAGCCAGCTTCCACTGTGCAATCACCATGTGCTCCTCCAGTGTAGCTCAGCTCTCATTCTCGTGTCCTTGCGCTGCAGGGCTGGGGCGAGCTCATCACACAGTCCCATGAATGTGGCTTTCCTCATGCAAAAGTTCTGTAGCCACTGTTCGTCATCCCAGGCGTGCATGACGATGGGATCCCACCATTCAGTGCTTGTTTCCCGAGCCCAAAAGCAGCGTTCCACTGTGGTCAGCACCTCCGTGAATGCCACAAGCAATCTCATGTTGTAGCTATTTCGCATGGTGTGATCAATGTCGCACGCCTCTTGCCTCTGTAATTTAAGGAATAACTCCACTGCCATTCATGATGTGTTGGTCAGGACGAGCAGCATACTGGTCAACAGTTCAGGATCCATTCCTGTAGACCAAAGAGGCAGAGTGTGCAGTACGCTAACTGTTGAAAGATGGCACCAAATCTGGACAGAAGCACAGGGATTGCTGGGATGCAAAGAAATGCATCACAGGACATTGGGACTGGACCCATGATACCCCGCAACCCCATCCGTCTTCCCACAATTCCTAGTGGCAGAAGAGGAAGAGATGCACCGCTCCGAATACCGCTGCAAGTGCCACAAGTGTGAACATGCTATTGTGCAGGCAGCTGTCAGTGTGAACACCCAACAGCGGTTTCCCTTCAGCACTCTCTGAGCGGCGCTGCAACTCCCAGCACGGTAACTGCCACTGTAGACATACCCTTAGACTAGATCTAAGACACATGCTACTTTTTCCATTTCAACATTAGCTGTGTATTCATTAACACTGCCAGGCACAATCATTTATGTTGCTTCTGGGGACTGATATCTTCACTGTCTGTTACATATATTAATCCAAGCTTTCATTTTTAAAAAAAAATGATGTCTCTTGTCCCCAGGGTTGTGCAGAGAAACTTGAAAATATAAACAGAGTATAAGCCAATGGAGTGCTGTGAGCATGAGTCTGCGGAGAGCCTGAAACAACAGTCCTAAAATGTGTGACCTGCCCCATTCATTCCAGTGGGACTATTTACTCTAAGGGCTAGTATACACTGGCAGCGCTTTCATGTGGCTTGTGCGGTCGAGGCAGAGCACTGGGAGAGAGCTCTCCCAGCACTCTAAAAACACTACCCCCATGAGGGGCATAGCTCCCAGTGCTGGTGCACTGTCTACAGTGGCGCTTTACAGCGCTCAAACTTACTGTGCTCAGTGGGGTGTTTTTTCACACCCCTGAGCACGAAAGTTGCAGCACTGTAAAGTGTCAGTGTAGACAAGCCCGAAAACTTGCTGGAGATTTCTGCTAAAGTGATCAGCCCTGAAGGTCTGCTTTCTGCGGTCTGTTAGATCTGCTACCCTAGTCCAAAGTGGTATTGCTCCATGCCATGTTACACGCAGTTGTTTAGTAAAGACTGTCCCATGCTAGCAGTGCTAATGAGTCCCCAGAACAGTTACATCTGTTCACACAGTTAGCTCCTATTGCTGGAAGTCAGTTGCGGCTTGCACAAAGCCATCTATTTCCTTCTGCTCCTCTGTGAGACCCATTTGCTCCGCATTCCACAGTTGCCACTCTGCCCTGGCTGCCAGGCACACTCACCTTGGCCAGATCAAGGGGTGTTTTTACTTCCTCTGCAGGCAGATTGGGCTCAGCATACAGAGATGTTTCTTGCTTGTTCCTTCCTTTGCGCCTCCCCCTCTTGCCTTGGTCTCCAGCCCGATGCACATCTGAAATCTCTAAAGGGTTGTGCAAAGAGAGAGGAAGGTGTGTTAGCTAGCAGCAGTGAATATTGCTGACCTCTTGGGGAGAGTGATCACTTGGCTTTAAACCTTCAAAATGGGCAGAAAGGGAGATCCAGAACTAGCTGCAGAAGATGCTTCGTGGCCCTACAAGCATCTGCTGATCAAGTAATTAAGACAAGTTTTGGTTACTTTTGATACTTTCATCCTACCACCCACCATCTCTTTTTCTATATATTGGCAAAGGGTCAGAAGCCGTCTGAGAGGACTTTCTCCATCGGGTTACCAGCTCTTCTATAAATCGACTTTTCTTCCCATCTGTTCCCTGGATGAGGTCAATTACATACTCTCGGATCTCCTCCTCATTTTCAATTGACAAGATGTACCTGGAAGGGGACAAAAAGAAGAAAACTGATAACATGAGTATATTTTCCAAGAGACAGGCAACACCAAAGCTAACCTCAACTTTCCCTCCACACTCTTTGAATCAAGTTACTTCAGCGAGCATGGGAGAGAAGACGTTACAAAAAAGGCCCAAGAGGAAGACAAATATCTGAGGAAGATACGCTTGGAAAAATCCCTTGTTATTTCTGGACCAGTGAAAAAACGGGAAGGTCAGATACCTTTCCAACCCACCCCCTCCCCACCAACAATGACAACTCCACTCTTCCTACTACCAAAGGAAATTAAAACCACACTGGGATTCCTGCTCACTCCATACTCTCTAATATTGAACCACAAATGAAGTCCAAGACAATCTCATGGGTTTAAATATTATTGAAATAAATATTTCCTCCTTCTACTTGTCTACAAACATCAAAATCTTTTGTCCTTCTCTTTCACCTTCGAATGGAAGAATATCAAAGCACTTTACAAACAAACACCCCTTCCCAAATACATGGCAGATGGAATTAATCCTGATCTATTTCACAGAGAGGTTACCTGATATGCCAAAGATGATGCAGGAAATCATCAGAGCCAGGAATACAAAAACCCAGGGCTAACAACTACTTCATAACCTATACACACACAACACATCAAAACTAGATTGCCCACAAAGAACAGACTGGACCTTCACTTTAAAAGTGACTGATGAAAGTGGCGAGGGACGGGGGAGGGAGAGGAGGAGGTTGTGCCCATGTTTGTTTCTTTATAGTGCATAACAAAGGCCTGAAACATTTTACACATACTGGAGAATTTCCTGAGGGTCCCAAAGAGGTAGACTGAGAGCATGCCAGTCCTTCAGGTGCAGGAGTCCTGATTTTCTTCCAACTGTTTGTACCATAGTAGTTGAGTTACACAGGTGTTGAACAATAAACAAAATTTTAAACAATGTGAATTATCTGTCCTTTGCAAATCAAATTGCACTTGCTTGGTATCTGCAGTATCATAAGCCCATTAATTCTCTAATCACTCATAGTGTCTTCCAGGAAAAACAAGAATTTTGAATGTAAGAGAAAGCAGCTGGAGTGGGAGGAGACAAAAAAAAAAAAAAACCCACCAACCTTTCAGATTATCTTTATCCATAATAAAGAAGCAAAAGAAGAGCACAAGCCCAGTTTTTCCTTTGCACTAGCCTTACAGGGCTCATCCAAAGATGCACAAACAGTAAACTACACAGGAGCTGCACTTGGAAGGCTGAAGGGCTGAATGAGCTCTGCTAGGAATCAGATACAACTAAGCCATTCCCGGTCCTGAGACACCCAGTGTTGCATTTAGAGGCTCGCCCTAGTAGGTTACAAAGTTACCTCTGGATTTGGACAAGGACTTCAGGTGAGGAAATACCAGCATGATTAAAATTGTCTCTCCCTTGGAAAAGGATACAAATCCACTTCATAATGTCTATATGAGAAAGACTACAGGTGTGATGGGAGAGAATAACTGGCACATTGATACTATAGGGAGAGAGACTACGCATGGGTTTTCACAGCACAATTAGCTCGAGTTAGCATACTCAAGTTTACTGCACTTGAGTACCTATCGAGGGACTACAATTGAATGCCTGCTTGGTGTGGTGCTCTGTCCCTCTTTGGTAGCACTAGACCAGGGGTGGCCAGCCTGAGCCTGAGAAGGAGCCAGAATTTACCAATGTACATTGCCAAAGAACCACAGTAATACATCAGCAGCCTGGTCGATCAGCGCCTCCCCCTCCCTCCCGGCCATAGGCACCGACTCCGTGGGTGCTCCGGGGCTGGAGCACCCACAGGGAAAAATTAGTGGGTGCTCTGATTAACCAAAAACCTGAGCCAATAAAAGAAAAAATGGAAAAGAGCAAAGACTCCTTTTCGCAAGAAAAGCTCCCTCTCTTCAACATCCAGGTGTTGTGGGAAGCTTTAGGCCCATGAACAGTGAAAAACAGATGTATGTAGTAAAGTAGTTCCTGGCTCCCGGAGCTCCCAGGCACCAGAGAGTCAGAGGGGGAAGTCCCATCAGGGACCATCCAGGCCACCCCAATCCACACTGAGCGGGGGCCCAAGTGGGGTCAATTGAGCCCTACAGCAGGATCTGTAGAGCTGCAACCTGACCAGTCCAATCTGAATCGGTCCTTGTCTCTTACCACTCCCCCCCCACCAACGACCCGACCCTCTCCCTTCCCCTACCGACTCTCATCCCCTCCCCTCCCGCCATCTACCCGAGCCTCTCCCTTCCCCCGCGCCGCGCCGCGCACCCCACGATTTCCTCGCTGACATCCAGCCCGAAGTCGCCGCGCAGCTGCTGGATGCACCAGGCCAGGAGCGCCCCGGCAGCGGCCATCTCGGCCCGGGGAAGGGAGATCTGGGCGCCCCGCCGGCCCCGGCGGCGGCTCGGTGCAGCACTTCCGGCCCGCCGGGCAACGCGGGCCGCGGCGCGGGGTTCCGCCGCCTCGCTGCGCCCAGCCTGAGCCAGGCCGCGGCAGCCGCGGAGGGGCAGGGCCTGAGGCGTCCCGGCGGGGGAAGCGGCCGGAGGGTGGTGACCCCCTGGGCCCGGACGGGAGCACTGGCACCAGCGCGGCCTGGGCCGGATCCTTCACACAAAGGCCTGGAGCGAGGCGGGGGCGGGCCGGGCCGCTCAGCCCCGTAGGGGGTCCTGGGGACAGTCCTCCTCTGAGCCGGGTCGGGGCCTGCACTGGGAGGGGGAGGGGCCAGGTGGGGCCTACACTCGCGGGGGGAGGAGGGTAGGTCTGCAATGGCTGCGGGGGTGGGGGGGGGGAGGTGATGGACTGCATTGTCTGGGGGTTGCCAGGTGGGGGCCAGTACTGGCTAAGGGTGGGAGAGGTGGTGACCGTGGAGGGTGGTATGAAAAGCAGGATAGCTTAGCAAAATAGCCTCGTGTGGAGTCCACATTAGGCTTTAGCTTCACTGCAAAAGTGCCGTTTTATACTGAGGTGACTAACTCGAGGGAGCATATTGCTGTAAAATTCTGGTGGAGACACGGTACAGGTTTTTCCAACCAGGCAGCTAATCTAGTTCAACACTGTACCCCTGACCTGGGGTTTATTTTGACTAGATTCATTGAGGTACAAACTACAGCCCTTGTCTCTGCTAGGATTTTACACTGAGATCCTATCTCAAGTTAGGTTTCAGAGTAACAGCCATGTTAGTCTGTATTCGCAAAAAGAAAAGGAGTACTTGTGGCACCTTAGAGACTAACCAATTTATTTGAGCATGAGCTTTCGTGAGCTACAGCTCACTTCATCGGTATGCATCCGATGAAGTGAGCTGTAGCTCACGAAAGCTCATGCTCAAATAAATTGGTTAGTCTCTAAGGTGCCACAAGTACTCCTTTTCTTATCTCAAGTTAGTAAAAACACTTTTTTCTGCAATGAAAAAAGGTGGCTGGCAGGAAGATAAGGACTTGGACTGGAGCTGTCAGTTGAGTACAGGTCAAATGTGCAGGAAATGGCAAAGGGAGAGAGTAGGTTTTGTTTGTTTTGTTTCTGGCCAAGAGGGAGGTGAGTGAGACAAGTGGCAGCATTCTACCGAGTGCAGGTGGGTTACAGCAACTAGATAAGTTTCAGAGCAACTAGATAAGTCTTTCATTAGTGGTATTAGTACTGAGTTCCTAGAAATATGCCCACCAAAGAAGAGAGGATTCTTGAGAGCCTAAGAAGGGTAGGAAGTGAAGGCTAATTTCCCCCTCTGTGACAGAACTCATAGGCTCAGTGACAAACAGTAACAATCATAAACATACACCAAGCACCACAAAATTAATAGGTGCATTGACAGTGTTATATTCATAGTTATACACCAACGACCACACAATTCCTAATAGGCACCAAAACTGCAGGATCAGATTGAGCACGGTACACCATAATGCATTACTGTGGCTCACTGTTAACATGCGCTTTCAAGGCTTCCTTCCCTCAGCCGTATAGCTCCGCATTGAGGTCTTCAAACACCCCTGGTGTCTGGCTGTTCAAACTCAACAGACAGCCCCTTCACCTAGGCAGCAGTTTCCCCCCTTTTGCCTCACAGACTGTATGCAGAACGCAGCTGGAGGCTGTAACCACTGGAAAATTTTCCCCCCTTTGCCTCACAGACTCTATGCAGAACACAGCTGGAGGCTATAACCACTGGAAATTTTCTCCCACAGAGATCTAATCTTGTGAGTAAACAATGCCATCCTCCCGTCAGTCTACCAAAAAAGTACATTCAACTGTCATTCTGCAGCTCCTGAGCTGGCAGTTGAATCTTTCCTGGATGCTCTTGAGAGGGCTGGTTTATGGCTTTGTGATCCAGGGGAAGTAGGAGTAAGCGGAGTACCCGAGGATCACTACTGGCATTTCTACATCACCAGTGGTAAGCCATCTGTCAGGAAAGAAAGTCCCTGCTTGCAGCTTTCTAAATAATATAGTGTTCTGAAAGATACAAGTGTGATGCTGGCAGACCAGGTGCCAATTCAGATCAAAGCCCCTAGGCCTCAGCCAAACACTGACAAATACACAGGACACTACTAGGTTGGCAAAGTTACAGCGCCGGCAGTTATAGCGCCACTCAGAGAGTGCAGAAGGAAAACCACTGTTGTGTGTTCACATTGACAGCTGCCTGTGCAATAGCGTATTCACACTTGCGGCACTTGCAGCCCTATTTGGAGCGGTGCACTCTGGGCAGCTCTTGCACAGAGCACCTGTCATAACCATACAGCTAAGGGTAGCCTAGAATTCCTCCTTACCTGTAAGGGGTTAAGAAGCTCAAATAACCAGGTTGGCACCTGACCAAAAGGACCAATGGGGAAAGAAGATACTTTCAAATCTGGGGCGGGGGAGGCTTTGTTTGTGCTCTTTGTTTAGTGGTTTCTGTCTTGGGATTGAGAGGGCCAGGCAGAAATCCATCTCCTCCAAACAATCCTGATCAAGTCCCTTATATTACAAAAATAGTAAGTAAAGCCAGGCAAGGTGGGTTAGGTTATCTTTTGTTTTAGCTTGTTAATCCTCCCTTTGCTAAAGGGAGGTTTATTCCTGTTTTTTGTAACTTTGAAATTAAGCCTAGAGGGAGTTTCTCTGTGTTTTTGAATCTTTTGTTACCCTGTAAAGTTTCTTTCCATCCTGATTTTACAAAAGTGATTCTTTTACCTTTTCTTTAAATAAAATTCTTCTTCTAAGAACCTGATTGATTTTCAGTGTCCTAAAGACCCAGGGGTTTGGGTCTGTGCTCACTTTGTAACCAATTGGTTAGGATATTATTCTCAAGCCTCCCCAGGAAAGGAGGTGTAAGGGCTTGGTGGAATATTTTGGGGGAATAGGAACTCCAAGTGGCCCTTTCCCTGAACCTTTGTCTAAATCACTTGGTGGTAACAGCATACCGTCCATCCAAGGACAAATACAGATTTGTGCCTTGTTGTAGTTTTAACCTCAGCTGGGATAAAGAAGCTTAGGGGGTCTTTCATGCAGGTCCCCACATCTGTATCCCAGAGTTCAGAGTGGGGAGGGAACCCTAACAGCACCTCTTTCTCTTTTGTTGCTAAGACTTGTGGGAAGGCAGAGGGGGTCACGGGGCATCCTGGGTCCAGTTCCAATGCCTCATGATGCATTGCTTCACATCCAAGCAATCCCTGTGCTTCCATCCGCATTTGGCACCATCTTTCAACCGTTTGTGTACTGCATGTTCTGCCTCTTTCAGGCTACAGGAATTAATCCTGAACTGCTGACTGGTATGCTGCTCTCTCTAACCAACAGGACACAAGTGGCAGTGGAGTTATTACTTAAACTACAAAAGCAAGAGGAGTGCGACATTGATCTCACCATGCGAAGTAGCTATGACATGAGATTGCTTGTAGCATTCACAGAGGTGCTGAACACAATGGAACACCACTTTTGGGCTCAGGAAACAAGCACTGAGTGGTGGGATCACATCGTCATACATGCCTGGGATGACGAGCAGCGGCTGCAGAACTTTCGCATGAGGAAAGCCACGTTCATGGGACTGTGTGATGAGCTCGCCCCAGCCCTGCAGCACAAGGACATGAGAATGAGAGCTGCCCTGCCAGTGGAAGAGCGCATGGAGATTGCACAGTGGAAGCTGGCTATTCCAGACTGCTATAGATCGGTTGCTAACCAGTTCAGAGTGGGAAAGTCGACCATTGGACTTGTGTTGCGGGAAGTGTGCAGGGCCGTTAATCACATCCTGCTCCGAAAGACCTTGACTCTGGGCAACATGCATGACATTGTAGATAGCTTTGCACAAATGACAGGTTTCAGAGTAACAGCCGTGTTAGTCTGTCTTCGCAAAAAGAAAAGGAGTACTTGTGGCACCTTAGAGACTAACCAATTTATTTGAGCATGAGCTTTCGTGAGCTACAGCTCACTTCATTGGATGCATCCGATGAAGTGAGCTGTAGCTCATGAAAGCTCATGCTCAAAGAAATTGGTTAGTCTCTAAGGTGCCACAAGTACTCCTTTTCTTTTTGCACAAATGGGCTTCCCTAACTACAAAGGGGTGATAGATGGCATAAACATTCCAATTCTGGCATCGGACCACCTAGCCACCAAATACATTAATTGCAAGTGATATTTCTCAATGGTTCTCCAGGCGCTTGTGGATCACCATGGGCGTTTCACGGACATTAGCGCGGGCTGGTCCAGAAAAGGGCATAGCGCGTGCATCTTTCGGAACACTGGCCTGTTCAAGAAGCTGCAAGCAGGGACTTTCTTCCCAGACCAGAAGATCACCGAAGGGGAAGTCGAAATGCCCATTGTGATCCTGGGAGACCCCACCTACCCTTTAATGCCGTGGCTTATGAAGCCATACACGAGGCAACTTGACAGCAGCAAGGAGCGGTTCAACAACAGGCTGAGCAAGTGCAGAATGACTGTTGAGTGTGCATTTGGCCATTTAAAAGCCTGCTGGTGATAACTATATGGGAAGCAGGACCTGGCCGATGACAATATTCCTATGCTTATAGCCGTGTGCTGTACACTCCATAATATTTGTGAAGGGAAGGGTGAAAGCTTCACTCAGGGCTGGACCACAGATGCTCAGCACCTGGAGGCTGAGTTTGAACAGCCAGAGACCTATTTTCGGCTATTAGAGAGGCACAAGGGAAGATCATAAGGATCAGGGATACCCTGAGGCAGCAATCTGAAGCTGAAAGCCACTAATATTTGCTGCTAGGCTTGGGATTGCAGTGCTTGTAATGCTAGGAGGTGACTGGTGCACATGATGCAGTAAGGGGGTTTAACATAACTGCATGTTGCTTTGCAGTGCTCTTTTTGCTTTCGCTTAACAGAATAAAGATTGCTTTCAAACCAACACAATTTAATAAAAGACAAAAACTAGAGGAGAGAGACAAACAACAAAAATACATCAGCAGGGAGGGGAATGGGGGAAAGGAAAGTCTCCAGAGGAGGAGGGGTCCCAGGATGGCTACAGATTTGTGTATATCCATGGATCATACCCAGCCTTCTCCTTTGAAGTATGATGCAGCAGGTGCTGTACTCCAGCAGGGCCAAACTTCAGAGGGATGGGTGTTGAGTGCAGTGGGAGTCCACACTGTTGGACTGTGAGGAGGGAGGAGTGGAATGCTGCGGGTAGAGAGTGGAGCCAGGAGGTTGATAACAGCATGTTGGCGATGTGGGGAGAGGGGTGCACATGGGAAAGAGTTTTGTGACAGCGACTGCAGGGGAAGGCGGGCATGGAGCTGCTCGGTTTGAAGAGCTAGTATCACCTGGAGCGTGTCCACTTGGCGCTCCATAGCTGCTCCGTGGCTTCTTTCTGGTGTGCCACATTCTCCTTTCGGTCCCTCTTCTCGCTGTCTCACCACTCCTTCAATTCCTGTTTCTCAGCGGCAGAGTGCATCATAACGTAAAGCAGAAAGTCCTCCTTAGTTCTTTGTGTCTGCTTTCTAATTCTGCATGCAGCCTCCTCTCCCCAAATGCTGATGAGGTCCAGCAGCTCGGCATTGCTCCAAGCTGGGGATCACCTGGTGCGTGGAGCAGGCATGGCAACCTGGAAAGATGCACTGAGACCACTGCACACATCACCGAGGAAACAGGAAGGGGACTTTCAAATTTGCAAAGGAATGCATAGTCGCCAACTTCTCCTCACACCGGTGGGTGCTCACGCTCCCCATCTCTTCCGCTGCCCCAGCCCTATTCCAACCCCTTTCACAAAGTCCCCGCCCCAACTCTGCCCCCTTCCTGTCCCTGTTGGACTCCTTCCCCAAATTCTCACCCCGTCCCCACCTCTTCTCCACCTCCTCCCCTGAGCATGCCACCTTCCTGCTCCTCCCCCTTCCCTCCCACAGCTTGTTACACCATGAAACAGCTGTTTTGCGGTGGCAAGTGCTGGGAGAAGTGGGAAAGGCACACTCAGGGGAGGAGGTGGAGGCGAGCTGGGGCAGGGAAGCTGCTGGTGGGTGCAGAACACCCAAAAATGTTTCCCTATGGGTGCTCCAGCCCTGGAGCACCCATGGAGTCAGTGCCTATGAAGGAATGTACGGGGTGGGGCTGACAGTTGGTCATCTGAGGGCAGGCCAGTAGAGTTCAAACCAATGACCAGAGAGGTGAGAACAGGCATTGTGGGACACCTCCCGGAGGCCAATCATAGCAGTGTAATTGCCATAGTCTCTATACTGCCACTGCAACACTGTAGCCCCGGCACAGAAAACTCGACGTCTCTCATCGGAGTGGTTTTTTTAGAGCGTTACAACTGCACAGTTTTTGCGCACTTAAGTGGCTTGGCAGCGTGTGCACCTCGGGAGTTACAGCACAGAAAGCTTCTTTACTGTGCAGAAACTTGCCAGTGCAGATGGTGCCATCGCTGAATTAGTTTACCTCACTTGTGTGTCAACATTGTTAAAAATAGATGTTAAGTTTGTAAGAATGTGTTTAGACTTTATCAGAGTAGGAGTCGTGTTAGTCTGTATCCGCAAAAAGAAAAGGAGGACTTGTGGCACCTTAGAGACTAACAAGTGAGCTATAGCCCATGAAAGCTTATGCTCAAATAAATTTGTTAGTCTCTAAGGTGCTACAAATCCTCCTCTTTTTTTTTTAGACTTTATGAAATGCTTGTAGGATCCTGCATGTATTAAGCACATTTATAACATCCGTATCCCCTACAAGATATTGTGATCCTCTGTAATTGTGTAACTCAAACAGGAAAGGAGCATTCGTTGATGTAAAATGCTGGCTTCCTAGAGAAGGTGTTAGGTCCTGCCCACCACGAAGGCCCATTGAAACTAAATGGCCTATTGTGAAACATCAAAGAACAAAGACTTTGTTAACTGCATTCCTTCCCCACACCCCCATGAAGAGGAGACATGCCTGTGAACTCATGCCATCAGCTTGAACTCTGGGGAGAAGAGAATAAAAATCTCTTAACAAGAAGGACTTATCTCGACGTACAGCACTACAGCGGCCCATCTGCACCAGTGGAGCTGCATTGCTGTAGCACTTTAGTGAAGACGCTATTGCACCCATGGGAGAACTTCTCCCGTCAGCGTAGTTAATCCATCTCCCCGAGAGGTGGTAGCTGAGTCAGCGGGAGAAGCTCTTCTGTTGCCATAGCACTGTCTACACAGGGTGTTAGGTCAATATAACTATGTCGCATGGGGTGTAGATTTTTCACACCCCTGAGCAACATAATTATATCGATATAGGTCTGTCGTGGAAACATGGCCGAAAAAACTGCAATTCTACGTTGCATAGACTTCGGGAGGGCAAGATTTCTAAGCATAAACAAGGGATCCCCAGCTGCTTAGCCTAGGTGAGCCCTAAAGGATGTATAGAGGTTGCATGTTACAGCAGCTTCTATCACCACACCTTCTGGAACCTAAGACGTGTGTGTATGTGTTTACCTGCTTTGACCTTGTAAATAACTCTCTTCTTAGCTAAAAAAAAGAAATACATCTTTACATAGTGTATTATAGACTTGGCTACAAGCATTGTCTTTGTTGTAAGATCTAAAGTGCAGTTGACCTGGGATAAGTGACTAGTCCTTGGGGACTGTGTAGCGGGGTGGTTACCCGCTCCTGCCCTGTGGGGCGTAAAAGCCAGCCCTGGGAGAGAGCCAGGGCTGAGGGCAAGAAAAGCGAGGCTGATTGGGGAAATGGCCACAGCTGGGCCTATAAAGGGGCTACTAGGCTGAAGCTTAGCCAGAGTTTCTCTCTGCATTCAGAGAGGAAAGGACCTGGCTGCAGGGACCACCTAGATTGGGCAGGGCTGAGGGGGAAAGGCCTGGGGAGCTCTGGCCTGGAAACCTGCAGGCTGCAAGGCCTAGATTAGGGGCCTATTAGGTACTGAGGTTGTAAGGGGGCAGCCCACAGGTAGACAGAGGCAGCACCTCGCCTGTGATGAGTGGTTGATACACTACAGTCTGCCTCGTGTAGCGGAGCTAAGCGATGACTGGCAGTAGCCAAGACTGAGGCGAGGTGTGGGTAGTGGGTGGGGGTTCCCCGGGGAGGGGAGATCCTCAGGGATTGTTGAAGTTTACTGCCAGGGGCAACACCCCAGTGGGAGGAGGCACCTGGTCCTGGGAGGGACTGGGGCTGGCGGTAAGGCGGATCACAGGATAGCAGAGGGTGCTCCAGAGGCTGACAAGCTAATTCCCAAGGACAACCAGCAGGAGGCGCCGCCGGGTGAGTCCAGCTCTATTCCAGACCAGGAATAACCAGAATATTTTTGGTATAAGGGGCCACTTGTCATAAAGGCAAACTTGCCTAGGTGGCGAGATAGATCAGAGTATCTAAGGAGACTGTCTGTGACTCCATGATAAAGCTGTTACAGTGCTTGAGAAGTTAACACTTGATAGTTAAGTGTTATCTAAGTATAGAACCCACAACCAGTTTGGGGTTTGTGTCCTGCTTCTTAACAGTCTGCCCTGAGGTTGTTACTCATGCAGTTGAGCCAGTGCACAACCCCTTGAAAACAAGCATCATACGCCTTCCCTGACCAGCCAAAAGTGATGTCAGTGAAGCATCCTTGATTATCCACCAATACTTGCATAACCACGAAAAGTAGCCCTTTCTCTTGATAGGCCCTGGGGAAACGTGGGCTAGTGCCAAAATAGGGATATGTATGCCACCTGTTGCTCCACTGCAGTTAATGGCCCTGCACATTTTACATGACCGTAACCCCACAGTGGATTTTCAAGTCCAAAATGATTTTCCACGTTTTGCAAGTTTCCACAGCGTGAGCACCATTTGCTTCTTCACTGTCCGTGCAGCTCTCGGTCTGGTGTCCCTGCGCTGGAGGGCTGGGGCGAACTTGTCACACAGATCCAGGAATGTGGCATTGTGCATCCAAAAGTTCTGCAGCCCCCTTTTCATTGCCTCAAACCTGCAAATTGGACTGAAAATCAACTGCAGTAAGACAGATATCATGACCTTTAATATTGCCTCACCAGTACGGATAGAGGATTATGTCCTTGCCAGTGCAGAAACATTCACATACTTGAGCAGCACCCTCAGCCAGGACATCCGGAACAAAATCACCTTCAGATATACCTTCAGGAGCTTAAATACAGTCTGGAAATCAACAAAATACAACACCAAAACCAAACTCAAGATTTATCAGAGCTGCGTACTTTCAACGCTACTTTAAAGTGCAGAATTCTGGGGAATGAGAAAGTATGACATGTCCAAACTGTCTTCAGTAATAGGAACATGATGATGATGATGAAACCTTCATTACGATGCAATCCCATCAGTTAGTGCTCATTTCTTGGGCCCTGAAGCAGTGCTCCACCATCTGCTGCGACTCCATAAACACCAAACAACAACCTCTGATTGCTGTGGGATAGAGGGAAAACCAATCTGTCCTCCATGAAACCATCATGTTTCCCACTGATGTGGTGGTTTTTGCAGCTTTGCAAATACTGGAGGATTGTGCTTTCTCTGCTTACAACAGTCATGACAATAGGGTAGAGCTGTACAGGCACCATGCTTCTGTCAGAGATGGCGAACAGTGAAGAGGATTGCATGGGTTTGTGGGATTTTTTGAGAAGGTGCAAAAATTGAGCTATGGAGGACGTTATGGGATGGAGAAAGTTGCATGCTGAAAACTTGACCCCTTTTTCCCAGCCACACCTGCACAAGTCATTTCTGCACTACAATGCATTGCCAAGACTTCCCAAAAGACTGCACTGGACGGTGGTGCATTGCACATTGGAAAACCTATCCATGGTGCACTGTGCACTGACACAAGCATTCCTGGTGAGTACATGCAACGCTGACACAAGGAGCCAAGTATGAGCACACGAGTGATATATTAAGCTTTATGCCAACAATGTGCATTGGCCATAGTTTGTAGTGTAGACATGGCCTGAAAGAGGGCGGTTTAAACCCATTTAGACTATTACTTTGGAGCCCACCTGGTCAACAGCCAGAATTAGTCACTAGAATAACTGCATAATCTTCCCACCTGATGTCGTGGTGAGTGAACAAAAGAGTTCTGCACCCCTGTGTGGGGTCCTGAAACTTGATACCCTGTTACGGTGCTTTCCTCTTCTTGACAAGATACAGCTGATTTCTAAGGGAGGCCAGGTGCACCAGAGGACTTAACTCCTAGAGGTCCCCATGGCAGGGACAAATGGAAGAAAAAGTGTTGGAACTCTACTTGAGTCCCAGTTCTCATGCACTCTCCCCTTTGTCTCTTCCTTCCCTCCAAAGAATACACTATAGGAAACATTCCCATGGTGACTACAGCATGAGAATGTTTAGCAATTCACTCATCCTGATGTAGCACCTGCCCTGGTGCTAGCAGTGGGGGAATTCCACCAGCGTGTTGTCTCTAGCTGCTCAGAGCTAGACGATACCATACCTGTAACTGATCTATACTAGCACTTCCGTCCGTGAAGACAGATCATTGCTAGAGCAAAGTGGGAGAACTGATATAAATTCTCAGGAGAGACAAGACTAAAGAAAATAGAGATTCCCTCATCTAAGGACTGATCTAATCTTAAAAATTAGATTGACCTAGCTACATGACTCAGCGGTATGAAAAATGCACACCCCTGAGTCCCATAGTTAAGGTGACCCTGACCCCCGGTGTAGACATGGCTAAATTGATGGCAGTCTGACCTAGCTGCTGCTGCTCAAAGAGGTGGGTTAACTACAATGATGAAAAACCCTTCTGTTGCTGTAGGAAGCATCTATACTGCTGCAGCACCGTAGCTGTGTTGTAGCAGCAGCCATAGAATAGACATGCCCTAAGATGTCTGTGTCTCTCATATTTCTGTAAAATCCCATCATGTTTTGTGGTTCAACCCAGACCAGTGAGAGGTTCTGTCCCCACTTGTCCTGTAACCCTTGGTACCTTACAATGCTCTGCTGATGTAGCTCCCTGTATGGATGCTCCCATCCAGCATACAACCATCCACTCAACGTTTGCATGTTTAACTGCCCTGGTTCACCAATTTTGCCTACAGCAGCCTGCTTGTTCCATGACTGCCACACTCCAACAGCCTTGGTTACTACTAGCCCAGTGACCCCAACACACCCCCAGTTTCAAATTCCAACGAAACAGTCTGTCCTGAAATGTCCAAACTTCTCCTAGAACATTCAGAGGAATAATGAGGTCCATTGCTCCTTTAAAGAGACACAAACATAATGGCTTGTAGCTTTAACTGGAGTTAACGATCACCTCAAGCACAGTATTGGGGTGGTTTAGATTAACAGTAAAGCAACTATTTAATCAAAAAGGGAGGCTGTGAGTTCAAGGATAAGGTATAAACACAAAAAGGTTACATGCAAGTAAAAGTTAAATGCTTTCTAGTTGTTAAGACTTAATAAACTAAGGCACTGATCCAAGGTAGATATATTCCCAGTCTCTCTTCTTTCTGGTCATGGACTCTCTCTCTATCAGGAGCTCAGGGGCAGATTTACCATGAAACACAGTGCCCTGGCATGGGGCCTACCAAACAACAGGGGGCCCTAGGGCCGAGCACTTGGGCAGCTCAGCACCGGTGCACCCCCTGCACGGGCACTGCTCCACGGGAGGGGAGCTGCAGGGGTAGAAGCTGTGGAGAGCAGGGAGGCTCACCCGCAGTCTCAGGGGAGCAGGTGGGAGGTGCAGGTGGTAAGAGCGATACGAACATGGGCCAGAGGACTCAGGAGGAGCACAGGACAGCCATGCAGCCAGCCGGAGAGAAGCAGCGCTTTGAAGGGGAAACTGCTGCTTCAGGGCCGGATTAAGACCTTTAGAAGCCCTAAGCACTGAAAAGATTATGGTGCCCCCCCCATATGTAATTCAAAATAAAAATACTATACCGTAAAATAAAATTTTATTTTTCGAAATGACACAACTTACATGTATGCTGAAATTAAAATATCTTCTTTCTAGATTTTCTGATGGCAAAATTCTGGATAAGTTCATCAAAGCTGACTCGACAAAGCATGTCCGCTTCCATACACAATAGGGAAAGTGAATCAAGTCTGTCCTGACACATTGTTGTTCTGAGGGTTTTTTATTTTCAGCTGAGAAAAAGAGCGTTCTGTGGAGCAGTTAGTAATCAATGTTAGAAAAATATGTAGTGGGATCTGTATGTTTGGAAATACATTGTATTCCATCTTTCAATATTGTGTCATGAAGTTCGATGTGACTGAATTTCATTTTTCCTGTTTCATTAAACTTTGCTTGCATATAACAGTGGAACTGCTGTACTTCTCCAGAGATTCATGTTCAAGTCAACAGGGTATGAGTCAACTAGCTTTTGGGAACCTTGTGAATATTGTTCATCAGATAAGTCCCTATCATTTAGAAAATAAAATCTACTTGATACTACTTTTGTACACTTCACCTCTCCTCTTCAAGTCTATCAATTATAGCGTAGTAAGTAGATACTCAAAATTTGGCTCTAGGATCCAATGCTGTTTCTGTTGCACTGCTATCATTTGCTTGTTTTTTCCTGATTCGCTTGTGGGACTGGGCTTCTTTGTAGTTAGTATCAGGCAAGATATCTTTTTTGATAGGTCTTCAAATCTTTCAGAATCATTCCTCAAAGTGTGTACGTGGTCTGCTAATGATTGACAGAGATCTGCACATGTTTTCAAATCCAATTCTTGGAGAGCTTGACTTGTGTGGTAAAAGTGTTGTAAAATTTCATTCCACATGGTCAACATGAATACAAACTCTAGTTCTTGCATCTTGTTTGCAATGTTTTCTGCCTCTCATATAGTTTCTCCCTTTTGTGGTTGGTCTTCAGCTATACTTTCTAATGCATCCACGATCTTTGAGTAGGACTCCATCATTGCACTTGTTGCCACTGCATGTGCCTCCCAGCAGGTATTAGAAAGTGATTTCAACGCACGATCATTGCCCAAATAAGTTTTAAGAACTACCCATCAGTGTGCTGAGGCAGAGAAAAATGTATAAAGTAACTGGACTGTTAAGGAAAACACTTACTGCCACCAGACAACAATCAACAGCACTGCGGCCGACAAGATTGAGAGTGTGCAGCACATGGTAAGAACGTGGCATATTTGTTCTCTTCTAAAAGCTTCTTCTGCGTTCCTTGATAACGCCCTGACATGTTGGCAGCATTGTCCTAAGAAAGAAAAAAATGAATCAAGTATGTATAACTCAGAAGAATATATCAATAATAAAACAAGTTTATTGCAATACATGACAGGATCTGATTTCCTCGCATTATTTCGATCTACGTTAGTAGGACGCCCCCCCGGTTTAGGTGAGGATAAGTAATAAAAAGAACAGAAAAACAGGGGAAGTGTGTGTAGTGGAGTGTAAGGAAGTCTAACAAAGTTCTGATTTTTCCCATGATGACTACTTCAATGTTTTTGAAATATCGAGTATCAAATTTAAAAAAAATTTTTTTTGCTGCCCCCTGCTTTGCTGGTGCTGTAAGCACGTGTTTAGTCTGCCTATTGGGTAATTCAGCCCTGCCCTGCTTCTCTCCAGCAGCGTGGCTGCCCCTGCTCCTCCTCAGTCCTCCAGCCCATGCTCGCGGGGCTGGATTTAGAAAGGGGGCGTGGCTTTGGGGGTTACATCCCAGGGCTCCAGGGCCCACTTAACCCTGGGCTGCAGCCCCCTGCCTGGCGTGGGAGAGGTGGATCTGAGAATCGTGGCCAATCGGAGCTGCGGGGGGTCAGGGGGGTGGTGCCTGTGGGGCAAGCACAGGGCCTCACGGAGCTCCCTGAACTCCCACACCTGTGCCCCCTGCATCAAATGTGAGCTGCCCCAGGTAAATGCTCTACACCCCAACCCTCTGCCCCAGCCCTGAGCTCCCTCCTGCACCCTAACTCCAGGCCAGATTCCCCATCCCCAGCCTGTTCCTGCACCCTAACTCCTTCCCAGAACCTGCACTCCCACCTCCTAACTCCCACCCAGACCCTGTAGCCCAGCCCTGAGCCCCAGGAGGAGAATGCAGGGAAAAAAATAAAAAACGGAGAGATAAGAGAATGCTCCCTCCTGCGGGGAAGGAGTGGCAAAAATGAAGCTGAGCACAGGGCCCCACTAACTCTAAATCCACCACCTCAGGAGCTTACACAGAAATTAAAGGAGGGGGTTTCCTTTTCTTCCTAGGTGATAGATCTTTGCCTAAGCAGGTTTCTCACCTATATTCACTTCCCAGA
This sequence comes from Caretta caretta, assembly GCF_965140235.1. Classification (NCBI taxonomy): domain Eukaryota; kingdom Metazoa; phylum Chordata; order Testudines; family Cheloniidae; genus Caretta; species Caretta caretta. The sequence goes on along the minus strand of NC_134215.1, from coordinate 45,296,969 downwards.
AACTTCAGCTCCTTTGGTTGAAGGACCTATTTGTCTCCGCTTGCAAGATCTCTGACCCCTCATGTCTATCCAGTGATAGATCCCAAGATGGTTTCTTCTGTCTTTGTATCTTCCTAAGATCACTGTTTTGTCCCCAGACTCAGGAGGACCATATGGTGTTCTTTCCATCCCCCTGCTGATTCATATGTAAATAGGTCTTGTGATGGTGTTGGGGACACTGGGGCAGGGCCACTAGGTAACTCGAGGGGATGGAAGACCACGAGTGTCGATGAAGCCCCCTTGCACTAGGCCCAGGTGTCTCTTGGCCCCCTCTCCCGCCTGGAGGCACTCGCAGCAGCTCTGCGTACTAGGCCCAAGTGTCCTTGGCCCCCCTGCCTGGAGGCACACACAGCAGTTATGCTGAGAATCTGCAACACTATGTTGCAGAGTCATACTGCCTGAAACTAAGCAAGGCCACACAGGGGAGATACGGAAGAACAATGCTGAATAAAGCAGCTTTATGTATAGTTTAACAAATGATACAGAGAACCAGGGAACTAGCTGGGAGCTGGATTGGCTGGCTATATGGATACTTAGGGCAGCTTGCTATTGGATAAGTATGCTGGGAAAAAGGATGTATAAAAGCCTGTGTAACTTCCTGCTCTGTGTACAGGATTTGAGATTCAAATCTTCTTGTACCTTTTTAAAGCTTCAAATAAACTTTTCTGCTTCTCCACCCCGTTGTGATTATTGGGTGTAGCACACCGGGTAGCGAACCAGCTCAAGCTGTTGTTCAGCCTCTCGGCACTGGGTGCCAGCAACAATAGGGTGTCCACCCTACACAAGACAGAACAGATTGAGGTAGGTCATTTAACCTAATATGCTGCATCTGGAGGAGATCCAGGGCTCAATAACACCTAATGGAAGATGAAGTTCAACTTGGAAGAGGAGGTTGTACCTGTATAAAGGGATGAAGCTGAGACCAGAAGGGGCCTGTAGGGGTAGTAGCCTGTAGTTACTTTTTGGGAGAAGGGAAGTAGTCTATAGTTTAATCCCTGGGGTGCCGGAGTTTGGGCTGGTAAATTTAAGGGGGCAAGGAGATAGAGAAGGGAAGTAGGAAGGAGTCTAGGGAATAGTGACAGGGTCTTGGAGCAAACAGATTGTAGTTTTGGGGCATAGGGTCCCTAGGCAGGAACCCAGAGTAGTGAGCAGGCCCAGGCTCCCTTATCAGCTACTGAGAAAGTGGCACAGGCCAGGACCTGGTCCTAAAGCAGAAGTGTGTCTGTCTGGAATGGCATGTGGACAGTTGATCCTTTGGGATTAGGACTATAGCAGGACTATACAGTGAACTGGCTGGAGGGCTCAGCCATGAAGATGGAGCACTCTGATCTTGGAGAACAAGGGAGAATACAGTACAGTAACTCCTCACTTAAAGTCATCCCAGTTAATGTTGTTTGGTTGCTGATCAACTAGGGAACATGCTTTTTTAAAGTTGCGCAGTGCTCCCTTATACCGTCATTTGGCAGCCACCTGCTTTGTCCACTGCTTGCAGAAAGAGCAGCCTGCTGGAGCTAGTGGTGAGGGCTTGGAACCAGGGTGGACCAGCAGCCCCCCTAAGTTCCTTGTGCAGCAGCTGCCCAGCAGGCCATCTATTGCTGGGCAGTTCAGCTGTCCCTCCCTGCACTGCTGTGTGCTGCTCCTGCCCTCTGCATGGGAGCTGCTCCCAGGAGCCTCCTGCTTGCTGTGCAAGGGGGGGGCAGAGGGGTGCTAATGTAAGGGTGTGTCCCCCTTCCCCTCCACTACTTTACCCTATTTCCACAGAGCCGGGGGAGGGGGAAGACATGGCAGGGCTCAGTCTTTTGTCTGTCAAAAGAAAATTTCCCTGGAACTTAACCCCCACTCCATTTACATTAATTCTTATGGGGAAACTGGATTTGCTTAACATTGTTTTGCATAAAGTAGCATTTTTCAGGAACATAACTACAACGTTAAGCAAGGAGTTTCTGTATCAGTATTCATTGGAAGGGAAGGGGATGTCAGACCTGAAAGGAGCTAATCCCCAGCCATGACCACAAGGGGATGCCCCCGTGGTGAGTGAACCATGTTCAGCGCTTCTATTATTGTTTTTTTTTGGGGGGGGGGGGTCACACCTTGCTTAATTTCATTAGAGACAGGTAGGTAGGTGGCTGCCTTCCATCCAGTCTGGGAGAAAACCCATTTCTCCCTCTGTTTGGTGTGGCAAGATGGCCAATGTTAGTATGGTGGGTCCTTTTGCTTTTCTTGGGAGGGGGCTAAGATGCCACCCCTTTCCCCTGCTCTTGGGCTGCTGAGGTCCCCAGTAGTGGCCCAGGAAGGTAGTAGAGGAGGGAAGTCGGGGAGGGGTCTGGGTTTGCTCCTCACTCTGAGGCCCAGCCCCTCTCAACCCCTGCAGGTTCTTACCCTCTTCCCCCTTGGGTGGGGAACCTTTGGCCCTTCAATGTTGGGGGAGGAAGTCTCCCTCCCCTGCTGGGGCAGGGTCTCCCTTACTTCAGTTCTCTGGTTTTTCAAATCTTACAACACACCTCCAAGCTCCAGTCCCCTGTCTGTCTGTCTGTCCTCCTCCACTGCCTGAAGCAGGGAGTTTCATTAGGTTCCTGACAGTGCTTAATTGATTACAGGTGCTTCAATTAACCTGTAGCAACCCTCCAGTAGTCTATAGGGAACCATGCCTTAATTAGCCTAGGGCTTATATATTTCCCCTCTACTACTGGTCCCTGGCCCTCCTGTATCACATTGGTTACAGACTTTGAAGTATAATATACTGAGTATCCATAATTCCTCAGATAGTGTTACTGCATACATTTTACAATGGTATTAATCACCAATGTATCATTGTCTTTCATAACAAACCTTACTTGATACCCTTTTTTTTTTAATAATTAGTTGATTCAGTTACTTATCACTGAGGTTCAGACCCCCTGTTTTTATAGCTAAAACAGATGCTAGCCCCGCAACTTGCTATGTTGATGGCTTTGTTTAGTTTTTATGTCTTCTTTGTTACTGCCTCATGACCAGGCTGGTGAGCCAAGCAAATACACATGCTATTGTCTAGGGCAGGCTGGGTTTATAGGTTGCTTGCCAAACACATTTTAAGAACACAATTCTAGCACATATCCATAACTTTTTGTACGCACTACCTACATACATCACACAAGAATACTAATGATCAGTGGGCTCTGCGTTTTATACCATAACAACAGTGTACTGAATGTGTCAAGTCTGACAAGAGTTGCTGACACAGAGTAAAAAGAAAAGGAGTACTTGTGGCACCTTAGAGACTAACCAATTTATTTGAGCATAAGCTTTCGTGAGTCACAGCTCACGAAAGCTTATGCTCAAATAAATTGGTTAGTCTCTAAAGTGCCACAAGTACTCCTTTTCTTTTTGCGAATACAGACTAACACGGCTGTTACTCTGAAACCTGACACAGAGTAGTGAACTATAAATGGGCCCAGTGAATAAGCACATTAGCAGAGAAGTAATTTATGGTGATATGTAAACTGCCACCCTCACTGAAGTGAATGGGGCTGTTCACACACACCTCCTGGAGTTATTGCTTTAGGCCAGTGGTTCTCAACCTATTTACCATTGTGGGCCACATATTCAGCTCTCTATATGTCATGTGGGCTGCATCCACACACATATATATGCTACCTATATGGCCCTGAGGATGTCAGATGGGCTGCAGCTGTGCACTGATCAGACTGGAAGCGCGCTGTGGGTTAAGAGCCACTGCTTTAGGCTATCTCTGCAGATTTGGGATGGCTGAGATCCAGGCCATCACTTGGGGAGGGGGAGAGGACATTCCCCACCCCCACCCCAAAAAAAAATCTTCAAGAGACCTCAAATTATCGTCAGGCTGTACAGGCGTTATCCTTTATATCAGTGGTTCTCAATCTGTGGTCTGTGGACTCCTAGAAGCCTTCCAGTATAATTAAGGGGATCCATGAATGTGCCAGCAATCAGAGGTGACATGGGAGGGCATGTGGGGTGTGATGCTGTGTAAAAATTACTAGTTATACTAATACAGTAACCATTGTTACAAAGTTGCAATGAGTCTTGTACAAAGTACATCATGTAAAGTGTCAATGGAAAAGTTATGATTTGTCAAGTATGATGATCCTGTTTTCTGCATATATCATTTTTGTATCTGAAGTTATGAATATTGGCTGTGTACTTGTCACTTAAACATGCGTTGAAGTCATGGGTGACACCCTCCAGATGTAAATCTATGTGTAGATGGCCCATTAAGGACACTTAACTCTCACCATGGGCCATAGAAGAAACTCATCCTGACAAATATGGGCATGGCTACACTTGCAGATCTAGAGCGCTGTGAGTTAAACCAGCCCTCGGAGACCGCAGCAGGGAAAGGGCTGCCGTGTGTTCACACTGTCAGCTGCAAGCGCACTTGCGTGGCCACATTTGGAGAAGTTGCAGCAGCATTGGGAATGGTGCATTATGAGCAGCTATCCCACAGAGCACCTCTTCCCATTCTGGCACTATGGCTTGTGGGTAGGGGGGTGCGGGGCATTCTGGGTCCTGTCCCAGTGCCCCGTGATGCATTGCTTTGCATCCCAGCAATCCCTGTACTTCTGTCCACATTTGGTGCCATCTTTCAATGGTTTTTATACTGCGTGCTCTGTCTTGCCTTTCGGTCTGTGGGAATGGATCCTGAACTTGTGAGGAATATGCTGATGGGTTTCACCAGCACATCAGAAATTGCAGTTGAGTTACTCCTTAAGCTACAAAGTGACAATGACGAGTCAGCCGATGATGTTGACTTGCGTAACGCATATGACACGAGATTGCTTGTGGCATTCATGGACAAGCTCACCACAGTGGAACACCGCTTTCGGGCTCGGGAAACACTCACTGAGTGGTGAGATCCACGCCTGGCTGAGCAAACAGGCAGGGGAATTTCAAAATTCCCAGAGAATTTAAAGGGCTGGTATGATTGGTCACCTGAGGGCAGGGCAGTAGAGTTCAAAGTGATGACCAGAGTGGCTAGAACAGGCATTGTGGAACACTTCTGGAGGCCAATCAGAGCGTGTCCACATGTTCCTCAGCTGAAGCGCCGCAGTGCCAAGCAAGCTTTATGCTTCTCATGGAGGTGGATTACCAGGGGCGCTCCAGCTATGGAGTCCGGGCACTCTACGTGCCTTGCCAGTGTGGACACCTCAGGAGTTAGGGCGCCCAGGGCTGATTTAATGCGCTCTAACTTGCAAGTGTAGCCAAGGCCTAAGCCTTTCCTGTGGATGCCTCAGACAGCATGGAGCCAATGACTGCCCTTGTGAGTCAGCAAAGCATGTAAGGACATGTGATCCAAGATTCCATCTTAGGCCAGTAACTTTTCATACACCTGGTCTGAACATATGTAAGTGGAAGCTGTGACATTACTGCTTTGTCTTCATTTCCTGCTTCCAGTCTCTGGACTGGATTTCTAAGAAGGAACTGAATGGCCTCCAATCTGGGTGAATCCAGATTTACGTCGTTGTTATGATCCTGACCTGCACGCTCGGAAAATCAATTGTAATGTATATGAATCCTTAACCATTTGATAACTCTCTACTTTTCTTTTTTATATCAATACATCTTTAGTTTTTAATTATTAAAAGATTAGCATCAGCCTGATTTTTGGGTAAGATCTGTGTTATATATTGACCTGGTTAGGTAGCTGATCCATTGGATTAGAAGTACCCTATATCTGATGAAACTGGTTTTCAGTAACCTCTCATCATAAAGTCCAGTTGTCTGAGTGATGAGCCCGTGGCTGAAATGTATAAGGAGACTCCATTTATGACTTCTTGTTAACCAGTGTGGTGATACAGAATTCACTTTTGTTACTGGCTTGGTGAAATCTAATGATAGAATAGCCACCAGTCTGGGGTGTGTCTGGCCTGTTTCTCAGCAGTCTGTCCTGAATTTGGTATTCTCAGCTGAAACCCATTGAGGCATAGTGACATGGGATCATGTGTGCCCTCAGATTTCTACCTTCCATTTAGCACAGAGGTTTTCAAACTGTGGGGCACACCCCTTGGGGGACATAGAGGAACATTTTGGGTTTCAGCTGGCAATGCCAGGTGGGGTTTGGGAAGGGAGCACCATGTCCATCCCCAGCAGGTCACCCAGCTTGTCTGGATTGGGGGAGTGCAACCAAAAACTAACTCAAAGGGGAGACTCAGCTCTAAAAGTTTGAAAAAGGGGAGTCGGGAGTGGCACTGCTGGCCTGAGCCCCCTGAACTAGGGGTGTGTGCCCTACAGCTGGAAAACCTCTGTGCTAAATGGAAGACAGAAATCTGGAGGGCATGTGACCTCATGCACCCCACACACATGCCTTGCCTCTACATTCAAGAATGAATGTTGAAGATGACCTTTGCACTTGCCTAACTCAAATTACCAGCCAGACAAGCTGTGGGCCATCAAACAAGCCCAAGGATTGCATTAGAATCGGGTAAGCTGCCAATATTTTAATTTGCTGTGGTTTTTATTTTGTTGATCTGTTCAAATAATTTCTCTACAGTAATATTCATAGCCATGAAAGAAACAAATTATGAGCAACAAAATAATCCGGGAGAGAGCTCGGGGTCTGCAGGTTTGTCTACTTAAGTTTAGGGGTCCCCGGGTAAAAGAGGTCGAGAACCATTGCTTTATGTGAACTATAAATCACAACACGATACTGACAAAGTAGCCAAACTTTACTTTTTTAAAAAACTCTTAATATCTAGGATTTTCCAGGGGGTCCAAGTAGTCTCTGGACTCCTGTTGGTTTTTATTTTATTTATTTATTTAAATTGTGACAGCCAGTGACCCCAAAATACTCACTTTCCCTCCCCCCTTGAACTGGCCCTGATGGATGTAGGTTACATCCATTCCACAACCCACCTTGCCCAGTGCAGGATTTCTCAATCCAGACTGAAATAGCAAACACCTTTAAGGATTGACCATTTGGAAGTTGCATGTAATTTGCATGCTGGTGAGCAGTTATAGAAACACTTAACACTTCTGTCGGGCTTTATATTTTCAACTGCAACCTGTATCTTGGGGAATGTCTACACTACGAAATTAGGTTGTATTTATTAAAGTCGACATCTAGCCTCCGATTTTAGAAGGTCGATGCTGCATGTCCCTACTATGCACATCCCATTGACAGAGCGCATCCTCACTACCATGGCAAGCATCAACTCACAGAGTGATGCACTGTGGGCAGCTATCCCACAGTTCCTGCTGCCGATTGGAATTGTGGGTTAGGCTCCCAATGCCTGATGGGGCGAAAATGTTTTTGTCCCAAGTTGTTTTGGGTACATATTGTCATCCTCAAATGATGGATTTGCTTCCTCCCTCCCTGAAATCAACGGCAAACAATCATTTTCGGGCTAAGCCTGGGTAACTAGAGCAGACGCCATAGCATGGCAAGCATGAACTCCGCTCAGCTGTAAACTGTTGTGAGTGTCACAAACACCTCGCGCATCATCCTGTGGTATTTGCAGAGCCTAGCCAGGAGCTGGCATGTGGAAGAATGTGATGCCACGCAAATAACCATGCTGGAAGCCATGGAATGGAGCAGTGTGCACATGCTGGCGCAATGGCAGACGGGCTTGTTGTTGATGCAGTGGAACGCTGCTTCTGGGCCCGGGAAACAAGCACAGACTGGTGGGACCACATCATTCTGCAAGTATGGGATGAGGAGCAGTGGCTGTAGAACTTTCGAATGCATAATGCCACTTTCATGGAACTTTGCGAATTGTTTTTCCCAGCCCTGAAGCGCATAAATACCAAAATGAGACCGGCTCTGACAGTTGAGAAGCGAGTGGCAATAACCCTGTGGAAGCTTGAAATGCCAGATTGCTACCAGTCAGTCGGGAATCAGTTTGGAGTGGGTAAATCTACTGTGGGGGCTGCTGTGATCCAAGTAGCCAGGGCAATCAATTCACTTCTGCTAAGAAGAGTAGTGACTCTGGGAAACGTGCAGGACATACTTGATGGCTTTGCCGCGATGGGGTTCTCTAACTATGGTTGGATGATAGACGGAACGCTTATCCCTATCTTGGCACCAGACCACCTTTCCAAAGAGTACATAAACCGCAAGGGGTACTTCTCAATGGTGTTGCAAGTGCTAGTGGATCACAAGGGCTGTTTCACCGACATCAACGTGGGATGGTCGGGAAAGGTACATGACATGCACATCTTTAGGAATTCTGGTCTCTTCAGAAAGCTGCAAGAAGGAACTTTCTTCCCAGAACAGAAAATTATCGTTGGTGATGTTGAAATGCCAATAGTTATCCTTGGAGACCCAGCCTATCCCTTGCTCCCATGGTTCATGAAGCTGTACACAGGCGTCTTGGACATCAGTAAGGAGCAGTTCAACCATAGGCTGAGCAAGTGCAGAATGGTGGTAGAATGTGCCTTTGGACGTTTAAAGGGGCGTTGGCGCAGTTTACTCACTAGGCTAGACCTCAGCAAAAGCAATATTCCCATTGTTTTTGCTGCTTGCTGTGTACTCCATAATATCTGTGAAAGTAAGGGGGGAAAGTTTCTGGCAGGGTAGGGAGTTGAGGCAGATTGCCTGGCAGCCCATTTTGAGCAGCCAGATACCAGGGCAATAAGAAGAGCACATCAAGGTGCACTGGGTTTCAGAGAGGCTTTGAAAACTAGTTTCATGAATGATCCAGCAGTGATGTGACAGTTCTGTGTGTAGTTCCTTACCAAGCCACCCCCTTTTTTTGCATGTACTGCCCTGTAAATTAAACCCCCACCAACCACAGTGTGCACAGAGAATAAAGAGCCTCTTGTCCTCAATTCATGCATTTTCATTATGCTAACAAACACTGAACAGAGACAGCAATGAATAGCAAAGATAACCCAGTTCTAAGGGCCTGATAAAACAGGGGGGAGGGGCAAAGACACATAGCTTACTACAATTGCACTATCTAGCAATCAAAGCTGTGGGAATGAGAGCCTTCTGCTCCATGAACCATCCCCTGGAGTTGAGTTCAAGGAATAACAGTACTCTTCCCCCCTTCCCACCCCCCCCATCCCCCAGCATTCTAGGACGTCTGGGAGAGGAGGATATGGAACTTGGTGAGGAGGGCAGCTGGTTCATCATTGGGTGCAGCGGGATTCTAAGGTCTAGCTGCCTTTCCTGCACCTCAACCAGATGCCTCAACATGTCCGTTTGCTCCCCCATAAGCTGCAACATCTCCTCTTGTGTGTTACGCTCTTGATCTCTGTATGCTTTCCTGCCCTCTTGGTCAGTGTGCATGCTCTCCGACAGTGTAAGCATTCAGCTGGGCCCGGTCAGTCTCGGAGGAACGCATCAAATCACAGAACATGTCTTCTCTTGTCCGCTTTTTTTCGCTTTCTAATCTGGGACAGCCTTTGTGCTGGTGTGGTGAACACCCACAGACAAGGTTGAAGCTGCAAGGAAAAACATACATTGTTGAAAACAGAAGGTTAACTCTTGCAATGAGTGAAACACTAGCAGTAAATACATTCTCTGAGGTACACGGTCACATTTTGTCTTTTAAAAGAAGTGCCTCTCAGTAGGGTACAAACACATGGCAGAATGCTGGGCAGCAGATTTTGGTTTGCAGGCAGGCATGTAAACACACAAGAAGGGTAGGTGATGTCAGGGCACACCCAGGGACATTTTTTAGTGGGGAAACTCTTGGCACATAAACAGACTTTTCCAGGGAGCACCATTTGCGTAGCTGGTCTGGCCTCCACTATATCCCAATTGTTTACCTCAGCTTAAACACAATTGCATTTAACCACTGTAGAGTGATTATAAGTGTGCACTCACCAGAGGTGCCCGCCCCACCATCAGAGTCCCGCAACTGTAGGTTCTGGGAGGGGATTGCCTCCAGAGTTAGGAAAAGATCCTGGTTGTTGGGAAGAATGGATCCTCCATTCGCCTGCTGTGCATTCTCCTCCTCTTCCTTATCAACAATGTCCTCCTTGTTATTGCCCATGGCTGCCTGGGGCCCCTGGGAGGTATCCACGGAGAGTGTTGGGGTCCTGGTGGGGTCCCTGCCTAGAATCGCATGCAGCTGCTCATCGAAGCAGCATGTCTGTGTCCAGTGGAGTAGCTAGGGCAGGAGCGGGGCAGCGGCCACTCCCACACTGAGCACAAGTGGCGCCTTGTCAATGTTTGGCGCCTTTTAAATTTTCCTCTGAGGGAACAGGGGGAGCAATCCACAAAAAACGTGCCACCCGCTGCGGCGTTCTGGGTCTTCGGCGGCGGGACCTTCAAGGTGCTGAAGACACCCGGAGCGAGTGAGGGCCGGCCGCCGGAGCGCCGCCGGGTGAGTAAAAGCGCTGCAGCAGATGGCGCCTTTTTTTTTGGATTGCTCCCCCTGTTCCCTCCCCCTGGCTATGCGGCTGCCTGTGTCTCAGAACCAGAGTGACTGTTCACTTCCTTTGTCTTTTAGTAGGCTGGCCGGAGCTCCTTTATTTTTACACGGCACTGCTGTGTGTCCCTGGTGTAGCCTTTGTCCCCCATGCCCTGTGCAATTTTGGCATAGGTGTCAGCGTTTCTGCTGCTGGTTTGGAGCTCTGCCTGCACAGACTCTTCTCCCCACACAACAATCAGATCCAGTGTCTCCTGTATGCTCCACGCTGGAGCACATTTGCGGCCTTCGGCAGGCATGGTCAGCTGTGCTGGTGAGCTCTCCATGCTGATCAAACAGGAAATAAAATTCAAAAGTTCCCAGGGCTTTCCCTGTGTACCTGGCTGAAGTGCAGTGGAGTTGAAAGTGCTGTCCAGAGCACTCACACTGGAGCACTCTAGGACACTTCCCAGAGGCCAAATCTGTCAAATGACAGACGTGTGTCTACGCTACCTTTATTTCGACCTGGGAAGGTCAACTTTAGCACTACTCCTCTCACCAAGGCGGAGTACAGGCAGTGATGAGCTGCCAAAATCTTAACAACGGGTTCCCTCCTCACCCCACGAGGGGGTCATTGCCCACCTCTGCCCCCCAGGACTCCTGCCCTATCCAACCCCCCCAGGATCCCTGTCCCATCCTCCCCCCTCCCGTTTCCTGACTGCCCCCAGAACCGGGCAGGAGGGTCTCGTGGGCCACCGTAGTGGGTGCCCACCCTGCCCCTAAGAGCCAGAGGCACCTGCCAGGGGGCGAGGTGGGGAGTCCCAGCAGTGCTTACCTGGGGCAGCTCCCAGGAAGCATCCGGCAGGTCCCTCTGGCTCCTAGGGGTGGGGGAGCGTAGCTAGGGGGGGAGCAGGGGGAGCGGCTGCTCCCTCCACTAATCACATCAAAAGAGGCGCCTTAGGCGCTGACTCCCTGGGTGCTCCAGCCCTGGAGCACCCACAGGGAAAATTTGGTGGGTGCAGAGCACGCACCGACAGCTCCCTGCCCGGCCCCAGCTCACCTCACCTCCGCTCCGCCTCCTGCCCTGAATGCACCGCCTTGCTCTGCTTCTCCGCGCCCCCTCCCCCGGCTTCCTGCGAATCAGCTGTTCGGCAGGAAGCCGGGGAGGACTGAGAAGCAGGCTGCGGCTTCCTGCTCAGGCTGAGGGTGGCGGAGGTGAGCTGGGGCGGGGGGTTGGTTCCCCTGCGCATACCCCCCCCCCCAGGTTACCTGCTGCGGCGTGGGCCGCCCTCCTCGCGCCCTTCCCTCCCCTGCCCGAGCTCACCTCAGCTCTGCCTCCCTGGGCCTGAGCAGAAAGCCGCCGCTTGCTTCTCAGCCTGCCCCAGCTTCCTGTGCGAACAGCTGATTCGTGGGAAGCCTGGGGGGCAGAGAAGCAGAGCGGGGCGGTGCGTTCAGGGGAGGAGGCAGAGGCGAGGTGATCTGGGGTTGGGGGTGGGGCAGGGAGCTGCCTGTGGGTGCTCGGCACCCACCAAATTTTCCTCTTGGGTCCTCCAGGGCTGGAGCACCCGTGGAGTCGGCGCCTAAGGTGCTACTTTTGGCTGGTTAAATTTAGAAGCCCTTTTAGAACTGGTTGTTCCTCGCGGAACAACCGGTTCTAAAAGGGCTTCTAAATTTAACAACCAGTTCTAGCGAACCGGTGCGAACCGGCTCCAGCTCACCACTGAGTACAGGCGTTGATTTTTCAAGCTCTTTAGGTTGGTGGAAAGGGCTCAGTAGTATAGACACACACATTATAAATTTGACCTAACATGGCATATGTCCATCTAACGTCGTAGTGTAGACCAGGTCTTGCTTCCTGAGGCTTGGTTCCTAGAGCATATCCAATAAATGCATTCACTATCTCCTTTTGTGCAGCGGCTCCTCCTCACTTTGCTTAGGAATGAAGCTTTCCTGTCAGTGCATCCCGCACTAGTCTGTTTTTCCTCAGTTCCCATGTCTGTGTCCTGCTCCTTCTGGGCTGCTTGAGGGGCATTCTGAAAACTTCTAGTCTGATATTTCCCAGGCGTTCTACATCCCTGACTCCAGCAAGCAATGCTGTCAATAGAGCAGTGGGGTTGGGGGTAGGGGGAATCCGGATCGATGTGCTAATGTTGTGCAGCTCTAGTGTGGGAGGATGAGCCAGAACCATGTACATGAAGCAGAAGGATGAAAGGCAAGGCTGTCAGTGTATGGGGATGACATTGGTCTGTGTGGGTTGCTGTTCTGGGGACATTTGGCAGCTGGGTGGTGGATCAAGATGCTCATCTGGAGTAGTCGGAGGGGTAAGGGAGGAGGATTTAGCAGCTGAGAGAGAGGATTAGGATGTTTTGTCTAAAGGAGGAGTGACATGAGAGGATTTGGCAGTTGGGAGAAGGAAAATCAGATTGCACAGAGGAGGAAGAGGAACATGCACTTGTCTGGGATGGCTGTGTTGGCACCAGGGGCTACTACTACCCCTGAAATGGATCTTTACTGGCTCCCAGTGGCGCAAATTACTGTCCTATCAGTGAAAAAGGTCCACAGTAAATATCTTCAATGCACAGCAGTTTATTGAGAAGGAATTACACAAGCGATAAAGAACATAACTCCTATGTTAAGAATATAACTCCTATGTTAGACATTAAGAACTATACATTCTTCTTAGTGAGCCTCTCTTTCACAAACATACACAAACAGGCCCTGCGCTAGCTTCACACAGCTCCTGCTTGGCAACCAGAGAAGGTGATTACCAATTCTATGGATGCTGCTTCTCTCCAGGTCTGGTCTCCTCAGCCCTCTGGTCTATCTTGGATTTCTTCGAGGCAAGTCCTTAGCCAGGAAACCCCTCTGGTCACAGGTTTCAGCGTGGTAGCCGCATTAGTCTGTTAGCAAAAACAGTGAGGAGTCCTTGTGGCACCTTAGAGACTACCAAATTTATCCGGGCTTAAGCTTTCATGGGCTAAAACCCACTTCATCAGATGCGTGGAATGGAAAATACAGTAGAGAGGTATAAATATACAGCATATGAAAAGATGGGAGTTGCCTTACCAAGTCGGGGGGGGAGGGGTCCGTGCTAACGAGCCAATTCAGTCACAGTCCTACTCAAGCCCACGGAGCAGAGTTTTGGCTACTCTGTCAAACAGCTTCTTCAAGGGTCAGTTAAGGAACCCCAACAGTAATTTAATTTGCTTGATTTTTATACTTTTTCCTCAAAGGAGTCACATGTCTCAAAAGCATGCCCAGTGGGCATGCGGTTATTAATTTTATCTGATTAGTATTTTAGAACGGGCTGGGGGGTGGTACTGAATGAAGATCACTCCACGTTTACTCACTCATCAATCATCCACTTTGGCTCTCTGCGTGATGCTATAAGGTCACTATAACCAGGTCGACCTATGCTCCTTGCTGGAACTTTATGCATGTGATGTTTACTTTTGCATGGCCCATACTTGCCGACCAATCGGTTCAATATTGATTGCACATGCAGGTTTTGCCAGTCCTTTAGCAAATCTGGTTCTGCTTAAGGGGACTCTGCTCCCAGGATCCTCTGCAGCCCTTCAACCATGTTTAAGTCATGTCAAGTTATGCTCACACCATTCATTGAGTATGGCCACACCAATTTGGCACCATCCCAACAGTTGCTGTGGGAGAGTTCAACAACTAGGAAAGGGAGAGGGATTGTAGGATGGTTCTGCATTTAGAATGGGGATATGAGCTAGTCCATGGAGGTATTGTGGGATAGCTCAGCATCTGGGAAGGGAGGGGAATCAGGATGTCTGTCTGAATCTTCAACAGCTTAAACATGAGGGAGCCAGTGACTGCTCCCCTTCCATCTGCAACCCACCAAGACAGCTCATCTCAGTGGGATGCTGCAGCTAGCAGAGCCCAGGTAGAACCTCTAGAAAAAAGGGCAGTGTTTTTTATCAGAGGGGCCTTGACTGGAATTCCAAGGTGTCAGACTGAGCCCAACCCTGAAATGCATACCTCTTCCCAAAGTGGAGAATCTGGGCCCTATTGAAGCCAATGGCAAACTCCAGCATTTTACTCAAACGCCCCCTCCCCCACCCATAAAGAGGGCAGAAGAATGAATTTAGAAAATCCAAAACACAAAACTTCCCAGCAGTGGCTAAACCTAAGAATAGGGGAGCGCAGTGTCCTTTCCAGATAACCGGGATGGGGCTTTGCATTTGGGGCCTAGATACTACAAAGCTGGTGCAATAGAAATGCTTAAATTATGCTAACATATCCATTAGGTGGGAAGGAGGGAGTGGCAATGAGAGGGTTCAGCATCTTCAGGAGGGTGAGTGTGGTGTCAGGGATCCATAATCTGAAGGGAGAGAGGTCAGGAGTGAGCACTTACTGGGAGTGGGTTAGGTAGTAATAGGGAAGTTGCAACTAGGCAGGCACTTCTCTGCATGTGCGCCAGGGTAGAGTCAGGGCACTTGCAGCTGTGTGATGTGGGGCGGGGCTTGACTGGGTGCATGAAGGTATTGGACAAGCATACTCCTCATATGCGGTGGAAGAGTTAAAGGAAGTGCACACCCCTGTGTTGGCTGTGTGCCGGCTCTTAGTAGAGTTAGTTTCCTTGTGCCACCAGTGCCCTTTGAATTGCACACAGACGTTGATCTTCCTCCATTATCTTAGGACTGTTTAGAAAGAAGCTTCTATTTTACTAGAAAAAAGAAAAGGAGGACTTGTGGCACCTTGGAGACTAACAAATTTATTTGAGCATAAGCTTTCGTGAGCTACAGCTCACTTCATCGGATGTATTCAGTGGAAAATACAGTGGGGAGATTTATATACATAGAGAACGTGAAACAATGGGTGTTTCCATACACTCTGTAATGAGAGTGATCACTTAAGGTGAGCTATTACCAGCAGGAGAGCAGGGGAGCTTTTGTAGTGATAATCAAGGTGGGCCATTTCCAGCAGTTGACACGAAGGTCTGAGGAACAGTGGGGGGTGGGAATACACATGGGGAAATAGTTTTACTTTGTGTAATGACCCATCCACTCCAAGTCTTTATTCAAGCCTAAGTTAATTGTATCCAGTTTGCAAATTAATTCCAATTCAGCAGTCTCTCCTTGGAGTCTGTTTCTGAAGTTTTGTTGTTGAAGAATTGCAACTTTTAGATCTGTAATCGAGTGACCAAAGAGATTGAAGCGTTCTCCAACTGGTTTTTGAATGTTATAATTCTTGATGTCTGATTTGTGTCCATTTATTCTTTTACGTAGAGACTATCCAGTTTGACCAATGTACATGGCAGAGGGGCATTGCTGGCACATGATGGCATATATCACATTGGTAGATGTGCAGGTGAATGAGCTTCTGATAGTGTGGCTGATGTGATTAGGCCCTATGATGGTGTCCCCTGAATAGATATGTGGACACAGTTGGCAACAGGCTTTGTTGCAAGGATAGGTTCCTGGGTTAGTGGTTCTGTTGTGTGGTGTGTGGTTGCTGGTGAGTATTTGCTTCAGGTTGGGGGGCTGTCTGTAAGCAAAGACTGGCCTGTCTCCCAAGATCTGTGAGAGCGATGGGTCATCCTTCAGGATAGGTTGTAGATCCTTGATGATGTGTTGGAGAGGTTTTAGTTGGGGGCTGAAGGTGATGGCTAGTGGCGTTCTGTTATCTTCTTTGTTGGGCCTGTCCTGTAGTAGGTGACTTCTGGGTACTCTTCTGGCTCTGTCAATCTGTTTCTTCACTTCAGCAGGTGGGTATATTGTAGTTGTAAGAATGCTTGATAGAGATCTTTTTAGGTGTTTGTCTCTGTCTGAGGGGTTGGAGCAAATGCGATTGTATCGTAGAGCTTGGCTGTAGACAATGGATCGTGTGGTGTGGTCTGGATGAAAGCTGGAGGCACATAGGTAAGCATAGCGGTCAGTAGGTTTCCTGTATAGGGTGGTGTTTATGTAACCATCACTTATTAGCACCGTAGTGTCCAGGAAGTGGATCTCCTGTGTGGACTAGTCCAGGCTGAGGTTGATGGTGGGATGGAAATTGTTGAAATCATGGTGGAATTCCTCAAGGGCTTCTTTTCCATGGGTCCAGATGTTGAAGATGTCATCAATGTAGCGCAAGTAGAGTAGGAGCATTAGGGGACAAGAGCTGAGGAAGCGTTGTTCTAAGTCAGCCATAAAAATGTTGGCATACTGTGGGGCCATGCGGGTAGCCATAGCAGTGCCGCTGATTTGAAGGTATACGTTGTCCCCAAATGTGAAATAGTTATGGGTAAGGACAAAGTCACAAAGTTCAGCCACCAGGTTTGCCGTGACATTATCGGGGATACTGTTCCTGACGGCTTGTAATCCATCTTTGTGTGGAATGTTGGTGTAGAGGGCTTCTACATCCATAGTGGCCAGGATGGTGTTTTCAGGAAGATCACCGATGGATTGTAGTTTCCTCAGAAAGTCAGTGGTGTCTCGAAGATAGCTGGGAGTGCTGGTAGCGTAGGGCCTGAGGAGGGAGTCTACATAGCCAGACAATCCTGCTGTCAGGGTGCCAATGCCTGAGATGATGGGGTGTCCAGGATTTCCAGGTTTATGGATCTTGGGTAGCAAATAGAATGCCCCAGGTCGGGGTTCCAGGGGTGTGTCTGTGCGGATTTGTTCTTGTGCTTTTTCAGAGAGTTTCTTGACTATCTACACCAGCTTTCATCCAAACCACCTTCCACCCCCCTCCCCCCCGCTCTCCTGCTGCTAATAGCTCACCTTAAGTGATCACTCTCTTAACAGTGTTTATGGTAACACCCATTGTTTCATGTTCTCTATGTATATAAATCTCCCCACTGTATTTTACACTGAATGCATCCGATGAAAGTGAGCTGTAGCTCACGAAAGCTTATGCTCAAATAAATTGGTTAGTCTCTAAGGTGCCACAAGTACTCCTCTTCTTTTTGCGAATACAGACTAACACGGCTGCTACTCTGAAACCTGTCATATTTTACTAGAGAAAGCAGTAAACAGACTCTCTGTCTCTGAATCCCATAATCACAATACCAGATCTTTGTGCCTCACAACAGCAGGGAGCAGCACTAATGCTGTGCCAGAAACCCAGTTCTGGAGCCCACTCCCTATCTCTTAATAGTCATAGTTAATCACTGACTAGAGGCCGGATTCTTCTGTCACATAGGTGTAACTCAAGACAACTCCACTGAAGTCAATGGCTGAACTTTGGTGTAAAACTGGAGAGGAGAGGAGAAGTCCTGGGAGTGCTGTTTAGAGGCCTCTGGAGAGATGAGGGAATATCTCACTCAGCAGCAACTTGACCCGTCAAAGAAAGCCCCATCTAAGCCTCCTTGGCCAGAAGCATGAGTGCCATTTGGGGCCCTACAGATGGGATGGAGAAAACTGATAGGGTTTCCTTAGTGATTCAGGAAGTAAGGGACCAGAACCAGAGATGGAACCTAGGTCTCCCACAGGGCTGTCCAGAACACACAAATAATCCCATTGAATAATTGTGAATTTTATTAATTACTTACTGTTTAATTATTTTATTAGCATCTTTCAAGGGGCTTGATGCCTTAGACAACAAAATAAACACCAGCCCTAATTTTGCACTGCCACACCACCACATGTCGTTATCTGTACTTGTGCAAAGTGAGTATAAAATACTTCCAAATCAGAGTGGTAACGTGATTCCTAGTTTGCACTGGCTTTTCACAGGTATCTTCAATGTCACAAGTTACAAGGTAGTTGAGACTCAGGACCGATGTTTTTGAAAATATACTGAAGTACAATTTTTCAAAAAGTTAAAATGAAGCATGAAAAGAATGCTCACTGGCTGCTGAACTCTGAAGGCAATGCTGCTGTGAACCCTGGGTGGTGGCCCAAGAGCAACCCTGGCCTATGTCCCCTTCACTGGGGCACACTGCAGTGACTTGCTCTAGCCCAGGGTCCTTCCCCCACCTCCAATCGCTGCTACCCGAGGGCTCTGGTGGCCCTGGAGCTGGGTCCCCTCACCTAGGCATCTCTTATTGGCTGTGAGCAGTCAAAAGGCGCTGAGGAGTAGTCAGAGCTCCGGTGCTCCGAGCAGCAGTGGCAGGAGGAGGAGACGGGGAGCAGCACAGCTTCCTGCACCCTGGCACAGCCAAGCAGCTGCCCCACACTGCCTGGCTCCAGCTTCTGACCTGGCTTGGAGGGGAGCCTAGGGGGACAAGGTGGTGCTGGCACTTGCCTGAGGAGGGACAGAAGGTGGGGTCACCAGGGACAGAAAGTGGGCTCACTTGTAGTGAGGGGAGGCACAACCCACAGTTTTCAGTCTAGCCTGCCTAAGGCCCCCGACCCCACTGGGAAGAGGCTGGAGCTGCCCCTGAATGGCTCTACTTAGAGCCTATCTCCCCATTGAGCTAAATGGAGCAGTTCACACCTATCAAGGTCACAGAGCTAGCTGCACCCATACACTGCTCTCTCCAAGTGCATCCCTACTAGTGCCAGACCTAATCCTTCATCTCTCCTGGAGCAGAATTTTTCAATTCTCTAATTTAGACCAGGACCTGGACTACAGCACTCTGTGTACCAACAACTCTAACCCTGCAGATCCAACTGAGTGGAATAATGTGACAGAACAGCCTGTTTAAAACATAAGTATTGTTTGTTTGTTAATAGGACAAAACATTGGAGAGAAAATGCATGCATCCGACGAAGTGGGTATTCACCCACGAAAGCTCATGCTCCAATACGTGTTAGTCTATAAGGTGCCACAGGACTCTGTGCCGCTTTTACGGATCCAGACTAACACAGCTACCCCTCTGGAGTATTATTACAGGGCACCTGCAGATCCATTACAACACCTCTTTAACTCTATTATACAAGGCAGTTTACAAGATTCAGCAAGACACCACTCCATTGATTTACCTCCAGATCACATTCAGAAGGTTTCCTTTGCACTCCCAGTTGGCAGCTATACTCGGGCTTGTCTACATGGGGAAATTGACTGGAATAGTTATTGTAGAATAAGCTATTTGGTAACTGCTGTTCCCATGTGGACTTTCTCTTCTGGAATAACAATGATTTTCCCCCCAGAATAATTATTCCAGTTTAGAAGTGCACTGATTATACCAGCACAGAGTGACGTTTATTCTGGAATAGAGTGTCTATGGAGGGAGCTATTGTGTAATAGCTATTCTGGTCAAATTCCCAGTGTAGCGTAGACAAACTCTAGACATAGGTGCTGAAACTAGGGGAGCTGAGGGTCCTGCCACGCCCCATGGCTTCATCGGATACAGGGTTGTATAGAGGGCAGGAGAGTTCGGAGGGGGGTGTGTGGGTAGGGGTTGGGGCGGTCAGAGGGTGGGGAGCGGGGGGGGGGGTTGAATGGGGGCAGGGGTCCTGGGGGGGCAGTCAGGAAGGAGGGGGGGTTGGATGGGGTAGTGGGGGGCAGTCAGGGGCAGGAGTTCCAGGGGTGGTCAGGGGAGAGGGATGAAGGGGTGGTTGGATGGGGCAGGGATCCCGGGGGGGGGCAGTTAGGAAGGGGGGCGGGTTGGATGGGGCGGCAGGGGGCGGTCAGGGAGAAGGGGTGGTTGGATTGGGCAGGGGTCCGGGGGGGCGGGAAGTCAGGAAGAAGACGAGGGGTTGGTTGGGGCAGTCGGGGGAGGTCAGGGGACAGGGAAGGGTGGATGGGGCAGGGGTCCCAGGGGGGCTGTCAGGGAGGGTGGGTGGGTAGGGGGCGGGGGCCGGGCCACGCCTGGCTGTTTGGGGAGACAGCCTCCCCTAACCGGCCCTCCATACGATTCTGGAAACCTGATGTGGCCCTCAGGCCAAAAAGTTTGCCCGCCCCGGGACTGGCTCATCACACCGACAGCTGCTCCCGCCTCCGTGGGGTGGGGAAGCGGGGCGAGGGCGAGTCCCCGCCCACGCCTGCCGCAGAGAACCACTGAGTGGTCGGTTCTGGTTCCGCTCCGGGCCAATAGGAGCGCGCCGCAGGGCGCGCGCGGGAAAAGCTGTGTGGTGCCGGAGGAGTGTGCAGACGCGGGCTCTTTCCCGCTCTGTCCGCCGCAGGCAGCGCGCGGGCCGAGCTCCCCCTCGCCTCGGCATGGTGCGGACCAAGGCGGATTGCGGCGGGGCCGGCGGGGCCTACCGGAAAGGTGCGGGTGGGAGCGGGTGGGGGGCTGGGGCCGCCCAGGCCTCGGGGGGCTGGGGCCGAGCGCTTCCCGCCGGGCACTAACCGCTCCCTCCCCTTGCAGTGGTCGCCGCCCGGGCTCCCCGGAAAGCGCTGGGCTCCAGCAGCGCCAACGCGGGCCCTTCGCCGCCTGCCAAGAAAGGTGAGTGTCGAGCTGGCTGGGGAGCCCGCTGCTGGGGCCGCGCAGCCCGGCCCGGGGTGGGGGACGGCGGGGCGGGGGCTGCCGCAGGCCTCGCAGCTCCTCGGGCCCAGGTCCCTGTGGGCTCCTGCCGGCCCAGCTGCCGCTCGTCATGGCAGGGCCGAGGGGACGGGGTCGCGCGGCGGGTTGGAGCCTTGCGAGGCCGCCCTCGCTTCTCTGTCCCGAGCTGCGGCTGCCTCGGGCGCTCACCCCGCGGCCGCTCCGTACCCGGCGTAACGGTCCCTCCGTACCCGGCGCGGTGGGGGGGGCGTCCCGACCCCGAAAGCGGGGTAGAGACACGACAGGGGTGATAACAGCGACCCTAAGTGAGCCCCTGGCGCCCCCAAGGCTTCTCGCGGACCCCCGAGTGAGACCTGCTGTGCAGTGAGGGCAGCCTGGTGTTAATCGCCCATGGACCATAACGAAACATGGGGTTGGGCCTTCTCCACGGAAGGATTTGATACCTTGCTGCAACGACGGGACATAGTTCAGCCTGCAAAACTTGCTACTGGCTGAGAAGTTGAGGTGTTTCCACTTAAGAGGTAATTTGTCCGGAGATTAGTCTGAAAATGGGGTGGGATAGAGCTGCAGCTTAACATCAGTTAGCGACCGTGTTTGTTAAGGGGTTTATGGTGAGCGATTTATTGTTTCATCATTGAACTAGATGTGTCCAGGGTTGCCCAGCATACTGTTGTCTCAATGGCTAGCTTGATAAACTCATTTCCTTTGTAGTTGAAAACAAGTATGCTGGTGGAAATCCAGTTTTTGTGAGACCAACACCAGCCTGGCAAAAAGGGATTGGAGAATTCTTCAGGCAGTCCTCGAGACATGCAGAGAAAGAGAACCAGATGCCTGATGATGAAGAGGCAGGAAGCAGTGGAATAGGAAGACTTACTAAGAAGTAAGGATTCATTTCTGTTAAGTTGGGTTATGGAGGAGAAAGTACAAAATCAACAGATCATATCTTTTAATTTTTGTTACCGAGTATTTTGGCATCAAAGATGTCACCATGAAGGATATGACTTCCCCCTCATGCTTAGGGTGACCATATTTCCCAAAGGGAAAGCAGGACACCATGGGGAGCTGGACTGAGCCCCCTCTTCCCAGACCTGTCCTCATCTGCCTGCTTGAGGTGCGACCCCCCCTCCCCCCCCAATGCGGGGCTGATGTTGCTGCTCGCCTGAGCCCTGCCTGCCCACTGCATGAAGCAGGAGCTGGCATCACTGCTTGCTTGAGTCCTGCCATCTCTTCTCTCTCCCCCGCTTGCACGGTGTGGGGCTGGCATATCCATTTGCTCCCCCCATGTGATCTTCCACCCTCCAGTTTTTTGACAAAAGTGGGCATTTGTCCCATTTGCTCTTGCCAAAAAAGTCAGGACGGGTGGGACAAGGCTTAAAAACAGGACTGTCCTGGCCAAAATGGGATGTATGGTGGGTCACTCTACTCGTGCTCTACCTGATCTCAGTACATGGTGTAAACATGCAAACTTGAAACTTCTCAGAAGCAACAAACGTCTAACGCACTGAACAAAGAAATGCAAAAGAGTTCTCTTTTTCTACTGGCCCCTGTGATTATGCCATCTTAAAACAATATCCTGTCTGATGGAGAATGGTGCGTTTTTGGCTCACTCTTCTGTTTGATGAACAGTTGTCGCTGGCAAAGATCACTGAAGTGAGCCAATCTGTTGCTCCTGTAAACCTAATCTATTGAAAGACTCTATAGAGAGTGCCTCAATGGGTGTAATATCTAACTCTACTAAAGGCTTAGACTAGACAACAAAGCAGACTTCAGAACTTGGGTCTTAAATTGCTGTTCCAGGTCTCAAACATAAGAACAAAATGTGAAAACTGGCTTGTTTTGTAAGTAGCAGATTATGGTTCTTCTACCTCAACTATTTTTCCTAGGTAAAATAGTAATGTTCTTTAATGACTTCCTTGGTAGCCTTGCACCACTGGGAGTGTCTGTGCTTAGGGGACAGAACAGGAAGTGGCCTGAGGTTGGCCGTGAAAGAAGCAAACAATGTGGCATATGATTGAAGTAGATTCAGTGAAGGGGCAGAGTTGAACACCTGGACAAGAAACTTAAACAAAATACAGTGTAGACATTAGACTCAAAAGGGTATGTGATGGAAGATTGCAGCGACTGTTTCAAATGGATTGGAGGGAAGCAAGTTGGGAAGAAGGGGCAGGGACTGCAGTAATCAAGACAGGAGGTAGGGCGTGTGCAAGAAATCCTTTTATTTGAAATGGCTTACTCATTGAACACTTACCCTGAATTAGTTGGGTAACTCATGTTCATTATTTGGGCCACAGTAAGGAAGCTATGGGTGGGGGTAGCCTTGTGTTGTGTCTCATCCGTTTCTATTGTTTGCGGGGGCAGGGTAAAGGTAAATAGATTACAGTAAAGTGCACAGTGTTCTTTAGAGTTGCACTTCCTTTTGATGAACAGGTTTTTGCCTGGTTTAAACCTTTGGCTGGATGCACTATGGCTGTCTGTATAAAATACTTGGACTGGCATCTTTGGCCCATCTTGAGAGTGGATGTCTGATAAATGTTAGTGCTGTCCTCGGATTAAGTCTTTCCAATGGGAAAATGTTACCAGAAAGCAAGGCACAGAGCTTGGAATAGCAAATGCTTCTTGGGAAGCCAACAATTTTCCTCTTGTATAAATGATTACTCTCCTTATCGTACAATAATTATGCCCTGCCTCTGGTTTTGTTCATACTGCTCCCTTCAGCAGTACAGTAGTACCTCAGAGTTACAAATACTTTGGGAATTGAGGTGGTTCGTAACTCTGAAATGTACATAACTCTGAACAAAACATTGTGGTTTTTCTTTCAAAAATGTACAACTGAACATTGACTTAATACAGCTTTGCAACTTGACTATGCAGAAGAAAAATGCTGCTTTCCCTTTATTTTTTTTTTAGTAGTTTACATTTAACACAGTACTGTATTTACTTTTTTTGGTCTCTGCTGCTGCCTGATTGTGTACTTCTGGTTCCAAATAAGGTGTATGGTTGACTGGTCAGTTTGTAACTCTGGTGTTTGTAACTCTGAGGTTCTACTGGAGATATGCATATGTAGAGGGGCAACTTCCTACATACGGGTAACTGCAGTGTGTTTAGAGTATAAAAAGTTGCTATGAAAGTGGAAAAAATCGCTCACTGTTCAAAGAGCAAATAATCACTGAACAGCTAAGATCATGGCCTCCAGAAAGGAAAGTCCAGCAGCTCATAGCACCTTTTAATAGGGATTCATCCAACTCTTTCTGGCTTAATCTATAAAGGCTATCAGTCTCTTGTGATAAAACTTGATCTTTGAATCCACTGACTCTTCCAGAGGCAGCTGAAGACTGATGAACTAGCAATAAGATGCTTAGGTAAAGTCTTTGCTCTGAACATTCTTACTCTGTAGTCTTTTTTGCTATTCTAACTTGGTGTAACTCTGATTTGTGCTCCGGGGAAGCTGTGGAGACTGTCTGCGTATTTCGTATTTCAGAACCTGAAGTGCTGTCTCTGTCCTAACTAATTCACATTTCAGCTGACTACAGAACTCTTATTTTTAGGTTCACTAAAATAAGAGGCTGTATGATGTTTAACTCTGTGAAGCGGGTTCTTTATTTCCCCTTGGAGATCTAGGGGAACTGGGCTAGGTGCAGAAACTACATTGTGGGTCTTGTTGGGGGGAGTCTGACTTCTAACAGGAAAGGCTTTAACTTGGGTCCTTTAAGGATGACTGAAGTGTAGATCCCTCACCACTCTGTTTTATCTCCCTGCAACCCATCCCATACTTTTGTGTAGGGAGAGAAGTACACTGTAGAGTAGACTAGTAGTTCTCAGCCTCTTCACACCAAGCCTATGAGGCAATACGGGAAGGGCAAGCTGAGAATCTATGCTATAGATAGTTGCTTTTTGGTCCAGTTCCAAGGCCGTGTCTCCTTAAAATGCTGACCAGTGTGTTCTTGTTTTTTACCTCTTCATCTGGATGCTCTGTGCTGGGGTTTTACCCTTCAGTGAAGCAAGGGTTGCTTATCTAGTTCTGGGGTGAGCAAACTATGGCACATGAGCTGCAGCCGGCCCTTGAGCTCCCGCTGGGGAATGGGGTCTGGAGCTTGACCCGCTCTGGCACGGCTCCCAGAAGCAGCGGCATGTCCCCTCTGTCTCCTACGCGCGCTTCCCTGCCCCAGCCCTGATCCCCTTCCCACCCTCTGAACCCCTCGGTCTCAGCCCGGAGCACCCTCCTGTACCCCAAACCCCCCTCAGCCCCACCTCAGAGCCTGCACCCCCAGCCAGAGCCTTCACTCTCCCCGTGCCCCAATCCCCAGCCCCACCCCAGATCCTGCAACTCTAGCTGGAGAGCGCGCGCACACACCCATCCATCCATCCAGATTTGTTTACTATGCTCAGACCTGAAACTTCAGTTGATAGCCTCTCAGCTCCACAGAAGCTATGGAAGGTGGGTGTGTGATGATCTAGATAAAGAAGGGAAGGTGGCTGAACCAATTCCTGCCATCAAGGAAGGCTCTCAGGTGGGTACCTAATGCAGCATAAAATCCTCTGCACTTGAGTGAGCTTCCAAAGGAGAAAGGCTTCTTAGGAGCTCTATATGTGGGTTAGTTAAAGCTGCTTTTACCTTTTGGTTGCTCATTTGCTAAAGAGTGAGTTGGCTACTGTATATTGATTTGAGGGTTTCTTACTATATTTCATCAGTGTACAAAAGAATACGGAGATCTATTAAGGGCCACTAATTCTAGTGGTCTACATTACTTAGTCTTGTATGTCAGAGGCTCCTTGAAGAGCACTGTTAAAAGAACCTCTGTCAGCATATTTGTCAGTTATATTGGTTTGCTTTGAAAGTTAAAATTCTCTCCTATCCCTACAGAGCTCGTCCCTTGACTCCAGATCCCACAGAAGATGATGCATCCTCTGAAGATGAGCAAATATGATTTTGTCCTGCCTCTATTTCTTACTGACTGTGCATTTCCTATACTTGAGTTGGGCTTTCTTGTACATTTTGTATATATCTTTTTTACATTCATGATGGCTTTTTTGTTTAGTTATTGTACAGAACTTTAAATTAATATTAGGCTTTTTACTCAATCATCCTTAGAACTACTTCAAAGGTTTGAGTGATTGCAAGGAAGTTTCTGGTAAAATTAATATATATATATCTCTTGGAGCTTAGCATTCATTATAAAGCACTGTTTAAGTTGTCTTTTTTTATCATCTTGCTTAAAATGGCTTTCTTGGCTTCCCTAATGATTCCACTGTAGTGTGCTGCTTATGGTGTTGAAGACTGGTGCCATATTTGTGCTTTACTGTCTAAAAGGCAGTCTGATTTTTTTCTATTAAATGGAAGTATTTTATAAAGAAATCTGAGTGGGTATCTTCATTGAAATAATCTGAGGTGACTGACCTTGCCCTCTCAGGATAGTTAGGGCAGAGGTTGAAAATACACTTACACTTCTCTGAGAGGGGTCCAAAACACTTCATAGGAGAGAGGCCTTGAACAATCATGCTGAAATAATTCTGTGCTTAGTAGACTGTAACCTACATATGTAAATGGAGACGGGTGATCTGACTATTGTACTCCACAGAACCTAGCCCAGTGAGGCCCTCATCCAGTTGGAGTTGGTAGGTGGTGTTGTGTGGAGGCTTGTAATCTGACTTGTCCAAGATAAGTCCAACTCCGCTGGTAAATAAAAATTGTTCATAAAAAGTCAGCTACAGTTGGAGACAAATAGACTGGTGTAAACTAGATTGTTTATAAACAGTGCTAAAGCTTTGAGGCTCCTGATAAAATCATGTGTTATGACAAGCTTAAAAATCCTAGAAAGGGGAGGAAATAGTTGAAATCAACATGTATTTTGAGGGGCTAATGGAGTGAGGCTTCCACGCCTTCCTGGATACATTATCTGGGAGACACTCAAGGGGGGCAGAGGGTGTACTCACTGGAAGGAGTAAAATTAACTACTATGACTGCCACCCCCACTGTCTCCTGAGACTAGGTCTCCGTTGTTCTGATCCTAAAGTGTCCTGGCTAGACGAGGCCAGAGAAGGAACCACAGATACTGCCACCTCCACAGTCTTCAACAAATCCTAAACATGTGAGTCTGCTGTAATTCCCTCCCTCGTGTCCCTTTTCTTCCATATCTTATTTCTTCTTTCATCTTCTTTTCTGTCTAAAAAGAGTCCAACTTAGCTGGCCAAGTCTGTACCTTTTGCAACACTGCTGTGAGGCAGCTAAAAGCAATACCTTAAACAGATTGATGCTGACACAAGTGCCAGATCTTAAAGTGACTAATCAGATTGCATGCTGTGCCTGTGCCTCTTCAATGGTGAGGTTGCAAGTGAGTCAGGACCAGAGGCAGAGGGTGTATTTTTAACACTGCCATTCTTTTGTCTTTTTGTGCGCGCAGTTTTGTTTCGCCTTCACTGTCAGACTTCAGCAGCAGCAACTCCAGACCATCTCAACTAACTTTCTCTTTTCTCCCCTCCCAAATCAAGGGCAGTTAGTATATCTGAAATATCAAATGGGGTTTTCCCTAGAAAAATTATACAAGCAAAGGGAACAAGGGACATTGTTAAAATGAAAACTTTATTTAAATTTACATTTTAACTGTCTTAGCCTTTGATTAAAAAGATACAGAAAACAGTTTTTTTTGTGGCAGAAGTTAAGATGGGAACAAGAGTTTCTTTAATATCTTATCCTTTGTTGGGCTATACACATGGCCTTTAACACAACACTGCTGCTCTAATACAAACACAATGAGCAGCTGAAGAGAGATCTATAACTAAATGCCTATGGATAAATCTTAAGCCAGCTTAAACATTATACTTCTGTACTGCACAAAGGCATGTTCACACAAACTACTAACTGGTGTGCCTAGCTAAAGATCATTACAAATGGTGGTTTAAAAAAACCCCAAACCTCGCCATGCCTGCACAATGAATATATTGAACAAAACGGGTTTAAAAGCAGGCTACTGGTCAACAAATGTTGCCCTTTGAGCTCTAAAGTACAAAATAAATCTCATCCTCTTTATTATGCGTATAAGATGTATGGAAATTGACAGGCATGTTATAGCTATGCTGGTCTATTTCCCAATGTAAAAAAGCCCTAAAGTAAAAAAGGAAACTTAAACCTTTTTAGGCTACCTTTATACAGCGTAAACACACAGTTCAATGCAAACTGCTCTTTTACAGATCACATTTAAAACCTGAGCACTAGAAACTAAACACCAAATGGCAATAACTGCAATTCTAACATCACACTTTGTACGCAGGTAGTAAAACCAAAACTAATCAATATTCGGAAGAAAAGCAAACATGCTTGTAAGTAGGGCTGTTGATTAATCACGATTAAAAAGATAAACCTGATTAAATCACACTGTTAAACAATAAAATACCAATTGAAATTAAATTTTGGATGTTTTTCTACATTTTCATATATATTGCATTTTGTTGTAATTGAAATCTGTATATTTGATTACAGATATTTGCACTGTAAAAATAAATAGTATTCACCAGATACAAGTACTGTAGTGCAATCTTTGTTGTGAAAGTGCAACTTACAAATGTAGATTTTTTTGTTTTGTTACATAAATGCACTCAAAACCAAAACAATGTAAAACTTCAGCACCTATAAGTCCACTCAGTCTTACTTGTTTCAGCCAATTGTTCAGACAAACAAGTTTGTTTACAATTACAGGAGATAATGCTGCCCTCTTCTTTTTTATAATGTCATCAGAAAGTGAGAGGAGGCATTGCAAGGTAAATGCACAGTCTACTCTTACTCCTGAGGAATAGGCCTATTTAGTGAATTGTAAACTATGGAAAGGAGAAAAACATAAGAGCTATACTTGAAAAGAGGAAAAATGTGAAGGGCAACATGAATCAACAGAATACTCTCCCTGTCCAACAAGCAAGAAATAAAGCTCTGTCATCTTTACCTAAAGCAGCTGTGTTGTTCCATGCCACTGGAAGTGTTAAAGTCATACAGAAGACAATTCTACGATACTTTATTGTAAAGAAGGGCAGAACATAAAGTGAACTGCATACTCCAAACTAATTCAAGATCCAATAACATACATGTCTACCCTGCCATAAAGACTAACAAGCAAACAAAACCTTGCAATGCTGAATACAACAGGGCCATGCAAATGTCTGCTCTCACTTTCTGGTGACGTTGTAAAAAAGAAGAGGGCAGCATTATCTCCTGTAAATGTAAACAAACAAAACTGTAGAGTAGAGGTGCTAAAAGTGGTTTTGGCTTATAACAAAGCAATATACTTAGCAGAAATATTAAAAGGAAAGCCTGATGAGCTTTAAATCATGAATTGAAAGTCTTGAAATAAGAACGGCCATGCTGGGTCAGAGCAATGGTCCATCTAGCCCAGTATCCTGTCTCCTGACAATGGGTAATGCCAGCTGCCCCAGAGGCATACATAATAAATTTCACCCACTGATTACATGCTGCAGTACAGTTGAAACTTAGCAGCACCCATTTACAGCACTCCAACCTCCTTTACAGATGTGCATACGCCACAGAAAATAGACACTTCATTATTTTCTGAATCAAAATAAAGGAGACCGAGAACAATCTTTTCTTATTTATCAAAAGGTGATGCTGCTGCTGCCACCAAGTATATTAGGATCACTCAGAGGTGAAAGTAAACTGGTACACAGCCAACTGTACTGGCAGGGGGCAGCTTCCCCAGGCCAGCAATTTTAAAGGGCCCTGGGCTCCAACCAGAGCCCCTGGCCCTTTAAATTGCCACCAGTCCTGGGGCTCCCGGTGGCTGCTACCGCTGCCATGGGGCTCCGGTGGTGATTTAAAGGGCTCGGGGCTCCCAGCCGCTGCTACCAGGGGTTTAAAGGCCGCGCCCTTTCCAGTTGAGGCCCCAGCCCTGTGCACTGGTAAGTCACTTAAGTTACTTTCACCCCAGGTATCACTGAACACAGATTTATATCTTATAGATACAAACCTCCTTGACCCAGAGCCTTAAATTATGTTATTGTATGATGGTAAAAGGTCACAGAGTGTTATAGACAAGTATGTATAAAGCCAAGTACCTGTTGTACAGTTTGCATGTTGAGTATAGTGAATGTGGACAAGCAAAAAGGTGGCCTTTGTACCTCCAATATAAATTTTTAAAGACCATAGCAAAGAATACATTCTTGAAAACTTCTTAAAAGGAATTATCAACTTGAAATCTAGTAAATAATAATAAAAAAAAAAAAGTCAAAATGTAGTTTCAGGTTTTACCTGACCTTGAGTTTCTCTGCCAATTTTTGTGGTTTTACCATTTTTTAAAAATGTTTCTTCTCTATTGCTATGTGTAAATCCACACAGTGAAACTACTAACAGTTTCATTGCTTCACCTGTAGAGTCAAACAGTATACAAAGTTTTGTCAAATTCACAAAGTAAAGAAACAGACGTTAGAATATGTCTCTCTAATTTCATTCATGTATAGCATAGCCATACCAGTAACATTTTCAGATTCAAATTTGAACTGGAAATAAGAATGGTGCAAAGATTTTAAAACCAGAGAAAGGGATATACTAGTTAGGAAATATGAAGGCAGCAAAAATGCTACCCCTGCTAATGCTGCCCATAGGTATTACACACTACAAGAAAAACAATGAGGAGTCCGGTGGCACCTTAAAGACTAACAGATTTATTTGGGCAAAAGCTTTCATGGGTAAAAAACCAACTTCTTCAGATGCATTGTCAGTCCATGCATCTGAAGAAGTGAGTTTTTTACCCACGAAAGCTTATGCCCAAATAAATCTGTTAGTCTATAAGATGCCACCGGACTCCTCATTGTTTTTGTGGATACAGACTAACATGGCTACTCCTCTGATACTTGGTACACTACAAGAAAGGATTTTTTTAAAAATGAACATAAGAACAGCCATATTGGGGCAGAACAATGGTCCATCTAGCCCAGTATCCTGTATTCCAACAGTGTCTAATGCCAGGTGCTTCAGAGGGAATGAACAGAACAGGTCAGTTATGGAGTGATCCACCCCTGTCATGCACTCCCAGCTTCTAGCAGTCAGAGGCTTAGGGACACCCAGAGCATAGGGCTGTATCCCTACCCATCCTGGCTAATAGCCATTGATGACTTCTCCTCCAGGAATTTATCTAATTCTTTTTTGAACCCAGTTATACTTTTGACCTTCACAACGTTCTCTGGCAACGAGTTCCACAGGTTGACTGTGCGAAGAAGTATTTCCTTTTGTTTCTTTTAAACCTGCTGCCTATTAATTTAATAAGGTGACCCCTAGTTCTTGTGTTATGTGAAGGGATAAATAACACTTCTGTATTCACTTTCTTCGGGTCATTCATGATTTTATAGAACTCTTATCATATTCCCCCTTAGTTGTCTCTTTTCCAAGCTGAACAGTTCCAGTCTCTTTAATCTTTCCTCATATGGAAGCTGTTCTATATCCCTAATCATTTTTTGTTGCCTTTCTCTCATATCTTTTCCAATTCTAATATTTCTTTTTTGAGATGGGGTGACCAGAATGCACACAATATTGAAGATGTGGGCGTACCATGGATTTATACAGTGGCATTATGACATTTACTGTCATTATCTAGCCCTTTCCTAATAGTTCCCAACACTGTTAGCTTTTTTGACTGCCACTGCACATCCGATGAAGTGAGCTGTAGCTCACGAAAACTTATGTTCTAATAAATTTGTTAGTCTCTAAGGTGCCACAAGTACTCCTTTTCTTTTCGCTGCACATTGAGTGGATGTTTTCAGAGAACTATCCATAATGACTCCAAGATCTCTTTCTTGAGTGGTAATAGCTAATTTAGAGTCCATCATTTTCTATGTATTGTTGGGATTGTTTTCCAATGTGCATTACTTTGCATTTATCAACAT
Organism: Caretta caretta; assembly: GCF_965140235.1. Taxonomy (NCBI): domain Eukaryota; kingdom Metazoa; phylum Chordata; order Testudines; family Cheloniidae; genus Caretta; species Caretta caretta. The sequence goes on along the minus strand of NC_134215.1, from coordinate 45,265,409 downwards.
TGAGTTTCATTTGCCATTTTGTTGCCCAGTCAACCAGTTTTGTGAGATCCCTTACTCTTCACAGTCTACTTTGGGCTTAAATATTTTGAGTAATTTTGTATCATCTGCAAATCTTGCCACCTCATGGTTTAACATTCATAAATTATCTGAAAAAAGGGGTAAACAGCACTGGTCCCAGTACAGACTCATGGGGGGGACACACCACTATTTACCTCTCTTCATTCTGAAAACTGACCATTTATTCCTACCCTTTGTTTCCTGCCCTTTCAGCAATTACTGAACCATGAGAGGACCTTCCCTCTTATTCCATTACTGCTTACTTTGCTTCAGAGCCTTCGGTGAGGGACTTTGTCAAAAGGTTTTCTGAAAGTCCAAGTACACCATATCCACTGAATAACCTTTGTCCATGTTTGTTGACCCCCATCAAAGAACACTCATAAATTGGTGAGGCATGATTTCCCTTTACAAAAGCCGTATTGACTCTTCCCCAACAAATCATGTTCATTTGTGTGTTTGATAATTATGTTCTTTACTCTAGTTTCAACCAATTTGCCTGGTACTGCAGTTAGGCTTATTGGCCTATAATTGGCAAGATCTCCTCTGAAAACTTTTAAAGAAATTATTAGCTATTATAATCATATTAGCTATCCTCCAGTCATCTGGTATAGAAGCTACTTTAAGTGATAGATTACATACCACAGTCAGTAGTTCCGCAATTTCATGTTTGAGTTTCTTCAGAACTCTTGGGTGAATACTAGCGGGTTCTGGTGAATTGTTACTGTTTCAATTTATCAATTTGTTCCAAAACCTCCTCTGTTCATGAAAATGGGAGAAAATGGCATGAAAAGAAGAAACAATTCATTAAAACTTAAGATTGACCAAGCTGTCAACTTCCTGTTTAAAACTCTCTTTAGTATTGTCTACATTTAAAAAAACAAACAAACAAACACACACAACCTATTGCTGACAACAGGGCCATGTTATCCTATGCCAACTGTAGTAGTTACCAGCATAGATCAAGCAAACCTTATTCTGTACCTTTTCAGTAACTGTGGGTAAAAGAGCTGATCACAGTTTACCCTTGACTACCCTTGCAACTAAATTACACTAAGTTATGTCCATTTTTAGCAATAGATTATTTTTGGAGATGGCTCAAACAACCTAAACATTCCTCCCCATTAAGCTTAGCTAGCCTTAGAAGCTTCCTGTTAATAAAAGAAGACACACCCATCCCCTTTATAGCCTGGTTGGAGCTAATTGGACTCACCTGCTAGTATGACTCAGCTATGATTACCCTGACTTGTCTTAATGCAGAGTTTTAATATCTGAGCCAGGGTGATTCAGTAGAGGAGCCTGGAATTTCTCTGTCCCCACCTCCCAATATTTAATGGTTTATTCCCACAATGGGATTATGCCCACTTTACAGAGGGAAACAGGGAGATTTAGGCCCTGATCCATAAAGGTACTTAAGTACCTAAACCCCAGTTTTAATTTCCATGGCAATCCACAAAACTCCCACTCAACCCTGTAAGTGCCTAAACTCAGTTGGTGCCCGTTTTCAGCGTAAAAGTTCCCTCGTGCCTTGTTTTCTGTTTCTGAGCATGCCCATTGCCATATCACTCAAGGCATCTGTAGCCCTACCTCCTGCCTAAACCCCAGAGCTACCTGTGATGGTGCGCCCCGTAAGACTTTTTGGATATATACTTATAAATGAATATATGATATAACTAGAACGTGTTTTATGCTACATATGTCATATAACATATCTCTGTAAAGATTATGATCTACTGAATCTATTAATCCTATTTGTATGCATGTATCATTTTTGTATTCGAAGTTATGAATATTGACTGCCTACTTGTTTGATTCTGAGTAGGTTTTAGTAAAGCAGTTGGTCAACTTCCTGAGAAAAGACTATTCTCAGTAAGTGCCCAATCAAGAAGCCCTTAAGCCAAAAATGAACTTGGAGACGCCAGTCCACATCTGGGCTTTCCCAGGAATGTGGCTTGGCTGGTTAAGGAACTCAGTCATGCATGGACATGTGACTTGCCCAGGTGACTCCAAAACTCCATTTTGTAGCTGGACTTTGCATAGGAGAGAGGAGGGGGTCTCTACCCTCAAGAGAAAGTCTATTTAAACCCCTGGGAGACCTCTCCATTTTGTCTTCAGCTGGCTAAAGAGAGAGCCTCTCCACCCCCAAAGATACCTGAAAGAAACTGGAACAAAGGACAGTAACTACAGGGAGTGTGCTGTCTTCAGAGACTGAGGAAGTTTCACATCAGAATATCCCATAGCTCAGTGGTTAGTACCACCTGCTGTGAGATAAAAGACCCCAAATCCTTCCTCCTCCTCTGCCTGAAAGGGCGACATGAATCTGGGTCTTACACCTCTCAGGTGGGTGAACTAACAACTGGTTGAGGAGATGGGCAGAGGCACCACACCTCCTTTGGCTGTTTTGTGTGGAGCGAGGCAGACACTTAACTCATTCCCACAAGAAACTACTTACTGGCCTACACTAGGACTTTAGGTCGAATTTAGCAGCGTTAAATCGATGTAAACCTGCACCCGTCCACACGATGAAGCCCTTTAGTTCGACTTAAAGGGGTCTTAAAATCGATTTCCGTACTCCACCCCTGACAAGTGGATTAGCACTTAAATCGGCCTTGCTGGGTCGAATTTGGGGTACTGTGGACACAATTCGACGGTATTGGCCTCCGGGAGCTATCCCAGAATGCTCCAGTGTGACCGCTCTGGACAGCACTCTCAACTCAGATGCACTGGCCAGGTAGACAGGAAAAGAACTGCGAACTTTTGAATCTCATTTCCTATTTGGCCAGCAGTGGCAAGCTGCAGGTGACCATGCAGAGGTCATCAGCAGAGGTGACCATGATGGAGTCCCAGAATCGCAAAAGAGCTCCAGCATGGACTGAACGGGAGGTACAGGATCTGATCGCTGTATGGGGAGAGGAATCCATGCTATCAGAACTCTGTTCCAGTTTTCGAAATGCCAAAACCTTTGTCAAAATCTCCCAGGGCATGAAGGACAGAGGCCATAGCAGGGATCCGAAGCAGTGCCGCGTGAAACTTAAGGAGTTGAGGCAAGCCTACCAGAAAACCAGAGGGGCGAACGGCCGCTCCGGGTCAGAGCCCCAAACATGCCGCTTCTATGATGAGCTGCATGCTATTTTAGGGGGTTCAGCCACCACTACCCCAGCCGTGTTGTTTGACTCCTTCAATGGAGATGGAGGCAACACGGAAGCAGGTTTTGGGGACGAAGAAGATGATGATGATGAGGTTGTAGATAGCTCACAGCAAGCAAGCGGAGAAACTGGTTTTCCCGACAGCCAGGAACTGTTTCTCACCCTGGACCGGGAGCCAGTACCCCCCGAACCCACCCAAGGCTGCCTCCTGGACCCAGCAGGCGGAGAAGGGACCTCCGGTGAGTGTACCTTTTAAAATACTATACATGGTTTAAAAGCAAGCATGTGAAAGGATTAATTTGCCCTGGCATTCGCGGCTCTCCTGGATGTACTCCCAAAGCCTTTGCAAAAGGTTTCTGGGGAGGGCAGCCTTATTGCGTCCTTCATGGTAGGACACTTTACCACTCCAGGCCAGTAACATGTACTTGGGAATCATTGTACAACAAAGCATTGCAGTGTATGTTTGCTGGCGTTCAAACAACATCCGTTCTTTATCTCTCTGTGTTATCCTCAGGAGAGTGAGATATCATTCATGGTCTCCTGGTTGAAATAGGGTGCTTTTCTTCAGGGGACATTCAGAGGAGCCCGTTCCTGCTGAGCTGTTTGCCTGTGGCTGAACAGAAATGTTCCCCGCTGTTAGCCACGGGGAGGGGGGAGGGTTGAGGGGGTAGCCACGCGGTAAGGGGAGGCAAAATGCGACCTTGTAACGAAAGCACATGTGCTATGTATGTAATGTTAACAGCAAGGTTTACCCTGAAAGACTGTAGCCACTGTTTTATAAAATGTGTCTTTTTAAATACCGCTGTCCCTTTTTTTTTCTCCACCAGCTGCATGTGTTTCAATGATCACAGGATCTTCTCCTTCCCAGAGGCTAGTGAAGATTAGAAAGAAAAAAAAACGCACTTGTCATAAATATAAAGGGAAGGGTAAACCCCTTTGAAACCCCTCCTGGCCAGGGGAAAGCTCCTCTCACCTGTAAAGGGTTAAGAAGCTAAAGGTAACCTCGCTGGCACCTGACCAAAATGACCAATGAGGAGACAAGATACTTTCAAAAGCTGGGAGGAGGGAGAGAAACAAAGGGTCTGTGTCTGTCTGTATGCTGGGTCTTTGCCGGGGATAGACCAGGAATGGAGTCTTAGAACTTTTAGTAAGTAATCTAGCTAGGTATGTGTTAGATTATGATTTCTTTAAATGGCTGAGAAAAGAATTGTGCTGAATAGAATAACTATTTCTGTCTGTGTATCTTTTTTGTAACTTAAGGTTTTGCCTAGAGGGGTTCTCTATGTTTTTGAATCTAATTACCCTGTAAGATATCTACCATCCTGATTTTACAGGGGGGATTTCTTTATTTCTATTTACTTCTATTTTTTATTAAAAGTCTTTTTGTAAAAAACTGAATGCTTTTTCATTGTTCTCAGATCCAAGGGTTTGGGTCTGTGGTCACCTATGCAAATTGGTGAGGCTTTTTATCCAACATTTCCCAGGAAAGGGGGGGTGCAAGTGTTGGGAGGATTGTTCATTGTTCTTAAGATCCAAGGGTCTGGGTCTGTAGTCACCTAGGCAAATTGGTGAGGCTTTTTACCAAACCTTGTCCAGGAAGTGGGGTGCAAGGTTTTGGGAAGTATTTTGGGGGGAAGGACGCGTCCAAACAGCTCTTCCCCAGTAACCAGTATTAGTTTGGTGGTGGTAGCGGCCAGTCCAAGGACAACGGGTGGAATATTTTGTACCTTGGGGAAGTTTTGACCTAAGCTGGTAAAGATAAGCTTAGGAGGTTTTCATGCAGGTCCCCACATCTGTACCCTAGAGTTCAGAGTGGGGGAGGAACCTTGACAGTGTCTTTTTAAATACTGCTGTCCCTTTTTTTTTCCTCCACCAGCTGCATGTGTTTCAATGATCACAGGATCTTCTCCTTCCCAGAGGCTAGTGAAGATTAGAAAGAAAAAAAAACGCACTCGTGATGAAATGTTCTCTGAGCTCATGCTGTCCTCCCACACTGACAGAGCACAGACGAATGCGTGGAGGCAAATAATGTGAGAGTTCAGGAAAGCACAAAATGACCGGGAGGAGAGGTGGCGGGCCGAAGACAGGGCTGAAGCTCAAATGTGGCAGCAGCGTGATGAGAGGAGGCAGGATTCAATGCTGAGGCTGCTGGAGGGTCAAACCAGTATGCTCCAGTGTATGGTTGAGCTGCAGCAAAGGCAGCTGGAGCACAGACTGCCACTACAGCCCCTGTGTAACCAACCGCCCTTCTCCCCAAGTTCCATAGCCTCCACACCCAGACGCCCAAGAACGCGGTGGGGGGGCCACCGGCCAACCAGCCACTCTACCACAGAGGATTGCCCAAAAAAAGGAAGGCTGGCATTCAATAAATTTTAAAGTTGTAAACTTTTAAAGTGCTGTGTGGCATTTTCCTTCCCTCCTCCACCACCCCTCCTGGGCTACCTTGGTAGTCATCCCCCTATTTGTGTGATGAATGAATAAAGAATGCATGAATGTGAAGCAACAATGACTTTATTGCCTCTGCAAGCAATGATTAAAGGGAGGAGAGGAGGGTGGTTAGCTTGCAGGGAAGTAGAGTGAACCAAGGGGCGGGGGGTTTCATCAAGGAGAAACAAAGAGAACTTTCACACTGTAGCCTGGCCAGTCATGAAACTTGTTTTCAAAGCTTCTCTGATGCGTACCGCACCGTCCTGTGCTCTTCTAACCACCCTGGTGTCTGGCTGCGCGTAACCAGCAGCCAGGCAATTTGCCTCAACCTCCCACCCCGCCATAAACGTCTCCCCCTTACTCTCACAGATATTGTGGAGCACACAGCAAGCAGTAATAACAGTGGGAATATTGGTTTCGCTGAGGTCTAAGCGAGTCAGTAAACTGCGCCAGCACGCCTTTAAACGTCCAAATGCACATTCTACCACCATTCTGCACTTGCTCAGCCTGTAGTTGAACAGCTCCTGACTACTATCCAGGCTGCCTGTGTATGGCTTCATGAGCCATGGCATTAAGGGGTAGGCTGGGTCCCCAAGGATACATATAGGCATTTCAACATCCCCAACAGTTATTTTCTGGTCTGGGAATAAAGTCCCTTCCTGCAGCTTTTGAAACAGACCAGAGTTCCTGAAGATGCGAGCGTCATGTACCTTTCCCGGCCATCCCACGTTGATGTTGTGATCCACCAGGACTTGCAGCACTATTGAAAAGTACCCCTTGTGGTTTATGTACTCGCCGGCTTGGTGCTCTGGTGCCAAGATAGGGATATGGGTTCCGTCTATGGCCCCACCACAGTTAGGGAATCCCATTGCAGCAAAGCCATCCACTATGACCTGCACATTTCCCAGGGTCACTACCCTTGATATCAGCAGATCTTTGATTGCGTGGGCTACTTGCATCACAGCAGCCCCAACAGTAGACTTGCCCACTCCAAATTGATTCCCAACTGACCGGTAGCTGTCTGGCGTTGCAAGCTTCCACAGGGCTATCGCCACTTGCTTCTCAATTGTGAGGGCTGCTCTCATCTTGGTATTCAGCGCTTCAGGGCAGGGGAAAGCAAGTCACAAAGTTCCATGAAAGTGCCCTTACGCATGCAAAAATTTCGCAGCCACTGGGAATCGTCCCAGACCTGCAACACTATGCAGTCCCACCAGTCTGTGCTTGTTTCCCGAGCCCAGAATCGGCGTTCTACAGCATGAACCTGCCCCATTAGCACCATGATGCATGCATTGGCAGGGCCCATGCTTTCAGAGAAATCTGTGTCCATGTCCTGATCACTCACGTGACCGCGCTGACGTCGCCTCCTCGCCCGGTATCACTCTGCCAGGTTTTGGTGCTGCATATACTGCTGGATAATGCGTGTGGCGTTTAATGTGCTCCTAATTGCCAAAGTGAGCTGAGCGGCCTCCATGCTTGCCTTGGAATGGCGTCCGCACAGAAAAAAGGCGCGGAACGATTGTCTGCCCTTGCTCTGACGGAGGGAGGGGCGACTGATGACATGGCTTACAGGGTTGGCTTCAGGGAGCTAAAATCAACAAAGGGGGTGGCTTTACATCAATGAGTATTTCAGGCAGGACTTCACGGAGGGTTCCAATAAGAAATGGTGCACCTAAGTTATTGTTCTTAATGGAACAAGGAGGTTAGTCTGGCCTCTGATTGATACATGGCTAGATTTACCTTGCTGCACCTTCTCTGTGAGTGACTGCAGTGTGACCTAGAGGAATAAGTCCCCTAGACGGGGGAGGAGGGGGAAGCAAATGAGTACAAAACAAATCTGGTCTATTTCTTGTTTTGATCCACTCCATCTATCTTTTACATCTTTGGCTGGCAGCAGACAGTGCAGAAGGACTGCATGCCACCCTCATCTCTTGCCTGCCCGGCAGAAGATGGTGCAATAGGACTGCTAGCCATCCTCATCTCTTGCCTGCCCAGCAGAAGATGGTACAGTACAACTGCTAGCAATCCGTATCGCCTGCCTGCTCACCATAAGACAGTTCAATAGGACTGACTGCAGGACTAAAGAGAATGACCTGGTCAAGTCACTCCAAATTAAGTCCCTGCGCCCATGTCTGCCCAGGCGCTCCTGGCCGATGTGGCTAGGAGCACCTCGGACATGACGATGACGGCTACCAGTCATATTGCACCGTCTGCTGCCAGAAGGCAATGGGTTGATGCTACTGTGTAGCAATGCAGTACCGCATCTGCCAGCACCCAGGGGACATAGGGTGACAGTTACCTGAGCGGGCTCCATGCTTGCCGTGGTATGGTGTCTGCACAGGTAACTCAGGAAAAAAGGCGCGAAACGATTGTCTGTCCTTGCTTTCATGGAGGGAGGGAGGGAACGGGGGCCTGACGATATGTACCCAGAACCACCCGCGACAATGTTTTAGCCCCATCAGGCATTGGGATCTCAACCCAGAATTCCAATGGGCAGCGGAGACTGCGGGATCTGTGGGATAGCTACCCACAGTGCAACACTCTGGAAGTCGACGCTTGCCTTGGTACCGTGGAAGCACTCTGCCGAGTTAATGCACTTAATGCACTTAGAGCATTTTCTGTGGGGACACACACACTCGAATATATAAAACCGATTTCTAAAAAACCGACTTCTATAAATTCGACCTTATTCCGTAGTGTAGACATACCCTTAGACGCCTAAACTGCCCGCTTCCAAGAGAAGGGTTCCCATTCATGGATCACTAACAGAGATAGGCACCTGCCTGCAACCCAGCTTCAGCCATCTATCTCTGAGAGAGGGGAGGGGTTTAGGACACACCCCTGCTGCCAATGTCTCCCATTGGTTAGATTAGGCGGCTCCCCGCCTAGTGTTCTGGCTTTTGTTAATCGCATTCTCAGGGGCCTGTCTCTCCCCATTCACTGCATAGGGAGCCTGGGCGCCTAACGCAGGCTTTGTGGGTCGTATTCTCATTCCTGTGACTTTCTAGGTCCCTAAAAGTTAGGTGCTGCTACGCTAAGGGCTTGGCTACACTTACATTTTATAGCGCTCTAACTTGCTGGCTCAGGGGTGTGAAAAATCACCCCCCTGAGCGCAGCAAGTCAGAGAGCTTTAAAGTATGAGTGTAAGTGTTAAGATATAGATATTCAGGCCTGTCTGTAAAGGCCATTACTCTAAGAATTTAGGTGTATTCTTATCACTTGGCTAGTTATAGAGGTATAAAAGAAAGAATCAAAATCACTGTCTGGCAGTGTAAGGTCCTTCTCTTACTGTGACAGTCTGAGGCCCTGTTCTTAGGCTAAGGCCTTTGGCTAAGCAACAGAGGCAGCTATAAGCTGGGAAGCGACGGGTCACATCTTCACATTTCAAACTAGTCACATTGAAAGAAGGTGCTATTGGGCTGTTAGGAATACACTCCTGTCCTGAGAATGCCTATCACCTCCAGAGAAAGGGAAGTGCCTAGAAGATGTAAAACTTAGTTTGATAGCATCCTGTCTGGCAAGAACTCACTTATCAATAGCTGGGATGTGAAATCCTCACTTCTGTATTGTTTTGTCATTATAGTTCCCACTTTACTATTGTTTGTCTGTATAATCTCTGTCTGGTTCTGTGATTGTTTCTGTCTGCTGTATAATTAATTTTGCCAGGTGTAAACTAATTTAAGGTGGTGGGATATAATTGGTTACATAATCATGTTACAATATGTTAGGATTGGTTAGTTAAATTTCAGGAAAATGATTGGTTAAGGTATAGCTAAGCAGAACTCAAGTTTTACTATATAGTCTGCAGTCAATCAGGAAGTGAGTGGGTGGGTGTGTGTGAAGGGCAGAAATGGGAACAGGGAATGGGGGTGGGGAAATTGGAATCATGTTTTGCTAAAGGGGGAAATGGCACCAGGGAATGGGGAAATTGGAATCATGTTTTGCTAAAGGGGGAAATGGGAACAGGGAATGGGGGGTAAGGAAATTGGAATCCATGTTTGGCTAAGGGTAGGAATGGGAACAGGGACACAGGAGTAAGGCTCTGTGGTGTCAGAGCTGGGAAGGGGGACACTAAGGAAGAAACTGGAATCACGCTTGCTGGAAGTTCACCCCAATAAACATCGAATTGTTTGCACCTTTGGACTTCGGGTATTGTTGTTCTCTGTTCATGCAAGGAGGACCAGGGAAGTAAGTGGGTGAAGGAATAAGCCCCCTAACAGTAAACAGGCTCTGAGCGCTGGGAGCTAATCCTCTCGTGGAGGTGGATTACTAAGCACTCGCGCGCGACCACACTCGCACTTCAAAGTGCTGCCACAGGAGTGTTCTGGTGACAGCGCTTTGAAGTTTCCAGCGTAGCCATGCCCTGAGGGTTGCAGCTCCTAGGTCCCTTTGTGGATCTGGCCCTAAGTAACTTGACCAATTCACACAAGAAGTCTGTGACAGACCTGGTAATTCAATCAGGATTTCAGGATTTCCAGCTGAGTATGTTAGCCACCAATTCATCCTTCCTCCTAGAGCCTGCCATTGTCTTATAAAGGGAAATACGGTCACGGGCCTGCCCCAAACAGCAGACATGTTCTACACTAGCTGCGTGTTCTTGGTGACCTTTCACTCAGTCCTAGACTAGGCACATTCCCTCTAAAATAAGATACAGGAGGCATTTTTTGGGGAAAAGTAAGTGAACAAGTTGTCTTTCATAATTCGAATGAGCTGAATCTGAAGGAAAAAAAAAATGTTTCCCAAGCTGAATTTGGAATATTTCACCTTCTAAATTGGAGTTCTAAATTTAAGTAATATATGACAAATTAGTATATTTCTATGGTTTTACTCCACTGCAAACAGGTTCTATGTAGACATTGCTTAGACAAGCATAATTTAACGGTTCCTATATATGCCTACACACCCTTTGCATTTACAGGCCCCAGTATATGCCAATGTGGAATTTCTGCAGCCACAGCATTGTGATCTGCACCCTCTGACATATCCACACAGGTAACAATTTCTTCACAGCTTGTGGGGATTGGCTCCAGTGACAGTAGCTTGGGTTCCAGTTTTCCACTGTGGTTGGTACAATCCATCTTCTCTGGGGAGGGTAGTGTGGGGTTGTTGCAGTTTGCCTGACTCCACATCATGGCTTGAAAGGGAGCTCTTTGGAGGTGATAGCACACTAAATACTGTCATGAACAGATTTGCACAAGTCACACATTATCTTCGACAGAAACATGTTTTTTCACAGCCACACCCCATTGGTAGCTCATAGTGATCCTGTGATCAACCAGTACACCCAGGTCTTTCTCCTCCTCTGTCACTTCCAACTGATAAGTCACCAATTTATAGCAGAAGTTCTTGTTGTTAGTCCCTAACTGCATAATCTTGCACTTTGCACTATTACATCTCATCCCAATTTTATTACTCCTTTTTCAAGGTCATCCAGATCTTCTTGGATGATATTCTGGTCCTCTTCTGTAATAGCAATACCTCCTAACTTTGTGTCATCTGCAAATTTTATTAGCACGCTCCCACTTTTTGTGCCGAGGCACTAACAAAAATGTTAAATAAGATTGGTGCCAAGACTGATCCCTGACGAACTCCACTAGAACCTTCTTCCAGCCTGACAGTTCACCTTTCAGTATGACCCACTGTAGTCTCCCCTTTAACCAGTTCCTTATCCACTTTTCAATTCCCATTGTCTCCAATTTAACTAATATTTTTCCACATGGAACTGTATCAAATGTCTTGCTGAAATCCAGGTAGGATTTACCCAGAGGGGTAGTGGAGTGTAACCTAATGGAGGTCACAGAAAAAAGCCCAGGGAAATGGCTGCAAGGTTTGGGACGGTGCAGAACTTGGTCACTGATTCAAGGGTCTCTGGGCTGGAACCCAGAGTAGTGGGCAGGTCTGGGTTCCCTGACCAGCCACTGTGGAAGTGGCACTGTTGGGGCAGTGGATTGGAAGACTGCTTGAGATGGTTTGTTCAGCTGGACTTGATGCACTGGAAATATAGTATATATACAGGTTTCAGAGTAGCAGCAGTATTAGTCTGTATTCACTAAAAGAAAAGGAGTACTTGTGGCACCTTAGAGACTAACAAATTTATTTGAGCATAAGCTTTCGTGAGCTACAGCTCACTTCATTGAATGCATCTGATGAAGTGAGCTGTAGCTCACAAAAGCTTATGCTCAAATAAATTGGTTAGTCTCTAAGGTGCCACAAGCACTGCTTTTCTTTTAGTGTATATACATTGGATATAGTGTCCTGGACAAAGGGCAAAGCCATGAAGCCCCGAATCATGACAAGGAAGCACTGCAAGTCCCAGGGCGTGAGAGGGGCCACAGCACAAATGAGAGATGGAAAGGGGCATCAGACTGGATGGAGCTATTCTCCAGACACAGCCACAAGGAGGCACCCTGGTGGTGAGCAGCAAACCCCATGACTGTCATCACCTTCTTCAATTTCCCCTACTTCAGGAATAGACTGGCCACCGAAGAGAAGTCATAAAAACATGTATACGCTCTTTGGCACACAGACTAGTACTTCTTCCTCACTGACATTTAGTCTATGGTATCCAGGATGAGCAACTATATCTGAGCATAGTTTGTTAGCTAAATGTACTACCAAGAGAAATTCATCTTCCAGCTCAGACTTGTAAACTAGAATGGTTGATAAATTTTCTTTTCCTGCTCTGTCTAACAACGTAGAGCAAGGGATGTGATGGAATTTTACAGGCACTAGTAATGTTTGTTTCTGTGTAGCAAGTTCATTGTGTAAGACAATTAACTCATAAGCACCATGAAGATGTAGAGTAAGATGTTCTTTGAAGGTTGCCATTCAACTTACAAACGAACGTGGGACCTCTCCACCAGCTTCATTTGAGAGAAAACAGTAATGCGTTCATATCTTTGAAAGGTCCAAAACACGGCCTTTTTCTGCACAATGTTTCAACTCATTACTATGCCAGACCATTGCCAAGTCAGTACCACTATAGTTGTTTCGTGCTTAGTTATTGTTACTTTTCTCAAGAAATGCTTATGGAAATTAGGGTGGTGTTTCCCTTCTGATGCAGTAAGGTCACTTATGTCAGCTACATGTACACAGAGCTCATGTTCATACTTTGCTGCCTCAAGTATTTGTTCTTTTTGAATGATGTTACAGAAGAAATTCTTTTTTTGGAACTTCCTTCCTGTCAGAAAATGCAAAGGCTCCAGTTTGCTGTGGGGACCTTGCTCCAAAGCACTGTCAAGGTTTTGGTGGTTGTAACACAAGATAGGATTTGCCGTTCACCCTTACTAGTTGATGAAGTAGCTTCAATGGATTTACGAAGTCTGCTAATTTTACCTTTATCTGTGTACGTTGCTTAACAGTTTTTATGCCAGTTTTTAATGATTTCTTGCCTTCAACTGAAGAGCCACTATAATTCTATCAGTTGTATCCTTATTTTGGAAATCCCTAAATTTCTGTCTTGCATTTTTTGCCTCTTGTATCATAGCCAATCCCTGTTCACTAGAAGCAAAAAAGTGTCCTTTTTTTCTTGACAAATAATGCATGTTCATAAGATACTGTTAAGAGATGCTCCAAGTTCAAAACTGCCTCCATTTTTCATCTATGGAATATCTTACAATAATAATAAATTAGGGCTGTTGATTAATCGCAGTTAACTCATGTGATTTAATTTAAATTTTAAATTTAATTTAATTTAATTTAATTTATTTAATTTTTAAAAAATTAATCACGATTAAAAAATTTAATCACCATTAATCGCAGCTTTAATCGCACTGTTAAACAATATAATCCCAATAGAAATTTATTAAATATTTTGCATGTTTTTCTACATTTTCATATATATTGTATTCTGTGTTGTAATTGAAATCAAAGTGTTTATTATTTTTTATTAAAAATATTTGCACTGTAAAAATGATAAAAGAAATATTATTTTTCAATTCACCTCATACAAGTACAGTAGCGAAACCTTTGTCATGAAAGTGCAACTGACAAATGTAGATTTTTTTTGTTATATAACTGCACTCATAAACAAAATAATGTAAAACTTCAGAGCCTACAAGTCCACTCAGTCCTACTTGTTGTTCAGCCAATCACTAAGACAAACAAGTTTGTTTACATTTACAGGAGATAATGCTGCCCTCTTCTTATTTACAGTGTCACCAGAAAGTGAGAACAGGCATTTGCATGGCACTTTTTTAGCCGGCATTGCAAGGTATTTACATGCCAGATATGCTAAACATTTGTATGCCCCTTCATGCTTCCGCCACCATTCCAGAAGACATGCTTCCATGCTGATAATGCTCGTTAAAAAAAATAATGCGTTAATTAAATTTGTGACTGAACTCCTTGGGAGAGAATTGTATGTCCCCTCCTCTGTTTTACCCGCATTCTGCCATATATTTCATATTATAGCAGGCTCGGATGATAACCCAGCACATGTTGTTCATTTTAAGAACACTTTCACTGCAGATTTGACAAAATGTAAAGAAGGTACCTGTGATGGGTTCAGTCACAGAGACTACCTTGGGACTGTCACCTGATGTGCTGAGATTACCTCTGAGCCCATTTTCTCTGCCAGTTTGGGCCTCCAGAACTCTGCCTTGTTGAGCCAGACACGTAAGCCTGCTGCAACACAGCCCCAGGGTCTGAACCACACCCCCAAAGCTGCAGACTTAACTGAAAACAGCTTAAGAAGTGCTTCTGTCTCCAGCACCCAGACTCCCAGCTCCCAATGGGATTCAAACTCCAAATAAATCCATTTTACTCTTTATAAAGCTTATATAGGGTAAACTCTTAAATTGTTCACCCTCTAAAACACTGATAGAGAGATATGCACAGCTGTTTGCTCCCCCAGGTATTAATCACTTACTCTGGGTTAATTAACAAACAAAAGTGATTTTATTAAGTATAAAGAGTAAGATTTAAGTGGTTTCAAGTAATAACAGACAGAACAAAGTAAGATACCAAGCCAAATAAAACAAAACACACAAGTCTAAGCCTAATACATTAAGAAACTGAATACAAGTAAATCTCACCCTTAGAGATGTTCCAATAAGCCAGGGGTGGCCAAACTGAGCCTGAGAAGGAGCCAGAATTTACCAATGTACATTGCCAAAGAGCCACTGTAATACGTCAGCAGCCCAGCCGATCAGCACCTTCCCCTCCCTCCCTGCAATAGGCACGACTCTGAGGGTGCTCGGGGCCTGGAGCACCCACTGAGAAAAATCAGTGGGTGCTCTGCACCCACCGGCAGCCAAGCGTCCCTCACCCTCCACCCCACCTCCCCCTCCCCTGAGCATGCCGCGTACCTGCTTCTCTGCCTACCTCCCAGTGCTTCCTGCCCAGCCGCCACCAAACAGCTGTTTTGCAGTGTTAGCACACTCTGGGAGGGAGGGAGAGGGGCAGGAACATGGCGCCTTCAGGGGAAGAGGCAGGTCCAGGGCGGGGATTTGGGGAAGGGGTGGAGTGGGGGCAGGGCTGGGGGCAGAGGGGAGTCGATCACCCAAAGGAAAAGAGGGGAAGTCGGTGCTTATGCTCCCCGTACCTCCTGATCAGCTCTTTCATGGTGTGCAGGAGACTCTGCGGGGGCGGGGGAGGAGCGAGAGCATGGCAGGCTCAGGAGAGGGGGCGGGAAGGGGTGGAGTGGGGGCAGGGCCTGTGACAGAGCTAGGGGTTGAGCAGTGAGCACCCCCTGGCCCATGGGAAAGTTGGCACCTGTAGCTCCAGCCCTGGAGTCAGTGCCTATACAAGGAGCCACATATTAACTTCTGAAGAGCTGTGGGCTCCACACCCACAGGCTGGCCACCCCTGCAATAAGCTTCTTTTACAGACTAGACTCCTTCCTAGTCTGGGCCCAATCCTTTGCCTGGTACAGACCTCGTTAGTTCCAATAGGAATCTTAGGTGAAAAGCAGGGGATTGCACATGACTGGGGACCCTCTTTGTTCTGTTCCACCCCGTTTAATACCTTTGGCACAAGGCAGGAATCCTTTGTCTCTGTCTGGGTTCCCACCCCTTCTTCTAAATGGAAAAGCACCAGGATTCCAGTTCAGGTGACATGATCACATATCCTATGAGACTTCATTTCCCACTCGCTGGCACCCACACATACAGGAAGTGTTACAAGTAAACAGAAGCATTTGCAACCAGTTGTCCTGGATAATGGGAGCCATCAAGAATTCAGATCACCATTAATGGCCCACACTTTGCATAATTACAATAGGACCTCAGAGTTATATTTCATATTCCTAGTTTTAGATATAATAATGATACATTCATACAAATAAGATGAGCACACTCAGTAAATTATAAGCGTTGTAATGATACCTTACAAGAGACCTTTTGAATAAAGCATATTCCAGTTACATTATATCCACTTATAGATGCACACAGAGTCAGAATAAGCTCTACCCTGACATCTGGCGGTAAGCTGTGGAAAAGGACTTCAGGGGCTGATCTCATTTGCATGGGCACACCCACCCTGCCTAGCATGATGGGACTGCTATGGTCACTTTGGCTGCTGTGCGATCCCCAGGGGCAGGAGTAATAAAGTGTTGTTATTCTAAAGGACAGTAGAACTGTACTTGGCATTTTATGACTGAGGGACTCGCCCGCACCTAAGTAGCACTCGCTAGGCAAGGGACATGGGTTCCAAAGCCCAATGAATTGAGAGAGGCTAGGGACAGATATTTGTACCTGGTAGTGTGGGCCCCTAAACCCCACTTTGATCCCTCATCTCTCCACTGTGTAAGAACAGAGCAAATTTTGATTCCATTAGGAGTCTTGTTACATGCTGCAGAGCTGAGATCACTAATGCCTAGATCTAGGCATAAGATCTACTTTGGGCTGGTGGTTTTGAGTGCACCAGCACTGAGTCTCCTCTACTAACAGCTGAAATCACTGAGAGCTGTGTTAAGTAGTGGGGGACCCTGAAGACATATTGGTGAGCGGCTAGCAGGATGGCTGGCGGTGAAGACTGCAGCAGAATCCCATGGAGAGTTGTGGTAATTGGCCGTCAACCCGAGGAGTATGTAAGGTGCCCCTATACCTTTTCCCCCCTTCCACCCAGGCTGGGAGGTAAACTCTGCAGATGAACTTCTGAACTCTGGGGGCTTCACTGACTAAGGACAGAAGCTGTGGGAGGGGTGACTTTTGGATTGCTGGACTTAAGACCCTGAGGGGAAAAGGACACTGCCAAACTTACTTGGGGGTGGGTCTTTTCCTCATGGTTTGTGTTATGAATCCTGTTTGTGGTGTTTCCCCAACATAATGCCGCATTGTTTCCCTCCTTTATTAAAAGGCTTTTTCGACCCTCAGACTCTATGCTTGCAAGAGGGGAAGTATTACCTCTTAGAGGCGCCCAGGGGGGTGGTATGTAATTGTCCCAGCTCACTGGGTGGGGGTTCAAGCCGGTTTTTCATTGTGTTATTGAAAAGGAACCCCTAGATACTGAACCCAGCCCTTGTTGCTGCCAACTCTGATGGGCTGAAGGGTTACATAAACATTTTTATACAAATATGGAGTGCAACATCACAGTACCAATGTGAGATTTCTAAAGATAGCTACAGCACTCAACCCATGGTTTAAGAATCTGAAGTGCCTTCCAAAAACTGTAAGGGACAAGGTGTGGAGCATGCTTTCAGAAGTCTTAAAAGAGCAGCACTCTGATGCGGAAACTACAGAACCCAAGCCACCGGAAAAGGAAATCAACCTTTTGCTGGTGGCATTTGACTCAGATAATGAAAATGAACATGTGTCAGTCTGCACTGCTTTGGATTGTTATCGAGCAGAACCTGTCATCAGCATGGAAGCCGATGACATGGAAGCTTCAACCACCTCTGGAATGGTGGTTGAAGCATGAATGGTGGTTGAAGCATATGAATCCTTAGCACATCTGACGTGTAAATATCTTGCAACGCCAACTACAACAGTGCTATGAGAACTCCTGTTCTCACTTTCAGGTGATATTGTAAACAAGAAGCGGGCAACATTATTTCCTGCAAATGTAAAGAAACTTGTTTGTCTGAGCGATTGGCAGAACAAGAAGTAGGACTGATTGAACTTATAGGGTCTAAAGTTTTACATTGTTTTATTGAATGCAGGGTTTTTTGTACATAATTCTACATTTGTAAATTCAACTTTCATGATAAAGAGATTGCACTTCAGTACTTGTACTGGATGAATTGAAAAATACAATTTATTTTGTTTTTTACAGTGCAAATATTTAAAATAACCTTAAAAGAGACTATGAATTAGGGACTGTTGGTCCTTCCTCTGATTACTGCTATCGTCAGCATGCTGGTCTGTTGGTGGCTTTAGACCAGGGTAAAGAAAGCTCCAGTTCAGGCTGTATATTTGTCTGGGGTGGAAAAATGGTCTTCAGAGAGGGATGTGGACCTGATGTGTCAGGATGAATATTTTGCTTCTCCCTTTCTTGTTATCTGTGGCTCCACAGTCTCACTTGTACAGAGCGGCATGTACAGAGAGGAAGGCTTAACATTGTTTGCAAATATGTATAAATTAATACCAAAAGATATTGTTAAAAGAAACTTAATAAGGTTGCAAAGTCATGCACTTGAAAGTTCAGAAATGTTAGATTTAAGATTCTTGTGAAACTCTAATTCAGCCCCCTTGTAAATTCGTTAGTCTCTAAGGTGCCACAAGTACTCCTTTTCTTTTTAGTCTTAATTATGTGATCACATACTCTTTTTTTCCCTGGCTCATTCAGGGCACAAGACTGACAGTACCCAGGGAATGAGGCAGCTGTTCAGTATCACATTTTATTCTTGTCACGTGGCTTCTGCCTTATTTACTCCACGTTGGCCAAACCCTGCATTGAATACAGAAGTATTAATTTCCTCATGGGCTTTTCACTATAGTATCACAGACATTAATAAAGCTATCTTCACAACTTCCCTGTGAAAGAGATCATCATCATCATCCTCCCCACTTTACAAGCTGAGACAAGACTTCCCTCCAGCTATATAGTGACAGAGCAAGATTAGAACTCAGGACAGTCTGGCTCCTAACCCTTTGCTCAGTTCTCCAGCGCCTAGCATGCTACTGCTGAACAGCCATACCTCCCATTGACTTCAGAGGCAGTACTGAGGGCTCCACCTCTCTGCCTAATAACAGGCCACAGATATCTCAGGTTGGACAGGAGGCACACACAGTTAGGGGCCACTATACAAAATTTTACTTTAATTGATTTGCCCAGCATCTTATAGGAAGTCTGAAGTGGCGCTAGAACCTGCTTTTCCTGAGGGGCATTTAACTGCCTTAACCACAAGCCCACCCATTTTGCCTGCTGCATCTCAGCCTCCCCATTGCTCCATGGGGTCCTATTGCAGTGGGTGCTGAGATGAGACGCTGGGGTGGGATACATCCATAGGGCTTTAGAATGTTCAGGGGCTTTTGGCATGCTCCCAAAATCAAGATGTACAATTCAAGCTACAGATAGAGGGCAAGAATCCTTTACAATGGAAAATGTCAGTCAACCTAAATGTAGGGGTTGCTGACAGTTCCCCTCATAGTAATAACTTGAGCAGCTATTGACTTTAGGCAGGCAGGAATGTGGAGAGGTTGGCAATAAGTCGGTGGGAAATGTGGAAGGTTAGAGATGGTGAGATGAGACTGTGTTTCTTGGTGGGGGTGAGAGAGAAGAGATGTGGGGGCAAACATGTAGCTGGAAAGAGGGGTGTAGCAGGGAGTCTCTATTTTTAAAAGGCGTGATAATGTAGTTCAGAGGAATCTCCCTAATACTCCAGAAACAATCTGACACTTTACAAAACATGTGCTTCTTTCAGAAAACCCATGTGTTAGGGGAAATCAGCGGTTAAAAGATCCTCCCTGTTCCTCATTGCCTTATAACCCTCTCTCTCTTCACCCAACATGCACCGCCCTTCCAGACAGAATGTTACCCCATAAAATTTGATGATATACACCCAAATGTCAACATAAGGACTAAGAAGAGGATTTTATAACCTCCTAGTAGTTTATTTTTAGCTTTCCAGTTTTAGAGGGCAAAGTTAACTTTGGCTGAGTATTGCGGCATGAGAGGGAGTAATGAAGGGTGATATGGTAGAAGGCACTGGGTTCGTTCCCTTCCTTTTTCATTTCCAGACATTCTAGTGCTTGGAGTTGATTATTTTCTATTAAGGAGTGTAGGGTAATCATAAAAAAAAAGTGCGGGTGCGTTGCTACTGACACACCTCCTTCCGCCTTCTTTTAGTGAGGGAATTGATTGAAATTGCACTTCTTGCTCCTCTCTGGGAAAGAATTGGCTGTAGAGTGTCTCTTCTGCTCTTCAGATGGGGTGGCTCAAGCTGGAAGGAAAGGCTGCCCACTCCTGCTTCCCCTCTTCCGACACGAGGCGAGGCAGGATTAGGCCTGCATTCACAGAGAGGCAGATGTTTCATAGTGGAGGGCAGATGTCTCTACTAGGAGGAAGCAGATGGGTAGGAGGTATTTGCATGGGGGAGAGCGGGCCATCAGCTGTCATACTACCACAATCCTCTCAGCAGAGGGAGGGAAGCAGGCCAGGCTTTTCCCAAATATCCTTTGGAGGCAGAACCTTGTGACACCCCAGTGCATTATTTTCTGGATTTGTTCTTTCTTTGCCAAGTTTCCTGATGCTCAGGTCTCAGGTCCCCTCCAGACCCTGCTTGGTTAGGAAATCGCTTTGACAAATCTTGAAAGGCAAAAATAGGTGTGGCAGAGTAGAAATCATTGCCAGCCCATGCTGGACAGTGGTGTGTGTTACCTGTATCTGTTAGGACTTGGTTTTTGGCTAATTACACCTTTACATGGAGAGAAGCCTCCCTGCTGCTGCAGAAGCAGCTGTTGTTTTGTGTTCAGATACAGCCTGTGCTCTCTCGTGTGGAGATTTTACTTTTGCTCTTTCTTTTTGTTCTCTTAATATAACAGTAAATGGTTCTCTATGGGTGTATGGAAAAACATAACATAGTCCATCTCAGCTGGGAATATTTCCTATGCCATATTCAGCACAGTTCCCTTCCCATATCTGTGAGTCAGTAGTGCACTGAGAAAAGGAGGACTTGTGGCACCTTAGAGACTAACCAATTTATTTGAGCATAAGCTTTCGTGAGCTACAGCTCACTTCATCGGATGCATTCAGTGGAAAATAGAGTGGGGAGATTTATATACACAGAGAACATGAAACAATGGGTGTTACCATACACACTGTAACCAGAGTGATCACTTAAGGTGAACTATTACCAGCAGGAGAGCCGGGGGGGGGGGGGGAGGGGGAACCTTTTGTAGTGATAATCAAGGTGGGCCATTTCCAGCAGCTGACACAAACGTCTGAGGAACAGCGGGGTGGGGGTGGGGAGTGGGAATACACATGGGGAAATAGTTTTACTTTGTGTAATGACCCATCCCTGACCGGGAAAACTGAGAAGTCTGCTGCTTGCCAGGGGCTAAGATTCGCGATGTGACGGAGAGACTGCCGAGACTCATCAAGCCCTCGGATCGCTACCCCTTCCTGCTTCTCCACGTGGGCACCAATGATACTGCCAAGAATGACCTTGAGCGGATCACTGCGGACTACGTGGCTCTGGGAAGAAGGATAAAGGAGTTGGAGGCGCAAGTGGTGTCCTCGTCCATCCTCCCCGTGGAAGGAAAAGGCCTGGGTAGGGACCATCAAATCGTGGAAGTCAACGAATGGCTACGCAGGTGGTGTCGGAGAGAAGGCTTTGGATTCTTTGACCATGGGATGGTGTTCCATGAAGGAGGAGTGCTGGGCAGAGACAGGCTCCATCTTACGAAGAGAGGGAAGAGCATCTTTGCCAGCAGGCTGGCTAACCTAGTGAGGAGGGCTTTAAACTAGGTTCACCGGGGGAAGGAGACCAAAGCCCTGAGGTAAGTGGGAAAGCGGGATACCGGGAGGAAGCACAGGCAGGAATGTCTGTGAGGGGAGGGCTCCTGCCTCATACTGGGAATGAGGGGCGATCAACAGGTTATCTCAAGTGCTTATATACAAATGCACAAAGCCTTGGTAACAAGCAGGGAGAACTGGAGGTCCTGGTGATGTCAAAGAACTATGACGTGATTGGAATAACAGAGACTTGGTGGGATAACTCACATGACTGGAGTACTGTCATGGATGGTTATAAACTGTTCAGGAAGGACAGGCAGGGCAGAAAAGGTGGGGGAGTAGCACTGTATGTAAGGGAGCAGTATGACTGCTCAGAGCTCCGGTACGAAACTGTAGAAAAACCTGAGTGTCTCTGGATTAAGTTTAGAAGTATGTGCAACAAGAGTGATGTAGTGGTGGGGGTCTGCTATAGACCACCGGACCAGGGGGATGAGGTAGATGAGGCTTTCTTCCGGCAGCTCACGGAAGCTACTAGATCGCATGCCCTGATTCTCATGGGTGACTTTAATTTTCCTGATATCTGCTGGGAGAGCAATACAGCGGTGCATAGACAATCCAGGAAGTTTTTGGAAAGCGTAGGGGACAATTTCCTGGCGCAAGTGCTAGAGGAGCCAACTAGGGGGGGCGCTTTTCTTGACCTGCTGCTCACAAACCGGGTAGAATTAGTGGGGGAAGCAAAAGTGGATGGGAATCTGGGAGGCAGTGACCATGAGTTGGTTGAGTTCAGGATCCTGACGCAGGGAAGAAAGGTAAGCAGCAGGTTACGGACCCTGGACTTCAGGAAAGCAGACTTCGACTCCCTCAGGGAATGGATGGCCAGGATCCCCTGGGGGACTAACTTGAAGGGGAAAGGAGTCCAGGAGAGCTGGCTGTATTTCAAGGAATCCCTGTTGAGGTTACAGGGACAAACCATCCCGATGAGTCGAAAGAATAGTAAATATGGCAGGCGACCAGCTTGGCTTAATGGTGAAATCCTAGCGGATCTTAAACATAAAAAAGAAGCTTACAAGAAGTGGAAGGTTGGACATATGACCAGGGAAGAGTATAAAAATATTGCTCGGGCATGTAGGAATGATATCAGGAGGGCCAAATCGCACCTGGAGCTGCAGCTAGCAAGAGATGTCAAGAGTAACAAGAAGGGTTTCTTCAGGTATGTTGGCAACAAGAAGAAAGCCAAGGAAAGTGTGGGCCCCTTACTGAATGAGGGAGGCAACCTAGTGACAGAGGATGTGGAAAAAGCTAATGTACTCAATGCTTTTTTTGCCTCTGTTTTCACTAACAAGGTCAGCTCCCAGACTGCTGCGCTGGGCATCGCAAAATGGGGAAGAGATGGCCAGCCCTCTGTGGAGATAGAGGTGGTTAGGGACTATTTAGAAAAGCTGGACGTGCACAAGTCCATGGGGCCGGACGAGTTGCATCCGAGAGTGCTGAAGGAATTGGCGGCTGTGATTGCAGAGCCATTGGCCATTATCTTTGAAAACTCGTGGCGAACGGGGGAAGTCCCGGATGACTGGAAAAAGGCTAATGTAGTGCCAATCTTTAAAAAAGGGAAGAAGAAGGATCCAGGGAACTACAGGCCAGTCAGCTTCACCTCAGTCCCTGGAAAAATCATGGAGCAGGTCCTCAAAGAATCAATCCTGATGCACTTGCATGAGAGGAAAGTGATCAGGAACAGCCAGCATGGATTCACCAAGGGAAGGTCATGCCTGACTAATCTAATTGCCTTCTATGATGAGATTACTGGTTCTGTGGATGAAGGGAAAGCAGTGGATGTATTGTTTCTTGACTTTAGCAAAGCTTTTGACACGGTGTCCCACAGTATTCTTGTCAGCAAGTTAAGGAAGTATGGGCTGGATGAATGCACTATAAGGTGGGTAGAAAGCTGGCTAGATTGTCGGGCTCAACGGGTAGTGATCAATGGCTCCATGTCTAGTTGGCAGCCGGTATCAAGTGGAGTGCCCCAAGGGTCGGTCCTGGGGCCGGTTTTGTTCAATATCTTCATAAATGATCTGGAGGATGGTGTGGATTGCACTCTCAGCAAATTTGCGGATGATACTAAACTGGGAGGAGTGGTAGATACGCTGGAGGGGAGGGATAGGATACAGAAGGACCTAGACAAATTGGAGGATTGGGCCAAAAGAAATCTGATGAGGTTCAATAAGGATAAGTGCAGGGTCCTGCACTTAGGATGGAAGAATCCAATGCACCACTACAGACTAGGGACCGAATGGCTAGGCAGCAGTTCTGCGGAAAAGGACCTAGGGGTGACAGTGGATGAGAAGCTGGATATGAGTCAGCAGTGTGCCCTTGTTGCCAAGAAGGCCAATGGCATTTTGGGATGTATAAGTAGGGGCATAGCGAGCAGATCGAGGGACGTGATCGTTCCCCTCTATTCGACATTGGTGAGGCCTCATCTGGAGTAATGTGTCCAGTTTTGGGCCCCACACTACAAGAAGGATGTGGATAAATTGGAGAGAGTCCAGCGAAGGGCAACAAAAATGATTAGGGGTCTAGAACACATGACTTATGAGGAGAGGCTGAGGGAGCTGGGATTGTTTAGCCTGCAGAAGAGAAGAATGAGGGGGGATTTGATAGCTGCTTTCAACTACCTGAAAGGAGGTTCCAAAGAGGATGGCTCTAGACTGTTCTCAATGGTAGCAGATGACAGAACGAGGAGTAATGGTCTCAAGTTGCAGTGGGGAAGGTTTAGATTGGATATTAGGAAAAACTTTTTCACTAAGAGGGTGGTGAAACACTGGAATGCGTTACCTAGGGAGGTGGTAGAATCTCCTTCCTTAGAGGTTTTTAAGGTCAGGCTTGACAAAGCCCTGGCTGGGATGATTTAACTGGGAATTGGTCCTGCTTCGAGCAGGGGGTTGGACTAGATGACCTTCAGGGGTCCCTTCCAACCCTGATATTCTATGATTCTATGATCCACTCCCAGTCTTTATTCAAGCCTAAGTTAATTGTATCCAGTTTGCAAATTAATTCCAATTCAGCGGTCTCTTGTTGGAGTCTGTTTCTGAAGTTTTTTTGTTGAAGAATTGCAACTTTTAGGTCTGTAATCGAGTGACCAAAGAGATTGAAGTGTTCTCCAACTGGTTTTTGAATGTTATAATTCTTGACATCTGATTTGTGTCCATTTATCCTTTTCCGTAGAGACTGTCCAGTTTGGCCAATGTACATGGCAGAGGGGCATTGCTGGCACATGATGGCATGTATCACATTGGTAGATGTGCAGGTGAATGAGCCTCTGATAGTGTGGCTGATGTGATTAGGCCCTATGATGGTGTCCCCTGAATAGATACGTGGACACAGTTGGCAACGGGCTTTGTTGCAAGGATAGGTTCCTGGGTTAGTGGTTCTCTTGTGTGGTGTGTGGTTGCTGGTGAGTATTTGCTTCAGGTTGGGGGGCTGTCTGTAAGCAAGGACTGGCCTGTCTCCCAAGATCTGTGAGAGTGATGGGTCCTTCAGGATAGGTTGTAGATTCTTGATGATGCGTTGGAGAGGTTTTAGTTAGGGGCTGAAAGTGATGGCTAGTGGCGTTCTGTTATTTTCTTTGTTGGGCCTGTCCTGTAGTAGGTGACTTCTGGGTACTCTTCTGGCTCTGTCAATCTGTTTCTTCACTTCAGCAGGTGGGTGTATTGTAGTTGTAAGAATGCTTGATAGACATCTTGTAGGTGTTTGTCTCTGTCTGAGGGGTTGGAGCAAATGCGATTGTATCGTAGAGCTTGGCTGTAGACAATGGATCGTGTGGTGTGGTCTGGATGAAAGCTGGAGGCATGTAGGTAGGCATAGCGGTCAGTAGGTTTCCAGTATAGGGTGGTGTTTATGTGACCATCACTTATTAGCACCGTAGTGTTCAGGAAGTGGATCTCTTGTGTGGACTAGTCCAGGCTGAGGTTGATGGTGGGATGGAAATTGTTGAAATCATGGTGGAATTCCTCAAGAGCTTCTTTTCCATGGGTCCAGATGATGAAGATGTCATCAATGTAGCGCAAGTAGAGTAGGGGCATTAGGGGACAAGAGCTGAGGAAGCGTTGTTCTAAGTCAGCCATAAAAATGTTGGCATATTGTGGGGCCATGCAGGTACCCATAGCAGTGCTGCCGATTTGAAGGTAGTGCACTGATGTCCTGGCCCTATTCCCTGGCTGTTACAGTTAGAGAGATGTCATAGGTGATACCTGCAAGTTTTCTAAGGAAACTCTTAGTCAGACACACATAATCAACCAAACACTTATTTGTCAGCTGCAATGTCTTCCTAACACATGAATAGCCATTCACACACACAAAGACACCACGGGCAGTGGGTGTATAAAATTCTGATAAATCTCTTGGATTACAAAAGGGTCAACAAGAAATTATACATTTAATTAATTTTACTAGCAGAACTACGTAGACATAAATGGCTTGATGATAAACAACAGGCTTCAGAAGTAAGATCATCCTTGGGAGGTTCTGGATGGGTCAGAGCAGAAATCAGAAAGTTCAGATGATGAGTGACATTTTTTGCCATGGATAAACTGTATTGTATTTAAAAACGTGAACATCAATACAGCCTTCTCTTTGAGCCTCCTGCTGAGGCACAGACTTGTTGAAAAGTCACACAAGCCGCTTCTGTGAATTAGTATCCATACTGCCAGTTTAAAAAAATCAAATAGTAAATTTTAAAAGTTTGAAACACTTTATATTCCCCAACATCCTGCACCTGTATCACAGACAGGATACAGTAAAACTGACAGACAGGTAACATACAAAAAGAACAAAAATAAACTCCATGCAGTATAGTAGACTTTAATGGGCTATATTAAATCTGATAATATGGAGAAAGGCAATATACTTAGAAAGTTGAGTTAACATAATTTTTTCTTTTATATTTAGAATTTCATTGTTTGAAGGCATAAAAATTATAGTAAATAATTCAATAGACAGTGGATCTATAACAAGGGGAGGGTAAACCAAAAAGAAAGTGAAAAAACCCTCAAACTGATTTAAAAAATTTATAATGAAAATAATACTGTATTATGCCTTATATATTACAATATTACAGACAAATATAACAAATTCAGACTAAAAATGCTACATAGATAGGAAAAACATGATTGCTTAAATCACAAATTTGGCGTTTAAGTGAATTTCTCAGGCAAAATTTATCTGGAGTTAATTCTTGGCAGATGTAAAAAGTGTCAAAGTGTATTGTGTCTGTATCTAGAGCATAGCAGATATAGAACAAGTTATTGCTACCAACTAATGAGGTTATTTCATTAGCTTAAGTGGTAGGGACCCATGCTTCGGTGATAAAGATTTTATGTACATGACCAATGGTAGGGTTGTTACGCAAATATAAAATTAAACTGTTTGCAGAATGCCTTACAGGAATTTTGCAGTTTTTAAAACAAAACCCCAAACTTGGAAACCTTAGAAATCTACAGTGAAGGTTCCATTTAAAAAAACAGTGAAAATATAATCTTACACAGTTAAGGTCACCCAAGCAGTTTACACATTACTCCTATTCCACCTCCTTCCCTTGGTACCTATTGATACTATGTAAGATGTCCTTTTTTATTTTAAAGGACATTATTGACTTAAAAATTGCTTTTTTCTCAGAAAAATTGTTTTATCTATTATCATTACAAGTATCCCTTAAGAATACTATAACTGATATTAGAGACAATTAAATATTTACCGCTATATTTGCTGTGTGTTTACTTTATGCATTTGACTGTGTTTTGTGTTTAGATTGTTTCCTTTGTAGAGTTAGTTTCCCCTGTTCTGTATTGTGGGTTTTTTCACACAGCAACTAAGGGCAGAAAAACATCTTAAAAATAGGAAAATGTGGTTGTAAAACCACAAATAGTGACAGAGGGAATGCAGCGCAGATATATTACCTGAAACTTTAAGCCTTTGGGTGCTATCATAACATAAATAATTAATAACACTTTTAACTGGCTAGCTTTCATATAGATGGTTTAACCACACATCTTTAGGCAGCCTCATTATCCATTTCCTTTTCCTTGCATTCTTCTTGTTCAGAATTGTAATCTTTGTCTCGTAATTATACAGTAGAATCTTCTTGCACTTTACAACCTTGTACCACTCTTATGGATATTAATACTTCCCACTCCAGGCACCTTACTCAGTACGGGCTGGTCTATACTACAAAGTTAGGTTGATGCAAGGCAGCTTACATTGACCTAATTGTGCACGTGTCCACACTTAACACCACCTCCCCGAGCGGCGTAGAGCCACAGTCAGTGTAGTTAGCTTAACGCAGTGCGAGTGTAGACACTGCAATACTTATGGTGACCCGAACTGTCCTCCAGCAGCTATGCCACAATTCCCAACACTGACTGATCTGATTACCACTGTGAACTCAACTCCTCCTCCCCTTTAAAGTCCCACAGATTTTTGAAATTCCTTTTCCTGATTGCCTGGCTTGGTGAGCACACCTAGCAGCTCTCCATTGTTGAGTGCAACTACCCAGCTGACCATGAGAGCTACACGCTTCAGACATGCTCCTGCCTGGAGGAGACAGGAGATATTGGATCTCCTGGTTCTGTGGGGAGAAGAGGCTGTGCTCCGAACCAGCTGAAGAAACATCAACATCTACAAGCAGATTGTTTGGGGGATGCAGGAGAAGAGGTATGACAGGGACCTGCAGCAGTGCTGCATGAAAGCCAAGGAGCTGCAGCAGGCATACCAGAAGGCCAGGGAGGCCAATAATCAATCCAGTGCTGATCTGCAGACCTGCCACTTTTACAAAGAGCTGCATGCCATACTCAGTAGAGACCCTACCACCACCCCCAACAGCACTGAGGATAACTCTGAGGACCCTGAGTCACAGGCCCTTACTGTGAACAGCAGGGAGGAGGAGGTGGTGGATGAGGAAGAGGAGAAGGAGTATGGGAGACCTCCAGCTGTGCAATGGGCCAGGACCTGCTTTGACTCCGCTGCAATCCAGACAGTCCTGCTAGTTGAGCATGAGCAATCCTGCTGCCTGATGCGGGGGAAGGAACGTTGGGTAAATGTGTAGATAAATTTTCAATTACAGGGATGTCCCTCCCAAAAACAACAGGACACCATCTTTTGAATTTTCATTCATTTAGTTATCCTAGAAGAGGTAGCAATACAACCAAGAGAGGGAGCGATGCTAACTCTATTGTTAGTTGTAGTTAGCAGGGGCCCATTCTGGTTAGCTTAATTGGTGCAAACCCTAGATTGGCCATGTGTACACTTAGGCCATGTCTATACTAAGAAAAATAGGAATGATTTTACAATGTGTTAGCTACCAACACCCTGTAAAATCCTAGTGTTATTGCTGCTGCAGGGATAGGTGGGTCTCTCTAGACCCACCCACAGCTAAATGCCAGCCCCCTCAACTGTGGGGGAGGAACTAGGCCACAAGTGATTACTTGGGACAGCAAAGGAGAAAAGAGGAATCAGAATGAGGTTAAATGTTAAAATCAGGGAACCAGCAGTGGACACTGAGCAGAGAACTCCTAACAGTGCCCACTGCTCCTTAAAGCATCTAATGAGTCAGTGGACAATGTCCAGAGAAACTCTGCCTGGAGATATGATCTGACAAGGGACCGGAAATAGGCCCCACATCACAGAGTACCCCCCCATCCAGTATTCTCCTTTGGTGTGGTGTATAGCTATCTTAGCTAGGGCCAGGAGGCAACTGATGAGACTGTCTCATGACTGCCCGGTGTTGACAGCAGGGGGCACTACTAGCCCGAAATGGATTTTTACTGGCTCCTGGTGGAGCAGATTACTGTTATACCAGTGAAAAAGTTCTTTAATACACAGCAGTTTATTGAGAAGGAATTACACAAGTGGTGAAGGGTTATATTAAGTACATAACTCCTATGTTAGACATTAAGAGCTATACATTCCCCTTAATGAGTCTTGTTTTACAAACATACACAAACAGGCCCTGTGCTAGCCTCACGCAGTTTCTGCTTGGCAAATGGAGAATGTGGTTACCAATTTTATAGATGGCTTTTTTTCTCTTTGACTGTTTATTTTAGCTCTCTGGCCTGTCTCGGATTTCCCCAAAGCAAAGCCTTGTTTGCCTTGAGACCTCTCTGGTTCACAGTTCTACTCGAACCCACAGAATCTAGTTTTGGCTACTCTGTTTAGCAGTGTTGCTTCCTTAGGTGTTAATTAAGGAATCCCAAAAGTAATTTAGTTTGCTTGATTTTTATACTCTTTTTCCTCAAAGGAGTCACATGTCTTAAAAGCATGCCCAGTGCTTACTAATTTTTACCTAATTAATACTTTAGGAGAAGACTGCAGAGTGGTGCCAACTGAAAATTACCCCACATTCACTCCCTTATCAATCATTCACTTCAGCCTCCTGCATAATGTCCTTCAACAGGGTCAAAATGCCCCTGTCAGCCCATGCTCCACTCAGGATGTTCTACACATGATGTCTGCTTTCAGGTGGACATATTTGCTGACTCAAAGATCAGTACTGATCATACATGCAGCATGAAGCCAGTCAGTTTCACTTCTGTTTCCAGAATCCTCTTTGGCAGTTCAGTCATGTCAAGCCATGTTCTCACACCATTCATTCAGTATGGCCACACCAATTTGGCACCATCCCAACAGTCCCCCATTCAATATTCAATTACCAAATATAATTGTAATATCACATCAATCATACCCGCAATTTGTACATTAACTATTAAATCATGTGTCTTCTTTTTTGGTTTTTATAAAACTTAAAGCATTATCATATGATTTTTAGTAACATAATTTAACAATTCAATTTTATAAGTTTTTTGCAAAGCTTGTTTTTTTTATATTGCTTACACATTTGATATTCAAAACAGAAACATACAAGGAATAATGCTGCAGTTCCAGAAATTTAAAATAACGTTTCCCATTTAATTCCATTCCATGTTGTTGCTTGACATATAACATTATACCAAGTACACATTTGAGATTTTATTTGTTTCACCACTTTTTCAACAATTTTATATTTTTGAACAAGCATGCCTTTTACAGATATTATTAGTATAGTTGACCATTCTATTTAGTTTAGTGTGCTTTGATTAGGATTATTTTTATATCCCAATTTGTATTATTCCACTCTATTTCCCTTAAATTTGGTGATGTAAATCTAGGGTGAGTTATAAATGTTTGAGTTATTTGAGGGTGCCATTGATATTGTTTATATTGGAAATGAGTTATATTTTTATGAGTACATTATATTTATTGGTTTATAGGCCAGGTTATTTATTACTACATTACCCTTTTCCTTTTGATACCAACATACATTTTGATTTATTTTATATAGTTCTCACCAACCCTTTTTTAATTGTAAATTTATGGTGAGGTAATCCCCTTTTTAGTTCAAATTTTTATTTTCTTTTGTGATTAAGGTGCCCTGTTTTTATTGGGCTCCTATTATTTATTTTCATTTTACCATGGGTCTTTACCATAATCCTGTTTTATTTTTCAGGTGCTGGCATATATTACCTAGTACACTTTTTGTTTTTTTTTATTAGCTATACTGGAAAGGACATGGGTGCACTGGCGTATAGTACATGTATGCATTTGCACCTTCCAGGTATCTTGGAATGACTGATTAATATAAGAATAATAACTTCATATAGAATATCAGGGTTAGAAGGGACCTCAAGAGGTCATCTATTCCAACCCCTGGCTCAAAGCAGGACCAATCCCCAATTTTTACCCCTGCTCCCTAAATGGCCTCCTCCAGGATTGAACTCACAACCCTGGGTTTAGCAGGCCAATGCTCAAACCACTGAGCTATCCCTCCCCAGTTAAGTGTTTAGGGCCAAATTTTTTTTTGACTTTGTTCCAAGATTTTTTTTTTTACTGTTCTTCCAAGATTTCCTGGGGTTTTATACACAATTTTTTTTAGGACAATTTTGAGCGATTTTAAAAAAAATTGTTTAAACACTTTTAAAAACACTTTTTTCAATAGTTTACTTAATTTTATTACAGAACATCCTATTTTTTGGTTCATGATTTTTGTTTTGTTTTCCAGCATGTGCTGATTATATTAAGTTGTAAGTGAGTCTACATGAGTTTTGACTGTTTTGCATAAATACTGTGTGTGCCTTAGCTTTCCTGCATGTTGCACCAATGCGTAGGTGGTAGGAACAAGGCCGTGTGACTTGCTAAGACCGTTGGAGGCAGGTAAGGCTACTTCAGTGGCCTGTACATAAGCTATAGACGGTGTTCTTCGTAACCTAAAACCTAGGTGCGGGGTTGCGACCAGGTGACAGTTTGCCCAGGAAGTGAGGCAAAGACCAGGAGGAGGGGCAATGGACATGTTGGAGATCGGGTTGCTAGAAGCTGGGCAGTCTGTGGTTGGGAGAGAAGCGGGGAGTCCAAGATGGACTTGGCTAAAAGTTACCGATTCGCGTGCCAACAAGACAGTTTTACATTGTGTACCTGTTAATTAATAAACCCTCCATTTTACAATGTTGGCTGAGAGTTACAGCTGACTACGGAGTTGAAGCGCAGGGCTCTTTGGCTTCCCCAGGAGCCACGCCCAGGCCGACTCACTGCAGAGATGCCAAATGCACCAAGGTAAGACATAGGAAGACCAAAGACATTTAGGGTTTTTTTTGCCCCAGCAACAGGGTGAGGGGAGGCATGCCTCACCAGGGTTTTGACTGGCTTTTTAGAGAGCAGTTTTAGAGCATTAGCCTGATGACTCTGTGACAGACTGTTGATTATTCACTTTTTAGGGACTAAGATTACAGACATTTTAAATTTAGATATGTTGTGTATATATATATATATATAAAAAATGTAACCAAATCAACAGAGGAACATCACAATGTTTCTAAACATATAAAATGGTTAATTCCAGATTGTAATCATAGTATACAGATATAATTCCAGATTGTAATCATAGTCTGGAATTAACTGTTTTATACGTTTAGGAACACTGTGATGTTCTTGTGTTGATTTGGTTATATTAACCCATGTTTATCCTCCCATCTATTACATATTGTCTCCATATGAGGTATGACATCTTAAAGCATATTTATGTTAGGGTACTTTTGTTTGGACACTTTAAATACAAAATTATTACCATACCCCAGTAAACATGTGTTCTGTGTGCACCAATTACATTTTTATTGACACATTTTTATATTTTCAGTGATGCTATACAATTTTACAGTTGATTCTATATTTATGACTGGAATTTTAGCTTTATTTTAAAACCAAGCCCCTTGAATTATATATTCTTGGGGTGCTTTTTTCGATGGTGTTGATGTGTCCGATGGGTTTCTTTATGTGGTGTATGTGGGTCCCACAATTCCCCAGTTTTGGTATTAATTGCTTGGGATACATCGGCACCCAATGCATATGCACCATTTGTTACACTTGAGGTCCCTAAACACCTTTTGTTAGTTGGATTATATTCCCTTTTAACTACTACATCATGTTTTTTTTGAAGTTTCTTACCACCCTTTTGTTAATATCTTGGATGTTAATCCCTGTACCAACACAGAAATACTTATTTGGTACACGAAAGGTCCACATTTTCTGAGTGTCTTTTATGGCCTCAAAGGGAATAACAGATTTTGTTACCATAGGGTGCCAGATTTTCCCCTCTTCCACATTCTTCCTTTTTATTATCTCCTTTACCGGGTTTAGCATCTTGATATTCCTTTATTGAGTTGTGGAGAGTTTTTATACTGGAAAATCTGTTACCTGGATATAATTTTTTTTAATTTACTTTGCTTTCTTTTAGCCTTTTTTCTCCCTTTGTTCCGAGTGAAATGAATGCCGCTAGAGTAAACATTATCAGGGAAACAACTCTAACATGACTTTTCTATAGGACTTTTTGCAGAGGCTGGCTTCAAGTTGTTGCCCACAGTAAGGTTTACTCTGGCTAAGACTTTGATTAATTTTTCACCGTTATTTATCCCAATACTGGAATTTAGACTTTCCAAAAGCTCTTTTAAAACTTTCCCCTCCTTAGAGAATTAAGCCTGGAGGCTGTTTTCAGAGTTTGAGATTTTTCTATACTGATAGTATATTAAAAGCAGGAAGACTACTACACAACCAGTGAGGGCACTGGGTGATTAAGGTTTTCTTAGTGCCTTGGAACACCCAAGAAGAATAAAACCAATATAGAAGAACTAAAGAAATTTGCATTTATTTTTACAGTTAAGAAATTGTAGTAAAGATTAGTTTACTAGCATTTTTGAGAGGATTAACAAGAATATAGACAAGGTGATTTAGTGAATATAGTGTACTCAGATTTTCAGAAAGTATTTGAACCCTTACTGAAGGTTTTTAGGCAAGGTGAGCTGTTATAGGATAAGAGAGAAAGTTCTTTAGGGAACAATAACTGGTTAAAAGATAAGAGACAAAAGGCAAAAATAACTGGTTAGTTTTTAGAATGGAGAGAGGTAAACAGTGGTGTTTCCAGGAGTCTGTACTGGGAAAAGGCAGTACTGTTAAATGCTCTGTATATTAAAAAAAGAAGCAAACAATGAAATTGCAAACATTTGCAGATCATACAAAACTTTAAGATACTCAAGTCCAAAACAGACTTTAAAGAGTTGCAAAGGTCACAAAACTGGGTAACTAGCCAGATGAAATCCAATACTGACAAATGCAAAGTAATGCACGTTGGAAAAACATAATTCCAACTATACATATAAAAGAATGTGGTCTAAATTAGCTGCTGCCACCCCCCCAAAAAAGAGGTTCTAGAATTACTGTGTATAGATCCATAAAAACATTCACTTAATGTACAAGAGCCATAACTGAAAGAAAAAAAAAGCACAGAAAATAAAGCAACAAAAATAATCAGGGGTCTGGAACAACTTTATCTAAGAAAAGATTAACAAGACTGGGACTTTCCAACTTGGAAAAGAGATAACTAAAGGGAGAATACAACAGAAGTCTATGAAATCCTGACTGTTGTTGACAAAGTAAGTAAGAAAGTGTTATTTACTTCTTTTTTTTTTAAACACACAAGAACTAGGGTTACCAATAAGATTGCTAAGCAGCAGGTTTAAAATGAACAAGAAGAAATAAAAACAGGAAAATTAACCTGTGGAACGTCTCATCAGAAAGTGTTATAAAGTCCAATATTAGCGTTATAAAGGCCAAGGCATTTTTTGTTGTAAAAGAAAGAGATAAATGTATAGAGGCTATTAGCCAAGATGGGCAGGAGTGGTGGCCCTGGCCTCTGTTTGCCAGAAGCTGGGAACGGGCTGCAATGATCGTTGCCTGTTCTGTTTTTCTCTCAAACACCTGGCATTGCTTCTTGTTAAAAGGCAGGATGCTGGATTAGATAGACCTTTAGCTTGACCCAGATGTTTTTATGCTTGTGCCCCTAAGAAGGGTGCTCATTGTATTGCAATTTGAGTAGCTTAACAATTTTCTGGCTTATTTTTCAGATGGAATCCTGTGGTACAGACAGGTCTAATAATTACATCACCAACAAACCATCGCAAATTTCACAGCATACTTCTTGATTAACCTGCAAAAGCATAAGCAAACAAAACACACAAGGCCTCTGACTGGGCCTTATAGGTTAGTACCTACTGTGCATTTATTTCTGAAAATTGTTTTATCTAGTCCCTTGGCAAGTATAATTGGATTTGATCAGAATGTCTGTATACATCTTCATCCGGAGTGGTTACTAAAACTGCTACAGGACTGGCCATGTTGTTTCCTTTATATAGGGTTTATATTACTTTTGTTTACCAATTCTTAAGCTTGACCGTGTTTTCTATTTTTATTGATATTTTAATTATTCCTTTGGCTCTTCCTTTTGTTTGTGTTGATTTTTCTGTCCAAATGTTTTCCAATGTTTGCATTAAATTTGCTACTCAGATCATCTTCTGTACCTGCTCAGGCATTTGTTTTTTTGGTGTTAACAGGAACTCAGGAGTTCTTATAATTTAGCCAGTTATTAATTCAAAGCGGTTAATAACATAACAAAGAAACAATTAACAACTAACAAATTTAGTACAGAGAACCATTTAGCCCTGACCACTGCTCTGGTCATTACAGTTAGAAGGCTGGCTATAACAGGGGTAGATTTACAATTATATTTGATAGTATAATCATGAGATGTCATCTGCCATCCGGTTGCTGTACAAACGAGATTGGGGAGTTAAAGTGTCAAAGCCCCTGCACTACTACCCCTTGTGCTTTTAGATCCTGCAACAGTTTTTTTATGTGGGGAACAGCTTCTGCTGGATAGGAATGCTGAGGAGCTGGCGTTAAACTTTTTTTTCCCCCCATTATCTTTACCACTGTGTTTTCTTTCTAGCCCAAACAATGAGAAATTCCCTTATCCACTTATTGTCTGGCAGTGCCACAGCTGCCATAGCTTTACAGGCTTACTTTCTTCGTCCTTCTGAAATAACCTGGTCATTTACAGTCTCTCTCTTCACAACGAGCCTTTCTGCCAAATTAATAACTCACTTTTCCTGTGGTATCATATCTACTTTTAGTATAGCTTTTTCAGTTATGCTGTTACAAACCACTGTAGTTATTTAAAATTAGTTTGATCTACTACCCACGGCAGGTGTTTTAATACTTAAAGTTGCCTTCGCTCCTGTATTAATTGATGCCAGTAACCATTATATGTTTCCTTCTGTCTACTCGTCCACGTAAGATTTACCAATTATGTGGGGCTGTAATTTGGCTACTGTCAAGGTTCCTTCCCCACTCTGAACTCTAGGGTACAGATGTGGGGACCTGCATGAAAAACCCCCTAAGATTATTTTTACCAGCTTAGGTTAAAACTTCCCCAAGGTACAAACTATTTTATCTTTTGTCCCTGGACTTTACTGTTGCCACCACCAAGCATCTAACAAATATAACCCGGAAAGAGCCCACTTGGAAACATCTTTCCCCCCAGAATCCCCCCAAGCCCTACACCCCCTTTCTTGGGGAAGGTTTGAAAAAATCCTCACCAATTTGCATAGGTGAACACAGACCCAAACCCTTGGATCTTAAGAACAATGAAAAAGAAATCAGGTTCTTAAAAGAAGAATTTTAATAGAAGAGAAAGTAAAAGAATTACCTCTGTAAAATCAGGATGGTAAATACCTTACAGGGTAATCAGATTCAAAACATAGAGAATCCCTCTAGGCAAAACCTTAAGTTACAAAAAGACACAAAAACAGGAACATACATTCCATTCAGCACAGCTTATTTTATCAGCCATTTAAACAAAACAGAATCTAACGCATATCTAACTAGATTGCTTATTAACCCTTTACAGGAGTTCTGACCTGCATTCCTCCTCTGGTCCCGGCAAAAGACAACACAGACAGAGAGAGAGAACCCTTTGTTCCCCTCCCCCAAGCTTTGAAAGTATCTTGTCTCCACATTGGTCATTTTGGTCAGGTGCCAGCGAGGTTGTCTTAGCTTCTTAACCCTTTACAGATGAAAGAGTCTTTCCTTTGGCCAGGAGGATTTAAAAGTGTTTATCCTTCCCTTTATTTTTATGACAAATACTAACATTTACCTTTGGGGCAGGGGTTGCTAAGGGCGAGGCATTTTTACTGAAATGTGGAGCCACCCTGACAGGGAGCTGCCAATTTCATCTGAGCCAATTCGGGGATAACAAGCCATAAGAACTCAATGGCAGATCTTCTGTACCTGTTCCCATGGTCTCAACAACCTTAACTCCTGATTGCAGCGTTGACTGTGATTTAGTCCTTGCCATCAAATCACTTAAAGCACCTAGCAAAGTCTCCAGAAGTTGCCCATCCAAACGATCCATATCTGCCCCTCTTTCCTGAAGTTGAGCCCATACCTGTACTTGCAGTGATCCCCCACTAAACACTCCACATCTCCTACCATGCTGTCCTTGGCCTTGTCCTATTTCATTGCAACTACCATGTCCCACATCAGTGTGGTTGCCAGGCATTATAGCCTGCTTGATTGCTGTAGGAAGCCTTACTAATCACTTTCCAAGAAGAACTACCTGCTCCACTTACTACTCTTTCTACCTCCTGAGCTGCTTTAATCAATTCAACCTGATCTAAATCCATCCTATGAACACCTTAATAGGTTTCCTTAAACCATCATAGATCAAATCTGTCAGCTGTTTTTCCTCGATTTCAGTCAGAGAGCATACCAACAACAACCTAGTACAATAAGCCATAACAGATTCTCCTTCCTTATGATGTATCAACAAAGCTGTCCTTCTCGATTCAGAGAGGGTCTGAAAGTATCAGGCAACCCTCTGGATAACACCGTCTCTGTCACCTGTTCAACTCTGCCTCAATTTCTGCCAACAAAGCCATTCCTTCCGTAGGGCCAGCACAAGTTATTATCAGTTCTCTTAACTCTTTGAGATCTAAATGTTTTCTAACCATGTATTCCAACAGCCAAGACAAACACATTCTCTTAGTCAAAGAGACCATTTGTTTAGCCAGTGCCTCTTTTTCAGTTTCAGTCAGAGGATGATTTACTTCCTCTTGTATTTGCGTGAAGGCTGAGACATTTTTACTGTCACTACTGGCAGGGCTGCTGGAGGCCCTGGAAGGGGCTCCTCTTCCTCTTCCACCTGTAAATTTATTCTTTCCGGACATATATGGGTTAAAGCTGTTATCTGCTGAGCCTTCGTTATATTTTGTGCTACAGCAGTTTGCAAGTCTCGTTTCAGGCTTTCATTCTGCAATTTTAGTTTTTCCAATTCCTATCCAAACTTTCTTGCACAACATCTTGCTGACGTTCCAAAACATCTCACTCTTTTACAAGCTTATCTACAGCACAATACATAGCACAGATGACATGTGCTGCTGTTTGGGCTTTCTTGGGAGTATAACCCTTTCAATACCCCAACAGCAAGTTGTCCAAAACTTTCTCATACAATATGGGGACTCTATCAGCCAGACATGGATCAGACCCCAAGCTTTTAAACACCTGTCTTAACAAACACTCATTAACCACACCCTGAGGCTTGGGGGTGTTCCCCTCGTCCTCCGGTTCAACAATCTTTCCCTATCTGCCTTTGTGAAACATCATCGACTCCAAGAACGGCCAATACAACCCCACTCACTGGTATACTTCCCTCTCTTTGTACTGTAACTAAATCTGGCCCCTGAGCTATAATTAATATAAGTCATATCTGGACAGCACTTTGAACTCTGATGCACTAGCCAGGTACAAAGGAAAAACCCTGGGAAATTTTGAATTTCATTTCCTGTTTGGTCAGCATGGTGAGCTAATGCTGCAATTGCAAACAAGCTCCAGCATGGACCAAATGGGGAGACACTGGATCTGATTGCCGTATGGGGAGAAGAATCTGTGCAGGCAGAACTCTGATCAAAAAGAAGAAATGCTAATATATATGCCAAAATCGCATAGGGCATGGTGGAGAGAGGCTACAACAGGGACACACAGCAGTGCTGCGTGAAAGTTAAGGAGCTCAGGCAAGCCTACCAAAAGGCAAAGGAGGCAAATGGTCGCTCCAGGTCAGAGCCCCATACATGCCACTTCTATGATCAGCTGCATGGCATTCTAGGGGGATTCTACCACTACCCCACCACTGTCCGTGGACACGTGCAAGGGGGGAGTCTCACACAACAGGGAGGAGGATTTTGTGGATGAGGAAGAGGAGGAGGAGGAGAATGTGCAGCAGGTAAACGGTGAATCCGTTCTCCCCGGCAGCCAGGACCTTTTCATCACTCTGGAGCCAATACCTTCCCAAGGCGGGATCCCCGACCCTGAAGCCGGAGAAGGCACCTCTGGTGAGTGCACATTTGTAACTACAGTACAGGGTTTAAAAGCAATAGTGTTTAATGTTTGATTTGCCCTGAAGAATTGGGATGCATTCGCAGCCAGTACAGCTCCTGGAAAAGTCTGTTAACATGTCTGGGGATGGAGCGGGAATCCTCCAGGGGCATCTCCATGAAACCCTCCTGGAGGTACTCTGAAAGCCTTTACAGAAGGTTTCTGGGGAGGGCTGCCTTATTTCATCCTCCACGGTAGGACACTTTACCACGCCAAGCCAGTAGCAAGTAGTCTGGAATTACTGCAGCACAAAGCATGGCAGCGAATGCTCCTGGGTTCTGGTTGCATTCAAGCAACATTCGGTCGATATCTTTCTGTGTTAGCCTTAGGAGAGTGATATCATTCATGGTCACCTGGTTGAAATACGGGAATCTTTGTAAGGGAACAGTAAAAGGACCGACGTTCATGCTGGGCTGTTTGTGCTTGGTTAAAAGGGATCATCCCAGAGAATAGCCACGTGACAGGGGAAGGGGTGAAGGGATCATCCCAGAGAATAGCCACATGGTGGAGTGGGGGGAGGTGTGTGCTGCACATCCACCCGAAAACTGCAGCCCCTCCTTTTAAATGTGAAACCCAACTGGCATTGCTTGCTATGGGAAAGGAGGGTGCTGCAGTTTGAAAACATTCCCACATGTTATGAAGGTGTAAGAAGCCAACCCCGCTTATCCTTTGGCTTACCATGGCTGCCTGGAAACCGAATTCTGTCACCCAGCCATGTGTGATGTGTCACCATACTGGCAGGCACTCAATATAAAAGGCAAAATGTGACCTTGTACCTAAAGCACATGTGCTGTCTGCTGTGAATTGCTTGATTCACTGTGAAAGAATCTCCCCTTTGTTCTCAGAAATGTATCATCTTAAATTTTACTCTCCCTTTTTATCCCCCCACAGGTGCAAATGTTTCTATGCTCCCCCTATCATCTCAGTCCCTGAGGTTATCGCAGATTAGAAGGTGGAAAAAAAGCACTCACAATGACATGTTTTCCGAGCTCATGCAGTCCTCCCGCACTGCTAGGGAACAGCTTAATGCATGGAGGCATTCAGTGGCAGAGGTGAGCAGAGGCAGGAGACGATGCTGAGGCTAATGGGGGAGCAAACGGACATGATGAGGCGTCTGGTGGAGCTGCGGGAAAGCCAACAAGAGCACAGACCTGCACCGCATCCATTGTATAACCACCTGCCCTCCTCCCCAAGTTCCATATCCTCCTCACCCAGATGCCCAAAAATGCAGGGGAGGCTCCAGGCACCTAGCCACTCCACTCCAGAGGATGGCCCAAGCAACAGAAGGCTGTCATTCAAACAGTTTTGATTTGTAGTGTGGCTACAATAAGCAATGTGGCCTTGTCCTTCCCTCCTCCCCCACCCCACCCAGGCTACCTTGTCAGTTATCTCACTTTTAAAAAAATTAATAAAAAAAGAATGCATGGTTTCAAAACAATAGCTACTTTATTTCCTTTGCCAGCTGTGATCAAAGGTGGGAGAGTGGTTCAACA
Source organism: Caretta caretta (assembly GCF_965140235.1). Lineage (NCBI taxonomy): Eukaryota > Metazoa > Chordata > Testudines > Cheloniidae > Caretta > Caretta caretta. The sequence continues at coordinate 45,224,623 of NC_134215.1, read as the reverse complement.
AAGTGGGAAGGTTTGCAGCAAGGAGAAACACACACAACTGTCACACCGTAGCCTGGCCAGTCATGAAACTGGTTTTCAAAGCCTCTCTGATGCGCAGCACGCCTTCTCATCACCCTGGTGTCTGGCTGCTCAAAATAAGCCACCAGGCGATTTGCCTCAACCTCCCACCCCACCATCAACGTCTTCCCCTTACTCTCACAGATATTATGGAGCACACAGCAAGCAGCAATAACAATGGGAATGTTGGTTGTGCTGAGGTCTAACCTGGTCAGCAAACAGCACCAGCGAGCTTTTAAACGTCCAAAGGCACATTCTACCACCATTCTGCACTTGCTCAGCCTATAAGAATTGAACTGCTCCTTACCACTGTCCAGGGTGCCTGTGTACGGCTTCATGAGCCATGGGAGCAAGGGGTAGGCTGGGTCCCCAAGGATAACTATTGGCATTTCAACATCCCCAATGGTAATTTTCTGTTCTGGGAAGTAAGTCACTTCTTGCAGCTGCCTGAACAGCCCAGAGTTCCTAAAGATGTGAGCGTCATGCACCTTTCCCAGCCATCCCATGTTGATGTCGGTGAAACGTCTCTTGTGATCCACCAGTGCTTGCAGCACCATTGAGAAGTACCCCTTGCAGTTTACGTACTGGTTGGCAAGGCGGTCCGGTGCCAAGTTAGGGATATGCGTTCCGTGTATCGCCCCACTACAGTTAGGGAACCCCATTGCAGCAAAGCCATCCATTACGACCTGCAGATTTCCCAGAGTCACTACCCTTGATAACAGAACATCAGTGATTGCATTGGCTACTTGGATCACAGCAGCCCCCACAGTAGATTTGCCCACTCCAAATTGATTCCTGGCTGACCGGCAGCAGCCAGGCATTGCAAGCTTCCACAGGGCTATTGCTACTTGCTTCTCAACTGTCAGAGCAGCTCTCATCTTGGTATTCCTGTGCTTCATGGCGGGGGAAAGCAACTTACAAAGTTCCATGAAAGTGGTCTTACACACGCGAAAGTTTCGCAGCCACTGTGAATCATTCCATACCTGCAACACTATGCGGTCCCACCAGTCTGTGCTTGTTTGCTGGGCCCAGCATCGGCGTTCCACTGTATCAACCAGCCCCACTGCCACCATGATGTCCCAATTGCCATAGCCTGTGCTTTCAGGAACGTCTGTGTCCATGTCCTCCTCACAATTGTTGTTGTGCTGGCGTCTCTTAGCCAGGTTCATACTGCAAGCTAATGTGCGAGGTGTTTACAATGCTCACAACAGCAGCGGGTTCCATGCTTGCCGTGCTATGGCGTCTGCAAGGGTAACCCAGGAAAAAAGGCACGAAAAGATTGTCCGCCATTGCTTTCACAGAGGGAGGGAGGGGAGACTGACGACATGTACCCAAAACCACCAGCAACAATGTTTTTGCCTCATCAGGCATTGGGAGCTTAACCCAGAATTCCAATGGGCAGCGGAGACTGTGGGAACTGTGGGATAGCTACCCACAGTGCACCGCTCTGTGAGTCGATGCTAGCCACGGTATTGAGGACGCACTCCACTGACTTAATGAGCTTAGTGGGGACATATACAATCGACTGTATAAAATTGATTTCTAAAGATCTACTTCTATAAAATTGACCTAATTTCGAAGTGTAGACATATTAGACAAGACAGTAAACTGTCCTCTGCTATCAAATGTTGACACCAGGGGGCGCTACAACCCCTGAAATGGATCTTTGCCGGCTCCCGATGGAGTAGATTACTGTCATACCAGTGAAAAAGGTCCACAGTAATTATCTTCAATTCACAGCAGTTTATTGAGAAGGAATTACACAAGCGTAAAGGGTTATATCAAGCACATAACTCTTATGTTAGACATTAAGAGCTATACATTCCCCTTAACAAGTCTTTCTTTCACAGACATACACAAACAGGCCCTGCACTAGCCTCACGCAGTTTCTGCTTGGCAAACAGAGAAGGTGGTTACCAGTTTTATAGACAGCTTCTTCTCTGTCTGTTCTTCTCAGCCCTCTGGTATGTCTTGGATTTGCCCAAAGCAAGGCCTCGGTTGCCTGGAGACCCCTCTGGTTCACAGTCCTACTTGAACCCACGGAGCAGAGTTTTGGCTACTCTGTTTAGCAGTCTTGCTTCTTTAAACGTTAATTAAGGAATTCCAAGAGTAATTTAATTTGCTTGATTTTTATACTCTTTTTCCTCAAAGGAGTCACGTCTTAAAAGCATGCCCAGTGGGTATGTGGTTACTAATTTTTACCTAATTAATACTTTAGGAGGAAACTGCAGAGTGGTACCAACTGAAAATCACCCCACATTCACTCCTTTATCAATCATTCACTTCAACCCCCTGCGTCATGTCCTTCAACAGGGTCAATATGTCCCGGTCAGCTTATGCTCTACTCAAGATGTTCTACACGTGTTGTTTGCTTTCAAGTGGACATATTTGCTGACTCAAAGATCAGTATTAATCATACACACAGCATGGAGCCAGTCAGTTTCACCTCTGGCATCTGTCTGATGCTAAGAGAAAGATTCTGCTCCCAGAATACTCTTTCGCAGTTCAGTCATGTCAAGCCATGTTCTCACACCATTCATTCAGTATGGCCACAAAAATTTGGCACCATCCCAACACGGGGCTGTGGATAAGATGTGCCAGGATGAACAAATGAGGGGAAAAGAGAAGCCAGAACCTCAATAAGAGGTTCTGAAGGAACTGGAAGAGGGGCTGCAGTCTGGTGCACTCTACGTAGGCGTGCACTAGAGTCTTCCTCTTGCAGCAGAAGGGACAGGTGTCAGTGGATTCTGTGAACAGTGCCAGGTACATGCTTGTGCATGGAGGAGCTGCCAACTGCTATCCCTGGTGGGCGGTGGACCCAAAGTGGAATGCAGACTGTACATCAGTAAAATCCTAGTGTGGACAGGGCAAGATCAGTTTGAGTAGCTACATCCAGCTAAAACTACAATTAGTCTTTTCTAGTCTAGGGGCTTGGTTACACTTGCGAGTTAGAGTGCATTAAAGCAGCCCCAGGCGCCCTAGCTCACTACCCGTCCACACTGGCAAGGCACACAGAGCGCTCTGACTCCATGGCTAGAGCGCTCCTGGTACTCCACCTTGGCGAGAAGATTAATGCTTGTTGCGCCTTGGCTGAAACACCCGGGCATTAGTGTGAATGAGGTGTTGCATTACTGTGCTCTGATCAGCCTCCGGAAATGTCCCATAATCCCCTTAAGTCAAGTGGCCACTCTTCTCATTGTTTTGGAATCGCTGCAGGAACGCAGATATGCCCTTTGAAAGCTCTGTTTCTGACAGGCGGCTGCTTATCAGCTCCAAGACAAAACAACCATTAATGTAGAATCCTGTGTGTGAGAGAGAGAGAGAGGGGCAGGGGGGAGGAGGGGTCTGCTGCTGTCTGAACTTAAAAGACAGCATGCTGACATGCTCTCAGCCCCCCAAAAACCCAGTCTCTCTCCCCCCACATACACACAACACACTCCCTGTCACACTCCACCCCCCCCCCCCCATTTGAAAAGCACGTTGCAGTCATTTGCATGCTAGGATAGCTGCCCACAATGCACTTCTCTCTGTGGCCCTTGCAAGAGCTGCTAATGTGGCCACGCAAGTGCGCTGTCAGGGTGGACAGATTGCAGCGCTTTCCCTACTGTGCTCTACCAAGGCTGGTTTAACTCAAAGCGCTCTACATCTGCAAGTGTAGCCATGCCCTTGGATTTTTCAACATGGTAGTGTACATTGTGAGAAAACACCTATTTTTTAGGGTAGCATCAGAGTACCTCAAATTCTATATCGCACTGATCCTCCCAGCATCCCCATGAGGGGGGTACCATTATACCAATGTACAGAGAAGGCACAGAGACACCAAGCCACTCACCCAAGGGCATTAAGTGAATTTGTGACAGAACAGAGAGTTGAACGGAGGTCTCCTGGTCCTACACTAATGCCTTCACCACTGGAATGTCCTTCTTATCCACCCTTAGGCTTGTCAGAACAGCACCAAGGGCTGCACCCCTTGCTGCAGGCGCCCTGGGGCAGCATTGTTCCCTACCATCGCACCGGTGCTTTCCGGCGATAATGGCGGTGTTCTCGTCTGCCCAGCAAGGTATCAGGTCTCTGCAGCAATAACAGTGTCTTACCCTTCCCCCCATCTCGCGGGGCACCGTGTCCCCTCCCCCATCCCGCGGGGTACCGTGTCCCCTCCCCCATTCCGCGGGGTACCGAGTCCCCACCCCCATCCCGCGGGGTACCGGTGTCTCCCCTCACTCTGGACAAGGGTCACGAATGAAATCCAGCAGTTGAGCGGCTGCACTTCCGCATAGTAACGGAACGCGGTTGTTAGGGAGTGTCCGGCGGCGCGGTGCCCCGGAAGTGGTTGTGTGGCGGCCGAGCCACCGCGCTCGGGTTTCTCCCATAGGGCGCCACTCGCTCAGGGGCGTGTCCTCCGGGGGTTGTTTCCGGTTCGGCCCCTCCCCTTAGTGAGAGCAAAGGGGAAGCGGCCGGGCGCCGAAGGCGGAGCCGCCGGCGGGGGCGCAGGGAGAGCAGCGCCCGGGGCCCCAGCCCGCCGGGCCGGGGAGGAGCGGAGCAGCTGCCGGCGCTAGGTACTCCAGG